>NC_064922.1:848561165-851196820 GCF_023897955.1 Schistocerca gregaria | reverse complement strand
ACTCTAATGCCTGATGTAATCCAGTTTTTGAATCTATCTGTGATTTGGAAATCACTTTCCTTTGTGGAAAAGCTATGTCGAAGTTATGCTTGCAAATGTTCAAAAAATGTTCCATCTTTTTGTTGGTGTACTTCTCCCCAAGATTGTTCGCTGATTAGATAATGGAAGTATTCAATATTTTTCCTACTATAAATCCTTTTATGGAAAATATTTTGTATACTTGTCAAAATGCGATTTACAGGTATGGTCAGTAATTGCGAAAGGTGGTCACTGTAGCCAGTATCAAAGTTTTCTGATGTACAATTGTCCATGTTTACATATACCTGATCAAGGAGAGTGACACCAGTTTTTGTAACATGTGTGGGAGAGCTAACAGTCAGATAAAGAATGTAGGCTTTTATAATATTTAAAAACATTTCCCTGTGAGGGCTGTGGCTCAGAAAGTCAATATTAAATCACCACATAGTACCACTGTTTTCCCAGTTTTCTTAGTTTGCCTAAAGCAAGGTCCACTTTTTTGAAAAACCTTATACTGCTAACAGAAGATCTATACACACATAAAATAATAGTTTTTTCAGACATTAATTCAACAGCTGAGATTTCAAAGTCTCTTTCACAACCAAGTTTGCAGACAGATGCTATACTCTTATAATCTACATTTTCTTTTATATAAGTTCCACCATGTTTTGATTCCATTCTACAAAAGTCGTTTGCAAGGTCAAAATGCAATATTTTTAAGTATTGAAAATACTCATTTTGTAACCAGTGCTCACAAAAACATAACACTGAAACAGCTTTCCATTCACTATTGATGAGTATATTTATTTCATCAACTTTGTATGTAAATGACTGTACATTCTGGTGCCCAATATTCAGTGTGTATTTGCAATTTAATTCTGCATCACACTCTTTTTGTGATAAGTCTACTTCCTTAAAAAATGTCTTTTGCCCTTTTTATAAGACATTGCATTTTTCTTTATGACCCATTTGTCCAAAGTACATTGGACTGCTTCTATTTTATTCCTATTGTGACTCTAATTTGCTAAAGACAGATTTCTTCAGCAAAAAATTGTATGCCACTGTGATTTAAATGAAGGCCATGGCTGGTATGCATGGACCTATGTAATGTGCTTACATTTATTAAGTTCACATACAGAAACTTTTTGCATACATCATCTATCTCTTTGTTTACTCTTTCTATTAATTTATTAACACATGACCAAGGAGGTAGGTCATATCTGTGTGCTTGATTTACAACAGCTACTTTTGTGAAACTTCCTGGCAGATTAAAACTGTGTGCCCGACCAAGACTCAAACTTGGGACCTTTGCCATTCACGGGCAAATGCTCTACCATCTGAGCTACCGAAGCACGACTCACGCCCGGTACTCACAGCTTTACTTCTGCCAGTATCTCGTCTCCTACCTTCCAAACTCTACAGAAGCTCTCCTGTGAAGCTTATGTTAGTCTGATATATTCTTGCCACAGATTGACTCTGTGAGTGGCAGAAGTGCTTCTTTGGCATGGGGGAGGTGTTGTTGGTAATAATTAATTACCCTTAAAAAAAAAAGCACGTCTGTTGATAGTCTGTTGGGGGTGGTAAGTTATGTATTTGGTCTATCTTTTCCCAGGTAGGGTATGAATATAACACATTTGTGCCAGAGTTGGCATTTGTCCTCATTGACCACAACACCATGCTCTTATGGTTTGTCGAATACCACTTTGAGATGTTTCTCATGATCTTGAGCTGATTGTGAGAAGATAATTATATCGTCCAAGTAACAATAGCAAAAGGGCATGGTAAAAAACAAGCTGTCAGTGAACCATTGTCAAGTCTGGACTGTGTTCCTTGTTCAGCGTGTATGGTCACTGTTGATGCAGAACAGTTAGTTAAGGGAGTGGGAGGCTTCATATCACCACCTTCACTGATAACATTGTACTTGATTTGTGATTTAGTGTGTTAGTCTGTTTAGCAAGAGGTAATGATGCCCTTGTTCAGCAGTTGTTGAAACAATGGGAACATTGTCAACCATTTGAGAACCACAGTTCCACTGATTGTATAGTCTGGGAAAGAACACCATAAAGATGCACAAATAAATCGACTGTAGTGATGCCAGGAGATGAAGCAACATCATGGGTGTATTCTTTGCGGCATGAATTTTGTATTCTACGGTGATCAGCAACATGCCAGTGCAAGTATAACTCAGTATTTTGCGGCATGGTTGGAAAGAAAATAACAGGGTCACCACTGTAGGTAGTGGATAGCAGTGGTGGTAATTATGATGATAAATAATCACTCACAATACTTTTATATTTGCAGTATATACAAAATGCATGTAGCACAGAGCATGTAGTACAGAGATCTGATCAGAAAAAAATACAGTTGTTCCTGCTAGGAAGGGCAGTGATGTCATTGGGGGGGTAGTACCAGTGGTTCTAGATCACCACATGTTTGTTGTGGTACACTTGTGATTAAGCAGCTTGAAATGTTTTCATCTATAGTGTACATTTCTTTCGGTGTCAAACTTTTCCATCCACTGGTGTCTTTGAACTGCAAAAATTAAAAATGCAACCAGCAAAAATGTATTTGGATTTCAAATTACTGGCATGTTAATTCAAGAAAACAGACGCGTGTCACTGTAATACACGGGCAGTTCATGTCCACAAAATATATAATTCTCATAATGTTGGATACTAATCAGTAACATAGTCTTCAAATATATACACCATAATAGTTATTCACTGTACTATCACGTACATGTTCATAGCTAAAAGTTCAGTATATGATTTTGCTCACCCGACATTGTCATTACATTGTGAAATGTTCTGTGCAGGAATACTACCAAAATTATTGAGGGCTATGTTAATGTAATGACAATTTCTGGTGAGAAAAATCATATAATGAACCTTTTGGTGTGAATATGTATTTAACAGAATAATGAGTAAGTATTATGGGATATGTATGTTTTCAGCATAGCCCGTATAACTCATCTGCAACTAAAATTCTACCCAAGTCGCATTAGGTGACAACTAAGTTCTCCCAGCTCATACACAGATATTTATAACCTCCCTCTTTGGCAGCAATGATTCATTTTGTGGTGCTTAAAACCTTATAAGAGGCTACTACAATAATTAATGATACAAGAGATAAATTATAAATGTAGCCAGCCCAGATTTTTATCACCATTTACCATTTACAAAAACATAAGACACTAGTTTTTTATGTTGTAGTCAGACTATACCTTCATGTTCAATCAAAGTTCATCATTGTTGCATCAGTCAAATCCTGAAAGTGAAGTGGCAAGACCAGTGTACCGACATCAGTATTCTGGAGGACACAAACACTATCAGCATACAAGCCACCATAATCAAAAACCAGTTTCAATCTGCTGGCTAGTTATATTGCTCCAATGTTCCACAGATGCCTACCAAAACATTCCCATCTCATATACGGACAATGAAAACATCTGAAACAGTATGAAGGTGTTCTGAACGCATACTTTTAAAAAATGCCAAATCATTACTTACATTTGGCAAACCCTTGCTCTGAACATCTGGTATAACATTGCTCATGAAGGCTTGCAATTCTTTGATTAACAATGAAGAAGACAAATATCGAACAAATGGGGCTACAGGAAAGAACGAGAAAGCCTCATGACAGATAATCTGTATCAAACTATGGTTGGCATGGATGGGATCAGCACTCACTGTAGCAGAAAATATTGTTCCACAGTTGGTCTCCTCAGCCTCTCACAGACTCATAAAGGACAGAATATTTGTGAATGTAAATTTAACTCATTCGCCAGTCATTGCCTATAATGACTTATACTCCTACATGTACTACTGCTATTACAGCATCACAGTTTTACCTGTGTTGATGAATATTTAAATATGTAAGTATATAACACAATGACAGGTATAATTGTAAACATATGCTCATCCCCATCATTGTCTGTTCTCTGAAGCCTTGAAACTCCTAAATTAAGGTTGTACATTTACAGCTTTCTAATTTAGTATTGTAATTTAAACATGAATACAAAAATTTTTTGATGTGCTACATGGGTTATCATCTTAGCTTCATCTGTAGATTACAGTACCTAGCATATAAAATAGACTTTTCCATTATCTAACACACAAGTTGGTCATGTATACAACTGGATCAGTAAAAACTCAACACAATGCAATACATCTTTACTTTCAAGCTTCCAATGTAGTTCTTACTGCTCTGTTGTACATGATAGATGGGATCATATTATTGTAAGGCCATTTTTAGAAAATATATTGTCAGCCATTTTTAGACATCTTTGTATTGAAACTTCCTGGCAGATTAAAACTGTGTGCCAGACTGAGACTCTAACTCAGGACCTTTGCCTTTCACAGGCAAGTGCTCTACCAACTGAGCTACTCAAGCACGAATCACGCCCCACCCTCACAGCTTTACTTCTGCCAGTACCTCGTCTCCTACCTTCAAAACTTTACAGATGCTCTCCTGCAAACATTGCAGAACTAGCACTCCTGAAAGAAAGGATATTGTGGAGACATGGCTTAGCCACAGCCTGGGGGTAGGAGACGAGGTACTGACAGAAGTAAAGTTGTGAGGGCGGGGCGTGAGTCATGCTTGGGTAAATCAGTTGGTAGAGCACTTGCCCGCGAAAGGCAAAGTTCCCGAGTTCAAGTCTCGGTCCGGCGCACAGTTTTAATCTGCCAGGAAGTTTCATATCAGCGCACACTCCACTGCAGAGTGAAAATCTCATTCTGGCATCTTTGTATTGTTCATCCACTAAATTCTCCTTGAACAGTGTGATTGAGGCAGCATTTATAATATTATGAAATTTTACTTTCTGCTTCTTAGCTAAACCTGACTGATGGAGTGCTTCATTCTAATTTGATCATAATGATCAGGCATTATGGAGCTCACAACTACTTCATGAAAGACAGTTTGATTCAGAAAGACGTACCAGTGACTACTACACTACATCCTTCTTTTATTGTTTGGAACCTTACGTTGGGAGGCAAACTTGTGTGATTGTGTGTGCACATTTGTGTGTGTGGGTGAGATTTTGCTTAATTAGAAATTAGTTTGTTCATCTAAGGTTGAGAGACTTTTTGGCCACTGAACTTATTTAAGTGTTATCATTAATATCCCTCAAGAGATCAGTGATGAGAAGTGCTCAAAGTCTGAACTGACTGTATTGGCAGAAAGAGAAGATAGCTGCTCATCAACAATTATTGCTGTATTTGATCAGTACTACCCAACGTGATATCAATATTGAACTCTCCACATTCATTGACTTTACAGTTATTTATAGAAACTCTTATTGTTATTATGAGATTCTGGATACGGATCATAATATACATAATAAACAGTTCCCAAGTTTTCTATATACACATATATTTTACCATAAAGACTGATACACATGAACACTGTATGAAGTACAAAGGCAGACTGAATGAAACATGGTGGCTCATCAGAGCAGTTAATATTCCAAAGATTGCAATTTGTATGGTCAATGTGACCTATCGAAGCCACATCTCTAGCACCTGAAATGCCTTCAAAACCTGTGAATGGAGATGATGACATGCCTGAGGAACCCACAAACTATTGTGGGGAATCAGATGGAGAGAACCCAACCATATGTTGAACAGACTCATTAGCGGGTTCATCAAAAGAACATGTGCTCAGGCAGTCTGACTGGGACAGTAGAGGTGTGTCGGAGTCTACAAAGGCGCTAACGGCTACGCGTCATCGTGCCCCACTCGTCCCAAAACTCCATGTCAGAACATTACTCAGCCTCATGTGCAGTTCTCAGCCTCTTCCGTCACTGACGGAATAACACACAAGATAATTACACACTGCTGGCCCTCCTATTAGACACAAGGTTAGCTGCCTCAACCCCATTAAGTTGTGCATTGCCCAGCAGCAAATTAACGAACTTCTGGCGGCAGGCATTCTACAGCCATTGTACAGCAATTGGTCTTCACCAGTTCACCTCATCACCAAACATGACGGTTCTTTTTGAATGTGTAGTGATTGCAGACATTTAAGTGCTCACACTGTCATGGACAATTACCCCGTGCCAAACATAAATGATTTCACTCATTTGTTATCGGGCGCCACAATCTTCAGTGTGATTGATGTAAACATGCCTATCACCAGATTCCTGTAGCACCGGAAGACATTCCAAAGACTGTGATCATCACACTGCTTGGTTTGTTCCAGTACAACTTCATACCATTTCGTTTAAAGAATGTGGCACAAACGTGGCAACGTTTCATTGACTCAATCTTACAACGATTCGAGTTCTCTTTTGCATACCTGGATGACATACTTATTTTCAGCAATTTGACTGAAGACCATGAAGATCATTTAGCCCAGGTCCTCCAGACTTTGGCATCCAACGGCGTCAAGGTCAACAAATAAAAACTCCAATTGCGTCAGTCTTTTGTGAAATTTCTGGGTTACACTGTCTCCGCAGGTGGAATATAGCCTCCCAAATCCCGTGTGCAGGCTATCACATCATTGCCACTGCCAGCTACATACAAAGAACTCAGACGTTTCGTAGGTACTATAAGTTACTACCACCGTCATCTACCTTCTGCCGCCGCCGTGGAGGTCCCGCTGACAGACTCACTCTTTGGCATACAAACTTTTGGTGTTGAACCAGTCTGGACTGAACCCATGCTAGAGGTTTTCAGGGCTCTTAAAACAGCTTTACCTCATGCAGTCGTACTCGCCCACCCTGATGCATCTGCCATTTGTTCATCACTACGGACGCCAGCGACATTGCGGTCAGGATAGTATTACAACAGAACAAAGGCGACACAGTCTCATTTCTTCTCCAAAAAGCTGTCTCCAGCACAGAAGAAATATTCCACTTTTGATAGAGAGTTTCTGGTGGGGTACGAGGCTGTCAAACATTTCTGCACTGACATCGAGGGCCATCCTTTCCTCATTTTTACTGATCACAAACCACTGCCGGATGCATTCTGCAACCTGCCAGAGGATCCTCCCCCCTGGCACTTCTGCCACTTCGGCCTGGTCTCTCAATTTACTACAGACATACGCTATATCAAAGGCACGGAGAACTTCACCACTGATTTCCTCTCGCGGATCAATGCCGTTTCAGGTATCGTTGATTTATCTGACCTCGCCACTCTACAGGCTTCGGACGAGGACACTCAGAGTCTGCTCAAGGACCTCCAGTCATGTTTACCAAATCTAAGTTCCCTGGCATTTCGGACGAAGTGTGGTACTAAGGCAGCACAACTTCCATGATGTAAATTCAGAACCAACAAGACGAAAAGTGTGCTTGGATAATGCTTTTATTAACTGTGCTCATGATATGTGCTCCACCAAGGCAAAGGAATTGTTTTTCTCAGACCACTCCAAGTTAACAGTAGAGTTAAGACAAAACACAATCTCAGAAAACTAAAACACCAGCTGTGTATAGCTGACTGGGGCAAATTATATCAAAACTGTGATTCAAGGCCCAAAAAGTTAATTAAACACTCCACAATAACTTAATAGGTACTTTAAAAGCCCATCTTGTTCAAAAGAAAGGGTAAATTGTGGTACACCAAAAACTGGAGAATCTAAAAAATAAGCTACTGCTGTTGAAGTGCCTTGGCAAAGTAAATAATTCTAATGAAATTAAGGATCTCGAAAAAACCGCTAAGAAACTGTATAAGAAAGAGTTGCAATTGGCAAAACAAAGATATAACATAAATCTCATAATAAAATAGTAAAAGCCAATGCAAAACAGCCTGGTCAGTAATTAATACTGTTAAGGGTGAAGTCAGAAACTTTGACAAGACAGTCCCAATACCAGCAGATACATTCAACAAATATTTTGTAAGCTGTGCTGATGATATCAAAAAGTTGATCAGTAAACCCAATGTAACATGTATAGATTATCTTAAGAGTGCAAACCTAAATCATAATAGACCCTGATAATCATTGAAACACTTTAAGGAGGTACGCCAACAGGGAGTTCTTAAAATAGTCAAAGAAATGAATAATTTATACATTACAGATATTTTTAATATGTCAAACAATCTATTGAAAGAAATCATACATTACATTGCACCACCATTAACATATTCTATAAACCTGTGTCTCATAGAAGGGGTTTTTCCTGATCCTCTCAAACTATCCAAGGTGACTACAGTCTTTAAGAAGGGTATCAAATCAGATACTGCAAACTACAGACCAATTTCACTAATTCCAGTACTAGGAAAAGTCGTTGAAGGCATAATATATCAGCAGATGTATGAGTACCTAGAAGTAAATAATATGTTAAGTGCATCACAGTTTGGTTACAGAAAAGGAAGGTCAGCCATACATGCCATAGAGCTCTTAGTCAGAGACATTTTAACAGCATTCGAGGACCATGCTCACACACAGGTAACCTTATATGATCTGAGCAAAGCCTTTAACTGTGTTGAACACTCACTTTTGCTCTCTAAACTTGAGTACTATGGAATATGTGATAAAAGATTAAAACTTATCAAATCATACCTCAATAAAAGGAAACAGGTGGTGAGTTCAGAAGGTCATCTGTCAAACACACCCCAGGTTCAACACAGAGTGACGCAGGGATCTAAATTGAGACCACTTTTCTTCCTTGTACACATAAATGACTTGGAGATATAGATGTGAAGATGTATATGTACGCAGATGATACACCTTTTCTATCTGTAAACCAAGTATCTGATAACCTTGTAAGTGGTATGAAATTGGAAAAAGAAAATGCAACATCATGGTTTAACGCAAATGGTCTACTATTATAGGAGGAAAAGACCCAGAATATGGGGTTCAGTCTATCAAAGACTACAAAAACAGAAAAACAAAAGGCAAAGTTTCTAGGTATCATACTTGACAACAGTCTAACATGGAACTCTCATGTTGATCACATAGTGGTTAGGTTGTCAAGAGTTATCTATTTGTTGTATTGTATTGTATTGTATTTGTATTTATTTATTTATCCTGTGGATCACATATTGTACAAAGTACACATGATATAGGACAAGTCATTTTTCTTAACAAATATGAAGTTTGGAGAAAGAAAAAAATAGGCAATGGACTGCCATTTAAAAAAATGTACACAAAATTGTTCATTGATGAATATAGTAACTTCACATACAGAGAATACAAACAAATTACATGGGGAACTAAGAAACATGTAGGCAATGTAGTGCTACTTTAAATTTACACAAATAATCACTGAGATTACAGAATAGTGAAAATATCAACTGCAAACACAACAGAAGGACAATGTCATTTAAAAACTACATTAAACATGAAATTAACATTGAGATTTCACAGACAATTAAGTTTTAATACTAATAGAATGTGCACTTGTACATTCATAAAGCGAGTCGAAAAATTTTGGGAAGTGAAACTGAAACATAGTTGTGTATAGTAGAAATTAGGTTATTATTTTGCCTACAGAATGTTTTACTCTAATCACAATATTTTACAAAGGAACTTTATAATTTTTCATTTCCAGGAATTCTTGTACTGAATGGAAACAGTACATTGTCAGAAATGCCTTTAGTTTATTTTTAAATATTGGATCTGGAGCAGTTTTTATTTGTTCTGGAACTTTATTGTGTAATACGACACCCAGGTGAGTTATATATTTTTGGTATGATGATGTCCTTGAAAAAATTTGATGGATATTAGATTGCCCTTTGGTATAATGAGCGTGTACATCATTGTTTTGGATTAATTTGCCTGTTCTTGAGAGGTATTCCTTGGTGAATAGGATTGTTTCTTGAATAAATAGGGATGGGATGCTTAGAACATTAAGTTTTATAAATTGACATTCACAGGATTCCATCTTTTTGAGGCCACAGATTATCGTCAGTGCTCTTTTTTGTAGTTTAAATATATTAGTTCTGCGAGTTGAATTTCCCCAAAAGATGATTCCATAGCGGAGCAATGAATGGAACTGTGCATGGTATGCTTGCATTAGTGTGGATTTACTTGTAGTAGATTTTAGTATTCTTAGTCCATAGCACAATGATGAGAGTTTCTTTGATAAGTTGTTTATATGTGTGTCCCATTTTAAATTTTGTTGGACCCATAGACCCAAAAATTTTGTTGCATTTACATTTTCAATTTTATCTTTATTTAACTTTACTTGGATAGTTTTTTGACTAGATGTGGGAATTAGATGGAAGTTGATACATACAGTTTTCCCACTATTAACAATTAGGCCATTTTTGTTAAACCACTCAGAAAGTTTTTTCATAGAGTTATCAGATATTGTCTGAAGGGATTCAGGGTTAGATCCACTCAACACTATGCTTATATCATCAGCAAACAGGATAGTTTTTTGTGGGCTCATACGTTCAACAAGATCATCTATCTAAATGAGGAAAAGGAATGGCCCTAGAACAGAACCCTGGAGAACACCATATCTTATTGTTCTTTCCTCCGAAAGGAAAACTGTGTTATTTATTTTATTCTGTACATTAATATCGTATTGAAGTGATACCTTCTGTCTGCAGTTTCGTAGGTAAGAGCATAGCCAGTTGTGAGCCACACCTCTTATTCCTCTTTTTTCCAATTTAGCAAGCAGTATTTTATAATCTAGTACATCAAAGGCTTTAGAGAGATCTAAGAAGATACCTGCAGCTATATTATGTTGGTCAATTGATTTCAGTATGTGGTCCAACAGTTCAAAAATTGCTGTCTGGGTGGATAAAGATTTACTAAAGCCATGTTGTTGAATGCTGATTGGTGCATGGTTTTTTATGAAATTTATAAGCCTGTCATAAAAAAGTTTTTCAAGGATTTTTGAAAAGATGCTTAATATGGATAATGGTCTATAATTGGATACTAAATCAGGGGAATCTTTCTTTAGTAATGGTGAGACTTTAGCTATTTTGAGAGCATCTGGAAAAATGCCAGTTTTTAATGATTGGTTGTAGATGGTTGATAATGGCTTTACTATATGGGGAGCACACACCTTTAATATGAGGTCAGGTACTTCATCATAGCCACTAGAGATTTTATTGTGTAACAATTTTATTATGTTCATAATTTCATCAGGGTTTGTTTCATAAACAAACATTGTAGCATTAATGCTGTTTGACGTATTGGTGGAATTGAAGAACGATACCTTGCAGTTTGCCTGAATGAGATCTTCTGCTAGTGAGGTGAAATATTCATTGAACTTGTTTACAACTGTGTATAGATCTGTGACCTTAGAGTCATTAAGTGTTAGAGAAATGTTTTCCTTTTTAGGTGTTGAACTACAAGTTTCTTTTTTAATAACTTTCCACATAGCTTTCATTTTGTTTGAAGAGTTTCTTATGAAATTGTCATTCCATAAAAGTTTTACCTGTCTAATCACTATAAGATAAGTTTTGTTGTAGGCCTTACAATAGTCAGAAAATTCTTCAGTGACTATGTATTTTTTGGAGCAATATTGGTGAAATCTGTTTCTCTCACTAGAAATTTTGATTCCTTTTGTTATCCACAACTTTCTATTTTGATTGCTTGAAGTTTTTGTTTCAAAAGGAAATGCTGTATTAAAGTAATAAAGGAAGGTGTTATGGAAGCTTAAGAACATATTATCAACAGTTGTTTGCATGTAAACACTGTTCCAATTTTCCTTAGCTAATAGGAAGTTAAAAATCATAATATTGCCATCTGAAAAGTTTCTTCTTTGAAATATTTTTTTGGGGGCTGATTTTACTATTTTCCATGTTAACACTTAGTAGCTGAGCATCATGGTCACATGAAGAGATTCATGTGTTGTGTGACATTTGAGTATGTAAGGACAGCGTACTTTGCCATTTTTCAATCTGTTTTAAGGTATGGGTTAATACTTTGGGGAAACAGGAGAAAAATAAATGGAATCATGGTTATCCAGAAGAAAACAATCAGAGTAATGGCTAAGGTAGATAATAGGACACATTGTAAACAATTGTTCATTAAATATACAATTTTAACAGTAATTAATTTATATATTCTTGACAGCATTAACTATATACTTGCTGAACTACCTAATTTAAGTGTAACAAATTGAAGGCATTACTACTACACAAGAACCTGTACTTCTCTGCTGTTACCACAAAATAGATTAGCTAAAACTAACAATAGTCATAAGTATATGGCAATTAAAATATATGACAAATTGTCTAAGAATGCGTCAATCCAGCCTGAAAAATAATTTAAAGAAAATGTACATTACTTCTTGTTAACTAATCTATTCTACTCATTGTGTGGAGTCAATAGGTCACATCGACCACGCAAATTCCAAAAATATAATCTTTGGAATATTAACTGATCTGATGAGCTGCACATGTTTTATTCAGTCTGCCTTTGTACTTCATACAGTGTTCATGTGTATCAGTCTTTATGGTAAAATATATGTGTATATAGAAAACTTGGGAACTGTTTATTATGTATATTATGATCCGTGTCCAGAATCTCATAATATCAATAAGAGTTTCTATAAATAACTGTAAAGTCAATGAATGTGGAGAGTTCAATATTGATATCACGTTGGGTAGTACTGATCAAATACAGCAATAATTGTTGATGAGCAGCTATCTTCTCTTTCTGCCAATACAGTCAGTTCAGACTTTGAGCACTTCTCATCACTGATCTCTTGAGGGATATTAATGATAACACTTAAATAAGTTCAGTGGCCAAAAAGTCTCTCAACCTTAGATGAACAAACTAATTTCTAATTAAGCAAAATCTCACCCACACACACAAATGTGCACACACAATCACACAAGTTTGCCTCCCAACGTAAGGTTCCAAACAATAAAAGAAGGATGTAGTGTAGTAGTCACTGGTACGTCTTTCTGAATCAAACTGTCTTTCATGAAGTAGTTGTGAGTTCCATAATGCCTGATCATTATGATCAAATTGGAATGAAGCACTCCATCAGTAGGGTTTAGCTAAGAAGCAGAAAGTAAAATTTCATAATATTATAAATGCTGCCTCAGTCACACTGTTCAAGGAGAATTTAGTGGATGAACAATGCAAAGATGTCTAACAATGGCTGACAATATATGAGAATTCTGATATTTTCTAAAAATAGCCTTACAATTATATGATCCCATCTTTCATGTACAACAGAGCAGTAAGAACCACATTGGAAGCTTGAACGTAAAGATGTATTGCATTGTGTTGAGTTTTTACTGATCCAGTTGTATACATGACCAACTTGTGTGTTAGATAATGGAAAAGTCTATTTTATATGCTAGGTACTGTAATCTACAGATGAAGCTAAGATGATAACCCATGTAGCACATCAAAAAATTTTTGTATTCATGTTTAAATTACAATACTAAATTAGAAAGCTGTAAATGCACATCCTAAATTTAGGAGTTTCAAGGCTTCAGAGAACAGACAATGATGGGGATGAGCATATGTTTACAATTATACCTGTCATTGTGTTATATACTTGCATATTGAAATATTCATCAACACAGGTAAAACTGTGATGCTGTAATAGCAGTAGTACATGTAGGAGTATAAGTCATTATAGGCAATGACTGGCGAATGAGTTAAATTTACATTCACAAATATTCTGTCCTTTATGAGTCTGTGAGAGGCTGAGGAGACCAACTGTGGAACAATATTTTCTGCTACAGTGAGTGCTGATCCCATCCATGCCAACCATAGTTCGATACAGATTACCTGTCATGAGGCTTTCTCGTTCTTTCCTGTAGCCCCATTTGTTCGATATTTGTCTTCTTCATTGTTAATCAAAGAATTGCAAGCCTTCATGAGCAATGTAATGTTATACCAGATGTTCAGAGCAAGGGTTTGCCAAATGTAAGTAATGATTTGGCATTTTTTAAAAGTATGAGTTCAGAACACCTTCATACTGTTTCAGATGTTTTCATTGTCCATACCTGAGATGGGGATGTTTTGGTAGGCGTCTGTGGAACATTTGAGCAATATAACTAGCAAGCAGATTGAAACTGGTTTTTGATTATGGTGGCTTGTATGCTGATAATGTTTGTGTCCTCCAGAATACTGATGTCGGTACACTGGTCTTGCCACTTCACTTTCAGGATTTGACTGATGCAACAATGATGAACTTTGATTGAACATAAAGGTATAGTCTGACTACAACATAAAAAACTAGTATCTTATGTTATTGTAAATGGTAAATGGTGATAAAAATCTGGGCTGGCTACATTTATAATTTATCTCTTGTATCATTAATTATTGTAGTAGCCTCTTATAAGGTTTTAAGAACCAGAAAATGAATCATTGCTGCCAAAGAGGGAGGTTATAAATATCTGTGCATGAGCTGGGAGGACTTAGTTGTTACCTAATGCGACTTGGGTAGAATTTTAGTTGTTGTTGAGTTATATGAGCTATGTTGAAAACATACATATCCCATAATACTTACTCATTATTCTGTTAAATACATATTCATACCAAAAGGTTCAGTATATGATTTTTCTCACCAGAAATTGTCATTACATTAACATAGCCCTCATTAATTTTGGTAGTATTTCTGCACAGAACATTTCACAATGTAATGACAATGTCGGGCGAGCACAATCATATACTGAACTTTTAGCTATGAACATGTACAGTGAATAGTACACTGAATAACTATTATGGTGTATATATTTGAAAACTATGTTACTGATTAGCATCCAACATTATGAGAATTATATAATTTGTGGACATGAACTGCCCGTGTATTACAGTGACACGCGTCTGTTTTCTTGAATTAACGTGCCAATAAATGCAAATCCAAATACATTTTTGCTGTTGCGTTTTTAATTTTGCAGTTCACTGACACCAGTGGATGGAAAAGTTTGACACCGAAAGAAATGCACACTATAGATGAAAACATTTGAAGCTGCTTAATCACAAGTATACTACAACAAACATGAGGTGATCTAGAACCACTGGCACTACCCCCCAATGACATCACTGCCCTACCTAGCAGGAACAACTGTATTTTTTCCAGATCAGATCTCTATACTACGTGCTCTGTGATACATGCATTGTATATATGCTGCGAATGTAAAAGTATTCAAATTAAGTGACGGGGGTGTGAGTGATTATTTATCATCATAATTACCATCACTGCCTTACCTAGCAGGAACAACTGAATTTTTTCCAGATCAGATCTCTATACTACGTGCTCTGTGATACATGCATTGTATATATGCTGCGAATGTAAAAGTATTCAAATTAAGTGACGGGGGTGTGAGTGATTATTTATCATCGTAATTACCATCCCACTACATACAGTGGTGACTCTGTTATTTTCTTTCCAACCATGCCGCAAAAAACTGAGTTATACTTGCACTGGCATGTTGCTGATCACCGTAGAATACAAAATTTATGCCGCAAAGAATACACCCACGATGGTACTTCATCTCCTGGCATCACTACAGACGATTTATTTGTGCATCTTTATGGTTTTCTTTCTCAGACTATACAATTAGTGCAACTGTGGTTCTCAAATGGTTGAAATGTTCCCATTGTTTCAACAACTGCTGAACGAGGGCATCATTACCTCTTGCTAAACAGAATAACACACTAAATCACAAATCAAGTACAATGTTATCAGTGAAGGTGGTGATATGAAGCCACCCACTCGCTTAACTAACTGTTCTGCATCAACAGTGACCATACTCGCTGAACAAGGAACACAGCCCAGACTTGACAATGGTTCACTGACAGCTTGTTTTTTACCATGCCCTTTTGCTATTGTTACTTGGACGATGTAATTCTCTTCTCACAAACAGCTCAAGATCATGGGAAACATCTCAAAGTGGTATTTGACAAACCATAATAGCATGGTGTTATGGTCAACAAGGACAAATACCAATTCTGGCAAAAATGTGTTATATTCATAGGCCACCTCGTAGACGCCCTACCTGGCAAAAGATAGACCAAATACATAACTTACCACCCCCAACAGACTATCAACAGATGCGCTTCTTTTAAGGATAATTAATTATTACCAGCAACACCTCCCCCATGCCACAGAAGCACGTCCGCCACTCACAGAGTCAATCCGTGGCAAGAATATATCAGGCTAACATCAGCTCATTTGGACTCTTTATGCAATCAGCCTTTGAGAACATCAAATCCGATCTCGCTCAGACCACCACCATCACTCCCATTGCCTGGTGCCCATATGGTTATAATGGTTGATGCCAGCAGTTGGGCAATTGGGGAGGTACTACAACAGGAAACCCCAGTGCAACCGAACCCCTATGGTTTTTCTTATGGAAACTTACTGACTCCCAGAAAATGTGAACAACCTTCGACCTGAACCGCCTAAAACTGGCATGATCTTTAGTGGACACATACGGTGTTTACTCTCCACTGGCCCCAGCTCCAGGCCCCTCAAGCCAATTTACAGTTGGACTAGACCTGTGAGACTACCTCTCAGAACACTTTTCCGTAACACTGCAGGACTCACTACTCGTGATTATGTTTAAATTCAACAATAGATGTTCAGGCTACAGCACAGTCTCGAGGTCATTAAAGCACTTCACGCATCATCTGCCTATGATTGACACATCAGGGCTGCAACCCACTCTTTCTTTGAATGACTACCTGCTCGTGTCAGCCCTCTAGCACTTCATAATGATGACTGACTCCCTGAACACTGCCGCCAGTGGACCAACAGTCTCACCAACACTGGAGGATGCACTACCAGCCATCAACACCTCAATGGACACCACCACTGCCCCATCGGACCCGCTGCTGTCATCACAGACCAGCCTTCCTTTACGGACACCCAGGCAACTAGCAGACTATGATTGGTCAGTCCTTGCCAGTGCCAGTGGGACAACGCATCACAATGTACACCAGTCACTATGCTCTGAACTTGGGGGGAAGACTCTGTTTGGATGTAGACCATTGGCTCTACTGCACTCCCCCCAATAATATCATTGCCTTATCACAGCAAGAACAACTGTATCTTTGCGACATCAGTTCTCTGTAGTACGCCCTCTATGCTAAACGCATTGCATATATACTGCGAGTTTAAAAGTATTCATAGTAAGTCATGGGAGTGTGAGTGATTATAATCATAATTACCATGCCCACTCCCCACTACCTACAATGACATCAGTTAATTTCTAAAGCACAGCTCACAAAGAAATTGTAAAAATCCACATTACTTAAAAGAACTTAATCCTCTGGATATTATGGTATATCATGTAGAATTTTAAAATCATGTGTACACTTAATCAGTCACATAGAGTGTATTTGGATAACTAGTCAATGAGAACAGGTACTTCCAGATAGACTAAAACATGTGGTAGTGATGTCAATCCACAAACTGTTTGTCTATCTCTCTGCTGCCAGTGTTCTGAAAGGTATTTGAGAGAATAGTGTATGACAGAATTGATAGCCACACTGCACAAACTAGGATACTGACACATACAAGTTCAGCTTTTGTAAAGGATTCGTTACAGAATGAGCTATATTTATTGTAACAGATGAAACTCTATGTGAATTAAATTTTGGAAGGCATTCCGTGAGAACCTTTGTTGCCTTACTAAGGTATTTGACTGTGTAGACCATAACAGCTTTTAAAAAAAATCTGCACTATGGCATCACGGACAAACTTTTGGCTTGGCTAGAATCTTATTTACACAACAGAAAACAAAATTGTGTGAATGGAGGCAGGGAGGTGCAACAATAAACTCAGACTGAGAAAATGTAAAATACAGAGTCCCCCATGTCTTTATCCTTGGGTCACTGATTTTCATGAATTACAACAATGGTCTTCCAGTTACAATTAATAACAGATCAAAAATCATCTTTGCTGGTGAGTCAAGTATTCTAATCAAAGGGTCCAACTCCACAATGCAGGATACAGCCTAGTAGTAACTAAACCAAGTATAAAAATGGTTCACAGCAAATAGCTGAACCCCAAGATTTTTCCAAAACTAATATTATACAGTTTCAAATAACAAACAAAATGCTTCAAGTTTCTAAAATGGATATTAACAAACAGAAAATTAATGAAACCACGCATACAAAAATCCTAAACACCCAAACGGACAATCAGTTAAGATGGAATGAGAAAATTCATCAGTTTCTCAACAAACTTTGCCCAGTATGCTTTGCATTTCTCACTTTGACAGAGAAAAAATGCTGTGGTCTTATTTTGTCTATTTCCATTCTATAATCTACTATGGTATTATCTTCTGGGGAAATATGCAGGACCTCAGATACTTTTAAACTTAAAAAATGAGTAGTCAGATTAATACCAGGGGCTACTTATAGATCATCCTGCAGAGATCTGTTTAAGTCTTATAATTATAGGTCAATATTTATGCTCACTGAAGATGTTTCTAGCAGAAAGGAATTCTTTCACACAAACTGTGTTATTCACTATCATGACAGACGGGTGGAAATGTATTGCCAGGGCTCTGTAACCCTCTCAAAAATACTCTAGAAAGTCCGATACAAAAGTACACAACAAGCTTCCTATCTGTATGAAAAAGGTAATTAATAATGTACACATGTTGAAGAGGAAACTAAAAATATTCCTCAAGACCATATTTTTTATAAAATGAGCTAATTCTTTGAATTGAATGGCATCCATTACAGTAAGAATAGAGGAAACTATTTTTGTGAAAACACAATTTAAAAGAAAAAATGTGATACTTTTACTTATGCCATTAACAAAAAAAACTGCAATTTAATATAAAGTATGATGACAAAAATCAAATTTATCTATTTACCAATATCAAGAGCGTAAATGGGCATGCTTTTATTTATTCACCATTTTCAAGCATTCGCTTAAGTTTATGCCAGGCAACCATATGGAGACAAGGAAGGCACAAGGCACAGGCAACAGTTGGCGAGCAGTAGCAGTTAGCAGCAGATCAGGTGCACAGATTCCCTGCACTCAAGCCAGGTCTCCACATAGTTTACCAGCATGCCAGACAAAGACACCTTAGAGGAGGTGTTAACTCAGTGGTGCTGCCTTCACACTTGGAACCATTACGTCTAGTGGCAGTTCGTAGAACAGTGGGTGACAGATGAAACAGCTAAGCCAGACTGAATCTGCTCGGTGCCACATTGGACCGGCAGCTGCACGGGGATTATCACGGTATGGGCTGTATTTGGATGTTCCGGAACCAGTCACATTACAAATACAAGTGCTGCTACAGGCTGCGTGGTGAGCTCTGTCTAGCTATGTTGTGACAGTCGAGCGTCCAGTCAAGTAGGTGGCTATAGAAAAGTAGAGTTGTACTGCACCATGTGAAAACTGAGCTCACCGCTATGACACACTGCAGTATTGCAGAGTGCTGTTGCAGCTGTGTTCTTGCACCCAGTGACAGGGTTTTATTTTGGACCTGTCTGCACACCCCTTAATGGGTAAGGGTCTTTGTTTGTACTTACCATCCCGAGCTTAACTTGTCTTGTAGGCCCCCTATTGTATGTGTAAAGTAAGCACTAAATCAAAATTTACGGGAACAATAAAGCAATACCAATACCTGTAATGCATGAAGATAACATCTTAAAATTGTACACTCTGATAAAAAGGATAAGGTTTAAATACACATCTATGCTCAGGTGACAAAAGTCATGGAATATCTCCTGATATCGTGTCAGACCTCCTTTTGCCCAGTGTGGCACAGCAGTTCAATATAACATGGACTCAACAAGTCACTGGATGTTCCTTGCAGAAACATTGAGCCATGTTCCCTCTACAAACGTCCGTAAATGTAAAAGTGTTGCCAGTACAGGATTTTGTTCAAAAACTGAATTCTGAATTATGTCCCATAAATGTGTGATGGGTGGCCCAAACATTCGCTCAAATTGTCCAGAATATTCTTCAAACTAATCATGAACAATTGTGGCCTGTTGACATGGTGCGTTGCCATCCGTAAAAATCATTGATTGGGAACATGAAGGCCATGAGTGGATGCAAATGGTCTCCAAGAAGTACAATATAACTGTTTGCAGTCAATGATCGCTTCAGTTGGACCAGGGGACCCAGTCCATTTCATGTAAACACAGCACATATCATTACTGAGCCACCACCAGTTTGCACAGTGCCCTGTTCACCACCTGGGGCCATGGCTTCGTGAGGTCTGCACCACACTAGTACCCCGCCACCAGCCGTTACCAACTGAAATCAGGACTCATCTGACCAGGCCACGGTTTTCCAGTCGTCTGGGGTCCAACCAATAGGGCCATGAGCCCAGGACGTCATGCCGCTAGCAAAGTTACTCGCTTCAGTCATCTGCTGCCATAGCCCACTGACTCCAAATTTTTCCACACTGCCCTAACGAATACATTTGTTGTAAGACCGACATTTATTTCTGAGGTTATTTCATGCAGTGTTGCTTGTCTGTTAGCACCGGTAACTCTATGCAAAAGCTGATGCTCTTGGTCGTTAAGTGAAGGCCTTCAGTCACTGCCTTGACCATGGTGAGAGGTAATGCCTTAAGTTTGGTAATCACCGCGCAGTCTTGACACTGTGAATCTCCGAATACTGAATTCCCAAACGATTTCCGAAATGGAATGTCCTATGCATCTAGCTCCAACTATCATCCCGCATTCACAGTCTGTTAACTTCGGCGTGGGGCCATAATCACATTGCTAAGCTTTCCACATCAGTCACCTGAGTGCAAATGACAACTCCGCCAATGCAATGTCCTTTTATACCTTGTCTACGCGCTACTACCGTCATATGTACATCACTCACTCACTCTCTCGCTATACTGACGGGCCTGCCTTGGCCCGAGCTGACAGAGATTAAGCTGGTTGAGCTGTTGTTCCTGAAATCCTCTCTCTTGGGAATGTTTTTCTTCGCGTGTTGGATTGGCTTCTGGTTTCTGTCGATGCAGGAATTTATCTGCCGGCTGATTCCGGCGGCTTCTTGTTCTTCTTTTTCTTACTGCTTCCTGGCTGCCCGAGTTCTATTTTCTTCAGGCGGGAGAAGTCCACTGGCGGCGTCTGATGCTGGATGTACATGACTGCTTGGTCACTCATGTACTGCCAGTCCTCGTCCGTGAAGATCGGGTGCTTGTTTATGAGCTCCAGATCTGCACGCCTGACGAGTTCCCTCCCGTGAAGCTTCCGGTTCAAGGGTTCGCACCCCCGGTGGAATGGATAAGGTTTATGAGGTAGGGGAGGGATGTTGTCTACCGTGAAAGGGTAAGGATGATCATGATGGGGGTAACTACCGTCGCGCAGGGAACCTGCGATCTTGGTGAGCGCCTCCCACACACAGTTCTTGTTGGGGAGAGGGAGGCACTCGAACGGCTCGTCGTCTTCTCCCGCGGTTTCCATCGGCACTTCCTGTGTCGTTTGTGTTTCCGCAGAGACAGGACTGCCGACTGCTTCCGAGGGGGCCGTCTCCTTGTTGTCGGCGGTTTTCCCCGACTGCATGACCACCTCCCTAGCAACCTGCGTTTCCGCGTCGGCCAGGGAGGCGGTCGTTTGTGTTGCCGCGTCTACCCCCGTACTGGTGGGGGTCGGTGCCACGTTCGGCGTCGTGGGAGACGCGATGTACAAGGCGACCCTCAGTTGAGTCACCTCCCGACGCGTCTCTTCTAGTTCCGCTCTCAGGGCCGCTCTCTCCTCCGCCATGGAGGATTTGAGCGAGGTGATTGCGTCCTCGTTGGCTTCCCGCAGTGCTTGGCGGAAGACGGCCACGTCGTCTTTGTGGCGAAGCCCGCTTCCCCTACTAGGCTAGGAGGGCGGGGTGTCCACCTTCTTGTTGGGTCACCTCTTAGTGTGTGGTGGCCAACTTCCGCTGCTTCCACGTCTTCAGATAGCTGCAGCTGCGCGCGTTTGCGGCGTGCGAGCCACCGCAATTTACGCACACCGCTGCAGTACCCCTCGGTTTGGTGCAGTTGCGCGTGTCGTGCGGTTTCCCGCACTTAACACACGCAACCACGCTGTCGCATTCCCTGTCTATGTGTCTCAGCTTTTGACACTTATAGCACTGTAATTGTGCCACAGGCTTCCGCTTCTTCTTCTTGTTGCCGCAACAGTTGCTCCCGACTGCGTTTAGCAGGAGCTCAACAGCAGCAGCAATCTTGCCTCTTCCTCCATTCCTACTTCTCGGCATAGCGTTGGGTTAGTGGCGTTGGCGTGCGCGAGCGACGGTAACGAAGTGAGCCGCAGAGAGTCGAGCAACGGAGTGCGTGCGTGCGTCGTCGCCATATGTACATGTGCATATCAGTCCCACGAGCTCTGTCACCTCAGCGTATTTCCCTTGTTTACACACCAAGGAATGATATGAATTTTGATTGTTGCACCGTTGTCTGACCTTTATCATAAACATTATTCGTGACACTAAAAATAGAAGTCACTATTGACTTTTATTAGATTCTCTGACATCGTAAAGATGTGGTTAAGGTGCCCTTGATGTTATCACTCTTCTTTATACCAAGTGGGAAGAGTTAGGTAACAGCTTCAACAAGTTTTCATGATCATTCTAATTACGCTAGTGGTAAACAAAAATGAGTATTGCTCATCGTTGCAAGTCCTGACTTGTACAGACCATGTCAAAATTAAATGATAGTTAACTGAAACCCTCAGCTGCCGACACGTGTTGTTGATATACCTCCTTGGGGACAGCTGAATATGTGTGCCCCGACTGGGACTCGAAATCGGAATCTCCTGCTTACATGGCAGACACTCTACCCATCTGAGCCACTGAGGACACAGATCAATAGCGCCACTGCACAGACTTATCCCTTGGACGCCTCCCGTGCGACCCACATTCCCAACTGTCCACAATCTACATACGTAATGTACTTAATAGATATTTGCCCATCCACTCATTACTCGCGCACACTAAGGTGACGATTCCCGTAAGAGTTGGTACAACCTGTGGGCATTCGCACAGACGAAGGTCAATTGCTGGGTAGCCTTTAACTATATATGAAGATAGTTACTATTTATTAAGTACATTACTTATGTATATTGTGGACAGTTGGGAATGTGGGTCTCACGGGAGGCGTGCAGGGGATAAGTCCCTGCAGTCGCGCTACTCATCTGTGTCCTCGGTGGCTCAGCTGGCTGGAGCGTCTGCCATGTCAGCAGGAGATCCCGGGTTCGAGTCCCGATCGGGGCACGCATTTTCAGCTGTCCCCATCGAGGTATCATTTATTCTAGAGAAGCTGCACGGTCATCAATGGTAACTGTTCTTTCGACAGCAGTTACTATCTTAATACGTGTCAAAATTGATTATAAATTAGTACTGCTCACGTCGGTGTAAGATTCGGCGGGGCAGAAGGACCACACTGGCATACCCGAATGAGTGAAAAAAATTACTAGCCTTAATATAGTAGTCTTCAAACTTTGGGAGGATTCCGGTTGTCCCACTGTTGTGCTGAGTGACCTGTTGCTTTTTATACGTCGTTCGGTATCAACAGACGACTTCAAAGGGAGCTTTGTTACCGATGTAAGATCCAATTCACACAAAAATGGCGCGGCGCAGATCCCTGGCGGCGGCGAATCAAAGGACCCATGCGGACGGGACGTGAGCAATTCACACTGAAGTGGCGCAGTTAGAGAGACGCGGCGCTGTCGTCCTATGAATGGATAAGAAGAAGGTATTCATGCACTCCATCTTTTGTATCTCGTAAATGTTGAGCAGCGAAGATGTTGGGTACATCCGTTATGGTTCAAAAAAGGGAATAAATATGGCAAATTCGACATAATGATAAAATTGAACATCTATCCTGAAAGTTTCCACCATTTCTTTCAGAATGTCTCGGAAGTGTTTCTGTATTATAATAGTTGTTTGATAAGTCTGATAAAAATGCAAGAAAAACGTTTGTTTCCCAAACAACTCACCTCACTTCTCGACATGGTCTCCTTTGAAGGATATACGCTTGGTCTATAGATGCTTCGACGTTTTCATCCCATTGGAAAAATAGATTCTGTCAAGTTCCGTCACATACTCGTTTACTGCAGCTACCACGTCCTCGTTTGATGAAAATTTCTTCCCGGCAAGAAACAGGGAGAAGTCACTTGGGGCTAAGTCTGGTGAGCAGGGTGGATGAGGAACCTGTTCAAAGCCTATGTCATGCACTTTTGCCATTAGTATCACTAATCCTGGTGAAAGACCACCTTTTTGCGTGCCAGCTTTTGTCTGTTTCCAGCCAATACAAGTTCCAAATGAGACAACAATGAGGCATAGTAGTGTCGAGTTATGGCTCTGCCCTTTTGCAAGTATTCTGTGCGGATTATTCCTTGGGAATGCCAAAAAAACAGTTACCATCACCTTACCAATGACACAAGCGTCTTTGCTGCCTTCGCTGCACTTTCATCAGCGTGTGCCCATTGTTTTGGCTGCCATTTTGATTCTGGTGTGTAAAGATGGGTGCAGGTTTCATCAACAGTCACACATTGGCGCATGAAGTATTGCGGATTGCGATTAAATATCGCCAGACATTGTGCTTGAATGCTCTACCTAAAGCGCAATTAGTCGACTGCGAGCAATCGCTGCATCCACCTCGCACGCAGCATCGTCTGCATCTATACTCTGCAAACCATCGTGAGGTGCATGACAGAGGGTACGTCCCATTGTACCAGTCAATAGGGTTCATTCCTGTTCCAATCACGTATGGAGCGCGGGAACAATGATTGTCTGGATGCCTCTGTGCTGAAGTAATTATTCTAATCTTACTCTCACGATCCCTATGTGAGCGATATGTAGGGGGTTGTAGTATGTTCCTAGAGTGATCATTTAAAGCTGGATCTTGAAAATTTGTCAGTAGACTTTCTCGGGATATTTTACGTCTATCTTCAAGAGTCTTCCAGTTCAACTCGTTGACTATCTTTGCGACACTCTCCAATTCGTGCTCCCCTTCTCTGTATACGTTCTACATCCACTGTAAGTCCTATTATATTATATTAGATTAGATTAATACTTGTTCCATAGATCATGAATACAACACTTCGTAATGATGTGGAACGTGTCAGGTTAATAAAAGGTGTCTATACAAGATATTACATTAGACAAAATATTACATGGCACTCTTTTTTTTTTTGGGGCGTTGGGAAATTACCCACTTACTATATCCTAAAATTCATTTAATGAGTAGAAGGAGCTTCCATTAAGAAATTCTTTTAATTTCCTTTTAAATGCTATATGGCTATCTGTCAGACTTTTGATGCTGTTAGGTAAGTGACCAAAGACTTTTGTGGCAGCATAATTTACCCCCTTCTGAGCCAAAGTTAGATTTAACCTTGAGTAGTGAAGATCATCCTTTCTCCTAGTGTTGTAGCCATGTTCACTGCTATTACTTTTGAATTCGTTCGGATTGTTAATAACAAATTTCATAACTGAATATATATATTGCGAGTCTACAGTGAAGATTTCTAGTTATTTAAATAAGTGTCTGCAGGATGATCTTGGACGAGCTCCAGGAATTATTCTGATTACACGCTTTTGTGCAATGAACATACTTTTACTCAATGATGAGTTACCCCAGAATATGATGCCATACGAAAGCAGAGAATGAAAACAGGCGTCGTAAGCTAATTTACTCAGATGTATATTGCCAAAATTTGCAATGACCCTATCTGGTACCGGTCTCACCAACTAGAGCAATATTCTAGAGGCGGTCACATGACTGATTTGTAAGCAATCCCCTTTGCAGACTGATTGCACTTCCCAGTATTCTACCAATAAACCGAAGTCTACTACCTGTTTTACCTACGACTGAACCTATTTGATCATTCCATTTCATATCCCTACAAAGTGTTATACCAAGGTATTTGTATGAGTTGGCTGATACCAACAGTGACTCATCGATGTTATAGTCATAGGATACTACTTTTTTTCATCTTTGTGAAGTATTCAGTCTTACATTTCTGAACATTTAAAGCAAGTCGCCAATCTCTGCGCCAAGTTTAAATCTTATCAAGATCTGACTGAATATTTGTGTATCTTCTTTCAGGTAGCACTTCGTTACAGATAACTACGCCATCTGCAGAAAGCCTGATGTTACTATTAATATTGTCTGCAAGGTCGTTAATATACTAAATGAACAGCAAGGGTACCAACACAGTTCCCTGGGCACACCAAAATTTACTTCTACATCTGACGATGACTCTCCATCCAAGATAACGTGCTGTGTCTTCCCTACCAAAAAGTCTTCAATCCAGTCACAAATTACACTTGATACCCCTCACAATCGTGGTTTTGACAATAATCGTAGGTGCGGTACTGAGTCAAATGCCTTTCGGAAATCAACAAAAACTGCATCTACCTCGATACCTTGATCCAAAGCTTTCAGTGCATCATTTGAGAAAAGTGCCAATTTTCCGTACAGGAAATAATGCACAAGCTCAGTTGAGATGCCTACAGCCTCAGCAATCTCACAAATTTTTATTCGGCGGTCTTGCGTTACCATATCTTGTCTTTTCTGTCTACTATCAACATCCACATGGATACTTTGCAAATCAAACTTAAATGCTTGGCAGGGAGTCCATCGAACCATCTTTACAATAATTACGTATTATTCCAATCTCGAACAGCGCGTGGATAAAGCGAACATCTGTGTCTTTCGTGCGAGCCCTGATTTCCCTTATTTTATTATGATGATCGTTTCTCCCTACGTAGATAGGCCTCAATAAAATATTTTCGCATTTGGAGGAGAAAGTTGCTGATTGAAATTTCATGAGAAGATTTCGCTGCAACGAAAAGCGCCTTTGTTTTAATTGTGTGCACCCCAAATTCTGTATCATATCAGTGACACTCTCTTTCCTATTTCTCGATAATAAGAAACGTCCTTTGAACTTTCTCGATGTACTCCGTCAATCAAATCAGGTAAAGATCCCAGACCGTGCAGCAGTACTCCACAAGAGGATGGACAAACGTAGTGTAGGCAGTCTCTGTAGTAGATCTGTTACATTTTGTAAGTGTTCTGCCAATAAAACGCAGTCTTTGGTTTGCCTTCCCCACAACATCTTCTATGTGCTCTTTCCAATTTAAGTTGTTCATAAGCGTATTTAGTTGAATTTACGGCCTTTGGATTTGAGTGACTTATCGTGTAACCGATGTTTAACGGATTCCTTTCAGCACTCTATGAATGACCTCACACTTGTCATTAATGAAGGTCAATTGCCAACTTTCGAATCATACAGATGTCTTTTATAAATCGTTTTGAATGTGTTTTGATCTTCTGATGACTATCATCTGCAAATAACGTAAGACGGCTGCTCAGATTATCTGCTAAATCGTTTATGTAGATAAGGAACAGCAGATGGCCTGTAACACCACCTTGGGAAACGCCAGAAATCGCTCGATGACTTTCCATCAGCTACTACGAACTGTGACCTCTGTGAGAGGAAATCACGAATCCAGTCACATAACTGAGACGATTTTCCATAAGCACGCATTTTCACCAAACGCCTCTTGTATGGTAAAGTGTCAAAAGCATTCTGGAAATCGAGAAATACGGATTCAATCTGAAATCCATTATCAGTAGCACTAGGCACTTCGTGTGAGAAAAGAGTTGGTTGTGTTTTACAAGAACGATGGTTTTTCTAAATCCCTGTTGGCTGTGTGTGAATAGACCGTTCTCCTCGATATAATACATAATGTTCGAACACAACATATGTTCGAAAATCCTGGTGCATATCGATGTTAATAAAACGGACCTGTAATTTAGTAGATGACTACTACAACTTTTCTTGACTGTTGATGTGACCTGTACAACGTTCCAGTCTTTGGGAGTGTTTCTTTCACCGAGCGAGCGATATGCATGTATGGAGCTATTGCATCAGCATACTCTTAAAGGAACCTAATTCGTATACAGTCTGGACCGGAAGACTTGCTTTTACTAAGCGATTTAATTTACTTCGCTCTGGGGGTATATACACTCCTGGAAATGGAAAAAAGAACACATTGACACCGGTGTGTCAGACCCACCATACTTGCTCCGGACACTGCGAGAGGGCTGTACAAGCAATGATCACACGCACGGCACAGCGGACACACCAGGAACCGCGGTGTTGGCCGTCGAATGGCGCTAGCTGCGCAGCATTTGTGCACCGCCGCCGTCAGTGTCTGCCAGTTTGCCGTGGCATACGGAGCTCCATCGCAGTCTTTAACACTGGTAGCATGCCGCGACAGCGTGGACGTGAACCGTATGTGCAGTTGACGGACTTTGAGCGAGGGCATATAGTGGGCTTGCAGGAGGCCGGGTGGACGTACCGCCGAATTGCTCAACACGTGGGGCGTGAGGTCTCCACAGTACATCGATGTTGTCGCCAGTGGTCGGCGGAAGGTGCACGTGCCCGTCGACCTGGGACCGGACTGCAGCGACGTACGGATGCACGCCAACACCGTAGGATCCTACGCAGTGCCGTAGGGGACCGCACCGCCACTTCCCAGCAAATTAGGGACACTGTTGCTCCTGGGGTATCGGCGAGGACCATTCGCAACCGTCTCCATGAAGCTGGGCTACGGTCCCGCACACCATTAGGCCGTCTTCCGCTCACGCCCCAACATCGTGCAGCCCGCCTCCAGTGGTGTTGCGACAGGCGTGAATGGAGGGACGAATGGAGATGCGTCGTCTTCAGCGATGAGAGTCGCTTCTGCCTTTGTGCCAATGATGGTCGTATGCGTATTTGGCGCCGTGCAGGTGAGCGCCACAATCAGGACTGTATACGACCGAGGCACACAGGGCCAACACTCGGCATCATGGTGTGGGGAGCGATCTCCTACACTGGCCATACACCTCTGGTGATCGTCGAGGGGACACTGAATAGTGCACGGTACATCCAAACCGTCATCGAACCCATCGTTCTACCATTCCTAGACCGGCAAGGGAACTTGCTGTTCCAACAGGACAATGCACGTCCGCATGTATCCCGTGCCACCCAACGTGCTCTAGAAGGTGTAAGTCAACTACCCTGGCCAGCAAGATCTCCGGATCTGTCCCCCATTGAGCATGTTTGGGACTGGATGAAGCGTCGTCTCACGCGGTCTGCACGTCCAGCACGAACGCTGGTCCAACTGAGGCGCCAGGTGGAAATGGCATGGCAAGCCGTTCCACAGGACTACATCCAGCATCTCTACGATCGTCTCCATGGGAGAATAGCAGCCTGCATTGGTGCGAAAGGTGGATATACACTGTACTAGTGCCGACATTGTGCATGCTCTGTTGCCTGTGTCTATGTGCCTGTGGTTCTGTCAGTGTGATCATGTGATGTATCTGACCCCAGGAATGTTTCAATAAAGTTTCCCCTTCCTGGGACAATGAATTCACGGTGTTCTTATTTCAATTTCCAGGAGTGTACTTCTAATGTGGAAGCCGTTCTTTAATCGAATTCTGGAATATTTACTTCGTCTTCTTTGGTGAAGGAATTTCGGAAAGCTGTGTTTAGGAACTCTGCTTTGTCAGCACTGTCGTCGATAGTGTTTCTGTTGCCATTGAGTGTGTCTTGCCTCAAGCATACTTTCCATACGACCTGAATCTTTTTGGATTTTCCCCTGGTTTCGAGACCAAGTTTCGTTGTGAAACTATTATAAGCATCTCGCATTGTAGTCTACGCTAATTTTCGAGCTTCTGTAAAAGATCGACGATCTTGACGGTTTCGCGTTCGTTTGAATTTTGCGTGCTGTTTTCGTTGTATCTGCAACAGTGTCCTGAGTCATTTTGTGTCCTAAGGGGGGTCAAAGCCACATCTGGTCTACACTTACGTTGTTAATTTGGAAGTTGTGGAGATTGTCTCTATGAAGGCGTCAAGTGAATTTATATCTGTCTTTTTGAATAGGTATATTTTTCGTTTATTTTTGGAGGATTTGGGGGTTACAATATACAATCTCGCTACGGCAACCCTGTGTTCACTAAAACCTGTATCCGTTCTGCCAATGGTTTTCTTTGTGGCGACGTCGATTGAATGGCCGGGGCGCACTTCCTTTTCGGCGCCCATCCGGCCACGTTTAAATCCATTAACCCAAAAGTAAACGGCCCTCAACAATGGTACAGAACCTACATGAACTACATCCAATTTTGTTTTTACTTGTGCGCCAGTGGAATCCATCAAATGAAACTGTTCAATAACAGCACGAAACTCGATTTTCTCCATTTTCAACTACAGTGGACACACTGACCAACTCAGACGGCTGTCAACAATGAACTGCACATTGGTAAAATTTTTTATATGATCCTTGGAATAATCAGACTTATCATCTATGATGGCGCAACAGAAATGCTCTATTTTTATTTGGAAGGTTTCGGTAGTAATTCCCATTTTTCATATGATTTTCATTTGAACATAAGCCTGAATATTGCTAATTTTGTGAGACATGTTCCAAATACTGAGTTACTTTTCCAAAATCTGACCTTGTGAAAATATTTCACTGCTGTGGGCCAGAAATTCACTGCTATAGAGCATAGTTTTCTATTAGGTGATAGTGGTTTTGCTTTTACAGGAGGAACAAAATATCCTTTCACCTAGACAATAGGAGTCTGGTGACTGCCAATGCCAAAGAGAATGGATTCCTTCTGTGTAAAATGGAAGCACAGGATTTCCGGGACCTCAGCACACTGGACTACAGGATGCATAGAGGCTAATTCAAAACAATGGCTATGTCTGGCTACACATGTGATCTGACAACACTTCTACACAAAGGGAACGGAAAAGTCGTAACATCCACCAACTGTGGGTATGTCAAAGTATTGCAAAGAAGCCTAGAGGCACTGGGAAAATATCTATGCCACTAGATACCGTTATTGGTTTTCCCTATCTTGTGTGATAAAATTCTTACAGTAAAAAGTACCAAGAAGAATGTCTTACTTGACATTTGACAATATATCCCAGCTAGAAAACGGAATTTCTATGAACAGTCGCCAAGTGAGTAGTGGATTTGCACGTCTGTCTGGAAAAACCCACTGCCTGAGGACAGAAAATGTGATGTTGACTCTACATGTTTAGTGTAATGGCACCAGGAAGTGTTAAATTTTCCCGTATCTTCTACTGCTGCTTGTGCAGATTCATATTGCAGTACATAATATGTGTTTTCACCTGTGTCGTTGTACTTACTCAAAATAAGATTTCTGTTTCTGCAATAAATAACCCAGAAAAATCAGTGTTTCGGCAACTGCAAAGGTACAACGTTGTTCGTCTAAGAAAATAAAAGAAAAACAGTGCAATTTTGTTTAAAGAAAACGTACGTAATTTTCCAATAACCGTTATTAAAAAATGTCTAAAATGACGTTATATGTCATATAATTGCCTACATCTACAACAATGCTCTGCAAAACACCGCAAAGTGCGTGGCAGAGGATATGTCGCGTTGTAACGGTTATTAAGGTTTCTTCCCGTTCCATCCACGTATGAAGGACGGGAAGAGTGATTGGTTTGAATGACTTTGTTATCACTGTAACTCTGTCAAGGCTCAAACAAACCTGTGATCACTTGCGCTGTCGTTCTCTGTATATGTGCAATATCCCCTGTTAGTCCTATTTTATATGGGTCCCACACACTTGGGCAGTATTCTACAACATCCCCTCTTATTCGAAAGCCCAAATATGTATTTAAGCAAATAGGTAAGTGTTTAAGACGGGGAACACAGTATACTTTAGATATATCAATAGCAAAATCCTATTTCTCATTCATTGATCGCGCTGGAACACGTCATTTGTTCGACGACTCGTGAACGCAGTGCCGGGTCGGCCCTAAGCGCTTGTGGAGGGGGGGGGGGGGGGGGGGGGGGGAGAGGGAGGACCGTGCCATAGCCGAGGGCTTCAGATTTTTTGGGGCGACAGATTCATCTTGCATAAATAAAGAAATGTGAGAATAAGTAGGAAATACAAATTGTTCATAAAATCGTTGTATGCGTGTATAAAATTTAAAAAAATCTTATATAATCTTATTATATTCTATTACTCTTGCTCAAAAAGTCGTTTTATTTGTCAGTCGTCACACGTTAGAACACCACTGCTTGTTGTTTCGTTCCCATAACGGTATGGTTCAAATGGCTCTGAGCACTATGGGACTTAACATCTGAGGTCATCAGTCCCCTAGAACTTAAAGCTAACTAACCTAACCTGTCGCGCGGTTCGTAACTAAAGCGCCTAGAACCGCTCAGCCACTATCGGCATTCTGAAATAGGTGACAGCCGGATCGCTCCAGTGTTCGCGAATTAAAAAACGGATTTGAAGTCTGAATTATTTCGCTACTATTTAGTTACTTAACAGTATTTGTACGATTCTCCCACAGACTTCCAAAGTCTGTTTATGACATGGAGCAATTACAACCGCAATAGTACGTTCACTGTGGAGTTATTCATTTTCAAGAGTAAGATAATGAAGATGTTTCAAAATATGGCCTCTCTCTTCCTTTTTAATTTGTACTAGGTTTATGCTTAACAATTTCAAATGCTGGTATTTGGCGCACGTTTTCTATTTACATTATTGTAATTTTTTTAAAAAAATGATATGAAGTAGGTTGTTCATTGAAATGCCTAAGACAGTTTTGATGGTTCGTATTTCTCTGCATCAAAGTGCAGATTTGGTATTATACATAGCCCAATCAAAATGATAAGTTTGTTTGACGTTAGCATTAAAACTTCGAATGCTTCACAAAAAGCTGAAATTATGTTTGAAATGTTGAATAATTTGCTAGTAAATAAGTAAAATTAACAGCAAAATATGGATGTTTTCTTTTAGAGGTTTTAGATCATGAATATTGAGTGTTAGGGATATTTTGCATTGAGTTTACGGGGCAAATATTTTCGGAAGTTGGCAGCTGTGCACAGTGGATACACCGCTCCCAGTAGGCAGTTTCATTATATAGCAGCAATGGTTGCTTGCCTTGTTTGTTAATAGCTAAGTAACGAGTTAAGTGTTTGATATAGCGGTCGAACTGGGGATTGTGGCGCTAATATAGGTCAGTATGAGGTGCACTTACTAGAAACATATTTTATTTTCCAGACACAATTTACTTTCGTCTATTAACTTGGAACAATAATGATTTACGTAAACACAGTTCTATAACTGGCCGTATCATTCCTTTCGCAGGGTGTTCAGTAAAGACAATAACGACTGTGTTAAAAGTTGATAATTGTACATTCACCCGGCAGTGTCAACGAATTATTAGTTTTGTGTGAAAAAGCTTTCTCACTGTAAAAAGGTTCAAATGGCTCTGAGCACTATGGGACTTAACTGCTGAGGTCATGAGTCCCCTAGAACTTAGAGCTACTTAAACCTAACTAACCTAAGGACATCACACACATCCATGCCCGAGGCAGGATTCGATCCTGCGACCGTAGCGGTCGCGCGGTTCCAGACTGCGCTCGGCCACTCCGGCCGGCTTTCTCACTGTGACGCGACCTGTTTTCACTAGGATTTAAGTTATTGCGAATGCGATAAGATGCAATGTCTGACGGCAGGAAGCGCCTTTCAGGCAGCCAGTATAGGAAAAGACGAGGGGAAGGAGAAAACGGAGACAAAAAATGGAAATTTTCGTTAAATAATTTTTCCCAACGTAAAGAAGATTTTGATCAGAATGGTCTAAGCATAAACGCAGATGTAGACATACATTAGGGTAAGCACTCGGTAGATGAAGATGTACCTTCACCGTCGCAGGGTAAACATAACGTTGTATGCAAACTCTCTGATGAATGTGAAACTGTTTCAGTTGATTCTAGCAAGTGCTCATCTGATATTCTGTCAGTGAAGTAGTTTATTCAGATCCTGCAAAATGGCCCGATAAAATAGGTGATTTTGTTAGGACAACGTTTGTCAAAAGAGGGCCTCCAGAACAGATAATGGAATCTGAAAGCTGCCCTAAGGATAATTCTAATCGTCGCTTCACCTCTAAAGATTACAGTTATAGTTTGTGCAATGGTGAAATTGTTCAAAGGAAATGGTTAGTTTATTAAAAAAAGTGCAAACACTGTTTTTTGTTTCAGCTGTAAACTCTTTTCGAACATTTAAAATATTATTGATTTCAGTTGGTTATAGTAGCTGGCTGCACATTTCTGAGACATTAGCTAGCCACGGTAGGTCCCAAGTGCACTTAGAATCGCACCAAAAGTGGGTGGGGCTCGCCATAAGATTAAAATCTGGCAATACTGTCGATGCAGGAACCCTGCAGATATTAAATGCAGAAACCCGGCATTGGAAAGGTGTAATCGAACGCCTTATAGCAATTATCCAGTTTTTGGCTAGATAATGCCTTCCCTAAGAGATACTTTAGGCAAATTATTCTCTCACAACAATGGGAATTTCGAAAAATTGGTCGAATTATTTGGTAAATTTGATTCAGTTTTCGGCGAACATATTAAGTCTCGTCATTATCTGGGTAAAAACATACAAAATTAAATAATACGCACTCTACATGAAAAAATTAAAAACAAAATATTATATTAATTGAGTTCTGCTAAATATTATAGTTTAATTTTGGACTGTACTCCAGATGTATTTGGTGTTGACCAAACCACAATGATAATGCGTTTTGTGAATGTGACTTCTACTGATCTTGACACTTGCAGTGTAAATATTACTGAACATTTTCTTGGATTTGTACCTGTAAGGGATACGTCTTGAAACAGTTAGAAGAAATGAAAATACCTGTGGAGGAAGTGAGGGGTCAGGACTATGATAACGTTTCTAATACGAAAGACACGAACGCAAAAGATGATTTTAGATGTAAATCCTAAGACATATTATGTTCCCTGTAGTAGTCATTCCTTGAATCTAGCTGTGAATGTTCCTGCAAAGGCATCATAATACGCAGTTACATTCTTTTGTTTGCATTTCTTTCCTGCGTCAACGCGACGCTGGCCAGTCCTGAATGATCATATGTCTACCCTCACGTTGAAGCCACTGAGTACGACAAGATGGGAAAGTATAATCGATGCAATCACTCCTCTCAACTATAACGTATGGGAGGTCTATGATACCCTAGTTGAAATAAGCGAAGACGAAAATACAGACAGCCTTGTAATTTGACAAACCTTATTCGTGATTTTATGTTCCTCTGTTTAGTGGTAATATAGTATGATATACAGGGTGTTACAAAAAGGTACGGCCAAACTTTCAGGAAACATTCCTCACACATACAGAAAGAAAATACGTTATATGGACATGTGTCCGGAAATGCTTACTTTCTATGTTAGAGCTCATTTTATTACTTCTCTTCGAATCACACTAATCATGGAATGGAAACACACAGCAACAGAACGTACCAGCGTGACTTCAAACACTTTGTTATAGGAAATGTTCAAAATGTGCGAGGATACATGCATCCACCCTCCGTCGCATGGAATCACTGATGCGCTGATGCAACCCTGGAGAATGGCGAATTGTATTTCAGCCGTCCACAATACGAGCACGAAGAGTCTCTACATTTGGTACCGGGGTTGCGTAGACAATAGCTTTCAAATGCCCCCATAAATGAAAGTCAAGAGGGTTGAGGTCAGGAGAAAGTGGAGGCCATGGAATTGGTCCGCCTCTACCAATCCATCGGTCACCGAATCTGTTGTTGAGAACATACGAACACTTCGACTGAAATGTGCAGGAGCTCCATCGTGCATGAACCACATGTTGTGTCGTACTTGTAAAGGCACATGTTCTAGCGGTACGGGTAGAGTATCCCGTATGAAATCATGATAACGTGCTCCATTGAGCGTAGGTGGTCGAAATTAAAATGAGCTCTAACATGGAAATTAAGCGTTTCCAGACACACGTCCACATAACATCTTTTCTTTATTTGTGTGTGAGGAATGTTTCCTGAAAGTTTGGCCGTACCTTTTTGTAACACCCTGTATATTTGCATAAATTTACACCATGCCAGAAACAAAGGCCAACTTAAAACAGGAGTCACAGGATAAAATATGTGCATTATTTAAGTATACACCATATTCTTGTCTCTGGCGTGTTGTATACTTACACAAATATTTTATCTTATGACTCCTGTTACAATTTTATGTTATCAAGAGCCTTTACCAGTGGGCACTTACTCTGAAGTACGCTGGACACAATCTGGCTGCTGTCTAAGGCCAAGGCATGCGATAATTCTTGATTTTATGTCAATTTTACGAGGACTGTTCAATAAAGAATCATAATTTTTTATGGTCATAATTTCTCGCGCTAAAATTAAATATTATGATATTTAGTTAGCTAAATGTGTAACAAACACGCGCTAGCAGTTTCATTGTTGGGACTCATGGTTCCCCCCTGTGAGGGGCAGCCAAGGTCAGATATGTTAAGTATCGCCTACGCTGCTGTGGAGATAACACGCGAGGAACAATATGCGGCTTTGAAATTCTGCTTTCGTATCAACAAATCTTCAGCTGAGGCCTACACGATGTTACAGGAGGCCTATGGAGAGTCTCTGTTCTTCCCTACAGCACAGCTGGAAGGTGGTTCAAAATGTTTAAAGAGGGGAGAAAATTTCAAAGGAAGGTGGGCTCTGTGCTCCAGTTACTGCTCTCACGGAAGAAAACATCAGCACTGATGCAGTCATTGTGAGAGAGGATCGATGAATTACCTTAGTACCACTTTCTGAAATACTGAACTTTTAATTGGGTGCCACTCACACGTCGGTGACAGAAAAATTACTCATGACACGTGTTTGTGCTCGATGGGATCCAAGACTGTTGGTTTCCGAACAAAAGGACATTCGCGTGCAAGTCTGCATGCAGTTAAAGTTCATGTTAAAGGAAGATCCGGAGTTTCTTTCAAATGTAAGCACTGCCGATGAAACTTGGCTACATCATTTTGATCCTGAGAGCAAACATCAAAGCGCAGTGTGGACATCTCCTTCATCACCAACCCCCCAAAAACAAAAGTGGTTGCTTCTGCTGGGAAAGTTATGGTCATCTCATTCTTTGATATTCAAGGAACGGTTTATCAGCATGTTGTACCTGCACACACATCAGTAACTGGACAATACAACAGGGATGTCCTGAAAACATTGCAAGTCCATATCAGGCGAAAAAAGAGCACATTTCTGTGAGGTAGGCTGGATGCTGCAACACGATAATCCGCGGGCGCACATTGCCAATGTTATTGCTGAATATCTTGCAGAAGTCAACGTGAAGTGCATCCCTCAATCTCCCTGTAGTCCGGATTTAGCCCCATGTAACTTTTTTCTGTTCACTAACATGAGGAAACGACTTCGTGGGAGGCATTATGAATCATCAGAAGTAGTGGTGATGGCTGCGGAGGAGATTTTGGAGGATCTCTCAAAAAAAGGTTTCCAGCATGTATTTGAAGACTGGCAGAAACGCTGGGACAAGTGAATCGCATTCATGGGAGAATACTTTGAGAAGGACCGTCAAAATTATGAGGATGAGTAAAGGTATGTTGTCAAAAAAAAAAAACCATTCTTTGTTAAACAGCCCACGAATATATGAGAAGAGCAGCTCGGCTTCAGCTAATGTAAAGTACCACCATGTGTTGTAACAAGGCCCACTCCTTCTGGAGAAGATATTTTTAGGAATATCGAAACCCTAGCTCAAGGGAACGACTTTCTGGGAGGCATTGTGAATCATCAGAAGCAGTGGTGATGGCTGCGGAGGAGATTTTGAAAGATCTTTCAAAAAAAGGTTTCCAGCATGTATTTGAAGACTGGCAAAAACGCTGGGACAAGTGCATCGCATTCATGGGAGACTACTTTGAGAAGGACCGTCAAAATTATGAGGATGAGTAAAGGTATGTTGTCAAAAAAATCATTCTTTGTTAAACAGCCCACGAATATATGAAAAGAGCAGCTCGGCTTCAGCTAATGTAAAGTACCACCATGTGTTGTAACAAGGCCCACTCCTTCTGAAGAAGATATTTTTAGGAATATCAAAACCCTAGGTCAAGGGCTAATAAACATTTGTTTTGCAACTGACTGGCAGATTTTTTCAACCTCTTCTGTTGTTCGTGTTAATTTGTGCGTTTTCATGAGCTACAAGTAGATAAAGGCAAATTATGTAGACAGCCAACAGACGACATACTTTCTTTTTTTTGATAACGATAAATAGGTTGTTGAGTTTTAAGTTTTCTCCTTATATGATATCACAAGTTTGTTGTAGCTCCTCCCATCTTCAATCTTTCAAAGCAAATGGAGTGTTATACATGATGTTACAGCACTTCATAAAACATTTCCAGATTAAGTACGGTGATATTCTGTCATATAATTTATGTCTGACAACGACAGAGAGAAGCTACCATATAGATCAGACGGGACAAGTCAAGTTCACGGCACATACGCTTGTACCATCAATAAGCCATGCGACACGGGATTAATGTCTCAGCAATGTTGCACCAATATTATTATGCCACGAGTTTGTTGCTCGTTTTGTCGGCATTGTTATTAAAATAGCACTGTTCAGTTTTCCCTTTTTCTATGCTAAAGCAATATTTCAGAGCAGTGGAAATTTTACCAATAAAAATTACATGTTTATTGAAGAAGGTTTGCTTAAAAACAAAACAAAAAAATTAGCGCAGCTGTTATGGCTAGTTGATATTTCGGGTTTTTACTTGGTTATTAGAAAAAAAATTTTAGAAAGTCTAGACCAAACAAATACCGAAAAATACCGTTAAAAAAGAACCAAAATACCTGTATCGGTTTTAACCTGTCGGTTTTTTTTCCACCCCTAATTGGGGAGTTGACCGATATACACCTGATATATGTGTTCACTGAGTGCTGTGAAAGGTAGTCACAACTGCGCTGTGCTGAGCTATTCCCGCAGCGATGACAAAACTTCTGTGATGTACCTTTGCATCTGAGGGTGCACTACTTTCAGTTTCGTATTGTATTTTTTGGTGATTGCGTATCACAGGCTTTTTCACCCTCATCAGGGTATTGTCACAGAAACAAAGATAATTACGGTAACAAACCGAATAAATCATAATTTTTCATTGATACCCTTTAACAGCAGAGACCCATGCCCCTTATACCAAAATACTTCTAAAATACTCAACAGCGTTCGAAATTTTGCCGACGTAATTCCAGTTCACCCTGTATAATCACCTTTTATGAGCCTTTAGAATGTGACCCTGCGCCTAATTATAAATGTATGTAGTCTTCGCAGTAATTAAGCCTTGACAGATAGTAAAATATTAAATGCAGTCACAACACAGATGTTACGTTTCTGCGGTAGGTCTGACTACAAAATTACATGACGTACTAAGTTTTCTCAGGTAGAATTTATCAGCTGCAGTCGATAGCCAAAGAACAGATAAATAAATATAGCAAAAAGTGAGCTTTAAAGAGCAAGAACATTCAGCCGCTAACTTTGGTACAAAATGAAGGAGAACACACGGAGGTCAGCTTTCACCATCACTACTATTTATTAGACTACACGTACAAGTCCACTTAAACCCGTCGTTCACTTCTCTTTTGGAACTGCTAACGCTCTCAGAACCGGCAAAATATTTTCTAACACAGTCTGGAGCCTCGAAAACAGGACAGTCCAGCTCGAAGTCAATTTTTGTGGTGCGGTTGGTCCTCCACGCTGCCGGAACTTCTCGGCGGACGAGTGTGTATCCATCTCGTACGACTTCCGTTGTCACGCGAGCCTTGTTCAAGAGCAGCTCCTTCAACCATTCTTCGAGGGTCCCCGCTGTTAGCGAGTTTATCACCAGGGCTGTCTTCGCCTCTGTATTTTTCCAGTGAATAAAGTCGGTGTTTCCTTCCTGGATTGCAGTTCTGAACTCCTGTAGCCAACCCCCGAGATGACTTCCGCAGTCTTCCGCCGGTGGAAGTATTTCATGTTCCCGCAGTTTGTAGTTCCCTTTCATGCGGCACTTGTCACCTTCGCACCAAATCTTTATCTCGCAGTCTGCATTAACACAACACTCCAGAAGATCTATCACCTTGCTTCCGAAGTAGCAACTTTCGCCGTCGGGAAAATGTCCACGTTCCTCGTACATGTTCAGAAAATGTTTACAAGCTGTAGACAGTTGATCTACGGTACACAGGGGCGGACAACTGCTCGGGTTGTCTTTGTAGTGATTCTGCAGCATTCGTAGAATCTGAGAAGACTTCTCTAGTAAGTAAGCTGTGGGAGAAAACATATCCGCCCCACACATTTGGTCACCTGCCACGGCTTTGAGTATGGTAAGGTCTGACAGGATGATTTCTAGTATGCTGTACGTCTGTAGAAGCGTTACAGTCTTCAGAGAATACAGACTCGTAGGCGGAGTATCTGTCGCGGGCTCCGCAGTTAGTCTTTGGTGCACGTCTTCCATTGTTTCCATTATATCCCGCACTACATTTTTAAAGCCATTTTCGAGCACACCAGAAACTATGGCAGAAAATCTGGTGCAAACAGACCTCAGCAGACACAGTTCTAAATAGGAGAAATATCTTTGAAATATCTGCGTTAGAATCTCGTTGGGGATAGATAATATGTTGGTCTGCTGTTGCGGGTTTTTCCAGTCATCGATACTGCGCAGTATCCGACGCTTCGTAACAATCTCAGCCAATTCTGTTAAAATGCTGATAATTTCCCCAAACGGAAAATGGTTTCCGCAACAGTCTTTCTTCGAACTGTATTCTCCTACCGAAGCAATCTGCGACGAACTGGCTGATTCGGGACTGTCAGTAATACGATGTAGTTTCTCACAAGACATTTGTATTTGGTTATAAACTGCGGAAGGATTCGTGCTGTTAATACCGCCGTCCGCCATTGTGTCACAATTTCTCGCAAATGAGTGTAACGTCTTTCATTCACGTTAGCCACTACTAGGAAGCCGGTTAATGCACGGCAGCACTGAATATTATCACTTGTTATTATGGAGGTACTTACTTCAGCTTCTTACAGATTTCTGTGTTGTTTCAGTCCATCTCGAGTCGTGTTTGAAATTTCATCCATTTCTCGGCTGTATGAAAAGTACTGAAGTAAAGCGGCTGCAGTAAATTCATTGGGATACTTCACACTTTAAATTTGTTCCAAGTCCATAGAGAAACAAAGAAACTGGCAATATGATCAAAACTTCTCTGGTTTGGGCATGGCACACACAGACAACAGAGATATCGCAGTGTATGTTATTATCATTACTTACAAATAAACTGAAAAATAATAATAATCTCTGGTCTTTAAGATGATCGGAATCAAATAATTAATAAGTATTGGGAAATTGTGTCTTTACCATATGCACGAGATCTTCGTTGGTATATAGATCTTAATAAATAGCACCCAGTGCGCAACAGCTTCCAACTCAAGCATAAATTTGCAAATAGCCACATATTACCAGAAATGCTCTCGCCTACCAGAAGAAAAATGCGTGAGTTTTTCAATACTTCCGAAGCGCAGCAAAATGGAATCATAGGTATCTACAACTGCATCTATACACTGTAAACCACCGCGAGATTCATGGCAGAGGATACGTGCCATTATACCAGTTATTAGGCTTTCTTCCTGTTCCATTCACGTTTGGAGCGCGGGAAGAACGAGTGTTTCAATGCCTCTGTTCGTGCAGTAATTACTCAAATCTTATTACCGTGATCCCTGTGTGACCAATATGTAGGGAATTGAAGAACGCTGCTGGTGCCCAACATTAAAGCAAAAAAAACGCTGTTTACCCGTCCTCTGTCTAATTCACAATATAATCATAAAAATGTCAACAGATGTACGTACGATCGTGTTCTGCGTGGATGATGGAATTCCGGTCAACGGGGAACCATGCCAACGGTGACGTCAGGGTACCTATCAAATGAGATAGTGTTTCCGGGTAGTCCCACATTCATAATCGCTGTGTGTAGTCACCGACGGTGCAGTATGGCACAGAGAAGACACCTCCTAGACTCTCTACGGTGGAAGGCCATAGAAGAAATGGAAGCAGGACAGTCGCAATATGTGAATCGTTCTGTTTTTCGGCTGTGGCGACGGTTTATAGAGAACGAAATTGCATCCCAAAGACCAGGGCAGGGCTGATGACGTGTGACATCAGAAAGAGAGGACCGTTACGTGGCTGCAAGGGCATAACGGTACCGCCTTAGTACTGCACGGCAGCTGGCATCAGACCTCGCAGCATCCATTGGACGTGTTGTATCGAGAAGAAGGCTTCGGCAGAGTGACCTTTATTGTCAGAGATCTGATGTATGTATATCTCTAACTCGTCTTCACAGAAGGAAGCATCTAGAGTGGAGTCGTCAACATGGCACCTAGACGGTCGAACAGTGGCCCAATGTTCTTTTCACAGTTGAGCCCCGATTTGCTCTGCAGAGTGATTTACATATGGAGGGAAAGTGGAACACGATTTCGGGACCCAAACATTGTGGAAAGAGACCGATATAGAGGAAGATCCCTAATGGTGTGAACAGGCATTATATTGAATGCTTTAACACATCTTCATGAACTTGTAGGGGTGAATCGCCAGGGTTTAAGTGCTGTCAGGAATTCTTGGGGCCTAATGTGTGGCTGTTACGAGGTGCTGTGGATACAGAAACATGTTCAAATGTGTGTGAAATCTTATGGGACTTAACTGCTAAGGTCATCAGTGCCTAAGCTTACGCACTACTTAACCTAAATTATCCCAAGGACAAACACATACACCCATGCCCGAGGGAGGACTCGAACCTCCACCGGGATCAGCCTCACAGTCCATGACTGCAGCGCCTCAGACCGCGCGGCTAATCCCGCGCGGCTGTGGATACAGATTTCGTAGTGATGGACGATAACGTTCGACCTCATAAAGCACGGGTGCTTTGGAAACAGTAAATAATGCACACATGGCGTGGCCTGCTCACTCTCGCGATTTGAATCCCATAGAGCATGTCTGGAATGCACTAGGGGGACGGGTTGCATCGTGTCGGCATTCACCAACAACTCTAAAAGACTTGCGAGCAGCTCTGCAATAAGAATGGGCGTTATTGCCTTAACAAGAGACTGATGAAATCATTCACAGAATGCCCCGTTTGTGTCATGCCTGTATAGCTGACAGACGTGGTCACACCCCATCCTGAGCTCGTTAACCAGTCGTCTGAATGTGTGTTCAAATCCCTTAAGTTGGAAAAATGAAGAACATTTTTGTCTACCGTTATTCATGTTGCAATTGCTTACGTTCGTGTTTTACTTTGTTTCTACTTTTCTAACTGCTATGTATACTGTTTCGTGGCAAAATACACTACTGGCCATTAAAATTGCTACGCCATGAAGATGACGTGCTACAGACGCGAAATTTAACCCACAGGAAGAAGATGCTGTGACATGCAAATGATTGGCTTTTCAGAGCATTCACACAAGGTTGGCGCCGGTGGTGACACCTACAACGTGCTGACATGAGGAAAGTTTCCAACCGATTTCTCATACACAAACAGCAGCTGACCGGCGTTGCCTGGTGGAACGTTGTTGTGATAGCTCGTGTCAGGAGGAGAAATGCGTACCATCACGTTTCCGACTATGATAAAGGTCGGATTGTAGCCTATCGCGATTGCGGTTTATCGTATCTCGACATTGCTGCTCGCGTTTGTCCAGATTCAACGACTGTTAGCAGAATATTTAATCGGTGGGTTCAGGAGGGTAATACGGAACGCTGTGCTGGATCCCAACGACCTCATATTTCTAGCAGTCGAGATGACAGGCATCTTATCTGCATGGCTGTAACGCATCGTGCAGCCACGTCTCGATCCCTGGTCAACAGATGGGGACGTTTGCAAGACAACAACCATCTGCGCGAACAGTTCGATGCTTGCAGCAGCATAGACTATCAGCTCGGAGACAATGGCTGCGGTTACCCTTGACGCTGCATCACAGGCAGGAGCGCCTGCGATGGTGTACTCAACGACGAACCTGGGTGCACGAATGGCAGAACGTCATTTTTTCGGAAGAATCCAGGTTCTGTTTACAGCATCATGATGGTCGCATCCGTCTTTGGCGACATCGTGGTGAACGCACATTGGAAGCATGTATTCGTCATCGCCATACTGGCGTATCACCCGGCGTGATGGTATGGGGTGCCGCTGGTTACACGTCTCGGTCACCTCTTGTTCGCATTGACGCCACTTTGAACAGTGGACGTTACATTTCAGATGTGTTACGACCTGTGGCTCTACCCTTCATTCGATCCCTGCGAAACCCTACATTTCAGCATGATAATGCACGACCGCATGTTGCAGGTTCTGTATGGGCCTTTCTGGAGACAGAAAATGTTCGACTGCTGCCCTGGCCAGCACATTCTCCTGATCTCTCACCAATTGAAAACGTCTGGTCAATGGTGGCCGAGCAAACCGGCTCGTCACAATACGCCAGTCTTGATGAACTGTGGTATCGTGTTGAAGCTGCATGGGCAGCTGTATCTGTACACGCCATCCAAGCTCTGTTTGACTTAATGCCCAGACGTATCAAGGCCGTTATTACGGCCAGATGTGGTTGTTCTGGGTACTGATTTCTCAGGATCTATGCACCCAAATTGCTTGAAAATGTAATCACATGTCAGTTCTAGTATAATATATTTGTCCATCTGCATTTCCTTTTGGCGTAACAATTTTAATGGCCAGAAGTGTAAAAGCAACCTTGCAAAATTTCCGTTCGTTGCTTTAATTTTGATTTGTAGGTAATATCCTTTGTAGACTGGTTACACTTCCCCAGTATTCTATCAATAAACCGAAGCCTACCATCTGCTTTAGCCACAACTGAACCTATGCGACATTCCATTCGATACCCCTACATAATATTACACCCAAGTATTTGCACGAGTTGGCCGATTCCAACAAGGACTCTTTGATATTATAGTTTTTTCGTTTTGTGAAGTGTGCAATTTTACATTTCTGAAAATTTAATGCTGTTTGCCAATCTTTGCACCACTTTGAAGTCTTATCAAGATCTGAATGAATATTTATGAAGCTTCTTTAAGATACTACTCCATTATAGACAACCGCATCATCTGCAAAAATCCAGATGTTGATATTAATATTATCTGTGAGGTAATTAACATACAACGTGAACAGCAAGGTTCCAACAGTCTTCCTTGACGTACATCCGAAGTTCTTTCTACATCTGACGAAGACTCTCTGTACAAGATAACATGCTGTGTCCTCCTTACCAAAAAGCCCTCAATCAAGTCACAGATTTCACTTGATATTCTATATGATCGAACTGCTGGCAATAAGCGTAGATGTGGAACTGAGTCAAATGCTTTTCGGAAATCGTGAAATACTGCGTGTATCTGATTGCCTTGGTGGAAAGCATTCAGTATGCCATGTGAGAAAAGTGCAGGCAGGGTTTGACGTGATTGATGGTTTCGGAATCCATGCTGGTTGGCATGGCGGAGATCACTCTGTTCAAGATACTTCACCACATTTGAGCTCAGAATATGCTCTAAGATTCAACAACAAATTGATGTCAAGGATATTGGACGGTAGTTTTGTGCATCGGCTCTACTACTCTTCTTGTAGACCCGTGTGACTTGTACCTGTTTCCAAGAAGTGGGCACGGTTTTTTGTTCGTGGGATTTACCATAGATTATAGTTAGAAGACCGGCGAGTTCAGCCGCAAATTCAGTATAGAATCAGACAGGGATTCTATCGGGCTCTGAAACTTTGTTCAATTTTAACAATTTCAGCTGTTTTTCAACACCACTGACACTAATAGTTATTTCATTCATCTTTTCAGTGGTACGAGAATTAAACTGGGGCAGTTCTCCTGAGTTTTTCTTTGTAAAGGAACATTTGTAAACGAAGCAAAGCATTTCAGATCTTCCTGTGCTACACTCAGATTCAATTCCTGTCTCATTCGGTAGGCACTGGACAATAACTGTGGTGTGCCACCTTTACATATGACCAAAATTTCTTTGGGTTTTGCGAAAGGTCATGAAGACAATACTATTCTAAACACTGAAGGCATCAGCCAAAACCAAGAAAAAATTTTGGTCTTATATTAAAGTTCACCAAAGAAGACGAAGTAAATAGTTCAGAATACGAATCAAGAACAACTGCCAACTTAACATCGCGTAACAAAACCAAGTCTTCCGGCCAAGAGTGTATACCAGTTAGGTTACTTTCAGAGTATGCTGATACAATAGCTCCATACTTAACAATCACATACAACTGTTCGCTCGACGAAAGATTCGTACCCGAACAACCTAAATTGGAAGGAAGACATAGAAAATGTTGTGGGGAAGGCTAACCAAAGACTGCGTTTTACTGGGGGACACTTAGAAAAGGTAACAGATCTACTGTAGAGACTGTCTACACTAAGCTTGGCCGTCCTCTTCTGGGTACTGCTACTGGGATCCTTACCAGATGGGATTAACGGAGTATATCGAGAAAGTTCAAAGGAAGGTAGCCCGCTTTGTATCATCGAGAAACTGGGGAGAGGGTGTCACTAAAATGATACAGGTTTTGAAGTGGACATCATTGAAAGAAAGACTTTTCCGTCGCGGTGGAATCTTCTCACGAATTTTCAGTCAACAACTTTCTCCTCCGAATGCGAAAATATTTTGTTGATGCCGACCTACACAGGGAGAAACCATCATCATAATAAAATAAGGGTAATTAGGGCTCACATGGGAAGATATAGGTGTTTGTTTCTTCCGCATGCTGTAGGAGATTCGAATAATAGAGAACTAGTGTGAAGGTGGTTCAATGAACCTTCGGCAAGGCACTTAAATGTGATTTGTGGAGTAGCTATGTAGATGAAGATGTAGAGTGTTGCCAGTAGCACAAAAATCTGAGTCCAGAACATGAGAACGAGTCAAGAAGTGAAAGAAAGCGTAGCAAAACAAAAGCCAAATGTTCCTTCACAAATGAAGTATTAAGGACTGGTGTCATCATTGAATAGCAGTTCCACAGCTAAGGTGAGTGACGTAGAAATTCAGTACTATGTAGTGGCACTGAAAAACAGCTTAAAACGCTAAAATTAATAAGACACAAGGGTCTGAACGAGTCCCTATTAAGTTCAATACAAGATAACTGACGAGACATCACAACAGAAATGTCGAAAATCTGAATGGCAGATACGCGAGAAGAGATGTCGTACATCCCGCAAGAAACTGCTTCGGAAACTTCAAGTACCGTCTTTCGGTGGAAAAACTATGTACATTCTTCAGTCTCGCTGTCATTAAGTGATCACGCAGATATAATTTGGGAAATTACTGGGATTAAAAACAATCATTCTTCTCATGCTCCATTATTGAATTGAACGGGAGGACACCTTGATATATGGCATAATAGACAAAAACCTGCTACGCGCTTAACAGTTATTCGTAGAGCATCGATGTAGATTGTACGAGCCAATAAGAAGAAGTCGTAGACGAATGCGAGATGGGGCTTATCCACGTAGCTCATGGTATGGGTTCGGTGCTGTCAAAGGCCCCGCACCAAGAGACACAGGTTTTGATGTGAAAACGTCTCTGCTCATCAGTCAAACGTTCTTGTGCGACAAAATAAAGTCACATCTGAATCTCTAGTAACTACGAGACTAATAATGCGTAAACAATGGCTGAGCCAACTACTGATACAGCGTGTCCCTACGTGTTTGTCGCACAGTATTTGTTTCGCCTGTGACGCCATCGTACAAATGTCGGCGCATGTGCGTTATTGTTAGGAATTAAGCTAAGCCTCCACTGGAGCCGTATTTGTCTTAACTGGATGGCCGCAAATGGCCGACCAATCCCAAGGCATGTAGCGGCATTGGCACCCGTCTACTGCACAGACGACGTCGGCCGAATACGCCCGTACACCGCCACCTGACGGCGATCCCGGTGAAATGGGATTGGTTGGACGATTTCTGCGCCAAGCGAGCGCCTGTTGCTGCTTGTATCTGGGTGTTTTCCGTAGTCAATTACGAACTATGGGAGTGAAAAAGCTAATAAATTCTGTGAACGAGAACAGGCTACTGTGGGACATGCAAGAGTCAAGGCCCAGCCGATCGATAAGGCACGAGAGTCCTGTGGGCAGTTAATGAAGTTATCCCTCAATTTTACTGTTGTCAACAATGAGTTGTAAGTGAGCAGTGGTGCATGAACACGAACGTGGTTCACTTAAAATTATGTGCGTTGAGGGGTGTAAAAACAGAGAGTAAGAAAAGTGACCGATATTCGTGATTTTCTGCACCTCGTAAACATATGAAAACAAAAAATGACAGTGACTGTATAACTTGCGATGAAATATTACAAGAAAAAGATATGTCAGACTCAAATATCTCTATTAAAAAGTCTCTGTAATTCCAGTGATGGAGAAAATATAGATTTAGCCAGTGCCTCTACTGGCTTCAAGGCATTTAATGAAAAGACTAGTACCCTTCTGCTCAACACCTGCGACGTCAGAAATTTTATTGAAGAAAAGGAGACTGACAATTCCCTAAAGTATAAGATCTTATTGACTACTTGTTAACCTGACGAACTTTATAATTTCAAGAATGATGGAGATGAGAGAATGAGAAAATTTCATTTGGACCGTATGATAAGGCGCCCATTCACCAATTTCAAAAAGTTTCACCAGTCTAGGAAAATGTACACGATTTCCAAATGGTATAAAGAGGTAGTTGAAAACTCAAGTAATTTTATTAATATTATGACAAACAAAACTAAGAGCACAATGAGATTGTTGCGAAATTAGTGGAAATTAATCTCGCTGAGTATAGCTTTGGCATTGCCTTTAGGGGAAGAATCAAATTCAAATGCTGTTTTTAACGATTTATTACAGTTTAGAGTGTAACCAGGTGACGAAAAATTGGATAAATATCTTGAAAGTGCCCTAATAACGCCACCTATATTTTTCGTAGAATATAAAATGATTTGCATTTTGAAACAAACTACAGTTTTGTGTCAAGCGTTATTACTTTATCCTACAGGCTGTGCATGAGTGCGAAGGCGATGAAGTTTCCACATAAATCTATTTGAAAAATCGAAAGCTTTTAGCCTATGACATCAATCATTCTGGCACTGACAGCAAAAGACTTGGAAGAGCAGATGAACGGAATGGATAGTGTCTTGAATGGACGCCATGATATCAACATCAACAAAAGCAAAAGAACGATAATGGAATGTTGTTTTTGTTGTGGTCTTCAGTCCTGAGACTGGTTTGATGCAGCTCTCCATGCTACTCTATCCTGTGAAAGCTTCTTCATCTCCCAAAACCCACTGCAACCCACATCCTTCTGAATCTGCTTAGTGTAGTCATCTCTTGGTCTTCCTCTGCGATTTTTACCCTCTACGCTGCCCTCCAATACTAAATTGGTGATCCCTTGATGCCTCAGAACATGTCCTACCAACCGATCCCTTCTTCTGGTCAAGTTGTGCCACAAACTTCTCTTTTCCCCAATCCTATTCAATACTTCCGCATTAGTTATGTGATCTATCCATCTAATCTTCAGCATTCTTCTGTAGCACCACATTTCGAAAGCTTCTATTATCTTCTTGTCTAAACTATTTATCGTCCATGTTTCACTTCCATACATGGCTACACTCCATACAAATACTTTCAGAAATTACTTCCTGACACTTAAATCTATACTCGATGTTAACAAATTAATCTTCTTCAGAAACGCTTTCCTTGCCATTGCCAGTCTACATTTTATATCCTCTCTACTTCTACAATCATCAGTTATTTTACTTCCTAAATAGCAAAATTCCTTTACAACTTTAAGTGTCTCATTTCCTAATCTAATTCCCTCAGCATCACCCGATTTAATTTGACTACATTCCATTATCCTCCTTTTGCTTTTGTTGATGTTCATCTTATATCCTCCTTTCAAGACGCTATCCATTCCGTTCAACTGCTCTTCCAAGTCCTTTGCTGTCTCTGACAGAATTACGATGTCATCGGCGAACCTCAAAGTTTTTATTTCTTCTCCATGGATTTTAATACCTACTCAAAATTTTTCTTTTGTGTCCTTTACTGCTTGCTCAGTATACAGATTGAATAACATCGGGGAGAGACTACAACCCTGTCTCACTGCCTTCCCAACCACTGCTTCCCTTTCATGTCCCTCGACTCTTATAACTGCCATCTGGTTTCTGTACAAATTGTAAATAGCCTTTAGCTCCCTATATTTTACCACTGCCACCTTCAGAATTTGAAAGAGAGTATTCCAGTCAACATTGTCAAAAGCTTTCTCTAAGTCTACAAATGCTAGAAACGTAGGTTTGCCCTTCCTTAATCTAGCTTCTAAGATAAGTCGTAAGGTCAATATTGCCTCACGTGTTCCAACATTTCTACGGAATCCAAACTGATCCTCCCCGAGGTCGGCTTCTACTAATTTTTCCATTCGTCTGTAAAGAATTCGTGTTACTATTTTGCAACTGTGACTTATTAAACTGATAGTTCGGTAATTTTCACATCTGTCAACACCTGATTTCTTTGGGATTGGAATTATTATATTCTTCTTGAAGTCTGAGGGTATTTCGCCTGTCTCATACATCTTACTCACCAGATGGTAGAGTTTTGTCAGGACTGGCTCTCCCAAGGCCGTCAGTAGTTCCAATGGAATGTTGTCTACTCCGGGGGCCTTGTTTCGACTCAGGTCTTTCAGTGCTCTGTCAAACTCTACACGCAGTATCGTATCTCCCATTTGGAATGTAGCTGAAATAAATCAAGTGATGCCAAGGGAATAGGATTAGGAAACGAGACAAAAGACAAAAAAGTAGTAGACGAGTTTTGCTATTTGGGCAGCGAAATAACTGATGATGGGCGAAGCGGAGAGGATATAAAATGTTAACTGGCAATGCCAAGAAAAGCGTTTCTCAACAACAGAAATTCGCTAACATCGAATATAGATTTAAATGTTTGAAAGTCTTTTATGAAAGTGTTTTGTAGGGTGTCTAGCCATGTATCGTAGTGAAACGTGTACGATTTCAGATTAGGCAAGAAGAGAATAGACGTTTTTCAAATGTGGTACTGCAGAAGAATGGTGAATATTAGATAGGTTATCACGTAACATTTTTTTAAATTATTTTATCGTATGGGTAGAGCCCTCAGTCGGGCAGACAGTTCGCCAGGTGCCGGTCTTTCAATTTGGCGACACTTCGGCGACCTGCAGTCGATGAGGATGGTAGGATGATGATGATAGCACAACACCCAGTCCCTGGGCGAAGAAAATTCCCCGACCCAGCCTGGAATCGAACCCGGGCCAAGAGGATTGACAATCCGTCACGCTCACCATTCAGCTACCCGGGGCGGACATCACGTAATTAAAGAAGACGTACTGTACAGAACTGAGGAGAAAAGAAATTTGCGGCACAACCTGACTAGAAGATTAGTTGGTAGGACACAGTTCGAGATATTACGGGATCACCAATTTAGTATTGGAGGGACGTTTAGGGGATAAAAATTATAGAGGGAGACCCAGAGATGCATACAGTAAGCAGATTCAGACGGACGTAGGCTGTAGTAGTTAGTCGAAGATGATGATGCTTGCACGGGACAGAGTAACATGGAGAGCAGCATCAAGGCAGTCTTCGTACTGACGACTACAACAACATGAAGATCTGAAGAAGAACAAGGAAAAGTTGTTCAATTACTACTTGATGAACGTGAAAACATTCCATTATAGCCTTACAGCTATTAGCACGCAATCCGGAAACGGTAGAATTTAAGGAAAAGTATACAACCAGAGGAAGGTTTGGCCGTAACACTGACGTTATTTGTACAAGCATTTAATGGTCGCGAATGAAAAAAGTGCTGTAGAATTTTGTTCTTATAATAATATTCCTGAAGTGTATTACAGAACAGTTTACGAAAAATATGCAACAATGTCGAATTCGTTGTAGCCTCTGATGTTGCCTGGGGTATTTGACGGGTACATGGCAGCAGTTTCATTTGCACCATTGAAGTGGACATCTGCTCATTTTTATCGCTGTATCTTCGAGTAGACAGTTCCTCCTGATTAAACAAAGTGCTTTCCTAGGCACAGCACTACGTTATCCATCAGTAAGAAGAACTTGTTGCAGTTTATGTGGAAGAGCAGTTTTTCCTCTAGATAGGTACTGAGCGGTTGGGGGGATAATGAAGGAAACTTGCCAAGCAATTTGTACATGCATACCTTTCCCTCAAGAATTCAATGTCAGTAAGGGCAAAAAATTTTCCCCGTTCATGGAATTTAGGAAATTTGAGGACATTATCTATTCATCATTTTCTCCTGATGGTTTCTCCATGGACTTTTAGTACTTGGTCGACGTTGTAAACATAAAGAGGCTAACATTATAATAATAGTAAAAGATTTTTTACATTTTCCTTTTGTACGTTTTGATCCATTAACGTTATTTTCTGTTGGTCTCGTCGTAAACCATATTGTCTCAGTTGGTTGTTTTCCTGCCACTAAAATTTTCAAATCGATAACATTTTCCACATTTTGCGCTTCTAAATCACTATCGCGAGCTTCGACATAGATTTTTTAAATCGATTTATGTGGAAACTTCATCCCCTTCGCACTCATGCGTAACCTATAGGATAATGTAATAACGCTTGACACAAAACTGTACAGTTTGTTTCAGAATGCAAATCTTTTTATATTCTACGAGAAATATAGGTGGCGTTATTAGGGCACTTTCAAGATATTTCTCCAATTTTTCGTCACCTCGTTACACCCTAACCGGTAATAAATCATTAAAAACAGCATTTGAATTTGATTTTTCCCTTAGTGGCAAGTTATTTGATGCACAAAGCAATACTTAGGAAACAACTTAGCACGATTAATTTGCACTAATTTCACTACATTCTCATTTTGCTCTTAGTTTTGTTTGTCATAGTATTAATAAAATTACTTGATTTTTCAACTACTCCTTTATACCGTTTTGAAATCGTGTACATCTTTCTAGACTGATGAAACTTTTTGAAATTGGTGAATGGGCGCCTTATCATCCAGTCCAAATGAAATTTTCTCATTCTCTCATCTCCATCATTCTTGAAATTATAAAGTTCGTCAGGTTAACAAGTAGTCAATAAGATCTTACACTTTAGAGAATTGTGAGTCTCCTTTTCTTCAATATAATTTGTGAAATCGCAGGTGTTGAGCAGAAGAGTACTAGTCTTTTCATTAAATGCCTTGAAGCCAGTAGAGGCACTGGCTAAATCTATATTTTCTCCATCACTGCAATTACAGAGATTTTTTAATAGAGATATTTGAGTCTGTCTTACCTTTTTCTTGTAATATTTCATCGCAAGTAATACAGTCACTGTCAATTTTGGTTTTCATTTGTTTACGAGGTACAGAAAATTACGAATAGCGATCACTTTTCTTACTCTGTGTTTTTACAACCCTCAACGCACATAATTTTAAGTGAACCACGTTCATGTTCATGCACCACTGCTCACTTACAACTCATTGTTGACAACAGTAAAATTGAGGGATAACTTCATTAACTGCCCACAGGACTCTCGTGCCTTATCGATCGGCTGGGCCTCGTCTCTTGCATGTCCCACAGTATCCTGTTCTCATTCGCAAAATTTATAAGCTTCTTCGCGTCCATAGCTGGTAATTGACTACGGAAAACACCCAGATACAAGCAGCAACAGGCGCTCGCTTGGCGCCGAAAACGTCCAACCAATCTCATTTGAACGGGATCGCAGTCTGGTGGCGGTGTACGGGCGTATTCGGCCGACGTCTTCTGTGCAGTAGACGGGTGCCAATGCCGCTACATTCTTTGGGATTAGTTGGCCGTTTGCGGCCGTCCAGTTACTCAGACGAATACGGCTCCAGCGGAGGCTTAGCTTAATTCCTAACAATAACGCACATGCACCGACATTGGTACGATGGCGTCACAGGCTGAAGCAAAGCAAGCGCTGTATCATGTATAAGATACAGAGGCGAGCGAGTGCACGGGACTTACCCTAGTTCACTGCTAGTAGCGTCACGTCATCGTAACGCGCCTGCATATAGTATTGCACCACATTTAACATAAAAGTAAAAATTAAGATTTGTGTGTAAAACTTTGTTAAAGTATAGTTCTATGTAATAATGTTTCAGGTAACAAATCTTAATGTTATAAAATTAGTAGTTTACGTAAAATTCACGTTTTAAAAGAAAAATAGGAGGCGCTAAATAATGACGCTAGGAAGCCAAAATTTGGTGAGAAGGTGCAGTAAGAAGTCATTAATGAGTGGTGCTGGTTTCCAAAACCATAAAACTAAAATTGACTCCAGAATCCGCGTTTTTCGGAAAAATCAGAGGCGCGAAATAATAGAGCTACAATATTGAAAATTGGTAGGATGCTTCAGTTCACCCTAATAATAATAATGGAAATACCACAATCAGTTACCTCTTCTAGTTTTTTAGTAATTTAGTAAAAACTACTTTTGTGAGTAAAATGTACATAAGCATTATAGATTAAGTACTTTAAATTTTAATGATAAAACAAATTCTTTAAGACCAATGATCAGATAGGACAATTAACAAAGCTACACCAAGTTTTAGTCTTGTAGCATAATTAACAGCTGATACAAGTCTTGATAAAGCTATGGTTCAGAGGTAACAATCTACCGTTAGTTCCATTGTAAAAATTCTAGAGAGTAAAGTTTTAATTTTAGCGGGCTGAGATTTTCTACGTGCTTCTGTACTGCTCAGATGTATGTATACAAAAATTGAGAAGTTTGTAAAGCTATTATTAAATGTGATATTTAAGATTATGTGCCTGAGATAGCGGTCATTTGGAGGCCGCAGGCATCTGCATATGAACGGAAAGAACAGATGCTCTCTTGGCGGTACGCGCCGGAGCTATATAAAAAGAGCGGCAGAGGCAGTAGTAAGCTCACTCCGCATTAGACCAACGCCTAGTCCACGCGAGCTTAACGTCCGATCGCGCCTCGCCTCGGGTGACGTCATAGCGGGCTGTGACATGCGCGTACTTAGCAATGTAAACGGACATTAAAAATCGCGAGGACTGTACACCGTCCTGGATCGTTTAGACTTCGGTAACAAACTGTTATTGTGCCGTCCGTGTGAAGTATAATTCCGCGTGGCAAGTGGTGACTAACTCCACTTTTAAGGCGAGCATTAATTTTTTTTTTTTAACATTATTGCGAACTATTAATAGAGCACCGATAGTTAGAGTAATGAACTATTCGGGAGGAACTTGCTGTAGAAGTCGCCTCTGAACTATTAAACGATTGGCTGAATTAACAATATTTAATGTCTTTAGCATTTTCAGAAGTTTCGAGTAATTTGTGTGAGCCTTTAAGATAATAAAATCTTGTTTGGAACTTTAAATTTTATTGAATCAGCCCTAATCCCGTGAAGAACTATGGATATTTTTCGTTTAGCTGGGCTGTACAGGAATGTGGCCGTGCAGACTGGGAACTAAGGTCAGTAAGTTTCCCTTCGCTTTCTGACTGGCCACCAAATTAGTTGCCAGGCTCGCGTGATTTAAGGTGGCAATGTTCAACTTTCATTCAACATTAAACAACGACTTCTTCGCCGTCCCACATATGTTGCATCGGCAATAGTCTGTTACGTGAAATGAACATTTAAACAACACATTCGACAACTTCTTCGCCGCCCCACATATGGTGCTTATCGGCCGGGAAAACTGAATTAAAAGCAAATAAAAGTGCTCGATGTGTGAAAGCGATTGGTATAAATTAACGAACTCGGTAGGCAATAACAGGACACTGAATTGAACTAGTGTGGGAACAGTGTTACCAGTAAAGGCGGGTGTAGTGTATAAACAATAAGTGTCTACCGCTGTACGTTGGTTAGTGACGATGGTGAGGAAGGCGACGATGCTGGATCGCGGCTGCCGACGGCGCTGAGACTAAAGGAAGACGGTGCGTCATCGCGGAGCTGCGCTGATCTGCGAGACAGCTGCCGGCTGCGCCGAGCGGTCAACGGTGCCTTGCTGCCCCCCCCCCCCCCCCCCTGGAGCTATTGCAGTAGGCGATTCCTGTGGCGGTACTCGACGCTACAGCTGCTGCTGCTGCCTTCAATACGTCGCGACGCGTCGCATCACGATTGCTGGTATACCGCGACGACATCATTCGTCGAAATCAAGCATTTAAGTTAAGTCAAAGACTTTTAAAATATTTATTAACTGCTGCTAACAAACTAAAAGATATGGAGAGTAGTGTACATTTCAGAAGGGAAGCGGTCTCTGACCAAGAAACCTCAGGATCAGGAATTGAGTTTAATGAGGATGGTTCCATTAATCCCTCAAATATTGAACTAGAACGTAATTTGTCACCAGTAAATTATGACTTTAATTTAAATGAGAGTGCAGGGATGCAATCAATAAGTGAAATAGAAGTCAAAAGGGAGCCAGTAGAGTTGCTAACTTTGTCAGGTAGTGAAACTGAGCTCAATATATCTCCAGCTCAGTCAAGTCAAGAGATACAAAGTATCAAGGTAGAAGCTCCGGATTGGATGCAAATACTGTTTGCCAAACTCGAATCAAACCAAAATAAAATTGAGGCTAAAATTGAAAATAGTAATAAAGAGTTGGAGAATAAAATTGAGGTTAGTAATAAAGGGTTGGAAAATAAAATTGAGGATAGTAATAAAGAACTAAAAGAAGAACTGCAATCAAAATGGAATAGTTTGAATTATAAGATAGATGCTATTCATCATGACATTCAAGTAAAAGTAGGGCAACAGTTAACTAAAATGCATAGTACTTTCAAATGTGAAATAGATCAAATTCAAAAAAATTATCAAGAGGCAGATGAACTTTTGGAAGAGAGGTTGTCCGAAAGATTGAGCAACGAGTCCAAACTTTGCTCTGACAAAGTTAAAGAGGTACAAATTAAAGTAGATACTTGTCAGAAAAACATTGAGAAAGTAAAAGAAACCTGTACCGAAATTCGTGGTGCAGTGGAACAAAGATGTTCTGCCAGGATAGAAGCAGTAGAGTCACAAGTAGAGGAATTAAATACTAACATTGCTAACCTAGAAAATAGAGTAACCTCTGTTAATTCTAGTCATTCTACTGTACAGCATGTGACTTCAGTTGACGCCGCTTTTATAGGGTGTCGACAGTTTTTGCGCTTTGATCCTGATAAGTACATTCACCCTCTTGAATTTTGGAATGACTTTGAGGATGTTCTCCCCAACACTTGGTCAGAAAGAGAAAAAATTTCATTTATAAGAAGTCATTTGTCAGGTGATGCTTTGCGATGGTCAGCGGATGTAATGATCAAATGTAAAACTTTATCTGAATTTAAGTCTGCATTTCTCAACGAATACTGGTCACATAACAAACAAAATGATGTGTTAAGGGAATTCTGGAGTGGTAAGAAGTTTTTCCCAGGGCGTGAATCAGTAAAGGGTTTCGCTAGGAAGTGGGTTTCAAGACTGTCACATTTGACAGAAAAGATGAAGCCAGATATGATCATTATGGGTTTAGAAGGTAAGCTGCCGTGGTACTGGCAGAAAAGGATCATTTCCGCCCCTAGAGATAATATAGACAAATTTATTGAATATCTGGAAAGAGTGGAAAGAGTAGCTGCTGCTGAGGAGCAGGTGCAGCAGAATAACAAATCTTCTAACAATCACGTACAAAATAATGGAAACGTGAACGTTAGAAATATGGAAGTTAGGCACACCAAAACAAACTATCGAAACCAAAGCCGTGGCAGAGGAAGAGGGGGTAGATACTCACCACGCTTTCGTAACAACTACTATGACGAAAGTGGAGAAGTAAATACTATGCCATTAAGACAAGAAGGGAGTCATGATGCTACTATATCTAGTGGTGTCACAGATGAACACAACAGGCCGCGTGTGGGAAACTAAATCCCGTCTATGAGGAAACTGGCGCTCACCAGGCGGTAACAGTGACACAGCCAGTAACGGAAACACAGACAATCAGCCAACATACACAGACAGACAACATGGATGACGAAATAAATACAGATAATACCAGTGATGTGTTAAGCCACTCTCACAAAATAGTGGATAGTATTTTGGATACACTAGAAAAATGGGTCAAGGAAGAACAGGAACTCAAGGTAGATAATGGGGAAGAAATAGATAATGGGTTTGAGTCTGATGGGAATAATGATGAAGTAAAAGCTTACATCTTCGATGAAAATGGCAATCTAAAAGCTGAAGTAGAAGTAGCAGAAGTAGAATCAGTACTGCAAAACTTTAGAGAGGAGGAAATGATGAATGAAGGGGGTAGAAATAGTAACGAGGTGAAAGAATCTAGTAGCTGTGTAAACGTGCCACAAATGGTTGAAGGTGACGACATTCTTATGAACAGCAATATTGCGCAGGGACGCAGTTGCTCAGAGGTAGAGGATAGTTTGGCTGATGTGCAGCAAACAAAAGTAGAAAAAGTCGTCAGATGCTTCGATTTAAAGTTAGTGGACAGATTAGAGAAAGCAGCTAAGATTATAGAGCATGATGAGCCCCAGGATGTAAATGTAAATGTAATTGCAACTGATCAGAATTACTTTAGCTGGAAGAACATAGAACGAGATTTATTAGACGAGGTGTGTGAGCAACCTGTTCAATGTAAAATAACTCACCCTGTTATCAAAGTAAACATATCAGGAGTCACTGTGCGTTGTCTGCTTGACAGTGGCAGTGAAGCAAGTGCTTTATCACAAACATTTTTTGACACCATACTCAATAAAGAGAAGTTAACAGTTATGAAAGTAAGTGGCTTAAAGATTATAGGTGCTACTGGAAAAGTCTCTAGACCAGTTCAACACGAAGCTTTGATACCCATTGGTATAAATGACATAGTAATAGATCATCCTTGTTTGATTGTGCTAGGCTTAAGTGTTGATATGTTGATTGGTATTGATTTCTTATCAAAATACCAGGGAAAGATCAATTTTGATCAGAACAACTTAATTTTAACTTTACCTGACTCTAAAGTGATAAGAGAGTCTTTTATAGGAAGTCATATAGGCGGTAGTAATGAAACTTGGGAACTGCCTATTAGAGTAATAAAGAATAAAGGATACTTGCAGGAAAATTTGGTTTTCAGTGAGAATGAGGAAAGTGCTAAGGTTGAAGAGAGACACATCCTAAAGGAAATAGAGGAAAAGGTACAATCAACAAAGCAAATTGCTGACGAACAAAGATCAGAGTTAAAGAGTGTGTTAATTAAGCATAGTAATGTATTCTCAAACGCACCTGGTGAAGTTAAAGGTTATGAATGCCATTTGAATATCAAGCCTATTGTGGATCTAAAGGAATTTAAAATTAACAGTAATTAATTACTGTAGGGAGTCTGCCACTCTTTGGCGGATACACGGTTTGGCGTACCGTGCAGTCCCAGCTGGGTGAAACTTTATTTCCTTTTCAAGTTTCATTCCCTTCTTCTTTTGGTCTATCATAACAGGTAAGAATCACATATGCCTTCATGTTGTATATATGCTATTAGGTTTTAAGTATTCTTAGTAAGGATCTACCTAGTGAATGACAAAACAAAAGTCTGAGTACCAATAAGAGGCAAACATGGCTAAAATAAATAAATTAAAATATTTCATGTAATTGTAAAGGGTTAGAAACTACAACTAAGAGAGACACTTTGCAGTATACGAAGTACGGTATGAATATGAATAATCCATGAGATTATGCAGAAGGTAGTATGTTGCTAGAAATAAGGTTGTCTGAAGGAAAACAGCGTAAGAAGGTAATGCTCATAGAGGCAAGCAATGGCGTTTTAGAATTAAATAAATGGAGATGTGTGGAAGTGGTGTGAGGATCGCACCAAATATATAGAAACAGGACGTCAATAGGCTGACAAAAGGAAAAGGGAGAAAGAAGTGGAGAAATGAAGTATTTTGAATCTGGAAGAAAAGGGAGAAAATGAATAAGGTGAAGAAGTGAAGTAAGTAAATTGAAGTGAATGATGTAGGATTAAAGAATAATTCCCTCACGTCTCGTGAAATGGTGAAAAACGCTAAATCTTGCTTGAGGCAAATAAATAGTTAAACAGACAACAGAAACACACAAATATTGGAAAAATGCAGAAATTTGGAATCGGTATACTGAAAATAACTAATTTCTTTAGTAATTCATACAATAAAGCAAAGTGCTGGTCAGCAAATGACTTCTTTGATGAACTAATCCATACGATAATTAAGCCAGAGTACATTAAAACTAAAAGGTTACTCAATTTTCTAAGTTGAAGCAAGATCTTAATATATTAATTTGCTAAAAGAATTTTCACTATTTAGGAACCTAAAAGATTATTTATGAAAGAAGAAAGTAGGAGCTATTGTATCAGATACGACTTAGTGCTAAATGTCTTTCTGACAACTTCACAATTAGTAAAATAGTGCCAGAATATAAACTATAAAATGTACTTTGTCCTACCTTAGATATAAGTTGAAAACAGAAACTGTATTGTCTGTTTCTCAGGGACATGCAGGCTGCATGAATGACTGACAACAAGCGGTAGGGAGATTGGAAGTAGAGACGCAAACCACAGTGAATACAATTTCCTCCCACAATTTTGTCAATCAGTGAAATTAAATGAGTGTTACAATAGGACACCCACCACAGTGCCGAGTATTATAGTAAAAGAAAAATGTGAGTGCGTTGCAGTGATAAAAGTCGTGTGTATTTTCTTTTTCAGGAAGAGACTGATTTTAAAGAAAAAAAAATAACTATTTTGTAACCATTGAAAAATTTATATTTCCATGTAAATGTATGTAAATAATTTGTGAATGTCTTCTGTACTAGGTTTTCTATGTGTATATGAGTATGGTTATTTTGTGTATGTAGTAATAAGGAATTTCCTAAGAAGAAGCAACTTAAGTTGAAAGAGGTATACTAAAGTAATCCATCGCTTGTTTGTTCTTTTAGAAATTTAATTTTGTTCAAAAATAGATTTTCACGAAAATTAAAAAGGGGGTGATGAAGCAAAGCAAGCGCTGTATCATGTATAAGATACAGAGGCGAGCGAGTGCACGGGACTTACCCTAGTTCACTGCTAGTAGCGTCACGTCATCGTAACGCGCCTGCATATAGTATTGCACCACATTTAACATAAAAGTAAAAATTAAGATTTGTGTGTAAAACTTTGTTAAAGTATAGTTCTATGTAATAATGTTTCAGGTAACAAATCTTAATGTTATAAAATTAGTAGTTTACGTAAAATTCACGTTTTAAAAGAAAAATAGGAGGCGCTAAATAATGACGCTAGGAAGCCAAAATTTGGTGAGAAGGTGCAGTAAGAAGTCATTAATGAGTGGTGCTGGTTTCCAAAACCATAAAACTAAAATTGACTCCAGAATCCGCGTTTTTCGGAAAAATCAGAGGCGCGAAATAATAGAGCTACAATATTGAAAATTGGTAGGATGCTTCAGTTCACCCTAATAATAATAATGGAAATACCACAATCAGTTACCTCTTCTAGTTTTTTAGTAATTTAGTAAAAACTACTTTTGTGAGTAAAATGTACATAAGCATTATAGATTAAGTACTTTAAATTTTAATGATAAAACAAATTCTTTAAGACCAATGATCAGATAGGACAATTAACAAAGCTACACCAAGTTTTAGTCTTGTAGCATAATTAACAGCTGATACAAGTCTTGATAAAGCTATGGTTCAGAGGTAACAATCTACCGTTAGTTCCATTGTAAAAATTCTAGAGAGTAAAGTTTTAATTTTAGCGGGCTGAGATTTTCTACGTGCTTCTGTACTGCTCAGATGTATGTATACAAAAATTGAGAAGTTTGTAAAGCTATTATTAAATGTGATATTTAAGATTATGTGCCTGAGATAGCGGTCATTTGGAGGCCGCAGGCATCTGCATATGAACGGAAAGAACAGATGCTCTCTTGGCGGTACGCGCCGGAGCTATATAAAAAGAGCGGCAGAGGCAGTAGTAAGCTCACTCCGCATTAGACCAACGCCTAGTCCACGCGAGCTTAACGTCCGATCGCGCCTCGCCTCGGGTGACGTCATAGCGGGCTGTGACATGCGCGTACTTAGCAATGTAAACGGACATTAAAAATCGCGAGGACTGTACACCGTCCTGGATCGTTTAGACTTCGGTAACAAACTGTTATTGTGCCGTCCGTGTGAAGTATAATTCCGCGTGGCAAGTGGTGACTAACTCCACTTTTAAGGCGAGCATTAATTTTTTTTTTTAACATTATTGCGAACTATTAATAGAGCACCGATAGTTAGAGTAATGAACTATTCGGGAGGAACTTGCTGTAGAAGTCGCCTCTGAACTATTAAACGATTGGCTGAATTAACAATATTTAATGTCTTTAGCATTTTCAGAAGTTTCGAGTAATTTGTGTGAGCCTTTAAGATAATAAAATCTTGTTTGGAACTTTAAATTTTATTGAATCAGCCCTAATCCCGTGAAGAACTATGGATATTTTTCGTTTAGCTGGGCTGTACAGGAATGTGGCCGTGCAGACTGGGAACTAAGGTCAGTAAGTTTCCCTTCGCTTTCTGACTGGCCACCAAATTAGTTGCCAGGCTCGCGTGATTTAAGGTGGCAATGTTCAACTTTCATTCAACATTAAACAACGACTTCTTCGCCGTCCCACATATGTTGCATCGGCAATAGTCTGTTACGTGAAATGAACATTTAAACAACTCATTCGACAACTTCTTCGCCGCCCCACAAGGCGAAACAAATACTGTGCGACAAACACGTCGAGACAGGCTCTGTCAATTGTTGGCTCAGCCACTGTTTACGCATTATTAGTCTCGTAGTTACTAGAGATTCAGATGTGACTTTATTTTGACGCACAAGAACGTTTGACTGACGAGCAGAGACGTTTTCACATCAAAACCTGTGTCTCTTGGTGCGGGGCCTTTGACAGCACCGAACCCATACCATGAGCTACGTGGATAAGCCCCATCTCGCATTCGTCTACGACTTCTTCTTATTGGCTCGTACAATCTACATCGATGCTCTACGAATAACTGTCAAGTGCGTAGCAGGCTTTTTTCTATTAGGCCATCTGTCTCTCTTCCACACACACCCTACTTCCTCTAAGTTGTACCCAAGAAGGTGAACTGGTCTGTGTTGCCGAGCGGTTCTAGGCGCTACAGTCTGGAACTGCGCGACAGCTACGTCGCAGGTTCGAATCCTGCCTCGGGCATGGATGTTTGTGATGTCCTTAGGTTAGTTAGGTTTAAGTAGTTCTTATTTCTAGGGGACTGATGACCTCAGAAGTTAAGTCCCATAGTGCTCAGAATCATTTTTTACCAAAGAAGGTGATTCTGTACTGTGCAGCTTTGGAAGTATCTCTTTCTTTCAATAGCCCATTTGAACGTCGATTAATCAAAGCTTTTCATAATGGTGTAGGTGGTCAGGAATGGCCCTGCCACGATCATAGCAACGGACCCGCACAAATTTGACTCAGTAACCGAAATGTATTTTTTATTTAAAATTAATGAACGAACAGGAAAACGAATATTGAGCGTTGAAAAGGGGAGGAAAGAGTGCACTAATATTGAGTATCAGCTTCACGTGTGATCAACCATCAATCGAAGTAAAAGACACAAAAAATTAGGAAAAACGGTGATATTTTTGTGAAATGATTTGTCTGGATGGTAACAAAAAAAAAAAAGGTTAGAGTAAAACATAACACGGGTTTGAATGTTGCATGAAACCATGTATAGAAATTCGAATACTGAAGCAGAAATGTGGTTGTCGTTGCTTGGAAAAGTCGAGTATTTAAATATCTAAAACCATAAACAACGAACCGTCGAAGCCGCTCGGAATTAGCCGAGGGGTCTCAGGCGCTGCAGTCATGGACTGTGCGGCTGGTCCCGGTGGAGGTTCGAGTCCTCCCTCGGGCAGGGGTGTATGTGTTTGTCCTTGGGATAATTTAGGTTAAGTAGTGTGTAAGCTTAGGGACTGATGACCTGAGCAGTTAAGTCCCATAAGATCTCACACACAAGAACCGTAGAAATTGGTAGAGCTCGCACAGTAGTTAGAAGAAGCACTAAAGAGAATCCACTGTTCGATTCGAACTGGCCTCTGATTTAGTTTAATTTTTTTTTTGGGCGGGGGGGGGGGGGGGGGGTTGAGAAAGATGAGAGAGCAAGAACAATGATGTCGACAGCACTTGTAAGTGAGACATTAGGTCTTGTGCCACATCTGCTCTCTTTCCTCGTATTTGGAATATGCTTTACTGAAAATTTGTAAGACGGAAAAGTGAAATGTTTGGAGTTTTTTACTTTCAGGCACAGGTGACACAAATATGTGAAGGTCACATAACGACAGATCGCATTGTCTATCTACTCCACCAGACAAAAATCCTCCAGTAATCTCAAAAATTATATGTTAAACACTGAAGTTTACATTCTCAATCAGCATCTTATGTGCTGTACATGATTTCGAGCAACATTCAAATGTGTGCCAAATGTTTCTGTAACATATTTTATTTCTTACTTTGAGACAAATCATTTCACAAAACATTTCATAATTCTTTTTATTAAATTTTTTATTTTTTCGTTTGTTCGGAAAGCATGAAATGTGATATATAAAGATATTGATAATTATTCTGTTATTATTAAGAGTACATGGATCAAGAGAGTGTATGTGAGGCGTCTACTGAGAATTTGAATTTCAATGTTTAACTTAGAATTTTAATGAGTACCAGACGATATTTGTCTAGTCGACTTTTCTTAATAACCCTCCTTACTTTCAAGCAATTAACATTAGTTTTGCAAAACTAGACCTCCCACTGAGCAATTTGATACCTCAATTTGTCCATTTTCCCACCTTGTGTGGCTACGAAAATTCGGAAAAAAATTTCCTTCGAATCCCAAATAATTTTTTTAATTCCTCTGATACTCCCAAGCAATTAAATCCTCCTTTGCAAAACTAGACCTCAGGCTGATCAGTTTTACACCCAATTAGCCCATTTCCAACCCTTCATTTGGCTATGGAAATTAGAATAAAAATGTTATCCTGAATTACTAATTAAATTTATATAAATACCCTCATTACTTTCGAGCAAATAAGCCGTTTTCTGCAGAGGCAGATCTCTCGCTGGTTTATCTGACAACCCATTTCTCCATTTCCCAGTCCTCGTTTGGCTATGAGAATTCAGACAAAAAAACCATCATGTAATTTATAGGGACTCTTTGTTTTCGCTCGCCGGCCGCGGTGGTCTCGCGGTTAAGGCGCTCAGTCCGGATCCGCGTGACTGCTACGGTCACAGGTTCGAATCCTACCTCGGGCATGGATGTGTGTGGTGCCCTTAGGTTAGTTAGGTTTAAGTAGTTCTAAGTTCTAGGGGACTGATGACCACAGATGTTAAGTCCCATAGTGCTCAGAGCCATTTGAACCATTTTGTTTTCGCTCTGCTGAAGCATTTGACCAAAAGCGGTATTAAGGCAGCCTCTAAATGACTTGAGACCAACGAGAGAGAGAAAAACTGGCAACAACAGTGAAGCGTGATGGCTTGAGTTACGTAGTGTATAGCCCGTCATATCTCGCCATGTTGATGCAGACAGCAGCCAGCGGGTGTCTTCCATTGGCGTGAACCACATGGATTATTTGGAGCCCGTGAATAGTAAACGCCATACGCGGTTTTCAAAAGCTCGTGCTATCCCCATAAGCACGTGAGGCCTTGGAGCCAGACCTTCCGCAACATGGCGACTACCACGAGGTCATCTGTGATGGATGCCAACTACGCAGACTCTACGTGTTGACTGCTCTAAGACACTGATAGAAGTGAAACTGAGTGTCCTAACTGGGTCCTACAGAAAAACTGGGTTACAGCAAGAAAACAGCAGACTACCAGGGAAAGGGGCTACACTCACGCACCAGTTTATTGGAAACCGACCGACAGACCAATTTCGTGGTAGCCTACACACCTCCCTACCGACTGCAATCAGATATTACAGGGCCGCCCTGTTGTTGTGATGTGTTTATCTTTCACTCATTGAGATTGTGTTCTACGCAATCCCGCTTGGTTTTATGCAGAAGCAAAATTGCTGTTTGCCTTGGCTGTTTTAGAGGTTGGGGTTGGGTTGTCTGGGGGAGGAGACCAGACAGCGAGGTCATCGGCCTCATCGTTTTAGGGAAGGACGGGGAAAGGAGTCGGCTGTGCCCTTTAAAAGGAACCATCCCGGCATTTGCCTGGAGCGATTTAGGGAAATCACGGAAAATCTAAATCAGGATAGCCGGACGCGGGATTGAACCGTCGTCCTCCTGAATGCGAGTCCAGTGTGCTAGCCACTGCGCTACCTCGCTCGGTGTTTTCAGAGGTAAAAAAAAAAAAATCTAAAAGGAAGCTTTGTTCAAAGAAGTTGCTAACGCAAAGAAAGATATTCAAGCAAACGTTAAAGCCTTCATGGCTCCCCCACTCTTCCCTCCTAAAGTGCGCGTCATAGTAGCTGCAGTGGGAAGTGACGTCAAACCATCGTGACGTTCCATGCGGCATTCGCCATATTGGTTTCGTGGCGTTTTGCTTTCTTGTATTATAACTCGCAGCATACTGTTTCGAGGGAATGGCGCACTGAAGATTTATCACGAATACGTCAACCTTGGTACGAATTCTTGTAATTAAATGTCAGTTAATGACACACTGACAATAAAAGCCTTCGAGACGTCGAAAGGTTAACAACAATTTTAGTTATTACGTCTGTTGGCCGTGACCGGTCGTGTGGTCAGAGACTTCGAGTAAGGCTGTCAGGAATAACGAGTGCTCATTGAGTAGTAAGCTAGTATGTTTTTTCCTCGTCGCCTTTTGTAGTAATTTCTGGGACCAACAATTACATTGTATTGGTCCTTTGTGAAGCTCCCATGCCATATTTGGTGGTTTCTGTATTTACACTTGTATATTACGGGAGATACGCAGTTTTAGTAACGATTTCTCCAAAATGCGTCATTTTTAGTGTTTTTTTTTCTGCTGAAGTGCTGGGAAATGTACGTGTATGTGAAATGTGTGGAGACAGTGCACTCTGCACTGCAATGGAGTTAATGCTTCGCATTGAACATATGTAAGTTGACTCTGTTTGCTGGCTTCTCATTACTACTGAGGAGCAGTAATTACTGACGACCAACGTAACCTGAAAAAAGACAAGCATTAACACTCATTATTAGCAACCATAGGCATTTACGTTAGTGATTGTTTTGCGTTTCAGTAGCTGCTAGGTATGAGGTAGTTTCTGGTGCCTGCAGTAGCGTGTGCGACGCACTTGAAGAATTTTATTAAAGTAACTAATATATTAGGAAGGTAATGTCAATAAAATGTGATTAATGAAATGTGAAATAGGCATTCGACCTGTCACATAGGTTAACTTGATGAAATCTGCTACATTCGTCATCGCCATACTGGCGTATCACCCGGCATGATGGTATGGGGTGCCGCTGGTTACACGTCTCGGTCACCTCTTGTTCGCATTGACCGCACTCTGAACAGTGGACGTTACATTTCAGATGTGTTTCGACCTGTGACTCTACCCTTCATTCGATCCCTGCGAAACCCTACATTTCAGCATGATAATGCACGACCGCATGTTGCAGGTTCTGTACGGGCCTTTCTGGAGACAGAAAATGTTCGACTGCTGCCCTGGCCAGCACATTCTCCTGATCTCTCACCAATTGAAAACGTCTGGTCAATGGTGGCCGAGCAACTGGCTCGTCACAATACGCCAGTCTTGATGAACTGTGGTATCGTGTTGAAGCTGCATGGGCAGCTGTACCTGTACACGCCATCCAAGCTCTGTTTGACTCAATGCCCAGCCGTGTCAAGGCCGTTATTACGGCCAGAGGTGGTTGTTCTGGGTACTGATTTCGCAGGATCTATGCATCCAAATTGCGTGAAAATGTAATCACATGTCAGTTCTAATATAATATATTTTTCCATCTGCATTTCCTCTTGGCGTAACAATTTTAATGGCCAGAAGTGTAAAAGCAACCTTGTACAATTTCCGTTCGTTGCTTTAATTTTGATTTGTAGGTAATATCCTTTGTAGACTGGTTACACTTCCCCAGTATTCTATCAATAAACCGAAGCCTACCATCTGCTTTAACCACAACTGAACCTATGTAACATTCCATTCGATACCCCTACATAATATTACACCCAAGTATTTGCAACGAGTTGGCCGATTCCAACAAGGACTCTTTGATATTATAGTTTTTTCGTTTTGTGAAGTGTGCAGTTTTACATTTCTGAACATTTAATGCTGTTTGCCAATCTCTGCACCACTTTGAAGTCTTATCAAAATCTGAATGAATATTTATTGCAGCTTCTTTAAGATACTACTCCATTATAGACAACCGCAACATCTGCAAAAACCCAGATGTTAATATTAATATTATCTGTGAGGTAATTAACATACAACGTGAACAGCAAGGTCCCAACAGTCTTCCTTGACGTACATCCGAAGTTGCTTCTACATCTGACGAAGACTCTCTGTGCAAGATAACATGCTGTGTCCTCCTTGCCAAAAAACCCTCAATCAAGTCACAGATTTCACTTGATATTCTATATGATCGAACTGATGGCAATAAGCGTAGATGTGGAACTGAGTCAAATGCTTTTCGGAAATCAAGAAATACTGCGTCTACCTGATTGCCTTGCTGCAAAGCGTTCAGCATGCCATGTGAGAAAAGTGCAGGCAGGGTTTGACGTGATTGATGGTTTCGGAATCCATGCTGGTTGGCATGGCGGAGATCACTCTGTTCAAGATACTTCACCACATTTGAGCTCAGAATATGCTCTAAGATTCAACAACAAATTGATGTCAAGGATATTGGACGGTAGTTTTATGCATCGGATCTACTACTCTTCTTGTAGAACCGTGTGACTCGTACCTGTTTCCAAGGAGTGGGCACGGTTTTTTGTTCGTGGGATTTACGATAGATTATAGTTAGAAGACCGGCGAGTTCAGCCGCAAATTCAGTATAGAATCAGACAGGGATTCTATCGGGCTCTGAAACTTTGTTCAATTTTAACAATTTCAGCTGTTTTTCAACACCACTGACACTAATAGTTATTTCATTCATCTTTCCAGTGGTACGAGAATTAAATTGGGGCAGTTCTCCTGAGTTTTTCTTTGTATAGGAACATTTGTAAATGAAGCAAAGCATTTCAGATTTTGCTCTGGTACCCTCAGATTCAATTCCTGTCTCATTCGATAGGCACTGGACTATAACTGTGGTGTGCCACTGACAGCCTTTACATATGACCAAAATTTCTTTGGGTTTTGCGAAAGGTCACGAAGACAATACTATTCTAAACAATGAAGGCATCAGGCACTGCTCTCATGGCAGCCAAATCCAAGAAAAAAATTATGGTCTTATATTAAAGTTCACCAAAGAAGACGAAGTAAATAGTTCAGAATGAGAATCAAGAACAACTACAAACTTTACATCGCGTAACAAAACCAAGTGTTCCGGCCAAGAGTGTATGCCAGTTAGGTTCCTTTCAGAGTCTGCTGATACAATAGCTCCATACTTAACAATAACATACAACCGTTCGCTCTACGAAAGATTCGTACCCAAACAACCTAAATTGGAAGGAACACACAGAAAATGTTGTGGGGAAGGCTAAGCAAAGACTGCGTTTTACTGGAGGACACTTAGAAAAGGTAACAGATCTACTGTAGAGACTGTCTACACTAAGCTTGGCCGTCCTCTTCTGGGTACTGCTATGTAATGTGGGATCCTTACCAGATGGGATTAACGGAGTACATCGAGAAAGTTCAAAGGAAGGTAGCCCGCTTTGTATCATCGAGAAACAGGGGAGAGGGTGTCACTAAAATGATACAGGTTTTGAAGTGGACATCATTGAAAGAAAGACTTTTCCGTCGCGGTGGAATCTTCTCACGAATTTTCAGTCAACAACTTTCTCCTCCGAATGCGAAAATATTTTGTTGATGCCGACCTACATAGGGAGAAACCATCATCATAATGAAATAAGGGTAATTAGGGCTCACATGGAAAGATATAGGTGTTTTTTTCTTCCGCTTGCTGTAGGAGATTGCAATAATAGAGAACTAGTGTGAAGGTGGTTCAATGAATCTTCGGCCACGCACTTAAATGTGATTTGTGGAGTAGCTATGTAGATGAAGATGTAGAGAATTGCCGGTAGCACAAAAATCTGGGTCCACAACATGAGAACGAGTCAGGAAGTGAAAGAAAGCGTAGCAAAACAAAAGCCAAATGTTCCTTCACAAATGAAGTATTAAGGACTGGTGTCATCATTGAATAGCAGTTCCACAGCTAAGGTGAGTGACGTAGTAATTCAGTACTATGTAGTGGCACTGAAAAACTGCTTAAAACGCTAAAATTAATAAGACACAAGGGTCTGAACGAGTCCCTATTAAGTTCAATACAAGATAACTGACGAGACATCACAACAGAAATGTCGAAAATCTGAATGGCAGATACGCGAGAAGAGATGTCGTACATCTCGCAAGAAAGTGCTTCGGAAACTTCAAGTACCGTCTTTCGGTGGAAAAACTATGTACATTCTTCAGTCTCGCTGTCATTAAGTGATCGCGCTAATATAATTTGGGAAATTACTGGGATTAAAAACAATCATTCTTCCCACGCTCCATTATTGAATTGAAACCTTGATATATGGCATAATAGAAAAAAACCTGCTACGCGCTTAACAGTTATTCGTAGAGCATCGATGTAGATTGTACGAGCCAATAAGAAGTCGTAGACGAATGCGAGATGGGGCTTATCCACGCAGCTCACGGTATGGGTTCGGTGCTGTCAAAGGCCCCGCACCAAGAGATACAGGTTTTGATGTAAAAACGTCTCTGCTCATCAGTCGAAACTTCTTGTGCGACAAAATAAAGTCACATCTGAATCTCTAGTAACTACGAGACTAATAATGCGTAAACAATGGCTGAGCCAACTACTGATAGAGCGTGTCTCTACGTGTTTGTCGCACAGTATTTGTTTCGCATGTGACGCCATCGTACCAATGTCGGCGCATGTGCGTTATTATTAGGAATTAAGCTAAGCCTCCACTGGAGCCGTATTTGTCTTACTGGACAGCCACAAACGGCCGACCAATCCCAAGGCATGTAGCGGCGTTGGCACTCGTCTACTGCACAGACGACGTCGGCCAAATACGCCCGTACACCGCCACCTGACGGCGATCCCGGTGAGATGGGATTGGTTGGACGGTTTCTGCGCCAAGTGAGCGCCTGTTGCTGCTTGTATCTGGGTGTTTTCCGTAGTCAATTACGAACTATGGGAGTGAAAAAGCTAATAAATTCTGTGAACGAGAACAGGCTACTGTGGGACATGCAAGAGTCAAGGCCCAGCCGATCGATAAGGCACGAGAGTCCTGTGGGCAGTTAATGAAGTTATCCCTCAATTTTACTGTTGTCAACAATGAGTTGTAAGTGAGCAGTGGTGCATGAACACGAACGTGGTTCACTTAAAATTATGTGCGTTGAGGGGTGTAAAAACAGAGAGTAAGAAAAGTGACCGATATTCGTGATTTTCTGCACCTCGTAAACATATGAAAACAAAAAATGACAGTGACTGTATAACTTGCGATGAAATATTACAAGAAAAAGATATGTCAGACTCAAATATCTCTATTAAAAAGTCTCTGTAATTCCAGTGATGGAGAAAATATAGATTTAGCCAGTGCCTCTACTGGCTTCAAGGCATTTAATGAAAAGTATAGTACCCTTCTGCTCAACATCTGCGATGTCAGAAATTATATTGAAGAAAAAGAGACTGACGATTCCCTAAAGTATAAGATCTTATAGACTACATGTTAACCTGACGAAAATTATAATTTCAAGAATGATGGAGATGAGAGAATGAGAAAATTTCATTTGGACTGGATGATAAGGCGCCCATTCACCAATTTCAAAAAGTTTCATCAGTCTAGAAAAATGTACACGATTTCCAAATGGTATAAAGAAGTAGTTGAAAAATCAAGTAATTTTATTAATATTATGACAAACAAAACTAAGAGCACAATGAGAATGTTGCGAAATTAGTGCAAATTAATCTCGCTAAGTTGTTTCCTGAGTATTGCTTTGACATTGCCTTTAGGGGAAGAATCAAATTCAAATGCTGTTTTTGACGATTTATTACAGTTTAGAGTGTAACCATGTGACGAAAAATTGTAATATCTTGAAAGTGCCCTAATAACGCCACCTATATTTCTCGTAGAATATAAAATGATTTGCATTTTGAAACAAACTGTACAGTTTTGTGTAAAGCGTTATTACTTTATTCCAGAGGTTGTGCATGAGTGCGAAGGCGATGAAGTTTCCACATAAATCGATTTGAAAAATCGAAAGCTTTTAGCCTATGACATCAATCATTCTGGCACCTTCAGCAAAGGACTTGGAAGAGCAGATGAACGGAATGGATAGTGTCTTGAATGGACGACATGATATCAACATCAACAAAAGCAAAAGAACGATAATGGAATGTAGCAGAAATAAATCAAGTGATGCCAAGGGAATAGGATTAGGAAACGAGACAAAAGACAAAAAAGTAGTAGACGAGTTTTGCTATTTGGGCAGCGAAATAACTGATGATGGGTGAAGCGGAGAGGATATAAAATGTTAACTGGAAATGCCAAGAAAAGCGTTTCTCAACAACAGGGTGTCTAGCCATGTATCGTAGTGAAACGTGTACGATTTCAGTTTAGGCAAGATGAGAATGTGGTACTGCAGAAGAATGGTGAATATTAGGTAGGTTATCGTGTAACATTTTTTAAAATTATTTTATTGTCTGGGTAGAGCCCCCAGTTGGGCAGACAGTTCGCCAGGTGCCGGTCTTTCAATATGGCGCCACTTCGGCGACCTGCAGTCGATAAGGATGGTAGGATGATGATGATAGCACAACACCCAGTCCCTGGGCGAAGAAAATTCTCCGACCCAGCCGGGAATCGAACCCGGCCCAAGAGGATTGACAATCCGTCACGCTCACCATTCAACTACCCGGGGCGGACATCACGTAATTAAAGAAGACGTACTGTACAGAACTGAGGAGAACAGAAATTTGCTGCCCAACCTGACTAGAAGATCAGTTGGTAGGACACAGTTTGAGATATTACGGGATGACCAATTTAGTATTGGAGGGACATTTAGGGGATAAAAATTATAGAGGGAGACCCAGAGATGCATACAGTAAGCAGATTCAGACGGACGTAGGCTGTAGTAGTTAGTCGAAGATGATGATGCTTGCACGGGACAGAGTAACATGGAGAGCAGCATCAAGGCAGTCTTCGTACCGACGACTACAATAACATGAAGATCTGAAGAAGAACAAGGAAAAGTTGTTCAATTACTACTTGATGAACGTGAAAACATTCCATTATAGCCTTACAGCTATTAGCACGCAATCCGGAAACGGTAGAATTTAAGGAAAAGTATACAACCAGAGGAACGTTTGGCTGTAACACTGACATTATTTGAACAAGCATTTAATGGTCGCGAATGAAAAAAGTGCTGTAGAATTTTGTTCTTATAATAATATTCCTGAAGTGTATTACAGAACAGTTTACGAAAAATATGCAACAATGTCGAATTCGTTGTAGTCTCTGATGTTGCCTGGGGTATTTGACGGGTACATGGCAGCAGGCCCATTGCGAACGTTTCATTTGCACCATTGAAGTGGACATCTGGTCATTTTTATCGTTGTATCTTCGAGCAGACAGTTCCTCCTGATTAAACAAAGTGCTCTCCTAGGCACAGCACTACGTTCTCCATCAGTAAGAAGAACTTGTTGCAGTTTATGTGAAGAGCAGTTTTTCCTCTAGATAGGTACTGAGCCCGCCCCCATGAACCATGGACCTTGCCGCTGGTGGGGAGGCTTGCGTGCCTCAGCGATGCAGATAGCCGCACCGTAGGTGCAACCACAACGGAGGGGTATCTGTTGAGAGGCCAGACAAAGGTGTGGTTCCTGAAGAGGGGCAGCAGCCTTTTCAGTAGTTGCAGGGGCAACAGTCTGGATGATTGACTGATCTGGCCTTGCAACAATAACCAAAACTGCCTTGCTGTGCTGGTACTGCGAACGGCTGAAAGCAAGGGGAAACTACAGCCATAATTTTTCCCAAGGGCATGCAGCTTTACTGTATCATTAAATGATGATGGCATCCTCTTGGGTAAAATATTCCGGAGGTAAAATAGTCCCCAATTCGGATCTCCGGGCGGGGACTACTCAAGAGGATGTCGTTATCAGGAAAAGAAAACTGGCGTTCTACGGGTCGGAGCGTGGAATGTCAGATCCCTTAATCGGGCAGGTAGGTTAGAAAATTTAAAAAGGGAAATGGATAGGTTAAAGTTAGATATAGTGGGAATTAGTGAAGTTAGGTGGCAAGAGGAACAAGACTTCTGGTCAGGTGACTACAGGGTTATAAACACAAAATCAAATAGGGGTAATGCAGGAGTAGGTTTAATAATGAATAGGAAAATAGGAATACGGGTAAGCTACTACAAACAGAAGAGTGAACGCATTATTGTGGCCAAGATAGATAGGAAGCCCACACCTACTACAGGAGTACAAGTTTATATGCCAACTAGCTCTGCAGATGACGAAGAAATTGAAGAAATGTATGATCAAATAAAAGAAATTATTCAGATAGTGAAGGGAGATGAAAATTTAATAGTCATGGGTGACTGGAATTCGGTAGTAGGAAAAGGGAGAGAAGGAAACTTAGTAGGTGACTATGGACTGGGGCAAAGAAATGAAAGAGGAAGCCGCCTGGTAGAATTTTGCACAGAGCTCAACTTAATCATAGGAAACACTTGGTTCAAGAATCATAAAAGAAGGCTGTATACATGGAAGAAGCCTGGAGATACTGACAGGTTTCAGATAGATTATATAATGGTACGACAGAGATTTAGGAACCAGGTTTTAAATTGTAAGACATTTCCAGGGGCAGATGTGGGCTCTGACCACAATCTATTGGTTATGACCTGTAGATTAAAACTGAAGAAACTGCAAAAAGGTGGGAATTTAAGGAGATGGGACCTGGATAAACTAAAAGAACCAGAGGTTGTACGGAGTTTCAAGGAGAGCATAAGGGAGCAATTGACAGGAATGCGGGAAAGAAATACAATAGAAGAAGAATGGGTAGCTTTGAGGGATGAAGTAGTGAAGGCAGCAGAGGATTAAGTAGGTAAAAAGACTAGGGCTAGTAGAAATCCTTGGGTAACAGAAGAAATATTGAATTTAATTGATGAAAGGAGAAAATATAAAAATGCAGTAAATGAAGCAGGCAAAAAGGAATACAAAAGTCTCAAAAATGAGATAGACAGGAAGTGCAAAATGGCTAAGCAGGGATGGCTAGAGGACAAATGTAAGGATGTAGAGGCTTATCTCACTAGAGGTAAGATACACTCCTGGAAATTGAAATAAGAACACCGTGAATTCATTGTCCCAGGAAGGGGAAACTTTATTGACACATTCCTGGGGTCGGATACATCACATGATCACACTGACAGAACCACTGGCACATAGACACAGGTAACAGAGCATGCACAATGTCGGCACTAGTACAGTGTATATCCACCTTTCGCAGCAATGCAGGCTGCTATTCTCCCATGGAGACGATCGTAGAGATGCTGGATGTAGTCCTGTGGAACGGCTTGCCATGCCATTTCCACCTGGCGCCTCAGTTGGACCAGCGTTCGTGCTGGACGTGCAGACCGCGTGAGACGACGCTTCATCCAGTCCCAAACGTGTTTAATGGGGGACAGATCCGGAGATCTTGCTGGCCAGGGTAGTTGACTTACACCTTCTAGAGCACGTTGGGTGGCACGGGTACATGCGGACGTGCATTGTCCTGTTGGAACAGCAAGTTCCCTTGCCGGTCTAGGAATGGTAGAACGATGGGTTCGATGACGGTTTGGATGTACCGTGCACTATTCAGTGTCCCCTCGACGATCACCAGAGGTGTACGGCCAGTGTAGGAGATCGCTGCCCACACCATGATGCCGGGTGTTGGCCCTGTGTGCCTCGGTCGTATGCAGTCCTGATTGTGGCGCTCACCTGCACGGCGCCAAACACGCATACGACCATCATTGGCACCAAGGCAGAAGCGACTCTCATCGCTGAAGACGACACGTCTCCATTCGTCCCTCCATTCACGCCTGTCGCGACACCACTGGAGGCGGGCTGTACGATGTTGGGGCGTGAGCGGAAGACGGCCTAACGGTGTGCGGGACCGTAGCCCAGCTTCATGGAGACGGTTGCGAATGGTCCTCGCCGATACCCCAGGAGCAACAGTGTCCCTAATTTGCTGGGAAGTGGCGGTGCGCTCCCCTACGGCATTGCGTAGGATCCTACGGTCTTGGCGTGCATCCGTGCGTCGCTGCGGTCCGGTCCCAGGTCGACGGGCACGTGCACCTTCCGCCGACCACTGGCGACAACATCGATGTACTGTGGAGACCTCACTCCCCACGTGTTGAGCAATTCGGCGGTACGTCCACCCGGCCTCCCGCATGCCCACAATATGCCCTCGCTCAAAGTCCGTCAACTGCACATACGGTTCACGTCCACGCTGTAGCGGCATGCTACCAGTGTTAAAGACTGCGATGGAGCTCCGTATGCCACGGCAAACTGGCTGACACTAACGGCGGCGGTGCACAAATGCTGCGCAGCTAGCGCCATTCGACGGCCAACACCGCGGTTCCTGGTGTGTCCGCTGTCCCGTACGTATGATCATTGCTTGTACAGCCCTCTCGCAGTGTCCGGAGCAAGTATGGTGGGTCTGACACACCGGTGTCAATGTGTTCTTTTTTCCATTTCCAGGAGTGTAGATACTGCCTACAGGAAAATTAAAGAGACCTTTGGAGAAAAGAGAGCCACTTGTATGAATATCAAGAGATCAGATGGAAACCCAGTTCTAAGCAAAGAAGGGAAGGCGGAAAGGTGGAAGGAGTATATAGAGGGTCTACACAAGGGCGATGTACTTGAGGACAATATTTTGGAAATGTAAGAGGATGTAGATGAAGATGAAATGGGAGATACGATACTGCGTGAAGAGTTTGACAGAGCACTGAAAGACCTGAGTCGAAACAAGGCCCCCGGAGTAGACAACATTCCATTAGAACTACTGACGGCCTTGGGAGAGCCAGTCCTGACAAAACTATACCATCTGGTGAGCAAGATGTATGAGACAGGCGAAATACCCTCAGACTTCAGAAAGAATGTGATAATTCCAATCCCAAAGAAAGCAGGTGTTGACAGATGTGAAAATTACCGAACTATCAGTTTAATAAGTCACAGCTGTAAAATACTAACGCAAGTTCTTTACAGACGAATGGAAAAACTGGTAGAAGCTGACCTCGGGGAAGATCAGTTTGGATTCCGTAGAAATGTTGAACACGTGAGGCAATACTGATCCTACGGCTTATCTTAGAAGCTAGATTAAGAAAAAGGCAAACCTACGTTTCTAGCATTTGTAGACTTAGAGAAAGCTTTTGACAATGTTGGCTGGAATACTCTCTTTCAAATTCTGAAGGTGGCAGGGATAAAATACAGGGAGCGAAAGGCTATTTACAATTTGTACAGAAACCAGATGGCAGTTATAAGAGTCGAGGGACATGAAAGGGAAGCAGTGGTTGGGAAGGCAGTGAGACAGGGTTGTAGTCTCTCCCCGATGTTATTCAATCTCTATATTGAGCAAGCAGTAAAGGAAACAAAAGAAAAATTCGGAGTAGGTATTAAAATCCATGGAGTAGAAATAAAAACTCTGAGGTTCGCCGATGACATCGTAATTCTGTCAGAGACAGCAAAGGACTTGGAAGAGCAGTTGAACGGAATGGATAGTGTCTTGAAAGGAGGATATAAGATGACCATCAACAAAAGCAAAACGAGGATAATGGAATGTAGTCGAATTAAGTCGGGTGATGCTGAGGGAATTAGATTAGGAAGTGAGACACTTAAAGTAGTAAAGGAGTTTTGCTATCTGGGGAGCAAAATAACTGATGATGGTCGAAGTAGAGAGGATGTAAAATGTAGACTGGCAATGGCAAGGAAAGCGTTTCTGAAGAAGAGAAGTTTGTTAACATCGAGTATAGATTTAAGTGTCAGGAAGTCATTTCTGAAAGTATTAGTATGGAGTGTAGCCATGTATGGAAGTGAATCATGGACGATAAATAGTTTGGACAAGAAGAGAATAGAAGCTTTCGAAATGTGGTGCTACAGAAGAATGCTGAAGATTCGATGGGTAGATCACATAACTAATGAGGAAGTATTGAATCGGATTGGGGAGAAGAGAAGTTTGTGGCACAACTTGACCAGAAGAAGGGATCGGTTGGTAGGACATGTTCTGAGGCATCAAGGGATCACCAATTTGGTATTGGAGGGCTGCACAGAGGGTAAAAATCGTAGAGGGAGACCAAGAGATGACTACACTAAGCAGATTCAGAAGGACGTAGGTTGCAGTAGGTACTGGGAGATGAAGAAGCTTGCACAGGATAGAGTAGCATGGAGAGCTGCATCAAACCAGTTTCAGGACTGAAGACCACAACAACAACAGGTACTGAGCGGTTGGGAGGATAATGAAGGAAACTTGCCAAGCAATTTGTACATGCATACCTTTCCCTCAAGAATTCAATGTCAATCCAGGGGCGCCCGCAGATTTACGTGTCAGTAAGGGCAAAAAATTTTTCACGTTCATGGAATTTAGGAAATTTGAGGACATTATCTATTCATCATTTTCTCCTGATGGTTTCTCCATGCACTTTTAGTACTTGGTCGACGTTGTAAACATAAAGAGGCTAACATTATAATAATAGTAAAAGATTTTTTACATTTTCCTTTTGTACGTTTTGATCCATTAACGTTATTTTCTGTTGGTCTCGTCGTAAACCATATTGTCTCAGTTGCTTGTTTTTCTGCCACTAAAATTTCGTATCGAGAACATTTTCACACATTTTGCGCTTCTAAATCACTATCGCGAGCTTCGACATAGATTTTTCAAATCGATTTATGTGGAAACTACATCCCCTTCGCACTCATGCGTAACCTATAGGATAATGTAATAACGCTTGACACAAAACTGTAAAGTTTGTTTCAGAATGCAAATCATTTTATATTCTACGAGAAATATAGGTGGCGTTATTAGGGCACTTTCAAGATATTACAATTTTTCGTCGCCTGGTTACACTCTAAACTGTAATGAATCGTCAAAAACAGCATTTGAATTTGATTCTTCCCCTAAAGGCAATGTCAAAGCAATACTTAGGAAACAACTTAGCGAGATTAATTTGCACTAATTTCGCAACATTCTCATTGTGCTCTTAGTTTTGTTTGTCATAATATTAATAAAATTACTTGATTTTTCAACTACTTCTTTATACCATTAGTAAATCGTGTACATTTTTCCGGACTGATGAAACTTTTTGAAATTGGTGAATGGGCACCTTATCATCTGGTCCAAATAAAATTTTCTCCTTCTCTCATCTCCATCATTCTTGAAATTATAAATTTCGTCAGGTTAACAAGTAGTCAATAAGATCTTATACTTTAGAGAATTGTCAGTCTCCTTTTCTTCAATATAATTTCTGACATCGCTGGTGTTGAGCAGAAGGGTACTAGTCTTTTCATTAAATTCCTTGAAGTCAGTAGAGGCACTGGCTAAATTACAGAGATTTTTTAATAGAGATATTCGTGTCTGTCTTACCTTTTTCTTGTAATATTTCATCGCAAGTAATACAATCACTGTCAATTTTGGTTTTCATTTGTTTACGAGGTACAGAAAATTACGAATAGCGATCACTTTTCTTATTCTGTGTTTTTACAACCCTCAACGCACATAATTTTAAGTGAACCACGTTCATGTTCATGCACCACTGCTCACTTACAACTCATTGTTGACAACAGTAAAATTGAGGGATAAATTCATTAACTGCCCACAGGCCTCTCGTGCCTTGTCGATCGGCTGGGCCTTGACTCTTGCATGTCCCACAGTAGCCAGTTCTCATTCACAGAATTTATTAGCTTTTTCACTCCCATAGTTCGTAATTGACTACGGAAAACACCCAGATACAAGCAGCAACAGGCGCTCGCTTGGCGCAGAAACCGTCCAACCAATCCCATTTCACCGGGATCGCCGCCAGGTGGCGGTGTACGGGCGTATTCGGCCGACGTCGTCTGTGCAGTAGACGGGTGCCAATGCCGCTACATGCTTTGGGATTAGTTGGCCGTTTGCGGCCGTCCAGTTAGTCAGACGAATACGGTTCCAACGGAGGCTTGGCTTAATTCCTAACAATCACGCACATGCACCGACATTGGTACGATGGCGTCACAGGCGAAACAAATACTGTGCGACAAACACGTCGAGACAGGCTCTGTCAATTGTTGGCTCAGCCACTGTTTACGCATTATTAGACTCGTAGTTACTAGAGACTCAGATGTGACTTTATTTTGTCGCACAAGAACGTTCGACTGATGAGCAGAGACGTTTTCACATCAAATCTGTGTATCATGGTGCGGGGCCTTTGACGGCACCGAACCCATACCATGAGCTGCGTGGATAAGCCCCATCTCGCATTCATCTACGACTTCTTCTCATTGGCTCGTACAATCTACATCGATGCTCTACGAATAACTGTTAAGTGCGTAGCAGGCTTTTTTCTATTATGCCATCTGTCTCTCTTCCACACACACCCTACTTCCTCTAAGTTGTACCCAAAGAAGGTGAGCCGGTCGGTGTGGCCAAGCGGTTCTAGGCGCTACAGTCTGGAACTGCGCGACAGCTACGTCGCAGGTTCGAATCCTGCCTCGGGCATGGATGTTTGTGATGTCCTTAGGCTAGTTAGGTTTAAGTAGTTCTTATTTCTAGGGGACTGATGACCTCAGAAGTTAAGTCCCATAGTGCTCAGAGTCATTTTTGAACCAAAGAAGGTGATTATGTACTGTGCAGCTTTGGATGTATCTCTTTCTTCCAATAGCCCATTTGAACGTCGATTAATCAAAGCTTTTCATAATGGTGTAGGTGATCAGGAATGGCCCTGCCACGATCATAGCAACGGACCCGCGCAAATTTGACTCAGTAACCGAAATGTATTTTGGATTTAAAATTAATGAAAATTAATGAACGAACAGAAAAACGAATTTTGAGCGTTGAACAGGGGAGGAAAGAGTGCACTAATATTGAGTATCAGCTTCACATGTGATCAACTATCAATCGAAGTAAAAGACACAAAAAATTAGGAAAAACGGTGATATTTTTGTGAAATGATTTGTCTGGATGGTAACAAAAAAAAAAAAGAAAAGATTAGAGTAAAACATAACACGGGTTTGAATGTTGCATGAAACCATTTATAGAAATTCGAATACTGAAGCAGAAATGTGGTTGTCATTGCTTGGAAAAGTCGAGTATTTAAATATCTAAAACCATAAACAACGAACCGTCGAAGCCGCTCGCGATTAGCCGAGGGGTCTCAGGCGCTGCAGTCATGGACTGTGCGGCTTGTCCCGATGGAGGTTCGAGTCCTCCCTCGGGCACGGGTGTGTGTGTTTGTCCTTAGTATATTTAGGTTAAGTAGTGTGTAAGCTTAGGGACTGATGACCTGACCAGTTAAGTCCCATAAGATCTCACACACAAGAACCGTAGAAATTGGTAGAGCTCGCACAGTAGTTAGAAGAAGCACTAAACAGAATCCACAGTTTGATTCGAACTGGCTTCTGATTTAGTTTTAATTTTTTTTTGGCGGGGGGGGGGGGGGGAGTAAGATGAGAGAGCAAGAACAATGATGTCGAGAGCACTTGTAAGTGAGACATTAGGTCTTGCGCCACATCTGCTCTCTTTCCTCGTATTTGGAATATGCTTTACTGAAAATTTGTAAGACGGAAAAGTGAAATGTTTGGAGTTTTTTACCTTCAGGCACAGGTGACACAAATATGTGAAGGTCACATAACGACAGATCGCATTGCCTATCTACTCCACCAGACAAAAATCCTCCAGTAATCTCAAAAACTATATGTTAAACGCTGAAGTTTACATTCTCAGTCAGCATCTTATGTGCTGTACATGATTTCGAGCAACATTCAAATGTGTGCCAAATGTTTCTGTAACATACTTTATTTTTTACTTTGAGACAAATCATTTCACAAAACATTTCATAATTCTTTTTATTAAATTTTTTATTTTTTCGTTTGTTCAGAAAGCATGAAATGTGATATATAAAGATATTGATAATTATTCTGTTATTATTAAGAGTACATGGATCAAGAGAGTGTATGTGAGACGTCTACTGAGAATTTGAATTTCAATGTTTAACTTAGAATTTTAATGAGTACCAGACGATATTTGTCTAGTCGACTTTTCTTAATAACCCTCCTTACTTTCAAGCAATTAACATTAGTTTTGCAAAACTAGACCTCCCACTGAGCAATTTGATACCTCAATTTGTCCATTTTCCCACCTTGTGTGGCTACGAAAATTCGGAAAAAAATTTCCTTCGAATCCCAAATAATTTTTTTAATTCCTCTGATACTCCCAAGCAATTAAATCCTCCTTTGCAAAACTAGACCTCAGGCTGATCAGTTTTACACCCAATTAGCCCATTTCCAACCCTTCATTTGGCTATGGAAATTAGAATAAAAATGTTATCCTGAATTACTAATTAAATTTATATAAATACCCTCATTACTTTCGAGCAAATAAGCTGTTTTTTGCAGAGGCAGATCTCTCGCTGGTTCATCTGACAACCCATTTCTCCATTTCCCACTCCTCGTTTGGCTATGAGAATTCAGACAAAAAAACCATCATGTAATTTATAGGGACTCTTTGTTTTCGCTCGCCGGCCGCGGTGGTCTCGCGGTTAAGGCGCTCAGTCCGGATCCGCGTGACTGCTACGGTCACAGGTTCGAATCCTACCTCGGGCATGGATGTGTGTGGTGCCCTTAGGTTAGTTAGGTTTAAGTAGTTCTAAGTTCTAGGGGACTGATGACCACAGATGTTAAGTCCCATAGTGCTCAGAGCCATTTGAACCATTTTGTTTTCGCTCTGCTGAAGCATTTGACCAAAAGCGGTATTAAGGCAGCCTCTAAATGACTTGAGACCAACGAGAGAGAGAAAAACTGGCAACAACTGTGAAGCGTGATGGCTTGAGTTACGTAGTGTATAGCCCGTCATATCTCGCCATGTTGATGCAGACAGCAGCCAGCGGGTGTCTTCCATTGGCGTGAACCACATGGATTATTTGGAGCCCGTGAATAGTAAACGCCATACGCGGTTTTCAAAAGCTCGTGCTATCCCCATAAGCACGTGAGGCCTTGGAGCCAGACCTTCCGCAACATGGCGACTACCACGAGGTCATCTGTGATGGATGCCAACTACGCAGACTCTACGTGTTGACTGCTCTAAGACACTGATAGAAGTGAAACTGAGTGTCCTAACTGGGTCCTACAGAAAAACTGGGTTACAGCAAGAAAACAGCAGACTACCAGGGAAAGGGGCTATACTCACGCACCAGTTTATTGGAAACCGACCGACAGACCAATTTCGTGGTAGCCTACACACCTCCCTACCGACTGCAATCAGATATTACAGCGCCGCCCTGTTGTTGTGATGTGTTTATCTTTCACTCATTGAGATTGTGTTCTACGCAATCCCGCTTGGTTTTATGCAGAAGCAAAATTGCTGTTTGCCTTGGCTGTTTTAGAGGTTGGGGTTGGGTTGTCTGGGGGAGGAGACCAGACAGCGAGGTCATCGGCCTCATCGTTTTAGGGAAGGACGGGGAAAGGAGTCGGCTGTGCCCTTTAAAAGGAACCATCCCGGCATTTGCCTGGAGCGATTTAGGGAAATCACGGAAAATCTAAATCAGGATAGCCCGACGCGGGATTGAACCGTCGTCCTCCTGAATGCGAGTCCAGTGTGCTAGCCACTGCGCTACCTCGCTCGGTGTTTTCAGAGGTAAAAAAAAAATCCAAAAGGAAGCTTTGTTCAAAGAAGTTGCTAACGCAAAGAAAGATATTCAAGCAAACGTTAAAGCCTTCACGGCTCCCCCACTCTTCCCTCCTAAAGTGCGCGTCATAGTAGCCGCAGTGGGAAGTGACGTCAAACCATCGTGACGCTCCATGCGGCATTCGCCATATTGGTTTCGTGGCGTTTTGCTTTCTTGTATTATAACTCGCAGCATACTGTTTCGAGGGAATGGCGCACTGAAGATTTATCACGAATACGTCAACCTTGGTACGAATTCTTGTAATTAAATGTCAGTTAATGACACACTGACAATAAAAGCCTTCGAGACACCGAAAGGTTAACAACAATTTTAGTTATTACGTCTGTTGGCCGTGACCGGTCGTGTGGTCAGAGACTTCGAGTCAGGCTGTCAGGAATAACGAGTGCTCATTGAGTAGTAAGCTAGTATGTTTTTTCCTCGTCGCCTTTTGTAGTAATTTCTGGGACCAACAATTACATTGTATTGGTCCTTTGTGAAGCTCCCATGCCATATTTGGTGGTTTCTGTATTTACACTTGTATATTACGGGAGATACGCAGTTTTAGTAACGATTTTTCCAAAATGCGTCTTTTTAGTGTTTTTTTTTCTGCTGAAGTGCTGGGAAATGTACGTGTATGTGAAATGTGTGGAGACAGTGCACTCTGCACTGCAATGGAGTTAATGCTTCGCATTGAACATATGTAAGTTGACTCTGTTTGCTGGCTTCTCATTACTACTGAGGAGCAGTAATTACTGACGACCAACGTAACCTGAAAAAAGACAAGCATTAACACTGATTATTAGCAACCAGAGGCATTTACGTTAGTGATTGTTTTGCGTTTCAGTAGCTGCTAGGTATGAGGTAGTTTCTGGTGCCTGCAGTAGCGTATGCGACGCACTTGAAGAATTTTATTAAAGTAACTAATATATTAGGAAGGTAATGTCAATAAAATGTGATTAATGAAATGTGAAATAGGCATTCGACCTGTCACATAGGTTAACTTGATGAAATCTGCTACATATCTTGTTAGAAGTCAGACAGCGTGATCCTGGATAAACCGTTTCTATTTATCATTAAAAATCCCAATCATAACTGATAATACAGCAGCCTTGTAATTACATTTACTACCAAAGTACTGAACGAGAAGGCTCAGTTCTTTCGTATACGAGGGTGGTTTGAGAAGTTCTCGGAACGGAATAGAAAAAAGTTATTTACATCACTAAATTTGTTTTATATTTTTCAATGTAGTTGGTCCAACGATGTTCCAGTGCCTTGATCCCATTTCGAAAATGAGTTTCCTCCTGGCCTGCGAAATAGTTGTCAACTCTGGTTATCAACTCTTCGTTTGAACTGAATCTTCGTCCACCAAGAAAAATTTTCAATTTTAGGAAGAGATGGAAGGTCTGACAGTCATTTCAGATGAATAAGGCGGGTGTGGCAACAATTCATATCCTAGTTCGTGTAATTTTGCCATGGCGATGGCACATGTGTGCGTGCGTGCGTTGTCTTGATGGAAGATGACTTTCTCCTTGTAAAAACCTGGCCTTTTTTCGCGTATCTTTTGTTGCAATTTGTTCCGGTGGTTAGCACAGTTTTCTCCAGTAATTTTTTGTCCAAAGGAGAGATAATCTACAAACAGAATCCCCTTCGCCTGCTTAGCTGGCTGGTAATCTTCGTGACTCCCATGCAAGCGGGCCTGGGTTCGATTCCCGGCCGGGTTGGACATTTTCTCCACTCGTGAACTTGATATTGTGTTGTCGTCATCGTTTCATCCTCACCACCGGCGAGCAAGTCGCCCTGAAATAAGACTTGCACTTGGCGGCAGAACTTCCCCAAATGTGGCCTCTCGGCCAACGATAACATACGATCATTTCCATTTCTAGTTCTTTCGCATCCTAGAACACTGATGCCATGACCTTACCCGATGAATTCTCTTTGCTTCCTTTGGTGGCGGAGAATCAGCATGTTTCCACTGCTTTTACTTGTTTTTTTGTCTCTGGGGTATAATAGTGCAGCCAAGTTTAATCTATGGTGACAAACCAGTGCAAAAAATTTTGTTTGTTTCTCCTAATACAGGCTAAATATTGTTCCGATATATCGATTCTCATGCGCTTTTGATCCAGCGTCAAGATTCGCATCTCACATCTTGCAGATAACGTAAGGACATCACACACATCCATGCTCGAGGCAGGATTCGAACCTGCGACCTTAGCGGTCGCGCGGTTCCAGACTGAAGCGTCTAGAGCCGCTCGGACACACCGACCGGCTCTGGAAATCGGCATGAATGTTCTTTGCTTTCTTATCTTTCTTTATGAAGTACTTACCTCACCTCCGAGAACTTTTCAAACCACCCTTGTAATTTTCAGTTTAAATCAGTAAAATAGAAATACGCTCACATTTATTTACTTTCACGGACATTTATTATACTTTTTCTTTTGAATAAAAGCTTATGCTTATTTACCCCGTTCCCGCCTGGTGCGAGCATCTTTAATGCATTTTATCTTGTTTCTTACGTCCCCGGTTCGACTTAATTACTGCGAATGAAATATTTAGCTGTAAATAAGTTATACAGAACAGCAACCAGTCACTTTTTTGAATAATTATGTTTTATTCCGTGAACCGGTTTTCGAACCTTTTCCGGTTCCAGGAAGTTACATCATTACTGGTAGCATAATGCTGGGTGCTGGCTCTATGGCAGGAAGATGGGCCAGACTTTAATGTATCGCCATGATTATAGCTTATCTGTCGATATGGATGTAAATTTAGTTTTTACTTACTGCGACAGTATAGGCGGCTTTTTTCGCTTAGTGTCCATCTGTCTGTTGTTTCTGCGACTTCCGAAGGTTCCTGAGAGAAACGAAACAGTGCTCTACAGGACAGTTTATTTGCGGTTATCTTTTAACGTAGAGACATTTACTGAATGATGTCTTTTTCCTTTAATAGCAAAAAAAAAAGCTAGAAAACACAGAAGGACCTGACCCGTTAAGGAAACACGTCGTATACCTGCCCACAAAGTAGAGTTTTGCTCGCTACACTATCTGCCAAATCAGTGAATGTGGAACGTAGGAAACTATGTGGAATGTAATACCTACATTATTTAACGTATTAAATAAGCCACCGCAGCTGTAGCCTAAGGGAAAACCACACAGACGTGATAAGAACTCGTCAAAAGCAATAAAACTGTTTCTCAAGACAGGAGAAACCAGTTCCGCAATTGTTACTAAATCTGAGCCACAAACGCCAAGAATCTGCAACATATTCGCTTTTGGAGGAAAAGTATTTACATTTACAAATATATTCGTGTATTAGAAAGTAGAGCGAAGTGTAAGAAAATACGAATAATAGTAATCTGTAAAAAAATTCTTTAAATTTCAAGGTAAATCACTATGCTAATAACAGACGACAACAAAAATAAATGATTGCAAGAAATGTTTATATTCTCTTGCGTCCAGTGGAATAAGCTGTAAATATAAACATATTCGAAAGCATTTCTTCGTGAATGAGTTGTAGCTTATGTCATTGAATCAGTATGATTTGGCTTTTTTTTAGATGTATTTCACGATGTTACATGTAACTTACTAACGCATGGAACCCAAAAATATAACTATTCTATTAATTAAGGAGAAAACATATGAAACAAACATTATCCTTACGATGAACGTGACTCTCTGCTTCCTCATCGCTTGGAGCGCTTGTGTCGCTCCAGCTATCTAACCGTAACAAGTTACGCAGCAGAGAGAGTCATGGCTATATTTATTAGACTATGATCACGCTGATCTTACCGTAAATGTGCTGCTGGACAGGTACGCGTCAGTTTGACGTCACTTCCGGTATCATGAGCTGAGCAGGCTTTAAATATGCCCACGCTCCGGTACTTAATGACTTGGCAGCCTATGATTTCCGTTGTTATCTAACATGTATATCGGAGCCGCTGAACATCAGCGAACCATTTTTAACGGAAAAGAATACAGTCATGAGAGAAGCTGTAAGCTGTGAGGAGAGGCTGTTAACCACATTAACGTTTCTAGCCATTGGCAGAAAGATCACCTCAAATTCAGTGGAGTTGTATCTTCACAATTATTAGCTAAAATGATTCCTGAAATGTGCAACATTATTTATAGTCGCCTAAGGAGATACATTATGGTGAAGAAAAACAATTCAAGCAAACGACGGTCATGTAAATGTTAAATGAAACAATGGAAAATCCACGATTGAATGTAACAATAATATGAGACGGAAAGTTGCCACTCACCATATAGCGGAGATGCTGAGTCGCAGATAGGCACAACAAAAAGACTCTCACAATTATAGCTTTCGTCCGTTAAGGCCTTCGTCAACAACACACACACACACACACACACACACACACACACACACACACACACACACGCACACACACGCCTACCCGCGCGCAAACGTAACTCACACACGTGGAAATATTTTCACAGGAACGCAAAAGGCGTGTTAACAAAAACTCCAGCTGTCAGATTCGCTTTTTGGTCAGACGTACCTTCAGCAAAGATCGTGCTTATATGGCCTTGATTAGCGTGAAAAGTTTAGGTGTTGCAATTTGTGAAGAACTTAAAAGTTCGATTAAATAAAAACAAAAGAATCTATACAGGCCATACAGTCTACACGAGCGAAACAGAGGGTGATAAGCTGGTCGGAAATGAAATTTAAGATCCAATCGGTCTGTATTTCGGTTTTCAGATTTAATTTCCGGTAAGTATCGGAAACAAAACCAAAAAACCGAAATACAGAAGCTCGACGACATTTATTCGTAAAATATATATATCTTTTACTTTGTGTGCTTCATGAAGCCATTATGGGTTTGTGAAAAATGAAACACGTACTTCATTTCTTGCGTGTCTCTTGCTGTTCTCCTCACGCGATGTATCCCCAAACTTGCACTGTTTAAATTTATACAGAAAATCTGTCATTAAAGATTCGCCCACCTCGTACTCTATATATTGAAACAGGTTTTAATCCCGCCCGCAGTGACAAAAGACGAACTGCTGTCGTGCGGTTGGCTACATAAACGAACTTCAATCGTGCGGTTGGCTACACACGACACAATTTGTCGAACGAAGCGCTGGGGGTGGAGTCTCCTGTCGAGTGGTCGTACGCAAGGTCCTCACGACTAAAAAAAAAGTTGGACGGTCGGTTGGCCAAAGCGCCTACATGCATCCAATTTGTCGGTCGATCGGTGCGTGTGTAGGGCCCGGAAGAACTACACTCCTGGAAATGGAAAAAAGAACACTTTGACACCGGTGTGTCAGACCCATCATACTTGCTCCGGACACTGCGAGAGGGTTGTACAAGCAATGATCACACACACGGCACAGCGGACACACCAGGAACCGCGGTGTTGGCCGTCGAATGGCGCTAGCTGCGCAGCATTTGTGCACCGTCGCCGTCAGTGTCAGCCAGTTTGCCGTGGCATACGGAGCTCCATCGCAGTCTTTAACACTGGTAGCATGCCGCGACAGCGTGGACGTGAACCGTATGTGCAGTTGACGGACTTTGAGCGAGGGCGTATAGTGGGCATTCGGGAGGCCGGGTGGACGTACCGCCGAATTGCTCAACACGTGGGGCGTGAGGTCTCCACAGTACGTCGATGTTGTCGCCAGTGGTCGGCGGAAGGTGCACGTGCCCGTCGACCTGGGACCGGACCGCAGCGACGCACGGATGCATGCCAAGACCGTCGGATCCTACGCAGTGCCGTAGGGGACCACACCGCCACTTCCCAGCAAATTAGGGACACTGTTGCTTCTGGGGTATCGGCGAGGACCATTCGCAACCTTCTCCATGAAGCTGGGCTACGGTCCCGCACACCGTTAGGCCGTCTTCCGCTCACGCCCCAACATCGTGCAGCCCGCCTCCAGTGGTGTCGCGACAGGCGTGAATGGAGGGACGAATGGAGACGTGTCGTCTTCAGCGATGAGAGTCGCTTCTGCTTTGGTGCCAATGATGGTCGTATGCGTGTTTGGCGCCGTGCAGGTGAGTGCCACAATCAGGACTGCATACGACCGAGGCACACAGGGCCAACACCTGGCATCATGGTGTGGGGAGCGATCTCCTACATTGGCCGTACACCTCTGGTGATCGTCGAGGGGACACTGAATAGTGCACGGTCATCGAACCCATCGTTCTACCATTCCTAGACCGGCAAGGGAACTTGCTGTTCCAACAGGACAATGCACGTCCGCATGTATCCCATGCCACCCAACGTGCTCTAGAAGGTGTAATTCAACTACCCCGGCCAGCAGGATCTCTGGATCTGTCCCCCATTGAGCATGTTTGGGACTGGATGAAGCGTCGTCTCACGCGGTCTGCACGTCCAGCACGAACGCTGGTCCAACTGAGGCGCCAGGTGGAAATGGCATGGCAAGCCATTCCACAGGACTACATCCAGCATCTCTACGATCGTCTCCATGGGAGAATAGCAGCCTGCATTGCTGCGAAAGGTGGATATACACTGTACTAGTGCCGACATTGTGCATGCTCTGTTGCCTGTGTCTATGTGCCTGTGGTTATGTCAGTGTGATCATGTGATGTATCTGACCCCAGGAATGTGTCAATAAAGTTTCCCCTTCCTGGGACAATGAATTCACGGTCTTATTTCAATTTCCAGGAGTGTATTTTCTATTACCACTCTAAATGGCTGTTACTACAGAAAGCTGCGTCTGTCTTAGAAGCGAGTTCTGAGGGAACTTTCGGGACCTGTTAGGTTGCCACTAACTGACCTGCCCTAACCAACGCGCACCTCCCTGCACGCCCGGCTCCTTCTTCAAATCGAGGAGCCTGTCTAGCTGTCGGCGCCGTCTTTATGAATATCTCTGATTACAGTTTGAATGGCGTTGCATTAGTATCGTGGCACAAAGTTGCGGTGGACGTGTGGAGTTTGGTTCAGTGAGCTTGGACGTTTAACCAGCTTTAATTAAATATTGTTAACAATATGAAACATGCAAATACGAGTTTGTAAGACAAAACAAAAGAGATGTTTGCACCCAGTTCTCTAAAATGGTGGTGTGTGGTGTGTTGGGGCTTATGGGCGCTCAACATCGAGGTCATCAGCGCCCTGACACACATTAAAAGGAACGAATGTGGACAGACCTAAGAAAACTAAAGCACACACTCAAAGAAAGCAGGAAAAGAAGGAAAATGCTACATAAGAAAGTAAAACCTAAGGAAAGGGGAAACATAGCAACAAGAATGTCACAGGAAATTGTTATTGGCTGGCCACTTACATAAAATATGGGCGAGCTTGTCACACAGTGAGCAAATTAAAATCCTCTCCCTAAAATCTTTGTAAAAACATTTGACATGGCACAGAACTTTAAAACTTTAGCCACATTCGTCCGAGTGTTGCCTAAATGAGATGGCAGGTCCGCTGGCAAGTCAGCTGCGGCCCGCTGGTCAGAAAATAAAACGCAATCCAATTAAACTTGGCGCACAGTGACCTGGACGCCGCAAGCACCACACATTGGAGGGTCCTCACGCCGGAGCAGGTAGCCATGCGTCATAGGGCTGTGGCCTATTCGAAGCCGAGTGAGGAGAACCTCGTCCCGTCGATGGGGCTGAAAGGAAGTACACCACACACGCGTTGTGGGCTTGACTATACGGAGCTTATTGTCAGTCACTTCCACCCATTCATCCTCCCACCAACATGACCCGTGAGATCAACAGCGAGGTGAGTGCGTGCAAGGGGATAGCACACTGAGATACTTGTGGGGCGAGACACGCCTCCTTGTTGTAAATTTTCTTCGCCTCACCATACGAGACGCGTTTTGTAGTTTTAAGTTCCTGGATCTTCCGTTCCTCAAGGAAAACTCTGCATTCCCTACTCCACACAGGGTGATCCCCAGAGCAGTTGACAGACTTGGGAGGAGAGGAGCAACGAACTCCCTCACGGGCGGCTTTACCACAATTCCCGCAAGTGGCTTCCCCTCTACAGCCGAGAGTAGTGTGTCCAAAGTGTTGGCATTTAAAATACCGCATGGGGTTGGGATAATAAGGCTGTACACTGAGACGGAGGAAAGCTGCCTTCACATGCTCTGGCAATTTGGTGCTGTTAAATGTAAGGATAAATGAGTCGGACTTCATGAGAGCACCATCCACCCGTTTCATAACGTGTTGCACGTCGACAATTCCTTCCGGGGACCATTGAGCCTTCAGTTCGTCTTGGGGGATGTCAACGAGGTCTCTGTAAGCCACAACACCCTTGCTGTAGTTCAAGGTATTGTGAAATTCAGTCTCTATCGCGAACTCCCCAAGGAATTGTGCCTTCTGAAGGTTCTGGGCTTGCTGGAAGCGAGATGTTTCAACCAACAAGGTGCCATTTCGCAGGCGCTTTACAGATTTTAGTGTGCCAGCAATACCTTCTACGCCCTTCTGGATATAAAATGGTGAAACATTTGCGAAACTCCCATCTTTTCTTTTAACTACAAGAAACACATTCTGCGAAGCATCATGCGTTCTGTTACGACTACCTGAATCAGGAGGACGGGCTACACGAGCCCTCTTGTTAGATTGGGTGTTAGAACCTACCAGCTGGGAGGAGAAGAAGAAAAGTTCGAGGGTTCCATCTCGGTCCCACGAGCAGCTAGGGAACTAAGAGTCCACCTAGACAGAGCCCCGCGTGCCTAGGTAAGCCTTATACCACTGAGGTGCGGCAGGTTCCCCAGAGGTTGCCCGCTTACGACTGTTCCACCTCAACAGCCATGCATCTCATCGGCGCGCAGCACGCCTTGAGATTGAGGGGTTGTTTATAGAGGTTCATTCTATCCTCGCAAACCGGGCGGTCAAGTCAAGATCCCCAATCCCTGAGACACACAACATTCCACCGCCGCACCGCACGGTAAGCGTTGAAGCATGCCCAGAGCTGACGGTGCCAGAGGACTGGCGGCGCTTACCAGTCCCAAGCTCCAGGAACCCCGGGATCGCCAAGCCCGTACCCAGCAAATGAATGCTGAGGCCCTGGGGGCTCAGTTCTCTAAAAGACTTCACACTTAATACAGTAGCATTAACATTCAGGAAAATCAGACCTCGTCCCACACTAATACTTGGTTAATTACTTCCATGTCCCATGGATCATCTACATCTACATCTACATGACTACTCTGCAATTCACATTTAAGTTCATCGAACCACAATCATACAATCTCTCTACTATTCCACTCCCTAACAGCGCGCGGGAAAAACGAACACCTAAACCTTTCTGTTCGAGCTCTGATTTCTCTTATTTTATTTTGATGATCATTCCTACCTGTGTAGGTTGGGCTCAACAAAATATTTTCGCATTCGGAAGAGAAAGTTGGTGACTGAAATTTCGTAAAAAGGTCTCGCCGCGACGAAAAACGTCTATGCTGTAATGACTTCCATCCCAACTCGCGTATCATATCTGCCACACTCTCTCCCCTATAACGTGATAATACAAAACGAGCTGCCCTTTTTTGCACCCTTTCGATGTCCTCCGTCAATCCCACCTGGTAAGGATCCCACACCGCGCAGCAATATTCTAACAGATGACGAACGAGTGTAGTGTAAGCTGTCTCTTTAGTGGACTTGTTGCATCTTCTAAGTGTCCTGCCAATGAAACGCAACCTTTGGCCCGCCTTCCCCACAATATTATCTATGTGGTCTTTCCAAGTGAAGTTGTTCGTAATTTTAACACCCAGGTACTTAGTTGAATTGCCTTGAGAATTGTACTATTTATCGAGTAATCGAATTCCAACGGATTTCTTTTGGAACTCATGTGGATCATCTCACACTTTTCATTATTTAGCGTCAACTGCCACCTGCCACACCATACAGCAATCTTTTCTAAATCGCTTTGCAACTGATACTGGTCTTCGGATGACCTTACTAGACGGTAAATTACAGCATCATCTGCGAACAGCCTAAGAGAACTGCTCAGATTGTCACCCAGGTCATTTATATAGATCAGGAACAGCAGAGGTCCCAGGACGCTTCCCTGGGGAACACCTCATATCACTTCAGTTTTACTCGATGATTTGCCGTCTATTACTACGAACTGCGACCTTCCTGACAGGAAATCACGAATCCAGTCGCACAACTGAGACGATACCCCTTAGGCTCGCAGCTTGATTAGAAGTCGCTTGTGAGGAACGGTGTCAAAAGCTTTCCGGAAATCTAGAAATACGGAAACAACTTGAGATCCCCTGTCGATAGCGGCCATTACTTCGTGCGAATAAAGAGCTAGCTGCGTTGCACAAGAGCGATGTTTTCTGAAGCCATGCTGATTACGTATCAATAGATCGTTCCCTTCGAGGTGATTCATAATGTTTGAATACAGTATATGCTCCAAAACCCTACTGCAAACCGACTTCAATGATATAGGTCTGTAGTTAGATGGGTTACTCCTATTACCCTTCTTGAACACTGGTGCGACCTGCGCAATTTTCCAATCTGTAGGTACAGATCTATCGGTGAGCGTGCGGTTGTATATGAGTGCTAAGTAGGGAGCTATTGTATCAGCGTAATCTGAAAGGAACCTAATCGGTATACAATCTGGACCTGAAGACTTGCCCGTATCAAGCGATTTGAGTTGCTTCGCAACCCCTAAGGTATCTACTTCTAAGAAACTCATGCTAGCACATGTTCGTGTTTCACATTCTGGAATATTCCATTTCGTCTTCCCTGGTGAAGGAATTTCGGAAAACTGCGTTCAATAACTCTGCTTTAGCGGCACAGTCGTCGGTAACAGTACCATCGGCACTGCGCAGCGAAGGTATTGACTGCGTCTTGCCGCTTGTGTACTTTACGTACGACCAGAATTTCTTCGGATTTTATACCAAATTTCGAGACAATGTTTTGTTGTGGAACCTATTAAAGGCATCTCGCATCGAAGTCCGTGCCAAATTTCGCGCGTCTGTAAATTTTAGCCAATCTTCGGGATTTCGCGTTCTTCTGAACTTCGCATGCTTTTTCCGTTGCCTCTGCAACAGCGTTCGGACCTATTTTGTGTACCACGGGGGATCCGTTCCACCTCTTGCCAATTTATGAGGTATGAATCTCTCAATTGCTGTTGCTACTATATCTTTGAATTTGAGCCACATCTCGTCTACATTTGCATAGTCAGTTCGGAAGAAATGGAGATTGTCTTTTAGGAAGGCTTCTAGTGACACTTTATCCGCTTTTTTAAATAAAATTATTTTGCGTTTGTTTCTGATGGATTTGCAAGAAACGGTATTGAACCTAGCTACAACGACCTTGTGATCACTAATTCCTGTATCAGTCATGATGCTCTCTATCAGCTCTGGATTGTTTGTGGCTAAGAGGTCAAGTGTGTTTTCGCAACCATTTACAATTCTCGTGGGTTCGTGGACTAACTGCTCGAAATAATTTTCGGAGAAAGCATTTAGGACAATCTCGGAAGATGTTTTCTGCCTACCACCGGTTCTGAACAAGTATTTTTGCCAACATATCGAGGGAAGGTTGAAGTCCCCACGAACTCTAACCGTATGAGTGGGGTATTTATTTGCTACGAGACTCAAACTTTCTCTGAACTGTTCCGCAACTGTATCATCGGAGTCTGGGGGTCGGTAGAAGGAGCCAATTATTAACTTAGTTCGGCTGTTAAGTATAACCTCCACCCATACCAATTCGCACAGAGTATCTACTTCGACTTCACTACAAGATAAACCACTACTGACAGACACAAACACTCCACCACCAATTCTGCCTAATCTATCTTTCCTGACACCGTCAGAGACTTCGTAAAAATTCCTGTGAACTTATTTCAGGCTTTAGCCAGCTTTCTGTACCCATAATGATATCAGCTTCTGTGCTTTCTATTAGCGCTTGAAGCTCAGGGACTTTCCCAGCACAACTACAACAATTTACAACTATAATTCCGACTGTTCCTTGATCCAAGCACGTCCTGTATTTGCCATGCACCCTTTGATATTGCAGCCCACCCCGTACTTTCCCGAGGCCTTCTAACCTAAAAAACCGCCCAGTCCACGCCACGCAGCCTCCGCTACCCGTGTAGCCGCCTACTGAGTGTAGTGAACTCCTAACCTATTCAGCGGAGCCCGAAACCCCACCACCCTATGGCGTAAGTCAAGGAATCTGCAGCCAACACGGTCGCAAAACCGTCTGAGTCTCTGATTCAGACCCTCCACCCGGCTCTGCACCAAAGATCCGCAGTCGGTTCTGTCGACGATGCTGCAGATGGTGAGCTCTGCCTTCATCTCGTAAGTAAGACCGGCAGCCTTCACCAAATCAGATAGCCGCTGGAATCCAGAGAGAATTTCCTCAGATCGAAAGCGACACACGTCATTAGTGCCGACATGTACCACCACCCTGTGTTCTCCATGGCACCCGGAAGGACCCTTTCCACATCAGGAATGACTCCTCCCAGAATGCACACAGAGTGCACACTGGATTTCTTCCCCTCCTTAGCCGCCATATCCCTTAGGGACCCGATTACGCGCCTAACATTGGAGGTCCCAACTACCAATAAGCCCACCCTCTGCGATTGCCCGGACCTTGAAGGCTCAGAATGATCCTCTGAAACAGGGCAGGCAGCTGCATCTGGCTCAGCCAGAGACAGTGCCTGAAACCTGTTTGTCAGACGCACCGGGGAGGCTTTCTGATCGGCCTCCGGGGACGTCTTTCGCTGCCTGCCACGCCTTGGAACGACCTCCCAATCAACCACAGGCGAGGGCTCAGCCCCACTGCGGGCAGCAACCGGGGCAACCACAGCGACAGACCGATCTGGGGACAGACGGGACGAGGTTGACATCCCCGTGATATCTTCAAAGATCAATCATAATGACGTGGAACTCTTCAGGCATGGGTGTGTGTGTGTGTGTGTGTGTGTGTGTGTGTGTGTGTGTGTGTGTGTGTTTTATTCTTAGCAGAAGTTACTTAAAGTAGTGTGTAGGCCTAGGGACCGATGAGCTCAGCAGTTTGGTTCCATTAGATTAGATCAGATTATTAGATTAATTATCATTCCATAGACTCATAAAAGATGGGATCCTCCTGGGTGTGGAACATGTCAGATAAACACGTTACAAAAATGTAATTAGAAAAACTTTGAGTTTCATTAATTTTAGTGATCCTCAGTCAATAATCAGTAAAATTATGTACATGAATTAAAATTAAATTTCTTAAGATTTACAGATTTAGTATTTACATCTGCTTTCATTAAATCCATCATTCACACAGTAGCTACTTACTTTGCTATTATAAACAAGTATTGTCAAAAATTCAAGTAAATTATTCATTTCAATGATCTTCAGTTAAGAACAGTCAAATTATGTACAAGATTTAAAATTAAACTTCCATTATTTACTGACTTAAGACTTCCTCTGCTTTCCATACATCCATCATTCACTTAGCTGTTACAACCAAATATTGTCAAAAATTAAAGTATAATAAATTTTCATTAAAATGGCCAACTGCACTTGTTGAGAAATTCATGGAGGGAATAGAAGGAGTTGGCCACCAAAAATTCTTTTACATTATGTTTAAATTGTGCCTTGTCTGAAACTAAACTCTTAATGGTCACTGGTAACTTATTGAAAATATGCGTTGCTGAATACTGGACTCCTTTCTGGGCAAGAGTAAGTGATTTTAAATCTTTATGTATATTGTTCTTATTCCTAGTATTGATACTGTGTGCTAAGCAGTTAGTTGAAAAAAAATATGAATTATTTACAACAAACTTCATTAGGGAATAAAAATACTGAGAAGCTGTGGTTAGTACGCCCAGTTCTTTGAATAGGTTTCGACATGATGTTCGTGGATTACACTGCACATTACTCTTATTATACGCTTCTGTACTCCAAAAATTTTTCCTCGGTTTGTGGAGTTAAACCAAAATATGATACCATATGACATAATGGAGGGAAAATAAGCAAAATACGCCAGTCTTTTTATATTTGTATTTCCTAGATCTGATCTTCCTAATCATCCGCATTAACTTACATTTTTACGCATTTAGGGATAGGTGTCATTCATCACACCAACTGGAAATTTGGTGCAAGATGTCTAGTATCTTCCTACAATCACTCAACTTCGACACCTTACCCTACACCACGGCATCATTAGCAAACAACCGAAGATTGCTGCCCACCCTCTCAGCCAAGTCATTTATGTAAACAGAGAGCAACAGCAGTCCTAGCACACTTCCCTGGGGCACTCCTGGCGATACCCCTGTGAAAAAAAGGCAAGCTGAGATTCGCAATAGCAATGCTTTTTGAAACCGTGCTGATTCGTGCACATAACCTTCTCAGTCCCAAAGAAGTTTATTATATTAGAACTGAGAATATGTTCAAGGATTCTGTAGAAAATGGAAGTGAGGGATATTGGTCTGTAATTAACGTGAGTATAGCACAAAACTTTCTAACGCAATTTCAAAGGTGTTAGCATCGATAAGCACCACGTTGTTTAAGAGAAAAACCTACATTAAATATCTACAAAAAATAAAAAAAGATAGTAAGTTTTAGAAAAAGGAGAAAGTCTACTTACTACCATCTAGCCATCCGACACACAGATGTTATGTTCATCCTGAACCCAGAAGGCACATGCTACTAGCCTACAGTAATATGCTGCATTGCTGGATCACAGATTTCGTACTTTATAATTTTGGACTACACTACTATACAACACCATACTATATGAGCACTACAGTACACTACACTTATGTGCTCGGTTCAAGAACCAAGCGAGATTTCTCATTTGTCTGCATGGGTGGCCTCCGGCGTGCCGAGATGCAGTTCATGTTTCTCAGCGCCTCTGCTGGTGTGCCACCGGAATATGGAGGTTGGGATATGGCTGTCAGGGCCTCAGGAAATTCCTCCTGGTGCTTCCAGAGGCTCCTTTCCCAACTGGTTCCGGAAGATTGTCGTACGTGGATGTTGTGACGTGGTCATGATATATGCCCTCTTCTTGGTTGTCTCTCAGCCATGTAGATTTGTAGCTCATTAGCTTTCATTTCAGCTGTGAGCGAGATTATGTTATGCCACAGTTATTCGTTCCTTTATTATGTTAAAGTCCGTTGTATTACTGTAGACGTTTCTGTACTGATCTGTCACATCTCGTCTAATGGCACATTCCCAGACGATCCGGGATGCCAATTGCTCCACATTCACAAGTGTCCACGGCGCTTTGTTGTATTTTCAGTAAGTAGGTGGCATGCGGATATGTCCCGACACGTAGTATCTAGCTTCCTTGGTCGGAAGTATGACATTCTTCATCTTTCTTTTATGTTAGGACGGAACTGATAAGTTCTCCTACCTGTTCCTGCCCCCTCCCAGATTTCGTGCCATTTTCTTTGAATGCACGCATTTATTTTCTTTTTCCATGTGGCTCTTGTGCCCAGTATCTCCTTTACCTTATGATACTCGCCATTTCCGACCCACTATTGCACACTTCCCTTTCTTAGTGTCAGGGCTATAAGTAGGCGCAAGAGTACTCTCCTCTGTGCTCGCCATATAGCCTTTGCTGTCCTTACCTTTCTGGCTCTATGGGCCCAAACGCTCGACCTGTAGCCCATAATAGCGATTAAGATTGTACTTCGGTACGGTCTTACTGCACTTAGTGGTGGCTGAAAACTTCTTTGACCAATTCTTGCATTTTAATGCCTTTGACAGGCGATTTCTACAGTTTTGCTTTTCAATGGAACGAAAAACCAGTCCAAGTTGCCAATTTTTTATTTTTATTCATTTGATGACTAGTTTCGGGCCGAGACCCATTTTCAAATCATCATAACAAAGTCGAAAACGGCTTTTTCGAAGATGTCAAAAATGTGCAGTGAACACTTACAGTGCATATAGATAGCTGCGTTTTCGCTTTTCGTCGATGTTTGTACCAAAAGTACATGTATACTTATCATTAGTTTGTTTTCTATGCACTAGTTGTTTAGTCTTTCAAGAACTACCCAACTGTATTCCTCTTATTAGGCCTTATGTTAGGAGATATTAAATCAGCAGATCGTCTGCGTAGGCGATGCAACCTCCGGTGTTTTTTATATTTTGAAGCCGCTTCAGTAACTGTTTCACAGAACAAGGCAGGTCGCCATGGATTATCAGACGCTCCAGCTATATCAATCATTGCCCCTATAACATACTTGTCGTCTGAAGTGTTAACAATGACCATTACGTGATTTATCGCATCCTAGGTGGATTTTTCTTTCCTGAAACCGTACTGCAAGGGACTCATGCCTACTAACTATCTGTGGTCCCTAAAGCGGCGGCATGGAAGCTCTTCCCGCACTTTGGCTAGAGCGTTTCCCAATCAAAGAATCGGCCGTGGGCGGAACTAAAGTCACTAACTTACCGTAAATACAGCTTATTGGGGAAAAATAGTATCCTCGTCTGCTCCGGCGAAACAAACACATTTAACACTGAAAAAACTGACAGGCTGAAGAGCTTTTGCTCAACAACTCAAAGTCTCAGACTTGGTCGAGTTTTCTACTAGTTAATATGTACAAAGTCCCAGTGCTGCACGCGGAAATCAAGTTGCACAAGATTTACTTTTAATATCTGCACGGTGATGTAGAACCTCGAGAAAACACAATACAGTCAACACATTAAATGTATTCGCAATTGAGAATGTGGACAGCCATCAGTTGTAGAATGGAATGACGACAGTGAAAGTTTGTGTCGATCGGGACTCGAATCCAGATTTCTCACTTATCGGGAGGGGATTTGGCTATCCACGCACGACTCACGACCAGACCAAATCTTCCGTATGACGCCAACCATGTGTCTAAAACCTAGTACATTCATTATCTATAGTCCCGTACAGGTGAGACATTTCATATGACAGTCGCTTACCCGTGTCAGCGGATAAATACGATAGTGCAGTGCCTGCGTTATCCTTTGCAGATGAATGAATATCCTAAGGAACAGGCACAGCGGCGACTACAGCCGTTATGAAATACATTAAATGTATGGACAACTGCGAATATCAACAACCGTCACCTTTATCGTATTTACCCGCCGACACCGAGCAAGCGACTTTCAAGTAAAATGTCTGCCATGCACGGTGGAATATACGAGGCGTATTCTGAAATCAAGGTCCGATCGGTCGCGAAATGTCAACCACAGTGAAATCAAGTGTTTTATTTGCAATAGTTAGGCACACCTTCCAGCAGCGTCTCTACATAGTCACCGCTCCGTCTGAGACATTTGTCGTAACGTTGTACCAACTTTCCAATACCTTCAAATGGCTCAAATGGCTCTGAGCACTATGGGACTTAACTGCTGAGGTCATCAGTCCCGTAGAACTTAGAACTACTTAAACCTAACTAACCTAAGGACTTCACACACGTCCATGCCCGAAGCAGGATTCGAACCTGCGACCGTAGCGGTCTCGCGGTTAAAGACTGTAGCGCCTAGAACCGCTCGGCCACCCCTGCGGGTCCAATACCTTCGTTATAGAAGGCAACCGCCTGCACTTTTCGCCGTTTCTCCACGCTCATCTGGAGTTCGTTGGCTGTGCCAAAACGTTAACTTCAGAGCCAGCGGCTTATATCAGCATAGATGAAAATCAGAGGGAGCAAAGTCCGGGCTGTATGGAGGGCGATCAAACACTTACCATCGAAAACGCTGCAGAGGCGTCCTCAGTGCCCCTGCAGAGTGCGGCCGAGAACTGTCATGAAAAAGGAAATGCATGACAGTTATGTTGTGTGGGCTGCATAAAATCAGGCGAAATCTCTCACTGTCACTCATAGTAGGCGGGAGACACTGTTTCTAAGCATCTTTATGGGGTCACTGTGCGCTCAGAACTGAAAAGACATACGTAACCCGATCAACGGACATGCTAGAGACACTGCCCAACACACCTAGACAAAGCTTTATCGTATTTTCACCGTGGTTTCCATTTCGCGACCGATCGGACCTTACTTTCAGAATACGCCTCATACATAATAGAAGTACGAGTGCGGATTTTGGGCACATGGTTGACGTCATACGGAAGCTGGGGCTGGCCAAGGGTCGTCCTTGGATAACAAAATGGTAAGGTGACCGCTCGCGATAGGTGGGAAATCCTGGCTCGTATCCTGGGCAGGCACAAATTTTCAGCGTCATCGTTCCATTCTGCAGCTGATGGCTGTCCATACATTAAATGTGTTTCATAACGGCTGTAGTTGTCGCAGTGTCTGTTCCTTTGGACACCCGTGCATGTCCAAAGAAGCTCTGCATCGCAGTTCGATATGGTCGATGTTCTACCAAACTCTGTGAACCAGATTACGACGCCCAGCCACGGAGACTGGACCGTCGGCGGAGATGCAGAGGCGGGGTGGTGTCCGTCGAGGAGGCAGCTGGTCGGCAGTTGGCAGCGGCATCGTAGTGGAGCACTGGTTTGAAATGAACTCGTTCTGCGCGGCGGTGTGTGGGCCTAAACACCGCCCCGTAGCAGGACATAGCACGAATTATTTTAGGTCACGTGGGTTGCGGATGCAAATAGGCCCTCACCGGCTTGCAATTCCTAGTGGCACTACTAAGGTCGTTTAGTGGAACTACTGCTAAACTGTCTTCTGGCGCAGAGCATTTGCGTGGCATGTAGGCAACCCGCGACATAGTTGTGCCAGATGGGTTACCGGCCGTACAGGCGGAACGCAGCAACATGCCAGTCTACCCTTCTTTCTTATAGTATAATGATATTATACTGAAGCCTGAATGCTGTCCGCTCCGTCTCCAGGCGGTGCTGTTAGGCTGCCTCCAGAATGTGACCGCTTTCGCCGGTGGATTCCCACTCGCAACGTGCTCCGCCGACCTCCTATCGCCGGTAGAGAAGGCGCTCACTAACTCAGCACGCCCAGCTGGCCTGTCTCGCCACGCAATCAAATCGGACATATCCCGCCAGCGGTGGCAAAGACAAATGTTCCGCAATACACATCACAAAAGTAACCTGGCCCAAAACTACTCCTGTATAGAGAAAATCCATACAAATTATAAAAATATATCTGCGCTGATATATATGTGTGTTCCACAACTCCTCCTAAACCACTGAACCTATTTCAATCAAACGTGGTACACTTATCATTTACAATCTGAAAAGAATCACTGTAGGGTTAAGTAAACACCTACGTGTCAAAAGGGTGGGGGAGGGCGTGAAAAAGTAGTGTAGCCCACGACGTGAGAATACTCATGTTTTAGTTATTCAGTATCTGAGAAAGAGAGCAAAGGCTTGCAACAAACTTTATACATAATTTCAAACCATTTACAAATTTTTTCTCGCTGACGACCCCCACAAAATGATGAAAGGAGAAAGTTGTCGCTTACTATATTTTCGCTGTTACATAATGCATGACGTTTGAATTTATTACTTCTCTATTACTAAATACATTTGAGACACATTTTGCAGACAATATTCGTATATTATTCTGAATGCACCAGAAAAATTACATAGTTGGACGACTCTTAGTTCAGGAGATATGACGTCACAAACACAGAATACAAGGAAAAAAACTGCAGCATGTTGCATGACGTTTTAATTTATTACTTCTTTTCTAACTACCTCTACCAGCGACACATTTTCCAGGCACCATCCACATATGTCGCTGAATGTACCTACAAGAATATATCACTGTAGGACACATAGTTCAAGAGATGTGACGTCATAAACACTAAGATGTGTGAGAAACTGCGCATCATTCATGACGTTTTAATTTATTACTTCTTTGTTACTGATTGTATTCGCAACACTTTCCCGGACAGCATCTACACATGTCGCTGGATGTACCTAGAAGAATACATCATCGTACGACAGATAGTTCAGGAGAAATGATGTCATAAACACTGAGACGCGCGAGAAACCACCGCATCATGGATGACGTTTCAATTTATTACCTCTTTATTGCTGACACTCTTCACAACACGTTTCGCACAAATTATAATCATCTACCAGTGGACGTACCTGCAAAATTATGTCATTACAGAGAACATAGTTCAGGAGATGCGGTGTCATAAACATTAAGATGCGTGAAAATGAAACTGTAGGGCGAAATGGGCTCGCTATACAGGTGAAATATGTGTACAAGTACCGTGAAACATGTTAAATAAGTATGAAATATATTTGAAATGTGCGTTTGCCAATAAAGCAACGGGTACAAAGCTCTTTCTAAACCACTGGAGCGATTTCATTCATAATAAAAATATCCACGGGTGTACTGCCGGTCTATAGTATCCAACGGGCACAATATTTCGGCGATTAAACATGTCGCCATCATCACGTGAACTAACGGACTGAGCTCCTGTGAACGCGCCGGCAAGGAGATCCGTACGCTATGGCTGCTCAGGGGGAACTGGGTTTGGTCGCGGCGGCGGCCGATTTAAATACCCACCGCCCGCGGCGCGCTCCCTCCGCCGTCCGCGCCCCGCGCCATGGTAGCGCGGTGGAACAGATTGTGACGGCGTCTGAGATGACGTCGGTGTGATGGCTCTCTCCGCCGTGGTCGTCACAACTATGCGTTTGGTCGATTTACTCTTGATTAACCCAATCGCTGGTTCCCAAGTCTTGCTAAGATTATAGCCACAGTCACGGTTTATGAGGTCGTCATTGGTGCGAATTTCGATGGCCTCTCTAACAACTCTGTCCCAGTATCTCGACGTCTGTACCAGAATCCTCGTGCGGTCATACTCCATAGCGTGATTTTCCGACAAACAATGTTCAGCGACCGCCGACTTGCTCGGATACATCAGTCGAGTGTGCCTCTGTTGTTCACGGCATCGATCCTCGACGGTAAGCATCGTCTGACCAACATACAACTTGCCACATTGACACGGAATCTGGTACACGCCGGCCTTCCTCAAACCGAGGTCATCTTTGGCGCTCCCCACCAGTGCACGAGTTTTATTCGGAGGACAAAACACAGTTCCGACCCGGTGTTTCTTCAGAATGCGGGCGATTTTCCCCGAGAGTGCACCTGTGTATGGAATAAATGCAGTGCCTACCTCCTCCCTCGTGACTTCATCCATCTCAACAGGTTGTGATGCAGTGGTTGGGCGGAGAGCACGTTGGATCTGCCACTCTGAGTACCCCGGAGGGTATTTAAATCGGCCGCCGCCGCGACCGAACCCAGTTCCCCCTGAGCAGCCACAGCGTACGGATCTCCGTGCCGGCGCGTTCACAGGAGCTCAGTCCGTCAGTTCACCTGATGATGGCGACATGTTTGATCGCCGAAATATTGTGCCCGTTTTACACTATAGACTGGCAGTACACCCCTGGATATTTTGATTATCAAATACGCCGGGAGAAACTCAAGAATCACGATTTCATTCATATTTGGTACATGTGTTAGTTACAATCTGCAAAGAAATACTGTAGTAGTAAGAAACACCAACCTTTTATTGTGGTGAGTGTGATAACATGGAGAGAGAAGGGAGGACGAGAAGGTGGACAGATAGCGAGAGGGAAGGAGGAGATAGGCACAGATAGGAGAAGGAGTACGAGGAGCAGATGGATAGACAGTGAGGGGGAAGGAGGAGTTAGGCACAGACAGGAGGAGGAGGAGATGGGGAGAGATAGGGGAAGGAGATATGGACAGAGAGAGTCGAGAAAAGGAGATGGACAGAGAAAGGAAAGAGGAGGAGATGAACAGAGGAAGGAAAGAGAGAGGAGGAGGAAGAGTCAGGTAGAGAGATGGGGGAGGAAGAGTTTGACAAAGAGAGGGGGAGGAGGAGATGGAATTAGAGAGGGCGGGAGGAACGGACGGAGGGGAAGGAACAGATTGGAGAGGAACAGATTGACAGAGAGAGGGGGAAATGTACAGAGAGCGGGGAGGAGAGGTAGATAAAGAGAGAAGGGATGGGTACAGAGAGGGCGTAGGTATAGGTGGATGCAGTGAGGGTGAAGAAGGAGATGGATAGAAAGAGAGTGCCATAGGAGGTGTACAGAGAAACCCACGAACGAAATTTCGCCGCATGACATGTTTTCCGGTACATTGTTCGCAGAAAACGTACGTGATGCACATTGCTGAAAACAGATCTATCAGATAACTATTTGAATGCGCACCAAGCATATAAAAGCATATACTGAAAGACAGGCATAGACGACTGGTTACGGACCAACACATGAATTTTGTTAACACCCGCCCTATCTTGTAGTTCTCTGCTCTGCTTCATGTCGCATGATTTTAAAGTTGAGCAATCAAATTCTTTAGCTGTTGGAAGAAGTAAACGGTTGACAAAGAGAGGTGCATTTCTGTGGTATCACTTTCACAGTGCAATTCGCTTGAGCATCATCATCCACGAAATTCCTATCGTAGCGCGTCATGTACCATGATGATAATAACTGTAAACACATTGTACTGTACATAATTATATAATTATTAATCATCTACCGATGTTTCACTTTAAAAAATAAATAAAGATATTCTCGTTATCACAATCTTATAAAATACAACGGAAAAATATCGACTGAAGAAAAAAAGCCACAACAAATGATCGATCGCGAGCTAGCAGTTCAGTAGTCTAATGCCTTGACTAATTGACCTACATAATCTCTCTGCGAGATACCTACGATGACGTGTATCCAAGTTACAGCACGTAAACACAAAAACCTTAATGACTCGAACATTATTAACTTTGGAACCCATATTATATTAATAAAAATGTTTGTTTTTAGACGATCTTTCGATGTATAGCACTGAAAATACGATTTTCCGTTATCAGGTTTGACCTCAATTTTTCTTTCGTAAACTACGGAGTGTCGAGCAAAAAGCAAAACACGTTCCTCTTTGTTTTCAGTATAGAACTTCCTTGCCAAAATTCATCAACATCTGCGACCCACATGTCAGCCTCTCTCCTAGTGACTATTGAGATTCTCAAAGTGTTTTGTCAGCGGAAACGTTCGCGAAGCCCTTAACTAAACGTAGAAAAATGCAAATTCATGCATCTGAGTAGGAAAAACAATTCCGTATTGTTCGAATACAGCATCAGTAATACACTGCTTGTCACAGTCACTCTGGTGAAATGTCAATGCGTATAGCCGCAAAGCGACATGGAACGACCATGTAAGCACGGTAGTAGGGAAGACGAATGGTCGATTTCCGTTCATAGAGAGAGGTTTAGGAAAGTGTGGTTCACCTGTAAAACCGACCGCGTGTAGAACACTAATTCAACTCATTCTTTGCGACATAAAGTGACGAAGAAGGTATGTGACCATTTTCAAAAAGATGTGAGGCTGCAAATGCTAAACAGGTCGCTGAGCAACAAGTCATTGACTGGAAGCAAGCTGACTTTGTTATTACAGTATTAAGTGTTTCGAATATTGCCATCATCAGATATTCTTTAACATAGTGCTGCCTACAGGTACAGAAGTTACATGTTGTCGTAGTAACGATCATAAGCAGATTCAGTTTACAGGATACGAGGTGTAGAGGTATGTAACTAAAAATTGGTTGCAAAAATTATACATCTGTTGTTTGAAACTGATAAATAATATTTTATTTAAAATAATCTCCATTGCTATTTATACATTTCTCCCACCTCTCCGGCAGGCAATGAATGCCACGCCAAAAAACCAGTTCTTCTTTTGAAGTGAACCAGTCAGCGAGCCATTTTCGTACGAATGGAAGCGCTGTTCAGCGAGAGCGTCTGCCAGTGACGCCAACAGATGATAATCTGAGGGAGCCAAGTCTGGAGAATAAGTCGCGAGCCAACTGAGCGCCTCGATCGTTATCATGGAGCAATATGATTTTGTGTTGCCTTTTTCCATATTCCGGTCCTTTTTGCACCTAATGTTCGATTTAAATCGATCGTTTGCTGTTGGTAACGATCAGTGTTAACCGTTTCACCAGGTTTTAGCAGCTCGTAATAAGACACCCTTCTGATCCCATCAAACACAAGCATTCTCTTCTTTCGAAAGCGACTTGGTCTTGCAGTGTATGGATTCACCCATGGTTTACTAAGCTTAGAATTCTCAAAATATATCCATTTTTTATCACCTGTCACTATTCGACTTTATTTGTATCTGGCGAGCAGAATCTCACAAGTGGTCTTTCAATTTGCTTGCTGTCTTTCATTCAGTTCATGCAGAACCAATTTTTCCACTTTCCGTACCTTTGCCATAGCTTTCAACCGAAGAGAAAAGGCTTTCTGCGTCACATTCTATTGTTGCGTCAGTATCATATTCATGCAATAAGGCCTGCAATGTTGTCATCGAACTTTCTCGGTGGTTTCCCGCGTTCGTCGTTTCTCACGTCAAAATCACCACTTTTGAATTCTTTGAAGCACTCGAAATGCTGTATTTTCCCAAGCGCATGTTCGCCGAAAGATTCGACAAGCACTCGATGCAATTCTGCAGCAATTTTTCTCAAATGATAACAGAAAACCAGTGCTGTCCGCAAATCGTAGTTTGTAGGCACAAAACTCGACATGTTTACGGGTTTGAAACAGATATCGATGTATGGAACTTGGGTTACTTTGTGTTGATATTCGCTCGTCAGCCGTTACAGGAAGCAGATGGCGCTGCAGACGCGGTCTCACGGGCTCTACACTGGAAAGAAAAATAAAGGTCAAATGGCTCTGAGGACTATGGGACTTTACATGGGAGGTCATCAGTCCCTTAGAACTTAGAAGTACTTAAACCTAACTAACCTAAGGACATCACACACAACCATGCCGAGGCAGGATTTGAACCTGGGACCGTGGCGGTCGTGCGGTTCCAGACTGAAGCACCTAGAACCGCTCAGCCACACAGGGCCGGCGGCTCTAGACTGACGGCTAGCACCATATATAGCAAAAATCCGGTTTCATACTCCTACACTTGGTACTTGTGATCTATCAAGTCTGGATACTACCTGAAAATAGCGTAGAAACCAAGGAAGATAGAGCGCATGCACGTCGCGATCGATTTTCTATATTCTCTCTGTCTCCTCGCAAAATTAGACCTAAATAAAAAACTGGTAGGATCTTTATCGTAAGAGATTTAATGTAGTTTAGTTTTGTCCTGGGCCACGTTTTCTTGGATTCCTTGGTTTTCGAGTTATTCAAGGAAAAACATACTCCATCCCCACACGCACCTGTTTTAGTATCCTATTCATGGCACTCCCTCCTATCACTGTACAAAAATTTGTGACCACACGATTTATTTGCTTTTTGTTTTGATCCTCTTTTCGTCTTCAATGATTGGGCTTAAGCTCTTGGGTGCATTATTTGTTCCCACCGCTCGCCTTATGAGGATTCATCCAGCATTGTCAAACGCAATCGTTTTGGTGGTCCACGTGTTGTTTTGATGGTGGTGGAGGGGGGGGGGGGGCATAATGTTGCACGGGCGAACTGATCTCCAAATACTTGTACATGGTACCACTCGCCGGTCAACATTGTCGTGAAGCTGTACTCCTTCCCCATTCGCGACTTTTCAGGGTTGCATTCGGTCCTGACGCCATTTTTATGGATGACAATGCGCGACCGCATCGAACAGTGCGGACTGAGAAGGTCTTGGAACAAGAGGATATTCGGCGAATAGACTGCAAAGGTAAGTTCTCCGCAATAATGAAAAAGACTAGAGCGCAGTTAAGTGGGGGGTGCCTAAGAGTCATTGCTGAGACGACTGGTGTTTCTTACGTGCGCTGGTGTGTAAAACTTCAGACGAAAGTAACTTTGTAAGTAGGCTGTTTAGGTTTTTATATTGGTAACGCCACGTAGCGCTCTGTATGAAAATCACTGGCTGTGCTGTGTGCAGTCTGAGGCTGAGTGGCATTGTTGTAATATTCGCTATTGTAGTGTTGGGCTGTTGGCTGTTAACAGCGCGTAGCGTTGCGCAGTTGAACGTGAGCCGCCAGCGGTGGTGGATGTGGGGAAGTGAGATGGCGGATTTTTGAGAGCGGATGATCTGGATGTGTGTCCATCAGAAACAGTACATTTGTAAGAATGGATGTCATGAACTGCTATGTATATTATGACTTTTGAACACTATTAAGGTAAGTACATTGTTTGTTCTCTATCAAAATCTTTAATTTGCTAACTATGCCTATCAGTAGTTAGTGCCTTCAGTAGATTGAATCTTTTATTTAGCTGGCAGTAGTGGCGCTCGCTGTATTGCAGTAGTTCGAGTAACGAAGATTTTTGTGGGTAAGTGATTTGTGAAAGGTATAGGTTAATGTTAGTCAGGGCCATTCTTTTGTAGGGATTATTGAAAGTCAGATTGCGTTGCGCTAAAAAATATTGTGTGTCAGTTTAGTGTTGATCAGAATAGGTAAAGAGCGAAATGTCTGAGTACGTTCAGTTTTGTTCAGCTGTTTGAAAATCAACTAATGTAAGAGACTTATCAGCACAGTACTTAATAATTTTTCTAAGGGGACGTTTCAACTTTCGCATCATGTGTCACTGGTAAGTAACATAACTCGATGAAACTTCGATCATACATACAGACAAGTGTTGCAGTATTGTAAGGAAGGTAACTGAAAGAATATGGAATGTGACGAACAGATATGACACTTTCATACATAGATCATAATTACGCTACAGTCACCGCGATTTATGATCGTTTTGTGGACATTACAAATGGTGGCTCTTAATAGAGAGTGTGATCACGACAGACGGCAGTTTATGCTCTGAAAGGTGCTCCAATACTGAGCACGAGGTTGGTAAGGAATTCTTGTTGTAGGGTGTTCCCTTATTCCACCAGCGCGTTTGACAACTAATGGACGGTCATTGCTGCGGTATGTCTTTCCAACACATCCCACACCTAGTCAATTTTCAGAAAAGCTGTTGTTAAACACAGTACATATATCTGATTTATCAATAAAGAAAATATTTTTACCACATATTGGCATTAAATCCTCGATCTTCTGCAGCTGGCCAGACATATGTTTCACTACTGATTATACAGTTTTCATTTGATTCTGAGAATTAGCTGTTGTATTGGCATACCACATGGTTTTTGCCTTGCTAACGATCATTTTAAGAACCTTACAGTACTTTGTAATGGAATTGTATCTACCTATAACGTTTTGATATAAATCCCACTTTGTTCTACATGATGTCCTTATCTCATTAGTAAGCCGTACAGGTTACCTGTGAGGGCTGCTATCTTGTTTTAAACGTTCTAACGCAAAGAGGATTCCAAATGTGTTGAGGGAAAGTATTGTGCATTGAGGTGACAAAAATCATGGGATACTTCCTAATATCGTGTCAGATCTTCTTCTGCCCATCGCAGTTGTATGGACTCAACAACTCGTTGGAAATCCCCTGCAGAAATACTGATCCATGCTGCCTCTATAGCCGTCCATAAATGCCAAAGTGTTGCCGGTGCAGAACTTTGTGCGCTAACTGATCTCTCGATTACGTCCCGTAAATGTGCGATGGTATTCATGTTGGACGATCTGGTTGGCCAAAACATTCGATCGAACTCTCCAACATGTTCTTCAAACCAATTGCGAACAATTGTGGCCCAGTGACAGGGCACATTGCCGTTCATAAAAATTCTATCGTTGTTTGGGATCATGAAGTCCATGAATGGCTGCAAATGCTTTCCAGGTAGCCGGACATAAACAGTTCCAGTTAACGATCGGTTCAGTTGGACCAGAGGATCCAGTGCATTCGATGTGAACACAGCCTACACCAGCTTGCACTGTGCCTTCTTGACAAACTCGTCCATGGCTTCGTGCGGTCTACCATCGTGTCTTACCAACTGAAATCGGGACGCACCCGATCACCCAAGGTTTTGCAGCCGTCTAGGGTCCAATCGATATGGTTACGAGTTCAGAACACGCGCTGAAGGCGGTGTTGTGCAAATAGCAAAGCCACTCACATCGGTCCTCTACTGCCATAGCCCACTAACGCCAAATCACGCCGCACTGTCCTATCGAGTACGTTTACCGTGCGCCCCACATAGATTTCTGTGATTATTTGACACAGTGTTGCTTGTCTGTAAGCATTGACAACTTGAACCAAACACCGCTGCTCTCGGTCGTTAAGTGAAGGCCGTCGGCCACTGTGTTGTCCGCAATGAGAGATAATGCCTGAAATGGGTTATTCTTGTCACAATCTTGACCCTGTAGATCGCGGAATACTGAATTCCCTAACGATTCTCGAAACGGAATGTCGCATGCGTCTAGCTCCAACCACAATTCTGCGTTTAATGTTTGTTAATTCCCAGCGTGCGGACATATTCACCAGGGAAACCGTTTCACATGACTCACCAGAGGACAAAAGACAGCTCCGCCAATGCACTGTCCTCTTACACCTTCTGTAGGCGATGCTACCGCCATCTGCGGATGTGCAGATATCATTTGTCACCTAAGTTTATTCATCGTCTATGTTGGCAGCACTATAAAAGTCATGCCGCTCTTGTTCTTTAATGTAGTTTTAACACATCTTTGTTTCCACTGGATTAACATGTCTAAACAGGTCACAATTATATTTAAGAAGTACTTTATAGTTAGACTCGTGTTTTATGGATCATATGTAGGATAATCGTAATGATGTAAAACGAGTCAGTTTACATTCATTTATACAGATTCATGTGTAAATATGGCTACACACTGACCATTTACAAGTGGATTTTTCGTTTTTCAAAGTATAAATGTGAATTAGTCATTCCTACCCACCACTTATTACACATTACAAACATATCAATTGACAATGAGAAACGTTTTCAATTTGTTATCAAATTTAACTTTACTGCCAGGCACACATTTTATATCATTAAGAAGATAATCAAAATTTTTGGTAGCAGCATTGTGTAATCGATTTTTGCTGAGGACAGTTCTAATGTAGAATAAAGAACGTAATTTTTTCTGCTATTGTAATTATGTATATCACTATTCCTTTTGAAATGTAGTGGGTTATTTGCAAGAAACATCATGCAGAAATTTGAAATTTATGGTAAGTTCCTATGGGACCAAAGTGCTGACGTCATCGGTCGCTACCTTACACACTACTTAAACTAACTTACGCTAAGGACAACACACACCCATGCCCGAGGGAGGACTCGAACCTCCGACGGGGGAGACGCGCGAACCGTGTCAAGAAAGAGCCCTAGACCGCACGGCTTCCCCGCGCGGCTTATGAAGGAATAAATATACTGTGTTGCAGCAATGAAAACGCTTAACTTTTTAAACAGATGTCTACAAGATGATCTTGGGTGAGCACCACATATTATTCATACAGCGCGTCTTTGAGCAATGAAGACTTTACTTCTTAAAGATGTATTGCCCGAGAACGTTATTCCATGTGTCATTATTGATAAAAATATGCAAAATATTGTCACAGAAGAACCTGAGTAGCACCGTGGTAGTCTGACTCGGTTGCGTTACCGACTACCTCGCAGGGGGCCCGAGTTCGATTCCCGGCAGGGGACTGGGTGTTGTGTGTCATTCATCATCATTTATGCCGAGACGGTAGCTCAGTGTGTTCGGTCAGAGGGTTAGTTGCCATCTGTAAAAAAAAAAAAAAAAACTGAGTTAACGGATCAACGACGAACTGAAACGGGTGTCTTGCGACTTCCGCCCTGAGCAGATGCAACGAACTAAAACGAACAAAATGAGATTAAGAAAAGAAAAGGTGTAGTGGTTATGATTCTAAACTGTTGCATGTAGGGTCGTCAGTTCAAAACTCACATGCACTATACAATTTTAATTTCTATCTTCAGTTCGAGTACAGTCTAGAGGTATCCACAAATGTCAAGAATCAGTGTACTGTAGCTGTATATATACTGCATGTGTTCTAGCCGGAGGCAGTTCGCTCCGCGCTCTTGTATGTGCAAGTTCGGAATAAACCTTCGTTAAGTAAAGTTAGTGTTTGTCATTCATCTAATTACACCTTCTTCTACAGGACAATATGTCTGCGTACTGATCTCTCTCTCCAAGATTTGCAAATGTAGAGGAACTAACTTGTTTTAGGTGTTACTAGATATGCCGTTTCGCACTTAAATTCTCATGGATATGGACACCTGACAATTCTGAAAAATCCACTGTAGTTTTTATTCCCTCAGCATGTGTTCCAGTTATAACTGATGTAGTACCTCTAGATGTCTACAGCCAAGCAGTTTGTCTGACTTTGAAACAGTGAGAGAGCATTTCCAGATAACCAATCACTAATACCGTGAACAACATTATGTATACTTTTCAGTATATTCATTCTGGGTGACGAACTACGACTCTGATTTGAATTGGAGTTTTATCTGATAATAAATATTCAGCCAGTCGCTGTTTTACGATTTATTCGACCATGGACATGTTTTCGAGCCACTGCAGGCTCATCATCAGATGGAGGTGATACACGATCATTATGCTGTGGACCAAGTGTAGCTGTGCTGATGATGCTGGTGGAAATGGTGGAAATTTAGTAATCAGTGACGAAACGTTATGAACCTCAAAGATTTTAAGGTTTTAGGTACCTACAGTGCACTGCCTTGTAGTATCCACATCAGATCTCTTCCTATAATGTGCATTATTAAGCTACGTACATTACAGGAATATACACTCCTGGAAATTGAAATAAGAACACCGTGAATTCATTGTCCCAGGAAGGGGAAATTTTATTGACACATTCCTGGGGTCAGATACATCACATGATCACACTGACAGAACCACAGGCACATAGACACAGGCAACAGAGCATGCACAATGTCGGCACTAGTACAGTGTATATCCACCTTTCGCAGCAATGCAGGCTGCTATTCTCCCATGGAGACGATCGTAGAGATGCTGGATGTAGTCCTGTGGAACGGCTTGCCATGCCATTTCCACCTGGCGTCTCAGTTGGACCAGCGTTCGTGCTGGACGTGCAGACCGCGTGAGACGACGCTTCATCCAGTCGCAAACATGCTCAATGGGGGACAGATCCGGAGATCTTGCTGGCCAGGGTAGTTGACTTACACCTTCTAGAGCACATTGGGTGGCACGGGATACATGCGGACGTGCATTGTCCTGTTGGAACAGCAAGTTCCCTTGCCGGTCTAGGAACGGTAGAACGATGGGTTCGATGACGGTTTGGATGTACCGTGCACTATTCAGTGTCCCCTCGACGATCACCAGAGGTGTACGGCCAGTGTAGGAGATCGCTCCCCACACCATGATGCCGGGTGTTGGCCCTGTGTGCCTCGGTCGTATGCAGTCCTGATTGTGGCGCTCAACTGCACGGCGCCAAATACGCATACGACCATCATTGGCACAAAGGCAGAAGCGACTCTCATCGCTGAAGACGACACATCTCCATTCGTCCCTCCATTCACGCCTGTCGCGACACCACTGGAGGCGGGCTGCACGATGTTGGGGCGTGAGCGGAAGACGGCCTAACGGTGTGCGGGACCGTAGCCCAGCTTCATGGAGACGGTTGCGAATGGTCCTCGCCGATACCCCAGGAGCAACAGTGTCCCTAATTTGCTGGGAAGTGGCGGTGCGGTCCCCTACGGCACTGCGTAGGATCCTACGGTCTTGGCGTGCATCCGTGCGTCGCTGCGGTCCGGTCCCAGGTCGACGGGCACGTGCACCTTCCGCCGACCACTGGCGACAACATCTATGTACTGTGGAGACCTCACGCCCCACGTGATGAGCAATTCGGCGGTACGTCCACCCGGCCTCCCGCATGCCCACTATACGCCCTCGCTCAAAGTCCGTCAACTGCACATACGGTTCACGTCCACGCTGTCGCGGCATGCTACCAGTGTTAAAGACTGCGATGGAGCTCCGTATGCCACGGCAAACTGGCTGACACTGACGGCGGCGGTGCACAAATGCTGCGCAGCTAGCGCCATTCGACGGCCAACACCGCGGTTCCTGGTGTGTCCGCTGTGCCGTGCGTGTGATCATTGCTTATACAGCCTTCTCGCAGTGTCCGGAGCAAGTATGGTGGGTCTGACACACCAGTGTCAATGTGTTCTTTTTTCCATTTCCAGGAGTGTATCTGATATGGATACCACAAGGCACTGCACTGTAAATACCCAAAACATTAAAATCTTTGGGGTTCGTAAACTACTAAATTTCCATCATTTCTGCCAGCAGCATCAGCACTGCATTTAGCTACACTCGGTCCACAGCATAATGATCCTGTAACGCCTCCATCTGATGACGAGCCTCCAGTGGGCTACAAAACATGTCCATGGTCGAATAAATCGCTAAAAAGCGACTGGTTGCATACACAGGGCGTTTTAAAAAGGTACGGCCAAACAATCAGGAAACATTCCTCACACACAAAGAAAGAGAATATGTTATGTGGACATGTGTACGGAAACGATTACTTTCCGTGTTAGAGCTCATTTTATTACTTCTCTTCAAATCACATTAATCATGGAATGGAAACATACAGCAACAGAAGGTACCAGCGGGACTTCAAATACTTTGTTACAGGAAATGTTCAAAATGTCCTCCGTTAGCGAGGATACATGCATCCACCCTCCGTCGCATGGAATCCCTGATGCGCTGATTAAGCCCTGGAGAATGACGTATTGTATCACAGCCGTCCACAATACGAGCACGAAGAGTCTCTACATTTGGTACCGGGGTTGCGTAGACAAGAGCTTTCAAATGCCCCCAAAGATGAAATTCAAGAGGGTTGAGGTCACGAAAGCGTGGAGGCCATGGAATTGGTCCGCCTCTACAAATCCATCGATCACCGAATCTGTTTTTGAGAAGCATACCAACACTTCGACTGAAATGTGCAGGAGCTCCATAGTGCATGAACCACATGTTGTGTCGTACTTGTAAAGGCACATGTTCTAGCAGCACAGGTAGAGTATCCCATATGAAATCATGGCGGTGAATCGAGAAAGTGCAGTACATACTGACGAAACTAAAATGAGCTCTAACATGGAAATTAAGCGTTTCCGGACATATGTCCACATAACATCTTTTCTTTATTTGTGTGTGAGGAATGTTTCCTGAAAGTTTGGCCGTACCTTTTTGTAACACCCGGTATATTCCCAGATAAATCGCCAATTTACCATTTTTCCTGTCGATGTATGAATGCTTGGATTCCTTGCAATACCAGTATCTTCTGCAAAAAGAACTCATACTGCTTGTGTTTTATTAGATGGAAGATGGGAAGGTGTCGTCGTTGAGTGATTGTAGGAGGATACAAGATGACTTGGACAGGATTTGTGATTGGCAGCTAACTCTAAATATAGGTAAATGTAAATTAATGCAGATGAACAGGAAAAAGAATCGTGTAATGTTTGAATACTCCATTAGTACTGTAGCGCTTGACGCAGTCAGATCGATTAAATATTTGGGCGCAACATTGCAGAGCGATATGAAGTGGGACAAGCATGTAATGGCAGTTGTGAGGAAGGCGGATAGTCGTCTTCGGTTCATTGGTAGGATTTTGGGAAGATGTGGTTCATCTGTAAAGGAGACCGCTTATAAGACACTAATACGACCTATTCTTGAGTACTGCTCGAGCGTTTGGGATCCCTATCAGGTCAAATTGAGGGAGGACATAGAAGCAATTCAGAGGCGGGCTGCTAGATTTGTTACTGATAGGTTTGATCATCACGCGAGTGTTACGGAAATGCTTCAGGAACTCGGGTGTGAGTCTCTGTAGGAAAGGAGGCGTCCTTTTCGTGAATCGCTACTGAGGAAATTTAGAGAACCAGCGTTTGAGGCTGACTGCAGTACAATTTTACTGCCGCTAACTTATATTTCGCGGAAAGACCACAAGGAGAAGATAAAATAAGTGAGATTAGGGCTCGTACAGAGGCATATAGGCAGTCATTTTTCCCTCGTTCTGTTTGGGAGTGGAACAGGGAGAGAAGATGCTAGTTGTGGTACTTGCTACCCTCCACCACGCACCGTATGGTGGATTGTGGAGTATGTATGTAGATGTAGATGTAGAAGATGGTTTACATTTATGAGGAACAACGCGGACATAACATTGGGCTTTGTGCAACCGTGTATATGATTTCTCCCCAGTCAGAACAATCACCCCTGACTACATTGGCTGAATTACTAACAAGGGAACCTCCCAGTCGCACCCCCCTCAGATTTAGTTATAAGTTGGCACAGTGGATAGGCCTTGAAAAACTGAACACAGAACAATCGAGAAAACAGGAAGAAGTTGTGTGGAACTATGAAAAAAAAGCAAAATATACAAACTGAGTAGTCAATGCGTAAGACAGGCAACATCAAGGGCAATGTGAGCTCAGGAGCGCCGTGGTCCCGTGGTTAGCGTGAGCATCTGCGGAACGCAGGGGTCCTTACTTCAAGTCTTCCCTCGAGTGAAAAGTTTAATTAATTTATTTTCGCAAAGTTATGATCTGTCCGTTCGTTCATTGACGTCTCTGCTCACTGTAGTAAGTTTAGTGTCTGTGTTTTGCGACCGCACCGCAAAACCGTGCGATTAGTAGACGAAAGGACGTGCGTCTCCAACGGGAACCGAAAACATTTGATCGCAAGGTCGTAGGTCAGCCGATTACTCTACAGGAATACACGTCTGATATATTCTATACGACGCTGGTGACGGCATGTGCGTCACATGACAGGAATATGTTGTCGACCCACCTAACTTGGTTCAAATGGGTAAAATGGCTCTGAGCACTATGGGACTCAACATTTTAGGTCATAAGTCCCCTAGAACTTAGAACTACTTAAACCTAACTAACCTAAGGACATCACACACACCCATTCCCGAGGCAGGATTCGAACCTGCGACCGTAGCAGCCTCGCGGTTCCGGCCTGCAGTGCCAGAACCGCACGGCCACCGCGGCCGGCCCACCTAACTTGTACACTTGGCGAATGGGTAAATGATTCTTCCACCTTTCCCGATTTAGGTTTTCTTGTGGATGTGATAATCACTCCCAAAAAAGTGATGAAAACGCAAGAGTTTGTCACATAAACTGCAACAAATGAATGTAACAGTTTCACAGTCGCACAGTTTTGCCTGTGCTCTGTCAAAATATACGTTTTCAAATTTTTCCGTGTGTAGACCGTAAAATCCTGCATATGTCCAAGCAAATCTGAAAATTTCCTGGAATTTTGGAGAGCGAAGTTGATTATGTGTGAGTGCCTAAACTTCGATAATTGTCTGAAAACAAAAAATTAAACTTTTCACTCGAAGGTAGATTTGAACCAAGGACTTCTTTTTTTCATTTTGTTCGTTACTGATCGTTGTGTTTGGACGTTGCGGACGTCGCAAGGCAACCTGTTCAAGTTCGGTGGTTGATCCTTCCACTCAGTTGTTTGTTACATAGGCCACCCGGCTCTCTGACCGAACACGCTGAGCTACCGTGCCGGCGACTTCTCGTTCCGCAGCTGCTCACGCTAACCACGGGACCACGGCGCTCCTGAGCTTACATTGTCCTTGATGTTGCCTATCCTACGCATTGACTACTCAATTTGTATATTTTGCTTATTTTTTCATAGTTCCACACAACTTCTTCCGGTTTTCTCGACTGATCTGTGTTCAGTTTTTCAAGGCCTATCCACTGTGCCAACTTATAACTAAATCTGAGGGGGGTGCGATGGGGAGGTTCCCTTGTAAATACAACTTCGTGCATTCTATTGGTTAGCTGTGGAGGAGGCTTGCAGACAGCGTCTGGGAAACTGGAGCTGTCAAAAGATGGTGATGATGATGCAGTGGTTGACACCAGACGCTGCGGTGGGTAATACAGTGTGCTGTACGCCACGCGAGCCGGGCACCGGAAATTCGTGACGCACAGGTGACACAGATGGGGAGGGGATGTGAATGAGAGCACCCATCCAGGCAGGTAGCTGGCACACGGACACGCGAAGAGCAACAGGCGGCAGCACGCGACCCAGCCGCAGAGTGGCGCAGCGCCCGCAGAGTGCAGCATAGAAGACGCAGACGTCGACATGGCCGGCTGCTGGCTGTTCCTCGCGGCTATTGCCGGGCTTCTCCTGGCAGCAGCCGCCGCAGTCGCCGCTGCGGTCACGCCACAGGTAAACGCGCGCGTCTCACACCATACCACACCACAGGGCCCCCACTCACTCGACTCGAAAACGGTCTCAAAGAAATCCTCGCAAATGGAATGTGAAGCATTAAGCTACTTGTTGCCACAACGGAACTCGAACTTGTAGGGGTATCCTACAGCCGTCGAATAAAGTAGTGATTTTTGTCGCCACGGGTATTTGAAGCAGTGCTGTCCATAATCCTTTGGACAGCGGTTGGTTAGCTCCATGTTCCATTAATTATGGTAACATCTACATCTACATAAGCTACTGGGCATTAAAACTGCTACACCACGAAGATGACTTGCTACAGACGCGAAATTTGACCGACAGGAAGAAGATGTTGTGATATGCAAATGATTAGCTTTTCAGAGCATTCACACAAGATTGGCGCCGGTGGCGACACCTACAACGTGCAGACATGAGGAAAGTTTCCAACCAATTTCTCATACACAAACAGCAGTTGACCGGCGTCGCCTGGTGAAACGTTGTTGTGATGCCTCCTGTAAGGAGGAGAAATGCGTACCATCACATTTCCAGTTTTGATAAAGGTCGAATTGTAGCCAATCGCGATTGCAGTTTATCATATCGCGACATTGCTGCTCGCGTTAGTCGAGATCCAATGACTGTTAGCAGAAATTGGAATCGGTGGATTCAGGAGGGTAATACGGAACGCCGTGATGGATCCAAATGGCCTCGTATCACTAGTAGTCGAGATGACAGGCATCTTATCCACATGGCTGTAACGGATCGTGCAGCCACGTCTCGATCCCTGAGTCAACTGATGGGAACATTTGAAAGACGACAACCATCTGCACGAACAGTTCGACGACGTTTGCAGCAGCTCGGAGACCGTGGCTGCGGTTACCCTTGACGCTGCATCACAGACATGAGCGCCTGCGATGGTGTACTCAACGACGAACCTGGGTCCAGGAATGGCAAAACGTCATTTTTCTGGTAAATCCAGGTTCTGTTTACAGCATCATGATGGTCGCATCCGTGTTTACCGACATCGCGGTGAACGCACATTAGAAGCGTGTCTTCGTCATCGCCATACTGGCGTATCGCCTGGCGTGATGGTATGGGGTGCCATTGGTTACACGTCTCGGTCACCTCTTGTTGGCACTGACGCCGCTTTGAACAGTGGACGTTACATTTCAAATGTGTTACGACCCGTGGCTCTACCCTTCATTCGATCCCTGTGAAACCCTATATTTCAGCATGATAACGCAAGACCGCATGTTTCAGGCCCTGTACAGGCCTTTCTGGGTACAGAAAATGTTCGACTGCTGCCCTGGCCAGCACATTCTCCAGATCTCTCACCAACTGAAACGTCTGGTCAATGGTGGCCGAGCAACTGGCTCGTGACAATATGCCTGTCACTGCTCTTGATGAACTGTGGTATCGTGTTGAAGCTGCTTTGTCAGATGTACCTGTACAGGCCATCCAAGTTCTTACTCAATCCCCAGGCCTACCAAGGCCGTTATTACGGCCAGAGATGGTTGTTCTGGGTACTGATTTACCAGGATCTATGCACCCAAATTGCGTGAAAATGTAATCACATGTCAGTTCTAGTACAATATATTTGTCCAATGAATACCCGTTTATCATCTTCATTTCTTCTTGGTGTAGCAATTTTAATGGCCAGTAGTGTATATACGGTCTCCTCTACAGGAGAAGCAGCTTTTCCTAAAATGCTCCCCATTAACTGAAGTCTACCACTCGCCTTCCCTACCACAGTTTTCACATGCTCGTTCCACATCATGTCACTCTGCTACGTTATGCCCAGATGTTTAAACGACATGACTGTGTCAAGCAGGACGCTAGTAATAATGTATCAGAACATTACAGGTTTGTTCTTCCTACTCATCCACATTAACTTACATTTTACCACAGTTAGAGCTGGCTGCCATTAATCACACCAACTGTAAATGTTGTCTGAGTCATCATACATGTTCCTGCAGTCACTCAACTTCGACACCTTACCGTACACCACTCCATCATCAGCAAACAACAGCAGATTGCTGCCCACCCTGTCCGTCAAATCATTTACGTATATAGAGAACAACAGCGATCCTATCACACTTCCCTGGAGAACTCCTCACGATACCTTTGTCTCTGATCAACACTCGCCGACGAGGACAACATACTGGGTTCTATTACTTAAGAAGTATTCGAGGCACTCATAAAGAGTGTGACAATTAATGAACTGTATGAAATAAAATCGTCATAACCTCTGAACGGTGTGTGTTAGGATGTTCAAGCTGCACACTTGGCCGCGGCTATGACGGGGAATTAGTATGCGCTGTATGGTTTGGTTTAGCGACGAAGCCCACTTTTATTTGGTCGGGTTCGTCAATAAGCAAAATTGGTGCACTTCTGGGACTGAGAATCCGCATTTCGCTATCGAGAAGTGTCTTCACTCTCAATGGGTGACAGCGTGGTGTGCAACGTCCAGTCACGGAATAATCCATGCGATATTCCTTGATAACACGGTGATTACCGAACGGTGCGTGAAGGTTTTGGAAGACGATTTCATTTCCATTATCCAAATTGACCCCGATTTGCACATTTCATTCAAGACAGAGCTGACCCCATGGAAACAAGAGAGTGTTTGATGTCCTGGAGGAGCACTTTGGTGACCACATTCTGGCTCTGGGGTACCCAGAGGCGACTGGCATGGGCCACGATTGGCCGCCTTATTCTCCGGATCTGAACACATGCAACTCCTTTTTGTCGGACTATATTAAAGACTAGATGTACATCCATAATCCCAAAAGCATTGCTGAGTTGGAAACAGCCACTCAGGAGGTCATCGATAGCATCGATTTTACAACACTTCAACGGCTCATAGAGAATTTCGCTATTCGTCTGCGCCACATCATCGCCAATGATGGTAGGCGTATCGAACATGTCGTAGCCTAAATCCGAACATCTATAGTGACGTTTACATGTTCAATAAGCCGTGTGCACGCCGTAATTTGTATCTGACTTACGTTTTTTTTCATGTATTTCAATAACTGTCACCCTGTATCTGTGAACTTATTCCATATTCTCGTACCTTCTTTAACAGCCTGCAATGGGGCTCCGTTTCAAATGCTTTCCGGAAGTCTAGAAATATGGAATTTGCCTGATACCCTTCATCCATAGTTCTCAGTATATCATTTGAGGAAAGGGCAAGCTGAGTTTCGTACAAGCGAGGGCAGTGAATTCGGGAACTTTATTACGAATACTTCTACACTTTACCGATAAAATGATAAGGTAGATCGACTTGAAAAAAGGTTGAAACTGCTCTAGCAAGCATTGTGCCGTCTCCGACAGTATTACGATGTTATCGTTCAAACCTAATTTCTTCTCCATGACCTTTAAATCATAACTTAATTTCTCCATGGTTTCCTTCACAGATTGCACAATGTACATATGAAATAACATCGGAGATAACTGCAGCCATGTCTCACTCCCTACTCGGCTGCTGCTTCCCTTTCATGTCCTTCGACTCGTAACTGCACTCTGGCTTCTGTATAAATTGTCAATGACTTCTCGCTTCTTGTACCTAATTCGTGATACCTTCACATTTTCGGAGCTGAAGTGCACTCAACCTTCTCAAAATCTGTCTCTAAAAGTACACATGCTAAAAGACATAGTTTTATCTTTCTTCAACCTATCATCTAAAGTAAATCGTTGGGTCGGAATTACCTCACATGTTCCAACTTCCTCTGGAACTGAAAGTGATCTTCCCCAAGATCTGCCTGAACCAGTTTTTATGTTCTTCCGTAAATAATTAATGTAAGCTTAAAATATATATCAGGCGTGTCTCCTAAGAATCGTCAGCCACATTTTCTGCCCTGTTTCGGTACATATTTGAAATTTCAGTTTTGCAGACAAATTTTGCTCATTACGAATTCCATGCGACGCCTAGTGTCTAGGGTAAGCGTCGGTTTGTTTTCCGTTACGAAGCAAATGATTTTTAAAACAGAATTTTACATACCAATTCTATAGCGCGGCCCCAGATTAGTCTAGGGTGATATTGGCTTTATCGATTGGTATTAACAGAGACAGTAAAATACACTGGTGTCTAAAATTAAAGCAACAAACCGCTATTTCCCCATCCTGTATCTAGTTCAAGACGTAATCATACGAACTGTCAACAGATGGCCGTAGTGTTCTGCAAGGAAGATGGCATTCCGGTCAACGGACAACCACATGAACAATGACGTCATGGCACGGGGTAATGTTTGACGGGTAGTCCCACATCCACATCCGCTGCGTACACAGTCACAGACGGTGCAGTATGGCTCAGAGAAGACTCCTACCTGCTATGGAGGGCCGCAGGAAGAACGGAAGCAGGAGAGTCGCAAAGTGATGTTGCCCGATGGCCTAGTGTGAATCGTTCTGTTGTTTTTCGGATGTGGCAACGGTGTATAGGGACCGAAGCTGTATCCTGAAGACCAGGGCGGGGCCGACCATGTGTAACATCAGAGATAACCGTTATGTGGCTGTAGGGGCATAACGGTACCGCATTAGTACTGCACGGCATCTGGAATCTGATCTCACAGCATCCGCTGGACGTGCTGTATCTACATCTACATCCATACTCCGCAAGCCACCTGACGGTGTGTGGCGGAGGGTACCCTGAGTACCTCTATCGGTTCTCCCTTCTATTCCAGTCTCGTATTGTACGTGGAAAGAAGGATTGTCGGTATGCTTCTGTGTGGGCTCTAATCTCTCTGATTTTATCCTCATGGTCTCTTCGCGAGATATACGTGGGAGGGAGCAATATACTGCTTGACTCTTCGGTGAAGGTATGTTCTCGAACTTTAACAAAAGCCCGTACCGAGCTACTGAGCGTCTCTCGTGCAGAGTCTTCCACTGGAGTTTATCTATCATCTCAGTAACGCTTTCGCAATTACTAAATGATCCTGTAACGAAGCGCGCTGCTCTCCGTTGGATCTTCTCTCTCTCTTCTATCAACCCTACCTGGTGCGGATCCCACACTGCTGAGCAGTATTCAAGCATTGGGCGCACAAACGTACTGTAACCTACTTCCTTTGTTGTCGGATTGCATTTCCTTAGGATTCTTCCAATGAATCTCAGTCTGGCATCTGCTTTACCGACGATCAACTTTATATGATCATTCCATTTTAAATCACTCCTAACGCGTACTCCCAGATAATTTATGGAATTAACTGCTTCCAGTTGCTGACCTGCTATTTTGTAGCTAAATGATAAGGGACCTATCTTTCTATGTATCGAGGCAAACGGTCTACAGATGGCTTCGCAGATTGGCCTATACTGCCGGAGACATGCTGCATGTCTACCTCTGGCGCGCCTTCACAAAAGGGAATGTGCAGTCGTCAACATGCCACCTAGACGGTCGAATATTGATCTAATGTTCTTTTCACAGATGAGTCCCGATTTCGTATGGAGAGTGATTATAGATGGATTCGCATCTGAAGGGAGCGTGGAACACGGTTTCTGGACCCAAGCATGTGGAAAGAGACCGAGGAGTATACGTAATGGTGTCTGTAGGGAGTATGTTGGCCACCGGAACACCTCTTCTTGAAATTGCATGGGTGAATCGGAAAGCCTTAACTGCTGCCACGTATCGTTACGAGATCTTCGGACCTCGTGAGCGGTTGCTGCGAGTTGCTGTGCGCCCAGACTTCGTGTTGCTGGACGACAGTGCTCGATCTCATGGAGCATGGGTGTTAGATGTTTTCTTGAAAACATCTTGGCGTGGCCTGCTCGCTCTCCCTATTTGAATGATCATGTCTGGGATGCTGTAGGGAGACGGGTTGCATCACGTCAGCATCCACCAACCACTCTTCAAGACTTGTGAGCAGCTCTGCAGGAAGAATGGGCGTTATTGCCTCAACGTGCGACTCATGACATTATTCACTGCATCTCCTCGTTGTCAGGCCTCTATTGCTGCCAGAGGTGATCACCCCCCATACTGAGCGCATTAACCAGTTGTCGCAATGTGTGTGCAAATCCATTAAATTGAAAGAAAAAACTAAGAGCATTTTTGTCTACCGTTATGTATGTTGCGCTTGATTACGTTCTGTATTTTTAACATCGTTTCTACTTTATTGACAACTGGTTATACTGTTTCGTGGCAAAATAAATGCAAACTTGCAAAACTTCCGTTTGTTGCTTTAATTTTGGACACCAGTGTACAAAGAATGGCCAGTATTCCAGCAGAGCTGCTGCATGGCCCAGGGCGGTACTATCACTGTTGGAAGTAGGCTGTTGCTGTTGTGGTCTTCAGTCCAGAGAGTGCTTTGGTGCAGCTCTCTGTGCTACTCTGTCCTGCGCAAGCCTCTTCATCTTTGAGTAACTACAGCAACCTACATCCCTCTGAATCTGCTTACTGTATCCATCTCTTGGTCTCCCTCTACGATTTTTATTCCCCACGATTCCCTGCAGTACTAAACTGGTGATCCCTTGTTGCCTCAGAATGGGTCTTACCAACCGATCCCTTCTTCTAGTCAGGTTCTACCACAAATTTCTTTTTTCCCCAATTATATTCAGTACTTCCTTGTTACTTACGTGATCTGCACATATTATCTTCAGCATTCTTCTGTAGCACCGTGCCTCTAAAGTTCTCTCTTTTCTAAGCTGCCTGTCGTCCACGTTTCACTTCCACACACGGCTTCACTCCACAAAAATGCTTTCTGAAAGTAATTCCTAACACTTAAATCTATATTCAATGCTACAAAATTTATCTTCTTCAGAAACACTTTTCTTGCCATTGCAAGTCTACATTTTATATCCTCCCTACTTTGCTTTCCAAGCAGCAAAACTCATTTACTGCTTTAAGTGTCTCATTTCTTAATCTAATTCCCTCAGCGTCACCTGATTTAATTCGACTGCATTCCATTATCCTCGTTTTGCTTTTGTTGATGTTCATCTTACATCCTCCTTCCATTTCATTCAACTGCTCTTCCAAGCCCATTGTTGTCCCTGACAGAACTATAATCAATAGTGGGCTCCATGTGGTTCCCAAGTCGCGCAGCGACCGTAAACCATAAAATTACCAAATATGCAGCAACCAGCCGCAAAATCATGTTTTATTTATTCACTTTTGGAAATCGATTCCAACTGATTAACAGCCATCATCGGTGCTTTCAACCAATATGTGCCCTGAGTAGTAATACTGTCTTAAGCAGTGATCACTTTGTGTTTGACCTCTGCTTAACACAGTATTACTACTCAGGGCACATATTGGTTGAAAGCACCGATGATGGCTGTTAATCAGTGGAAATCGATTTGCGAAGGGGAATAAGTAAAACATGATTTTGCGACTGGTTGCTGCATATTAGGTAATTTTAGAATCATAATGTCAGGACTACTGGCTATGCTTCGCATTTTAGTGTATCTTTTAATACATATACACTAATGATCATTAAAATTCCTACACCACGAAGATCACATGCTACAGACGAGAAATTTAACCGACAGGAAGAAGATGCTGTGATATGCAAATGATTAGCTTTTCCGAGCATTCACACAAGGTTGGCGCCGGTGGCGACACTTACAATGTGCTGACACGAGGAAAGTTTCCAACCGATTTCTCATACACAAACAGCAGTTGACCGGCGTTGCCTGGTGAAACGTTGTTGTGATGTCTCGTGTAAGGAGGAGAAATGCGTATCATCGCGTTTCCGACTTTGATAAAAGTCGGATTGTAGCCTGTCGCGATTGCGGTTTATCGTATCGCGACATTGCTGCTCGAGTTGCTCGATTACCAATGACTGTTAGCAGAATATGGAATAGGTGGGTTCAGGAGGGTAATACGGAACGCCGTGACGGATCCCAACGACCTCGTATCACTAGTAGTCGAGATGACAGGCATCTTATCCGCATGGCTGTAACGGATCGTGCAGCCACGTCTCGATCCCTGAGTCAACAGATGGGGACGTTTTCAAGACAACAACCATCTGCACGAACAGTTCGACGACGTTTGCAGCGGCATGGACTATTATCAGCTCGGAGACCATGTCTGCGGTTATCCTTGACGCCGCATTACAGACAGGAGCGCGATGAACGCACTTTGGAAGGGTGTATTCGTAAACGCCATACTGGCGTATCACCCGGCGTAAAGGTGTGGGGTGCAATTGGTTACACGTCTCGGCAACGCCTATATAAGACAACAAGTGTCTGGCGAAGTTGTTATATCGGTTACTGGTGCTACAATGGCAGGTTATCAAGATTTAAGTGAGTGTTATAGTCGGCGCACGAACGATGGGACACAGTATCTCCGTGGTAGCGATGAAGTGGGGACTTTCCCAGACGACCATTTCACGAGTGTATCGTGAATATCAGGAATCCGGTAAAATATCAAATCTCCGACATCGCTGCGACCGGAAAAGGGTCCTGCAAGAACGGGACCAACGACGACTGAAGAGAATCGTTCAACGTGACAGAAGTGTAACCCTTCCGCAAAATGCTGCCTATTTCAATTCTGGGCCATCAAAAAGTGTCAGCGTGTGAAGTAATCAAAGAAATATCACCGATATGGGCTTTCGGAGCCGAAGGCTCACTCGTGTACCGTCGATCACTGCACGATACGAACCTTAACGCCTCGCCTGGGCCCGACTTTGGACTGTTGATGACTGGAAACATGTTGCCTGGTCGAACGAGTCTCGTGTCCAATTTTATCGAGCGCATGGACGTGTTTGGGTGTGGAGACAACCTCGTGAATCCATGGACACTCCATGTCAGCAGGGGACTGTTTAAGCTAGTGGACGCTCTGTAATGGTGTGGTGCGTGTGCAGTTTTGGTGATTTGGGACCCCTGATACGTCTAGATACGATTCTGACAGGTCACTCGTACGTAGGCATCCTGTCTGATTACCTGCACACGTTCATGTCTATTGTGCATTCCGACGGACAATGCGACACCCCACACGTCCAGAATTGCTACCATATTGATTCAGGAGCACTCTTTTGAGTTTAAACACTTCCGCTGGCCACCTTATTTCCCAGACATAAACATCACTGAGCGTATCTGGGACGCCTTGCAACGTGCTGTTCAGAAGAGATCTCCACCCCCTCGCACTATTACGGATTCATGGTGTCAGTTCCCTCCAGCACTACTTCACACTTTAGTCGAGTCCATGATACGTCGTGGCACTTCTGCATGCTCGCAGGGACCCTACACGATGTTAAGCAGGTGTACCAGTTTCTTTGGCTCTTCACTGTATTTTGCTGAAAGATATACACTATCGCTCAAAAGCTTTCGAACGCCCTGAAAGTGAGATAAAAAAAGCTAGTTATCGGATTCAAGTAAGAATTAACCATATTGTTTCTCCAGTGTCATGCTCAATATACCGTTTAAGAGTAGTGTTCCACATTTTTAAAAATGAAATCATTCAAAACACAACTTTCTGTTGTTACGGTGTTCAGGCTCCAAGCATTGCATGCCGCTAATTTTGTATTGTGGTGACATAGTGCAATCTTTCCTCCCTAGATGGGTTCATAGGACGTCAGGTGGCATAACGTAATCTTTCCTCACTAGATGGCGTTCATAGGACGTCAGAAAATCTGGAAACACGGTTAGAGGTAAGAAAGTGGCATGTAAAACTTCCTGGCAGATTAAAACTGTGTGCCCGACCGAGACTCGAACTCGGGACCTTTGCCTTTCGCGGGCAAGTGCTCTACCATCTGAGCTACCGAAGCACGACTCACGCCCGGTACTCACAGCTTTACTTCTGCCAGTATCCGTCTCCTACCTTCCAAACTTTACAGAAGCTCTCCTGCGAAACTTGCAGAACTAGCACTCCTGAAAGAAAGGATATTGCGTGAGTCGTGCTTCGGTAGCTCAGATGGTAGAGCACTTGCCCGCGAAAGGCAAAGGTCCCGAGTTCGAGTCTCGGTCGGGCACACAGTTTTAATCTGCCAGGAAGTTTCATATCAGCGCACACTCCGCTGCAGAGTGAAAATCTCATTCTGGAAACATCCCCCAGGCTGTGGCTAAGCCATGTCTCCGCAATATCCTTTCTTTCAGGAGTGCTAGTTCTGCAAGTTTCGCAGGAGAGCTTCTGTAAAGTTTGGAAGGTAGGAGACGGATACTGGCAGAAGTAAAGCTGTGAGTACCGGGCGTGAGTCGTGCTTCGGTAGCTCAGATGGTAGAGCACTTGCCCGCGAAAGGCAAAGGTCCCGAGTTCGAGTCTCGGTCGGGCACACAGTTTTAATCTGCCAGGAAGTTTCATATCAGCGCACACTCCGCTGCAGAGTGAAAATCTCATTCTGGAAACATCCCCCAGGCTGTGGCTAAGCCATGTCTCCGCAATATCCTTTCTTTCAGGAGTGCTAGTTCTGCAAGTTTCGCAGGAGAGCTTCTGTAAAGTTTGGAAGGTAGGAGACGGATACTGGCAGAAGTAAAGCTGTGAGTACCGGGCGTGAGTCGTGCTTCGGTAGCTCAGATGGTAGAGCACTTGCCCGCGAAAGGCAAAGGTCCCGAGTTCGAGTCTCGGTCGGGCACACAGTTTTAATCTGCCAGGAAGTTTCATATCAGCGCACACTCCGCTGCAGAGTGAAAATCTCATTCTGGAAACATCCCCCAGGCTGTGGCTAAGCCATGTCTCCGCAATATCCTTTCTTTCAGGAGTGCTAGTTCTGCAAGTTTCGCAATAGAGCTTCTGTAAAGTTTGGAAGGTAGGAGACGGATACTGGCAGAAGTAAAGCTGTGAGTACCGGGCGTGAGTCGTGCTTCGGTAGCTCAGATGGTAGAGCACTTGCCCGCGAAAGGCAAAGGTCCCGAGTTCGAGTCTCGGTCGGGCACACAGTTTTAATCTGCCAGGAAGTTTCATATCAGCGCACACTCCGCTGCAGAGTGAAAATCTCATTCTGGAAGTGGCATGTAGTTATGCAAGAGATATCAAAGAGTGAATTTCAGAGACTGCTCAGTGTAAACATCTATAAAGGGACGAAGAAAGGAACTTTCAAGATAAAAACGTACTGCAGTTGTATCTTTATGAGTAACCGGTTTCCGGGTTGCAGGGTTCGATTCTCGGGGGGGGGGGGGGGGGGGGGGTCAGGGATTTTCTCCGCCACGTGATGACTGGGTGTTGTGTGATGTCCTTAGGTGAGTTAGGTTTAAGTAGTTCTAAGTTCTAGGGGACTGATGACCATAGATGTTAAGTCCCATAGTGCTCATAGTCATTTCAACCATTTTTTGAGTAGCAGGTTTTACCAAGCGACAAACAGTACGTCAAGAACATGTTCCCTTGGGATGTGTCCATTACATCTTGCAGAGGTATGTGAAGGGTGGGCCAAAAGTCACATCAAATAGTGAAGGCAAATGTATAGTAGTCACAAGTAAACGCGATCGCTTCAAAACGGCTCCAGTTTTAGCAGCAGAACTCAACCATAATAGGGGAAAGCCGGCGAGTGTTAAGTACTGTAAAAAGACGTCTTCCGGCACTGAATCTTAACGGGACTGTGGCGGCTGAGAAACCATTAATGACGGCTATTATTAAGAAGAAGAGGCTACACTGAGCAAGAAAACATGAAAGTTGGGCAGTAAATCAATGGAAAAAGGTAATTTTCATTGACAAACTCAAATTTGAGGTCTTTGGCAGAAAGCGAAGCAAGTTTGTTCGCCGGTTGCCAGGTGAACGAATGTTACACCGCTGTTTATCTCCAACATTAATGTATGGAAGCGGTTCCCTCCTGGTCTGGGGATGTTTTGGAGGCGGTAAGACTAATGATCTCGTACAAATAAGCGGAACAGTGAGGAAATAGGGTAATCATCGCATGCAAAGCCATGTGGAAGACGTTTGATAGGCAAGGGATTTGTCCTACAGCAATATAACGACCCTAAACACACTTCAAAACTATGTAAAGCGTATTTGACAAATAACAAAAAAAAGAAGGAACTGAAAAATATGATATGGCCACCCGAATGCCCCGACTGTAATCCACTGAGCTGCTTTGGGATCAGTTGGCTACAGCAGTAAAATCAAGGCCTATTACCAATGTTCAACACCTCTGGACCAATCTAGGAGTGGAATGGCGGCATATCACCGAGGAAATCTTGATGAAGCTTATACCAAGAATGCCTCGCGTACGCGGAGCAGTGATTAAAGCCAAAGGAGGCTGCTTTCAGGACAGCAAAATTTGACTGCATGTATTTAGTTTCAAGAAAAAGTTAATTTGGTACTGAGTTATGAGTATTTCTAACATTCCTGGTTCCAATGTAATTTTTTCCTCCAAATCACTGATGTTCAAGAACTTTTAAGGGATAGTGTATTTTAATTTTTCTTTTGGGACGGTCTTGCGACGGAGGTTTCAGCGAGCCACCCGTGAGTCAATTGCTGGCGTATTAGCGTGGCTGTGTTTGTTTGGCGGGTAGCCGGTCAGCAGGCGCTGCTATGTCATCTTAACGCTGTTGTGAACTGCACCTCCCAAGATATGGGCATAGTCTAGCGTTCTCGACAAGACCGAGTCGATTTCAGGTTCTTAGCCAGTCGTCGCGTGTCAGAATATACTTATATCTGCGATAAGATCTGTACTCCCTCTTCGTGAGGGTACTACTATGCCAGTCCTCGATCGTCGCACACACTCGCGAATAAGATACTGTAATAGCATTGTCCCTATTGAAAAGCAGCTATCACTAGAGACCGGATTATATGCATCATAAAAACCTTAAAATATGCATGTAAATATGCATGAAAATGTACGAAAAGTGTAGAAGCACGCAAGATAAATAATAAAAAAAACACGGTAGTTACTGCGTGCATTATATCTCTAAGTCGAACCTGTGCATATCAATTAGGAGGAAGAGCGCCGGCCTCGCGAAAAATCAGTACATTTATAACGCTGATATTTTCTGAATACTTTCTGGTAGAGGTTAGGAAGGGGGCCTTTCTGGGTTTATTTTCTAAATATTTGCAAAATGGGGACGCATACCGTGTTTCAAGAATTGTTCCTGCTTTGCTGTTGTTGCCGGTAATAAGCGGATGCGATGCGAGTGAGTCACAGCGAAACAGTCGGTATCTACAGGACCAACTTTGAGATATATCGCACTCAGGAAAGCACTCTCAAAAACTCCGTAATATTTTATTTAAAAATAAACGAAAAGTACTGTTCCATGCGGTAGTACGCATGATTGTGTCTTCAATTACTCAAAACGTTTTTATAAGCAGAAAAGGACTGTTCTACATCAGCTGAGGTAACTGGGCAGTTTTTTGAATTTGGGTGCTCTGTTGGTACTTATTGTTCTGGTAAAATTTCACCCGTCCCATTAATAAAACTATCAATTTGACACAAGGGTTCAAAGCCTGGGTTATTGTTTAAAATGTTTTCAAACTTTTCTTTAAATTTTCGTGGGAATACCTCCGCCAATGAGGAGTTGACTAGGATAATTTTATTCATTAGCTGAATAGATTCATTAAACGCCAAACCTTGAATTTCAAGCTTTTTGATACTTGCAGGTTTAGGGAAAAATGAGTGCTAATCACAGCACTGTCTTTTTAATACCGGAATCATTAAAAGCTTCCTTACACTTGAAAAGTACCAAAGCCTCTGAACTATCGAAATCGTTTACTACCCCTCTAATGTTCTCGAAATGTTCATTGTAAAATAACAATGCTTCGACCCATGTACCCTCACGATTTACCCACTGGTTCGGGAGGTAAAGGCACATTTGGTAGTTTTTCTTTGTAGGTCTTGATGCGAGCAGGAGCCTTTAGAAACATTTTATTTGTGGATGAAATCAGTTTAGTTACATTCACAAACGTGTAACGTACTTCCTCAGTAAGACGAGGTACTCCACGAGCAAAGCACATGAATTAAATTGGTATAAAATACTCGAAATGTTTTTCCTGCTTTGACCATATAGGGAGCAGCATCTGAAATAAACACAAACACCCTTTCATCGGTAGAAGATTTTGGAAATATTTTTCTAATATCCTCATTCACAAATCTGGCGATCGTAGAATGATTCACTTTTTCAAGTTCCTTGTAGGCCGCTAAATAGGAAGAAGGAGGCTCTTTTTTTAAAGCATCAACGATAAAATTTGGAATGTAACGGTCTCAAGCGTCTGTAGTTTTATCAGCTGAAATCCAGATGTTGCTGTCCTTGAGTTCATTGCGTATTTCTTCCAGAACATTAACGTAAATTTTCGGTATATAATTTTTACGCAATGTTGATTCATGTGGTATATTTTGATTTAAGCAATATTTGCGGAGGAAGCCTTTGAGGATAAGGTTTGTATGTTTTTGAAAAGGAATATTGCTTGCAATGAATGTTTCGCATAGATCCATGTTAAACCGACTTGTTTGGTTACCTTTGGACAAACCTCTGATACTGCAACTTGCTGTTCTCAGAAGTTGTTGTCGTGATCCTTTCTTCTGTATTCCTGCGATATAAGGACTTGTCTTGACGTGCTAGTCTACTCGAAACTTTTTTTTTCCACAAAACGTTTTTCTCGTAAACTCGAGAATGTTAAACAATTCCTTCATATGTAAATGTTCCATGATGGTCAGCTATCCTCGGAACGACGTTTCTTTTTTAGGGAGACATGACGTACAACACGTTACGCACTACACGTCGTAAACGCATTCAACTGTGTGCGAGTAAACAGAAAGCTAAACTGAAACAATGGAAGTGCAACTAAAAGCTTGCGTAGTTTAATTTAATTGTTGCCGACGCGTACGGTATGACAGCGGAGGGGATGAACCGGAGGAGCGGGCACAGGAGCATTGACTCTGTCTGCCTGTTCTTGTTCATCTTCTGTAATGATTTCGCAAGCCAGTGGGCTCTCGGTTACCGATTCCACGCAGTCCTAGGTCGCGGTGACTCTATGAGAGATCAAAACTAGGTCGAGCTAGCGACCTCTCGTCTAAATGTTTAAAATATTGTAAACACAGATGAAGAAATACATCGTCACTAGTTCTCAGTTAAAATATGCAATAACTGGTGAAAAGGAGCCAAATACGCAATATGCAAACGCATATAATCCCGTGCCTAATTATGACTAATCACAGTGGACAAGAGATCAGGCTCTGACGGAACTGAATTTATTCCTTTTTGGGCCATATTTATCGAAAATTTGTTGTAGAATGGTCTCTTGTGATTCTAGAGGAGTACAGGTCACTCCTGTCTACAAAAGTATTCGACAAGACATGATCAGAACCACAGAGAAAAATTACTGACGTTCGTCTGTTCCGGGATCGTAGAGCATATTCTATGTGGATGAACCAAAAGATTATGGTGACAGTGTGTTAGTCCACCTCTGGAACGCAGTACAGCACCGATTGTTGATCGGACAGGTCGTTGGTAAGTTTCCGGTTGCGTGTGACATAAGGTGTCTACGCACAGGTTCGTAATTCCTGTAAATTAAGGACCAATGGTTCCTGAGCGCGGAGCTGGCGTCCGATGGCACCATAGCTGTGTTCCGTCGGGTTCATATCAGGAAAGATTGCTGGGAAAAACATCAATGTGAGTTCACTATCACACTTCTCGAGCCACTGTAGCACGATTCTGGCCTCTTGATGAGGACAGTTATCCTGCTGGAAAATTCCACTGCATAAAGGGATGAAAGTTCAAAAATATTCAAATGTGTGTGAAATCTTATGGGACTTAACAGCTAAGGTCATCAGTTCCTAAGCTTACACACTACTTAACCCAAATTATCCTAAGGACAAATACACACACCCATGCCCGAGGGAGGATTCGAACCTCCGCCGGGACCAGAGGGATGTAAGTGGTGTGCAATAATGATCACTTAGTCCACAGCTGCCAGGGTGCCCTCAGTTGCTACCATAGTTCTCGTAGAAGCCGATCTGAATGTCCGCTGTAGCATAATATTCCACTCACTGGCCAATGCTCGTGGTGTGGTGCACGTTTCAAGCAGACGTACCTTGGATGATAGCGTATCCAGACGCGACCATAGACCTAGTGTAAAAAGATATGTGACGCATTTCCTTCATACATAACCACACTCATGCTCATAAATTAAGGACAATGCTGATACATGGTGAACGAAAGGTCTTGTGGGTGGTTTGAGGGCTTAAATCATCTCTGGGTATGACTATGCTGTACATTTGACCTGCGATCGTCGCACGGTGGCGCTGGCAGCAGTCCACATACGCAGAGGTGTGTTGGTGCATGTCAGAGTACGATGCAGCGAGTAAGTGAGCAGACGTTTTCAGACGTGCTAATTGTGACTGTGTGTTGAAAATGGCTCAAGGAACACATATTGATGACGTTATGAGGGGTAGAATACTAGGGCGACTGGAGGCTGGTCAAACACAGCAGGTCGTAGCACGGGCCCTCCGTGTGCCACAAAGTGTGATCTCAAGATTATGGCAACGGTTCGAGAAGATGGGAAACGTGTCCAGGCGCCACAGTACGGGACGTCCACAGGGTACAACACCACAAGAAGACCGATATCTTACCATCAGTGCCCGCAGTCGGCCACGAAATACTGCAGGTAGCCTTGCTCGCGACCTTACCGCAGACCTGCAAGGTCATTCCACTGACCCCTGGTCACAGGAGAGCCCTAAAGCCTGGTCTCAAGAACACAGTACATGGTCATTGGAACAGTGGTCCCAGGTTATGTTCACGGACGAGCCCAGGTATAGTCTGAACAGTGATTCTCGCCGGGTTTTCACCTGGTGTGAACCAGGAACCAGATATCAACCCCTTAATGTCCTTGAAAGGAACCTGTGTGGATGTCGTGGTTTGATGGTGTGGGGTGGGATTATGATTGGTGCACGTACACCTCTGCATGCCTTTGACAGAGGAACTGTAATAGGTCAGGTATATCGGAATATCATTTTGCAACAGTATGTCCGCCTTTTCAGGGTGCAGTGGGTCCCACCTTTCTCATGATGGATGATAACGCACGGCCCTACCGAACTGCCATCGTTGAGGAGTACCTTGAAAAAGAAGACACTGGGCGAATGGAGTGGCCTGCCTGTTCTCCAGATCTAAAACCCATCGAGCACGTCTGGGATGCTCTCGGTTGACGTATCGCTGCACGTCTTCAAACCCCTACGACACTTCAGGACGTCCGACAGGCAGTGGTGCCCGACCACCTGATCCAGAGTAAGCCAACTCGTTCTGCGGCCTGTGTACGTGTGCATGGTGATCATATACCATATTGATGTCGGGGTACATGCGCAGGAAACAGTGGCATTTTGTAGCACATGTGTTTAGGGACGGTTTTCCAACTTATCACCAATACCGTGGACTTACAGATCTATATCGTGTGTGTTCCCTATATGTCTATGCTATTAGCGCCAGTTTTGTGTAGTTCCACGTTGTGCGGCACCACATTCCACAATTATTCGTAATTTATGAGCATGAGTGTAATCTCGACAATCCAGAGTCCTCTGCAGTCGTTAACTGTCGATGTCGTTGGATCGACATGTGAACACTTAGGGGTCGCCTGTTACCCTCGTTTAATATTGTTCGTTGAATGGTGTGCTCCGAAAAACGTTTTCCTGCGTCAGCAGTGAATTCTGTCGTCAGACCTGTCCGTATCGCTGCCTATTCTGGTTTGCACCTCCGATCTCCACGGTCTGTGATGAAGCATGAACGTCAAATACATGTCACGCAGTCGTAGTTAACTAACCGTCAACCACTGTGCACAGACACTCATGACAGTAGCTCGCGACCGAGTAGTCAGCTTCGACGAGTGCGAAATGCTCGTTCCCAGGCAGCGGATAGCAGTAATCTACTGAATCTAATCTAATCTAATCTAATCTAATCCACGTAACAGTTCCTTTTCACAAAACTCTTTCACAGTGTCTTGTCTGTAGCATTTCAGATGCTCTCATTCCATAATACTAGATGTAGTTTCATAATTATGACCTTTACTTTCCTGATTTCATTCTGTACACCTTGAGTACCCCTTCCATCTATTTACAGTGTAACTTATCCGCATTGTATTTTTAATAATTCCCTTCACCATTTGGAATTCAACCCTTTGCTCTTTTACGACCTTACAGCGTGTTTTTCCAGTATTTATCTCCGTACTCCACTCCTGCTATTCCTGCGCTAATTTTAGTCGTTGGCAGTCAGCAGATTATACGAGGCGTGTTTTTTAAGTAAGTGCCTTTTTTAAATTAAAAAAAGACTTGCTAAGATATCTCAATAATTTTATTTTTGCATGAAAGCCTGTACCTTAATCTACGCACTGACGCCATTACAGTCTGATTCTTCCTTGTTTACATTGTGTACTGAGTGTTTAAGATGCCTCCGATAATCGTGAGTTCCGCAAACTTTGAAGTACAGGCTGTCATAAGATTTCTTAGTGTTAAAGGCCTAAAAGCGATAGATATTCATCGTGAGATCGGTGCAATTTACGGAGGAAACATTATGAGTGATGGAATGGCAAGAAAGTGGGTGAGAGCATTGAAAGATGGGCGCACAGATGTGCATGATGAACAACGGAGTGAGCGTCCTTCGGTTGCTAATGGACGTTTGGTGCAGGAAGTGGACAATAAAGTGAGAGAAAACAGAGGCTTTACGATTTCCTTCTTGCGGGATGACTTTCCTAATGTTTCTCGTAGTGTTTTGTATGGCATTGGCACCGAGCACCTGAATTACAGAAACTTGTGCGCACGTTGAGTACCGAAAATGTTGACGGATGTATACAAAACGAAACGTTTAGACAGGGCATTGACTTTCCTTGAGCGGTACCACAACGACGGTGTTGATTTCTTAAGCCAAATTGTTACGGGCGATGAACCATTGGTGGCCTATGTCACACCAGAATCAAAGCAATAGTGCATGGAAGTTGAGCAAGGGCATCCTTTCGGTGCAAGACAATGTGGCGGATCAGACCAAAGATCTCATCACATCTTTTCAAAGGGAAATTCTAGATCATCCTCCGTACAGCCCCAACCTTGCGCCCAGTGATTGCCATCTGTTCCTGCACTTGAAGAAACATCTGGACGGTCAGCGTCTTCAAGACGATGACGAAGTCAAAACAGTGGTGACGGAGTGGTTAACAAGTCAGGCGGCAGACTTCTATGAGGAGGGTATTCAAAAACTGGTACAACGTTATTAAAATTGCCTCAATATTGACGGAAATTGTGTAGAATAGTAGATTAAGGTACAGGCTTTAATGTAAAAATAAAATTATTGAGATATCTTAGGACGTCTTTTTTAAAATTTCAAAACGGTACTTACTTAAAAAAAGAATCCTCGTACACAGTGCAAAAAAAAAAGGTTCAAATGGCTCTGAGCACTATGGGACTTACCTTCTGAGGTCATCAGTCCCCTAGAACATAGAACTACTGAAACCGAACTAACCTAAGGACATCACACACATCCATGCCCGAGGCAGGATTCAAACCTGGGACCGTAGCGGTTGAGCGGTTCCAGAATGTAGCGCCTAGACACGGTGCCACTTCTGAGGGTTTTCTGCGGTGTTTCGGTAGGTATTCGTGATTTCGTATTGACGGCGTGTAACTAGTGTCAGCCCAAAGAAACACTACTCATTACGTTTTACACGCGACGCCCAGTTTCGATGGAAAAAGCTAATCTGCCTCCTGTTCTTAATCAAATGATTTTTTATTGCGCAATTTTACGTGCCCATTCGATGGAGCGGTCCCAGATTAGTCTAGTGTTACCTTCGTTTTAACAGCGACAATAAAACAGGAAGAGTAGCCAGTGACAGCTTAGCTCTGGCACGCGCTGCCTGCTACCGCCATGCGTCAGCGCTACTCGGCCGCTACTGGAGTACCGGCTGCACTCCCTGTTTTACTGTTCTTGCATCGCGTTGCCAGAGCTCGAGTTCGTCACCGCGAATCACTCGTTTGCAGTCATCCAGTGTCCAGTGACATCGCTGTTTCCGCCACCTCAAGTGACACTTGACGAAAGAAATATGTGGCTTGAGAGGAGCTCCTCGACCATTCTACCACATTCTTTTTGAGTTTCTATCCACATTCACTGTGCTATCTTGAATTCTGGTAGCACTTTGCAACTCACGAGAGATTGCTTCTGCTGATATAATGCGATTTTTTACAATAATCCTCTGCAATAGTCGACGGTTCCTGTCCATCAGTACTTGATGTGGAGCTGTTGATAAAATATCGATATATCGACTTTTTCCAATACAGGGTGTAAAGGACCCGGGACATCAGTGAGATCCGGGAATTTTTTCAGCCGGGAGAAAAGCAGGAAAACCCTGGGAATTTTTTTAGAATTCCGGGAATTTTTCGTTGTTTTAGTTTTCAGTTAATTTTTTGTAATTTTGACTGGCAAGAACCGATACTCTAACAAAGGATATTACTGTATCCCGCCACTGCAGAAAAATACTGCAACAATATTACATGAACGAGAGAATAAAACTTAAATTGCAAAGGAAATGTACCATATAAAAAAACACAGAGCTCATACAAGTGTCTGTCAACAGCAAAATGTGTGAAAGACTGTGTAATGCTTCGTAACAACAAATTACCTCAGATGTGCGTGACTTCACAACTGTTTCCATTAGAGCCATTTCAGCAGTTACGAGCCAGCTCATCAGCATGCGCAGATGAGTAGCGTATGAGTAGTTCCTCCTCCCGCTTCTGGCTACAGAAAAGTCGCTGCTGGCTGCGTAAAAATTTTCGAGGGCGGGGAGGCAAATTCATATTCTTAAGGAAGAAAACCTTGTCACAAAGTTATATTATGGGAGTAGAGCGGAGAACAATCGCTGAATAACTAAACGGGTGATTCTGGCAGGGTCTACTATTGCCCCGGTTTGAAATATCGTAGATCCGCAGCTGATGCGCAGAGGAGTCTGAGTGTCTGAGTTGAAGTGGGGGGGGGGGGGGGGGGGGGGAGGAGGGGGGGGTCTAGTCTCTACATGATCCTTGTTTACGTTTAGTGATTTTGCTATTTGCTCTTCGTTTACTGCTCTCACGTCAAATGAAAACAAAGTGATTTCTGTGGCTGGGAGCTATCAAGTGAATTAAAATACATTCAAGTAACTACGAAAGGCTGAAATGTGTTATTAGTTTCTGACAGTCAAGCATTAATCGCCTTGCAGAATAATGAAGTTACTTTCGTCGTTTTGCTATAGAAATCCGGCTTTTATCCATCTTTACCGCTGAGACAGCCAATTTATTTGAAACGAAGTGTTTACCACACTATTGGCTAGTTTCAATAGTTCGCTGCATTTCAAATGCACATTTTCATCTTCTAGCACTTATGACATTATGCCATAATAAATAACTCAACATGAGATAATACAGTACTAGTACTCCAAGAAAACTGACATCCCGAACACCGCACTGAAGAGCTTAACATTAGATTAGATTAGTACTTGTTCCATAGATCATGAATATGACACTTCGTAATGATGTGGAACGTGTCAGGTTAATAAAAGGTGTCTATACAAGGTATTACATTAGACAAAATATTACATGACAATAATACTTTTCTTTTTTTTGTGGAGGTTGGGAAATTACCCACTTACTATATCCAAAAATTCATCTAATGAGTATAAGGGGTTTCCATTCAGAAATTCTTTTAGTTCCCTTTTAAATGCTTTATGGCTATCTGTCAGACTTTTGATGCTATTAGGTAAGTGACCAAAGACCCTTGTGGTAGCATAATTTACCCACTTCTGAGCCAAAGTTAGAGTTAACCTTGAGTAGTGAAGATCATCCTTTCTCCTAGTATTGTAGCGATGTACACTGCTATTACTTTTGAATTCGTTCGGATTGTTAATAACAAATTTCGTAAGTGATTATACATATTGTGAGGCTACAGTGAAGATTTATAGCTCTTTAAATAAATGTCTGCAGGATGATCTTGGATGAGCTCCAGCAATTATTCTGATTACACGCTTTTGTGCGATGAACACTCTTTTACTCTATGATGAGTTACCCTAGAATATGATGCCATAAGAAAGGAGAGAATGAAAATAGGCGTGGTAAGCTAATTTACTCAGATGCATATCGCCAAAATTTGCAATGACCCTAATAGCATAAGTAGCTGAACTCAAACGTTTCAGCATATCCTCAGTGTGTTTTTTCCAGTTCAACCCCTCATCAATGCGTACACCTAGAAATTTTGAATATTCTACCTTAGCTACCGATTTCTGATCGAAGTCTATATTTATTAATGGGGTCATTCCATTTACTGTGTGGAACTGTATATACTGTGTTTTGTAAAAGTTTAATGAGAGCCCATTTGCAGAGAACCACTTACTGATTATCTGAAAAACATCGTTTACAATTTCACCAATTAATTCTGATCTGTTGGGTGTGATAGCTATACTTGTATCATCGGCAAAAAGTACCAGCTTTGCATCTTCGTGAATATAGAATGGCATGTCATTAACATATAGTGAGAACAGCAGAGGACCCAAGACCGAGCCTTGCGGCACCCCATTCTTGATTGTTCCCCAGTTTGAGATATCACCAGTTTTTTAAATATTATGTGAACTGTTTATTTCAACTTTCTGCACTCTTCCAGTTAGGTATGATTTAAACCATTTGACACTGTCCCATTCATACCACAGTACTTGAGCTTATCTAGAAGCATTCCATGATTTACATAATAAAAAGCCTTACATAGATCACAAAAAATCCCAACGGGTGACTTCAGGTTACTCAGAGCATTTAATATTTCATTAGTGAAAGTATATATATAGCATTTTCCGTTGAAAAACCCTTCTGGAAACCAAACTGACACTTTGTTAAAACTTCATTTTTACAAAGGTGTGAAGCTACTCTACAATACATTACTTTTTCAAGAATTTTGGATAAGGCAGTCAAAAGAGAGATTGGGTGGTAGTTGTTGACATCAGACGTATCCCCTTTTTTATGCAGTGGTATAACAATGGCATACTTCAGTCTATCTGGGAAAATACCCTGCTTCAGAGAGCTATTACATATGTGGCTAAGAATCCCACTTATTTCTTGGGAACAAGCTTTTAATATCCCGCTGGAAATGCCACCAATCCCATGTGCGCTTTTATTATTGAGAGAGTTTATTATCTTCCTAATTTCAGGCCTACTTCGTTCGCTATCTGCACATACAAATGAGCACTTTAAGGTGAATTATTCATTGCATTATGGTTCACGAAATTCTGACGCTCTTGCAGTATCCTCTGATGTCTTGTTTCTTTTATGACATAATGTAAAATCTTTTAATGTTTTACACATACGGGCTTCCTACGTCATCGCAGCTGTGCAAGTGCGGTGACGCCTCTTATCCGCCGCTCTCTAGCAACTGCTGGAACAAATCTATTTCTAACAGATCGCGGGAAAATATTGCGGATTGTGGTTTGAAAAGCGTTATTTTCAGCGTTGATTTCTTTTTACGAAAGATGAACTATGTGCGAGGATGTACGATGTATTTCTTAAGTCACAGAGCGTTTGACTCTCATTTAAAAATCAACTGTTTCATGACAATATATTTGGAAGAATTTCGAGCCCAGAAGATCAGAGATTTATGACGGTATTAAACATTTTTCTGTGCTCTCAATATCCGTTGTGATCGGCTGCCGACATCACGTGACATGAGCTGTGACTGTCTTACAAAAGCGCTTCGCAATCTCGATTTCAGTCCTTCGGAGAGTAACATGCAGTGTTTGGTGGAATGCGAATTTATAGTTTCGTAATACGAAAATTTGCAGCGTACATGTTGCTGCACATCAAAGAACTTTCCAAAACGTGTTTTTTTTCCCTATGAGTTTCGTTTTCTAAAGTTCTGGGAAATCCTAAGCCGCTGTATAAAACCATAACCATTCAAATGATTCATAAGTTTTACAGTTCCGAGGGAAAGTATGCTGTCACTTAACATGGAAAAAGAGTATTTTCACCCGGGAGAAAATGTATTTTTAACCGGGAGATCCGGGAAAAGTCCGGGAATTTTATTCCTTGTCCACGTATACACCCTGCAATACTTTCTCTCACGATATATCGATACCTAAATAGCAGTATCGAATGCGAATTGTAAAACATTTTCGGTTTTTCTGCTGCGTTAATTCGGGATAAACTGATTCAGTTGGTAAAACCGAGAATGTTTTACATATCAGTGCCGTCGCAAAAGACTTCGTTCTCATCAAAAGCCGATATTTTTATTTTATAAAAAAAAAGGGTTCAAATGGCTCTGAGCACTATGGGACTTTACAGCTACGGTCATCAGCCCCCTATAACTTAGAACTACTTAAACCTAACTAACCTAAGGACAGCACACAACACCCAGTCATCACGAGGCAGAGAAAATCCCTGACCCCGCCGGCAATCGAACCCGGGAACCCGGGCGTGGGAAGCGAGAACGCTACCGCACGACCACGAGCTGCGTACTTTTATTTTATATTTTTTTCCACAATTTTCGGTACGTATCGGAAGTTGTTCCTTTGAAACTGTAGTAGAACGTAATTTCACTTTCACTGTGTTAAGGAGTCTTACTACTTTTTGAGCTTTCAACAAGTCCACTCTTTCTCTTTGACTGTGTGAAGCGAGTGTATGTGTGACAAAAGAATTCCGATTGCACATAGGGACCGTGAGAGTGAGATATGCGAGAGTAGTAAGTTTTCCTGACTCGTTTCGCGGAAGGGGCAGAAAAATCAGTATTATCTGTACGAAGTGGACTCCAGCACTCGCGGCACAGTGATTTTCGGAGTACATTTGTAGACCTAGGGATGCAGGAGCGTTGCCTGCAATAGCCTCGTGAAGCTAAATAGTACCTAAAGCTTCGTCTCCTGGCCCTGGCTCGCCAATGGGCACCGACCGGCCACCATGTCATCCTCTACCAATGCGGTCATTCCGTCGCGGTGTGGAGGAGCTGGGGTAAAGCTCTGTATAGGGAAAGTACAGCCAACTTGCCAGTGGCCGCCATCTTTGGCCCACTGCGCCGCTGGTGATACATTGACTTCTGCAGCATATTTAGCTGTGTGTATTAAAAAAGTACACTCAGCAGTCTAAAGCACGGCTGAAACTGATCAGTGACTTCAGACGGAACATGTCGGATATTTAGCAACAAAAAATATCAAAAAATTTAAGCTAAATCAGTCGAAAGGCATTCGTTGTGGCGAGCATGAAACCGTTCTTTCCCTGGTATTCTTTATTAATGGCGAAAGTAGATTTCGCAATTCTTGTGCAGTATCGAGTTTGAACACCTGTTTTGGTGATTAGCGTTAAACTGGTCCTATCCAGTAGTCAGCAGGACAAGAGAGAATCAATATTATTTCGCAAGTGCAGGAAAAATCGATCACTAATTTAAAGCTCTCTATCGACTTACTTCTTGTTCCTGCTACTCGGTGCTACGAAAATTCGCCCAATATGTCTTTTGTTATACGAAATACAGCATCTGATTAAAAAATGTGCACTACTGGCCGTTAAAATTGTTACACCAAGAAAAAATGCAGATGATAAACGGGTATTCATTGGATAAATATATTATACTAGAACTGACATGTGATTACATTTTCACGAAATTTGGGTGCATAGATCCTGAGAAATCAGTGCCCAGAACAACCACATCTGGCCGTAATAACGGCCTTGCTGCGCCTGGGCATTGAGTCAAACAGAGCGTGGATGGCGTGTACAGCTACTGCTGTCCATGCAGCTTCAACACGATACCACAGTTCATCGAGAGTAGTGACTAGCGTATTGTGACGAGCCAATTGCTCAGCCACCATTGACCAGACGTTTTCAGTTGGTGAGAGATCTGGAGAATGTGCTGGCTAGGACAGCAGTCGAACATTTTCTGTTTCCAGAAAGGCCCGTAGAGGACCTGAAATATGCGGTCGCGCTTTATCCTGCTGAAATGTCGGGTTTCGCAGGGATCGAATGAAGGGTTGACCCACGGTTCGTAAAACATATGAAATGTAACGTCCACTGTTCAAAGTGCCGTCAATGCGAACAAGAGGTGACAAAGACGTGTAACCAATGGCACCCAATACCATCACGCTGGGTGATACGCCAGTATGGCGATGCCGAATACACGCTTTCAATGTGCCTTCACTGCGATGTCGCCAAACACGGATGCGACCATGCGACCATCATGATGCTGTAAACAGAACCTGGATTCATCCGAAAAAATAACGTTTTGCCATTCGAGCACCCAGGTTCGTCGTCGAGTACACCATCGCAGGCGCTCCTGTCTGTGATGCAGCGTCAAAGGTAACCGCAGCCATGGTCTCCGAGCCGATAGTCCATGCTGCTACAAACGTCATCGAACTGTTCGTGCAGATGGTTGTTGTCTTGCAAACTTCGCCATATGTTGATTCAGGGATCGAGACGTGGCTGCACCATCCGTTATAGCCATGAGGATAAGATGTTTGTCATCTCGATTGCTAGTGATACCAGGCCGTTGGGATCCAGCACGGCGTTCCGCATTACCCTCCTGAACCCACCGATTCCATATTCTGCTAACAGTCATTGGATCTCGAGCAACGCGAGCAACAGTGTCGCGATACGATAAACCGCAATCGCGATAGGCTACAATCTGACCTTTATCAAAGTCGGAAACGTGATGGTACGCATTTATCTTCCTTACAGGAGGCACCACAACAACATTTCACCAGGCAACGGCGGTCAGCTGCTGTTTGTGTATGAGAAATCGGTTGGCAACTTTTCTCATGTCAGCACTTTGTAGCACCTTATGTGAATGCTCTGAAAAGCTAATCATTTGCGTATCACAGCATCTTCTCCCTGTCGGTTAAATTTCGCGTCTGTGGCACGTCATCTTAGTGGTGTAGCAATTTTAATGGCCAGTAGTGTATGCTTGGTATAGAGCTGATAAACCTGCCTATATAATTACGCATGATTGATTTGTTTGTCAGATCTATCCCACAAAGTTTTGTTTGCCAATTGTTCTGTGTCATTAGGAGAATGATTACTAAAGTATAGTAGAATAAGATATTTTTAAAATGTGTTCGAATAAAACTAGGCCTAGGATCAAAAGAAGGCTGTAGGAAACAGTAACAACTAACTGTATTTGTATTAATATAAAGTAGGTTAGCATGCACGTTGCAACAGTAATAATAGCCTCCTGGTCACGTTAATGGTTGTAGATCGAGTGACTGTAGGATCGGTGCTTGCGCAGTGCAATTTTTTTTTCTTTTTGTGCATTATATTGTGTGGAACAAAGTACAATTTATTTTTGTGAGCATCCTAAATGTAAGTTTAAATATTACTGTACAGTCAATTAGGTCAAAATTTTTACCAATCATGATAACTTTGCACCGTACCATTCACTATTTTTCGTTTTATGTGATAACAGTGGCAGTTTTATCTCTAAGATTTCTATTTTGTAGTTAAATTACCATTAAACCATCCTATTAGCTCTTCTGACCTCTTTTGCTGTATGAATGGATTGGAAACTAAATAACAGAAATGTGAAAAGGAGACAAAGACAAAAGGCCAGAAATGAATAAAATTGACCGAATTTGGCTCTGATGATTATTCATCAGTATCAGACATATTTCCCTTCTTGTTGCATCCCTCCCTTCGGAAGTACAGTTTTCCTCCCTTTTCGCCTCGAAACGAACACCCAAAGGCACAGCATTGAGGCGTTATTCTACTTAAAACTTCGAAAATACACACCACTTCCTATGTTCCACATCTAACGCTTGGGCCCACAATGGCTGCTAATGTCACTTGACGCGGTTTTAGCCAATCATGAACTGCGGACGGCGGCAAACGCGGGGGAACAGGATGGCCACACTTTCCTTTGTACAGAGCTTTATGCTGGGGGTCAGTACATCGCTCTATCGGCCGCTGTCGGCTTCAAGGCCTAGGAGCCGCTGTTTCTCACTCAGCTGCCATTATGAGACTGAGCGCACTCCGTTCCAGACCTCCACCAAGAAAAAATACGTGGCAGTACCGGGAATCGAAACCAGGTCAGTCAGATGCTGGCCACTGAGCTTCGCAGGCGGATGTATAGAGCCAACTCGCGAACTGAATCCGAATCACAAAAAAAAAGGGTTCAAATGGCTCTGAGCACTATGGGACTTAACTTGTGAGGTCATCAGCCCGTAGAACGTAGAACTACTTAAACCTAACTAACCGAAGGACATCACTCACATCCATGCCCGAGGCAGGATTCGAACCTGCGACCGTAGCGATAGCGCGGTTCCAGACTGTAGTGCGTAGAACCGCTCGGGCACCGCGGCCGGCGTCCGAATCACGAAAGCACGTGGTGGAGGGTACGGACATGGCTGTAGTACTGGTGCTCAAAAGTGAAAGACCAAAGTGTATCTGCCAGTACCCAACTATGACAGCTGCGCTACGCAGCTTCCTAGTCGACACGAAGCTCTTGGGACTTTCGAACAGCAGCAGGTGTCGTCGCCGGCTCGGCATTGAGCTCTGCGAACAGAGCGCGCAGGCCCCGTGCTGGGCTGGCTATTGTTCTGCTCTCTGGCAATAACAGCACGCCGGGCCTTCAGCGCCGCGCGTTATTCTCCACACAAAGAGCCATGTCAACAGCACCAGAGAGCGGCCAAGTTTCGGCGTAAATACAGCAAAACAGTCCTCTCCGGTCGTAACGGAACCAAGACTCTCCATATTTACAGCCGTAATTAAAGTCTGACGTGTGCTAAAAATTAAAAAACAAACTAATTCCACAATTAAGTCAACCGTTTATAAAACGGAAAATCGTATCTACTACTATTGAAGTTACTACACAGTGCGTATTTATGCAGGGTGAAGAAGAAATGCCGAACTAGTAGATCGGCATTCGACTCCTCATCCAGATTCAAGACAGAAGGTTATCTAGCAAAATTAGATCGGGTGCAGTTTCAAAACATATGTATGAAAACAAGGAGCTGGCAATAGTGTCTCATCGTATAGCGCATCGGAATCTACAGAGGAACGTGGCCGGCCGCGGTGGCCAAGCGGTTCTAGGCGCTTCAGTCGGGAACCGCGCGACTACTACGGTCGCAGGTCCGAATCCTGCCTCGGGCATGGATGTGTGTGATGTCCTTAGGTTAGTTAGGTTTAAGTAGTTCTAAGTTCTAGGGGACTGATGACCTCAGATGTTAAGTCCCATGTTGCTCAGAGACATTTGAACCAGTTTGAGAGGAACGTGTATCACTGCTCCCCCCCCCTCTCTCCCCCTCCCCCCCGACACACACACACCCGACTAGTGCACCAGTCATCGTAGCTCACAGAGTAGACTGCTGGGACATGAAAACAACATCCGTCATGGAGCTATGGTCAGAATCCTTGTGAGGTTACTCTCCTTTTACAAATTTTTTAAACATCTCTTCCCTATTTCTTGTCATTTAAAAGCAGCACAACATTTTGTCACATGAGAGTAGCCTATCGCATCAAAGTGGGATCCATTAAACTGCATGATTGGTTGGTTGGTTCGGGGGAAGGGACCAAACATCGACGTCATCGAATAGGGAAGGAAATTGAAAGAACTCGGCCGTGCCCTTTCAAAGGAACCATCCCGGCATTTGCGTGAAGCGATTTACGGAAATCAGGGAAAACCTAAATCAGGATGGCCGGACGCGGGTTTGAACCGTCGTCCTTCCGAATGCGAGTCCAGTGTGCTAACCACTGCGCCACCTCGCTCGGTAAAACTGCATGCGTGTGCCTGCTTACCGCGCGCTGCACAAACATAACTGTTCCTGCAGGGAAACTTCCAGATAGAATACGCCAACGATATGATTTTGGTGGTGCGTCCAATCGATAACCAAGCTGCTGTTGCTGCTGCACAGTGCCTCTAAAGGCTCCAGCCCGATAAGAACGTTTTTTGCCACCTGAAGCAACGCCATCGGGGAAAATCTTTGTCCATAAATAAAGTCCTATGTAAAATCGCTAAGTGGGTGTAAGGCTTCCATTGAGGCACTCGTTGACCCGTCTGGTGTGGTAGTTAAAGATAGCAAAGCGAAAGTTGAAAATTTAAATTTCTCGTTTAAGAAATCATTCACGCAGGACAGTCGCACAAACATACCATCGTTCGACCATCAAACAGACTCCCATGCAGACATCGTAATAAGCATCCCTGGCGTACAGAAACAACTGTAGGAGTAGAAAGCAGCTAAGTCGCCAGGTCTGCATGGAATCGCAGTTCGCTTTCTCAGAGACTACTCTACGGCACTGGCCCCTCACCTAGCTTGCAATTATCGTGAATCTCTCACCCAGCACAGAGTCCCAAGTGGCTGGAAATAAGCACAGGTATCGCCTTTGTACACTCCTGGAAACTGAAATAAGAACACCGTGAATTCATTGTCCCAGGAAGGGGAAACTTTATTGACACATTCCTGGGGTCAGATACATCACATGATCACACTGACAGAACCACAGGCACATAGACACAGGCAACAGAGCATGCACAATGTCTGCACTGTACAGTGTATATCCACCTTTCGCAGCAATTCAGGCTGCTGTTCTCCCATGGAGACGATTGTAGAGATGCTGGATGTAGTACTGTGGAACGGCTTGCCATGCCATTTCCACCTGGCGCCTCCGTTGGACCAGCGTTCGTGCTGGACGTGCAGACCGCGTGAGACGACGCTTCATCCAGTCCCAAACATGCTCAATGGGGGACAGATCCGGAGATCTTGCTGGCCAGGGTAGTTGACTCACACCTTCTAGAGCACGTTGGGTGGCACGGGATACATGCGGACGTGCATTGTCCTGTTGGAACAGCAAGTTCCCTTGCCGGTCTAGGAATGGTAGATCGATGGGTTCGATGACGGTTTGGATGTACCGTGCACTATTCAGTGTCCCCTCGACGATCACCAGAGGTGTACGGCCAGTGTAGGAGATCGCTCCCCACACCATGATGCCAGGTGTTGGCCCTGGGTGCCTCGGTCGTATGCAGTCCTGATTGTGGCGCTCACCTGCACGGCGCCAAACACGCATACGACCATCATTGGCACCAAGGCAGAAGCGACTCTCATCGCTGAAGACGACACGTCTCCATTCGTCCCTCCATTCACGCCTGTCGCGACACCACTGGAGGCGGGCTGCACGATGTTGGGGCGTGAGCGGAAGACGGCCTAACGGTGTGCGGGACCGTAGCCCAGCTTCATGGAGACGGTTGCGGATGGTCCTCGCCGATACCCCAGGAGCAACAGTGTCCCTAATTTGCTCGGAAGTGGCGGTACGGTCCCCTACGGCACTGCGTAGGATCCTACGGTCTTGGCGTGCATCCGTGCGTCGCTGCGGTCCGGTCCCAGGTCGACGGGCACGTGCACCTTCCGCCGACCACTGGAGACAACATCGATGTACTGTGGAGACCTCACGCCCCACGTGTTGAGCAATTCGGCGGTACGTCCACCCGGCCACCCGCATGCCCACTATACGCCCTCGCTCAAAGTCCGTCAACTGCACATACGGTTCACGTCCACGCTGTCGCGGCATGCTACCAGTGTTAAAGACTGCGATGGAGCTCCGTATGCCACGGCAAACTGGCTGAGACTGACGGCGGCGGTGCACAAATTCTGCGCAGCTAGCGCCATTCGACGGCCAACACCGCGGTTCCTGGTGTGTCCGCTGTGCCGTGCGTGTGATCATTGCTTGTACAGCCCTCTCGTAGTGTCCGGAGCAAGTATGGTGGGTCTGACACACATGTCTCAATGTGTTCTTTTTTCCATTTCCAGGAGTGTATAAGACGGCCAAAGGAACGGACCCTCAAAATTATGGACCAATATCCGTAACTTCGATTTGCTGCAGAATCCTTGAAAATATCCTTAGCTCGAATATAATAAACTTCCTTGAGACTGAAAAGTTTATGCCGGCCGCTGTGGTCGAGCGGTCCTAGGCGCTTCAGTCTGGAACCGCGCGACCGCTACGGTTGTAGGTTCGAATCCTGCCTCGGGCATGGATGTGTGTGATGTCCTTAGGTTAGTTAGGTTTAAGTACTTCTAAGTCTAGGGGACTCATGACCTCAGATGTTAAGTCCCATAGTACTTAGAGCCATTTGAACCATATTTGAGAAACATGTCCACAAATCAGCACAGATTTAAAAAGCATCGCTCATGCGGAACTCAGCTTCACCTTTTCTCACATGACACACTGAGAACTATGGATAAAGGACAACAGGCAGATTCCATATTCCTAATTTCAGGAACGCACTGGACACAGAGCCCTATTGGAGGCTGTTGATGAAGGTACGAGTATACGGAATAGGTTCCTACATATGTGAATGAGTCGAAGGCTTCTTAACTTATGGAGCCCAGTTGTTCTCGACGGCGAGTATCAATCAGAAACAAGGGTATCGTCAAGAGTGTCCCAGGGAAGTGTGACAGGACCGCTGTTATTCTCTATATACGTAAATGATTTCGCGGATAGGGTGGCCACGATGTACTGTAAGGTGTCATAGTTGAGTGTCTGTAACAGGATATTAGGTGGTTTAGACAAAGTTTCCAGGAGCTAGCTCTAAACTGTAAGTTAATGCGGATGAGTAGGAAAACAAACCTGTCATACAGCATTAGTAACGTCCTGCTTGACACAGTCACGTCTACTAAGATCTGGGCGTAATGTTGCAAAGCGGTAATATTTCACGATGTCCCACAGGAAATTCCGCATTTTTGGAACTGAAATTGACCGAGAAAAGAAATATGTTGTATTACTTACTAAAAGGCTCTTGTAAAATCAGAATTATGCCTTCCTCACTTGTTTGACCTTTGCTGCCGACGTCCTGTTTCTAATCCACTGGATATGTGAACTTAGTTATACGTCTTTGTTGCTTTCACAGCACCAGGTTTCCATCTGATGGCCAAAACTGGAACTAGTTTTTTCGAGCTTAGACAAAATTTCCAGTTGGTGTGATGAATGGCAGCCACCTCTAAATGTGGAAAATGTGCAAAGTTAATGCGATTGAGTAGGAATAGCAAACCTGTAATGTTCGGATACAGTATTGCTGGTGTCCTGCATGACACAGTCTGGTCGTTTAAATATCTGGACGCAGCGTTGCAAAGCGATATGAGGTGGAAAGAGCATGTGAGAACTGGAATGATCATATAAAGTTGATCATCGGTAAAGCAGATGCCAGACTGAGATTCATTGGAAGAATCCTAAGGAAATGCAATCCGAAAACAAAGGAGGTAGGTTACAGTACGCTTGTTCGCCCACTGCTTGAATACTGCTCAACAGTGTGGGATCCGTACCAGATATGGTTGATAGAAGAGATAGAGAAGATCCAACGGAGAGCAGCGCACTTCGTTACAGGATCATTTAGTATATCGCGAAAGGGTTACGGAGATGATAGATAAACTCCAGTGGAAGACTCTGCAGGAGAGACGCACAGTAGCTCGGTACGGGCTTTTGTTAAAGTTTCGAGAACATACCTTCACCGAAGAGTCAAGCAGTATATTGCTCCCTCCTACGTATATCTCTCGAAGCGACCATGAGGATAAAATCAGAGAGATTAGAGCCCACACAGAAGCATACCGACAATCCTCCTTTCAACGAACAATACGCGACTGGAATAGAAGGGAGAACCGATAGAGGTACTCAGGGTACCTTCCGCCACACACCGTCAGGTGGCTTGCGGAGTATGGATGTAGATGAACTGTGGTAGAAAATGCGAATGGTCGACTTCGTTTTATTGGGAGAATTCCAGGAAAGAGTGATTCACCTGTAAAGGAGACCACATATAAGACGCTAGTGCTCCGTATTCTTGAGTTCTTTTCGAGAAACGCTATTGAGAAAATTTAGATAACCGCCGTTTGAAGCTGACTGCAGAACGATTCTACTGCCGCTAACATACGCAAGTTCCATGTAGATACGATACGAGAAATTGTGGTTCGTAATTAGGCATATAGACGGTTGTTTTCCCTTCGGTCTATTTGCAAGTGGAACAGGAAAGAAAATGACCAGTAGTGGGACAGGGTACCCTCCGTCACACACCGTACAGAGGCTTACGTAGTATCTATGTAGATGTAGGCGTAGATGTAGAGGCACCACGAAGATACGTGAAATTAAGGCTCATACGGAGGCACCTAGATAGTCTTTCCCCCTCGTTCTGTTTGCGAGTGAGAAATGACTGGTGCTGGTATTGTGTCCCCTCCGCCACGCGCCGTAGGTTGCATTGCGGAATATTTATGTAGACGTAGAAGTAATTTACAGAGGCCGCCAAAGGGCTAGATGTTCTCCACAAACGGAGGACGCGATTCTTGAAACTGTTCACCAGTCACCTCGGCGAACTATCTGTAATATTGCAAGGCTGTTCGTAAATCTCAAAGACTGGCTGTTGAAGTGTTGCACGATGAAGAACTTCATCCATACCGCTGCACATTAACTCAACAGCAGCGGCCAGGAGACCGCATTCGACGGGCCCAGTTTTGTGAATGGATTTTGCACCAAGTGGAAGATAACGAACATTATATGAATAACGGGATGTGGACTGACGAGTCTAGCTTCACTCGAGAAGGTATTTTCAACCTCCACAACATCCGTTATTGGTCGGAACACAACCCACATGTCAACAGTGGTCGTGGCTTTCGGGCACCCTTTGGCATAAGCCTGTGGGCTGGAATCGAATGAGGAGTGCTTTTGGGCCCATACCTATTGCGCGCCAAGTTGAATACGCCCCTGCACCGTATGTTTCTTTGCAGTACTTTCCTTGACAATTAGTAAAAGTTCCACTTGGTGTTCGACGACAGCTGTGGTTTCACCATTATCATGTATCTTAACACTTTGGTGTGAATGTGCATGACTATTTAAAAGGAACGTTTTCAGGGAAATAGGTTGGTCGTGGTAGTCCAATGTTCTGGCCTCCACGTCCCCCGCACCTTAATCCATTAGAATTTTATTTGTGGGGACACTTAAAGAAACACGTTTACAGCACAACTTTTTTTACATCTATGGGACCAAACTGCTTAGGTCATCGGTCCCTAAGCTTACATTCCACTTAATCTACACTCCTGGAAATTGAAATAAAAACACTGTGAATTCATTGTCCCAGGAAGGGGAAACTTTATTGACACATTCCTGGGGTCAGATACATAACATGATCACACTGACAGAACCACAGGCACATAGACACAGGCAACAGAGCATGCACAATGTCGGCACTAGTACAGTGTATATCCACCTTTCGCAGCAATGCAGGCTGCTATTCTCCCATGGAGATGATCGTAGAGATGCTGGATGTAGTGCTGTGGAACGGCTTGCCATGCCATTTCCACCTGGCGCCTCAGTTGGACCAGCTTTCGTGCTGGACGTGCAGACCACGTGAGACGACGCTTCATCCAGTCCCAAACATGCTCAATGGGGGACAGATCCGGAGATCTTGCTGGCCAGGGTAGTTGACTTACACCTTCTAGAGCACGTTGGGTGGCACGGGATACATGCGGACGTGCATTGTCCTGTTGGAACAGCAAGTTCCCTTGCCGGGCTAGGAATGGTAGATCGATGGGTTCGATGACGGTTTGGATGTACCTTGCACTATTCAGTGTCCCCTCGACGATCACCAGAGGTGTACGGCCAGTGTAGGAGATCGCTCCCCACACCATGACGCCGGGTGTCGGCCCTGTGTGCCTCGGTCGTATGCAGTCCTGATTGTGGCGCTCACCTGCACGGCGCCAAACACGCATACGACCATCATTGGCACCAAGGCAGAAGCGACTCTCATCGCTGAAGACGACACGTCTCCATTCGTCCCTCCATTCACGTCTGTCGCGACACCACTGGAGGCGGGCTGCACGATGTTGGGGCGTGAGCGGAAGACGGCCTAACGGTGTGCGGGACCGTAGCCCAGCTTCATGGAGACGGTTGCGAATGGTCCTCGCCGATACCCCAGGAGCAACAGTGTCCCTAATTTGCTGGGAAGTGGCGGTGCGGTCCCCTACGGCACTGCATAGGATCCTACGGTCTTGGCGTGCATCCGTGCGTCGCTGCGGTCCGGTCCCAGGTCGACGGGCAAGTGCACCATCCGCCGACCACTGGCGACAACATCGATGTACTGTGGAGACCTCACGCCCCACGTGTTGAGCAATTCGGCGGTACGTCCACCCGGCCTCCCGCATGCCCACTATACGCCCTCGCTCAAAGTCCGTCAACTGCACATACGGTTCACGTCCACGCTGTCGCGGCATGCTACCAGTGTTAAAGACTGCGATGGAGCTCCGTATGCCACGGCAAACTGGCTGAGACTGACGGCGGCGGTGCACAAATGCTGCGCAGCTAGCGCCATTCGACGGCCAACACCGCGGTTCATGGTGTGTCCGCTGTGCCGTGCGTGTGATCATTGCTTGTACAGCCCTCTCGCAGGGTCCGGAGCAAGTATGGTGGGTCTGACACACCATTGTCAATGTGTTCTTTTTTCCATTTCCAGGAGTGTATATATCAGTTCATGACATCAGTTCTTACAAATTTCAAAACTCCGCCATCTCTCTCCCCACGTCCACCACTGCTGGCGGCTCACCTCCAACTGCGCAACGCTACGCGCTGTTAGCATCCAGTTGCCGCTGCCCAACGCTACAATGGCAGACAACAATGCAAACCAGCCACAGACTGCACACAGCACAGCCAGTGATTTTCATACAGAGCGCTACGTGGCGGCGGCGTTACCAATAAAAAAACCTAAACAGCCTAGTTACACGCTTTGGGAACCGTGCTGTTTTGTGTAGGATCCAGAAAAGTAGGATCCAGCGAGTGGCGGAGTGTTTGCAAATGCAAGTTGGTCGGTTTGAACGTCTTCTCTAAAGTGAATGTCGGTCGTGCGTGTGCGAACCGTCTCTGTGAAAATAACCTTGAACGTCAGATGTAGAGGATGGAATTATTGTGCATAGCACTATGTGCAATCTAGTGTAGCCTTCGTATTGTGTTTTTTGTACATCAATTGCCAGAGACCATGTTCCTGTACTCACTATTATGTTATTTTGGCTTTATTTTTGTCACGGACGAAAGTATGTGGATGTTTACGTCTGTAGGACGCTCATGCTACGTCTTAAAGTCTAAATAAAGAAACAGTGACCGAAAGAAATACACAAAATGCCCCGATGCCACATTGTGGAGGTGTAAATTGGATGCATTTTGATGCTATAACTGAAAAAAAATGTTGGGCGTCAACGGAGCTCGTACATTGGTGAGTTTGCTTATCCGTTCGCCAGGGCATTGTCTCGTCCCACATTTTTTTTTTTTTAACGGAACCTTCCCGGAGCCCAGAGGGAGATTTGGGGCCAAAGAGGACAGGGGTCGCAACCCGAGGCCTTTTCATTTAAGCAACTGCCGTTCCCACCCTCCAGAGACCAAGGAAAGTGTAAGGAAGGTGGAGTACAGGTACGATGTTTATTTATTTATTTTTCTTTTCGTTCTTTTTTATTTAATTTATTTATTTATCCAGTTTTGGCGTCACGCGAGGAGGAGGCCGTAGCAAGACGTCAGACTAAGAAGAACATTTCTATTACTAGTGAATATATCGGTGTGGAAGAGGCGGGGATCAACTCTTCATGACAGGGGTGAGTTAAGGAAGACGATGCAGAGGAAACTGGATTGCGGACAACTGCACAGTGGCGTTCATTAAGAAACTACCAAAAGTCAAGGAAACAGTTCTCGCCATCAGCAAACAAGTAGTGTGCTGCGTGTCCACAAATCCACCTCACAGAGTTCGTCTTTGCTTGCGGGAAGTATCCGGCGTCCGGAAAGAGGAGCATTTGAGTAGGTATCTGATGACGAGTCGTACGGGCTATTAGGTTCTCGCTGAGCTAATTGGACAGCTCTGGCACCGTGCAGAGTTCACATGCTAGCTGTTCTTGGCCAAGATGCACGCAGTTACAGCGTTGCCAGAGGCTCGTTTCCCAAACTGCGTTTCTGTTTTAAAATTTTGGGCGGAAGTAGGTTTCGCTACACACACTTTTGCCTTGGACTGGGAGTACGAATTGCATGCCGACCGCTAAGTGTGGCATTTTTTTTCTCCCTGTATATTTATGTACTCCGTTCTGAGAACTAGCCCTTCTTTGTGTCTTAAGCAAGTCATACACTGTATTGAACACATTGAAAATACTGTATAATGATACCTTTTTTAGTCATAACTCTCTCAGTACAGTAATAATATAATAATTTATTCAATATTACTGAACGATAAATATAATAATAATAATTTCGTATGGCTCAGTGACCTCGTTGAATTCTTTCTGTTGGTCGCCCCTTGGCCCACTTGCGAGTCCCTAACCTACGGCAGGTATCGAACCTGGCACAGGGGATCTAAAATTTAACGTGGAATCCGAACGAACTGTCGTTCCGTAGAATCTCCACATCGCTGAGATGGGAATGCTAGATTACGTTGTAAGGTGGCTATAATTTCGCACCTTACAAGCACTCATCTACATACTTTGCCGTGATTATATATACAGAGCGGTCCATTGATAGTGAACGGGCCAAATATCTCATGAAATAAGCATCAAACGAAAAAAACTACAAAGAACGAAACTTGTCTAGCTCGAAGGGGGAAACCAGATGGCGCTATGGTTGGCCCGCTAGATGGCGCTGCCATAGGTCAAACGGATATCAAGTGTGTTTTTTTTTTAAATAGGAACCCCCATTTTTATTACATATTCGTGCAGTACGTAAAGAAATATGTTTGTTTTAGTTGGACCACTTTTTTCGCTTTGTGATAGATGGCGCTGTAATAGTCACAAACGTATAAGTACGTTGAGTCACGTAACATTCCGCCAGTACGAACGGTATTCGCTTCGTGATATACTACCGGTGTTAAAAGGGACCGTTTTCCAATTGCGGAAAAGGTCGATATCGTGTTGATGTATGGCTATTGTGATCAAAATGCCCAACGTGCGTGTGCTATGTATGCTGCTCGGTATCCTGGATGACATCATCCAAGTGTCCGGACCGTTCGCCGGATAGTTACGTTATTTAAGGAAACAGGAAGTATTCAGCCACATGTGAAACGTCAACCACGACCTGCAACAAATGATGATGCCCACATAGGTGTTTTAGCAGTTGTCGCGGCTAATCCTCACATCAGTAGCCGACAAACTGCGCGAGAATCGGAAATCTTTAAAAACGTCGGTGTTGAGAATACTACATCAACATCGATTGCATCCGTACCATATTTATATGCACCAGGAATTGCATGGCGACGACTCTGAACGTCGTGTACAGTTCTGCCACTGGGCACAAGAGAAATTACTGGGCGATGACAGATTTTTTTGCACGCGTTCTGTTTAGCGACGAAGCGTCATTCACCAACAGCGGTAACGTAAACCGCCATAATATGCACTTTTGGGCAACGGAAAATCCACGATGGCTGCGACAAGTGGAACATCAGCGACGTTAATGTATAGTGCTGCATTATGGGAGAAAGAATAATTGGTCCCCATTTTATCAATGGCAATCTAAATGGCGCAATGTATGCTGATTTCCTACATAATGTTCTACCGATGTTACTACAAGATGTTTCACTGCATGACAGAATGGCCATGTACTTCCAACATGGTGTATGTTCGGCACATAGCTCGCGTGCGGTTGAAGCGGTATTGAATACCGTATTTCATGACAGGTGGATTGGTCGTCGAAGCACCATACCATGACCCGCACGTTCACCGGATCTGACGTTCCCGGATTTCTTTCTGTGGGGAAAATTGAAGGATATTTGCTATCGTGATCCACAGACAACGTCTGACAACATGCGTCAGCGCATTGTCAATGCATGTGCGAACATTACGCAAGGCGAACTACTCGCTGTTGAGAGGAACGTTGTTACACGTATTGCGAAATGCATTGAAGTTGATGAATATCATTTTGAGCATTTATTGTATCAATGTATTTGCAGGTAATCACGCTGTAACAGCATGCGTTCTCAGAAATGATAAGTTTATACCAAGAGCGTTAACATCATTCGTATACACAATGTACCAGATGTCAACATCTGTAACTGATTTAATCATATTACCTGTAACAGCAACGTTGTCTCTCCAATTGGAGTTGATAATTGATGGTTGGAATGACAACACTGTGTTTACAGGCAATCTGTGTAAACTAGTTGCAAATTGGCTTCTGATACATCGTGTATATGGCTGGTGTTAACTCTCTCCGTATCAGCTAAGACCTGAAGATGGTGCAGTGAAGCACCGAAATTGGTAGCCGTACAATAAGTGATCTCATAAGGACGGCTGTAGAAGTTTCATTTTGTACATTATATGAAACTCGTTCATAACCCAGACGGCAGTTATAAGAATCGAAGGACATGAATGGGAAGCACTGGTTGAGAAGGAATTGAGACTGGGTTCTAGCCTATCCCCGATGTTATTCAATCTGTACCGTGGGTGAACAGTAAAGAAAACCACAGAAAAAACTTGGAGTAGGGACTCAAGTTCAGGTTTGACGATGACACTGTAATTGTGTCAGAGACAGCAAAGGACTTTGACGAGCAGTTGAATGGAATGAACCGTGTCATGAAAAAAAGATATAAGATGAATATCAACGAAGGAAAATCAAAGCTAAGGGAATGTAGTCCAATTAAATAAAGCAGCGTCGGAAAAATTAGATTAAGAAATAACACAATAAAAGAGGAAAAGAGATAGATGGTTTTGCTATTTATGCGAGAAAATAAATGACCATTGCCGAAGTAAAGAGGATATAAAATGCAGACTGCCAGTAGTGACAAAAGCGTTTCTGAAGAAGAAAAATTTGGTAACGTCGAATATAAGTTTAAGTGTTAGCAAGTCTTTACCCAAGGTATTTTTCTGGAGTGTAGCCATGTGTGGAACGGAAACATGAACGATAAACATTTTAGGCAAAAAGAGGATAGAAGGTTTTGAAATGTAGTCCTGAATGCTGAAGGTAAAATGGTTAGATCATCTAAGTAATGCGAAGGTACTGAGTGAAATTTGGGAGAAAAGAAATATGTCGTACAACTTGATTAAAGAAGGTCTCGGTTGATAGGACACATTCCCAGACAGAAAGGGATCACCGCTTTAGTGCAGGAGGGAAGAGTGTGTGTGTGGGGGGGGGGGGGGGGGGGGGAGGGGGTAAAAATCATAGAGTGAGACCAAGAGATGAATTCAGTAAGCAGACTGAGAAAGAGGTAGGTTGCAGTATTTATTTGGAGATGAAGAGGCTTGCAAAGGATAGAGTAGCTCTCCAGCATGGAGAGCTCCATCGAACCAGCCATAGGACTGAAGACCACAACAACACCGGCCGGAGTGGCCGAGCGGTTCTAGGCGCTACAGTCTGGAGCCGCTACGGTCGCAGGCTCGACTCCTGCCTCGGGCATGGATGTGTGTGATGTCCTTACATTAGTTAAGTTTAAGTAGTTCTAAGTTCTAGGGGACTGATGACCTCAGAAGTTAAATCCCATAGTGCTCAACGCCATTTGAACAATTTTTGAACTACAACACCAACAACAAAAAACAACAACATTAATCCCATTGTCCGGCCGCCACTCCTTTTTAATTGCATTCAAGACACCTGGCTTCGAATAGGGTTCTCACGAATCTGATTTGTTCCATTGCAGAAACGCAGGAGAGGGAGATCGCGGTTACATTCTGGAAGTGAAGCGGCGTTTCAAATGAGTTCATGTGTAGTTCGTCCATAAAATCCAGACAAAAGCGTTGCATTGATGCCGTGTTCCTTGAGTTCTGGGAAAGTTTGGATGCTGCTCCACAGTGCTGCTTAGTGAAGAAAAGGAAATACGCGGCTCCCGGGTATCGGACCAGATTTGTGGCTGAATTCAGGACTTTGTTTTCAGATACTGCTCAACTTAGTAACTTTGTAGTAAAAGGAAAAGTAACTTTGGAAGGATCCCAAGGAAATGTTATAGGGTTGCTGCTGTCTGCAACACGCACGGTTCAATCACATTAACGTGACCATCGCCTATGTTCGGCGTCAACGTGGAATAACCATCCACAGACGGAAGGAACCAACAATAGCAAAAGAGGATATACACTCAAAAGCCAAAGGAACTGCTACACCTGCCTAATATCGTGTAGAGCCCCCGAGAGGACGCAGAAGTGTCGTGGAACTGACACCATGAATCTTGCAGGGCTATCCATAAATCCATAAGAGTATGAGGGGGTGGAGACCTCTGCTGAGCAGAACGCTGCAAGGCATCCCAGGTATGCCCAATAATGTTCCTGTCTCGGGAGTTTGGTGGCCAGCAGAAGTGTTTAATATCAGAAGAGTGATCCTGGAGCTACTCTGTAGCAATTCTGAACGTGTGAGGTGTGGCGCAGTCCTGCTGGAGTTTCCCGAGTCCGTCGGAATGCACAATGGTTCAAATGGTTCAAATGGCTCTAAGCACTATGGGACTTAACATCGGATGTCATCAGTCCCCTAGACTTAGAACTACTTAAACCTAACTAACCTAAGGACATCACACACATCCATGCCCGAGGCAGCATTGGAACCTGCGACCGTAGCAGCAACGCGGTTCCGGACTGAAGCGCCTAGAAACGCTCGTCGACAGCGGCCGGCAATGCACAATGGACATGAATGGATGCATGGGATCAGACAGATGCTTACATACGTGTAACCTATCAGAGTCGTATGTAGACGAATTAGGGGTCCCCTATCACTCCAGCCGCACAGCCGCCACGCCATTACAGAGCCTTCACCAGCTTGAACGGCCACCTGCTGACCTGCAGGGTGCATGGATTCATGAGGTTGTCTCCATGCCCGTACATGTCCATCCGATCGATAGAATTTGAAACGAGACTCGTCCGACCAGGCAACATGTCTCCAGTCACCAACGGTCCAATGTCGGTGTCGAGGCTTTGTGTCGTGCAGTCATCAAGGTACACGAGTGAGTCTTGGGCTCCGAAAGCCCATATTGATTATGTTTCGTTGAATAGTCCGCACACCGACACTTGGTTATGGGCCAGCACTGAAATCTGCACTTCTGTCGCGCTGAACGATTCTTTTCAGTCGCCGTTGGTCCCGTTCTTGCAGGATCTTTTCCCGGCCGCAGCGCTGCTGGAGATTTGAACTTTTGCCGGATTCCTGATGTTCACGGTGCACTCGTGAAATGGTCGTACGGAAAGATTCCCGTTTCATCGCTACCTCGGTGTGTCCCATCGCTCGTGCGCCGACTAAAACCACCAGCTTGAAAGTCACTGAAACCTTGATAACCTGACATTGCAGCAGCAGTAACCGATCTAACAACTGCGCCACACACTTGTTGTCTTATACAAGCGTTTCCGACCGCAGCGCCGTATTCAGCCTGTTTACATATCTCTGCATTTGAATACGCATGCCTATTCCGGTTTCTTTGGCGCTTCAGTGTATGACGCGTGTCAGTGGGACGTGCGTAAACAGTTCAGCCGTTGTAATGTGAAAACGCAGCGAATAGTCTGACGTCTCTAAGGACGTGAACATTGTCAGTCGTCGTCGTAATTTGGAAAGGGATCGATGTACTGTATCTGACGTCCAAAGAGTATGGCTCTGAGCACTATGGGACTTAACATCTGTGGTCATCAGTCCCCTAGAACTACTTAAACCTAAATAACCTAAGGACATCACACACATCCATGCCCGAGGCAGGATTCGAACCTGCGACCGTAGCAGTCGCGCGGTTCCGGACTGAGCGCCTAGAACCGCTAGACCACCGCGGCCTCCAAAGAGTATGATAATTGGCTTTCGGGCCATGGGTTGGAAACATTTCAGAAATGGCTAAGTATGTAACTGCCCCCATGCCACCGTAGATAACTTATTCGTGCATGGCAAAATGCAGCTATCCGAAACTGGTGCCCTGGCAACTGTGGTACACCATGGGTCAGAGATGACACAGGTGAACAATGGCTGCAGATACGTGTACGGGCGAATACACCTGCATCCGCTGAGCAACGGACCGTCGACATTAACAAAGGGTCTCGTCTCGAATGTTGAGCGAACGTTGCTGCGTATGAGCTTCTTGAGCAGGGGCTGGTCCACTGGTCCATGCACTCTTGCTGGCACTGTACATCGGCGAAGAAGGCTGTAGTTTACACGTGAATACTGCAACTGGACGTTCACTGAGTACCGACAGGCGACCTTTTCCGACGTATCACGTTTTATGCTCCATTGGAAAGATAGTTGTTGGCGTCTGTGGCGGGAATCGTCTGAATGCAAACACCGTGCAACGGAAGGGACCAGGACGGAGGAGGGAGGGTTATGGTCTGGGGAATGTTTTCGCAATCTTCACTGGGCGACCTCGTCATTATGGAACGCACACTGGATCAACACAAGTGTGCGTCTATCCTTTACCACCATGTCCACCCCTACATCAATTTGTTTTTTCCTCGGCACGATGGCATCTATCAGCATGACAATGCAACGTATCACACAGATATCGGTGGGTCAAAAAGCACCTGGATGAATTTACCGTATTCTCCTGGCCACCAAACTCACCGGATTTAAATTCAATCGAGAATCTGTGGGACCACATCGATCGGGCTGTTTGCTCCATGGATCCTCAACTGAGAAACCTAGCACAGACGACCACTTCACTGGAGTCGGCATGGCTCCACATCCCTCTCTTGACTTCCAGACCCTCACTGACTCTTCCTCCAAGTCTGGCAGCGATCACCACTGGAAAAGATGATTAATGAAGCTTTTGACCAGTGATCGCTCTAACGTGACTGGAGAATGTTTATACACTGATCCGCCAAAGAAAGTGGCATAGGCATGTGTATTCAAATACAGAGATATGTAAATAGGCTGAATATGCCGCTGCCATCGGTAACGCCTACATAAGACAAAAACCGTCTGCCGCAGTTGTTAGATCGATTATTGCTGCTACAATGGCAGGTTATCAAGATTTAAGTGAGTTTGAACGTAGTCGGCGCACGAGCCGAGGTAGCGATGAAGGGCGGATTTTCCAGTACGACAATTTCACAAGTGTACCGTGAATATCAGGAATCCCGTAAAACATCGAATCTCCGATATCCTGCAAGAACAGGACCAACGACGACTGAAGAGAATCATTCAACGTGACGCAAGTGCAACCCTTCCGCAAATTGAGAAACTGGTAACTCATGAATATAGGGAGGAAGTGGGAGGGTCCGATCCACATCTACATCTACATGGCTATTCCGCAAATCGCACTCAACTGCCTGGCAGTTCATCGAACCACCTTCACAATAATTCTCTGTTATTTCAATCTCGAACAGGGCGTGAAAAGAAAGTACACCTATATCTTTCATGAGATCTGTGATTTCTCTTACTTTATAATGATGATCGTTTCCTCCGATGTAGTTCGGCGCCAACAAAATATTTTCGCATTCAGAGGAGAAAGTTGGTGATTGAAATTTCGCGGTAAGATGCCACCGCAACGAGAAACGCCTTTTTTTTAATGATTTCCACCCCAAATCCAGTATCATATCCGTGACACTCTCTCCCCTATTTCTCGATAATACAAAACGTGCTGCCATTCTTTCAACTTTCTCCATGTACTTAGTTAATCCTATTTGGTAAGGATTCCACACAGTGCAGCAGTATTCTAAAACAGGACAGTCAAGCGTAGTGGAGGTAGTCTCTTTTGTCGATCTGCTGCATCTTCCAAGTGTTTTGCCAATAGAAAGGCAGTCTTTGCTTAGCATTTCCCACAACATTTTCTATGTGTTCTTTCCATTGTAAATTGTTTGTAATTGTGATTCCTACATTCAGTTGAATTTACGGCCTTCAGATCTGACTGATTATCGAGTAGCCAAAGTTTAACGGATTTATTTAGCACTCATGGATGACCTCACACTTGTCATTATTTACGGTCAATTACCAATTTTCACACCTTACAGATGTCTTATCTGAATTGTTTTGCAGTTGGTTTTGGCCTTCTCATGACTTCACTAGATGATAAACGACAGCGTTATCTGCAAACAACTAAGACTACTGCTCAGATTGTTTCCTAAATCGTTTATGTACGTAAGGTATAGCAAGGGACCTTTAACATTGCCTTGGAGAACGAAAGAAATCACTTTTGTTTTATTCGATGACTTTCCGTCAGTTAATATGAACCGTGGCTTCTCCGACGGTAAATCACCAATCCACTCACATAACTGAGACGATATTCCATAAGCACGCAATTTCACTACAAGCAAACAGTGTCAAAAGTCTTCTGCAAATCTAGAAATAATCAAGTTTAATCCTTTTTCAATAGCACTCAACATTTCGTGTGGGTAAAGAGTTAGTTTTGTTTCAAGAGAAGGATGTTTTCTAAATCCGTGTTGACTGTGTGTCAATAGACTGTTTTCTTCGAGGTAATTCATATTGTTCGAACACAATATATGTTCCAAAATCTTGCTGCATAACGATGTTAACTATATGGTCCTGTAATTAGGTGTATTACTCCTACTACCTCTCTTGAATATTGGTGTGACCTGTGCACCTTTTCAGTGTTTAGGTGAGGATCTTTCGTCGAGCGAGCGGTTGTATATGAGTGTTAAGTATGGAGCTATTGCATCAGCATACGCCGAAAGAAACCTAACTTTTATACGGTCTGGACCAGAAAGGCTTGCCTTTGTTAAGTGATTTAAGTTGCTTCATTTCTCCCAGGATATCTACTTCTAAGTTGCTGATGTTGGCAGTTATTCTTCATACAAATTCTGGAATATTCACTAGGTCTTCTTTGGTGAAGGCATTTCCGAAGGCTGTGTTCAGTAACTCTGCTTTAGCAGCACTGTTATTGATGGTATTTGCGTCACTAACCACCAAAGAAGGCAAGGATTGTGTCTTGCCGCTAGCATACTTCACATACACCAAAATCTCTTTGGATTTTCTACCAGGTTTCGAAACAAAGTTTCGTTGTTGTAAGTATTATAAACATCTCGCACTGAAATCCGTGCTAAACTTCGAGATTCTGTAAAAGATCGACAATTTTGGGGATTTTGCATTCGTTTGAATTTGACATGCTTTTCCTTTTTGTTGTTTCTACGACAGTTTTCTATACCATGTCGGATCAGCTTCATCGTTTGTTAATTTATTTGGTGTAAATCAATTGCTGTCGATACTATCTGGTCTATACTTACATTATTAATTTGAAAGAAGTGGAGATGATCTCTCAGGAAGGTGTCAAGTGTATTTTCATCTGCTTTTTTTAAAATAGGCATATATATGTTGATTTTTGGTGGATTTCAGAGGTAGGGTACGAAAAATGGGAGTGGTATATAAAGTAACCTCCGCCACATACCATAACCTAATAAGCCAAGTATAGTTGTCGCTGTACACATAGGGAGGCAATCACACTCGAATGTTCGAAACTTTCAGTGGAAATAATTTCATTCAATAACGCGGATGAAAAACAGATTTCGCGTCGCCATTTTCCTTCCGTTTTAAAGACGGAGGACGAACGCGTGTACCAGAATATTCTCCGACATTAGTGGCGACCGATTTCCGTAAACCATCGATTTTCTACTTTACGGTTCCAATGGTTCAAATGGCTCTGAGCACTATGGGACTTAACATCTCTGGTCATGAGTCCCCTAGAACTTAGAACTACTTAAACGTAATTAACCTAAGGACATTACAACATCCATTCCCGAGGCAGGATTCGAACCTGCGACAGTAGTGGTCACGCGGTTCGAGACTGTAGCGCCTAAAACCGCTCGGCCACCCCGACCGTCCTACTTTACGGATTGCGGGTCAAATCAGAGAGACTAAATATCCGCTACTTGTGAACCAAGTGTTGTCTTGAAGAGGGATCTTATAACCCATATAGAGCTACGAATGTGTGTCTCAGAATCACAAATGGCTATGAATTTGAAAGGGTTTGAATAATTGCACATTTTTAGTAGAATGTAGGAATACACGAGACCGAAGTACAACGATAATTACAAAACTCTAGCACTAATCCACGGAGCACAAAATTACAACGGAATGATACGACAAATGCCGTGTTCAATCGGAAACCAACCAGTGTTACTGCCGCGAACACAAAGAAGAAAGAAAATAACTTGAACAAATACATGAACCAGAAAAAAGTATCTCCTAATTGTGCAGTTGTATCTATAGATCAGTTCTGAAGACGTCTCATTACGTCCTCCTATCTTGTAAAATCTTAGCCCAGATTCATCACTCAGCACTATCTAACGATATTGTCAGGTGGACTGATGTATTTTATACCCATTCAAAGTTGGTGTTAAGTGTAGATAATTGAGCTACCAATCAAAGAGATGGGCTATACTTTCTCCTAGAAAGAAACTACTACTCCAGTTTCGTTCCTATGCAGAGAGTTGAAGGTGTTTGGCACGGATTATCAAACTATATGGTAGCTGCATTCTTTTTCATTGCACGATGGGTGCAGTACTTATGGCATTCGATTCATGAAGCACGCCTAAAGATACCTGAAGATCAGAAAATATTGTCATCGAAATAGATTTTAATAACATGAGATAAACATCGAAATAAAATAAAAATATAGCTTCAAGGAAATATACTTTCATTGCAATAAAAATGCGGCTGGTTGGTTAATATCTTGCAGTAATTTAATGAGCTTTCATAGAGCTCAACCGCTATTATGATGGATAAAATAAGGATGATTAGGGGTGAACTTCCCATCGACAATTGGGTTTTGAGAGACGGATTCAAGTTTGGATAGGTTGAGGATGGAGTACGGAAATCGGGGCGTCAATTTCTGAGGAACCATACCAGCATTCACCTTGCTGAGTTAGGGGAAACCGCAGAAAAATATAAATCCGTAGATCAGAAGAGGATGTGAACGGCCTTCCTCGATAATGCGAGTCCATTGTCTTCCCACTGTGCGGATTCACTCGTTACAGGCACGGAAGTTCCCTTGGAAATCTCAGGCTCGGACACGTACGGATGTGAGTTTCATTGATGATGATATGGAGAGTGTGGGTGCATCCAGTCATACAGGACCCACTCATCATACCCATTATGGCGGAGGGGGACCAAAAAACAAAAATGTTCAAATGTGTGTGAAATCTTATGGGACTTAACTGCTAAGGTCATCAGTCCCTAAGCTTACACACTACTTAACCTAAATTATCCTAAGGACAAACACACACACACACACACACACACACACGCACACACACATGTCCTAGGGAGGACTCGAACCTCCGCGGGGTCAGCCGCACAGTCCATGAATGCAGCGCGTTAGACCGCTCGGCTAATCCCGCGTGGCGGAAAGGGACCGCAATCGCAGTTCTTTGCTGCCGACAACTACTTTCACTAATGTTATTTAATTTAAGCACAGTTTATAAGAGTGAAATTTTCACAAAAATAACTGCTTCAGAGCTCGGTATTGCCCATGACTTTTTCAATATTTTCTGCTCATTTCATTCTCTCTATTAGAATTCCTTGTTTTTTGCTGATCTTACCTTCTCTACATAAGTAATATCCACGATGTACTCTCTAGGCTAATCCGTTTAACACACCCAAACCTCTGTGTGGCACCACAGGTTTTAGCCTCTGCTCGTCCTTTCGGCACTAAGGTAGACTACTCAGGCGTTTCTCGACGCTTGTCCTATTATCCAGTCTCTCTTGAGGTAAGACAGCTCCGCAGACACACAGACTTCCCGGTTGTCATATTATTTCCATACACTGTTTAACTAAAAAAATGGCTCTGAGCACTATGGGACTTAACATCTATGGTCATCAGTCCTCTAGAACTTAGAACTACTTAAACCTAACTAACCTAAGGACATTACACGACACCCAGCCATCACGAGGCAGAGAAAATCCCTGACCCCGCCGAGAATCGAACCCGGGAACTGTTTAACTGACACCTTAATACTGATATTCCTAGCGCAGATGAGCCCGTGGTCAACGGGTATGGGCACGGTAGCTTGTCATGTCTCGGTTCAGAACTGGACATACTTCGTTAATAAAAACCGGACAACTGCGAGTACATCTCGCACTTTGAGGGTTTCATAAAAAACTTGATTATGTATACAATTAATAATAATAATAACAATAATAATAATAATAATAACTCCCTTCACTACTTTGCAACATTGTTTTAGACAAAGTCGTCAAAGAATGGGAGTAAACACTGAAAAATCGAAGCATCTGGAGACCCATCAGGCTAGGAAGAGAAAAGGATAACATCGACGTCACATGTGTATCCTTCGCTGATGACCTCGCCATCCTTTCTGGTGATGAACAAACAGCAGTCCATCAGATAAAAGTCCTCAAAGAACCTGCCGAGGAAGCTTGACTGCAATTTTTTTTTCTAAAATCGAATTCATGGCTACAAAACGCATCAAAACACAAAATTTAATCACAAAATATGTTGAGGAGAAATTATTGAGCCAACAGGTACAGAAAGATTAGCACAAAAAACACGTAAACTCAAAATGCCGAAAGCATATGGGAAATTTGCGAGCGTAAACATCAGAACAAAAGTTCGACGCTACACGACTGTTATCTAACCTAAAACACTCTACATCAGCAAGACTAAATATTAATTACAAAGGAGACCTCGAAAATATAAAAAAGGCTGAAAGAAATATCATCCGAAAAATCCTTGGCCCGAAACCGATTTCCGCAAACGACGACTGAAGTTATACAGATACATCATGAGTCCAGATGACAACTGAATAACAAAGAAAATTTTGACATACTTACAGAAACTGAAAGCGACAACGGTCTGGATAAAACAAATCGAAATTGATCGAAAAAATTCCAAAATCTCACCGACAGACATCAAAGATCGAAACGTCTTCAGACATAATGTCTGCAGCTGGGCATCAGAAGACAAACCCAAGGCACCTAGAAGAAAGTGGCCAGTTGAACGTCGAGCTAAGCATAACGAGATCATGAAAAAATTCTGCAAGAACAAGAAAAATAACAGTCACAGGTCATAATTTGCTTTATGTGATTCTCTATGGGTCCAAACAATGTAAATAAATAAATAAATAATGACAGTTTCGTGTGGCTCAGTGCCCTGGTGCAGGTCTTGCTATTGGACGTCACTTCGGCAACTTGCGTGTCCCTAACCTACCCGAGCTATCCAACCGGGAGAAAGGGGGACTAGCAGTTTAAACCGGGTTTTCCTAGGAACCGGAAGTTTGCGGCGCATGGTACATAATGCGGCCGCCGTATTGCGTCGTCCCCTCGACGGTGCATTTTCCCACAGACAGACCTCAATGCGTAGTATGTCAAATGTGGCATGCCAACTTATTCTGCACTAGCCTAATGCGTTTCACGCCGCATTCTAGTGAAGCAATTGCTGCAAGTCAGGCAAATTTCGTGTGCAAAGTCGCTACAAATGCTTTTCAGTACCGAGGAAGGTAAACAGTTAATTGGTGCATTGTCAAAAACATACAGGGTGTACATAAAGTACGAGAACACTTTCAATTATTTACTGCACAAGAACTAAACATTGTACAGTTGTCGTACATACTGCATTTTGAAGAGAAACTCTGATTTTTTTTTTTTTACAAACATTCGATATGCGAACCATGTGTGACCCGACAGACATGAATACGATAATCGAATTCTTGCTATACCCGTCCCAGTATCGCATCGTCGACTGTGGCAGTCGCTTCCCGTATTCTCTCTCTGCTTCATCACGTGGTAGAGGCGGTACATACACCAGATCTTTAATTTGTCACCACAGAAAAAAATCACACGGAATGAGATCTGGTGATTGGGCAGGCCATTTCATGAAACAGTTCGCTCCGGGCCTGAACTGGCCGTGTTTGCGACTAGAGCTGACTGTCGGCAAATTACCAAACTACGCTGTGGCGGTATACATGAAAAAAAAACCCTCCAGCGTTGCTCTTCAAAATGATATATGTATGGTATCTGTACAATGTTTGGCTGTTGTGCAATAAATAACTGAAAGTATCCCCTGACTTTATGTACATTCTGTATCGTTTGTAACCTCCCCCTCACTTATCGACCTTAATGACAGTAAAAATTAAACCGCGTGTACCTAATGGAAATTTGGGAAAAGCAATCGTCACCGAAGTTAATCTGTGCGTAAAGAGGGAGGACAGGGTTACATCTAAATGAAAGGTAAAATGCAACTGAAATTGGTGGAAATTAATTTTGAAAAAGGGTAAAGTTAATAAAGAAAGTAAATGTGCGGTTGTTGCGTTAACAATTAACTGGCGATTATTAGATATTTGAGATTTGGGGAAAATTACCGTCGCCAGTCCTATGGACAAGTACTATAACAACTGAAAAAGAAAAGTTAATGCACATATAATTAGCACTAGAAGCGTGGCAACTGAAGGTTGAAACGTGTTGTGTGAAAACTGAATGTTTGTCAGAATTAATAAATTTCGCTACACTCTGACTTAATTTAGCAAAAGAATTAATAAAATCGGAAAATTGAAAGTTAACTTAGTGACTGAAATTAATAGTGAACTTCGCTTCTGAAGCACTACGAAATAAAATAAGGTTAGTCTTGGGCTACCTCAACAATCATCTCAAAAGCAGCTTGAATCTGCGCAATTTAGAAATAACAGATTTAACTTTGAACTTGAATTAAATGATTCTGAACAATTGACAATAGTAGAATTTAGTACGTACCAAGCTGTGCTGCAGTCACAGGTAAGCTCAAATATGGTAAAAAAACTCGCACTCTTAATTTGTTCTTGTGTAATCTAAATATAATTCTGTTTGGTTATGGTAGCCAGCTATGAAAACTTCAAATGAACTCTGAAATTAAAGCAGTGATATGGAATGATATTACTTTAATGCTGGCGTTTGAATTTCGACACTCGGGTCATTCCGGAAAAGGAAGGGACCCTGCTTGGTAATGCAATTGGGACAATGAACAACAAAGGTTCATGATAAGTTGCTGTACTTTTATGAGGCAAATGGAACAGTTTGAAAAGCTGAGGTCTGCCATACAGTTCTAAAACTTTACGTGCTTTCAGTCTTCCTTACTGGTTGATTGAAAGTTTGAAGTCGCCGATCAAGCCCGTGTTTTGTTGTCTACTTTGTATTCTGCTAGAATTTTGAAGAGAGTTTTCCGGTCGATAGAGTCATACGCCTTTTTGAAGTCGAGAAAGGTAATGATTAGGTTCTGCTTGTGTTGTAAAATCATTTTCAGGTTCCAAATTTGTTCCGCACAAGACCGCCCTTTACGGTCTGGTATTCTAGTCTGTTCAGTAAAGCTTTAGAGAGGATCTTGCATGTGACCGGTAGTAGGGATATTCCTCTGAAGTTGTTCGGGTCAGTCTTGTCACCTTTTTTGTGTAGTGGGTGTATCAGGGCAGTTTTCCAGTCGTCAGTAATTTTCATGGTCTTGCAGATGTCTTCCAAGATCCTGTAGATGTCTTTGGTGAGTTCTGGGTCTTGTAACTTCCATATTTCCGCGATGATGCCATCTTCTCCTGGTGCTCTACGATTCTTGAGTGACTTGATTATTTCTTTAACTTCTTCTAGAGTTGGAGGTTCACTATCTGGATTGTACGTGCTCGTTTCTGTCATCATTTCTTCCATTGGGGGGTCCGTGTTGAGCAGTTTTTCAAAGTACTTTGCCAAAATGTCACAATTGTTTTTGGTATTGGTTTCTAGGGTTCCATCCGGTCTTCTGAAGCACAAGTTGGGTGGTTGATATCCAGTCATATTTTCTCTGCACGTTCTGTAGAAGTTTCTTGTATTGTTCTTCATGAAGTCCGATTCGATCTTCGTCAGTCGCCATTTACCATACTGTCGTTTTTCACTGCGAATGATTTTGCTTGATTGCTTCTGTGTTTTCAAGAAATTCATCCAATTCTCTTGGGATTAATGGCTACTAAATTTTTTCCATGCACTGATACGTTGGTCAATAGCTTGGTCACATGTGTGGTTTCACCAACGGTGTTTCCTTGTGCGTGGTGCTTGTACTAGTTTCATGGCCTCTTGGATTCTTCGTAAAAGTTGTGTCCAGTCTGTCGTTTTCTCCATTTTAATTTTGTGTAATATTTGTGTCTGATTTAAAGTAACGTATTCTGGATCTGGTCTAACAATTTTGTTCTTCTGGAGCTCTTTCTTGGGCAAAAGACGAATCCTGATCTGTAGTAGGTGGTGGTCTGAGTCGAAGTAGCCTTTACGGGTGTCTATGTTCAAAATTTCTTTTTGTGAATCTTTCTGGACTATTACGTGGTCGATTTGTAGTTCTTGCTTTCCGCTGGGGAATTTCCATGTGGTAACTTTTCGTGTTGGTTTCTTGAATTTTGTTGACATAATGGAGAGGTCGTGGCTTTTGCAAAAGTCTATCAGATGTTTTCAGTTTTTGTTGGTGTCCTTGTGTGTTTTCCTGTGATATGTCTGTATATCTTTTCTTTTCCGAGTTTAGCGTTGAAGTCTCCCAGTATTATTTTGACCCTATATGCAGGAATTTTTCTGATAGTTTCTTCCATTGTGGTCCAGAAGTCATCAATTTCGTCCGGGTTTTAGCCGGCCGCGGTGGTCTCGCGGTTCTAGGCGCGCAGTCAGGAACCGTGCGACTGCTACGGTCGCAGGTTCGAATCCTGCCTCGGGCATGGATGTGTGTGATGTCCTTAGGTTAGTTAGGTTTAAGTAGTTCTAAGTTCTAGGGGACCGATGACCACAGCAGTTTAATCCCATAGTGCTCAGAGCCATTTTTTTTCGTCTGGTTTTTTCCTGTTGTAGTCATTAGTCGGTGCATGTGCGTTATTATTGTGTAGAATTTGTTGGCTGATTTCACTGTGATGGTGCTGATTCTTTCCTTTGGTGACGAAAAGTCGATTATGCTGTCCGTGATGGACCTGTGTACTGCAAATCCTGTGCCAAAAAGCCTTAGGTTTTTCAGCTGTCTCGATGGTTTTCCTTTGTATATTCTGAAATTCTCCGTGTTGAAATGGTCTTCGTCTGTGAATCGCGTTTCTTGCAGTGCACATATTCTCATTTGAAATTTTTCGAGAGTGTCTGTCAGTTGTTTCATCTTTCCTGTCTTCATCAGTGTGTTCACGTTGAGGGTGCCGATGCAGTGATTGCGTTTGGTCTTGAGGGAGTTTGAGAAGCTCCGATTCTTCTCATGATGTCCGCGAGCCCCCGGAATCCGATGCTCACGACGATCCCAGTCTCTTGACTAGGGCCCGGGGCAATGAGATTTTTCTCGTTGTACCATCATGATGTTTAGTAGTTGGATGTATGGCATACTGCCGACTACAACCTGACTTTCCAGATCAGGAGGTTGGTTGAGGCCGCCACTGACATGTGGAGCAGACGCCTTTTGTAGCCGCCCACTGTGGGAACAACGCTACTAGTAGTTTTGGTCCGCCCCGAGTATTTCACTTCCTCGGTACCACCTGTAGCTAGGAGGCATTCCCCTATTCGCCACCTGGGGAGGCGCTCGGTTGCGGGTCTACTAACCGCCCCGATATATATATATATATATATATATATATATATATATATATATATATATATATATATATATATATATAGCAATTACAATATATAAAGACACAGGAATTTCATATCTACAGGTAACAAAATAAGAAAAAAAATTTATAGTACAATAGATGGAAATAGGAGGATACGCATTTCCAGCGTTACACGTTGACTGTTTTTAAACGTGGAACTAATAATTCTCTTCTTCATCGCCCGCTAAAAACCGCCTGAAAAGTATTAGTACACCTGGAAAGGCGATGTCGATTTTGATCTGATACTAGGTGTACTGGTAATTGTTTCAACGTCGTCCGTCAACAGATAGCGCAGTGCCATGGCTACCGGAGCGCCATCTGTGTCTACCCTTTAATAAGGAAAGGTCATAGCCAAAGGCTCAGTGTGGTGGAAACGTGTGAAGGGAGCAGGGAAACGTGACACAGAGATGCACCTGTGCTTCTTACAGCCAACTGAGCGAGTTTGAAAGGGACCAGATTGTGGCCTTCTGAATAATGGGGTGGTCCTTTCTCAGAAAGGCCACGGAGGTTGGACGTGCTGCGTCAGTTATGCAACGAAGCTGGTTTCTGTGGTCACATGAACATTCTCACACACGCAGACGAGGTTCTGGACTTCCACATAGCACAGTCGCCCGCCAGGATCGTCGTGTTTCAGGGGTAGCTGTAGCAGATCGTACAGCTACGACAGCACAGGTCAGAAAGGTTGTGAGCCTACATGTACCAACACGATCTGTTGCGAACCCGTTGCTATCAGTGGTGACTACGGTCACGCACACCTCTAGCCTGTCTTCGACTCTTGCCACGACATCGACGTGCACGGTTCGACTCGTGACTTGAGAGAATCACTTGGAAGATGGAATGGTGCCCCGTGGTCTTCAGCTGTGAAAGCAGGTTCTGCCTGCATGTAATTGATGGTGGTTTGCACGTATGATATAGACCTGGTGAGCGCTGTCTCGTAGAGTGCATTCGTCCAAGACATACTGGTCCTGCATTACGATCAGCGATGCGGTAAGGTACAACTCTCGTTTACCTTTGGTGTTTCTGGAAAGGACGCTGGCATGTGGTCGGTACGTGCAGAATGTTGTCAGACCTGTTCTTTTGCTGTTCTTGCAACAGGCCGGAGACACGTTGTTCCAGCAGGATAATGCTCGCCCACAGAATGCCCGTGAAACTCAATGTCCTCTGCAGTACGTGCAGCATCTTCCCTGGCCATTAGAATCACTCAAATTGTCTCGAATCGAGCACTTGTGGGATGTGATGGGACGGAAGTGACTCTTGTGACTCAACAACCAACAACTCTTGAAAGGTTCCTGTAGCCACCTTTCATTAGTGCGATAGCCCACTATCACTAGCATTTCTCTTTCTTTTCCCTGTTTCTCTTTTCTCATAACTCTCATAGTGGTGTGAATGAATGAATGTGGTTGTGTGTCACGTTGCTAGACGGTGGCGTAGTCTGCTGCAGAAAGTCTGCGATAGTCATACAGACTCAGCAGCAGTTGTACAGAACAGCCAACTCCGGTAGTGGTCAGGTGAGAAATCTACCTGCGTTAGGTTCGTGGCGGAAATGGCATCTTTGGGTTTTCCAGGCCACACGGAGCGCGGAAGAGGCTAGAGAAGAAAAAAGGAGGCAGTCTGCTGCCGGAACGGGAAGCGTCCACAGCTGTCGAAGAAGGGTGAGTTAGACTGGCCGCGTGGCCCGTTGTTACTTGGCGAGAGGAGAGCCGTTAGCTTTTGGTCTCGCTTTTCAACTCTGAAAGATTACTTTGCCTTGTCGCAGCAAGGAATGCAAAACTTTGGCAGATTTTTCTTGTAGTAAATTTCTATAGCAGACTTGGATCCGCTGGAAGAACACCACAGAAAGGTGTCGATAAGAAGTGAGCACTCACTTCTGTATGGATGTCTGTTTACCTTCGCCTGTGCCTGTATAAGCTCTTATGTTTCTAAATATTAATAGCTTTTCCTTCTCGTAAATTTTCCTTGCTTTATGTATTTTTGTCCGTGGGGAGCCAACCACGTGGTTGAACATTAGAGTTTGTTGGGCTACCGTCATCACTAACTGTCCGATCTCATGTTTGTTTTAAAGAATATTAACCGTTCATGATTGTGTGATGTGATATTGTTGCAACTTGGCCATGATTCCTAGAAATTGCGTCTCCACAAACCACGTGGGCACACGGGTGTACTGCGAAACGTGTACCGTTTCACGAGTTATTGCGATCAGTTATCAGGCAACAGCAGTTGTATGAATGATTCACACCAATGATTTTAGGTGTAGATTATAACGGTGAATGTATCGATGCTTTTCTCTGGTGTTTTAGGAATTAATGTTATCAGGAATTGCGTACATGCCTCAAATCCATATATTAGGAACAAATAATTTTATCCACAATTTTCTTTTGTATTCCGAGGTTACGTTTTGCACCTAAGCCACTCACCTCGTAGCTTTCCCGTTAGCACGTCCAACGCGTTTCCTTACGCACAGGTCCAGTGATTAGTTTCCTCTTTTATTTTAAAACAAACGCTTTAGATTAAGCCTTATTTTCAAGTGTGTTGTTGGGAGCTGATCTTATGCACAGTGTTCATGCATTTCCTATTTTATTTTAAATGTTTGATTCTCGTGAACAGCGCACGGGCAATACTATTAATTACATTGCATCCCCTATGAGCGACATCACAATGTATGCACTGTCATGAGTTTTTGGTCTGTGATCAAATTAATTTATTTTCCGACTCGGCCAAACCTTTGATTAGTTGTATGGTTAGAATCGGTGGAGACCCTAATCTTCTCACGTTAATTTCACAAGCAATAAGCATTTCCATTCCCAATAATAACGTAATAACCCTTACATACAGGTTAGTTACACTCTTACAGAACTAAGGGAAGAGGTCGAGGAGGCATCGCGTAACGTATCCCGGGACAGTATTCGCCTTGTGTACGATCGTCTGGATCCCAGAGTCAATGCCGCCTGTGGAGTCTACACCATGTTCTAATATGCGTGGTTCAGAAAGGGTCAATACCTGGTACCTCAGAACCGCTTATGCTACTGATCTGTAAATGTAATCATTTCATGTACTCCATATACACCGCTACTAAAATGAATCTTGAGTAAATTGACTTTAATGTGGAGTCTGAACAACGTGCTGTTTCTGGTGGCTACCCACATCGTCGAGACATGAAGGCTAGATTAAACAGAGGACTGAAAAATCTGTGTCAGACAGAAATTTGACCCCGCACCCTGCGGTTTCTAGGCAAGCGCTTTATCGCTATTTTTCCTTCATTTTCTTCGTCATTGTTCTCGGCGTTTGGTGTGGGCGTACGTAACATGAAATTGGCTACTTCTACATTGCGTGTGTTGCTCCTTATCTGTTTTGATATTTCAATTTCAATTCGTTTTCTTTTAAAAATTTTATCAGTTTATTCTTTGGAAACTATAGCCATCACTCATGACTTTTGAAACCTTTAGCTGATATACTAAAGATTAGTTTACTCTAAAAGCACAAATAAATTTGGGTTGCTGAATATCATTTGTCTCCAGTGACCATAACAGCAGTGTACAAGCCAAAAATTTTAAAATCTTTTTTACTAGGTCCTATTGTCTAATGCTTGAGATTGCTTGTAGTCATGTGTCTCAAACAGCGAACATTAATTTGGTTTTGCAACAATATTCGCATTCATCTGCTTACTGTTTTGAAACTCCCGTTGTTGGGTTTTGGAATCATGTGGATTATCATGTGCTCGACCAGCAATGATCACACGATGACTCTGTCCTATTTAACGACTCTGTTTAAGCAACCAATCCAATTGCTTCGAAGCGTAGGATATTTTTCTCAAGTTTTACGCAGAACTTCATCTTTCTGGGAAGTAATTATGTCCCAATTTGCTGATGAATGTAACTCCATCGGCAGCTCTGTTTTCGAGATCTGATGTCCGTCCAAAATCACTAGAAAACACAGGCTAATATTTTTGAAGGCGTAATCTCCGATTTCAAAGCCAAGTGACAGCTCACAAATGGCATACAACTTGAAGCGCCAAAGAATCTAGTGTAGGCATGCGTATTCAGATACAGAAATATGTAAACAGGCAGAACACGGCGATGCGGCCTGCAGAGCCTATATAATACAAGTGTCTGACGCAGTTGTTACATCGGTTAATGTTGCCACAATGGCAGGTTATCAAGAATTAAGTGAGATCGAACGTAGTGTTAAAGACGGCGCACGGGTGATGGGGTACAGTATCTCCGAGGTAGCGATGAAGTGGACATTTTCCCATACGACCATTTCACTATTGTATAGTGAATATCAGGAATCCGGTAAAACATCAAATCTCTCACATCACTGCGGCCGGAAAAAGATCCAGCAACAATATGACCAAAGACGACTGAAGAGAATCTTTCAACGCGACAGAAGTGCAACCCTTCCGCAAATTGCTGCAAATTTCAGTGCTGTGCCATTAACAAATGTCAGAGTGCGAATCATTCAACGAAACGTCATCGATAAAGGCTTTCAGAGCCGAAGGCCTACTCATTTACCCTTGAGTGCACGATACAAAGCTTTAAGCCTAGCCGTCAACCCCGACATTGGACTGTTGATGACTGGAAACATGTTGCCTGGTCGAACGAGTCTCGCTTCAAGTTGTATCGAGCGGAAAGAGGTGTATGGGTATGTAGACAATGTCATGAATCGATGGACCCTGCATGTCAGAGGGGGACTGTTCAAGCTGGTGGAGGCTCTGTAATGGTGTGGGGCGTGTGCAGTTGAAGTGGTATGGGAACCCCTGATAGTCTAGATACGAGTCTGACAGGTGACACGTACGCAAGCATCCTGTGGGATCACGTACATCCGTTCATGTCGATTGCGCATTCCGACGGACTTGGGCACGACAATGCGACAGCGCACACGTCCAGAATTGCTGCAAAGTGGCTCCAGGAACGGTCTGAGTTCAAACACTTTCGCTGGCCACCAAACTCCCCTGAAATGAACATTATTGAGCATATCTGGGATGCCTTGCAACGTGCTGTTCAGATCAGGTCTCCACACCTCGTAATCTTACGGATTTATGGACAGCCCTGCAGGATTCATGGTTTCAGTTCCCTCCAGCACTTCTTCAGACATAAGTCGAGTCCATGCCATAGTGGTGCGGCACTTCTGCGTGCTCGCCTGAGTCCTACATGATATTAGACAGGTGTGCCAGTTTCTTATGCTCTTCAGTGGGCATTTGTATTACACAGGAATAAGGCGAACCTCTTTACAGTAGGAGTCTATTACTCTTGCACATCTCCTTTGCCAGTAGTATCCAATCTGTTTCCTTCTGAAGGACGTTGCACTTTTGAGTCATATTGCATTATCATAGGAGCCAGGCCTGAAGAATTGGCTAAAAATCAATTAAAATGTTTTTCAGCACTTTAGTTCGATCAGTTAGTTGAATTTACTAGACAACAGTTAGGTTTTAACCTGTAAAATACTTTTCGTCACATTTTAATTGTTCTGTTTACGTTAAAAAATCGTTAGGTCTGATTGGATTTCAGGACACCAAAGATATCTTTCTCGTGGTCAGAAGAAAGAAAAATAATGGAAACGTACAACATGGAAACCTGTGTCGCAATCATACGAATAGGTGACTGCGTTTACAAAAGCTCGCTTCCGCGGTAGGGTGCAGGAAATGAGTTGTTGGCATCAGCGGCCACCGGAAGTATTTCACTGACGCTTGCATTGTGTGTGGGTGTGTGATAGCGATCTTCTCAGCAGAGAGGAAGCTGGCGATTCGGCAGGATCAGCCAGCATGGGTAAATACAAAAGCAGGGCTCGGCAGTTCATAGCGCATTTCCCATCCACCTCCCGTCCTCGCATATGGTTACAACTTCTCAAGTTCAATACGCTCCGTAACAGTCTAGGATGCCAAATAGTGAGGAGTCCGCAGCTCGTGGTCTAGTGGCTAGCATTGCTGCCTCTGGATCACGGTGTCCCGGGTTCAATTCCCGATTGGGTTGGAGATTTTCTCTGCTTGGGTACTGGGTGTTTGTGTTATCCTCATCATTTGATCATCATCATCATCATCTTCATCATTCGTGACAGTGGCTAGATTAGACTGAGTAAAAATTGGAATGTGTAGAAATTGGGACTTTCTACGGGCGCTGATGATGCGCAGTTGGGCGCCCACAAACCAAACATAATAATCATCTAACAGTGTGGAAGTACTACAGATGTGTTTTGGAGAACTTTGATCTCTGGGCACGTAACTTCTGCGTCTGAGGTGCTGCAATTTCTCTAAATAACATCGTGGCTGTTCACTTTCTTGAAAAGGCGACCTCGCACGAAGTCTCCACGACCGCGAGGTAGAACACTTGGTTTTCTGCAAGGCCGAAACCCGTCAAAATTGTAATGAACAAATGCATTTTCGATTCATATTTCATTTAAAATGAAGTCTCTTCAAGGAAGTCAACAATTCGAACTGTGTTATCCAGAAGCATAGATCGTAATTCCCAACACAATGGCGAACCGATTTTTATCAGGCATAAGTGACACAGTGTGTACTACGCAAGCTTTCGCTGGCGGTATTTACAACGTCCGTGTGATACTATTTTTATGGTCATTAGGTTATGGTCTGACTGATGCTTCTACGTGTAACGTTTCATCTGCAGCTACAGCAGACATTTGCAGGGGCTGTACGGACGTAGTTAGTAATTTTGGAACGTGAACGTGGTTAGGAGGCCGGAACTATATAACTGTTTATTCGGCTGTGTTGTGACGTCATCCGATCACTGCCTGATATCGTTGAGTCGCGATGACTCAAACTAGTACTGCGAGAAAGAGATCGCACTGTTTGGGTGATCTAGCAGTAAGGCCCACCTCAAGTTGTTTGATTTCAGTTCTTTTCTCCTGTTAAAGTGTTAAAGTTGATTCTGATTTTGAATGTCTATTGCCTACCACAGCATAATAAAAATTGGAATTTGATGCAACTATAGTATCGAAGAATGGAGTTTCGTGTTCCCTGGACATATTGTACAATCTACTACTGCTTATTTATCCGTGCTGGACTGCCGACAATATTGTCCTCGTGTTTTTTTAAGGATGCTTATTTTAGTAGTTTCTATGTACACTAGAGCGCATGTGAAATCGATTTTGTATAGTCCTGCCGTGGCAAAAGGTGCGCGTAGGTTGTTTCAGTATTCAAATATTCGCCCTGCTAATGCGATCTGTGACCATTTTTACGAATGGGTGGAAACACTTTAAGAAAACTTTCCCTATGTTTTTTTTTTTTTTTTTTTTTTTTTTTGCTGGTAGTGGTACGTATACCTGAGGAGCTCATGGAGTAAATAGCATGCGGCACCATCAGATGAGGAGACAAAACGTTATGACCATTCACCATCGCGACAGCGAATACCGTTTGGTGGTTATGGAACCACGTGGCACTGTAGAGGAAGTATACGAGCGAACGAAGGACTGAAAAGAAAACATTCTACAGACGATAATGGACGCATAAGCCTCATATAGGGCTGACTGATACGGCCGTGGGCATGAGAACGAAGATCCCGGAAACGGAAAAACCTGGTCGACTGTTCGCGTTCTTCTGTCGCCAGAATCTTATGGTAAATATGTACTGTATGAAATATACACCGAAGCGCAAAAGAGACTAGCATGGGAATGCGTATTCAAATACAGAGATGTGTAAACAGGCGGAATACGGCGCTGCCGTCAGCAACAACTATACGAGTGTCTGGCGCTATAGTTAGAATGGTTACTGCTGCTACAAAGACAGTTTATCAAGACTTAAGTGAGTTTGAACGTGGTGTTATAAAAGGCGCATGAGAGATGGGACACAGCATCTCCGAGGTAGCGATGAAGTGGGGATATCCCGTACGACATTTCACGAGGGTACAGTGAATAACAGGAAGCCGATAAAACATCAAACTTCCGACATCGCTGCGGCAGGAAATAGATCCTGCAAGAACGGAATCGAGTGTCAGTGTGCGAAACACTCAACGAAACATCATCGATGTGGGCTTTCGGAGCCGAAGGCCCGCTCTGGTACCCTTGATGACTGCACGACACAAAGCTTTACGTCTCACCTGGGCCCTTCAACACCGACATTGGACTGTTGATGACCGGAAACATGTTGCCTGGTCGGACGAATCTCGTTTCAAATTGTATCGAGCGGATGGACGTGTATGAGCACGGAGACAAGTTCGAATCCATGGAACCTGTGTGTCAGCAGGGGACTATTCAGGCTGTTGGAGGCTCTGTAATGATGTGGGGCGTGTGCAGCTGGACTGATATGGTACCTCTGATACGTCTAGATACGACTCTGACAGGTGACACGTACGTAAGCATCCTGTCTGATCACCTGCATCCATTCATGTCCATTGTGCATTCCGACGGACTTGGGCAATTCCAGCACGACAATGAGACACCCCACACTTCCAGAATTGCTACATAGTGGCTCCAGGAACACTCTTCTGAGTTTAAACACTTCCGCTGGCTACCAGACTCCCCAGACATGAACATTATTGAGCATATCTGGGATGCCTTGCAACGCACTGTTCAGAAGAGTTGTCCATCCCGTCGCACTCTTACGGATTTATGGACAGCCCTGCAGGATTCATGGTGTCAGTTCCCTCCACCACTACTTCAGACATTATTCAAGTCCATAGCACGTCGTGTTGCAACAATTCTGTGTGCTCGCGGGGGCCCTACACGATATTAGGCAGGTGTACCAGTTTCTTTTGCTCTTCAGTGTAGGATGGGGAAAGAAAGAGCACAGGGCATTGTTGTAATGCAATGGCGAAAGTTGAAAATTTGTGCCGGACCATAGTGAGGTGATTCTTTGGGATGTGTAACAAGTCAGAAAACAAGCATACACAATAAATACTTACAAAATAAGAAGAAATATGTTAATATACTTACTTTGTGAATCGGTCAAAAATTTGTGCCGGACCATAGTGAGGTGATTCTTTGGGATGTGTAACAAGTCAGAAAACAAGCATACACAATAAATACTTACAAAATAAGAAGAAATATGTTAATATACTTACTTTGTGAATCGGTCAAAAAATGTTAGGCATATTTAATTTAAAAGTATATAAAACTCATCACCAGTAGACTTAGATGTGTATGACAGTTCTTAGGCTACAGTAGCCATGCATCAACGAATCAAATTGAAGTAAAAAAATTTAAATAAAAATATTTTACAGCACATTCACAATGATCGCTTTACTGCACAGAATTCCCACAGCAGTCACATTGTACGCAATATTCACATTATGCGTTGTTATTAACATTCAGACATCAGTCGGTACTACAAAGAAATTGAGCGAATGGAGTAGGAGGAGTTGGCCACCAATAAATCCTTTAGACTTTTCTCAAAGCGAACTTTATTGTTAGTTGCATTAACTGCTACGGCCATCCGGACAGTCAGTGATAATTCAAAAGTTGCCAGTAGTGTCTGAATGTAGTAGGAAAAAATAGGATTAAATGATTTGTTTGAAAAAGTAAGAAAAAACGATAAAACTGTCATTCTATAAAAGTTTACCAGCTAGTTGTAACATAACTTCCATCAATGAATTTAATAGAATTATATAAAAATTCTAAAAGACGAAAAACACAGGGCGTGTTGATGGAATTCCAAACAAATTCTTAAACAATTGTTCCAACTTAATCAGTAATGATATATGCAGTGCATCACAGACAGTTTAAAACATGCAGTTGTTAAACCTCTTCATAAGGAAGGTAGCAAACAGAGTTATAGCTCAATTTCCTTACTGACATCTTTTTTCCAAAATGTTCGAAAAAGTAACGTATTCAAGCATAGTCTCGTACTTAAATGAAAACAATGTACTTAGCACACTATAGTTTGGATTCGAGAAGGGTTGCTCTACTGAAAATCATATTTATACATTCACTCATCAAGTAAAACAAGTCTCAAGAAATAAAATATCACCAGTTGGAATTTGTTGTTATCTACGTAGATGTAGATGTAGATGCAGAACCTACTACGGACTTGACGAATCCATGTATGCAGAACCGCTGCTGTATTTTGTTTCAGTAGAGGAGCGACACGGTATTTAACAGGTGGTCATAATGTTGTCGCGCGTCCGTGTACCTCACACGCTACGGCGGTTCGACCCGAGACCATCGCGTCCGCCCCGATTCCGGAAGCAGCTTTGCGTAAGGCGTGCGTCTATCCGTGCATGTTTCTGGTATGAGATACCGGCACGTGTAGTGCTTACAAAAAGATGTGTAGGTGGTTGCTCATGAAATTTTCGGAGAAAAGCGTGTTGCAAGCAGTAAAGTAATCACAATAAATACGTTGAATTTCAAAATATCTAGCTTGCAAGCAAAACAGACCAGTTTACATCCACATCTACGTAGATACTCCGTAAGCCACCGTACGGCGGTAGCATGTACCACTACTTGTCATCTTCTTTTCCGTTCCACTCGGAAATAGAGAGACGGAAAAACGACTATCCCTCTGTCTCAGCACTACGCCGCACCCCCATGATGGGGGGGGGGGGGGGGGGGAGAAGAGAAGTTTGTGGCACAACTCGACTAGAAGGAGGGATCGCTTGATAGGACACGTTTTGAGGCATTAGGGGATCACCAGTTTACTATTTGAGGGAAGAGTGGAGGATAAAAATCGTAGAGGGAGACCAAGAGATGAATACGCTAAACAGATTCAGAAGGAGGTAGGTTGCAATAGGTACTGGAGATGAAGAAGCTTGCACAGGATAGAGTAGCATGGAGAGCTGCATCAAACCAGTCTCTGGACTGAAGACAACAACAACAACAACAACAACAACAACGAGCACTAATTTCTCGTACCCTTACGCGCAATGTATGTTACTGGCAGTAGAATTGTTCGGCAGTCAGCTTAAAATATCGGTTTTCAGCATTTTCTCAATAGCGTTCCTTGAAAAGAACGTCGCCTTTCTTCCAGGGATTTCCATTTGTGTTCCCGAAGCATCTCCGCTACATTTACGTGTTATTATGACCTACTGGTAACAAATCTAGCAGCCCACCTCTGAATTGCTTCGATGTCTTCCTTCTATCTGATCTGGTACGGATCCCAAACACTCGAGCAGTATTCAACAACAGGTTGCACCGCCGTCCTATATACGGTCTCTTCTACAGGTGAAGCACCTTTTCCCCAAATTGAACCATTTAACCGAAGTCTACCATTCGCTTTCCCTAGCACACTTCTCACATGCTCATTCCACCTCATATCGCTTTGCAGCGTCACGCCCAGATACACTGCTGGAAATTGAAATAAGAACACCGTGAATTCATTGTCCCAGGAAGGGGAAACTTTATTGACACATTCCTGGGGTCAGATACATCACATGATCACACTGACAGAACCACAGGCACATAGACATAGGCAACAGAGCATGCACAATGTCGGCACTAGTACAGTATATATCCACCTTTCGCAGCAATGCAGGCTGCTATTCTCCTATGGAGACGATCGTAGAGATGCTGGATGTAGTCCTGTGGAACGGCTTGCCATGCCATTTCCACCTGGCGCCTCAGTTGGACCAGCGTTCGTGCTGGACGTGCAGACCGCGTGAGACGACGCTTCATCCAGTCCCAAACATGCTCAATGGGGGACAGATCCGGAGATCTTGCTGGCCAGGGTAGTTGACTTACACCTTCTAGAGCACGTTGGGTGGCACGGGATACATTTGGACGTGCATTGTCCTGTTGGAACAGCAAGTTCCCTTGCCGGTCTAGGAATGGTAGAACGATGGGTTCGATGACGGTTTGGATGTACCGTGCACTATTCAGTGTCCCCTCGACGATCACCAGAGGTGTACGGCCAGTGTAGGAGATCGCTCCCCACACCATGATGCCGAGTGTTGGCCCTGTGTGCCTCGGTCGTATGCAGTCCTGATTGTGGCGCTCACCTGGACGGTGCCAAACACGCATACGACCATCATTGGCACCAAGGCAGAAGCGACTCTCATCGCTGAAGACGACACGTCTCCATTCGTCCCTCCATTCACGCCTGTCGCGACACCACTGGAGGCGGGCTGCACGATGTTGGGGCGTGAGCGGAAGAGGCCTAACGGTGTGCGGGACCGTAGCCCAGCTTCATGGAGACGGTTGCGAATGGTCCTCGCCGATACCCCAGGAGCAACAGTGTCCCTAATTTGCTGGGAAGTGGCGGTGCGGTCCCCTACGGCACTGCGTAGGATCCTACGGTCTTGGCGTGCATCTGTGCGTCGCTGCGGTCCGGTCCCAGGTAGGCGGGCACGTGCACCTTCCGCCGACCACTGACGACAACATCGATTTACTGTGGAGACCTCACGCCCCACGTGTTGAGCAATTCGGCGGTACGTCCACCCGGCCTCCCACATGCCCACTATACGCCCTCGCTCAAAGTCCGTCAACTGCACATACGGTTCACGTCCACGCTGTCGCGGCATGCTACCAGTGTTAAAGACTGCGATGGAGCTCCGTATGCCACGGCAAACTGGCTGACACTGACGGCGGCGGTGCACAAATGCTGCGCAGCTAGCGCCATTCGACGGCCAACACCGCGGTTCCTGGTGTGTCCGCTGTGCCGTGCGTGTGATCATTGCTTGTACAGCCCTCTCGCAGTGTCCGGAGCAAGTATGGTGGGTCTGACACACCGGTGTCAATGTGTTCTTTTTTCCATTTCCAGGAGTGTATTTTAACGACGTGGCTATGTCAAGCAAGACACTAGTAATATTGCATCCAGACATTAGTGGTTTCATCTTTCTACTTATTCGCGTTAACGTACATTTTTCTACATTTAGGACTAGTTGCCATTCGTCACACAAATTGTAAATTTTGTCGAGTCGTCTTCTATCTACCTACAGTCACGCAACTTCGAAACCTTACCGTACATCACGGCATCATCAGTAGATAGCCGCAGATCGCTGCCCACTCTGTCCGCCAAATCATTTATGTACTTAGAGAACAACAATGGTCACGTTTCACTTCCCTGGGGCACTTCTGACGATTCGCTTGTCTCTGATGAACACTCGTCGACGAGGCTAACATACTGGGTTCTATTCTTTAAGAAGCCCTCGAGCCACTCACATATCTGTGAACTTATTCCGTATGCTCGTACTTTTGTCAACATCCTGCAATGGGGCAGTGTGTCAAATGCTTTTCAGAAATCTAGAAATATGGAATCCGCCTGTTGCCCTTCATCCGTAGTCCTCAGTATATAATGTGAGAAAAGGGGAAGCTGAGTTTCGCTGATCCATAAATAAAATGAAAAAGCGCATACTACCAAATGAAGGTGTTAATATACGGTGTGTTCAAAAAGTCTCTCCACAGTGCCGTATGATCGTTAGCCGCGCGTGTCGTATGATTGTTCGCCTGACTGGGTTACTTCCTTTTAAAAGTGGACTCTCCCTACATTCCACTGTTTAGTTTATCTGAGCCAGCGTCACTAGTATCGTTGGTGTGTGTCGTTACGTGTTGACGTGAACGTTTGAGTTTAGTTCCTTTGTTAGTTTGTTTCGTTTTTGTCACTGTTAAAATGCCAACCATCGAAGAACGTGTGTTTTTAGTGGATCAAGTGTTCAAAGTTGGCGGTAAATACACAGTTTCATTTCATCAAACATTTAATTCAGTTTTTCCGGAGACAACTTCCACATCGCGATACTGTGCGATATTTGATTAACAAATTTCGTCCTAGCGTTTTGTCTGGCGATAAACTACTCGATATTTCCGATAAAATGCCCATGAGTCCGAACAAGTCAGTAAGAAAACACGCCCAGGAAATCGCTAGTGTCGGAACGGCCCACACAGCTGGAAGGAAAAAATCAGAACTTTTCCCATACAAAGTGGATCTCGTGCAAGAACTGAAAAACACTGACCATGGCAAGAGACTGCATTATTGTCAATGGTTCAAACATTTCGTTCAACACAATGGAAGGGATAGTCTTAATGAAACGTTTTTCACTGATGAGGCTTGGTGTTATTTATCCGGGTACATGAACTCGCAAAATTCTCCTACGTGGAATACTGCAAATTCATTGTGTATTCATGAGGAACGATAGGAGTTTGGATTGCAATTTCTAGAAGTCGGATTGTGGGTCCCATATTTTTCAGCGGAAAAATAAACGCACAACGATACTGCAGTGATATTCTGTATCCATTCATAGGAGAACTTGTGTTAAGTGAAATACTGAACGGTTATTTTCAACAAGGTGGTGCAACCGCGCATACAGCTCGCGTTTCAATGTCACTGCTTGCTGATGTTTTTGGTGATCGCATAATTTCACAGGGACTTTCGCCTCCACGATCGCCTAACTTAACGCCACCTGACTTTTTCTTCCGGGCTGCAGCGAAACCAACTGTCTATAAAAATCGGCCCAAATTCATCGATGAATTGGAAACTGCAATATCCACTTTCACTGCTTCCGTTACAGAAGAAATGTTTCAGCTTGTTTTTGGAAACATGATTAGACGAATTGAATTGTGTATTCAACAACAGGCGGGACACTTTCAACACTTAATGTGAAGATTTGTAAGTAAAAATGAATATTCAATAAATTAATAACTTGTATTTCACTGAGCTTCATTTGGGTATATTCACTGCGGCATACGGCACGAGCGGCTAACGATCATATGGCACTTCGGAGAGACTTTTGAACACCCCGTAGTAGTCAAATCAATGTTACACTATCCTAGATTCAAGAACATACGCTTTCGAGGTGCTTTAGCACGCTGCAACTCAATCAAAACCATCAAGAATTAGCATGCAGCTGTTGAAAGGACAGTCTGTGAGATGGGAAAGAATTTGACACATTGCAGGAAAACAGGGGAGCCGAATTAGATTTGCTGCATGAGCAATTCAAAATGGCGGAAGCGAATAATAATTTGCAAACTGGAAAGGAAACGAGCCTAGCATCACACTACAGTTATTACCTTTAAGGTGCCGGCTGTAGCGTGGAGTGATCTGGTGGTAAACAGTGATCTTAATCGGTTCTTCTGGCTGAAAGTAAGGAAAAATGTGACAGTAATACCCTCAATTACTGATTCCTATTTTTCTTTTCATACATACACTGATGATAGTGCCGTACACCACTTTGGGTAGCCAAAGTGGGAGGATTTTCTGCCCTGAAAACAAGTAAAACAACTTCTTTAACATAACGCAATGGAAATAAGCAGCACTGTATGGTCTTATGGAGACAAACACAATGTTTATCCGTACGTCATATATTTCTTAATCTATTGCGTGATGCGTCTGAAAATGACGTGGGGTGCGGGGCTTGCAGTTAAATATTACATTCGAATCTTTATCGTTATTAACAGTTATCTTTACACGAAGGTAACTTGAATTGCATAACAAGCACTGTTCCTAAATGCTATGGTCCCTTGCGAAACGAAGACTTGACAATAACATAGCAGGCAAAGTGATAGTATGGGGGATGCCTCCATGGTAACAAAAGAAAGAGTTTCATAAACTTGTGCGTGATCTAAAATGCTTCAACAGGGACTGGCGTTGCAGAGGGTACAGAAGAAGAGAGAAAATTGCTCTTACTTGTTCACAGAGATTCGTACGGCTGACAATTTACGATTTTGTTAACTATGTAAACTGGAAAAGCGTGGAATTAGGAGCACTATATTAGAATGTTTTAAGTCCTACCTAACCAACCAAATACAGAGAGTGGTTATATAATTGGAATGAGGAACTTCAAAATGGAAAACCATTTTACAAGGAGTACCCCAAGGTTCTGTCTTAGGTCCCATTCTGTTTCTGATTCACATAAATGATCTACCACTTAATATTTAGTGTCACTCAGTTTTATTTGCAGAAGACACATCTGTAATCATTGAAAGTAACAGTACTGATCAAATTCCCCCAACTTTATTAAGTACTTCAGAAAAATTAGATACATAGTTTAATTGAAAAGGGTTAAAATCAAACATGGAAAATAATCAGTTAACGCAGTTTAAAACAAAGCAAGCAAAATTAAGTGATATTCAAATCATTCACGCTAACCAGGATTTGCAGGAAGCTATGTGAGATTCCTGGGAATGCAATTGGATAAAAATCTATCATGGGGCTCACATATAGAGTACCTCGCAAATAAATTAATAGACTAACATTTGCAATGAGTATATTGTAGAGTGCTACCAGTATGAACATAAGAAAAGCAGTATATCACATCTACTTCGAGTCAGTAATAAAGCATGGAATTTTATTTTGGGGTAACTCAAACCATGTGTGTCGAACATTAAAACTTCAGAAGATTATCATTAGAAATATACACAACGTAGGGCGGATAAAATAATGTCGGTCACTCCTAAAACATGTAAGTTCATTAAGCGTTCCCTCACTATACATCTACGAGCTGATTCCCTTTGTACACAGTAACACTGATTCATTTGTAGCAAATGATTTTCAACCTGGTTACGAAACCAGGAATCAAAATAATTTCATCCTGCCCACCCACAGTTTAAAACTTCATGCTCAAACGGCACAGTACATGAGCATGAAAATTTATTACATAATGAAAACAAGAGAACTGCTCAGCGTAAATTTCGAAACACTGCAAAAAAGTTATATAAGAAACTGGTGCAGGAATGTTACTATTCAGTAGAAGAATTCATGAGTGACAGCCTGAAAATCTGAGCATAAGAGGACTAGTACTCAGCACTTTTAATTTTTAAAAGTTATAACTTTCTAAGAAAAACTATTAATTGATTAATTAATTAATTACTCAGTTCAGTATATTATATTAACGATATTACAAGAAAAATTGTTGCAGTTTTTGCGATTTGACGAGTCTTCTTTACATTAAGCCAATAACTTGAATTTGTTTGTTATAAGACAATAAACTTCTATTTTATTCTGTTTGCCAGGGACACGAGCAGAGCGGGAGATAAACGGATTTTAGTTGCAGGTATCGTACAACTTAACACAGGGCAGTGTAAAGAATTTAGGTTATGCAGCTGCACAGTGTGCGTTAGTTGGTTGATTTTGGGGAGGGGACCAAACAGCAAGCTCATCGGTCTCATCGGATTATGGAAGGATGGGGAAGGAAATCGGCAGTGCTCTTTCAAAGGAACCATCCTGGCATTTGCCTGAAGTGATTTAGGAAAATCATGGAAAACCTAAATTAGGATTGGCGGGCGCGGGTTTGAACCGCCGTCCTCCCGAACGTGAGTCCACTGTGCTGACAACTACGCCACCTCGCTCAGTGCACAGCGCGTCTCCACCAGTCAGCGCGTCCACACTGAAGCTCTCCCTGTCTTCAACTGACTCCCGTTCGCTCCTGAACACCTCCGAGAGGGCGCACTGTTTTGTCGCACATTCCGGCCAAGTACAAGCATAGCTTCCAGGTGCAACTCAATGGCCCAATCGCCTGGTGTCAAAAGCGCGCCATACAGATGCCTTATTCGCCCGTTTAAACTCAGACATTTTCGCGAAAGATTTCGAAGCTTCTGCTGCGGACTTCCAGCAACCAGTGGAAACATTCGCCCTCGAATTCGGTGGGAATGTTCGTTCCACCTACGCGCTCCAAGTCAGGTATGTCAAGACAGAGAAAGCTGGGGTCCTCTCCTCGTTCTTCGATTTGGCTCTGAGCATTATGGGACTTAACATCGGAGGTCATCAGTCCCCTAAAACTTAGAACTACTTAAATTTAGCTAAGCTAAGGACAGCACATACATCCATGCCTGAGGCAGGATTCGAACCTGCGACCGTACCGGTTGCGCGGTTGCAGAATGAAGTGCCTAGAACCGATCGGCCACAGTTCTTCGATTTCCCCACCTGCTATTGTCCTCTATATTCCAATGGTTCAGTCGACCGTTCATAATCTCGAAGAGAGCAGAAAATTTGCCTTAGTCCACAGCCAAACTAACAGATTGGATTTCATACAAAACAAGGAGTGTTCATAAAATAGAGGTTGATGAACATAAAATGAGACTTAGGCTTAAATAAAACACATATCCCACAGATTACTTCCTATAGACATCGATCTGAGTAAAATATGATAAAGGTGACATACCATACTTTGTTGATAGGATACACTTTAATGAAAGATGTACTCAAATATACAGAAATCTCTCAACCTGAAAGATTGTCATCGAGATGTTAAACTGTATCCATTAAAAGTAATCATTACATCATCAGTACTTGCTATCCAGAGCTACAAAAGTATTACGTGTCTGAGCTGGATAGCAACATGGTCAACTTATGAGGGGCTGTCAAAGGCGGGATATGCTCTTTGTCAATAATGCGAGGGAGAACTATCAATAGTGCTGTTTTTACACTCCGTAGACAAAAAGTTGGGGGATGTTAGATGCTAGTTACTGCTGTATTTAATGATTAATAAATATGATAATAGATGTATCTGAATGATCCTTTTCCCTTATTCTACAGCATATATCACTTGACTAACATCGATGTTAAAATCATTGGACTTTTGTGGTCGATTATTACCGCCCTTCGATGATGAAACCAGAATCATTATCGATTATTAGACCTGTTGTTGTTGCAAGAGGTGGCAGTTCTGTGCACTACATTTCGCGCCAAATCACCTACAGCTTTAATCGTGTACTATTCCTGCGATATTTTATACAGGAAGTAAGAGAAACTTCATTATTCTCTATCCCTCGAGCAGCTGTAATTTTAATGGTGAGCAGAGTACATGCGACACAGAGCGACCTAGACTGAGAACTGCTAGTAAAGTGCTGAAGTGACTCCCTGAGCGTTTGTGTTTTTGAATTTCAATTCGTTGAAGCCTCAAATCACGTTGTCCCCTTGTTGACAGGTGCAGGCGGTGAAGGCCGCTCCTGGATCCTCTGTGCGGGTAGACTGTGCCAGTGGCAGCACCGCCTCTAGCGGAGTCGGCTGGAACCCGCTCGGCATGCTGTCCAACCTGCTGCTGGGCTACAGCGACGAAGACGACGACGACGACGATGATGACGATGACGATGACGATGACGTAGTCGGCTCCAGCGGCGAACGTGCTGGTGAGCATCCCGTATGGAACTCAGTAGACCTGAATTGTTGTCTTGACTCGTTGTGATGTCTGGAAGATCTGTCGTGTCGCTCCAAATTCCATACATTTAATACAGAATTACTCCTTAGCGGTTTTAAATAAATAGACAAGGTAGCGAACAGCATACATAAGTAAAGAAATTGACTAGATAAATATTGTATCTTTAATGATGCTGGCAAAACCAGCTACTTGTGCTTAAAACCAAATAAATGCTTATAGTACATTCGCAACTGAGATGCGTGATAATTTAGAGAGATCCACTTTAGTTGTACCGATATGTATTCAAATCACGATCGTTTCGAGATTTTAAAATCCCATCTTCAGGTGTGTGAAATTATATTATTTCGTAATACGTAACATGTGGTCGGGCCAGGGACGTCCTCCTCTAGCACTTACTTTTACTCAGTAGCAGTAGAAGACACCAGTAATATTATTCGAATTTTGGAAAGATCAGTATTATCGCAGCTGTTTTACTGAAAAATTCCATATAATTTTGTTCACAATATGTCATATTTCAAGTCAAAATTTATGAAAAGGAGTTTCTTTATTTTCGTTGTTACAATCGATATGTTATAGCTCTGAATGTGCTGTTAAAATTGTTTTTTAGGAACATTTGAAATTACGAAATGTTTGGCACACTTAAAATTTCTATTATTAATTATGCGACCTACTACTGTTTCTTATGTTTATTTCTGGATTCATTCATAAAATAAGAATCGAAACTAGTAGAAATTTGTCAAGAAAAACTGTAAACCCTTTGGAATATTGTTATTACCGCGGAGTGAGGTAGTAGACAGTGTGAGATAATAAAATATGAGAAAATAAATTATTGTAAAAACAAAAATTTTGCAACGACATGATTCGAAATTGTTTAGATCAATTGAACCACGAGAACCTAAAATGTGAGAATTTCAGCTTTAAGAATCAGACCCCCTGAAATGAGAACTGGAGCCAACAGTGCGAGAAAAGATTTTTTTATTTTATTTATTTAGACATCAAGTTCGTAGGACCAAATTGAGAAGCAAATCTTCAAAGTCATGGAACGTGTCAGTACATGAAATTACAACATAAAAGTAATAACAGATAAAAATAAAATGTTCATGAGCTCGAAAACTTTCGTTCCATAAGTTTAAGTAAACGCAATCAGCAACACAACAAGAATCAGCCTAATTTTTCAAGGAACTCCTCGACAAAATAGGAGGAGTGACTCATAAGGCAACTCTTCAGTTTAGATTTGGAAGCGCGTTGATTACAGCTTAGATTTTTGAATTCGGATGGTAGCTTATTGAAAACGGAAGCAGCAGTATACTGCACACCTTGAAACGTCCCCTTAGAAAAATTATACACGACTGTGCTTAAACTGACACAGAATATTTTTAGCGCAACGCAATCTGACTTCCAAGAATCCCTACGAAAGAATGGCCCTGACTAACATTAACCTATACCTTTCACAAATCACTTACCTCACAAAAATCTTAGTTACTCGAACTACTGCAATACAGCGAACGCCACAACTGCCAGCTAACTAAAAGATTCAAACTACGGAAGTCACTAACTACTGATAGGCACAGATAGCAAATGAAAGATTTTAATAGAGAACAAACAATGTATTTACCTTTATAGTCATTATATATATATATATATATATATATATATATATATATATATATATATATATATATATCAGTTCATGACACCAATTCTTACAAATTTCAAAACTCCGCCATCTCTCTCCCCACGTCCACCACCGCTGGTGGCTCACCTCCAACTGCGCAACGCTAAGCGCTGTTAGCATCCAGCTGCCGCTGCCCAACTCTACAATGGCAGACAACAATGCAAACCAGCCAAAGACTGCACACGGCACAGCCAGTGATTTTCATACAGAGCGATACGTGGCGGCGGCGTTACCAATAAAAAAACCTAAACAGCCTACTTACAAACTTTCTGCACAAGAGTTGAGGACGTCCGATCCAAATGCAGGTTAGATTTCTGCCGAGTATTAACTGATTGAAAGCTGCTTATTCTTGGGAATAAGATAATATTATTAACAAGAAATGACAGTAAGGAATATATGCATTGAGAGGCCAATGTCAAAATACCTAGTCCCGTGAACAGGAGTCGACAAGAGGTTCGTGAACTTGCAACACATATTGCCCGAACCGCCCATTTCTGAGCCAAAAATATCCGTTTAGAACGGGAAGTTACCCCAAAATATAATACCACACGACATAAGCGAATGAAAATAAGCAAAGCACACTGATTTTCGTCTCGAACGATCACTCACTTCAGATACCGTTCGAATTGTAAAAATGACAGCATTAAGTCTTTGAACAAGATTCTGAACGTGGGCTTTCCATGACAGTTTACTATCTATCTGAACACTTAGAAATTTTAGCTGTTCGGTTTCACTGATCATATGCTCATTCTGTGCAATTAAAACCCCCAGGTTTTGTTGAAGTGTGTGTTAGGAACTGGAAAAAGGAGTCGCACGTGTTCAGGTCTGGAGAATATGTCGGCTAATCGAGGCCCATGCCAGTGGCCTCGGGGAACCCCAGAGCCAGAATGCGGCCTCATAGTGCTCCTCCAGAAAATCGAATACTCTCCTGCTTCGATGGGGTTGAGCTCCGTCTTGCATGAACCACATATTGTCAAAATCAGTATCACTTTGGTTAATAGGAATGCCACCGAGGAATGTCGCACCGATTATTTCGATACTGGACACTGCACGCGACATTGTCACCCGTTGAGGGTGAAGAGACCTCTCGATCGCGAAATGCGGATCCTCAGTCCCCCGAATGCGCCAATTTTGCTTATTGACGAACCCATCTAAATGAAAGCGAGCTTCGTCGCTAAACCAAACCATACTAATCCCCATCGTGCCCTGAGGCCAATCGTGCAGTCTCAGCGTCCTAACGCAAACCCTCCAGAAGTTATGACGATTTTACTTCTTATAGTTCAATAATTGTCACCCTGAATATTTCCCACCAGCACCGACCAAAGACAAAAAACCACTGACTAGCAAAATATATTGTTCGTCCTATCCATCACCCTTAAATGCTTTGTGACTCAGAAAGTAGAATGAAGCTTTAGCTGTATGAAGTTCCTTTTTATTGGACTCACGACCTGTTTCGTGGCGTTACAACCATATCTTCAGGTGATTATCTACATGAATACACATACCATTATATTTACCCTTAATGGGCAAAGTGAGTTATGACATCGTAATATGGTGACTAATTTCGATTGCCTCAATAGAGTTAACTAGCACATTAATTTTAGAACTCTCTCCCTCCCCCCCCCCCCCCCCCCCTTACTCTCCGCTCCCCACCGAGCGAGGTGGCGCAGTGGTTAGCACACTGGACTCGCATTCGGGAGGACGACGGTTCAATCCCGTCTCCGGCCATCCTGATTTAGGTTTTCCATGATTTCCCTAAATCGCTTCAGGCAAATGCCGGGATGGTACCTTTGAAAGGGCACGGCCGACTTCCTTCCCCATCCTTCCCTCACTCGAGCTTGCGCTCCGTCTCTAATGATCTCGTTGTCGACGGGACGTTAAACACTAATCTCCTCCCTCCTCTCCGCTGCCCCTTCCCTCATCATTCTTTATTATCTTTTTTAGCGTGTTTCGGATGTCACAAGTCTTTGTGTACTGATTGTTACGCAATGCATCTTCGGATCTCTTACTGCTGCGCTTGTCCCTGTTTTCTTTTTGATTATGGTAATGTACTTTTAGTTTTTATCGTTATGTTAGTACGCACTTACATAGGTGTACTAATTTGGCTGGAAAAAAATGTTGTTCATGCAATTTTCCGGTCTCTTCGCGTTCACACCTCTTGCCGCGCGCGCGATCTAGACCACAGGTCGCCGAACTACGAGGTATTTGAATTTGCTTGATAAAATATAGGGAACACAAGACGTTGCTGTACAATTTAAATTTAAGTATTATTAATTTACGTATTATTAATGATGGAATTTAAGCATTATTAGTGATGGAATACCTTCGCACGTATTGAAATGTCTGCTGCTATTTTCGAATTCCGGGCGATATGTTCATACACTGCACGATACATAGGCAGGTACTTTGTGAGAAAGGTTCAGATATCTCTCGTCTACTGAAATTAATCTTTTTCTGTTGCGAAATTCTTTCGGGGACATGCGCTCAATCACCGTCAGTTCGACGCTTTTCTTGAAGAAATTGATCCTGGATTCTGTAACTTGTCTTGTACACAGAAGGGATGTGGCTCACTTGCGGCAAAGTCCAGTTCGTTTTTACGAGCTCCGAAACGATAAAAATGGAAATGCCGTGTGGCGAGGGCCTGCCGTCGGGTAGACCGTTCGCCTGGTGCAAGTCTTGCGAGTTGACGCCACTTCGGCGACTTGCGTGTCGATGGGGATGAAATGAATATGATAAGGACAACACCCAGTCCTTGAGCGGAGAAAATCTCCGACTCAGTCGGGAGTCGAACCCGGGCCTTTAGGTGTTGTAAGTAGGCTGTTTAGGTTTTTATGTTGGTAACGCCACGTAGCGCTCTGTATGAAAATCACTGACTGTGCTGTGTGCAGTCTGTGGCTGGTTAGCATTGTTGGAATATTCGCTATTGTAGTGTTGAGCAGTTGGATTTGAACAGCGCGTAGCGTTGCGCAGTTGGAGGTGAGCCGCCAGCAGTGGTGGATGTGGGGAGAGAGATGGCGGAGTTGTGAGAGCGGACGATCTGATCGTGTGTCCATCAGATAGAGTAAATTTCTAATACTATATTTCATGAAATGATGACTTCTGAATATTATTAAGGTAAATACATTGTTTGTTCTCTATCAAAATCTTTCATTTGCTAACCATGCCTATCAGTAGTTAGTGCCTTCAGTGGTTAGAATCTTTTATTTAGCTGGCAGTAGTGGCGTTCGCTGTATTGCAGTAGTTTGAGTAACGAAGATTTTTGTGAGGCAAGTGATTCATGAAAGGTTTAGGTTATTGTTAGTCAGGGCCATTCTTTTGTAGGGATGATTGAAAATCAGATTGCGTTGCGCTAAAAAAATATTGTGTGTCAGTTTAGTGATAATCAGAATAAGTAAAGAGAGAAATGTCTGAATACGTACAGTTTTGCTCAGCTGTTTGAAAATCAAATAACGTAGAGGTTTATGAGAACAGTAATTCATTAATTTTTCAAAGGGGATATTTCAGTGTGACATGCCGTCGCGGTGACCACTCAGCTACCAGGGGCGGACTCCGAAACGATGAAACTGATGTTTTTCTCACTGACAAAGATACAGATGATCCATAGCTATCAGATCATACCTGGCTGTCAAAGCTGTCAACTGTAATCGACATCACAACCCACATGAATGAACTGAACTTGAAATTTCAGGGAGAGAATAGCCTCGTCTGTGATCTCTACAGAATCAACAGATTTCGAAGATAGCTGTCATTGTTTGTAGCACAGCTGGAGCGAGAAAATTATTCTCATTTTCGCAGTTGCAAAGAATTCTGTGCTACATTCACCGAAGAGTCCAACCTTTACTTACCGTATATCAAAAGAATTATTCGCGACTCTACGAATCATGTTATGGACAGATTTCAGGCCTAGACAGAAATGAGAGCGACATTCTTCTGTTCCAGAGCCGTGATGATGTGACAGGTGAACTACAGTTGCAGGTAACTGATTTGCAAGCAAATGACTTGTAGTAAAAAAGAGAACACACAAGAGAAACTTGTATTTTACTGCAGCTTAGCTAATGTCGCGTTCCCGAAACTGAAAAGTTTCCCGCTGGTATGGTACCAGTGTTTTAGAACAACTTATGACTGTGAGCAAACATTTTCACAAATTTAGTACGTTAAGTCAGCACACCAAACGAGACTGGTGAACGTTTGAAAGCAGTTCTCTTGATCGAATGCAGCAATACCAAACCAAACATTGAGGATACCTTGAAATCCAAACGTCAGTTTTCGTTTTTTGCTGCTTAGTTTGTGAGATTCGGGTATGTGAACACCATGTATGTCGAATGTAACTTTTTCTTTTCTAAAGTCGCCTAATTGATAACTTTTTTTTGTAAATAAATATGTTGGTCGGCATCGTCTTTCGTGCATTGAATCCCACTCAACCATGATTAACAAGGAAGGCTGAACATAATTTTTCGTTGACTGCCTTTTTCCCCAGAGCTTTCGATCTGACTAGGAAGTCTTGTACAGAATGACGATGCAGCCCGCGTTTGCCATTTTGTCGCTTATCCGGCCTCCTGTGAAAAAAGTTTGGTGACCTCTGCTCTAGACTATGGCACACGCGCTTTAGATCCTAGGCAGCTCATTATTTTCGCGACTTTTGTGTTATATTGTACGAGGTGGGGTCCGCTGAATATTCTGGCACCAAGAGCGTGAATAATGGTTAGTTTTTTCAGTCTATTTTACTGTTCCTTCGTACCGCCAACACTGTTATTTACTTCAAAGTACCGATTTTTCTACAGTGGAAATCCAGTATTGGACCTAAGACTTGCTTCCACAATTTATCTTTAGAACTACACTCCTGGAAATGGAAAAAAGAACACATTGACACCGGTGTGTCAGACCCACCATACTTGCTCCGGACACTGCGAGAGGGCTGTACAAGCAATGATCACACGCACGGCACAGCGGACACATCACGAACCGCCATGTTGGCCGTCGAATGGCGCTAGCTGCGCAGCATTTGTGCACCGCCGCCGTCAGTGTCAGCCAGTTGGCCGTGGCATACGGAGCTCCATCGCAGTCTTTAACACTGGTAGCATGCCGCGACAGCGTGGACGTGAACCGTATGTGTAGTTGACGGACTTTGAGCGAGGGCGTATAGTGGGCATGCGGGAGGCCGGGTGGACGTACCGCCGAATTGCTCAACACGTGGGGCGTGAGGTCTCCACAGTACATCGATGTTGTCGCCAGTGGTCGGTGGAAGGTGCACGTGCCCGTCGACCTGGGACCGGACAGCAACGACGCACGGATACACGCCAAGACCGTAGGATCCTACGCAGTGCCGTAGGGGACCGCACCGCCACTTCCCAGCAAATTAGGGACACTGTTGCTCCTGGGGTATCGGCGAGGACCATTCGCAACCGTCTCCATGAAGCTGGGCTACGGTCCCGCACACCGTTAGGCCGTCTTCCGCTCACGCCCCAACATGGTGCAGCCCCCCTCCAGTGGTGTCGCGACAGGCGTGAATGGAGGGACGAATGGAGACGGGTCGTCTTCAGCGATGAGAGTCGCTTCTGCCTTGGTGCCAATGATGGTCGTATGCGTGTTTGGCGCCGTGCAGGTGAGCGCCACAATCAGGACTACATACGACCGAGGCACGCAGGGCCAACACCCGGCATCATGGTGTCGGGAGCGATCTCCTGCACTGGCCGTACACCTCTGGTGATCGTCGAGGGGACACTGAATAGTGCACGGTACATCCAAACCGTCATCGAACCCATCGTTCTACCATTCCTAGACCAGCAAGGGAACTTGCTGTTCCAACAGGACAATGCACGTCCGCATGTATCCCGTGCCACCCAACGAGCTCTACAAGGTGTAAGTCAACTACCCTGGCCAGCAAGATCTCCGGATCTGTCCCCCATTGAGCATGTTTGGGACTGAATGAAGCGTCGTCTCACGCGGTCTGCACGTCCAGCACGAACGCTGGTCCATCTGAGGCGCCAGGTGGAAATGGCATGGCAAGCCGTTCCACAGGACACATCCAGCATCTCTACGATCGTCTCCATGGGAGAATAGCAGCCTACATTGCTGCGAAAGGTGGATATACACTGTACTAGTGGCGACATTGTGCATGCTCTGTTGCCCGTGTCTATGTGCCTGTGGTTCTGTCAGTGTGATCATGTGATGTATCTGACCCCAGGAATGTGTCAATAAAGTTTCCCCTTTCTGGGACAATGAATTCACGGTGTTCTTATTTGAATTTCCAGGAGTGTAGTTGCCGGTCAAGCAGTTGTTTTGCCATACCACATCTTTAGCGGTGTAGTTTTTACTTTAAACTGATGAAGAACGGCGGGTCTTCCATATAATCCCAGTGTTGCTCATCTTACAACTTGAGTATGTACTATCACAGCTACTGGGGACTTATACTATAGAGTAAGTACAATGGCTATGTGTTTTTATATAGGTAATTACCTGAAGATGTGGCTGTAATGCCAAGAAATCTGTCTTGAGTACAGTAAGAAAGATTATCATACAGCTGAAGCGGTTTTCTATTTTCCAAGACGCAGTTTCGAAGTTGTGGTTGTCCAGACTACATAGTATTTTGCTTTCTGTGTCGTTGCACACTGGTTGATCCAAATTACATATATAAATAATTAAAATTCAAATTTACGGATATATGGCGGTAAACAGAGAAAATTATTGTGGTCTTTTGTAAACTCACCTTAAAATCTCAACACAGTACTCAATTTTTTTTTTTAAAAAAAAAGAAAAGGATTTCTTGGTGCCTTCAGCTGCCATGTTTTAACGTACTTAACACTAGGAAGATTATGATTATTGTACATAAATTTGCTACTTAACCTGCATATGCTTTTGTTCTCACTTACATTTAATTATCGTTCATCATTGGTGTAAATATGACTGTATGTAATTTCTTTAAAATAACCTGTAAATATTTGTTCTGTTATTGTGAGAGCACGTAATTTTTGAATAGCTGGTACAAAGATCTTATATACGAAATCTGTCACAGTACTCTAATGAAACAGTACTGAGAACTACGAGAGTCGAATAAAAACTGCTTTATGGTTGCGTGATGTTTCGCATTATAGTCGTATTTATGAATGATTGTAGCGATAAGTTTACATTCTTGCTTCTGTAACGCTTCGCCGTAGAACTGATAGAAAGTTGTCTAGGAATTTCCCATTTTGCAGGTCTTTTTGTTCATTTAAAACTCTCTCAGACTGATCTTAGAGATGGATGGAAATTTCAATGTCTTCCATCACATTCTTGATTTTTTTTTCTTTCTGTAACTTATGTAATATTTAAAATGATGCATCTATGCTAGGTATTTTGTGGTTGATGTCTTTTAAGCGTGCAGCAAATGTGGATTGATTATTGTCGCTTATTGTCGTGTGTTCGTTAAATCGTGTGCTAACTTTTCTTCCTGTTTGTCCAGTATAAAATTTTGGGTATTCTTTACAGATTCCTGATAGCGAAAACGGTTCTGTTCACGTGGTATATATCTCAATAATCGTTGTTGATTGTTAGTGGTTCTGTAACTGGAGTATAATTTTTCTTGTAAAGTCTTAATGAAAATATCAGATAATGTACCTGCTAGACATGAGCCCATTGCTACCCCATGTTTTTGGAGATAAATTTTGTTCTGGAATAAGAAATAATTGTAGGAAGTGATTAATTATAGCAGTTCTGTAATTTCACAAATTTATCCTTAAGTGATTGTCTTACATTTGAGGAAGCTATTTTTATTGATTTCTATAGTTTCTGTGACTGGTATGTTTGTGGACATGTTAGATATATCGATTGACAAGAGTATTCCATTTTCTCGTACATGAAATAAGGATAATGGCTGCTGATGGCATCAAGAAATCTTTTAAAAAACTGCGGACTCTATCGCATTGAAAAGGATGGAATCATTGCCCACGCAGGCACAGGGTAAATTACTACAGTATCATCGGATTAAAGTGAAGGTATTGAACGCCACGGAGCCATTCAAGTTTAACAATCAGTGTATACGAGACAACACCACACCAAAATATTCCAGGATGTCCGCCTCCAGTAGCTGACTGGTCAGCGCGACAGAATGTCAGTCCTAAGGGCCCGGGTTCGGTTCTCGGCTGGGTCGGAGATTTTCTCCGCTCAGGGACTGGGTCTTGTGTTGTCCTAATCATCATCATTTCATCCCCATCGACGCGCAAGTCGCCGAAGTGGCGTCAAATCGAAAGACTTGCACCAGGCGAACGGCCTACCCGACGGGAGGCCCTAGTCACACGACATTTATATTTATTCCATCACAATTAGAAACAAATCAAGAGGGGCACAACGTACAAAAAAACAATGCGAACGAAATTGGGTGACCAGGAAATCCGACGCAGCTGCGGACCCTGTAGCACTGAAAAGTCAACGGGTATTAACAATGTCCATGACTGCAACCCCACATCCGGTTTTGCAACGTAACAAAACTTACGAAATATTATATCGGAAGGGCGTTCAGTAAGTAATGCAACACATTTATTGAACCGTGAATTTACTTTCAAAACTTTCAATTAAGAATTTACTTTATTTACTAGCGATTCATCAAGAACATTAAAACATTTAATCACACTATGTGAGCATGGAAGTAGTTGCCAGTGGATAACTGATGAAAACAAATCAAATTTCTTTCAACAAATGGAAATTTATTCCTAAAAGCCCCCTTTCTTTTTATGATCAGAAAGCACCCTCTAAATATCAAGATACAATTTATTCAGAGGCGGAAGGAACAAATTTTTGACAGTATGAGCTTTCGGGCTGCTCCCTTTTGACACGGCCGTAGTCACGACTGCTCACAACAACCTCCGAAACACTACACTGGTGCAAATCTGCAACACACCAGATTACTTTAAACTAAAAATTTTAACAACTCAAACAAGCACATAAACTATGTACCCCGTAGGAGGGATGGAAATGGTACAAAACACTAACATTAAAAGATTAACTTGCCACCGAAGGTGCAACTTGATTTAAGAAGAAAACTCTTACGGTGGAAGATTGGCAACTTTATATACTAAAATAACCATTTAAATAAAAATCCCATGAAATGCAATCTTACATAAAATATACAAGGTTAGCCAAACATGCTCTACATTACACATATACCGCCTCTCAAGATGATAGGCAAGATAAAAACATTTTTCAGAATTCGGCCGTTACACTTCAAACAATAAATGGTTAATACCGAATCCGAGAAACGTCACAGAGGCAGCTATTAACGTATGGCAGACCGACAGACAGACACTAACTGCCTAACAAATGCGGACGAGAGACAGACGAGCAAGCTGTGGACGAGAGACTGACCACGAAAAGAAGTAGAATTTAACAAGTAAATGAAACAACATCTCACGAATCACTTAACCTCTAATAAACTACGATGTCTGGCGAAGACCTGGCGCTGCACCCCCAAAACGCTCTCCCGAACCGTCCGATGCCAGCATCATCAACGGACACACGAAGGCGCACCGATCTCCCGTCTCACGGCGTCGCAGCTCGCCCCGGCCAGCCGATGTGGTGGGTTGACTCCTGTTGCTCTCGTGTCGGCCGCGAAGCCACTACCCTTCCCTATACGGCGCTGCTCCCTGGACTGACGTGGCGACCTCACTTGCGCCGACGCTCAAGACGGACAAGTCATATTGTGTCGCAGTGCGCGACCGACCAAACGATCGATCCAACCGCCAATGACCATTGCCTGAACAAACTCGAGAAGACTGGCGGCTCAGCACATACTAGCACTCCGGACGACAGACACTGACTGCCCCACACTGACCCGTCTGACCAACTGTCCGACTGGCGAGCTCATAGCGCCGCTTAGATGCACGTGAACAGGCAACCTTTCCCACCATAGGGAGACACCAAAGCTGCGATCGCCACAGCGGCGCCACCGCCAGAAACGGAGGGCGACTGCATCACACTACGCGCTCGGCGCCCTCTTCAAAACAGCAATTTTTACCACGGCTCATTTATTTTTCTGGAAGCACGTTGGTTTCATTCAGGCCTGTAACACACCATATTATCACCCAATTTTTTGTTACAAAACCTATTTTCAACATAATCTATGTTCAATGCGACAGCCTTACGCCACCTTACTGGGAGGGTCTGTAAGTCCCCACTGTACCACTCCACTGAAAGACGTCGGAGCCAACGTCCTGCTGTATCAATAACCTCCCAGTCACCCAAGTACTACTTACTGTGGAGTGCATCCTTCATTGGGCCAAACAGACAGGAGTCTGAAGATGAGAGACCTATGCTATAAGGTGGATGAGGAAGAACAGTCCAATGAAGTTTTGCGAACTCCACTCGGGTTCCGGAGGCTTGTTCACAGGCCCAGAAGGAGAGATTCTTTTGCATTTTTTGGCGATGAGCACGCAATTTTCTGAGGGTAGCGCAATGTACTTTAGTGCTCCGTTGGTTCATGATGGAGGACTTCAAACAGAATAACCTCTTCTTCAGAGTCTCAGAAGACCATCGTCGTCGGTTTACCGGCTGAAGGTGCGACTTTGAACTTTTTCTTCGGAGAAGAGGTGGTGTAGCGCCACTCCATGCATTGCCGTTTTGCTTCCGGTTCGAAGTGATGAACCCATGTTCCATCAGCTGTGACGATATTCGTCAAATCAGCCTACTAACGCCCAAGCAGTTCCGCACAGACGGTCCTCCGTTGCTTTTTATGGTCTTCTGTTAGGCGTCGAGGAACCCACCCGAAGCCGGCCGCAGTGACCGAGCGGTTCTAGGCGTTTCAGAGTGGGACCGCGCGACAGCTAAGGTCGTAGGTTCGAATCCTGCCTCGGGCTTGGATGTGTGTGATGTCCTTAGGTTAGTTAGTTTTAAGTAGTTTTAAGTTCTAATGGACTGATGACCTCGGATGTTAAATCCCATAGTGCTCAGAGCCATTTGAACCATTTGATCCCACATTTGAGTACCCCAACTGGTGGATGAGTTTATCAAAACTAGACATGATTGTCGTATTGGGATTGCCGCTATCGTTTTTGAATAAAAATCTGGCATTTCAGTCTTTGATCGCTATTTTTTATTTTCAATGACCGGTTTCAGCCTAGCTGCCCATCTTCAGATCATATATTGCAGTTACAGAGTAACCTGTCAGTACAGAACTATCGGTTTGCTGTCACAACTAAAAAGAAAGTTCAGTTATGACTGCGAACCAATATTTCTGTACTGAAAGGTTACTCTGTGACTGCAATATACAGTATGATCTGAAGATGGGCAGCTACCCTGACACCGGTCATTGAAAATTAAAAATAGCGATCAAAGACTGAAATGCCAGGTTTTTATGGTGGGTGAGTGTCAGCACTATCAGCAGAAACGTCCAGTTGAGCAGCTAGGTGTTTCATTGTGATACGCCGACCACCTCGCATGAGAGTGTCCACACGTTCCAGTACTGGAGAAGTCTCAGGTGTGTGCAGCCAGCCGGCACGGTAGAGATCGGACAGGTTTGCGCGACCTTGTTTCCATGATGACAGACGCCTCGCCCAACGACTCACCGTGTTTTTGTTCACTGTCAGGTCTCCGTAGACATTCTGCAAGTGCCTATTAGTATCAGCGATGCTCTGGTTTTCCGCCAAAAGGAACTCAATTACAGTTGTCTGCTTGGAACACACCTCCATTACAGACGCCATTTTAAAAGCCTATGTATAACACCGACATTTATCGGAACTTCATGAAACCATAGGGGCTGAAGCGGAAATATTTCACGATGTCCCACAAAAAAATTCCGCATTATTTCAGGAGAAATTGGACGAGAAAAACAATTAGTTGCATTACATATTGAAAGTCCTTCGTAAATACTTACGAAATAATAAATTGTGGCTACTCATCAAGTAGGAATGTTAGCTAAAGATCTCAGAAACTCGTGCTGCCTTCATGTTACGTGTAAGTGAGGAGGATTGAGGGGTATGGCACCTTTATTTATCATCTTTTAATATATTCGTCTATAACTCTCCATATACGTGCCTGATTTGAAATGTACACTACTGGCCATTAAAATTGCTACACCAAGAAGAAATACAGATGATAAACGGATATTCATTGGACAAATATATTATACTAGAACTGACGTGTGATTACATTTCCACGCAATTTGGGTGCATAGTTAATGAGAAATCAGTAGCCAGAACATCCAGCTCTGGCCGTAATAACGACCTTGATACGCCTGGGCATTGAGTCAAACAGAACTTGGATGCCCATGCAGCTTCAACACGATACCACAGTTCATCAAGAGTAGTGACTGGCGTATTGTAAAGAGCCAGTTGCTCGGCTACCATAGACCAGACGTTTGCAGTTGGTGAGAGATCTGGAGAATGTGCTGGCCAGGGCAGCAATCGAACGTTTTCTGGATCCAGAAAGGCCCGTACAGAACCTGCAACATGCGGTCGTATATTATCGTGATGAAATGTAGGGTTTCGCAGGGATCGAATGTAGGGTAGAGCCACGGCTCGTAACACATCTGACATGTAGCATCCACTGTTCAAAGTGCCGTCAATGCGAACAAGAGGTGATCGAGACGTGTAACCAATGGCACCCCACACCATCACGCCGGTTGATGACGAATACACGCGTCCAATGTGCGTTAACCGCGATGTCGCCAAACACGCATGCGACCATCATGATGCTGTTAACAGTGACGTTTTGCCATTCGTGCCCCACGTTTGTCGTTGAGTACACCATCGCAGGAGCTGCTGTCTGTGATGCAGCGTCAAGGGTAACCGCAGCCATGGTCTCCGAGCTGATAGTCCATGCTGCTGCGAAATCCAGTCATTAGATCTCGATCAACGCGAGCAGCAATGTCGCGATACGATAAACCGCAATCGCGATAGGCTACAATCCGACCTTTGTTAAAGTCGGAAACGTGAGGGTACGCATTTCTCCTCCTTACACGAGGCACCACAACAACGTTTCACCAGGCAACGCCGGTCAACTGCTGTTTGTGTATGAGAATTCGGTTGGAAGCTTTCCTCATCTCAGTACGTTGTAGGTGTCGCCACCGGCGTCAACCTTGTGTGAATGCTCTGAAAAACTAATAATTTGCATATCACAGCATCTTCTTCCTGTCGGTTAAATTTCGCGTCTGTAGCATGTCATCTTCGTGGTGTAGCAATTTTAATGGCCAGTAGTGTAGCCTGTTACTGATGTCCTCAGTATGCATCATATGATCAGATTGCTCCATTGGCTTAGTTATTATTACTTTTTATAATGAACAATAAATAAAACAGCAGTAACTTTCATAATAATCGCCGAGAATCATGTTTGAAGTCGCTGTACATGGATGATGTTGCTGTGTGGAAATGAGTACCAACGCTAGAAAATTGTACCGAAATCCACCAAAACCTGCAGAGCATTGACGCTTGATGCAGGGATTGATAATTGGCCCTTGACATTAAGAAATGTAATTTATTGAACATAAATCGCAGAAAGTCAATTCTTGTATAATTACAGCATTACAAAACAAATGTGGGAAGTAGTCGTATCCATCAAATATCTACATAGGAGTTTGCATACATAATGATTTGAAGTGGGACGACCACATAAAAGTAACTGCAGCTAATCTGATACCAGACTGAGAATTGCTGGAAGAGTCCTGAAGAAGTGTAGTTGACTCAGAAAGTTGGTAGCTTCGTAGCATAGAAAATCTTCGTTCGACTAATACTTGAATTTGCTAGTCAATTTGGGATATGTATCAGATAGGATTAATGGAGGAAACATACATCATCTAAAGAAGAGAAGTGAATTTCATTACGGGTTCACTTGGTAAGCGCGAAAGCGTCACGCAAACCCTCAGGGAGCTCCTCTGGCAGACGCAACAAGAGAGGCATTCTGCATCACCATATGGTTTACAGTTAAAATTCTGAGAGCGTACGTTTCTAGAAGAGTCAGCCAATACATTGCTTTCTCCTACGTATATCTCGCAAAAAGAGCACGAAGCTAAAATTAGAGAGTTAGAGGTCACACAGAGACCTACCAACAATCGCTTTTGCAGTGAACCATTTGGACTGAAGCAGGAAAGGGGCTAAGAGACAGTGGTACAAAATGTACCCTCCGCCACACCCCGAAGGTTCCTTGTAGAAATGTGTTTGTGATTGTCATCTGCTTTTATGACTTTGCTCATATTATTTATTTATTAGTACATACTCACAATTGGCAAGATACGAGAGTGAATCAAAAAGTAGGTTACATTAGCTTGCTGCGAGAGCACACTGTGTTTTGTGACCGTGGTCAATGTGTAGCATGCGGCAGTAACTGCTGGAACGTTCAGTATGACGGATGCTGTGGCATCTCGTCGTGTTGTGTGTGCAGAAAACTCTAGGCTCAACGGCGCGTCAGCTGGATGTTCAATTCAAATTGGAGGTGCATGTGCTATAACGGAGGTCTTCGCAAACACGATAGGCAACCCTTCGGGCACCTCGGGCACGCGTGCGGCCTACACGGCCCCTGCACGCCTCTGCGTCTCGAACTCGCCGTGTCGCAGTAACGGATGGCCACAAGGGGCCCTATTCTGTATAGTTCATACTGATCGGTGCAGTAGTTTAGCCTCGGTAATGACGTCATTTTCAGTTCTTTACCTAAAGTTGCTATTCTGTAAGCTTTTGAGACCTGTTACCGATCAGTCTGCCCGCCGATTTTCCATCTAATTTACTCGAGACGTGGTTAGGTTTCGATATGATTACTTGTTCGGTTCTGTGTATTTGTTTACAACTAGAATTTGTTATTTTAGAAATACTGAGTGGTTTTAGTTTCGGATTGTTGTTACAGTGAATGATTATAACAGAAAAAAACCATTTTCAATAAACGTTCTCACAAAAAACCTGTTAATTTTATGTAATTAAAAGTTCAAAAATCATTAAATTTCAAGATGTCAGCTCTCACTACGTATATGAAATGAGTGTTAGCTGCAATTACTAGCGACTTTCCATACTTTTTCCCACAAATGGTTTACGTATTAACTATCGAAAAACGTTTACAACTTTTAAGTAACAATTGAAAGGGATTTTGTGTACCTTTCAAAATTTCATGCATTTACGGCTTACGCCCCCATTGTTCAGCAACAAAGTCAGCCTGCGTCATTCTCCACGAAAATCAGCAGGAACAGAACGCTTACTGCATAGTAGTTGTTTTGGCCATGTGGTTAAGGCAACAGACTGTCGTGGATAATGACATAGATTCGCATCTGGCTGGGTATAAAAAATGTTTTTCCTCCTCGTGTTTCTAACGCATTCTGAGACTTTGCTCCTCGTGAGAGTTAAGTATTTTTCTGCAATATTTACAGTTATTTACAAGTAAAAGCGCACATCTCAGGAATGAGTATATTCGATTTCACGGCTTCCATATGTTTGAAAAGTGGAAGATGAAATTACAACGATGAAATTGCTGTACATGAAACAACTGACAGTGACTTTTTCTTACTGTAACGAATAATTCAACATTTTTTCCCAAATACGTAGTAATTTCTCAATGTGTGGTGGTTAGTCACAAACCTAAGAGCACAACTTAATTACTGCGAATGAAATTAGCAGCAGTCATCTTTATATGCTTGCTTGTCACAAGTATTTATCTGCAATTGAATCCTTAACAACAGCAGACAGAGATGAAAGATCCCTGCCATAATATTTTAGACTGTACTACTACATATGAAGCATTTTTATTCATCAGAATGTTTTGAACTATGACGAACTTCAGTAACTGCACTCTCCATGGGCTCTCGAAAAGACAGTTTTAAAATTTTGTTTTTAACACCCAAATCGTTGATGTATTATGATTTATTATGTATTATGAAGTAGGCTACTTCGATTATTTGGATCTCTAGGAGCGAGTTACAACCACGTTCTATACACATTCTTATTCTTTGACACACCATTAAATAATGTTTTGGATGTATTTGTACAACGTGGTACTACACACCATCATAACTCTTATTTAGAAACATAAAAATCGAAAACAAGATTTCAATTTGAATGAGAATAAAATGCCATAGTATGGCGTTTATGACAATTTCCAGATCACAATCAAATACCTTATCATTATTATGTATACATGGAAACACATGGTCAGCAAAATCTGAGCATTACTATGTACTCTAAACACACCTTTCGTTACAGCGAAGAATAGCATGCATGTGGCAGCTGCTAGCCGCTTCGCGTTCACGCCGCTATGCACACTGCAGTGCACCTGCTCGGATCTGTGGCCACTTGCTTTTGATTGGTTGGTGCGAGAACTGACAGCAGTACCTCGGTTTGCTAGAACCGTGTGACATCGCTTCCGAAACGATTACAGAATAACGTGGGAGCTCTCCTTCGAAAATAATGCCGCTCGGTGCTCTCGCTTACCGATATTAATGGCTAGTAGTGTGTTTGAACTTTTCTGGGAGAGTAAAGTGAATTGTATGTTCAATGCTTTTAGCGAGTAACAGCATATACCAGCTGGAAATATTTTCCTCATTTTTTTACGTTTTTCGTCGTTCCTTGGTTGCTTCGAAACTGTTGGAGGCACGTCAGTCTTCGCAATAAAGTGATAGGCAGTTTGATTTTTCCATATGTCCGTATGCATTCGCTTCTTTTGTTTATGAAGCATCTTCAGTGGCTTGTTAAATATACATATTCTGCAGCACAAGTTTCGTGAGGTTAAATCATAGTTTTGTGCTACTTAGGATATACAATGCTGGTAGTTCATGTGTGTGGTCCTGGAGATGCATTTACTCGGTCTCCACACTACGGATGACCGTATTCCGCCGTTTTTCCGCTCATGTTTATTACAACACTTCACATGCCCTTTTCATTGTATGTTGAATGTGTGTCAGTTTGCAGTATGCATTGATATCAAATGTCCCTGTATCTTTATCTTTCGTCTTTTGTTTGTGTTGTGTTAGTGGTTTGATATTTGTTCATTTGTTGTGTATGTGTTTTGTTATTTGTGAATGATATGTGTTTTATTCTTGTATGTGTCTGTGTGGGTGTGTTCATGTCTGTGTGTTTGTTCGTTTTGTTACGTGTGAATGATGTGTGAATGTGTTACTCTTTTGTGTGTGTGTGTGTGTGTGTGTGTGTGTTTGCTTGTTTTGTTATGTGTGAATATATCATTCTTTACGTGACTGGATTTGTGTGTGTGTGTGTGTGTGTGTGTGAGAGAGAGAGAGAGAGAGAGAGAGAGAGAGAGAGAGAGAGAGAGAGAGTGAGAAAGAGAGAGAGAGAGATAGAGAGAAATAGGGTTAACTGATTATTTATTCTGGTTATAAGGTACTACTTTTTTTATTTTTGACTCTGTCACTTTTTATGATACGTTCATAATTGGTTGTGGCCTTCAAAGACCAAAGACAGAAAAGCTTAAACTAAGACATGAGAAAAATGTCACTACTTTCACTAGATCTACTTGTGAGCTTAGTAGAGGACTACTATAATGCCTGTGGTTCATACCTACGGGCGGCATTTAATGAACAGGTGTTCATGCGTTTTCAGATAAACACAAAATCAGAAATCAGGGAATTATACATATAACCGAGTGTGCTTTTCATTCCCTATTCGTTACGCTAGATGGGCGCGTCCTTTATAAAACAATCATCAGTCGTAAAAAAACCATAAAATATGACAACTATTACTATAACAATTCAGTCTGTTGTTCATCAGATATGAAAACAAATGTGGGTCATGAAAACAGGAAAGTCTACTTAGCAAGTGAGGCCTTTACAATAAAAGAAACAGAGTAGCGAACCTTGTAGTATGTTTTTCGGTGCCAGGTGGCGCTACGCTTCATGCTGCTATATGTTCACGCCACTGGACACAGGCTTAGCAGAGAAAACACGGAATCGACGGCCAGAGCAGTTAGTTCCTTGCTGCAGCTCATAGACGCCATTCTTCCTGTTGGCGCAGACGCGTCCCGAAGACCACACTGCGGCTCTCGTTCATAGGGAAGACCATGACGCGCTGAAGCATGGGTGCAGGAAACAGCGACTACCTCAGCTAAGTGAACCGTAAATACCGGGTGGTTATAATTAAACTTCTCCTGTTTAACACGTTATAACATGTAAACTAATTACTGTACGATCACCAGACATGGGGAAGAGAAATAGTGCAGAATCAGTTCAACTGAAACACTTTTAATGTGTTGCTACGGTACATCATACCATTACATACAGGTACCATTACTGCTACAAAAGTGGCTCAATATGGCGTCCATCAGTGCCCAAACGAGTCTGAAAGCGCAGGATTGCATTCTGCACAGCAGAACGAACCATGTCCATAGGTACGCTGGCTACCTACCTTGACTCGCTGCGCCTCAGATCAGCACATGTGTGAAGGTTCCCCTGGTAAACCCTGCCCTTCAGGTAGCCACACAACCAGAAATCACAGGGAGTGAGATCAGGTGATCGTGCCGGACAAGCATTTGGAAACGATCGGCTGATAATTCGATCGCTTTCATATGTCTTTCGGAAAAGCAGATGAAATTCACTAGCGATGTGCAGCGGGGCCCCATCTTGCACGAAAACGCCCAGTTATCCAGTTAATTGGAACTTCTTCATCATGCTCCGCACAGCAGGTGGAGAAAGAGGACCCTTCCGTAACACTTGCAGCCGACGATATTCTCGAAGTTCAGCTGCAACATTGCTGTTATTTTGATAATAGAGCTTCACCAGTAATGCCTTGCCCCTTTTGCCCAAGCTCATGTTCACTGGTCAGGTGTGTGAGACTACAAATCACGATGACTGACCACGGCACCTGGTAGCCATAGCTGGAACTAGACGGTGGTGCTCTGACGCATGGAAATGAGGCACCCCATTCTCTGGCCATCAATGCTACTAAGTTCGTCACTCGTACGGTAATTAGTTGCCGTGTTATAACGTGTTAAATAGGGAAAGTTTAATTATAACCACACGGTATTAAAATATGCAATAGTTGCAAACTCATTTTCTCACTGGTGGGTTTATTCGGTTCTTTGCGTTTCGTGACGAATCTTAGGTTGTTCTACAATGTGTAACCGGCTATTGTGAAGATTGTCTTAAAGAGAACGCGTGCATCTACGGCGAAGAGTAAGGAAGGTGAAGTACAATTGCTTGTATAATTTCCTGATTCCTGATTTTATGTTCAGTTGACAACCGTAGAACACTTTTTATCACATTACGCCTGTAGGTATGAGCCATATGTATTGTAATAGTACTTTACTAAAGTAACAAGTAGATCTAGTGAAAATAGTTGCACTTGTTCCAAGTCTTAATTTAAGCTTTTCTTTTCTCTGTTGCAGCATCTGAAGATGGTTTTTGAAAGCCGAAACCGGTTATGACTGTATCATAAAAAACTGATTCAGTCAAAAATAAAAAAGACACCTTATAACCAGAATAATTGATAGATTAATTCCCCCCAAGCTTTCTCTCTCTAAGGAAAAGAGGCACACAGCAGTCAGTCGCAATTCCGCTAGGTTTTATTATTCTTACAAATATAGATTTCGGCTGTAAAAAGCCATCTTCAGTGCATTTTCGTTCCACTTCAACAGCCTGGCGGCAGTTCATGTCATCGTGTGTTGTTGCAGATTTATAGGCAGAACGACATTGCCTTCTGCCTATAAACCTGTAAGAACACACAATGACATGAACTGCCGCCAGGCTGTTGAAGTGGAACGAAAATGCACTGAAGATGGCTGTTCACAGCCAAAAATCTACACACAAAACAAATGAACAAATATCAAATCACACACACTACACAAATAAAAGTCGAAAAATAAACACACAGTGACACTTGGCAACATTAGACACTGTAAACACCCCACACATTCAACACACAGTGAAAGGTCCAAGCAAAAATCTTGTAATAAATATGGTTGGACAAACGCCGGAAATCGGCCATCTGTAGTACGGGGACCGAGTAACCGCATCCCCAGATCACACGCATGTACACTCCTGGAAATGGAAAAAAGAACACATTGACACCGGTGTGTCAGACCCACCATACTTGCTCCGGACACTGCGAGAGGGCTGTACAAGCAATGATCACACGCACGGCACAGCGGACACACCAGGAACCGCGGTGTTGGCCGTCGAATGGCGCTAGCTGCGCAGCATTTGTGCACCGCCGCCGTCAGTGTCAGCCAGTTTGCCGTGGCATACGGAGCTCCATCGCAGTCTTTAACACTGGTAGCATGCTGCGACAGCGTGGACGTGAACCGTATGTGCAGTTGACGGACTTTGAGCGAGGGCGTATAGTGGGCATGCGGGAGGCCGGGTGGACGTACCGCCGAATTGCTCAACACGTGGGGCGTGAGGTCTCCACAGTACATCAATGTTGTCGCCAGTGGTCGGCGGAAGGTGCACGTGCCCGTCGACTTGGGACCGGACCGCAGCGACGCACGAATGCACGCCAAGACCGTAGGATCCTACGCAGTGCCGTAGGGGACCGCACCGCCACTTCCCAGCAAATTAGGGACACTGTTGCTCCTGGGGTATCGGCGAGGACCATTCGCAACCGTCTCCACGAAGCTGGGCTACGGTCCCGTACACCGTTAGGCCGTCTTCCGCTCACGCCCCAACATCGTGCAGCCCGCCTCCAGTGGTGTCGCGACAGGCGTGAATGGAGGGACGAATGGAGACGTGTCGTCTTCAGCGATGAGAGTCGCTTCTGCCTTGGTGCCAATGATGGTCGTATGCGTGTTTGGCGCTGTGCAGGTGAGCGCCACAATCAGGACTGCATACGACCGAGGCACACAGGGCCAACACCCGGCGTCATGGTGTGGGGAGCGATCTCCTACACTGGCCGTACACCTCTGGTGATCGTCGAGGGGACACTGAATAGTGCACGGTACATCCAAACCATCATCGAACCAATCGTTCTATCATTCCTAGACCGTCAAGGGAACTTGCTGTTCCAACAGGACAATGCACGTCCGCATGTATCCCGTGCCACCCAACGTGCTCTAGAATGTGTAAGTCAACTACCCTGGCCAGCAAGATCTCCGGACCTGTCCCCCATTGAGCATGTTTGGGACTGGATGAAGCGTCGTCTCACGTGGTCTGCACGTCCAGCACGAACGCTGGTCCAACTGAGGCGCCAGGTGGAAATGGCATGGCAAGCCGTTCCACAGGACTACATCCAGCATCTCTACGATCGTCTCCATGGGAGAATAGCAGCCTGCATTGCTGTGAAAGGTGGATATACACTGTACTAGTGCCGACATTGTGCATGCTCTGTTGCCTGTGTCTATGTGCCTGTGGTTCTGTCAGTGTGATCATGTGATGTATCTGACCCCAGGAATGTGTCAATAAAGTTTCCCCTTCCTGGGACAATGAATTCACGGTGTTCTTATTTCAATTTCCAGGAGTGTATTAACAACATTGGATATCCTGAGTAACACCGATTGATAATTTAACCGAACGGCTAAGCTGAAGGAAAAGAGAACAACATGAGAAAACGTAACATAGTAGATACTTGTAAGTACTACCTTGCTTATATACACTGAAAAGCGAAAGAAACTGGTATACGCATGCAGGGGTATGTAAAAAGGCAGAATGCGGCGCTGCCCTCGGCAACGCCTAAATAAGACAAGTGTCCGGCGCAGTCGTTAGATCAGTTACTGCCACTACTTATCAAGATTTAAATGAGTTTGAACGTCGTGTTATAGTCGGCGGACGCGCGGTGTGACACAGCACCTCGGAGGTAGCGATGAAGTGGGGATTTTCCCAGAAGACCATTTCACGAGTGTAACGTGAATATCAAATATCAAATCTCCGACATCGCTGCGGCTGGAAAAGGATCCTGCAAGAACGGGACCAACGACGACTGAAGAGAATCGTTCAACGTGACAGAAGTGCAACCCTTTCGTTTAAAGACTTCTGCTGGCCGCTCCCCTGACATGAACATTATTGAGCATATCTGGGATGCCTCGCAACGTTCTGTTCAGAAGAGATCTCCACCCCCTCGTACTCTTGCGGATTTATGGACGGTACTGCAGGGTTCATGGTGTCAGTTCGCTCCAGCATTACTTCAGACATTAATCGAGTCCATTCCACGTCGTGTTGCGGCACTTCTCGCGGAGGCCCGTCACGATATTTGGCAGGTGTACCAATCTCTTCGGCTCTTCAGCGTATATATAAAACCAACATGTATTACAAGCCACTGAAGATGCTTCATAAATAAAGGAAAGAAGTGTGACAAAAAACAAAGTGTCTTTCATTTAGTTGCAAAGAATGAACATACCGGCATAAAAATATTTCGTTATTGACATTTTATTCAGGCTATAAAAATGAAATTGGTCTGGAAAGTATTTCCGAGACTCATGTGGAACTGGCCTTTGCTCGTGAACAGGAAGACTGCACAGTGCAGAAAACGCTGTGAACCGTGTTTTAGATCGGTTGGTGTCACTTGACTGCTCATGCGCGTCCCTTGCATGCTGAGTTCCGAGTAATTTACTGTGTCATTACGTTTGAGTTCGTGTGAGCAACAGACGCGTTCAGTGTCCAACTGAATTCAACATAAAATGGTGTTGACGATAAAACAGCGAGAGTTCATCGCCGAGTTTTACATTAAGCACAATTCGTTAAGATTGGATTGTTTGGGGGAAGAGACCAAACAGCGAGGTCATCGGTCTCATCGGATTAGGGAAGGACAGGGGAGGAAATCGGCCGTGCCCTTTCACAGGAACCATCCCGGCATTTGCCTGAAACGATTTAGGGAAATCATGGAAAACCTAAATCAGGATGGCAGGACGCGGCATTGAACCGTCGTCCTCCCGAATGCGAGTCCAGTGTGCTAACCACTGCGCCACCTCGCTCGGTACAATTCGTTAAGAACCTGCGCGAAACTGTTCGAGCAAAAATTTCAGCCTGGAAGTGTTTTGGTCAAACTTTCAGCAAAGTCTGCAACGCAAAACTTAATGGCAGAATAGCGCTAAACGGGCTGTGCAGCGAATAAAACTAACTGTCGGAAAAGAGTTTGAACAGCGGAATGTTCGAGTGAAGGAAATTCTGGAACACAAAGTCCGACGAAATCTCTACGCCGTTTATCTACGCAAGTTTGAGTTAAAAGATCGTCATGTTGAAACATTGTCCGCCGGAGTGGCCGATCGGTTCTAGGCGCTTCAGTCTGGAGCCACGTGACCGCTACGGTCGCAGGTTCGAATTCTGCCTCGAGCATGGATGTGTGTGATGTCCTTAGGTTAGTTAGGTTTACGTAGTTCTAAGTTCAAGGGGACTGATGACCTCATATGGTAAGTCCCATAGTGCTCAGAGCCATTTGGACCATTTTTTCGAAACATTAATAAAAACAACCTGGATCTGTATCCTTAAGAATTTACTGGTGTGCAAGATTTAAAGCATGCAGGCAAACTTTCGTGCTAATAGTTTCCGACTGAAGTGCAATGAAGACTTTCGGATTCTCAGTTTTCCATTTCTTGTGATGAGGTGTAGGTCAAGCTGGCAGTGTATGTGAACTCACAGAAAATGCGCCACTGCATCACAAGACCTCCATCAGCACTTCGAAGAACAGTTACAGTGACATTGGTGTTTGGAATGCAATGTGTCTTGCCATTGTAACGCTATTCTTGCGCCAAACTGTTAATGCTCAAGGACATGTTTGGAAGCTGTTTATGATCAGTATATGGATCATCTCCCAGTAAATGAACGAATCTAAGAGTATTTTCAGCAGGATGGAGCTTCAGCACACGCGCAGACTTGGTAACCTTGTCACAAGCGCATGAAGCGTCGAGTGAGGAGAGGACCATCAACAGAGGCAGTGCAATCTCCTAGCTGTCTGAATCGTCTGATCTCTCTCTCTTTGGTTTTGACCTGTGAGGTAAATTGAAGGGTCATGCATACCCAAATAATCCTCCCACAATGGAATGCCCAGAACAGAATATTGAACATGCTGTTGCTGCGATGCTGCAGGCAGAGCCGGTATGCACGTCTCACAGTTTGCTAAATCGAGCACAGCGCTCCATCGATGCCGCCAGAGGCCAGTTCCAATATCTTCTGTGATGTTCATTGGCGAGGGTCAATTTTACCATTGCCAGTTTTATTTTGACCATTCTGTATAATCTGACTTGTTATCTGAGATCCGCATCTTCTGTGGAGAGATCTTTTTGGAATCAAAACTGGAAGTGACCGCGTAGCTTCTTCACTGTATAGGCGTTTTATTGTAGCTGGAAGGAGTGATGAGAGACGTCTCTTCCATTTTATTGTAGGATGAGGGTGCACACGATGCCAGCAGTGATGACTGCCCCACTAGCAACCAGTCCCCCACGAACTGTCGCGCCACCTGGCCGCGGTGTGTGTTGCAGGCTCTGACGAGGACTACTACTCCTGGATGGACCTGGGCCTGGGCTTTCTTGACGACTCCAGCAGCGAGGAGGCAGCCAGGCGAGGGCACGACCTACCTGGCGAGGCGGGCAGCAAACCCCTGGGACATGGCGAGGTGGTCAACAACTCCCTGGGGCCTGGTGAGGCGGTCAACAACTCCCTGGGTCGCCACAGGAGGGCCACGCCCAGTTGGAGTATCGGTGCGTAGCTCGACAGTCACTCCCCAGACCATGTTTGCCATAGAAGTGATTCAATATCTACGATTGTCACTGATTATTGAAGCATTCCTTGCTGCATACAATTGCAGACTCTTCTCCTGAAGTACAATGTTCAACATTTACTAAAGTACATTTCCGTTTCTTACATGAATAACTCTTTCCTTCTAATCGATTAAGTTGCCTGCGTCAACTGAGGTCAAGAACTGGGGTAGAGTATGTCCATGTTCGGCTCTATACAGGGTGTTACAAAAAGGTACGACCAAACTTTCAGGAAACATTCCTCACAGACAAATAAAGAAATGATGTTATGTGGACATGTGTCCGGAAACGCTTAACTTCCATGTTAGAGCTCATTTTAGTTTCTTCCACCTACGCTCAATGGAGCACGTTATCATGATTTCATACGGGATATTCTACCTGTGCTGCTAGAACATGTTCCTACAATTACGACACAACATGTGGTTCATGCACGATGGAGCTCCTGCACATTTCAGTCGAAGTGTTCGTACGCTTCTCAACAACAGATTCGGTGATCGATGGATTGGTAGAGGCGGACCAATTCCATGGCCTCCACGCTCTCCTGATCTCAACCCTCTTGACTTTCATTTATGAGGGCATTTCAAAGCTCTTGTCTACGCAACCCCGGTACCAAATGTAGAGACTCTTCGTCCTCGTATTGTGGACGGCTGTGATACAATACGCCATTCTCCAGGGCTGCATCAGCGCATCAGGGATTGCATGCGACGGAGGGTGCACGTATGTGTCCTCGCTAACGGAGGACATTTTGAACATTTCCTGTAACAAAGTGTTTGAAGTCACGCTGGTACGTTCTGTTGCTGTGTGTTTCCATTCCATGATTAATGTGATTTGGAGAGAAGTAATAAAATGAGCTCTAACATGGAAAGTAAGCTTTTCTGGACACATGTGCAAATAACATATTTTCTTTCTTTCTGTGTGAGGAATGTTTCCTGAAAGTTTGGCCCTATCTTCTTGTAACAACCTGTATAGATCCCTGTACGATGGCACTGCTGTGCTGAGAGAGAGAGAGAGAGAGAGAGAGAGAGAGAGAGAGAGAGAGAGAGAGAGAGAGATAGTGTGTGTGTGTGTGTGTGTGTGTGTGTGTGTGTGTGTGTGTGTGTTTGTGTGTGTGTGTATTCGTCAGCCTCACTCACTTCTTTTTGCGGATTGGAGCGAGACATCGCTAACATCTGTGGTAGCGATAATTTGCCACGATCTTTAGACGATACCATCTATTCAGAGAGTGTCTAACAATTATGTCAACATACACACACTTTCGAGCCTTCACTGAGTCTGTAACTATAGTACCAGACAACATGACACAAGAAATGCAGTAACTAAATGGCTATCAAATATTAAAATAAATTACAGAAATGAATGATGAGATACACGACTAGCTGTTAGCCCATAAACGCAAGTCGCCATATCCAAATTAATACAGAAATAGTGCGCTTTTTTATCGCACGCAAATAACAGTGGCGTTTCTCTGTCCCAAGTTTTTATTTGACGCAGCACATATATTTCCCCTTACTGGAGGTGGAATAAACAAGAATACAACCGTTTGGTTTGCACTGATGAAAACTTTAGGCTTTCCTTCTGAAGCGTCGACTGTAGTGAGAAAGTTGTACGACATATTACTCTTCCTTTAATGGAACACATTTTGTGTTCTGTACCTTGCATCAATGAATTTTCGTCTTACACCCCCCACAACCTCACAAAACACACCTTCGTTAAAAGCCATCTGATCCCAACAGTCGGTCATTTCGCCTTGCCAGTGCAGCAAGATCGCGTGTTCATCTTGCACACTAATAGCAAATCACGATTAGCCTTACACCCATGGGTGCTCCAGTAATAGAGGACGAGTCGACAAGATTGAAACGAGTGTAGCCCAACAGTTCTCGTTATGCAGCCTGCACAGGATACGGTGGCCGATGTGCACTCACCAATTTACGTCCAAAACGCCGGGCGAGTTCACTGGTTTGTTCAGAAGGGGAGGCCGACAGTGCCTGTAACCTTTCAGCCGGTCGGCGATGACAGGTCGAGACGCACGCCCTGTAGATTTTCTCATCACTTCATGCTGCATGCCTGCCCGGAGTCGAATCCAGGAGTTTGGTCTCGGGGAAAGGGTGGAGGGCGTCTGAGCTCACAGAAATATTCAGTCACTGTGCTGTCTCCAAATTGTCCAGAGTAAACGTAGTGTTTTCTTAATTATCTAGTGTAGTTCTGGGAGAGGGACGCCTGCGCTCCCATACTCCCCTGCCCCCCCCCCCCCCACCCCTGTATTCGCCTCCTTTGTCTCCCAGTCCATCACTCAGCGAAGGGTATCTAACCAAAGGTGGTGCGTTATTGCCCTAATCACGCATTTAAATCTTTCACTTTCAAAACGATCAGTTTGCTAGTGATTTCAGCCACAAGCTGTTCTTCCGTGATTCTATACCAGACTACTGGTATATGTGTCTAAGGACATTAAAGGGAGGCAGTAATTGAGAAGAGAGTGTAAAAACTATTGAATTTGTGCGTTGAGTAAGCAGAAATTTGAAAAGGTGATTAAACTTCAGGGAGACGAAATAATGACTTCAAGGTTTCCTCACGAAATTGGAATCTATATACTGAGCGGCTAAAACAATCACTCGTTCACTCAGTCCCAGTTGCAGCTCGACTAACAGCTTCCAAGGCAACAAAAACTTGGTTTTCAATATCTAATGTAACTATTATTGACCGAAATTAAAACCTTAAGATGCAGCCATAGCCTACTCGTTAAGGGATGTGATCTTAGGTTAAAAGTTATGATGCGGTCATTGTGTACTCATTAAGTGACACAATCTTATGTTGGAGGCTTAACACACTGAGACAGCTATTGCAGCTATCTACTGTACAGCTGTGTTCTGGGGTAGCGAAACTCACTGCGTGCAGATACCCAGGCTATATTCATCCAGTATCTGAGAATGAGAGCAGTTTCCAACAAACTTTATGCACAATTTCAAACCTTGACGAAACTTTTTCTCGCTGATACCCCACAAATTGACGAAAGGCAAAAATTTTATTACGTACCTTTTTTTCGCTGCTCATGAGTCAGGTGTAAGCTAGAACGTCTTCTTTTAAAGTGGAAACAAGTAAAGTATATTACCATTCTCTCCCTTATAGCTTACGCCTATTTTTCTCAGGATTTCTAACTTCTTGCACCATATTACATTATGGAACACTTACACTAGATAGACAAATCCTATGAACGTTTCTTGATTTTTTGTCTCTTGCTTCCTGTGCCAACCATAATGTCAGAACTTCCTTTCCCTTTCCTAAAGCCAAACTGATCGTCATCCAACATATCCTCAGTTTTTTTTCCATTCTCCTGCATATTATTCTTGTCAGCAACTTCAGTGCATGGGCTGTCGAACTGATTGTGGGATAATTCTCGCATTTGTCTGCCCTTGCAGTATACGGAATTGTGTGGATGATGAAGTCTGCCGGCCGCGGTGGTCTCGCGGTTAAGGCGCTCTGTCCGGAACCGCGTGACTGCTACGGTCGCAGGTTCGAATCCTGCCTCGGGCACGGATGTGTGTGATGTCCTTAGGTTAGTTAGGTTAGTTAGGTTTAAGTAGTTCTAAGTTCTAGGGGACTGATGACCACAGCAGTTGAGTCCCATAGTGCTCAGAGCCATTTTTTTGATGATGAAGTCTCAGGGTATATCGCTAGTTCATACAGTTTACACAGCAGCGTGAATTATCCTTTTGTTACCACATCCCCGACGATTTTAGATATTCAGATGGAATGTTATCGATCCCTTCTGCCTTATTTCATTTTAAGTCCTCCAAAGATCTTCTAAACTCTGATTCTAATATTGGATCCCTTCTCAATTCCCTGTCCACTCCTGTTTCTTCTTCTGTAATGTCATCATACAAGTCCTTTACCGCACAATGGCCTTCAGTGTACTCTTTCCAGCTATCCGCTCTCTTCTCTGCATCTCTTTTTTTCTTTTCTTTCTTTTGCTTGTGCCTTTTTCCCGAAAACGACGCAGTATCGGCATGGTTAATCGGATTTGGCAAGGTTAATTGAAGGGATGGCCAGATGTCCTTCCTGCCGCCACCCTGTACTTCCCCCTAGGATGGAATGAGTGTACCCCAACTGTCTGTGTAGTGTAATCCATGGAATAGTGAGAATGTGTTCAGATGTCTGCGAGCTGTGTAACTGAGGGGGGCCAGCCCGGTATTCACCTAGTGGTATGTGAAAAACCGCCTAAGAACCACATCCAGGCTGGCCAGCACACCAGCCTCCGTCGTTAAGCCGCCAGTCGGATTCGATCTGGGACTGCTACCCGAGTCCAGGAAGCAGCGCATTGGCGCTCTTGGCTAACGTGGCGGGTGTTCTCTTCTCTGGATATAAGAGTGAAATTCCCATTATACGCTTAATGTTACCAACCTTGCTTTTTAAGTTCACCAAAGCCATCATTAGCAAATTGTGATCTGAGTCTATAATCCTTGTAATCCAACATCTGATTTCTGAATCTCTGTGTCCTCGGAGTCTTTCGCGATGGCGAACATGAATAAAACGTACTCGGTTTTCAAGCAACGTCAATTCGAATGAAATCCTCGAGCTTTCGATGACCATCCCCGCCATCGTCGTTAGGAGTTATTCTTCGGAATCTCTGCCTGACCATGATGTAATCTAACTGATATCTTGCTGCATCTCCCTGCCTTTTCCAGGTATAACTCCTCTTGTAATTTTTGAACGAAGTAATGCTATTACCACCTGAAATTTATTGCAGAACTCAATTAGTCTTTCTCCTTTCTCATTCCTACTACGAAACCTATATTCTACCATAACCTTTTTGTACTCCTTCTCCAACAACCGCATTCCAATTCCCCATGACTGCTAGATTTTCGTCTCCCTTTGCGTAATGAATTACCCGTTCTATATCCTCATATACCTTTTCTAGTTTTTCATCTTCTGCTTGCGAAGTCGGCTTGTATACCTGAACTATCGTTGTCGGTGTTGGTTTACTGTCGATTCTGATAAGAACAAGCCTATCACTGAACTGTGCACGGTAACACGCTCTGTAAACTGCCTTCCTATTCATAACGAATCCTTTATACCATTTTCTGCTGCTGTTGATATTACTGACCAGAAATTCTTGTCTTCTTTCGATTTTACTTCACTGACCCCCATTATGTGTAGATTGAGCCTCAGCACTTACCTTTTCACATTTATTTATTTATTTATGCATTTATTTTACCTGGCAAGATTAGGGCCTTCAGGCCCTCTCTTACTCCTAACCAGGCATACTCAGATTGAACGAGTTACAGTTTCTACATAACATTAAGGAAATATAGCCTATTATGCAGTATTGATGTTAAAGAAAAAAAATAGATATTATAACAGTAGTACAATGATAATTATAACAATAAAAAATAATTATAACAATCAATAATAATAATAATAATAATAATAATAATAACTATGTATATGAAAGTAAACATACTTTTCTTTTCTGAATGTCAGTCCCATTGTTAGTTGGGAATTTTCTCGTTATGTTCTTGCAGCTTGTGAGTTATTCTCATCGAGCAGAGACATAAGACGATAGAATGGGGTGAAAGAGATATATAAGAGGTAGATAGGTTAGAGGAAGAGAAATAGAACGGTGAAATTCGAAGCTGTGATGGAGAGGAGAAAGAAAGAGATGGGAGGGGCACAACAATGGTGGCTATACCGTCCCTAATATGTAAGTTTTGAGTTCCCTCTTGAATGTTGAGTAGTTCTGGATAAGACGCAGATCACAGGGGAGCGCGTTCCATAGTCGTATGGCTGAGATGGAGAATGACACGGAGAAAGATTTTGTATTATGTAAAGGTACAGCCAAGATGATAGACGTATCCGATCTGGTGTTGCGATTGTGGAATGATGATAGGTGTTTAATGTGAGAAGATAAGTATTTGGGGCACCAGTGGCTAAGAAATCGATGAAGTAAGCACATCGTGTGGAGATCGCGTGCCTTATGTGGGCGTATCCAACCTAGCTGGGAGTATGAAGGACTGATATGATCATACAACCGAATATTGCACACGTATCTAACGCAAGCATTCATCACTAGCTCGAGGCATCTAGAATTTTCACTATTTGTGCCGTGTTGAACTACATCGCATGTTCACACTTCTTACATTCCACGCCCCGGCTCGTAGAACATTATCCTTTCGTTGGTTATTCTATTTTTCTTTCTCATAATCACCTCCCGTGTGCCCATCTACTCCAGGAGACCCGGGGACTAGTCCGGAATCTTTTGCCAATGGAGAGATCATCACGACACTTTTTCAATGACAGACCACATGTCCTGTGGATACACTTCATGTGTCTTTAATGCAGTGGTTTCCGCTGACTTCCGCATCTTTACCACCGTTGATCATTGCTGATTATTCCGTCTTGTAGGGCTAGTTTCCAACGACAAGGACGAGAGAGTGCCCTGAACCGCTGTACGCACCTCTGCCCTCTTCGACAAGTTCGTTGGCAAAACGAGGGTGACTTCTTCTGCCGGATGTTTTTGACCGCCATTGCTGATAAGTTTGATTCAAAATTTAGGCGGTGGTGGGATTCCAAAGCAGGACCGAGGTCGTTTTGGTTACTAATCAAAGAAGCTATCCTCTTTTTTCCTATTTTATTCGTTGCATTCGTTCTTGACGGACGTCATTTGACACCTGTTCAAGCTAATCGTTGATTCTGTCATTCTTTTTTTTTTCATTTTTTAGTAGAGAGAGCAGCCAGGTCTTTGGCCGAACATGTCGTATCGTGCTGGTCCCTTAGGCCATTTAGGCTTCTGTACTAAGAACGCAATACTCTCCTTCTGCTTTTATAATGGTTATCATGACGTCTAGTGGTCAGCTCTGCAAATATATAGGGGTGTCTAGATACTGTTGATCAGATAGTGTATATTACAAAACGCAATGTCAATACTCGTCCTCCACCATTTCTCAACTGACTCCCTCATCCAATTCCCTCATCGCCTCCTATGACAGCATTGTAGGAATTTCCGTTTTATTCGCAAGTTAACCAGTTCCGCCAACTTCTTGTGACCTTGTCAAATGACTGTGTCTTCCATTCGATCCGACCGGAATCCAATTACGTTTCTATCAGAAGTTCACTGTTCACTGGATACACTAAGCAGCGCTACACCATGATGCTGTATTAGGCACGGTCCTATAAATGGCGGTATTCCCTTATCGATGTACAGTATCTGAACTGACGCATACACCGAGTTATAGCGAAGTCTACAGCTTATCGTTGTGACACATCACCCCTTTACTTAGCTACTTAAATAAAATTGATCGCCTTCAGCTGCCTTCGATACCAACCCTACCAACACCGATAACCGTAAACAAATTGTTGAGCCGGTGAGACAAGGTACAAAAGGTTCAAATATCTCTGCGCAAAATGCGACTCAACTTCTGAGGTCATTAATCCACTAGAACTTAGAACTAGTTAAACCTAACTAACCTAAAGACATCACACACATCCATGCCCGAGGCAGGAGTCGAACCTGCGACCGTAGCGGTCTCGCGGTTCCAGACTGCAGCGCCTAGAACGGCGCGGCCACTTCGGCCAGCGGTGAGACAAGGATAATTCACTATCTGCGACTCATCAGGCCTCTCTGACTGCCCGTTTCCCGAAGAGCCAGCAACCGTTCAAGGTATAGGTGAACTATAGGGATATCAACGCCGGAAAATGCACAAGAGTAAATCTAATCAAATGAACACTTTTCCGTTCACTTATATCTGGCACACACAAAAATTACAGAGAACACTGGAATACGGTGACAACACGAAGTAACTCAAATACTATTTATTTTTCCTCCTCAGTTGCATGTTTTTAATGAGATTACATGTTTCGACCACACTGGGTCATCTTCAGATCTAAGTAGTTGCGTGTCAGCAACCCATCTTGTCTACTGAGAATCACATATCAGAGTACAGATATATGCTTCTTAGTAGGCAAGACGGGTTACTGTCGCAACTATATAGATCTGAAGATGATACAGAGTTATCGAAACACATATGTAAATTAAAAATATGCAGCTGAGATGGAACAGTAAACGGGCATTATCTTAAATACCTGAAATACTTCAAAGAAAGGAAAACTAAATACTTACAACGATACAATTCCTGCCTTCGTATCTTAATTCAAGTAGTCCGCTAAAACTTCACAGTCCTTAGTAACGCATATATTCTCCTGGAAACTAATTACAGTAAGAGAAAAGTTCTGATCCTCCAGTCATCTACTGAACAGAGTTGCTTCCACCCACCCGGAAACTAACTACAACGAATCCCGGCCAACACTGCGCCTTGAGCAATGCGGATTGCATCTCTCCCTTTTCCGCCACTCCAGGTAGAACCTCCAGCCTCTTCCATCGTGTAGCGTAGATGTGACCAGAACTACTTGTTACGTAGGGAAGCATGCTACATGCGAATTTTGAATGCACTGGTGGTAGCAGCGCACCTTCCTTCCAGTAGACGGTGGCACCTGGTGCAGAGCTCTGCCAATCATTCCCGGGTGGACTGTCAGTAAGAGAGAGCCCATGAGGTGAAACATTGTTTCTCAGTCTGTTTCTGATTTTCATCTTCTCATAGTTCTTATTTAGTAGTAAAACAGCCTTTCTGTAAATGAGTGCAAGTCCTGTATCACGTGGAAGTTTTAATTTAAGGTGAGTGATAAAACGTTAAAATTTCTCTTCAATTGAAAATTGATGCTTATCTGTAACGGAATATGAAGCGGCAGTGCACGGAGCAATTCGTTAGAATTTCGTTGGAAAAATTTGTGGTAAGGGCTTATGAGACAAATCCGATGAGGTCTTCGTTTCCTAAACTTACACGCTGTTTAATCTAACTTAAACTTACTTACGCTAAGGACGAAATACACACTCATGCCCGAGGAGGGACTCGAACCTCCGACAGGGGAAGCCGCGCGGACCGTGACAAGAGGCCTCAGACCGAGCGGTTACCCCGCGCGGCACAATTTCGTTGGGGCTAGATGTTACGGTATAACAACCTGCGCCGTGTCGGTTGCAGTTTCTAATGATCTATTTTCCTTGTAAACACAACACGGGAAATTACAAAAAGAAGGGAAACGGAGGCACAACGCTCGAAGAAACATACAGCAAAGTGGTAAAAGCGGTACTGGCAAATTAACAGTCATTGTAAAAAGAATACAGGGTTTTCCATAATATTGATGACAAATTACATGCAAGAGAAAAACAACAATGCATAATACAAAACTATACCATTTTTATTAATGGTATAGTTTTGTAACGGCTTACTGCAGCCATAGTAACAACATGGTCTATTGTGGGGTACAATGTTACAATGCGCATGACCAGAAATAATGTCAAGTCACTGATAATCTAACTTTAAAATGCAGTGAATCTATAATTGTCTTGCTACATTATGAGGTATTTCCGATTAACATAGCTCTAAAACATTGCTGTACAAACAATATTTAAAAAACAGTAACAGCTAGCCCGGGTTTCCCCTACCCAGTGATGCCTCAGTATTTCTCGTCCTACTCGTCACTCACCAGACCACCATCGGGCAGCCAGCACCAACCTAACCCGTCTGGCTCTGCTCCTTTACAGCTTCTGTATCACAATACACTCTCTTGGTGTCATCAACCTGTTGACCGATTGTCTCATATACATCCAAAGAGACGAATCACTTTGTTCACTCGGGTCTCTTCCATCAGGCCACTTTTCCTTGCTCTTACCAGGTGAATTTTCCGGTTTATCTGTGGTCTGAAAACCATAAACATTTGCTTTAATAGGAATGTAACACTTTGAAGCTACTGATTCATATTCATTCGGTGCTTGGAAATAGCCTAAGAGTTCACAAAGCCTTTATGGTTCCATAAACAACTCCAGACGTCTCAGAGACTTGGTAGCACACAATGATCCCGCTAACTTTGTTGTGTCCGGCATTCCTCAGCCTCTTATATCTGAGCAAGTGCGAGGGGTGTAAATAGGGAGTGCATCTCTTTTTTTTCTCCGGCTGTTCCGGTCGAGCCGGCCGGGGTGGCCGAGCGGTTCTAGGCGCTACAGTCTGGAACCGCGTGACCGCTACGGTCGCAGGTTCGAATCCTGCCTCGGGCATGGATGTGTGTGTGATGTCCTTAGTTTAATTAGGTTTAAGTAGTTCTAAGTTCTAGGGGACTGATGACCTCAGAAGTTAAGTCCCATAGTGCTCAGAGCCATTTGAACCATTTTTTTGTTCCGGTCGAAAAAGGCGAAATTTATTGTGGGATATCGTGGAATACTCTCACTTGAGACCCTATAGTTTCATGAAGTTCCGATAGGTGGCGGGGCTACACAAACTCTTCTAAATGGCGTCTGTAACGGAGGTGCTGTACATACTTGCAGAATGTCTACGTAGACCTGGCAGTGAACAAAAGCACGGTGAGTCGTTGGGCGAGGCTTCTGGCATCGCATAAAACCTGTCTGATTTCCAATCTGCTGGCTAGACAAACACAGCTGGGCAGTCTAATTGTAGGTGATCAACGGATCGCAATCAAACACACTTCGCCGCGTGGAGTGGCAGTGCAGTCTTGGGCGCCATGCCACGGATTGTGTGACCCCTACCTCCGGAGGTTCGAGTCCTCCCTTGGGCATGGGTGTGTTGTTCTTAGCATAAATCAGTTTAAGTAGTGAGTAAGTATAGGGACCGATGACCTCAGCGGTTTGGTTCCTTAGGAATTCTCACAAAACACACACACACACACACACACACACACACACACACACACTCACACACACACGCACTCTCTCTCTCTCTCTCTCTCTCTCTCTCTCTGTCTCTTCTCCTTCCCCATAACAACGCAAGTCCTTAGACAGGTCTGCACACCCGAGAGCAGGTCACTAAACTGCCCTGTTCTTCCTTTCCACCCTACAGCCCAGGTCTCTCATCTTCTGGCTTCCATCTGTTTCTCCCAATGGAGGATGCACTCGGCAGGAAGCAGTGGATGATGGGGAGGTTATTGATACATCAACACGTTGGCTCGGACGTCGACCAGTAGAGTGGTGCCATGTGGGCAAGCAGGCCCTCCCAGTAATGTGGCGTAAAGTCATCATGTTGAACGGAGGTTATGTTGAAAAATAGCCAAAAGGGTGCGGAATAATATAGTGGATTATAATCTTCAATACAACCAAGCTACTATCACAAAAAATATTGCTTTGCTTCCTGCTTGTCGGTTAACCAGTCTTTTGGCTTCCCAGTGATGAGGTTCAATCCCCATTTGATGGCTCTCGATCTTCCACCATTATCGAGTCCATCAACATTAGGTGGAAAATGTGAGAAAGCCAATGAGATGGAAACGTGGGTTCTACTACGCCAAGATTGCTTGGTAGCTACAACAGGAAAACACAACTAATTAGCAGGAGTACAAAATAAGAAAGTACACTACTGGCCATTAACATTGCTACACCAAGAAGAAATGCAGATGTTAAACGGGTATTCATTTGACAAATATATTATACTAGAACTAACATGTGATTAAATTTCCAGGCAATTTGGGTGCATAGATCCTGAGAAATCAGCACCCAGGACAAGCACCTCTGGCTGTAATAACGGCCTTGATACGACTGGGCATTGAGTCCAACAGAGCTTGGATGGCGTGTACAGGTACTGCTGCCCATGCAGCTTCAACAAGATACCACAGTTCATCAAGAGTAGTGGCTGGCGTATTGTGACGAGCCAGTTGCTCGGCCACCATTGACCAGACGTTTTCAATTGGTGAGAGATCTGGAGAATGTGCTGGCCAGGGCAGCAGTCCAACATTTTCTGTATCCAGAAAGGAACTGCAACATGCGGTCATGCATTATCCTGCTGAAATGTAGGGTTTTGCAGGGATCGAATGAAGGGTAGAGCCACGGGTCGTAACACATCTGAAATGTAACGTCCACTGTTCAAAGTGCCGTCAATGCGAACAAGAGGTGACCGAGACGCGTAACCAACGGCACCCCATACTATCACGCCGGGTGATACGCCAGTCTGGTGATGACGAATACAAGCTTCCAGTGTGCGTTCACCGCGATGTCGCCAAACACGGATGCGACCATCACGATGCTGTAAACAGAACCAGGATTCATCCGAAAAAATGACGTTTTGCCATTCGTGCACCCATATTTGTCGTTGAGTACACCATCACAGGTGCTACTGTCTTTGATGCAGCGTCAAGGGTAACCGCAGCCACGGTCTCCGAGCTGATAATCCATGCTGCTGCAAACGTCGTCGAAGTGTTAGTGCAGATGCTTGTTGTCTTGCAAACGTCCCCATATATTGACTCAGGGATCGAGACGTGTCTGCACGATCCGTTACAGCCATGCAGATAAGATGCCTGTCATCTCGAGTGCTAGTGAAACGAGGCCGTTGGGATCCAGCACGGCGTTCCGTATTACCTTCCTGAACCCACCGATTTCATACTCCGCTAACAGTCATTGGATCTCGACCAATGCGAGCAGCAATGTCGCGATACGAAAATACCGCAATTGCTATAGGCTACAAACCGACCATTATCAGAGTCGGAAACGTGATGGTACGCATTTCTCCTCCTTATACAAGGCATCACAACAACGTTTCACCAGGCAACGCCGGTCAACTGCTGTTTGTGTATGAGAAATCGGTTGGAAACTTTCCTCATGTCAGTACGTTGTAGGTGTCGCCACTGCTGCCAACCTTGTATGAATGCTTGAAAAGCTAATCATTTGCATATCACAGCATCTTATTCCTCTCGGTTAAATTTCGCGTCTGCAACAGGTCATCTTCGTGGTGTAGCATTTTAAATGGCCAGTAGTGTATTTATTACTTATCTTTGCTGTAGTCCATGAGCAGTTGGTTGACAATTGTAGAAGACGCGACTAGACTAAGCGTCTGTAGAATGACATAACGGACAAGTCACAACCTTGCAGTGACGACTGAATCTTTCGTAATCTTGAATGTCGAATCCGGTGAATTTGAAGACTAACTTGGTAATGGCTGCAAAGACTTGATGGTAGCAATGACTGAGCTGCAGACGATGCCTGTCATGGGGGCTGGCGGATCACTGAGCGCGGCTACGACCTGCAGACTGTTCCGTTTATCGAGTGAATCGCAACCGGCGGATCGATTTCTCAGGCGGCGGTGCGGTCGTATGACTGACGACATCACACCATACTTTCGTCGGAGACCATTATCCAGCGATATCCTGATTGCGCCTAAGGTAGTAGGCTTCCGGCATTCCCCAATTATGCAGAGGCTGCCTTATACTGAGCCTATTTTTGGATTAAAGCCTCACTAAATGAACTTTTTGAACATGATCTACGAACCATGGTATAGGTTGCAATTTCTAATATATGTAACTAATTGCCAGAGCTAAAAGAATTTACAGGTGACAGAAAAAAAATCCCAAACCAAGTTGGGCTTCAATCATTATGGAGATTTTAGAACCCGTGACTGTTAATTGAATGTAAATACATAAAACTGCAACCAGTCACTTTTCTGAATATTATTTATTATTGCATGAGCCCGGTTTCGAACCTTTTCAGGTTCATCTTCAGATGGTCTTCTGGATGTTACATCATTATTCCTAGCATTATGCTGGGTGCTGGCTTGCGACAGTATGCGCGGCTTTTTTCGTTAGTGCCCCATCTGTCTGCTTCCATCTGTCTGAAGAAGATCCTGAAAAGGCTCGAAAACCGGCTCCTCGAATAATAGATACTGAAAAAAGGACTGGTTGCAGTTTTATGTATTAACATTACCTTAGGTTTTGTTGCCTGTTAGTTACACACTGAGCCCCCGAACAACTAGAAGATACAAAAAGTAAGCTCGCAATGTCATCAGTCACCAAACATCCTTTAAAAGGATGTCTTTGTACTAGCAAGCACCGTTATAGGGCAGTGTGTCTTCAGTTGGAACTCAGACAGCTCGATATTTTTTACTGTTTCGTACTTAAGACTGTGGTTACTAAGAGGTACAAAGATAGTATCTTTGTTGATTATGTGTGTGGCCGTGCTGTTCTAGGCGCTGCAGTCTGGAACCGCAAGACCGCTACGGTCGCAGGTTCGAATCCTGCCTCGGGCATGGATGCGTGTGATGTCCTTACGTTAGTTAGGTTTAACTAGTTCTAAGTTCTAGGGGACTAATGACCTCAGAAGTTGAGTGCTCAGAGCCATTTGAACCATTTTTGATTATGTGCGTTATTACGGTGGTTCAGCAGGCGACGATTGAAACTCACATGACGACAGCGATTGATGGTAATGAGCTAGGCTAGAGGACGAATATCTTCGGCAGTCAACAGTGCTACAAATGCAGAAAACACACTGTTTCTCTTGCGAAATCGAGCAGCTGTTAGCGGGAAATGGCCTTCTTGCATTTTCGCAGGTCTCCTTGGCTTTAAGGTGACAGTGATTATCGGAAAGTGACGTAGTGACGTCCGATATTGACAGGAGATAAGGCCTTCAGAAGAAATATCAACAACGTTAATACCGGCAAGTGGTGAAGCACCCTTCGCGTCATTAAGTAGTGTAGTTCTATCTGACAGGGGAAAACACCGCACGCGCCTTTTCCAGTTTACTGCTAATGTCACTTCACTGTCTTAATATCTTCAGCACCTCTCTGATATATTAGTGCAGCTGTCTTGCTGTCTGTACTTCCGATTAATTACTGGAAAGACAGGTACATATTTTCAGAATTTTTTAACATCTGTTTCGTTGCACTGGTCAAACAGAATACTACGCCACCTCTCTTCGCCGAGAAACAAATTCGCCGTTCGGCCTGAGGAAAGAAGCGTAAACTCTTTATTCTTCACTGATGCAACAAAAGCATTTTACTTTGTCGATCATTGAATACTTTTACATTATATGATGATCGTTGTAGAACTTCACAATCGAATTCTTCTCGGGAAGTCAGTCAAGCAATACGTCTGCTTCGGAGTAACGTTCCGACAAGTCAGTTACCTGTTATTTTCTGGTGCAATGTCTGACAGGACTGAAATACTTTGCCAGAAAATGACAAATAAGAAAGCTGTGAAACGTTGCTGCGAAACAAACATATTACTTGGCTCATTTCTCGAGAAGAATTCACACTGCGCTATTTACTCTTCCGCGTTTGTCGCCACCTCAGTCTCTTATCCGCGGAGCATAAACCACGCCCTGTCGAGTAAAGGCGGGTACGATTACTAGGTTGTATCTGTGCAATAGCTTAGCGGTTCACACGCCGTCTCAGCATCGCGTTATACCCACAACGTCGATGTATTTCACTCCGGTGGCTATAAAGGGGCCAAATATCATGTGAGGATTATTCAGGCTGTACGGACGTAGCCTAACAGCCGAACAATAAACTGTCTAATTCCGACGTACAAGAGATTCGTAAAACGATAGCGTCGCGTTTTTATCTCAAAACTTCTAGGAAAAGTAAAACGCAGTCTTTTTGTCACCAATGTATCTTATCGGTCTTCCGCGCGTGTGTTTCACCGCAGAACATGAAGCAAGTTCGCAAGTTTTCACAGTGCATACAAACAACATGGACAGGATTGGCGTGGCGTAGGGAGCGACTGTGTAATGAGATTTGAAACGTGAACAACACGGATTGAACATTCAGGTAGCAAAATATTTTTGGTGTGCCTCAGTGAAACAGCTGATACATTGACGCCAATTCTGCTGTCGCTACAGCTTGCGGAGATGCGCTGTGTCGGAGCGTACATTTGTTTAAACTGCAACTCGTGTTGGACAAATCATATGCGAAGTTTTATAGAACTAGAAGAAAAGTCATCAGAGGTTTCTTTCCATACATAGGATCAAGAAAACTTGGCGCACTGGGACTTTATAGCATGGAACCAACAGTAAAATGTCTCTAACAAAATTCACCCCCCCCCCCCCCCAGTGCATAATTTCGGCAGAACATCAAAGTCGCTGGCTATCCGGGAACACTGTAATAACATTTACGCAAGTATCATCGTTATAGACATTGTAACAATGCTAACCAGTGAGTAAAGAGATTCCATTCTAGTTATATGCCTAATTTTATCATTTGGTACTTCCAGTTTGTATGATATATCTGACTACCTAGCCATTGTATGTAAATATTAACTGATTTTCTACAAAATAAATGGAAATATTCAGTACTAACGTAGAAATTATGTTATAATTCCATTTTCAACGAAGTATTTTGCCTTTAAGCGTTTACGCTTTTCCCTTACAGCACGTTGCAGTCACCAATACTTTTGCGTCAGTTGTTCTTGTCCTTCATTACTGAATTCAGACTATCAACACTTATCTTGGTAGGCTGCCGTCAACTGTAACCCTAGCAGAGTCAAATGATTTTAACGTTTTCTTTGACAGTATTTCACCTGATACATTCGAATCCACATTCTGATATATCTGAACAAAGGTAATTGCTGCAGACGTTCTTACAGAATTGCCAAATTGCCTTTTAAGTCGCTTTTTTTAACCATAAATATGCCATGAACGAAATTACGTTATACACATTTTTGTGCTCCTAGGATGCAAGGAATATCAAATGACACAAAGAAAAAAATTGCTTCTCACACTAAAAATGAACATGTTCTATCGAAAGAAGACGGAAAAATCAGTTAACATGGAAAGAAAACGTTCTCCTAAAATATAGAAAAAGGGAGTTTTCTGAATTCAGTTGGGGTGACGCAAAGTAATGTGTAATAGGTCTCTACTTTGCGTTTGTTTATATATAGAGAACCCATAAAATTACGTCCACTTGTTTAAAAGAATGCTGATCCACCTTTGGAACGCAATTTTTATATATTTTATTTGATGTTTATTTATTTATGTTTGAGTTCTCAGTCTTCCGATCCGTTTCATTCGGCTCGGAGCGAATTCCTCTCCAGTGCCAATATTTTCTTCTCAGAGTGGCGCTTGTACGCTACGTCCCCTAATCATTTGCTGGCAGTAATCCAATTTCTGTCTTCCCCCTATAGTTTTTACCCTCTACAGCTCCCTGTAATGCCATCGAAATTCTTCCCTGATGTCTTAATACATGTCCTATCACCCTGTCCCTTCTTCTCCGTGTTTTCCCTATATTTCTTTCCTCACCAGTTCTGCCGAGAACCTCCTCAATCCCTACCTTATCAGTGCACCTAAATTCTCAACATACTTCAGTAGCACCACATCTGAAATTCTTCTATTCACTTCTGCTCTGGTTTTCCCACAGTCCATGTCTCAGTACCATACAATGCTGTGCTCCAAACAGTCATTCTCAGAAATTTCTTCCCCAAATTAAAATATATGTTTGATGCTAGTGGACTTCTCTCAGACAGGAATGTCTTCTTTGCGTGCGCTAATCTGCTTTTTATGTCCTCCTTGCTCCGTCCCTCATCAGCTATTTCGCTGCCTGGATAAAAGAATTCTTTAATGTCTTCTACTTCCTGATCACGAAATGTGGTAACTTTCTCGCTGTTCTTATCTTTACTACTTCTCACTATTTTCAGCTTTCTTCGATTTACTCTCAATCCATTCCTGTACTCATCAGACAATATATTCCATTCAACATATCCTGTTGTTCTTCTTCACCTTCACTGAGGAAAACAATATCATGAGCTATTATTTGCATAGATATCCTTTCACCATGAAGTTTTATTCCCCTTTTGAAACTTCCTTTTCTTTCCCATATTGCTTCTTCGGTGTATAGACTGAACAGTAGGGGCGGAAGACCACATTCCTGTCTTACACCCTTTTTAAACTGAGCACTTCGTTCTTCGTTTTCTTTTTCCCTCTCAGATCTTGAATACAATATGTGATGAAAAGTATCCAGACACCCCAAAAAAATACTTTTTGCATATTAGGTGCATTGTGCTGCCATCTACTGCCAGATACTCCATATCAGTGACCTCAGTAGTCATTAGACATCGTGAGAGAACAGAATGGGGCGCCCCGCGGAACTCACGGACCTCGAACGTGGTCAGGTGATTGGGTGTCACTTGTGTCATATGTCTGTAAACGAGATTTCTATTCTCCTAAACATCCCTAGGTCCACTGCTTCCGATGTGATAGTGAAGTGGTAGCGTAAAGGGACACGTACAGCACAAAAGCGTACAGACCGACCTCGTCTGTTGACTGACAGAGACCGCCGACAATTGAAGAGGGTCGTAATGTGTAATAGGCAGACATCTATCTAGACCATCATACAGGAATTCCAAACTGCATCAGGATGCACTGCAAGCACTTTGACAGTTAGACGGGAGGGGAGAAAACTTGAATTTCATGGTCGAGTAGCTGCTCATAAGCCACACATCACGCCGGTAAATGCCAAACGACGCCTCGCTTGGTGAAAGGAGCGTAAACATTGGACAATTGAACACTGGAAAAACTTTGTGTGGAGTGACGAATCACGGTACACAATGTGGCGATCCGATAGCAGGGTGTGGGTATGACGAATGCCCGGTGAACGTCATCTGCCAGCGTGTTTTGTGCCAACAGTAAAATTCAGAGACGGTGGTGTTATGGTGTGGTAGTGTTTTTCGTATAGGGAGCTAGCAACCCATGTTGTTTTGCGTGGCACTATCACAGCACAGGCCTACATTGATGTTTTAAGCACCTTCTCGCTTCCCACTGTTGAAGAGAAATTCAGGGATGGCGTTTTCATCTTTCAACACGATCGAGCTCCTGTTCTTGATACACGGCCTGTGGTGGAACGATTACACGATGATAACATCACTGTAATCGACTGTCCTGCACAGAGACCTGACCTGAAGCGTATAGAACACCTTTAGGATGTTTTGGAACGCCGACTTTGTGCCAGGCCTCACCTACCGACATCGATCCCTCTCCTCAGTGCAGCACTCTGTGAAGAATGGGCTGCCATTGCCCAAGAAACCATCCAGCACCTTATTGAACGTATGCCTGCGAGACTGGAAGCTGTCATCAAGGCTAAGGGTGGGCCAACACCATATTGAATTCCAGCATTATGGATGGAGGGCGCCACGAACTTGTAAGTCATTTTCAGCCAGGTGTCTAGATACTTTTGATGACATAGTCTATATTGTATATTACCTGTATTTCCCTATAGCTTGCCACGTGGGGTAGCCATGCGGTCTTGGACGTCTTTTCATGGTCTGCGCGGTTCCCCTTGTCAGAGGTTCGACTCCTCCCTCGGGCATGGGTGTGTCTGTGTGTGTGTGTGTGTGTGTGTGTGTGTGTGTGTGTGTGTGTGTGTGTGTTGTCCATAGCATAAGTTAGTTTAAGTTAGATTAAGTAGTGTGTAAGCTCGGGGAACGATGACCTAAGCAGATCTTACCACAAATTTACATTTTTTTTCTGTAATGCTTACTTCTATTTTTCTCAGAATTTCGAACATCTGGCATCATTTGACATTGTGTAACGTTAGGTCGACAAATCCTTTAAACGTGCCATGATTTGTCTTTAGTCTTGCTTCCATTGTCAACCGCAACGTCATAGCTGCCTCTATGGCATCTTTACTTTTCCTGAAGCCGAATTGATCCTTATCTAGCAGACCCTCAACTTTCTTTTCCATAGAGGAAACACTGGCACTTAGTATACATGGTGTATCAAAAAGAATTATCCGATTTGGCACGTCTATATTTCTGAAACTAATAAACATATACAACGAATTTTATTATTTGATGAACAGGAAACTTAAAAAAGTTTTTTCATACCTTTTCATAGGTCTTCAATACGACCGCCTTGAGATGCACAGCATATGTCAATGCAGTATTCAAATTGTTCCACACTACAGCAAGCATGTCTTCAGCTATGGGTTCCACAGCTGCTGTTAAGCAATGTCTCAGTTCATTCATTGTTGTTGCTAATGGAGGCACATAAACAGAGTCTTTTATAAACACCCACAAGAAATAATCAAATACAGTCAGGTCCAGTGACCCTGTAGGTCAGTAATGTAAGGGTGAATCATTTGGTCCAGTGCGACTGATCCATAGTTCAGTAATCCTTTGATTTAAAAGGCCCAGCACTTCCAGGCGCCAGTGTGCTGATAAATGCAGTCGTTCGAATCAGTCTCGAACTGTGGGGAAGAAAGTTCTCAAGCACATCGAGATATGTGCTTCCTGTAACAGTGTTCTCAGAAAAGAAAAACGGCCCATCCACCTTTTCCCATGAAACTGCACAAAGCATATTAAATTTTGGATATTCCCTCTCATGTTGTAGAACTTCGTGTGGTTGTTCCACACCCCATATTCCGACATTATGACGGTTCGTCTTTCCATTTAAATAGAACATTACCTCGTCACTAAACACTAAGTGTGGAAGAAAACTGTCATCCTCTGTTTTTCCAAGAGCGAAGTTACAGAACTTCACATGTTGTTGTTTGTCACATTCACAGAGAGCTTGCAGTAGTTGAATTTTGAATGGTTTCCTGTGTAAACGTCGACACGACACACGCCAGATTTCTGTGGATCCCTTATGAAACTATGGCGGATGCATTTGACATCTGTTTCAGACACTTGGGGACGGCCCAGAGATTTGCCTTTACACAAACCACCTGTTTCTCGGATTTGTTCGCGCCATTGTCTAATGCTCGATACTCGTAGGAGGGTGCACACCACACCTAGCACGAAAGTGACGCTAAACAGTTATTACTGACACGCACTGCGCAAAATGTAGAACACAAAACTCTTTCTGTTGTGCCGACACCATTCGTAATAGAACTGAAGTGGGTACACACTGCTGCCACCTAGCGAGAAGCGTGTAAAATTCAAGAGTTTGCTCTTTCCGACAGTACGTTGTTCACGCACATATCTCAGTTAGCATAATAGTTATGAGTTCTTTTAAATCGGATGATTCTTTTTTATACACCCCGTGGCTACTTGCGCCAATGTAGAGGGAAACTGTGTACCGTTCGGGTACCCAACTTCATAGGAACGATGTTCAGTCTGTGCGCTGCAGGATTTACGTTGCTAGTAGTGTTAGTGTCATGACTTGCCGATAGACAGCGGTACTGGTACGGCATCCAGGCGACAGTCAACATGGGTCTGGACAAGGCGAGCACCGCTTTAGTGGTACGACTGTTTTATGAAAACAACAGCAATGTTGCTGCTGCTCTTCGCGGGCATCATTGCATTATAGGAACACGGAGAGGTCCTCTTTCCGCATCTGCGTTGAAGAACATGATTCGGAAGTTCGAATTAGCCAGCGATTTGGGAACTTCTCCTGGCCAACTGCGCCACAAATTGTTGAACAAGTTGCTGATGCCATGGCTGAGAATGCTGGTCGGAATCTGGCATCTTCAGGTGAACTGCCTCACGACTAGACACCTGCACATTACACGGTCCACCATTCAAAAAATGCTACGAACAATTGCGAAATACTATCTCTAGTGCGGTTCCAGGCTATCTTGGATCCAGACAGTCGTCACACTAAGTTACGTCTGTAACCCAGAACGTAAACATTGTACACAATTTTAAAAAAGCACTCTTTCATGTCGAAATAAAAATGCGTTTCTTTCAATGGTTTATTCTGACAAATATTTTCACAAAGGTTCATATTAACCCACGATCACTTTTTTTTTTTTCATTGGACCCGTCTCCAGTAGCGAAATTTGAATCAGAACCACCCTGTGCGTGCAAAACAGTTACGAAATACAGTTGCAGAAAATGTGTTAAACTGTGTCTGATAAGAGCAAAACCAGCTGCTCATTCTTTGTCCCGGAATCTACATCTACATGGATACTCTGCAAACCGCATTTAAGTGTCTGGCAGAAGGTTGAGTGAACCATCTTCACAATCATTCTCTGTTATTCTAATCTCGTACAGTTCGGGGAAAGAACGAACAGCTATGTCTTTCCGTGCAAGCTCTGATTTCCTTTATTTTACTATGATGACCATTTCTCCCTGTGCAGGTCGGCGTCAACAAAATATTTTTGCACTCAGAGGACTAAATCGGAGATTGAAATTTCGTGAGAAGATTCCGCCACAACACCTTTGTTTTAATGATGTCCACTCCAAATTCTGTATCATTTCACTGAGACTCCCTTCTCTAGTTCGCGATAATACAAAACGTGCTGCCCTTCTTTGAACTGTCTCGATGTATACCGTCAATCCTGTCTGGTAAGGATCCCACACCGCACAGCAGTATTCCAAAAGAGGACGGACAAGGGTAGTGTAGGCAGTCTTTAATAGATCTGTTACATTTTCTAAGTGTCTTGCCAATTAAGCACAGTCTTTGGTTAGCCTTCCCCATAATATTTTCTGTGTGTTCCTTCCACTTTAAGCTATTGGTAATTGTAATTCCTAGGTATTTAGTTGAGTTTACGGCCTTTAGATTTGACTGATTTATCGTGTAACCGAAGTTAAACCGATTCCCGTTAGCACTCATGTGGATGACCTCACACTTTTCGTCATTTAGGATGAATTGCCAATTTTTGCACCATACATTTACTAAATGCACCAAATGCGTTAGGTGCTAATGATTCATAAAATGAAATTAACTTGAGTAAGACATTATGAAACGGCCGATAATAAAGACCTTTCATCCTTACGTTCTGGTATCAGTTTTTCCAAAATAATGCTTATTTCAGATGCATTACCAAGTTTCGGACGTTCACCTGGTAATAATGTTTTAACCATCGAAATGCACAGTGAATCAAATAGAAACCTTGTGACGAAGAGAGAATTATAACGTTTCAATACTTTACTTGCGACTACGCAGAGCACTGTACTGGCCATAGCTGACTCAACGTGCTGAGGGCATTATTGCACAGGTGCCTTTTGTGGTCGAATACAACAGTGCAACCTGCAGGCTTCGCTAGCGTCTGCGTCTGACTTGAAGCGTGCTTTTGGCGCGGCGTCTCTATATTTTTGCCCACCCTCTGCGTATATCCGACGTTAGCACACTTGGAACGCTCAGCTCCAGTCGTACATATACGTCGTTGCCACTCAGGGGCGATTCTAGAAGTCTGTCAAGAGGGGGGGGGGGGAGCTAATGGAGGGGGGGGGACGGGTTTTGGGGTTTGGGGGAATGGAATGTCGCTTAGCAAAAGAAGAGTTGGACTCCTCCACCGACGAATTGGTAAAATTTGGTGTTGCTTAAAGTAGTTTTTGGTAACTGTTTTGGAATTCAGGGTAAAAAAGAAAATTTTAATATGGGAAATTTTATAAATTACATAAACCACAAAAAAGGTCAATTTACAAGAAATAAGTTTTCATTAATTTTCTGGGTACAGAAGATGACACGAATGTAAAAACTGGAACTTGACATGAATATTAAAAAAAATTCTGTAACAAAATTCACTCAATATTTTCGTCTTCTGCCCAATCTGTTAAACTCATTCGTCTTTTTTGTTGTTTTTGTTTTTACTGATTATGTGAATGATATTTTCAATGTCGATATCTCTTTCTTTATGGATATTTGCAAGAGCCAATCCATTTAGTCTCAAGTCTCATCTGGCCCATTGTATTACGCAAATAAGTCTTTACTCGTCTCAAAGTAGAGAATCTTCGGTCAGGAGTGCTTGTGGTGACAGAAATAGTCCCAAATATTTCAAGTAAAACTTATACATTTGGAAAAAAAACTGCTTGTCACAGTTCTTTAAAGCTTCAGTTGCTGTTCCAAGTCCCTTACTTTCATCAACCCACTTTTTTCCATAGTTTCAGCTCTCCTTTCATTAAAAGCTGTTCCTATTCCTCGGGTGCCTATATTTTAAACAGTATGCATGAATACGACCTTCAAGTGATAACATGGTGCGAAAATCTTGGGGAATCTTGCTTCTAGCTCGGCAATGAAACTATCCACAACAGGTAACAATACTGTTAGCCTGAAGTATTTCTCGGCGTTTGAAGCAGGGACGTTGTCTCGTTTGGTTTGTGTTGGAGTAGTTCTTGGCATTGCTATCACACTTCCAATATCGCCTGCCAGTTTAATAGCGTCTTCAAAAATAATTCCTAATTCTATTTACGCATTCCTGCTTACACTCTTGAACACCTCAAGCAAATCATTGACATGATTTAAGACAGTTGTTAAATCCATTTTAGGACAGTTCGCTTAGTATTAAAGAGAAGTAGTGTGCAGTAGTTGCTGAAGCTACTACGAAGTCTCCTCTTCGGATGGCAGAACTAAACATACAAGGTTTACTATCTGTTTCTGCATTGGTGTCACGACTACTTGAAAATTCGTCAAGCAAGGTCACGACTGGGATAAATAGGTCCTTGAACGTAATAAGGGTATCGTGTCTCTCCAACAAACGTGTTGGACACATTACCATCAACCATGTATTCTTTGACTCTGTGAACTGTGCATTAATATACATCCAATTTATATTAAAAATAATAAGACGCCCATTTTAAGTTAAATTATATTTATTGGTTTAGATAGCAAGCTACACTCATGCTCATAAATTAAGGCTAATGCTAATACATGGTGAAACAACGCTCTGGTGGGCATTTTGCGGGTTTAAATCACCTCGGGGTATGACCATGTGGTGCATTTGACCTGCGGTTGTCGCACGGTGGCGCTGGCAGCAGTCCACGTACACAGGGGTGTGTTGGTGCATGTCACAGTACGGTGCAGCAAGTAAGGGTGCAGAAGTTTTCAGACGTGCTAATGGTGACTGTGTGGTGAAAATGGCTCAAAGGACACATATTGATGACATTATGAGGGGTAGAATACTAGGGCGACTGGAGGCTGGTCAAACACAGCAGGTCTTAGCATGGGCCGTCCGTGTGCCACGAAGTGTGATCTTAGGATTATGGCAACGAGTCCAGCAGACAGGAAACGTGTCCGGGTGCTACAGTACGGGACGTCCACAGTGTACAACACCATAAGAAGACCGATATCTCACCATCAGTGCCCGAAGACGGCCTCGGACTACTGCAAATGGCTCTGAGCGCTCTGCGACTTAACTTCTGAGGTCATCAGTCGCCTAGAACTTAGAACTAATTAAACCTAACTAACCTAAGGGCATCATACACATCCATGCCAGAGGCAGGATTCGAACCTGCGACCGTAGCGGTCGCTCGGTTCCAGATTGTAGCGCCTAGAACCGCACGGCCACTCCGGCCGACCGGAGTACTACAGGTAGCCCAGCCACTGGAACAGTTGTATCCAGACATCCGGTCTACAGACGACTAAACAGACATGGTTTATTCGCCCGGAGACCTCCAAGGTGCATTCCACTGACCCCTGGTCACAGGAGAGCTCGTAAAGCCTGGAGTCAAGAATACAATACACGGTAATAAATGAAAAGCACCAGTTTGCTTTTGTTCTACAATATTACTTTTATTGCTAACCAGTCGTCGGCTTACAAGGCCATCTTCGGACAGTAAATGTCCGAAGACGGCCTTGTAAGCCGAAAACCTGTTAGCAATAAAAGTAATACTGTAGAACAAAAGCAAACTGGTGCTTTTCATTTATTATTATAATGTTGTTCTACCAAGAACCGACGGAAAATTCTGTTAATACAATACACGGTCATTGGAACAGTGGTCGCAGGTTATGTTCACGGACAAGTCCAGGTATATTCTGAACAGTGATTCTTGCCGAGTTTTCATCTAGCGTGAACCAGGAACCAGATACAAACCCTTTAATGTCCTTTAAAGGCACCTGTATGGAGGTCGTGGTTTGGTGGTGTGTGGTGGGATTATGATTGGTGCACGTACATCCCTGCATGTCTTTGACAGAGGAACTGTAACAGGTCAGATGTATCGGGACGCCAATTTGCATCAGTATGTCCGCCTTTTCAGGGGTGCAGTGAGTCCCACCTTCCTCCTGATGGATGGTAACGCACGGCCCCACCGATCTGTCATCGTGGAGGAGTAACTTAAAACAGAAGATATCAGGCGAAGGGAGTGGCCTGCCTGTTCTCCAGACATAAATCCGATCGAGCACGTCTCGCATGCTCCCGGTCGACGTATCGCTGCACGGCCTCAAAACCTCTACGAGACTTCAGGAGCTGCACCAAGCACTGGTCGTATGATGCAGGATACGGCGATTAGGATATTGTTGTTGACAAACCCACTGTGCAGCTCGTCCGTTGTGGTGCGCTACGTATTACGCACCAACCATATCAGTGTACTCACTCCAGGTGTATCGGTCCATTAGTAAACAGAGACAATGGACTACTACACTGGTGGACAGCAGTTCCCTACAACTGAAGAATGAAATACGCCCTATGCCCTCTAAGAACTTAAGATCGTAATACGGCCTCCAACGGTTTAAATAATCCTCATAGGAAAAAATGACATTAGGGAAAAATATTTGTTTTGATGTCCCCTACAACCTCCGAGAGTTTGTCGGTTTAAATACTTTTCACCCTGTATAAGACGCTAACGGTTAAAGTGGCAATGGAGGAGATAGCTAAGACTCATTGCGAGAAACTGTTATCGAGACGCTCATCAATCTCCAGTGGCATATGCTGACAGTGACGCGTTGTGTATCGTGTAGATGTTTACTAACGAGAAAGTAGGTATCATTTACCCTCACATACGTCTCGAGAAATTACCACAACGAAAAAATTCAGGGGAAGTAGAGCGAACACGAAGGATTACTGTCAGTCATTCTTCCCGCTGCGCCTCTCGCGACTGGAACAGCAAATTGCGAATGTGTCAATAATAAGATGGCATGTACCCTCCACTACACGCCATAAGCTTTCTTGCGGAGTGTACGTGTAGATGTAATGTGTGTAATCGATTCCACTGCGTAGCCCGATGCATTAAAAGCACTAGTTCAGAAATTCGAGAGTCTGTAGGCAGGTCTCACTTTTGTGTGAAATACGCGGATCGGAGTGTGATGGTTTACGTGAGACTGGAAACTTCCAGATGCTGATACGCTTGTAGATACATCTGCCAGGGTCGCGGCAGCCGGCAGAGATAACGGGAGCGCGAAACGCGTCACGCCTGGCTGGCTTGTCTCGCACGCACTCCGCCCGCCACGGTGATTGTCCTTGGAGACGGGCCGACGAAGAAAACCATTCACTAGGGGCGGGATACAGGCGCAGCCTCCAGGGGTCGACGCACGAAAGTAAAATACTGCTCACCGACTTGACGGAGAATCGTAAAAAGTTTTCTTGGTATTGTTGTGGTCTTCAGTCCAAAGACTGGTTTGATAAAGCTCTCCATGCTACTCTATCCTGTGCAAGCCTCTTCATCTCCGAGTAACTACTGCAAATATACATCCTTCTGAATCTGCTTCGTGTATTCATTTCTTGGTCTCCCTCTACGACTTTTACCCTCCACGCTTCCCTCCAGTACTAAATTGGTGATCTCTTGATGTCTCAGAAAGTGTCCTACCAACCAATCCCTTCTTCTAGTAAGGTTGTACCACAAACTTCTCTTCTTCCCAGTTCTATTCAGTACCTCCTCATTAGTTACATGATCTACCCATCGAATCTTCAGCATCCTTTGTAGCACCACGTTTCAAAAGCTTCCATTCCCTTCTTGTCTAAACTGTTTATCGTCCATGTATCGCTTCCAAACATGTCTACACTCCATACAAGTACTTTCAGAAGGGACTTCCTGACACTTAAATCTGTACTCGATGTTAACAAATTTCTCTTCTGCGGAAATGCTTTTCTTGCCACTGCCAGTCTACGTTTTATATCCTCCATGCTTCTACCATAATCAGTTATTTTACTTCTCAAATAGCAGAACTCATCTACTATTTTAGGTGTCTCATCAGTTCCTTATGTGGTTTCTTGTGTTTATCGTGTTTACAGTTAATATTGAAGGATGTAAGTTCCACCAGTTATGCAAAACACAGTTTTTCCACAAGTTCTCAAACTTATTTCAGCACCACTCTGCCATCATCAGTTGTCTTCCGTTTTATTAAACATGTAATTTGAACATTTTTACTAAATGATTACAAAATTATGTGGATATTTAGTTCAAACAATAATTCGTTTATTCTTGTTAATAACTTTACACTTGGTGTGTACGATTTTTCAGGACCACTTGTGTATTATTTATTAAGGATAGCTTGTCATCTGCGACCAAACGATGCTGATAAGAAATTATGTTGGGAGTTAACCTATCATATAAACGTAATTAAATTTGTCGCACTATTTCGTACCTATATTCGTTTTTACTTGCGTTTTCGTATGGTAGGCCCTTTTATTCTCAGCACTATGGTGAGGTGTTGTGATGCACACGCAAATATAACAAGTATTTTCACAAATAAGGTCGTAAAAGCACTTTGCACTTCACCAAAACACAGTGTAATTGTGGTTGTTGTGTGTCCCAGCCCGGTTCAAATTTGGCACCGAACGCACTGGTGAACAAATGAACACTGATGACGTCACAGTAGTTCGGAACATGTTTGGGAACTTGGGAAAAAACTGTTTTGCATAACTGGCGGAACTTACATCCTGCAATTTGAAGTGTCTCATTTCCTAATCTAGTTCCCTCAGCATCACCTGATTTAATTTGACTACATTCCATTATCCTCGTATTTCTTTTGTTGGTGTGCATCTTATATCCTCCTTTCAAGACATCGTCCATTCCGTTCAACTGTTCTTCCAAGTCCTTTGCTGTCTCTAACAGAATTACGATGTCATCAGTAAACCTCAAAGTTTTATTTCTTCTCCCTGGACTCAAAAATTTTTCTTTTGTTTCCTTTACTGCTCGCTCAATATACAGACTGAGCAACATCGGAGATAGGCTACAACCCTTTCGCTCCCTGTATTTTACCCCCCCCCCCACCTTCAATATTTAAAAGAGAGTACTCCACTCAACATTGCCAAAAGCCTTCGGTAAGTCACAAATGCTATAAACGTAGGTTTGCCTTTCCTTATAATTTATCTTCTAAGATAAGTCGTAGAGTCAGTACTGCCTCATGTGTTCCAACATTTCTACGGGATCCAAACTGATCTTCCCCAAGGTTGGCTTCTGCCAGTTTCCCATTTGTCTGTACAGAATTCGTGTTAATATTTTGAAACTGTGACTTATTAAACTGATAGTTCGGTAATTTTCACACCTGTTAGCATCTGTTTTGTTTGGAATTGGAATTATTATATCGTTATTAAAGTCTGAGGGTATTTCACCTGTCTCATACTTCTTGCTCACCGGAAGGAAGAGTTTTGTCTTGGCTGGCTCTCTCAAGGCTATCTATAGCTCTAATGGAATGTTTGTCTACTCCTGGGGCCTTGTTTCGACTCACGTCTTTCAGTGCTCTGTCAAATTCTTCTCGCAGTATCATATTTCCCATCTCGTCTTCATCTACGTCCTCTTTCATTTCTATAATACTGCCCCCAAGTACATCACCCTTGTATAGACCCTCTATCTACTCCTTCCATCTTTCTGCTTTCCCTTCTTTGCTTGGAATGGTTTACCATCTGAGCTCTTGATATTAAGTCAGGTGGTCACCTGTTGGGATATTTTGTGGTCTCTCAAAAGCTGTTAACTGTGCAAATCATGAAATTCTTCTAGTTCAGCTTAATTACGGTGGCATGAGTGGGACAGGGCACAAATGGTTTGATTCATATTTAACTGAAAAAATGCAGAAGGTTGAAATTAGTAGTACACACAGTCTACAAAAATCAACAGAGTCCTGTAACTGGGGAGGTATCAAGAATGGTGACCCACAGGGTTCAGTCTTGAGCCCCTTATTGTTCTTAATATATATTAATGACTTGCCACTCTATATTCATGAAGATGGAAAGCTAGTTCTTTTTGCTGATGGTGCAAGAATAACAATCACACTCTACAAACAAGAATCAGCTGAGGAAATTGTAAATAATGTGTTTCAGAAAATTATTAAGTGTTTCTCTGAAAATTGTATCTCACTAATTTTTGAGAAAACACAGTATATATAATTCTGTACAGTGAATGACATAACACCGTTGATAAATACAGACTATGAATAGAAATCTGTTGCTAAGGCAGGATATTAAAAATTTCTGCGTGTGTGTAGAGATGAGAAATTGGATTGGAAGAAACACATCAACGATACGGTTAGGTTCAGCTACTTATGTTATTAGTGTTATTGCAAATTTTGGGATAAATATATCAGTAAATTACCCTACAATGACTACTTCCATTCACTGCTTTCTTATGGCATCATATTCTGGGCAATTCGTCTCTAAGAGAGAAAGTATGCATTGCACAAAAGCGTGTAATCAGAATAATAGCTGGTGCCCACCCAATATCGCCTTGCAGATATTTATTAAGGGATTCGGGATATTCACAGTACCTTCGAATCACATATAATCACTTATTAAATTTGTTTTTAATAACCCACCCCAATTCAAAAATAACAGTGAAGTGCATAACTAGAACAATAAAAGAAAGAACGATCTTCAGTATTCTCGGTTAAACATGACTTTAGCATAGAAAGGGCCACAAAAATCTTTAGTCATTTGCCAAATAGCATTACCGGTCTGACAGATAGCCTACCAACATTCAAAAACAAATTAAAAGTATTTCTGAATGACAACTTCTTCTACTCGGTAGATGGATTTTTAGACATGTAGTAACTGTAAAAAAAAAAAAAAAAAATTATATGTAAAAAAAAACTTATGTTAAAGTGACACGTGCCACATCATTACGAAATATCGTATCATGATCTATCGAGCGAGTGTTAATGTAATGTAAATGTAACATAATGTACTTCCATAAAATATCTAAGAGTATGCATACAGAGCGATTTAAACTGAAGCAGGGAATGTAGTCCATCAAAGAAGGAAACTGCTCGCAGAACCGTCGTCCGACCAAAACTTGAATTACGCTCGACATTATGAGATCCCTAGCAGATAGGAGTGACAGAGGAAACGGCAAAGATCCAAATAAGAGCAGAGCGGTTGGTTTGAGGTTCATACGGTGTGGGCGATAGTGTCACGGGAGATGCTCGCCCAGCTCTGGTGGCAGGCGCTGCAAGAGAGGCACTCTGCATCACTAGGTCGCTTACTGTTAAACTGCCTAGAGTGTTGATTCCCATAAGAGTCCACCAACATTTCTCGCGGAAAGAATGCGAAGATAAAATTAGAGAGATCAGAGCCCGCACAGAGGCTTACTGACAGTCATTCTTCCCGCGTACCATTCGCGACTGGAACAGGGGAACGGGCTAGCGGCGGTGGTACACAAAGTACACTCCGCCACACATCGCAGGGTGTCTTTCCGAGTATAGATGTAGATGCAAGAACCACGTGTCAGTACCATACTCGAGTTTCCTGTGTAAACGTGCGTAACGTACAAATGTCTGATTGTCTCCCTACAGTAATGCAATAGTCTTCAAAAGATATCATACTCAGCACTGACTGTGGATATTATATTCTTTCATTACTGCAGTTTTGCAGGCTTTATCGAGTGGTACATTTAAAAAGTCTGTGCTTTAGCACACGCCAGACTTTAAAAATGTGTTCAAAAGCGTGTGAAATCTTATGGGACTTAACTGCTAAGGTCCTCAGTCCCTAAGCTTACACACTACTTAACCTAAATTATCCTAAGGACAAACACACACACCCATGCCCGAGGGAGGACTCGAACCTCCGCCGGGACCAGCCGCACAGTCCATGGCTGCAGCGCCTTAGACCGTTTAAAAATCTTCTGACCTGTTCACATGTCATTATTGTAACTGTAACCATACAGAAAAATCGAACGAGCGCGATGCGCCATAGATCGTGGAAAAGGTATAAATCACATAAACAGATGAATTCTGCTCAGGTTATCAACCGAGTGGTGGCGTCGTCTTGTCGCAACGTTTCCAATCTGTCTGCGGACGCCACTGTCTTCAGATCGGAGCGTTCCTGACGTAATTTGTCAATTGTGGGATTCCACGCTTCACTGAGCACAGTGCAGCGTGGAATCCCACAATTGACAAAATACGTCAGGAACGCTCCAATATAAAGACAGCGGCGTCGGCAGACAGATTGGATAGACACCGGATCTCGACGCCGGTCCGCGCCGCGGCCCCCTCCCCCTTCTCTCGCCCCCCCTCCCCCCCCCCCCACATCCACCGACGCGGTACACCCTTCCAGAGAAACGTGATTGGCCGGCCTACAGTAGCGGACGACGGACAAGCAGCTATATAGATATGCAGAACACAGCATTCCAACCACTACAACATACAGACCCATAAATTAGGTGCGCGGTGTGTGGAAAAAACCACACAGCAGGTTACCAAGGTTGTGAGGTCCATAAACGACACACACACAGCAGGCAAAGGGCGCAAAGGCAGCCCCCCCCCCCACACACACACGCAAACAAACACCACGATCCCATCCAGCCACACAAGAAATCAAAACACGACAACACCTGGATAAAACCAAGGCCGGACACACTAAGGGCAACTTACGCAGAAGTGGTTTCTCCTTTGAGAAGCCATGGAAACATAGCCCCATCACCACAACACCAGACTCCATCACAAGAACAACACCAGTAAACACACAGCAACAACGACCAAGTCCACCATGGCAGAGAAAGCTCTAGGGAACCCCACACACAGCCCACACCCTCGGATCAGGTGTTAGGCATTATGGTGCAGACCATGAACCTCGTCCTGGAAATGATGAACGAATTCAGGGAAGCCCAGAGGCAGAACACACAGATCCCCATTGCCCTTCAGGCAGCAGTCCAGCAGTCACTCCCCTCTGCGGCTTTCTCAGTAGTTTCAAAACTCCATCATGAATAGATGACCAAACATCCAAGGCCTGACAATGTGCGGCTTTAACGCAGATGGCATTGTTAATCAAGAGGTCAAGTTCAGAGAACTCATGAAGGAGTTCTCCATCGACATAAGCATGATGGGGAAAACCCACCTAAAAGCAACAGTCCCCAACTATGTTAGCTATCGCAAAGACAGGCCAACCCAAGGCGGAGGAGTGGCCATATACATAAAAAGAGGGATCCCCCACCACCAGGTATTCTTACCAGCTACCAATGAAATCGAAGCAGTGGCGTTGGAAGTAACCACTGCCACCGGACCCCTAACAATTGTTGCAGTCTACCGACCCCCACACGACCAGATAGATGAGGGAGACATAGCTGCTCTAGAGCAAATTGAAGGCAAACTCGTAATAGGGGGAGACTTCAATGCCAAACACCCTGATTGTAATTCTAGAGTAACCTCCAGAGCAGGCGCCAATCTGCAAGAACTAGAGCACATCCACCACTCTGAACCGTGGGGTCCAGTCAAGCCCACACATTTTCTGAAAAAAGGAGGCAGGCCTGATGTGTTAGACATAGCTCTCACTAGGAGGATCGCAGGGTTTGCGGTCGCAAGGACAATCAACAGAATGTCCTCCGACCACAACCCAGTGATTCTAGAGGTAGATGTGGGAGAATGGGTAGCTCTCCCACAGTACCAGATGTCTTACAAACGTGCAGACTGGGAGCGATACCGAGAAACTTTCGCTTCTCATATCGCTCGCACTGTGCCACCTACTGCTGAAATAATAGAACAAGCGCTACAAGACTTAACTGGCACCATCTTGCAGGCAGCGGAAGAGACCACACCTCCACAAAGGGATGGCTCACCGCCAAAATACAGCTCCCGGAACATTTGCTAGCTCAAATTCGACATAAGAACAGAGTGGCAAAAGAGTGGAAGATCACCAGAAACCAGGCCACCAGAAGGCTGCCCAATCGTCTACAGAGAGAATTGAAGGTAGCGCTCAATGAGCTTAAAAACCAGCAATGGCAAAACTGCCTCACAGCTCTCAAAGTAGACGATCATACACTATGGCAAGCAACCAAACAGTTCACAAAAAGACGCGCTAGGATGTCGCCACTGCACGGCGAGCGGGGACTGGTCTACAGCCATGCTGGGAAGGCCAACGCCCTCGTCGACTCCATCGAGGAGCAGTTTCAAGCGGCAGAACCCCAGGATGATGAACATGAAAGAGTGGTCCGTCGTCAACTGGCTGTCTTCCTCAATGCTGAGGAAGGCCCAGAGGACGAACCCATACTTTTTGCCCCGAGGACGTGGCAAGAGTAATCAGGTCCCTCCCTACAAAAAGGCGCCAGGGCACGACAGTGTCACTAACCAGTTAGTCAAAAATCTCCCACCCACAGCGATCACACACCTCGCGAACGACCTCAACGAGATTACCCGTTCCTGCGAGTTCACAGCTTGCTGGAAACATGCGGAAGTGGTCGCGATACACAAACCAGGAAAAGACCCTCTATTACCGCAGTACTACAGGCCGATTAGCCTCTTGTCAACTCTCAGCAAGATCTATGAGCGCCTCCAGCTAAGACCCATACAAGAACATATTATCAGAGAGCAAATTCTGCCGGATTTCCAATTAGGGTTCCGGCAGAACCACTCTGCCCCACAACAGGTCATGGGAGTGGTTGAAGCAGCCACAGAGGGCTTCAACCACAGAGGCTACTGCGGGATAGTGCTACTAGACGTAGCCAAAGCCTTTGATTCAGTATGGCATAGAGGCTACTCTACAAGTTGTACACACAAGGGTTTCCTGGGAGCATAGTTCAGCTGATCAAAAGCTATCACACGAAAAGAACTTTCTCCATCAAAGTAGAAACTGCCACCTCCACCAAAAGGCGTATTCATGCTGGGATGCCACAGGGATCGGTCTTGGGGCCCGTTTCGTACAGTCTGTACACTGCGGACACTCCAATAGCCCCCTGGTGTACACTGCACAGTACGTGGACGACACAGCCTTCTACACGAGAAATGCAAACAAGGCCAGGTCATTCGTAGGCTACAAAGGGTTTTAGACCTCACAGAGACCTGGGCCCGTCGCTGGCGCATCACCATCAACTCTGAAAAGACGCAGGCTATGCTGATTACCCACAGGCTCGGAAGGCGGAACCTCCTCAACGTCCCCCCCTCCACCTTCACCTAAACGGAACCCAACTCCCCTGGTGCAGAAAAGCCAAGTACCTTAGCGCAACCTTGGACTCTCGTCTTACGTGGAAAACCCACAGGAAGTTCTGCGGCAGAATGTCCATCCTATACCCAATCCTAAAACTCAGTCAGCTCCCTTCCCTGCCCTGTAGGAGTAAATGTGTACCAGGCCCTGATCCAGCCAGTAATGGAATATGCGTGCCCTGTCTGGGGATACGCGGCAAAGCAGCACCTGGACAAACTCCAGAGGCTGCAGAACCGCGCGCTCAGGAGGGCATTGCATCTACGTCTTGGATTCCTCATAGATGATCTGCATGCGCAGCCGAAATCCCACTCCTGAGTGAGCGTGTCCAAGATCTGGAGAGGGCCTTGAATGAGGGTTCTTCCAGATCGGGAAACGCCCTCATCCACTCTCTAGGTTGGTATGACATATCCCGAGACAAGCACAAGTGCCCCATGATGACCTTCGACGATTACGTCGAAGAGAAAATCCCAATATCCAATCCCTAATCCTGTTCCTTTCCATACAACACCAAACATCTCGCCAACCTCAAGCAAATACCAGACACAAACAGAACAGTCATCACATTTCACAGACACCAAAAAACTACAGACATAATCACACACACACGTACACAGGGGAGTAAAAGCCGAAAGGCCACAAACTCCCCCTCACACTTCCCCAAAGAGGTGAAAGTAAATGATGAAAGCAGCAGCAGCATCCCAACACTTCGTCAGAAGATGATGGGTACGAAACTCACTGAAACGTTGCGACAATAAGACGCCACCACTCGGCTGATAACCCAAGAAGAATTCATCTGCAGAATACACTGAGAATGACTGAAATTGCATAAATCACATGAACTATTGTCAATGTTGCTATTTAGCTACTCTACATATTATCTAATTTGTAAATCTAGCCTACACCAATAAAGAATAGTCCGATAGGCAGTACAGTTGAAACTAAAACGGGCAATCGCAGAAGCTGGAAAGAAAAACATAGGTACAAAGAAGGTAACTTCAAAGAAACCATGCATAACAGAAGACATATTTCAGCTGATATGAAAGAAGGGAGTACAAAAAAGTTCAGGGAAATTCATGAATACGGAAATACAAGTCACTGAGGAATGAAATGAATAGGAGATGACAGTGAAGCTGACGAAATGAAAAGTCGAAAAAGAAATTAAAGGAGGACTGACACAGCATACAGGAAAGTCAAAACAACATTCAGTGAAATTAAAAGTAAGGGTGGTGTTGTGTACATAGTTCCGCATAGTCAGCGTGTACACAACTTTCCCACTAGAGTGCGCCCCGCTAAGCACAACAGCGCAGGCGCAGCGCTCGTCCATCTCCGGACTACGAGATGGCACTGCCTTAGAAATGGACCAAATTCTGCTTCCGCCGGTCCGCGTATTAATATGTAACGCAACCAATGAGATTGCTGCTAACATAGAACCTTTTCTCCTCGTGGATCACACTCGCGCAGTGATACCTGAATTCACAAGGTATTATAACGAGTGTACAGACCTCCGATTATTCAGTCTGTATTTATCTCCACCAGTCTGTACCAGTCTACATTTGTCTATACCAGTCTATAGTCAAGTTTCAGTCTGCGCCTAATAAGATTACCATATTCCTGTACATAGCCATGAAGATAAATGTATAGACACTTTGTCAAGTATCAGAGATATGTGAGAATAAGATTAACGTACCAAGACCAAAGGAACTTCAGATTTTCAGTTGTAAATAGCTTCCAGAATCAAGTTAAGTAAGGTTTATGCTGGCTATTATTTTAATAAATGTGTGTGAAAATTAATCAAGTTCTGTTTAAAGTTGGTCACCGTCAATCTGCTACTCTAAGCGTGCAAGTGGCATTTCTATCGTCTGACCTAATGGCAGAAGATAAACACGCCACGATAAGATCATGAGACATATTGCTGACACTCGCCTACTTCGTTAGAGCGACGAGTCAAATAATTCAAATAATCTGATGGTGTGTGTACCGAAGGTCTTACAGTACGCACACCAAAGGTGGTAACATTAAAAGTGCTATGGGAATTCCATTGTTAAATGCAGAGGAGAGAACGGATAGGTGGAAAGAGTACACTGAAGTCCTCTATCAGGGGGAAGATTTGTCCGATGTGATAGAAGAAAAAACCAGAGTCGATTTAGACGAGATAGGGGATCCAGTATTAGAATCAGAATTGTAGGGAGCTAGAGAGGACTTAAGATCAAATAAGGCAGAAGTGATCGATAACATACCATCGGAATTTCTAAAATCATTAGAGGAAGTGGCAACAAAACTATTATTCACGTTTGTGTGTAGAATTTATGAGTCTGGCAATATACCGTCTGACTTTCGGAAAAGTACAATCCACACAATTCCGAAGACTGCAAGAGCTGACAAGTACGGGAATTATCCCACGATCAGCTTAACAGCTCATGCATCCGAGTTGCTGACAAGAGTAATATACAGAGTAATGGGGAAAAATTGAGGATGTGTTAGATGACGATCAGTTTGGCTTTAGGAAAGCTAAAGACACGAGAGGGGCAATTCTGACGTTGACGTTAATAATGGAAGCGAGACTAAAGAAAAATCAGGGGTAAAATGGTGCAAGATGTTCGAAATTCTGAGAAAAATGGGGCAATCGGTAAGGAGAGACGGGTAATACACAATATGTTTAAGAAAAAAGAGGGGGCAATAAGAGTGGACGATCAAGAACGAAATTCTCGGATTAAAAATGGTGTAAGAGAGGGCTGTAGTCTTTCGCCCCTACTGTTCAATCTGTACATCGAAGAAGCAATGATGGAAATAAAAGAAAGGTTCATGAATGGAATTAAAATTCAAGGTGAAAGGATATCAATGATAACGATTCGCTGGCGACATTGCTATCATGAGTGAAAGTGAAGAAGAATTACATGATCTGCTGAATGGAATGGACAGTCCGATGAGAAAAGAGTATGGAGATTAAATCGAAGAAAGACGAAAGTAATGAGAAGTAGCAGAAATCAGTATAGCGAGAAACTTAATATCAGGATAGATGCTCACGTAGTGGACGAAGTTATGGGGTTCCTCTACCTCAGGAAATAACCAATGACGGACGGAGCAAGGGCGACATCAAAAGCAGACTAGCACAGGCAAACAGGGCACATTCCTGGCCAAAAAAACTCTAATAGTATCAAATATAGGTCTTAATTTGAGGAAAAAGATCTGAGAATATACCTTTGGAGCACAGCATTGTATGGTAGCGAATCGTGGACTGTGGGAAAACCGGAACAGAAGAGAATCGAAGTATTTGAGGTGTGGTGCTACAGACGAGTGTTTCATAGTGGATGGACTTATAAAGTAAGGAATGAGGTTGTGCCCAGAATCGGAGAGCTAAGGAATATGTGTAAATCACTGACAGGGACAGGATGATAGGGCATCTCTTAAGGCATCAGGGAATGGCTATCATGGTACTAGAGGAAGCTGTCGAGGTCAAAATCTGTAGAGGGAGACAGATATTGGAATACATCCACCAGATAATTGAGGTCATAGGTTGCTAGTGCTACTCTGAGATGAAGAGGTTGGTTCAGGAGAGAAATTCGTGGCAGTCCGTATCAAATCAGTCACAAGACTGATGACTCAAACAAGCAAAAAAAAAGTAAACTAGCCTGCAGAACACTACAGTACGCCTTCTTACTGGAAGTTAGAAACAGTACTGTTACTTTTTTCGTTTGTTTCGGATTGTTAGACTATGGTACGCTGAGATAGAGCTCAGAAATTATGGAGAGCGAGGCGAGGGATGAGCAATGGCCGTCAGGGTCTTAGCACGTCTTTCCTGGTTCACACCTCATTGTTGCTGCCGGAAGATGTCGTAGTCGAGCGATCCGCCTCGTAACCATCATGTGTTGCTTTTCTTGCAGTCTGTCAGCCATCAAAATAGTCATATTATCTGACTAAGCACTGCAAGCCTGAGCTTGTGCAACATCTCCTCATTCCTTATGTAGTTTTATTACCAAAAACCGTTCCCTTGTCTACTGGCACGTTCTCAGTCGATGTGATCCACACTGGAGATTTCTACACATTCACAGATGTCTGTGCTGCACAGTCGCATTATTAGGAAGTGAGATATGGCCGACAGGTAACGTATTGCTTTCTTGGTCGGCGAAAAGTATGACATTCTTGATCTCTGTCTGGTGCGTCCGCCTGGTTAGCTGAGTGGTAACGTCTTTGTATACTATGCAGCAGGCGCGGGTTGGAGATTTTCTCCGTTCGTGGACTGGTTGCTGTGTTGCCCTCATCATCATTTCATCGTCACCGACACGCAAGTCACCCAATGTAGTTTCACCTGAAATTAGACTTGCAACTTGGCGGCCGAACTTCCCCAGATTGGGTCTCCCAGTCATCAGTGCCACACGATCGTTCCATTTCTCTTTTTCCTGGGGAGGAACAGCAGCATGGGCATCATTGAGCGCCACAGGCAAAATTTCCGTGACCCGATTGCTAGACGGGCGTCAACACTGAGCCGTGTAGTATCACAGTTCCGTTCCCTGGCAACGCTCCTCGCCCTCGTCCAGGTGACACAGGCGTGCAGGCGGGCCAGAACTGGTCCGTGCGCGACTTCAACTGGTGCGGCGAGAACCGACCGCTGACCGCGTCGAGGTTCAGCTGCTCATGCCCAACCTCTCCTCGTCCGACGCCAGCGGTGATGATGACGACGTCGACGCCAGTAGCGGTGCGCGTGGGTCGAAGGAAAACCCGCAAGCGATAGGTACTTCTCCCTGGTCTAACATCTTACACACTCTCTGCTTAGTTGTTTATCAGTAAAATGCCTTCCTTTATTCACCCCCCACCATCATCTTGTCATTATGGTTCTTATCATTCTGATCATCATCACTATCGTACTTATGATAATGCTCGTGATGATCATGATCTCCGCCATGCTCGTGATCATCGTATTCATGGTTATCAGCTCTTTCATATCCAATTGAGTCTATAAGCCTCTGTTAGACTTCCCAAGCATTTCAGTCTTCGTAATTGAAGCTGCGTGGTAGACCTCAGTGTAGGCATTCTTCGATTTCCACAGTCTTGCTCTCTGTTTGAGTTCACTCATAAGCTGGTGCTGAGCCCATCCACAACGATAAGGCGTCGTGGTACTTGCTTTCACTTTTAGAGTCTCCAGCTTCTTCATATACTCAATTGTAATACAATGATTTTTCTAGTCAACCAACACAGTATGAAGCCTACCCACATATCCGTAATCTTAATCACCTATTCACGATCTTCGCCCGTCGTTTTGCGTACATTCTTGGATCAAGGTTCAAAAAATGGTTCAAATGGCTCTGAGCACTATGGGACTTAACATCTATGGTCATCAGTCCCCTAGAACTTAGAACTACTTACACCTAACTAACCTAAGGACATCACACAACACCCAGCCATTACGAGGCAGAGAAAATCCCTGACACCGCCGGGAATCGAACCCGGGAACCCGGGCGTGGGAAGCGAGAACGCTACCGCACGACCACGAGATGCGGGCGTGGATCAAAGCCTCGTCCAAACTTCTCCATCTACTTTAATCATAAGTTCATCCGACAAAATAGCCACAGCAATGGGCACAGATCGTGCCACGTGTTCAGTCGTGCATTCACTGCCTCTACGGGAGCGTGTTTCAACTAGACGTCGTACGTAAACGTGGGTAAATGTAACGACGTGACAGTGTGGCAGAAAGGGCGGGGGTTCGTGTTTGGGCATATGGCATGTGAAGTTGCTGGATATGTTGATGTTTCGCGGTGGAGTGTTCACCGTGTCTACAAGCAGTAGCGTAGCACACGTGGCCCTGAAACACGACGTCAGAACTGTGGTCGCAAAAAAGTCCTGACTAAGAGGGACCGGCGACGCGTTTCACAGCTTGGGAGTGAAAATCGCGTCCAAACCCGAAAGGAATTGCTGCAGGTAGTGACTGGTAGTCCATACCATCCTGTTAGCGAGAGACCATTACGACGGGAACGTCATGCAATGTACATTTGGAGCGGGTAGCGTCGCAAGAGGCCATTCATAACCCAATTTTTCATGACGACAACCGCGAAGTTCTTCCACAAAATTTCGGGAGAACTGCCGGATGTTTGTAACTTCGTGCCACAATATTCCGGCGTAGAATCTTCAGGCCATCTGCAGGTGATACTGAGCTCTGGTATTTAAGGCCCTGCCGGCACAAGAGCGGCGGATTCACTTGGCGTTGCGCGTGCGCTACTTGAACGAGTTCGATTCTGCTGCGCCGCGCGCCCTCCGTGGTGAAAACTCGCCGTATCGATATCAGTTCGATTGTCTTCCCGCGGTTCCATCACAGAGCTACGCCGGCTACGGAGGACACGAAGTTTTTCAACGACTGGATGTCATGCCAAATTCATTTGAAAACCGGTCTCGATTAATAAGTGACTCACCGTCAGGCAGACGTATTTCCACGGATTCATTAATAATAGAACTCAGAAAGTTAGACGTATGGGCCACAGTTTTTGCCTCACTGTAATTCACTACAAGACCAGTGGAAATACAATGTTCGGCGATGGCAGACTTAAAAGGCTGAAGGAGGCGAGCATGGCGTTGATGTTCTACAATGCGATCCTACACAGTACGCGTTGTTTGCCCTATATAAGATTTGCCGCATACGCACGGAATCCTGTAAACACCTGCCTTGTGCAGCTCTAGGTCGTCTTTGACAGATCCCAATAGCGACGAAATTTTTGCAGGAAGGCCAAAGATTGCTTTCACTTTATACACTCCTGGAAATTGAAATAAGAACACCGTGAATTCATTGTCCCAGGAAGGGGAAACTTTATTGACACATTCCTGGGGTCAGATACATCACATGATCACACTGACAGAACCACAGGCACATAGACACAGGCAACAGAGCATGCACAATGTCGGCACTAGTACAGTCTATATCCACCTTTCGCAGCAATGCAGGCTGCTATTCTCCCATGGAGACGATCGTAGAGATGCTGGATGTAGTCCTGTGGAACGGCTTGCCATGCCATTTCCACCTGGCGCCTCAGTTGGACCAGCGTTCGTGCTGGACGTGCAGACCGCTTGAGACGACGCTTTATCCAGTCCCAAACATGCTCAATGGGGGACAGATCCGGAGATCTTGCTGGCCAGGGTAGTTGACTTACACCTTCTAGAGCACGTTGGGTGGCACGGGATACATGCGGACGTGCATTGTCCTGTTGGAACAGCAAGTTCCCTTGCCGGTCTAGGAATGGTAGAACGATGGGTTCGATGACGGTTTGGATGTACCGTGCACTATTCAGTGTCCCCTCAACGATCACCAGAGGTGTACGGCTAGTGTAGGAGATCGCTCCCCACACCATGATGCCGGGTGTTGGCCCTGTGTGCCTCGGTCGTATGCATTCCTGATTGTGGCGCTCACCTGGACGGCGCCAGACACTCATACGACCATCATTGGCACCAAGGCAGAAGCGACTCTCATCGCTAAAGACGACACGTCTCCATTCGTCCCTCCATTCACGCCTGTCGCGACACCACTGGAGGCGGGCTGCACGATGTTGGGGCGTGAGCGGAAGACGGCCTAACGGTGTGCGGGACCATAGCCCAGCTTCATGGAGACGGTTGCGAATGGTCCTCGCCGATACCCCAGGAGCAACAGTGTCCCTAATTTGCTGGGAAGTGGCGGTGCGGTCCCCTACGACACTGCGTAGGATCCTACGGTCTTGGCGTGCATCCGTGCGTCGCTGCGGTCCGGTCCCAGGTCGACGGGCACGTGCACCTTCCGCCGACCACTGGCGACAACATCGATGTACTGTGGAGACCTCACGCCCCACGTGTTGAGCAATTCGGCGGTACGTCCACCCGGCCTCCCGCATGCCCACTACACGCCCTCGCTCAAAGTCCGTCAACTGCACATACGGTTCACGTCCACGCTGTCGCGGCATGCTACCAGTGTTAAAGACTGCGATGGAGCTCCGTATGCCACGGCAAACTGGCTGACGCTGACGGCGGCGGTGCATAAATGCTGCGCAGCTAGCGCCATTCGACGGCCAATACCGCGGTTCCTGGTGTGTCCGCTGTGCCGTGCGTGTGATCATTGCTTGTACAGCCCTCTCGCAATGTCCGGAGCAAGAATGGTGGGTCTGACACACCGGTGTCACTGTGTTCTTTTTTCCATTTCCAGGAGTGTATTTACTTAATATTCTGCCTATTTGCGCTGAAATATGATCAATATATGGTAAACAGGCAGTCGTTTTAAAGGGCTCTTCCTCTTATTTGCTTCGTCGTTATCAGGTCTGCAGCGCTCCACTTGCTGGGACGAATACCCATTCTTCAGAAAAACAGTCTGCAGGTGCTCGAGTTCCGTTTGCAAACTACCGACGTCAGAGATGACCTGGGCTCGGCGAATCGAGGTCTTCAAAACACGCATCGTTTGTGCCGGATGGTGGCAACTAGCGGCAAGTAAATGTCTGTGTGAGTGGGCTTTCTATATACTAAATGACCAGGTGTGTAATCGCTCTTACGTCGCACCAAGATGTCTAAAAACGGCAGGCAACCCTTCTTCTGCAACTTCATCGCATACGATCCAAACCATGAGGCCAAACTGTAAAAGTGTCGTCAACATATCGCCAAAATACTGTTGGTTTAAAAGTGGCCGAGGCGAGTGGTCGCTCCTCAAAATCTTCCATAAAAAGGTTGGCCACCAGGGGAGTCAAAGGCATTTACCGGCGTGATGTGTGGCTTATGAGCAGCCGCTAGACCATGAAATCCAAGTTTTCTCACCTCCCGCCTAACTGTCTTAGTACTTGCAGTGAATCCTGATGCACTTTGGAATTCCTGTGTGACGGTCTGGGTAGATGTCTGCCTATTACACATTACGACCCTCTCCAACTGCCGGCGGTCTCTGTCAGTCAACAGACGAGGTACGTGTCCCTTCACGTTTCCACTTCACTATCACATCGGAAGCAGTGGACCTAGGGATGTTTAGGAGTTCGTAAGTCTCGCGTACATTCGTATGACACAAGTGACACCCAATCACCTGACCACGTTTCGAAGTCCGCAAGGTCCGCGGAGCGCCCCAATCTGCTCTCTCGCGATGTCTAACGACTACTGAGGTCGCTGATATGGAGTAGCTGATAGCAGGTGGCAGTAAAATGCACCTAATACGAAAAACGTCTGTTTTTGGGTGTGTCCGGATACTTTTGATCACATAGTATACTTGAGCGTGAAGTCCGAAAGATGCCCCTTAGCTGAGCATTAATTTCAGCCCAAAAAATATCTTTTTCGACAGGAATTAATCGATTCGCACAGTTTGCCTGGGCGTCTGCTATGGTTCGTTGTTGAAACCTTGCTTAACACACTGTAACTTAGCTACAGTAGGACAGATGTTCGAATGGTCCTACAAATGACTGCTGGTCCGAGCTAATCCAAAAACTTTTTAACTCCATGTTCCTAGCTCAGATAGGAATCTGACGCCAAGACCAACCTCCCACCCCCTCTCCCACCCCCCACCCCCAAACCGCGATTCCGAGCGTGGCCTCCTCAAAATACACTCCTGGAAATGGAAAAAAGAACACATTGACACCGGTGTGTCAGACCCACCATACTTGCTCCGGACACTGCGAGAGGGCTGTACAAGCAATGATCACACGCACGGCACAGCGGACACCAGGAACCGCGGTGTTGGCCGTCGAATGGCGCTAGCTGCGCAGCATTTGTGCACCGCCGCCGTCAGTGTCAGCCAGTTTGCCGTGGCATACGGAGCTCCATCGCAGTCTTTAACACTGGTAGCATGCCGCGACAGCGTGGACGTGAACCGTATGTGCAGTTGACGGACTTTGAGCGAGGGCGTATAGTGGGCATACGGGAGGCCGGGTGGACGTACCGCCGAATTGCTCAACACGTGGGGCGTGAGATCTCCACAGTACATCGATGTTGTCGCCAGTGGTCGGCGGAAGGTGCACGTGCCCGTCGACCTGGGACCGGACCGCAGCGACGCACGGATGCACGCCAAGACCGTAGAATCCTACGCAGTGCCGTAGGGGACTGCACCGCACTTCCCAGCAAATTAGGGACACTGTTGCTCCTGGGGTATCGGCGAGGACCATTCGTAACCGCCTCCATGAAGCTGGGCTACGGTCCCGCACACCGTTAGGCCGTCTTCCGCTCACGCCCCAACATCGTGCAGCCCGCCTCCAGTGGTGTCGCGACAGGCGTGAATGGAGGGACGAATGGAGACGTGTCGTCTTTAGCGATGAGAGTCGCTTCTGCCTTGGTGCCAATGATTGTCGTATGCGTGTTTGGCGCCGTGCAGGTGAGCGCCACAATCAGGACTGCATACGACCGAGGCACACAGGGCCAACACCCGGCATCATGGTGTGGGGAGCGCTCTCCTACACTGGCCGTACACCTCTGGTGATCGTCGAGGGGACACTGAATAGTGCACGGTACATCCAAACCGTCATCGAACCCATTGTTCTACCATTCCTAGACCGGCAAGGGAACTTGCTGTTCCAACAGGACAATGCACGTCCGCATGTATCCCGTGCCACCCAACGTGCTCTAGAAGGTGTAAGTCAACTACCCTGGCCAGCAAGATCTCCGGATCTGTCCCCCATTGAGCATGTTTGGGACTGGATGAAGCGTCGTCTCAAGCGGTCTGCACGTCCAGCACGAACGCTGGTCCAACTGAGGCGCCAGGTGGAAATGGCATGGCAAGCCGTTCCACAGGACTACATCCAGCATCTCTACGATCGTCTCCATGGGAGAATAGCAGCCTGCATTGCTGCGAAAGGTGTATATACACTGTACTAGTGCCGACATTGTGCATGCTCTATTGCCTGTGTCTATGTGCCTGTGGTTCTGTCAGTGTGATCATGTGATGTATCTGCCCCCAGGAATGTGTCAATAAAGTTTCCCCTTCCTGGGACAATGAATTCACGGTGTTCTTATTTCAATTTCCAGGAGTGTATATCCTTCACAGCATATCCGCGCTGTAACGGTTACTGGCTACGTGAGACGTCACGAAGATCATGTGAGTATAAACCATATATCGTGCCATTACAGGGAACACGTAACACGAAGTACAATGAAGTAGTTATTGGGAAAGCCAATTTTCTGGACTGATGTTTACAAGGATTGTTTCCTTATATCATTATCCTCTATCAACAACTTCTGTATGTAGATGTGATAGTAAAACACCATGTACATCTGACTACATCTCAGGTGGCTTGCCGCGCGGCGTAGCTGCGTGGTCTCGGGCGCCCCCGGTAGTTGAGTGGTCAGCGCGACAGAATGTCAATCCTACGGGCCCGGGTTCCATTCCCGGCTGGGTCGGAGATTTTCTCCGCTCAGGGACTGGATGTTGTGTTGTCCTAATCATCATCATTTCATCCCCCTCGACGCGCAAGTCGCCGAAGTGGCGTCAAATCGAAAGACTTGCACCCGGCGAACGGTCTACCCGACGTGAGTCCCTAGTCACACGCCATAAGAAATGGTACCAAAGAAGACGTGCTTACGATAAATCTTCAAAGCTCCAAAAATGACATTCGTAATATCAACCTGCACATGGGTAGGATATGGCACTTCTCGATTGGCCTTTCAGTTCTGACTTTCTATTGGTCGCTTGGTGGAAGCTCGGATGGTATGGTGGGGATATTGCTAGACCTCATGTTATTTCTGTGCTGATGCGAGGATTATAGTACAGTTAGTGCCTGCAGAAATGACGTCACATCAGTGCATGCACAGTTGCACACAGACATCTACTTCTGTTCCTTGAGTGGACCATAGTGTGGCTAAAATCATTTCAGCTCTCGACACTGCGATTTTCAGTTATAGTGGAGAGAGCGCTAGAAAAAATGCTTTCGTCCATTTTGTTTGCATACCAGCATGCATTCAAAGAGAAATGGCGTAATTTCAGTGCAGTTTCGGCCTCGCATTCGAAGATAAATGGTATAATTATAGTGCTATATTTACAGTGTGCTGTAGCACATTAGCACATGATCAGTGGTCCCACTGACACAATCCATAAAGGGCAGGTGTATATGGTATTCCTCCTGAACACTCTTCCACCTTTGCTGGAGAACGTACCTTTAGGAATTCACAGGTGACGTTGCTGATTCACGATAGACCACAAGCCCACTTCGGAACATCCTTCATGAAGCCCTCAGCAGCATCCCTTGTTCATAGCCCCTCGGTCTCTGGACTTACACCCCCTCGATTTTTACATGTGAGGGATGCGAACAGTGTTGTGTGTACTGAACCAGTTCTGATGTGATAGTACTAGAACCGTGTATCCTTATTGTTGTCTGTGCTGCTAATTGGCTGCAACCTGGAACGTCCAAAGGAGTGAGGCAGTCCATGATGCGACTTGTGAATGCTTTGCCCTTTGACCGTCTTTTGTAATTTGGAAGACAATAATACTGTGTAGTGTATAATGTACACTAAAGACCCAAAGAAACTGGACAACTGCCTAATATTGTATAGGTCACCCACGAGCTCGTAGAATTGCCGCAACACGACGTGGCATAGACTCGACTGATGTCTGAAGTGCTGGTGCAGGGAACTGAAACAGTGAATCCTGCAGGGCTGTCCGTAAATCTGTAAGAGTACGACGGGGTGGAGATGTATTCTGAACAACGCGTTGCAAACAACCCAGATATTCTCAATAATGTTCACGTTTAGGGAATTTGGTGGCCAGTGGAAGTATTTAAACTCAGAAGAGTGTTCCTGGAGCCGCTCTGTACCATTTTGGATGGGGGAGGGAAAGGGGGGGGGGGTCGCATTGTCCTGATGGAATTGCCCATGTGCGCCAGATGCACAATGGACATGAATAGATGCAGATGATCATACATGATGCTTACGTATGAACCTCCTGTCAGAGCCGTATCTAGATGCATCAGAGGCCCCATACAACTCCAACTGCACCCATACAACTCCAACTGCACATGCCTCAGATAATTACAATGCCTCCACCATCTTGAACAGAAGCCTGCTGACATACGGGGTCCATGGATTGATGAAGTTGTTTCCATACCCCTGCAAGTGCATGCGTTCGATACAACTTGAAACGAGACTCTTTCGACCAGGGAACATGTTTCCAGTCATCAACAGTCCATTGTCGGTTCTGACGGGCCCAGGCGACGCGTAAAGCTTTGTGTCGAACATCAAGATTACACGAGTGAGTCTTAGGCTCTGAAAGCCCAGCCGACGGTTGTGGCCGAGCGGTTCTAGGTGCTTCAGTTCTGAACTGCGCTGTTGTTACAGCCACAGGTTCCAATCGTGCCTCGGGCATGGATGTGTGTGATGTCTTTAGGTTAGTTAGGTTTAAGTAGTTCTAAGTCTATGGGACTGATGATCTCAGATGTTAAGTCAGATGTTAGAGCCATCTGAACCATCTGAAAGCCCGTATCGATGATGTTTCGTTGAATGGTTCGCACGCTGACACATTTTTGTGCCCCTGTTATGTCTGCCACAGACGGCCCCTGCCAGGCAGACTACACTCAAAACACCTCTGTGGACCATATAACATACACAAGCACTTGCAGGTGGAACCAAGAGGAAAACAATTCTTCAAAACAAACAGAACTTGCTAGAGACTAATGCGAATCTTTTTCTGCAGAGGTCGCCTCCAGATACAGGGAAGTTGGAGTACTCCTCCGGCCTCCACTGGCTTTATAAGGCCAGCGCAGCAGCAGTACAGCCAGTTCCTCTCCGAGCTAGGACCAGCTCCGACGGACCTCACCGATGCTCTTGATGAATGGTCATCTACAGGTTATATGTTTTTGTGTATAAAGTGATTGTTCGAGAAGTGTAGTTCAGTTTCAATAAACGACATAATACTGAGTGTTCTACAATACTGAGTATTCCTCAGCCCCAGTACTGAAATTTGCAGTAATTTGCGGAATGGTTGCACTTCTGTCACATTGAACGATTCTATTCAGTCGTCGTTGGTCCCGTTCTTGCAGGATCTTTTACCAGTCGCAGCAATGCCGGAGATTTGATCTTTTAGTAGATTCCTGATATTCACGGTGCACTCGTGGTCGTACGGGAAAAAAAAATCTAACAGCTGCGCCAGACACTTGTTGTCATATACAGGCGTTGCCGACCGCAGCGCCGTTTCTGCCTTTTTACCTGTCTCTGTATTTGTAAAGGCATGCCTACACCAGTTTCTTTGGTACTTCAGTGTAGAACGTCCATTTCTCTTAGGGCGAGGTGCAACTCAGTAATGGCTCTGCTTTCATGCTACTGACGTATTCACGTAGGAACCACCAGCTTCCCAAAACAAGACAGCCGGTGGCTCTAGTGTACACGCTTGCATCTTCCTCGCGCAGGTGACATAGACGTGCAGGGGGGCAAGAACTGGTCGGTGCGCGTCTTCAACTGGGTGCTGGTACGGCGCAACCCGGCGACTGGCCAGGTGGAGGTGAAGCTGCAGGTCCCGGGACTCTTCTCCTCCCCTGCTGGCGGCAGCGGCGACTGCGATGACGACATCGATGCGAGCGACAGCGGACGCGAAGCGAGATCGACGCGCCTCGAAGAAGGTAAGAAGCTGACGATCTGGACTCAGCTGCCGAGGTCGGAACTTTTAATTGGAGGCTGTTGTCAGAAACTTCATAGGACACTAAACCAACATATCCACTACTTTAACTCTAGCACGCGACAACAGCCGTCTGACTCCATATAACCCTTTCGTGGGCAAAATTATTGAGCAGTTTTTTTTAATGAATGAATTGCAGATAGTAGTTAACAGATACGTATATTTATCATACAGAATATCAAATTTGCCCCAACTGTGAAAGTGAGGTCACACAACAAGGTGGGGAGTATTCTTCCTTCTGCCCTTCCTAGGAGTTAAATGACAAAAACAACTTTTTCAATATTTGTCATATTTATTTGATAAATTTTCTTCTCTTGTTACAATGATTGTTCACAATTACTTGCCATGAAATTTTCTGAAACATGGGTCTATGCAAAGTGCTATTTGACAATATGTACGAACACAGCGTGTGCTCTTTTCCGCAGCTTTGGTTCTACAATGACGGCACGTCCAGTAGGTTTCTCCTAAAATGGGTTGATGGTCCCCTACAGCCACATGACGAAAATCGTCAGGTACTTTACCCCTTTTTTTCGAGAAAGACAGGTTTTTGTCCACGCCTTTTTTGGGATGAGAAGCCAGCGCTCAATTGTCTGTCTAGATGGATCCAGTATGTGAGCTGATCATGCTGTCCACTTTCTCTTTTACTTATTTTCCACAGGATAAAACTGTTCACTGCAGCAACGTCCACCAGGAAATAAAATATTCTGTGTCACCGTTTTACAGAACGTCTGCCAATACCATACCTTTCTCGTAATTGATCAAACTTATCGACAGCACCCATAATTTTGTTGTATTCTGCCACAGCTTCAGGACAAGAAATCTCTGTACTAATACCATCCTTGTTTCTCCTTTTCACTGTGGCTGTTTCTCATGGGTCATGAATTGAGGACAGGAAAGTGACTGGACGGTTATCCATCCATTTTACTGTAGAAATGGCTCCTTTTGTTTCAAACTGGAATCCTCCTCGTTCCAATTTTACGTTCTCCTTCATAAATTTGGGTAAATCAAAAGTATTTACCTTATACTATAGCTTTGAGGAAAAAATCACAAAATGTCACGCAAACAGCACTGAAAGGCTCCTCTACAGAGCAACACTCAGCTATACAATGCCTCTGCGCAAAGGTACAGCAAAAACGGCGGGAACTTCCGATTGGAGGTAGTACCCTACACTGTTCACTAGGTGGGAACTGTGAATCCCACGGGCCTAGGATCGAGTTCACTGTAGTGGGAAGCATGTTCCCCACGGCTCACGAAAGGAATAAAGGACGCTCTCGCTGCGATATGACTTTCTAAAAACTCCTTAGGCTGCCATCTATGTCAAGCGGTTATGTGTTGCTGTGGTCTTCACTCCGAAGACTGGTTTGATCGCAGTTCTCCATAATAGTCTATACTTTCCAAACCTCTTCATCTTTGCATAATGAATGAAGCCACTGATATTTCAACCTGCCTTCTAGAGTCCAGCATTTGTCTACTTCTACACTTTTACTCCCCACCTCTCCTTCCATTAAAAATTGACAATACCTTGTTACTTCAGCAAGCATCCTACCAACGATTCTATTCTTTTAGTCAACTTATGCAATAATTCCTTTTTTCGCCTACGCGATTCTACTATAGCAAATTATTTCAAAAGTTTATATTCTCTTCGGCTACATAAAAGAGAAGGGAGATGTCAGAGAAGTGGTTAGCTGACAGGGAGAATGAGCAGAAAAGGGAACATCAGAAGGAAGACAAAGCGAATCCTAAGAACAGAGAAGAGAATATATCTGACCAGTTTGCTAGAACAAGTTGAGGCACAGAGCCAAAACAAGAACTCAAGGCAATTCTTCCAGTACATAAAAAATCAGAAACGTGGATTTCAGGGCCCAACTATTTTCATTAGAGATCAGAACGGCAACTTGATAAATGACAAGGAAAGAATTGTAGAAAGATGGAAAGCATACTTCTCAGAACTGTTGAATTGATCAGACCAAGATGGGTTATTAGCTCCAAACACTATGGAGGAAAGGAAAGATGAAGAAGAATGGGAAGTTAGTGAAGAAGACGTGAAAATCGCAATCAAAGGACTCGGAAACAACAAAGTCCCAGGGGAGGACGCAATAACATCAGAATTAATCAAGAAGGTAGGTGAGAGCTTACACCTAGAGATATACAAACTGATCCAGTTGATATGGGAGAAGGAGACACTGCTCGAAGAATGGAAATTGGCTATAATAGGCCCAATATACAAGAAGGGAAGCAAAATAGAATGCGGTAACTACAGAGGAATCAGCTTGTTGAATGTAACGTATAAGGTGCTGTCCATCATTATCCTCAGAAAATTGCAACCATTCATAGAGAACAACATACAGGAGTACCAAGCTGGCTTTCGACCAAATCGATCGACAATAGGTGACATTTTCACTCTAAGACAATTGTTTGAAAAACATTAGGAATATGATAAAGATATCTACAGCCTGATCGTCAATTTCCAACGTGCATTAGACAGCATCCACAGAAATAGCCTATACAATGCAATGCAGGACTTCAGAATTCCTGAGAAGCTAATGGTGCAAGCTTGTATGGCAGGGTCAAAGGTAGCAATACGTTTCCGAGGAGCCACATCAGAAACATTCGAGATTGAGACAGCCTCAGACAAGGGGATACTCTCTCATGTGTTCTGTTCAATGTCACCTTACAGAAAATAATAAAAGAGTGTAGGCAACAGGACTGGGCTGGAGTAGAGATGGACGACGGTAGCTTCAATTGTCTCGTATATGCAGATGACATAGTACCATTAAGTGAATCAAAGCACGAGTTGAAAGAAATGTACCAGAAAATGGACAATAATGCACAGAAGGTAGGGCTCAAAGTGAATCGAGACAAAATAGAGTTCATGCAATTAGGAAGAAGACATGATCAGGTAGAATTTCTTGAGATAGGTGGCAAGAGGTTCAAGAGAGTAGGCCAGTTCAGATACTTGGGAACTTGGTTTACTACAGACAACAACATAAAAATGGACATCATGGAAGAACAGCAGTGGGACGAAACGCATGTATTCCCTCAGAGAGACGGTTGGCTCTAAATCGATCGCAGTGAACACTAAGATGAAAATCTACAAAACAGTGATATGCCCAGCAGTAATGTTTAGTTCAGAAACATGCAGCATGACTAAGCGAGAAAGGGAAAAACTACTAATATTTGAAAGAAGAGTAATGAGGAAGATATGGGGACCGGTTTTAGATAACGGAGAATGGACGAGGAGGAAAAACGAGGAAATCTGCCTTCTGATGCGACAACCAACTATGCTACAGAAGATAAAGAGCAAAAGAATACAATGGGTGGGCCATGTAGCCCGTATGCCAGATGGAAGAGAAGCGAAGATGGCACTAGCGGGGAAACCAAACACCAAACGCCACATTGGACGACCAAGGCAGCGCTGGATGGACGACCTGGAGAAGGACCTAGCAGCCCTGGGAATTGAAGACACCTGGAGGAACTGGGCCCAAAACAGGAAGGAATGGAGGCAGTTTGTGGGAGCAGCGCGTGGTCTGCAGGGCCTGTGATCGCTGATAATCTATCTACCTATATTCTCTTCTTGTCTGAATCGTTTATCCTCTTTGTTTCACTTCCACGGAAGGCTAACCTCCAGATAAATACCTTTAGAAAAGACTTTCCAACACTTACGTAAAGTGGCTTAAGCTGTTAACAAATTCTTCTACTTCGCAAGTGCTTTTCTTGCTATAGCCTCTCTCCACTGTACATCCTCTCTACTTCAGCCACCATCAGCTATTTTGCTGCCCAAATTGCGAAATTCATCTACTACTTTCAGGGTCTACTTTCCTAATCTACTTCCCTCAGGTTCGCCTAATTTAATTCGACTACATTTCATTATTCTTGTTTCGCGTTTGTTGATGTTCATCTTATATACTCTTTTCAAGTCACTGTCCATTCCGTTCAACTGCCCTTCGTAGTCGTTTGCTGTCTCTGACACAACTACAATGTAAGCGGCAAACATCAACGCTTTTATTTCTTCTTCCTAAACTTTAATTCTTACTCCAAAACTTTCTTTCGTTTCCTTTATTGCTTGCTTAATGCACAGACTGAATATCTTGTCTCACTTCCTTCTCAACTACTGCTTTGGTTTCGTGTCTTTTGACTCTTATAACTGCCGTCTGGTGTCTGTACTAGTTGCAAATAACCTTTTACTACTTTCAGAATTTCTAAGATAACTCAACATTGTCAGAAGATTTTTCCTAAATTTACAAATGCTGTAAACATAGGGTTGCCTTCCTTCAGCACGTAGTCTAAAATAAGTCGTTGCGTTAGTATTGCCAAGCATGTTGCTAAACTTTACCAGATTTTCTATTCTTCTGTGAATAATTCTTGTTAGTATTTCGTAACCACCACTTATGAAACCGATGGTTCGGTAGTTTCACGCTTGTTGGTACCTCACTTCTTTGAAATCGAATTAGTACATTCGTCTTGAAGTCGGAGGGTATTTCGCCTGTCTCAAGCATTTTGCAGCATACTAAATGGAAAAGTTTTGTCGTGACTGATTTTCTCGAGAATCTCAATAATTCCGAGGGCATGTCGCCTACTCCGTATCTGCGCCGGGCACCTTGTTTCGAGTTAGGTTTTTCACTGCTCTGTCAAATTCTTCTCGCAGTATAATCTCTCTCATCTCTTCTTCACCTATTCTCGCTTCTCTTTCTGTAAGACTGTCCTAAGTTTGTTTCCCTTATATACACCCTCTGTATCTTCGTTACACCTTCCTCTTCTTTTCTTAGTACTGGCTTGCCATCTGAGCTCTTGATATTCATACAGCTGCATCTGTGTTCTCCAAAAGCCTCGTAATTTACCTATAGGCCCCATGGTGGTGCTACAGAGAATGCTGAAGATTAGATGTGTATATCACGTAACTAATTAGGAAGTACTGAATAGAATTTGGGGACGAAACAAATTTGTGGCATCACTTGACTGTAGGAAGGGCTCTATTGATAGGACACGTTCAGAGACATCACGAAATCATCAGTTTAGTGTGGAGGGAAGTCCGGAACTAAAAATAGTACATGGGGAACAAGAGATTAGTACAGTAAGGAGATTCGGAAAGATGTAGGTTGCAACTGTTACTCGGAGATGAAGAGAATCGCAGAGGATAGAGTATCATGGGGAACTGCATCAAACCAGCCTTTGGTCTGAATACATGAACAACAACATAGGCACCATCTATCTTTCCCCTATTTACGCATGTTTCTGCAGTTTTTCTTTTGTCACGTAGTCTTTCTTCCTTAGCTATTTTGCGTTTTCTGTAACATTTATTTTTTAGACGTCTGTGTTACTTTCTGCGCGTTTCATTTGCTGCATTTTTATATTTTCGCCTTTTATCAATTAGTTGCAGTATTGTATATAATATGCCGGGATTTATATTAGGCCTGCACTTTTTATCAATGTGATCGTCTACTGTCTTCACTGTTTCATCTGTCAAAGCTACCTGTACGTCTTCTGCTGTTCTCCTTTCTCCCGTATCAGACCAACTGTGGATAATGGCACCTCTGGAATCCTCAAAAACATCTCCTTTATTTCCTACCTTTTTTCAATTTCTTCGTTTCGATCTACAGTTAATAGCTAATAAATAATGATGAGAGATCACATCTGTCCTGTAAACGTCATTTGGTTTCGAAAACTCTTTCTTACCGTTACACAGTGTGAGACAACATATATATAAATTATAAATTATATAAATATATCGATGTCCGGTTTTCATGAAGTTTGAGCTGGGAATATGGCGAATTTCCTGACGTTCTCAGTAACTTTTTATTATTTATAGTCGCCGTTTTATGACATCGACTTTGATTGTTGTTGTTTTTTTAATGGAGCTTTATATTTTTTTGCGGAATTCGAAAGAATCTTCTCAGAAAACTTCATCAACATATGAAGGGCTTATTTCAATAGTGGTACAAGTCCATTTTTGTTCATTGTGAGATGCAGAGTTCTAAAGTTAAATGTGCGCCGAAAAATCTGCAGTTGAGATACCAGAAATATCCAGGCATATGGCTTCTTGCTAGAGATGAACCTTTCTTTCTGTTTGTTTGGATCATTAATTGCAGAAGCATTATAAGCAGAAAAGCGGAGGTAATGGACTTGTACCACTATTGCAATAAGCCCTTCATATGTGTGGGACTTGATCAAGTGTCGAGATAACAGCGCCGGAAATCTTTGCTCCGGTGCCAGGAGAAGAGGTTCCACATACGTTAGCCCTACTATGCCAAATGTGAGCAAGCAAAGCACGTAACTCAGGTACGGGTCGCATATTTATAAACTGTAGCAACAATGATGCACGTTGAATTTCATCTGGAGTAATGGCAGCTCAGACCTGGCTCATAATGAATTTCATGCCTTCGGAGATCGTCGGTATCTCCTAACACACCTCTCCTACTTTTCGCCACAGATAAAAGTACGGAAGTGTCAAGTTTGATGATCGTGCAGAACATTTTCGTTTCTTGAACGACCATGCTAACGCTCTCCATGTATCCTCTTGAGAGGGTCTGTCATTACATCTACATCTACGAGTACATCCACACATTTCAAACGACCGTGAATTGCAGAGGGTACCTCCCGTTGTACCAGTTATGAGGGTGTCTTCCCGTTCCATTCAAGTATGGAGCGAGGCAAGAATGATTATTTCAGTGCCTCTGTGCATACAGTAATTATTGCAATCGTGTGCTCGGGATCTCTATGTGAGCGATACGTAGGGGGTTGCACAGTATTCGTAGAATCATCACTTAAAGCTGGTTCTTGAAATTTTATTAGTAGACGCTCTCGGGATAATTTATCTCTAGCTTCAAGAATCTGCCAGTTCAGTTTCTCCCTCATCTCTGTAACAGTTTCCCACGGATCAAGCAAGCCTGTGACCATTCGTGCTGCCCTTCTCTGTATACCTTCAGTATCCCCTGTATGGGTCCCACGCATTTGAGCAATATTCTAGAATGAGTCACACAAATGATATTTAAGCAATCTCTTTTGTAGATTGATTGCACTTCCCCAGTAATAAAACGAAGTCTACCACCTGCTTTACCCACATCTGAGTCTATATGGTCGTTCCATCTCATATCCCTGTAAAATGTTTCACCCAGGTATTTGTATAAGTTGGCCGATCCCAACAGTGACTTATTGATATTATAGTCATCGGATACTATGTTTTTATCGCTTTGTGAAGTGCACAGTTTTTGATTACTGAACATTTAGAGCTAGTTGCTAATCTCTGCACCACTTTGAAATCTTATTAGTATCTGACTGAATACTTATGCATCTTTTTCCAGATAGCACTTCATAATAGATACCTGCAGCATCTGTAAAAAGCCTGATTTTACTATTAATATTGCATGCAAGGTCATTAATATACAACATGAATAGCAAGGGTGTCAAAGCACTTCCATGGGGCATACCCGATGTTGCTTCTACATGTGACGATGACTCTCCATCCAAGATAACATGCTCCTTATTCCCTACTAAAAAGTTCTCAATCCAGTCACAAATTTCGCTTGGCACCCGGTATGATCGTACTTTTGACAATAATTGTACGTGCAGAGTCAAATGATTTTCAGTAATTAAGAAATACTTGTGTACACCGGGAGGAACATCCGTCGTGTTTGTACCGCACTGATTGCCTTATGCCTGATGGGATGTCTTCCAATAAGTGCATCATGCAATGATGCCTCAGGTTTTCTGCTAAGTAACTACTCTCGGAACAGCATCCTACTAAAAAAAAAAAGTTGCCAGTTTACCTGATGTTGCTATCAACTTAGGTAACCGGGATATGCAGGGCTCTGTTCGAAAAGAATTTAAGAATTGCTCGATGTAGTCATAGGGTTGAGCTGCATATCAAGTGCAGCTGTTTACTGGTTGCAAATATAGCTGTGATGCGGCAGTGAGCAAAATACGAGGTTACTGATATGACTATTGCAATAGATTTGTGATTGGATTCATCATTCCTTAGCAGATAGACTGCAACACGTCATTATTAATGGGACGAAATTGACAGCTGTGTAGGAAATTTCGAGAATACCACAGCACAGTATTCATTTCTTGTGTGCGAAAGACGTTAAGTTTATGGAGAAAACACAAGCAGCTATGAAATGTTAGTATGATAACAATACCAGTGTTCATGATGAACTGAGAAGTGGGCGATCGTTCGTCGTCACTGGATATTAGATACAGACAGTTGTCGTAGGTCAAGAAAACAGACACCTTATAATTTCGTCCAAATCTAATAAGTTTCCTCGCGTTTCAAGAAGTGGAAGACGGTGGTAGTGGTCACAGTAAGTAGGTGGCAAAAACGCTGACTGGAGACCACGAAACCATTCGAGTGGCCAGTGTTCTGAAAATGCTGGAGCGATGAATTACCGACAGTTTAAAAATTTATACCGAATCGTCACTGGAGACGAAACGTTGATGCTTCTTATTAGACAATGGCGTCATAACAATGTCTAACAAACCAATCTACACATTTTTCTGAGAACGGGAATCAGTAATTTGCCGCTCATTGCGAGAAGTGTCTTAATATTGGTAGAAATTATGTTGGAAAGCAAGTTACGGTACCAGTTTGCACGTAATGATAAAATTGAAACCCCGTGACGCGAAACTGCACAAAATCTTTATTTGGCTAAATCAGACTGGCGTCTAGCTCGTTTAGTAGTCTGACACCAAATAAGGTATAAGAGAACACAGCGTTCCGTTATAAAGTCCGTGTAATCGAACAAACAAAATTGTAGTAATTATGAAACAGCAAGAGTCCAGCTTGTTTAGCTAACCAGTGATTTTGAAGCGTGAGTCATCAGGTGATAGGCAGTTCGGCCACTTGCCATGACGGAAAAGTTAACGGGCCACAGCCTGCAGTGCAGAATAATAGACTGAGGCACTTAAATCTGGTAATTCTGAGAGAACTACAGCCATCGACGTAAATCAGCCCAAGACGGGGATTTCAAGACATAGCAAAATAATGGACCGCCGGCGGATTGTGGGTTGCCGCCAGGAGAAAAAGCAAAAATGGACCTGACATCGTATAAGGGAAAGGAACCAACAGGTACCACTGTGACAGCATCAAGGGCCAGCAGCAAAGTGTCTGCAGTACTACACTCCGCTTGAAAAGCAGCGAGAAGTATCGCCCATGTAAGGCCCGTCCTATGAAATGTTACTGGAAGTCCCATAGGTAAGATATACCTGTATAACCAAATACATGCTCAGCATACTCACTAAAAAGGAGTATACGAATACACTTGACGTGCGTCGAAATATTTCATGGTTTAGTTTTGAAAGCGATAGCAGACTGTGCTACGCAGACAGTGAATAAATGACAAATAAAATATGCAGGTCACGAATAAACTATGAACAGACGATGTGAGATGTATACAACAGAATATATATATTGTAATATTTTGCGTTTAGTGGGAACCAAAGTCGCAATATACACACATGAAAAAAGGTTTAGCGTCACCCCGGTTCCCAGAACTCCTGAAGATAGACACAGTCCCTTTGACTGTTCAGAGATGTCACTAAAGCCGCCCAAAGATGTAAACAACTATGCATGAGCAGTGCCTGTCAGACGGAAGGGGTCCAACAACCGAACACTGCCAGTCATTGCACAAGGAAGGAGGTACACGTCACATGTTTTGTGTAGTTCAACCATGCCTAGACGGTCAATACCGCAGTTCTATCGCTTAAGTGCCGCTGGGGCTGTCTGCTGCTCATCTTTCTCCTTAGAATCGAAAATTCACATGTTACGACCAATAGAGGTGGGAATAAGTACAGAAAAGGTGAAGGATATATGTTCTTCAACAAGCTCACCCTGCTTGAAATGAGTTGCAAAACAACTTAAAGCCTGCCGGAGTGGCCGAGCGATTCTAGGCGCTACAGTCTGGAACTGCGCGACCTCTGAGGTCGCAGGTTCGAATCCTGCCTCGGGCATGGATGTGTGTGACGTCCTTGGGTTAGTTAGGTTTAAGTAGTTCTAAGTTCTAGGGGACTGATGACCTCAGAAGTTAAGTCTTATAGTGCTCAGAGCCATTTAAGCCAAAACAACATGTCCCCGTTCATTACATTTCAGTATACCATAAATTTTCGGCTGTGTCAGCTGATATTTTAGCACCCATGTCCAGTTAGTAATCGCTACCCACGGTTTAGAAATTAGGTTTTCATGAAATTTTTACCAAAAAAAAAGTGGTGATAAAGTGATTTTTCTCAAAACAGTATCAACAGAAACTGAGCTCCTTTACATCTCAAGTCATTCTTTTAACAATGCACTTGCACGTGTCTAATATACAGGGTGGCAATTATTGAACTATATAAAAACACAGTTATAAACTACGACGTCCACACACTTTATTCGACATGTAAATGTCACTACAGGTATTCGGATTTACGTTATGACATATTCGCTATGCCTGCCATCATTGGTTGATGTAGCGGAGACGGATAGCGAAATTCTGCATGACCCGCTGGAGTGTCGGAACATCGATGATGTCAATGATCACCTGAATGGCTGTTTGCAGCTCAGCAATGGTTTTGGGGTTGTTGCTGAACCACTTGTCTTTGATATAGCCCCACAAAAAGGAGTCGCATGTGTTCAGCTCTGGATAATGTGGCGGCCAATCGAAGCCCATGCTAGTGGACTCTGGATACGCCAGAGCCAGAATGCGGTCCCCAAAGTGCTCCTCCAGGACATCAAATACTCTTCTGCTTGGATGGGGCCGAGCTCCATCTTGCATGAACCACAACTTGGGTTCCTTTGGGTAATGGGGATGAAATCATCTTCCAAAACCTTCAGGTACTGTTGGGTAGTCACCATGCCATCAAGAAATATCGCACCGATTATTCCGTGAGAGTATAGTGCACACCACACAGTCACCTTTTGAGGATGAAGAGACTTCTCGATCGCGAAATGCGGATTCTCAGTCCCCCAGATGCGGCAATATTGCTTATTGACGAACCCATCCAAATTAAAGTGGGTTTCTTCGCCAAACCAAACCATACTGCGCGTACTAATTCCCATCACGCCCCGCGGCCAACAGTGCAGTTTGAACGTCTTAACGCAAACCGTTCCGAAGTTACGGCGATTTTATTTCAACAATTGTCACCCTATAAAAAAATTGCGATTGTATAAGAAACGCACTCGGGCATGGATGTGTGTGATGTCCTTAGGTTAGTTAGGTTTAAGTAGTTCTACGTTATAGGGGACTGATGACCACAGATGTTGAGTCCCATAGTGCTCAGAGCCATTTGAACCATATAAGAAACACAACACGTTCCGTCAGTGAGTGCTGTGTTAGCTTGTGAGAGCACATAGTAACGTAAACCCTGTGTGAGCCCAAATGCTGCTGCAGGTGTTGCCGGACACCCAGAGGACGCCTCCAGCAGTTTGTCGTCCCCAGAGTACCCCCAGAGTGGCGCCAGCTGAGGGCGACTTCTCCAGGTGGGAAACCACCAGCTGGAAGACGCAAGCCAGCCGGGACACATTCGTGTGGAGAGGCATTATTTCATTTCTAACTGCTTGTAAGTGGCACACATATTTACTTGGCCTAACGAATGGTACCAAAACAGCATTGTTCTGAAATGTAAAAATTTTATACTTGTCTACGTTAATGCAATACTGTACTTTGTTTTGACAACCTGGATGAGACAAAAAAAAAATTCAAGTTCTATTTCTCTGATTCAAGTTTGTTGTATTTGGATTTAAAATACTTTTACCGTGTACATGTATGTTTCATTGTATTTATGTATACTGTTTATGACCTGGTTACTTAGCTACATACTCCGTAGCTTGCCAACATAATAAACATTGTTAAACAAAATGTATCAAAAGTACAACCGTTATACTTCAGTAAAATTTATAGACGATGTTTTTAGTTAAAAAATATTTCTAACACTTTAAGTATTATGTACGACAACATTTTCGTCATTGACCCCATTTTCCCCGCAACTTCTACCTTCACTCAAAAGAGTACATACATTTGTTTAAGCTACACAAGGGTTTTGTCGCATGGCGACCGCGTGCGGTTCCAGTATACTCTTTGGCCTTGCTGCAAATAAGCCGATGCCCTCTCCCGTTTTTGAACAGAATAGTGCACGATATTGTTATGTGTAGACGCACCACGAAGCCAGTTTCTCAAGAATCATTTTCACCTGTTACTTACCAGTACACTTAGCAACGGGTCCTTCTCTTTGTAAGCGTATTATCATATCGCTGGCTTAGTTGTGGAGTATCTTTGCAGGCAGCCGGGTCTGCAGAGTTGAGCGCGGGACACGGAAATGTTGTGTTGTGGGTAGCTCTGCATGTGAGAGGCACTGTTAGTAGGGAAGTTGAAGTGTTGCTACGAGTGCTATTACAGTAAAATGATGAAATATGGAAGTGATTCAGAGGAAAGTGCGTCAACATGTAATCATCCGCGCTGTGTTCGGTCTTCCAGAATGAACTGATGTGAATCAGTAGAAATTAGTTACCATAAAAGAGTGCAGTCAAGTGCCAGTGTCTTGTAGCGAGTGTGAGAACTTGCGTTCGACCATCGCGTTTCCAGATTACCAACAATCAGCCGCGCCGCGACGGTTACGCGCACGCTCGCACAAGTGAGAACAGAAAAATTAACTTTACCGACAGTGTTATATCAAGGAGGACTGGTACCAAAAGAAATCAGTGTATGCGTGGCGAGCGTAAGAACTTTCGTTCGATTATTCGGCTTTCGCATCATCAACAATCATCCCCGTGTTCGGTATGTGAACGCTCGTCCAAGTGATATTGTGGACAGATAAACATCAAGATTGTTAATTGGATAAACATTTACGACTTAGAGTGTAAACCTGTGATTTCTTATCGTCTCAGAATACAGATGTTCATACCACACTTAGAACAGTGTTGTGCTTGACGTTGAGTGATTCCCCTAAACCCACCTGCATATATCGATAGATAATTTCAGGCAAGCCAGCAGCAGTGTGGAGCAGAACAGTACCACCGCCGCGGGATTATCAGGTATGTGGTGTGGACAGGGCGCATGGTCTAAAGTGGAAAAAACAGTTTATGGGTCCCCACCCATTTGAACCCCCGGGCGAGTTACATGTTCCCTGCCAGTTTTATGAAATGTTGTCGCCATAAGGTGTCTTATTTTGATCCTGTATACACATGATGTGAATAACTAAAGGACTGTCCCTTTATCAGCCCGCATGGTGCTTGGCTGAAAAGTCCTTGACACTCTGACGCTACACTAGGCTACATCTACATCCATACTCCGCAAGCCACCTGACGGTGTGTGGTGGAGGGTACCCTGAGTACCTCTATCGGTTCTCCCTTCTATTCCAGTCTCGTATTGTACGTGAAAAGGATTGTCGGTATGCTTCTGTGTGGGCTCTAATCTCTCTGATTTTATCCTCATGGTCTCTTCGCGAGATATACATAGGAGGGAGCAATATAATGCTTGACTCTTCGGTGAAGGTATGTTCTCGAAACTTTAACAAAAGCCCGTACCGAGCTACTGAGCGTCTCTCCTGCAGAGTATTCCACTGGAGTTTATCTATCATCTCTAGATCGTTACTCGAATAGCACGCTCTTCCTGCAGGGGAAAAGAAAGAATAAACCGTGCCAAGAGGTTTCATTTCTTTAACTCATGTTGGCAGTTGTTGTGGGGAACAAAAGTGTAGTTGCATAAGCAGGAGTGAAAAACAATGTGTTCATTACTATTAACGCTAATGTTGTGTACATATGGTGTAAACTAACTCGTTTCGCATCATTTCGATAAAAGAATAGCTCAAATAATCTGTGGAACATGCAACTAACTGACCAACTGAGTAATTTTTGTCAGTTATCAGTTCTGAGTGTTTCATGTAAGCCCTGTATAATGTTTCTTGCAGAACGTCTATCTTAATATTCAGATATTTGAGCGGTGGAAACACAAACGTCCTTAAAAATAACAAATCGGTTTCTGTCCGAATTTTCGTAACCAGATTAAGAACAGGAAACAGACAAATGCGGTATCAAATTGACCAGCATGACGTATAGTTTTGCAAACTGGAGTTTGTTTCCTTGAAAGTAATCAGGGTAATAAAGAAAAAAAATTGTCACTTAAGGGAAAAATGAAATATTTCACGAACGGCTCCTGCTAGCTACGAAAATTAAGAGTGAAGAATTTCACCTCTTCAAGAACGAAATCTGTTGGACATAAAAAGTTACATTGGTGGGCAGAGGAACTCATCAGCAGAAGCAGCATTCTCCAAAGATGGCGATCAGTTGGATTGCCGAAATATTGAATGGAGTTGAATTTAGGATCCAGCAGCAAACCCGAAGAGACTTTCAAGACTTATTACGCTGGGAAAGACTACATTGGTGTGGTATTTAACTGCCAATAAAAAAGTTTTTTTTAAAAAAAGTCGGGCAAATATTTTGTGAAACTATTTGTCTGAAAGTAAGAACTGAAATAGATTAGAGAAAGATTTGATGCACCTCATTTCCTGTACATGGTTTCGAATGATCATTCAAAGAAAAGTCAAATGGTCCTCTAATTTATTTTGTTTCTTACTTTCGGACAAATAATTTCACAAAATATCTGACTACTCTTTTTCCAAAAAATTTTTTGTTTGCAACTGAACCACTTGATAACACGAGATGTACAATAAATATACACAGACAATGGTGAACATGTTGTCGTCTAAAACATCCAACGAGACTGCGAATTCAAATGAAGTGCCATTGTGACGAGTATTTTGTTATGACTTTTTTGTATAATATAGTTTTTATATATACTGAGACACTGAATGTCTTATGTTTTCATTACAATAATGTTTTTTGAAAGTCACGCAATGTCACTTAATGACACGGGAGGTACAACGACATACTGTTAAGTTATTCTAGGGAATATATAAATATTAACATGCGATGTGTCGTTGTACACACCTTTTATGAAGAGCTATTGAATGAATTGAAATAATTAAATCTGTCCTATGGAAACATAATTGCTTTGCAAAATACAAGCCTTTTGTGTGCTACCACATGATGAACTCCTTGAGTTTTTTGAGAAACTATGGTCGTTCACATTATGTAGTAGACCTTATGCATGGTTGCACTTTGGTTATTTACATTTATATAATTTTTTACTCTACTCAGGAAATCACATGCAGCACTCTAGAAGTTCTCAAGAAGAAACACATTTAGCTGGTTCATACACACGCATTTGTCAAATATGTTTTGTCTCAGGACAGGTTACTAAACAATCATACAGCTGTGTGGTCACTATTTTATGTGTGAAAGCTATGTTTAGTGCCGTTGTTCCTATAGAATTATAGTAGGCAGCTGTAGTGCCCACAGAATTTTACGAAAGTCTGGAGATACTTGTGTTCCAGCCGTTTCGAGCACGCCTTATTTTAAAGCAGGGCGTAAGGGTGAGCATGGGATACTGCACCCATTTATTGTTTGTGCAGGCGAAACTGGAAGGGAGATAATTCGTCGGCGCTGGCAAGTGTTCAGCGCGACCTGCCAAGAATAAGTAAATACGGCCCGGAAGCTCCGTGGTCGGCTGCAAAGAGTAATGTAGCATTGTATTGTTAAAAAACAAATGGACAGACTACTCGAAATAGTGACTGTTGAGTACACGTTGAACTGCTGTTGAGAGTACGTGGACTGGACGTGGATAGACAGCGACGATAAAAGCTTGTGTATTAATTGATTCTGAGTGCCCGGTAATGTGTGGCTTACGTCATTAAGTTTAGTTGGCTTTTTGTACAAAGTGGAAATAAATATGTTCTGGCGCATTGAATGATATTCCAAGAGTAGCGTATTTTTTTAAATAAGAAGAGAGAGAGCTAGAAAGTGAAAATTTCCCCTTCCTAACAGTGAAATCTTCGGAGACGCGTCCGGTGCTAGCAGAAGACATCGGTGCTGCAAGAAAGCAGAACCAGCATTCTTCGACAAGTAAGTCCACGAAAACGCTTAAGCTGTATAGAGACAGCTTAACATTACACCAGGCCTCCGCACAGCTAATAAGAACACCCATAAAACGATAAATTGACGCTAATTCATTGTAAGTATTCCAAACTTGTTAAGCATCTATCAACAAGATACGCCCGATTGATTTCAACGAACAAGTTTATTTATTTGAGAACTCAGTTCATCTTGCATTGAAGTAATATTAAACAGAAATAATGCAGCGCAAGACATTATTTTATGAAGATATGTTAACTTACCTTTTCGTTCATCTACAAATAAGGAAATTATGTACCCGTTAAAAATACTACTAACCGATCCGATTTCGAGAATCCACACAATGCTACCGAATGGATTTTTACGGATTAAATGTATCCGAACGTGCCATCCAACTGTGGAATAAGTACAGACCACGTAAGGAAATACCGATCGTAAAATTATTATGCGAGGCTGTAATATGGGCAGCCGGTGTTGGATCTTGTGAATCGAAATTAAACGTTTCTGCAGAGCAGTGACACACTTTAAGCTTAATGCTACGAGTTAACAGGCCTACAGTTTCTAATTGTTGACTACTGAACTAGTCTCAGCGGTATTGCTGAAAGGAGTCAATACACAGGAAATTTTAATTGCCTACCAGACTACTTTGAAGCAGTCTAGGATATCAGGCTTATAAGGAAAACTTTTGTGTTCGAGGATATATTACATGCTTCTCTAAAATAACGACGGCTGTTGTTACGCCTATATTTAAGTAATCATGCTAAAGTCACTGCGATTTAAATCGCCAGTTCTGTGGAATAGAACTGGCACTTAAAATTAGAACTCACCTACTCATGCAGTCTTGTCCAGACTGTTACCCATCATCCATATCTCACCCCCCCCCCCCCCCCCCCCCCGCTATAAGATATACAAACACAGCCATTAGAAAACTTTATTATCTCGATTAGCGCCCTTAAAACAATGGTGGTTTCATTTAGTGTCTAAAATTGATGCTGCTCAGTGCACGACAGATTACATAATATTTTATAAGTGAATTTAATTATTCATTATAAAAAAGTGGAATATGGTACGTTTTTCTACCATTTATTAATTTTAAAGTATCTCATCAGCACGGATGAAATATTTGTTGCACTGGGTAAATCAATCAACGCGAACACATACAGGGTGTTTCATAAAGTATGACCGGATTTCAAAACCCCATATTTATTGCTGAAAACATACTACCAATATGGGATGAATTTGCAAAATCTTAAACTTTTAGCTATGCTAGTACTAGTGTTCTATGTGTCCACCAGCAACAGTACGAACAGCAGCTAGACGATAGCTAAATTGCTCATAAATTTTAGACAATGTGTCTGCTTTGCGGAATTTATGGCGGCTGTTTTTCTGTTCTTCCTCCTTTTACGCAGGGACGGGAAGGGGACATGAACACGCTTTTCTTCACGTATCCCCATAAGACAAAATTTCTTTGGATCATGTTTGGCGATCCCGTAGGCCAATAATGCACGGCAATGTCTCGCTGTCCCGTGCACCCTATCCAGCGTTGAGGAGAGCGTCATTGAGAATCCGGCGTACGTTGTTGTATCAGTCTGGTAGAGCTCCATCTGTTGGAAATTGAAATCAGTGGAGTCCTCCTGAAGTTGTGCAAAAAACCAGCTCTGGAGCATTTGAAGATATCTCATTCCAGTCAATGTGTGTTCCTCAGAAATCTTATTCCAGTAATTGTGTGTTCCTCAGAAAAGAAAGTACTGTACGCTTTTTCACTAGAAATGGCACAAAAAAACGCTCAATTTCATTGAGTCTCTTCCATGCTCAGTAATGTCACGAGGCTTCTGGAGTCCCCATATGCGCAAGTTATGTCAGTTTACTTTAGCACCAACATGAAAGGTTGCTTCATCTATGTCCGAAGAGCTTACACCAATTGGAATCTTTATAGTTTATAGACCAAACGACGCCTGACCAATCGCCAGACAGTCGTATGAGGCATTGCCAGTTTCCTGCTTGCGCGGCGAGTGGACATCAGTCAAACTTCTGGCGAATTCCTTCCATCGTGTCGCCAGAAGTTCGAGGTCGAACTGGACTCTAACCTTTGCACGAGCATCCTGTCTCTTCAGGTTGGCGATACAAACGACGAATGTCTGTGGGTGCAGGCGGATCTACGCCAAACACCGAAGAAAGGCACTCTGGACCGAAATCACTGAATCACCCTTTGCGAACCGAAGCACACATACGCCCACCGTTGAGTGGACGGCATCTTACTTCTGACTGACTGCAAACTAAGAAGACGCATCGACTGACATCTGACGGCGATTTCCTGAAACTCTATGCCACACCCATTCAGACAACACACTTTTCCTCACCAGCACGTCCCATACTTCGTAATTAACTCGCCCAAAGTTATGTCATTCTTTTTGAAACACCCTACATTTTGTTTTGTAACTGATCGTTTTTTTATTACAGATCTTATCAGCGAAGTGACCATGTTCACAGATCAAACTCAGTCACTATTCTGCGAACAGTCAACCCGCTCCCGGGAACACTGCAGTGACTTACCGAACCGCCAGATACCGGGCCACGGGCGCGTTGGCTCCAACATGTGCCACAACTGCCAGCAGACAGTTTCAGCATCAGTATTCGCTCAGCAGCGGAGCACGCGCTGGATTTAATATTGCTGGGAGATTAAAATTATGTGCCTGATCGGGACTGGAATGTGGGTACTTTGCCTTTTGCAGGTACGTGCCTAACCCCGCCCCCATATCCCTCCCTGTGGCACACGTTCGGATCCGGCCCAGCACACAATTTTAATGTCCCAGGAAGTTTCCAATCGGCTCACGCTCCACCTGAGATTGAACATTTATTCCGTAAATAACCTCCTAGGTTGTGGCTGAGCCAGTTTCCGCGCTATATCCTTTCTTCCAGAAGTGTTGGTCACGCAAGGTATGCAGGAGAAGTTCTGTAAAGTTTGGAAGGTAGGAGGTATATTAACGACATAGGAGACAATCCGAATAACCTACTTAGATTGTTTGCAGATGATGCTGTCATTTACCGCCTGGTAAGGTCATCAGATGATCAAAACAACTTGCAAAATTATTTAGATAAGATATCTGTATGGTGCGGAAAGTGGCAGTTGACCCTGGATAAGGAAAAGTGTGAAGTTATTCACATGAGCACTAAAAGAATGAGCTAAATTTCGATTACGCGATAAGTCATACAAATCTGAAGGCTGTAAATTCAACTAAATACTTAGGGATTACAATTACAAATGACCTAAATTGGAAAGATCACACAGATAATATTGTGGGTAGAGCAAACCAAAGACTTCGATTCATTGGCAGAACACTTAGAAGGTGCAACAGGTCTACTAAAGAGACTTCTTACACCACGCTTGTCCGCCCTATTCTGGAGTATTGCTGTGCGGTGTGGGATCCGCATCAGGTGGGACTGACGGATAACATCGATAAAGTACAAAGAAGGGCAGCTCACTTTTGTATTATAGCGAAATAGGGGAGATAGTGCCACAGACATGATACGTGAACTGGACTGGCAATCATTAAAACAAAGGCGTTTTTCGTTGCGAGGGGATCTTCTCATGAAATTTCAACCACCAGTTTTCTCCTCCGATTGCGAAAACATTCTGTTGGCACCCACCTACACGATAAAATAAGAGGAATCAGGGCTCGCACAGAAAAATTTAAGTGATCGTTTTTTCCCGCGTGCCGCTCGAGAGTGGAACGGTAGAGAGACAGCTTGAAGGTGGTTCATTGAACAATCTGCCAGGCACTTTATTGTGAATAGCAGAGTTATCACGTAGATGTGGATGTAGATGTAAATGAGATACTGGCGGTGCTAAAGCCAAGTCCGCAAGTAAACTGGGCTCATGCCACATTTTGTGGCATTTTGCAGTGATATCGTGAGGCGGCTTCCGTTCACACACGATGCCACGAATTGAACGTAGTTGCACAATTTTAGTATGGTGTTAGCAATGATTCGGGAAGGTGTTAAAGCATTAGCGCAAATTCTGGTGTCAGAACTCAGCAAAGGAAAATAAAAACGCAATTGTTGTATACGAAAATGAATTTCGCGCACGAGTAAAATGTCGTTAACGAATACAATTAGAAAGTAATTAACGTTTCGAAGACGAAAATGTGTTCGAAAGGCATTAGCAAATAGCAAAAACAAGTCTCTTGCATTGCCTCTGTAGCGTATCGAGCTCCATTCAAAAACAAATACAAATATTCATTTTTTATTAGTTTTTTATGGCCACATCAAGCCCACAGATGTTTCCGGGCCTGTTGTTTAGAATATCAATCAATGTTCCTTATCTCAAAATTTGGTCTTTGTAACATTCACTTTTTTTTAAATTTTAATAAGCATGAAGTTCCTCATGTAGTTCTAAAAATTTATTGACCATAGCTGGTGACCAATTTTTGGGGATGGTACCCGCAAAGAAACACAAAACACGTCAAAATCACAGTTATCGAATGGAAACACACTAAGGTGCTTTAAAATTTAGCCACGAGGTAGCAGTCGAATGGCGCTGTTCGGTGGTAGAAGAACTAAGTTGCGTGACGAAGTACAACTGAGATTAACTTTTTGTGGCATGACAGAAGTTGTGTTAGTTGAGTGATGCCACTGAAAGCAAAGTGTTCATGCATACAATTGTGGTAACACTGTAACAACCCGGTAGCTGTGACATCACTGTAGTTGCGGCCGTCAACCAGACTTAACGCTGTAACTGCTAGCGGCGTATATATCCTTGCACAATAGCTGTGTCTCCAGGGCTAACGATGTACACTACGTAATCAAAAGTATCCGGACACCCCCAAAAACATACGTTTTTCATATTAGGTGCATTGCGCTGCCACCTACTACCAAGTACTCCATGTCAGCGACCACAGTAGTCATTAGACATCTTGAGAGAGCAGAGTGGGGTCCCCGCGGAACTCATGGACTTCGAACGTGGTAAGCTGATTGGGTGTCACTTGTCTCATACGTCTTACGCGAGATTTCCAGACTCCTTAACATCCCTAGATCCACTGTTTCCGATGTGATAGTGAAGTGCAAACGTGAAGGGACACGTACATCACAAAAGCGTGGAGGCTGACCTCGCCTTCACTGACAGAGACCGCCGACAGTTGAAGAGTTTCGTAATGTGTAATAGGCAGACATCTATCCAGACCATCACACAGGACTTCCAAACTGCTTCAGGTCCACTGCAAGTACTGTGACAGTTAGGCGAGAGGTGAGAAAACTTGGATTTCATGGTCGAGCAGCTGTTCATAAGCCACACATCATGCCGGTAAATGCCAAACGACGCCTCGTTTGGTGTAAGTAGCGGAAAGATTTAACGATTGAACAGTGGAAAAACGTTGTGTGGAGTGACAAATCACCGTACACAATGTGGCGATCCGATGGCAGGGTGTGGGTATGCCGAATGCCCGGTGAACATCGTCTGCCAGCGTGTGTAGTGCCAACAGTAAAATTCGGAGGCGGTGGTGTTATGGTGTGGTAGTGTTTTTCATGGAGGGGGATTGCACCCCTTGTTCTTTTGCATGGCACTATCACAGCACAGGCCTACACTGATGTTTTAAGCACATTCTCATTTCCCACAGTTAAATCGGGATGGCGATTGCATCTTTCAACACGATCGAGCACCTGTTCATAATGCACGACCTGTGGCGGAGTGGATACACGACAATAACATCCCTGTAATGGACCAGCCTGCGCAGCGTCCTGACCTGAGTTCTATAGAACACCTTTGGGATGTTTTGGAACGCCGACTTCGTGCCATGCCTCATCGTCCGACATCAATACCTCTCAGTGCAGCACTCCGTGGAGAACGGGCTTCCATTCCCCAAGAAATCTTCCAACACCGGATTCAGCGTATGCCTGCGTGAGCGGAAGCTGTCATCAAGGCTAAGGATGGGTCAACACATATGAATTCGAGCATTACCGATGAACGGCGCCACGAACTTGTAAGTAACTTTCAGACAGATGAGCCCGCATCTCGTGCTCGTGCGGTAGCGTTCTCGCTTCCCACGCCCGGGTTCCCGGGTTCGATTCCCGGCGGGGTCAGGGATTTTCTCTGCCTCGTGATGGCTGGGTGTTGTGTGCTGTCCTTAGGTTAGTTAGGTTTAAGTAGTTCTAAGTTCTAGGGGACTGATGACCATATATATTAAGTCCCATAGTGCTCAGAGCCATTTGAACCATTTTTATCAGCCAGATGACCGGATACTTTTGATCACATAGTATATACTGCGACAGAAGATGAGCGTCCCAAGAATGCTAACGTCGGATATATATACATTTCATGGTTTCCGTAGTAAATGCAGTCTATAAAACAGAGGCTGTATGTGGACAATGGGCGCACAAGTTCGTCTCTCTTCCACTACTTGCATCAGAGAACAACAAATGCAGTAGAAAGAGTTACGCGTCAAGGTGAAACTTGAAGCGCAACTACAATGACGTGGGACGGAATTTATGTCAACAGACGCTATGATAGCCTTGAAGTAGCATGACAAATGAGACGTATGTATGTTGACAATATGCCATACAGCAGAAATGAAAACAGGTGTGAAACCGGACCGCCAGAATAAGACCGAAAAATTTTAACCAAAATGTGGTGTTGGATCACAACGAGTGTATGAGTACAGTGGCCAACGTAATGTTTTCGCTAAACACTGAAATCATTCGTGACTTTACGACGTGCCTGCGGTAAACGTGGAAACATGAACTACGGCGACGTTACTACCAGAAGCGTTCTAACAGGACCAGTGTGCTGTTACTCTTTTCTTGGCTGTCAAAGGAAGTACACCGGCAGACAACCATCTGAGAATGAAGAACATGTTTTGGGCAGTGTCGGCATCCATCGTCCCGTTGTCCCAAGGAGTTCAAGAGCCGACTATCTGTTGGAGAGGTGATCCTCTCCCTGTTCTTTGATTATCGCGGACTACAGGTTAGTCATTTCTAAGAACATGGTGTCTCTAACACTCATCATGCCTGTCGGACGAGGATGTGAAGGAGCCAGTTACGGCCTTCTTCACGCAGCAGCAGGACATCGTGTTTTACCAAACGGGTGTCTTCAGTCTTGTGAGATAATTGCCTCAATGTTCACAGCGATTTTGTCTGAGTGGCATACCGATTATGGACTTACGGCCTTCGAAGGAAACTTTTTGATCGGCCTTATACAATGTTCATACCGCAAAAACACTCCAGTCGCCGAATTTCTTCTCAGCTTCATTCGTGACGTTTTAGAGACATACCGGCAAGAATGGAGAGCGCGAAGAGGTCGTCGATCAGACGAGGAAAATCCATTGCATCTTCGGGAAGAGCACTTCCCAAACACAGTTGAACTGTCAGCAGAACATCGAGGACCTGTAAGGAGATCTCCTACGGCAGAAGCGCCCCCAAACATCGTGGAGGCCAAAAACCCTCAGGTTAATTGGTAGGTGGTGTGGTGGACGTTACACGCGGTTAGACAGGGATCGCCACTATGTGTAGATTGTGGAATACCGGAAACGGACGAGGATCGTCTCACATGTGGCGCGGCAGAAGACGTATGGCTTGCGACAAATTTTATCGTATTTTCTACGTCTGACTTCGGAACACATCACACGTAGGCTTCTACTATTGGGCATGCAGTACAATACTTATTTCACGATGGACCTAAAGATGTATTAGACTTTTGGAATTACCTACAAGAACGTCATTGCAAGATCGTACGGAACCCAAAATATGGACAATGATTTTCTACTTACTTAGGGAGTACCCTGCGCGACCCTCTACGTAGCTGGATCATCAACAGGTAGGAGAAGATACCCAATGACGGAGCTGGCAAGATTATGTCCGATTATAGGTGGAATAACATGCGACATACGTGAAGATGTACCTGGATGATGAAGCGTAAGGAGAGTAGCGACACACCTACTGATGTGTACAGCAATCTGGACCACCACCTTTGAAGGTGTCGCTCTATGATGGCACAATATGGAATGTGTAGTTTTCAAGAGCAATAAAAAGGGTGGAAATGATGTTTAATTTGATCTCTATTCCAATTTTTGTACGGGTTCGGGTACTCTCGGAACCGAGCTTTTTTTATGTGTGTAGATGTAGATGTATATTTTGTCGCAATAAATTTCAACAGCACAACTACATCATATTTCCCTGAAACGGGTGACAATAAAGTTGTAAATAATAAAACTGGTGTACTTACGTACTTTTACGCTATTACGTCATATGGTATCGTATTTTGGGGTAACTCCACAAACTGAGATGACGTAGTTCTTAGTGTTCAAAAGCGTGTAGTAAGGCACAGTATAGTACGTACGATTGCGGAAAGAGGACTATACAAATCGGAACGTTACGTGTAGACTGTCCTCTTCTTTCGATTGCTGCCAACTTGAGATTTTGAAGCAATTCGAAATGCTGTTGTGTTCTGTAGCCGACTGAGGAACAAATATTGTAACGAGCGTTCTTAAAAGTTTCTATAATCTGCTTTCTCGAGTCCTGCTGGTGCCGTGTTTCGTTTATACCACAGGTGGCGATTGGTACGAAGCAACCGCATCGGTGGGTTGCCAGTACTGACCGGGAAACAGGTAAATATTCCAACTCTTGCAATCCCTCTGGACGCGTAGGCTATATCATTATTTCTGCTCCCCACACATTCCCTTGGGCCAAATCGCCTTCTTTCCATTGCATGACCAGAAGAACGGTTATATAATGATGTCACAAAAGTCGTGGGATACCTTCTAATATCGTGTCGGACCTCTATTAGGCAGGCACAGTGCAACAAATCGCCGTGGTATGGACTCAAGGAGTCGCTGGAAGTCCCCTGAAGAAATACTGAGTCATGCTGCCTCTACACCCGCCCACAACTGCAAAAGTGCAGCCGGCGCAGAATTCTGTGCACGAATTGTTTTTCTCGATTATGTCCCATAAATGTTTGACGGGATTCATGTCGGGCGATCTGGGTCGCCAAATCGTTCGCTCGAATTATCCAGAATGTTCTTCAGACCAGCCGCGAATAGCTGACTTGGGACGTGGAGCGCGCCATCCATAAAAATTCCAGTGTTGTTTGGGAAAATGAAGTCACTGAATGGCTGTAAATCGTCAACAAGTAGCAGAACATAACCTTTCCAGGCACTGATCGGTTCAGTTGGACCAGAGGACCCAGTCCATTCCATGTAAACACCGTCCACACCTTTATGGAGCCACCACTAGCCTGCACAGTGCTTTGTTCGAAACTTGGTTGCACACTGGAAACCTACCATCAAATGTTACCAAGTGAAATCAGGACTCATCTTACCAGGCCACGATTTCCGAGTCCAACCGATATTGTCACGAGCCCAGGAGAGGTGCTACAGGCGATTTCATGTTCTTAGCAAAAAATCATTCCCATTGGTCGTCTGCTGCCGTAGGCTGTTAATGTCAAATTCTGGCGCAAGGCTCGAACGATCGTTAAGTGAAGGCCACCGGCCACTTCCTTGCCCGTGGTGAGAGGTAATGCCTGAAACTTGGTATTCCCTGCACTCTCTTGACACTGTGGACCTCGGAATTTTGAAGTCCCTAACGATTTTCGAATATAGTATCTCATGCATCTAACCCGCAACAACAATTTCCGCGCTCAAAGTCTGTCAGTTCCCGACGTGCGGCCATAGCCACGTCGCAAACTCTTTCACCTGAATCACCTGTGTACAAATGACTTCTCCGCCAATGTACTGCCCTCTTGTACCCTCTGTACGCTAAACTACCGCCATCTGTATCGAGGCCTACAAGAAAGAGAGGCCGCGGCGCGTACGTCACGAAGCTAGTTCTGCGCTCGCTCACTCGCTCAAGTCAGCAAACAAACTACGTTTCTACACCTGCTAACTCGTAACTAGGCGTGACCGTACAAACGAAAACTGAATTTTCTGCTGCAATCCGCTATTATGGAATCTTACTGTTATTAGTCCTATAATGATGAGAAGTCCATGGACCTACTTATAATTTGTTACGGACGTACTGGCGTACAATAAAATAAAATAATACTAAAATGATTGTTAGTTTCATAAGACACCACTTCCACCACGTAATGAGTACTGCTAATCAGAAAAGACTATAAACAAGCCGTTATACCATTTATATCGAGTACTGATCTTAAATTAAATTTTGCTGTAGTACAGTTAATCAGTAAGACTTCGTAATAGCAGATTCCGGTGGAGGTGCAATTCTCGTTAGTACTTCACCCCGCTATCCCATGACTTTTGTCACGTCAGTGCGTGTCGACTAAGGTACTGATTATTACACGAAAACTTTTCAAGAACTGTCGGTCGGGCTATTCGAATTATAGATGGTTCTTGGCGGGATGAATATTTAAAACAGTGACCGCTGCCGAAATGTAGTGGAGAAATAGGCGGTCCGTATTGGAGCCGGGATGAATAAAAAATATACAAAGGGGTCCAAAAAATGTATCCACTGTTTAAAAGTCCATAACTTGCAAGCTAATTGGCGGAGTTGTCTCATTTTTGGTGAATGTTGTTGTTGTTGTTGTTGTTGTGGTCTTCAGTCCTGAGACTGGTTTAATGCAGCTCTCCATGCTACTCAGTCATGTGCAGGCTCCTTCATATCCCATCTGTACTGCAACCGACTTCCTTCTGAAACTGCTTAGTGTATTCATCTCTTGGTCTCCCTCTACGATTTTTACCCTCCACACTGCCCTCCAATAGTAAATTGGTGATCCCTTGATGCCTCAACACATGTCCTACCAACCGGTCCTTTCTTCTAGTCAAGTTGTGCCACAAACTTCTCTTCTCCCCAATCCTATTCAATACCTCCTCATTAGTTACATGATCTACCCACCTAATCTTCAACGTTCTTCTGTAGCGCCACATTTCGAAAGCTTCTATTCTCTTCTTGTCCAAACTATTTATTGTCCATGTTTCACTTCCATACATGGCTACACTCCATACAAATACTTTCAGAAACAACTTCCTGACACTTAAATCTATACTCTATGTTAACATATTTCTCTTCTTCACAAACGCTTTCCTTGCCATTGCCGTTCTACACTTTATATCCTCTCTACTTCGACCATCATCAGTTATTTTGCTCCCCAAATAGCAAAACTCCTTTACTACTTTAAGTGTCTCATTTACTAATCTAATTCCCTTAGCATCACCCGACATAATTCTACTACATTCCATTATCCTCGTTTTGCTTTTGTTGATGTTCATCTTATATACTCCTCTCAAGACACTATCCATTCCATTCAACTGCTCTTCCAAGTCCTTTGCTGTCTCTGACAGAATTACAATTTCATCGGCGAACCTCAAAGTTTTTATTTCCTCTCCATGGACTTTAATTCCTACTCCGAATTTTCTTTTGTTTCCTTTACTGCTTGCTCAATATACAGATTGAATAACATCGGGGAGAGGCTACAACCCTGTCTCACTCCCTTCCCAACCGCAGCTTCCCTTTCATGCCCCTCGACTCTTATAACTGCCAGCTGGTTTCTGTACAAATTGTAAATAGCCTTTCGCTCCCTGTATTTTACCCCTGCCACCTTTAGAATTTGAAAGAGAGTATTCCAGTCAACATTGTTAAAAGCTTTCTCTAAGTCTACAAATGCTAGAAACGTAGGTTTGTTTTTCCTTAATCTTTCTTCTAAGATAAGTCGTAAGGTCAGTATTGCCTCACGTGTTCCAACATTTGTATGGAATCCAAACTGATCTTCCCCGAGGTCGGCTTCTACCACCTTTTCCATTCGTCTGTAAATAATTCGCGTTAGTATTTTGCAGCTGTGACTTAGAGTCCACGTCTGCCCCTGGAAATGTATTACTGTTTAAAATCTGGTTCCTAAATCTCTGTCTTACCATTATATAATCTATCTGATACCTTTTAGTATCTCCAGGATTCTTTCATGTATTTTTGGAGAAAGTGTAGCTTGGAGTCCACCTTAGAGATATCACTGTAGGTGATCCAAATGGTCACCATTGACATCCACACAAAAATGATGCCACCGAACTGCAGCATGCACTACTGACTCCAACATGTTCAGCTGGATATTTGCACATGAATGTACGATGGATTCTCGAAGTTCATCCAATGTGCGTGGCTTTTGTCGATAAACAACGTCCTTTAGTGTTCCCCCACAGGTAGAATTCCAGGGCAGTTAGGTCTGGGGAACGTGGTAGATACTCCACAGCACCTCTACGGCCTATCCATCTTCCTGGTAGATTTTCGTCGAGATACACCCTAACACGATTTTGGTAGTGCGCTGGGGCACCATCTTGTTGAAAGTAAACTCTTCCGTCTCCTTACAAGTCTCGGGCGGCAGGTAAAATGGATGTCGGAAGCTTCTGAAGGTACACCTCACCGGTAACTGAGCCGTCAAAGAAGAATGGTCCAATCAAGCCCCGGTAAGACAACCTACACCACACATTTACTTCTGGCAAATTCACTGCTTTGTCTACATGGACGTTCGGATTTTCGGCGGCCCAGTAGATGCAATTGTGGCAATTAACTGTACCACTGAGTTTGAACTGTGCCTCATCAGAGCACACAAAGATCTCTGCAAACTCTCCATCGTTGCGCACCATGTTGGTAAACCACTCGCTGTACTCTGTTCTACGATCTGGGTCGTCTTCGTCCATTGCGTGTAGCAATCGTGGGATGTAGCACTTCCATTTTGCTGTCTTCAAAATTCGCCGAACACTTGAGCGACTCACTCCAGTTTCACGGGCACGCTGTCTCACAGACTTCTGTGGTGAGCGAGTGAATTGTTGAAACACAGGACGGGAGTAAGCTGGACTTGTTACTGTTACAGTTCGTGCAGATCGTTGTTTGTGTTCATCTTTAACACAGCCTTCGGCTTCAAATTTGTCTCGAATGCGACGAATCGTTAAACGTGTCGGTGGCTCTGTTTGATACTCATTTCGCCATTGCTGTTGAACCTCATTAATGTTTTCGTACTTGAAATACCACTTCAAAACTGACTTCCTTTCATCGAATGTAAGCCTTGCGCCAGCCATATTTACTCGAGTAACGAGGTGCATCTAAGAACAAAACACTGACTATCTGGAGACTCTCATCTGACAAAACAAAACAACGCAATACAACGCTTGTGTGGCGATTGCCGAACTACAAAGTATTACACTACCAAACTGAAGTGATATCAGGTGTTCCCCAGGGAAGCGTCCTGGGACCTCTGCTACTCCTGATCTATATAAATAACCTGGGTGACAATCTGAGCAGTTCTCTTAGGTTGTTTGCAGATGATGCTGTAATTTACCGTCTAGTAAGGTCATCCGAAGACCAGTATCAGTTGCAAAGCGATTTAGAAAAGATTTCTGTATGGTGTGGCAGGTGGCAGTTGACGCTAAATAACGAAAAGTGTGAGATGATCCACATGAGTTCCAAAAGAAATCCGTTGGAATTCGATTACTCGATAAATAGTACAATTCTCAAGGCTGTCAATTCAACTAAGTACCTGGGTGTTAAAATTACGAACAACTTCAGTTGGAAAGACCACATAGATAATATTGTGGGGAAAGCGAGCCAAAAGGTGCGTTTCATTGGCAGAACACTTAGAAGATACAACAAGTCCACTAAAGAGACAGCTTACACTACACTCGTTCGTCCTCTGTTGGAATATTGCTGCGCGGTGTGGGATCCTTATCAGGTGGGATTGACGGAGGACATCGAAGGGGTGCAAAGAAGGGCAGCTCGTTTTGTATTATAACGTAATAGGTGAGACAGTGTGGCAGATATGATACGCGACTTGGGATGGAAGTCATTGAAGCAAAGACGTTTTTCGTCGCGGCGAGATCTATTTACGAAATTTCAGTCACCAACTTTCTTTTCCGAATGCGAAAATATTTTGTTGAGCCCAACCTACATAGGTAGGAATGATGATCAAAATAAAATAAGAGAAATCAGAGCTCGAACCGAAAGGTTTAGGTGTTCGTTTTCCCGCGCGATGTTCGGGAGTGGAATGGTCGAGAGACAGTATGATTGTGGTTCGATGAACCCTCTGCCAAGCACTTAAATGTGAATTGCAGAGTAATCATGTAGATGTAGATGTAGATGGGACAACTCTGTCAGTTTGTGAGTTATGGACTTTAAACAGTGGATACATTTTTTGGACCCCTCTGTATAACACGTGAGATACCGGGAAATACGGGAGAGTTGGTCACTCTATGCAAAATGGGGAACCCCATTGGGAAATCTGGAAAGAGCACAGCGCAGCCTCGCTAGCTCTGAAGAACGCGCCCGACGTTCGAGAGACAATGCACAGAGCGCGAGCGGCGGGGCGCGTGCTGCTGGCTCAGCGCCTTTTGCGCGCGCAGACGCGCTTACCCAGCGGCGGGCGGCGTCGATGTCCCCCAGCGGGGCCGGGCCGCCGGAAGTACTGAGCCGGGAGCAAACCGGAAGCTGCTACTTGCCCGCGGGTGCACTGCGCGGGGTGCGATCTCGGCCCGCCCGTTTCCCCGGATTCGTGGGGACGTGAGGTGGGGCGCGGCGCGGCGCAAGGTGCGGCCTGACAGATAGAGCTAATCAGCAATCAGAGATAAGTCGGGAGGCGAGAGGGCGCAGATAAGCTCAGTCCGGCGCGAGGCAGCATGGCGGCGGCGGCGGCGGTCGCTGTACAGGTGAGTGAGTGGCGGCTGCGAGCGCGGGCGATCTCTGGCTGGGCTGCGTGCCGTGCGTGTGCGACAGGTAGGGTGGGCGGCGGCGCCCTACCCCAGAGGACAGCGGCCGAGGGAGCGGCGAAGCGAGTCACTCCGCCTCTGTACTGCGTGTCGCTGCCATCTTCCGATAGCACGCACAACTGCGTTAAAGCCTTCTCCGTCTATGAAAGAAGGAAAACGACACGCTGAGTGAACGATAGCGGATATTTCGCAAATAAAGCCGACTCGATCGGAGGTACGTGGCACTAGAGCTCTACACACAGGTCCCGCTATTTCCGTAAATTACGGAGCTGTGTTTACAAGTTTGTCTGCGCAGCCATCCTCCACTGCAAGCACAGAAATACTTGTTTTGTAAATACACTACTGGCCATTAAAATTGCTACACCAAGGAGAAATGAAGATGACAAACGGGTATTCATTGGACAAATATGTTATACTAGGACTGACACGTGATTACATTTTCACGCAATTTGGGTGCATAGATCCTGAGAAATGAGTACCCAGAACAACCACCTCTGGCCGTAATAACGGCCTAAATACGCCTGGGCATTGAGTCAAACACAGCTTGAATGGCGTGTACATGTACAGCTGCCCATGCAGTTTCAACACGATACCACAGTTCATCAAGAGTAGTGACTGGCGTATTGTGACGAGCCAGTTGCTCGGGCACCATTGATCTGGCGTTTTCAATTGGTCACAGATCTGGAGAATGTGCTGGCCAGGGCACCAGTCGAAAAGAAGGGCCCATACAGGACATGCAACATGCGATCGTGCATTATCCTGCTGAAATGTAGGGTTTCGCAGGGATCGAATGAAGTGTACAGCTACGGGTCATAACACATCTGAAATGTAACTTCCACTGTTCAAAGTGCCGTCAATGCGAACAAGAGGTGACCGAGACGTGTAACCAATGGCACCCCATACCATCACGCCGCGTGATACGCCAGTATGGCGATGACGAATACACGCTTCCAATGTGCGTTCACCGCGATGTCGCCAAACACGGATGCGACCATCATGATGCTGTAAACAGAACCTAGATTCATCCGAAAAAATGACGTTTTGCTATTCGTGCACCCAGGTTCGTCGTTGAGAACCCCATCGCAAGCGCTGCTGTCTGTGATGCAGCGTCAAGGGTAACCGCAGCCACGGTCTCCGACCTGATAGTCCGTCCTGCTGCAAACGTCGTCGAACTGTTCGTGCAGATGGTTGTTGTCTTGCAGACGTCCCCATCTGTTGACTCAGGGATCGAGACGTGGCTGCACCATCCGTTACAGCCATGGAGATAAGATGCCTGTCATCTCGACTGCTGGTGATTCGAGGCCGTTGGGATCCAGCACGGCGTTCCGTATTACCCTCGTGATCCCACCGATTCCATATTCTGCTAACAGTCATTGGATCTCGACCAAGGCGAACAGCAATGTCGCGACACGATAAACCGAAATCGCTATAGGCTACAATCCTACCTTTAGCAAAGTCGGAAACGTGATGGTACGCATTTCTCCTCCTTACACGAGGCATCACAATAACGTTTCACCAGGCAACGCCGGTCAACTGCTGTTTGTGTATGAGAAATCGGTTGGAAACATTCCTCGTGTCAGCACGTTGTAGGTGTCGCCACCGGCGCCAACCTTGTGTGAATGCTCTGAAAAGCTAATCATTTGCATATCACAGCGTCTTCTTCCTGTCGGTTAAATTTCGCGTCTGTAGCACGTCATCTTCGTGGTGTAGAAATTTTAATGGCCAGTAGTGTAAAACCGCCTTCTTTTGCTGCAACTTAATGTATTTTTCCTAGACGTGTTTCGCCTTTTTTCTTCCTATAAGGCGTCTTCAGTGGGACCTAGAACGATACAGTTTTGTTGTTTTTAGATTATCAAGCAATTCACGTCGCGTTTTTCTTTCTTTTTTGGATAATAGCAACATTTGATGCCAGATACCAGGAATATGTGAGGGCCTGTAAGTATGGGACAAACCACTCAACACCTGCAAAACACCTAAGGCAACATAACCACAAACGAACCACTAGAGAAGAAGACATGAAAATAATTAGAATCAACAATAACAAACACCTCCTAAGCCTGCAAGAGAATTACCTCATACAAAAAACCAAAGCAGAAAGGAAAACCCTGTTGAATGGTCAAGTACACATGCCAAACAATTCATTGTTTACACTAATAGATAAAATAATGGAATAACGGTCCCCAAGAGCATTAATATAATAATAGTACTACCCAATATAGTAATAATACCACTCAACATCTTTTCACTCACTTATACGTGAACTCCTCCACAGAGCATAGAGCATTGAAACCAAAAGTCAAAACAGCTGTCACTGAAAGCTTCACCCACTCTTAAACAGCTATTATATTCATATTCAACATTCTACAAACCACCAACTCACCGCCCCCTCACACGCACGCACACACACACACACACACACACACTACTAAAAAAAGAACCATATACACACTCTTCAGCTCAGTCTCTCTCTCTCTCTCTCTCTCTCTCTCTCTCTCTCTCTCTCTCTCTCTGTCTTACACACACACACACACACACACACACACACAAAGAGAGAGAGTGAGATAAACATAATGAACAGAAGTTTGTTTTGAACATCTACGTCGTTAGGTTGGCAACATGTAGGTAAGCAAAAGAAAGAGAAGCAAACACATACGTTGGTAAGCGTACAGTGTTCGAACAAATAGCTATATCTACTGGCAAAAGAATAATAGTACGGTACATCACAAAAAAGAAGAAGAAACATGGTGAACATTCTGAAACATTTTGGAATACAAAATCATGCTTATGTTTCGAAAATAAAGTGGTAGTGCGACCTCCAGACCAGATGAGAGGAAACACATCACAGCAAACTATAAGTAATTACTAAAGTACATAAAAGACGCGACATGAACTGTTTGATAATCTAAAAATAACACAACTGTGACGCTCTACATCCCACTAAAGCTACCTTAGATCAAGAAAATGGCGAAACGCGGCCTGGGAAACATAATTAAGTTGCAGTGACAAGAGGAGGTTTTACTTACGAAAGAAAATGGCGAAACGCGGCCTGGGAAAAATAATTAAGTTGGAGTAACAAGAGGAGGTTTTACTTACGAAAGAAGTATTACGGAGCTGTGGTTTGTAGGTGTGGAATTAACGTACGATAGCGCCCCAGATGGACACGCTAACGAAAAAAAAGACGCACCACGCAGGAATCATCCGAAAGGGACAAAAATCGATAGGTGTGTCTCACATGTACAGGCGAACAAATGATTACATTTTCTGAAAAACTCGATGATTTGTTCAGGGGAAAGAACTTCGCAAATTCAGCAAGTCAATACTGCGTTACTGCGTTGGTCCAATTTTGGCCCGTATGCAAGCAGCTATTCGGCTTCGCAGTGATTGATAGACTTGTTGGGTCTCCTCCTAAGGGATATCGTGTCAAGTTGTGTTGCAATTTGCGCGTTCCATCGTCAGAATCCAGAAGGCCGTGCCCAAAATGCTCCAAATGTTCTCAGTTGGGGAGAGACCCAGCGACCTTTCTGGCCAAATTAGGGGATGACAAGTACGAAGACCAACAGTGCAGCCGGCCGGGGTGACCGAGCGGTTCCAGGCGCTACAGTCAGGAGCCGCGCGACCGCTATGAAACGCAGGTTCGAATCCTGCCGCGGGCATGGATGTGTGCGATGTCCGTAGGTTGGTTAGGTTTAAGAAGTTCTAAGTTCTAAGGGACTGATGACCACAGATGTTAAGTCCCATAATGCTCAGAGCCATTTGAACCAAGTTAAGTCCCATAAGATTTCACGCACATTTGAACGCTTTTGAATGTCTCACCAGTTGAGAACGTTTGCCGCATTGTGGGCAGGTCCTCTCAAGCAGCTCGGGATTTTGACGAACTACCTCGGCAATTGGACAGAATCTGGCACGATATCCCTCAGGACGAAATCCAACAACTGTTTCAGTGTTCCAAACCGAATAAGTGCTTCCATAAGGGCCAAGGGTGGACCAACGCATTTTTGACTTGCTCAATTTGTGAAGCTTTTTCTCCTGAATTTTTCTGAAATTATAATCATTTCTTTCCTGTACATGCAAAACACGTCTACCGATTTCCGTCGCATTCGCGTATTTCCTTCCTGGCGCGTTGTTTCTTTTTGTCTTAGTCTGTATTCGATACACGTCAGATCACGCGAATCTGCTGGCCACAACACGAACGTAACTTCACTATCGTACTCCTCAAACTGCTGTACCACGAATTTGGCCTTGTGACATGGACATTACACCGCTGGAAAGTGCCATCATAGACGGGGAAGATATAGAGCATGAAAACGTGCAGGGAGCCCGCAATAATTACCGCGTAGTCCATAGCTATCAAGGGAATATATCATAGCATTATTAGAGGAATTGTACCAATATTTGGGCATAGTGATGTAGGGGAACCAAGCCAAACCACTTAAGGATGGTCAGGATGTGAGGGAGAAGTCAGGCAAGTCTCAAAGTGTGAGTAAGAAGAGAAAGGCTAGCGATTCAGATTTGGACTTTTTGGGAATCAATAGAATGAGGAAACGCTGGATCGGCGAGGATCAAGAAAAGATAATGATTAAACAGTGATGTAAAGGTAGGTGGAGAGGCACGGACACCTTGCAAATACAATCCGTTTCAAAGCCGACAATAGTAGGGTATTTGACTGTTTTCTGAAAACTGTCTTAAATGATTAATTATCTCATTTTATAACCCTAACAGGCTTTTCCCCCCTTGAATTTCAGTATTATTTTACAAAATCGGAAATGAAATTCATATAATTTGAAAGGCCGCTAAAACGCTCAATTTGAGCCATGTGATGTCTGTGACGTCACTGGCTAGCTCTCTGCTACTGCTGTCATGATGCTAATTCACAGTGACGCGTTATTTTCGAATTTACGTTTCAGAAAATGGGTTAGAAATGGTGTGTCAGTACTATACTGTACAAACACACCTATAAAAACTCCTGGACCGGCCGGTGCCTGGGGCATGGATATGAGTGATGTCCTTAAGTTAGTTAGGTTTAAGTAGTTCTAAGTTCTAGGTGACTGATGACCTTAGAAGTTAAGTCCCATAGTGCTCAGAGCCATTTGAATCATTTTTTTAACCGCCCACCGAGGTGCACCGACACAATGATTTTTTTCTCTAATTGAAAATCAACAATATGATGGAGCCGTATGGTAAAACTTGTGAGGTCATGTGAACTAAAAAGAGCCATCTTACCCATTGGGATCAGCTTATGGATGCGGGTGGCCAGTAAGACGAGGACGTCGTTTCTACGGTCATCACCAGTCGTCGGCCGTTGGAGTGCCCGGGACTGCTCAACCGTTGGAGTAACCGGGACAGCTGCATACAGTCAAAGACTGTTTCTGTTACCGTATGGGGATCGTGGGAACATCACGTCTGCAATTCAACTTCTTCTCACATCTGGCACACCCCAGTCATGCGGTGGGTCCATATAGAACGACCCCAAATAGCAAAAAAAGTTCCGGTATTGCGCTCTTTTCGTCGAGACCATGAACTGCTCCATCATTTATTGCCAGAAATCAAGGACTTCCTATTCGCCGTAGCGGTGCATGTAGCGTATCGCCACTCCCTTTACCCAATTGACCGCGTTCATCCAGGTTGAAACGTCACCTTTGGAAAACCGTAAATGACTGTGCTAATAAAACTCTTAAGTTATTTGATTTTCAAACAGCTGAGCAAAAGTGAACGTACTCAGATATTTCTCTCTTTACTTATTCTGATCAACACTAAACTGACACACAACATTTTTAGCGCAACGCAATATGACTTTCAATAATCTCTACAAAAGAATGGCCGTGACTAACAACAACCTATACCTTTCATGAATCACTTATCTCACAAAGATCTTCGTTACTCAAACTACTGCAATACAGCGTGCGCCAATACTGCCGGCTGAATAAAAGATTCTAACTACTGAAGGCACTAACTACTGATAGGCATAGTTAGCAAATGAAAGATTTTGATAGAGAACAAACAATGTATTTACCTCAATAGTGTTCAAAAGTTATTATATCTATATGGCAAAATTACAGCAACTAAGGTATGAATTGTTGCCACATGCGCCTTACTCACCTGATATGGCTCCGTCAGACTTTCTGTTCCTAACACTGAAAGTTTTTCTTCGTGGAAGAAGATTCACTTCAAACAAAGAACTGATAGCCGGAGTTGACAACTGTTTTGCAGGCCTGCAGGAAACTGATTTTCGGGAAGAGATCAAGGCACTGGAACATCGCCGGACCAAGTGCATTAATGTACAAGGAGAGTACATTGAGAAATATTAAAAAATTTAGTGATGTAAGTACTTTTTTTCTGTTGCGTTCCGAGAACTTTTCAAACCACCCTCGTAAGTTCATAATACAAAGAAAAAACACAAACAGGCGTCCCAGTTTTCGAAGCGAGCTGGTTCCATGGGAGGACAAGATCCGCACAACTTTTACATCAAAGCTGGATTTCCGCTTGTGTTAAACAGTCCGCTAGCAATTAATACCTATATATGTCGAACCAGTGAAATGAAGCACTTACAGTTATAGGGAGGGGTTCGCCCTTCACAACCAATTTCTTGTACAGCACCCCCAGGTACGACGGAGGACTTGGTACGCGACAGTATGACGGTTCAGATCCGTCGCCGTTATTGTGTCCCGATCACAATGTCCATAAGCGGCGACGTCAGCTGGTAGAGATGGGAGAGTAACACCTGTGTCTCAGCCCCATGCGGAAGGAGAGGTCACATGACGTCTCCTAAGCTTTGTCGAGGTGAACCATGGCCGTGAAGGGACGTTCGATTGTACGACCGCCAGGTGGTTGCTGGGATACGTGCCATTCACAATTCCAGTCGTCTCAATCAGCTTTCTCGACCGTCGAGTTGAAATCCGTACAAGGTAATGGTGTTGGGCGGGACTGTCTTCTTCATACTTGAGCAATATTCCAGAGTGGGGTCCGCAGCTCGTGATCCAGTGGCTAGCGTTGCTACGTCAAGATCATGGGGTCCAGGGTTCGATTCCCGGCCGGGCTGGGGATTTTCTCTGCCTGGGGACTCCGTGTTTGTGTTGTCCTCATTATTTCATCATCATCATCATCGTTCGTGACAGTGGCTAGATTGGACAGTGAAAAAAAATTGTACTGTGAAAAAATTGGGCCTTTGTATGGGCTCTGATGACCGTGCATTTGAGAGCCAACATTAAGTGAGAAATGTAGGAAAATAGTACAAGAGGCCCCCCTAGGTATCACTTCTGCAGGGACCAGAAAGACAAGGTTAGACTATCTGCAGTTCGAACAGAGTAATTTAAGCATTCTTTCCGCGTTATTACCCCACCCCTTTCCCCAACTCCACATAACCACCTTTCCTCAACCATTAAGGGTTGCACGTGGGTGATGTAAGTAGTCCCCTCTCTAGATTGGTTGCATCTTCACACGCTTCTACCAGTGGACCGAACTGCGCCATCTGCTTTACCTATCACCAAGAATGTCTCAGCACTCCACTTCATTTGCCCGCAGATTGTTACAACCAGGTATTTGCATGAGCTGACTGACTGCAATTCTGGCTGACTGACATTGCAGCTATAGGATACTTCGTTTTTGCGTTTTGTAATGCGCACTTTTACATTTTGGAACATTTAAAGGAAGTCGGCACTACTCTGAAATCTTATCAAGATCTCACTGGATATACGTGCAGCTTTTTATCGGATAGCTGCATCAGATAACTGCATCATTTGCGAGAAGTCTAAGCTTATTTTTAATACCACCTGCAGGGTCACTAAGATAAAAAATGGACAGCAAGGGTTCAAAAAGCCCTTCAATAACGTAGCTCTCTTCATTGAACAATAGTGACGTGCATATTGTTAATTACTTTAGATGTAGGAATACAAAATAATGGATCAAGGAACAGAGTGGAGCTGAAGACGTAATTACGACCGTAACGAAAATGAAATGGAAGCCATCGGGACATGTAGCAAGGCTGATGAATGAAGGGGGTTGTCTGCTGGATTCTAAGGGATAACTAGAAAGACCGTGAATACCTGCAGGGAAAGAGAGACAAAGAATAAAACTTTTCTTTACGCGTGTAATACAATGACGGAAAGGACACAGAACAGCAACAATTAATTAAGGTAAAGTGGTGAAATTTCGGGAATACATTTGTCTGGGTACCATGTTTAAGTGATTAACATTGCAAGGCCATAGCTTAATGTAAGGGCGAGATAAGCCATTGCAAATGTGAAATGCTGGCACAATAATAACCGGTATAACAGCCAGAATGTTGAACATAAGCATGCAGACGTGCACGCATTGTGTTGTTCAGGTGCCGTGCGTCAGGATGTGGGATGGAGTTCCATGCCTGTTGCACTTGGTCGGTCAGTGCTGGGACGGTCAATGGTGTTTGTTGGTGATACTTGAGTCGTTGTCCGATGACGTTCTGTATGTGCTCAGTTGGAGACACATCTGGTGATCGAGCAGACCAAGGCACTATGTCGACACTCTAGAGCACGCTGGGTTACAACAGCGGTATGTTGGCGAGCGTTATCCTGTTGGAAAACACCCCCTGTAATGGGAGAACAACAGAACAAATATCCAGACTGAGGTATAAATTCACAGGCAGGGTGCTTGGGATAACCACGAGAGTGCTCCTGCTGTCATACGAGATCGCACTCCAGACCATAACTTCCGGTTAGGTCCAGTGTGTGTGTAGCAAGCAGACAGGTTGGTTGCAGGTCCTCAACTGACCTCCTTATAACCAATACACGCTCATCACTGGCACCGAGGCAGAACCAGCCTTCATCAGAAAACACAACAGGCTTCCACCCTGCTCTCCAATGAGCTCTCGCTTGACACCATTGATGTCGCAAATTGCAGTGATTTCGGGTCACTGGCATTTATGCCAAAGGGCTTCTGGCTCGGAGCTGTCCTTGAAGCAACCGATTTGCAGCAGTTAGTAACATCACTGTGGCGCCAACTGCTGTTTAAGTGGCTGCTGCAGATGATGTACGATACTCCACAGCCATACGCCGAACGTGATGGTCTTCCCTCTCGGTAGTGCCACGTGGCCGACCAGAGCCCGGTTTTCTTGCGACTGTGTATTCTCGTGACTACCGCTGACAGCAATTATGTACAGTGGCTGCATTCCTGAAGAGTCTTTCTGCAGTATCGCAGAAGGAACGCCCAGCTTCTCTTAGCCCTGTTACATGACCCCGTTCACTGAGGTGTTGATAATGGAGCCTTTGTCACCTTACAAGCATTCTTGATTAACATCAATCACCACGTCCAATCTCAAAAGCAAGTAGTGTTGACAACCTTTACGGCGTGCATATAAAGCAAACCAGGTTTGCATCCTCATAATCGCGATGCTAGCGCCACTTTTACGCGACTGAAACGAAATCTGAATAAACGTCATCTTGCAGATGTAGAAGTACGCCTACCAACTTCCGTGTACGTAGCACAACTCCACCTTGGTGCTGCGATTTTTTTCCCGTCAGTGTATTTTGATCTCCTGTGGTTTAAGAAGATTCATTTTGCTTAACATACTGAACATTGGGTTTGATTTGCACGATAATGGACGATAATATCTGTGGTTTTCAGCACAAGAGCTAACCTTTTTCTTTTACATACGCACAAGCGATCAGTGAAGCTTATAAGATAATAATATCAATAGTAATACGTAGAAGAAGAAGCTGCTGCTGCTAATGATGATGCTGATGATGATGATAATCAAACTGCCAGCAGCGACGATGCTGTGGCTCTGGTTCAAAAATGGTTCAAATGGCTCTGAGCACTGTGCGACTTAACAACTGAGGTCATCAGTCCCGAAGAACTACTTAAACCTAACTAACCTAAGGACCCCACACACATCCATGCCCGAGGCAGGATTCGAACCTGCGACCGGAGCGGTCGCTCGGTTCCGGACTGAAGCGCCTAGAACCGCTCGGCCACACTGGACGGCTGTGGCTCTGGCATCCAAAAGAAAAAAAAATTCTAATTATTATGATAACAAAACGTGAATATGTCGATAGCAAAGGATATTACTGTGTGCTATTTGATATGTATGTGCCTGTATTATGTTGAAAGATTGTACAAAAACCATTAATAAATATTTTTCAGGAAAAAAAGTGGAACTTGGGTACATAACATTAAAGGACCTATGCTCTGAGTGAGACCAACACACATCAGTGTCATGTGAAGCGGCTGATGACTGTGACAGCGCATTGATGATCGATTCCTTTTCTCGGTTTAGTTAGCTTCTTTCAAAGCCTCACCAGAGTTTATGTAAACAAGTTGTAACCTCCCAACAGATAAATTCCGTAACCTCCCAATAAAAAAGTGACTAGCCTCCCAACAAAATTGTGACTCATACATAACCTTTCAATAATTAACTGGCTGTGAATCTAAACTGGTAAACCTGGACGTCAGCAGTACTGCGTCATGACCCTGAAAAATCGTTCTGAATAAACTGAAAATTCTTACCTCAATGATGTCGCAGGATAACGCGTATATAAAGGGTGTTCAAAAATGACCGGTATATTTGAAACGGCAATACAAACTAAACGAGCAGCGATAGAAATACACCGTTTGTTGCAATATGCTTGGGACAACAGAACATTTTCTGGCAGACAAACTCTCGAAATTACAGTAGTTACAATTGTCAACAACAGATGGCGCTGCGGTCTGGGAAACTCTATAGTACGATATTTTCCACATATCCACCATGCGTAGCAATAATATGGCGTAGTCTTTGAATGAAACTACCCGAAACCTTTGACAACGTGTCTGGCGGAATGGCTTCACATGCAGATGAGATGTACTGCTTCAGCTGTTCAATTGTTTCTGGATTCTGGCGGTACACCTGGTCTTTCAAGTGTCCCCACAGAAAGAAGTCACAGGGGTTCATGTCTGGCGAATAGGGAGGCCAATCCACGCCGCCTCCTGTATGTTTCGGATAGCCCAAAGCAATCACACGATCATCGAAATATTCATTCAGGAAATTAAAGACGTCGGCCGTGCGATGTGGCCGGGCACCATCTTGCATAAACCAAAAGGTGTTCGCAGTGTCATCTAAAACAGTTTGTACCGCCACAAATTCACGAAGAATGTCCAGATAGCGTGATGCAGTAATCTTTTCGGATCTGAAAAATGGGTCAATGATTCCTTTGGAAGAAATGGCGGCCCAGACCAGTACTTTTTGAGGATGCAGGGACGATGGGGCTGCAACATGGGGCTTTTCGGTTCCCCATATGCGCCAGTTCTGTTTATTGATGAAGCCGTTCAGGTAAAAATAAGCTTCGTCAGTAAACCAAATGCTGCCCACATGCATATCGCCGTCATCAATCCTGTGCACTATATCGTTAGCGAATGTCTCTCGTGCAGCAATGGTAGCGGCGCTGAGCGGTTGCCGCGTTTGAATTTTGTATGGATAGAGGTGTAAACTCTGGCGCATGAGACGATACGTGGACGTTGGCGTCATTTGGACCGCAGCTGCAACACGGCGAACGGAAACCCGAGGCCGCTGTTGGATCACCTGTTGCACTAGCTGCGCGTTGCCCTCTGTGGTTGCCGTATGCGGGCGCCCTACCTTTCCAGCACGTTCATCCATCACGTTCCCAGTCCGTTGAAATTTTTCAAACAGATCCGTTATTGTATCGCTTTCGGTCCTCTGGTTACATTAAACCTCCGTTGAAAACTTCGTCTTGTTGCAACAACACGGTGTTCTAGGCTGTGGAATTCCAACACCAGAAAAATCCTCTGTTCTAAGGAATAAACCATGTTGTCCACAGCACACTTGCACGTTGTGAACCGCACACGCTGACAGCATAAAGACGACGTACAGAATGGCGCACCCACAGACTGCGTTGTCTTCTATATCTTTCACATCACTTGCAGCGCCATCTGTTGTTGAAAATTGTAACTACTGTAATTTCGAAAGTTTGTCCGCCTGAAAATGTACTGTTGTCCCAAGCATATTGCAACAAACGGTGTATTTCTATCGCTGCTCGTTTAGTTTTTATTGCCGTTTCAAATATACCGGTCATTTTTGAAACCCCCTGTATCTACTCCATAAGGATTTTTTTTCTTTTTTGGTGCACCCCAGTGCAATGCTGGCCACTAGATTTTGTTATGTATGAAAAACAACTGATTTTCTTGACGATAATCGGCATGACTATGGATAGGAGAAATTAGTAAAAACTTTAAATTCAGATGAATGGCTATCAAAAGTTATATTTATAAGAAAGATTATTATTGAAAACATTTACATGGGACTTTGATATAACAATAGTACAAAAAATCAGTTGTAGCAATTAACATATGTGCACGGCAATAAAGAACAATTATTTTTGCTTTTATCTTATACTACATCGCTCAGGCATCGCCATCGTTCTCCACGACCAGCCTTGGTAATTCCATAACTCTAATGCTCTTCTCGAGCTACAGAACACCACTACTGGACTGCATTGTCCGAACTCCAAGACACAAGTGCTCTCTGTGTGCTGTACAACTCGACAACTGCTCCCTACGAGCCAACCTAACCCAACCGTCCGACGACAGCGAGCTACCACCACTACTACTGCTGCTGACACTGCTCTCTGGTCTGCGATTCTATTATAGCTCACATATCGCAGGCAGCGAGTGAGCAATCCATCGAAGTGTCATCTGCTCGAGTGCGCTAGCAATAAATTCCTTAGTCAGGGACCTCTTAATGTCATAAGACGTTTTGTTGACTCCGTGAGCAAGGGACTTGCGCATTCTGGACAGTAGTGCACTTTGCGCAGTCAGAGGTTTCAGAACTCGATAAGCATTTACCTGACTAGTTAATCGCTTTTCAAGGTATTAACGTTATCTACCGATACGATTTGACCTGATACCACTGCACGAGGAGAATACAAGCACTAATGCGAACGTTTAATAATTTCGAGTAGCACGTAGGACACTCTCCTTAGAACATTTCAGAAACCTTCTGTAAAATTGTTAGTAGTCGCTTGCTTTAAAATGTGAAGGAGAAGAATGATCCTGTTTCAGAGCAGCTTTGCAGAGAACTTTATTTATAGCTGAAACTTTCCCTCGTGATAATTCGGCGATCCCATTGTTGGCACTGACGTATGGCCATTTACTACTATGCGAACTTCGAAACTTTGTTTTCGAATTCCATTCAGTTTATCTTCTGTTTCGTCAAATCACACCTCACGATTAATCTCTCAAAGATTTCACCCTTTTTCCTTTCTATCGTTAGTCTTGTGACTAGTTTGATGCGAAGTGGAACTGTTTGTTCTTGTGTGGGCAGCCTCTTCACCTTAGAGCATCACCAACACCCATCGCCCTTGTGATACACACCATTACAGAGCTTCCACCAGCTTGAACAGTCCCCTGTTGAGATGCAGGGTCCACGGATTCATGAGGTTGTCTCCATACCCGTACATGTCCATCCACTCGATACAATTTGAATCGAGACTCGTCCGACCAGGCAACATGTATCCATCATCAACAGTGCAATCTCGGTGTTGACGAGCCCAGGCGAGCCGTAAAGCTGTGTGTTGCGCAGCCATCAAGGGTACGCGAGTGGACCTTCGGCTCTGAAAGCCCATATAGATGATGTTTCGTTGAATATTCTGCACGCTGACACTTGTTGATGGCCCAGCATTGAAATCTGCAGAAATTTGCGGAAGGGTTGCACTGCTGCCACGTTCAACGACTCTCATCAATAGTCGTTGGTCACGTCCTTGCAGGAATTTTTTCCGGCCGCAACGATGTCGGAGATTGATGTTTTACCAGATTCCTGATATCCAGGAATGGTCGTACGGAAAAATCCCCACTTCGTCGCTACCTTGGACATGCTGTGTCCCATCGCTCGTGCGCCGACTATACACATGTTAAAACTCACTTAAATCTTGAAAAGCCGCCATTGTGGCAGCAGTAACCGATCTAACAAGTGCACCAGACACTTGTTGACTTATGTAGGCGTTGCCATCTGCAGCGCCGTTCTCTGCCTGTTTACATATCTCTGTATTTGAATGTGCATACCTATACCAGCCTCCTTGACGCTTCAGTGTACATTCCGACGTCTGTCTCCCCTGCAGAATTTTTGACTTCTACAGTTTCCTACAGTTGGAGTTATTGTTTTGTTTCTTAAAATACGCTCTACGGTTCTCTCTTTTCCTGTGGACAATGTTTTCCAGATAATTCTCTATTGGCGGAACCTGTGGAGGACCTCCTCATTTATCATTTAATAAGTCCACCTAATTTTGAGTAACCTTCCTGTAACACTGCGTTTCAAACTCTACGTTGCCAATCTTTCCTAGTTTCTCCAGAGACCCTGATTCACATTGATACAATACTCTGCTCCAGACGTACATTCTCAGAAACTGCTTTTTCAATTAAAGACGTATGTTTCGCAGCAGTCAACTTCTTCTTGGGAGAAACCGTGTGCGATCCTGCACTAGCTACCTTTTTGGGTGTTACTTGTTACGTCCGCCACGCGTTATTTTGCTTCCCAAGCAGTGTAATTCCTTCACTTCATTTACTAAATAAATCCCAATTTTTATGCGTTTGCCGTTAATCTCATTTTTGCTTGTCCTCAATACTTTCATCTTTCTTTGGTTTACTGTTAAACCGTTTTCTGTACTCTGTGCAGTACTGATTTCATTCAACACTTCCTGTAATTTTTCCTTCACGCTCAGAGAGAATAGCATTGTCATCAGCGAATTTTATCATTGATAGTCTTCCCCTAGAATTTTAATCCAATTTTTGAATCTTTCTTTTATTTCTTTCGTTGTTTCTCCGATATATTGGCCAAACTGTAGAGGAGAAAGAATGAGTCCCATGTTTACGACCTTTCTAATTCAGGTACTTGTCTATTGCTCTTTTTGTTTCATTTTTGATTCTTGTGCATATTGCATATTAGCCGTCTTTCCCTACTGCTTTTACTTATTTTACTGAGATTTTTTATCTTGCATCACTGTATACTATTTAACACGTTTCTAAGTCGTGACATCTTATGAAAGTATCTTAATTTTTCGTAATCCTTGTTTCCATTAACGAGCATAATCTGAGAAGTGCCTCTCTGGTACATTTGGCATTCCTAAGGGAAAATTAATCACTATGTAACTGGTCCTCAATGTTCTTATCCAGTCTTTTGTATATTATTTCGCTCAGGAACTTGTATGCAGGAGCTGTCAAACTGATTGTGCGGTAGTTCTCACAATTATCTTTCCTTGCTGTCTTCTGAATTCTATGGATGATATTGTCTTCAAAGTCCGATAGTATATTTTCAGTCTCAAAGATTGTACACCTAACTTGAATAATTCTTCGGTTGTCACTTCTCCCAATAATTTCAAAAATACTACATCAACATTAACTATCACTTATTATTCCTTTGTTCACAGGTATAAAGCTTTTGGCGAAGTCTGACTAGTACTGGATATGCAACATCCTCCAAATAGTCATTCATTTCTTCTTCCATCACGTTATCAGGAGATTCGACCTCTTGTGCTACCAATCATGGACAATACGCCAGTTATTGTTTTCCAACAGGATAACGCTCGACCACATACCGCTGATGTAATCCAACATGCTCTTCAGAGTGGTTCCTTTCCTTGCTCGATCACCAGATCTGTCTCCAATCGAACACATGTGCGACATCATCGGACGAAAACTACAGCATCATCAGCATTGACTGTCCCTGTACTGACGGACCAAGTGTGACAGGCATGGAACTCCATTCCACAAATTAACATCAATGCATGCACATTCAACATTCTGGCGGCTACACCGGTTATTAACGTAGTAGCATTTCACATTTGCATTGACTTATTTCGCGCATACATTAACCTGTGACGTCTTAATGTTAATCACTTCCGTATGTTACCGAGACAAATGTATTCCAGAAATTTCATTACTCTACATTATGTATTTTTTGGTGTTCCGATTTTGTTTCCCCATCAGGGTATTACAACTTGAAGCGCTCAGTTATCAATGGTACACCGCATCCTGTATACAACATTACATGTAGTAATTCCACGGAAATATCTTGATCGCTAAAAACGTTAGCTATGACGCATTTCGAGTAATCTTCATCAGATAAAATATGCTTAGGAAAGCCCATGCTGGTGAGCAATGCAAGTAAAACGTATGAGGGTTGCCCAGAAAGTAATGCATCGCATTTTTCTTCTTCAACAATTGTTTATTGGGCATAATGAGAATTACACACACGGAAGAACGGTGTTTTACCCAAACCACCTATTTTTCCACATGATGTCCATCCCACTGTGTGGCCTTCCTCCAGCGCAAAACAAGGGCGTGTATGCCCTGTCGGTAGGAATCTTCGTCCTGGTGGCAAAGCCAGTGCTTCGCTGTGTGAACTTCCTTTGCTGATTGACAGATGCAGCGCCAACTGCCGCGCTTGTCCTCACGAATGACAATATGAGCTCGCTGCAATATGTTGGGTGTGATAGCCATGGATGATCTCCCCGACAGCTACAAATTGTGGAGCTGTGCCGAACCGTCTTCTGATGACCTCACCCTTCGTGCCCAGCGACTAACAGATACTCCATAGACTTTGCAGAAGCCTTTGTGAATGTTCCCCACAGTTTCTTTCTTTGCAGTCATAAATTCAATGACGGCACGTTGCTTGTAACTCACGTCACCTACAGACGCCATTTTGAAACTGCCCTGCAGCTACGCTATCTGTCGGAAGTGACGGAAACTTGGCGCGCTCACTCAGGAGACTTCAAATAATACATACGTAACGTTTCTCATTCGTAGCATTGTTTCCCGCCGAGAAAAAAATGCGGTGTATTACTTTCTGAGCAAGTCTCGTACAACCTCAAGTGCAATTGCCGTTGGGCGTATTTACGAAAGATGATGTTTTGAAACGTCGCGTGGCAGACTTATTAGACGTCTCAAAATAACATATGACACAAATACGCGCAACGGCAATTACACATGAGTGTACGTTTTACTTCCATTGCTCACCTGACTGAGCTTTCCTAAGTATGTCTTATCTGATGATGATTACTCGAAACGCGTCATAAGTAAAGTGTCTAACGATCAAGACGTTCTCATGGAATCACGACCTGACAAGTCTGGATGGTGGCAGATCTTACAAATGGAAGACTTCATCAGTCGAACGGAAGATTACTATTCGTTCTCGGCACGTTACTGGCAGAGGCCATCCGTCAGCACGTTTGTTTTGACAGGAAAGTTACAGTCGAATACTCATGAAAAATATTTCAGGAGCTGTATCGGTCCCGACTTACGGGTCTCCTAAGCGAGTAATCGACGGTGAGTGACTTTACTGTTACAAGACAGTGTTAGTATCAAAGTTGTTGTGAATTACTGTACAGTAAATCTGAGCAAGTCAGCTGTCATACAGGGTGGCCGGTAGCTTAAAAATCAGAACAATACCGAAGAGAATGCTGAACTAAGAACCGTGAGATGAGGAATCAATGGTCCGAGTCTAGACGTCTTTGATATGATTTACCTTTACATGGGTTGTTCAAATGGCTCTGAGCACTATGGGACTTAACTGCTGAGGACATCAGTCCTCTAGAACTTAGAACTGCTTAAACCTAACTAACCTAAGGACATGACACACGCCCATGCCCGAGGCAGGATTCGAACCTTCGACCGTAGCGGTCGCGGGATTCCAGACTGTATTACATGGGTTGTAAGTAGCGGCGAAGTGCATTGGTGTTGTCTGCTAGGGAAATCTGAGCTTTGGCTGTACAGTGAGCATTTCTGTACGATATGCTTTTAACCAAAGCCTTTCTGACCAAATCAGTACAGGAGTGGACTGTTCCACTTTTGCTTTATGGAAAGATATTATGCCTGTGGTCGGCCTGTTATTCCGCGTGCACCAGGGGCAGCCAAGGTTTCGGCCCGAGTGCCAAAGCACTCAGCCTCATTTCACATTTTCCCCATCACCACACCACCTGTCTGAGCGCGAGGAGGGGGAAGACGGGAAAACCGCAAAAACGCTGCATTTAAATGGCAATACAGTCGCACTACATACGACTGGGTTCTATATTTCCTATTTCTCTACAATATAAGTAACAAACAAAACAAATTTATAGTATTATTTAATTATTTTCTGAGGCGCTGAGGACATAATATAATTTTTAGCTGGTACAAACAGTCGACATACAGCCAGACACAGACAACGACACAGAATTTCGCTCTCAGGTTGCCACATAATCGTGGCTTATTAAGTTTCATAATCGGAAAAAGGTCCTCCACAGAAATATTTCGATCGAAACATTGTAACGCTTTCGCAAGCTCATTACGGACACTTAAAATTCTACCTGAGTAAAGCAATATAGATGTCATGGACAGTTTGAACGTAATATGGTTTGTCATTGAAACTGGAACAACCTTGCAGGTCAATCATAAAATCGCAAATGCTGAGTGGTGCTTTCAACTGAAACGGCAGACGTTCACGAAAACAGCTCGAAAAGAGATCTAAGATTGACAGTGTCTTCAAAAAATTTTTTTTAAATCATCATTGTAATTCTTTCAAGGCCACAATGATTTCTTCAAACCTCACGTTTTCTTTAATGACAGTGAGCTTACAGAAGGAGCCTGTCTTTTCTACAACACGACTTTATTTTTAGGTGTAGCGTCATCAAATCAGAAAAAAGTTGGCCTGTAATGTCTTACTATGAGCACCGTGTAATCAAGTCCAATTAAAATGCAAAGTCTACACTCCATTCCAGATGTTCTGATTTTCGTTCCTGCAATACTTTGTCCTTCATAAATTCAACAACAGGCATGCCGCTCGACTTATCCAGCATACTTTGCAGTAGTATACGAAGTATCCGTACTCTCCATTCAGCTCCACAGAAAGCTGTTCCAGCAACGAAATAATGCGTGAGACTTCAGAAATTTTACTATTCGCACCACCAATGTCTTCGGTGTGCTCCAGGCCTGCAAACGTACCACAACGTGCCTTTGATGTAGAGAACTATGAATCCTGTCTATCGATCATTGTAATTTTTCGCTGTTTGACTGACAACTAAATCGTTAAATTATTTCTGCATAGTACTGTAATGTCGGCTCATAGCAAATATGCAGTACGTGTCGCCTATGCGAATTGAGAATTCTCACCCCTGTCTTCTGCCATTCCCATTCATTTTAAAGGACTGTGAAGATAGACAGGGTGTCTGTCTCTTTTGTGTAAACAGCCATTGGACCTATGAACGCCCTTCACTCCATCAACAAACAGTGAAGGTTAAACAGCGCTGACGGCGCGATTCTGCCGAATTCGGATAGTACCGCTGACTGAAAAACGCCGCACCGCAGTGCTATAAATGAAACGTCACACTGTTCCAGCTACTTCCGAAAAGGACCGATCAAAGCCGAGTAGCAGGTCGGACGTTGGTTCACCTAAGGCCCACACACTCTACACGCGTGAAGTTTGGCACGCCGTGGCCGGTCCTGACGTAGATCCTGGTTCTGCGATGTTTGTCTATCCATATGGCTGAAATCCACTGTCCGCCGAACCAGATTCAACCACAAAGGTTTTCCGATGCACCTTCGCATCACTAGAATTACTCCAGCTCTGTTCTGTGACTGTAACAATACAAAAAGTGACATCAATCGCGTCCTCTTCGCATCTGCAGCATGGTAGAGGCCAAATAATCGTTTTTGCAACAATTACATCGTGTTAATCTAGATTTTCCTACCAGTGCCGCCATTCTATTACTTTCTTTGAGTAAATAGTGCATATGCTAAAGAGCTTTTTAAATTTTAAGAAGCTGCCAAGATACCTTTTTAGTAATAACACAGCACTGGGAACCGTGTTAACCGTCGTTTCATGTTAATGTTTCATATGTGTAGGTATTTCAGTTTAAGCAATAAACAATTTTCTTTCTATTCTTTCTATTCCTTTCATTTTGTTTCTTAAATTTGAGGGTCACGTACAGTTAACTCTGTTACGCTAACAGCCGCCCGGGGCTAGCCGAGCGGTCTCAGGCGCTGCAGTCATGGACTGTGCGGCTCGTCCCGGCGGAGGTTCGAGCCCTCCCTCGGGCATGGGTGTGTGTGTTTGTCCTTAGGATAATTTAGGTTCAGCAGTGTGTAAGCTTAGGGACTGATGACCTTAGGAGTTAAGTCCCATAAGATTTCACACACATTTGAACATTTTTTTGTTACGCTAACGTGTACCATTTTCCACAGCCTGTTGAACACCACTGTTAAACGTGTACTTGTATCTCTATTTATATTTATGCCACTACACCATGTTACTGGTTAATATGTTTATATTGTTCTTCCTTCTTTTCTTTATGTTACCGAGACCTACCCGAAAATGTCTTACTTGCCTGTTGGCAACTGTAGGCTTCTAAGGCCCTTTGTTAAGCTTGTATGTCTGTGCTCGTATATTTCATAAGTTTGTGTTTTGTACTGTTATGACAATTATTTACCTTTTAGCTGGCTAAACGTTGGTGAGCTGCAGAACGCCTAATTAAAAAAAAAATATTCTACTTCCGCTGACCGCTGGGGCTACCTGAAACTTCATCGTTCTATTTTTTATTATTAGTTGCTTTGTCTTGTGTTTTATTGTGAAGACCATTTACATGCTGCGACAAACAAGAATTTATGGTGAGAACATTGGCTGCTGGTGGACTACTGCTAATATTCTATTTACATGGTTTTCAGTTCTAAAGATGTGCTTTCTCTCAGACCAAGCCTAAATCGGTTGCTGCAGTTCAGAAATGTTGTGCTATGTTCAAGGATCAATATCAGTCTTTCATCACCTCATCCATGAAAACAGCTCTTGTCTCAAGTAGCGATCTACTTACACAATATTATTACAAGTAATGAGGCTTTACTGTAACTGGTAACACAAAAAGAGTTCTGGTACATTCCGTTTGTGTGGGCTGCATACATTCAGGGGCAAAACTATTGTTCTGCCAAGTGGTTTTTCATGTAACCCCCACCTCCCTCAGTGATCCAGCGGTCCCTTCACCAATTGTTCAGTTAAGTAGTTGATGATCCCCTGCGGATAATCCATCCTTTGGAGAAACCCCCCACTCTATCCCCCTACTCCTCCCTGAGCCTTCTGGGAAATTCCCAACCGCTTTCCTTTCGCTGAAATTGATCAATTAATTAACCTCTCCCCCTGCAGAAAATCACCCAGCCCTCCTTTCCCCTTCCCCATCTGAAAATTGACAGGAAAAAGACAAAGTCTGTGCTGGAGAGGAAGAATCTCACAATATCGAATTCAAATTAATGTCAACAATAATAATATCTGAATGCATATTCTTTACTTCATCAGTTTGCAAGAGACAGGGATTCCCCACTTGAGTAGAGCTCACTTGTGCCCCCTCTTCCCATGATGTAATAAATGTAGGCATCGAGGAGTGGAATGAACTGCAGTATATTAAAAGATATTCTGCGTCGCCCATTTGTATATCTGTAGTCTGAGCACAGCCAGTCATAATTACAGATCAGGATACTAACTTTCACCGACCATGGACCAGGTGTTGGCATCCTTTGATCTCACAGCCCTGAACAAAAAATCAGTTGGTGGCATTTTATTAATGTGAAATTTCAGACTCGCTTCCTCTCCCTGTCTCTCGCAAGTAGCTACTTCCTGTTTGTGTGCGAACTAACGTCTCCAAAGATGCAGACAAGAGAGTTTCATTCCTCCTCACAGTACTGTGCTCCTATTTGCTAGTGCTGGGGGCAACTGCGATATCAAAACTAATCGGAAATTGTCCAATTTGCACGAGTCAAATAGATCACTTAAAAAACTCACCATCACCTTACGATGATTCTTCTTCGTAATAAAATATATTTTCAACATTTGAGAATCACACTCACACATTTTGCAAATCAGGTAACTAAGTAAACCTTAGCGCATAGTATATATGAGGTCTACTATGCACTGACATTTGAGAACAGAAGCACTCTCTTCCACCACCACATCCCATGTCCACCGAAAAAAACCTTCCAGTCACGCCTTCGCACTGACTCCAGCGAAGACATGCTGGGAACTGCAGCTGCACTGGCCGTCTTGCGTGTTCCTGCACACGCAGATCAGGAGAGAGACACGCACATGGGGCTGGCATGCCCAGCATGTAAGCTGGAAGTCATGGTAATCCCCAAACAAAGATGCGCGGTTGTGCCAACACTAACAGGAGGTACAAAGCATTAGCTTTCCACTGCCACATACATCAGACGTGATGTCCTGCTCTGATAACAGTTGGAGTGGGAATACTATATCACAAAAAAAACATTGCTAATAAAGACCTCAACATTCCACAAAGATCGCTAAAAATCCAAACTAAGACGTATACCACAAATAGACACTATAAAACACGCACCAACTAACAGCTCCGAGCAGGTGTACAGTGCTAGAACTGCCTTACTGCACTTCGCTGGGACAGTCTCTACAACGCGTTTGCTTCCCATAGTGTTTCGAAGCTTTGTGCCCAGACTCGCGGATAACTAGCGAGTAATCCCAGTATCCCAAATGACATCAGTGGGAACTACTGACTGGTGATCACATCATAAAGAGCTGTGTGGTACATCCCCATGTGTATAGACACACGACAGCAAATGAAGTAATTAAATATCAAAAACACTCACCATATATTGGCGGTCTTGTATGCAGAGACTTATCAGAACACAAGCACCATCCTCCATGCATTGCCTGTAACCCCACATAATCTCACAGTCAACCAAATGCATACTGGGCAGTAGTTTATTAATCGTCAACCCAGAGGATGCCTTGAGCGTTGCCATACAGACAGTCCAACGGCTGTAGGGCAGTAGTTGGCTGGCTTCGATATTTGATATCTGGCAAACCACCTCTCTCTCTCTCTCTCTCTCTCTCTCTCTCTCTCAAGTGGCTACTAACCCACAACTCACGGTTGGCTGCTGGCCGCTGACACTGTGAGACAAGCAGGTACAGCTTGGATGTATAGTACTAACTGCAATTCATCTACATCAAATCATACACCGCAAGCCACCTAATGGTTTGTCATGGAGGGCACTTTCGGTACCATTATGTGATCACTCCAACCCTGTTCCACTCACGTATAGTGCGTGGGAAGAATGATTGCCGGTAAGCCTCTGTATTGGCTCTGATTTCTCAAATTTTCTCCTCGTGGTCAATACGCGAGATGTATGTGGGGGAGACGTAATATGTTGTCCGACTCCTCCTGAAAAGTTGTGTCCCGAAATTTCAATAGTAACTCTCTCTGTGGCGCACAACGCCTCTCTTGTAGCGTCTGCCAGTGAAGCTTGTTGAGCATCTCCGTAACGCTCTCTCGCCAGCTAAACTTTCCCATGACGAAACGCGCCGCTCTTCGTTGGATCTTCTCTATCTCCTCTATCAGTCCTACCTGATAGGGATCCCAGACAGATGAACAGTACTCAAGAATCGGGTGAACAAGCACGTTATAAGCCACTTCTTTCGTGGATGAGTTACATTTCCTTAAGATTCTTCCGATGAATCCGAGTCTGGTATCTACTTTTCCCACTATCTGTTTTATGTGGACGCTGTCTCCAGCTGTTTGTCATCAATAGTGTAGCGGTATAGTAGTTGATTTCTTTGTATACGCAATGTGTTCCATTTATTTACGTTCAGGGTCAACTGCCAGAACCTGCACAATTCATTACTTCTCTGCAGGTCGTTGTGCTAATTCTTGCTATCTTCTAGCGTTGCTACTTTGGTATAGTCACCTGCGTCATCTGCGAATAGCCTTAAAGAGCATCGGACCCTTTCTACTAGATAATTTAATTTATGTATATATTGTAAACAGCAACGGTCCTATCACACCACCGAGCGAGGTGGCGCAGTGGACACTGGACTTGCATTCGGAAGGACGACGGTTCAATCCCGCGTCCGGCCATCCTGATTTAGGTTTTCCGTGTTTTCCCTAAATCACTCCAGACAAATGCCGGGATGGTTCCTTTCAAAGGGCACGGCCGACTTCCTTCCCCGTCCTTCCCTAATCCAATGAGAACGATGACCTCGCTGTCCGGTCTCCTTCCCCCAAACGACCAACCAACCAACCTATCACACCTCCCTGTAGTACTCCGGATATTACTTTTACATGTGTCGATTTAGTTCCGACGTGTTGAGTTCTGTCTACAAGAAAGTCTTGAATCCAATCGCAGGTCTGCTCCGATACTCCGTAAGCTCGTATTTTTTTCATTAAACGGAGAGCGGGACGGTGTCAAATGCCTTACTGAAACCAAGGAACACGGCATCAACCTGAGCGCCGTTGTCCACTGCGTTGTGGATCTCCTGTTGATTTTTATGGAGGAGCTGATCATTTTCCAAAAAAGTCATAAGACATATTCCATAATTATACAACATATTGACGCCAACGATATGGGCCCGTAAGAGTGTGGATCTGTCTTACGGCCTTTCTTAAAAACGAGAGTGACTTGCGCTTTTTTCCAGTCGTTAGATTTCCTTTCGTTGTTCAAGCGATCTACGATAAATTACTGCTAGAAGCAGAGCAAGTTCTTTCGCATAATCTTTACAGAATTTTATAGGTATTTCATCTGGTCCTGAAGCTTTCCCACTACTAAGCGATTGTAGCTGATTTTCAATTCCGCGATCGGTTATCTCAATATATGACATTTCGATGTTCTTATGTCAATTGAAAGGAGGGACAGTGCTACGATCTTCCTCCGAAAAAAGACTTCGGAAGACCGAATTCAGTATTTCGGCCTTCTCTCTGTTATCTTCCGTTTCGGTGCCGGTGTGGTCGCTGAGAGAATGAATAGATGATTTTGACCCACTTACTGATTTTATAAATGAGCAAAATCTCTAACGGCTCTTATTCAGGTCGGCTGACACCGTCTTACTTTCAAAGTCACTGAACGCTTCTCTCATTGATGTCCTTACGCTCATTTTCGCTTCGTTCAGCTTTTGTTTGTCAGTTAGGTTTATACTTCTCTTGAGTCTGAGATGAAGTGCTCTTTGTTTACGTAGCGCTTTTCTAACACGGCTATTAAACCATGATGGATCTTTCCCATTCCTTAAAACCTTACTCGGATCATACTTGTTTAGGGCATATTAAACGATGTCTTTGAATTTTTTTCCACCGCAACTCTCCCCAGTTTAAGAAATCAACTTCATACAATGCGAGACAGGGGTGTTGTCCATACATCTAGAATTTCTCACACAAAATGAAGATTCCTTCCTTTTACATGAGTTATTTTCGAAGACAGAAGAAATTGTAGCGTACACACATCTTCAAATCACGTAAGTACTATTACTTGTGAAAATCCTGTACAACTGTATGGCAAAGTGTCTATTTCCTCTAACTATTCTCTCATCAGGTAAAAAAACATCGCTTCTTACCAGCTTAATATCTGATATGTCCTGCATCACAAGACTGGACTATTAAACTCATTTTTTCATCATGCTGGAGTGCTAAGAGTATGCTCTATCTCTGTCACAGGATGCCTCCTCACTTTCAATTTCTCTTAAAGTAACCTAATGCTAAATCACATACAAGGTCTCCTGCAGTAACAACACAGGGAGTTGTTAAATATCAGATTTATACTACATATCACTTTATAAATTCGGTAATATAGCTTATTTTATTACGATTGTCATGTCTTCCTGTGTAGGTGGGAGATTGAAATGTCATTAAAGATCTCTCCACAACAAAAAGAACTCCTGATTAGCGCTCCAACTCATGAATCATATGTGTGGTACTCTCGCTCTCACTTCCACCCACATCCTGGAACGACTTTGATACAAATTGATTGAGTAATTAATTAAATTAATCATGAGAGTCACTTTGCATGGTGAGTAATATTTTTTTCCTGTAGTTGGATTACTCTTGCCAGATAGCTCTCGAGGGAAGGTGATGTTCTTTTTCAGGACACTGCTAAGAACTGACGTTTGAAGCTGACTCCAGAAGGTTTCTGCTGCCGCCAACATAAATTTCGCATGGGGACCACGAAGACAGGATAGGTGAAATTAGCGCTCATACAGAGGCACATAGACAATCTTAATCCCTCACTCTGTTTGCGAGTGGCATAGGAAAGGAAATGACTTGTAGTGTTACGGGACTGGCTTGCAAAGTATGACGTAGATGCAAATTTTGCCTGCCTATTAAGACGTCACTTCATCCATTTACAGGCACACAAAATTGTATGTTGCCTCTTATTTATCGGGAAAACAAAAGACAGAACTTCTGCTGCTGATTGTCTCTTGGTAAAATTGGTAAAAATCTTCTTATTAGCCCCTAACTTTCTCACTGCAGTCACTTCACGAGACATATGTAGGAGGTAGTAATATGTTTGCTCACAATACTTAGAAGAAACAGTATAAAGCTGACCTCTGAGCTCACTTTTCGTCAGAATATCGTCTTTCTGCAGTATTCTCAGAAATCTTCCAGACTTCGGTATATAGTATACGAATCCAGGTGGATTTCGACGAGTGAGAGATCTCCCCCGCCAAGGCACAGACGACTGCTAATTCTCTCGAAATCCTATCAAGTTCCAACAGCACTGCTCCTTTAGTTACAAGACTGTTAAGTCATCCACCTGTAACACATAGTGAGCGATTGTAATGAGAATAATGGCACACTAATGTACAGGACGAAATTCACAACCATGCAAAGTATAGGCAGACTGCACTAAGAAATTCAGAAGCAGAACACCTACAATTCATCTGTATCAAATGACTGTCTATAAATATCCCCCTGCATATGTCCGAATCTCCATTACCATTTTCCTATGATTACTACGTTAGAAGCATGACAAGCATGACAATGTAATGGCGTCAGAGTCTTTGTTGACAGGACAGTGTCTCATTAGTTTTATAACATCCTAAGGAGTAGAACTATGAACTATAAAAACTTTGCCAACGTCATTTGGTAGAGTACTTGATAAAATATTACCACGCCTCTCTCTTCTGATATATCTAAAAAAAAAGATACCATCTGCACGTTGACATCGGCATATGCGGAGAGCCCGTAAAACATACATGTATTGGTCCATTAGAGTGGCTGGCCAGTGATCGAAGCCACTTCAGCAGGCCTGTGTGATGTTTTCTCCCCTGTATTCTAGGAAAACCATATTCCACAGACTATCAATCACAAGAGAGCGTTTTTTTTTTCTGAAACACATCCAATCAGTTTATGACTACAGCTTTGTACACTGCCATACCTTTCGTTTCTCTACAATGATGTTGAGGTTTGTGTCAGGTGCTAACCTGACATTAGCACATCTCGACACATAGGCTCTAACATATAGTTGGACGTGATATGGTGTATGGTAAGCTGCTCCCACAACACACAAGATGGTTCAAATAAAAGTCAGAGGCAGTGTTTCTTACTGACAAAAATGTGGACGATACTGCAACATATGAAAACTGGAAGAGTTTGCAGCATTGTGGATTGTTTACAAACAGCTCTCCAAAGGTGATGACCTCTAAACTTACGTTCCAAAGTGATGAGGAAGCAGATGTCTTAGTGTCTCATTTTAGAGGAGACCAAGAGCATTGATTCCTCACATGGGCAAAGCGTATTGCATCCAGGAATATTATCACTGTTTCAGTGTCATAGGTGGTGGTCATCATGACCAAATCCTTGGACACTGCATGTTTCATTTTTATGGTTTACAATGCATAAGTGCATGTGGAACAAAGTGACATTTCACAGGACTTAAATCTATAGAGCATGCACAACCAACTCTCAGTCATACTGGTGAAGGTTCAAATGGTTCAAATGGCTCTGAGCACTATGGGACTTAACTTCTGAGGTCATCAGTCCCCTAGAACTTAGAACTACTTAAACCTAATTAGCGTAAGGACATCACACACATCCATGCCCGAGGCAGGATTCGAACCTGCGACCGTAGCGGTCGCGCGGTTCCAGACTGTAACTGGTGAAGGAATTGAATGATTTTCACACACCAAGGTGCACATGTAAGTAGCCTCATTCATCCACGTTTTTGTCCTATTTACCTCAACTGCACATATTTTCCTACAATTTTCGTAATTTTACCAGGTTTTCCATAATTTAAACGCATTTTACCCAATTACTCGACTTCCAAACCACAAAACATCTCATAGCATCGATCTCATGATGTTACCAGCCAACGACACTGCAGCATGATTTTCAGTTCATGTATAACATCTAAACCACATCCTTCCGCATCATAAATCTGGTAAGATTTTATTACAATTACTCTTCTCTCCCTATTCTTGCATTCACGGATCCTCACCAAAACTCTAGATGATCTCTCTATGCATCTTGTAACTGTTCCTCTATCTTCAAACAACCCTTCCTGCAACATTGTCTCCGATTATTCAGGAACTGACTAGAGGTAGGAGGGCACTATACACGCTACATTCGACATCTCATGAAGAAGCAGAACGAGCTGAGTTCCACATAACCAATACACTTCGATATTTTCCTTTTGGAAGAGCATCACACGTATTCCAAACTGGTACAACCCACTGATGCTAGTGATATAGACCAGTAATCCTGTAGCTGCTGTTCAGCGAAGACTATTCTGTACCAGCCTTACTCGTGTTACCCATCCAATTACACACGATATCTATAGATGCATGCAAGCTGAGTAGGTTAGCTTTCCTTATTGGTCCACAGTAGATATTAACCTGATACATTTGAGAGTATTATGATAATGTAACCGACGATCAGGAAGAAGAAGAAACGTATGGTTTACGTATGACAGAGCTTCAGACAGTAGGAGTTTGAAGCATTTTGCATAAACCATTTGTGCTATCATTTCTGTAGCATTGTTTTAGTGTTTGGATACCATACCCAGAAGGTACTAGAAAGAGACAAATAGTCTTAAACATAAACACATGTTCCTAAGGTCACACAGTTCTGTAATTAAACATGTTATGATGTTAAAGCAGTATGTTTTCCGATATATTAGTCTTGTGGAATGTGATGTTGTTAATAACTCAGTGCAGGAAATATATTTCTAACACCTGAAATACATTCACCCTGCAAGTTTTCTATCCCACTCACTGTTGCAACAAACTTTGAGATGACAAAACAACTACCTTCTAAGTCAAAGAAAAAAACGACAGATTCTTTGTGATACTCTACTGCTTTCCAGAGGTGTATAGCGCCTACTGTCCACATCCAATTATGGTTCGGAAATTGAGCTATGCTCGCATCGGTACTTTAAAATGATCGCCAGCAACAGAAAAATACATGAAACAACGACATATTTTGTGAATAAATAGACAAATACTTAGCAGAAGTGTTTTATGTGTCTCTAATGTACACAGCTGTCAAGAAAATGTATGCACAGGGATTTGCAGTACCTTACATACTCCTGTCACTGACTTAGAATCACTACAGTTATCATACTGAAGACTCGATTTATGTCCAAAATGTGGCAATGAAATGAAGTACTTTGCATACATCTTCGTTCATCTAGAGGAGGGCGTAAGTCACACACAGATGTGCATGAGTCGAATATACCACACAACTGATACAGCTCGAGACAACAATGAAAAAATGTTAAATGTGTGAAAAATGAACTATCACAGCATCTCCCTCTCTCTGTCTGCAATCAAATCCTACCTCGTTACAATCTCTGTCAACTGATTGCTCCATCTATTTTCAATCATTCTTTATTGCAGGTCTGTGTCAATTTAGAGGCAGGAAAGCATCCAAGACAGCAGTCAACTTGCATCTGTTCCTATTACCTCAGTAGACATACAGCAGGATGTTGTTAAAAACCATACATCAATTGTTCTGAAAAGTACTTGTTAGCTGATACCTCATGGTAGTGCTTGGTAGAGAGTACAGAGAAGCACACTGTAAATATTACAAAGAGTTTAACACACTTAAACAGTCTTCCACATGGTCAAATGCGCGATCGATTTGGCAACTGTTTATTGCAGCCGCAAGCAGGTAATATAAAGCTCTTTAGATAAGGAAGGTGTAAAGTTTATCAGAAGCACATGTATGACCACTTTATAAAATCCTATTATGTATGTGCCAATAACTTTAGGGACAAATCTGGGCTTGTGATCAGACGTACATAAATTTAGTAGTCTACATTAGGTGACCATCCACGTTAAACAATTTATTCCAGCTGTCTTATTGTTGTCCACGAAACATTACTGTTTCCATGGTTCTCAGTGCCTCCATGTCATTTTTGTAAAATTTGGAGAGTGTGCGTCAGGGTGAATTTGCAATTAGAACTATAGATCCAAGATACAATTGCTTGCCTCACAGTGTCTGCAGCCAGCGGCCAAATGGAAACTTTGGCTTAGTAGCCACTTGAGAGAGAGTGAGGTGGTTCCCCAGGTATCATATATCAGGGAACGCCGACTTCTCCCCCACATTTGCTGGACTGTCTAGATGGCATGCTCGAGGTATCTTCTGTGTAAGTGAATAGCAAACTACTGCTTACTATGCATTTGGTTGACTTCATGATCGTGTGAGTTACAGACAACATGTGGAGGAGGGTGCTTGTGTTCTAAAACACGTCTGTGTACAAGATCCCCAACACATGGCGAGTATGTTAGAACATGGGGATGGACCACGTCACTCTTTGTGATGTGATCACCAGTAAATAGTACCCACCAACGCCACATGGGACACGGGTCGCTCTTCAGTTGTCCATGTGCCTGGGCACAAAGCTTCCGGACATTATGAGAAGCAAACAAGTTGTCGCGACTGTCCCAGTAAATTGCAGTAAGGGCTTACTTTTTAGCACCTCACATCTGCTAGGAGCTGTTAGAGGGTGCGTATTTCATAGAATCTACTCTACTGGCCATAGAAATTGCTACACAAAAAAGAAATGCAGATGATAAACGGAAATTCATTGGACAAATATATTATACTGGAACTGACATGTGATTACATTTTCACGCAATTTGGGTGCATAGCTCCTGAGAAATCAGTACCCAGAACAACCACCTCTGGCCGTAATAAAGGGGTTGATACCCCTCGACATTGAGCCAAACAGAGCTTGGATGGCGTGTACAGGTACAGCTGCTCATGCACCTTGAACACGATACCACAGTTCATCAAGTGTAGCGACTGGCGTATTGTGACGAGCCAGTTGCTCGGCCACCATTGACCAGACGTTTTCAATTTGTGAGAGATCTGGAGAAAGTGCTGGCCAGGGCAGCGGTCGAACGTTTTCTGTATCCACAAACACTCGTACAGGACCTGCAACATGCGGTCGTGCATTATTCTGCTGAAATGTAGGGTTTCGCAGCGATCGATTCAAGGGTAGAGCCACGGGTCGTAACACATCTCAAATGTAACGTCCACTGTTCAAAGTGCGTCAATGCGAACAAGAGGTGACCGAGACGCGTAACCAATGGTACCCCATACCATAACGCCAGGTGATACGCCAGTATGGCGATGACGAATACACGCTTCCAATGTGCGTTCACCGCGATGTCGCCAAACACGGATGCGAACATCATGATGCTATAAACACAACCTGGCTTCATCCGAAAAAATGACATTTTGCCATTCGTGCACCCTGGTTCGTCGTTGAGTATACCATCGCAGGCGCTCCTGTCTGTGATCAAGCGTCAAGGGTAACAGCAGCCATGGTCTCCGAGCTGATATTTCATGCTGCTGCAAACGTCGTCGAACTGTTCTTGCAGACGGTGGTTGTCTTGCAAACGTCCCCATCTGTTTACTCAGGGATCGAGACGTGGCTGCACGATCATTTACAGCCATGCCGATAAGATGCCTCTCATCTCGACTGTTTGTGATACGAGGCCGTTGGGATCCAGGACGTCGTTCCGTATTACCCTCCTGAACCCACCGATTCCATGTTCTGCTAATAGTCATCGGATCTCGACCAACGCGAGCAGCAATGTCGCGATACGATAAACCGCAATCGCGATAGGCTACAATCCGACCTTTATCAAAGTTGGAAACGTGATGATATGCATTTCTCCTCCTCAAACGAGGCATGACAACAACGTTTCACCAGGCAACGCCGGTCAACTGCTGTTTGTGTATGAGAAATTTTCCTGTTGGTTAAATTTCGTGTCTGTAGCACGTCATCCTCGTGGTGTAGCAGTTTTAATGACCAGTAGTGTATTTGTGGTATATGTGTTAGTAGGGGTTTTTGCGATCTTTGCTCAAAGCTATTCTATGATATGTTATTCACGGCACCAATCTGTTGCACTGTAATCAGAGCAGGACATCACATCTGATGTTCGTTGCAGTGAAAGCTATGCTTCCTAACACCTCTTACCTATCGGCACAACCACACACTTTATTCGGAAATTAGCACTACTTCCCGTCCACGTGCCACATAAGCCAGTGTTGCTATTGATTCTCAATGTAGAAAGTATATTAATTACAAAGAATAACCATCATAAGGTGGTGGTGAGAGTTTTTAAGCGATTTGTTTGGCTTCTGTAAATTGTTAAACAATTAATTTGATAGTATGGTGCAAATGGACTGTTTCCCGCCACTTTTGATATCGTAATTCCGCCAGGTCTCCCTTTGTCCGCAGCATTAGCAAATAGCAACACAGTATTCTGAGGAGGGATGAAAATCTCCGTCTTCTTGTTTGGAGATGTTACTTTACACACATACAAGTAGTAGTCTCTTGCGAGAGACAGAAAGAGGAAGGGAGTCAGAAATTTCCTATCAACGAAGTGGCACCACCTGATGCTATGTTCGGGGCTGCAAGATCAAAGGATGCTAATACCTGGTCCATGCTCGGTCTTACTTAGTATTGCAGTCTTTAAATATGATCACAGTAGGCAGTTTTTGACCTCAGTGGCGGCTCCCGGATGGCATACATAGACAGGGGTAACACTGAATGGCTTCTAATATAGTGCACTTCATTAGATTCCTCAGTATTTACAGTTATTACATCATAGGAAGAGTGGGTCGTTGTGAGCTCCACCCAAATGGGAGGGGGGGGGGGGGGGGGGAGGGAGTGCTGTCCCCTGCAAACGGGTTAAATAGAGAATATGCATCCACATGTTATTATTTTTATTATTGACATTAATTTGATTTTCGTGTTATGTGATCCTTTCTCTCCAACACAGATTGAGTACTTTACCCGCCAGTTTCCAGTTGTGGGAGGGGAGAGGAGGGATTTTTCTGAGGGCGACTAATTAATTGATCAATTTAATTAATTAGTCAATTAATTTTATATGTAGTGTGTATATTGGTGGGGGGAGGGATTTGTGGATTTTCCAGTGTGGTGGGGAGGGGGAGGGGAGGGGTATGGGGTGGGGAGCTTCTCAGAACGCTGGATTATATGTAGGGGTCATAAACCACTTAGTAGAATAGGTTAAGGGACCCCTGGGTTATCACAGCAATAGGTTTGTCCTTGAATGTACACTGCCCCCTGAATGTATGCAATCCACACAAACAAAATGTACCAGAACTCTCCTTGCTCTATTACTGTCATATGGAGTTCCTTATGTTCTATTTCTGATGATTTGTGGTACTGAATTCCACATAGACATATGTAATTTGATCACTAAGTTTTTGTATGTTTTTTGAATAATTATGAAAAATTATTTTAAATTCTCTTGAATTATTTTTCACCCTGAAGCCTCTTATAATTTATTTCTTTTATCACGGACAATTCCCATGTGCTCACTTATTCTTAAGTCTGTAGTTGAAGCGAGAACATTTCACTGAATACATCCTGACTTCCTCAGGATCATCATACAGAGAACCCACCATCGGCAGGTAGCATCTGTACTTCTTTGCATGCGTAATATACCAAGTATAATGTAGGTCAGAGTTGCTGAGAACTTCTAGAAATGTCTTGATCCTCAATATGTTGAGAGGGAATATTGTGATAAACGCTTCTTGTGATTAGGTGTTATAATATACAAAGTGGACTCTACTTCTCCACTGCACGCATTTTCTCTACAAGAGAGGAAGCAGTATACTTTCACATTGTTTTTGCAGGTTTGGACATATTGATCGTAATTATGCATTACTGAAACATAAGTTCAAGATCCCCTGTATTTCTCGTTCTTCTTCCTCTTCTGCCTACTCCAGAATACCACAGATTGTGTTGTCATTCATACATGGGTGATTTTATTGTATGCAAAGGGGAATATTTTGAAGACGTTAACATTGATCATATCACTTATGTTCTCATATTAAATTTAAAAAGGAGTGGGAGGCTTTGACTCTCTGCTGCAGAATAGAAATTCATTCTGGAAGTATGACACAGAATTTTCCTTTCCTTTGATGATTGCCTCAGAAATTGCGACATACAGTTTTAAAGTTTACTTGCTTGTCTTACAATGTTTCCCAACATATCATCACTATTTTGATAGTACCAGCACAACAGCCGTCTGATTATCTGTCTAGTCCTCCATCATAGAGTCTATTTGAGTGCGCTGAATGTTAGGAACAGAGTAGGGTCTAATTTTCGTGTGTGCCTCCCCCCATGAACCATGGACCTTGCCGTTGGTGGGGAGGCTTGCGTGCCTCAGCGATACAGATGGCCGTACCGTAGGTGCAACCACAACGGAGGGGTATCTGTTGAGAGGCCAGACAAACGTGTGGTTCCTGAAGAGGGGCAGCAGCCTTTTCAGTAGTTGCAGGGGCAACAGTCTGGATGATTGACTGATCTGGCCTTGCAACATTAACCAAAACGGCCTTGCTGTGCTGGTACTGCGAACGGCTGAAAGCAAGGGGAAACTACAGCCGTAATTTTTCCCGAGGACATGCAGCTTTACTGTATGATTAAATGATGATGGCATCCTCTTGGGTAAAATATTCCGGTGGTAAAATAGTCCCCCATTCGGATCTCCGGGCGGGGACTACTCAGGAGGATGTCGTTATCAGGAGAAAGAAAACTGGCGTTCTACGGATCGGAGCGTGGAATGTCAGATCCCTTAATCGGGCAGGTAGGTTAGAAAATTTAAAAAGGGAAATGGATAGGTTAAAGTTAGATATAGTGGGAATTACTGAAGTTCGGTGGCAGGAGGAACAAGACTTAGGTCAGGTGACTACAGGGTTATAAACACAAAATCAAATAGGGGTAATGCAGGAGTATGTTTAATAATGAATAGGAAAATAGGAATGCGGGTAAGCTACTACAAACAGCATAGTGAACGCATTATTGTGGCCAAGATAGATACGAAGCCCACACCTACTACAGTAGTACAAGTTTATATGCCAACTAGCTCTGCAGAGGACGAAGAAATTGAAGAAATGTACGATGAAATAAAAGAAATTATTCAGACAGTGAAGGGAGACGAAAATTTAATAGTAATGGGTGACTGGAATTCGAGTGTAGGAAAAGGGAGAGAAGGAAACATAGTAGGTGAATATGGATTGGGGCTAAGAAATGAAAGAGGAAGCCGCCTAGTAGAATTTTGTACAGAGCACAACTTAATCATAGGTAACACTTGGTTTAAGAATCATGAAAGAAGGTTGTATACGTGGAAGAACCCTGGAGATACTAAAAGGTATCAGATAGATTATATAATGGTAAGACAGAGATTTAGGAACCAGGTTTTAAGTTGTAAGACATTTCCAGGGGCAGATGTGGACTCTGACCACAATCTATTGGTTATGACCTGTAGATTAAAACTGAAGAAACTGCAAAAATGTGGGAAATTAAGGAGATGGGACCTGGATAAACTGAAAGAACCAGAGGTTGTACAGAGTTTCAGGGAGAGCATAAGGGAACAATTGACAGGAATAGGGGAAAGAAATACGGTAGAAGAAGAATGGGTAGCTCTGAGGGATGAAGTAGTGAAGGCAGCAGAGGATAAAGTAGGTAAAAAGACGAGGGTTGCTAGAAATCCTTGGGTAACAGAAGAAATATTGAATTTAATTGATGAAAGGAGAAAATATAAAAATGCAGTAAATGAAGCAGGCAAAAAGGAATACAAACGTCTCAAAAATGAGATCAACAGGAAGTGCAAAATGGCTAAACAGGGATGGCTAGAGGACAAATGTAAGGATGTAGAAGCTTATCTCACTAGGGGTAAGATAGATACTGCCTACAGGAAAATTAAAGAGACCTTTGGGGAGAAGAGAACCACATGTATGAATATCAAGAGCTCAGATGGCAACCCAGTTCTAAGCAAAGAAGGGAAGGCAGAAAGGTGGAAGGAGTATATAGAAGGTTTATACAAGGGTGATGTACTTGAGGACAATATTATGGAAATGGAAGAGGATGTAGATGAAGACGAAATGGGAGATACGATACTGCGTGAAGAGTTTGACAGAGCACTGAAAGACCTGAGTCGAAACAAGGCCCCCGGAGTAGACAACATTCCATTAGAACTACTGACGGCCTTGGGAGAGCCAGTCCTGACAAAACTCTACCATCTGGTGAGCAAGATGTATGAGACAGGCGAAATACCCTCAGACTTCAAGAAGAATATAATAATTCCAATCCCAAAGAAAGCAGGTGCTGACAGATGTAAAAATTACCGAACTATCAGTTTAATAAGTCACAGCTGCAAAATACTAACGCGAATTCTTTACAGACGAATGGAAAAACTGGTAGATGCGGACCTCGGGGAGGATCAGTTTGGATTCCGTCGAAATGTTGGAACACGTGAGGCAATACTGACCTTACGACTTATCTTAGAAGAAAGATTAAGAAAAGGCAAACCTACGTTTCTAGCATTTGTAGACTTAGAGAAAGCTTTTGACATTGTTGACTGGAATACTCTTTTTCAAATTCTAAAGGTGGCAGGGGTAAAATACAGGGAGCGAAAGGCTATTTACAATTTGTACAGAAACCAGATGGCAGTTATAAGAGTCGAGGGACATGAAAGGGAAGCAGTGATTGGGAAGGGAGTAAGACAGGGTTGCAGCCTCTCCCCGATGTTATTCAATCTGTATATTGAGCAAGCAGTAAAGGAAACAAAAGAAAAATTTGGAGTAAGTATTAAAATTCATGGAGACGAAGTAAAAACTTTGAGGTTCGCCGATGACATTGTAATTCTGTCAGAGACGGCAAAGGACTTGGAAGAGCAGTTGAACGGAATGGACAGTGTCTTGAAACGAGGATATAAGATGAACATCAACAAAAGCAAAACGAGGAGAATGGAATGTAGTCCAATTAAATCGGGTGATGCTGAGGGAATTAGATTAGGAAATGAGACACTTAAAGTAGTAAAGGAGTTTTGCTATTTAGGAAGTAAAATAACTGATGATGGTCGAAGTAGAGAGGATATAAAATGTAGACTGGCAATGGCAAGGAAAGCGTTTCTGAAGAAGAGAAATTTGTTAACATCGAATATAGATTTAAGTGTCAGGAAGTCATTTCTGAAAATATTTGTTTGGAGTGTAGCCATGTATGGAAGTGAAACATGAACGATAACTAGTTTGGACAAGAAGAGAATAGAAGCTTTCGAAATGTGGTGCTACAGAAGAATACTGAAGATAAGGTGGATAGATCACGTAACTAATGAGGAGGTATTGAATAGGATTGGGGAGAAGAGAAGTTTGTGGCACAACTTGACTAGAAGAAGGGATCGGTTGGTAGGACATGTTTTGAGGCATCAAGGGATCACAAATTTAGCATTGGAGGGCAGTGTGGAGGGTAAAAATCGTAGAGGGAGACCGAGAGATGAGTACACTAAGCAGATTCAGAAGGATGTAGTTTGCAGTAGGTACTGGGAGATGAAGCAGCTTGCACAGGATAGAGTAGCATGGAGAGCTGCATCAAACCAGTCTCAGGACTGAAGACCACAACAACAACAACAACATCTGTGTACCTGCGGTTCTGTATAGTGCCACGCAATCGCAAACTTAGCTGTAGGGATAGTGGAGAAGAGAATTTCAAGGTACGCATAGGTATGAGTGCAGAAGGCATATCATGATGACGTTCTGTGTCGAATTGGAAAAGGCAGATGCCAAGCGGCAGATATGGAGAACCTCACCGCACCAAAACAGCGACCTCATAATTTATTATCTTAAAAAAAAGGAGTACTTCATTTATTTTACACGCGACGTTGTTTTGACAATTTCCACTTAAAGTTGATCAGCAGTTGACATACACCCGTATCTCTTGTTCTCATCTTTATCGATATCTGCAGGCGGTAAACACGTGGGTGATTGGTCTCAAAATAGAGCACCTTACGTAACACCTGGGATGAAATGCGTCGTTCCGTGTCGCAGCTAACAACAAACAGTAGCCGCAGTCGCTCCTAAAGTGAATGGGCGTGTGTCCATTGTTGCTTAATGTTATAGTATCAGATTATAATTCACTGCCCTCCAAACGGGTGCCGAGGGCGGAAAGGAGGCACACACGTAAATCAATTTGATTCTCTGGTAAAATAATCTCTTCTCCTGGGTGTGTGTTACTGATTAATAAATGTTTTTCACAAGTAGATGACGATATGATGATGATGACTCTGACGTTCCGACTGGGAAACAGCCTGCAACTCGGCAACTCGCCCCGCCGCGCCCACACACACACACACACACACACACACACACACACACACACAGAGAGAGAGAGAGAGAGAGAGAGAGAGAGAGAGACGTTTGCAAGCATAGTTAGAAAACGTTCGACGCCGGATTTCTGGTTAGCATCTAAATTTACGTGAAGCAACAAGAAATTCATTACAAAAATTGACGCATTTAGCTGTGACATACTGGCTTAATACACTCATGTTCAGAGAAAACAAAACACCTTGAGTGACTAGAGACAGGACGTTCATATTGAATGGACATTTACATTAGTACGTTCTGCAGAAATCATTAGCATTTTAGTCACCTCGGTCGAGCATGTGTCCTGTTGCCTAGTAGACACAGGGTCCGACGTGGGACCTGAGAACCTGTTCCATGCGTGCTGGTACCGACGCGTATAAGACGCGAATTGCGTCCTGTGGTACAGCCATCCACGCTGCATTCACTTGGTTCCAAACTTCCAAAGTTCATCTGTGGTGGTTGGCATTAAGTCACAGCACTGCACCCGTCATTTGTCCGCCCCGACACCTGAGTGGTGAGCGCGACGGATTGCCGTCCTACGGGCCCGGGTTCGATTCTCTCCTGGGTTGGGGATTTTCTGCGCTCAGGGATTGGATGTTGTGCTGTCTTCATCATCATTTCATCCCCATCCGGCGCGCAGCCCGCCCAGTGTGGCGTCGAATGTAATAAGACCTGCACCAAGGAGGCCGGACCTGCCTCGTAAGGGGCCTCCCGGCCAATGGCGCCAAACGCTCATTTCCATTTACCCGTCATTTCACCATATCCCACACACATTTTTGATTGGCGACTAGTCTGGTGATCTGGTGGGCTAAGGAAAAAGGCTGACATCCTCTGACACCAAGAAGGTACGTGTTGTGCAGCGACATGTGGTCGTGCATTGTCTTGCTGAAAAATGGCGTCTGGAGTGTTGTGCAGAAAGAGTGCGGCTGCGGGTCGCAGGATGTCATTCACGTAGGTCATACTGGTCACTGTGCCCTCGATACGCACCAGCTGTGATTCGTGGTTCTACCCAATAGCACCCCACATCAGAAGGCGACCAAGGTAGGTCGAAAACTGGACCGCCAAGAATATTTTAAAAGTATAAATTACGTACTCAAATTAATAAAAAACATATTTTCTGAATATCACAATTTTTTTGAGCGCCACACTTATAATTTTTCTGGTAGTGTGCAATTAACTACTGAATAATTAGAGTTGCTCGCTGTTAGTTATAGGTAATTAAATGGACAGTGGCTGTGTTGTGCTGGAGAATGCCTTTAAGGCCGGGGGGCGGTAGGCAGTCAGATGGTCGCCTGGTGCAGTACTTTACGTCGAACCACATAAGAGATCTGAACACACGAATGCAACACAAGAATTTTATTTAATGAATAAGACAATTTTACAGATCGATTTCGGAGTCTGGCAACCTCTGAAACCTCTCTTAAATCGGAGAAGGCATAATAATTGCAACACCACTTGTCGTGCTCGTAATGCGAACGATAGTTTCAAGTTACTTAATGAAACTTTGGGCGAGTTCACTTGGTGGCGGCGATCTTTGACAAAGAAGTATCTTCTTTGCGATGCGGCTACTTCGATAGCAGCATACACTTTGACACAGAAGTACAGTAGCTCCTTTGCGGTGCGTCGGCAGGTGCTGAGTGCCGGGCGACGGTATTTTTTATAAAGAACTATTCTAAATACAGTACACAAATTCTATCGCCACTTCGTCAGTATACTCCGTTCATCATAACACTAAACCTGATGTACACAAAAGCGATGATTGATCAGAAGCCGCAGCACGCGTTCAGTGGTGTTACGCTCAAGGAAGTAGGTCCTATTTTGTTCAAAAATAGTTCAAATGGCTCTGAGTACTATGGGACTTAACTTCCAAGGTCATCAGTCGCCTAGAATTTAGAACTACTTAAACCTAACTAACCTAAGGGCATCACACACATCCATGCCCGAGGCAGGATTCGAACCTGCAACGGTTGCGGTCGCGCGGTTGCAAACTGCAGCGCCTAGAACCGCTCGGCTACCCCGGCCTGCCCTACTTTTGTATTAGATATATTATTACTAACCCACGCCACACGAAAGTTTAAGATATTAATATGGTTCAAATGGCTCTGCGCACTATGTGACTCAACATCTTAGGTCATAAGTCCCCTAGAACTTAGAACTACATAAACCGAACTAACCTAAGGACATCACACACACCCATGCTCGAGGCAGGATTCGAATCTGCGACCGTAGCAGCCCCGCTGTTCCGGACTGCAGAGCCAGAAAAGCACGGCCACCGCGGCCGGCGTTTAAGATATTAAAATGTATTAACAGCCATCAACGTTCTTCTTAATCGCGCTGTAATTATGTAGTTTTTATTTCAAAAAATGTATGCAGTTACAGCCTCTGCACTGTTGTGCTCTGATTGTCGGCTTGTTAACCTGGCAGTAAACTCAGCTGATCTGTCAGACCATTGAGAAATCTTCACATTAACACTATGTCTGAAAATTGGTTAAAAAAAGCCATCTTTTGGGCACATATAAAAGATAACAATAAGAGTCGTCTGATGGTAGTTAAAACTCGATGTAATCTGTAAGGATCTGAAAGAACAGCTACGTGTTTGACGTTTGTGTGTCCCGTTTCCAGGCGCGTGCACTGCCGGGTTAATGCGACAGTGTGAAAATGGCTGAGGCTGCTTACTGATCCGTAGTGCAACACGGTTAAAAAGTGCCGAGAAATATGTTGTTCTTAATGCTTGTCATAAATTTACAGAGATAATCGGCTTTGACGTTTTCCGAAGGGCTGTATTGGATACAGTTCTTCTCAGCTGCACATCCGATTTAGAGCGGAATTAGTAACACCGAAGCTTTACAATTTATTGCATTTTATGGTTCACTGGTTCAAGCCTCGAATTTGTAAATTTTTTTCTCTATCAATTTGAAATACCTACATCTCGTAATTGTAAAATTCATCATAATTTTTTTTATAAATAATGCACATCTTATTGTTTTTAATTACATATTGCACGCGAAATTTCTGTTTTCACTTCAAATATAAATTCTCAATTGCTGATATTTTATGAAACACTGTTAATAAAGGTTGCTTAAATTTAGAAAATACAACAATTTTAAGGCAAAAATAAAAAACCAAATACTCTTTATATGGACTATGTCCATTGCTTTATACCACAGTTGTAGATATGTGTCGTAGAAACATGAAAAACAATCATTATCACAGCATGGAGCACACCATACAGATGCTGTACTTTTACACTTGCCACTACACCATTACAATATGAACCTAAAGGAACTGATCTGGAGCCAAGTTAAGGGATTTGGTCCGAGAAATATAAGACAGTTAACCTTCCAGACGTACTGGAACTAACGTGCGCAGCTTTTTCACACGTCACTGCCGACCGCTGGCGGGGTATACAACTGCACGTCATAAAAGAAGAGGAGAAAATGCGGCGCCTGGCTGGCTTCGTGGAATGTGTTGTTGATCGACTCGTTATCAACGTAGCAGGTGACAGTTCCAGAACTGAAATGTGTTTCTCGGATTCGGATAAGAAAAGAGCTAAGAGAATACCAGACGATTGACTGTAATTAATACCTTCAGTGACTTTAGTATTCAACAGTACAGTGACATCCATGCACTATGCTTTTGCATCACACGTAGGTTGCTCAGAAAAAATTCGCTGTGTTTAATTTAGGAATTTTCATCACTCTAGTTTGTGATTATAATACTATGTCCAGTGAGAACGAGAGCATTTTTTCTTTCCGCCTGATCACCCAAGAAGCGAGTTGTAGTGCTGGAGTTTTGTCAGCTAGGAGACCGTGACTGCGTAACCCTTGACGCTGCATCACAGACAGGAGCGCCTGCGATGGTGTACTCAACGACGAACCTGGGTGCACGAATGGCACAACGTCATTTTTTCGGATGAATCCAGGTTCTGTTTACAGCATCATGATGGTCACATCCGTATTTGGCGACATCGCGGTGAACGCACGTTTAAGTGTGTATTCGTCATAGCCATACTGGCGTGATGGTATGGGGTGCCACTGGATACACGTCTCGGTCACCTCTCGTTCGCATTGACGGAACTTAGAACAGTGGACTTTACATTTCAGATGTGTTACGACCCGTGGCTCTACCCTTCATGCGATCCCTGCGAAACCCTACACTTCAGCAGGATAATGCACGACCGCATGTTGCAGGTCTTGTACGGGTGTTTGTGGATACAGAAAATGTTGGACTGCTGGCCTGGCCATCACATTCTCCAGACCTCTCACCAATTGAAAACGCCTGGTAAATGGTGGCCGAGCAACTGGCTCGTCACAATACCCCAATCACTACTCTTGATGAACTGTGGTATCGTGTTGAAGTTGCGTGGGCAGCTGTACCTGTACACTCCTGTTTGACTCAATGCCGAGGCATATCAAGGCCGTTATTATGGCCAGAGGTTGTTGTTCTGGGTACTGATTTCTCATGATCTATGCACCCAAGTTGCGTGAAAATGTAATCACATGTCAATTCTAGTATAATATGTTTGTCCAGTGAATACCCGTTTATCATCTGCATTTCTTCTTGGTGGAGCAACTATAATGGCCAGTAGTGTAGTATATTTCTCCACAATCATCAAAGGTAGGCGGTGAAGTGGACGACGCCCATGTAACCCATGACATAATAAACGGCGACGGACTGTCACGCCTTAGAATGTACGATGTGTTCCACTGTTGCGCCAGAGCCGAGGAGCACGCAGATCTGTCCTGCAATGCCATTCGGATGAGGTGCATGCCAATAATACGCCCTCTTTCAGACTCACTGATTTGACGGTACGGTTCGCGTACACATCTGCGAGGCATCCTGCACGTCTGCTCAACTCACACTGATCCATTACCTTCGGTTTATAGCGACAACGAGAGCCTCAGGCACATTTTACCTGTAGGTGGTGTTGTACAGCGATATCGATGTTGACCTTGAACCCGCGGGCCGACATGGCTCAAGTACTAATCATTGCTGCAAAACATACTGCACATGCCCTGTGAATATGAACGTCCTCTCTCTAGGGGTTAAGGTGTTCTATTTTTTCTGAACATGAGTGTAGTATCCAAATACTGCATTTACTAAAAACATAGTATGTAGTTTATGTTTTGGTTCATTAGCAGTATTTCTTCCGTCGATACGTAACCAGTTTTACATTAATTTGTTTATACTGATAAGAACCTATCCAGTTCAAATGGCTCAAATGGCTCTGATCACTATGGGACTTAACATCTGAGGTAATCAGTCCCTTAGAACTTAGAACTACTTAAACCTAACTAACCGAAGGACAGCACACATCCATGCCCGAGGCAGGATTCGAACCTGCGACCGAAGCAGTCGCACGGTTCCGGACTGAAGCGCTTAGAACCGCTCAGCCACCGCGGCCGGCTACATATCGAGTCTTTTTGTCTTACGTCTAGACGAGTTTTTTTCATACGTACCGAGTGAGCAGGCGAACTTCTATGGCAGCACACACTCAGTCCCGTTTCCGAGACTCCGGTTTATGTGTAATTTATAAGTGGCCTCTGAAAGGTATCAAAAAAAAAAAAATAGTTGCGCCGTTTAGTGCTCCGAAATGTCGGTTCAGCAGCACCCGCTTACTGTGCAGTGCGGAGAATGCAAGTGAAACTTTACAAAGTGACCGTGGTGTATCGACTGCACATTGTCGCTGACAATGCGGTTTTCTTATAGGGACTGAACTACCGCGCCCTTCTTATAATCTGTCAGTGGTAAGTGAAAGAGGAAATCGCAATTTTTTTGTTGAAATCATGTGAGATTGTTTTGGAAAATTAAACAGTAAAATAGTATTGTAACACTCAGTAGTATTTCCAGCACATCTTCCAAGACTTGTGACCGCTTGCGTTGCTCTTCTCCGTATACGTTCAATAATTCCTTCTAGCACTATTTCGTGTGTGTCCCACAAACTAAAGCAATATTGTAGTAATGGTTGTGCACTTGTTTTGTAAGTAATTTCCTTTGTAGACTGATCACACTTTTCCAGTATCGCACCAACGAAACGAAATCTGCAGCAAGTTGACCTAAGGCTAAAACCTATGTGGGTTCGTATTACGTATACTACTGATTAAGTTTCAATCACCACTGATAAAAAGGATATACTTCCTTCTAATGTATGAACGCATCGTGCAAACAAAATAGACCAAAAAAAATGAGTATTTTTACTCTCTATCATTAAGCAAAATACAATACTGTTAAGATTTTAGACTCTTTAGTGTATCCTTCGTTTGCCCTCATAAAAACTGCAGAATCTCTTAGTATTCTGGAGATAAGATTTCGCAGATACACACTTAAATACCTAAATCATTCCATAGATCTTTAACATTAAATGACTTCAGATTTCTGATGTCCCTGTCAAGTTTATCCCTTAAGAATTCAATGGGATTTTAAGTCAGGTGACAGACTTGGCCAAATCATATTCTTCAGTTCCCCGCCTTTCTCTTTTCTGCCTGCACATCCTCTGCTCAATTTAGAAGCATGTCTGGGACAATTTCCTTGCTGCACAACAAACCCACAACAATCTTGCCAAAGAGATTTGCATTGTTGATCAGTATCCTGTGATATCCTTCCTTCTCAAGTTCCATTAATCCTTCATAAATCACCGACTTTATCACCTGTAAAGAATACCCACCCCATGACCAACCCTTCACCATGCTTCACCGTTGGTGTCACACTCTTGCTCTTCCTACATTCCGCACGGAATCGAAGAACATACATTCGGCGATAGCTTCCATATACTTCACACCTTAATTCGTCCGTGAATAACACCTTCGACTATTGCTGCATCCTCCAGTTCTTCTGTTGTTGTAAACACTGCGATCGTTTCACCTTATTATGTTTGCGTAATAAAAAATTTCTGGCCGCTGTGCACCCCACAAAAACAATGTTCACGAAGACGGCGTTACACTGTCTAGACAGAGATTGGAGCAGCTCGGATACTGTTTACTTCGTGGCGAATTTCAGATGCAGTACGTGTCCTCTGACAACTGATTTCGTGGCCGCTACGGTCGCCGGTTCGAATCCTGCCTCGTGCATGGATGTGTGTGATGTTATTAGGTTAGTTAGGTTTCAGTAGTTCTAAGTCTAAGGGAGTGATGACCTCAGATGTTAAGTCCCATAGTGCTCAGAGCCATTTGAACCATTTTAACAACTGATTTCCCCTCTTTGATGTTACTCGGGGTCTTCCAACTCCTGAAACACTTGTTTGCTTGATCCACTGCAATTTATTCACCACTATAGACTGGGCTGCGCCAGCATTTGTTGCTACTGTCCTGCTACAATAGTTTTTTCTGATGCACAGCTACAATGACAGCACGTTTTTCAATTCCAGTGTCCTGCTTCCGTTCCATTAGCAGTACCGTATTAACCTGACCAGGTAGACACACTACTAGATCCACGCAATGTACTTTAAGCTAATGCGAACTGATTGGTAGACAGACAGCTGAAGAAATTAGGCCTATTCGAATGAAACCGTATTGCGTAAAGGCACGTCAGTTTTGTTACGCCCCACTATGCCAACAAGAAGTCAAATACACAACACTCGCGCTTATTCCTTACATTTTTATACTTCTTTTAACATTAGGACGGGAATATGACATTACAGAATACTCAAAACGAAATCCCTGTTTTAGCCACAAATCCATAGCTGTGGCAAGTGATCGAAAACGTGTGACTGGTTGCGTATCTGTATTTCGTGTCGTGAAACGTGCGTGTTGTTTTTTGTAGCTTAGTGGCCCTGCATTCATTTTCTTTCAGTACAGTGCTTTGGTTGCAGTGGCGGCTCGTGAGTATATGTACATTCTGGGCGTTCAAGAAGTTTTAGATTGAGATAAATACGAGAATATGAAATTAATAACGCTTGTTGTATAACAGTTATCTCATCAACATATTTATATAACTACAGCCACTGCCAATAGTAATAATAACAGTAATAATAATAAGCTTAACTTGTTTGAAAAAAGAAGGAATTGTCTTTGTGGAATTTTGTTATTTTGTACATAATTAAATAAAGTTTAGGGCAAGAACGAAATAATGTTTAAGCTTTCTCTACTCTCCGTTTCGCGTTCTTGTGTAGTTTCCGTGCTTTTAATTTTTTCGGTCGAAGGTACAAGGTCCCTAAAACATATATTAGCCCACGAATTAACCACTGGACTGAAAATTAGACATTTTTACGTTGAACCCACACAACAACTTAACGCTTATTATACACTTCTTTATTATATGTTCGCTTGTAGTCTCGCTTATTGGATTTCGTCACTTTCTCAGTCAAAGACTTTGATTTGGGAGGTTCTAGTTCCTATATGGCTAACAATTCCTAGTAAATTTCTTCCCTGTTAGCACTTCAAACAGATCCAACAGAGTTAGTGTTAAGACAGTACACGAAATCCGATTCGTGCACAGTAAACAACAACTCCACACACAATCTCCGTTTGTGGAAATGATTAAATTCAAGTAGTACTTTCTACCAACATGGTGACATGACTAGAGTACAAACGAGGCGCTGAGAACCATATGGGTCAAAAGCACACTGTCGTCGACCCTGCATTTAAGTGAATATCAGAGAAACCAGTGAGACAGATTTTCGTGACTGTTCATGTACACAGAAAATCAACAGATATCAGAAACACGAATAAATGCTACACTCTCACTACCAACGATGACGTGCTTTATGATTTTCAGCGCCTGAAGTGCATTGCTGTATGATAAAATCCAAAAATTAATGTTATATCTCACTCAGTATCCCACAAAATAACTTTTTCTACCAGTATAACATATACTAATGTCCGATCTACTTTTACTGTATAATGAGTGAATTGGTATATCTGAGGTGTGTGCTACCTCCTAGTGGGATTTATGCCACATGAATGAGGATATAAGTCTGCTGCAGTTTGTTACCACCTAATGGCATTGATGTAACTTATAGCTGAGTGGTAATGGTTAGGTGTGCACGCCATGATCGCGCACGTTGTTTATCAAATCAGTATGTGTTTGGCCCATACGGCAATTACGTCACACGAGCCGCGCATGCGCAAAAGCTCCTTAAAACGTGCACAACTGAAACTGTCCTCGCGACCCTGACACCAGGTTTCGCTGAATCCAGAGAAGTAGCAATGTAGCAGAGCGCGGTACATTTAAAGCCGACTATTTCAGGTTACCGCATCTACATTACGTTTAACAGCATTAAAAGAAAATGACCAACAAATCCGCAAAGTATCAAAAGTTAGGGTGTTCACGTGCTCTTGTGCTCTTGCACAACAGCCGCCGCTATTTGGTTGTTTTGCTTATTGAAAGTAAAATACAGGGTGATTGTAAGAAGACTTTACAACCTCACTTACACACATAATTTTATTGGGAAGGCATTACAGGTTGTAGAGGAGTCACCTGGTAACAAACTACTAGAAGTTTCTACCCAAACATTCACTTTCACTTTAACTTTCACTTCCGGCGATTGTAACTGCCATTGGTCATACAGCAATCGTTCCATCTGAAGTCGCTCCTTCCGTCGGAAGTTATTGTGCTCCCTCGGACAAGCGTGTGTGTGTGTGTGTGTGTGTGTGTGTTGCCCTTAGCGTAAGTTAGTTTTAAGTTAGATTAAGTAGTGTGTAAGCTTTGGGACCGATGACCTCAGCAGTTTGGTCCCATAAGATCTTATCACAAATTTCCAATTTCCATCAGAAATCAATTTCTTGTCGCGCTTTCTTCAGCATATCTAGCATCACTTGTGCAGCTGCGGCAATAATTTGACAACTTAGCTCCTGGAGATCCACTAGTAATGATGGGACATACACTCGGTCTTTACTGAAAGCCATAAAGAAAAAAAAAAAAAAAAAGCTGAGGGTAGCCCAGTCTGGCAAATGGGGCACCCATGCCTTCGCTCCGGTTCAACGAATACAATGACCTTCAGAGCCATTATCGAGGATATCTCGCTTCGATGACACAAATCTCGGAATCGTAGTTGCTTGAAGAATCTGAAAATTTTTTAGAAATTTTATTTTAATTTTTAACTGCATTTTAACATGTCTTCATCATGCTACAGGTCAAACGGCGTTCTTTACATTACCAGCGATGTATTGTGTCGTCAGATATATCGATACTGTAGCTTCGTTTCGTATATATTATAATACGAATATATCGATATTGTAGCTTCGTTTCGTAAAACGTAAAGAACGCCGTTTGACCTGTAGCTTGATGAGGACGTGTTAAAATGCAGTAATGCAGTTAAAAATTAAAATTAAATTTCCAAAAAATTTTTTAATTCTATGCCGCCAAAATAGTTATTTGTAGTAGGTACTGGGGAACCTTACCTAAAATTGTGAACTCGTCCCATACCATACACCATTATGTATTGTGCATCTTCTGCAGGCCATGAACATTAAAACAAACAGCATTGTCTACGTATAATAGAAGAATATCATTCCCTTAACTTCATGCACGTTGCAGAACACCGCCAATACAAAATTAGAAGCAGCCAAAAAGACGTTCCAGCCGCAGTTATTTACACGATTGTCGTCTTTGTAACGTATGGAAATAAGTGCCCATTGTCGCCTTAACGAGATGGAACACAGAGCTGCGTAAACAATCACCACTATGTTACTCGACACGTCGCAGACGGAGGATATTGGTCGCCATATTGTGTCGGCGTTCAGGTGGCGGGTATTTGCAGAATACAGCGGTGAATGTGGCTACAGTTACTGCAGGTACTAACTGTAATGGCAGGAACATCGCGCACAGAGTATGGCGGCAGCTGAAGCCGGCGCGGGGTGAGGCCGGTTGTAACCGGTGTGTGGGTGCGTGTGTGTTGCTGACGTTGTCGGGGGACGTTTTGCCGCCTTCTGCGGGCGAAGCAGGCGGCCGGCACGCTGAGCTGGCCTTCTTAAATCAAACGCACGCCAGATCAGCGTCCCTCTCTCTCCCTGCCTGTCTGTCTACACCAGCAGCAGACGGCCACAGCCCAAGCTTGAACCACTGGCTTCCTCTTTGCGTTACGGCAATCGTGAACTTATTAAAAGAGAACACCAAATCCTTCGCCGCAATTCATATTTTTGATAGCTTCTCACACAGCTGGTTTGAATCGTTCTTGACAAACAGAATACGAAAGGTTGTGCTGAATAATTCAATGTTAGAAAGATAGAAAATTTAGTCACTGGGGTAAAATCACAAAGGGATGGTTCAAATGGCTCTGAGCAATATGGGACTTAACTTCCGAGATCATCAGTCCCCTATAACTTAGAACTACTTAAGCCTAACTAACCTAAGGACATCACGTACATCCATGCCCAAGGCAAGATTCGAACCTGCGGCCGTAGCGGTCGCGCGGTTCCAGACCATAGCACCTACAACCGCTCGGCCACACCGGCCGGCTCACAAAGGGAGTCTCACAGGATTCGATTTTGGGTCTACTCCTGTTCCTGATTTATATGAATGACCATCCAGTTAATATTCAACAAGCGGAACTGATACTTTCTGCAGACCATACTGGTATTATAACAAATATCATTAGAGAGTAAGCAACGGAAGAGTTAGCAAACGACATTTTCGAAAACATTATCTACTGGTTCTCTGAAAATGAACTCTCCATAAATTTTGACAAAAAACACGCAGCATTCAGTTCTGTCCAACAAATAGCCGTACCAACGACTGACGTATCCCATGAGCAGAGTCAGCAAGTCGGGTAGAACGCTCCAAATTTTTGGGTGTACATGCCGGTGTAAACCTGAAATGGAAGAAGCATATTGCTGAGCTTCTCTTCGTATAATTGCTAATCTTGGAAAGAAATGTATCAGTCTCCTGACATACTTAGCATATTTTCACACCATAATGTCATACACAATAATTTTCTGGCTTAACTGGTCATATAAAAAGAAAGTATTGATTGCACAAAAGCGAGTAGTAAAGATAATAAGTGGTGTTCACCCACGAACGTCGTGTAGGTATCTTTTCAAGTAGCTAGCCATTTTAACTGCGCTGTTGCAATACATTCGCCGTAAATAATCCACACAATTTGAAGACAGTGGTGTACATATCTACAACACCAGAAGGAAAAAATACCTTTTGTTACCCATTGTTAAAGCTGTCAGTGGTTTAGATAGGTGTTCAATATGCAGCAATAAAAATTTTTGATCATTTGTCCAATAACATAAAATGTCCTCCTATTCCACTGATGAATTTCTACTTACAAACTTGGTTTTAAGTATGATTGTAAGAGTAGGAATAAAATCATAATGTGTAATGTATGGATAATCCTGTTTCTACATCATTATGATGTAGAAACAGGTCTACGGAAAATGTGATTAGCAAACTAACTAACTATTTATTGTACTTGGAAAGAATCAGGCTTTACATTCATTGCCATACGTTTCCAACATAAAAAATCAAAGACGCATCACATCAGATCGTAATCATGGCTGGCTCTGGGGGGGGGGGGGGGGCGGGGGGGGGGGGCGGGGGGGGGGTAGGATAGGGGGAGGGAGGAACAGCAAGGCGGCAAGCTTTTGAGAGCGGCGAAATCTTGAAGAAAAATTTTAATATGATTCGAAAAGGATGTATTAAACAGGACTATAAAAGTTTTGCATAAATGGAGATGCCTAGCTACAAATCATTTACAAAATCTAGTGTCTCACTGGAAATTATCTGCGGTATTGCGAAATCTGTTTAGCCGTAAATAATCCATCAGAATTTGAGGAGGACTGGGCTGGAACTGGTCACCTCGTGAGCGTTTTTCAAAATAGTAAAGCTTCCTAGTGGTAGTGTAGTAAACTCAATTATTACCATGAGTCTGCACAACACTTTAAATGTTCCTACCTCATCTAGAAATCCGGTACAGAAGCGAAAAAATTTATATCCACCGCGAAAGACTATTTACCATTTGTACAGAAACCAGATGGCAGTTATAAGAGTCGAGGGGCATGAAAGGGAAGCAGTGGTTGGGAAGGGGGTGAGACAGGGTTGTAGTCTCTGCACGATGTTAATCAATCTGTATATTGAACAAGCAGTAAAGGAAACAAAAGAAAAGTTCGGAGTAGGTATTAAAGTCGATGGAGAAGAAATAAAAACTTTGAGGTTCGCCGATGGAATTGTAATTCTGTCAGAGACAGCAAACGACTTGGAAGACCAGTTGAACGGAATGGACAGTGTCTTGAAAGGAGGATATAAGATGAACATTAACAAAAGCAAAACGAGGATAATGGGTCCCCGGGTTCGATTCCCGGCGGGGTCAGGGATTTTCTCTGCCTCCTGATGACTGAGTGTTGTGTGCTGTCCTTAGGTTAGTTAGGTTTAAGTAGTTCTAAGTGCTACGGGACTGATGACCATAGTGCTTAGAGCCATTTTTGAGGAAAATGGAATGTAGTCGAATTAAATCGGGTGAAGCTAAGGGAATTAGACTAGGAAATGAGACACTTAAAGCAGTAAAGGAGTTTTGCTATTTGGGGAGCAAAATAACTGAGGATGGTCGAAGTAGAGAAGATATAAAAAGTAGACTGCAATGGCAAGGAAAGCGTTCCTGAAGAAGAAAAATTTGTTAACATCGAGTATAGATCTAAGGGTCAGGAAGTCGTTTCTGAAAGTATTTGTATGGAGTGTAGCCATGTATGTAAGTGAGACATGGACGATAAATAGTTTGGACAAGAATTGAATAGAAGCTTTCGAAATGTGGCGCTACAGAAGAATGCTGAAGATTAGGTGGGTAGATCACATAACTAATGATTAAGTATTGAATAGGATTGGGGAGAAGAGGAGTTTGTGGCACAACTTGGCTAGAAGAAGGGACCGGTTAGTAGGTTATGTTCTGAGGCATCAAGGGATCACAAATTTAGCAATGGAGGGCAACGTGGAGGGCAAAAATCGTGGAGGGAGACCAAGAGATGAATACACTAAGCAGATTCAGAAGGATGTTGGTTGCAGTAGGTACTGGGAGATGAAGAAGCTTGCACAGGATAGAGTAGCATGGAGAGCTGCATCAAACCAGTCTCAGGACTGAGGACCACAACAACAACAACAACATATTTATAAAGAAGAGCGTCTATCTGTTTTAACACACGCACGCGCGCGCGCGCGCGCGCGCGCGCGCGTGTTGTGTGTGTGTGTGTGTGTGTGTGTGTGTTTTTCTATCTAATACACAAAGGGGAAGGACGTTGACAAAAATCTCTAAAAGTTCTTGGCCGATTTTCGTCTAATTTCTACACCATCCCTTAATGAACATTTGGACGGATATAGGCAACATATTTTAATATATACAATAAATATATATACTGCATATATAAAGGAGACACGCTGTTACCAAACATCTCTAAAAGTACTTGACTGATTTGCTTCGAATACCTACATTCAGATGAAACAGGGAAGAAAACTGACGAAAAATACCCAATAAATTAAGTATACCGTGGTAAACTGACTGTAACTGCCATCGCAAGAACAAATCAAAATGGCAGATAATACCAGACCGGCCGGAGTGGCCGTGCGGTTCTAGGCGCTGCAGTCTGGAACCGCGTGACCGCTACGGTCGCAGGTTCGAATCCTGCCTCGGGCATGGATGTGTGTGATGTCCTTAGGATAGTTAGTTTTAAGTAGTTCTAAGGTCTAGGGGACTGATGACCTCAGCAGTTAAGTCCCATAGTGCTCAGAGCCATTTGAACCATTTGGATAATACCATCAGACGTTACTAGATCGCGGGACCAGCGAAAGCTCGAGAATTTGACGGAAACATGACTGCAATCTGTAATTTATTGGTTAGTTGCAGTTGCTACATATACTATAGAAGATATTTTACTCCGTGTTTCACAGTTCTTTTTATTATTAAAATCAACTGTGCCACACAAGCGCCGAGGCTGGTCATGTTTAAAGTAGAGGGCGCGGCAGCGTGCATAGTAGGATATTAAAACACGCCATCAGGCTGTAACTGTAATTTATTTATTACCTCTTATGTCAATTAATAGTTAAAGGTATGCCTTTTACTAATGTGTAAGTCATTGTCCATTGCGTGGATTACTTTTTGAATATGACTCATGTCCCCTCTGCGCAAGACAGTCATCTAGGCGGCGTTGGAAGCTTTCCGTTACCCGGCGTACCGGTTTCCCTGGGACATTGCCAACGGAGTTCTGATGCGATCTTTCAACTCAGGAATGGTGGCACAACGTGTCCGGTCCACTTCTTGCTTCAGGTAACCCCAAAGGAAAAAGTCTGCACGTAAAAAGTCAGGTTAGCGAGGCGGCTAGGAAATGTCACTAAAACGGGAAATTACTCTACCGAGAAATGTCTGTCTCAAGAAATCCATGCAAATCTCTAGCCACCCTTCCTGAGTTGAAGGATCGCATCAGAACTGTCGTCTCTCAGGGAATACGTTACGCCGAGTAATGGACAATGACTTACACATTAGTAAATGGCATACCTTTAACTATTAATTGCAGTCACTATTAATTGCAGTCACTATTAATTGCAGTCACTATTAATTGCAGTCACTAGATCGCGGGCCGATCAGAACGTCGAACAGAACCCGAGATTTCCCGAAGTGTGACGTAAACTGTTCGAACAGTTCGAGTCGTGCTCAACCACAGCCCTACCTGAAACATTCTTTGCCCCATATGTAACAACAGATGACGCAACTAATCACCTTTTCATACAAGCAAAGACATATTCATTCGTAGAATTCCACAGACTCCCAGTGATTGAAATACTCCCTTCTGTTTAAAGCAATTGCAGTTTCCCATGCGGCTTGCATTCGCTGTGAGTATCAACAACGCAGAGGGCCAGTCATTTTTTGTGTGGCAGATATTAGACACCCCGCGCAAGGCAGGGCGCTGCAGCTAGTAGAGAAATAAACATAAATGTCAGCATTTGATGGCATAACAGTTCCTGTACAGCAACTTTAAACAGCTATACCACCGTGGCCGATCTTTTTTGCTTTTTTGTACGACATTAGTAAAATTAAAAGACATGTCACCTGACGTTCTAGGTGACAAGTGTTCCAAACTGTGCAGTGGTCTTAGTTGTGGACAGGATAAGGACACCAATCTTGTCGACTTCAAAGGCGAACTTAAAATGGTCTTGTAAAGCCTGGTGTCACACCAACTGAAACTCTCACAGCCGCGCGGGATTAGCCGAGCGGTCTTAGGCGCTGCAGTCATGGACTGTGCGGCTGGTCCCGGCGGAGGTTCGAGTCCTCCCTCGGGCATGGGTGTGTGTGTTTGTCCTTAGGATAATTTAGGTTAAGTAGTGTGTAAGCTTAGGGACTGATGACCTTATCAGTTAAGTCCCATAAGATTTCACACACATTTGAACATTTTTGAAACTCTCACTAAAGAGTGTGGAATTGGGCCCAACGAGAGTATAGCTCTACGAATTTTGTTAACACAACCCTTGACGGTGACAACTCGAGAAAGAAGCTTTTCGAAGCTTAAAGCGATTAAAAAGTACCTGATGTCAACAATGGACCATGCACCATAGTGTATATATATACCGAGGTGACAAAAGTCATTGGACAACGACACGCACATATACAGATGGCGGTAGTATAGCGTACACGAGATATTCAAGAGCAGTGCATTGACGGAGACGTCATTTGTACGCTGGAGATTCACGTGAAAATGTTATCGACGGCCACACGGCGGGAATTAACAGACTCTGAATGTGGAATGGTAGTCGGATCTGGATGCACGGGTGATACCATTTCTGAAATCGTTACGGACTTCAATATTCCGACATCCACAGTGTCAAGAGTTTGCCGATCTCTCATCACGGATAATGTAGTGGCCGAAGTCCTTCACTTAACGACCGAGAGCAGCTGCGTTTGCGTAGAGTTGTCAGTGCTAACAGACAAGCAACACTGCGTAAGATAACGGCAGAAATCAGTGTGGGACGTACGACGAACCTATCCGTTGGGACCGAAGGCGAAACTTGGCGTTAACGTGCTATGGCAGCAGGCGACCGACGCGAGTGCCTTTGCTAACGGCACATCGCCTGCAGCACCTCTGCTGGGCTCGTGACCATATACATTGGACTCTGAACGACTGGAAAACCGTAGTCTTGTCAGATAAGTTCCGATTTCAGTTGGTAAGAGCTGATGGTAGGGTTCGAGTGTGGCGCAGACCCCACAAAGCCATGGGCCCAAGTTGTCAACAAGCCAGTGTCCAAGCTGGTGATAGCTCCACAATGGTGTGGGTTGTGTTTACATGGAATGTACTAGGTCCTTTGATCCAATTGAACCCAAAATTGACTGGAAACGGTTATGTTCGGCTACCTACAGACCATTTAGTTGCTTGGTTGGTTGATTCGGGGGAGGGCACCAAACAGTGACGTCATTGGTCCCATCGGATTACGGTAAGATGGGGAAGCAAGTGGGCCAGGCTCCTTCACAGGAACCATCCCGACATTTACCTGAAGCGCTTTAGGGATACCGCGGAAAACCTAAATCAGAATGGCCGAACGCGGGGTTGAATCGTCGTCCTCCCGAATGCCAGTCCAGTATACTAACCACTGCGCCACCTCGCTCGGTGGAGACTCTTTACAGCCATTCATAGACTCTATGCTACCAAACGACAATGAAATTTTTGTGGATGATAACGCGCCATGTCACCGGGCCACAATCGTTCGCAGTTGATTTGACGAACATTCTGGACAATTCGAGCGAATGATTTGGCCATCCACCTAGCCCGACATGCTCCCATCGAAGATTTGTGGGATATAATAGATAGGTTAGTTCACGCACAAAATCCTGCACCGGCAACACTTCTACAATTACGGACGGCGGCCGGCCGCTGTGGCCGAGCGGTTCTAGCCGCTTCAGTCTGGAACCGCGCGACCACTACGGTCGCAGGTTCGAATCCTGCCTCGGGCATGGAAGTGTGTGATGTCATTAGTGTAGTTAGGTTTAACCCTTTCAGGGGCAAAATAAAAAAAATAATTTTTCCTTGTTTTTATTGTATTAATTTTCATACAGTGAGACAAAAAAATGTAAAAATTAAGTGAAATATACATAAAATGAACACACACAGGGTGGTTTCAAATGGAGCCACTGCCCGCTAAATGTAATCACTTTTTATGATACAGTAAAAAGCAATTCCTTTGTGCTGGAAAGCATAAGGCAGTGACTACATGTCCATCTGCTTCTGTGAGGTTCTATCTTTGTGCTGCAGTGCACACAGCGCCTTGAGGTTCCATGTTTTGGCAGATGTTTTGCATCCGATATACGTTTCTCATGGGGAACAACAGTTTTGAATTTTTTTTACAGATGGTTCTGACGGTGTACTGTGATGGCCAGGACTATGTTTGAAGACATTATTGCCTACCAGGCCTGTGGCAACACGTCTTCGAAAATCCTTTAGCGCTTGCTTCGCTGTTGGATAATGCGTTTCCAGTAGAAATATCAGCTATATACCAAAATAATCTTTGCCACCACCTTGTTGATTTCCTGTCTATTGCATAAAAACTGTTCATCATATCTGGCTTATCGATATGCCTTATCAACACATCCCATATTTGCATTATATGATTTCAGTATTTTCGGGCAAGGTACCTTTGTGATTTTTCCATCCTTTTCTTTACGGCTGACTTCTTCAACACATACATGCGAATCAATTGTAGACAGCAACATGACTACACGTTTGTCTTTCCATTTGATGCAGGCAATGCCATCAGAACGAGCTGACCAGTCAAACTCTCCTCTTTGCAACTCTTTGTCTGTTTTTAGCGTAGGAAGTCCTTTTCTGTGTGATCTAATTGTTCCAAAGGCAAAAAGTCCGTCATCTTTTAGCTTCTGCAAAAGTGAGACACTGGTAAAAAAAAAATTGTCAAACTATATATTGTATCCCTCTCCTTCCAAGCCTTTACATATATCTCTCAAAATTCTCTCTCCTAAGGATTTTTCCACAATGACTTCAACTTACCCAGTATATATATCTGAAAATCACAAATATATCCAAGCTTATCAGCTCTGACCCAGATTTTGTATCCCCTCTTGATTGGCTTTTGGGGCATATATTTTTGAATTCGATTCGTCCTTTGAACTTCACCATGGACTCATCTATAGCTTCCTCCTTAGAAACTGATAACTTCAAAGAACAAAGAATTCTCGCACCTACTGACTGATTAGTAGATGGATTGTGTATAATTTGTCATAAATTTCTGCTCTCCCATGAAAGCATAACAGCGTTGTCATTGATGTGAATATGTGTCAAAATCCAGCTGAACCTTTTTACCGACATTAGTGTGGAAATGTATTCATCTCGATGTTCCTTATGGGATGACCAGCAATGACGACAATAGCAAGGTTTCTCGATTCGCATTAGAATGTTTATAGCCAAAAATACATTTAGTTCTGCTTTAGAAAGAGGCTTGAAATTGCCACCTTTCTGTGTTACGTACAGGTTAGACTGGAAAACTATGTGTTCTAACATAGTGTGATAAAGAAGACAAAAAAAATCTACTGGTTGCATACCTTCACTGTCATTTTTAAGTTTTCCTCGTACACCAGCTTCCTCTGAAAAATTGGCGGCAAAGTTCATTGCATTGAAGTCCTTTCTCCATGAAAAATTGGTAATGGAAGACAGTGGCAAATTGTCATCAGAACTGAAACTATCATCACTGTCATTGTCAAAATAGTTCTCACTCTCACTTTCCGAAATAATTTGAGATAAAACAGGTGTTTTCATTGGCAAATCCAGATCAGCTAGCACATCACTTTCACTGTCACTGCTAGTGTCAATCTGTGAGTCGGGATCTGAAGGAATATCTGCGAAAAGGCACTCCAGAATTTCCTCATCCTTTAGTCTGTGAGAATACATCACGTGAAACTGGAAAAAAATAATTCGTCACACCTACTAATGCTGTCGTTACAGGAGCAGTGGTTTCAAATGGAACCACCACAACATTCACGGAAATAAATCCATTGTTTTGGTTATTATTGTGGTGTCACCGCCAGACACCACACTTGCTAGGTGGTAGCCTTTAAATCGGCCGCGGTCCGGTAGTATACGTCGGACCCGCGTGTCGCCACTATCAGTGATTGCAGACCGAGCGCCGCCACACGGCAGGTCTAGAGAGACTTCCTAGCACTCGCCCCAGTTGTACAGCCGACTTTGCTAGCGATGGTTCACTGACTTCTACGCTCTCATTTGCCGAGACGATAGTTAGCATAGCCTTCAGCTACGTTATTTGCTACGACCTAGCAAGGCGCCAGTATCCGTACTATTGATATTGTGAATCATGTACCATAAAGAGCGACGTTCTCCGTTAATGAATTACAGTTAATTATTCCACCAGCTACGTGCGTTTTTCTCAATTCTAATTCCCTTGTCATGTTCCAGACCTCACGCCAGCCTGCGTGAGCTAAAACGCGTGCATTTCGGCCTCCTTTACTAACACGGTTGGCTCTCCTGCCAACCGCAACAATTATTGCAGTACATACAGTATTAATGTAAACAGAACAGTATTCTGCATTTAATACATGCATAAAAGTTACCTTATACAAAAGAATACAGTTACAATTTTTGAGAACAAAGACGTTCGCGCACAGCGTGCAAAAATGGCTATCCAAATCGCCTTACTACTTGCTAATATTTCCAGATTTTGAAGCGGTTCCAGTGATTGCCGCTAGAGGGCAGCACCAACTAGGCTGCTGAATGGTGTCCCCATATGTATCCACTGCCCTTCTGCCACAAAATGAGAAAACTGTAGGTGGTTTGAAACGGAACCACTTCCTCTGGAAGGGTTAAGTAGTTCTAAGTTCTAGGGGACTGATGACCTCAGATGTTGAGTCCCATAGTGCTCACAGCCATTTGAACCATTTGAATTACGGACGGCTGTGGAGGCAGCATGGTTCAACATTTCTTCAGAGGGTCTTCCAACCACTTGTTGAGTCCACGCCACGTCAAGTTGTTAGAAGGTAACCCATGACTTTTGCACCTCAGCGTATATGCGCTAGTCCGCAGTGGCTGGGTAGGATGATGTGTTATCAAATAAACAATTTGTTTCACAATAAAGTCGAGCCTGGAGTTCTGGCAGTAAAGCGCGTTCCTGGGCAGGGGATCGAATCCCGGACGGACGATGGATATCTTTCAGCCTTCTATTATCATATAACTAATTTCTCAATAAAGTGAAGATTCGCCTGAAACGACACATAGTTCGGATTCCACGTTGAACTGAAGGTCTACTTTGTCCGCTTCGATAACTGTGGTACTTAGGAACACGCAAGTGGCCGAAATGGCGTCCAATAGAAAGACTTGCACCAGGGCACTGAGCCACAGGAAATTGTTATTAGTCCATAGTTTAGCGATTAGGTAATTTCGTTCCCTTTGGCTGATCACGGTACATCACACTAAATATTGTTAATGTACACACACGCGCACACACACACACACACAAGTATCCGGACACCTGGCTGAAAATGACTTACATGTTCGTGGCATCCTCCACAGGTAATGCTGGAATTCACTACAGTGTTCGCCCACCCTTAGCCTTGATGACAGCTTCCACTCTCGCAGGCATACGTTCAGTCAGGCGCTGGAAGGTTTCTTGGGTAATGGCAGCCTATTCTTCACGGAGTGCTGCACTGAGGAGAAGCATCGATGTCGGTCGGTGAGGCCTGGCACGAAGTCAAAGTTCAAAAAAATCCCAAAGGTATTATATTGGGTTCAGGTAAGGACTCTGTGCAATCACTATCCCCGAATTACTCTTCAACAATGGGAAGCAAGAAGGTGCTTGAAACATCAATGTAGGCCTGTGCTGTGATAGTGGCAAGCAAAATAACAAAGGATCCAAGCCCCGTCCATTAAACACACGACCACAGCATAACACCACCGCCTCCGAATATTACATTTGACACTACACACGCTGGCAGATGACGTTCACCAGGCATTCACGATACCCACACTCCGCCATTGGATCGCCACATTGTGTCGAACAGATGTGCAGACCTATAGACCTATATCTCTAACGTCGATCAGTTGTAGAATTTTGGAACACGTATTATGTTCGAGTATAATGTCTTTTCTGGAGACTAGAAATCTACTCTGTAGGAATCAGCATGGGTTTCGAAAAGACGGTGAAACCGAGCTCGCGCTATTCGTCCACGAGACTCAGAGGGCCTTAGACACGGGTTCACAGGTAGATGCCGTGTTTCTTGACTTCCGCAAGGCGTTTGACACAGTTCCCCACAGTCGTTTAATGTACAATGTAAGAGCATACGGACTATCAGATCAATTGTGTGATTGGATTGAGGAGTTCCTAGATAACAGAACGCAGCATGTCATTCTCAATGAAGAGAAGTCTTCCGAAGTAAGAGTGATTTCAGGTCTGCCGCAGGGGAGTGTCATAGGACCGTTGCTATTCACAATATACATAAATGACCTGGTGGATGACATCGGAAGTTCACTGAGGCTTTTTGCAGATGATGCTGTGGTGTATCGAGAGGTTGCAACAATGGAAAATTGTACTGAAATGCAGGAGGATGTGCAGCGAATTGACGCATGGTGCACGGAATGGCAATTGAATCTCAATGTAGACAAGTGTAATGTGATACGAATACATAGAAAGATAGATCCCTTATCATTTAGCTACAAAACAGCAGGTCAGCAACTGGAAGCAGTTAATTCCATAAATTATCTGGGAGTACGCATTAGGAGTGATTTAAAATGGAATGATCATATAAAGTTAATCGTCGGTAAAGCAGATGCCAGACTGAGATTCATTGGAAGAATCCTAAGGAAATGCAATCCGACAACAAAGGAAGTAGGTTACAGTACGCTTGTTCGCCCACTGTTTGAATACTGCTCAGCAGTGTGGGATCAGCACCAGATAGGGTTGATAGAAGAGATAGAGAAGATCCAACGGAGAGCAGCGCGCTTCGTTACAGGATCATTTAGTAATCGCGAAAGAGTTACGGAGATGATAGATAAACTCCAGTGGAAGACTCTGCAGGAGAGACGCTCAGTAGCTCGGTACGGGCTTTTGTTAAAGTTTCGAGAACATACCTTCACCGAAGAGTCAAGCAGTATATTGCTCCCTCCTACGTATATCTCGCGAAGAGACCATGAGGATAAAATCAGAGAGATTAGAGCCCACACAGAAGCATACCGACAATCCTTCTTTCCACGTACAATACGAGACTGGAATAGAAAGGAGAACCGATAGAGGTACTCAGGGTACCCTCCGCCACAAACCGTTAGTTGGCTTGCAGAGTATGGATGTAGATGTAGATGTAGATTGTGTACCGTGGTTTGTCCACTCTACATAATGTTTTTTCCATTGTTCAATAGTCCAGTGTTTACGCTCATTACAACAAGCGAGGCGTCGTTTGCATTTATCGGTGTGATGTCTGGTTTATGAGCGGCCGCTCGACCATGAAATCTAAGTTTTCTTACCTCCAGCCTAACTGTCACAGTACTTACAGTGGATCCTGATGCAGTTTGGAATCCCTGTGTGATGGTCTGGATAGATGTCTGCCTATTCCACATTGCGGCCCTCTTCAACTGTCTGCAATCTCTGTCAGTCAACAGACGAGGTACGTGTCCCTTCACGTTTCCACTTCACTATCACATCGGAAGCAGTGGCCGAGCTATATTTAGGAGTGTGGAAATCTCACGTACAGACGTATGACACAAGTGACACCCAATCACCTGATCACGTTCGAAGTGCGTGAGTTCCGCGGAGTGCCCAGTTCTGCTCACTCACGCACGATGTCTAATGAGTACTTAGGTCGCTGATATGGACTATCTGGTAGTAGGTGGCAGCACTATGCAGCTAATACGAAAAACGTATGTTTTGGTGATGTCCGGATGCTTTTGACCACATAGTGTATCACACATTGATGTAGAGGAGAAAATGTGTGGTGGTGCCCCTAGTAAGAGATCACATGGTTTTTCCCTTTCTTGTAGAATTATGGGACATATAAAGTGTTCGGGTATGATCACTTTTATGGGGAGCAAACACTTCCCAACTAGGAATCAAGACAGATCGTGTGAAACCAAACTCTCTGTTCGTTCCTGATGTTTGGAGGACAGGAAACGTCGGAGTGAGTGTCAATGCTGCAGTTGTGTACTGGGAGGAGAGAACGTAGAAAACTTGTCACGAAGTGGAGACAAAATTTCAGATTATCGAAGCCCGGTGTAAACATTGGCAGCTAACTGTAAATATAAATGTAGTGAAACTATTGTAATACGCATCAGCAGAGGAGAGGATTCAATATCTTTTAATGACTCAACCAAGGTCAGTATTTGGGATCAGTAGCAACCTTAAGTGTGTGGGAGTTACTGAACGGAGTGGTTTGAGGTGGAAACCCGCCGTAAATTGAGCTACTGGGAAAGCAGATACAAGACTAATGAGAGAAGTATCTAATCTCGAATGGCTGAGAACGAAAATGGTCATTATGAACTACAGAGACAATCGTTTTCCTTCCATCAAGATCATTTATCTCTAAAACTCTGCGTTTGAGTAAATCGATGATTCAAGATTAACGAAGCTAAAAATTGCAGAATCATGGGTCCCTGAGCAAACAACACCCTGTAAGAAACTAGCCGATTCAGAGGGATCATTAATGAGGTACTATATGGCAAGCAGATAGAGAAATTTAAGTTAATGAATGGTACTATTAGGCGAACTTTACAAGCCAAAAAGACACTTTTCAAATGTTACGAAACACTATCAGTCCCTGTAGTACGGTGTGCAAGCGAAAACTGAATAAAAAAATTAAAAACAAAAAAATTAAAAAAGTCACCCTAATAGCGAAGAGTGCGGAAATGGAATTTCTTGTACATGTAGCAGAATACACAGGAGAAGATCGCAAGCGAGATACAGAATAAGAACAGACTTAGGATTAACATCGCTATATAGAACGCAGAAGGAAAGGAGGAGGGCGCAGTAGTAGTAAGGAAGATGACGGACCAGTAAAAATCATCAGAGAGAACAAACACGAGGAGATCCGCAAGCAGATGTGAGGACGTGGACTAGCCAATGTAAGAAGGCACAGCTGGCGAAGTGTCATACATGCTGAAGGTGACGATGAAAGCTAAACATGTGTTTTCAGCGGTATATGCTAACAGATCCAGTAAGAACAACGTCATATTTCCCAAAATACAGGTTGCGCATAATAAAACTGTCCAGGGAAGTATTTCATGTACGTTTATATGGGCAACACAACTTACGTCTTCGCATGCGGGACTGATAATGTACGCTTGTTTGCCTATCTTAAGGTTCATGAAATACGTTCCTGGACAGTTCTATTTTTCCTAGCCAGTAGAAGTTCATGCGTTATTGTTGTACGACCTTTCCTTATTCGTCAGTGAAGTCCAAATGTGGTGGTTCAGTGATAATATAACATAGTGGAGTGGAGCAGTACGTGCAGTTGACGAGGGAAACATGTGAACATACGGCATGATTTTCAGTGTATCAACAGTCCAGTAAAAGATCATCAAAAGTCACTAATCACATTATCCAAATGTCTGCCAGATGGTGCTCCATTCTGTTGTGGTCATTTTCAATAGAAGGAGGAATAACGGAAGAATGTACGGCATAGATAATATTGTGGGGAAGGGGAAACAACGACTGCGCTTTGTTGTCAGAACACTTAGAAGAAGCGACAAACCCACTAAAGAGACAGCCTACATTACTCTTGTCCGTCCTCTGCTGGAATATTGCTGCGCGGTGTGTGATCCTTACCAGGTAGGATTGACGGAGGACATCGAAAAACTACAAAGAAGGGCAGACCGTTTCGTGTTATCGCGCAGTAAGGGTAAGAGTGTTGCTGATATGATACGCAGTCGCACGTTGCACCAGCATTCTATACACTACTGTTTGGTTGGCACTTAGGCGTACCCTCCGATGCTATCCGTACAAAATCCATCGGCGTCATGAACTGTTACCTGGCAATTTAGTGAAGCGGAGGGCATTTGCGGTGTGGGCGTTGCAAAAGATGGCGGAAGATGACGATTGGTTGAGTAACGTGTTGTGGGCCGACGAAGCTCATTCCACGCTCCGAGGGTCTGTCAACGCCCACAAATGCAGAATTTGGGCTACCGAAAATCCTTGAACTGTGGTGCAAACTCCATTGCAGGACGAGAAAGTCACGGTATTGGTTGGATTTACCACATCTACAGTTATCGGGCCTTTTTTCTTCGAGGAAATGCGTCATTCTGGTTTTGTTCCGGTAAGGAACATCATCTTTGCTTTGTGTTACTTTGTTATGCTAATTATTGCTATTCTAATCAGATGAAGCGCCATCTGTCGGATAGTTTTTGAACTTTTGTATTTTTTTGGTTATAATAAAACCCCATGTCATTCCAAGCATGTGTGTCAATTTGTACCTCTCTATCTACATTATTCCGTGATTTATTCAGTTTCCAAATTTATAGTGACTTTTTGATCACCCTGTATTTTGTTGATACCCACCTACGCAGGGAGAAATGATCATCATAACAAAATAAGAGAAATCAGAGCTCGAATGGAAAGATTTAGGTGTTCCTTTTTCCCACGCGCCATTCGAGAGTGGAATGGTAGAGAAGTAGTAAGAAAATGGTTTGATGAACCCTCAGCCAGGCACATAAGTGTCAACCAGGCACATAAGTGTCAACTGCAGAGTAACCATGTAGATGTAGATGTAGATGTATATCATAGCAGCTTCTATTTCGGGGACTATGACTTTATAAGTACAGCATCTGTTAACGTACATGGTCCAGTCACATTAACACGACCGCCGTCTATGTACGACATCAACGTGAAGTAACAACTTACAGACGGCAGGTGGAAACTCTAGCAGTGGAGGGTATATATAGCGTGTCGGAGGGGGGAGGGGGGGGGGGGAATGCAAGAAACAGTGCAATCGTTGCCGTAGTGCGGAAACAGAGCAAATTTGATGTCCAAATGGGCTTTCGGGACAAGGTAAAAGCATTTCCGAAACGGCTAAGTTAGTAAACTGTTCCCGTGCCGCCGTGTTTAAAATATATCGTGCATGGCAAAATGGCACTATACAAACCGTCTCCGAGGCACCTGCGGTGGACCACAGGCCATGCATGACAGGGGTGCACGGCGGCTGCAAAGATGTGTGCGCTCGAATAGACGTGCAACTGCTGAGCAGCTGACCGTCCACAGGAGCAAAGGGGCTACCAACAGTGTCTCCTCAACCAAAGTATCGTCACCGTTGCTGAGTATCAGCCTCCGCAGCAGGTGCCTCGTTCAAGCACTGTCGGTGACTGCTGTTCATCGAGGACGAGGAGTGGAATTTTCGCGCCAATACGGCAGATGGACGTCCAGTCACTGGCGACAAGTGGCCTTTTCAGATGTATCACATTACATGCTCCATCGCACTGATGGTCATTGGCGTTTACGATGTGAAATGCCTGGAAGCAAGTGCCCTAAAACATTCGTCAGAAGGGTGTAGGCCGGAGGCCATTCCCTGCGTGATCTCGTTGTTCTAGAAGGGACAGTGGGATAACACAAGTATGCATCTATCCTTGGGGAACCATGTTCTCCCCTCCATGAAGTTTGTTTCTTCCTCGGCACGATGGCATCTACCAGCAGGACACTGCAACGACTCATTGCTCGCAGCATAGTATATGGTTCGAAGAGCACCAGGTTGAATTTACCGTACTCCCCTGGCCACCAGACTCCCAGGATTTAAGCCCAATTGCCGGCTGCTGTGGCCGAGCGGTTTTAGGAGCATCAGTCCGGAACCGCGTTGTTGCTCTGTTCGCAGATTGGAATCCTGCCACGGGCATGGATGTGTGTGATGTCCTTAGGTTCGTTAGGTTTAAGTAGTCCTCAGTGTAGGGGACTGATGACCTCAGATGTTAAGTCCCACAGTACTCTGAGCCATTTGAACCATTTTAAACCCAATTGCGGATCTGTGGGACCACACAGATTGTGCTGTACGCTCCACAGATCCTCAATCGACAAACCTAGCGCAGCTGCCCAAGGCATTGGAGTCTGCATAGTTCCACATCCCTGTCGCTACCTTCCAGAACCCCAATGACACCCTCCCCACACGCCTCGCAGGGGACGGCGCTGGGAAAGGTGGTTATTCAGGTCGGATTAATGTGGCTGGACAGTGCATAGTGTTTCAAGTAAATGTTTAGGTTTTTGCCAAATAATATCTCATTCATGAATTTTGTGAAGCGGCTTATGGTAACACTATATATTACACGACATACACTCCTGGAAATTGAAATAAGAACACCGTGAATTCATTGTCCCAGGAAGGGGAAACTTTATTGACACATTCCTGGGGTCAGATACATCACATGATCACACTGACAGAACCACAGGCACATAGACACAGGCAACAGAGCATGCACAATGTCAGCACTAGTACAGTGTATATCCACCTTTCGCAGCAATGCAGGCTGCTATTCTCCCATGGAGACGATCGTAGAGATGCTGGATGTAGTCCTGTGGAACGGCTTGCCATGCCATTTCCACCTGGCGCCTCAGTTGGACCAGCGTTCGTGCTGGACGTGCAGAGCGCGTGAGACGACGCTTCATCCAGTTCCAAACATGCTCAATGGGGGACAGATCCGGAGATCTTGCTGGCCAGGGTAGTTAACTTACACCTTCTAGAGCACGTTGGGTGGCACGGGATGCATGCGGACGTGCATTGTCCTGTTGGAACAGCAAGTTCCCTTGCCGGTCTAGGAATAGTAGAACGATGAGTTCGATGACGGTTTGGATGTACCGTGCACTATTCAGTGTCCCCTCGACGATCACCAGAGGTGTACGGCCAGTGTAGGAGATCGCTCCCCACACCATGATGCCGGGTGTTGGCCCTGTGTGCCTCGGTCGTATGCAGTCCTGATTGTGGCGCTCACCTGCACAGCGCCAAACACGCATACGAACATCATTGGCACCAAGGCAGAAGCGACTCTCATCGCTGAAGACGACACGTCTCCATTCGTCCCTCCATTCACGCCTGTCGCGACATCACTGGAGGCGGGCTGCACGATGTTGGGGCGTGAGCGGAAGACGGCCTAACGGAGTGCGGGACCGTAGCCCAGCTTCATGGAAACGGTTGCGAATGGTCCTCGCCGATACCCCAGGAGCAACAGTGTCCCTAATTTGCTGGGAAGTGGCTGTGCGGTCCCCTACTGCACTGCGTAGGATCCTACGGTCTTGGCGTGCATCCGTGCGTCGCTGCAGTCCGGTCCCATGTCGACGGGCACGTGCACCTTCCGCCGACCACTGGCGACAACATCGATGTACTGTGGAGACCTCACGACCCACGTGTTGAGCAATTCGGCGGTACGTCCACCCGGCCTCCCGCATGCCCACTATACGCCCTCGGTCAAAGTCCTTCAACTGCACATACGGTTCACGTCCACGCTGTCGCGGCATGCTACCAGTGTTAAAGACTGCGATGGAGCTCCGTATGCCACGGCAAACTGGCTGACACTGACGACGGCGGTGCACAAATGCTGCGCAGCTAGCGCCATTCGACGGCCAACACCGCGGTTCCTGGTGTGTCCGCTGTGCCGTGCTTGTGATCATTGCTTGTACAGCCCTCTCGCAGTGTCCGGAGCAAGTATGGTGGGTCTGACACACCGGTGTCAATGTGTTCTTTTTTCCATTTCCAGGAGTGTATCTTTCTCTAGTCCTTAAACTTGATAACGGTGATACGTCATTTTGTGAAGGCCTCGTCGCTACTGCTGTAACGGTAGGCCGAGTTTGTGAGTTCGGGAAGCGACTTCTGGTGCAGTACACCGCTAACACCATTCCTCCCTGCCAGTATTACACAGCTGTGCCCCAGGGTAGGTAACAGGATAGGAGAACGAAGGTTCTACAACACTCCAACACAAAAGAGTTGAGAAAGTTTACTTATCTTCGTTACTAGTCGAAATATGAAATCTGCAACACTGCATGTAATATAACACAAAAAGGCAATCAATGGTTAAGTGCAAATAATCGTAGGTAAACTTCATAGTACATAGAAAACGCTATTTACAACAACCGTCTGTTCACTTCTAAGAGTTCACTAAACGGCGCTCCCTGTCCAAGTCAGCCCTGGACGATGATCTACAACCAAATGGGCGAGATCTGCTCTTCTGTCTTCCGAGTAGGCTTCTGTCCGTTGTCGTCCGGTCTTTGGCGGATTGTACTCGGCCGGCAATTGGCCGAGGCGAAGTGCATATCTTCATCATCACAACCGTGGCGCTGGTGGAACTCGCGCCAGTGGCGAGTTCAAATGGTTCAAAGGGCTCTGAGCACTATGAGACTTAACTTCGGAGGTCATCAGTCCCCTAGAACTTAGAACTACTCAAACCCAACCAACCTAAGGACATCACACGCATCGTTGCCCGTGTCAGGATTCGAACCTGCGACCGTAGCGGTCGCGCGGCTCCAGACTGCAGCGCCCAGAACCGCTCGGCCACCTCTGCCGGCAGTGGCGAGTTCTATGGCACTGCCACCAGCTCACATCTTTGCGCCTGTGGTGCTTTTGCCCTGGCTGTGTCGTGTTCGGACGACACAGCACATCAATAGTACTCAAACGCAGGTTACTATCAGCAAATTAAATTCAAGAGTGGCACAATATGCGCATTTTCTTATTTTAAAATCATTTTTATCCGTTTTGAGACTGTCGAGTGGAGATATTTTCCTTGCCAGAGTTACTAAATTTACGCAGCAAAGAGGTAGTTTACACAACAATTATTCGAACAATTCGTCAGTTTGGGAAAATTATGAAAGCAACAATGTTAATCATGTAGACACTCAGTGTGGTAGAATTTAAAGAGAAACTCGAATAAGTGCAGTTAAATTGGCTTGCAGGAACGGCCTTGCCGCAGTGTTAACACCGGTTTCCGTCAGATCATCGTAGTTAAACGCTGTCGGGTTGGGCTAGAACTTGGATGGGTAACCATCCGGTCTGCTGAGGGCTGTTCGCAAGAAGGGTGCACTCAGCCCTTGTGATGCAAACCGGGGAGCTACTTGATTAATAAGCAGCTCCGGTCTCGTAAACTGATATACGACCGGGAGAGCGGTGTGCTAATCGCATGACCCTCCATATCCGCATTCAGTGACGCCTGTGCGTTGAGGACGACACGGCGGCCGGTCGGTACCGTTGGGCCGTCCGGCCTGTTCGGGCGAAGTTCAGTTTTTATTGGCTTGCAGATATCACAGTGTAACTAGCTTGATCTTCAATTGCTGCGGCTTCAAGAAAGATTTGCAATGCATCTGTCCTTCACCGTCTCTGGTGCGTGCGGTTTGTGAAGTGAGGCGCACTAATTCTTTTTTTAAAAAACAGACATATTGTGAAGGAATGCTACGTTGTATGTTGTATGTTAACAGGGTACCTAGAAACGACGGAGAGGCTCCGTCCCCGCCGCAGCCGCAGTGGTCCACAACCCCACGACGACTACCGCAGTCCACTTCACCCCTCCGCAACCCCTAACCGAACCCAGGGTTATTGCGCTGTTCGGCATCCGCCCCCCCCCCCACCCCCTCACCGCAGGGAACGTCTCACACTAGACGAGTGTAACTCCTATGTTTACGTTTTATTTTATTTTATTTATTTACACATCAAGTTCCGTAGTACTAAATTGAGGAGCAAGTTTCCAAGGTCATGGAACGTGTCAGTACATGAACTTACAACATAAAAGTAATAGCAGATAAAAATAAATGTTCATGAACCTGAAAATAAATCAGTCCATAAGTTTCAGTAAGCGCTATCAGCAATACAATAAGAATCAGCTTAATTTTTCAAGGAACTCCTCGACAGAATAGAAAGAGTGACCCATGAGGAAACTCTTCAGTTTCGATTTGAAAGCGCAAGATTTTTGAATTCCAGTATACTGCACACCTGTTTGCACAAGAGTTAAGGAATTCCGATCCAAATGGAGGTTTGATTTCTGCCGAGTATTAACCCAGTAAAGCTGCTTATCCTTGGAAATAAACTAATATTGGTAACAAGAAACGACAATAAGGAATATACATATTGAGAGGCCAATGTCAAAATACCCAGACTCGTGAACAGAGGTCGACAAGAGGTTCGTGAACTCACACCACTTATTGCCCGAACCGCCCGTTTCTGAACCAAAAATATCCTTCTAGAATGGGAAGAGTTAGCCCAAAACATAACACCATACGACATAAGTGAATGAAAATAAGCAAAGTAGACTAATTTACGTGTCGAAGTATCACTCACTTTTGATACCGTTCGAATAGTGAAAACGGCAGTATTAAGTCTTTGAACAAGATTCGGAACGTGGGCTTTCCACGAGAGCTTACTATCTATCTGAACACCTTGAAATTTGAACTGTTCAGTTTCACTAATCATATGCCCGTTCTGTGAGATTAAAACGTCAGGTTTTGTTGAATTGTGTGTTAGAAACTGTAAAAACTGAGTCTTGCTGTGGTTTAACGTTAGTTTATTTTCTACAAGCCATGAACTGAGGTAATGTACTGCACTACTTGAGACCGAGTCAATGTTGCACACAACATCCTTTACTATCAAGCTAGTGTCATCAGCAATCAGAAATGGTGGTGTACGCGTACGTGGAGAAGTTGTTTGCGCTGCAGTCGCTGAGGCGGAATAAGGGGAACCAGCCCGCATTCGCCGATGCAAATGGAAAACCGCCTAAAAGCCATCCACAGACTGGCGGCTCACCGGACCTCGACACAATTCCGCTGGACGGAATCGTGCCGGGTCTCCAGGCGCTCCTTGCCGCTCCGGAAAGCCGTGCGTTAAACCGCTCGCCTAACCGGGCGGGCTTAATGCCACATTGCTTTCGCAACTTTAATGTCAGACAAAGCCACTTACACCTTGTCACAGGCGACTAGTTTCGACCGTCACTGTTCATCTTCAGACCCAGTGGGCAGCAAGCACTCTGTACCACCTCGTGGCACCGCACGTCACTCCCCGTCAGCTTTATTCCTGCGGTGCCGCCCGTTAAAATGACTAACTGTTTTCTGTCGAGGAGATAAGGCTCCAGTAATGACAGGGCTCAGATAGTGGAGGACGTTAGCACCGCAGCACTTAACAGATAACGTGATAAAATTTTGCGATCAGCGCGCCAAGAACGTTCATAAGGCTCACAGAAAACATCTGCAAGACGATAATTGCTGTTTACTTCACATGTTTTCCTAGAACAGCAGTATTCACGGAAGCCAATCTGAACGATCGTTTAGGAATGATACGCGAGTTCCTGTGTCTGTTAACACTGCGTGTTTCAGTCGTTGCAAAACGCATGTCAAATCTTCATGGTTTGCAAATGGAGCTCACTGCCACACACTGCCAGTTTTACAAAACATCGCAATACTTTTTAGATACAAATCTTAACAAGCAGAATTACCACGTTTTACAAATATAACAGTCTCGTGCCCAGTTGATTAATGGCTGCAGAATCGCACAGAATAAATTAATGAACACGATACAGTGTTATCTTTATAGATAGTATTTGCATCAAATAAGCTCATTTTATCTTAACCCAGATTACATATTTCTACTCATTAATGTCTAACAGCTAAAATTCTTTTGAACAGTAGTGGATTATTTACTAGAACCTTCATGAGGGAATAAACATACTATGAAGCAGTAGTCCGAATGCCCCCAACTTCTTGTACAGATGTCCACAAGGTGAGCACCGCATATTATTGTCACAGCACGCTTCTGCGCACCGAAGACTTTCTTTCTTAAAGATCAGTTCCTGCAGAACATAATAACACATGACGTTACTGAATGAAAATGCGCAAAATATGTCAACTTACCGATTTTTCTCTCCTCAAGGTTTGCGATAATTGTAGTTGCAAATGTGGTTGAACTAAGTTGTTTGAGGAGTTCGAAAATGTGCTTTTCCCAATTTAAATTGTCGTCAATATGGACACCTAAGAATTTTGAAGTTTCCACTCTATTTATTACTTCCCCACTATAAGCAGGCTATCAGTAGGAGACATGTGCTTCACAGCAGTGAAGGTGAACAAGTGCTCACAGGTCTTAAGGTATGCACTTTGGAGTCCATGTTTACTGGACCCTTCTTTTTTTGTTTTGGTCCATACTACCAGCTCTCAAACCATGGCAGAAAGCTTGCAGTAGAAGAGATTAATTTCACAGTATCGAAGACAAAGTGTTCATAGGAGTTAAGGGGTGCATATTCACTAGAAATTTCTTCTTCGACTGATCGTTCTTGTCATATCCCTGAATATTGATCCTTCCTCTTGGGACACCCTGTATATGATCCTGACGATGTTTTCCTTCGCAGTACCAAGAGTGATCGCGGTTTTTCTCATCAGACATAGTGGCTTCAACTGCGCAGAAATATCTGGTGTTCACCCAGACAGAGAATAGATGCGCCTTTAAGATAAAATTACTGTATACATACAAATCAGTTTTGACACACAGTCCAAAACTGTTTGCTCTGGAGAAACGTTTCTGTTCTTAGACGAATTGTTCAAATAACAACTAGCAGCGTGTGTAATTTATACAAGGCTAAGATGTTTACCCTAAAGTGAAATTTAAGTGTGTTTCATTTGTGACATGACCAATGTCAGAGGTTGAAGTACTCATTGTTATTAAATTTAACCGAATGTTTCATAACCTGTGAATAGACAGTATACTCCCATGCACACAAACTCGTCCATCTATCTTTGGATATAAATCGTGCATATCATTTGCGTTACATAACATTAACTAACTACAGAACACAATGAATGAATAAAAAAAAAAAATTCACACGCAGATCCACAGCGTCAATACATTTTCTGAGGGTCAAAATCATTTAAACCACCATCGGCTGTTGAATACTCTAGAATAATTTAGAGCGTTTACTTTAACAATTGTTTTACATGACTAGCCACTTGCAGCCTGTGTCTATTTTCAAGTATACTTGCAATATCCAGCGTAAACTATCTGTGTATCATCACGCTATAATCATTCTGACTGATGTCTGAGTCTGCGTCTTTCCAGCCATGTAGCCCGCGGTTCGACTGTGGAGTAAGGGAAGCCTCGATTGGGAACATTTGGGACAACTTGGGTATTTGCTTTACAACCAAGCAAACCTCTCTGAAACCTATCAATCCATTCATTTTTCTTCCGTTTCTTCCTTTAATTCGACGTGGTGTGGATTCCAAACACTCGAGCAGTACTCAAGAATGACCGTACTTACGTTATAACTTGCCTTTATGTAAGTAGTTTCAATAACTAATAAATCATATCTAGTGGCGTAATTTTTTTAAAAACGTTCATTAGTTTATATTCTTCTTATAGATAAGAACAAATCCTCATGTTGCAATCGGCATTTATTTTGTTTTTAAACAAATATTCTTGCCTATTCATAATAAGCATCAACAGTAGTGTATGACTTTTTTTAGTTATACGTAGGTTGTTAGATGATCTGTAGTGTTTCCGGGCAGGACTTTTAATTTTTCTAATTAATTACAGTTTTATGGTTGTTATTTGTCATTTGCTACAGTTTTTGTATTATGGAAAAAAATTTTCGAAATTTTGAGAAAAATAGGAGTTAGATTTAGGGGATGACGGGAAATATGCAGTGTATACAAAAACCAAGAGGAAACAATAAGAATGGAAGATACAGAACGCAGTGCTCGGATTAAAAAGGGTGTAAGACGGGGTTCAAAAAATGGCTTTCAGCACTATGGGACTTAACTTCTGAGGTCATCAGTCCCCTAGAACTTAGAACTACTTAAACCTAACTAACCTAAGGACGTCACACACATCCATGCCCCAGGCAGGATTTGAACCTGCGACCGTAGCGGCTGCGCCTAGAACCGCTCGGCTACCCCGGCCGGCTGTAAGTCGGGGGATGTGGTCTTTTTCCACTACTGTTCAAGCTGCAGACGTAAGAGACAGTGATGGAAATGAAAAAAAGATTCAAGAGTGGGGTTAAATTCAGGGTGAAAGAATGTAAATGGTAATACACGCTAATGACATTACTACCCTAAGTGAAAGCGAGGAATAACTGCAGGACTTCTTGAATGGAATGAGCAGTCCAATGATTACAGTATGCGGATGTAGAATAAACTGAAGAAAGACAAAAATAGTGAGGAGTAACAGAAAAGAGATTAGCATTCAGCTAAGCATCAAAACTGGGGAGCTCGAAGTAAACAAAGTTAAGCGATTCTGCTATACTGGAGGCAAAATAACAAATGACGGGCGAATCAAGCAGATATGAAAAGCAGATTAGAACAGCCAAAGCGGGCGCTCCAGGCCAAGAAAAGTGTGCCAATACCAAACACCGACCTTAATCGTACGAAGAAATTTCTGAGAACGTGCGTTTGGAGCCCAACATTGTGTATTGCTGAATCAGGGAGTTTGAAAAAAATGGAAAAGAAGAAGCTCGAAGAGCTTGAGATATGGTGCTACAGAGGATGTCCCAAATTAGGTACACTGATAAGGTAAGAAATGAGGAGGTTCTCCGCAGAATCGTCGAAGATAGGGGGCAACAGAAATACACTGACAAGAAGAAGTGACAGGATGATAGGATATGTATTTAGACATATCGAAATAAATAGCATACTGTTAGAAGATGTAGAGGGTAAAAACTGTAGGGGAAGACAGAGATTGGATTAAATACCACAAATAATTGAATACGAAGTGTGCAAGTGTTACACTGAGATGAAGAGCTACGCGCAAGTGAGAAGTTCAAGACGGACTGCATCGAAACAGTCACAAAAGTGACTACTCAAAGATGGTTCAGATGGCTCTGAGCACTATGGGACTTAACTTCTGAGGTCATGAGTCCCCTAGAACTTAGAACTAATTAAACCTAACTAGCCTAAGGACACCACACACACCCATGCCCGAGGCAGGATTCGAACCTGCGACAGTAGCGGTCTCGCGGTTCCAGTCTGTAGCGCCTAGAACCGCTCGGCCACTCCGGCCGGCTGATTACTAAAAAAAAAATTCGTTTTTACTGTAGACACTGTAATAAAATTGGGTATAGTGAGGTAAAGGTACTATGAAGTGAACGATACCGCCGTGAAGACATAAATACCAAAAATCCACTACTACAAAGCTATGCGAAAATGTTTAAATGTCAATATTCATAAATACTTAATATAATTACAATGATGATTGTGGACTGATCAAAACAGGTAGACAATTAACTGTATTTAATCTATGAAAAGTATGTCCCAAAGATTATTTTGCATAAATAGATCGATATACGATACTAATTTCTTTGCTATATGTTGTTAGAGGAGACTCTTTGTTATTTTGGGTAGTTGGTTGTACGACTAGGAAGTGAAGTGAAATGACTGAAAATATATGTGTAATTCTGCAGAAAGTCCACCAAATTTCACATGATTGTTGAAGCGGTAATCCGATTATCTTATAGAAATGTTCAAATTTGTGTGAATTCCTGTGGGACCAAACTGCTGAGTTCATCGGTCCCTAGACTTACACACCTCTTAAACTAACTTAGGTAAGGACATCATACACGTCCATACCCGAGGGAAGACTCGAACCTCCGGAGGGAGGGACTGCGCAAGCAGTGACATGGTGCCTCTAACCGCGCAGCTACTCCGCGCGGCGCATCCGCTAGACGATTATAGAAATATAAACCACAGAAAGCAAGAAAACAACGAGCCATCAACATATAACAAAGAAGAGCAACAAAAGCGATGAGTATTTTTATTATTAACAGAAATGGTTATTAAAATTCGACTGTCCCTGTCACACGCTGCAGTGTATCATTCAGTGTGGCAAGTGCCGTGAAAATGTGGCCAGGAGCCCAAACTACTAACTTACTCCAAATATCACTAAGTTCATCACTGGGCAACAGGTAGGTGGGGACGGTCTCAACTCCCAGAGTCAAAAGAACCAGTGGACACTTGAAAATAACAGAAAAGTGGAAGTGAGGGATAAACCACATACCTATAGTGGTTAATCCATATACATTTTAAAAATGGATGTGTTTGTGTATGTGTTCCACATTTCCTCCTAAGTTACTATACAAATTTCAACCAAACTTATTTCTCATATCCCATAGTGTCCGGCAACAATCGCTGTCGAGATAAGAATCAAATACATATCATTGTTCACCAGATACGGCGTCATAAACAATGAGATGCGTGAAAATCTGCCGCATCATGCATGACATTTAAATTTATTAACGTATTCGCAACATACTTCGCAGACAGTATTCGCATATGCTACAAAGTTATATCATTGTACGACATATAGTGCAAGTGACATGAAGTTATAATCAATGCGAAACGTCAAAATATGCTGCATCATGCGTGAAGTTTCAATACATTTATTCTTCACTACTAAAAGAGACTCTTACAGTCGAGTAAACTAAAGGAAATCCTTGATACCTGGCGACGATTTTGACGCTGTGAAACGCAAGCGGCTGCAGGCGAAAACAACAGCTGTCCACAGAGTCATGAAGAAGCGTTACTATAGATTCGTTTACAAAATCGCGTTGTAGACACGCAAACAGTTGCTCGCGGCGCACTGACCTGCCCGGTATACTGTAATAATACATTTGCACGTTATGCAAATTTCTTTTTACAACTATTTTATAATTTGAAAGGTTTTTTTCACAAATATATCGAAATGATTTTTTTTCTTAAAGACACAATAAACACGGTTCATTTTTGTTTTCGTGTCTAATATACAATTGGCAAACTGAATACCCGGGTAATGCAGGGTTTGTCACCTAGTAGTTAAATAATTTAAATGACTGCCAGGAAACAGTAGAGATTCCCTAACAAAAGGTGTGCAGTTAAATAATGTTCTTCCTAATATAGACCAGTGGTTATGTCTAGTATAGGTGAAAGATGTTCCGTTAAAAACAAAATAAACATTCCTTGCGAAAGACGTATTTGTCCTTATTTACATTATAAACTTACTTCAAGTAGAATCTGAGGAAGAACGACTGTAAATATTAACAGTTCAATTACTTTGTTGACGTTGGATATTACAGCTGCATTTGGGAACAGCTACGAGCCAAAACCGGGTAGTAACGCAAAATAAATGTTAAAGTAATGTTCAGATACAGCATTAGTAGTGTATTCCTTGACACCGTCAAGTCAATTGCATCTCTAGGCGTAACGTTGCAAAGCAATATGATACGGAGCGAGCACGTAAAGATGATACGAAAAGCGATGGGTCGAGTTTGATCTATTGAGAGAATTCTATGAAAATGTAGCTCACCTGTAAAGCACACCGCGTAGAGAACACAAGTGCGAACCATTCTTGAGTATCTTTTGGGTATGTCTTTACGTTTGGCTTTCAGGAGACAACAGAAGTTACAAAAGTGCGGAATTAACATAATTGCAATTTTCACAGTAGAACAATAAAAAAGAGTTCGATCCATAAACGTAAAGTTCGTACTGCAAAATAAAAACAGTAAAAGATGAGCACCAAACATCGAGCAGTAGTTGAAACAATATCAAGTTAACATCTGCGCATATTTCGCAGTAGCTCTCTTGTGTATTGCTCGAGTGCTTCTGACTGCGACGATGTCGGATTAAAGGAAGACGTCGAAGCAATTCAGAAGCGAGCTGCAAGATTTGTTACCGGTTCATTCTACCAAGACACGAGCCTTACCTGGATGCTTCTTCAACTGAAATTGGAATCCCTGGAGGGAAACATTCTTGGTAAAATTCAGAGACCCAGATTTTGCGGTTGACTGCATAACGGTTCTGCTGCCGCCAACGCATAATTCGAGTAAGGATCACGAAGACAAGGTAGAGGAATTAGGCCCGTAGCGAAGCACAGCCACAGTCATTTCTTCTCACGCTCCATTTGCGAGTGCAACAGGAAAAGAGAATGGTCAGCAGTGGTACAAGGTAACCTCCGCCATACACCTTACTGTGGCTTGCGGAGTATTTATGCAGATTTAGAAGTAAAAGTTCGACTTATTCCAATGAATTTAACGGCCAATGATGAAAATGGCTTTAATTGACGTTCTTCCCAAACTTGTATATTCATTACCTACTAAATGGTATGTATTTTGTTTTAAATGTCTTTGTTTTAAACGTCATGAAAGACCTCAACAAGGAAGAAAAAGACACTGTCTCACTGAACATTATACCCACCGAACAATGGATAAATCATTACGCAGTCTTGGGGTGTAAACAGAAGGCCGAAGATGACAATGGAGAAAGTATGTACGATGAAATAGTAGATCCAGTTACTATGGGCGAACTTCAAGAGGCTTTGAAAGCATGAAGGACAGAAAAGCTACTAGAATAGATGAAATATATGCAGTGCTAATTAAATATGGAGGATTACCACAAGATAAAACACTTTTACAATTAATAAACGAATGTTGGACAAACTGTAAAATCCCAGACCCTTGGTGTACAGCGGAAGTAATCTCTCTTTTCAAAAAATGGAAACGTAATGACTGTAAAAACTGTCGTGGCATCAGTCCTCTAAACGCTGGCTGCAAACTGTACTCAAAGATAATCAATAACTCCATGAAGAACATCACAGAAGCTATTATTTCGAAGAACAAACTGGATTTAGATCAGGTCTTCATGTACAGACAATGTGTTTGTTGTTAAAAATATTGTAGAGAAACACAGAGAACTTAATATAGAATCCCATACGGCCTTTATCGACCTTGCGAAGGCTTCTGGCAATGTGAGTCGTGACAGGCTATAGAAGATTATGTCTGAATGTGGATATCCCTATCGTCTAATAGAGCTAGTGAAGAGTCTTTACATAAGCACATGCATTGTAATCAACACAGATAGGAATTGATTAGAAGAAATAACTATTATCCAAGGTGTTAGACAAAAGTGTGGTGTATCGCCTAGAAATTCCAAGTTGTCTGTGGCGCCATTAGCATAACATTGGGCAACAAAGTACGAAAATAAACAATCATGAAATTCTGAAAAAGAAACCCAGAATATAAATTCAAACAGCAGAGATGAGGTTCCTAAGAAAGGCTGCACAATAAGAGATATCATTAGAAACGAATCATGCATAAATGAATGAATGCATGAATGAATCAAAAAATTCAAAACATCGTGAAGACTGGAGGCAACACTGCATGAGAAAGCCAGGTCACAGAATTCTTCGGAAGATCCTGAAGTGCAAACCGAATGCGAAAAGAGGTATTGGAAGACCTCGAAAAAGATGGGACTGATTTTGTTTGAGAGTTCGGAACAGGCAACATCCTAATCCTTGAAAGGAAGATGATGATGATGACAATATCTTTGATGTTGAATTTTTTTTTTGGCAGTTGTATAATCTTAAGTTGTTGTTGTGGTCTTCAGCCCAGAGACTGGTTTGATGCAGCTCTCCATGCTACTCTATCCTGTGCAAGCTTCTTTATCTCCCAGTACTTACTGCAACCTACATCCTTCTGAATCTGCTTAGTGTATTCATCACTTGGTCTCCCTCTACAATTTTTACCCTCCACGCTGCCCGCCAATACTAAATTGGTGATCCCTTGACGCCTCAAAACATGTCCTACCAACCGATCCCTTCTTCTAGTCAAAGTGTGCCACAAATTTCCCTTCTCCCCAATTCTATTCAATAACTTCTCAATAGTTATGTGATCTACCCATCTAATCTTCAGCATTCTTCTGTAGCACCACATTTCGAAAACTTCTATTCTCTTCTTGCCCAAACTATTTATCGTCCATGTTTCACTTCCATACATGGCTACACTCCATACAAATACTTTCAGAAACGACTTCCTGAAACTTAAATCTATACTCGATATTAACAAATTTCTCCTCTTCAGAAGCGCTTTCCTTGCCATTGCCAGTCTACATTTTATATCCTCTCTACTTCGACCATCATCAGTTATTTTGCTCCCCAAATAGCAAAACTCATTTACTACTTTAAGTGTCTCATTTCCTAATCTAATTCCCTCAGCATCACCCGACATAATTCGACTACATTCCATTATCCTCGTTTTGCTTTTGTTGATGTTCATCTTATATCCTCGTTTCAAGACACTGTCCATTCCGTTCAACTGCTCTTCCAGGTCCTTTGCTCTCTCTGACAGAATTACAATGTCATGGCCGAACCTCAAAGTTTTTATTTCTTCTCCATGGATTTTAATTCCTATCCAAATTTTTCTTTTGTTTTCTTTACTGCTTGCTCAATATACAGATAGAATAGCATCGGGTATAGGCTACAACCCTGTCTCACTCCCTTTCCAACCGCTGCTTCCCTTTCATACCCCTCGATTGTTATAACTGCCATCTGGTTTCTGGTTCAAATGGTTCAAATGGCTCTGAGCACTATGGGACTTAACTGCTGAGGTCATCAGTCCCCTAGAAATTAGAAGTACTTAAACCTAAGTAATCTAAGGACATCACACAATCCATGTCCGAGGCAGGATTCGAAACTGCGACTGTAGCAGTCGCGCAGTTCCAGACTGTAGCGCCTAGAACCGCTCGGTCACTCCGGCCAGCCATCTGGTTTCTGTACAAATTGCAAATAGCCTTTCGCTCCTTGTATTTTACCCCTGCCACCTTCATAATTTGAAAGAGAGTATTCCAGACAACATTGTCAAAAGCTAAATCTAAGTCTACAGAAGCTAGAAACAAACGTATGTTTGCCTTTCCTTAATCTATCTTCTAAGGTAAGTCTTAGGGGTCAGTATTGCCTCACGTGTTATAACATTTCTACGGAATCCAAACTGATCTTCCCCTAGGTTGGCTTCTATCTTATAAGACTACAAAAAAATATGTTATTAATTTGTCACCAAGTCATCTATGATGGGCAGAGTCCAGAATAAGTATTGACACATCCTGTGACTTACTATTTTGCGACTTTAAAGCCAATTTCGTCATTGCGGTTTTAATGGTCGCATGCCTCTGCTGCGATTTTCACTCACGTCTACGGTATTAACAGCCAATGGTGGACAAAGTGGTTTTGTCCTCCGGATACCACAATTTTCTGAGTTACCGTCGTGTTTGCGGTTCCTCAGCCTATTTGAGATAGCCACTGCTTAAACGTATGCCTCGCTGTGAGTCTGTTTCCCCTTCCCACGCGCTGGAGTCGGTCACCTCCCCAGACCTTCCTCTTCGTCGCTGTCCACTACGCGAGTCTCGCCTCCTGCCTTTGCGAAGGTCGCCACGAAGGCCGTTCGCAGCGGCAGCAGCTGAGGCTAAACGGTCTGATGTAGCAAAACCAGCCAGCCGCCTGCACTGAGCAGTAACGTGAAACCAGGCCGCCGCGCCTGGCTCTCCGACGCCGCTGATGCGCGGACAATATTACTGTGCACGTCTGGATATCGACTCAACGTTGTCCACCGCCAGCCAGCACACCCGAGACGGGCGCCATTATCTGGAGTCAATTCTGAAGCCACACCCTGGTTTCTCCTATAAATGAGAACAGCACTATAGTCAGGGCCGGTTCGCGAACATTTTTTAATACGAATGACACGTCATATGACGCTGCCTCCACCACACCCTCAGAAACTAGTATTCTTTGGCTTGTTGGTAGTACCTTGTGGCGTAAAATATCACTCACGTAGAGCGTGCGATGTCTAATTCTGCCTCTACCTAGCCGACGACTGATGGTCGCGATCGTTAAACCATGTAATCGTTATACATGCGACGGCATGTGCACCTAGTATGTTCACAAAAAAAAAAAAAAAAAAAAAATCCGGTGCTGATACGTCTGGTTCTGTTGGTGATAAAAAGGTAGCGCGAAGTGTTTTGGATAGCCCCTGGGCTACGAACAGTTTGTGTACCCAACAGAAGTATCGCATTAGTATCACTAACCTACATTTCAAGGTCACAGTGGGAATATCATAAACTTTCTCGGGCTTAGGCAGATGGAGGAAATCGGTTGGTTCTTTTTTCATTTGCTGTGGTCGACGACAGCTTCGATGGGACTTTTCAATGGCTCAAATGGCTGTGAGCACTATGGGATTTAACATCTGAGGTCATCAGTCCCCTACAACTTAGAACTACTTAAACCTAACTAACATAATGACATCACACACATCCATGCCCGAGGCAGGATTCGAACCTGCGACCGTAGCGGTCACGCGGTTCCAGACTGAAGCGCCGAGAACCGCACGGCCACACTGGCCGGCTTCTGAAAACACCACAAAAAAACTTTTTTTTAAAACTTCCTGGCAGATTAAAACTGTGTGCCCGACCGAGACTCGAACTCGGGACCTTTGCCTTTCGCGGGCAAGTGCTCTACCATCTGAGCTACCGAAGCACGACTCACGCCCGGTACTGACAGCTTTACTTCTGCCAGTATCCGTCTCCTACCTTCCAAACTTTACAGAAGCTCTCCTGCGAAACTTGCAGAACTAGCACTCCTGAAAGAAAGGATATTGCGGAGACATGGCTTAGCCACAGCCTGGGGAATGTCTCCAGAATGAGATTTTCACTCTGCAGCGGAGTGTGCGCTGATATGAAACTTCCTGGCAGATTAAAACCGTGTGCCCGACCGAGACTCGAAATCGGGACCTTTGCCTTTCGCGGGCAAGTGCTCTACCAACTTTTTTTTTTATTTTTTTTTTTTTATTTTTTTTTTATTTTTATAAAGCGGGCAAGTGTTCTACCATCCTTTTTTTTCCCAACTTTTTTTTGCGTTTTTTTTCTTTTACCTTTCGCGCTCTACCATTTTTTTTAAATAAGAAAATTTATAAAAAAAAACCTCTTGAACATGAAAATAAGAGACGACGTTCTTCATAAAATAGCACAATACCCTTTGAAAATGGAAAACAAAAGAGGTAGCTATATTTCCGCAAAGGCCTTCTATTTTTATTCTCTCTTCTTTTTTTTTTAACATAAAGGAGTATACAGTCTCACCATCAGCAGCAAACTCTTTTTTTTTAAGTCTTTTTTTTGTTTTTGTTTTGGGGGAGCACAGGAGAAAGAAAAACAAATAGGCTGCAGATAGAGAGCTATGTGTGAAAGGGATAAACATGTATAAGGAGAAAAAACTTAGAAGAGGAAGAGAAAAGAGAAGTGAAATAAAATAGGAATACTCTCCGCGCCATGCTCCACTTTGGCGCGCCATCAGAACAAAATGCATTCTATCATTGACCATTGAAGGGGAACGTGGGATCGTCCAGTCTTGGTTGGCAATGTTCGTTGAGATTCCAGGTTTGAGGCGGGTTGGTGAAAATACTCTGTAAATAGTTCGCGAAAGTGGCCCGATAGTGTCGATGTCGGCGAAGGGTGTGGTGACGTACTTGGAGGCGTGTCCAGAAGTCCGCCGGATCGACGATGTCGTCCCGGAAGAGGTAGTTGACAGCTATGCCACTGATCCATGTGACGGCGTGCCACTTAGCCGGTGGAAAGTAGGTCGTGTCAGGATATATCATAACAGTAGGAGAAACATGATGTGGTGGTACTCGGAGGTAGAAAGCCACAATCTTCTGTACGAGGGTCCAGACAGCTGCTGCTGGCCCACACTCAAAACGATGTAAATCTGTATCTTCGACATTGCATTTGAGGCACAGGGGTGAGTCCACCAGTGCAATACGATGCAGTTTCTGTCTTGTAGTATACTTGCCGTTGACGAGAAGGTACCACTTAGAGGTGGTGTCAGTGGTGTGATATGGTTGGTGGATCGTTTTCCAAACTGTAGACCATGAAACCTGAGGTTGACGTGTTTCGGCGGGGCTGCGTGGTGGAGACTCGACTGAGCTACCGAAGCACGACTCACGTCCGGTACTCACAGCTTTACTTCTGCCAGTATCCGTCTCCTACCTTCCAAACTTTACAGAAGCTCTCCTGCGCCATGTCTGCGCAATATCCTTTCTTTCAGGAGTGCTAGTTCTGCAAGTTTCGCAGGAGAGTTTCTGTAAAGTTTGGAAGGTAGGAGACGGATACTGGCAGAAGTAAAGCTGTGAGTACCGGGCGTGAGTCGTGCTTCGGTAGCTCAGATGGTAGAGCACTTGCCCGCGAAAGGCAAAGGTCCCGAGTTCGAGTTTCGGTCTGGCACACAGTTTTAATCTGTCAGGAAGTTTCATATCAGCGCACACTCCGCTGCAGAGTGAAAATCTCATTCTGGGAACTTTTTCTTACTTTATTTTCGGCATCACCAGCGAAACAGAACCCAGTCTAAGATTCCAAGATGGGTACGCTTGGCAGAGGCCAGAAATTTGTACGATATATTCCTAAGATCGCAATCTCTAAAATCCTTGAAAATTTTCTTGGTATCTTTACCCGTTTCCAAAATAATGAAATTCAAAGTTACCCGACTTCTGCGTGTAAAATCTGGAATGATCCCAAATGTAAGCGATAAATAACAGCAGAAAATTGCTCAAATTTTAAACAGTATGTTCTCTAGGCATCGATCTTGTACAGCCGTCTCCCCGTTTTCAAAAAGTCTTTATCCACTATCGAAAAACATCCCAAAAACTTGTTTTTTTCCACACCAAAACCTAGCCGTGGATTTCGAGACGGCTACACACAGCAAATGGCTGTAGTTTTTACCACGTGTTCCTAAGATTCCGATCTCAGACACTTTTGAGAATTTTCTTCGTATCTTTATTCGTTTCCTGGATACAGAAGACCAAATATACCCTAATTTTATACGTAAAATACGCGCGTAAAATGCAGTGTGAGGCGAAATGGTAGTTTGTAAAATGACGTAGCATGGACGAACATGCTGTGCGCTGCCTCCGTCATCATGAAGGAACTCCATGTTGTAGACCTGACGCACATGGAACATGTTTTTGCACCTAAAGTCCGGTTTGAGTATTCTGTGTTATTTCAATTTCACATAAGTAAACTGTCTAAATTTTAGAGACCAATAACTTCTTTTCATATGAGTAGTATGCCCTGCTGTAATAGGGAGAAGAAGGGAACCAGCGGGAAAAAAAATCCGAGTATAAAAGTGCAAATACGTTCCCGCAGATTTAAAAGATTTTGATCTGTAAATTGGGGTACTAGCTGGCTCATTCTACACTGCTCCATTAAAATTGCTAAGCACGAAGATGACGTGCTACAGAAGAGAAATTTAACCGACAGGAAAACGATGTTGTGATATGCAAATGATTAGGTTTTCAGAGCATTCACACAAGGTTGACGGCAGTGGTGACACCTACAACGTGCTGACATGAGCAAAGTTTCCAGCCGATTTCTCATACACAAACAGCAGTTGACCGGCGTTGCCTGGTGAAACGTTGTTGTGATGCCTCGTGTAAGGAGGAGAAATGCGTACCATCACGTTTCCGACTTTGATAAAGGTCGGATTGTAGCCTATCGCGATTGCGGTTTATAGTATCGCAACATTGCTGCTCGCGTTGGTCGAGATCCAATGACTATTAGCAGAATATGGAATCGGTGGGTTCAGGAGGGTAATTCGGAACGCCGTGCTGGATCCCAACGGCCTCGTATCACTAGCAGTCAAGATGACAGGCATATTATCCGCATGGCTATAACGGATCGTGCAGCCACGTCTCGATCCCTGAGTCAAAAGATGGGGACGTCTGCAAGACAACAACCATCTGCACGAACAGTTCGACGACGTTTGCAGCACCAAGGACAGTCAGCTAGGAGACCGTGGCTGCGTTACCCTTGACGCTGCATCACAGACAGGAGCGCCTGCGAAGGTGTACTCAACGACGAACCTGGGTGCACGAATGGCAAAACGTCATTTTTTCGGATGAATCCACGTTCTGTTTATAGCATCATCATGATCGCATCAGTGTTTGGCGACATCGCAGTGAACGCACATTGGAAGCATGTATTCGTCATCGCCATACTGGCGTATCACCCGGCGTGATGGTATGGTGTGCCATTGGTTATACGTCTCGGTCACCTCTTGTTCACATTGACGGCACTTTGAACAGTGGACGTTACATTTCAGATGTGTTACGACCCGTGGCTCTACCTTTCATTCTGTCCCTGCGAAACCCTACATTTCAGCAGGATAATGCACGACCGCACGTTGCGGGTCCTGTACGGATCTTTCTCAGCAGGATAATGCACGACCGCACGTTGTGGGTCCTGTACGGATCTTTCTGGATACAGAAAATGTTCGACTTCTGCCCTGGCCAGCGCATTCTCCAGATCTCTCACCAACTGAAAACGTCTGGTCAATGGTGGCCGAGCAATTGGCTCGTCACAATACGCCAGTCACTACTCTTGATGAACTGTGGTATGGTGTTGAAGGCGCATGGGCAGCTGTACCTGTACACGCCATCCAAGCTCTGTTTGACTCAATGCCCAGGCGTATCAAGGCCGTTATTATGGCCAGAGGTGGTTGTTCTGGGTACTGATGTCTCAGGATCTATGCAGCCAAATTGCGTGAAAATGTAATCACATGTCACTTCTAGTATAATATATTTGCCCAATGAATACCCGTTTGTCATCTGCATTTCTTCTTGGTCTAGCAATTTTAATGGCCAGTAGCGTACATTCCTCAACATTTTTAAAAACTTTCTCAAAAATTTCGGCACGCGGAAATATTCGTGCTTTCTTTGCTGAGAGAGTAGAAGACAGTGGCAGTGGCGAAGAGACGGAAAATTAATAAATACAGGAAGACAGCAGACGGCGGTTGGTGACAAAGAGCGGAGGAGGCAATAGCAGCGTGAGGAAGAGAGAGGGACACAGTGACAGTGGAACATAATTGACTTTGACAGAACACTGCTAGGAATCTGTGCAAGATTCAGACGGTGTCGCAACTGATAAGTCATGATCCGCAACAATATTCGGAAATAGCTCTTCTGTTTCTGGCTGGGATGGAAGTTGTTCCATGGAGTGACGAAGCACATTTTACACTACAGGGAGCATTGAATGCGCAGAACTACCGGATTTGGGGTACTATTAAACAGCGCGTGGAGCACAGAGATCCATTGCATTCGCAGCATGTGACTCTGTAGTGGTTCACAAAGACCTTTATTCCCGGTCCGTTCTTCTTTCGAGAGAATACACCGAGAGGGGCTGTCAGGTGTACGGTGACGTCTGCACGTTATGGGGAAGCACATCTTACATTACAGGGTGCAATGAATGCACAAAACTACCTCATTTGGCGTACTATTAAACAGCGCGTTGTGCACAGAGATCCATTGCATTCGCAGCATGTGACTCTGTAGTGGTTCACAAAGACCTTTATTCCCGGTCTGTTCTTCTTTCGAGAGAATACACCGAGAGGGGCTGTCAGGTGTACGGTGACGTCTGCACGTTATGGGGAAGCACATCTTACATTACAGGGTGCACAAAACTACCTCATTTGGCGTACTATTAAACAGCGCGTTGTGCACAGAGATCCATTGCATTCGCAGCATGTGACTCTGTAGTGGTTCACAAAGACCTTTATTCCCGGTCCGTTCTTCTGTCGAGAGAATACACCGAGAGGGGCTGTCAGGTGTACGGTGACGTCTGCACGTTATGGGGAAGCACATCTTACATTACAGGGTGCAATGAATGCACAAAACTACCTCATTTGGCGTACTATTAAACAGCGCGTTGTGCACAGAGATCCATTGCATTCGCAGCATGTGACTCTGTAGTGGTTCACAAAGACCTTTATTCCCGGTCCGTTCTTCTTTCGAGAGAATACACCGAGAGGGGCTGTCAGGTGTACGGTGACGTCTGCACGTCATCGAGAGCTCCCTGTACAGCACGCGAACCTTGCTTTGGAAGATCGCATCTGTGCGAAAACCACTATTTTCACGCAAGATGTGGCAACGTATCATGTCGCTCTTCATGTGAAAGATCTGCTTAGCGCAACCTTCCAGAAATGTGTTATCTCCAGAGGGTTTCCAGACGCGTCGCGTGCAAAATCATCTGATCTGAACCCATGTGACTTCTCGCTCTGGCTCTGGGGATATCTAAATTAAACACGTTTACCTGGGACGCGATCGGTCTCTACCTGATCTAAGGATCAGTATACAGGAACGAGTTGTGCAGATACCAGCAGAGCTGCTGCGAGCAACTGTTGATCACGTCTTCTTACTGATGCAGCATCTCGTCAACGTCTCCGGTGCTCATACTGAACAAATTCTGCAGGAGGCGGTTAATAATAAAATCAACATTACGATTTTCTTACTTGTTTGAACTTTTCCATTTATGTCCTATTCCTAAACCATTACGTCTTTCTTCTATCTTCATGGAGAAGGAGAAGATCGTTTTCATTTTTATGGCGACGACAAGATACTGTTATTACTCAGCTTAGCCGCAAGACCGTGGAGGGTGGTACATGTGACGTGAAGTATAACTGGTCAGCATTTCCACCCGGAACGTGCGAGTGTAAGTCGGACTTTCCTTGATCCGCCTAGGTGGGTCGTGTCGTCGGATTTCCTCCTACCTGTGCGCGGTGCAGCTCTCGTAAATGTCGTCCCGTGCAGATTCTTCCTTGGCGCATTGGATGTCTCTGTCGGTGGATGCTAATTATCTGAAACTGCTGTAGATCAACTTTGGGGTATCTATTTACTCGAAATTAACATTCAGAATGCCGTAAAATCACTTTTATTCCTATTAGATCAATAATGAAAACACTCATGTCACAAACTAGTCGTAACCGAGAGCATGGCTACCATCGAACAAGACAGCAAGAGCTCTTAACGCCAACTGCCGACTTTGGCGCGCAGTCCGTATCTCTTACTAGTTTCGTCACAGTTCGTGGATTTCCGATCAAATTCGTACTTACTGAGATATGCATTTGTTAATGAACAGGTGCGAATTTTAACGAGGCAAAATTATGATAAATAGTTTTAAACATCCAGAGGCTCCTCGTAGTATTAATGTTCTCATAAATGACTTTAATTATTAAATATAAATAAACAAAATCAGTGACTTTGGCGCCAAGATGGCGGTACTTCCCGTCATGTATATTTCCCAGGCTGACGTTTGTTGTTACGGTCCGGCGCCGAGCCCAACCCTACTACGCACTATATATGGTCGCTTCGTCACCTACCCAGCCAGCGTGGAAAATGCTCTCCGACTCATGGTCGGCTACGGACTGCGGCACTTCCTAACTATTGTGAATACATCAATAAGAGACAATAATTTATTAAAACTGGTAAAGATGTCTTCCTCACGTAAGAGGCACCATACAAGTCGTTTCTTCAATTTCCTGAGGGTTGCACAGCACGTTTCAGAGTTGATCGTTGCACCATCAGGGAGTTATCGAAATAGATGACAGAGAGATAGAAAAACAATTAAAATCGCTAAAAAAAAGGAAAAACCGCTGGACCTGATGGGATGTCTGTTCGATTTTACACAGAGTACGCGAAGGAACTTGCCCCACTTCTTGCAGCGGTGCACTGTTGCTCTCGAGAAGAGCATAGCGTTACAAAAGATTGGAAAAGGGCACAGGTCATCCCCGTTTTCAAGAAGGGACGTCGAACCGATGTGCAGAACTATAAACCTATATCTCTAACGTCGATCCGTTGTAGAATTTCGGAACACGTATTATGTTCGAGTATAATGACTTTTCTGGAGATTAGAAATCTACTCTGTAGGAATCAGCATGGGTTTCGAAAAAGGTAGTGTGAAACCCAGCTAGCGCTATTCGTCCACGAGACTCAGAGGGCCATAGATACGGGTTCCCTGGTAGATGCCGTGTTTCTTGACTTCCGCAAGGCGTTTGAAACAGTCCCCTACAGTCGTTTACTGAACAAAGCAAGAGCATGTGGACTGTCAGACCAATTATGTGATTGGATTGAAGAGTTCCTAGATAACAGAAAGCAGCATGTCATTCTCAATGGAGAGGCGTCTTCCGAAGTAAGAGTGATTTCAGGTGTGCCGCAGGGGAGTGTCGTAGGACCATTGCTATTCACAATACACATAAATGACGTTGTGGATAACATTGAAATTCACTGAGGCTTTTTGCCGATGATGCTGTAGTATGTCGAGCGGTTGCAACAATGGAAAATTGTACTGAAATGCAGCAGGATCTGCAACGAATTGACGCATGGTGCAAGGAATGGCAATTGAATCTCAATGTAGTCAAGTGTAATGTACTGAAAATACACAGAAAGAAAGATCCTTCACCATTAAGCTACAATATAGCAGGTCAGCAACTGGAAGCAGTTAATTCCATAAATTATCTGGGAGAGAGCATCAGAAGTGATCTAAAACGGAATGACCATATAAAATTAATCGCCGGTAAAGCAGATGCCAGACTGAGATTCATTGGAAGGATCCTAAGGAAATGCAGTCCGAAAACAAAGGAAGTAGGTTACAGTACGCTTGTTCACCTGCTGCTTGAATACTGCTCACCGGTGTGTGATCCGTACCAGATAGGGTTGATAGAAGAGACAGAGAAGATCCAACGGAGAGCAGCGCGCTCGTTACACTATCATTTAGCAATCGCGTAAGCGCTACGGAGATGATAGATAGACTCCAGTGGAAGACTCTGCAGGAGAGACAAAACACTCGTTCGACCTATACTTGAGTATTGCTCATCAGTGTGGCATCCGTACCAGATCGGGTTGACGGAGGAGATAGAGAAGATCCAAAGAAGAGCGGCACGTTTCGTCACAGGGTTATTTGGTAACCGTGATAGCGTTAGGGAGATGTTTAACAAACTCAAGTGGCAGACTCTGCAAGAGAGGCGCTCTGCATCGCGGTGTAGCTTGCTCGCCAGGTTTCGAGAGGGCGCGTTTCTGGATGAGGTATCGAATATATTGCTTCCCCCTACTTATACCTCCCGAGGAGATCACGAATGTAAAATTAGAGAGATTAGAGCGCGCACGGAGGCTTTCAGACATTCGTTCTTCCCGCGAACCATGCGCGACTGGAAAAGGAAAGGGAGGTAATGACAGTGGCACGTAAAGTGCCCTCCGCCACACACCGTTGGGTGGCTTGCGGAGTATAAATGTAGATGTAGTGGTAGAGACGCTCAGTAGCTCGGTACGGGCTTTTGTTAAAGTTTCGAGAACATACCTTCATCAAGGAGTCAAGCAGTATATTGCTCCCTCCTACGTTTATCTCGCGAAGAGACCATGAGGACAAAATCAGAGAGATTAGAGACCATACAGAGGCATACCGACAATCCTTCTTTCCACGAACAATAGGAGACTGGAATAGAAGGGAGAACCGAAAGAGGTACTCAAGGTACCCTCCGCCACACACCGTCAGGTGGCTTGCGAAGAATGGATGTAGATGTAGATGAAGGAGGCCATTAAAGAGAATAACTCCTTCAGAGCTGCATAAGGCAGCCGCCATGACTTTGAATTTCTTCGGAGCAGAAGTGGTGTGGCGCCACTCCATGGATTGCCGTTTTGTTTGCGGTTCGTCGTGATAAACCTTTATTTCTTGGCATGTGACGATGTTATACAAAATATTGTCACGATCAGTCTCGTAACGTGCAAGCAACTCCGCAGAGGCGGTCCTTCGCAGCGCTTTATGGTCTTCTGCTAGCCAGCAAGGGACCCACCTTTGAGTACCGCAGCTGATGGACGAGTGTGTCAGCGCTACCACCGGAGAAGTCCAGTTCAGCAGTCAGGTGTTTGACTATGATCAGTTGATTAACTTTAATGAGAGTGTCCGCACGTTCCAACATTACAGCAGCCCCAGCTGTGTGTAGCTGGCCGAAACGCACGAAATCGCAGAGGTTTGCCCGATGTTGTTGAGATGATGACAGGCGCCTCGCCCAACGACAGGCCGTGCTATTGTTCACTGCCACGTCTCGCTGGGCATTCTGCAAGCGCCTACGAATATAACACAAGCTCTGGTTTTCCGCCAGAAGAAACTGAGGTCTGAGCACTATGGGACTAAACATCGGAGGTCATCAGTCCCCTAGAACTTAGAACTACTTAAACCTAACTAACCTAAGGACATCACACACATCCATGCCCGAGGCAGGATTCGAACCTGCGACCGTAGCAGTCGCGCGGTTCCGGACTGAAGCGCCTAGAACCGCTCGGCCACAAGGGTGGCCAGGGGAAACTCAATTTCCTGAGGGAAGCACAACACACTGGCTAAGTTCCACGGAAGCTCGAAACTTAGTGCGGACGTCAATGCGAGATGCTTTGAATAGTTTCCACAATGAAACATAGTCTCAAAATATGGTAGAAAACTCGAAGAGATTCTGATCGTATGTAGGGTACACAAAAAAAAAGAACAGTCAATACCGTCACTTCGTGATAGCGACGGAAATGTTACCGATGATGGTGCCACTAAAACCGAGTTACTAAATACAGTTTTCCGTAATTCCTTCACGAAAGAAGACGAAGTAAATATTCCAGATCATAAAGGTAGATATCTTAGGTGTGAGAAACAACTCAAATCACTTAAAAAAGGCATGTCTTACGGTCCAGATGGTATACCAATCAGTGTCCTTTCAGAGTATGCAGACACAATAGCGCCTTTCTTAGCAATCATATACAACCGCTCACTTGACGAAAGGTCTGTTCCTAAAGACTGGAAAATAGCACAGGTCACACTAATATTCAAGAAAGGTTTGAAATACAGACCCAAATCACTGACCTCAATTTGCAGTAGGATTTTGGAGCATTTACTGTACTCGAGCATTATGAATCACCTTGTAGAAGCCGGCCGCAGTGGTCTAGCGGTTCAGGCGCTCAGTCCAGAACCGCGCGATTGCTACGGTCGCAGGTTCGAATACTGCTTGGGCATGGATATGTATGATGTCCTTAGGTTAGTTAGGTTTAATTAGTTCTAAGTTCTAGGGGACTGATGAGCACAGATGTTAAGTCCCATAGCGCTCAGAGCCATTTGAACCATTTTTTGCACCTTGTAGAAAATGACTTATTGATACATAACCAACACGGATTCAGAAAATATCGTTCTTGTGTAACGCATCAGGCTCTTTATACCCATGAAGTAATGAGTGCTGTTGACAAGGGATCTCAGATCGATTCCATATTCTAGGATTTCCAGAAGGCTTTTGATGCCGTTCTCACAAGCGACTATTAATCAAATTCCGTGCATATGGAGTATCGTCTCAGTTGTGTGACTGGATTCGTGATTTCCTCTCAGAGAGGTCACAGTTCCTAGTGATGGACGGTAAATCGTCGATTAGAACGTAAGTGATATCTGGCACTCCGCAAGGTAGTGTCATAGGCCCTATGCTGTTCCTGATTTACATAAATGATGTAGGTGATAATTTGAGCAGCCCCATTAGATTGTTTGCAAATGACATTGTAATTAACCGTCTAGTAAAATCATTAGACGATCAATTCCAATTACAAAATCAACTAGCCAGAATTTCTGTATGATGCTAAAAGTGGCAATTGGCACTAAACAAAGAAATGTGCGAAGTAATGCACATGGGTACTAAAAGAAATCCGATAAATTGTGGGTATACGATAAATCGCAGAAATCTAAGTACTGTCAATTCGACTAAATACCTAGGAATTAGAGTTGCGAGCAATTTAAATCGGAAAGACCACATACACTCCTGGAAATGGAAAAAAGAACACATTGACACCGGTGTGTCAGACCCACCATACTTGCTCCGGACACTGCCAGAGGGCTGTACAAGCAATGATCACACGCACGGCACAGCGGACATACCAGGAACCGCGGTGTTGGCCGTCGAATGGCGCTAGCTGCGCAGCATTTGTGCACCGCCGCCGTCAGTGTCAGCCAGTTTGCCGTGGCATACGGAGCTCCATCGCAGTCTTTAAAACTGGTAGCATGCCGCGACAGCGTGGACGTGAACCGTATGTGCAGTTGACGGACTTTGAGCGAGGGCGTATAGTGGGCATGCGGGAGGCCGGGTGGACGTACCGCCGATTGCTCAACACGTGGGGCGTGAGGTCTCCACAGTACATCGATGTTGTCGCCAGTGGTCGGCGGAAGGTGCACGTGGCCGTCGACCTGGGACCGGACCGCAGCGACGCACGGATGCACGCCAAGACCGTACGATCCTACGCAGTGCCGTAGGGGACCGCACCGCCACTTCCCAGCAAATTAGGGACACTGTTGCTCCTGGGGTATCGGCGAGGACCATTCGCAACCGTCTCCATGAAGCTGGGCTACTGTCCCGCACACCGTTAGGCCGTCTTCCGCTCACGCCCCAACATCGTGCAGCCCGCCTCCAGTGGTGTCGCGACAGGCGTGAATGAAGGGACGAATGGAGACGTGTCGTCTTCAGCGATGAGAGTCGCTTGTGCCTTGGTGCCAATGATGGTCGTATGCGTGTTTGGCGCCGTGCAGGTGAGCGCCACAATCAGGACTGCATACGACCGAGGCACACAGGTCCAACACCCGGCATCATGGTGTGGGGAGCGATCTCCTACACTGGCCGTACACCTCTGGTGATCGGCGAGGGGACACTGAATAGTGCACGCTACATCCAAACCGTCATCGAACCCATCGTTCTACCATTCCTAGACCGGCAAGGGAACTTGCTGTTCCAACAGGACAATGCACGTCCGCATGTATCCCGTGCCACCCAACGTGCTCTAGAAGGTGTAAGTCAACTACCCTGGCCAGCAAGATCTCCGGATCTGTCCCCCATTGAGCATGTTTGGGACTGGATGAAGCGTCGTCTCACGCGGTCTGCACGTCCAGCACGAACGCTGGTCCAACTGAGGCGCCAGGTGGAAATGGCATGGCAAGCCGTTCCACAGGACTACATCCAGCATCTCTACTATCGTCTCCATGGGAGAATAGCAGCCTGCATTGCTGCGAAAGGTGGATATACACTGTATTAGTGCCGACATTGTGCATGCTCTGTCGCCTGTGTCTATGTGCCTGTGGTTCTGTCAGTGTGCTCATGTGATGTATCTGACCCCAGGAATGTGTCAATAAAGTTTCCCCTTCCTGGGACAATGAATTCACGGTGTTCTTATTTCATTTTCCATGAGTGTAGATAATATTATGGGGAAGGCGAAACAAAGACTGCACTTTGTTGGCAGAACACGTAGGAGGTGCGACAAACCCACTAAAGAGACAGCCTACATTACACTTGTTCGTATGTGCTGGAATATTGCTGCGCGGTGTGGTATCATTACCAGGTAGGATTTACGGAGGACATCGAGAAAGTGCAAAGAAGGGCAGCTCGTATCGTGTTATCGCGCAATAGGGGTGAGAGTGTCACTGATATGATACGCGAGTTGGGGTGGCACTCACTGAAAGAAAGGCGGTTTTCTTTGTGGCGAGATCTATTTACGAAATTTCAATCAGCAACTTTCTCTTCCGAGTGCGAAAATATTTTGTTGACACCCTCCTACATAGGGGGAAATGATCATAACAATGTAACAAGAGAAATCAGAGCTCGAACGGTCAGCCGCGGTGGCCGTGCGGTTCTAGGCGCTTCAGTCCGGAACCGTGCGTCTGCTATGGTCGCAGGTTCGGATCCTGCCTCGGGCATGGATGTTTGTGATGTCCTTAGGTTAGTTAGGTTTAAGTAGTTCTAAGTTCCAGGGGACTAATGACCACAGCAGTTGAGTCCCATAGTGCTCAGAGCCATTTTTTAGAGCTCGAACGGAAAGGTGTAGGTGTTCCTTTTTCCCAAGCGCATTCGAGAGTGGAATGGTAGAAAAGTACTATGAGAATGGAAAATGGTTCGATGAACCCTCTGCCAGCCACTTAAGTGTGAATTGCAGAGTAGCCATGTAGATGCATTCACAGCGCCAGATTTACGCCTGGTGGCCAAAACTGGAACTAATTTTCTCCAGTGTAAGTCAGTTTCGCATTAACCTATCTGAACTTAATGATGCTATAAGGGGCTGAAGCGAGTGTTCATCGGAGACAAGGGCAAAGTGAGGAGTACCCAAGGGACGTGTGATAGAACCATATATATTTACGGTGAACAGGATGGGCAGCGATCTGCAGTTGTTTACTGACGATGCTGCGGTGTACTGCAAGGTGTCGAAGTTGAGTGACTATTGGGAGATACAGTATGACTTAGACTAAATTTCCAGTTGATGTGACGAATCGCAACTACCCCTAAATGTGAAAAAATGTAAGTTAATGCGGATGAGTAGGAAGGAAAAAACCTGTAATGGTCGGATACAGTATTACTAGTGTCCTGCTTGACACATTCCAGTCGTTTAAATATCTGGGCGTGATTGTAAAGCGATATGAGGTGGAACGAGCATGTGACGACTTTGGTTAGGAAGGCGAAAGGTCGACTTTGGTTTATTGGGTGAATTTTCGGAAAGAGTGATTCACCCGTAAAGGACAACGCACATAGGACGCTGGTGCAACCAGTTGAGAACTGCTCGAGTGCTTGGGTTCCCACCAGGTCGGATAGAAGGAAGACATTGAAGCAGTTCGGAGGCGGACTGCTAGATTTGTTGCCGGTAGGTTCGAGCAGTAGGTAAGTGTTAAGGAGATGCTTCGAGAACTCAAACGGGAATCCCTGGTGGGAAGACGACTTCCTTTCCGAGGAACACTTTCGAGAAAATTTAAAATTCCGGCATTTTTTAGTTGACTGCCGATAGATTCCATTACCGCCAACATACTGGGTGGTCAAAAAGTCAATTGTTGTTGTTGTTGTGGTCTTCAGTCCTCAGACTGGTTTGATGCAGTTCTCCATGCTACTCTATCCTGTGCAAGCTTCTTCATCTCCCAGTACTTACTGCAACCTACATCCTTCTGGATCTGCTTAGTGTATTTATCTCTTGGTCTCCCTCTACGATTTTTACCCTCCATGCTGCTCTCCAATGCTAAATTTGTGATCCCTTGATGTCTCAAAACATGTCCTACCAACCGGTCCCTTCTTTTTGTCAAGTTGTCCCACAAACTCCTCTTCTCCCCAATTCTATTCAATACCTCCTCATTAGTTATGTGATCTACCCATCTAATCTTCTGTATTCTTCTGTAGCACCACATTTCGAAAGCTTCTATTCTCTTCTTGTCCAAAATAGTTATCGTCAAATGGTTCACTTCCATACATGGCTGCACTCCATACAAATACTTGCAGAAATGATTCCTGACACTTAAATCTATACTAGATGTTAACAAATTTCTCTTCTTCAGAAACGCTTTCCTTGCCATTGCCAGTTTACATTTTATATCCTCTCTACTTCGACCATCATCAGTTATTTTGCTCCCCAAATAGCAAAACTCCTTTACTACTTTAAGTGTCTCATTTCCTAGTCTAATTCCCTCAGCATCACCCGACTTAATCCGACTTCTTTCCATTATCCTCGTTTTGATTTTGTTGATGTTCATCTTATATCCTCCTTTCAAGACACTGTCCATTCCGTTCAACTGCTCTTCCAAAAGTCAGTATAAATTTGAAAACTTAACAAACGAAGGAATAATGTAGATAGAGAGGTAAAAATTGAAAAAATGCTTGGAATGAAATGGGGTTTTATTAGAACAAAAAAAAGAACTAAGTTCACAAAATGTCCGACAGATGGCGCTGGACAGCAAACCGTCACTGATTGCGCATGACAATCGTGTATAAAAGGAGCTGTAATGAGAGTGAAACGTCCCCTTAGAAAAATTATACATGACTGTGCTTAAACTGACACGCAATATTTTTAGCGCAACGCAATCTGACTTTCAATAATCCCTACAAGAGAATGTCCCTGACTAAATTAACCTATACGTTTCACAAATCACTTACCTCACAAAAATCTTCGTTACTCAAACTACTGCAATACAGCGAGCGCCACTACTGCCAGCTAAATAAAAGATTTTAACTACTGAGGCACTAACTACTGGTAGGCATAGTTAGCAAATAAAAGATTATGATAAAGAACAAACAATGTATTTACCTTAACAGTGTTCAAAAGTCATAATATATATCAGTTCATGACATCCAGTCTTACAAATGTACTGTCTCTGATGGACACACGTCCACATCATCCGCAATCAAAACCCCGCCATTTCTCTCCACACATCCACCACTGCTGGCGGCTCCCTCCAACTGCGCAACGCTACACGCCGTTAACGGCCAACTGCCCAACACTACAATAGCCAACAACAATGCAAACCAGCCACAGACTGCACACAGCACAGCCAGTGATTTTCATACAGAGCTCTACGTGGCGTTACCAATAAGAAAACCTAAACAGCCTACTTACATAGCCCCCATTCCCCCCCACAAAAAATTTTACAAATTGTTTTGGGCAGTGGCCAATACAGATTTGAAAAAAAATTTCATAATTACAATAACAAAGATATCAAATGAACACACTTATCGATACAATGTTGGTCAAAAGCTAAAATTTTCTCACAGTCCATAAAGACAGTCCTCATTGTTCATCACAGTAAAATAGCAGCGTTTTTCTCAAAGTCTGAGCAGTAAAAGAAAATGCACACAGAAGTAATGGATTTCCATGCAGTCTTGAAGTAGTAGTGTTGTCCTTCCAACGGAAAGACAATGCTGGCTCTTGACACGCAGACAGGTAATGGGCCACAACAGAGCAAACCCACCGCAGAGTCAGTCGAAATTTTGAAGAATATTGTTAGGTAGGTCATCACAGCGTAGACCCACTGTAGTGCTGGTAGAGATTACAGTATTGGTGGGCCACCAGAGGTGCAGACCCAGTGCAGTCATTGTAGAAATAATAGTATTGGTGGGCCATCAAAGATGCAGACCCACTGCAGTCCTTGTAGAGACGGCCTGCAGTCATCTGTTGCTACTGCTCAGGAGCACAATCACCATCGAAGAGTCTTGCGGAGAATATAGCAAGTCCATAAACAACCACATGTGCACTCACAAAGTTATCGGAATTGTCCTTAGAACCAGCAATGCTGTTAACCAGTCCCTTGATGAATTATCAACACACATGCAAGCACTAACAGTCCCAACTTCTCACATACGGTGCATATATCATGACCAACAGAAACTTGGCCGTAAAATGATACTTAATTTGAAGATCTGGTGTCTATACAACTATAAATTTACAACATAAGAATACAATTACAAAGGTACAAATTACATCATTACAACAGTACAGATAACATTTGTAGTAACACAGGCGTTACAAAAGATTAGAAATAAACATATACATCAGTGTTACAGGAATTATGACATAAGTAAATACATAAAATAATGGGAATAGTTTTCGAAACATTAATTTCACACATGAGCATTGAAACAGAACAGAATTAATAATGTCTATAAAAATCTTTACAAAGAAAATAACATATTATTAATGCAAATTATATTTGAGGATAACAGTATTCCTCATCATAGTGAATGTAGCTTAGTACTAGAAAAATCCTAGAACATAAATCGTATTAGCTAAACACATAAAGAGAGGAAAAACACAAATACACAAGAGTACACAAACACATAGTAGAATAAGACAGGGGGAAAGGACAGGGTTTGTTTTCAGTGTAACATTTGGTACTGCAGTCCAACACAAAACTTCATTCCATAGATCTTTCGTCTTATTTCAACATTTGTTTCCACCAAAAAAATCCTATCCAAGCATGCTTTCTGTATTTATATGTTCACATATTTCTTACCTCATTATTTATTTTCCATTATCTTACCTCATTATTTATTTCCGAGAAAATCCTACCTAAACCTGTTGTCTCTAAACCCTACTTTTTTGTTCATATCCTCTATCAAAATACTTTTTCGGCCATACCATTTTCTTATAGCTTCTCAATGCATTTCTTCCAATTCATCACAACTCGTTCTCTTATATATCATACCCTTTCTGAAGCTAACTTAAATCTATGGAGCTCAGATGCTAAACTAAGGGACGAGGCAATGCAACAGCACAAAACAATTAACACAAACAGCAATGACAAAAAAAATGGAAATTGGCAAAGCAAGCACCAGGAAATCTAAATTAGCAAAGCAATTGCAATATTAGAACTAATGTAAGGCACTGTGCAGCAAACAAGAAAAATAAATCAGTAGTAAAACTTGCTTAACAGAGTAATACAAAGTCAAATTCAGTAACATTATGCCTGGCCAACAGCAGCAGCAAATGCTATAACTTATACCTAAACATGAGAAAGCTCAAGCAGAAAAAATATTACACTAAAGACAACAATGCAAAAAAGGGAGATGTCTATTCACATCTTAATATTTATGTCATTAAAGTGATGCACCACAAGAAGTTATTCTACCAAAAAAATTACCAAGTAGTTGAAAAGAAAATTATGTATGCAGTAAAGGTTATTAATCCCTTCTTATTGTTCTTTCCTTTCCAAGTGCTCCTTTTTCGAAGAAGATGGACCATAAAATTATTATTTAATAGATCTGTTGACAGAAAGTGTTGACATTAGCAAATGAATTTAATTTTATTTTATAAAACTAATGCTGCAACACAGCTGGAAACCAGATATCAAATGAAATAAGCAACTATGAAAAGCAAAGCATAAAAATATCATTCAATAGTCATGTGGAATTTCATAAGTTAGTATAAATTCTCTCAATTCTCGTAGAAAGATGTTTGTCATAATCAGGTGTGCAGATGTAAGTATCTTTCCAAGTAATGAGCGTGTCGTATTTGCGATGCTTTCTGCAAAGGAATGTCAATAGCGAGGATAATGGCCTATTTTTTTTGCTCCACCTAATGGCTTTCTTTTGTGAGACGACTGCCTCTCAGGTGGGCACCCAAATGGGATTACGTCAAGGTCACTTACCTTTCTTACGAAATATTTACGACAGCAGTTTCAGCTACAGTGGCAGTCTCATATAAAAAAATTTCACAGGTTGAGAATTTGCGTTACAAATGTGTAGAAACAAAAGCCTATAAATATAACAGTGTCCAAAAAATTTTCGCCGGCATTGTGATACATTAGCATATACACACATTTCATCACTCCTAAACTACTATTCTTGGTTTCCAACATCCTTTTTCACAAACCCGAGCCGCTAACCACTACTCATTATTCCTTACCTTATTACACATATACATATTCGTCGACACGTCTTCAGTATTTCATCATAATAAATACATATCATAATAAATATTCCTCAACAGCATAATCGTCGTCGTAATAATAGCATTAAAACACCTCAGTCAAATATCAAAAACGTCATAGCTTACTACAATAACGTCAAAACCTAAAAAATATTCTCTGCTGATTTCAATAGTGTCACCCACCTCATATGTACTTTAAAAATCATGCTCCCATACAAATTACATCATTCAACACTCTCGTAGTATCACAATGGTTCCGAAAAAATATGAACAGTTCACACAGTACAGACAAAATACAGTTTCATAAGTGTGAAGTTATCCAACTGTGTAATTGTGTAAACATGTGTCACTGATGTAGTAAAAAAATGTTTATCTCTCAGTTAAATGATCAGATAGCTGTGTAGTTTATGAGTTACAGGGATATGGTATCGATGTCTAAAGTTGTATAAGCAAATACCATATTAGCTAGGGCTCTTTGTGCTTGCCAGACACATGGTACACAAAGTAGGCTTGTACCCCCTGAGGATTAATGTAATTATACCCTCAGGTGTTACAGATTACAGCAATGGAATGAAATATATCGGGGACAACCTTTGTATCATGGTAATTCAAAAATCTTTAAAAATAAATGATTTTAAGTACACAATTAATCACTCAGATACATGTCCTTTAGCGCTAAATGTGCTTCTTGCTGTAAGATAGTTCTGTGGGAGTGTCGTAGTTATCGTCCTCTGAAAGCTAAGTTCTGCAGAAGTCAATGTACTTACCTCATCATAAACAAAAGTGAAATGCTTTGTGTATAGATATCTTAGTTATTACGCTTATTGCCGTGATGAAGATAGTACTGTGCTGTAACCTATTGTTGTGCTACAGAAAAGGTTGTCTCATTGCAGCTATACCACAAAAGTTACTACTAAAACATGTCTTACTTTCCAGAATAATACAGAAAAACTGTGCAGATATAAAACAGAAACACCGCAAAAGCAACAATATAAATTGTGTCACATATTAGTAGCGTCGTGATATAATCATGTAGCTGTCAAAGAAACCAAATGCTAAGTCATCTTTAATCCCATACAAAGTACTTCAAATAAAGAATGTATTTTCAAGTAAACCAAAATGTTGCATTAAAATCTCATTAGCAGTACCTGTATATGTTCTAAGTATGTAATCCTTATAGTTGTTACGTAATCCTGCAACTAGCAAGCAAAAATTTACACACACAATAACACTGTGTCGTCTGTTCACTTTAACAATGCATTCGTAATTTCTGTTTAAATAAGTTCTCTTGGTTCTTGATGGGATATTTAACTTCAAACATTGTTGCATGTTAACGGTTTCTCAGTGTGACAAATTATACTAGTAGCGTGAAGTGAAAAAGTTTATGGCAAAGACAAAGTTAAAAAGCAGATTATTTTTCAATAAACGGTTTTACATGTGAAATGTGGTGTAAACCTTTACTCTTCCTAGTACGCAGAGTTTCAACTTCAACGGATTTATCATGTGGTATACGGTACATCGGTAAAGAATGATCAAATTTTTCTCAAGGTTAGCGTCTGTTATTTTTCTCTGAGCCAGCCGGCGCAAGTGGCTGCCTGCGGTGCGAGTCATTGTCTGCTATCTCTTTGTTGCCGTGCATCGTTATTGGGATTAGGAGACCTAACTTCTACAAATTCACGTTGCCGAGAGAGCCCAGCCCTCTTTGAATCCCGCCAGTTCTGATGAAATTCAGGTCTTTCGTTATGATTATATCGTCTGTCGTAGTGTCGGCATATTCCATAGTTTCTTTCTTGTCGGTCACGTGGTGGAGAATTTCTCCCCAAATCGTAACTGCGCGCTGGACCGTTGCCTCTGAAGTTATTCTGTCTCCCTTGATAATAATTATTTTGGTTCCCATATTGTCTGTTTCTATGATTGTTTCTGTTATATTCATACTTCGGAAATTCCATCTTTCTCTGTAACTATTACTTTGCCAGTGGTTGTCATATGGGTGGTGTCTGTTTTGGTCACGATTTGTGTTGTAAGTATAGCCTTGTCGTGTCCATTTATTATTTCTGTTATTGCGGAATTGTGACGGATGTGACCTGTAATTGTTTTGTTTCTGTTTTCGCGTCCCGCGATTGTCAGTGTCAATTTCCAATTCTTGTAACAGTCCCTGAAAAGATTCAATGTCGTCTTTGCAACGTCCTTCCCAAATAATATGTCGTAAATGTTCAGGCAATTTGATTAAGCAAATGCGGATGAGTTCTGAGGGGCTGTGAGGGTTTGACAGGTACTGTTTCTTGTGCAACATGTCTTCAAAATATTTCACAAGACTGGAAAATTCAGATTGTTAGAAATGTTTCATCATTATGATGCTATGTTTTACTCGGTCTTGTGTGGCTTGAGACCAATATGTTGAGAGGAAGGCATGATAAAATTCTCCTTCACTGTGACAGCCATGAATGACTGATCGCATTCTTATAGCTGGTCCAATCTCTAAGTAGCCACACGTAAATTCTAATCTGTGCTCTAATGACCAGTTGGGAGGAAAACAATGAGAGAATTGATGAAACCACGCTTGTGGATGAATATCGTTGCCGGAATTCTTAAATGTTTTGAATTCACGTGTAGTAATAAACAGCTTATAGTCAAAATTATCGTGTCGGCGAGTCGCATTCGGTCATTGTTAGGTCGTGTTGGCGGTTCCATCTCAAAATTCGGTGCACTTCGCCAATTTCTTTCATAATTTCCGAAATGCCCTGTGTTATTATTTTGTGGCTTTTCCGTATTTCTAAGTTCCTCTTCCCGTGTTGGAGCGCGAGTGTCCTCTGAAATATGTAATTCATGTATTACTTGTACCAACTGTTGCGTATTAATTTGATTCTGATTTTGTTTGAATTTCCAAATTTGTTTGTACTCTTCGGTGTCATTAAAGACTACCGGTCATGAGTCATTCAGATTATCATCTACCTTCGTAGATAAATTATTTAGCTGATCCAAAAGTTCGACTACTTTCTCTGATAATGAACTAATTTCCTCCATGTGTCTTTCTGAACCAATTTTTGGAGTATCTAGTGTGTCCTTTAAGTTTTCCTGACTTTTTGCAAGTAGCGTAACCGAATCGGTAGATGCAACTGAGTTAATTTTAGCCGAGAAGGTCTCATGATTTTCATGAACAATGGTTTGCACATCTTTTATGGCTGCTTCGTGATTCTGTAATGCATTTTCATGCCGCGAAAAGATAGGTTGAAAATGCTCACAAATTTGTGTTTTTACGTCATTACAGACTTTTTAACATTTCGATTCAATGTTTGTAACTCAGTAGTTAAATCTTCACGTGTGTGTTCAAGTGTGGTTTCTAACTTCCGAAGATTTTGTTCCATTGTGTCTAACTTTCGATGTTTTTGCTGTGTTTGTCTTTGATTTTGTTCCATTGTGTCTAACTTTTGAAGATTTTGCTGTGTTTGTCTCTGATTTTGTTCCATTGTGTCTAACTGTTGCTGTGTTTGTCTCTGATTTTGTTTCATTTGTTGAATTAATTGCAATAATAATGTATTAGTGTCTGGAATCTGTTCCTCTATGCTTTTTGGCAGTACATTTGCACCGGCAACATTCACATTTTGACAAGCAGAAATTGTGTCTTGACTTATTTGAGAAAACGGTGAGGACGCAAAACCTTAATCTACAGTATTTGCAAGATTGTGTCCTGTCATTTCGGATTCCTGAGGCGAACTGTTACCAACCGATCGATCGATAATGCTTCCCTGTTCACTAATTGTTTCACTGCCTACACCATTATTTGCAGCCCGCTCCATTTACCTATGCACAATCACCAAATTTCTACTTTGAACATTCGTTAATTCATTACTCGGCGGCGCTAACGCACTGCTTTCGTCTTCACTGTCATTTCTCAGTTTACTTTGGAGCCTAGTATTACGTTTTCCACACGCCATTATTGTCACAATATTTCACACGACAACACAGAAAAGCACAATTTGAAGAGGAAAATAAGAAAACACTTTAACATAGCATTGAAAATAATATCTCGTTGATTGCAAGCGCAGCTGCGAAATACTTGGCGCAAATCTACATGCATGCCACAACTGTTTTACTGTACAAGAATGAAAAACTACAACTACAAAGGAAATTCTCTCTACAATTACGCGCTAGCAATAAACAAAGGCTGGCCGGCCACGGTGGTCTCGCGGTTCTAGGCGCACAGTCCGGAACCGTGCGACTGCTACGGTCGCAGGTTCGAATCCTGCCTCGGGCATGGATGTGTGTGATGTCCTTAGGTCAGTTAGGTTTAAGTAGTTCTAAGTTCTAGGGGACTAATGACGACAGCAGTGCTCAGAGCCATATGAACCATTTTTTTAAACAAAGGCTGCACTAATTAAACAAACTACAAGAAAAAATCAGAAGATCCCAGTGAGGTATCCTCGGCTAAGGGTCGACATATGAAACTTCCCCTTAGAAAAATTATACATGCTTAACTGACACACAATATTTTTAGCGCAACGCAATCTGACTTTCAATAATCCCTACAAGAGAATGGCCCTGACTAAATTAACCTATACGTTTTACAAATCACTTACCTCACAAAAATCTTCGTTACTCAAACTACTGCAATACAGCGAGCGCCACTACTGCCAGCTAAATAAAAGATTCAAACTACTGAAGGCACTGATTACTGATAGGCGTAGTTAGCAAATGAAAGATTTTGATAGAGAACAAACAATGTATTTACCTTAACAGTGTTCAAAAGTCATAATATATATCTGTTAATGACATCCAGTCTTACAAATTTACTGTCTCTGATGGACACACGTCCAGATCGTTCGCTCTCAAAAATCCGCCATCTCTCACATCCCCACATCCACCACTGCTGGCGGCTCACCTCCAACTGCGCAACACTACGCGCTGTTAACATCCAGCTGCCCAACACTACAATGGCAGACAACAATGCAAACTAGCCACAGACTGCACACAGCACAGCCAGTGATTTTCATACAGAGCACTACGTGGCGTTACCAATAAGAAAACCTAAACAGCCTACTTACAAGAGAATCAGTTGCGCCAGCAGTCGCAGGTTGTTGACGTTACCTGACAAGGCGCTTTTAGTGAAGCTGTATTATCAGAATGGGGAATGTACTAGTTCAGTGTTACGATCCTATCGCTATAGGAAGAGGATTGGAACGGGTAAAGGTCCGTTGACAAATGCAGCTGTGGCGAGAATTATTTCGAAGTTTGAAGCCCCGGGTTCTTTAGACGATAGACTCCATAGTGGCCACCCGAGCACAGGCCGTAATGCTGCTGAGACAGTTAAGGAAGAAATGGAGACTGTAGCGGATTCGTCTACGCACAGGAAAGTCAGCGCTTGTGCAGTCGCACGTCGCACCGGCATTCCATACACTACTGTTTGGTTGGCACTTACGCGTACCCACCGATGCTATCCGTACAAAATCTATCGACATCATGAACTGTTACCTGGCGATTTAGTAAAGCGGAGGGCATTTGCGGTGTGGGCGTTTCAAAAGATGGCGGAAGATGACGATTGGTTGAGTAACGTGTTGTGGACCGACGAAGGTCATTTCACGCTCTGTCAACGCCCACAACTATAGAATTTGGGCTACCGAAAATCCTAGAACTGTCATGAAAACTCCACAGCACGACGAGAAAGTCACGGTATGGGTTGGATTTACCACATCTACCGTTATCGGGCCTTTTTTCTTCGAGGAAATGCGTGATTCTGGTTTTGTAACTGCTACTGTGACGGGTGTGAGGTACGCCGACATATTACATAATCGCATCATTCCCAGGCTGGCTGATAAACACCTGCTGAAACGTACGATGTTTATGCAGGATGGTGCTCCACCCCATATTGCTAGATGCTTGAAAGATCTCTTGCGAGCGTCGTTTGGTGATGATCGTGTGCTCAGCCGCCACTTTCGTCATGCTTGGCCTCCCAGGTCCCCAGACCTCAGTCCGTGCGAGTATTGGCTTTAGGGTTACCTGAATTCGCAAGTGAATCGTGATCGACCGACATCTCTAAGAGATGCTGACGTGATGACTAGGTGTTGTGTGCTGTTCTAAGGTTAGTTAGGTTTAAGTAATTCTAAGTTCTAGGGGACTGATGACCATAGATGTTAAGTCCCATAGTGCTCAGAGCCATTAAGGGATGCTGAAAGACAACATCCGACGCCAATGTCTCACAATAACTCCGGACATGCTTTACTGTGCTGTTCACAACATTATTCCACGATTACAGCTATTGTTGAGGAATGATGGTGGACATATTGAGCATTTCCTGTAAAGAACATCTTTGCTTTGTATTACTTTTGTTATCCTAACTATTGCTATTTGGATCAGATGAAGCGCCATCTGTCGGACTTTTTTTAACTTTTGTACTTCTTTGGTTCTAATAAAACCCCATGTCATTCCAAGCATGTGTGTCAATTTGTACCTCTCTATCTCTCTATCTTATTCCGTGATTTATTCAGTTTTCAAATTTATACTGACTTTTTGATCACCCGGACATTACACGTGAGGACCACAAGGTAAGATACGAGAAATTAGGGTAAATACGGAGATATATAGACAATCGTTTTTCGATCGCTCTATTTGCGAGTAAACAGGATAGGAAATGAGTAGTATTGGTACAGGGTACCCTCCGCCGAGCACCGCACGGTGGCTCGCGGAGTGTCGATGTAGATGTATATGCAGATTAACGCATTAGCACATGTAACATGTTTCGCAGCATACGACAATTGCAGCCCACTCTAGACCACTGTGAGTCACTGTACTTTGATTATAACTACCCGGCAGGTAATACAAATTTTACTCGACCTCACACTGGCTGTGGACGCCAACGGACTTAGAGAATGTGCCCGTTGCCGGGAGTCCACGGTTCCCAGGATGGCGCGTGAGGGGTGGGGACAGCTGTGATCCGCTACCGAGAAGAGGACGTCAGAACCCACGCGCGTCCTCTCGCATGTGGACACTTCCGCTCTTGGACGCACAGTGGAGGCGTGTGTGTCTTCCCGCCGCCGTTCCTCTGCTCCGCTGCCTCTTCTCGGACTCTGGGCGGCAGAACAGAAGAGATGTCAGAAGAGTAGAGGGCGGCGGCATTCCTCAGAGAACCAGAGCGGCCCTCTCCTCTTCTGAGAAGCGCCACGCCGCCGCACAGCAGCCCGGGCTGTCAGCGCCGGCCGGCCTCAGGAGGCGCCGTTCCGCGCAAACAGCCCGATCTGCAGGCCGCATGCGCCAAGTCTGCCTGCTGCCAGATACCGAGAATGGCCTTCTGAGCCCTGCCTTACTGGCGGCATCTCCAACAGAATTACCACCTCCAAGCCAGCCAGTCTCGGTCCAGGAAACATCCTAAATGGGAAAGCCTGCAAGCTGTCGCTTGCTTCAATCATAAATACATGTCCAAGTAACTCTAAATTATTATCTTTGCACAAAGAACAATATTATGTTCTCAATCATCTTCAAATTGTGCGGTACACTCTTAACTTTTATACAGGGTGAACATTCCTCACACACAAATAAAGAAAAGATGTTATGTGGACATGTGTCCGGAAACGCTTAATTTCCATGTTAGAGCTCATTTTAATTTCGTCAGTATGTACTGTACTTCCTCGACTCACCGCCAAATGGCCCAGTTGAAGGAAAGTAATGTTGACTTCGGTGCTTGTGTTGACATGCGACTCATTGCTCTACAGTACTAGCATCGAGCACATCAGTACGTAGTATCAACAGGTTAGTGTTCATCACGAACGTGGTTTTGCAGTCAGTGCAATGTTGACAAATGCGGAGTTGGCAGATGTCCATTTGATGTATGGATTAGCACGGGGCAATAGCAGTAGCGCGGTACGTTTGTATCGAGACAGATTTCCAGAACGAAGGTGTCCCGACAGGAAGCCGTTCGAAGCAATTGATCGGCGTCTTAGGGAGCACGAAACATTCCAGCCTATGACTCGCGACTGGGGAAGACCCAGAACGACGAGGACGCCTGCAATGGACGAGGCAATTCTTCGTGCAGTTGACGATAACCCTAATGTCAGCGTCAGAGAAGTTGCTGTGTACAAGGTAACGTTAACCACGTCACTGTATGGAGAGTGCTACGGGAGAACCAGTTGTTTCCGTACCATGTACAGCGTGTTCAGGCACTATCAGCAGCTGATTGTCCTCCACGGGTACCCTTCCGTGAATGGTTCATCCAACAATGTGTTAATCCTCATTTCAGTGAAAATGTTCTCTTTACGGATGAGGCTTCATTCCAACGTCATCAAATTGTAAATTTTCACAATCAACATGTGTGGGCTGACGAGAATCCGCAAGTAATCGTGCAATCACGTCATCAACATAAATTTTCTGTGAACTTTTAGGCAGGCATTGTTGGTGATGTCTTGATTGGGTCCCATGTTCTTCCACCTACGCTCGATGGAGCACGTTATCATAATTTCATACAGGATACTCTACCTGTGCTGCTAGAACATGCGCCTTTACAAGTACGACACAATATATGGTTCATGCACGATGGAGCTCCTGCACATTTCAGTCGATGTGTTCGTACGCTTCCCAACAACAGGTTCGGTGACCGATGGATTGGTAGAGGTGGTCCAATTCCGTGGCCTCCATGCTCTCCTGATCTCAACCCTCTTGACTTTCATTTATGGGGGCATTTGAAAGCCCTCGTCTACGCAACCCCGGTACCAATTGTAGAGACTCTTCGTGCTCGTATTGTGGACGGCTGTGATACAATACGCCATTCTACAGGGCTGCATCAGCGCATCAGGGATTCCATGTGACGGAGGGTGGATGCATGTATCCTCGCTAACGGAGGACATTTTGAACATTTCTTGTAACAAAGTGTTTGAAGTCACGCTGGTACGTTCTGTTGCTGTGTGTTTCCATTCCATGATTAATGTGATTTGAAGAGAAGTAATAAAATGAACTCTAAAATGGAACGTAAGCGTTTCCAGATACATGTCCACATAACACATTTTCTTTCGTTGTGTGTGAGGAATGTTTCCTGAAAGGTTGGCCGTACCTTTTTGTAACACCTTGTATATGAAGTTAGTGATTTTTGCACTTTCGTTGCCTATGTATTTCTCAACAGTGGCAAATTTAAGTTTACAAAACTAATGACAAGTTTTTATTCATCCTTTTATAACTGCAATCGAGCTGAAAAATCTTACAAAAAAATGACAAACATAAATCAGAAAAAGGGATGGTTCTTGACTGGCAAAGCATTCATTGGGGCGGAAGCTATACAAATTCTCCCCTTAATTAACCCATCTGCCGGCGGGAGTGGCCGAGCGGTTACAGACGCTACAGTCTGGAACCGCGCAGCCGCTACGGTCGCAGGTTCGAATCCTGCCTCGGGCCTGGATGTGTGTGATGTCCTGAGGTTGGTTAGGTTTAAGTAGTTCCAAGTTCTAGGGGACTGATGACCTCAAAAGTTAAGTCCCATGAGTGCTCCGAGCAATTTTTTTAATCAACCCATCTTACAACGCAATCTGAGTTCGTTTACATGAATCTACTGCAAGGCCGAATTCTATTCAAACTGAATCAGCTACGATCAAGAACACGACAAGCTATGGTTTACGGAGATCAGGGAGATGTGAATATCAGTTAACAAACCTCCCCCGGTACAGCAACATTTGACCCTTTGACCTTGATTTAGGCGGCAGCAGAAAATGGCACGTTGTGGGTGAGGAGCGGCGCGCTGCGGCAGCAGGAATATTCTGACGAGTTCACGAAAATTTTCAAACTACGTGGACTGGCGTTACGATTATTAGAACGCGGGAAACTTCCCTATAAGAGCCCTGAAATCCTGCAGATTTCAGTGTGAGGTGCACCCGTTCGCTGGTCTGACCGAACCAGCTTGACTCACAGTCACGTCGGTGCATGCTGGAATTGTCAAATGTCAGAGAGCCCACTCAGGACAAATAAGCTCATCCTCTTGACAAACGATATGTCTGAGATGATATGAAGTTCCACAGTTGGAGACTGCCGCCACTGCCTCTCAGTCCACCACACGTTGCAGACCACTAGGGAAAGACCTGAAGTTCTGCACCAGGGGAGAACCAGAAGACAAAGAAAACAAAGAATCACCATCACTTTCCACCAACCGTCGGAACGGGAGCCGAATTAGCAGAAAGAAGACCGCCTCCATGTTGTAAAAACCAATTTAACTATCCTCGCCGGCCGCGTGGGCGAGCGGTTCTAGGCGCTCCAGTCCGGAAACGTGCTGCTGCTACGGTCGCAGGTTCTAATCCTGCCTCGAGCATGGATGTGTGTGATGTCTTTAGGTTGGTTAAGTTTGAGTAGTTCTAAGTTCTACGGGACTGATGACTTCAGATGTGAAGTCCCAAAGTGCTCAGAGCCATTTGAACCATTTTGAAGAATCTCAAAGTAGCGAGCATGGAGTACATAAATGGGGATTGGGAATAACTGCCGCTTCGTGAGAATATGGGTTGGCTGGGAAGCGCGATGAATAGTGCAGTCTCCTCAAATTCGGGTGTGCGGCGTCTCTTTGGAGCACCGCAGTCACGTCTGCTAACGGTGAAGGTGCCCTTTCTTCAAACCGTTGCGTAACTGTAGCGAAAAGGTTATGCGATGGAGTCGGACGTTGTGGATAACGATCTAGATAAAGGCGACGAGCAGCTGTTCCATTACGGTGTTTCGCCGTACAGAAGGATCATGTCGGTGTAGTCTGCAAACGGGTAGTCAACAATGTTGCTCTAAAGACACGTGAATGGTGTTCGAAACAGGTCAGCGAGGCAGGAAAGACGTCAAATGTCATCAGTCGATCTGACGTAACCACCCTCCGTGACTACCCTTTTGGATACCTGCCTAGTAAAAATGTTTTGGAACGGCTGTAGCACGGAAACGGTACGTTTCCGGACATGGTCACCTGTTCAAAATAGTATGAACTCACTTCCCTATGGAAGTACTAGATACACTCCTGGAAATGGAAAAAAGAACACATTGACACCGGTGTGTCAGACCCACCATACTTGCTCCGGACACTGCGAGAGGGCTGTACAAGCAATGATCACACGCACGGCACAGCGGACATACCAGGAACCGCGGTGTTGGCCGTCGAATGGCGCTAGCTGCGCAGCATTTGTGCACCGCCGCCGTAGGGGACCGCACCGCCACTTCCCAGCAAATTAGGGACACTGTTGCTCCTGGGGTATCGGCGAGGACCATTCGCAACCGTCTCCATGAAGCTGGGCTACGGTCCCGCACACCGTTAGGCCGCCTTCCGCTCACGCCCCAACATCGTGCAGCCCGCCTCCAGTGGTGTCGCGACAGGCGTGAATGGAGGGACGAATGGAGACGTGTCGTCTTCAGCGATGAGAGTCGCTTCTGCCTTGGTGCCAATGATGGTCGTATGCGTGTTTGGCGCCGTGCAGGTGAGCGCCACAATCAGGACTGCATACGACCGAGGCACACAGGGCCAACACCCGGCATCATGGTGTGGGGAGCGATCTCCTACACTGGCCGTACACCTCTGGTGATCGTCGAGGGGACACTGAATAGTGCACGGTACATCCAAACCGTCATCGAACCCATCGTTCTACCATTCCTAGACCGACAAGGGAACTTGCTGTTCCAACAGGACAATGCACGTCCGCATGTATCCCGTGTCACCCAACGTGCTCTAGAAGGTGTAAGTCAACTACCCTGGCCAGCAAGATCTCCGGATCTGTCCCCCATTGAGCATGTTTGGGACTGGATGAAGCGTCGTCTCATGCGGTCTGCATGTCCAGCACGAACGCTGGTCCAACTGAGGCGCCAGGCGGAAATGGCATGGCAAGCCGTTCCACAGGACTACATCCAGCATCTCTGCGATCGTCTCCATGGGAGAATAGCCTGCATTGCTGCGAAAGGTGGATATACACTGTACTAGTGCCGACATTGTGCATGCTCTGTTGCCTGTGTCTATGTGCCTGTGGTTCTGTCAGTGTGATCATGTGATGTATCTGACCCCAGGAATGTGTCAATAAAGTTTCCCCTTCCTGGGACAATGAATTCACGGTGTTCTTATTTCAATTTCCAGGAGTGTATTTGTAAAGGGAATATTCATCCTGTATTCTACTCCATGCTCCGTAGCATTTTTCTCCAAGTTCCGAAAGCATCTCTCTACATACAGATATGACATATAGCTATACCAACACTCAAAACTGCATATCACGTTAAGCCGTCGGCACACGGACCGTGCTGTTGAACGTTAACGTTGAACGGGCCAAGTTCAACGTGCTGCTGAACGCTCAGGAACGATTCGACTTGTAGATACGGTACGTGGGCCCCAACGCACTGCAGCGTGATTTGAGGGATGTTTCTAGTTCGTAAATCACACTGTTTACTCAACGGGCGCGCGTAAAATTCCCACGTTAGCTCCATTAAAACGCACATTTCCTCCATCGCCCACGAGAAGGAAAATACCATGTCCAATCAATAACGACACAGGCATATAAAAGTTCCATTACAAACAGTGCGGTACAAATTTGGAATACTTCTCACCATAAGATAAACATTATTTCATCAGTCCCATATTTTAGTAAAACCCCAAGGTCAGTCTTACTTGATCACTGTTCCTACCCAGTAGCAGAATCTTTGCAACACGTGAATTTCGAAGCGTAGAAGGAAAAGGAACAAAATATCTCTATACAAGTAGCGCAGGCTGTCCTGTAGATTAAGCCAATCGAACAGTCACCCCTCAAAAAAAGGTGAACTTATATTTACATAACATCAAATATTATAGCATATACTTATATTAAAGTAATAATAAAGTATCAGAACCTAATAAAAAGGCGAATGTTAGGAAAAAAATTTGAAAGTATTAAGATGCAAACCACCGTCCCAACAACTACTTAATACTGGACAGGGACACTACTCATTACGCTAAACCATCAACACGCATGGTCAACGTATCTAATCACATTCTCTTACTCCTTGCTAAAAACGTTAATGGTAGATAATTATGATACTAATTGAAATTTAATTATAACAAATTGTACCAAGAACAATGCGTGTGGATCTTCAGTGTGTCGCTGCCTTCAAATAGCCTACTCCCATAATACGCAAGTTACTATAATTCTTTTGTCACGAATATGATGTTTCTCATTATTTTATTGGAACGAATCACACAGTTAACAACGGGATTTCCAGTGATTCACAATTTGGTGATGCTTCGAAACGCCAAATACAGGGTATTACAAAAAGGTACGGCCAAACTTTCAGGAAACATTCCTGACACACGATGAGGGAAAATATGTTATGTGGACATGTGTACGGAAACGCTTACTTTCCATGTTAGAGCTCATTTTATTACTTCTCTTCAAATCACATTAATCATGGAATGGAAACACACAGCAACAGAACGTACCAGCGTGACTTCAAACACTTTGTTACAGGAAATGTTCAAAATGTCCTCCGTTAGCGAGGATACATGCATCCATCCTCCGTCGCATGGAATCCCTGATGCGCTGACGCAGCCCTGGAGAATGGCGTATTGTATCACAGCCGTCCACAATACGAGCACGAAGAGTCTCTACAATTGGTACCGGGGTTGCGTAGACAAGAGCTTTCAAATGCCCACAAAAGAATTAACTTGCGACTTAAATTTCGCCTTTGCAAGATGCTCTAGGACTAGGTGGTAAGACTGTAATCAAGAAACAGGCCTGTGTTTAGAAAGAGTTGAGGACATCCGCAAATTTTTGAGTCACAGCATGCTACGGTGGTAGGATTTAAAAGCATGTTCCGTGAGTACTTCCAAGATAACGATAAAGACGCCAAATCCAAAGCTTTGCGCTGGCAGATAAGAAAACATTTTTACACTTAAAGAGGGATTCGTTGACGTTCTTAAGGCTCTGACAAACATAAATCCTAAGAGATACAAATGTAGCGGAGGAAGTTTAGCAATAGGTCTTACAAACATTATTTCGTCCTTTTCAGATTCAGTAAAAAGCATTAGAAAGAATCAATACAGCGCATAAGATCTTACAGTCAGAGCATGGTTGTTGTAACTGAATGTGACTTTGTAGAAATGACGCTGTCAGAAATAACGATCGTAAATTTAGACATTTTAAGTCTCGTCGACGATGAAGCCATAATGGAGGGAGAGCAATCACTTTTAGAGCTAAGATTAGAAAGGAAAATGAACATATTCCTTTCAAAGGAATCATCCAGGCATTTGTTTCAAGAGATTTTGGTGAAGAGGGAGAGAGGGGGTAAGGGTGTGGGGGTAAGGGGCCATCGCGGAAAACCTCAATCTGGATGAACCAATGGGTATTTGAATCGCCAAATAATTGTATGTCTGAGGACATAGTCGAAAGTGACTTCCGACCACGTTCTCAGGCATTCAATTATTTGGCGATTCAAATACCCATACGTGGTCGAAAGTCACTTTCGACTATGTTCTCAGACATTCAATTATTTGGCGATTCAAATACCCATTGGTTCATCCAGATTGAGGTGCCTGGTAAATGTGATGAGCTGTTAAAGATTTTACTTTCGAATGGAGTGAAAGTCGTATCAAACTTGATTAAAGATATACCGCCGTTTGACTGTACAACAGGTTTTATTCCACAATCTAGATTTCGACCTTAGGCCATTTCCAAGCGTTACAACTGCAACAGATTGAAGTGCAATAAAAGTACAAGTACCAGAAAAGTAACAGGTCAAAACGTTGAATCAAATGTATGGCCTGCATGTTTGGTTCTCTCACTTGCGTATTATAAATCATTAGATCTGAGTGGAACCCAAGTCATCGTCAGGGGGTACGTTCGGTTATATAAACCAATTTTGCCAAAAGTAAATGCGTGAAGACTTTTGTAATTTGCTGATTTACTGGCAATTAGCACGGCTCACTCGATATGGTTATTCCATAAATGACAGTTATATCTTTTAGAAAGCGATGAACTGTGATCATTCCACACCATCGTGCGACACTTGCATGCAATTTGGAAGGTTCAGAAATGGGGTGTGCGGGTACCACATGCTCTAAGCTAAAATCACAAATATCGACGGTTCGCCACACGTGCATCTCTGCATGCTCATCATCAATTGGCTCATGAACAACACCGACCATTTCAATCCTTTATCGTTATTAATAACGAGAAAATGTGTCTTTATGCTAATATAAGGAAAAAAAGGGAATGGTTGACCCCAAACACAGCAGTAACTCTTCGTACAAACACCTTCGCGCTTCCTTAATGTTACGCATCTGGTAGAACAGTGGCGGTGAGGCGTGCTACGAATTGCTTCCCCGAGGTGAAACATCAATGCTGAGATCTATTGTCAACAACTGAGTTGTATCGTAGAGGCATTCCAAGAACAACGACCAGGAAGGCTGCGTGAACTTACACTACGTCACAATAACGACCGCCCGCACTCTGCTAGAGCTAGACTGACAAGAAACACTATATAGGAGCTGGACTGGAAAATCATTCCGCATCGACGTCACGCACCTGATATTGCATCCTCAGTTTTTCACTTTTTCCGCTCTCTGTCCAACAACCTTCAAGGAACTTCCTTTCCGGAAGAAAATGCGCTCCGAATATAGATCGACGAGTTGTTCACCTCTAAATCACGTGACTTCTACAGTCACAGGATCGAAAAGTTGCACCACCGTTGGCAGATTGTTGTAAAAGCTGAAGGAGAATATATAGTTATTGACTAAAGTCTCTGTTATGCGTATCTGTTGTGTTTATTAAACTTATGGAAAAACCTTACGAACTTATGCACCAATCCAATAGTTGTCACCCGTCGTCATAAATAAATTCTAATAGCAATTATTTTTCTGATTTGAAAAATTGACAAGTAAAAATTCGGATTGTAAGACCAGTTTCTGTGAATAAAAGAATATTTTTAGACAGGGAAATTCGATTATTATTGGTGGAAGAGATCTTACGAATACAGAATCCATTCGCAACTTAAAGGTGTGAGCCTTAGAGTACGGCAGCAATCGAAAGAAAAGTGAAGAACTGGATTGGCTTGGAGTATGGTACAGAATACAATGGTGGACTCCAAATCAAACATAAAAAAATTGTTAGAAATAAGCAGAACCAAACACTCCATTGACGCATTATTTCTGGGAGTACTGAAAAAAATGTTCAAATGTGTGTGAGATCTTATGGGACTTAACTGCTAATGTCATCAGTCTCTAAGCTTACACACTATCCTAAGGACAAACACATACACCCATGCCCGAGGGAGGACTCGAACCTCTGCCGGGACCAGCCGGCAGTACTGAAAGACGTAGAAAAAGCGTGACTGTCAGCTGTTTAAGCATTAACTTAGGTCGTATGTAAAGTATACCAGTGCCATAAGTTAAGTTAATACCGTTACTGCGCGATAGCGATGGAAATGTTACTAATGATAGTGCCATTTCAGCGGAGTTACTAAATACAGCTTTCCGTAATTCCTTTACGAAAAAAGACGAAGTAAATATTCCAGAATTCGGTACAGAACAGCTGTTAGCATAAGTGACATGAAAGTAGATATCTTAGGTGTTGCGAAATAAATCAAACTTCCTGACAGATTAAAACTGTGTGCCGGACCGAGACTCGAACTCGGGACCTCTGCCTTCCGTCGGGAAGTTCGAGTCACGATCCGGTACACATTTTTAATCTGTCAGGACATTTCGTATCAGCGCACACTCCGCTGCAGAGTGAAAATCTCATTCTGGCAACTCAAATCATTTAAGAAAAGCAAGTCTTCCAGTCCAAATGGTATACCAATCAGGTTCCTTTCAGACTATGCAGACACAATAGCGCCTTTCTTAGCAATCATATACCACCGCTCACTTGACGAAAGGTCTGTTCCTAAAGACTGGAAAGTTGCACAGGTCACACCAATATTCAAGAAAGGAAATAGGAGTACCCCATTGAATTACAGACCCATATCAGTGACCTCAATTTGCTGTAGGATTTTGGAGCATATACTGTACTCGAACATTATGAATCACCTTGAAGAAAATGACTTATTGATACATTAAGAAAATATCCATCTTGTGCAACACAGGTAGCTCTTTATTCCCATGAAGTAATGGGTGCTGTCGACAAGGGATCTCATATCGATTCCACATTCCTCGATTTCCAGAATGTTTTTGATATCTTTCCTCACAAATGACTATTAATCAAATTGCGTGCATATGGAGTATCGTCTCAGTTGTGTGACTGGATTCGTGATTTCCTCTCAGAGAGGTCACTGTTCCTAGTGAAAGACGATAAATCATCGAGTAGAACAGAAGTGATATCCGGCGTTCCGCAAGGTACTGTCATAGGCCCTCTGCTGCTCCTGGTTTACATAAATGATGTAGATGATAATCTGAGCAGCCCCCTTAGATTGTTTGCAGATGACGCTGTAATTTATCGTCTAGTAAGATCATCAGACGATCACTTCCAATTACAAAGTGATTTAGAGAGAATTTCTGTATGGTGCGAAAAGTGGCAATTGGCACTAAACAAAGAAAAGTGCGAGGTCATCCACATGGATAAAAAAACGATAAATTTTGGGTATATGATAAATCGCACAAATCTAAGGACTGTCAATTCGACTAAATACCTAGGAATTACAATTACGAGCAACTTAAATTGGAACGACCACATAGATAATATTGTGGGGAAGGCAAAACAAAGACTGCGCTTTGTTGGTAGAACATTTAGAAGATGCGACAAACCCACTAAAGAGACAGCCTACAATACACTTGTCCGTCCTCTGCTGTAATATTTCTGCGCGGTGTGGTATCCTTAGCAGGTAGGATTGACGGAGGACATCGAAAAAGTGCAAAGAAGGGCAGCTCGTTTCGTGTTATCACGCAATAGGAGTGAGAGTGTCACTGATATGATACGCGAGTTGGGGTGGCAGTCACTGAAACAAAGGCGGTTTTCTTTGCGGCAAGATCTATTAACGAAATTTTAATCACCAACTTTGTCTTCCGAGTGCGAAAATATTTTGTTCACACCCAACTACGCACGGAGAAATGATCATCATAATAAAATAAGAGAAATCAGAGCTCGAATGGTAAGATTTAGGTGTTTCTTTTTCCCACGCACCATTCGAGAGTGGAATGGTAGAGAAGTAGTATGAAAATGGTTCGATGAACCCTCTGCCAGGCACTTAGGTGTGAATTGCAGAGTAACCATGTAGATGTAGATGTAGTTGAATAAAGGTAATTTGTCCCTTTAAAAGAGGAGTGTTAATTATTTATGTTATTTATTTACTGTATAACGTTTAACTAGGTCACAAACTTTGTTGAGGGTGTTGGATCTCGTTCATGGGTAACAGTCTCGAAAAGGTTGGGGACCCCTCCGCAGAGAAACGGAAAAAGGCGAGGAAGAAGACGAGGAATGATGAATCGCTAGCCAAGAAAATTCTCAGCTAGAATCCGAAAGAAAGGTGTGACGTATAAACTTAGTGAAGACGTATGAGGCAGATCTCTAATATCTTGTATGTAAGGTGACAATGAAGACCGTTGATGCAAGGCAGTCTAGAGCGTCGAGAGTGCGAGAAGCTTCCGCCATATCAGCAGACCAGTCCAAATGCCTGCGCGGAAGGCACGCGGCCCAGGCGTACAGCTATAGCACAGTCAGCACCATCCCGACACCGCGCCTTTCCTTCTGCTTGTAGCGCCAGGTGACCTCATTGCGGTGGCTCACCTTCGCCTCTCCGCCACCTCTCCAACCACCACCGTCATAGCTTAGCAAAAGATCTGACACACAACCCGAGAAAATTATGGTCCGATGTAAAATCGCTAAGTGGATGTAAGGTTTCCATCCAGTCACTTGTTGACCAGCCTGGTGTGGCAGCTGAAGGTAGCAAACCGCAAGTTTTAAATGTTATGTTTAAGAACTCGTTGACGCTAGAGGATCGTGCAAACATACCGTCGTTTGATCATCGGACTGATTCTCGTATGGACGACATAGTAATAAGCGTCCCTGGCATAGCGAAACAATTGAAAGAGTTGGAAGCAAATAGGTCACCAGGTTCTGATGGAATCTCAATAGGGCGTCTTACCAAGGTTCGCGCGGCTCCCTCTGTCGGAGGTTCGAGTCCTCCCTTGGGCATGGGTATGTGTAATGTCCTTGGCATAAGTTAGTTTAAGTTAAAGTAAGTAGTTGTAAGGCTAGGGACCGATGACCTCAGCAGTTTGGTCCCATAGAACATACCACAAATTTCCATTTCGGTTGCAACGTACGGGGGGTTTATTGTAAAATTATCGATATATTGAAAAATATCTATTGGTAGTCGACCTTGAGTTGCTATCTGACTTAAGTTGGCTCTTTTTAAACGCTCGGTTAATCCCCCAGTATCATTTGCATCGAAATTATCATTACACTGTAATAATTAAACAAAAATATGGTGATTGCTAGCTACGAAATCAATAATGCGGTGATTAGCATATGATACCAAATTAAGATTTATTCAGAGCAGGATGAGCAATATCGCCAGTATAACATGACAACACAATATACTCGCTAACCTAACTAGCCTATGATTGGCACGTTGTATCCTCTTTTCCTAACTACTTAAGTCAACACTGAACCCGCAAGTGACTCTATTGCAGTTCCGCCTGAACGGACACAGACTCAGAGAGCGCCAGTCAAAGAGCTAGCGGAATACGAATTCATTTAGAATTACAGTGCCCTACTTTGGCTGATGATTGCTAATATCACCGTAATTCTCCGTGAAGATTACGGCGGTCGGCCCAGCCAACGTCGTGATGCCGTCTTTCCCGTGAGCGAGCCTGGCTTCAACCTCCAACGTGGACGTGGTTTCCGCCCGCAAACTCCTGTACGTAAGTGTTCAATTGCGGAGTCCGTCACTAGTCAATACTCAAGCTACTTTCACGTATGCCAAGAGTAGTTGGCTGACTCAGGTGCGTGGCAGCAAAGGTACACTTCAGATTGCATATGAACACCACAAGTTAGTACAAATCTGTTTCTCTCCTCAGAGGAACAGATAATGCTACGTGTGTGGAGTCATATGCTGTAAACTATTCAGACTTGGAGAGTAACCACTGGACTCAATGCCGTTAACTTCTACAACCTACTTCTCTCCACGCTCTCCAAGCAGGACAACCAGTCAGCGCGACTGCTCTCCTCCACAGCCGACCCCAGAGTCTTTCTTCAGAGTTTTTGCAAACCTGGCCGTTCTTCGGCGCATGGATCCGCGCGCGTTGGTAGCCAATCACGACAGAGACTTCCATGTATCCGTGCGCGTTTGTACCCAACCACGACACAGAATTTTCCCGCGTTTACTGTTGCCGCCAAACTTCTAACACGTATCTCCACGCCCTCTACGCCAGACTCCTCAGTCTGCCGCAAATTTTCCACTGTAGCCCGAAATCGTCTTTCTCTCTTTCGCATATAGTTCCTTCTCGCTTCTTGTTGTGATAGGCCAGCCTCTCCGAACGTGTTTGGTGGTCTAAAGTGCCAGCCGACAAAAGGGTCGGAAAGCGGCCATCCCGTTAGTTTGACATGACATAAACACCTTCCTTAGGGGTTCCGGCCGTGTTCCAGCTGAAACGTCCCCTTAGAAAAATTTATTCAAGACTTTGCTTAAACTGACACACAGTATTTTTGGCGCAACGCAATCTGACTTTCAATAATCCCTACAAAAGAATGGCCCAGACTAGCATTAAACTATACGTTTCACAAATCACTTACCTCACAAAAATCTTCGTTACTCAAGCTACTGCAATACAGCGAGCACCACTACTGCCAGCTAAATAAAAGATTCAAACTGCGGAAGGCACTAACTACTGATAGGTATAGTTAGCAAATGAAAGATTTTAATAGAGAACAAACAATGTATTTACGTTAATAGTCATAATATACACTCCTGGAAATGGAAAAAAGAACACATTGACACCGATGTATCAGACCCACCATACTTGCTCCGGACACTGGGAGAGGGCTGTACAAGCAATGATCACACGCACGGCACAGCGGACACACCAGGAACCGCGGTGTTGGCCGTCGAATGGCGCTAGCTGCGCAGCATTTGTGCAACGCCGCCGTCAGTGTCAGCCAGTTTGCCGTGGCAAACGGAGCTCCATCGCAGTCTTTAACACTGGTAGCATGCCGCGACAGCGTGGACGTGAACCGTATGTGCAGTTGACGGACTTTGAGCGAGGGCGTATAGTGGGCATGCGGGAGGCCGGGTGGACGTACCGCCGAATTGCTCAACACGTGGGTCGTGAGGTCTCCACAGTACATCGATGTTGTCGCCAGTGGTCGGCGGAAGGTGCACGTGCCCGTCGACCTGGGACCGGACCGCAGCGACGCGCCGATGCACGCCAAGACCGTAGAATCCTACGCAGTGCCGTAGGGGACCGCACCGCCACTTCCCAGCAAATTAGGGACACTGTTGCTCCTGGGGTATCGGCGAGGACCATTCGCAACCGTCTCCATGAAGCTGGGCTACGGTCCCGCACACCGTTAGGCCGTCTTCCGCTCACGTCCCAACATCGTGCAGCCCGCCTCCAGTGGTGTCGCGACAGGCGTGAATGGAGGGACGAATGGAGACGTGTCGTCTTCAGCGATGAGAGTCGCTTCTGCCTTGGTGCCAATGATGGTCGTATGCGTGTTTGGCGCCGTGCAGGTGAGCGCCACAATCAGGACTGCATACGAGCGAGGCACACAGAGCCAACACCCGGCATCATGGTGTGGGGGAGCGATCTCCTACACTGGCCGTACACCTCTGGTGATCGTCGAGGGGACACTGAATAGTGCATGGTACATCCAAACCGTCATCGAACCCATCGTTCTACCATTCCTAGACCGGCAAGGGAACTTGCTGTTCCAACAGGACAATGCACGTTCGCATGTATCCCGTGCCACCCAACGTGCTATAGAAGGTGTAAGTCAACTACCCTGGCCAGCAAGATCTCCGGATCTGTCCCCCATTGAGCATGTTTGGGACTGGATGAAGCGTCGTCTCAGGCTGTCTGCACGTCCAGCACGAACGCTGGTCCAACTGAGGCGCCAGGTGGAAATGACATGTCAAGCCGTTCCACAGGACTACATCCAGCATCTCTACGATCGTCTCCATGGGAGAATAGCAGCCTGCATTGCTGCGAAAGGTGGATATACACTGTACTAGTGCCGACATTGTGCATGCTCTGTTGCCTGTGCCTATGTGCCTGTGGTTCTGTCAGTGTGATCATGTGATGTATCTGACCCCAGGAACGTGACAATAAAGTTTCCCCTTCCTGGGACTATGAATTCACGGTGTTCTTATTTCAATTTCCAGGAGTGTATATATCAGTTCATGACACCAATTCTTACACATTTCAAAACTCCGCCATCTCTCTCCCCACGTCCACCACTGCTGGCGGCTCACCTCCAACTGCGCAACGCTACGCGCTGTTAACATCCAGCTGCCGCTGACCAACACTACAATGGCAGACAACAATGCAAACCAGCCACAGACTGCACACGGCACAGCCAGTGATTTTCATAGAGAGATCTACGTGGCGGCGACGTTACCAGTAAAAAAACCTAAACAGCCTACTTACACAGCCTCCAAGCCCATCTCGTTAGTCTAACATGACACACACAACTTCTTTTTCTGTGTCCATTCTCTCCTACCGGTGGGCCAATTATCAATTATTATTCGGTGTATTAGTACTGATTTAGAATCATGTAAGGTGCAAAATCTGCTACCTTACACGGTTTTCGAAAGAGTGCTTCACGGCATAGGAACCCTATCGAGCTTGCATTTACCAAGAATCTCTCGCCCGGTGCAAAGCGCCAAGCGACTGGAAAAGAAGCGCAGGTGACTCCTGTATGTAAGAAGGGCAAAAGAACGGACGCACAAAATTACAGAGCAATATTCTTAACATCGGTTTGCTGCAGAATCTTTGAACGCATTATCAGATCGAATACAACAAATTTCCTTGAGACAGAGAATGTTACGTCCACGAATAAGCATGATTTTAGAAAGCATCTCTCACTTAAAACTCAGCTTGCTGTTTCCTCACATGATACACTGACAACTATGGACGAAGGGCAACAGGTAGATTCCATATATCTAGATTTCCAGAAAGCGTTTGACACGGTGTCCAATTTCATACTATTAATGAAGGAACGAGGATGACGAGTGGCTCGATGACTTCTTAAGTAACAGGACCGAGTACGCTGTCCTTGACGGCGAATGTTCATGAGACACAAGGGAATCGTCAGGAGTGCCCAGGGAAGTGCGATACAATCGCTTTTGCTATGTTCAGCGTGGGCAGCAATCTGCTGTTGTTTGCTGATGATGCCGTGGTGTACGGTAAGGTGTTGATGCTGTGGGACTGTAGGAGGATACAAGATGGCTTAGACAAAATTTATAGTTGGTGTGATGAGTGGCAGCTATATCTAAATGCAGAAAAATGTAAGTTAATGCGGATGAGTAGGAAAAGCAAATCTGTAATGTTCGGATACAGCATTAATAGTGTGCTGCTTGACACAGTCATGTGGTTCAAATATTTTGGCATAACGTTGCAAAGCGACATGCAATGGAACGAACATGTGACGATTGTGGTAGGGAAGGCGATGGTCGATTGTGGTTTATTGGGAGAATTTTAGGAAAGAGTAGTTCATCTGTAAAGGAGACCGCACATAGGAGGCTAGTACGATCTATTCTTGAATACTGCTCGAGTCTTTGGGATCCGCATCAGGTCGGATTTAAGGGATACATACATCTACATCTAGATCCATACTCCGCAAGCCACCTGACGGTGTGTGGCGGAGGGTACTCTGAATACCTCTATCGGTTCTCCCTTCTGTTCCAGTCTCGTATTGTTCGTGGAAAGAAGGATTGGCGGTATGATTCTGTGTGGGCTCTAATCTCTCTGATTTTATCCTGGTCTCTTCGCGAGATATACATAGGAGGGAGCAATATACTGCTTGACTCTTCGGTGAAGGTATGTTCTCGAAACTTTAACAAAAGCCCGTACCGAGCTACTGGGCGTCTCTCCTGCAGAGTCTTCCACTGGAGTTTATCAATCATCTCCGTAACGCTTTCGCATTTACTAAATGATCCTGTAACGAAGCGCGCTGCTCTCCGTTGGATCTTCTCTATCTCTTCTATCAACCCTACCTGGTACGGATCCCACACTACTGAGCAGTATACGAGCAGTGGGCGAACAAGCGCACTGTAACCTACTTCCTTTGTTTCGGAATGCATTTCCTTAGCATTCTTCCAATGAATCTCAATCTGGCATCTGCTTTACCGACGATCAACTTTATATGATCATTCCATTTTAAATCACTCCTAATGCGTACTCCCAGATAATTTATGGAATTAACTGCTTCCAGTTGCTGACCTGCTATTTTGTAGCTAAGTGATGAAGGATCTTTCTTTATGTGTATTTTCAGTACGTTACACTTGTCTACATTGAGATTCAATTGCCATTCCCTGCACCATGCGTCAATTCGCTACAGATCCTCCTGCATTTCAGTACAATTTTGCATTGTTACAACCTCTCGATACACCACAGCATCATCTGCAAAAAGCCTCAGTGAACTTCCGATGTCATCCACCAGGTCATTTATGTATATTGTGAATAGCAACGGTCCTTTGACACTCCCCTGCGGCACACCTGAAATCACTCTTACTTCGGAAGACTTCTTTCCATTGAGAATGACATGCTGCGTTCTGTTACCTAGCAACTGTTCAATCCAATCACACAATTGGTCTGATAGTCCATATGCTCTTACTTTGTTCATTAAACGACTCTGGGGAACTGTATCGAAAGCCTTGCGGAAGTCAAGAAACACGGCATCTACCTGTGAACCCGTGTCTATGGCCCTCTGAATCTCGTGGACGAATAGCGCGAGCTGAGTTTCACACGACCTTTTTCGAAACCCATGCTGATTCCTACAGAGTAGATTTCTAATCTCCAGAAAAGTCATTATACTTGAACATAGTACGTGTTCCAAAATTCTACAACTGATCGACGTTAGTTCTGCACATCTGTTCGACGTCCCTTGTTCAAAACGGGGATGACCTGTGCCCTTTTCCAATCCTTTGGAACGCTACGCTCTTCTAGAGACCTACGGTACACCGCTGCAAGAAGGGGGGCAACTTCCTTCGTATACTCTGTGTAAAATCGAACTGTTATCCCATCAGGTCCAGCGGCCTTTCCTCTTTTGAGCGATTTTAATTGTTTCTCTATCCCTCTGTCGTCTATTTCGATAGCTACCATTTTGTCATTTGTGCGACAATCCAGAGAAGGAACTACAGTGCAGTCTTCCTCTGTGACACAGCTTTGGAAAAAGACATTTAGGATTTCGGCCTTTAGTCTGTCATCCTCTGTTTCAGTACCATTTTGGTCACAGAGTGTCTGGACATTTTGTTTTGATCCACCTACCGCTTTGACATAAGACGAAAATTTCTTAGGATTTTCTGACAAGTCAGTACATAGAACTTTACTTTCGAATTCATTGAACGCCTCTCGCATAGCCCTCCTCACACTACATTTCGCTTCGCGTAATTTTTGTATGTCTGCAATGCTTTGGCTATGTTTATGTTTGCTGACATACGTGCAATTCAGAGGCGAGCTGCTAGATTTGTTGCCGATCTTGAGTATTGTTCACCTGTTTGGGATCCCTATCAGGTAGGACTGATAGAGGAGACAGAGAAGATCCAACGAAGAGCGGCGCATTTCGTCACAGGACCGTTTAGCTGGCGAGAGAGCGTTAAGGAGATGCTAAACAAACTACTCTGGGAGACGTTACAAGAACGACGTTATGCGTCACGGAAGGATTTACTACTGAGGAGAAGATTCGAGAAATTAGAGCAAATACAAAGTCTTACCGACAGTCATTCTTGCCACGCACTATTCGCGAGTGAGACAGGATTGGAGTGGCCAGATAGTGGTACCGAAAGTACCCTCCGCCACACATCAATAGGTGGCTAGCGGAGTATGATGCAGATTTAAATGTAGGTTCGAACAACACGCAAGTGTGACGGAGATAAGTCGGGAACTCAAATCGAAATCCGTGGAGGGAAGGCAACGTTCTTTTCGAGGAACTCTGTTGAGAAAATTTAGAGAACCGGCTTCTGAAGGTGACTGCAGAACGATTCTATTGCAGCCCACATACATTCCGTGTAAGTACCACGAATGTAAGATACGAGAGGTTAGGGTTTATACGGAGGCATATAGACTGTCGGTTTTCCCTCGCATTATTCGCGAGTGGAACAGGAAAGAAAAACAATTAGGAGTGGTACGGGTGCTGTCGGCATGCCTTACGGTGGATTGCAGAGCATTTGCGTAGATGTAGATGTAGATGTAGATGTAGCTCAGATAGCGCCACCTCATCTGTTGCTGCTACCACGGCCCTCCCCTCTCCCCGCCCTCCAACCCATCCCTCGAGGCGTCGAGTTTCTTCTTTCAGATCACAAAAAGAGATGTCATAATGTCATTTCTTTCAACTTTATTTTATTTCCTTTTGTTGGAAACAATGCAGCGGTTAAAGTTCTTCATTAAATTTAGCGATGACGATTAAATTCTGAGCATACAGTTATTTTTACACACATACAAAATTACATACGTCAGTATGTTCAAATGTTCAAATGTGTGTGGAATCTTATGGGACTTAACTGCTAAGGTCACCAGTCCCTAAGATTACACACTACGTAACCTAAATCATCCTAAGGACAAACACACACACCCATGCCCGAGGGAGGACTCGAACCTCCGCCGGGACCAGCCTCACAGTCCATTGACTGCAGCCAATTAGACCGCTCGGCTAATCACGCGCGTCTATACGTCAGTATTTGATACGTCAGATTTAAATCAAATTATTGTAGGTAACATGCTATTAATCATTTAATGTAAAGGTTCATCGCATTCATTAGCGTTTTAGTATTTGTTACCATGGTAATCTGTATTTTTGCGAGTTCGTACCACAGTCTATTTTGGTGCGCAGCATACTTAGAACAAGCCCGCCTGGTTCGAATGGCTCTGAACACTATGGGACTTAACTTCTGAGATCATCAGTCCCCTACAACTTAGAACTACTTAAACCTAACTAACCTAAGGACATCACACACACCCATGCCCGGGGCAGGATTCGAACCTGCGACCGTAGCGGTCGCGCGGTTCCAGACTGTAGCGCCTAGAACCGCTCGGTCACCCCGGCCGGCAAGCCCGCCCGGCTAGCCGCGCGGTCTAACGCGCTGCTTCTCGGGCCGGAAGGTGTGCCAGTCCCCGGCAGGAATACGCCCGACTGACTGGTGTCGATGTTCGGTGTGCCGGCTAGCCTGTGGCGGTTTCCATCTGCCTCGGAGAATGCAGGCTGGTTCCCATTATTCCGCCTCAGTTGCACTATGTCGGCAATTGCTACGCAGACACTGTCTCCACGTACGCGTACACCATAGTTACTCTACCACGCACAAATTTGAGGTACACTCGTCTGGTATGAGACGTTCCCGAGCGTGTCCACTGAGGGCCGAACCGCACAGTAATCCTGGGTTCGTTCTGGGGCGGCGGTGGGGTGGGTGGACTGCTGTGGCCTGTTGTGGGATTGTGAACCACTGAGGGCTACGGCGGGACGAAGCTTCTCCTTCGTTTCTAGGTGCCCAGCTCAATTCAACACACACACACACACACCACACACACACACACACACACACACACACACACACACACACACAGACACACACACAATAGTTAGAACATCGTAAAATGATATGGTTAAGGTTTTCTGGATGTTCGCTCCGTGTGGGAGAGATTATAACATCCCAGCTCTTCAACACCAAATTAAAACGTTCCACTTCGATTTGTTTGCACTTATAGCGATCCCAGCTTCCTCAACCAAATTAAAACGTTGCATTAGGAGGTGTCTGCTTCGTGCAAAAGGTCTTGAGTTCATATTGACGACAACAAGTAATGCTTCATTACAGACGTTTATTTACAAACAGAACTGCCAGACTTCACAGACTCAACAACTGACTCTCAGAGCTAACCGCACTGCATATCCGAACTGGCAACTGACAACTCCTAGGTGTATGAATATCTTTCCAAACAATGAGAGTCTTTAACAATGTTTTGTTTACAATACGATAGAAATTCACGACCCAAAACTAAATTAGACAGTACAGAATTTTAGTACAGATTAAAGTAAGTAAAAGGATCAGTACATATAAATTCTTACAAGCATAATTTCCAAATAGATTTTATAACATTTTTCTACCAGCTTCTGGATAACCTTCACCAGATTTGTACCGATGTTTCCAGAAATATCTTGACATTTGATTCTGGATATTTCTTGAGTGATTTAGAACAACTATTTATATGTAAAATGATTTAAATCGTGTTTGAAAACGTAAAACAAACTCTCCAGCAATATTTCCTGATACAAATCGTCTTTCGAAACTAGGCTATGAAACAGTCTTCACAAGTTTTCGTATTTTTGCGATCACGATACAGAACCTCTCCATAGAAAGTTCCAGAAGTGTGCATTAAACTTTCACTCACAGACCCCCTCTTTAGCTGGTGAGTTTTCAAAAGTATCCCGTCCACATTATACGAAATAATTTAGCTCAAAACTGATAATTTATACAATTAATCAGAGCTGCAGCAAACAGTGAGTCTTTCTTTTACAAAATGAAATATAATTACAAAAATGAATGAAAATAGGTTACTAACACTAATATATATTTACATTAATTCTATTTTTGTTCTTTCTGTGCAAAATGTCCTAATATTGACACAGTACAATATTTAAACATCACCAAAGTTTCCCTTTACATTTTGCATATCTGTATCGACATCCCCTAAAAGTCTACAGTATCGAATACTTCAATATGTCCCAATATGTCCTGTAATGTTACAAGATGATCAATCCAGTCCTATATAGGGTGAACATAAATAAAACCGACAAACTGCAGGGAAGGATTCCTGACTGGAAATGGTGGAAAAGAAGGTCCTGTGAACGTCTGTCCGGATACGGACAAAAAATCGTCCGGGAACACAGTATAGAGCTGCATCGCATCCACATCACAACAGGTGCTCAAAGTGGCCCCCATGGGATCGTGGTCATTAGGGATAGTAGCGGTTGTGTCACGTAGGATATACACAATCGTACTTTGGCTTACATCACGTTGGGCTCGTCTCAATATCCTGTAGAACCCGGTCCTCCTAACCTGGCGCCTCCCTGCACGTATGTCTGAAAGGACCCACGATCTCACAAACGCCAAAACAAGGCTCGAAATGTTGTGTGATGTGATCGATGTCTGTGAGAGTACTTGTTTAGAGGAACTGTCATTCGTCAGCGCCATCTGCCGTGGCAATCATGCAATTCCGGAAGCGTTTTTATAGGACCTTTCTTCCACCATTTCCATCTAGCAATCCATCCCTGCAGTTTGTCGGTCTTATTTATGTTCACCCTGTAGAGGTGCGCAGGAAAATATGCGTGTTCCAACCTTATTCGGATAACTGTTGTTGGATGTAGCTTTATTCATCTGTAGATCTCTTTTTACAATGTTATAGGACATTTCAAAGTATTTACTAATTTAGATCAATTTAAAATAATTCGTATACACTTATATTTACAGACTTCTAGTTAGAGACAATTATTAGATTTACTCCTGGTATACAATATTTTTTTTTTACAAATAACGTATGAAATAATGTAATGCCACACTGTTCACTCATATCTCACTATCAGACACTGCACACTCTATACACACATTGTTTCATAACACTTCACTCAATTCTGGGCCATTTTCTGTACCGTAACTTCCCATTTGCTATCCTGAAAAACTGAGTCAATAATGAGTGAGGTGTTGAGCTCAGAAAGAGGAAGAGGTTTTAGTATTGTGCTATGCATAGCTTTGGGGCGAGTATTTCTAGAAAGGAAAAAAGAAAGAAAAAGAAAACATAAAGTGAAGGTGTTATGTGGAATGTTGGATACTGTATAATCATTATTTATTTGCATAACATTTTTTATCAAACCCCTACTCTGTCTTACCTAAGTAATCCTTCAATGTATAAAATGTATTGCATAACAGGTACTTTATAGTTGCTTTTAAAATAAGTGTATTTTTACACTTTCTTTAATCTGTTTAGGTAATTTATTGTACATTTTTATTCTTTGGTAGACAATGCTGTTCTGAGTTTTATGTTTATTTTTTCTTGGTAAATGTAAGATGAGTCCATCTCTTGTTGCATGGTCATGGACAGAGCTGTTTGTGCACTTTTTTTTTTTTTTTTTTTAACAGTGCTCTGTGCTGAAGCGATCTGAAAGCTCTTTCCCTGCTGCAATTAAGGCCACTGATGTTCTCATTCACCGGGTATCTCTTTTCTTGAAACATGGAGAAAGTCGGAAAATGGAAGCTGACTAAATAGCGTGTCCCCCTCTTTGATGCTCTCTTTTGCAAATCCCAGCTGCTACTTCATTCTGCAGAAGCCTGAGTGTCCCTTCCACCACATTAGTCGAACAGTTTTATTTTCTTTCTTGGATGTTGTAATGTTTTAAATCGAGGTTACTTGAGACCTCTCTCTCAGCGACTTTACTGTTCTGTTAATTCTCTTATCAGTATACACTAGTAAACAGAGAAACAGGCCCCTATCATTTTTACAGCAGCATTATTTACGATTTGTTTGATTCCGTCAACCGTATCTTCTAACTCCTGCTAATTTTTCATCTCTCCATGAGTCCCACAACCCACAAGAATACCATGGGCTGTTTTGCATATATTCTAGTCTTCATCTGGCCTAACATTTTCACTTCTTTTGTTCCTTCGAGAATCAAAGACCAGTACTCGTCGGTGCTAATATTTATTGAGTCTTTCATCGCCGCTTGGTGAGATTTACTGCTTAGCTTAAATATTTCAATTATGAAACAAGTCCAATGTCAAAGACGAGACTTCGTCTGTTTTTATGCCCTCCTCTCCATGTGAAACATCTCTTACAAAGTTGGCTGGCCGGTGTGGCCGAGTGGTTCTAGGCGCACTTCGTTAATGCTCGTAGCTATTGTGATATTTCGATATTAGTGCAAGAAATTCTTAAAGTTTGCAGTGAAAAATAAGGGCCGCTATGAATTTGCGTTTCCTACATTTTAAGTCATATGCTGCTTCGTATGAAATGTAGAAAACATAGTGAATTATTCTTTAAACTTGAAGTGATTTGTCTGCAGTCTCAGTTGTATGTAAACCACTGCGTCATGAAATGACGCACCAGGATACAGCCAGAAAGAAATAGCCATAAATCCCACGCATCGCATAAACTCTTCGAGCTATTGGAACAAGAATTTCGACAAATGATAGCACGCAAAGAGCAGAGTATTGTGCCACATGATTAATATGCGAAACTTTCATATCCACCGCGATAATCAAGCAACTACACATTTTTTTCAATGCAAAAATGTAATTTTTAAGGACCATCCATATTTGGTGAAACGAGAATTGCTAAGGGTTTTGTGACGAAGTTACGCGTTTATTTTATTCTGAGAATGGGTTGTTTCATAAACTATTCACCTGACTTGCCCTCAGTTACAAGTTTGACACCACACTATTTAATGATTCTGTCGCAATTTCAACTGCATTAGAATGTTAGTGAGATGCATATTTGCAATGCTCTGTTTTGAGAAAGGAAGCAGATTATAACATGGCAACAAGAGAAGTTACGTATTACTCAAAACTCATCATAATCCTTTGTGAATCCATCTCTCCTCAACTACCTTCTTGGTATGGCTGACAACTCGAGACCTGTCCTGTGGCGAAACATTTCCAATAGCTTCTTCTTTCTGCTTTTTAGCCTCACTGAGCGTATTGGTTCAAATGGCTCTGAGCACAATGGGACTTAACATCTGAAGTCATCAGTCCTCTAGAACTTAGAACTACTTATACCTAACTAACCTAAGGATGTCCATGCCCGAGGCAGGATTCGAACCTGCGGCCGTAGCGGTCTCGCGGTTCCAGGCTGTAGCGCCTAGAACCGCTCGTCCACCCCAGCCGGCACTGAGCGTGTTCTCAGTCGCATTTAAAGTAGCTTGATACGGATGAAGCATGATTAAATTATGTCCTTTGGCGTCAGCCAGTACGTCGATCTGGTACCGTGAGGTTTTTTGCTCGTACAGCACATCAAGTTCCATCAACTTCACCTTATACAGGGTGGTCCATTGATCGTGATCGTGCCAAATATCTCACGAAATAAGCGTCACACGCAAAAACTAAAAAGAACGAAACTTGACTAGCTTGAAGGGGGAAACCACATGGCGCTATGGTTGGCCCGCTAGATGGCGCTGCCATAGATCAAACGAATATCAACTGCGTTTTTTTTTTTTAAATAGGAACCCCCATTTTTTATTACGTATTCGTGTAGTACGTAAAGAAATATCAATGTTTCAGTTGGACCACTTTTTTCGCTTTGTGACAGATGGCGCTGTAATAGTCACAAACATATGGCTCTCAATTTTAGACGAACAGTTGGTAACAGGTTGGTTTTGTAAATTAAAATACAGAACGTACGTACGTTTGAACATTTTATTTCGGTTGTTCCATTGTGATACATGTACCTTTGTGAACTTATTATTTTGAGAACGCATGCTGTTATAGCGTGGCCGGCCGCGGTGGTCTCGCGGTTCTAGGCGCTCAGTCCGGAACCGCGCCACTGCTACGGTCGCACGTTCGAATCCTGCCTCGGGCATGGATGTGTGTGACGTCCTTAGGTTGGTTAGGTTTAAGTAGTTCTAAGTTCTAGGAGACTGAAGACCACAGATGTTAAGTCCCATAGTGCTCAGAGCCATTTTTTTTTTGTTACAGCGTGCTTACCTGTAAATACCACATTAATGTAACAAATCCTCAAAATTATGTCCGTCAAGCTCAAAGCATTTGGTATTACGTGTAACGACATTCCTCTGAACAGCGAGTAATTCCGTAATGTTCGCACATGCATTGGCAATGCGCTGGCGCATTTTGTCAGCCGTTGTCGGTGGATCACGATAGCAAATATCCTTCAACTTTCCCCACAGAAAGAAATCCGGGGACGTCAGACCCGGTGAACGTGCGGCCAGTGGTATAGTGCTTCGACGACCAATCCACCTGTCATGAAATATGCTATACAATACCGCTTCAACCGCACGCGAGCTATGTGCAGGACATCCATCACGCTGGAAGTACATCGCCATTCTGTCATGCAGTGAAACATCTTGTAGTAACATCGGTAGACCATTACGTAGAAAATCAGCATGCATCGCACTATTTAGATTGTCATCGATAAAATGGGAGCCAGTTATCCTTCCTCCCATAATGCCCCACCATACATTAACCCGCCAAGGTCGCTGATGTTCCACTTGTCGCAGCCATCGTGGATTTTCCGTTGCCCAATAGTGCATATTATGCCGGTTTACGTTAACGCTGATGGTGAAAGACGCTTCGTCGCTAAATAGAACGCGTGCAAAAAATCTATCATCGTCCCGTAATTTCTCTTGTGCCCAGTGGCAGAAGTGTACACGACATTTTCCGTAATTGGTAAACGGTCCATTTTAACACGAGTAATGTACCACGAAGCAAATACCGTCCGCACTGGCGGAATGTTACGTGATACCATGTGCTTATACGTTGGTGACTATTACAGCGCCATCTATCACAAAGCGAGAAAAGTAGTCCAACTAAAACATTCATATTTCTTTACGTACTACACGAATATGTAATAAAAATGGGCGTTCCTATTTTTTAAAAAACGCAGCTGATATCCGTTTGACCTACGGCAGCGCCACCTAGCGGACCAACCATAGCGCCATCTGGTTTCCCCCTTCAAGCTAGACGAGTTTCGTTCTTTGTAGTTTTTTCGATTGACGCTCTTTTCGTGAGATTTTTGGCCCGGTCACTGTCAATGAACCACCCTGTATATATGTAGGTACAGATGTAGATGTAAATTGTTCCGTCGTTCATAGAGCTTTCTCTGAGAATATTACGGTTATTAATGAAGTTATATGTATGGTTATAGTGCTAAAATGGAGTGCACTCTATGTTTTCGAAGTTGAAAGAGAGTCAGCTTTTGCAATAAAAGTAAATAATGTTCGCAAAACTTGCTTAGCAATCTCCATTTTCTTAGCCTGGTTTAAGTACACTGGAACACGTTCTCGGTATTTATAAACACTTCATGAATTGATTGTCAAAAAGAAACAGAATGCTTAACCTCCTTCGGGATAATAGTACATAGGGCTGCTGTACGTTACTTTTGCTAATAGCGTTTCATTTGTGAATGTTGTCATTATTCAAAAGCTGCAATGTATTGCTGACTCAAAATTTCCTCGGAGGAGGACTTTCAAAGTGCTATTAGTATTCCGGTATACTTCTTTAGAAAAATAGGTCGATATTTCTACATCTTCATATGTACATATGCTCTCGAAACGTAACAGTAAACTATTCCGTGATATACGAAGCCTTTGCAGTAGCGTCTGGCAAAAGAGTTTCATGAGCGTCTCCATCCTGTATTTAAATAATCCCATGAGAAAACGTCCAGCTCTTCTTTAGATCTCCCATACCCCCTTTGCTAATCCAACTTGGTAAGCAAGATGGAGAAGGTAGCGAAGGGGTCCATTATCACTGTACTATATTGTACGCTCTTTGTACTGCTCTCCTTGCGAATAATGTGATTCAGCTAGCTGTAATAGTTAATAGTACGGTCTGCATTATCCATCACGACAAAAAGACACAAAACCTACCACGCATTCAACCACTAGCTCCATAAATCGTAACGTCTTCAACATAATATCATCACTCTCAGAACATAATGTACTGGATAGGTTGCTGAACATCCGAAAATGCATTACTTCGTTACCTAAACACTTTATTATAACGTCATAGCTAACAAACTTCATTACATCACTCTCAATCGAGAAGTGTCATGGGAATCGAAGGTACAGACTGTGGTGCGTCAAGACTGTGTGATACGACCGCTACAGTTCACGGTATAGTCTTTACAAGTGAACTGGAGGATAAAGTCCTATGATAATGCTCACAAGCAACACAGTTGTGTATACACGACTACAAGTTCTGAAACTTGCTGCTAAATGAAGAAAGACTCGCCCAAGATTAGTGGTCGGTGCAAGAAACCGTAGTTGACCCAAAATAAGTGAATGTAATTCACTGAAGAGCCAAACAAACCGGTACGCCTGCCTAGTATTGTATAGGGCCCCCGCGAGCACGCAGAAGTACTGCAACACGACGTGGCATGAACGCGACTAATGTCTGAAGTACTGCTGGAGGAAACTGACACCATGAATCCTGCTGGGCTGTCCGTAAATTCTAAGAGTACGAGGGGGTGGAGACCTCTTCTGAACAGCAGGTTGCAAGACATGCTCAATAATGTTCATGTCTGTGGAGTTTCGTGGCCAGTGAAAGTATTTAAACTCATAAGAGTATTCCTGGAGCCACTATAGCAATTCTGGACAGGTGGGGTGTCGCACTGTCCCGCTGGAATTGTCCAAGTCCATCTAAATGCACACTGGACATGAATGGATGCAAGTGATCAGACCGAATGCTTAGATCGGTTGTTACTGCTGCTACAATGGCAGGTTCTGAAGATTTGAGTGAGTCCTAACGTGGTGTTATAGTCGGCACACAAGCGGTGGGACACAGGATCTCTCACGTAGTGATGAAGTGGGGATTTTCCCTACGACATTTCACGAGTGTACTGTGAACACCAGGAAGCCGGTGAAACATCAAATCTCCGACATCGCTGCAGCCGGAGAAAGATCGTGCAATCCCGCGTCCTGCCATCCTGATTTAGGTTTTCCGTAATTTCCCTACATCGCCCCAGGCCGTCTCTAATGACCTCGTTGTCGACGGGACGTTAAACACTAACCACCACCACCATCACTCCAGGAAAGGCCGGGATGGTTCCTGTGAAAGGGCACGGCTGATTTCCTTTCCCGCCTTCCCTAATCCGATGAGACCGATGACCTCGCTGTTTGGTCTCCTCCGCCGGCCGCGGTGGTCTCGCGGTTAAGGCGCTCAGTCCGGAACCGCGCGACTGCTACAGTCGCAGGTTCGAATCCTGGCTCGGGGATGGATGTGTGTGATGTCCTTAAGTTAGTCAGGTTTAAGTAGTTCTAAGTTCTAGGGGACTGATGACCACAGATGTTAAGTCCCATAGTGCTCAGAGCCATTTGAACCCTTTCTTCTGGTCTCCTCCCCCAAACATCCTGTAACATTACAGGACATATTGGGACATATTGAAGTATTCGATACTGTAGACTTTTAGGGGATGTCGATACAGATATGCAAAATGTAAAGGGAAATTTTGGTGATGTTTAAATATTGTACTTTGTCAATTTTAGGACATTTTGCACAGAAAGAACAAAAATAGAATTAATGTAAATGTATATTAGTGTTAGTAACCTATTTTCATTCAATTTTGTAATTATATTTCATTTTGTAAAAGGAAGACTCACTGTTTGCTGTAGCTCTGATTAATTGTATAAATTATCAGTTTTGAGCTAAATTATTTCGTATAATATGGACAGGATACTTTTAAAAATTCACCAGCTAAAGAGAAAGTCTGTAAATGAACGTTTAATGCACACTTCTGGAACTTTCTATGGAGAAATTCTATATTATGATCGCAAAAATACGAAAACTTGTGAAAACTGTTTCATAACCTAATTTCGAAAGACGATTTGTATCAAGAAATATTGCTAAAAAGATTTATTTACGTTTTGAAACACGATTTAAATCATTTTACATATAAATAGTTGTTCTAAATCACTCAAGAAATATCCAGAATCAAATGTCAAGATATTTCTGGAAACATCGGTAAAAATTTGTTGAAGGTTATCCAGAAGCTGGTAGAAAAATGTTATAAAATCTGTTTGGAAATTATGCTTGTAAGAATTTATATGTACTGATTCTTTTACTTACTTTAATCTGTACTAAAATTCTGTAATGTCTAATTTAGTTTTGGGTCGTGAATTGCTATCGTATTGTAAACAAAACATTGTCAAAGACTCTCATTGTTTGTAAAGATATTAATACACCTAGGAGTTGTCAGTTGCCAGTTCGGATATGCAGTGCGGTTAGCTCTGAGAGTCGGTTGTTGAGTCTGTGAAGTCTGTCAGCGCTGTTTGTAAATAAACGTCTGTAATGAAGAATTACTTGTTGTCGTCAATATGAACTCAAGACCTTTTGCACGAAGCAGACACCTCCTAATGCAACGTTTTAATTTGGTTGAGGAAGCTGGGATCGCTATAAGTGCAAACAAATTGAAGTGGAACGTTTTAATTTGGTGTTGAGGAGCTGAAATGTTATAATTTTGGTGGAGGTGCTGGGATGTTATAAACCCAACCCCAAAGATCCTGCAGAACACAAAGCTTTACGCCTCGCCAGGATCCGTCAACAGAGACATTCGAATGTTGATGACCGGAAACATGTTGCGTGCTCGGACGAGTCTCGTTACAAGTTGAATCGAGCGGATGGACGTGTACGGGTATGGAGATAACCTCATGAATCCATGGGCTGGGGATTGTTCGAGCTGGTGGAGGCTCTGTAATGGTGTGGGGCGCGTGGAGTTGGAGTGATATGGGACCCCTGATACGTCTAGATACGACTCCGACTGATGAGCATCCTGTCCGATCATTTGCATTCACTCATCCCCGTTGTGCATTCCTACGGACTTGGGCAATTACAGCAGCACAATGCGACACCCCACATGTTCATAGCTGCTACAGAGTGGCTCCAGGAACACACTTCTGAGTTTAAACACTTCCGCTGGCCACCAAACTCCCAAACAGGAACGTTATTGAGCATATCTGGGATGCCCTGCAACGCACTGTCCAGGATAGATCTCCGCCCTCCCGTACTCCTACTGATTTATGGACAGTCCTGTAGGATTCATGGTGTAAATTCCCTCCGGCACTACTTCAGACATAGGTTGAGACCATGCTACGTCGTGCTGCGGCACTTCTGCGTGCTTGCGGGGGCCCTACACGATATTAGGCAGGTTTACCAGTTTATCTGGCTCTTCAGTGTGTATCACAGCATACACTCAAAGGTATGAATCTTAGTATAAATGTGGTGTGCGTCACAGAATTTCAAGTGGCTATCTCCTGAAACATTCTACTCCCTTTAATATATTTCTCTCGTGATGACCTTGACGGTAACAGCAGAAGTAATCTGGGACACCGTCAGTCTTTCTTCCCGCGTAGAATCCACGAATGAAGCAGGAAGGGCGAAAGCGGTAAAATGCTGCTGGACGATGTTCTCTCCGCCGCACACCTTATGGTTACCAGCGGAGTACAGATTCATATATGGGTATGTGGTCAGTGACCGCAAATGATAAGAGCGGGAAGCACCAGACTAGAATTCTGGTAAAATCTGATCTGTTCTCGAGTACTGCGGTGCCAGAATTCAGCTGATTGCTGCATGGCGAGGGAGTAAAGTTTCACAAACTGCCTCTGTTCAAGAGCTCTCTGCCGCCAGCCTGTCAGCGAGTGGTTCCCGCATCAGTAAATTTAGCGCCGAGGCTGCAGGCCGCTGCTTGCCGCCTGTCGGGTAGCAGGTTAATACAGACAACTCGTCCGTTGGCGGTCAACTTGAGACGGACGCGACGGCTGCCGAAAAGCGAAGCGCGCTGTCAGTTCCTGTCACGTCCCAGACTGGAGTCAGTAGTTGACCGCTGCTGACTCCACGGCTGCCATCAGCAACATCAGCCCGATCGCGGCGGTGTCGGTTTATTCCACGCAAAAATCCTGGCCGTCGCAAAGGTAGCGCTGCTTTCGTCACCAGGTGCGGGCATATCGGCAGTTCGTCCAACTCATCCAAAGAGCAGAAATGTGACGAGTACTTTCCGTATTCACGAGTGTCACCTCTTACGTTTTACGAAGGCGTTCGGCACTTAGTACTCAAATACCCTTCCTAATTAAAAATTATGGCCGTGAGCATCTCGGACCCCCAACGCGGCGTAACAAAAAAAAAAAAAAAAGTGCACACATTGGTAAATATATACATACATACATGTTGTTGTTGTTGTTGTTGTCTTCAGTCCTGAGACTGGTTTGATGCAGCTCTCCATGCTACTCTATCCTGCGCAACCTTGTTCATCTCCCAGTACATACTGCAACCTACATCCTTCAAAATCTGCTTAGTATATTCATCTCTTGGTCTCCCTCTACGATTTTTACTCCCCACAATGCCCTCCAATGCTAAATTTGTGATCCCTTGATGCCTCAGAACATGTCCTACCAACCGGTCCCTTCTTGTCAAGTTGTGTCACAAAATCCTCTTCTCCCTAATTCTGTTCTAATACCTCCTCATTAGTTATGTGATCTACCCATCTAATCTTCAGCATTCTTCTGTAGCACCACATTTCGAAAGCTTTTATTCTCTTCTTGTCCAAACTATTTATCGTCCACGTTTCACTTCCATACATGGCTACACTCCATACAAATACTTTCCGAAACTACTTCCTGACACTTAAATCTGTACTCGATGTTAACAAATTTCTCTTCTTCAGAAACGCTTTCCTTGCCATTGCCAGTCTACATTTTATATCCTCTCTACTTCGACCATCATCAGTCATTTTGATCCCCAAATAGCAAAACTCCTCTACTACTTTAAGTGTCTCATTTCCTAATCTAATTCCCTCAGCATCACCCGACTTAATTCGACTACATTCCATTATCCTCGTTTTGCTTTTGTTGATGTTCATCTTATATTCTCCTTTCAAGACGCTATCCATTCCATTCAACTGCTCTTCTAAGTCCTTTGCTGTCTCTGACAGAATTACAATGTCATCGGCGAACCTCAACGTTTTTATTTCTTCTCCATGCACTTCAATACCTACTCCGAATTTTTCTTTGTTTCCTTCACTGCTTGCTCAACATACAGATAATCAATATACATATAGTCAATATATATATATATATATATATATATATATATATATATATAATCAAACAATGGAAAATCCAGGATGGGATGTAACAATACCAGAGAAGGAAAGTTGCTGCTCACCATATAGCGTAGATGCTGAGTCGCTATAGGCACAACAAAAAGATTCTCACAATTACAGCTTTCTGGCAGACGTTTGTGCAAGTTGCGTTTGACTGAGTTTGTGTCTGCGTGTGTGTATGTGTGTCTACTGCTGATAAAGGCCTTAATAGCCGAAAGCTATAATCGTGTGAATCCTTTTGTTGTGCCTATCGCGACTCAGCCTCTCAGCGATATGGTGAGTAGCAACTTTCCTTCGACTTATCTTAGAAGATAGATTAAGGAAAGGTAAACCTACGTTTCTTACATTCGCAGACTTAGAGGAAGCTTTTGACAATGTTGACTGGAATACTCTCTTTCAAATTCTGAAGGTACCAGTTGTGAAATACAGAGAGCGAAAGGGTATTTACAGTCCGTACAGAAATCGGATGGCAGTTATAAGAGTCGAGGGGCCCAAACGGAGTGAGTCAGGATTATACCCCATGCGCGATGTTATTCAAGCAAGCAGTAAAGGAAGCAAAAGAAAAATTTGGTGTAGGAATTAAAGTCCAGGGGGAAGAAATAAAGCCGGCCGCTGTGGCAGAGTGGTTCTAGGCACTAAGTCCGGAATCGCGCTGCTGCTACGTCGCAGGTTCGAATCCTACCTCTGGCATGGATGTGTGTGATGTCCTTAGGTTAGTAAGTTTTACGTAATTCTAAGTCTAGGGGACTCATGACCTCAGATGTTAAGTCCCATAGTGCTTAGAACCATTTGAACCATTTGAAACATTTGAAGAAATAAAAGCTCTGAGGTTTACCGATGACATTGTAATTCTGTCAGAGACACCAAAGGACCTAGAAGAGCAGCTGAACGGAATTGACAGTGTCTTGAAAGGAGGATATAAGGCGAACATCAACAAAAACAAAACGAGGCTAATGCAATGTAGTCGAATTAAATCCGGTGATGCTGAAAGAATTAGATTAGGAAATAGGAAATGAGACGCGTAAAGTAGTAGAGGAGTTTTGTTATGTGGGCAGCAAAATAACTGATGACGGTATAAGTAAAGAGGATATGAAATGTAGCCTTTCTATGGGAAGGAAAGCGTTTCTGAAGAAGAGAAATTTGTTAACATCGAGTATAGATTTAAGTGTTAGGAAGGTGTTTCTGAAAGTATTTGTATGGAGTGTAGCGATGTATGGAAGTTAAACATGGACGATAAACAATATGCACAAGAAGGGAACTGAAGCTTTCGAAATGTGGAGCTACAGAAGAATACTGAAGATTAGATGGGTAGATCACATAACTAATGAGGAGGCACTGAACAGAACTTGGGAGCCAAGAAATATGTAGCACAATTTGAATAAAAGATAATATGGGCTGATACAACACATTCTGAGACTTCAAGGATCACCATTTCAGTACTGGAGGGAAGTGTGTGGGGAAGGGGGGTGGGTGGTTGGAGGATAAAAAGGGTAGAGGGAGATCCAGAGATGAATACAGTATGCAGATCAAAAGGATCTGGCTTGGAATATGTGACACAACTTGACTGGAAGAAGGCATCAAGGGATCACCAATTTAGTATTGGAGGGAAGAGTGGAGCGTAAAAATCGTAGAGGGAGAGCAAGAGATGAATACAGTTAACAGATTAAAATGATTTAGGTCGCAGTAGTTACTCGGAGATGAAGAGGCTTGCACAGAATAGAGTAGCATGGAGAGCCGCATCAAGCCAGTCTCTGGATTGAAGACCACAACAACACCATACAGAGTGAGAGTACCTTACCTTCATATGCGAGATTTTGAAAATGAAGTTGCAGGAAAAAATATATTTTTTGCATGCGATAACATTTCAAAGACCTCATTTCGTTAGTCAGGACTTGGGTGCAAGTTGCTCCTTTCATACCCGTAAAGGAGGACAGAGAATATGTAGCACCGAATCGTTCTGGTTCTTAGTTGCAAACTATGGTCTGACCTCGCGGAGAATTTCCTTATGTTCAGAAATAGTTTCCTGTTCTGTTTATTTTTGGGTTTTTGTCTTTTGCTTGGAGTCGCATTGGCAGTCTAAACTGGTGGCTAATTGCCTCAAAGCGGGTCACTTGTTCAAATTTGTTATTTTTATTGTGAGATTTGTCTGGATTCCCCCTTCAGAACTCATCACTGCACTGAACCAAGCGGTTTATCACGCGCCGAAACGCAGGTAGTTGGTGTGTTTTCGTGAACAGACGTTGTCGTATGCGTATCTAATATTGCGTGAGACAAGGTTCTCGCGAGTCATCATAGTTACACTTAGAGAATCTGTATTAGAGGATGACTTTGTTTCCACCTCAACACGTGAGTGGATTGCGACAACAAATCGATATTGTTGGTATGTAGTACGCTACGCACTGTACATTGGCTTGTGGCGACTTTAAGAAGTGGTGTTAAGGACCACACCAAGAAAAAAACTCCAGTAAACACGTGCTCTTCAATGCACAGCTTAAGAGCAATTAGCACTTATTCATCTTTGAAACAATGAAAGAAATCTCTTCTGCTGCAAGATCTTCGCTTTCCGTATTTTGAGAACTGGTAGTGTGGACCAAAACAAGAAAACTATACCCAATAAACATGGACTCTACAGTGCATACGTTAAGAGCTCCTGAGAAACACGTATCTTCCACTGAGAAAGTGCTCATAGCTCTTGAGGTACGCGTCTACCACACATTTCTGTGTTGCTTGGTTCTCTGAAGGTTCGTCGATGGAATTCCGGTTCTACTGTGTATATAATGATGAACCAGAACTCGACAGACAAAATTTAAGAAGTTTTCAGGGACGTAGAGCACAGAAATATTTGTTTTGAAAATAAAAAAAACGCCTTCTCTTGCTGCACTGTGCTTTATTTCTCCTTGACGCGTTTCGCCTTTTTTTTCACATTAAGGCGTCGTCAGTGGATCTAAAATGATACGGAATATACACATATAAACACAAAACTGTGCCTGCATCTCGTGGTCGTGTGGTAGCGTTCACGCTTCCCACGCCCGGGTTCCCGGGTTCGATTCCCGGCGGGGTCAGGGATTTTCTCTGCCTCTTGATGGCTGGGTATTGTGTGATGTCCTTAGGTTAGTTAGGTTTAAGTAGTTCTAAGTTCTAGGGGACTGATGACCATAGATGTTAAGTCCCATAGTGCTCAGAGCCATTTGAACCACAAAACTGTATCATACTAGATTCCACTGCCGATGCCTTAAAGTGAAAAACGGCGAAATGCGTATGGGAGAAAGACCGTGCAGCAGGAGAAGACCTTTTTATTTACTAAACAGATATTTAAGGGGTGTCTTGTCAGTACTCATGTACAACGAGCCCACGATCTATAGTGGCTCGCTACAGAGTAATAATATAATTAAGATTTCTTCAGTTCTACTTTTATTTACGGGAAAAGAAGTTCACAACGTCCGTAAAAAGACAACACAATACACTGAGTAATGTAGAAGCACTCGGGCAGATGCAAAAGTAGTTCAAAATGGTTCAAATGGCTCTGAGCACTATGGGACTTAACATCTGAGGTGATCAGTCCCCAAGAAATTAGAACTTCTTAAACCTAGCTAACCTAAGGACATAACACACATCCATGTCCGAGGCAGGATTCGAACCTGCGACCGTAGCGGTCGCGCGGTTCCGGACTGAAGCACCTAGAACCGCTCTGCAACACCAGCCGGCGCAAAAGTAGTGTAACACGGTTGCTGTCGATCGGAGACCTGCCCACAATTACGTCTTTGCGTTGTTCTTCCACTTCTTTCAGTGAACCCCGTACATGAGGTGCGTTTAGGCAAACTTTGGATCAGTGAACGTACCTCCACGGCTGGGTATCACTGTTAACTAACAACTAACTCAGCCAAGAGAAAAAGAGACCAGTACCGAACGCATTCTGGACGTCGAAGAGTAAACTGGGCTTTTCTATTGTCGACAAGTACCATGAGTGCATCTAACAAGTTTTCCATAAGGTGACATACAGCGCATACTGTCGACATCTACAATGCAATGCAAAGATTTTCAGTGAAATACAAAAAAGACATAAATGAGGCCAAGAATTACTTGTAACGAGTCACTGAAGATCAGGTGTCAGAACAGAAAAAAACACCACCCTATATATATACACATCTAAAAAAGTTTTGCATCACCCCGCTTCCCAGAACTCCTGAAGATAGACGTAGACAGTGGATATTGTATCACAGACACAGTCACTTTGACTGTTCAGGGATGTCACTAAACCCGCCCAAAGATGTAAACAATGAAGCATGAGTAGCGCCTATTAGACGGAAGAGGTCCGACAGCCGATCAGTTCCACTCATCCCATCAGGAAGGAGGTACACGGCTCGTGATGTCTGTAGTTCAACCATGCCTATATGCTCAATATCGCGGTTCGATCGCGTCCGCATTGTTACTTTATGCCAGGAAGGGCTCTCAACAAGGGAAGTGTCCAGGCCTCTCGGAGTGAACCAAAGCGATGTTGTTCGGAGATGGAGGAGATACAGAGAGAAAGGAACTGGCGATGACATGCCTCGCTCAAGCCACCCAAGGGCTACTACTGCAGTCGATGACCGCTACCTACGGATTATGGCTCGGGGGAACCCTGACAGCAACGGCACCATGTTGAATAATGCTTCTCGTGCAGCCACAGGACGTCGTGTTACGACACAAACTGTGCGCAATAGGCTGCATGATGGGCAACTTCACTCCCGACGTCCATGGCAAGGTCCATCTTTGCAAACACGACACCATGCACCGCGATACAGATGGGCCCAAAAAAATGTCGAATGGACCGCTCAGGATTGGCATCAAGTTCTCTTCACCGATGATATCGCAAACGCCTTCAATCAGAGAATCGTCGGAGACGTGTTTGGAGGCAACCCGGCAAGGCTGAACGCCTTACACACACTGTCCAGCGAGTGCAGCAAGGTGGAAGTTCCCCGCTGTTTTGTGGTGGCATTATGTGGGGCCGACGTACGCCGCTGGTGGTCATGCAAGGATCCGTAACTGCTGTACGATACGTGAATGTCGTCCTCCGACCGATAGTTCAAGAATATCGGCGAGGCATCCGTCTTCATAGACGAAAGTTCGCGCCCCCATCATGCACATCTTGTGAATGACTTTCTTCAGGATAACGACATCGGCGACTAGAGTGGTCAGCGTGTTCTCCAGACAGGAACCCTTCGCACATGCCTGGGATAGAGTGGAAAGGTCTCTTTATGAACGACGTCACCTACCAACCACTCTGAGGGATCTACGCAGAATCACCGTTGAACAGTGGGACAATCTGGACCAAAAGTGCCTTGAAGAAGTTTCGGATAGTATGTCACGACGAATACAGGAATGCATCAGTGCAAGAGGAAGCGCTACTGGGTATTAGAGGTACCGGTGTGTACAACAATCTGGACCACCATCTCTGAAGGTATCGCCATGTGGTGCTACAACATGTAATGTGTGTTTTTCATGAGCAATAAAAAGGGCGGAAATGACGTTTACGTTGATCTCAGTTCCAATTTTCTGTACAGGTTCAAATGGCTCTGAGCACTATGGGACTTAACTATTCTGGTCATGAGTCCCCTAGAACTTAGAACTACTTAAACCTAACTAACCTAAGGACATCACACACATCCATGCCCGAGGCAGGATTCGAACCTGCGACCGTAGCAGTCGCGCAGTTCCGGACTGCGCGCCTAGAACCGCTAGACCACCGCGGCCGGCTTCTGTACTGGTTCCGGAACTCTCGGAACCGAGGTGATGCAAATCGATGTTTTTTTTATGCGTGTATATATATGGGCGAGCAATAGAGCACAATGAAATAAGCAAATAATTCTGGGAATCAATCTTACGATGCATGCGCAACTGAAGTCATGTCAGTGTTAACAGAGAAAGCGACACCACTGCGCACTTGCGCACTTGAATTTATGAGAACACGCGCTGCACTTACGAAGGAGTGTAAGAACTTTGGAAAGCGCAATGAAATGAACTTCTCGTACTATCGCGCGTCCACTTCGCTGTACTTCGGCACTAAATTTATTACTATGGACGTCGCTTGATTAATTACTGCAATTTTCGTATTACAAATATCAGAGAAGAAGGCGAATAAGTGGGAGGAGGCTGAAAGCACGTATTACGACTGCATATTGCATTGTGTTGCTCTCTGTAGATATCAAGGTTTTTTCACTTCTGGGGAGGACATCTTGCCGACCTTGAAGTTTCACTCCTTTGTTTCTCTTTTCTGAGGCAGAGGGTGGCTTTTTATCTTTCTGAATTTGCAGGTCTGTATTTGGGTCCAGAAATGAGACTGTTCAGAAAAGGTTGGTTGGTTGATTCGGGGGAGGATACCAGACAGCAAGGTCATCGGTCCCATTGGATTAGGCAAGGAAGTCAGCCGCGCCCTTTCAAAAGAACCATGCCGTCATTTGCCTGAAGTGATATTGGGAAATCACGGAAAACTTAAATGAGGACGGCCGGACGCGGATTTGAACCGTCGTGCTACCGAATGCGAGTCCAGTGTGCTAACCACTGCGCCACCTCGCTCGGTCTCAGATGTTAAGTCCCATAGAGCTCAAAGCCATTTGAACCAAATAAAGCGACATGATACATGATAACCTGCCGTATAATATGACACGTGGTGCCATGTCATCCAACATCGTACTTGTCATGTCGTCGAATATAACGCAACGTGTCATTAAGGTTTAGTATGAATGTATCCACACTCTGGGGTAGTTCCTATTACCATGTAGATGCAGCCGCACCCTCGAATACTTCCTATTGTAGATACATTCCAATGTCTAGAAGCATACAAATTTGTGTCTATTTGTTCTTAAATCCTTCATGATACATGTAACAGGAGAGTGAGGGAAAGGGGGGGGGGGGAATTAACCTATCCCACCCACCCAGAACAAAAAAAATTGTTTTAGTGCGTCCTCCTCCCTCACAATCCCCGTCTCCCCACACGCAGGAACAACTCCACTACCAGATTTTACATTTTCGAGAGGAAAAAGTTTTTAGATATTACATGTATGCTCTTCAGCCGTATATTTCATGTTGTTTAGGATGGCTGGCGAAGCTTCTGGATTTTGGGCAATATGGGACTTAACATCTGTGGTCATCAGTCCCCTAGAACTTAGAACTACTTAAACCTAACTAACGTAAGGACATCACACACATCCATGCCCGAGGCAGGATTCGAACCTGCAACCGTAGCGGTCACGCGGTTCCAGACTTAAGCGCCTAGAACCGCACGGCCACACCAGCCGACTGGATTTTAGGCACAGCATCCGGGACTTTAGTCTATAAATTGCAAGATGCAGGTGTGCCAACACCTTACAGCTAAGAGAGCTCACTGCGCTGGGGAAGTAGGGTTAACTAGTAAAAAAAGCGCGAATATGTCAAGATGTTTTGATTTAAATGTCTTTGAAGCTGGTAGATAAGTTGAAAAGCTAGTTCCCTTCTTTTGGATTCCAAACTTTGCCCAGGACATATTTGCCTTTCTTTGTTCTTTGACAGAAGCGCTTTACACTCTGGTTCCCAACTTTTGCTGTACCATAATTTTGACTTGAGACGGCCACAGCTTGCCAACCGATGTAGATTTGTCAATTTCAAACCATGTTGCTTATATCGTGGCGACAGAGAAATTTTTCAGAAAACAACAGGACGGTTACTATTTACATTGATGTGTCAATCTTATTACAAAATTTGAACAGATGCACGCAAGTTTGAAACACAGAAGCGACGGAAAAAAACCTCACATAAGTCGTGTTTTCTCCACTCAAAATGCGAATGAAGCTATATTTTTGAAAGAGAACTTTAAAGTTCATTCTAAGAACGCATTTTTTTATTTATCTGATTCACTTTGAACCTCTTCCGCGCATTCTGTCCACGTGAGAACGAGTTTCACATGCAGCATTTAGTTTGAGTTTATACCATCGAATCTCGACAGCAGATAAAGATTCTTGGAAAAAAATTAGTTTTGACTTTATCCTTTTATCTATGTTCGTGCAAAGTTGGAACCGATTCGTAGAGCTGAAGGTATAGAAGTAGTGCGCTTAAAAAGCCTCCCAGAAAAACGTGTTCTTTAGGCGTAAAATTCCAACCAATCAAGATTTCTTTGAAACGGTTAAAACTTATGTTAAACTGGGATCTGATACACCGGGGCACCAAATATTGAACCATCAGTATGCTTCCAGTTCTCAGTTACTTAACGCTGCACATACAAATGGTGCCATTTTTGTTGTTGTGGCCTCCAGTCCAAAGACTATATTCAAACATTATGAATCACCTCGAAGGAAACGATCTATTGATACGTAATCAGCATGGTTTCAGAAAACATCATTCTTGTGCAACGCAGCTAGCTCTTTAATCGCACGAAGTAATGGCCGCTATCGACAGGGGATCTCAGCTTGATTCCGTATTTCTAGATTTCCGGAAAGCTTTTGACACCGTTCCTCACAAGCGCCTTCTAATCAAGCTGTGAGCCTATGGGGTATCGTCTCAGTTGTGCGATTGGATTTGTGATTTCCTGTCAGGAAGGTCGTAGTTCGTAGTAATAGACGGCAAATCATTGAGTAAAACTGAAGTGATAACAGGTGTTCCCCAGGGAAGCGTCCTGGGACCTCTGCTGTTCCTGATCTATATAAATGACCTGAGTGACAATCTGAGCAGTTCTCTTAGACTGTTCGCAGATGATGCTGTAATTTACCGTCTAGTAAGGTCATCCGAAGACCAGTATCAGTTGCAAAGCGATTTAGAAAAGATTGCAGTATTGTGTGGCAGGTGGCAGTTGACGCTAAATAACAAAAAGTGTGAGGTGATCCACATGAGTTCCAAAAGAAATCAGTTGGAATTCGATTATTCGATAAATAGTACAATTCTCAAGGCTGTCAATTCAACTAAGTACCTGGGTGTTAAAATCACGAACAACTTCCGTTGGAAGGACCACATAGATAATATTGTGGGGAAGGCGGGCCAAAGGTTGCGTTTCATTGGCAGGACACTTAGAAGATGCAACAAGTCCACTAAAGAGACAGCTTACACTACACTCGTTCGTCCTCTGTTAGAATTTTGCTGCGCGGTGTGGGATCCTTACCAGGTGGGATTGACGGAGGACATCGAAAGGGTGCAAAAAAGGGCAGCTCGTTTTGTATTATCACGTTATAGGGGAGAGAGTGTGGCAGATATGATACACGAGTTGGGATGGAAGTCATTACAGCATAGACGTTTTTCGTCGCGGCGAGACCTTTTTACGAAATTTCAGTCACCAACTTTCTCTTCCGAATGCGAAAATATTTTGTTGAGCCCAACCTACATAGGTAGGAATGATCATCAAAATAAAATAAGAGAAATCAGAGCTCGAACAGAAAGGTTTAGGTGTTCATTTTTCCCGCGCGCTGTTCGAGAGTGGAATGGTAGAGAGATAGTATGATTGTGGTTCGATGGGCTCTCTGCCAAGCACTTAAATATGAATTGCAGAGTAGTCACGTAGATGTAGATGTAGCTCTCCGTGATACTCTATCCTGTGCGAGCCTCTTGATCTCGAGTGGCTACTCCAGCCTACCTCCTTCTGAATCTGCTTACTGTATTCATCTCATCCATGGTACCATTAGCTGAGCATTAATTTCAGCCCTATTACAGTGTTTTTCAAAAGTAATTAGACGATTCGCATGTTTTTCCTGGGCACCAGCCCCGGTTCGTCTTTCAAACCGTGCTTAATGTACTGCAACACAGCGACGGTAAAATAGGTGTTAGAATGGCTATACAAATGGCCCCGTCTTCCTAGCCCAAATAGGAACCAATGGGGTCGCCACCCATGCTTGCCCAAACAGCAGTTCTGTGCACGGCCTTTTCCTACATATTGATTACAGCGCTTCAACGCTGTTACGTTTTGTCTAATAACCGAGAACACAATTGCTGTGCAAATGGAGAATTTAACCGTACCTAGAAACGCGTGAGAATTCTGTAATGTCTGGACAGACAGTAGCCCAGATGCCAGGACGGGTGACTGCCTTACTTGAGGACGCCTATGGCTGTCGCTCGTAGTTTGCTGGGAGGAGGAGGAACTCGCGCCTGTAGACGCTGCTTGGCTGGTACCATAGCTGGGTCGCGTGGTGTTAAGCGAAACCGGCCAGTGCCGGAGGCCGCAGAAGAAAGACTGCTCGGGACAGCGTGATGTCCGTACAGGCCAGCAGTGTACTGTATGTCCAGGGCGAGTCAAAAGTCCTTGGACACCATCATAAGTTGGAAGATTAAAGGGAAAATTGAAATGTGATGATGGGAACAAAGGTTTGACATGGGGCCGCAACTTTTGGAGTGAATGTCATTCATGGCCACCATCTTGAAATCCGCCATTTCGAATTCAAGCCAATTTTTTTTTTTTTTTAAATGGGAAGGGGGGTGAATGACACATAACTTTCGCCTGAGCTCTCGAATTGGTTGGTGTAATTATGATACGTCCCCTTAGAAAAATTATACAAAACTGTGCTTAAACTGACACAAAATATTTTTAGCGCAACGCACTCTGACTTTCAAAATTCCCTAGAAAAGAATGGCCCTGACTAACATTAACCTATACGTTTCACATATCACTTACCTCACAAAAATCTTCGTTACTTGAACTACTGCAACACAGCGAGCGCCACTACTGCCAGCTAAATAAAAGATTCAAACTACGGAAGGCACTAACAACTGATAGGTATAGTTAGCAAATGAAAGATTTTAATAGAGAACAAACAATGTATTTACATTAATAGTCATAATATATATAGCAGTTCATGACATCCATTCTTACAAATTTCAAAACTCCGCCGTCTCTCTCCCCACATCCACCACTGCTGGCGGCTCACCTCCAACTACGCAACGCTACGCGCTGTTAACATCCAGCTGCCCAATACTACAATGGCAGACAACAATGTGAACTAGCCACAGACTGCACACAGCACAGCCAGTGATTTTCATACATAGCGCTACGTGGCGTTACCAATAAGAAAACCTAAACAGCCTGCTTCCATAATTTGTTTTTGTCTATCTTGTACAGTTTAGAAGTTAATAAAGTTCAATGTTACCTTGATGGTGGTTCATGTCTCGGGATGGACAACACGTAGAACATGTGTTGTAGCAGTCGGTATGAAGGTAATTTCCCAACTTTGAACATTAATAACCTCTAAACTGTACAAGATAGACAAAAACAAATAATACCAATAAAGTCCAGAGCTCAAGTGAGTGTTATTTGATGTGTCATACACCCCCTTCCTATTAAAAAAAATGAGTTGAGTCCAAAATGGCGGATTTCAAGATGGCGGCCACGAATTACATTCACTCCAGAAGTTGCGGCTCCACATCAAACCTATGTTCCCATCATCACATTTCAATTTTCCCTTTAATCTTCCACCTTATGAAGGTGTCCAAGGACTTTTGACCCACCCTGTATATTGACCAGCCCGAACAGTATGACCACCGACCTACTATCGATATGAACCCGTCCAGGCGATAGCAGTGTCACATGGCGAGGAATGACTGCTAGTCTGACACACGCACATGTACATGTGGTATCAGTGAGCCTACTGTCTGTGTGTCGAATGAGTTTGACCGGAGGCAGACTGTGATGGCCCGGAGACTCGGCACGAGCGCATCGGAAACTGCACGATTTGTCGGCTGTTCGAAGAGTGCTGTGGTGAGTGTCTTCAGCACGTGACAAATCCAAGGTGAAACCAAGTCCAGACGTCGTAGTGTTGGGTGGCCACACCTCCTTACAGACGTCGGGCGTCGTAGGCTGGGCAGACTGGCAAAACAGAACAGGTGGTGAACTTTGGTTGAACTAACATCAGACTTTAACGCTGGGCAGAGTACAAGTCTGTCTGAACACACAGTGCAGCGAACGCTCATAACGATGGGCCACCGCAGCTGGCGACCCATGCATGTTCCAATGTTCCAACACCACGACATCAACAACTGCAACTGAAATGGCCAAGTGACAGTGGAACTTGACGCCAGCGCAGTGGCGGAGCGTTGCATGGTCTGATGAATCCTGTTGTTGTTGTTGTGGTCTTCAGTCCAGAGACTGGTTTGATGCAGCTCTCCATGCTACTCTATCCCGTGCAAGTTTCTTCATCTCCCTGTACCTACTGCAACCTACATCCTTCTGAATTTGTTTAGTGTATTCAACTCCTGGTCTCCCTCTACGATTTTTACACTCCACGATTCCCTCCAATACTAAATTTGTGATGCCCTGATGCCTCAGAACGTGCCCTAACAACCGACCCATTCTTCCATTCAAGTTGTGTCACAAATTCCTCTTCTCCCCAAATCTGTTCAGTACCTCCTCATTAGTTACGTGATCTACTCATCTAATCTCCAGCATTCTTCTGTAGCTCCACATTTCGAAAGCTTCAGTTCTCTTCTTGTCTATACTGTTTATCGTCCATGTTTTACCTGCATACATGGCTACACTCCATACAAATACTTTCAGAAATGACTTCCTGACGCTTAAATCTATACTCGATGTTGACAGATTTGTCTTCTTCAGAAATGCTTTCCTTCCCATTGCCAGTCTACATTTTATATCCTCTCTACTTTGACCATCAGTTATTTTGCTCCCCAAATAGCAAAACTCCTTTACTACTTTAAGTGTCTCATTTCCTAATCTAATTCCCTCAGCATCACCCGACTTAATTCGACCATATCCCTTTATCCTCGTTTTGCTACTGTTGATATTCATCTTATAACCTCCTTTCAAGACGCTGTCCATTCCGTTCAACTGCTCTTCCAAGTACTTTGCTGTCGCTGCCAGAATTACAATGTCATCGGCGAACCTGAAAGTTTTTATTTCTTGTCCACGGGTATTAATACCTACTCCGAACTTTTCTTTTGTTTCCTTTACTGCTTGCTCAATATACGGATTGAATAACATCGGGGATAGGCTACAACCCTGTCTCACTCCATTCCCAACCACTGCTTCCCTTTCATGCCCCCTCGTCTCTTATAACTGCCATCAGGCTTCTGTACAAATTGTAAATAGCCTTTCGCTCCCTGTATTTTACCCTTGCCACCTTCAGAATTTCCCGTGCAAAGCACCACGACGGCCAAGGAGTATCGTACACTGATTGCAGGCCACGTACACCCCTTCATGACACTCATGTTTCCTGACGTCATTAGCATCTTTCAACAAGATACTGTGCCATGTAACAAGGACATGAGTGTGATGGACGGGTTCGAGGAATATAGTGGCGAGTTCCAATTGATGTGCTGGCCCTCCAAATTCGCTAGACCTGAACCCGATCAAACACATCTAGGATGTGATTGAGCGTGGCGCCAGAGTTCATGGCCCCCATCTCCGGAATTTACGGAAAGTAGGCGACTTGTGTGCGTGCAGATGTGGTGCCAACTCTCTCCAGCGATCTACCATGGACCCACTGCCTCCGTACAACGAAGCGTCGCCGCTGTTATCCGTGCCAAAGGCGGACATATCGGCTATTAGGTAGATGGTCATAATGTTCTGGCTGATCAGCGTACAAAGGGGGCTGCGGCTACTGTTTGCTGCCCCGCTGTACAGGCAGATCCGGCGCACGTGACCTGCCAGAGTCTGACTAAACAGCTATCGCTATCACTTCCGGCCGGTGAATCTTTCCGCCAGGTGGCAACCAGTCGCCGATAACGCGGAATAGCCAAGTTTGCGAGAAACGTCGCTCCGAGAAAAATTTCTCTGTGCGCAGTTCGGGTCCACGCCGCAAATTTTTCACGAAAACGTCAGGATTAAATCAGGACAAGTATTTCGTATTAATTACCTCATTCGGCTATTCTTAGATACAGCAGGACGGTTTCTGTTGCTCGCCACTGTATCTCTGCTACGTATCCGCCCTGCGCTGTTTTCTCATTTTCTTACCTCGCTCGGCACTGCTTTCCAGGCCTTTGGACTCCTTTCGATGCGAGCTCCCCTCAGGCTGCCGGCCGCTGTGGCCGAGCGGTCCTGGGCGCTTCAGTCCGGATCCGCGCAGTTGCTACTGTCGCAGGTTCGAATCCTGCCTCGGGCATGGATGTGTGCGATGCCCTTAAGTTAGTTAGGTATAAGTAGTTCTAAGTTATAGGGGACTGATGACCTCAGATGTTAAGTCCGATAGTGCTCAGAGCCATTTGAACCATTTGTTTCCCCCTCTGACTTGCGTTTTCTGCAATTTTGAGCATATTTACGAGCCAGATGAGACATCTCTCATCATTCTGTAATTCTCTGTTTAATGCCAGTTTTCACTTTGAGTTTGTAGTAATGTTTCGCCCGCTCTTCAGAATGCCACGTGAATCTATGTCGTACCTAAACAAATTCCACGGAGCGCCAATTAATGACTTTACACACAGGTAATTCGTGACAACCACGTGCATACGTCTACACTGGTATGATGACGTCATACGCAAAACAAATACTGCGTGACAGACGCATACAAACAAGACCCATCAGTTTTCGGCTCCACCATTACCTACGCATTATTCGTTTCGTATGTGCTAGAGATTGAAGTACGACTGTGTTTTATCACAAAACAAAGTTCGACCGCTATATTCTCACACAAGTATGTCTTTAACACTTAACATGTTGTCAAGCTCAAAGTTGGCCATAAATTACGAAAAACATTGCCCCCCCCCCCCCCCTCCCACGAAGGGTCAAATGTAGAAGGTGATTTTACATTTGGCATTTCGTGTGAAGCCAATATTTTTCTTAATTTATGGCCAACTTTGAACCTGGCATGTTAAGTGTCCTGCATTATATGTTAAAGACATAAAATCAAATATCTTAAAATGGCATAAAAGGCCTAAACATGGGTTGTACTTAGATAAACAATAAAATGGTCAAATCGCGGTGTGTTCCTTGAAAACATGATGAAACAGTGTTTAAAGGCCGTTGGATATCGCGAACTTTTCTCCCTATCAAACAATGGATGTCTATAGTCTGGGTAATGTGCTCTCCGACTAACGCAAAAGCTACTTTTTCAAGCATCATAATGTTTATGAAGTCGTATTCCCTGAACTAGAGTCGTACAGTGAAATAATCTTGCAGGTACATTTGTCGGTACGTCTGGATGTCCCTAAACTGTATTTAGAATAGAGTTAGTAGTAGAGAGGTAATAAATCACAGTTTCTCACCTCATGTTGAAGTTTCACTGCGCGAAAATGCAGTAAACGATGAACATTGTTCTTTTCATTATTTTGTAGAGGGTGTCAGCGAGAAAAAGTTTCGTAAAGGTTTTAGACTATACATACAGTTTGTTGCAAGTTGCTGTGCTCTGGTTCTCAAATCCTGAATGAATATATACTGTTAATTCGCGAGCCGCTAGTTTTGCTGCTTCAAGAAACACACAAAGCTGTTTCTAACTGTAATATTTGCCTTACTGCGCTAAAACTTTAACGTAAGATTATACTTATGAATGACTACATTACGACAGAACTTTACATTTTTAAAATCGGTCAATAATTACATGAACTATATAAAATGAATTTTTGTCGCCCCTAGAAGCCGTTAGATAGGCAATCCGCAGCTGGCGATTGCAAGATGAACAGCGTTAACCGTTTAACAACGGAGAGCTCTAAAACAGTAAGGAGCTTCCATGCCTTGCAGCATGGGTTCCGAAAACACTGAACCGCAGTGCGGAAACTAACTAGGACTTTTCTCACATGACATCTTGAAAGCCGTGAGAAAGCAGTCAGATGGATCCTTGACTTCTGAAAACCACTTCACTCGGTACAACAATAGTCTTCATTAATGAAAGTATGATCATATGGGGTATCAGGTGAAATTTATGTCTGGACTGCGAATTTCTTGGTAAGAATGACGCAGCATGTTGTCTTAGATGGACAGTCATCGACAGACGCAGATGTGCCTCTAGGTGGGACCCTTGCTATCCATGTTGTGTGTTAACGACCTTTCAGAGAATGTTAATAGTAGCCTCAGACTTTACACAGATGATGCACTTATCTGTAACAAAGTAGTATCTGTAAAACGCTGCGGATCCATTGTCTTATTTGAGAAGATTACAAAGTGATGCAAATATGGCAACTTGCCTTAAATGTACAGAAATGTCAAGCTGGGCACCTCACAAAACGCAAAAAATTATATGCTAAGACCAACACAGTAGTAATTCACAAATGGTGCCGATTCATACCCATAGCTGCGTGCAACAATTTATAGGCATGCAAAATAGACTGGGGGAACGGAATAAAGAGGAAGCCGTCTGATAGAAATTTGCACAGAGCATAAATTAATCATCGATAATACTTAGTTACGAGTCTTGAAATAAGGTTGTATACATGTAAGAGACCTGGAGACAGTGGAAGGTTTCAGATTGATTGTGTAATGGTAAGACAGAGATAGCAGAACCAGGTTTTAAATTGCAAGACATTTTCACAGCCAGATGTGGACTCTGGCCACAATTTATTGGTTATTAACAATAGATTAAAACTCAAGAATTGCAAAAAGGTAGGACAATAAAGTACTCGGATCTGGATATGCTCAAAGAACCAGAGGGTGTTGGGAGTTACAGAGGGACCATTAGGCAACGGTTGACAAAAGCAGAGGAAAGGAATACGAGCACAGTAACAGTCGAATGGATTTCATTAAGAGATGCTACAGCGAAGGCAGCAGAGGATCAAATAGGTAAAGAGGCATGGCCTATTAGAAATTCTTGATAACACAGAAAATATTGAATTTACACCACGAAGATGACGTGCTACAGACGAGAAATTTAACCGACAGGAAGAAGATGCTATCATATGCAAATGATTAGCTTTTCAGAGCATTCACACAAGGTTCGCGCCGGTGGCGACACCTACAACGTGCTGACACGAGGAAAGTTTCCAACCGATTTCTCATACACAAACAGCAGTTGACCGGCGTTGCCTGGTTTAACGTTGTTGTGATGCCTCGTGTAAGGAGGAGAAATGCGTACCATCACGTTTCCGACTTTGATAAAGATCGGATTGTAGCTTATCGCTATTGTGGTTTATCGTACCGCGACATTGCTGCTCGCGTTCGTCAAGATCCAATGACTGTTAGCAGAATATGGAATCAGTGGGTTTAGGAGGGTAATACGGTACGCCGTGTTGGATCCGAACGGTCTCGTATCAATATCAGTCGAGATGACAGGCATCTTATCCGCATGGCTGTAACGGATCGTGCAGCCACGTCTGGGTCCCTGAATCAACAGATGGAGACGTTTGCAAGACAACCATCTGCACAAACAGTTCGACGACGTTTGCAGCAGCATGGACTATCAGCTCGGAGACCATGGCTGCTGTTACCCTTGACGCTGTATCACAGACAGGAGCGCCTGCGATGGTGTACTCAACGACGAACCTGGCTGCACGAATGGCAAAACGTCATTTTTTCGGACGAATCCAGGTACTATTTACAGCATCATGATGGTCGCATCCGTGTTTGGCGACATCGCGGTGAATCCACATTGGAAGCGTGTATTCGTCATCGCCATACAGGAATATTACCCGGCGTGATGGTTTGGTGTGCCACTGGTTACAATTCTTGGTCACCTCTTGTTCGCATTGACCGCACTTTCTACTGTGGATGTTACATTTAAGATGTGTTACGACCCGTGGCTCTACCCTTCATTCGATCCCTGCGAAACCCCACATTTCAGCAGGATAGTGCACGACCGCATGTTTCAGGTCCTGTACGGGCCTCTCTGGATACAGAAAATGTTCGACTGCTGCTCTGGCCAGCACATTCTCCAGATCTCTCACCAACTGAAAACGTCTGGTCACTGGTGGCCGAGCAACTGGCTCGTCAGAATACGCCAGTCACTACTCTTGATGAACTGTGGTATCGAGTTGAAGCTGCATGGGCAGCTGTACCTGTACATGCCATCGAAGCTCTCTTTGACTCAATACCGAAGCGTACCAAGGCCGATATTGCGGCCAGAGGTGGTTGTTCTGGGTACTGATTTCTCAGGATCTATGTACCCAAATTGCGTGAAAATGTAATCACAAGTCAGTTCTAGTATAATATATTTGTCCAATGAATATCCGTTTATCATCTGCAGTTCTTCTTGGTGTAGCAATTTTAGTGGCCAGTAGTGTAGTTAACGTTGAGGCTGAAGTTCTATCCATATAGTAAAAATTGATGTAGCAAGAAGTAATATAAAAGCTGAAGAAACAACTGACACACAGAAGCATCGAATATGAAAAATGGCAAAGTAGGAAAGCGGAAAAATAGATGTGAAGTGGTCAGAAGAATGGTTGGTCGATTTGAGAGAAGGTACCAAACAGCGAGGTCATCGATCCCACTAGATTTCCTTTCAAAGGAAAAATTCAGGCATTTGCCTGATTCGACTTATGGAGATCACGGAAAATCTAACTAAATCAGGATGGCACGACGCGGATTTGAACTGCCGTCCTCCCAAATGGGGGTCCAGTGTGCGAAGCACTGCGCCACCTCGCTCTGTCAGAGCAGTAGAGATTTCTAATGAACAGATGAAGGAGCACTGGAAGAAAAGAAGACGCACGAGGTGCTTAGTTGGCCTATCCGAGAAGGTCAAAAATAGGCGCCAGCGGCCAGAAGCCGGCTGGCTGTTTGACAACACAGCGAGGACAGGGCGGGCCTACAACAACCGCGCCACAGCGCAGTTCGGCGAGAGACGCGGCACGCACGCACGCACGCACGCACGCCACGCGCCGCTCGTCTGGACGCTGACGAGGTCGCCGGCGCGCCGGCGCAGACGCAGCCAGCTGCGTGGGCGGCGCCGAAATCCCGGTCCGCCGGCCTGCCTTCTTTCCGCAGCGGCCTGCCGTCTCCACGTCAGCATTGACTGGCGGCGCGGCTTACTGCGCGAACCGACGGGGCACTCACCGCTTCCAGCAGCGACGCTGAAGAGCCAAAGAAACTCGTACACCGGCCTATTGTTCAATTCTATTATCTTGGCGGCTCGCACATGCCCGCCCAGACGCGGGAGATTGCTGCGTTGCCAGTTGCAAACGACGCACGCGCCGAGACAAGCAGCGCCATAGTATAATATAGTTCGCAAACTTAACGTTTAGGGGGAAGGGGGGGGGGGGGGGGAGCACGCAGTTTATGAAGTAACGCCACCACGGCCGCGTTAACCCTTTCGCCGCTACACAGACGTGCTCCCCGCATTCCGCGCTGTGCGCGATTTTGTCATCACTGCACTGCTCTCCTGGTGTTCCGACTGCTTTGACACACTTATCATTCGGTTTCACAAAAACTATTTGGCCCAAAAATTTGATTTTTACACATCTTCTTGACTGATACCTCCCCCCCATAAATGACTTAATTTTGTTTCGATGTTCAACGCAGTTATTGTGCAGCATTAAATATAGTAAAGCATTGCACGAAATTTTGAAGAGTTAAAAGTCGATAGCGTATACTTTCTGTATGGTCGATTTTAGTTGCCACAATGTTAAGAATGAAATGTAGACAATATACCTAAATTTCATATAAAATTTACTGTATAACAATATCTCATTTAATTTAAGTACCACATAGGTGTCGTATGTAATATTGAGAAATATTCCGTCTTTCGCGCCCGCAATTAAAGTTTTATTTACACTGGGCGCATTTGGCTTTATTTTAAAGCACTTCAGTCAATCAAAAGGAAGTAGACAAAATACATTAAACAAAACTGTGCACTTACAAAAACGTTAGGACTTGAATATACTGTGTATCAGTGAAGTGCTCTGAGCTATGTCAAATATAATTTTTGTGTGTGGCACACACAAACAGCATTGATTTGCTAAAACACTGATCAGCAGACACAAACGTTGAATATTGTGTTACCGCAGCACAAAACTATGAAAGGTGATTTGGCGGTGGAGGAGACAAAATACTGTCCACTTAAGATGCTTCAAAGGAGAAAAACGCGTCTGGTCTAAATAAGACGCTTATTGCAGTTGCAGAAGAAGAATATATTTCAGTACCACTGGTAAAACTGCGACTGTGGAACAAAAACAAGAAAGAGAACATGAATATTATTGTAAATGTGCCTTACGTTGCATTGTTGTCAATCGCTGCGAAAAACCGAAAACTTATTATGATTATAATAAAGAGACAAAGCACTAGAAATTTAAAAAAATTGAATGCAAACGAATAAAATTCATGAAGTAAGACACTTCGATATTGTTTTAAAATAAACAAAATATTAAGCACCCAACAAGGTTTGAACTCAGAACAATTCGCCTACCAGCCAAACACCTTAACCATTCGACTAAGACAGCTCATCATATCAGACAACTCAAAAAAATTTAACACAGAACACTAACAAACACTGTTGGTATGACTGTGAATTACTCACGTTTCGTCGAAGAACAATAGGAAATAAACAATTACCGCTGTTCTTTATTGCGAAAAAGCGCCTAGAGCCGCTCGGTCTCAGTGGCCGGCCCACAGGTGATAAGACAAGATGCTTAACGTACGTGTCACCTGACACAGTCGTATCTAGACTTGTCAGGGGTTCCATATAACTCCAGTTGCACCCGCCCCACACCATTAGACAGGCTCCACCAGCTTCAATAGTCCCCTGCTGACCTGCAGGATCCATATAACTCCAATTGCACCCGCCCCACACCATTAGACAGGCTCCACCAGCTTCAATAGTCCCCTGCTGACCTGCAGGATCCATATAACTCCAATTGCACCCGCCCCACACCATTAGACAGGCTCCACCAGCTTCAATAGTCCCCTGCTGACCTGCAGGATCCATATAACTCCAATTGCACCCGCCCCACACCATTAGACAGGCTCCACCAGCTTCAATAGTCCCCTGCTGACCTGCAGGATCCATATAACTCCAGTTGCACCCGCCCCACACCATTAGACAGGCTCCACCAGCTTCAATAGTCCCCTGCTGACCTGCAGGATCCATATAACTCCAATTGCACCCGCCCCACACCATTAGACAGGCTCCACCAGCTTCAATAGTCCCCTGCTGACCTGCAGGATCTATATAACTCCAATTGCACCCGCCCCACACCATTAGACAGGCTCCACCATCTTCAATAGTCCCCTGCTGACCTGCAGGATCCATATAACTCCAATTGCACCCGCCCCACACCATTAGACAGGCTCCACCAGCTTCAATAGTCCCCTGCTGACCTGCAGGATCCATATAACTCCAGTTGCACCCGCCCCACACCATTAGACAGGCTCCACCAGCTTCAATAGTCCCCTGCTGACCTGCAGGATCCATATAACTCCAATTGCACCCGCCCCACACCATTAGACAGGCTCCACCAGCTTCAATAGTCCCCTGCTGACCTGCAGGATCCATATAACTCCAATTGCACCCGCCCCACACCATTAGACAGGCTCCACCAGCTTCAATAGTCCCCTGCTGACCTGCAGGATCCATATAACTCCAATTGCACCCGCCCCACACCATTAGACAGGCTCCACCAGCTTCAATAGTCCCCTGCTGACCTGCAGGATCCATGGATTCGTGAAGTTGTCCCCATACCCATGCCACTTCCACTCACTCGATACAATTTGAAACGAGACTAGAACGACCATGCAACGTGACTCCAGTCACTAACAGTCCAATGTCGGTGTTAACAGGCCCAGGCGAGGCGTAAAGCTCTGTTGCCACACAGTCATATAGGGTATAGGAGTCGGCCTTTGGCTCCTAAAGCCCATACCGTTGAATGGTTCGCACGCTAATACTTATTGACAGGCCAGAACTGAAATCCTCAGCAATTTGCGGAAGGTTGCACTTCTGTTACGTTGAACGATTCTCTTCAGTCGTCGTTGATCCCGTTCTTGCCGGTCTTTTTCCAGATGCAACGATGTCGGAAATTTGATGTTTTACTGGATTTCTGATATTCACGATGTACTCGTGAAATAGTCGTATGGGGATATCTCACTTCATCGCTACCTCTGAAATGTTGTGTCCCATCGCTCGCACCGCGTTCAAATCCACTTAAACCTTGATAACGGCCGGCCGCAGTGGCCGAGCGGTTCTAGGCGCTTCAGTCTTGAACAGCGCGACCACTACGGTCGCAGGTTCGAATCCTGCCTTTCACATGGATGTGTGTGATGCCCTAAGGTTAGTTAGGTTTAAGTAGTTCTAAGTCTAGGGGACTGAAGACCTCAGATGTTAAGTCCCATAGTGCTCAGGGCCATTTGAACCTTGATAACGTGCCATTATAGCAGCAGTAACCGGTCTAACTGCACCAGACCCTTGCTGTCTTACATAGGCGTTGCAGTATTCTGCCTGTTTACGATCTCTGTATTTGGAAACGCATGCCTATACCAGTTTCTGTGGCGCTTCAGTGCACAACCGAGGAGCGGAAAATGGAGGGAAGACTGCAGCCCAAAGTCTCTGCGGCGACGACGTCAACATTAGGATAGAGCCATAGCTGGGCGATCCTGCAACCCTTGTAGAACTGCCAACACTGTACGACCCTGCCATCTACCTGTGTCCCCCCAACCCCTTTAAAAGTGCAACGCAGTGACTTTGCCAAACACTTTCCAACGCCATAGCATCTGCCCAGACCAGTCTTCACCACAACGGAAGAGAGAGAAATAAGGTTATTCCTTTACTTCTGATTACAGATTAGAATTCCATATAAAATTCCGAATAAACTGATACCTAACAGCGACCAGTTGAAAACTAATTAACAGTGCATCAAACGTGATCTACATATACGTCTACATCCATACTCCGCAAGCCATCTGGCGGTGTGTGGCGGAGGGTACTTTGAGAACTTCTATCGGTTCTTCCTTCTATTCCAGTCTCATATTGTTTGTGGAATGAAAGATTGTCGGTATGCCTCAGTGTGGGCTCTAATCTCACTTATTTTATCCTCATGGTCTCTTCGCGAGATATAAATAGGGGGGGGGGGGAGCAATATACTGCTTGAATCCTCAGTGAAGGTATGTTCTCGAAACCTCAACAAAAGCCAGTACCGAGCTACTGAACGTCTCCCCTGCAGTGTCTTCCACTGGAGCTTATCTATCATCTCCGTAACGCTTTCGAGATTACTAAATGATCGTGTAACGAAGCGCGCTGCTATACGTTGGATCTTCTCTATCTCTTCTTTCAACCCTATCTGGTACGGATCCCACACTGGTGAGCAATATTCAAGCAGTGGACGAACAAGTGTACTGTAACCTACTTCCTTTGTTTTCGGACTGCATTTCCTTAGGATTCTTCCAATGAATCTCAGTCTGGCATCTGCTTTGCCGACGATCAACTGTATATGATCATTCCATTTTAAATCACTCCGAATGCCTACTGCAAGATAATTTATGTAATCAACTGCTTCCTGTTGCTGACCTGCTACATTGTAGCTAAATGATAAAGGATCTTTCTTTCTGTGTATTCGCAGCACATTACACTTGTCTACATTGAGATTCAGCTGCCATTCCCTGCACCATGCGTCAATTCGTTGCAGATCCTACTGCATTTCACTATAGTTTTCCATTGTTACATCCTCTCTATATACCACAGCATCATCCGCAAAAACCCTCAGTGAACTTCCGACGTGATGGCGGAGGCACACACTGTTCTCCCATCTTCTGTCAATTCTCGCCAGTTTAGGGCACTCAACGTGAGGGGTGGAACTCTGCCACGGCAGGCGGGCAGAACAGCAGGAACGGTTCCACTTCTCATGCCAGTTAGTTTGGCTACCAGGACTTTTTCGGGTACCGCGGAGGTGCACTGCAGCTTATCGATCGAAAAGGAGCAGGAGATTAGAGTTTAACGTCCCATCGACAACGAGGTCGTTAGACACGGAACAGAAGCTTGGACGAGGAAAGGCTAGGGAAGAAAATCTGCCGCACCCTTTGTAACGGGTTTTATAAAAATGTAACGTTCTTTTAAAAAAATATGTGTTTGTTTGCCAATGATTATGAAAAGCGTAATGTTTCTGTTATGCAAATTTCCTGCGTGTTGAAAGTATATTGCGTAGACATGGCTTAGCCACAACCTCGGGTATGTTTCCAGAATGAGATTTTCACTCTGCAGCGGAGTGTACGCTGGCACGAAATTTCCTAGCAGATTAAAACCGCGTGCCGGACCGAGACTCGAACTCAGGACCTTAGCCTTTCGCGGGCAAGTGCTCTACCAACCGTTTATTTTTTTTTTTAAGCAGGGTAAACAAACAATCTTTATTCGTACAATTGTACTGCCCTAGGGATAAGAAAAGTATCGAGACAGCAAAAACAATTTGGAAACCTATAAAATCAACGCAAAGGCCGCCCTCTTTTTCTTATTTTTGTTTTTTAACAGGAATAAAGTAAATGACAATCCTAGTCACGGGCGGGAGTGAAAATGAAGTTATCATCTGCATCACAATCCCTGCAGCTCGCGGTGTCGCTTCATAAACCTGGCAGACAGTCATACAATCTTCATCATTTTTGCCAATGTGGGCGGCATGTATTTCTCCTGCGTCGACCATTCGAAGGACCATTATCTGAGGCGGTTTCGGTGTTTACCATCGTTGTGTTTTTTTTGTTTTTTTCTTTTTCGTCACGTTAACATAATCCAGTCATAACTGGCGCCAACAGGTAGGGGCCAGTTTTCCTCTCAGTGTGCTATATGCCAATATAATTGAACCGCGCAGCACTGTCTCTAGTCCTTCTGCTGCAGGAGTCTTCTCAGTTCTGGGACACCCCAGCTGCAGGGCGGATTGTGAAAAACACTTGCTAAAAAATTGGAAAACTGTATTTCGTATGACTCCGTATGAGCTCGTGTTGTTCTTGTAAATAGATCCAATAATCCATCACGGACTTAATATCGTACGAATATAAATATTTCGTCGCAAGTCCAGCGATCCAATTGACCACATACGTCTTTTGTTTGGGAAAAAAGGTCTTTTCCGGTAGAAAAAGTACATCCGATGTGATTTCTGGGTAGTTAGTGCGCCGAAGGAAGGCCAGTATTCGACGCGTCAGCACCCAGACGTCCCTCGCTGCGCCACACACTAAACCATGTCCTTCCGTTGCTAACAGTCCACAGTTTGTGCAAAGAGGAGAATCGACCATATGAATTGTATGTAATCGACTCCTGGTCACAAATTTACGGTTTATAAGAATATACCACATCGATCTCGCTGCTGTTGACAGTAATGGAGTATGCACTGCACACCATATGTGGTTCCACGTTCTCGACGGGTATTTAAATTACATTATGTTGCGGCCATGGTGATCCATCAAGCATCTATAGATCTCCCGAGTCGTGGGTATTCTCGTCGAAGGTACTTTCAGACGAACATAACTGTAATCAACAAGAAATGAGGCAATGTGTGCAAGAGAAGGCGAAATATTGCCCACCGCAATTGGGGGTTCGTACGAAGGCGGAACAAGTACTTCTATCAGAGCTGAATTTATGGTATGCTTTCTTTGTTGCCAATTTCGTATCATCGCTCGCATGTAGAGCGCCAGAGCTTTGTTTCGCACGTTTGTGAGGTTGAGGCCACCGTTCCGGACCTGTAGCTTTGAAGTATCATATTTGATATTAAATAACATCCCAGTACTAACATAGTAACCAAAGGCAGTCATGAGGCGGTCTGCAATACCCTTCGGTATTGGTAGGATCTGTGCTAAATGGGGCAGTCGTGACGCTATGTCAACGTTGGTGTATGCCACACGTTGGATCATGTCAAAAGCTCTCAGTGAGTTGTTGCGTATCGTCAGACGAACATTCTGCAGAAGCCGCCGAGAACTCGCCGCCGCTGACCGCCGTAGTGAACGGGTAAATGTAATCCCCAGACATCTCAGCGATTCCACCGTCTGAAACGGTCCCGGTACGTCGTCCACACCCCGTCCAATGTGCATAATTTTGGATTTCGTCATGTTAACGGCACTGCCTGCCGCCGTCCCGTAAGAGTCTAGATGTTCAACAGTCTGACGCACTTCATGTCCTGATCTGACAAGGAGGATCATGTCGTCCGCATATGCGCGACAGACGAAAGAGTTCTCATTAAACGCTATCCCAGTAAGTGAGCGCCTCATAACACACATCAGCGGCTCAAGCGCTATCGCAAACAGCATCATGGACAGTGGGCACCCTTGTCGGACTGAGCTGTTAATAGGAATCGAGCCCGCTTCCCGGCCGTTTACAATCACCTTCGATGTATCCCCTCGTATTAGCCTCATAACGATGGAGATGAAAACAGGTGGAATCGCCATTCGGCTCATGACTGACGCCAAGAAGTCATGGTTTATCCTGTCGAACTCACGATCGAAGTCCACAGATATCATCGCTGCTCGCATTTTACATGTTTCCGCAAGGGCGATAACGTCACCGTATTCACTCAACGCCGAGGAGATGTTGCTTCGCACCCCTAGGCAAGCCTGATCAGGGGATATTGTCCTGGATATCGCCAGCTTCAGACGAGTCGCCAGTAGTCGTGCAAAGATTTTATAGTCGGTGTTTAGCATAGTGAGAGGCCGGTATTGATTAACACTGCGACACCCCCGCTATCTTCGGGATGGGAAGAAGAAAGCCCGTCACAAAATCCGACGGTAGGCACATGTCCGGACGCATCGCCTCATTGTACATCGACACCAACTGTGGCATCATCATGTCCACGAATTCTCGATAAAACTCTACCGTAATCCCATCTGGCCCTGGTGATTTATGGGCCGCTCCTTTTGTGAGTGCCACCTTTATGTCGTCTTCTGTGAGTGGCTCCATAAGCGCTGCCTTATCCGTCTCTGTCAGTGTCGTTTGCAGATGTTGCAGTATCTCTTCCCCCACCACACGGTCCGTCGGTGTACCGGCATAGAGGTGGCGGAAATGCTCTAAAAATTCATTGGCAATGTCCTGTTGTGTTATCAGTTGACGGCCATGTAAACCGTGGAGCACTGTTACCAATGCCCGGCGGTAATGTTTATGCTCCCGCGACACATGATGTATTGAGGTACGTCCGCCAGTGATGGAGTCGAGACATCTTGCCCGTATTGGGATGCCACCCAGTCGTCGTCGCGTGAGCGATAGCATTTGCGCCTTGATACGATGAACTTCCGCTTGATGTTCTGCAGACGGCGCCTGGAAGGACAGCTCACGAAGCATGGTGTAATAATAATCAAGAGTGTCTCTTTGCCATCTCGTCTTATCCCGACCATACTGTATGGGAGCTCTTCTTATTGCCGGCTTAGTACACTCGAGCCACCATTGAAGCACGGAGGTATATGTTGGTAGACGGCGTTGACATGCGGCCCATACCTCCTCGACTCTCTTACGACATTCGGGGCCCGCCAAAAGTGACGAATTGAGCTTCCATGTCCCGCGGCTTCTCTACACACTTTGCCTAGGGAGTGATATGGTACAAATGTAAGCCAGATGATCAGTAAATGCCGCAGGCCATCGTTCCGCGTCGATCACCTTATCCTGTAGGCCAACCGAAACATATATTCGATCGAGTCTGCTCGCCGAGTGACTGGTATAAAAAGTATTCCCTCACTGTTCCTATGAATCATGTCCCAGGTGTCGCTTAACTCCAGATCCCGGCATAGCACATGCAATTCACGACAAGTATTGTAATGTGGAGTCTGGTCTTTTTGGGATAAAACACAATTGAAGTAACCACCTATAATGAAATGATGGAATCTGCCGGTAAATAAGGGCACAATCTCTTCCGAATAATATCTCGCACGCGCCCGTCTGTTGTCTGTGCCGGAAGGGGCATAAACATTGAGAATGCGAATTCCATTAACAATTATCGCCAGTCCTCGTGCCGAAGGCAGATAAGCCAGGTCGCGAACCGGAATCCCGTCCCGGACCAATATCGCCGTTCCACTGTCGTTGTTCGAGTGCGGCGAGGTGTAGGAGATGTATCCATGGACTTCCTGGAACTCAGGAATGTAAATTTCCTTCATCATCAGTATATCCATATCCGATGCGTATATCATGTCCCTAAACAACTGCTGTTTCACGTGCAATCTAATGGTATTTACATTCACTGTCCCTATTCTGTATGCCTGGGGTCGAGTAGCTGTCATCTCCACATGATGTTAAAATGACAAAGTTTCACCGTATCGACAGTCCCTTTGCACATCCGCAGAGGGTCGCCCGACGGACGTGCCCCTGCGGCATTAGGTGTCCTGAGATGCGGGCGGATGCGAGTCCCCTAGTAGATTGGTCCGCATCGGTGATTTTCGTCATGCTCATACCAGCTGATATTATTGCGGTGCTCCAAATTTTCCTGTGCGGCATTGATGTGTGACATATGTTGTTCTTTCGCACCTTTAGACTCCACCGCAGAAGGGGTAGCAGGCCCTTGAGCGGATGCGTCGTCTGAAGGACATGATATCTTTTCACTGTCCGAATTCGTATAGTCTGCGACATCCGAAGCTTGTGGTTCCAAGTCCGACAGGTCCACAGTGTTAGACTCATCTGAGCTCCCAAGAAGAGAAGGGAGCCTCTCCGCAGAGTTTAGTCGGCGCCTCTTGCGGCGCTTTGGCGAGCGTTGTTTGCGGGCCGTAACCTCGGCCTCTGGTGTCGGCGAATCTTGCATCACCTGCGTTCTCGCCGCCGCCACAACGCCCTGGGGCCGTTCTACTTCACCTTCCATGCCTATTGTGATGCTGTCACCCTCTTTCTGTACCACCTGTAATGTCTGGAATTGTAGGTTGGTCGGAGCCATTCCTTCTTCAGTGGGGTCCGAAGGCGCCTCAATCAACTGCGGCGTCGGTTCCATAGTGCGCTCCGACCTCGGCGTCACCTCCCCGCGAAGCGCCGTCACGTAAGTCATCGGCAGTGACGTTGGTGTAGTCGGATTCTGGAGGTCTCCGCTGGGGAGTTGCACGAGTCTCCTCTGCATACACGCAGATCGAAGATGTCCTTCACCACACCCGGAGCATGTCCGGGGCTGTCCATCATAGATGACAATAGCTCGACAGCCGCCGATGTTGATGTACGATGGCACAGGTTTCGTAAGGGCAATTCGGACCTGTCGGACACCATTGAGCACTGGATACGTGCTAAAACGTGCCTAACGTTCGGCCGTACGACTGATAACTCTGCCATATGGCTGGAGCGATTCGGTGACCAATGATTCTGGTACCTCGAAAGGCAGCCCGAAGACTCGAATAGTACGCACGCCTAGGCCCGAATGAGCGACTAAAGCTTCGCCAATATGACCATCGGAGTGTCGAAACTGGAATCCTCGTTTGGCGGCTTCAATGATCCTATTGCCTGCTGTGTCGTCAATCATCTTTACGTAAAGCGTGCTGCTCACGATTGATAAATGAATTCGAATAATCTCCGTGTAATTAAGTTGCACTTCGTCCCTCAAGAAACGTTCTACATCTACATCTACGTCTACATCTACATTTATACTCCGCAAACCAGCCAACGGTGTGTGGCGAAGGGCACTTTACGTGCCACTGTCATTACCTCCCTTTTCTGTTCCATTCGCGTATGGTTCGCGGGAAAAACAACTGCCGTAAAGCCTCCTTGCGCTCGAATCTCTCTAATTTTACATTCGTGATCTCCTCGAGAGGTTTAAGCAGGGGAAGCATTATATTCGATACCTCATCCAGAAACGCACCCTCTCGAAATCTGGACAGCAAGCTACACCGCGATGTAGAGCGCCTCTCTTGCAGAGTCTGCCACTTGAGTTTGCTAAACATCTCCGTAACGCTATTAAGCTTAACAAATAATCCAGTGACGAAACGCGCCGCTCTTCTTTGGATCTTCTCTATCTCCTCCGTCAACCCAATCTGGTACGGATCCCACACTGATGAGCAATACTCAAGTATAGGTCGAACGAGTGTTTTGTAAGCCACCTCCTTTGTTGATGGACTACATTTTCTAAGGGCTCTTCCAATGAATCTCAACTTGGTACCCGCCTTACCAACAATTAATTTTATATGATCATTCCATTTCAAATCGTTCCGCACGCATACTTCCAGATATTTTACAGAAGTAACTGCTACCACTGTTTGTTCCGCTATCGTATAGTCATACAATAAAGGATTCTTCTTTCTATGTATTCGCAAAACATTACATTTGTCTATGTTAAGGGTCGGTTGCCACTCCCTGCACCAAGTGCCTATCCGCTGCAGATCTTCCTGCATTTCGCTACAGTTTTCTAATGCTGCAACTTCTCTGTATACTACAGCATCATCCGCGAAAAGCCGCATGGAACTTACGACACTATCTACTACGAGTACATCATTTATATATATTGCGAAAAGCAATGGTCCCATAATACTCCCCTGTGGCACGCCAGAGGTTACTTTAACGTCTGTAGATGTCTCTCCATTGATAACAACATGCTGTGTTCTGTTTGCTAAAAACTCTTCAATCCAGCCACACAGCTGGTCTGATATTCCGTAGGCTCTTACTTTGTTTATCAGACGACAGTGTGAAACTGTATCGAACGCCTTCCGGAAGTCTAGGAAATAGTATCTACCTGGGAGCCTTTATTTAATATTTTCTGGGTCTCATGAACAAATAAAGCGAGTTGGGTCTCACACGATAGCTGTTTCCGGAATCCATGTTGATTCCTACAGAGTAGATTCTGGGTTTCCAAAAACGACATGATACTCGAGCAAAAAACATGTTCTAAAATTCTACAACAGATCGACGTCATAGATATAGGTCTATAGTTTTGCGCATCTGCTCGACGACCCTTCTTGAAGACTGGGACTACCTGTGCTCTTTTCCAATCATTTGGAGCCTTCCGTTCCTCTAGAGACTTGCGGTACACGGCTGTGTCATCCTCTGTTTCAATGCCATCATCATCCCGGAGTGTCTGGATATGCTGTTTCGAGCCACTTACTGATTTAACATAAGACCAGAACTTCCTAGGATTTTCTGTCAAGTCGGTACATAGAATTTTACTTTCGAATTCACTGAACGCTTCACGCATAGCCCTCCTTACGCTAACTTTGACATCGTTTAGGTTCTGTTTGTCTGAGAGGTTTTGACTGCGTTTAAACTTTGAGTGAAGCTCTCTTTGCTTCCGCAGTAGTTTCCTAACTTTGTTGTTGTACCACGGTGGGTTTTTCCCGTCCCTCACAGTTTTACTCGGCACGTACCTGTCTAAAACGCATTTTACGATTGCCTTGAACTTTTTCCATAAACACTCAACATTGTCAGTGTCGGAACAGAAATTTTCGTTTTGATCTGTTAGGTAGTCTGAAATCTGCCTTCTATTACTCTTGCTAAACAGATAAACCTTCCTCCCTTTTTTTATATTCATATTAACTTCCATATTCAGGGATGCTGCAACGGCCTTATGATCACTGATTCCCTGTTCTGCACTTACAGAGTCGAAAAGTTCGGGTCTGTTTGTTATCAGTAGGTCCAAGATGTTATCTTCACGAGTCGGTTCTCTGTTTAATTGCTCGAGGTAATTTTCGGATAGTACACTCAGTATAATGTCACTCGATGCTCTGTCCCTACCACCTGTCCTAAACATCTGAGTGTCCCTGTCTATATCTGGTAAATTGAAATCTCCACCTAAGACTATAATATGCTGAGAAAATTTATGTGAAATGCATTCCAAATTTCCTTGCAGCTGTTCTGCCACTAATGCTGCTGAGTCGGGAGGTCGGTAAAAGGAGCCAATTATTAACCTAGCTCGGTTGTTGAGTGTAACCTCCACCCATAATATTTCACACGAACTATCCACTTCTACTTCACTACAGGATAATCTACTACTAACAGCGACAAACACGCCACCACCGGTTGAATGCAATCTATCCTTTCTAAACACCGTCTGTGCCTTTGTAAAAATTTCGGCTGAATTTATCTCTGGCTTCAGCCAACTTTCTGTACCTATAACGATTTCAGCTTCGGTGCTTTCTATCGGCGCTTGAAGTTCCGGTACTTTAACAATGCAGCTCCGACAGTTTACAATTACAATACCGATTGCTGCTTGGTCCCGCATGTCCTGACTTTGCCCCGCACCCTTTGAGGCAGTTGCCCTTTCTGTACTTGCCCGAGGCCATCTAACCTAAAAAAAAACGCCCATTCCACGCCACACAGCCCCTGCTACCCCTGTAGCCGCTTGCTGCGTGTAGTGGACTCCTGACCTATCCAGCGGAATCCGAAACCCCACCACCCTGTAGCGCAAGTCGAGGAATCTACCAGCCCACACGGTCGCAGAACCGTCTCAGCCTCTGATTTCGAAAGCCTTCGGTCTTGCATACTCGTTACAGAACGTGAACTGTATCGTGGTTTTTCGGAAATAGTGTGCCATTGCGTTCGATTCAAACAATAAAACACGCGAGTGACGACGGTGTAAACACCGCTTCTTCCGCGAACGTTCGCAGCCGGGACGTAAACAAGTCTTAGCTGCTCCGCGGCTAAAGGCGGACTGCCCGACTGAGCTACCCAAGCACGACTCACGACCCGTCCTCACAGCTTCAACTCTGCCAGTACCTCGTCTCCTACCTTCCAAAGTTCACAGAAGCTCTCCCGCTGAAAAAATTCGCTGTTCTAATAATCAATAACGTAAATTTTCCTTAGCTTGCAACGGATGTAATCTTAGTATTCTGTTCTCTCCACAGTAGACATAGAAAATATTCAGTCTTGGCACAGCGAAGTGCAATGCTGGCTTTAAAATAGCTTCATACAGGTGATATCAGTACATTGACTGATAAATGAACAACCTTGCAAATGTTCAGTGAAAATAATGGATATTAGCTCAGCGTTGTGCAATGCTGCCCGCACCGAAACTGTTACAAACATTAATACTTTTCTGATTCTGCTCGAAGGTACTCCAATACCATATCAGAAAACAGTGAAGAACTTGGGTGTAACTTTGGACGAGCATCTCACCTGGGCGGAGAATACAGTCACAGTGTGCCGAAAAACGTCTGCTTGTCTCTATGCTCTCAAAAAGTTTCGGAACATATTCCCACAGGACTTGAAACGCCAGCTCGTGCAAGCACTCGTTCTACCGAACCTCCACTATTGTGATGTGATTCAACAAGGCATGAGTAGTGAAAACAAAAGACGGCTAGAGATAACCATGAATGCCTGTGTGCGTTACACCTGCAACATTCGCCGATATGATCATGTTAGTGCTTCATACTCCGAGCTAGGGTGGCTGCGGCCGGACAAACTGCGTGACTACCACACTCTATGTCTACTTCACCGACTCCTCATCGCGCAAGCACCCCAGTACCTAGCTTCAGAGATTAAAATCCTGTCATGCCATCATAATCGAAACACGAGGTCACTCTTATCTGGTATCCTAACTGTGCCCACTCACAAAACAAAAACTTTTGCAAACTCCTTCTCAGTTGCCGCTGTCCGCCTCTGGAACAAACTGCCCCTTACCTTGAGGAAAATTCAATCTCCTGTTGCTTTTAAGAAGAAGTTGAAGCATTTCCTACTATCTTCCGCATAAAATTCTCCACAAAATTAATGTGCAAGGCAAATCCTCTCATCTGTCAAATAGCAAAGCTAGTGTCTCCTATCTTGCTTCTGAGATGCCTTCCTCTTCATCTATCTCTATTAGACACGCAGTCTCCTTTTCCTTTATATTTTCCTTAATTATGTTTCATCATGTCTCTCTATTCTTCTCCTCGCTTCACCATGAGTCTCCCTCATACTCCCTGCTGCCAGCACTCCTATCTTAAATCTTTCTCTTCAATAATGTATTTTTCCAGGTGTACCTTTCTAATTGTTTATCTCACTTTTTGTATTAGATGTAGTTTAACATGCCTACTGAAACATATGACTGTAAAATAAGTAGAATGCCTGGTTAGATGTAAGAGAGGGCCTGATGGCCCTAATCTTGCCAGGTTAAATAAATAAATAAATAAATAAATTAATACTTTTTCTGATTCTGATTGAAGAATGATTTCCTTTAGAAAAATATTCATTGGATTTAAATAAACATGACATGGAAGAGGATGAGGTACTGATAAGGGTATGTGCTACGATCGAATGCTTGAGTTTGAAAATTGTGTTCAAAGTAAAGTTTCTCCTTCACAAAATCTGATATGAAATATTTTACATTAACTAAAAAATCAGTGAACTTCTCAACTGTTCTACAATTCTCATATACTGTCGTAATTAAAAACACTTGGATCGTTACACAAGAAAAAGTCTGACATCGTTTGGCGAAATAGATTCTAAAATTGAACTTCTCTGTATCACGATTACAAAATACACAAAATATTACAAATCGGATCTACCTAATCAAAAATGTGTGTGAAATCATACAGGAATTAACTGCTAAGGTCATCAGTCCCTAAGCTTACACACTACTTAACCTAAACTATCCTAAGCACAAACGCACACAGCCATGCCCGAGGGAGGACTCAAACCTCCGCCGGGACTCTACCTAATCAACTTATACATTAAATCTGATCGAAAATACTTAGTTCCTACATTCAACGTTAAGTATTCTAAAATTCAGACAAATCCACATATCGCATTGCTGCGTACTTAAGGTTAAATATACAAAATTTCATTACCTTACAAATTAGTTGCTGTTACTTGAAAACTTAGCATACATACACTATGTGTTCAAAAATATCAAAAATATCCAGACACCTGGCTGAAAATGACTTACAAGTCCGTAGCGCCCTCCATCGGTAATGCTGGAATTCAACATGGTGTCCGGCCACCCTTAGCCTTGATGGCACCTTTCACTCTCGCCGGCACATGTTCAGTCAGGTACTGGGAGGTTTCTTGGGGAATGGCAGTCCCATTCTTCACGGAGTGCTGCGCTGCGGAGAGGTATCTATGTCGGTCGGTGAGAACTGGCACGAAGTCGGCGTCCCAAAACATCCCAAAGGTGTTCTATGGGATTAAAGTCAGAACTATGGGCAGGCCAGTCCATTACAAGGATGTTATAGTCATGTAACCACTCCGTCACAGCCCATGAATTATGAACAGATGTTCTATTGTGTTGAAAGATGCAGTCGCCATCCCCGAATTGCTCTTCAACTAGGGGAAGCAAGAAAGTGCTTAAAACATCGCTGTAGGTCTGTGCTGTGATAGTGCCACGCAAAACAACAAGGGCTGACAGCCCCCTCCATGAAAAACACGACTACACAATAACACCACCGCCTCCGAATTTTACTGTTGGCGCTACACACGCTGGCACATGACGTTCACCGGGCATTCGCCATACCTACACTCTGAAAACCGGATCGCCACATTGTGTACCGTGATTCGTCACGCCACACATCGTTTTTCCACTGTTCAGTTGTCGAACGTTTACGCTCCTTACACCAAGCGAGGCGTCGTTTCGCATTTACCGGCATGATGTGTGGCTTATGAACAGCTGCTCGACCATGAAATCCAAGTTTTCTCACCTCCCGCCTAACTGTCATAGTACTTGCAGTGGACCTGAGGCAGTTTGGAAGTCCTGTGTGATGGTGTGGATAGATGTCTGCCTATTACACATTACGACCCTCTTCAACTGTCGCCGGACTCTGTCAGTCAACAGATGAGGTCGGCCTGTACGCTTTTGTGCTGCACGTGTCCCTTCACGTTTCCACTTCACTATCACATCGGAAACAGTGGACCTAAGGATATTTAGGAGTGTGGAAATCTTGCGTATGCCACAAATGACCCCCAATCACCTGATCACGTTCGAAGTCCGTGAGTTCTGCGGAGCGCCCCATTCTGCTCTCTCACGATGTCTAATGGCTACTGAGGTCGCTGATACAGAGTACCTGGCAGTATATGCACCACAGTTCAGTATACCACAGTTACTGCCATTAAATGTCTAGTGCTTCCCATTGCCCAGGGAAGGTTTAGTCACCTGGGATGCACACGTGATGTTTCTGAAGTACCCAGCGATTACTATAGTAACGACTGCCTTAGTACTACATCTCTATCGCAAGCACTAGCGCTGAAGGCCGCCATGTAGCGTAGTAAGCCGTTTTGGACGACCCCTGTTGCTGTTAATGTGACCCATGGTTAGTTTCGAATGGTTGAAATGGCTCTGGGCACTATGGATCTTAACATCTGAGGTCATCAGTTCCTTAGAACTTAGAACTACTTAAACTTAACTAACCTAAGGACGTCACACACATCCATGCCCGAAGCAGGATTCGAACCTGCGACCGTAACGGTCGCGCGGCTCCAGACTAAAGCGCCTAGAACCGCTCGGCCACAGTGGCCGACGTTGGTCAGTTTCTCTTCCTATAATGGTAACCGCTATTTCATTTCTCTGCTCTCTCTGAGGACTGGTCTTCATACTGAAAACTGGTTCAAATGGCTCTAAGCACTATGGGACTTAACATCTGAGGTCATCAGTCGCCTAGAACTTAGAAATACTTAAACCTGATGTTGTGTACATAGTTCCGCGTAGTCAGCGCGTACACAACTTTCCCACTAAAGCGCGCCCCGCTAAGCACAACAGCGCAGGCGCAGAGCTCGTCCATCTCCGCACTACGAGATGCCGCTGCCTTAGAGTTGGACCAAATTCTGCTTCCGCCGATCCGCGTATTAATATGTAACGCAGCCAATGAGATTGCTGTTAACATAGAACCTTTTCTCCTCGCGGATCACACTCGCGCAGTGATAACTGAATGGGCGAGGTATTATAATGAGTGTACAGACCTCCGATTAGTCAGTCTGCATTTGTCTGCATCAGTCTGCATTTGTCTGTACCAGTCTATAGTCAAGTTTCAGTCTGCGCCTAATAAGATTACCATATTCCAGTACATAGCCATGAAGATAAATGTATAGACACTTTCTCAAGTATCAGAGATATGTGAGAATAAAATTAACGTACCAAGACCAAAGGAACTTCAGATTGTCAATTGTAAATAGCATCTAGAATCAAGTTAAGTAAGGTTTATGATTGTTATTATTTTAATAAATGTGTGTGAAAATTAATCAAGTTCTGTTTAAAGTTGGTCACCGTCAATTTGCTACTCTAAGCGTGCAAGTGGCAACTCTATCGTCTGAACTAACGGCAGAAGATAAACACGCCACGATACGACCACGAGACATATTGCTGACACTCGCCTACTTCGTTAGAGTGACAAGTCAAATAATCTGATGGTGTGTGCACCGAAGGTCTTACAGTACGCACACTACACCTAACTAACCTAATGACACCACACACATCCATGCCCGAGTCAGGATTCGAACCTGCGAGCGTAGCGGTCGCGCGGTTCCAGACTGAAGCGCCTAGAACCGCTCGGCCACCGCGGCTGGCGGAGACTGGTTTGTGAGTGATCTTGTCTGCTTTCAACTTGTCCTACAGCAAGTATGTGCGCCCGGCTGTTACATATCGTGTGTAATAATGTATCTACACTCCTGGAAATGGAAAAAAGAACACATTGACACCGGTGTGTCAGACCCACCATACTTGCTCCGGACACTGCGAGAGGGCTGTACAAGCAATGATCACACGCAAGGCACAGCGGACACACCAGGAACCGCGGTGTTGGCCGTCGAATAGCGCTAGCTGCGCAGCATTTGTGCACCGCCGCCGTCAGTGTCAGCCAGTTTACTGTGGCATACGGAGCTCCATCGCAGTCTTTAACACTGGTAGCATGCTGCGACAGCGTGGACGTGAACCGTATGTGCAGTTGACGGACTTTGAGCGAGGGCGTATAGTGGGCATGCGGGAGGCCGGGTGGACGTACCGCCGAATTGCTCAACACGTGGGGCGTGAGGTCTCCACAGTACATCGATGTCGTCGCCAGTGGTCGGCGGAAGGTGCACGTGCCCGTCGACCTGGGACCGGACCGCAGCGACGCACTGATGCACGCCAAGACCGAAGGATCCTACGCAGTGCCGTAGGGGACCGCACCGCCACTTCCCAGCAAATTAGGGACACTGTTGCTCCTGGGGTATCGGCGAGGACCATTCGCAACCGTCTCCATGAAGCTGGGCTACGGTCCCGCACACCGTTAGGCCGCCTTCCGCTCACGCGCCAACATCGTGCAGCCCGCCTCCAGTGGTGTCGCGACAGGCGTGAATGGAGGGACGAATGGAGACGTGTCGTCTTCAGCGATGAGAGTCGCTTCTGCCTTGGTGCCAATGATGGTCGTATGCGTGTTTGGCGCCGTGCAGGTGAGCGCCACAATCAGGCCTGCATACGACCGAGGCACACAGGTCCAACACCCGGCATCATGGTGTGGGGAGCGATCTCCTACACTGGCCGTACACCTCTGGTGATCGTCGAGGGGACACTGAATAGTGCACGGTACATCCAAACCGTCATCGAACCCATCGTTCTACCATTCCTAGACCGGCAAGGGAACTTGCTGTTCTAACAAGACAATGCACGTCCGCATGTATCCCGTGCCACCCAACGTGCTCTAGAAGGTGTAAGTCAACTACCCTGGCCAGCAAGATCTCCGGATCTGTCCCCCATTGAGCATGTTTGGGACTGGATGAAGCGTCGTGTCACGCGGTCTGCACGTCCAGCACGAAGGCTGGTCCAACTGAGGCGCCAGGTGGAAATGGCATGGCAAGCTGTTCCACAGGACTACATCCAGCATCTCTACGATCGTCTCCATGGGAGAATAGCAGCCTGCATTGCTGCGAAAGGTGGATATACACTGTACTAGTGCCGACATTGTGCATGCTCTGTTGCCTGTGTCTATCTGCCTGTGGTTCTGTCAGTGTGATCATGTGATGCATCTGACCCCAGGAATGTGTCAATAAAGTTTCCCCTTCCTGGGACAATGAATTCACGGTGTTCTTATTTCAATTTCCAGGAGTGTACTTGTGACAGGTCTAACTCAGAATTTATGTGTTCATTTCCGAATATAGGTTTCGCCAGGTTACTAAGACTTTCATTGTCTGTGGCGTGTCTATTGTCCCTTTTGTAAACCAGTTTCGTACTAGGCTACGAAACACCTCCAGAAGAGCCGAAGTCCGTCGCTTGGGACAGAGGATCCTCAAGTGAGTGATCTGCTAGGAAACAATGTCCACTGCTGATCTGCTACACTTACTTCCACCAAAAAGCCAAATGCTATAAAAGTACGTTTGTGTAATTTTTATGGTTCTGTACCTCAGCCGGAAAAACGGAACGCTTTTTCAAGGAGCACTTGATACTGATGTTTTAATTATTTTTATCATTTAAACACTGACCTACAGAATTTTCCCTGACGAAGACAACTCAAGCTTAACGTATTCATTTACTACCCACATTATAGAAGCCCAACGCAATACTTGTACAGTGACAACATGACTTCCAATACTATTACAGAAGATGTCCCTGAATTGCAATAAAACCTAACAACACTAAAAGTCCAAAAAAATATGAAATTAATGAAATATGAAACTACTTCCAACTCTGTTAATTGCTTAAACTCATTTCAATCAAGAACCTCCCCTTTTTTTATAAGTCACTTACCTCAGAAAATCTTCGTAACACGAACTACAGCAATTACAGCAAGCAGCAACTACAACGAACTAAATGAAAAGAGTCTAACTACTATAGATTCTAGATACTAGGAAGCATATGGTTAGTAAAGAAAGATTTTGTTGAAGAGCAAACAATGTATTTAGAAAATTTTACCTTATTCATGTAACAACCAGGTGCAAAAATATAGTTGTCAGTAATTCCACAATCCAAACATTACCAACAATATGCATCCTCATTTTCTTGCGTCTCACTTTACAATATATGACCTACCGACACAGAGTCTTCACTAAGAAAAAAATATGTCCATACACCTCTCTATCCACTTGCTAACTTCTAGTCCGTCAAACGACAGAATCTCTTGCCGAGGGTGCAGAATGCTGTCAATGATATTAACACAGTCTACAGTGGTGCCAACGTACAAACAGCCTACTTACACACTTGTTTGAGTCTGTCTCAGCATATGTCATCTGGATGACACCACAAGAATCTCTGCCGCCTGGACACATGCAGAAGTGGGTAATCTGGAAGTCCCTGAACAGACTACGGACCGAAGGGCAATCTCGTTAAATGGAACTTGCAACTGCCAACTGACGACACAACACTATGCGAATGCGGTGAATTGCACACAACCAGGCATCTCTTCAAATGAAACTCATGCCCAACCAGCTATAGCATGAAGGACTTGACGTCTGCATCACCCAGTGCTATCAAAGTTGCCCAATTCTGGGTGAATACTGTATAGTTTTCTTTGTATGTATCGTATTGTGTTCATTTTAGTGTACCTCTGACCACCCTGTATATGTACGTGCAAACTCTGCAAATCACAATTAAGTGACTGGCAGAGGGTTCAATGAACCACCTTCACAGCAATTCTCTATTATTCCACTCTCGAACAGCACGATAAAAAAAACCGAACTCCTATATCTTTCCGTGGGGGCTGCGATTTGCCTTATTTCCTTTATGATCGTTTCTCACTATGTAGGTTGGAGTCAACAAAGGACATGATGTATGAGAAAGAATCATCCTATTTGGCACGCCTATGTTACCGAAACTAAAACACATATACTATGAATATTGTTCTTTGATGAACGGGAAACTCAAAACGTTTTTTGGCACCTTTTAGTAAGTGTTTAGTATGCCCCCCTTGAGATGCACGTGATAAGTCAACGAGGTATTCAAATTTTTCCCACACAACAGCGAGCGTGCCTCGAGTTGCAGCTTCCACAGCTGCTGTTTTGCGACGTCTCCATTCATTCACTGTTGTTGGTAACGGAGGCACATAAACAGGGTCTTTTATAAACCTCCACAAGAAATAAACACATACACTCAGGTCTGGTGACGTTGGTGGCCAGTAATGTAAGGCTGAATCATTTGGTCCAGTGCGACCTTCCTTTGATTTAAAAATCCCTGCGCTTCCAGATGGCAGTGTGGCGGTGTCCCATCCTGTTGCTAAAGGAAGTCGTTCGAATCACTCATCAGCTGTGGGAAAATAAAGTTATCAAGCACATCGAGATATTCGCGTCCTGGAACAGTGTTCTCGCCAAACCAAAATGGACCACACACTTGCCGTCAAACTGCACATTAAATTTGGGAGAGTCCCTCTCATGTTGTACAACTTCATGTGGTTGTTCCGTACCCCATATTCTCACATTACAACGGTTCACCTTTCCGTTTAAATGGAATGTTGCCTCGTCACTAAACACTAAGCTTGGAAGAAAACTGTTCTCGCCAAGAACGAAATTACAGAACTCCACACATTGTTGTTTGTCATCTTCGTAAAGAGCTTGCAGTAGCTGAATTTTCTATGGTTTTATGTGTAAACGTTGACGTAACACATGCCATACGGACGGCGGGGGCACGCTGAGCTATCGAGCTGCACGGCTAACGGATTTCTGCGGACTCCTTGTGAAACTATGGTGGATGCGTACGACGTCAGACCCTCGTGGACGGCCCGGCGATTTGCCTTTACACGAACAACCTGTTGCTCGGAATTGTTAATGCCGTCGTCTAATGCTCTGTGCTGTAGGAGGACCCACACCATACCTAGTACGAAAGTCACGTTGAACAGTTATTTGCCGGCCGCGGTGGCCGTGCTGTTCTGATGCTGCAGTCTGGAACCGCGGGGCTGCTACGGTCGCAGGTTCGAATCCTGCCTCGGGCATGGATGTGTGTAATGTTCTTAGGTTAGTTAGGTTTAAGTAGTTCTAAGTTCTAGGGGACTTACGACCTAAGATGTTGAGTCCCATAGTGCTCAGAGCCATTTGAACCATTTTTTTGAACAGTTATTTACTGACCCGCACCGCGCAAAACGTAGAGCACAAAATACTTTCTGTTGCCTCGACACCATTGTTACTGGAACTGAAGTGGGCGCACACTGCTAGCGAGAACCGTGTAAACCTCGAATGTTTGCCGTTTCCAACAGTACATTGTTCACGCTCAAATCTCAAATAACATGATAGTTATTATTATTATTTTACAATCGGATGATTCACCTCAAATCCTATATCATGGCTGTGATACTCTCTCCATTATTTCTTGATAATATAAAACGTGCTACGAGTGAGTGGAGAGAGTGACATCAGAAAGAGACGAATGAAATTTTATGGACACCTACACAGATTACCTGGAAACAGGTTAACTAAACGTCTATTGGACTATGTGACATCACTTAAAGCAACAATACCCTGGGTAACTGAAGTTAAGAAGGATTTGACAAAAGCAAAAATTGACATAACAGACGCATCAGACAGGGATACATTCAGAAGCAAAATTGACAAGTGGAAGTTTACTTCAGAGACGGCACCAAAACCATACCGACCAAAGTGGATTGAAGAAAGAATGAAGGCCTTTGGGGAGAAAATGAAGAAATATTGGCAAAACAAGAAGAACCTAAAGAAATATTGATAAATCACCTGCTTATCGTTCTCCTATGGGGACATTCGCTAATAAATAATAAATAATAATAATAAAACGTGCTACCCTTCTTTGAACTCCGTCGACGTAATCCCTGTCTGATAAGGATCCCACACCGCGCAGGAGTGCTCCAAAAGAAGACGGACATGCGTAGTGTAGGCAGTCTCTTTTAGTAGATCCTTTTCATCTTCTATGTGTTCTGCTAATAAATCACAGTCTTTGGTTCGGCTTCCCTTCACCACAGCATTTTCTGTGTGTTGTTTCTAATTTCAGTAGGCTAAGAACCTTAAATCATTTACGTCGCCAAGGGACTGTAGACTCTGGTATTTGAAACAAATTTCAGCTTGAAACCTTCACCTGTTCCTGAGAAAAATATGTGTTGATAGATGGTATTTCTGTGGGGGAAGGTGAAGGATATTTGTTAACGTGATCCACCGACAACGCCTGACAACATGCGTCAATGCATGTGCGAACATTACAAAGGCTAACTACTCGCTGTTGAGAGGAATATCGTTACATGTATCGCCAAATGCATTGAGGTTGACGGACATCACTTTGAGCATTTGTTACATCAATGTGGTGTTTACAGGTAATGACGCTGTAACAGCATGCGTTCTCAGAAATGATAAGTTCACAAAGGTACATGTATCACATTGGAACAACCGAAATAAAATGTTCAAATGTACCTACGTTCTGTACTATAATTTAGAAAACCTACCTGTTACCAACTGTTCGTCTAAAATTGTGAGCAATATGTTTGTGACTATTACAGCGCCCTCTACCACAAAGCGAAAAAAGTGGTCCAAACTAAAACATTCATATTTCTTTACGGACTACACGAATATGTAATAAAAATGGGGGTTCCTATTTTTAAAAAAACGCAGTTAATATCGGTTTGACCTATGGCAGCGCCATCTAGCGGGCCAACCGTAGCGCCATCTGGTTTCCCCCTACAAGCTAGACAATTTTCGTTCTTTGTAGTTTTTTTCCTTTGACGCTTATTTCGTGAGATATTTGGCCGGTCACGATCAATGGACCACCCTGTAGATGTAGATATTGCCATATTCACTCTGATTCTTATTAGCGTTTTAAGGCACCAGAGCTACTTAAATGACACTGAGACAAATAATTTAACGTGAGACAAATGCCATCGCAAATGTCAGGAAAAATGAACCCAAAAGTCCAAAAATGGTTCAAATGGCTCAGAGCACAATGGGACTTAACTTCTAAGGTCATCAGTCCCCTAGAACCTAGAACTACTTTAACCTAACTAATCCAAGCACATCACACACATCCATGTCCGAGGCAGGATTCGAACCTGCGACCGTAGCAGTCGCGCGGTTCCGGACTGAAGCGCCTAGAAGCGCTCGGCTACCACGGCCGGCGGTTACAGCTGCTACAATGGTAGGTTATCAAGATTTAAGTGAGTTTGAATGTGGTATTATAGTCGGCGCACGAGCGATGGAATACAGCATCTCCGTGGTAGCCATGAATTGGGTTTTCCCGTACGACCATTTCACGAGTATACAGTGCATGTCAGGAATCCGGTAAAACATCAAATCTCCGACATCGCTGGGGCCGGAAAAACATCCTACAAGAACGGAACCAACAATGACTGAAGAGAATCGCTCAGGGTGATAGAAACGCAACGCTTTCGCAAATTTCGGCTGACTTCAGTGCTGGGCCATCAGCAAGTGTCAGCGTGCGAACCATTCAACAAAACGTCATCGATATTGGGTTTCGGAGCCAAAGGGCTACTCGTCTACCCTTGATCACTTCATGACACCAAGCTTTACACCTTGCCTGGGCCCGGCAGCGCCGACATTAGACTATTGTTGACTGGAAACATGTTGCCTGGTCGGACAAGTCTCATTTCAATTTGCAACGACTGGGTGGACGTGTACGAGTATGGAGACAACCTCATGAATCCATGGCAGCTGCATGTCTGCAGAGGACTGTTCAAGCTGGTGGAGGCTCTGTAATGGTGTGGGGCGTGTGCAGTTGGGGTCATATGGGACCCCTAATACGTCTAGATACGACTCTGGCAGGTGACACGTACGTAAGCATCCTGTATGATCACCTGCATCATTTCCTGTCCATTGTGCATTCCGACGGACTTGGGCAATTCCAGCACGACAATGCGACACCCCACTCGTAAAGAATTGCTACATAGTGGCTCCAGGAACACTCTTCTGAGTTTAAACACTTCTGCTGGCCACCAGAGTACCCAGACATGAAAATTATTGAGCATATGTGGGATGCCTTGCAACGTGCTGTTCAGAAGAGATCTCCGTCCCCTCGTACTCTTACGGTTTTGTGGACAGCCCCGTAGGATTCATGGTGTCAATTCCCTCCAGCACTACTTTGTGGTGCGGCGCTTCTGCGCGCTCGCGGGGACCCTACATGTTATTAGGCAGGTATACTAGTTTCTTTGGCTCTTCTGGGTAATTACATGCATGCCAGAGTGATAGTCTAGCGGTAAAGCGTGTGCCTGGAACTCGACAAATCGAGGAATCGAATGTCACTCGAACCCCGGTCTTTTCCGTCGTCGTTTTAACCTCTGAACGCTGTGAGGAGTAGCCAGGAACGAGATGTGGATTGGATTCCACGTTAAACTGTACGTCCTCTTACTCAGGATGAATAACTGGGGTAAGTTAGGGACACGCAAGTCGCCGAAATGGCGTCCAGTAGAAAGACTTGCACCATTCCTTTGAGCCACACGAAATTATTATTATTATTATTACCTATATACATAATTAACTTCGTAAGGAACTCTGAAAGCGTGATTCCTGTTCGTACTTGTTCAGTTTCTTTTCGGTATAGATTTAGCAAATAATTTTGCAAATAGGCTTAAAAAAAAGACGCTTCATTCCTGCAATAATATTATGAATCAGCTGCAGAAGCCGTAATTTTCAACCGACTTGCATTTACACAGCTGGTCGTACCCACTAAAACGTGGGAGCAGCAAAAGTACTGGCTTGAGGGGAAAGTAAATAATACTCAGACGCCACAAGTTGATTCCTTGCGTACTAAAAATACTTATACAATAACGTCTGTAACAGAATTTCGTCATATGAATAGTTTTGATAGAAAATGTACGTCAAAGAGAGCTAATCTGGCTACACTGTAATCATGTGTCGGATAAGTACCTTCATTCAATACTATGCATCAGTGCTGCGCTGTTATAACTAATGCCGTGTACATTACAGGGCTTTGGTTAGAACAAACAAAAAATGTTAGAGCAGTTTGCACAGTTTTGGGCTACAATACTCACGTTCGTGAGTTCTATTCCAGGTCTAGGTGTAACTTTTACATTCTAATTTTGATTTTCCCACTAAAGCTGAGCCATGTACTGTTTCTTAAACGATAAATGTGCTACAACAACTGTTATTTTAACGCCGAAAACAAAAAAAAATATTGATCTGAGGTATCTAAATATTCATGAAGAGTAATTAATAATCAGTGAAAAACAATTTACTTGTCATATGATGGAAATAACTACAACATTTATGAAACTTACATACTATGTTGAGTAAGAATGCCAGTTGTAATAGTTAAAAACCATTATCTGTGGCAGAATGTCCTTTATTCTACTCTCATTTATGTGTCAGTATCATGTAAGTGCACTCAGCCCTTGTGAGGCAAAACTGAGGAGCTACTTGTCTGAGAAGTAGAAGCTCCAGATCCGCATCCAGTGATGCCTGTGGGCTGAGGATGACATGGCGGCCGGGTGGTACCGTTGGGCCTTCAAGGCCTATTCGGACGGAGTTTAGTTTTCGTTTATCATGTAAGTACACGTGTTTTGCATACGACTTAGAGTAATTGCTGTACAACGAATAGGAAGCCTAATACAATATTATGCTGCCTAAAATTTGGAAATAAAATGAAATTAGACAGACTCAGAACCAGACTCTCGAAAACGAAGGTCTACCCACTGCACTTACTGCGCAGCACTGAATGATGGTACTGAATGGAGATACTTCTCGGATAAGTGATTACGGTGTCGCCAAATTACCTGTGTTTGACGTATATTTTCTACAGAAAATATCCACGTGACGCAATTTTATTAGACGTTTTTGTGTTGTTAGTAAGCAACGAATAGCTATGTGGCGTCAAGCTGCGCGAAGTTTGGTTCATCCTCCACCATCGCGTCTCGCTGCGATCTTCAGCCGGCAGAAATGAAGGCCTCCGGTGGAATGGCTTACTTGATTCAGCATCCGTTCGTTGACCTTTGAGATGCTGCTACAGCATGGCGTTCCGAATAGCAACAAGTACTTTGCAGTTGAGCATGAGCAGGCTCTGGAGGCGGCACACCTGTGTGCGCTAGGGTTCTCCAAGCGCAGAGCATATCGGTGTGTTCTGCACGCGCCTGCGGTGTGTGACAGAAGGAGAGATTGCATTTCGCGAACGTTGGCAGGAGTTGCTGAAGTATGACTGATGATTCCTCGTCTAAGAACAAAGTCGAATGAGCGCACATGTTGCACTTTTGTTGACAATTAAAGCTAAATCAAAGAAGAATTACTTCAGTTATAGTCGAAGCTATGAGGGTGAGTGAAATAAGAACCTTAAATATTATTTATTGTGCAGAAGTGGTACAAAGCTGTATCACTTTTCAACATAATCTCCCCCACGTTCAATGCAAGTCCTCCAGCTCTTTCAAAGTGCATAAGTTCCTTTAGAAAAAAATTCTTTTGGTAGTCCGCACAACCACTCATGCACCGCGTGGCGTACCTCTTCATCCGACGGTTCTAGGCGCTACAGTCTGGAACCGCGCGACCGCTGCGGTCGCAGGTTCGAATTCTACCTCAGGCATGGTTGTGTCCGATGTCCTTAGGTTAGTTAGGTTTAAGTGCTTCTAAGTTCTAGGGGACTGATGACCTCAGAAGTTCAGTCCCATAGTGCTCAGAGCCATTTGAACCATTTTTTCTTCATCAGAACAGAACTTCTTTCCTCCCATTGCGTTTTCGAGTGGTCCAAACATATGGAAATCACTTGGGGCAAGGTCTGCTGAGTCTGGTGGAGAAAGACACTCAAAATGCAGGTCTCTGATTGCTGCAACTGTTTACGGGCAGTGTGGGGCCTTGCATTGTCATGTTGCAAAAGGACATCTGCTGAAAGCAATCCACATCGCATTGATTTGATTCCAGGCCGCAGATCATTTTTTAGGAGATCCGTGTATGATGTACTGGTGACAGAGGTCCCTCTAGGCATGTGATGCTCCAAAATGACGCCTTTTTCGTCCCAATAGAGGGTCAGCATAAACTTCCCTGCTGATGGTTCTGTTCGAAAATCTTTGGTTTTGGTGAATGAGGAATGGCGCCATTCCTTGATCGCTCTCTTCGTTTCCGGTTGGTGGAAGTGAACCCAAGTTTCGTCCCCAGCAACGATTCTTGCAAGGAAGCCTTCATCTTCTCAAGCGCCGAAGATGTTAAAAAAAAAAAAAAAATGTTCCAATGGCTCTGAGCACTATGGGACAACATCTGAGGTCATCAGTCCCCTAGAACATAGAACTACTTAAACCTAACTAACCTAAGGACATCACACACATCAATGCCCGAGGCAGGATTCGTACCTGCGACGTAGCGGTCGCGCGGTTACAGACTGAAGCGCCTAGAACCGCTCAGCCACACAGGCCGGCCGAAGAAGTTCTTCACAAGCAACAACATGTCGTTCTCTCACTTCAGGAGTCAGCTGCCAGGGCACCCATCTTGCAGACACTTTTTGAAAATGGAGCACATCATGCACAATGTGGTGTGCTGACCCATGGCTAATCTGTAAACATGCTGCAATGTCATTCAGTGTCACTCGGCGGTTTTCCTACACTATGGCTTCAACTGCTGCAATGTTCTGTGGAGTCACAACTTGTGCTTGACTTGGACGAGGAGCATCTTCCACTGAAGTCACACCATTTTCGAACTTCCTACTCCATTCGTAGACTTGCTGCTGTGAGAAACATGCGTCACCGTACTGAACCTTCATTCGTCGTAAATTTCAATAGGTTTCACACCTTCAGTACGCAAGAACCGAATAACAAAAAAAGGCTCTGAGCACTATGGGACTTAACTTCTAAGGTCATCAGTCCCCTAGAACTTAGAACTAATTAAACCTAACTAACCTGAGGACATCACACACATCCATGCCCGAGGCAGGATTCGAACCTGCGACCGGAGCGCTCGCGCGGTTCCAGACTGTAGCGCCTGCAGCCGCTCAGCCACCGTGGCCGGTAAACCGAATAACAGAACGCTGTTCTTCCCTGGTGCAAGTCGCAAGTGGGGCGGCCATCTTTGTACTGATACTGCAACGGTATGTGTGCATCTGCACTATGCTGCCACCTAAAGGCCATTCTGCACGCTGTTTGTAGCACGCTTACCAACTTCCAGGATAACGGCGCGAAATTTCGATTTGTTATTACAAATTTAAGGTTTCTATTTGACTCACCCTCGTACAATGTAGCATCTGCTATGGTCAGTTACGGGGCTAAAATTTCAGACAGTTTTACGAGAGTGCAGACGTCACGGCCAGTGATGGGGTACCTACCTGACTGCCTTTGGTTATCATCCGCGGGATCCTTACATCACAGCGGTACGTGGCGATATTCAACGCCCCTTTCTGTTGCCCTTCATGGAAAGCCATCCAAAACTTACATTTCAGCAAGATAATTCCCGCCCGCACACGGCGACAGTTTCTACCGCTTGCCTTCGTGCTTGGCAAACCCTACCCTGGCCAGCAAGGTCGCTGGATCTGTCCCTAGTCGAGAACGATTGGAGCATTATGGGTAGGGCTCTCCAAGCAGCTCTGTATATCTACAAAGATAAACTGCAAATCACATTTAAGTGCCTGGCAGAGGGTTCATCAACCACTTTCACAATAATTCCCTATTATTATAATCTCGAACAATGCGCAGAAAAAAAACACCTTTATCTTTCCGTGCAAACTCCGATTTCCCTTATTTTTTTTATTTATTATGATCGTTTCTCCCTATAAAGGTTAACGTCTTCAAAATATTTTCGCATTCGGAGGAGGAAGTTGGTGGAATTTCATGCGAAGATTCGGCCACAACGTGAAACGTCTTTCTTTTAATGATGTGCACTCCAATTCCTGTATCATACCGCTGACATCACACTCTCTCCCCTATTTCTCGACAGTACAAAATGTGCTGCTCTTCTTTGAATTTCTCAATGTATTCCATTAATCTTAACTGGCAAAAAATGGAAATGCCGTTTGACTAGGGCCTCCTGTCGGGTAGACCGGTCGCCTGGAGCAAGTCTTTCAAGTTGACGTCGGCGACTTGCGTGTCGATGGGGATGAAATGATGATGATAAGGACAACACAACACCCAGTCCGTGAGCGGAGAAAATCTCCGACCCAGTCGGCAATAGAACCCGGCCCTTTAGGTCTGGCATTCCGTCGCGCTGACCAGTCAGCTACCAGGGGCGGACATCTTATCTGGTAAGGATCACACGCTGCGGAGCAGTACTCCAAAAGTGGATGGACGGACAAGCAAAGTGCAGGCAGCCTCTTTAGTAGACTGCTTGCATCTTCTATGTGTTCTGCCAATAAAACGCGTTCTTTGGTTCGCCTTCCCCACAGTATTTTCTGTGTGTTCATTCCAAAACCAAACCGTCCTCCCATTATACAACTACTTAATAAACAATGTGTTGCTAAACTTGAAAGTTGCATCTTTTAACAGCCAAACAAAATTCTCGTAACTAATTGAACAACGGAACCACGCAGACCGAGGATGGGTGAAAAAACTAACACGAAAGACATTAAAAATTGGCCCTATAGAATAGTCGGTCATATTTTTATAATGTAACCCACAAATTGTAAGGTTTACTTGAAAGTTACCAATTATACGAAGACACAAGACAAGACTACGCTCATGAATCCATATGATGCAATACATGCAATAAGACAAGTTACCTTAACAAAGTTTGACCTTCCAGACCCAAAAGCAGATCTTGACTTTATAATTCCTCAGTTGGATAGACTCTGGTATGATATCCTTCGGGAGGTCATCCAACAACTCTGTCAATCAATGCCAAACCGAATAACTACTCGCATAACTGCCAAGGGTGGACAAGCACGTCATTGACTTGCTCAATTTGTGAAGCTCTTTGTCTTAAATAAATCACCCAATTTTTCTGGAAGTGAAGCAATTCGTTTTTATGTACATGTAAATTACATTTATAGGTTTCCGTCCAATACGGATAATTTCCTCGCAGTGTGTCCTTTTTTGTCTTGGATTGAGTATTCCAGTGATTAAAGCAGACAGAATTTGTTGAATGTAATGTGACTCTTGTGTGTTCCAGGTGCTGATCTTGACAACGTTGGTGTCATCAGCCCTGTCTGCGCCCCTTGAAGAAGCTCTTCGTGATGGGCGAAGCCCAGAACCACCGTCAGCGGCAGACAGTCAGCCAGCCGGTCAAGACGTTTACCCATTCGGCTTCCTTGCGTCGAGGGAGGAAGAGCCCGATGCACCAGATGTTGAGAAGTCCCAAACGACCCTAGGTGTTCCACCAGGACACTGGAACGGCGTAGCGCCTGCTGCCAATGGACAAGGCCGAGTCCATCAGGCGTTCGGTGCGCCAGATGTCTGGGCCATCAGAGTACCAGTACCTTCTGTGGATGGCGGCCCTCCAGGAGGTACTCCTCCTGGAAGCGAGAACAATACCGAAGGCGAACGCCTCCCAGATGAGCTTATAACAAATGAGGGAAATCATTTGTTAAACGGCAGCAGAGAGGAGGGAACTGGAGGATCGTTGGATGGTCCAACCTCTCTACCAAGTGAAGAAGGATTAACTGCAGTTCCTCCACCAGTTACATCTGGCGACAGGACGTCTACAGAACTTTCTGAACACAGCGGGTAGGTTACATTTTACATAGTTAATACTAGCAGCTAAGATTTCTCAGTTTACAGTTCAATAGTGTTTTTCGTGTTGGTAAGAATAGCTACGTCTTGTCTGTCAAAAAAAATTATAATTTTTGTTTTTAATCAAATATGCTTCACTTCATTGTTTTTCTAACCTCAGTGGTCTACAAAAGAAATAAAATAAATGATTGTTTCCTTATATATACATACACTGCTATTCATCCAAACGCAAAACTAGGAAGGACCCCAGGCGTCACTGACAAACTGATTTGGGAGACGAAGCTTTGTACAAAGATCACACGATTGAAAATACAGCCCCATGTAAAATGAGGAAGATGATGAAGTCAGTACTGGGTGTTGCCGCCATTTATGGCTATAGCCTCTGCTACACGCCTCAGCGTTGAATCAGAGAGGCTCTTGATGTGTTGTTGGATGTAGCAGTCGACGCTGCTTCCACATATTGCCAAAGTTGATCTGGTGTAGCAGCGGTGGTGTATCCCAGGCCAATCGTTCCACAGTCATCGACCAGATATTTTCGATTAAGTCTTCCGAAGTAAGAGTGATTTCAGGTGTGCCGCAGGGGAGCGTCTAGGGACCGTTGCTGTTCACAATATACATAAATGACCTTGTGGATGACATCGGAAGTTCACTGAAGCTTTTTGCAGGTGATGCTGTGGGGTATTGAGAGGTTGTAACAATGGAAAATTGTACTGAAATGCAGGAGGATCTGCAGCGAGTTGACGCATGGTACAGGGAATGGCAATTGAATCTCAATGTAGACAAGTGTAATGTGATGCGAATACATAGAAAGATAGATCCCTTATCATTTAGCTACAAAATAGCAGGTCAGCAACTGGAAGCAGTTAATTCCATAAATTATCTGGGAGTACGCATTAGGAGTGACTTAAAATGGAATGATCATATAAAGTTGATCGTCGGTAAAGCAGATGTCAGACTGAGAATCATTGGAAGAATCCTAAGGAAATGCAATCCGAAAACAAAGGAAGTAGGTTACAGTACGCTTGTTCGCCCACTGCTTGAATACTGCTCAGCAGTGTGGGATCTGTACCAGATAGGGTTGATAGAAGAGATAGAGAAGATCCAACGGAGAGCAGCGCGCTTCGTTACAGGATCATTTAGTAATCGCGAAAGCGTTACGGAGACGATAGATAAACTCCAGTGGAAGACTGCAGGAGAGACGCTCAGTAGCTCGGTACGGGCTTTTGGTGAAGTTTCGAGAACATACTTTCACCGAAGAGTCAAGCAGTATATTGCTCCCTTCTAAGTATATCTCGCGAAGAGACCATGAGAATAAAATCAGAGAGATTAGAGCCCACACAGAAGCATACCCACAATCCTTCTTTCCACGAACAATACGAGACTGGAATAGAAGGGAGAACCGATAGAGGTACTCAGGGTACCGTCCGCCACACACCGTCAGGTGGCTTGTGGAGTATGGATGTAGATGTAGATGTAGATAGGCCGGAGATCTGCAAAACAGGGAGGACAAGGTAGCAGTGCAATCCGATGTGTGATGGAGAAGTCTAGAACATTGCATACAACGTGTGGTCGCGGATTATCCTGTTGAAATGTGGCCATTGGCAAGCTCTGAATGTACGGGATGAAAACAAGCTCCAACACTTCAAAGATGTATCGCTGGCTGGGTAGTGTACTGGCAATGCATACCAGAGGGGTGAGAGAGCGGAATCCAAAACTATCTCAAACCATAATACCGGGAGCAGAAGCAATATGGCGATGCCGTAAGGCAACAGTTTAATAGTCTCTCAACACAGTGTCTCCAGATTATAATCAATTTACTATCTCAGTGGTGGAGGCAGAGTCGGGATTCTTCGATAAAAGCAATATCGGTCTATTCGGTTGTCCGTGTGCGTCGTTCATTGAACCATTGCAGGTGAAACGCCTGTGGCGTTGACTACGTGGTAAACGCAGCAATGGACGCCTTGTGGACACTCCACTCCATGGCAAATGACGTTGAATGGTACGCTCGGACACTGCTGGTTGCGCAACAGAAGAAATTTGTTCGTGATTGGGCAGAGTGGTCCATCACTGCCACAGTAGATCTGTCACGACACCGAGCAAGGTGGCGCAGTGGTTTGCACACTGGACTCGCATCCGGGAGGTCAACAGTTCGAACTCACGTCCGGCTATCCTGATTTAGGTTCTCTGTGGTTTCCCTAAATCGCTTCAGGCAAATACGGGGATGGTTCACTTGAAAGGGCACGGCTGACTTGTCTCCCCATCCTTCCCTAATCCAATGGGACCGATGATCTCGCTGATTGGTCCGCTCTCCCAAATCAGCGCTTATATTCACTTCTTCCAGAGGTAGCTCCTGTCACGACGCGGTTCTTGCCAATGGGCTATTGGCTAACGTCGCCTTCTCTGGTCTTCCGTTCTTCATCTTCGTTGTGGCGCTTGTGGTTACGCCAGAACAGGAAGAACAATTCCAGCTCGTCCACACGGCAGCCAGTTCCCACTTTATGTAGCGCTTGCAGGTCTTACTGCTGGGGCCCGCGATGTGCGCCTTCGCTGAGATGCTTATCACGTGCCTCGATCCTCGCCGCAAACGCATGCTGAAAATTTCGCCTGATCAGGATGGTTCCTTCAAGGTGTTGCATTTAGGGCGGTCGGCAGTGTATTTTATTTCAAGGTGCATAGTGTTTTGCAACAGGGACCTAAATATTCACATTATTTTAAAGTAAATGGTGCAGGTATACGGATGACCATGTAGGAAAAACATATCCGACCACCATAGCGGTAACTTTAGGTACTTGAAAAGCTTCAAATATTCTCACTGTACGCTGACACATTTCCACTTATATGTCATATGATTAGTCCTCTTATGTGCCAATCACCGGGTAGCTTTACTGGACTTTTATTATTGCTGTTTTCTTTAATTGTTTTCTTATTAGTTTAATTTACTCAGGTTATGAATGCAGTTAGCCATTCACTTAAAATAGCTGGGTGCCTCAAATCAGGCTTTACACAGGGTTGCTAGAGACATAAAAATACTGAATAGATAGATTTTGCTTTAAAATACAAGCATGTATTTGTATACTGAAGCGCCAAAGAAACTGGTATAGGCAAGCGTATTCAAATAGAGATATATTCAAACAGGCAGAATGCGGCTCTGCGGTCGGCAACGCCTATATAAGACAACAAGTGTCTGGCGCAGTTGTTAGGTCAGTGTAAAGTTGATGCATTAAATTGTTCCGAAAGCGGTGCTGATATTCAAGACAATGAAAGCTGTGAGCTATATGTGGAAGTTAACCTTGCATTACTGAGCAACTGTTTCACCAGGCATCCAGTCTAGTTTGCCAAATTGCCAACCAGACTAACATTACTTATAATCTTTTAATAGCCATCTTACGACAACCGGTTTTATATATATATATATATATATTAAATAAAAAGAAATACATCAGTTTATATTTAGAAATTTATTTTAACATTTATCATTGTTCCGTTAAAATTTCAGCATATTAAACTTGATTCACAACTAAACTGGTGCTTATTAAGGATTGTGAAAATGAGTTTGTAATCTTACTGAACACATCAAATATGGAGCCAAGATTGGGACACTGCATACTACACCGCATTCATAAAATAACACACGAAGAACGCTCAAACATATGAAACAGGAAATTAACCACAACCAACCGATTCAATTTTCACCCAAAGAAGTTACGTTCGTAGCGCAATCCTGTACGTCAAGAAATTACCACACACTGGTATTCTAAATTCATTCTAACTCTCTGTGAAATCTTCCCAAAAGTAATAGCTGAGGGCTGCTTTGATGATTACATCACATGCTTCACGTGGTCAACTTGGTTTACACAAAGAGTGTAACTCCACAATAATTTTGATAATTAAAATAAATTACATCGAAACGCAATTTACAAAAGAAAAACCTCGAGCTGGTTACTATCCTCTTACTATTAACCTGATGGGTCAAACAATTGTATAAGCACGTGGTACTGGTTTCACAAAATACACTCCACGTGGGGTGAACATAAAGAAAAGTTGCTATATTGAAAAATATTGTCAAGACGAGACGTTATAATCTCACGCACATTCGCATTTAAGATTGATGATCTTAGTTAGAGTTACAGATCATCCACACGTGGTTCCACATTACTCACAAAGTAGTGACAAAGCAACTACTGGAAGATATTCTGAACTTCACACTCGAGTTACACTGCGTTGTAATTTAAGATAACATTAGGTATTTTAGATCTAAACCTGAAATAAAGGTGATTAAATTTTCAGTTAGGCTGAACCTAGCAGAGACGCGCTTAGCCGGAGATCTTACCACTTCAGACGCTTGCTGCGGACCGACTGCTGTGGGAGCCTACGGATCGTGCTTCCACAGATACAAACGGAAGTGACCAGAGAGGCAGCTTCCTATACCAACATGACAAGGGACGGACAGGACCATACTAACAGTATAAACCTCCTTGCTTTTAGAAAGCATAGCTACCTGTTCCGACGTTGGTCCTACTGTTCTGTAGCAGACAGGCTTGTCTGCCACCATCAAGCATGCTACTAGAAATACATTTGCTCATTCATCCTTTCACACAGAAGGGAAGGGGGATGACAGTATCTTAACATATACAGTGTATAAAAGAAAGCGGATGTAGGTTCCGTAGGAGACTGTGTGAAATGAATTACATATAAACTGTGTTTTAAAGTGTAGCAGTGTGACAGATCGTTCTTGTTTATGTGTAAAAGTAACACGTTCCACTGCTCAGTCTCCTCCTAGATAGGGTCAGAAACACCACAGCAAATTTAGAAGAGGGATTTATGCCGTACATGTCAACAGATTTAGGAAATTAACATGAAAGGAATCCAACAGAGACCTTTCATCGGTTACTCCTGCTACAATGGCAGGTTATCAAGCTTTAAGTGTGTTTGAACGTGGTGTTATAGTCGGCGCACGAGCGATGGGACACAGCATTTTCGAGGTAGCGATGAAGTGGGCATTTTCCCGTACGACTATTTCACGAGTGTATTGAGAATATGAGGAATGCGGTAAAACATAAAATCTCCGACATCGCTGCGACCGGAAAAAGATCCTGCAAGAACGGGATCAACGATGACTGAAGAGAGTCGTTCAACGTGACAGAAGTGCAACATTTCCTTGGATTTGCTGCAGATTTCAATGCTGGGACGCCAACAAGTGTAAGTATGCGAACCATTCACCGGAAATCCATCGATACGGGCTCTCGGAGCCGAAGGTCCACTCGTGTGCCGTTGATGATGGCACCCCACAAAGCTTTAGGCCTCGCCTGGGTCCGTCAACACAGACATTGGACTGCTGATGACTGGAAACATGTTGCCTGGTCGGGCGAATCCCGTTTCAAACTGTATCGAGCGGGTGGACGTGTACGGGTATGGAGACAGCCTCATGAATGCACGGACACTGCATATCAGCAGGGGACTCTTTAAGCTGGTGGAGGCTCAGTAATGGTGTGGGGAGTGTGCAGTTAGAGTGATATGGGATCCATGATACGTCTAGATACGACTCTCACAGGCGACACATACGTAAGCATCCTGTCTGGTCACCTGCATCCATTCGTGTCCATTGTGCATTCCGACAGACTTGGGCAATTACAGCAGGGCAACGAGACACCCCAGACATGAACATTATTTAGCATATCTGGGATGCCTTGCAAGTGCTGTTCAGAAGAGAACTCCACCCTCTCGTACTCTACATCTACATCTACATAACTACTCTGCAATTCACATTTAAGTGCTTGGCAGAGGGTTCATCGAACCACAATCATACTATCTCTCTACTATTCCACTCCCGAACAGCGAGCGGGAAAAACGAACACCTAAACCTTTCTGTTCGAGCTCTGATTTCTCTTATTTTATTTTGATGATCATTCCTACCTATGTAGGTTGGGCTCAACAAAATATTTTCGCATTCGGAAGAGAAAGTTGGTGACTGAAATTTCGTAAAAAGCTCTCGCCGCGACGAAAAACGTCTATGCTGTAATGACTTCCATCCCAACTCGTGTATCATATCTGCCACACTCTCTCCCCTATAACGTGATAATACAAAACAAGCTGCCCTTTTTTGCACCCTTTCGATGTCCTCCGTCAATCCCACCTGGTAAGGATCCCACACCGCGCAGCAATATTCTAACAGAGGACGAACGAGTGTAGTGTAAGCTGTCTCTTTAGTGGACTTGTTGCATCTTCTAAGTGTCCTGCCAATGAAACGCGACCTTTGGCTCGCCTTCCCGACAATATTATCTATGTGGTCCTTCCAACTGAAGTTGTTCGTAATTGTAACACCCAGGTACTTAGTTGAATTGACAGCCTTGAGAATTGTACTATTTATCGAGTAATCGAATTCCAACGGATTTCTTTTGGAACTCACACTTTTCGTTATTTAGCGTCAACTGCCACCTGACACACCATACAGCAATCTTTTCTAAATCGCTTTGCAACTGATACTGGTCTTCGGATGACCTTACTAGACGGTAAATTACAGCATCATCTGCGAACAGTCTAAGAGAACTGCTGAGATTGTCACCCAGGTCATTTATATAGATCAGGAACAGTAGAGGTCCCTGGACGCTTCCCTGGGGAACACCTGATATCACTTCAGCTTTACTCGATGATTTGCCGTCTATTACTACGAACTGCGACCTTCCTGACAGGAAATCACGAATCCAGTCGCACAACTGAGACGATACCCATAGCTCCGCAGCTTGATTAGAAGTCGCTTATGAGGAACGGTGTCAAAAGCTTTCCGGAAATCTAGAAATACGGAATCAACTTGAGATCCCCTATCGATAGCGGCCATTACTTCGTGCGAATAAAGAGCTAGCTGCGTTGCACAAGAGCGATGTTTTCTGAAGCCATGCTGATTACGTGTCAATAGATCGTTCCCTTCGAGGTGATTCATAATGTTTTAATACAGTATATGCTCCAAAACCCTACTGCAAACCCACGTCAATGATATAGGTCTGTAGTTAAATGGATTACTCCTACTACCCTTCTTGAACACTGGTGCGACCTGCGCAATTTTCCAATCTGTAGGTACAGATCTATCGGTGAGCGAGCGGTTGTATATGAGTGCTAAGTAGGGAGCTATAGTATCAGCGTAATCTGAAAGGAACCTAATCGGTATACAATCTGGACCTGAAGACTTGCCCGTATCAAGCGATTTGAGTTGCTTCGCAACCCATAAGGTATCTACTTCTAAGAAACTCGTGCTATCAGATGTTCTTGTTTCAAATTCTAGAATATTCCATTCGTCTTCCCTGGTGAAGGAATTTCGGAAAACTGCGTTCAATAACTCCGCTTTAGCGGCACAGTCGTCGATAACAGTACCATCGGCACTGCGCAGCGAAGGTATTGACTGCGTCTTGCCGCTTGTGTACTTTACATACGACCAGAATTTCTTCGGATTTTCTACCAAATTTCGAGACAATGTTTCGTTGTGGAACCTATTAAAGGCATCTCGCATCGAAGTACGTGCCAAATTTCGCGCGTCTGTAAATTTTAGCCCATCTTCGGGATTTCGCGTTCTTCTGAACTTCGCATGCTTTTTCCGTTGCCTCTGCAACAGCGTTCGGACCTTTTTTGTGTACCACGGGGGATCCGTTCCATCTCTTACCAATTTATGAGGTATGAATATCTCAATTGCTGTTGCTACTATACCTCTGAATTTGAGCCACATCTCGTCTACATTCGCATAGTCAGTTCGGAAGGAATGGAAATTGTCTTTTAGGAAGGCTTCTAGTGATACTTTATCCGCTTTTTTAAATAAAATTATTTTGCCTTTGTTTCTGATGGATTTGGAAGAAATGGTATTGAGCCTAGCTACAACGACCTTGTGATCACTAATCCCTGTATCAGTCATGATGCTCCCTATCAGCTCTGGATTGTTTGTGGCCAAGAGGTCAAGTGTGTTTTCGCAACCATTTACAATTCTCGTGGGTTCGTGGACTAACTGCTCGAAATAATTTCGGAGAAAGCATTTAGGACAATCTCGGAAGACGTTTTCTGCCTACCACCGGTTTTGAACAAGTATTTTTGCCAACATACCGAGGGTAGGTTGAAGTCCCCACCAACTATAACCGTATGAGTGGGGTATTTATTTGTTACGAGACAAACTTTCTCTGAACTGTTCCGCAACTGTATCATCGGAGTCTGGGGGTCGGTAGAAGGAGCCAATTATTAACTTAATTCGGCTGTTAAGTATAACCTCCACCCATACCAATTCGCACGGAGTATCTACTTCGACTTCACTGCAAGATAAACCACTACTGACAGACACAAACACTCCACAACCAATTCTGCCTAATCTATCTTTCCTGAACACCGTCTGAGACTTCGTAAAAATTTCTGCAGAACTTATTTCAGGCTTTAGCCAGCTTTCTGTACCTATAACGATATCAGCTTCTGTGCTTTCTATTAGCGCTTGAAGCTCAGGGACTTTTCCGGCTTTATGGACAGCCCTGCAGGATTCGTGGTCAGTTCCCTCCAGCACTACTTCAGACATCAGTCGAGTCCCTGCCACGTCGTGTTGCAACACGTCTGCGTTCTCGCGGGGGCTCTACACGATATTACGCAGGTGCACAATTTCTTTCGCTCTTCAGTGTATATATGACATTTTGTTAAATTTTTGCAAATCTTGGAGGGAATTTTTTCGTTAGCGTAATTTTAGTTCAGTTATATCAAACATAAATAAATAAAAAAAGAGGTACAAAACTGATGCGTGATTTAGTTAAAGTACCACAATGAAAACCGGTAGTGGTATATCATGGAGCTGTCTTCCCCTGTCAACAAACAGAGCTTAAAACACCTCTATCAAGTTTTTCTTTTTGAAGCTGCATTCATCATAAATGGCCTTGCAAATTGGCACTTTTTCTCATTAATTCACAGATGTAATTACCATTCATAAATTCTTTGTGTCCAATATAAAATTCATTCATCGCTTTCTTTGAAGGAACTGAAAGCCTTGCTGCCGGCCGGGATAGCCGAGCAGTTCTAGGCGCTACAGTCTGGTACCTCGCAACCACTACGGTCGCAGGTTCGAATCCTGCCTCGGGCATGGATGTATGTCATGTCCTTAGGTTGGTTAGGTTTAAGTAGTTCTAAGTTCTAGGGGACTGATGACCTCAGAAGTTAAGTCCCATAGTGCTCAGAGCCATTTTTTTGAAAACCTTGCTGTCCTCAAAATAAAAACTCCAACTTCCAAATCTCTGCTTTTTTTAGCAGGTAGACTGTATCGTCATTAATATCTATACTGGCACCAAAATTTTGAGTCACAGCATTTTCTGACGCTGAATCAGATACATTTCTTGTCTGGAAACATTTTTCCCCAAACTTTCGCCAGGTTCACCATTGAACCACCTTCTGCTTCTGTTTGGGCTAAAGCACACTTTTCGAATGAATCAGACGCTCCTGGGCCTACTTACTTTGTTGAGCCTGGTTGACGTTTCGGAATTTCTTCTGATTCAAAAGCACAATGCCAGCTCCCATGAAACCAGACTGAAAATTTCTTTGAATGCGTGGTTGCAATTTACTGAATTAGAGTAGTCCCCTTCTTATCAAGCTATTGTTTTAATGTTAACACTCTGGACTATAATTCTGGAGGACGAGGGTTCAAACCCACGTTCAGGTTTACTGTGATTGCCGTAAATCGCTCGAGACAAATACCGCGATAGCTCCTTTGGAAGGGCGCTGCCGATTTCCTTCCCCATCCCTGAAACATTCCGAACTTGTGCTCCGCCTCTAAAGACCTTGATGTCAGCGAGACGTTAAAGCCTAATGTCCCTTCCTTTTTTACTTTCCTAATGGTATCATTTAAAGCAAATATGGAATGATATGTGTATCGTCTACTTCTCAGTGCCCTTATGTTTCTGAATCATCACTTAATCTATAACAAAAAGAATATGCCTGCACTAAATATACAATTTGCGAAGTATTTTACTTCCACGATACGTAATTTACCATTTAGGTAGGACATAGGTTAATTTGTAAAATACCAGAGAATATTGTACTTTTATGTGAATGGTTCAAGTACAGGATGTTTCAAAAAGAATGACCTGATTTTGTACTATTATTGTTACGAAACATGGGACGTGCCGGAAATCAGATCTTTATTCATTCAATGAGCGTGGCCTAGAGTTTCAGAAAATCGCCTTTGCATGCCAGTCAGCGCGTCTTTTCAGTTTATAGCCAGTCAGAAGTGAGATGGCGTCAGCTCAATAGAGGGCGTTTTTTATTTTGCAGTTTGCGAAGAGTGAATCAATGATTTGGGTCCAGCGTGCTTTTAGTCGCCGTTTGGCATTGATCTGCCTACAGCTAAATCATTCGTATGACCATTGGTATGGGCAATCTGAAGAGACAGCATTCTTGTACAAAGGTAAGAGTCCAGGTCGACCTCGCATCTCCCATGATGTGGTGGAAAGAATTCGGCAAACGTTTCAGCGGAATTTACGAAAGTCTATTCGCCGCGTAAGTAGAGAACTGGTAATGCCTTAGACAACTGTCTGTTGGGGTTAAGGCATTGTTTGGTTTGAAAACCATACACACAACAATTTGTACAAGCTCTGCGGTTTAGAGATGGAAGGGAACGAATTGACTTCAGCAGTGCTCTTCTAGACGACATGGAAGACGATACATTTCTACCACTGTTAATTTTCAGTAATGAAGTGTGGTGTGCGTACTGTAAGACCTTCGGTAAACACACCATAAGATTATTGGACTTGTCGGTCTAACGAAGTAGGCGAGTGTCAGCAATATGTCTCGTGGTCTTATCGTGGCGTATTTATCTTCTGCCGTTAGGTCAGACGATAGAAATGCCACTTGCACGCTTAGAGTAGCAGATTGACGGTGACCAACTTTAAACAGAACTTGGTTAATTTTCAACACACATTTATTAAAACAATAAAAAGCATAGATCTTATGTAACTGGATTCTGGATGCTATATACAATTGACAATGTGAAGTTCCTTTGGTCTTGGTACGTTAATCTTATTCTCGCATATCTCTGACACTTGACAAAGTGACTACTCATTTCTCTTCATGGCTATGTACAGGAATATGATAATCTTATTATGCGCAGACTGAAACTTGGCTATAGACTGGTACAGACTAATGCAGACAAATGCAGACTAATGCAGACTGACTGATCGGAGGTCTGTACGCTCGTTATAATACCTCGCTCGTTCAGGTATCACTGAGCGAGTGTGACCCATAAGGAGAAAAGGTTCTACGTTAGCAACAATCTCATTGGCTGCCTTACATAGTAATACGCGGATCAGCGGAAGCAGAATTTGGTCCGTCTCTAAGATAGCGCCATCTCGTAGTGCGGAGACGGACGAGCGCTGCACCTGAGCTGTTGTGCTTAGCGGGGCGCGCTCTAGTGGGAAAGTTGTGTACGCGCTGACTACGCGGAACTATGTACACGACATGAAGCAACATTTCAGGTTAGCGGCAATGTAAACCGATATAACACGATCATATTGGGACTCCAAACCCCTGCTTGTATTAATAAGCACGAAAAAGACTCACGTACCATTAACTTTTTTGTGCCATTTCAAGTGAAAAAGTGTACGATCCCTTCTTTTTTTGAGAAGAAAACGGCGACTGGAATGAGATATCTTCAACTGATACTGAACTGGGTTCTTGCACAACTTCAGGAGGACTCCGATGACTTTATTTCCACAGTGGCGTAACAACGTACTTCAGTTTCTCAACGATACTCTGCCTCAAAACTAGTTAGGGTGCACGAGACCCCAAGACACTGTCATGCATTCTTGGCTATAGGATCGCCAAACATGTTCCCATGACATTTTGTCTTGAGGGGATACGTAAAGGAAAGTGTGTTCATCCTCCTTTTACCTAGTGACATAGAAGAAGCGAAGAACAATATCAGCTGCCACAATTACATTGTGTAAAGTTTATGGCGAATTTAGCTACCGTCTAGATGTTGTTCATGTTGCTGTGGTGGATATACAGAGCGTTTCTAATAGTGTAGCTAAAACCCTTAAGATTTTGTGTTTTGCAAATTATCCCATATTGGTAGTATGTTTTTATCAATAAATATGGATCCAGAATGAGATTTTCACTCTGCAGCGGAGTGTGCGCTGATATGAAACTTCCTGGCAGATTAAAACTGTGTGCAGGACCGAGTTTCATATCAGCGCACACTCCGCTGCAGAGTGAAAATCTCATTCTGGAAACATCCCCGAGGCTGTGGCTAAGCCATGTCTCCACAGTATCCTTTCTTTCAGGAGTGCTAGTTCTGCATTTTTCGCAGAAGAGCTTCTGTAAAGTTTGGAAGGTAGGAGACGGATACTGGCAGAAGTAAAGCTGTGAGTACCGGTCCTGAGTCGTGCTTCGGTAGCTCAGTTGGTAGAGCACTTGCCCGCGAAAGGCAAAGGTCCCGAGTTCGAGTCTCGGTCGGGCACACAGTTTTAATCTGCCAGGAAGTTTCAATAAATATGGAGTTTTCAAATCAGGTCATTCTTTTTGAAACACCCTGTATATCCAACATTTTTGAAATTCAGTTTCACAAGAAAGGTATACTGTACCTACACTGTGGTGTCACCGCCAGACCCCACACTTGCTAGGTGGTAGCTAAATCGGCCGCGGTCCGTTAGTAGACGTCGGACCCGCGTGTCGCCACTATCAGTGATTGCAGACCGAGCGCCGCCACACGGCAGGTCTAGAGAGACTTCCTAGCACTCGCCCCAGTTGTACGGTCGACTTTGATAGCGATGGTTCACTGACTTCTACGCTCTCATTTGCCGAGACGATAGTTAGCATAGCCTTCAGCTACGTCATTTGCTACGACCTAGCAAGGCGCCATATTCAGTTACCATTGATATTGTGAATCATGTACTGTCACGAGCGACGTTCTTCATTAATGGATTAAAGTTAAGTATTCTACCAGCTACGTCTGTTTTTTTCAATTCTAATTCCCTTGTCATGTTCCAGACCTCACGCCAGCCTGCGTGAGCTGAGACGCGTGATTTCGGCCTCCTTTAGTAATAAGGTGTTGGCTCTCCTGCCAACCACAACATACACATTCATCAAAAATTAAACACATTATAGTTGACTCGGCATAACACGTTATTTTACTTACTTTTTTGTCAGTCAGCTTCAAATTGTAAAAAGGCACATTAAAAACAAATGCAAATGGATTAATAAATCGAGGACTCCTGCCTGAGGCTTCGTAAACAGAGCTACAAGGAAAAAGAGTGAAATCACATCCAGCCATAACTGAAAATACGTGTGTCCTTAGTGCTGAATGTATCCTTGATGTCTCAATTTCGTCCTATTTTACGGTAACTGATAAAAAATGCACGAAAAAAACGATGTATCCACTGGCTAGTTACCATGCAATAAAAAAACCTGGAAAGATGTAAACCTAAAACTAAATAAACATGCACACGCAAATATCACAATAGTAACCCCCCCTCCCCCTTCCACCCCCAACATTCCGCTCCACTTGTCAGCCTCTCAAGTTACCATGAGTCACAGATTATCATCGCAGTAAAGTCAAGTGCAGTTCGAGCAGGTTTTCATTTGCAATTCAGTGAGAGCTGCCATTCAATAAACTTTTAGTCCAGAAATACTCACAGTTGAGTCAATATGCGTACTTCAGACTCGGAAACATAAAAGTATGTGTTCAAAATGGCTCTGAGCACTATGCGACTTAACTTCTGAGGTCATCAGTCTCCTAGAACTTAGAACTAATTAAACCTAACTATCCTAAGGACATCACACACGTCCATGCCCGAGGCAGGATTCGAACCTGCGACCGTAGCGGTTGCTCGGCTCCAGACTGTAGCGCCTAGAACCGCACGGCCACTCCGGCCGGCTGTAAGTGTTCAGTCCACTCCCTTGACTTGTAAATATTGTCAGCGGTAAGTTATCATAAAAGACCTGCTATGAAACATTATTATCTCAAAATAAAATATAGATAGTGAAGCAAAATAATAATTACTTTCTCGACATTCAAGATACTTCATCAATTAGGAGAAACATGTTCCGTCAAAGACGAACATAAAATGAAGTTGCAAAACACGAATAACACTACAGTTATGTAAATTAAAGGTGAAAGGGGGCGGGGGAGAAAAGGAAGGAACTAATGATATCAGCTGCATTGGGACTTTTTGAGGAATCAGCATCAACGAGTGAAATGTGTACCGGACTGGGACTTGAACCCAGGATCTCCTACTTCCCAGGCAATTGGGTTAACCACTACAGTGCCCAGACACAATGTTTATCGTAAGCGCGCACACTATCTCGGCATTCCCCCCCACATGACCCATGCTCCCCTCCAACGCCACCTATCCACAGCCCCGTCCATATCTTCCATGTTTGCTAATTTTAGATTCATTGCTTATCTAAGCGAAGCAGTTATACGAATGCGTGGCATCTGTTCTTTCTGACATGTTGCATTCAGGTAACTGATATGCCTCGATGGGCAATGAATCAACAAACATCAGTGCAGATGCATGTTTACGTTCAATCTGCAGTGGTAATCCAAAATTAATGGAGGGCGGAGAACATGTATGGGACTGCAGACAGGTGGCGCTAGGTGTGAGTGGTCAACTGGGTTCGTGCTGAGATAGTCAGCGCATTTGCGATTAACACTATGTCCGGGCGGCGCAGAGCTTAACCCAACTGCCTAGTATACAGGAGATGCAGGGTTCGTGGCCCACTCTGGCAAACGTTTTTCTCTCGTCGTCGCTGATTCCGCACAAAATTCCCGATGTAACTGATGTCATTACTTCCTGCCCTTTCCTTTCCTCCCCATACCCCCTCCTCTCCACCTTCAATTTACATAATATGTGTCATAACTGCAGATGTCCGCCCCAAAAGCTGAGTGGTCAGCGTGACGGATTGCCGTCCTACGGACCCGGGTTCGATTCCCGGCTGGGTCGCGTATTTTCTCGGCTCAGGGACTGCGTGTTGTGTTGTCTTCATCATCATTTCTACACCATCCGGCGCGCAGGTCGCCCAATGTGGCGTCGACTGTAATAAGACCTGCACCAAGGCGGCCGGATCTGCCTCGTAAGGGACCTCCCGGCCAATGACGCCAAATGCTCATTTTCGCAGCTGCAGATTCTGCATTCATATAAATAATAAAACTGACAACATAGTAAGTTTTGGGTTTGTTAATCGTTCCCTAGATCGTGTGCGCCATGTAAGATAATATTGTGTGGCAAGAGAATTTAGTACAATTCACTTTTATCTTGGAGCGTATTGAGAGTTCAGATATTACGACCTACCTTGAACAGAATAACTTCCGTTTTTGAAAACACCGATTATGCAAATCTAATCTCGAAATTTTCAATTTGGTATTCTCAGTGCCAAAGAAAGAGGATGGCAAATTTGTTCGGTGTTATTTCAGTATTTCCATTGTTTGGTGCTTCTATACTTTGGAAAAACTTTTGATTCAGTATCACTTCGTCGCTTTCTAAGGACTGTATTCTCTAACAAGGGGACCCTCCAACCTGTAAATCTCGGATTTTGATGCGCTTCAAATATGTACCTTGCTATCCGGTTTTTTAGCGACGAGCCTTAGGTTTGAGAAACACGATTTGCAGTTCATTACGTGCTTTGTACACCTGTATCATTACTAAAACTCCAATCAAGTCAGCGTAGCGCAGCGGTAAAGATTTGAGACTACCTCGCTCCAAGTATCGCGTTCAAATCCTGCTCGTGCATTTTTTTTTTTTCAAAATCGACCTTTTTCAATTTTATTTCAGAGAATGTCAACAAACAGTGTAAGGTATGCGAAATTATAAAGATATATTGTTATTAATTTTTTCTGTCCTACAATATTACAAAATCTTATTTTCCATCGTCCATATTGCTTGACGTGCCAGAACAATATTGTGGGTGATACTTATCATAGAAACAACAGAAGTACAAATTTTCGCAGCACCACAGCCATTTTATGAAAGCAGCCGTCTTGAAGGAGCACCGTTCCTTCATAAGCGAAACCGGGAAACACAATTCTTTTGCATTCAAAAATATTTCTCTTTCATCAGTTAATTTCGATGCAAACCATGCGTATCTAATCATACTTTCAAAATTAGTTTGCGCTGAATTGATGTAGGATTAGCGAATGTAATTTTATCGAGTCTTCCCTAGAAGCGATGTATCTATTGTCTTTCATCAAGTCGGGAGTATTCTGAATAATTTTCGTGAAGATTTTCAATTGTCGGTAAAAATAAACATTGCAGACAAAAAATGGCTCTGAGCACTATCGGACTTAACATCTGAGGTCATCAGTGCCCTAGAACTTAGAACTGCTTAAACCTAACTAACCTAAGGACATCACACACGTCCATGCCCGAGGCAGGATTCGAACCTGCGACCGTGGTGGTCGCGCGGTTCCAGACTGAAGCGCCTAGAACCGCTCGGCCACACTGGCTGGCTAAACATCGCAGAACTCGCATAGGAGGCCACTTTGGTGGGACTGAATACATCTTTACAATTTCGCACAGCTTCCAATGTTTGTTGATATTCTTTGAAATAAAACTGAAAAGTTCGATCGATTTTGAAAAAAAAAAAAAAGAATATACGAGCAGGATTAGAACACGGTACCTCCAGCGCGGAAGCCGTGAACCTTTACCGCTGCGATACGCTGAATTACTCAGAAAATGTGTAATGTTACAGATATACACTCCTGGAAATGGAAAAAAGAACACATTGACACAGGTGTGACAGACCCACCATACTTGCTCCGGACACAGCGAGAGGGCTGTACAAGCAATGATCACACGCACGGCACAGCGGACACACCAGGAACCGCGGTGTTGGCCGTCGAATGGCGCTAGCTGCGCAACATTTGTGCACCGCCGCCGTCAGTGTCAGCCAGTTTGTCGTGGCATACGGAGCTCCATCGCAGTCTTTAACACTGGTAGCATGCCACGACAGCGTGGACATGAACCATATGTGCAGTTGACGGACTTTGAGCGAGGGCGTATAGTGGGCATGCGGGAGGCCGGGTGGACGTACCGCCGAATTGCTCAACACGTGGGGCGTGAGGTCTCCACAGTACATCGATGTTGTCGCCAGTGGTCGGCGGAAGGTGCACGTGCCCGTCGACCTGGGACCGGACCGCAGCGACGCACGGATGCACGCCAAGACCGTAGGATCCTACGCAGTGCCGTAGGGGACCGCACCGCCACTTCCCAGCAAATTAAGGACACTGTTGCTCCTGGGGTATCGGCCAGGACGATTCGCAACTGTCTCCATGAAGCTGGGCTACGGTCCCGCACACCGTTAGGCCGTCTTCCACTCACGCCCCAACATCGTGCAGCCCGCCTCCAGTGGTGTCGCGACAGGCGTGAATGGTGGGACGAATGGAGACGTGTCGTCTTCAGCGATGAGAGTCGCTTCTGCCTTGGTGCCAATGATGGTCGTATGCGGGTTTGGCACCGTGCAAGTGAGCGCCACAATCAGGACTGCATACGACCGAGGCACACAGGGCCAACACCCGGCATCATGGTGTGGGGAGCGATCTTCTACACTGGCCGTACACCTCTGGTGATCGTCGAGGGGACACTGAATAGTGCACGGTACATCCAAACCGTCATCGAACCCATTGTTCTACCATTCCTAGACCGGCAAGGGAACTTGCTGTTCCAACAGGACAATGCACGTCCACACGTATCCCGTGCCACCCAACGTGCTCTAGAAGGTGTAAGTCCCAGCCAGCAAGATGTCCGGATCTGTCCCCCATTGAGCATGTTTGGGACTGGATGAAGCGTCGTCTCACGCGGTCTGCACGTCCAGCACGAACGCTGGTCCAACTGAGGCGCCAGGTGGAAATGGCATGGCAAGCCGTTCCATAGGACTACACCCAGCATCTCTACGATCGTCTCCATGGGAGAATAGCAGCCTGCATTGCTGCGAAAGGTGGATATACACTGTACTAGTGCCGACATTGTGCATGCTCTGTTGCCTATGTCTATGTGCCTGTGGTTCTGTCAATGTGATCATGTGATGTATCTGACCCCAGGAATGTGTCAATAAAGTTTCCCCTTCCTGGGACAATGAATTCACGGTGTTCTTATTTCAATTTCCAGGAGTGTACAAACCTTGAACTTCAAAATCCGTGATTTACAGTATGGAGGTTCCCTTGTAAGACAATAAAAAAAATGGCGCATCCTACAGAAAGTACCCAGTTGGGACCGAAATCAGTAGACGTGACGTAAATGTACAGACGAACAAATGATTACCAGAAAAACAGGATGATTTATTGAAGTGAAAGAGCTTCACAAATTAAGCAGGCCAATAATGCGCTCGTGCACCTCTGGTCCCTACGCAAGCATTCATTCATCTTGCCATGCACTGATTGGGTTGTTGGATGACCTCCTGAGGGACATCGTGCCAAATACTGTCCAATTTGTGCGTTAGACCGTCGACATCTCAAACTTGTTGGAGGGCCCAGCCCATAAAGCTGCAAACGTTCCCCATTGGGGACAGATCCGGCAAACTTATTGTGCAAGGTAGGGTTTCACAAGCATAAAGACAAGCTCTAGAAGCTCCCACTGTGTGTGGGTGGGCATTAACTTTCTAAAATGTAAGCCCATGATGGCTTGCCATGAAGGGCAACAAAATGAGGCATAGAATATCGTCGACCTACCGCTGTGCTGTAAGGGAGTCGCAAATGGCAACCAAAGGGGTCCTGCTTTGGAGTGAAATGGCACCCCAGACTATCACTCCCAGTTGTCGGGCTGTATGGAGGGCGGCAGACAGGAGCCAGGTTGGTGTCCCACAGCTGTCTCCAGATACATCTTCGCTGGTCATCGGACCTCATGTCGAACGGGGACTCATCACTGAAAATATTTCTACTCCAGTCAGTGATATTTCAGGCTAAGTTTGCCAGTGACCACAGGTTTGTTGGTGTGCAGAGGTCAGCAGTAGTCGGCGCAAGGGGCTCCATGAGCTCAGCCTGTTAGCCGCCTGTTAATGGTATTTGTTGGTACCGAAGCTGCAATTGCCCGTCAGATTGATGATAATGATGAATCCCCCTGGTATGCATTCCCTCTCTGACGATTGCCCGATCCTGACGTTCTGTCTTCTCCCTAAGTGGACAACTTGCTTCTTGATGCTGTGTTCGGCCATTGTTCGCCCATTCCTGCCAACATCATCGAATATTTAAACGTCAAGCGATTCGCTGGTTACCTCTACAGGCTTTTTTGAGCCCAACTACACGTCTTCTCTCGAAGTACGAGGGTTATTCGGAAAGTAAGGAACGATCGGTCGCGAAATGGAAACCACAGTGGAAGTCCAATGAAGTTTTGCACAGGTGTGTTGGGCAGTGTCTCTAGTATGCCCAACGATTGCGTTACGTCGTTCTTTTTAGTTCTGAGCGCACGGGGGGCACATAAAGAAACCTAGACCAATAGTGTCTCCCGCCAAGTACGACGACCTGGTGAGAAATTTCGCCTGAAGCTATGCAGCCAACATCACGTAACTGTGACAAGTTTTCTTCTTCAAGCTAATTCTCAGCCGCATTCTGCAGGGGCAATGAAGATGCTCCTGCATCGTTTTCAATTGGAAATGTTTGATTACCCACAATACAGCACGTAATTGTCTCCCTCTGAGTTTCATCTCTGCTCACGTGAACCGCTGGCTATGAAGACAACGTTTTGGTACAGACAACGAGCTGTAGGCCAGCGTAGAGAATTGGCGGAAAGCACTGGCGGCTGCCTTCTACAACAAGGGTACTGGAAAGTTCGTTCAACGCTACGACAAACGTCTAAGTCGGATCGGCGACTATGGAGATAAGTGTCTGGAAGTTGTAGCTAACTGTTGATTTTCGCTATGGTTTCCATTTCGCGACGTATCGTTCCTTACTTTCCGAATAGCTCTCGTACATTGCATAGTTACTGTACACCTGAGTACACAGAATAAAATCCACAAAGACTTTATGTCCTGGCACCGATATGCATCCATTTACTGTCCTTGCCAGCTGCACGATGAAATTGCGCTCCAGCAACACGAGTCATCCGTCGGTTGCCAAAGTGTACAATTTTGCATTTTCCGTCGATACCTGAATGAATATAAATTGTGAGCAATTTCCATAACTCCTTCGTGGTGCGTCGTTTCTTATGTCTTAGAGTGTACATTGTTATGGAATGTCTAGCAACGTTTGCGGCTGGAGCGTAAAATTTCCAGATAGTCTGGACGCATCGCGTTATCCTGGATGGAGAGTCATCTACAAGCACTGAAGTAATGACTGGTGCGCCCCACGGGAGTGTAATGGAACCGATTCTGTTCATGTTGTACGTTAGTCATTTAGCGAATAGTAGTAACTGGAATCTACGTCTTTCCACAGAAAATTCAGTTATTTTTTTGGGCGGTAAACATTAGTTAGCGCACGCTAAAATATCAGCATGGAGCAGTCCCTTAATGTACAGAGATTAAAACGTATGTTCTTCGCAGATACGTCAAAACGGGGTATCCTTTAACTACGGGATTAATGACACTGTAATATTCCATCTCAAGCTGAAGTCAGACAAAATATAGGCATTATATATATATATATATATATATATATATATATATATATATATATATATATATATATATATATATATACACACACCATTCTTGCACGTAAGTAATTATCACTGGGAGAAAATAATCACAAACGAAATACGTTTTACTTAACTTTCTCTCTTGCTTGCTACTCCTTGTCTAACGTCGAATTTATTATGTGATGACTGAAACACATTGCTTTGTTTATTATCTTAAACGCAGCTGCAGCAAAACCTATATCAGGTTGCACTAAAAGGGGACATGGAGTATAAACAAGTAACGGCAGTGCGAATTGTCAAAAGTTTGTTTGATTGGCGAAAGAGCATAATAGAGATGTTACAAAACCTTAAACACTGGTGGAAAGAAGCGCCACAGTTCGTGAGAATATGCTTAGGAATTTTCCAGTATCGTTTTTCAGGTCAGAACCGTGAATATTTTCACCCTTCCCCTCCTATGTATCTATGTCGCACAGATCAAGAAAAGAAGTAACAGATCAAACAGAGGTCCTCAAACACTTGTTATTCCTATTCTCTGTCATTTAATGGAACGGGGTAAAATTTAATAGGAGAGGGTAAAACGTTATTGGAATGGTACGATGAAATGTACTGCCCGCCATACACAACACTCATCTGCAGCGTATGTAGCAGATGGTTTTGGCCAATTTGCATACTCGTAACTGTTTTCCATATGTCTACATTTAAGGAAGAGCACACTCAGAAGACAGTAAAAATGAGAGTATAATAACAGAAGTAAATGTATTGCGCTATATACCTACAAGATCGGAAATAAAATTATTGTATGGAAAGAGAACTTAGCTGGGAAAAACTCTTGCAGCTCATTTTTTAATTTCACGCGTCAGGCATTTTGTGTTATTAGATAAAGATTGAAAGGTACAGATTTTATAACACTAATTATACCATTCTGAGATAAAGTAACTTGTAACGAGAAGTACTGAAATCCATTTTTTGTTGGGCTTGTCTTCTAGTAACAGACGTCACAGACGTCATAATTCTTGTCTATTCTGCACTATTTGCTTCTCATAACATTGGGAGATGGAGGGGGGTACATGAACTTCAGTGCTGCATTTAAGATAACTGACTATTTAAATAGCTATGTACAGATTAATTATCATCTTCAGTGATCACAACATATTACTCTTACACTATGGAAGCTACTTTTCTAGAAGTCAGTCATTCGAACAACAACAGAATAATAATAATACTAATAATTGTTTAGAATGAGCAAACTACATTATCTTCCAGATTAGTTTCTCTCTGATACTTGCAATATCACGATCTGCCTGCGTAGAAATGATTAAAAACATCCAGAAAGGCCTTTAGTTTGCGTTAACGCCAAAACATCAAATAATTCTTCTGTAGCTGGTACGTTTATCTGTATCGTAAATAAATATTTGATGTTGGGGCCATTGTCATGTAAAAACGAAGATTTTATCGTAAATAAATATTTGATGTTGGGACAATTGTCATTTAAAAGCGAAGATTCTGGTATCTTTTTAAAATTAGGAAAGAAAACATTCACTAGAAATTAGGAAGAAGTTATTTTAAAGTTATTATTTTCGTTTGCCTGATTCTGCCTGTTAAGATTAGTTAGAGTACCCAGTTCATCTGAAAATGTGTCTACGTCTGGTCAACATGAGGACAATGGAAGATGATTTATGCGCACGGGAAAGGATAGTGGAAAAATGACTGAACTGTTTTTTTTTTAATTAGGAGAATTAGGGGAATTTCTTCGGATTGCATTCGTTCAATAATGTAGTACAAATATTTTCATTATTTTCATTAATGTGTTTGGAAATCCAGTCTGCTCTGCACACTGTTTCCTGATGTCCACCAAAATATGTTTCACACTTCTATAAAAATTTCCTTCTACTAGACAGCATTGTCATGTTATTACACTGAGCAATGGCTTAGTCATTCTTTGAAGTGCACTTCATCAAGTACTTACCGGTAAACAGACTGACATCATGAAGGGCAATTCCGACTAAGAATAAAATCTGGGACTGTAGCACAACATGACAACATGGTCACATGCCCAGAAATGCTTCATTGGAAATGGTAGTAGGTGTGGAAGCGTATGTTCGCACACATTTCACACCGTTGTAGCACCTTCAGTGATTTCTAATACATATTTTTTACACTATCTTATGGCAAACACTTCACTTGCAACGCCACTCCAGTAACGAAACATGGTTGGATGACGATAAATGAATTGTCTTGGCAAAACGCAGAACAGGCGCACAAAAATACTCATATAAAAATACGTGAACCACTTTGAGTACAATATTACAGATCCCTAAGATAATTGAATTTCCCTCAAGCAAGACAAAACCTATTCGTTAGTTACTAACTTAAATCTAAATAATGTCAGTTTCTTTGGTAAAATATTGCGATTTTCATCTTCACATACCTTGGACATGTAGCAAGGTACACCAACTGGTAATATTTAATAGTCAATGTTCGTGTTAATTTAGGAAATTCAGCGGAATGGAACTCTGACCATAAATGGTTATTGTTATTTGGCTTTGGCGTGCTCAGGTACTATGTTGCTTACCACCCATAAATACATGCTGTATCAAAAAGAATCATCCAAATTGGCACATCTATATTTCTGAAACTAATAAACATATACAATGAATTTTTTCACACCTTTTCACAGGTGTTGTCTACAAAGGAAAACGGACACATTCACCTTTTCCGGTGAAACTGCAAAAAACACATTAATTTTAGTTAGACCCTATCATGTTGCACAATTTCATGTACTTGTTCTGTATCCCATATTCTCACATTATGACCATGCACCATTCCATTTAAATGGAATGTTGCCTTCTCACTAAACACCTAATACTGGAAGAAAACTGTCATCCTCCATCTTGACAAGAACGAAAAAACAGAACTCCACAAGTTGTTGTTTGCCACCTTCACGAAGAGCTTGCAGTAGTTGAATTTTCTATGGTTTCACGTGTAAACGTTGATGCAGTACACGCCAGTCGGACAAAATGGTTCAAATGGCTCTGAGCACTATGGGACTTAACATCTATGGTCATCAGTCTCCTAGAACTTAGAACTATTTAAACCTAACTAACCTAAGGACATCACACAACACTCAGTCATCACGAGGCGGAATAAATCCCTGACCCCATTGGGAATCGAACCCAGGAACCCGGGCGCGGGAAGCGAAAACGCTACCACAAAACCACGAGCTGCAGACCCAGTCCGATATCGAGGGCATGTTGACCTATCGAGCTGCACGGCGAACGGATTTCTGCGGACTCATTGTGAAACTATGGTGGATGCCTTCGACGTCTGTGTCAGACACTCGGGGACGGCCCCGCGATTTGCCTTTACACAAACAAACTTTTTTTCGGAAATGTTCATGCTATCGTCTAATGATTTGGATCCTATCATCTACACCTTGTACAGAAGTCATGCTTAACAGTTATTACTGACCCGCATTGCACAACACATAGAACAGAGTATGCTTTCTGTTGTCTGACACCTCTTTTACTGGAACTGAAATGGGAACTCACTGCTGTTACTTAGCGGGAACCATGTGAAACTTGAGAGTTTCCTCATTCCAACAGTACATTGTTCACGCACATATATCAAATAACATAGTAGTTATGAGTGTTTGAAATCGGATGATTTTTTTTATTCACCCTGTACAGTATTTTTCATGGATGAATGGAAATCCAGAACTAATAAAGTCTTTCTGTATGAAAATTAAATTAACTGTCACAGGAAAAAATAAATTTACATGAGAAATCCAATAGTAAGACAGAACTCCAAAAAATTGTGTCTGAGTGATCAATAACGAAAAAGGGGACACACTATAAACCGATTTGTACTGCAATGAGTGCATTACTGTGCCCATCATGTTCCTGCACAGAGAAAAAGTTATGGGGAAGTGTGGAGAGGTGAGATTTGCTTATGCCTAGCAGGAGGAGCCAGACACTTTACATAATGGCAAGGCATGCAAAGAATTGCTGTAGACAATATGGCACAATATTGCATTCTCTTCAAATATGGTCACGTCTCAATTTCGAGGAGAGTGTCCATCATTGTATAAGATTGTTCACAGTGATTTGCTCTGAGGAAGAGTATGTTTCATTGGCTGATGTGAGCTGGTAGCAGATGATGTGCAGAATGGTTCAAGAACTGGCCCATCTTCCAACATGACACACACTGTAGTACTGCCAAAGATGTGCAGTGCGGATGGGGAGTGAAGTTTTACTTTCGTAAACATTTAAGGAAATTATTTTACCAATAAAATCTATTATTGACAGGTCTGGATCTATCTCAGACAGCGCAGTGTCTCAAGAAATCTACGGTGCACCTGCAACTGTCGTGAGTGTATCAAGAGCCAGCACCTCGGCATCAGAAGATTCAGTTACTACGCACAGCCAACCGGCCCCACCCGCACCCGGAGTCGACACGGCAACAGTCCGTTCCAAATGCCGTCAGCGTCTCGGAGTTCTGAACTGCTCTCGTCTGAGGCTGGACACTTTTAACGCGTCCCCAAAGTTGACGTACATCGAGGAGCTCGTCCTGTCATTCAACCGTATTGAGAACCTGACGAGGGAGACTTTCACCGGGCTGAAGTCACTGCAGAAACTTTTCGCAGACCACAACCGCATCACGTTCGTGTCTGAGGATGCGTTCTCAGACCTCCCGGACCTGAAGGTGCTCGACCTGAGCTACAACCGCGTGCAGCAGCTGGCACCGGTCGCGTTCTCGTGGAACCCGCAGCTGTTCATCCTAAACCTGAGCGGCAACCCGCTGGAGGTGGCCGGCCTCGGCAGCTGGCTGCGCTCGGACTCCCTCGGGGTGCTCTTCCTCAACTCGTGCAACGCCACCTCGCTGCCCGCCGACGCCTTCGCCGGGGTCACCGAGCTGCTGTACCTGCACCTGTGCGGCAACGGGCTGCGGCAGCTCCCGCCGCAGCTGTTCCGGGAGCTGACGGACCTGCGTCACCTCTACCTGGACCACAACCTGCTGAGCTCGCTGCCCGTGGACATTTTCGCCGAGAACCTGCAACTCGAGTGGCTGTTCGTGCGCCACAACCGCGTGGCGCTGAGTGCCGACGAGCCGTTCCTGAACGCGAGCTCGCTGCTGATGCTCGACCTGGAGGACAACCGCGCGAGCGCTGTCGGCGAGCGCACGTTCGCCGGCCTCCAGGGGCTGCACAACCTGACGCTGCGCAAGAACGCCATCCGGCGCTGGGCGGGCCCGCCGCCTGCGCAGGCGCTGCCGCGGCTGCGCTACCTCGACCTCAGCTGGAACCGCCTGCGGCTCGCCGACCTGCTGCCCTTCCCGCCCTACCCCGCGCTCGCCTGCGCCAACCTCGGCGGCAACCCCGCCGCCTGCGACCCCGCCGTCAGGCCGACGGCCTTCTGTGTCAGTGGTTGCCGCGTCTCCACGCCTCCGAGGACGGCCGCTTCGGCTGCACTAGCAGGCAACTGCACTCGCAGGTAAGTTCGTACGGAACAATCGGAATAATTGGAAAATTGTGGTGAGTTCTTATGGGACAGGTCATCCCCATTTTCAAGAATGGACGTCGAACAGATGTGCAGAACTATAGACCTATATCTCTTAACGTCGATCAGTTGTGGAATTTTGGAACACGTATTATGTTCGAGTATAATTACTTTTCTGGAGACTAGAAATCTACTCTGTAGGAATCAGCATGGGTTTCGAAAAAGACAGTCGTGTGAAACCCAGCTCGTGTTATCGTCCACAAGGTTCAGGGGGCATAGCCGCAGGTTCCCAGGTACATGCCGTGTTTCTTCCACAAGGCGTTCGATGCAGTTCCCCACAGTCATTTAATGAACAAAGGAAGAGCATATGGACTACCAGACCAATTGTGTGATTGGATTGAAGAGTTCCTAGACAACAGAACGCAGCATGTCATTCTCAATGGAGAGAAGTCTTCCGAAGTAAGAGTGATCTCAGGTGTGCCACAGGGGAGTGTCGTAGGACCGTTGCTATTCACAATATACATAAATGACCTGGTGGATGACATCGGAAGTTCACTGAGGCTTTTTGCGGATGATGCTGTAGTATATCGAGAGGTTGTAACAATGGAAAATTGTACTGAAATGCAGCGAATTGACACATGGTGCAGGGAACGGCAATTGAATCTCAATGTAGACAAGTGTAATGTGATGCGAACACACAGAAAGAAAGATCCCTTATCATTTAGCTACAATATAGCAGGTCAGCAACTGGAAGCGGTTAATTCCATAGATTATCTGGGAGTATGTATTAGGAGTGATCTAAAATGGATTGATCATATAAAGTTGATCATCGGTAAAGCAGATGCCAGACTGAGATTCATTGGAAGAATCCTAAGGAAATGCAATCCGAAAACAAAGAAAATAGGTTACAGTACGCTTGTACGCCCACTGCTTGAATATTGCTCAGCAGTGTGAGATCCGTACCAAATAGGGTTGAGGAGATAGAGGACAGAGGAGATAGAGAAGATTCAATGGAGAGCAGCGCACTGCGTTACAGGATCATTTAGTAATCGCGAAAGCATTACGGAGATGACAGATAGACTCCAGTGGAAGACTCTGCAGGAGAGACGCTCAGTACCGGCTTTTGTTGAAGTTTCAAGAACATACCTTCACCGAGGAGTCAAGCAGTATATTGCACCCCCCTACGTATACCTCGCGAAGAGACCATGAGGATAAAATCAGAGAGATTAGAGCCCACACAGAGGCATACCAACAATCCTTCTTTCCACGAACAATACGAGATTGGAATAGAAGGGAGAACTGATAGAGGTACTCAAGGTACCCTCCGCCACACACCGTCAGGTGGCTTGCGGAGTATGAATGTAGATGTAGATGTAGATGTAGACCAAAATGCTGAGGTCTTCGGTCCCTAGACTTACACACTACTTTATCTAACTTAAGCTAACATACAATAAGGACAACGCATTCACCCATGCCTGGGGGAGGACTCGAGCCTCCGATGGGGGAAGCTGTGTGAACCATGACAAGGCTTCCGAGACCACGTGGCTCCCCCGTGCGGCACGTAAAAATCGTTTCCTCATCATCATTTGGATTTAAAACTTGTTCAGCAACCAAGTTTGCAGAGGAAAATAGGGGATTCTGGATCGCCTATTATGAGACAACTATTGATCTCGCACAATTCTTGGGTGTAAGACTGGGTCACGACACAATTACTCCATAATATTTGGACACACATTGCCATATTCAGGTGCTGTGTGCTGATTGCTGCTCAGAGCCTCGTTATGATGATGCGTGGTTTGTGGGGCACTCAGCTGCATGGTCAACAGTGCCTACACGAAGTCCCAATTTTTATGCAGCCCAGTTTTTACACAGACCAGTCTAGCATCTGTCACGAATGATGATGAGGAGGAGGAAATGATGAGGACACCATAAACACTCAGTCCCCAGGCAGAGAAAATCCCCAACCCAGCTGGTAATCAAACCCGGGACCCCATGATCCAGAGGCAGAAATGCTAGCCACTAGACCATGAGCTGTGGCCTCAGTTCCTGGTGGCATCCTGTATACCTTGGGCATTACCACCTCCATCACTCCTCTCATATCGCTATCCATGCAGCCACCACAGTGGATGGTAGTGGTGCAGTGTCCACGTTATCGCCGTCGGTTGTAGACTTCCCTGTACGGGCACACTATTCCTTTCCTAGGCTCAGTGCTGGGCTTCACTCTTGATGCAGTTGTAGGTCACTTTCTTCACTAGTCACACCATCTCGAATCCTGAAATTAGAGGATTCTGGTTTGTCTATTATGACACAGCTATTAAGTTAGTCAACACTCAAGAGAAATTAGAGGATTCTGGTTCACCTGTTATGAGACAACTATTGACCATGCACAATACTCTTGTGTCTTGACGGGTCACTTCATTGTTACTCCATTACATTTGAACACACAGACACATTGCCATCTTCAGGTGGTGTGTGCTAATTGTTTCTCAGATCCTAGCAACGTCATGTATATTTTGGGCATTACACCTGCATCACTCAACTCATATCGCTATCCATGGAGCCACCACAATGGATGGTAGTGATGGCTTTGGACACTGATCTCCACCGTACACATTATTGCTGTTGGTTGCAGACCTCGCCGTACAGAAACACTATTCTTTTCTTTGTCTCAGCGCAGGGCTCCACTGCTGATTCTGTCTAGTCACACCATCCTGATTTAATAGCCTCTGTAATCATGCAATCCCTGAACGAGGAAGACTGACTAAGCACCTTGGTGTTATTGAAACCATAGTATGGCCAGTCTTATACTATGGTCAGCCACGGCTGATTTGGTGGTCTGGTGTAATTCACAAATTTAAACAACACTGCCAATGGGGTACAGCGACCTGGTGCCATATTTAGGTTAAACCAACAGTCGAGATCGCAATAATATTTGTTTATTTACCGGTTTTGGCTTACCTTAAAGTCATCTTCAAAATTTTTGGCCCCCTACAGCTGGTGCTGGCAGCTCCTCGATTTATTCATGATACCACGATCGTACACTGAGTGGCCTCTATGTTCAGAGGCGCCTTTTTCTCCCATGCATATGATTTCCCCCACTTTGCTTTGCTGCAGTGGCTGGGGATTTGGTAGATCCCTTGTTTGCGATGTGCTGGATCGTCCTTAACTGAGGTCAGTCGTGTCAAGGTTTTAATGGATGTACGAAATAGACATTTAACATTATGTCATGCCAAGAACTTATTGATTTTTCTGGAAGTATTGACGACAAAAGGGATACATGCTAGTGATTTTTGCTCTTCTTTCTCTTCCTGCTGTTGTCTGGGTACAGCCTGTCTAAACGCACGCACTATCCTCTCGCTGCTGTACCTACTTCTTCGGAATGTCGTCTCGAGGTGTTTCAGCTCATTTGGAAAAATGTCTTGGTCGCAGATGGATCGCGCCGTATGAACAAGTATGCGTAAAATGCGTTGACTTTGGGAGCCGTAGTGACTACTGGAGGCAGGCAGATACAGATAAGTGTGTGCAGGTTTTCTATAGTACGCACTCTGTCCCAATTTCCCATCCGGTAAGATGATCTAGTTGTAGCGGCATATAACCCAGGTGTGGAACCCTACACTGAGCCTAGAAAATTAGAAAGAGTCCGTACAGTGAGGTCTTCAACCGATAGCGATAGTGCAGATACTGGAGGCCAGACTTTGCAGACAGACACCGCTATCCTCCCCATCACCACCATCCAGTGCGGCGGTCGCATGAACTATGATAGGAGCGAGATGATGGAGGGAATAAAATCCGACATACAGGGTGACAATTATTGAACTATATGAAAAAAACCTAAATTAGATATAAACTACGGTGTACACGCATTTTATTCAACATGCGAAAATCACTACAGATGTTCGGATTTAGGTTATGACGTTTTAGATATGCCTGACATCATTGACGATGATGTGGCGTAGACGAATAGACAAATTCTGTATGACACGCAGAAGTGTCGGAACATCGATGCTGTCGATGACCTCCTGAATGGCTGTGTTCAGCTCAGCAATGGTTTTGGGGTTATTGCTGTACACCTTGTCTTTAGTGTAGCCCAACTAAAAAGAGTCGTATGCCGTCAGATCCGGACAACATGGTAGCCAATCGAGGCCCATGTCAGTGGCCTCTGAGAACCCCAGAGCCAGAATGAGGTCCCTAAAGTGCTCCTTCCGGACATCAAACATTCTCCTGCTTCGGTGGAGTCCAGCTCCCTCTTCCATAAACCACCTCATGTCGAAATCAGGGTCACTTTGGATCGTGGGGATGAAATCAGCTTCCAGATCTTTCACATACCATTCAGTAGCCACCGTGCTATAAGGAATATCACACAGATTATTCCCTGACTGGACATTGCACACCCATTGAGGGTGAAGAGACTTCTCGATCGCCGGCCGCAGTGGCCGAGCGCTTCTAGGCGCTACAGTCTGTTCGAATCCTGCCTCGGGCATGGATGTGTGTGATGTCTTTAGGTTAGTTAGGTTTAAGTAGTTCTAAGTTCTATGGGACTGATGACCTTAGTAGTTAAGTCCCATAGTGCTCAGAGCCATTTGAACCATTTTTGAACTTCTCGATCGCGTAATGCGGATTCTCAGTTCCCAATTGCGCCAATTTTGCTTACTGTCGAACCCATCCAAACGGAAGTGGCCGACAACAACAAGGCGTATGCACATCTTAATTCTCATCATACCCCGCGGCCAACCGGCCATGTTGAACGTCCTAACGCAAACCGTCCAGAAGTGTTGAAGATTTTATTTCATATAGTTCAATAATTGTCACCCTGTACATAAAAGGCATTTTCAGAGGATTTTTTAGGAAAAATATAGTTTTGTTTTTACATGTGGTACTAATATATTCGAACCATCTCTGACCATAAATTTTGCGCCAGCACAATATTATTATCAATTACGTACCTGCCTTGTCAGAATCTGTATGTTCTCTAATCTGGACACAGGTATTATTCTAAAATATTCCACCGACTTGCCTGCAATATAAATAGTGAGACCCATCTGGAATGGATGTAAATAATCCACTGCAGCAAGAGAAAGGTGCTACAATCCATAAAATCAATATTTATAAACTTTCTCCAGGAAATAATAACACTAATAAAATTGTTATCAATGGGCAATTTTTTTCGAGGCAAGCAAAAGAGGACAGGAATCATGAGGAAACCTGTGGCGAGACATACAATAACGTAAAGAAGGACTTACAGAACATAGCATTCTAGAGAATGGCATGAATGAAAGTACCCACTGATGATGACAGAAGTGAGCCGAAACATTTTTGGACGATAAGAAGCTCAGTTGCCGGTATAATAGGTGAACCCGAGTTTCAGTTTATTAAATGATTTATTACCTGATGTCCATCAGCCGGTACCTAAGGCTAGCCGTTAACAATGGTTGGAGCAAGACAAGTTACTTGACTAACGTATGCTATCTGCACATCACTAGCTCTTCAGTGTGCATATATTGGAGCGCCCTCTATCCGAGATCAGTTACTAGTCATCGCATCACAACAGTAACTCAACATGTCCTTTACCTCGTATGGTGACTGCAATTATCCTAAGAACAATGGCTTTCGCAAAATCTTTTTCTATTGGTAGTGTAGGCATCTCGAACGAGTTGTTCTGCACTCTGTGCACGGTTTAATGCCTTACTGCATTTAATAAAAGGCTACAGGACTTTGTTTTGTCAACCTCATAATTTTGCTTACAAAATTAACGTACAGTATATGAGCTGTTCTCTCTGTCAGAGAGCAAAGAAAATGCTCCCATCTTTTCTTTCCACGATTTCTTCTTGACTAGTACCCTATCACGCTCCTTTATCTCTTCCTATCCTACTCCTGCTCTCACATTCACTCTTGCTAGTCTATTCACTTTAAATCTGCCTTCCTGCATTTTTAATTTTTTGTTCCAATTTTCATGTAGAAACATAATTTGTGTTTTTTTCTGCTATAGCTATTCTTGTTTCCACTATATATAACATAGTTATTTCTAAGTGTTGGATTCCAGACCAGGTGTAAGACCTCCTAGAACTTGTGTGTCCTAGTGAATCCAATGAAAATGTTTACTATACCTCGTTAGAAGTGAAAGGGGTCTACCCTCTACCACAATAAATCACACAGGATGCTTACGTACGTGTCACCTGTCAGAGGTCAGGGTTCCCATATCACTCCAACTGCACATGTCCCACACCATTACAGAGCCTCCACCTTCTTGAACAGTACCCAGCTGACATGCAGGGTCCGTGGATTCATGAGGTTGTCTCCACACCCGTACACGCCCATCCACTCATACAGTTTGAATCTAGACTCGTCCAGGCAATATGTTTCCAGCCATCAACAGTCCACTGTCGATGTTGCCGGGTCCAGGCGAGGCTTAAGGCTTTGTGTCGAGCAGTCATCAAGGGTACACGAGCGGACCTTCGGCTCCGAAAGCCCATATCGATGATGTTTCGTTGAAAGGTTCACACGCTGAGACAGGTTGATGGCGCAGCATTGAAATCTGCAGCAATTCTCGGAAGGGTTGCACTTCTGTCACTTTGAACGATTCTCTTCAGTCGTCATTGGTCCAGTTCTTGCAGGATCTTTTTCCGGCCGCAGCGATGTCTCAGATTTGATGTTTTTCCGGATTCCTGATATTCACGGTACACTCGTGAAATAGTCGTATGGGAAAATCCCCATTTCATCACTACCTCAGAGATGGTGTGTCGCATCGCTCGTGCGCCGACTTAACACCACTTTCAAACTCACTTAAACCTTAATAACTGCCATTGTAGCTGCAGTAACCGATCTAACAACTGCGCCAGACACTTGTTGTCTTATGGAGGTGCTGCCTACCGCAGCGACGTGTTATACCTGGTTATGTATCTCCGTATTTGAGTACGCATGCCTATACCAGTTTCTTTGGCGTTTGAGTGTATTTTATTGCAGTAGGTATTGCTATCTTATATCAGTCTACATCTATGGTCACTTTGCCCCATAGGGGGCTGATGCACGAAGCTACCTGAGAGAAGCACTACTACAAACTACTAGTGCTACATGCTATTCCACCATTTTATCGAATGAAATACCCGCCGCAAGTTTAATTTTACTACACAACAGCCTATTGGAAGAATTTAACATGGCATCAGTTGCTGTACGCACAACATCTAAGTTGGAAGTTGAAACACTTTGTCATAAATCATCTAAGTGTAGGTTGTAGCTTTCTCTAGCCTCTCGATCCACAGTCCTGCCAGTTACTTCCCTCCACTGAGTGAAGTTTTGTCTCCGAATATTTCACTTGCGTTTCTGCTTGTCAGGGAAGTCTTCCTATAAAGGCCAACAGGGCGTATTTAGGGCACTTGGAAGTCGCGCAGTCTCGTAGTCATGCCTGGATACCTCTCATTAGGAGCACTGCTGGTGATAGCCAAGGTAGTATTTGCTTCAAACGGTGGGCTATGGCTCCAGCGTATGGGCCCACAGACTGAAACTCGTGAAACTTGTCAAACATATTATTTTGAGACATATTCGGATGTATAGGAATCCTACAATGGACGCATTATATTCTTACTATGTCTCTACTCTTCAAAAATTTAGTCCATCCAGCATTCAGGGTTTCCATAGTGGGGCAATGTCATAGTCCCAGACCATACATTATTCTGGGCAAAGTTGTGCAGTCACATGTGATCTCATTGCCGGAATATTTAGACTCAGTTGATAATTTATCCTTCCATTAGTGTAACCCTCGATAGACCTCATTCGCATAAATAAGGCTAGTCTTCTTATCGGTCTACTTCTCCATGAACCACGTAGTCATTATTATCATCATCTTCACCCTCCTTCTTTGTTTCTTCAAGGAGTACGTCATCCGGCCTGTGCTGATTGTACAGCCTACCTCTTTCTCCAATGTCCCACACTGTCCTCGGTGTGTATAACGGAGATCTAATTTCGATACACCGTTGTCATCTATTGCCAACACACGTTGTAACGATTTATTTCAATATCGATTAATAGATAGATATCTCTTTCCTTATGACCTCATTTTCACAGTGTTCTCTCTCGCAGCAGCTCTAGGATGCATGTAGGAAGCCGGCCGCAGTGGCCGAGCGGTTCTAGGTGCTTCAGTCTGGAACCGCGCCACCGCTACGGTCGCAGGTTCGAACCCTGCCTCGGGCATGGATGCGTGTGCTGTCCTTTTTCTTTTTTTTTTTTTTTTTTTTTTTTTTTTTTTTTTTTTTTTCATCTAGGGATCTCAGTTCTGCTGCTTCGATCTGGGCTTTAGTGCCAATTTCTCAACCTGGCTGGAATGGCCATTGTTACATAGAATTTAATTTGTGTTTCTCTTTTGCCCGTGCATCACCCAAGATATAATAGTAACCACGCACTTTTTTGGATGATGCACTTACGTATAACAAAATGCAGTCCGAGAAAAGCTGCACAAATTTTCAGACATATCTTGATATCATCTCAGTGCAGTGCGAAGATTCATAACTTGATTTACGTGTTAAGATACGTAAAATTAAGCTCTTCATAAAACGGAAAAACGTAGTGACATGTAATTACACTCTAAGAAAAAAAAGGAGGCACCACGAAGTAATTATCAAAATGGATCGGAGATGGGCAGTGTGACGTACATGTAGAAACAAATGGTTACAGTTTCACAAAAGTTGGATGATTTATTCAAGAGCAAGAGCTTTATAAATTGAGCAAGTCAATAACGGATTGGTCCACCTCTTCCTCTTATGTAAACCGTTATTCGGCTTGGTATATCGTACCAAATTCTGTCCAAATGGCGCGTTAGATCGTCAAAAATCTGAGCTGATTGGAGGGTCCTACTCATAATGCTCTAAACATTCTCAATTGGAGAGAGATCCGTCAACCTTTCTGGCCATCAGGGCTCATTTCAAAACGGGGCTCATCACTGAAGACAATTCCACTGCAGTCAATGAGATTCCAGGCCGAAGACGTGTCTGGAGGCGGACCAGACAGTGGTGCGATAACAACCTGCCATACGTCCCGATAACCAGGGCTGATGGCCTGTCGTGTCATTTCTTTCCATAGCACAACCATTTTTTCTTAGCATGTACAACACCTATGAGTCGGAACTGTAACAAGTCAATGCACAGAAATACCTGGCTGCAATATTTTGAGGGGATTTTAAAATTGAATGATCATTAAGGCTATGTCGTAGCTAAAGCAGACTTCGGGTCACTGTTAGAATACTGTAAAATACGATCGCTCTGTAAAAAAAATTGCCCAAAAAGCACTCTCGTCACTCATCCTAGAATACTGTTCAGTATTGTTCAAGTGTGATGGACCTGTACCAGACAGGACTAACAAGGTGTATTGAACGTATGCAGAGAAGGGCAGGACGAACGGTCGCAGGTCGTTTGATCCAAGGGCGTAGAAGCCTGAACTGAGAGTTGCCTGAAGACAGCCGCAAATATTCTGCGAAAGCCTACTCACAAAGTGTTAAGCTTCCAGCACACAGAACACAAGGTTCATTCTTTGCACTTTGTGAAAACACTCGAATGTAAATTACACTTTTTATATGTATTTATTTGTTTGTCTCAAATATGCTACTTAATTTCTTAACCATCTCAAAAATCGATAACCAATAGTTTCTAGAAGAGAGATGTCGATAAACCAGTTATTAGCTGTAGTTACGTACTGAGTACTTAACTGATAAAACCAACGATTCAGTGAATACCATCAATAATTTTATTCTAACTGGATAATGCCCTTCAGGCTTGTTTACCAGCAGGAGTAAATTACTGCTCTAACACATTTTGCAATCAACTAACGGAAATATTTTTGTCCAGTACATGGAATTTTTTAAGTGATGTATTCCGTAACGTTGTTCCTGCCAAACAAACACTGAAGTTTCTCGTCAACCGTAAGATTTTCCCCAACTGAATATCGCATGTGAAAATTATCCTTATAGAAATGAAAGGCCATCAGTTTTCTTTCTCAGACATCTAGTTCGTCTGCCATCTAATCTTAAATATTTCTGAGAGAACCTAAAGCATCTTAAATCCATAGCCAGTGGAAATATTTCAGTGATGAAGTCCAATTTCATCGTCATTCATTCGCCGCACTTTTCGAAAACTTTTCGTTGCTCAGCCACAAAACTTCTGTTGCTGTATGTTCAGCCTTCATATTGGCTGCATGTAAGACTTGCCTTATAGTAGTACTAGAGATTTTCGATAGGTTCATCTGTTAGCATCATTTTATGCATTTCAGTGTTTTGTTTGAACTGGACTGTCACAAGTAGGTGTGAAGCTGAAATTTATAGTTTCGAAATCGATAATGTAAGTTGAATAATATCAATAACACAACTGAGTGGACTACCAGTAAGAGGATATTACTGAAATACAGCCGACCGACCCTAAGATTACATTCATGAAGATAAATAAACACGAAAATGATAAACTATTATCCTCTCTACATTTCCGAGGAAATAAATGTGTTTTAATCGGTCAGAACAGCATGACTAATGAAGTGTTACGCATCTACTTGTGAGCTCCGTCATTTGCTCACTTCTTTCATAATTATTTCTCTCTTTGTCAGTTAAAGGTTATTTTATCATTAGTGCTATTCGGTGATCGGCCGGGCGCAGTTCGTTAAGTACAATGGACCGAGATGTCGCCATTAGTTTATTACATCATTTGTCAACATATACTGTTTTATAGCAAAAACGCCAAATCATGAGATTGGAGTAGAGCTTCAACTTTCATTAACGCTTTAATTTTGCACGACATTCCCTACTTGCGTATTACATTTCAGTATTCTTCCGGGAGCCGGCCGGGGTGACCGAGCGGTTCTAGTCGCTACAGTCAGGAACCGCGCGACCGCTACAATCGCAGGTTCGAATCCTGCCTCGGGCATGGATGTGTGTGACGTCCTTAGGTTGGTTAGGTTTAAGTAGTTCTAAGTTCTAGGGGACTGATGACCTCAGCAGTTAAGTCCCATAGTGCTCAAAGCCATTTGAACCATTTTTATTCTTCCGGCCGCGACCGTAACAGCCAGCACACCGCTTGGTTACCGCTCCAATGTTTCCTCCGACCGACTGTTCGCGACCGACCACATCTGAACACTATCCTTAATGACTGCCGAGCTGGCGCGCACCCAAAAACAAACAGCTGCGAGACTATGTTTCTAGAGACTTTTCCGACGGCCATTTTGCAAATATGGTTCTTGAGCGAGACGTCGGATGTCGTCTGAGATGTGGGGTTGATCTATTATTCTTTTATTCTGAACAACGGATTAACCTGAGATGTACCCTTTACCCTGTGGCTCCTGCAAGATTCAATTTCCACCCCCACACTACTACAGAAGTCAGACAGACGCTCCTAGAGTTCTAAAGAGAAATGCCTGTAAAAAATTCAGCAATAAATATCTTCAGGAGTCGTCTGCTGTAAGGAAATGACACAAAATTCACAAAATTTCTTACGTAACTAGTGGGATACTTGGGTACTGGAGTAATGCTAGTTAGTGTAAGAAAAACATGAAACTAACGAAAGTTATTATTTATTTTGCAAAAATTCTGAAAAATCACAATGACACTTTTAGTTATGAATTAAACAAGTTATATTCTGGTTCTTTTCGGAATGTGAAGTTACCTTTCAAGGATAGGATTCGCTAATGAAATTTCTACACAAAGTTTAAGATGGTAAACTTGGCAGAATGGCTGAGAGGCACGCCTACTTAACTTGAATAATTATCCTTTAGAATGTTGCTAGGTACGGTCGAGGCTGTCACGTGTGAAATGCAGTGAAGTGTACTGTTGTGGAGGAAATATGGGGCTCGCAATAGCTGTAGCGCACAATACCGTAAGCTGCGATGACTGCCGTCTGCGCCGCTCGCTGCTGACAAATAAGATAACTCTCATTCTATCTGGATTGACCTTCGCCAATCAAACTCTCCCTATGCCTTGATGAAGTCAAGGATTCCTATTCGCCCCTAGTGTAACTATTGGCGTGGTACACTGGTCAGATAACCAGTCCACCGCGATGCCATTCAAAATTCCCTCGCAGGCGTTCAACCATAACTCTGTCTGTTCACACCGCACAATAAGTGTGTCGGCCAACACAGTGAACAACGCTTAATCGCAAGGACTCAATATGGAGTCGCCCTTTGATTCGCTCTCGACAGAGGTGCTCTCCCAGTGAAGTACTGAGAAGAGACTTGTTCCTCGCTCTATCGAGTACATGTACAAGCGCGCATGCTCTCGTTACGTGTTCTCACGCCAAGAGAGACAACAGAACGGCGCCTCTCCACACTAGACGTAAAGGGGTACATCTTTCGGTCTCTTCTATTATTCCTTCAGCTCAAGGCGTCAGAAATTTCGTCTGCCAATCAGCATTGCTCTTCTAAAACGGGAGAATGACGTTTCGTTTAAGGCGACCAATCCGAAAGCTTGTAGCTTTGGCATTTGGCGTTTGCTGTCTCCCTGTGAAAATCTCTGAAACTGCATGCTATGTGTAAAGAATCGTAGTCTGGTCGCTCCCACACAATGTAGCTGAATTTGCTTTTAAGCCGAACACGGGGTCGTTCCCCCTTTTCACTCGGGCCCACACTGTCCACTACGGGCGGTCACTGGCCGACACGGGCTGGGTCGTCCTCTGAAGGGCCTGGCACCCCGCTGTGCGGCCTCTCTCCCGAACTAATCGCCTCTGTGACTGTCGTGTTTGGAATGTATGTGTGCACGCCAGCCTCGAGTATTTCAACCACGGTACACTCACTTGTCAATTGCATATCGTTTACATGAATTCGAACAACATTGACTTTATCTTATCGAGTCTGGGTTCGAATGAAGCGTCTTGATATGCGCAACATGATTGTGAGGGCGGAATATGTAAGCAATGAAGTTGTCGTGAAATTTCTATGCTTCATTGGCGCAGCTGAGCGTCATCATCGGGAGCGGGGAACACATTGCTGAGGGCCTTTTATTTGTGGACGGTTATGACGAAGTGCTACCAGCTTAATGGCTGGACTTCCTTAGTGACGAAGTGTATCTTTATATTTATTGTAATCTTGATCAGGGCACTGTACTTTAAGTCCTTCGGACCTTATAGCAAGTAGGTGAAGAATGAGGTGGGATTTCAGTAATCTCCCAAGGCACCCAGACTCGGTGGCAACGCTCAGGGGTTACTAATCCAACATATATATACATTCTAGATGACATGACGAGGGTCGTAGGGCTTCTATTTTGTCCATGAGCTTGCGTGTGTGTTGTATGAGAGTTTCTGCGTGGTAGGTTGGTTAAGCTCTTTATGTAGGTCACGGATTCTTGTCCACCTGGGCACTCCAGGAATGAGTCAAAGACACCGGTTTTGCAAAGCCTGGATGGAACAGCCACGTAATACAGCTGGAATGACTGCTGCCCTCTAAAGGAGAAGATTCGTTTTGACGTTCATCTGCGAACTGGCCAGTGGGGGGAATAATGGACAGATGAGATGTGAACTCTTGATCCTCTTACCCTGGACAGGCAGTTTGAAAAGTAACTTGACGTGATTGCTCCAAGGGATTTCCTGATGGTGAAGAATCAGCCTGACTCCCAATACCGGGCGGCATCGAATAAACATCACCAGTCTCGTCTTATCTGCGTTGATAGTATCTGTATGTTTCCTTGGCCCAAGTTTCTGCCATCGTGAGTTCACGTTGTAGGCGAGCAATGACCGCATTGACCCTCTGGCTACTGGTCAGCAAGGCAGTGTCGCCCACGAATTCGGCAAGCACCAATCGAACCAATAGCACAATGTCGTTGACTTAGATGACAAATAGTAGTGGAGATAATACAGAACCACTCTTGTAACGAGTCAGTATCGGCGAGGATGGTGGGCATCGCCATCGAGACTCAGGGCTGCCCTATGACCAGTATATGCACTCAGAGCCAAAGAAACTCGTACACCTGCCTGATAAAGTGTGAAACGTCCCCTTAGAAAAATTATACATGACTGTGCTTAAGCTGACACACAATATTTTTAGCGCAACGCAATCTGACTTTCAAAAATCCCTAAAAAGAATGGCCCTGACTAACATTAACCTATACCTTTCACAAATCACTTACCTCACAAAAATCTTCGTTACTCAAGCTACTACCATACAGCGAGCGCCACTACTGCCAGCTAAACAAAAGATTCAAACTACTGAAGGCACTAACTACTGATAGGCATAATTAGCAAATGAAAGATTTTAATATAGAACAAACAATGTATTTACCTTAATAGTCATAATATATATAGCAGTTCATGACATCCACTCTTACAAATTTCATAACGCCGCCATCTCTCTCCCCGCGTCCACCACTGCTGGCGGCTCACCTCCAACTGCGCAACGCTACGCGCTGTTAGCATCCAGATGCCGCTGTCCAACACTACAATGGCGAGTATTACAACAATGCCAACCAGCCACAGACTGCACACGGCACAGCCAGTGATTTTCATACAGAGCGCTACGTGGCGGCGGCGTTACCAATAAAAAAACTTAAACAGCCTACTTACAAGTGCAGGGCCCTTGCGAGCACACAGACGTGCCACAATACGACGTTGCATGGAATCGACTAACGTCTGAACTAATACTGGAGGGAATTGACACCATCAATCCTGCAAGACTGTCCATAAATCCGAAAGAATACGAGGAGGTGGAGATCTCCTCTGAACAGCACGTTGCAAGGCATCCCAAATATGCTCAATAATGTTCATGTCTGGGGAGTTTGGTGACCAGCGAAAGCTGTTAAAGTCGGAACAGTGTTCCTGGAGGCACTCTGTAGCAATTCTACACGTGTGTTGTGTCGCATTGTCCTGCTGGATTCGCCCAAGTCCATCGGAATGCATAATGGACACGAATGGATTGAGGTGATCAGACAGAATGCTTACGTATGTGTCACCTGTCAGATTCTTATCTACATCTATCAGGGGTCCCATATCACTCCAGCTGCGCACATCACACACCATTACGGAGCCTCCACTAGCTTGAACAGTCCCCTGCTGACATGCAAGATCCATGGATTCATGAGGTTGTCTCCACACCTGTGTATATCCGCTCGACACAATTTGAAACAAGACTCGTCCGACCAGGCAACTTGTTTCCAGTCATCAACAGTGCAGTGTTGGTGTTAACGAGCGCAGGCATAAAGCTTTGTGTTGTGCGTTTATCAAGGGTACACCAGTGGGCCTTCGGCTCTGAAAGCCCGTATCCATGATGTTTCATTAAATGGTTCGCATGCTAACACTTGCTGATAGCCGAGCATTGAAATCTGCAGCAATTTGTGGACGGGGTGCACTTCTGTCACGTCAGTTGTCATTGGTCCAGTTGTTGCAAACCGAGCGAGGTGGCGAAGTGGTTAGACATTGGACTCGCATTCGGGAGGACGACGGTTCAATCTCGCGTCCTGCCATTCTGATTTAGGTTTTCCGTGATTTCCCTAAATCTCTCCAGGCAAATGCCGGGATGGATTCTTCATCCTTCCCCGCCCTTCCCTAATCCAATGAGACCGATGACCTCGCTGTCTGGTCTCCTCCTCCAAAAACAATCAACCAACTTCTTGCAAGATCTTTTTCCGGCCGCATCACTGTCTCAGATTTGCTGTTTTACCGGATTCCTTATATTCACAATACACTCGTGAAAAGGTAGTACGGGAAAATCCCCACTTCATTGCCACCTCAGAGATGGTGTGTCCCATCGCTCGTGCGCCGACGTAACACCACTTTCAAACTCACTTAAACCATGATAACTGCCATTGTAGCTGCAGCAACCGATCTAACAACTGCGCCAGACACTTGTCGTACGGTGGTGGTGCCTACCGCAGCGACGTGTTACACCTGATTATTTATCTCTGTATCTGAGTACGCATGCCTATACCAGTTTCTTTGGCGCACGTTGCCCTCTCCCGCAAGCGCCGTAATATTACGTCAGGCGCACGCTGAGTGTTTAAGTATATGAGCGTATGGCACTGGTGACCGGAGACTTGCGAGTGAATGAGAATGAAATGATGAGAGACACACAACACCCAGTCGTCTCGAGGCAGAGAAAAATCCCTGACCCCGCCGGGAATCGAACCCGGGACCCCGTGCGCGGGAAGCGAGAACGCTACCGCAAGACCACTTCTTTTTTTTTTTTTCTTTTTTTTTGCATGTTGTTTGTTATTGATCGTTGTGACTGGTCGTTGCGGACGTCGCAAGACATCCTGTTCAGGTTCGGTGGTTGATCCTTCCACTGAGTTTTTTTATTACAGTGGCCAACCGGCTCTCTGACCGAACACGCTGACCTACCGTGCCGGCTGCAGCAGCAGGCGTTACTGACCGGCTCCTTTGGTTCGTGTGCACTTCAGGCTGCTGGTCAAGTTTTCTCCCGGCTGGGTCCCGAGGACGTCGACGATGGGGACGTCTTGGCCAGCTGATGGCAGCGGCCGGGAGGCGGTGTCGGTGGCGGAGGTGGAGGCGGAGGCGGCGGCGGCGGCGGAGGCGGAGGCGCGGGCGGCGCGTGTGGAGGCGGCGGTGACGGCGGCGTACGCGGGGGCGGCGTCCACCATCCTGGCGTGCCTGGCGGCCACCGCGGCGCTCGCCGCCTTCCTTGTCGTCAGGAGGCGGCGCCGGCGTCGGAGCGAGGAGCGGCTGCTCGCCGCCTACAGCCGCAGGTAACCAGCCACACCTCACTCCCTGCATGCCAGTACAGCCCGCGGCAGGTGGCCGATGCACACTGACCAGTTTTCGTCCAAGGCGCTGGGCGAGTTCATTGGTTTGTTCGGAAGGGGATGACGACAAGCCTTTGCCACCTTTCGGCCAGTCGGCGATCATAGAATCGAGGCAGACCTCCTGCAATCTTTCTCAGCCGATTTTACAGAAACTGTTCGATAAAAAATTGATTTTTCCTTTACTTATAGCTTTATCTACATCTACATTTATACACCGCAAGCCACCCAATGGTGTGTGGCGGAAGGCACTTCACGTGCCACTGTCATTTCCTCCCTTTCCTGTGTAATGTTGGTGGATTAATTTGTTCTGAAAGCGGTGCTGATATTCAAGACAATAAAAGCGGGTTAAAAGCTCTGAGCTATCTGGGGAAGTTAACCTTGCAGTACTGAGCAACTGATTTACCAGGTATCCAGTCTACCTTACCAAATTCCCAACCAGTCTAACATGTCAGAATTTCAGCATATTAAACTTGATTCATAACTAAACTGGTGCCTTATTTAGGATTGTGAAAATGTGAGTTTGTAATCTCACGGAACACATCAAATATGGAGGCAAGATTGGGAGACTGCATACAACACTGTATTCATAAAATAACACACTAAGAACGATGATACATATGCAAGAATAAATTAACCACAACCAACCGATTCAATTCTCACCCAAAGAAGTTACGTTCGTAACGCAACCCCTGTCCGTCATGAAATTACCACACACTGGTGTACAAAATTCATACTAACTCTCTGTGAAATCTTTCCGAAAAGAATAGCTGAGGGCTACTTTGATGATTACACTACATGCTTCACGTGGTCAACTTGGTTTACACAAAGAGTGTAACTGGCTAAATGGTTCAAATGGCTCTGAGCGCTATGCGATTTAACTTCTGAGGTCATCTGTCGCCTAGAACCTAAAATTAATTAAACCTAACTAACCTAAGGACATCACACACATCCATGCCCGAGGCAGGATTCGAACCTGCTACCGTAGCGATCGCTCGGCTCCAGACTGTAGCGCCTAGAACTGCAACGGCCACTCCGGCCGGCAAAGAGTGTAACTCCACGATAATTTTGATAATTAAAATAAATTACATCAAAACGCAATTTAAAAAAGAAAAACCTCGAACTGGTTGCTAGCGTCTTACTATTAACCTGACGGGTCAAACAATTGTGTAAGGACGTGGTACTGGTCTCACAAAGTACACCCCACGTCGGTTGAACATAAAGAAAAGTTGCTATATTGAAAAATATTGTCAAGACGAGACGTTATAATCTCACGCACATTCGCATTTAAGATTAATGATCTTAGTTAGAGTTACAGATCATCCACACGTGGTTCCACTTTCTCACAAAGTAGTGACAAAGCAACTACTGGAAGATATTCTGAACTTCACACTCGAGTTACACTGCGTTGCAATTTAAGATAACATTAGATATTTTAGATCTAAACCTGAAATAAAGGTGATTAAATTTTCAGTTAGGCTGAACTTAGCAGAGACGCGCTTAGCCGGAGATCTTACCACTTCAGACGCTTGCTGCGGACCGACTGCTGTGGGAGCCTACGGATGGTGCTTCCACAGATACAAACGGAAGTGACCAGAGAGGCAGCTTCCTATACCAACATGACAAGGGACAGACAGGACCATACTAACAGTATAAACCTCTTTGCTACCTGTTCCGACGTTGGTCCCACTGTTCTCTAGCAGACAGGCTTGTCTGCTACCATCAAGCATGCAACTTGAAATACATTTGCTCATTCATCCTTTCACACAGAAGGGAAGGGGGATGACAGTACCTTATCATATACACTATATAAAAAAGCGCATGTAGGTTCCGTATGAGACTGTGTGAAATGAATTACATATAAACTGTGTTTTAAAGTGTAGCAGAGTGACAGATCGTTCTTGTTTATGTGTAAAAATAACACGTTTCACTGCTCAGTCTCCTCCTAGATGGAGTCAGAAACACCACAGTAAATTCAGAAGTGGAATGTATGCCGTAAATGACAACAGATTTAAGAAATTAACATGAAAGGAATCCAACAGAGACCTTTCACCTGTTCCAGTCATGTATGGTTCGCGGGAAGAACGACTGCCGGAAAGGCTCCGTGCGCGCTCGAATGTTTCTAATTTTACATTCGTGATCTCCTCGAGAGGCTTAAGCAGGGGAAAGCATTATATTCGATACCTCATCCAGAAACGCACCCTCTCGAAACCTGGACAGCAAGCTACACCGCGATGTAGAGCACCTCTCTTGCAGAGTCTGCCACTTGAGTTTGCTAAACATCTCCGTAACGCTATTACGCTTACCAAATAATCCAGTGACGAAACGCGCCGCTCTTCTTTGGATCTTCTCCATCTCCTCTGTTAACCCGACCTGGTACGGATCCCACACTGATGAGCAATACTCAAGTATAGGTCGAACGAGTGTTTTGTAACCCACCTCCTTTGTTGATGGACTACATTTTCCAAGGACTCTCCCAATGAATCTCAACCTGGCACCCGCCTTACCAACAATTAATTTTATATGATCATTCCACTTCAAATCGTTCCGTACGCATACCCCCAGATATTTTACAGAAGTAACTGCAACCAGTGTTTGTCCCGCTGTCATATAATCATACAATAAAGGATCCTCTATGTACTACAGCATCATCCGCGAAAAGCCGCATGGAACTTACAACAGTATCTACTAGGTCATTTATATATATTGAGAAAAGCAATTGTCCCATAACACTCCCCTGTGGCAAGCCGGAGGTTACTTTAACGTCTGTGTTCTGTTTGCTAAAAACTCTTCAATCCAGCCACATAGCTGGTCTGATATTCCGTGGGCTCTTACTCTATCAGGCGACAATGCGGAACTGTATCGAACGCCTTCCGGGAGTCAAGGAAAATAGCATCTACCTGGGAGCCTGTGTCTAATGTTTTCTGGGTCTCATGAACAAATAAATCGAGTTGGATCTCAAACGATCGCTGTTTCCGGAATCCATGTTGATTCTTACAGAGTTCTGGGTTTTCAGGAATGACATGATAAGCGAGCAAAAAACATGTTGTAAAATTCTACAACAAAACGATGTCAGAGATATAGGCTTATAGTTTTGCGCATCTGCTCGACGACCCTTCTTGAAAACTGGAGCTACCTGCACTCTTTTCCAATCATTTGGAATCTTCCGTTCCTCTACAGACTTGCGGTACACGGCTGTTAAAAGTGGGGCAAGTTCTTTCTTTTATGTGCCAGGTTCGTGATGATGTGCGCATCATTTCGTTAATGGCCATAGTTATTGTGACATTTACGTGAAAGTAAGACACTGCGCGAAAGTCGGTAAAGTGTGCAATGAAAAAGAGAGGTGCTACGATTTTGCGTTTGGATTATATTACATAATATGTTAATGGGTATAAAGTTTAGCTAACATACGGAATTTTTCTGTATACTTGGGAAGAGGTATCTATCTGTCACCAGTGTCGAGAAAACTGATCTGATGTAGCACGCTCATTTGCGATCGCAACGCGCCAGCGATAAAGTCAGAGTGAAATATCCGCAACATCCCTCATATTTCGTAAATGGTTTCAGATACCGAAGCAAGACTCTGCCAAATGATAGCAGGCGAACAAAGGAGAATTTTACCGTATCGATATTATGTAAAACTTCATTATCTATGCTGTTATTCCAGCATCTAAAGACTTTTTCGTTGAAAGAATGTGATTTCTAAGGGTCATCAATATCTGGTGAAACGGAAATGCTATAGGTTTTGGAACATTTGTGATGACATGACACAGTTTTTGTACAGAGGATAACCTCTTTCATAAGCTACTGACTTTGCTTTTCCTCAGTTCCTCACTTAATAAACTGAAAAACCACTGTTTCAGAATTCTCTCGCAACTGTGTCTGTACAGCATGTTTGTGAGGTGAGACAGTGTAAATTTTAACATGGCAACAAGCGAAATGAGTAGGTTTTACACAAAATTCTCCTCACTGATCAAATATTAAATGCTCTGAATAACCGGACATCACCCATTGGTATTTTTTGTAATCTCTCAAAGGCCTTTGATTGTGTAAATCATGGAATTCTTTTAGATAAGCTAAATCATTATGGTTTGAGTGGGGCAGTGCACAAATGGTTTAATTCATACTTAACTGGAAGAATGCAGAAAGTTGAAATAAGTGGTTCGTGTAATGTTAAAACAACAGCTGATTCCTCAAACTGGGGTGCTATCAAGCACGGGGTCCCACAGGGTTCGGTCTTAGGTCCTTTACTGTTCTTGATATACATTAACGACTTACCATTCCACATTGATGAAGATGCAAAGTTAGTTCTTTTTGCTGATGATACAAGTATATTAATAACATCCAAAAACCAAGAACTAAGTGATGTAATTGTAAATGATGTTTTTCACAAAATTATTAAGTGGTTCTCAGCAAACGGACTCTCTTTAAATTTTGATAAAACACAGTATATACAGTTCCGTACAGTAAATGGCACAACTCCAGTAATAAATATAGAATTTGAACAGAAGTCTGTAGCTAAGGTAGAATTTTCAAAATTTTTAGGTGTGTCCATTGATGAGAGGTTAAACTGGAAGCAACACATTGATGGTCTGCTGAAACGTCTGAGTTCAGCTACGTATGCTATTAGGGTTATTGCAAATTTTGGTGATAAGAATCTCAGTAAATTAGCTTACTATGCCTACTTTCATTCACTGCTTTCGTATGGCGGCATATTCTGGGGTAATTCATCGTTGAGTAGAAAAGTATTCATTGCACAAAAACGTGTAATCAGAATAATTGCTGGAGCCCACCCACGGTCATCCTGCAGACATCTATTTAAGGATCTAGGGATCCTCACAGTAACCTCACAGTATATATATTCCCTTATGAAATTTGTTGATAATAATCCAACCCAATTCAAAAGTAATAGCAGTGTGCATACCTATAACACCAGGAGAAAGGATGATCTTCACTATGCAGGGTTAAATCTGACTTTGGCACAGAAAGGGGTAAATTATGCTGCCACAAAAGTCTTTGGGCACCTACCAAACAGCATCAAAAGCCTGACAGATAGCCAACTAACATTTAAAAATAAATTAAAAGAATTTCTAGATGACAACTCCTTCTACTCATTGGCTGAATTTTTAGATATAAACAAAGTAAAAAAAAAAACTTAATCATTAGTGTCATGCAATATTTTGTGTAATGTAATTTCTTGTACAGACATCTTTTATTAACCTGACACGTTCCACATCATTACGAAGTGTCGTATTCATGATCTATGGAACAAGTATTAATCTAATCTAATCTGAAATGGTTAACAAGTCAGGTGAAAATAAATAGATGCATTTTCGGCGGAATGCTTTTTAGATACTAACGAAAACAGAGATGACAGTAGATTCTTTTGAATGGTCACCATGCAGGTGTACATGGAGAGTCCCACATAATATTTACAAAAAATGTGAGTGTAGGCTTCAGTTTGGAGCGGCACTTTTTCCTCCAGAGCTCGACGTTTCCCCTACAATGCCTACCCGTAACCCACAGCACTGCCGCTCTCCCCACCCGTGCCCTACAGTCTGTGTATTTACTGGCTACTGAATTCTGCACGGATTATACTGCGTACAGTGACGAGATGGGCTGCTCTTCTTTGGATCTTCTGTTATCTTATGTTAATTCAGCCTGGTAACGGTCATAGACTGCTAATGCTCTCAGAACTGTTAGAACAAAAATTGTTCAAATGGCTCTGAGCACTATGGGACTTAACTCCTGAGATCATCAGTCCCCCTAGAACTTAGAACTACTTAAACCTAACTGACCTAAGGGCATCACACACATCCATGCCCGAGGCTGGATTCGAACCTGCGACCGTAGCGGTCGCGCCGTTCCAGACTGTAGCACTTAAAACCGCTCGGCCACTCCGGCCGGCTGTTAGAACGAGTAAGCCACGTTTTTCGTCAGTGACTTACAACTACTTGAGTTTCTTCCAATGAGTCTCAGTCTATTACTGCCTTTTCCTATATGTGTGTTATGTAACCATTCCATTACAGGTCGTCCCTCATGGTCCATATCATATTCTGCTGATGATACAGATTACAGTGATCTATCGCTAATTGTGTAAACAGCAGTAATGGGTACTTCCCCCTGATATACAGATATATGCCACTATTTTTCAGCTTAGTCACTCACTCTCTGTAAACAATGGATGCAACGTTCTATCAATCCTTCAATTTCTCGAAGACAGAAATCAGCTACTTGGTCTGCCATTCTAGAACCGATGTGTGAACGGCCTTCCCCGTAGAAAAACCTCTTTCCCCACAGATATTCATCCTCGACATTGTCGTGTGTGGGCGATGTCGACGCCCTTCCTTCCCAGTCAACATCACCCACGTCTGTGAGGCCTTGTTGGTCAAATTGTTGGGAATGGTTCACTACGGCTGGACAGGACTCTGCATGTGGCGTGTATACCGCCAGAAATTCACGATGAATCTGTGTGCAAATTAGACGTTTTGACCACGAGAATCCCACTATTCTACGTTCTTCAGCTATGGAATACGTTACCGTTTGCTGCTCCACTTCGATCGCACAGTCTGACGCACCTGTTATCTGTACTGCAGCAGAATTGTGTCTCCTGGAAATCCTGAACAGGCACAGTCTTCTGACAATGTCCAACTCTTGTTGCAACAATAGTCTTAGCGTGAAAGAACATATGTAACTTACTTTTGAATTTGCTACACAGAAATCCGATAATACCGGCACGAAGTATCCACCACAGTTCACTGTAGAGTGGCTTGCGGGATATGTGCTGTGTAGATGACTCATCGTCAGGAGTGATTCATTCTGCAAGAGACACACTTGTTCACAGCTTTCGAAATGACCAGCATAATCTTCCGTTGTGTTGCTCAACCGTTCGGTAACTTAAACGTCAAGTCATATCTTCAGGCGGAATCCTGGTCCGCAGGGAAATTTTTATTTCTGAAAGAGCAACAGAGGTTGTGAACTTTGCACCTTTAGTGAAACATCTGTTCTGAACCAATCGGAGGAAATGGAACCGATGCTGCGTAAAAGTTTCGCTACTCTTACGTAGACATTCTTCGCTGCTATTCTTTTTATATTTCACTTGTTTATTTACCCTCCTATCTCTAGTTGACGCAAATAATTCTTTGCATTCCGATGAGTAATAGTTATCTGTTGGTCGTAATTTCATAATAGTTCATCTCACCAACGAACATGCTCAGACAGGTTTATGGACTGTGCCGCAATGATTTTTTCGTCATGTTGCAGAAAGTGCGGCATTTCCTCGTATGATACGATTTAATCTCTTTAGAACGCGTTACTGTGGTTGACCTGCAAAGTAGTAAACAGAATTTAGCAAATCATCTATTGTCTGTAGAACCTTTCCTGATCGTTTATAGAAGTGGCTGGAGGAAGTGCAGGAAGGAAACTCCTATCAGCAGACTCCTGTGGAAAGAGGAGCGAAGAAGCCCCCCGCCCCATTTATTCCAATACTGATATTAAGCGCTTGCTGTGTGTTTCACACCGAACACCAGTACATAGCTAGAAGTGGCGCACGGGTGTAGCGAATGCTGAAACGTTTCGCGAAAGACCTTTGATGACAAGTTAATTTTCAATGAGATTACATGTTGCTGCAAATTCAGTTTCCATTAATAAGTGACATCGTTAATTATTCCCCCCCCCCCTTCGTTCCTCTTTCTAATAAACTTTCTGAGGCTACAGCTTCTATTACATACTCTGAAGCAAACAGCAGAGAAGAGCAACGTGAAGTCGCTGCTGTTTTTGTTGTTTTTATTGTTGTTGTTGTCGTCGTCTTAAGTCGGAAGACTGGTTTGAGCAGATCTCGTTCTGCAAATTTGAGCACATCTACCTGACTGGTGTACCCTGTAACAATTTGTACTTGCTTACTGTATTCAAACCTCACTTTCTCCCCCGCATTTACAATTGAAGTGTTACTTATCTCTTCAAAATGTGCTTTGTCAACCTATCCCTTCTTTTAGTCAAGTTCTGCCACACAGCTCTTTTGTCCTTACTTTTATTCACTATATCTTAACCAGTTCCTTAATCATTCCCTGATAACACCTGATTAATGATCTACACCCTGAGATCAGAATGGGTGAGATTTTTACCTAGAAGATGTTTTATCAACAAGGCTGCCATAGCATCCGATAGCAACATTAATTGTAAACATGCGCGGCATATCACATCGTTAAGGTAGAGAAACAGCGGCAAGTATGTGTTAATTTAGCCAAAACTGGCATAAAACCTTTGTTGGTGTATTGAAATGAGAGGAATACCCGCACATAATCTTTACTTGAACTCTTGTTTTGTGTAAACGGTGAAAAAGAGATTTCTCATAAGAAAAACACTCAGCAAGAAAGTATTTTTTCGGACATTTTAGTACATACAACAAAATACAGATTTTTAAATAAAAAAGATGTTTTTATGGTTCACAAACAAGTATAATTTATTTATATATCAAATATAAATGTAATTAAATAATTAAAATAAAAACACAAAGCAAACGTAAATTTTACCATATAAAATAAAATTCTAGTTCTTCTGCACGATGAAGTTTCGATAAATAATACCTGTCTAATTATCAAAGTTGAAAGTAAAAAAAGAAGAACAATAAATGAAATCGTCAATGTCTGTATAAAGTTTATGTGCCCAATCGTCACATCTTTCATACTGGATACAGTTTTCTTCTTCTTTAACTTTCCTGTATACTTAGACTGTCCTCCCGACAATCATTTCTTTTTCGATGTCTTCACATTTTTCCTGCAGCCATTTCGTCTTAGCTACCCAGCCAGCACTTCCTATTTATTTCATTCCTTTATTCCTGAGTTTCCCGGAACATTTTTGTACTTCCTCCTTTCATCGATCAGTTGAAGTGTTTCTTATGTTACCCATGGTTTCTTCACAGTTACCTTCTTTGTACCTATGTTTTCCTTCCCAACTTCTGTGATGGCCCTTTTTTAGAGATGTCCATTCCTCTTCACCTGTACTGCCTACTAAGCTATTCCTTATTGGTGTAACAATATCATCAGAGAAATTCAAGCGTATCTCGTCGTTTCTTAGTACTTCCGTATCCCACTTCTTTGCGTATCGATTCTTCTTGACTAATGTCTTAAACTTCGGCCTACTCTTCATCACCACTATACTGTGATCTGAGTCTGTATCTGCTCCTCGGTACGCCTTACAATCCGGTATCTGATTTCGGAACCTCTGTCTGACCATGATGTAATCTAACTGAAATCTTTCCGTATCACCCGGCCTTTTCCAAGTATACCTCCTCCTCTTGTGATTGTTGAACAGGGTATTAGCTATTACTAGCTGAAACTTGTTACAGAACTCAAATAGTCTTTCTCCTCTCATTCCTCTCTCATTCCTTGTCCCAAGCCCATACTCTCCTGTAACCTTTCCTTCTACTCCTTCCCCTGCAACTGGGTTCCAGTCCCCCATGACTATTAGATTTTCATCCCCCTTTACATACTGTATTACCCTTTCAATATCCTCATGTATACCTGAACTATAGTTGTCACTGTTGGTTTGCTGTCGAGTCTGATAAGAACGTCCTTATCATTGAACTGTTCACAGAAACACACTCTCTGCCCTACCTTCCTATTCATAACTAATCCTACTCCTGGTATACCATTTTCTGTTGGTATTGATATTACCCTATACTCATCTAACCAGAAAGCCTTGTCTTCTTTCCACTTCACTTCACTGACCCCTACTATATCTAGACTGAGCCTTTGCATTTCCTTTTTGAGATATTCTAGTTTCCCTACCGCGTTCAAGCTTCTGACATTCCACGCTCCGACTTGTATAACGTTATCTTTCCGTCGATTATTCAATCTTTTCCTCATTGTAACCTCCCCCTAAAACCCAAGAAAATTTCCGATACCAGACGACTTTTGATGTGGCCCATACTACCTGACTGACATCGCACATTAAAACATGGCGGAAACGCACACTGGCTTGAGCGGGTGGCATTCAGTATTACGATACAATCTACATTATACTAATTGAATATTTAGACTGTTGAGCAGCTTTAACACTCAAACACGAATAGAATATCCAGACATTAATGTGGAGTATGGACATCCTTTACCATTATTGCGGCTGGAATTGTGTTTAGGAAACTTCCAGTGACGTGATCGAATGTCTTAGTAGGAATTGCAGCCCTTTCATCGTCAAGAGCCGAAACCAGAGAAGGTGGTGGATGTTGGACGGCAGCCCTTTCATCGTCAAGAGCCGAAACCAGAGAAGGTGGTGGATGTTGGACGGCAGCCCTTTCATCGTCAAGAGCCGAAACCAGAGAAGGTGGTGGATGTTGGACGGCAGCCCTTTCATCGTCAAGAGCCGAAACCAGAGAAGGTGGTGGATGTTGGACGGCAGCCCTTTCATCGTCAAGAGCCGAAACCAGAGAAGGTGGTGGATGTTGGACGGCAGCCCTTTCATCGTCAAGAGCCGAAACCAGAGAAGGTGGTGGATGTTGGACGGTAGGCCATGGAGCGAAGTCGGCGTTCCAACTCATCCCAATGGTGTTCCACAGGGTTCAGGTCGGGACTCTCCATTTCACGAACATTACTGTCTACCTGCTTCTTCTCAGAGAGTGCGTTGTCATGCTGATACAAACTATCACAGTATCCGAACAGTTCTTCTACTGTACACAGGACGGAATGCTGCAAATTTATTCATTTCATTGCACATTTATCACTTTTGTAACCACGGTAAGGAGATCACACTGTGAACACAGAAACACTACCACACCATGCCACCTCGTCGACCTGCTGCCACTACTCATAATACCAGCTAACGTTTTTCAGGCATTCGTCGAACGCAAACCCTTCCATCGGATTCCCGGAACGTATAGCGTGATTCGACACTGCAAAACACTCGTTTCCTGTCACCCACCACTGCCCCGTGGCATCGCTCTGAAGGTCGCTTCGCACTGACTTCAAAAGAATGCGGCTTGTAACGAGCTGCTCGAACATTGCACGCCATTCCTTTCAACTCCCTTCGTACAGTCGTTGTGCTGATAATTGTATTGTACTGTATGTTAACCGGCGACCCAGAAACGACGGAGAGGCTCCGTCCCCGCCGCAGCCGCAGTGGTCCACAACCCCACGACGACTACCGTAGTCCACTTCACCCCTCCGCCGCCCCAAACCGAACCCACGGTTATTGTGCGGTTCGGCCCCCGGTGGACACCCTCCCCCCCCCCCCCTCCTCCAGGAAACGTCTTACGCTAGACGAGTTTTTGCGTGGTAGAGTAATGGTGGGATACGCGTACATAGAGGTTTCCACAGCAATCGCCGACATAGTGTAGCTGACGCGGAATAAGGGAAACTAGCCCGCATTCGCCGAGGCAGATGGAAAACCGCCTAAAAACCATCCAGAGACTGGCCGGCTCACCGGACCTCGACACAAGTCCGCCGGACGGATTCATGCCGTGGACCAGACGCTCCTTCCAGCTCCGGAAAGCCGTGCGTTAGACCGTTCGGCTAACCGGGCGGGCGTCCTGGTAATTCTTTGGAGCTCACGAACGATTTTTTCCTGCTGATTACATGCGAGTTCTTACAACACTGTCTACAAAGATCGACGGTCCCCGTCCGGCAGTACATCAGGTCTGACCGTTATTTGGTTTATCTCTGTTTGTTTCTTCGCGTTTGCACTTCACAAACACATCACTGAGAGTTGGCTTGGGCCGCTTCAGATGGTTTTACACTGAAGCGCCGAAGAAACTGGTACAGGCATGCGTATTCAATTACAGAGGTATGTGAACAGGCAAAATATGGCATTGCGGTCGGCAACGCCTGTAAAAGACAAGTGACGGGCGCAGTGGTTGTATCGGTTACTGGTGCTACAATGGCAGTCATCAAGATTTAAGTGAGTTTGAACGTAGTGTTATAGTCGGCGCACGAGCGGTAGGACACAACATCTCCGAAGTGGTGATTTTCTCGTACGACCATTTCACGAGTGTACCGTGAATATCAGGAATCCGGTAAAACTTCAAGTCTCCGACGTTGCTGCGACCGGAAAAAGATACTGCAAGAACGGGAGCAAAGACGACTGAAGAGAAACGTTCAGTGTGACAGAAGTGCAACCCTTCCGCAAGTTGCTGCAGGTTTCAATACTGGCTCATCAACAAGTGCTAGCATGAGAACCATTCAACGAAAATTCATCGATGTGGGGTTTTGGAACCTAAGGCCTACTTGTGTACCCTTGATGACTGCACGAGGCAAATCTTTACGCCTCGCCTGGGCGCGTCAACACCGGCAATGACTGTTGATGACTGGAGACATGTTATCTGGTCGGACGAGTCTCGTTTCAAATTGTACCGCATGGAGATGACCTCATGAATCCAAGGACCCTGCATATCAGCAAGGGACTGTTCAAGGTGGTGGAGGCTCTGTAATCTTGTAGGGCGTGTGGAGTTGGAGCGATTTGGGACCCCTGATCTAAATACGGCTCTGACAGGGGACACGTATGTAAGCGTGCTGTCTGATCACCTGTATCCGTTCATGTCCATTGTGCATTCCGACGGCCCTGCAGGATTCATAGTTTCAGTTCCCTCCAGCACTACTTCAGACGTTAGTCGAGTCCTTGGCACGTCGTGTTGCGGCACTTCTGCGTGCTCGCGATGGCCCTACACGATATGAGGCAGGTGTACCAGTTTCTTTGGCTCTTCAGTTTCAATATCCCTGGAGGATTCGTTACTCGGGTGACAGCCAAACACAAAGTCCACATTCGAAGTCACTGCGCTGTCCTGATCGACGCGTGGTTATGTTGCTGCTTCTCTAGTGACAACTCAGTACCCCCAAACCTCCTATTGCAGTGGCACCTCCGCCTCTGGTGACATCTGGTGGTCAGGTCTGAATTACGTAGCGGTGTCCGGATACTTTTGTTCAGATACCGCAGGCGTTCTCAACCTTTTCATTCGTACCGGCCACTTTTGTATCTCAGTTTTAAGCAAATTATTCTAAGCGCCTACAGGTTCCATAGTAGTGGTAGTTTATAATGAGGTGATGTAACTTCATTTCTAAAATTTATCAAGCAGAGTCACAGCAAGTTAAAGCGTATAATAATAATTACTTACCTAATATTTTATGTCTAACTTTCGCCAAGTTTGGCAGAATAAATCTCAATAAAACATTTTACTGTAGTTAGATTTAACTTCTTATTTACGTGTTGCAAACAAGAAGTCTGATGATATTATATTTAGGTAATTAAATTATCAATGAGGTCCCTGAGGCTGATTTTGCATCACGAAACAGTGGATATCTGGTTCAACTGTTGTAAGGAACATATGAAGGTTTCCTGTTTCGAAAATACATAATATTATTAACTGAACTAAAGTCTGATACCAGGAAGATATGAGGTAGAAAAAGGTCAATAAAGTGAGTATGATTTTCCACGTATTTGGATATAAGACAAGCATTTCTTATTTTGGAATAGGTTGTCATATCCACCAATATACTGGGTGCTTATAATTAAACGTTTCATATTTAACGCCTTCTAACACGGAAAATAATTACCGTACGAGTACCAAACTTGGTAGCATTAATTTCCAGAGTATGGGGTGCATGATTCCTATGCCTCTCGCGCCAACGTCCGAAAGAACAGACACCATTGCTGACCCGCAGCCGTCTAGAACGAAATTAGAATTATATTAATACCTTCAGTTGCTGACAGGCGTTGATGTACATCAACGGGTGACAGGTGAAAATGTGTGCCCTGAACGGAAACGAACCCAAGAACTCCAGCCTACATGGCGTTTCTCTGTCCGTCTGAGCCAAAGAGGGCACAGGCAATAGTGCGAATGCAGGAACTACATCGCGCACGCCTTCCGCGAGACCCACATTCTCACCTTATATGTCTACACACTAAATTCGTAGTGTCCCACCCCAACACACTCATATATATTTACGCCTGTCAGCAGCTGAAGGTATTAATATAATTCTAATGTAGTTCCAACTGTGGCCACCAGGTGCCGTGGTCAGTCATCGTGTTTTGTAGTCTCACACACCTGGCCAGTCCAAGTGCACCTGTTGACGTGTCAACATGAGCTTGGACGAAAGGGGCAGGCCATTATTGGTGAAGCTCTATTTTCAAGACAACAGTAATACTGCAGCTGCGCTTCGAGAATATTGCCGGCTGAAAGGATTACAGAAGGGTCCTCCTTCTCCACCTGCTGTGCGGAGCATGATGAAGTTCGAATCAACTGGAGAACTGGGCATTGCTCCGGGAAGAGACCGGTGATCAGCTGCAACACAGGTGGTTCGTGAAATCCTTGTTGCTATGGCAGACAACGCTGCGTGTAGTTCCCTATCGTCAGGCAGTGCGCCTGCTGTGTCACAACAGTTGAACATCCCGTGGTCCACTTCACGGAAGCTGCTTCGAACCATTCTCAAGTGGTATCCGTACGAGAGCCATATCGTACAGGAGTTTGCACCACAGAACGCAGAACAATGTGTTGACTTTGCGCTCCAATGTCTTGCAAGCATTGAAGTTGACCATCCTGTGGACAGACGAAGCTCATTTCTCCCATACGGGTGAGGTGAACAGTCAGCACTGTCGTGTTTGGGGATCTTCACCCCCCATTACTGTGCGTGAAGTTCCTCTGTATGCTGAACGTGTCACCGTATGGTGTGGCTTCACGGCTACGTTCATCATTTTTTGAACAGGTTGGAGCTCAAGGACCAAAGGCCAGCAGTGTTACTGGCCAGCGTTGCTCCGATGTGCTTCGCCAGCATGTCATACTCGCCCTACAGGAGAGAGACGCACTGAACAGTTTTACATGCAAGGTGGGGCCCCACGGCACATCGCTCGTGAAGTTCACCTGCTTCTCCGAAACGTGTTTAGTAACGACTGCATTATCAGCCGATCGTTTCCAAATACTGGCCGCCACGATCACCTCGTATGACATCCTGTGACTTCTGGTTGTGTGGCTACCTGAAGGATAGGGTTTACAAGGGGAACATTCACTCGTGTGCTGATCTGAAGCGCAGGATATAAATAGAGGTATCCAGCGTACCTATGGATATGCTTCGTTCTGCTGTGGAGAATGCAATCCTGCGCTTTCAGACTCTTCTGGACACTGATGGGCGCTCAATTGAGCCACTTTTGTAGCGGTAATGCTACCTGTATGTAATGATATAATGTACCGTAGCGGCACATTCAGAGTGTTTCTGTTCAACTGGTTATGCGTTATTTACCTTCTCGTGTCCTTGACATTAACGCAACAACGTTTGGTTCTCGTGCAGTAATTAGTTTCCGTGTTGGCCGGCTGCTGTGGCCGAGCGGTTCAAGGTGCTTCAGTCTGGAGCCGAGCGACCGCTACGGTCGCAGGTTCGAATCCTGCCTCGGGCATGGATGTGTGCGATGTCCTTAGGTTAGTTAGGTTTAAGTAATTCTAAGTCTAGGGGACCGATGGTCTATGGTGTTAAGTCCCATAGTGCTCAGAGCCATTTGAACCAATTGATTTTTAGTTTCCGTGTTATAGCATGTTAAATAGGGAAAGTTTAATTCTAACCACCCGGTAAAATATATGTTTACTTTCATCATCATATCTAACTTCCAACCAGTCTCCTTGGGCAGTTGTTTCAGCTTCTTCAGTATTTGTCGTAAATCCAGTCATACCTTCACTTTCAAAATATCTTCAAGTCGTTATTCCATGTTCAGTTTAAGTTTGTTGCGTTGCCCGATGAATCTGTCAATATACTCTGATGTTACATCGTCTTTTATAGATGAAAACTGAGGAAATCGTTAAATTTCTCATTTCAAAGATTATAATGCAGTAGTTTAAGTTTGTCAATAAATAATGGCACAATACTTTGGCAACCTATAAGACTTCTATTAGCTCCTTGAAGGTGCAATTTGATATACTTTAATCACTTGAAAATATCTGCCAGACAAAAGGCATTATTCTTTCCTGTTTTTAATTGTTGAGACACACTGATCTCATTATTTCTTTCAAGAAATTGAGCGATACTATCACAGAACACAGCAAAACGAGCGGAAGGTGTGTCATTTGACAGCCATCGAAATACTGTATGCAGAAGTAACCTTACAAAATCTTCATTTACCTCCTGTCAAAGCTGTCGAAACATTTTATTGTTTTTATTATATTATTTTGTTCATAACTTGAATTATTATAGTTACTGACGAAGGAGACTTATCCTTAGATACTCGCCTCCAATACGTTGTTTGGGCAACATACAATGAATACGTAACGCATTTGACACTTCTTCCTTCAAATAAGCAACAAATCCACGTAGCGAGCTACCATTGATGTTGCTCCGCCAGTGGCACATCCAATTAGACACAGGTGCGCAAACAGTATAGACGAAAGTAACTTTCGCATGATGCATCACTGCCAAGTAACATAGGTCGATGAAAGTTGGACCACACATACAAAGAATGGCTATGGCGTAATAAGGAAGGTAACTGAAAGAAATACGCAGTGAAACAGAAATAACACTTTTATTCAAAGACAATAATTACACTGAAGTAATGGTGGTCGCGTACACATTTCAAAACGTGCAACATGGTCCTCAATAGGGTGCATGGTCACTACGGCTGGCAATGCAATGCCCTGCAATGTGCTCCTATTCCGGCCACAACATAGGTAGTGAGTTCCTGAGGTAGGGCGTTCCAGTCATCCACAGCGCGTTTGACATGCTGCGTTACTTCTCCAACATCGCATTGCTCTCGTTGGTGTTAGGATTAAAGCCGTGAAACACAGCAAGCCAGCCCATTCGTCGAATGTCCTCTCGTTCTAAGAGTTCCTCCTCCAGCAGTGTTCGATGCGGTTGCGCATCCCAATCCATAAAAATGAAGTCCGTCCCGAATACACCCCTTAAATACGCTCATGGGGAAGAAGTACAGTGTCATAGTAACGTTGCCCAGTGAGTGTACCGCATTCAAAGATGTGGAGCTCAGTAAGCGAGTGCAACATTATCCCTCCCCACACCATAATGCCTACACCGCCAAGACGATTATGTTCGATAAAGTTCCTGGGACATATTAAGTGTTCACACCTCTCGCCATATGAGGACACGTTCATCATTGTAGAACATGATCGTCAGGGGCAACGACTTTAAAATTTTGGGTTCATCCTAATGGATTTTTGTGGAGATACACTGCAGAGCCAAAGAAACTGCGACACCTGCCTAATATCGTGTAGGGCCCCTGTGAGCACGCAGAAGTGCCGCAGCATGACGAGGTAAGGACTCGACTAATGTCTCGAGCAGTGCCGGAGGGAATTGACACCAGAAATCCAACAGGGCTTACCATAAATCGGTAAGAGTGCGAGGGGGTACGGATCTCTTCTGAACAGCACATTGTAAGGCATCCCAGATATGCTCAATAATGTTCACGTATAGGGCATTTCGTGGTCCGCGAAGTGTTTAAACTCAAAAGAGTGTTCCTGGAGCAACTCTCTAGTGTCAATTCTGGACGTGGGATGTCACACTGTCCTGCTGGAATTGCCCGGCTCTGACGGAATGCACAATGGACATGAAAGGGTGCAGGTGATCAGACAGGATGGTTACATACATGTCACCTGTCAGAGCCGTAGCTAGAAGTATCAGGGACCCCATACCACTCGAACTGCACACGTTGTCGGTAAAGCAGATGCCAGACTGAGATTCATTGGAAGAATCCTAAGGAAATGCAATCCGACAACAAAGGAAGTAGGTTACAGTACGCTTGTTCGCCCACTGTTTGAATACTGCTCAGCAGTGTGGGGTCCGCACCAGGTAGGGTTGATAGAAGAGATAGAGAAGATCCAACGGAGAACAGCGCGCTTCGTTACAGGATCATTTAGTAATTGCGAAAGCGTTACGGAGATGATAGATAAACTCCAGTGGAAGACTCTGCAGGAGAGACGCTCAGTAGCTCGGTACGGGCTTTTGTTAAAGTTTCGAGAACATACCTTCACCGAAGAGTCAAGCAGTATATTGCTCCCTCCTACGTATATCTCGCGAAGAGACCATGAGAATAAAATCAGAGAGATTAGAGCCCACACAGAAGCATACCGACAATCCTTCTTTCCACGTACAATACGAGACTGGAATAGAGGGGAGAACCGATAGAGGTACTCAGGGTACCCTCCGCCACACACCGTCAGATGGCTTGCGGAGTATGGATGTAGATGTAGATGTAGATGTCCACACCATTTCAGAGCATCCACCACCTTGAACAGTCCCCTAATGACATGCAGCATACGTGGATTCATGAGGTTGTCTCCATACCCACACACGTCCATCCTCTCGATATAATTTGAAACTAGACTCGTCCGACGAGACAACATATTTCCAGTGATCAACAGTCCAATGTAAGTGTTGACTCGGGCCCAGGCGAGGCGTAAAGCTTTATGTCGTGCATTCATGAAGGGTACGTGAGTGAGCCTTCGGCTCCGAAATCCCATATCGATGATGTTTTGTGGAATGGTTCCCACGTTGACTCTTATTGATGGCCCACCATTGAAATCTGCTGCAATTTGCGGAAGGGTTTTACTTCTGTCACGCTGAACGATTCTCTTCAGTCGTCGTTGATCTCATTCTTGGAGGATCTTTTTCCGCCTGCAGCGATGTCAGAGATATTCACGGTACACTCGTGAAATGGTCGAACGGGAGAATCCCCACTTCATGGCTACCTCTGAGATGCTTTGCCCCATCGCTCGAGCACCGACAATAACACCACGTCCAGACTCACTTAAATCTTGATAACCAGCCATTGTAGCAGCAGTAACCGATCTAACAACTGCGCCTGACACTTGTTGTCTTATACAGACGTTGTCTACCGCAGCGCCGTATTCTGTTTACATATCTCTTTATTTCCCCCCCAATGAACCATGGACCTTGCGTTGGTGGGGAGGCTTGCGTGCCTCAGCGATACAGATAGCCGTACCGTAGGTGCAACCACAACGGAGGGGTATCTGTTGAGAGGCCAGACAAACCTGTGGTTCCTGAAGAGGGGCAGCAGCCTTTTCAGTAGTTGCAGGGGCAACCGTCTGGATGATTGACTGATCTGGCCTTGCAACATCAACCAAAACGGCCTTGCTGTGCTGGTACTGCGAACGGCTGAAAGCAAGGGGAAACTACAGCCGTAATTTTTCCCGAGGACATGCAGCTTTACTGTATGATTAAATGATGAAGGCGTCCTCTTGGGTAAAATATTCCGGAGGGGAAATAGTCCCCCATTCGGATCTCCGGTCGGGGACTACTCAAGAGGATGTCGTTATCAGGAGAAAGAAAACTGGCGTTCTACGGGTCGGAGCGTGGAATGTCAGATCCCTTAATCGGGCAGGTAGGTTAGAAAATTTAAAAAGGGAAATGGATAGGTTAAAGTTAGATATAGTGGGAATTACTAAAGTTCGGTGGCAGGAAGAACAAGACAGGTGACTACAGGGTTATAAGCACAAAATCAAATAGGGGTAATGCAGGAGTAGGTTTAATAATGAATAGGAAAATAAGAATGCGGGTAAGCTACTACAAACAACATAGTGAACGCATTATTGTGGCCAAGATAGATACGAAGCCCACGCCTACTACAGTAGTACAAGTTTATATGCCAACTAGCTCTGCAGATGACGAAGAAATTGAAGAAATGTATGATGAAATAAAAGAAATTATTCAGATAGTGAAGGGAGACGAAAATTTAATAGTCATGGGTGACTGGAAGTCGAGTGTAGGAAAAGGGAGAGAAGGAAACATAGTAGGTGAATATGGATTGGGGCTAAGAAATAAAAGAGGAAGCCGCCTGGTAAAATTTTTGCAGAGAGCACAACTTAATCATAGCTAACACTTGGTTTAAGAATCATGAAAGAAGGTTGTATACATGGAAGAACCCTGGAGATACTAAAAGGTATCAGATAGATTATATAATAGTAAGACAGAGATTTAGGAACCAGGTTTTAAGTTGTAAGACATTTCCAGGGGCAGATGTGGACTCTGACCACAATCTATTGGTTATGACCTGTAGATTAAAACTGAAGAAACTGCAAAAAGGTGGGAATTTAAAGAGATGGGACCTGGATAAACTGAAAGAACCAGAGGTTGTACAGAGTTTCAGGGAGAACATAAGGGAAAAATTGACAGGAATAGGGGAAAGAAATACAGTAGAAGAAGAATGGGTAGCTTTGAGGCATGAAGTAGTGAAGGCAGCAGAGGATCAAGTAGGTAAAAAGACGAGGGCAGCTAGAAATCCTTGGGTAACAGAAGAAATATTGAATTTAATTGATGGAAGGAGAAAATATAAAAATGCAGTAAATGAAGCAGGCAAAAAGGAATACAAACGTCTCAAAAATGACATCGACAGGAAGTGCAAAATGGCTAAGCAGGGATGGCTAGAGGACAAATGTAAGGATGTAGAGGCTTATTTCACTAGGGGTAAGATAGATAATTCCTACAGGATAATTAAAGAGACCTTTGGAGAGAAGAGGACCACTTGTATGAATATTAAGAGCTCAGATGGAAACCCAGTTCTAACCAAAGAAGGGAAAGCAGAAAGGTGGAAGGAGTATATAGAGAGTCTATACAAGGGCGATGTACTTGAGGACAATAATATGGAAATGGAAGTGGATTTAGATGAAGATAAAATGGGAGATACGATACTGCGTGAAGAGTTTGACAGAGCACTTAAAGACCTGAGTTGAAACAAGGCCCCTGGAGTAGACAACATTCCATTGGAACTACTGACGGCCTTGGGAGAGCCAGTCATGACAAAACTCTACCATCTGGTGAGCAAGATGTATGAGACAGGCGAAATACCCTCAGACTTCAAGAAGAATATAATAATTCCAATCCCAAAAAAAGCAGGTGCTGACAGATGTGAAAATTACCGAACTATCAGTTTAATAAGTCACAGCTGCAAAATAGTAACGCGAATTCTTTACAGACGAATGGAAAAACTGGTAGTTGCGGACCTCGGGGAGGATCAGTTTGGATTCCGTAGAAATGTTGGAACACGTGAGGCAATACTGACCTTACGACTTATCTTAGAAGAAAGATTAAGAAAATGCGGCCAGAAACAAAAGAGCGCGTGCCGTGTGCCGTATACCTCGCATGCCTCTCCCACATCGCTGACTGGGTTCGTAGTGGGGGTGGTGCCGATTATGAGTGCTAATTGTCTGCCACAGTTCGATGGTGGTGTGGGTTGCCGGGGGGGGGGGGGGGGGGGGGAGGGACAATGGGAGGGGGGAGGGAGAGCGCGCGAGCTGTTCTACGACATAGTGCCTTAGTTTCGGGTCATACTACAGGATGTATGAAAAATAATCATCCGATTTAAGAGAATCATATCTGTTATGTTATTTGATGCATATGCATCAACAGCGTACTGTAGGAAAGAGCAAACTGTCGGATTTTACATGCTTCCCACTAGATAGCAGCAGTGTACGCCCACTTCAGTTCTAGTAAAAATGGTGTCGGGACAACAGACAGCGTTCTGTGTTCTATGTTTTGCGCACATATCTCGATATGCTTGAGAACTTTCTTTTCTCACAGTTCGAGACTGATTCGAACGACTTCATATACCAGCACACCGGCGTGTGGAAATGCAGAAACTTTTAAATCATCGGGTTACTGAACGATCACTGGACTCGCATTCGGGAGGACGACGGTTCAATGCCGTCTCCGGCCATCCTGATTTAGGTTTTCCGTGATTTCCCTAAATCGTTTCAGTCAAATGCCGGGATGGTTCCTTTGAAAAGGGCACGGCCGATTTCCTTCCCCATCCTTCCCTCTCCCGAGCTTGCGCTCCGTCTCTAATGACCTCGTCGTCGACGGGACGTTAAACACTAACCACCACCACTACTGAACGATGGGTGGGCGGCACTGGACCAAAGGATTCAGCCTTACATTACTGGCCTCCAAGGTCACCAGACCTGACTGTACGTGATTATTTCGTGTGGTGGATATAAAAGACTGTTTATGTGCCTCCGTTACCAACAATACTGAATGAACTGAGACATCGAATAACAGCAGCTGTGGAAGCTGTAACTCAAGAAATGCTTGTTGCAGTGTGGGGACAGTATGAATACCGCGTTGACATATGCCATGCATCTCAAGGGGGGCATATCGAACACCTATGAAAAGATCTGGAAAAAAAACTGAGTTTCTCATTCATCACAAAAACAAGATTCATTGTATATGTTTATTAGTTTCAGAAATATAGACGTGCCAAATCGGATGAGACTTTTTCATATAACCTGTATAGCACCATTTAGTTTCACTTATATAACGTGGACTAAACATAAGCGCGCGTGAAACAAATAGCATATCTTCCGAAATTTAAATTGTCAAGGAGAATTTTATGAAAACTACTACTACTACTACTACTACTACTACGTGATCAGGCCCAGTGAACCGCAAGCATCTACAAGTTTCCTCCTCCACTGTATTCTGTCAATTGCTGCTATCCCGCGCCGGCCGCGGTGGTCTCGCGGTTCTAGGCGCGCAGTCCGGAACCGCGCGCCTGCTACGGTCGCAGGTTCGAATCCTGCCTCGGGCATGGATGTTTGTGATGTCCTTAGGTTAGTTAGGTTTAAGTAGTTCTAAGTTCTAGGGGACTGATGGCCACTGACGTTAAGTCCCATAGTGCTCAGAGCCATTTGAACCATTTTTGCTATCCCGCATTCGTCCACATCTATTGACACTTGGTTGGAGTCCATCCCTCCGACGCTTCTTGGGTCTCCCTGGCGGTCTCTTTCTTGTAGGTATGAAATCCAGGTGCTTCCGAGGCCATCTGTGATCCTCCATCCGGGCCACATGGCCGGCCCACTGCATTCGTTTGGCTTTGACAGTTCGTGCTGTGTTGGGCTACTGGTATAGTTCCTCAAGCTCTTGGTTGTATCTGATCCTCCATTCCCCTGTATCTGCATCCAGAACCGGACCGAGGATCTTCAGAGGCACTTTTCTCTCAAAAACAAGGAGCTTTTATGAAAAGCTTATGAAAATGTGAAAACCGCCTACCACCCACCATGAAAGCTGGAACACGCGCGCTAGTGGACATCGGGGACCAGGTTGGTTATCACTGAGATAATGTATTTCCAGAAGGTACCATGGCAATAGGGTAAGAGATTCAATGCACATGGTCATTTCTCGACTGCTCAATACCTGAATACAATATGATAGAATGTCGCTGGTATTTATTTGTTCAATGTACCCTCTGCCACTAATGCATGGGGCTTTACAGAGCAGAGACGTCCACAGATTCAGGCCTCTCTGTTTACGTTTTCATGATCCTGTACCGCGCGGAGTGGCCGAGCGGTTTGAAGCGCCATGTCGCGGACTGCGCGGCCCCTCCCGACGGAGGTTCGACTCCTCCCTCGGGCATAGGCGTGTGTGTTGTTCTTTGCATACGTTTGTTTAAGTAGTGTGTAAGTGTAGGGACCGATGATCTCAGCAGTTTGGCCCCTAGGAATTCACACACATTTGAATATTTTGAACACAATCCTCTGGCAGAGTCTCGACGACAAGAAGCGTGTACCTCGCCAGTACTGAGTGGTAATTAATTCCCACCGCCTCTGTATCTGGTAAGCGACCCGCGGAGAAAGACTCCGATAGCCCCGTGCAATAATAGAGATAGTAACAGTAGTCGGCTGGGAGGCGGCAGACGATAAGACGCGGGGCGGCCAGACGGAAAAATGCGGGTGTTTTGAAACGGAGGTGGAGATAGTGAGTTTTTGCCGCTACCCGGGCTTCACATCCTTTACTGGCGCGCGAGCAGAGGTCGTCCCTCCCTCCCTCCCCCCCCCCCCTCCCCCTTCTCTGTGTTTGTTGTTACTCTCGTGACATAACGCATGCCGATGTACGCGCCCCGGACCAAGGCGTTTAAAAGAACTGATCCTGCTTATGGAGGGCGGCTTGTAGGAAGCACTTCGCTAAAGCCACGTTGGTCAGATGTTTGTGTAGTGACAGATGTTGTTGCAGTTGACCCCACGTTGGAACTCTAATTTATGTCGTTTTGTTTTTTTTATTACTCAAATACTGGGCCGTTATTGGATGTTTTTCTCAATTAGATACGACTCACGCTAAATGAAATTATCAAGAGGTGATGGATTTAACGTACGTTATTCAACTTTGTAACCAAATATATAGCAGTCATTTTTATATTAGCTGTAAACGTTTAGATTGGAGTGCAGAATTTTGAAGTCAATACCGAATAAAAGCATTAGGTGCACCAGGTGCAGGAATATTATTACAGTATTTACAACTGTCGAAATACTTTTCGGGAATGCAGTCGAGTGACATCGTCGACAACGCCGATATTTCGACACCCTGTCATTTTCAAGGCAAAGCGCAGCAAATAAGAGCTGGGCACGGGAACTTAAAACCTCAGTTTGCAGAGCAATTCCGGAAACCTAACACACACACACACACACACACACACACACACACACACACACACACACACACACTGTAAATACTAGCGTCAGCGCACAGTCAAAGACGGGCGATACCAGAAGTTATCAAAAGTGAAAATTACAACAGGTAAGGTATCATCAATTCTGCCCCTCTTCTTTTGACAAGGGAGAAAGTAGGATTCCACGCAGAATTTAAGAAAAAACTTCGATCTCTAATTACCAGGTTACTTGCTAATTTAATTTCAACTACAAATTCTCCGTTTTGTTATAACTGAAGCGCCAAAGAAACTGGCATAGGCATGCGTATTCAAATACAGAGAAATGTAAACAGGCGGGCTGCGGCACTACAGTAAGCAAACCCTATATAAGACAACAAATGAATATCAAGAGACCGCATCTCGTGGTCGTGCGGTAGCGTTCTCGCTTCCCAAGCCCCGGTTTCCGGGTTCGATTCCCGGCGGGGTCAGGGATTTTCTTTGCCTCGTGAAGGCTGGGTGTTGTGTGATGTCCTTAGGTTAGATAGGTTTAAGTAGTTCTAAGTTCTAGGGGGACTGATGACCATAGGTGTGAAGTCCCATAGTGCTCAGAGCCATTTGAACTTTTTTTTTTTTTTAATATCAAGAATCCGGTACAACATCAAATCTCCCACATCACTTCGGCCGGAAAAAGGTCCTACAAGAACGGGACCAACGACGACTCAGGTGCAAACCCTTCCGAAAACTGTTGCAGATTTGAATGCGGGGCCATCAGCAAGTGTCAGCATGCAAACCATTCGACGAAAAATAATCGTCATGGGCTTTCAGAACAAAAGGGCTACTCGTGTACCCTTAATGACTGCACGGCACAAAGCTTTACGCCTCGTCTGGATCCGTCAACACCGACATTGGACTGTTGATGACTGGTAACATGTTGCCTGGTAGGACGAGTCTCATTTCAAACTATATCGAGAGGATGGACGTGTACGGGTATGGAGACAACCTCATGAATCCACGGAACCTGCATGTCACCAAGGGACTGTTGTAGCTGATGGAGGTTCTGTAATGGTGCGGGCCTGTACAGTTGGAGTGATATGGGACCCCTGATACGTCTAAATACGAGCCTGACAGGTGACACGTACGTAAGAATCCTGTCTGATCGTCTGCATCCATTCATGTCCATTGTGCATTCCGATAGGCTTGGGCATTTCCAGCAGGACAATGCGACACCCCACATGCCCGGAATTACTACAGGCTGGCTCCAGGAACACTCTTCTGAGCTTAAACACTTCCACTGGCCACCAAACTCCCCAGACATGAACATTATTGAGCATATCTGGGATGCCTTGCAACGTGCTGTTCTGAAGAGATTTCCACTCCCTCGTCCTCTTACGGATTTATGGACAGCCCTGCAGCATTCGTGGTGTCCATCACTACTCCAGACATTAGTCGAGTCCATGCCAGGTCGTCTTGCGACACTTCTACGTGCTCGCGGGGGTCCTACACGATATTAGGCCGGTGTACCAGTTTCTTTGGTTCTTCAGTGTATTCCATTGGATGACCAGTGACAAGATAAACGTGCCGCAATAGCAGATTTCCTCAGCTGTTGTATGCATGTGTGACGCTGATGCTCTGTACACCGGTTCTCCACAGACCTGATAGTTTGACAAATACAAGACACGCCACAGTTGCAAGAAATATAACTGGCACCCGCCTTATGCAAACCAAGATCGTCCTTTACGGAACTTAAAAGGACCCTAACATTAGATGGTGGTCGAGAAACACATTCCACGCCACATTTCGGCAAAATAAGAAGTATCCCGTTGGAAGAGCTCTCTGGGTAAGGCGAAAAGGCTGTAGATTCGGTAATATCATCACTCACACGGTCCACGGACGGTGGATACCGCAGCACACGTCTTATCTGTCTTTAGCTATAGCCATTCCGATGGAAAGTGACCTCGAGATGGGTTAACTCAGATGACAAATTCTCAGGCTCTGAGATGACATCGGCCCTATGATCCAAGGTGCGAAGTATCCCTCCACGCTGAGCTGGATGTTGACAGCTATGAGCCAGTGGATATAAGTCATTGTGAGTAGGCTTCAAATAAACGGCATTTCCCAACGTACTATCAACCTTCCTCATGACCAGTGCATTAAGAAGTGGAAGGCAGCCATCCTTTTCCACATTTATAGTGAAACGAATATTCGGGTGGACTGAATTCACGTGTTGTGTAAGATCGTTAAAATTCTCACTGTCACAGGGCCAAACAACAAAAGTATTATCCACATATCTGTTGCAGATGTAGATAAAGAAAATACGCAGGTTTCAAAGACGCCCACTCCAAAGCACGAACCTCGGTCTCTTCCATAAACAGATTGGCAACAATAGGTGACAAGGGGCTTCTCATCGCAACTCAGTCTGCCTTCTCGCAGTGCTGATAAGTGAATAAAACGTAAGTGGAAGTCAACACAGGTCGAAGCAGGTTCGTTAATTCAGCACCAAACCTAACCTCAATCAACCGTATTGAATCAGACAGAGTGAAGAGAGAGACCACATGAAAACTTGTCAGAATATCAGAGTGTTTTCAACGCGTTCCCTCTAATCGACGTAATAAATACGCTTAGCTCTTAATGTGATGGACACACCGACGTGCTAGTGGGTTCAACACAATAGTGAAGTGTTTTGCTACACGCTGCATCGGGGGACCAATTCTACTCACAGTCGGCCTAAGAGGAACCCCTTTCTTATGGAGATTCTGAAGACCATATAACCTAAGGGAAAAAGCAAAATAAGAGTTAAGACTCTTGACAGTGTCGGGCGACAAGGGACTTTTCTCCGCGAGGCTGTTAGTCTTTCTCTTTTTATGGGGTCTCCACCGATATGCAGAGGGCCAGAATTAATGCTACCTCACCTGTTGGTTAATAATTCTCACTATCGATAACTTCTGACGTTCGTCATCTTTGGTTTTGTAGTAGCTCTAGTGTATACAGTGTGTGTGTGTGTTACCTTTCAGGAATTGCTCTGCAAACCGTGGTTTTAAATTCCCGTGCACAGCGCTTACTTGGTGCAGTTTTGCTTTGAAAATGACAGGGTGCACTCCTGTTGAAATATCAGCGGTTGTCGAAGACGTCACCCGGCAGCATTCCCTAAGTTATTTGAACACTGCATACGGCGGGGAAAACTCAGGTTCCATATGTCTTAACTGCTTTTTATTTCCAAAAGATATGTATGTTTTCAGATCATATCTACACTGATTGTAATCAGCCGGTACAATTCTCATTACGAAACATGGTTTTCTTAAAGAGAGAGTAGTGGATTGTTCTTTGCATTAATAATTCTCCCACTTTGCTGGTTGCCAGATATTTCGCTGAGACAAACAGAAGGTCGGCACATGGACTTTCTACTGGGTGTTGTAGAGCACATCATCACCACGGGCTGACTAGTCTGTAGGCTTCGTCCACTGACCTTGTGCTCAGATGACGAACGTACTTTCTAATTTGCTTCCAGTATAGTTATTCGCGCCGTATTCAGTTCGCTTAAAGGTTTCGGTGTGAAACGATAGATGTGATATGGTGGCATGCTGAATATTTCTAAGGCCGAATGCCTTTAAAAAGTGTTTGAAATGAATAATAATTTCTGTGATAAACCGCGTAGTTGGTGATTCACTAACGGTCACAGTTCTTAATTTAACAAGTCATTGTCCTCAAATTACTAGTAAACTAAATAAATACTTCGTTAACTTCTTGGAGTGGAGAGAGATCTTGCAACATCATTGTATAACATCTACCCAACATGTTAGGAACGAATGAGGACTAAACACAGCCATAATCAGCATGCGCCATTTTCTGCAGTTTTTGTTGTTAGACATGAGCTATCTTTTGCCAGCATTTGTAAATATTTCGTTTTTTACATATTCAACTGCTGCATATTATGCACTACTGGCCATTAAAATTGCTGCGCCACGAAGATGACGTGCTACAGAGGCGAAATTTAACCGACAGGAAGAAGATGCTGTGATATGCCAATTATTAGCTTTTCAGAGCACTCACACAAGCTTGGCGCCGGTGGCGACACCTACAACGTGCTGACATGACGAAAGTTTCCAACCGATTTCTCATACAGAAACAGCAGTTGACCGGCGTTGCCTGGTGAAACGTTGTTGTGATGCCTCGTGTAAGGAGGTGAAATGCGTACCATCACGTTTCCGACTTTGATAAAGGTCGGATTGTAGCCCTTCTCGATTGCGGTTTATCGTATCGCGACATTGCTACTCGCGTTGGTCGAGATCCGATGACTGTTAGCAGAATATGGAAGCGGTGGGTTCAGGAGGGTAATACGAAACGCCGTGCTGGATCCCAACGACCTCGTATCACTAGCAGTCGAGATGACAGGCCTCTTATCCTCATGGCTGTAACGGATCGTGCAGGAGCGCCTGCGATGGTGTACTCAACGACGAACCTGTGTGCAGGAATGGTAAAACGTCATTTTTTTGGAATTTATCCAGGTTCTGTTTACAGCATCATGATGGTCGCATCCGTGCTTGGCGACATCGCCATACTGGCGTATCACCCGTCGTGATGGTATGGGGTGACATTGGTTACACGTCTCGGTCACCTCTTGTTAGCATTGACGGCTCTTTGAACAGTGGAAAAATGGTTCTGAGCACTATGGGACTAAACAGCTGTGGTCATCAGTCCCCTAGAACTTAGAACTACTTAAACCTAACTAACCTAATGACATCACACACATCCATGCCCGAGGCAGGATTCGAACCTGCGACCGTAGCAGCCACACGGTTCCGGACAGCGCGCATATGAACAGTGGACTTTACATTTCATTTGTGTTATGAACCGTGGCTCTACCCTTCCTTCGATCCCTGCGAAACCCTACATTTCAGCAGGATAATGCACGACCGCATGTTGGAGGTCCTGTACGGGCCTTTCTTGATACAGAAAATGTTCGACTGCTGCCCTGGCCAGCACATTCTCCAGATCTATCACCAACTGAAAACGTCTGGTCAATGGTGACCGAGCAACTGGCTCGTCACAATACGCCAGTCCCTACTCTTGATGAACTGTGGTATCGTGTTGAAGCTTCATGGGTAGCTGTAGCTGTACACGCCATCCAAGCTCTGACTCAATGCCCAGGCGTATCAAGGCCGTTATGACGGCCAGAGGTGGCTGTTCTGGGTACTGGATTCTCAGGAGCTATGCACCCAAATTGCGTGAAAATGTAATCACATGTCCTAGTATAATATATTTGTCCAATGAATACCTGTTTATCATCTGCATTTCTTCTTGGTGTAGCAATATTAATGGCCAGTAGGCCATTAGGACCCTCAGGAACGACAATTTCTGTCTAAACTGCACCACCCCGAGCCAAGGTCAGGCTCGTCTTTCTCAGCATCAGCAGCGGATACGGAGACACAAAAGTGCATGTGTGCTGAAGCACAGCCGTTAGAGCAGGCCGACTTGAGCTTCCGAAGCTTTGCAAGCTCCACGGGACCAGTTCAGTCTGCTGAATCTGACAGCAGGCTGCGCTGTCCGAACCAACGTGACATGATTGCGTTGGTGGTTTCTGTGCAGTTCACTTATCATAACAATGGCAGCAGCAAAATGAACAAACCGAACTTAAAGGAGGCTGAGCAGAAATTAAGAACTAGGGACTGTGTACCAGTCACGAAACAGAGCGCAAGCCCAGCGTGAGAAAAGTTTTCCTGTGTTTATGAGACAGCTTCAAATAAAACGGTAGGTCTCTCGCAGCGCAAATTGTGTAAACAAACACACATTCGGGAACCTCGAGTATGATACGATGTGCCGGCCTGTGCGGCGGGGCGGTTCTAGGCGCTTCAGTCTGGAACCGCGCAACCGCTACGGTCGAAGGTTCGGATCAAATGGCTCTGAGCACTATGGGACTTAACTTCTGAAGTCATCATTCGCCTAGAACTTAGAACTACTTAAACCTAACTAACCTAAGGACATCACACACACCCATGCCCGAGGCGGGACTCGATCCTGCGACCTTAGCGGTGGCTCGGTTCCAGTCTGTAGAGCTTAGAACCGCTCGGCCACCCCGGCCGGCTGACTCGTAGACATTAAAACCATATTTAGTGGTATGCAATATAGTGCCAAGAAAACTAGGTACGAAAGAAGAGTTTCCTCTTTCAGACATGTATTTCTTAGATTAAACAAAATTGCTAAAATGCTTTTAGGGAATTTACATTCAACTGTTCTGGTCTGTTAAAATGAATTCAGCGAACCCGCAATACCAATCCTGGAAAAAGTAATTAAAATTGTTATAACTAGGTTCATATATACAGGTAGCTGAAACACACTAACATTACAGAAACTAGACTCCAAAACGTTACTTTAGTTGGCTTTGCTGTATGATAGAAATCTTCAGGTGCCCAAAATGCAAATGATCTCAAGTTTCAGATGTGGCTCTGCTTACTACAGGAAACGTGTATTGGAGGTGACCTGATGAGTGTTCAAATTGAGAATATCCAGTACTAGTCGAAAGAGGGTGAAATATATAGGGTGAGTCACCTAACATTACCGCTGGACATATTTCGTAAACCACATCAAATACTGACGAATCGATTCCACAGACCGAACGCGAAGAGAGGGACTAGTGTAATTGGTTAATACAAACCATAAAAAAATGCACGGAAGTATGTTTTTTAACACAAACCTACGTTTTTTAAATGGAACCCTGTTAGTTTTGTTAGCATATCTGAACATATAAACAAATACGTGATCAGTGCCGTTTGTTGCATTGTAAAATGTTGGGTTTGTATTAACCAATTACACTAGCCCCTCTCCTCACGTTCGGTCTGTCGAATCGATTCGTCAGTATTTGATGTGGTTTACGAAACATATCCAGCGGTAACGTTAGGTATTACAAAAAGGTACGGCCAAACTTTCAGGAAACATTCCTCACACACAAATAAAGAAAAGATGTTATGTGGACATGTGTCTGGAAACGCTTAATTTCCATGTCAGAGCTCATTTTAGTTTCGTCAGTATGTACTGTACTTCCTCGATTCACCGCCAGTTGGCCCAATTGAAGGAAGGTAATGCTGACTTCGGTGCTTGTGTTGACATGCGACTCATTGCTCTACAGTACTAGCATCAAGCACATCAGTACGTAGCATCAACAGGTTAGTGTTCATCACGAACGTGGTTTCGCAGTCAGTGCAATGTTTACAAATGCGGAGTTGACAAATGCCCATTTGATGTATGGATTAGCACGGGGCAATAGCCGTGGCGCGGTACGTTTGTATCGAGACAGATTTCCAGAACGAAGGTGTCCCGACAGGAAGACGTTCGAAGCAATTGATCGGCGTCTTAGGGAGCACGGAACATTCCAGCCTATGACTCGCGACTAGGGAAGACCTAGAACGACGAGGACACCTGCAATGGACGAGGCAGTTCTTCGTGCAGGTGACGATAACCCTCCTGTCAGCGTCAGAGAAGTTGCTGCTGTACAAGGTAACGCTGACCACGTTACTGTATGGAGAGTGCTGCGGGAGAACCAGTTGTTTCCGTACCATGTACAGCGTGTGCAGGCACTATCAGCAGCTGATTGACCTCCGAGGGTACACTTCTGCGAATGGTTCATCCAACAATGTGTCAATCCTCATTTCAGTGCAAATGTTCTCTTTACGGATGAGGCTTCATTCCAACGCGATCAAATTGTAAATTTTCACAATCACCATGTGTGGGCTGACGAGAATCCGCACGCAATTGTGCAATTAACTCATCAACAGAGATTTTCTGTGAACGTTTGGGCAGGTATTGTTGGTGATGTCTTGATTGGGCCCCATGTTCTTCCACCTACGCTCGATGGAGCACGTTATCATGATTTCATACGGGTTACTCTACCTGTGCTGCTAGAACATGTGTCTTTATAAGTACGACACAACAAGTGGTTCATGCACGATGGAGCTCCTGCACATTTCAGTCGATGTGTTCGTACGCTTCTCAACAACAGATTCGGTGACCGATGGATTGGTAGAGGCGGACCAATTCCATGGCCTCCACGCTCTCCTGACCTCAACCCTCTTGACTTAAATGTACGGGGGCATTTGAAAGCTCTTGTCTACGCAACCCCGGTACCAAAGGTAGAGACTCTTCGTGCTCGTATTGTGGACGGCTGTGATACAATACGCCATTCTCCAGGGCTGCATCAGCGCATCAGGGATTCCATGCGACGGAGGGTGGATGCATGTATCCTCGCTAACGGAGGACATTGTGAACATTTCCTGTAACAAAGTGTTTGAAGTTACGCTGGTACGTTCTGTTGCTGTGTGTTTCCATTTCATGATTAATGTGATTTAAAGAGAAGTAATAAAATGAGCTCTAACATGGAAAGTAAGCGTTTCCGAACACATGTCCACATAACATATTTTCTTTCTTTGTGTGTGAGGAATGTTCCCTGAAAGTTTGGCCGTACCTTTTTGTAACACCCTGTATATATATTGTTGTGTTGGCTGAAGAGCCAACACCGTGTTACTAGAGGAGGCAGAAATGCACGCGTTTTAACTCACGCAGACTGGCGTGAGGAGGGAAGAACTATACTGACGTGAGGTCTGGAACATGACAAGGAATTAGAATTCAGAAAACGGACGTTATTAGTTTGATACTTAACTTTAATCCTTTAATGACGAACGTCGCTCTTGACGGTACATGATTCACAATATTATTTGTTCATAATAGTAACTGAATATGGCGCCTTGCTAGGTCGTAGCAAATGACGGAGCTGAAGGCTATGCTAAACTGTCGTCTCGGCAAATGAGAGCGTATGTAGTCAGTGAACCATCGATAGTAAAGTCGGCTGTACGACTGGGGCGAGTGCTAGGGAGTCTCTCTAGACTAGACCTGCCGTGTGGCGGCGCTCGGTCTGCAATCACTGATAGTGGCGACACGCGGGTCCGATGTATACTAACACCTACAAGTGTGGTGTCTGGCGGTGACACCACATATATATACGAGGGCCGTTTGAAAATTCCGTGAAAAGTCCGAGAGATGACACCAACGGCGTGTATCGAGGTCATGTTTAGTTTGTAGCATCTTTGGAACGAACGCACAGCAAGTTTCAGTCATATTGGTATATTTCTTAGTGTTTGGCAATCGTGTGAATCAAGGAAGTCGAGTGATTGTCAAAATATGGACGAAGAGGAATTTCGTGAGGTGATTAAACATTACTTTATGAAAGACAAAACGCCTCAGGAGATTGAAGAGAAGCTTGATAAACATTACGGTGGCTCTGCACCTTCGATTAGAACAGTTTATAAGTGGTTTCAAAATTTTCGGAGTGGCCATATGGCCACAAGTGATGCTGAACGTTCCGGACGCCCTGTGAAGGTTACAACTCCCGAAATCAATGAGAAACTCCAAGATGTAGTGATGGATGACAGAAGAGTTAAGGTGCGTTAGATTGCCAGCGCTATGGACATCTCGAATGAACGGGTACATAATATTTTGTATAAACATTTGGACATGAGAAACCTATCCGCAAGATGGGTTCCGCGATTGCTCAAGCTTAACCAAAAACGGAATCGAGAGATGTGTTGCAAGGATGGTTTGCAGCTGTTCAGGAAGAATCTGCAGGACTAAGGATCGTTTCGTCACTATGTATGAAACATGGGTACATTACTGTACTTCTGAGACCTAACAACAATCTAAACAATGGGTTACCAAGGGAGAATCTGCACCAAAAAAGGCGAAGACCAGTCTTTCGGCCGGAAAGGTTATGGCGACTGTCTTTTGGGATTCGCAACGGATAATGCTCATTGACTATCTGGAAAAGGGTAAAACTATTACAGGTGCATATTATTATCGTTATTGGACCGTGTGAACACCGAGCTGCAAGAAAAACGCCAGCGATTGGACCGCAAAGAAGTCCTTTTCCATCACGACACTGCACCAGCACACAACTCAGCAGTCGTGGTTGCAAAATTAATGGAAATAGGATTCCACTTGTTTCACATCCCCTCTATTCTCTAGACTTGGTTCCCTCGGACTACTACTGGCCATTAAAATTGCTTCACCAAGAAGAAATGCAGATGATGAACGGGTACTCATTGGACAAATATATTATACTAGAACTGACATGTAATTACATTTTCACGCGATTTAGGTGCATAGATCCTGGGAAATCAGTAGCCAGAACAACCACCTCTGGCCGTAATAACGGCCTTGATACGCCTGGGCATTGAGTCAGAGCTTGGATGGCGTGTACAGGTACAGCTACCCATGCAGCTTCAACACGATACCACAGTTCATCAAGAGTAGTGACTGGCGTAGATCTGGAAAATGTGCTGGACAGGGCAGCAGTCGAAAATTTTCTGTACCCAGGAAGGCGCGTACAGGACCTGGAACATGCGGTCGTGCAATATCCTGCTGAAATGTAGGGTTTCGCATTGATCGAATGAAGGGTAGAGCCACGTGTCGTAACACACCTGAAATGTAACGTCCACTGTTCAAAGTGCCGTCAAGGCGAACAAGAGGTGAGCGGGACGTGTAACCAGTGGCACCCCATACCATCACGCCGCGTGTTACGCCAGCATGGCGATGACGAATACACGCTTCCAATGTGCGTTCACCGCGATGTCGCCAAACACGGATGCGACCATCATGACGCTGTAAACAGAACCTGGATTAATACGAGAAAATGACGTTTTGCCATTCGTGCACCCAGGTTCGTCGTTGAGTACACCATCATAGGCGCTCCTGTCTGTGATGCACCGTCAAGGGTAACCGCAGCCATGGTCGCCGAGCTGATAGTCCATGCTGCTGCAAACGTCGTCGAACTGTTTGTACAGATGGTTGTCATCTTGCAAACGTCCCCATCTGTTGACTCAGAGATGAAGACGTGGCTGCACGATCCGTTACAGCCATACTGATAAGATGCCTGTCATCTCGACTGCTAGTGATACGAGGCCGTTGGGATCCAGCACGGCGTTCAGTATTACCCTCCTGAACCCAGCGATTCCATGTTCTGCTAACAGTCATTGGATCTCGACCAACCAGAGCAGCAATGTCGCGATACGATAAACCGCAATCGCGATAGGCTACAATCCGACCTTTATCAACGTCGAAAACGTGATGGTACCCATTTCTCCTTCTTATACGAGGCATCACAACTACGTTTCACCAGGCAACGCCGGTCAACTGCTGTTTGTGCATGAAAAATCGGTTGGAAACTTTCCTCATGTCAGTACGTTGTAGGTGTCGCCACCTGCGCCAATCTTGTGTGAATGCTCTGAAAAGCTAATCATTTACATATCACATCATCTTCTTCCTGTCGGTTAAATTTCGCGGCTGTAGCACGTTATATTCGTGGTGTAGAAATTGTAATGGCCAGTAGTATGTTTGTTCCCGAATTTGAAGAAATGGCTGCCGGGACAAATATTTTATTCAAACGAGGATGTGACTGCAGCAACTAAAAGCTATTTTGCAGACTTGGACAATTGTTATTATTCGGAAGGGATTAACAAATTAAAAAATCGTTGGACGAAGTATATAAGTTTAAAAGGAGACTATGTCGTAAAAATAAAGAAGGTTTACCCCAAAATCGTAAGTAGTTTTTATTTTTGCAGGAACGTTTCAAACGCCTCGTCTTACGATACTCGGGTAATAACGTCAGAATCTACTCATAACATTCCAGTGAAAGTGTACAGAATAAACGGCTACATAGAGTAGGACAGTGGAAAGAGGGGCAGGCGAGAGCAAGCCTCCTTCAGCTTGCTTCGGCTGGACGTAGCATGGCTTGGATGGGAAAAACGTAGCCTGCCCGTTCTGCTGATCAAGTGTGGCAGCTTGCCGGCCGGCTAACAGGCAAGCACTGCCAAGTCAAAAGCGGAGTATGTACATCTGTATCCATCACCTCAACTCAAGTGGGAGACACTAGAGCACCTGCGTTATAGTCCTCACCTCTCGCTATGCGAATATGATGCCTTCGGTATTTTTTTTTTTTTTTTTAAAGGAAAAGAAACACCTAGTAGAGTCGATGATTCCTGTAGGACGAAGATGTGCAGCAGGCAGTTACGGACTTCGTCACGCAGCAGGACACAGTGTTTTACCAATCCGGTATCATTAACCTCGTGCGTCCGTGAGATGATTGGCTCGATGCTTACGGCGATTTATTCTGGTTGGCGTGCCGATTCTGGACCCTACGGCCTTGGAACGGAAACATTTTGATAGCCCCTTATATGAGTATATGCAACACTCCGCCTTGTAATTCCCTGGCTAACTTTAAATATGTCATTCAGCAATTATCTAGTTCATTCAAATAAACCAGTACGGTACAACAAATAACATTACGTCTGTCTCGTACGTATATAAACCAATTTCTGCGTTCACATAGTTTAAATCGAGTCTTCTTTGACCTCAGATTATTTAACCCTCAGAAAATTTACGACTGCCGTACGTTTTAAATACGACGCTCTGTACTTACTTTGGTATGTATCACGTCATTGGCGATCTGATAATTAACTAATGCATAACGTATATATTATGACTTGCTTTGGTTGGTTGGTTGATTCTGGGGAGGGGACCAAACAGCGAGATCATCGGTTCCATTTGATTACAGAAGAATGGGGAAGGAAGTCGGCCGTCCCTTTCAAAGGAACCAACTCGGCATTTGACTGAAGCGATTTAGGGAAATAACGGAAAACCTAAATCAGGATGGCCGGACGTGGGTTTGAACCGTCTCGCTCCCGAACACCTCGCTCGGTGACTTCCTTTGAATAAAATGTGGTGTAGCAAACTTTACGATGGTTTAGTAACAATGTAATATTTTCCCTCTTTAGTGTTCTGGGGTTAATACAGCCGCGATCTCTGGACGTCCTGTGGCAGCTGGTTCGTCGTCAGGACGTCTTGCCCTCCCAGAGCTCACTACTGTAGCCAGGTAGCGCGTTACCCGGAAAGTGGATCTACTGCGTGACGACTCGTAACATTACTCTTGTAGCTCAGTTCTCACCTTCAGCAACATTTGTACATGCCGCTCTAGTCTAATCACATTTTTTTTAAATGAACACACCGCCATTTGACTGTATTGTTGTTTATTTAATTACGACCGAGGTTTCGACCTTTTAGCCATTTTCAAGTGATAACTAAAAGCAAAAATTGCATATAGTAAGACCACGTAAAATTTCAGAAGATATAAAATGTCTTGAACAATTAATGTGAATTCGTGTATAATTACAAAATATGTGCTTACAGTTAATGTCATACACATATATTGCAGGACATCAGGCTCCAAAACGGCCACAAACCAAGAGAGATATTCGTCTCCCACGAAATGTCAGATGTACGAGGGTTACTATTTTTGTAAAAATACAGTTTTCATTCTGCATGCGTGAAAGTTTTACAGTGTGTAGATACATCATTCCCGCTTGTTTTCAAACTTAGTTCAACCTGATCCCGTCAGTGGTGCCGTCACAGCATGGCTTCAAGATGGCTGCTACACTTGACTTTCGTCGGAAGCAACGTGCTGTCACACAATTCCTGTGCTGTGAAAACGAGACAGTGGGAAACATACACAAGAGGTTGAAAAGGTGTATGGAGATGCTGCTGTCGATCGCAGTACAATTAGTCGGTGGGCAAGCAGGTTACGTGATGAGAGCGGGCACGACAATATTGAGGATTGTCCTCGCAGCGGCAGGCCTCGTACTGCACACACTCCAGACAATGTGCAGAGAGTTAACGAATTGGTGACTGCTGACAGACGCATCACAGTGAACGAATTGTCACGCTATGTTGGGATAGGGGAAGGAAGTATTTGCAGAATACTGAAAGTGGTGGCGTTAAAAAAGGTTTGTGGCTGGTGGGTTCCCAGGATGTTGATAGTGGCTCACAAAGACACAAGAAAAATGGTATGCAGCGAACTTTTGGAACAGTACGAGAATGGTGGAGATGAATTTCTTGGAAGAATTGTGACAGGTGATGAAACATGGCTCCATCATTTTTCACCAGAGACGAAGAGGAAATCAATGGAATGGCATCATGCAAATTCACCCAAGAAAAAAAATTCAAAACCACACTTTCTGCTGGAAAAGTTATGGCTACGGCGTTTTTCGATTCCGAAGGACTCTTACCTGTGGACATCATGCCAAGTGGAACCACCATAAATTCTGATGCATATGTGACGACACTGAACTTCTAGCTCGACTGAGTCCGACCACATCGGCAAAAGCAGGATGTTTTGCTGTTGCACCACAATCCACAACCACATGTCAGTCAAAAAATCATGGAAGCGATCACAAAACTCGGATGGACAACACTGAAACACCCGCCTTACAGTCCTGACCTGGCTCCATGCGTTTATCATCTCTTTGGGAAACTGACTCTCTTCGTGGAACAAGGTTTGAAGATGATGACTCCCTTGCGCCCGCTGCCAAACAGTGGCTCCAACAGGTTGGTCCAGAATTTTACCGTGCTGGTATACATGCCCTGGTTCCAAGATGACGTATGGCAGTCGAGAGGGATGGAAATTATGTGGAGAAATGAAAATATTGTTCCTAAAGGATGTATCTACACACTGTAAAACTTTCAAACATGTAGAATAAAAGATGGATCTTAAAAAATTAGTGTGCATTTCTTTTGAAGTGACCCTCGTAAAATCATTGTCTTGTAAAACCATCAGTAAATGATAATGGGAGCACGTCATATTTAATAAAAACAGGTTTACTTGGGTGTATAAAAGATGTCCTTGAGCTGTAATGATAGTGAAATGGGTAATAGAACAACTGAATACTAAAATGACAAATGTTAAAGATATAAGAATATTAAATTAAATATCTTCAGACTATATACAACTATCTTTGGGATGACACTGTGTTCGGTCATCTTTACAGTAAACATGTTTTTTTTTTTTTTTTTTTTTTTTGGTCATCAGTCTACTGACTGGTTTGATGCGGCCCGCCACGAATTCCTTTCCTGTGCTAACCTCTTCATCTCAGAGTAGCACTTGCAACCTACGTCCTCAATTATTTGCTTGACGTATTCCAATCTCTGTCTTCATCTACAGTTTTTGCCCTCTACAGCTCCCTCTAGTACCATGGAAGTCATTCCCTCATGTCTTAGCAGATGTCCTATCATCCTGTCCCTTCTCCTTATCAGTGTTTTCCACATATTCCTTTCCTCTCCGATTCTGCGTAGAATCTCCTCATTCCTTACCTTATCAGTCGACCTAATTTTCAACATTCGTCTATAGCACCACATCTCAAATGCTTCAATTCTCTTCTGTTCCGGATTTTCCACAGTCCTTGTTTCACTACCATACATGTATAAAACAAATTGTCATCATCTGTAAGTGAACCCACATTAATTTGGATGAGGAAGTAAAGTCTAAAAATAACAAATAAAATTCAAAGACAGCTAATCATAAAATAATGTAATAAGTGTAATTGATAATAAAAATACAAAAGTTAACAGTTGTTGTTCAAAATGCGAGGGGGGTGGGGGATGGTAGATGGGAAGTGGTAAATTGATGCTGCAGAGGTGGGTATATGTTGGGGTATGGATGCAGGAATGGATAAAATGACAGCAGGGATATGAGTGAACATTTGATTAAATGTTAACTTCAAAGGACCTACTTATAGGCCAGTGGTTAAAGGCTCCAAAATGGAGGGACGGGGTAACAAAAGGCTTGTGATACATACCGACAAATAAAGCATTAAGTGACGAGGGAGGCGTGGCGGCTGGGTGGGGGAGCATGGTAATCCATTTGATTAGGTTGGTACAGTAATGCTGGCAGAGTGGACGACTGGGGATGAGGGAATGGGAGAGAGACCTGAAGAGACGGGGGGAGGGGGGAGGGCGGGGAGGTGCAAGGTGGATAGAAAACATGAGACTGCAGTCACAGTGCAATATTTATGAAATATCGTAAAAGTAGGAAAATATTAGTATTCATACTGTGCTTATGGAAATGTAAATTACCTTGTAGGAGGAAATAAAACTAAGGTGCCTTACGATCAGCATACTCGCACCTTCAGTACAGTGTGCAATGAAACCTCACTACTACGTGTGTGTGTGTGAGCTTCTGCGACGCATCTCGGCCGTCCGAATGTCATCTGATAAATGCGCCGATTCTGGTGCCGGAGAAAACCAGTTTCGCCGTTTCGTCTCCTCCGCAGCGCAAGGACACGAGGGCCGGTGTGACGAAATGCGTGACAGAGGAAGAAGCGGCTAAGATGAAAGGCGGGGGGCGGGAGGGAAGGGGTGGGGGCGACTTCCAGCGCCCGGAGGTGACAAACAGGCCGGCCGCGAGGTCGCCGGGCCAGATAGCGCCTGCAGCGGCCGTTTGCGTCAGCGGGGGGCACGGTGGGGGTCCGCGCGATCGCAGGGGGGCAGGGGGTCCGTCCCCCGTCATTCGCTGCCTGCTGGCACCGCCCTGTCGCTTTCCCCCTCCGTCTGTCCAGTTCAGCGGGACGATAGTCCGCCGACTCCGGCCTCCAGGAAAACTCTCTCAGCGAGAATCCCAGGAAGTCAACAGAGGGCCGGCTGTTTCCCTACTGCGGCAGGAGGTCCCAGAATTCCAATGTAAAACGGCTGCATCTCACCGGGAAATCAGTGACGTGATCTCGGAAAAACTGCGCAGAGTGTGACGTCACATCCGACTATTTCGCCAATCCCGACACGAGCGCCGGCCGCTGAGACCGAGCGGTTCTAGGCGCTTCAGTCTGGAACCGCGCGACCGCTACGGTCGGTGGTTCGAATCCTGCCTCGGGCATGGTTGTGTGTGATGTCCTTAGGTTAGTTAGGTTTAAGTAGTTCTAAGTTGTAGGGGACTGATGACCTCAGATGTTAAGTCCCATAGTGCTCAGAGCCATTTGAACCGAAACGAGCTGCTCATTCCAGATACTCTTGTTTTCTATTTCATGTCTTAAAGTCTTTTTCGTGTTTTTTTTTTTTTTCGAAACAAGCACTCTGTTACATAATTTATCAGTCACCTACACTACTCGCCATTAAAATTGCTACACCACGAACATGACGTGCTAAAGACGTGAAATTTAACCGACAGGAAGAAAATGCTGTGATATGCAAATTATGAGCTTTTCAGAGCATTCACACAAGGTTGGCGCCGGTGGTGACACTTACAACGTGCTGACATGAGGAAAGTTTCCAACCGATTCCTCATACACAAACAGCAGCTGACCGGCGTTACCGGGTGAAACGTATAAGGAGGAGAAATGCGTACCATCACGTTTCCTACTTTCATAAAGGTCGGATTGTAGCCTATCGCGATTGCGGTTTATCGTATCGTGACATTGCTGCTCGCATTGGTCGAGATCCAATGAGTGTTAGCAGAATATGGAATCGGTGGGTTCAGGAGGGTAATACGGAACGCCGGGCTGAATCCCAACGACCTCGTATCACTAGCAGTCGAGATGACAGGCATCTTATCCGCATGGCTGTAACGGATCGTGCAGCCACGTCTCGATCCCACGATCCCTGAGTCAACAGGTGGGGACGTTTGCAAGACAACAACCATCTACACGAACAGTTCGACGACGTTTGCAGCGGCATGGACTATGAACACGGAGGCCACGGCTGCGGTTACCCTTGACGCTGCGTGTACTCAACGACGAACCTGGGTGCACGAATGGCAAAACGTCATTGTTTCGGATGAATCCATGTTCTGTTCACAGCATCACGATTGTCGCATCCGTGTTTAGTGACATCGCGGTGAACGCACATTGGAAACGTGTATTCGTCATCGCCATACTGGCGTATCACCCGGCGTGATGGTATGGGGTGCCATTGGTTACACGTCTCGGTCACCTCTTGTTCGCACTGACGGCACTTTGAACAATGGACGTTACATTTCGGATGTGGTACGACCCGTGGCTCTACCATTCACTCCATCCCTGGGAAACCCTACATTTCAGCAGGATAATGCATGACCGCATGTCGGACGTCCTGTAGGGGCCTTTTTGGATACAGAAAAAGGTTCGACCGCTCTCGTGACCAGCACATTCTCCAGATCTGTCACCAATTGGAAACATCTGCTCAATGGTGACCGAGCAACTGGCTCGTCACAATACGCCAGTCACTACTCTTGATGATCTGTGGTATCATGTTGAAGCTGCATGGGCAGCTGTACCTGTGCACGCCATCCAAGCTCTGTTTGACTCAATGCCCAGGCGTATCAAGGCCGTTATTACTGCCAGATGTGGTTGTTCTGGGTACTGATTTATCAGGACCTATGCACCCAAATTGCGTGAAAATCTAATCACTTGTCAGTTCTAGTATATTTAACCATTGAATACCCGTTTATCTTCTATATTTCTTCTCAGTGTAGCAATTTTAATGGCCTGTAGTGTAGTACATATTGGAGGCATACAGCGCGCTGTCCGATCCACAGGTCTCTGAGGTCGCGGCTGGAGCGGCTGGAGGCGATGTCGCGCGCCGCGGACAGCCTGGAGGCGCTCAACAAGGCCAGCGGCGGCGCGGGCGGGGGCGGCGCGGGGGCGGCGCCGGGGGTGGAGGTGCCGCTGCGCACGGCCACGGTGGGGCGCACGGCGACGCTGACGCGCGCCGCAGCCGCCGCGTCGCTGGTGGCCGCCGAGACGCCGCTGCTCGGCGCCCCCAACGGCGACGCCGCCTCCGACCACTATGGCCGCGTCGACATCACCTGCTGGCTGCCCGAGCGACGCCGCCCGCCCAGCACCGCCGGCCGCAAGCTCTTCTAGCAGGTAGGCCTCCGTCCGACGGCTTCTGCCTACCCAGCCACGGAGCAGTCACACAGTTTTTTATCCTCGAAAAAACAAAGTTACGTACTTGACGTTTCGTTTCTTTGCAAGTACGTGTCCGTCGTTCCGGTACACAATTAAACTAACGCGTCCCTTTTCCCTACCACGGCGACAGAGGAGCCGAAACGATGTTTGCCAAGAAGTTAACAAGCTGCTTTTTTTTCAACAATTCTTTATTGAAAATAATGAGAATTCCACACGCGAAAGAATGTTGTTTTATCTACAGACCCTATTTTTCCACGTAATCTCCACACCGTTCAATGGGCTTCCTCCAGAGGGAACAAGGGCGTGTATGTTCCATCGGTACCAGTCTCTCTCCTGTCCTCAAAACGTCTTTCACGAATGGCAACCCTTAATGGCCCAAACAAGTGGAAGTCCGAGGGGGCTAGGTCAGGACTGTCAGCTGTGAAAGCCGTGGATGGTCTCTCCACCGAACCGCGTTCTGATGACCTCACCCTCCGTGCCCAGCGACTAACTGTCCTTTTGTGAATATTCCCCAGATTTTCTTTCTTTGCAGTGAGAAATTCAATGCCGGCAGGTTGCTTGTAAAGTACGTCAGCTACACACGCCATTTTGAAATTGTCCTGCAGCTATGCTATCTGTCGAAAGTGACGGAAACTACGTCCGCTCACTCAGGAGACTTCAAATAATACACTACAGGCCATTAAAATTGCTACACTGAGAAGGAATGCACATGATAAAAGGGTATTCATTGGACAAACATATTATACTAGAACTGACATGTGATAAATTTTCACGTAATTTGGGTGCATAGATCCTGAGAAATCAGTACCCAGAACAATCACCTCTGGCAGTAATAACGGCCTTGATACGTCTGGGCATTGAGTCAAACAGAGCTTGGATGGCGTGTAGAGGTACAGCTGCCCATGCAGCTTCAACACGATATCACATTTCATCAAGAGTAGAGACTGGCGTATGGTGACGAGCCAGTTGCTCGGCCACCATTGACCAGACGTTTTCAGTTGGTGAGAGATCTGGAGAATGTGCTGGACAGGGCAGCAGTCGAACATTTTCTGTATCCAAAAAGGCCCCTACAGGACGTCCGACATGCGGTCATGCATTATCCTGCTGAAATGTAGCGTTTCCGAGGGATGGAATTAATGGTAGACATTTTCTGTAGGACCCGCAACATGCGGTCGTGCATTATCCTGCTGAAATGTAGAGTTTTGCAGGAATCGAATGAAGGGTAGAGGCACGGGTCGTAACACATCTGAAATGTAACGTCCATTGTTCAAAGTGCCGTCAACGCGAACACGAGGTGACCGAGGCGTGTAACCAATGGCACCCCATACCATCACGCTTAGTGATACTCCAGTATCACGTTGACGAATACACGCTTCTAATGTGCGTTCACCGCGATGTCGCCAAACACGGATGCGACCATCCTGATGCTGTAAACACAACCTGGATTCATCCGAAAAATGACGTTTTGCCATTCATGCACCCAGGTTCGTCGTTGAGTACACCATCGCAGGTGCTCCTGTCTGTGATGCAGCGTCAAGGGTAACCGTAGCCATGCTGTCCGAGCTGATAGTCCATGCTGCTGCAAACGTCGTCGAACTGTTCGTGCAGATGGTTGTTGTCTTCAAAACGTCCCCATCTGTTGACTCAGGGATCGAGACGAGGCTGCACGATCCGTTACATCCATGAGGACAAGATGCCTGTCATCGCGACTGGTAGTGAAACGAGGCCGTTGGGATCCAGCACGGCGTTCCGTATTACCCTGCTGAATCCACCGATTCCATATTCTGCTAACAGTCATCGGATCTCGACCAACGCGAGCAGCAATGTCGCGATATAACAAACCACAATCGCGATAGGCTACAATCCGACCTTTATCAAAGTCGGAAACGTGATGGTACGCATTTCTCCTCCTTACACGAAGCATCACAACAACGTTTCAGCAGGCAACGCCGGTCAACTGTTGTTTGTGTATGAGAAATTAGTTGGAAACTTTCCTCATGTCAGCACGTTGTAGGTGTAGCCACCGGCGCCAACCTTGTGTGAATGCTCTGAAAAGCTAATCATTTGCATATCGCAGCATCTTATTCCTGTCCGTTAAATTTCGCATCTGTAGCAGGTCATCTTCGTGGCCATTTTAATGGCCATAGTGTACATACGTTAACGTTTCACATTCGTACTCTATTTTCAGCTGCGAAAAAAAAATGCGCTGCATTACTTTCTGGGCAACCCTCGTGTATACAAACTTATCACGGGAATGGGCAATGTTGTTTCGGCTCGTCTATTGGCGTGAACTGTGACGAGATCATTTTAGTGCTGTGCCGGTTGGCACGTCTTTGCCTATCGATAGGTTTGTGGCGGTCGATAGGCTACCCGGTCGCGCATCGCTGGGAGTGCGGCTGCAGCAGCGAGGACGGTTGTTACGTGTGGGACAGCGGAGCGACAACAAGCAAGTGCGTGTTGTATGTGGGCCGGGACGTAACAGAACGTGTATGTAATAAGTGGAGCTAGGGCAGTCGGTGTTCTGCAAAAGATGTGGCAGTCTGCTGAGATTACTGCGCTTAAGTTTGTGGAAACTTTGAGTCGCCGCCTCCAGAGAGGATCGAGGCCCGTATAGAACGGACTTAGTGGTAAGTCGCTTTTGATGGAACGTGGCAGATGGGAGTAGCTTCCTGTTCTTTAGTACGGATGGGTTGGGTTAAGGGACTGTTACGTGATAAGCCTTCTGAGTTATTTATTGAAGGGAATTAGCTCGTCTGAACTGACATCACTCTGTTGGTCCATCATGGACAGGGGACATCGGCTGGTTAATGAAATTCACCAACAGCCGTGTATTTAAGATGTTATTTTATTTTATTTTGAAGGCTACCAGTTTCAGAAAGTCACTATGCCATCTTCAGGCCCAAATAAACGAAAATGTCATATAGAGCCATAAATCTCTGGATGTCGTGAATTAAACCGTTACACTAATACTTCATTCTTAAACCTGATAGCAGCTGAGCACACCTGCAATCCAAGAATGTGGTCGGAGATAGTCTCCCAAAAAAGGGGACTATCTCTGATCACGTTCTTGGGCTGCAACGGTTGAATTCACGACATCCAGAGATTTATGGCTCTGTACGACATTTTAGTTTGTTTGGAAAGATGCATGTTGGGCTTGTAGATGGGATAGTGGAAAGCTGAGAATGGTAGCCTTCAAAATTAAATAAAATACTATCTTAAATACACGGCTGTTGGTGAATTTAATTGACACTGACTGCCATTCATTGTTTTTTGTCACTGTGTTTTGCCGCAAACTCGCGGCGGGATAGTTGGTCTTTGCCTTGCGGGCCTTTAAGCATCGTAGAACTAATGTAACTGAACAGACGTTATTGGTGATTGTTTGCCTATCGGATTATTGCGTATACTGTGGTGCGAGTATAAAGTCAACAGTACGGCGATGTAGGGATAGGATTATAGCGAATTTTTGTATCAAATCATTTTTGCTTAACTGTGGAGTACTAACTGTGTCATCGGACCTCACGTGCCTTTTTCTGTACTTTTCTGGGCAGCAGAAGCTGTACCGTGTAGCATCTTTGTTTCAGACGAGGCTCAGATGCGATAACTACCTTATCTGTGTGGACAGTAAACAGAAAGCCCCAAACGAGTACCGGCGGTTGGATGATTAGAAATGTACCATGCAACTGCATGAGCTACTTCACCAAGTTATGTAAATGTTTGTTTTTATGTCCTAAATTAATGTGCTTTTAAATTTATTAATGAGTGAATTAGATTGTAGTTCTTGATTTTACTAACGCCGTTGTGAGTTTCGGATTTTAGTCATGCTGTTCCTGGTACTAAGTAAAAATTTTCAAATAAGAGTGCAGGAGTTCCTCTGTAGAAAATTATAATACAGACATGTATGCACGTACAACGACTGGGAGTACATGAAAAATTCACGCAAAAATCTGATCTGGGCTTGTTTTGGAGCCATGTGTACCCAGTTAATATTAAGGAGCTGTTATAGCTATGAAATGTGGGATAACTTTATGTCTAGAAATCCCATGTGGTGCTGCTTTCGAATTTAAGCAGAGTTGAAGTAGCATGGACTTTACTGTGTTGTTGCCCATAAACTGTTCCTGCTCCGGAATCTAATCATATTATGTTTTCTGTGAAGGTTTCGTTACAATAGAATTGGTAACGTACCAGATAAATGTAATATTAATGTTTTAATAAATGTGACTCTGTACTCATTGCACATGTTTAATTTGAGCAGTTGAAGTTTCACGGCACATTGTGTACGAAGACTGCAGACGCGTACCTCAAAACAAACAAATCATTAATTAGCTAACTTTATTCTTCTGATGCGACAGTTGAAACTATCAGAGAGCCTGTTCTCTAAATCCAATTTTAAACGAGCGTCATCCTTGTATCATCGGACTACTCATTGCTAAAGAGTTATCTCGTTAATTACAGAAAAAATGAAACGAAAGGACTGTAAGGCAGTCAGAGTGACCGAAACTGAATTAGCACAACCAAATCTGAACAGTGCTGTCGCCGTCTACTGTAACACGCCCCCTCCACTTTCATTCATTCCCTCCCTCCTCTGCGTTACCACAGACAAAATGTAACTGTTCCCATTTGTACTCGAAATAACGGACGAGCGAGGGGTCTCTGTGTATTCCACAGCATCGAGGTACAGCACTGAGATTCTGCAATGATTCACCAATCTGATGTCGTCGTACCCATATCGCGAACCCGTTGTTCTTGAGGTTAGGCTCAAGGCACTCGTGGGATGACTACGGCTCTCAGTTCTGTGAAGTAATCTGCCAAGTTTCAATTCGGGACCCCAGTAGCTTTCTTATTTGTATCACGAATTACATCGCAGACAAAGCATCAAAGGCCGGCCGATGTGGCCTGTGGTTCTAGACGCTTCAGTCTGGAACCGCATGACTGCTACGGTCGCAGCTTCGAATCCTGAATTGGGCATGGATGTGTGTGATGTCCTTAGCTTAGTTAGGCCTAAGTAGTTCTAAGTTCTAGGGGACTGATGACCACAGATGTTAAGTCCCATAGTGCTCAAGGCCATTTGAACCATTTGAAAGCGTCAAACTGCTGACAAGTTACGCCGCACGTATCACAGTCCATATTAGAAACAATAATGAGTTTTGTATACAAAGTGTACTGGAGAAACTAGCTTCACACCTTAAGTCTAATCTTCTCTGCTTTACCCCAAGAGCCGCTGTTGTTTAATACCGTGGGTTTGAAAAAAAAAAACTCCCAGTTTCAACGTGTCCTAGAATCTGTACAAAGCGACATACACTATTCTAGTTTCTGGTGTCTGATTCATCAACTCTCCAAGTTCGGCTCCCCAGCACTTGGCAGGTCTGCTTGACCTTGAGACTGCACCAGTGCTGTTTTTTTTTCTTCTCTGTTCCCTCAGTCCAGTCCAGGTGTCCGTGCAGTACAGTTCAGAGCAACTCAGCAAAAATGTGTACTCCGCAACAGAAAGCGCAGTGTGTTATTTGGCTTGTGAAAACTAAGTCAGTTATAACAGTGTAACATAATTTTAGACGTTAGTATGGTGGTGAACCACCTACAGCAAAAACTATCTGACACTGACTAAAGTCTTTCAAGGAAACCGGTAGTGTTTTAGAAGCAAAATCGCTAGTTAAACAGAGAACTTCTAAAGATGTTGTTAAACAATCCGTGTTTCGTGTGTTCAGAGCACGAAAAAGTCATTGGCCAGACGTAGTCTACAATTATGTGTGCCTAAAGATACTGTGCATGATGTTGCGCGTAAAAGACTTAAGTTGCGCCCCTACAAATTGCAACTGTTAAATAAACTAAAACCTACTGATAAAATCTAAAGGTATGAGTTTGCTGTCCATTGATTTTCTACACAGAATTGATGATGATGTCAACTTCTTTTTAGAAAGATTCTCTTTAAAGATGAGGCAGCATTTCATGTCAGTGGAACAGTAAATCGTCATAACTACAGAATTTGGGGAGGCAGAGCACCCACATGAAGTTATTCAGTATCAACGTGACTCTCCCGAAGTTAATGGTTAATGCCAGGTGCGGTCTGATGGTGTGACTGATCCCTTCATTTCTGTAGAGGAAACAATAAATGGGGACGTTTACTGTGAGTCTGGAACCCCGCGACTGCTACGGTCGTAGGTTCGAATCCTGCCTCGGGCATGGATGTGTGTGATGTCCTTAGCTTAATTAGGTTTAAGTAGTTCTAAGTTCTAGGGGCCTGATGATCTGCCTCTCACACCACTCATTACGTTATACCTCAGCTAATGCAATCCCAGGCAAGCTATGGTGTAGATCTTAGGGTGAGATACCATGGTTTCTAAAGCCAGCAATGGCACAGAGCTTACTGCAGCGCCCGTGGCGAATTGTTTCTCCCGCCTGTCACGAGCGGTCTTTTTGTTTACACGTCGGCGCTGCAATTTGGTGCGTTGTGAGAGATGGCTGCTGATCATCGAGGGCTTCATTCTCTACTACCAGATCGCAAGGAAATAGCATAGAATTATTTCAGTATGTTTTTCTCCAATAATTCACGATATGTATGACTCTATCTTTGATTTACTTTTGCATATTCTAATCAGGCAAAGAACATGATTCAGAAAAACTGCAGGACCAAAGGAAATACTATTACATAATCTAAGGTACACTTTTTTCTTATTTCGAGTCAAGCCTCTATGGACTGCGTGGTAACAACCAGTTTCATTTTAATGTTTAGGTCTCGTTCTTGTTCCAGCTTTGACTTCCTGCCAGTATCTTCCGAGCCCACCAAGAAGTGCCTGTTTGCCTGTTTATGCTCTTGAAAGTTCTCTCCATCTTTTGGACGTTGATGACAATTTTAAAACCTTGGTAGTTGTTCCCCAATCTTTCAAATTTGTTCCTGTCAGGAATTTCTCTCTCTGAGATACGAATCTGCCTAAGATCTTTTTCACATTCTTCGAACCACATCGGCCTTTTTTTTCTTAGATTGGATGAAACTACATTTCTTTTTGTTAGTCGATCACTATCCATCCTCGTGAGATGACCATAAAATAACATTCGTCTCTTCTTAATGGATGCTGTGATATGTTCTGTCTGTCTGTGCTGAGAGCCATTTTTTGCCGAATAACTTCAAAAAAATATTTTTTTTCGTTCATCACATCGTAATTATTCACTATCGGAACGATGTTCATTGGAAAAGTTTATCTATTCACTTTCTTATTTATGCACAGTGCACGACCTTTTCTTTGTCGAGCTATTGTAAAACCTAAGTACCTTCTCGAATACAGACATCCATTTCGCCTCATTTGCCACTGTTCATCAACCCACCTATTACCTAGGATTTTCTTTAATATCCTACGCTCCTACTTTTCCAGCCGCTCAGCTTGACCTTGTCTATTCATGGTCAAAGTTTCAGACGAATATAAGCCCTCAGGTTTTACAACTGTAGTCTGACGTCGGAACTTTGTCCCTAAAGTCATACACTTTTTGCTACAGGTATTCTTTGTCAGTTGGTATGCCTGGTCTAACTTCCTCATCCTCAGATAAATTCTTCTTCTTCTAATCCATTTTCCTGGATGACTTCACAGAGATACCTGAAATTCTTAATTTGTCCGATTTTTCCCGGATTGGTGATGGTCCTTTCAGGTCCATGACAGATATTCGTCATATATGTTATCTGGAGTCCAACTTTTTCAGAAATTTCTGACAGCCTATTGATCTTGTTGACCGCTGAGTCTATGTTGTTTGCAAAAATGGCCAGGTCATTCGCAAAGGCCAAGCAGTCGATGTACACCCATTTGTTCGAAGGACTAAGTCTGTACCACTCTTCATTTGTTTCTTCTTGGACTAACAACTTTCTCCTCTCTCGAATGACCTTTTCCAAGACACAGTTGAAAAGTAGTGGGGATAGCTCATTCCTTGTCTTACACCCGTTCTGATTGTAAAGGGTTCCGAAATCTCATCCATAAATTTTATTTTGACACTGTGTCAGTGAGAGTTTGTTTGATCAACTTTCCTGGTGTATCATCCACCCCAAACGCTTCCAAAATATTCATTAATGCCTCTTGGTCGATAGTCATATGCCTTCTGAAAATCAACAAACACGACCACGTAGTTATTTCCTCCAGTTTTCTTGTACCTGATGATGTTCTTCAGATTAAAGATCTGTTCTGGGCAAGAACGGTCCTTTCGGAAACCAGCTTGATATTCCACAGTCAGTTGATCAAGATGACCTTCTATTCTGTTCTGTATTGCTTTGGAGAGAATCTTATATGGATTAGATACTAATGAGATTCCCCTATCGTTATTGACATTATTTTTATCGCCTTTTTTGAGTAGAGGATGGATTAAAGCTGACTGCCATTTAGTTGGTATCGTCCAAGTTCTCCAGATTCCTCAAAAAGTTGGACTAGTACATCTAGAGTTTCATTATTTGCCAGCTTCAGTGGTTCTGCTACCATTGAATCCTCTCCAGCTGCCTTATTATTCTTAAGGTTGTTGATGATCTCTTTGATCTCCTCTTTACCAGGTGTAGATGAGTTGAGTAGTTTGTGGATCGGGGCACATACAGGGAATCTTCCTTGCGGTTCTACACCATTAAGTAGGTTTTCAAAATAACGAGACATGATCGTGCAGTTTTCTTTGTTGGTCAGACCGAGCCTTAAATTTACGTCTCTGAAACAAAGACTAGAGGCTTGGTACCCATTCAAATTCAACTTGAACGACTGATAGAAGTCTCTGGATTTGTTTTTCCGTAAATCCTGATCAATCTGTTATAACTGCTATTTCTCATACAATCGCTTAGCCCTTCGTAAAGTTCTGGCTGCATATTTTCGGACTTCACGGAATACATTAAAATCTTCAGGTCTCCTGGTCGAGTTCCACTCCTTCCAGGCATTTGTTCTTTGGGCCACCACCTGATCGCACATCTCATTCCATCATCTATGCTTTCTCTTTTTAGCTGTCGGGATTGCAGTATTAGCTGCTTGTTGGATCTTGAAAGCGATGTCCGTCCATTTATGAGATTCAAATGTCGATTTTTGGTGGTATTGTTCCAATACGTTTTGACTGATTTTGAGCTTCGCAACGTCATATTTACGAATTTTATTTCCGGTTTTCATGGCCTTATTGAGACGGATGAAATTCATTTTGATCTTGAAGAGGTAATGATCCGAGTCAAACCGAACACCTCTCTGTACTTTAACATTCATTATTTCCTTAATTCCACTCCTAGAGAGTGTTACATTGTTACATAATCAATCTGTTTCTCTCCACACACATTTACTGGTGATCACCAAGTCTTCTGTTTAATTGTATTGTGTTTGTAAAATGGTATCATTATCTGAAGAATGAAAGATCGACACAGATTGACGAGTCTTATACTGTTTCGGTTAGTCATATTGTAAGCAGTATAATTCCGAGTTGTTTATCTGAATTGCGGTTTTATTCCCAGCTGAGTGTTAAAGTCACCTAGCAGGATCTTTATGTTCATAGATGCTATTTTCACTAACTGTTATTCAAGAAGGTCCCAGAACTGTTCAACTTTCTCGGGATTACGTCTGTTGTTTTCACTGATTGGTGCATGCGCATTGATCAGTGTGTTTCCATTGTTACCATAGCTGATAGTTAAGATAGAAAGTCTCTCAGAACGGCTGAAGAACTCCACGATTGAGCTGACAACCTCCTTAGGAACAACAAAAGCTATGCCAAGTACAGGCATGTTCTTACCTATTTTGACTGCCCTTTTGCCTTTATAAATCCTGTAAAATGGTTCAAATGGCTCTGAGCACTATGGGACTTAACTTCTGAGGTCATCAGTCTCCTAGAACTTAGAACTACTTACATCTAACTAACTTAAAAACATCACACACATCCATGCCCGAGGCAGGATTCGAACCTGCGACCGTAGCGGTCACGCAGTTCCATACTGTAGCGCCCAGAACCGCTCGGCCACTCCGGCAGGCTAAAACCTGTAACCTGAACAATTTGTAAATATAAATTTCACTATTTCCTCCATGCTGACTTCCACATCTATCTGCAAACTCTTCAAGCCAGTGTGAACTGCATGGTATTTACGACTATACTGAGGCAAGCTCCTACGGGTTGTAGAAGATATTTATTAAGAAGAGTTTTGAGGAGGGATCTATGTCCGGAAATGTACAGTTGGAATGTAAAATAAGTTTCAGGCTCAGATCATTTTCAAATCTCCCACGAGACATTCTCGATGCATTCGTTTGCAGCTGTATCATTACGTACCGTACCTCGATGCTGAAGATTACACATGACGCGTGGCAGCAAGTTGGAAACCCACTTGACGCCCATTGGGTATTTTCAACGTTTTGACATTCTAATCAGACTTCGTATCTTGTATTCATTTTTATGGACGGCATGCGCCGCGACCAGTTTCTACAATCTGGAGGTGCCTACCACAGGCGAAACCCATCATTGAAATTTGAAAATAAAAACCTCCTGAGCCAAGACTGTATTTTTATTTGAAATCTTACACTGGATGCTGTTTCATCCGCAACGACGGAAGATTTGAAAGTGATCCAATCTCCAACCTTGTTTCACATCCAAACAGTACATTTACGGGTGTGTGTTCCTCGTCAAATCCTTATCCACCAAGACCTCTCTACAACATATAGAAGCCTGTAATAAGAACTGCGAGACACCCAGTATATGTCGCGAACAGGAGTGGACCTAGCACAGTGCCTTGAGGGACGCCAGACACTGCCTGCGATGGCCCTGCGCAAAGTTCTGCCTGCTAGGGAATATTCTGTCTAGTAGCCTATATGTTCACACATTCGGTATGCGGATGTTTTCTTTTCTAGGCGATGGTGAGAACTCTACTGAAGGTTTTCTGCAATTCAAGAATAATCGTGTCACTCTGGACTCTGCTCCCTTCTGCTCTATGGAGCAGTAACGCCTCTCTTGTCGTGGTAACCACAGAGAAGAAAGATTGCGTTACATCGCAAAAAGTATCGAGTTTCCTTACTTCGCATCTAAGAACGCCACTAAACACATATGCCCCAGGCCCGCCGCATCACGACATAACTTTCGTAACAGGGCAAAACAGCTACTTATCGAGTTGCTATCGTACAGACTGTCCGGGAAAACGGGCCGCTATAGTGAGGGAGTCCTAATTTCTGATATCTTGTTGTCACGATGCCTGCACGGGGACAGCGGTGAGATGGCTGCGTCAGACGCCGGGAATACGTCCAACTTTTTTACACAACGTTATTGGCGAAACCAGTGCCGAAGCGAACGCTGCGTGACTTTGCAATCACAGCCGATCCGCCCCTTCGTCTCACTTTCTGGTCAGTCAACTGATCGTTCAAAGTTGTTTGACATATACGGGCAGTGAGAGGTCCTGACGATAAAGTCAGAGGTGGCTACGGAAAGTGGCTAGAGAAAAATCAGCCAGTGAATTACCGGTCGGAAATGTACAGCCATTGGGCCACGTCATACAACAGCACGCAGCTGGCGGTGAGCCCGTATATGTAAATGTGCGTTTATGCATACTTGCTCCAGTTGGTACATGCTACGTCCAAATATGAAGTAAGTCGTAAAATTACTGTAGGCTATATACACCACTGGCCATTAAAATTGCTACACCACGAAGATGACGTGTTACAGACGCGAAATTTAACCGACAGGAAGAAGATGCTGTGATATACAAATGATTACCTTTCCAGAGCATTCACACAAGGTTCGCGCCGCTGGCGACACATACATCGTGCTGACATGAGGAAAGTTTCCAACCATTTCTCATACATAAACAGCAGTTGACCGGCGTTGCCTGGTGAAACGTTGTTGTGATGCCTCACGTAAGGAGGAGAAATGCGTACCATCACGTTTCCTACTTTCATAAAGGTCGGATTATAGCCTATCGCGATAGTGGTTTATCGTATCGCGACATTGCTGCTCGCGTTGGTCGAGATCCAATGACTGTTAGCAGTTGGTCGAGATCCAATGACTGACTGTTAGAATAGTTGGGTTCTGGAGGGTAATACGGAACGCCGTGATGGATCCCAACGGCCTCGTATCACTAGCAGTCGAGATGACAGGCATCTTATCCGCATGGCTGTAACGGATCGTGCAGCCATGTCTCGATCCCTGAGTCAGCAGATGGGAACGTTTGCAAGACAACAAGCATCTGCACTAACACTTCGACGACGTTTGCAGCAGCACGGACTTTCAGCTCGGAGACCATGGCTGCGGTTACTTTTGCCACTGCATCACAGTCAGGATCGCCTGCGATGGTGTACTCAAAGACGAACCTGGGTGCACGAATGGCAAAACGTGTTACGACCTGTGGCTGTACCCTTCATTCGATCCCTGCGAAACCCTACATTAAATGTTAGACTGCTGCCCTGGCTAGCACATTCTCGATATCATTCACCAATTGAAAACGTCTGGTCAGTGGTGGCCGAGCAACTGACTCGTTACAATACGTCAGTCACTACTCTTGATAAACTGTGGTATCGTGTTGATGCTGCATGGGCAGCTGTACCTGTACACGCCATCCAAGTTCTTACTCAATGCCCAGGCGTACCAAGGCCGTTATTACGGCCAGAGATGGTTGTTCTGGGTACTGATTTATCAGGATCTACGCACCCAAATTGCGTGAAAATATAATCACATGTCAGTTCTAGTATAATATATTTGTCCAATGAATACCCGTTTATCATCTGCACTTCTTCTTGGTGTAGCAGTTTTAATGGCCAGTAGTGTAGTTTAAACCTGACAGTGTAAGCCAGACAAACGTTAAATTCGTTTCTGCCTTTCGTATCGAGAGACGCTGTTAGTGTAAGAACTACATCTTAAAACATAACATTAAAATCAAACAAACCCATAATACAAAAAGTGTATGTAGTTGTGTTTACCTACAACATAGCTGACGTACAAAGAAATACAATATAATATTCATGGGGTGGACAAAAATATAGGAACACAAAAAACGCAACACATTAATATGCCTGATACGAAATAGGAAAACCGTTCAGATGAGCTTAGAGCCGTCTGGGAATTGATAAATACAGGCCCTGTATGGCCTTCAACGGAATCTTATACCATTATTCCTGCAAAAGAGTGGCACGTTCAGGAACCGCTGATATGGGTCACCAGCGATCACGCACCCTTTTCTCCAAAGCAGACCACGAAGGCTCAATAATATTGAGATATGGTTACTGTAGTGGCCAATTGACATGTGACAATTCATCCTCGTGCTCTCAAAACCAGTCCTGGACAGTAGGAGCTGTGTGTACAGGGTCCCTGCCGACTTGGAACACAGCATCAGCATTGTACCGTGGGATGGGCCTAATCAACCAGACTGGTCGCATAATCCTTGGTAGTAATGCCACATTGCAGAGTAACCGTGAGACCCAGGGAATACCACGACATGGCTGCCCAAATAATCACCGAACCACCGCCATGTTTCGCTTCTGGGGCGTAAAACCGCCCAGAAGTTGGATACAGGGTGTAACACCATTCATCCGACCAAACGGTTTTTTGCTATTGCCCTACAGTCCAGGTGTTATGGCTTCGATACTCTGCAAATCACATTTAAGTTCCTGGCAGAGAGTTAATCGAACCACCTTCACAATTCTCTATTATTCCAATCTCGTATAGCCTGCGAGCTCTGATTTCCCTTATTTTATCTTGGTGATCGTTCCTCCCCATGTCGGTCGGTCTCAACAAAATATTTTCGCATTCTGAGGAGAAAGTTGGTGATTGGAATTTCGTGAGCAGATTCCGTCGCAACAAAAAACGCCTTTCTTTTAATGATGTCCAGCCCAAATCCTGTATCATTTCTGTGACACTCTCTCCCATATTTCGCGATAATACAAAACGTGCTGCCTTTCTTTGAAGTTTTTTGATGTACTCCGTCACTCCTATCTGGTAAGGATCCCACACCGCGTAGCAGTATTCTAAAAGAGGACGGACAAGCTTAGTGTAGGCAGTCTCCTTAGTAGATCTGTTACATTTTCTTAAGTGTTCTGCCAATAAAATGCTGTCTTTGGTTAGCCTTCCCCACAACATTTTCTGTGTGTTTCTTTCAATTTAAGTTGTTCGTAATTGTAATACCTAGGTATTTAGTTGAATTTACGGCTTTTAGATTAGGCTCATTTATTGTGTAACTGAAATTTAACGAGTTCCTATTAGCACTCATATGGATGACCTCACACTTTTCGTTATTTAAGGTCAACTGCCACTTTCGCACCATTCAGATATCTTTTCTAAATCGTTTTGCAGTTTGTTTTGATCTTCTGATGACTTTATTAATCGATAAACGACAGCGTCATTAGCAAACAACCGGAAACGGCTGCTCAGATTGTCTCCAAAATCGTTTATATAGATAAGGGACAGCAAAGGGCCTATAGCACTACCTTGTGGAACGCCTGAAATCACTTCAGTTTTACTCGATGACTTTCCGTCAGTTATTACGAACTGTGACCTCTCTGACAGGAAATCACAAATCCAGTCACATAACTGAGACGATATTCCATAAGCACGCAATTTCACTACGAGCCGCTTGTATGGTACAGTGTCAAAAGCCTTCGGAAAATCCAGAAATACGGAATCGATCTGAAATCGCTTGTCAACAAAGCTCAACACTTCATGTGAATAAAGAGATAGTTGTGTTTCACAGGAACCACGTTTTCCAGTTGGGGCATTTGCAAACACTGATGATTAGTTTTCGAATGTCAGCTCTCCCTGTAGACCGCTGCTTATGGAGCTCTCTTCGTGTTGCTTTCATGCTGACAGGGTTCGCAAGTGCGACATTCAGTTCTGCGATGGCTTTCGCACCTCCGACGTAATGCACTCACAACTACACAGAACACTGTAATTTCTAAGGTCTTCCTGAGAGCACACTCCGGTTGCGTCTGCTAACGGCCATTTCAGAAGTTGCTGCATGGTCTGAATCTCACCACAGTCACACGTATCGGTGTCTACGTGACCCCATTTACTCGTAACGTCTTATGACCGCCACATCGCCATACGATGTCGATTGAAAGCTTTTCAGTGCCACCAGTCCAGAAGAGAACCCTACGGTAGAACTTCCTCTTAATTAAGAGTGTTTGGACATTCTTGTTGCTAAACCCATTTTCTGGTTGCACCGAATTAATAAAGTTTCGTCTGAATTATAGTCGTCTGAGCACGGCTTGATGGATGTATAGTGCGTGCCGCTTGTCATTTATCTCTTTGTTCCGTTTTTCTGGTCTCAGGAACGCCATAACGAACACAAATGATTCACTCTGTTTGTTTTCAGGCAGCCAGTTATCTTCCTGCAGGAATCATTCAGGACAGTGTCAATTTTCTTGTCATGCTGGGTTCTCTCCCAACCTAAACATTCTTACTCGGCGACCGAGAAACTGGTTGCCAGTGCTGTGCGGTGCTCCCCCACCTTTGCCGAAGTTGATTTGTTTAGTATTCTATTCTATGTCTGATTTTATATTTAGTTTTCTACATATGCTTCTTACGCATCAAAGTTCTACCGAGTGTGATGCACAGCTAAGTTGGATGGGAACAGTTGCCCAGATGCCTACCATTCCAGACGATATTTAGTTCCTTTATTGCCTCCCTGTTTTTAAGGGGGGATTTGCTAGAATTCGGTGTTTGTTGATTTACCCTGTAGTGGTTAGTGAGGGTCACGAGGTCCTCACTCAGGCCATTCTCAATTTCAGAAATGTTCAAATGTGTGTGAAATCTTATGGGACTTAACTGCTAAGGTCATCAGTCCCCTAGCTTACACACTATTGAACCTAAATTGTCCTAAGGACAAGCACACACACCCATGCCCGAGGGAGGACTCGAACCTCCGCCGGGATCAGCCGCACAGTCCACGACTTCAGCACCTCAGACCGCTCGGCTAATACCGTGCGGCATTCTCAATTTCATTATGAGCTTTTGCCTAGAATGCAGTTTCCCTATTATCCTCGTAAATAGATGATTGTGTCTTTTTCCCAACAGCTTGGTCAGTAGCGTATACAATACATAGCAGTGGCGACAGCGCAATAGTGTATACTCGGTAAGCTTGACTACTAAGTCAGTTACATTGGAAGTGCCGTAATTTCATTAATCTATTAAGATACACTTTCTTTTATTTTCTTTCTTTTGTTATTCCCTTAATCTGCATTGTGCGCAGGGTCGGCAGGGTTAAGTACGGAATTGGCATGGTTAGTTTTAAAGGGTGACCGGATGCCCTTCCTGCCTCCGGGACGGAAGTAGTGTACCCCAGCTGTCAGCGTAAATCGTGAAATAGTGTGAATGTGTTTCAAATGTCTGCGAGTAGTGTAACTGAGGCGGGACGTGAGGACCAGCCCGGTATTCACCTAGGAGGATGTGGAAAACCGCCAAAAAACCACATCCAGGCTGGCCAGCACACCGGCCGTCGGACTACAGATCTCCTTCGAGAAGACCGAATAGATGACAGATCAAAAAGGTGCGGGAAAAAAGATTACGACAAAATATGGCGAGATCAAGAGAGTTCACAGATCAAACTATCCTGGCAAGATGATATCCGAAAATGAGTTAGAGGAAGCAGCTCACAAACTGAGAAATGAAAAAAGTATTAGAGCATTTGAAAGACTGGAAACATCTACTATAAATCATGCCTATCACGTAAGGCAACAGAAAGACATTACAACACTGGCATCAAGCCAGAAACCTTACACGCAACGTTGATCGTGGAGGCAAAAAATGCATTAGAAAATATTAAGAAATTAGAGAGGAAAGTAATCAGGAAAATCTTGAGGTCAAGTAAGACATAAGGAGGCTACCGACAGCAGGATAGACAGCAGACCGAACAGATATCTAACACAGTACTTGACTAAAAAAAAACGTCGACTGAAATTTTACGTGCCTATAAGGAGAAAACCGGCCACCCGACAAACTGGCCATTTCTAGAATAGATTAGAACGTCGAGCGGGTCTCCGAAGTCAGAAAAGACCTGAATGATGTTAGAAAAACAGACTCAGATATACAAGACAGACAAACATTCAGCCACAAAGTACTCAAGTTGATAGTGAACCAAGGTATCACGAAATGGAAAGCAGTAAGAACATGTTCGGAAGAAAAGAAGAAAATGCATAGTGAAAAGATGAAAGGTGTGGCATGTAACGGGACATTCTCCTCCAGTATTACTTTTCCTCAAGAGCAGTTATTGGTACCAGAATTATTTCAAAATCGCAAGCATGGCTGCGAAACAGCAACTGTGTAATTTAGAACTGATTGGAAAAAATCTGCCAAATAGTTGCAAGTAAACCTATTTTCAATCTACTGCAGCATTATTTATCGAGTTTTGGACAGGTCAATATTATCTTAGTTGATCTTCTGAAAACTTTCATATAATTTTATACACACTATGTCAAGTTAAAATTTTTGAAAAGGAATTACTTTATAAAATATTTTAGTTTCGATATCAAAATCGATAAGTCCTAGTTCTGAATGTACAGTTAATTTTTTTTAGAAACATTTGAAACCACCAATTATTTGCACACTTAAAATTTATATTGCTAATTACGCAATCCTGTGGTGTTTACTATGCTTGTTTCCTGGTGATGCTGACAAAGTTTTATGACTTTATTTGTAAAAGTATAGACACTGGAAATTAAAATGTCGTGTGATGCCTCTCCTGCTCCAAGTCGGCCCGTTTGACGTCCTACCCCCCTTAAAGGCTTTGACATAGCCTGTTTTAAGTAGAATGCGCATGGTACTGCTCCACTCTCTGCTTTTCACGACTACCTGCTTCAGGAGGATAAGCACTCGATCTATCAGTGCGAAAACCGTTCTGCTCATCCACATGCAGTTACAGGTGCTTGTATCGATTTCAAATATCGTATCGAATCCGGTATCGGAATGTCTGAACCAGCGATTCGCCCACACTCGCGTGCGATCTACGGACAGAACGCCTGACGCGTCGCCAATGTGAGAGGGGGAGGGGGGGGGGGCTCTATACGTCCTCAGTGCCCTCTCCTCTTCTCATTCACGACTGCCCCGACTATCTCGTAAATGGGCTTCGGCAACAGACAGACGGATCCATTAAACTCTGAGGGGTCACTCGAACGACGCGCGACAGGCGGGTGACCCCACGAAAACTTCCGTCTGGCGCGCAACACTTTGTTTTCGTCTGACTGGGAAGCGGAATATTCCTCACTTCTCGTAAACAAAACCGTATCGGACGCTGGTCAGACCAATAACAATAGCGTGACGTACTCCAGAAATTCGTGTGGCCTCTCCCCACCTCCTCTCTTCCTCGCCCCCTCTGTACGTACAGACGCTCCGCCTGTGAGAGCTGCTTTCCAGCCGAGGCTGCTTCCGTGCGGCGGTGGCGGCAGCAGCCTCGTCAGCAGAACTCTTGGCATGCGGAGACACGGCAGCACGAGCTGGAATGCGTCGCTTCGCTTTCCCGCAGCGTGAACAGGCGCTGCGCAGAATCTGGCGTGCCTTCAGCAGTCCGCAATTCCATTGCAGGTAGCTGCAGTCCAAGGTCTCCCTAGTCTTCGGAAACTGACCCAACTCTCGATCATCCACTGTTACTGCCGAAGACGGCAGCCGGCCGGAGAGGCCGAGCGGTTCTAGGCGCTCCAGTCTGGAACCGCGCGACTGCTACGGTCGCAAGTTCGAATCATACCTCGGGCATGGATGTGTGTGATGTCCTCAGGTTAGTTAGGTCTAAGTAGTTCTGAGCTCTAGGAGACTAATGACCGCAGATGTTAAGGCCCATAGTGCTCAGAGCCATTTGAACCATTTTTGAAGACAGCAGGAGTCACCTGCACTAAGTCATAAGACACTGGGCTCGCACCTGGAAAGACAGCGCTTTGCATCTCTCCGTAGAACGGTCTGCACACAGACTTGAAAGTCCTAGTTTCCGACTGTCGAGTTGTCTGCTGTCGCATCCTGTACTATCGCAGAACACCTAGAGCAAATCGAAGGCCGTCCGCAGGAAAAGGAGGTGGTTGTCATTTCCCCGACCTAAAGATGGCGACTAAGTGCGTACCGAATGAGTGTTTCTTGCTGACAAAGCACAGGAGGTGTGCCCTTGACGAAAGATAGAGAAGACTCTTCCATTATACTACAGGTGCCAAATAACGACACATTTTCTCTGAGAATAATATTGCGTTTGTGATTGGAAAATACACTATTGGTCATTAAAATTGCTACACAAAGAAGAAATGCAGATGATAAACGGGTATTCATTGGACAAATATATTATAATTGAACTGACATGTGATTCCATTTCCACGCAATTTGGGTGCATAGATCCTGAGAAATCAGTGCCCAGAACAACCACCTCTGGCCGTAATAACGGCCTTGTACGCCTGGGCATTGAGTCACACAGAGCTTGGATGGCGTGTACAGGTACAGTTGCCCATGCAACTTCAACACGATACCACAGTTTATCAAGAGTAGTGACTGGCATATTGTGACGAGCCAGTTGCTCGGCCACCATTGACCAGGCGTTTTCAATTGGTGAGATATCTGGAGAATGTGCTAGCCAGGGCAGCAGCCGAACATTTTCTGTATCCAGAAAGGCCCGTACAGGACATGCAACTTGCGGTAGTGCGTTATCCTGCTGAAGTGTAGGGTATCGCAGAGATCGAATGAAGGGTACAGCCACGAGACGTAACACATCTGAAATGTAACGTCCACTCTTCAAAGTGCCGTCAATGCGAACAAGAGGTGACCGAGACGTGTAACCAATGGCACCCCATTCCATCACGCCGGGTGATACGCCAGTACGGCGATGACGAATACACGCTTCCAATGTGTGTTCACCACGATGTGGCCAACCACAGATGCGACCATCATGATGCTGTAAACAGAACCTGGATTCATCCGAAACAATGCTGTTTTGCCATTCGTGCACCCAGGTTCGTCGTTGAGTACACCATCGCAGGCGCTCCTGTCTGCGATGCAGTGGTAAGAGTAACCGCAGTCATGGTCTCCGCGCTGATAGTCCATGCTGCTCCAAATGTCGTCGAAGTGTTAGTGCAGATGCTTGTTGTCTTGCAAACATCCCCATCTGTTGACTCAGGAATCGTGACGTATATGTACGATCCTTACAGCCATGCGTATAAGATGCCTATCATCTCGACTGCTAGTGATACGAGGCCGTTGGCATCCAGCACGGCGTTCCGTATTACCCTCCTGAATCCACCGATTCCTTACTCTGCTAACACTCATTGGATCTCGACCAACGCGAGCAGCAATGTCACGATACGATAAACCGCAATCGCGCTAGGCAACAACCCGACCTTTATCAAAGTCGAAAACGTGATAGTACGCATTCCTCCTCCTTACACGGGGCATCACAACAACGTTTCACCAGGCAACGCCGGTCAACTGCTGTTTGTGTATGAGAAATTGGTTGGAAACTTTCGTCATGTCAGCACGTTGTAGGTGTCGCCAGCGGCGCCAAGCTTGTGTGAATCCTCTGAAAAGCTAATCATTTGCATATCGCAGCATCTTCTTCCTGTCAGTTAACTTTCGCGTCTGTAGCACGTCATCTTCCTGGTATAGCAATTGTAATGGCCAGTAATGTAGATTTCTTTCATTTAAGGTAACCGAAGGGGTGCACCAAAAATCTTTTTCGTTCAAAATGATTTGTTGGTTGGTTGATTCGGGCGAGAGGACCAGACAGGGAGGTCATCGCCCCATTGGATGGTGGAAGGATGAGGAAAGAACTCGTCGGTGCCCTCACAAAGGAACCAGCCCGGCATTTGCCTGAAGCAACTTAGGGAAACTACGGAAAATCTAAATCAGGAGGGCCGGACGCGGGTTTGAACCATCGTCCTCCCGAACGCGAGTCCAGTGTTCTAACTACTCCGCCGCCTCGCTTGGCTGACCGAAATGACGATTAGATATGAGTTACTTCGAACTTAAATACATAACATTAATTTTTATACTATCACATATCGTTTATAACACCCTCAAATTCCTTAAATAAGTCGGTAATCATTATAAATTTTTTCGAATAATACAGTCGAGGTCGATTAATGTATTTTCATTTTCGTGACCCGAAGCTGGTCAGAGTCATTACCTAAATCGATAGTCTCTCATAAAAAAAAAAAAAACAGTAAAGTAGTACAGCTCTGTATTACACATCGCAATTTTCATTTTCATTTACAGCATTTTTCAGCTGCTGCCTTTGTCAGGTCCTATGTTAAGATGAAACTTAAGAATCAATGTTGTACAGTCTTAACACAAACTCCACTGATATTTTGGTATCAGTCACTTTACTTTTGGCTGTTACTCGCCTTTTTTGAATCCACTTTTTCTAAAGCTGCTTTGGTAAATGTGCACACCAGTTTCTTTCAACTTCCGCCAACAATAAAGCAAAGGCTGTCGTTTGCAAAATGTGTAATCAAGACGTAAAATGGAAAGATTTCCGAGACAGAACTCATTTAACTTAGATTGTTATTTATTTTTCTGTATTATTCAATGCATTGTCAGGTTTACGCATGAAAACATGTACAACAGTTAGTAGACATTACAACATGCCTGCAATCTCAAAGGGTGCATGGCAAATACAGGACATGCTTGGATCAAGGAACAGTCAGAATTGTAGTTGTAGATTGTTGTAGTTGTGCTGTGAAAGTCCCTGAGCTTCAAGCACCAACAGAAAGCACAGAAGCTGAAATCGTTATAGGTACAGAAAGCTAGCTAAAGCCTCAAACAAGTACTGCAGAATTTTTTACGAAGTCTCAGACGGTGTTCAGGAAAGAGAGATTAGGCAGTATTGGTGGTGGAGTGTTTGTGTCTGTCAGTAGTGGTTTATCTTGTAGTGAAGTCGAAGTAGATACTCCGTGCGAATTGGAATGAGTGGAGGCCATACTTAACAGCCGAACTAAGTTAATAATTGGCTCCTTCTACCGACCCTCAGACTCCGATGATACAGTTGCGGAACAGTTCAGAAAAAGTTTGAGTCTCGTAGCAAATAAATACCCCACTCATACGGTTATAGTTGGTGGGGACTTCAACCTTCCCTCGATATGTTGGCAAAAATACTTGTTCAGAACCGGTGGTAGGCAGAAAACATCTTCCGAGATTGTCCTAAATGCTTTCTCCGAAAATTATTTCGAGCAGTTAGTCCACAAACCCTCTTATCCACAAACAATCCAGAGCTAATAGAGAGCATCATGACTGATACAGGGATTAGTGAGAAGAAGGTCGTTGTAGCTAGGCTCAATACCGTTTCTTCCAAATCCACCAGAAACAAATGCAAAATAATTTTATTTAAAAAAGCGGATAAATTGTCACTAGAAGCCTTCCTAAGAGATAATCTCCATTCCTTCCGAACTGACTGTGCAAATGTAGACGAGATGTGGCTCAAATTCGAAGATATAGTGGCAACTGCAATTCAGAGATTCATACCTCATAAGTTGGTAAGAGATGGAACAGGTCCGAATGCTGTTGCAGAGGCAACGGAAAAAGCATGCGAAGTTCAGAAGAACGTAAAAGCGCGAAGATTAGCTAAAATTTACAGACGTGCGAAATTTGGCACGCACTTCAATGCGAGATGCCTTTAATAGGTTCCACAACGAAACATTGTCTCTAAATTTGGTACAAAATCCGAAGAAATTCTGGTCGTATGTAAAGTACACAAGCGGCAAGACGCAGTCAATACCTTCACTGCGCAGTGCCGATGGTACTGTTACCGACGACTGTTCCGCTAAAGCAGAGTTATTGAACGCAGTTTTCCGAAATTCATTCACCAGGGAAGGCGAATGGAATATTCCAGAATTTGAAACACGGACAGCTGCTAGCATGAGTTTCTTAGAAATATGAGTTTCTTAGAAATAGATGCCTTAGGGGTTGCGGAGCAACTCAAATTGCTTGATACGGGCAAGTCTTCAGGTCCAGATTGTATACCGATTAGGTTCCTTTCAGATTATGCTGATACTATAGCTCCCTACTTAGCAATAATATACTACCGCTCGCTCACTGATAGATCTGTACCTACAGATTAGAAAATTCCGCAGGTCACACCCGTGTTTAAGAAGGGTAGCAAGAGTAATCCATCGAACTACAGACCTATATCATTGACGTCGGTTTGCAGTAGGGTTTTGGAGCATATACTGTATTCAAACATTATGAATCACCTCGAAGGGAACTATCTATTGATGTGTAATCAGCATGGTTTCAGAAAACATCGTTCTTATGGAACGCAGTTAGCTCTTTATTCGCACGAAGTAATGGCCGCTATTGACAGGGGATCTCAAGTTGATTCCGTATTTCTAGATTTCCGGAAGGCTTTTGACACCGTTCCTCACAAGCGACTTCTAATCAAGCTGCAGTCCTATAGGGGTATCGTCTCAGTTGTGCGACTGGATTCGTGATTTCCTGTCGGGAAGGTCGCAGTTCGTAGTAATAGACGGCAAATCATCGAGTAAAACTGAAGTGATATCAGGTGTTCCCCAGGGAAGCGTCCTGGGACCTCTGCTGTTTTTGATCTACATAAATGACCTGGGTGACAATCTGAGCAGTTCTCTTAGGTTGTTCGCAGATGATGCTGTAATTTGCCGTCTAGTAAGGTCATCCTAAGACCAGTATCAGTTGCAAAGTGATTTAGAAAAGATTTCTGTATGGTGTGGCAGGTGGCAGTTGACGCTAAACAAGGAAAAGTGTGAGTTCCAAAAGAAATCCGTTGGAATTCGATTACTCGATAAATAGTACTATTCTCAAGGCTGTCAATTCAACTAAGTACCTGAGTGTTAAAATTACGAACAACTCAGTTGGAAAGACCACATAGATAATATTGTGGGGAAGGCGAGACAAAGGTTGCGTTTCATTGGCAGGACACTTAGAAGATGCAACAAGTCCACTAAGAGACAGCTTACACTACACTCATTCGTCTTCTGTTAGAATATTGCTGCGCGTTGTGGGATCCTTACCAGGTGGGATTGACGGAGGACTTCGAAAGGGTGCAAAAAAGAGCAGCTCGTTTTCTATTATCACGTAGTAGGGGAGAGAGTGTGGCAGATATGATACGCGAGTTGGAATGGAAGTCATTAAAGCAAAGACGTTTTTCGTCGCGGTGAGACCTATTTACGAAATGTCAGTCAGCAACTTTCTCTTCCGAATGCGAAAATATTTTGTTGAGCCCAACCTACAAAGGTAGGAATGATCATTAAAATAAAATAAGAGAAATCAGAGCTCGAACAGAAAGGTTTAGGTGTTCGTTTTTCCCGTGCGCTGTTAGGGAGTGGAATGGTAGAGAGATACTATGATTGGGGTTCGATGAACCCTCTGCCAAGCACTTAAATGTGAATTGCAGAGTAATCATGTAGATGTAGATGCGTTTTCCATAGTGTCAATTGAAAAATACGCATACATTAACCTCTAAGCATTATCGTATGCATTCACATTACAGCTATAATCGTACACATTCACATTACAGCTGTTTCCACTTCACAATAAGTGTTCGGATATCCCACCGCCAACTTCAGTCCACTTGGCAGAATACATCGTGTTGCTTGTCTGAGTGCCTCTGCTCGTTCCCTCTTGAGGGCATCAGCGTCCATGGTTTGACAGAGCAGTTCATCTAACGTCTTCACCTTTCACTTGTACACCTCGGACTTCATACCGCCACGTTAACAAAAATCTAATGGCCTAAGGTCTGCCGATGCCGGTGGCCAGTTCACTGCACTGCCATTACCGACCCAGCGAGTGGGGTAAGTGTGGTTGTGATTTTCCCCCACACTTCTGGTAAAATGACGAGGGTCTCCGTGATGATAGAATAAGCAGCAGTGCGTGTCGCCAAAGGAATGTTCTCAATGTATTCAACAAACGAGTTTTCCAAAAAAAGAAAGTAAGTCTGTCCCATTATGCTCTCTTGTAAAATGGCTGGCCCTAACATATTGTTCTGCGTAGTCAGTGCGTACACAACTTTCCCACTAGAGCGTGCCCCGCTAAGCACAACAGTGCAGGCGCACTACAAGATGGCGCTGCCTTAGAGAAGGACCAAATTCTGCTTCCGTTCATCGGCGTATTAATATGTAATGCAGCCAATGAGATCGCTGCTAACGTTGAACCTTTTCTCCTTACGGATCACACTCGCTCAGTGATACCTGAACGAGCGAGGTATTATAACGAGTGTACAGACCTCCGATTAGTCAGTCTGCATTAGTCTGCATTTGTCTGCATTAGTCTGTACCAGTCTATAGCCAAGTTTCAGCCTGCGCCTAGTAAGATTACCATATTCCTGTGCATAGCCATGAAGATAAATAGACACTTTGTCAAGTACAAAGTTGTTAAGGCTTTCCTGGCCACTTGTTGACAACTGCGAATTGGCTTCTGTCTCGGGTTCTTCGGCCGACGTTCATCTAATGATTTTTCTGACGTTTCGCCAGCACAATGCAAGCCACTCCTGCTGGCGAAACGTCAGAAAAATCATTAGATGAACGTTGGCCGAAGAACCCGAGAGAGAAGCCAATTGGCAGTTTGTCACTTTGTCAAGTATCAGAGATACGTGAGAGTAAGATTAACGTACCAAGACCAAAGGAAATTCAAATTGTCAACTGTAAACAGCGTCCAGAATTAAGTTACGTAATGTGTATGCTTTTTAGTATTTTAATAAATGTGTGTGAAAATTAATCAAGTTCTGTTTAAAGCTGGTCACCGTCAATCTGCTACTGCGTGCAAGTGGCATTTCTATAGTCTGACATAACGGCAGAAAATAAACACGCCACGATTAGACCACGAGGCATATTGCTGACCCTCGCCTACTTCGTTAGAGCGACAAGTCAAATAATCTGATGGTGTGGGTACCGAAGGTCTTACAGTACGCACACCACACATATTAAGTAACTTCTGTCCCAGAGACCATTCGAAATGGGGCATTTGTCCATATGAAAGTATTTGCTTCAAATGAGCGTCTCTGTCACATACCTGAATATTGTCCGCCTGCTTATCTGGGTGGCCGGCACGGTAACTCAGCGTGTTCGGTCAGATTAGGCTACCCTCTGTAATAAAAAAACTGAGTTAATAGATCAACGACGAACTGAAACGGGTGCCTTGGAACGTCCGCCCCGAGGAGATACAACGAACTGAAACGAACAAAATGAGAACAAAATAAAAAAAAGGTGGTAATACACTTGCCCCCCACGCAAGCGGACCCGGGTTCGATTCCCGGCCGGGTTGGAGATTTTTAACGCTCTGGGACTGGGTGTTGTGTTGTCTTCATCATCATTTCATCCTCTTCACCGGCGCGCAAGTCGCCCAATGTGGCGTCGAATGAAATAAAACTTGCACTTCGCGGCCGAACTTCCATGAATAGGGCCTCTCGGCCAACGATGCTATACGCTCATTTCCATTTTTACCTGAATATTGACCATTCTTCCTGCGACAACCTGTATTAATACCGTATTTAGAGACGTTTTACGTATCCTTATTTCCATGAATAACTACAAAAGATGCTTTATAAATAAAAACGAAACGCGTCTGGTGAAAAATAAGAGTACTTTGCAATTGAGACTTGCTGGTAGACTGTTACCGTGTGCTGGACTAAGATTGAATGCCGGACCGTTGTCTTTCCCGGATAAATGCTTCCAGAAACTTTCACATCGGCGCACACTCCGCTGCAGAGTTATAATTTCATTCTGGAAACACCCCCCCCCCCCACCCCCCACCCCCCCCCACCCCCCAAGTTGTGGCTAATCCATGACGCCATAACATCCTCTCTTCCAGGAGTGCTAGTTCTGCAAGTTTGGCAGGAGTGCTTCTGTGAAGTTTGGAAGCTATGAGACGAGGTGCTGGTGAAAGTAAAACTGTGAGGACGGGTCGTGAGTCGTGCTTGGGTAGAGCAGCTGGTAGAGCATACTCCGCTGCGAAACGAAAATTCATTCTGGACACTCTGTGAGCATCAGGTAATGAAATTAGTGCCGGCCGGCGTGGCCGAGTGGTTCCAGGAGCTTCAGTCTGGAACCGCGCGGCCGCTACGGTCGCAGGTTCGAATCCGGCCTCGGGCATGGTTGTGTGTGATGTCCTTAGGTTAGTTAGGTTTAAGTAGTTCTAAGTTCTAGGGGACTGATGACCTCAGATGTTAAGTCCCATAATGCTCAGAGCCATTTGAACCATTTTTTGAATCATGGCAACGGTTAATTTGCGGACCCACGTTTACTGGAGATTTTTACTTTTGGCCTGTATTTTCCACGTGTAAATTATTGACCATCACTTCTGAAACACCCTGTATACACTGCAACAGTCACTTGTCACTAATATTACTAGCACCACGCATCTGTTTGATTTTGTGAATTGTTATAACCTGATGTCCTTACAAACTGGACGTGTATCTTTCCTTTCTGTCTTGTTACGTGATCACGTCTAAAGACTTTTTTTTTTACATCACAGACACAAAAACGTAACTGGCATATATGCAAGGAGGATATTTGCTTTTTAATAGAGCTAATGCAGAGATTTTGCGCGAGTCCGTTTTCGTATACAAACTGTGTGGTTCACAAGCCAAATACAGCCGACAACTGTTATTGAAGAGCTCTGAGAGCGCAAAATAACGTTAACTATTCCGTCCCCTGTACCGATGGCGCTCGCTCGCGTCCAGGGCAACTTTAGCTGCCTCACCAATCGTGCCCAACTTATATCTCTCAAATTTTCCAGAGTCTCTGGGATGCTGTCTGCTAGCAATTAAAGATAAGTTTGGAAAGTTATAAAGAGCAGGAGAAAAAATAGAAGAAGAAATAGAAATAGTGCTAAATTCTCATCGAACGAAATGGTCAGCTTCGAGAGACAGGCGTGTCTTACACCAAAACATTCAGGTATGTACCATATGTTGTACGTCGATAGTGTCAACCAAAACTCTGATTCAGTTCGTACTATGTGCTGCCGTCTAGGAGAACTGGCGTAAACGTTAATTAAAAGTAACACCAGATCTACGGAGCACGGAAAATGGTAACGGCCATTACCTGATAAGTATAACTTCCGCGGAAAAGTTGGTAGAGCGTTAAATCGTGGAACCAAGGGTCCTGGGTTCATAACTCAATGATTACAATTTTTTACTGTATTGTACGTGAGAGTGTTATCTAGGACTGTTAATTCTTCCGCACGTGTGACGTAGTTGTTTCTGCATTCTACTCTTCCGACTGTTTATGTTTATTCAGCATAACTGCAAATTCACCGGTTGCTTCACCACGAGAGGTGTCTGTTCTGTCGCACATGTCCGACAAAACACCACACATATCTATACAAATGTACTTTACAGGTTTGCTGCTTTCAACAAACGAAGCGAAAGCAGACTGCCAAAAGAACATTGATACAAACTCCGAAAAGTCATTTTACCTGCTGGGAAAATGTTCTCCTGTATAACAGTTTCACATGTAAACATAAAAAACGAATTGTCATCACTGGAGCCGCGCGGGACTAGCCGAGCGGTAAGACCGCTAAGCTCGCAGGTTCGAATCTTGCCTCGGGCATGGATGTGTGTGATGTCCTTATGTTAGTTAGGTTTAAGTAGTTCTGAGTTCTAGGCGACTGATGACCTCAGATGTTGAGTCCCATAGTGCTCAGAGGCATATGAACTATTTAGCCGAGCGGTCTAACGCACTGCAGTCATGGACTGTGCGGCTGGTCCCGGCGGAGGTTCGAGTCCTCCCTCGGGCACGGGTGTGTGTGATTGTCCTTAGGATAATTTAGGTTAAGTAGTGTGTAAGCTTAGGGACTGATGACCTTAGCAGTTAACTCCCATAGATTTCAAACACATTTCAACATTTTTTGTCATCACTGGCCTTTCATCGCGGGACCTTCGGTACGACAACCTTATGCTCTACCAACACATTCACGTGAGATCTATAAACCTGTCACTGACACATATGCTTTTCCTGTGCTCCGTAGTTCTGGTGTTCCTTTCAAATATCGTTTAAGCATCTTCTACTGGAGAACAGTACACAGCGCGAACTACATCGGTGTTTTGGTCGATAATGAATCGACATACAACGTTTGTTACCGATCTGAGTCTGTGACATCCGGAGGTTTGGATGTTAAAGAGAGGGTGACAAATTGCAGTTTTACGAAGGGTTAAGAAAATGGCCGGAACGTATTGAGGAGAGTATCCAACTACACTGAAGAGCCAATGGAAGTGGTACACCTGTCTAACATCGCGTAGGCTCCCGCGAGCACGCAGAAGTGCCGCAACGCGACGTGATATGGATTCGACTAATGTCTGCAGTAATGCTGTGGGGAACTCACACCATGAATCCCGCAGGGCTATCCGTAAGTGCGAAAGAGTACGAGGGTGGTGGAGATCTCTTCGGAACAGCACGTTGCAAGACATCCTACATATGCTCAATAACGCTCATATCTGGGAAGTTTGGTGGCCAGCGGAAAACTCAGAAGAGGGTTCCTGGAGCCACTCTGTAGAAATGGTGAACGTGTGTGGTGTCGCATTGCCCAAGTCCATCGGAATGCATAATGGACATGAATGGATGCAGGTGATCAGACAGGATGCTTACATACGTGTCACCGGTTAGAGTCGTATCTAGACGTATCAGGGGTCCCATATCACATCAACTGCAGACGCCCCAAGGTGCCTCTTACGTGTGGAAAACGTTTTTACCAGTTTTAATAAATTATTCTCTCTTATTGATGTGTTCACGATAGTTAGGAAGTGCTGTAGACCGTAGCCGGCCATGAATCGGAGATCATTTCCCACGCTGGCTGACCATATGTTGCGCGTAGTGGGGTGGGGCCCGGCGCTGGACCGTAACAACAAACGTCAGCCTGGGAAATATACATGACGGGAAGTACCGCCATCTTGGCTCCATAGTCACCGATTTTGTTTATTTATATTTAATAATTAAAGTCATTTATGACAGCATGAATAGTAGGAGGAACCTCTGGATGTTTTAAACTATTTATCATAATTTTGCCTCGTTAAAATTCACATCCGTTCATTAACAAATGCATATCTTAGTAAGTACGAACTTGATCCGAAATCCACGAACTATGACGAAACTAGTAAGAGATACTGACTGCGCGCCAAAGTCGGCAGTCGGCGTTAAAAGTTCTTGCTGTCTTGTTCGATGGTAGCCATGCTCTCGGTTACGAGTAGTTTGTGACATTAGTGTTTCATTATTGATCTAATAGGAATAAAAGTGGTATTAGGGCATTCTGAATGTTAATTTTGACTAAATAGATACCCCAAAGTTGATCGACAGCAATTTCAGATAATTAGCTTCCACCGACAGAGACACCCAATGCGCAAATGAAGAATTTACGAGAGCTGCACCGCGCACAGGTAGGAGGAAATCCGACGACACGACCCACCAAGGCTGATTAAGGAAGGTCCGACTTACACTCGCACATTCCGGGTGGAAATGCTGACCAGTCATTCTGTACGTCACATATACCACCCTCTACGGACTCGCGGCTAAGCTGAGTAATAACAGTATCAGTTTAGAAGCGAGGGGATCTTGCAAGCCTCCGCCAGCTTGAACAGTCCCCTGCCGACATACAGTGTCCTGGACTCAAGAGGTTGTCTCCATGCCCGTACACGGCCGTCCGCTCGATACAATTTTAAACGAGATTCGTCCGACCATGCTACAGTCATTAACAGTCCAACGAGAAAACCCTAACTTCATCACTATCTCGGAGATGGTGTGTCCCATCGCTCGTGCGCCGGTTATAACATCTCGTTGAAACTCACTTACATCGTGATAACCTGCCATTGTAGTAGCAGTAACCGATCTAACAACTGCGCCAGACACTTGTCTTACATAGGAATTGCCGACCGCAGGGGCGTATTCCGCTTGTTTAGATACAGGGTGAAAAGTATTTAAACCGACAAACTCTGGGAGGTTGTAGAGGACATAAAAACAAATATTTTTCCCTAATGTCATTTTTTCCTACGAGGATTATTTAAACCGTTGGAGGCGGTATTACGTTCTTCAGTTGCTAGAGGCCGTATTACGATCTTCAGTAGTTAGATGCCGTATTACGCTCTTTAGTTGTAGGCAACTGCTGTCCACCAGTGTAGCAGTGCATTGTCTCTGTTTACTAATGGAGCGATACACCTGGAGTGAGTACACTGATATGGTTGGTGCGTACTACATAACGCACCACAACGGACGAGCTGCACAGCTGGTTTATCAACAACAATATCCCAATCGCCTTATCCCGCGTCATTCGACCTTTGATGCTGTGTACCAACGTCTGCGTGAGACCAGATCATTTAGCAGATAACCTGGACAGTGTTGCCGTCGTACGGTAACAACGCTGCAATTTGAGGAAGCTGTCTTGCAGCACTCGTGCAATTGCACGTGACATGGGGACGAATCAGACGAATGTAAGAACAGTCCTTCGAGAGCAATTGTTACGTCCATTTCACTTACAGCGTGTCCACAACCTGGAACCAGTTGATTATCCACCCAGAGCACAGTTTTCGCAGTGGTACCTGGGAGAGTGTGAAATGCATCCTACATTTCCATCCTCTGTGTCGTTTACCGATGAAGCAACGCTCGGGCGTGATGGAGTCTTCAACATGCACAGTTGGCAAATTTGAAGTGAGGATAACCCACATGCCACAGTTATTAGCGCTCATCAAGTGCGGTTCTTCGTTAATGTGTGGGTAGGTGTTGTTGGATATTGTTTAATTGGGACTTACCTGCTCCCTAGTTGTTGTCTCTCGGTCATAAAAAAATGGAAAAGTGTTTGTTGGTTTAATTAATTTGTCGCCAGAGAAATCTTCCTCCTTCCGGTTTAAATACTCCTCATAGGCAAAAATGACATTAGGGAAAAATATTTGTTTTGATGTCCCCCACAACCTCCCAGAGTTTGTCGGTTTAAATACTTTTGAGCCTGTATATTTGTATTTGAATACGCATGCCTATACCAGTTTCCTTGGCGCTTCAGTGCAAAAGGGGACTACGTTGAAGCCTAAGTAATTAGCCTTTGTAAGGCCGGTATTCCACTATCAAATTTCTTTGTCAGAGATTTGATCAAAGATGTGATCAAATATTTCGTCAAATATATTTGACAAAGATCTTTAACGTAGCGCTAGAAGGGGTGTTAGACTATCATCATATTTTTCGTCAAAGTTCAAGATGGCTGACGACAACAACAACTTGTTATTAACCGCAGCAGTTGCATGTACCACAATTGCACTGTGTGCACATGTGGAAGAGAAGCGGGGGAAAAAAAGGAAACATACCTGGGTGAAGCCGTGGGTTTTACGAAGACACGATAAAATCATTCAACGAAACATGTTACGTGAGCTTATAGTGGAGGATGTCAAGTCGTACATCAATTACTTAAGAATGGATGAGCATACATTTCTGTGTGTGCTCAATGAAGTATATCTTCAAATCACAAAGCACAATATTCACTTAAGAACTTCTACATCTGCAGAAGACAGGCTCACTGTAACACTGCGATTCCTTGCTACAGGAGAGGGTTAGGTTAGGTTAGGTTAGGTCAGGTCAGGTCTCCAAACTTCTTAATCTATTTTTGTATTCAGCGTGCCTCACGTTGTAAAGCGCCTCATCAGCTTCATACATCTCTATTAATTTTGTAGTTTTCGGTACACACCAATTGTATTTACCGGCAATGTTTATAAATAACTGCTGCAGCAATGCTAGAGCTCCATGTGGTAACATGTCACATTGCAGTGACAGAAGACAAGCAACTTCTTTGATAAAATCTACAGCGAGGCCCTAGATTTGATCAAACATTGGACGACATTTGACAAAGTTCCCTAATACACCATCAAATATCTTTGACAAAAGTACTGGACAAAGATATTTGACAAAGAAATTTGATAGTGTAATACCGGCCAAAGATTGATGCTGCCTTCGGACGACAGAGGTGGGCCTCATCAGCTTCATACATCTCTATTAATTTTGTAGTGGACAGCACACATCAATTGTATTTACCGGCAATGTTTATAAAAACTGCTGCAGCGATCTCCATGTGGTAACATGTCACATTGAAGTGAACAGAAGACAAGCGACTTCTTTGATAAAATCTACAGCGAGGTCCTAGATTTGATCAAACATTGGACGACATTTGACAAAGTTCCCTAATACACCATCAAATATCTTTGACAAAAGTACTGGACAAAGATATTTGACAAAGAAATTCGAGGATGTAATTCCGGCCAAAGAATGATGCCGCCTTCGGACGACAGAGGTGGGCCTCATCAGCTTCATACATCTCTATTAATTTTGTAGTTGTCGGCACACACCAATTGTATGTAACGGCAATGTTTATAAAAACTGCTGCAGTGATGCTAGCGCTCTATGTGGTAACATGTCACATTGCAGCGAACAGAAGACAAGCGACTTCTTTGATAAAATCTACAGCGAGACCCTAGATTTGATCAAATATTGGACGACATTTGACAAAGTTCCCTATTACACCATCAAATATATTCGACAAAGATATTGGACAAAGATATTTGACAAAGAAATTTGATAGTGTAGTACTGGCCAAAGATTGATGCCGCCTTCGGACGACAGAGGCGGGCCTACACTGGCCGCTAGCACGTGGGCAGCACGTGCTGCAGTGGGCAGTAGCTGGCGGCCGCGCGTCTGCACCGCCTGTCCAGCGCGCGAGTGAGTCGTCCGCCACCGACCGTCGATCGGTCAGACGGACGCGCAGACAGATGAATGTCGCAACGGCCAGGAGGGCGCGGGACGGCGATCGCCGTGGCGGCCGCTAAGTGGGTCGGAAGTGGTCCGGCCGCCAGACGAGCGGCCTTTGCCATACGCCACACTTATCACCGCCGCAGCTGGCGCTGTTTGGGTGGGAAAACGGGAGCAGGCAGCGCACCACGTCAGTTCCCAGCTGCCCGGTGGGGCCGAGCGACGCGAGTGCACGTGCGGCGTGCCGCGAGCACGTGGGCTAGCGTGGACACCTCGTGCGCGACCGCTCAAACAGGGAGCCAATTATTGAACTAAATGAAAATAACGAGGATAATGGAATGTAGTAGAATCAAATCGGGTGATGCAGAGGGTATTAGATTAGGTAATGAGACACTTAAAGTAGTAAAGGGGTTGTGCTATGTGGAAGCAAAATAACTGATAATGGTCGAAGTAGAGAGGACATAAAATGTAGACTGGCAATGGCAAGGAAAGCGTTTCTGAAGAAGAGAAATTTGTTTACATCGAGTATATATTTAAGCGTCAGGACGTCGTTTCTGAAAGTATTTGTATGGAGTGTAGCCATGTATGAAAGTGAAACATGGACGACAAATAGTTTGGGCAAGAAGAAAATAGAAGCTTTCCAAATGTGGTGCTACAGAAGTATGCTGAAGATTAGATGGGTAGATCACATAACTAATGAGGAGCACTTAAAGTAGTAAATGAGTTCTGCTATTTGGGGAGCAAAATAACTGATGATGGTCGAAGTAGAGAGGATATAAAATGCAGACTGGCAATGGCAAGGAGAGCGTTTCTGAAGAAGAGATATTTGTTAACATCGAGTATAGATTTAAGTGTCAGGTAGTCGTTTGTGAAAGTATTTGTATGGAATGTGGCCATGAATGGAAGTGAAACATGGACGATAAATAGTTTGGACAAGAAGACAATAGAAGCTTTCGAAATGTGGTGCTACAGAATAATACTGAAGATTAGATGGGTGTTGTTGTTGTTGTTGTCTTCAGTCCTGAGACTGGTTTGATGCAGCTCTCCATGCTACTCTATCCTGTGCAAGCTGCTTCATCTCCCAGTACCTACTGCAACCTACATCCTTCTGAATCTGCTTAGTGTACTCATCTCTCGGTCTCCCTCTACGATTTTTACCCTCCACGCTGCCCTCCAACGCTAAATTTGTGATTCCTTGATGCCTCAAAACATGTCCTACCAACCGATCCCTTCTTCTAGTCAAGTTGTGCCACAAACTTCTCTTCTCCCCAATCCTATTCAATACCTCCTCATTAGTTACGTGATCTATCCACCTTATCTTCAGTATTCTTCTGTAGCACCACATTTCGAAAGCTTCTATTCTCTTCTTGTCCAAACTAGTTATCGTCCATGTTTCACTTCCATACATGGCTACACTCCAAACAAATACTTTCAGAAACGACTTCCTGATACATAAATCTATATTAGATGTTAACAAATTTCTCTTCTTCAGAAACGCTTTCCTTGCCATTGCCAGTCTACATTTTATATCCTCTCTACTTCGACCATCATCAGTTATTTTACTTCCTAAATAGCAAAACTCCTTTACTACTTTAAGTGTCTCATTTCCTAATCTAATTCCCTCAGCATCACCCGATTTAATTTGACTACATTCCATTATCCTCGTTTTGCTTTTGTTAATGTTCATCTTATATCCTCCTTTCAAGACACTGTCCATTCCGTTCAACTGCTCTTCCAAGTCGTTTGCCGTCTCTGACAGAATTACAATGTCATCGGCGAACCTCAAAGTTTTTACTTCGTCTCCATGAATTTTAATACCTACTCCAAATTTTTCTTTTGTTTCCTTTACTGCTTGCTCAATATACAGATTGAATAACATCTGGGAGAGGCTACAACCCTGTCTCACTCCTTTCCCAACCACTGCTTCCCTTTCATGCCCCTCGACTCTTATTACTGCCATCTGGTTTCTGTACAAATTATAAATAGCCTTTCGCTCCCTGTATTTTACCCCTGCCACCTTTAGAATTTGAAAAAGAGTATTCCAGTCAACATTGTCAAAAGCTTTCTCTAAGTCTACAAATGCTAGAAACGTAGGTTTGCCTTTTCTTAATCTTTCTTCTAAGATAAGTCGTAAGGTCAGTATTGCCTCACGTGTTCCAACATTTCGACGGAATCCAAACTGATCCTCCCCGAGGTCTGCATCTACCAGTTTTTCCATTCGTCTGTAAAGAATTCGCGTTAGTATTTTGCAGCCGTGGCTTATTAAACTGATAGTTCGGTAATTTTCACATCTGTCAGCACCTGCTTTCTTTGGGATTGGAATTATTATATTCTTCTTGAAGTCTGAGGGTATTTCGCCTGTCTCATACATCTTGCTCACCAGCTGGTAGAGTTTTGTCATGACTGGCTCTCCCAAGGCCGTCAGTAGTTCAAATGGAATGTTGTCTACTCCGGGGGCCTTGTTTCGACTCAGGTCTTTCAGTGCTCTGTCAAACTCTTCACGCAGTATCGTATCTCCCATTTCGTCTTCATCTACATCCTCTTCTATTTCCATAATATTGTCCTCAAGTACATCGCCCTTGTATAAACCTTCTATATACTCCTTCCACCTTTCTGCCTTCCCTTCTTTGCTTAGAACTGGGCTGCCATCTGAGCTCTTGATATTCATACTCGTGGTTCTCTTTTCTCCAAAGGTCTCTTTAATTTTCCTGTAGGCAGTATCTATCTTACCCCTAGTGAGATAAGCTTCTACATCCTTACATTTGTCCTCAAGCCATCCCTGTTTAGCCATTTTGCACTTCCTGTCGATCTTATTTTTGAGACGTTTGTATTCCTTTTTGCCTGCTTCATTTACTGCATTTTTATATTTTCTCCTTTCATCAATTAAATTCAATATTTCTTCTGTTACCCAAGGATTTCTAGCAGCCCTCGTCTTTGTACCTACTTTATCCTCTGCTGCCTTCACTACTACATCCCTCAGAGCTACCCATTCTTCTTCTACTGTATTTCTTTCCCCTATTCCTGTCAATTGTTCCCTTATGCTCTCTCTGAAACTCTGTACAACCCCTGTTTCTTTCAGTTTATCCAGGTCCCATCTCCTTAATTTCCCACATTTTTGCAGTTTCTTCAGTTTTAATCTACAGGTCATAACCAATAGATTGTGGTCAGAGTCCACATCTGCCCCTGGAAATGTCTTACAACTTAAAACCTGGTTCCTAAATCTCTGACTTACCATTATATAATCTATCTGATACCTTTTAGTATCTCCAGGGTTCTTCCACGTATACAACCTTCTTTCATGATTCTTAAACCAAGTGTTAGCTATGATTAAGTTGTGCTCTGTGCAAAATTCTACTAGGCGGCTTCCTCTTTCATTTCTTAGCCCCAATCCATATTCACCTACTATGTTTCCTTCTCTCCCTTTTCCTACACTCGAATTCCAGTCACCCATTACTATTAAATTTTCGTCTCCCTTCACTATCTGAATAATTTCTTTTATTTCATCGTACATTTCTTCAATTTCTTCATCATCTGCAGAGCTAGTTGGCATATAAACTTGTACTACTGTAGTAGGTGTGGGCTTCGTATCTATCTTGGCCACAATAATGCGTTCACTATGCTGTTTGTAGTAGCTTACCCGCATTCCTATTTTCCTATTCATTATTAAACCTACTCCTGCATTACCCCTATTTGATTTTGTGTTTATAACCCTGTAGTCACCTGACCAGAAGTCTTGTTCCTCCTGCCACCGAACTTCACTAATTCCCACTATATCTAACTTTAACCTATCCATTTCCCTTTTTAAATTTTCTAACCTACCTGCCCGATTAAGGGATCTGACATTCCACGCTCCGATCCGTAGAACGCCAGTTTTCTTTCTCCTGATAACGACGATTAGATGGGTAGATCACGTAAATAATGAGGAGGTATTGAATAGAATTGAGGAGAAGAGAAGTTTGCGGCACAACTCGACTAGAAGAAGGGATCGGTTGGTAGGGCATATTCTGAGGCATCAAGGGATCACCAATTTAGTATTGGAGGGCAGCGTGGAGGGTAAAAATAGCGGAGGGATACCAAGAGATGAATACACTAAGCAGATTCAGAAGGATGTAGGCTGCAGTAGGTACTGGGAGATGAAGCAGCATGCACAGGATACGGTAGCATGGAGAGCTGCATCAAACCAGTATCAGGAATGAAGACCACAACAACATGAAAAAACCGTGAAATACTTAGAAACTACCGCCTGCAGACACATTATTCAACATGTAAACGTCACTTCAGATATTTGGATTTAGATTACGACATGTTCCATATGCCTGCCACCATTAGCGATGATGTGGTGCTGACGAATAGCGAAATTCTGCATGACCCGCTGAAGTGTCGCAACATCGTTGCTGTCCATGACCTCCTGGATGGCTGTCTTCAGCGCAGCAATGGTCTTGAGGTTCTCACTGTACACCTTGTCTTTAATATAGGGCCGGCCGCTGTGGCCGAGCGGTTTTAGGCGCTTCATTGCGGAACTGCACTGATGCTACGGTCGCGGGTTCGAATCCTGCCTCGGGCATGGATGTGTGTGATGTCCTTAGGTTAGTTACGTTTAAGTAGTTCTAAGTCTAGGGGACTGATGACCTCAGATTTAAGTCTCATAGTGTTTAGAGCCATTTGAAGCATTTCTTTAATACAGCCCCACAAAAAGGAGTCGCATATGTTCAAGTCTGAGGATTATGGCAGCCAATCGAGGCCCATGCCAGTGGCCTCTGCGGACCCCAGAGCCAGAGTACAGTCCCCAGAGTGTTCCTCCAGGACATCAAACACTCTCCTGCTTCGATGGGGTCGAGCTCCATCTCGCATGAACCACATCTTGTCGCATTCAGGATCCCTTTGGATAATGGGGATGGAATTATCTTCGAAACCTTCACGTACAGTTCGGTAGTCACCGTTCCATCAAGAAATATCGCACTGATTATTTCGTGGCTGGACACTGCACACCACACAATCACTCGTTGAGGGTGAAGAGACTTCTCGATCGTGAATTGCGGATTCTCAGTCCCCCAATACACCAATTTTGCTTATTGACGAACCTGTCTCAAATAAAAGTGAGCTTCGTCGCTAAACGAAACAAAGCTCACATCGAAGTCCTGTTCTTCAGTTCTGTGGACAGTAGTGTTGGCGAAACACAACCTCTGGGGGTTCATGGGTGATGGCTTTGAATTCTGTATGGGAGGAGATGCAGGTCTTCAGTTTGTCGCAGTGTCTCCCTGTTGAATCCCACCTGTTGTGCAGCTCGTGCCTTTTCGGACGACCAACGTTGCCAACACTGTCACCACAATTACCGACTGTTCTCGCAAACTTGTTAATCACATTCTTGATAGTTAGCACACTTGGACCGGTTGTCTTCAGCTTGAACTCGGTCACAAACCTCTTTTGACAGCTGGGCTCCTATTGTTCGCATAGAAGGCCTTCACAAGCGCTATACGCTCATACGCTCAGGCAGGTTGTACCGCGATATTTTCACGTGAAAGTGGTCGACAACGCAAGGCGTGTGCGGATAAAGGTATTAATTCCCATCATTCCGCGCAGCCACTGTGCAGTTTGAACGTCCTAACGCAAACCGTTCAGTAGTTATGACGATTTCATTTCATATAGCTCAATAATTGTCACCCTGTATGATCTCTGGACCCCAGCGAACTAGCGGCAGATATTGCTTCAAAAATAATCCACAAAACTGTCATACTAGAACAATTTTCCAAACTCAGAATTTCAGGTTTATTATTTAATCGTATAAAATTAAACTTATATTTATCCATATTGTGTGGAACAGATTAGGTGACTGTATTATTAATGTATGATATAATTTTTTTGCGCCTCTAGTCACAGAACGACGTGTTTCGGCAGCATGCTGCCATCATCAGCTCCACATGTAACTGAAATGCACCTGATGATAGCAGCATGCTACCGAAACGCGTCGTTCTGATAGGTAGTATAACGTGACTCAAGCAGTAAAAAGTTAATACGTAAGTTTCTTAAATTATACTGCGCCGCTTACGATGTAATTAATTGCTGAAATTTAAAAAATAACAACATGTGAAACCATTAAAGTATTCAACATCACTGATTAACAATGCTATGAATAATTATACTTTTTAAAGAAAAAGAATAAATGGCTTGGATTCACGTCGTTGCAAAACCCAGTGTTCCAATTTTAAACAGAACATGTGATTATAACCAAATATGTTTGTTACTGAGTTGGGTTGGGTTGGGTTGTTTGGAGGAGGAGACCAGACAGCGTGGTCATCGGTCTCATCGGATTAGGGAAGACGGGGAAGGAAGTCGGCCGTGCCCTTTCAAAGGAACCATCCCGGAATTTGCCTGGAGCGATTTAGGGAAATCATGGAAAACCTAAATCAGAATGGCTGGACGTGGGATTGAACTGTCGTCCTCCCGAATGCGAGTACAGTGTGCTAGCCACTGCGCCACCTCGCTCGGTGTTACTGAGTTGCTAAAAAAGATAAGTACCAAAACCAAGCAAGTTTTACTTATATCTGGTTCCAATAAATACTATCCTGTTCGTGCAGAAGGTTGCTGTGTTGCAAACGTCCTCATCTGTTGACTCAGGGATCGAGACGTGGCTGCACGATCCGTTACAGCCATGCGGATAAGATGCCTGTCACCTCGACTGCTAGTGATACGAGGCCGTTGGGATCCAGTACGGCGTTCCGTATTACCCTCCTGAACCCACCGATTCCATATTCTGCTAGCAGTCGTGACCAACGCGAGCAGCAATGTCGCGATACGATAAACCGCAATTGCGATAGGGTACAATCCGACCATTATCAAAGTCGGGAACGTGATGGTACGCATTTCTCCTCCTTACACGAGGCATCACAACGACGTTTCACCAGACAACGCCGGTCAACTGCTGTTTGTGTATGAGAAATCGGTTGGAAACTTTCCTCGTTTCAGCACGTTGTAGGTGTTACCACCGGCGCCAAACTTGTGTGAATGCTCCGAAAAGCTAATCATTTGCATATCACAGCATCTTCTTCCTGGCCGTTAAATTTCGCGTCTGTGCCACGTCATCTTCGTGGTGTAGCAATTTAAATGGCCAGTATTGTAGATTTGAAAGCATAACAACAGCTAATGGGGTTGTTACTGACTGCTATGTGCCTCTCCTTCATTATCATCTGTGAAAATGTCAGTAACCTGACGGCCCTCATTGTCCCCCTGCTGCCTGCAGTAAAAGAAGCTGTGAGCGGCCAGCATAAGGTAGGCTAACCATCTTCTTCTTTTCCTCCTGCCTTTGTTCCGCGTCGGCACGGGGTCTACATCTACATCTACATTTATACTCCGCAAGCCACCCAACGGTGTGTGGCGGAGGGCACTTTACGCGTCACTGTCATTACCTCCCTTTCCTGTTCCAGTCGCGTATGGTTCGCGGGAAGAATGACTGCCGGAAAGCCTCCGTGCGCGCTCGAATCTCTCTAATTTTACATTCGTGATCTCCTCGGGAGGTATAAGTAGGGAGAAGCAATATATTCTATACCTCATCCAAAACGCACCCTCACGAAACCTGGCGAGCAAGCTACATCTACATGTACATGACTACTCTGCAATTCACATTTAAGTGCTTGGCAGAGGGTTCATCGAACCACAATCATACTATCTCTCTACTATTCCACTCCCTAACAGCGCGCGGGAAAAACGAACACCTAAACCTTTCTGTTCGAGCTCTGATTTCTCTTATTTTATTTTGATGATCATTCCTACCTATGTAGGTTGGGCTCAACAAAATATTTTCGCATTCGGAAGAGAAAGTTGGTGACTGAAATTTAGTAATAAGGTCTCGCCGCGACGAAAAACGTCTTTGCTGTAATGACTTCCATCCCAACTCGTGTATCATATCTGCCACACTCTCTCGCCTATAACGTGATAATACAAAACGAGCTGCCCTTTATTGCACCCTTTCGATGTCCTCCGTCAATCCCACCTGGTAAGGATCCCACACCGCGCAGCAATATTCTAACAGAGGACGAACGAGTGTAGTGTAAGCTGTCTCTTTAGTGGACTTGTTGCATCTTCTAAGTGTCCTGCCAATGAAACGCAACCTTTGGCTCGCCTTCCCGACAAATTATCTATGTGGTCCTTCCAACTGAAGTTGTTCGTAATTTTAACACCCAGGTACTTAGTTGAATTGACAGCCTTGAGAATTGTACTATTTATCGAGTAATCGAATTCCAACGGATTTCTTTTGGAGCTCATGTGGATCATCTCACACTTTTCGTTATTTAGCGTCAACTGCCACCTGACACACCATACAGCAATCTTTTCTAAATCGCTTTGCAAGTGATACTGGTCTTCGGATGACCTTACTAGACGGTAAATTACAGCATCATCCGCGAACAGTCTAACAGAACTGCTCAGATTGTCACCCAGGTCATTTATATAGATCAGGAACAGCAGAGGTCCCAGGACGCTTCCCTGGGGAACACCTGATATCACTTCAGTTTTACTCGATGATTTGCCGTCTATTACTACGAACTGCGACCTTCCTGACAGGAAATCACGAATCCAGTCGCACAACTGAGACGATACCCCATTGGCCCGCAGCTTGATTAGAAGTCGCTTGTGAGGAACGGTGTCAAAAGCATTCCGGAAATCTAGAAATACGGAATCAACTTGACATCCCCTGTCGATAGCGGCCATTACTTCGTGCGATGCAGTGCGCTTCTCTTGCAGAGTCTGCCACTTGAGTTTGCTAAACATCTCCGTAACGCTATCACGGTTACCAAATAACACTGTGACGAAACGCGCCGCTCTTCTTTGGATCTGCTCTATCTCCTACGTGAACCCGATCTGGTACGGATCCCACACTGATGAGCAATACTCAAGTATAGGTCGAACGAGTGTTTTGTAAGCCACCTCCTTTGTTGATGGACTACATTTTCTAAGGACTCTGCCAATGAATCTCAACCTGGTACCCGCCTTACCAACAATTAATTTTATATGATCATTCCACTTCAAATCGTTCCGCACGCATACTCTCACATATTTTACAGAAGTAACTGCTACCAGTGTTTGTTCCGCTATCATATAATCACACAATAAAGGATCCCTCATCTATGTATTCGCAATACATTACATTTGTCTATGTTAAGGGTCAGTTGCCGCTCCCTGCACCAAGTGCCAATCCGCTGCAGATCTTCCTGCATTTCGCTACAATTTTCTAATGCTCCAACTTCTCTGTATACAACAGCATCATCCGCGAAAAGACGCATGGAATTTCCGACGCTATTTACTAGGTCATTTATATATATTGTGAAAAGCAATGGTCCCATAATACTCCCCTGTGACACGCCGGTGGTTACTTTAAAGTCTGTAGACGTCTCTCCATTGAGAACAACATGCTGTGTTCTGTTTGCTAAAAACTCTTCAATCCAGCCACACAGCTGGTCTGATATTCCGTAGCCTCTTACTTTGTTTATCAGGTGACAGTGCGGAACTGTATCGAACGCCTTCCGGAAGTCAAGGAAAATGGCATCTACCTCGGAGCCTACATCTAATATTTTCTGGGTCTCATGACCATATAAAGCGAGTTAGGTCTCACACGATCGCTGTTTCCGGAATCCATGTTGATTCCTACAGAGTAGATTCTGGGTTTCCAAAAACGACATGATACGCGAGCAAAAAACATGTTCTAAAATTCTACAACAGATCGACGTCAGAGATATAGGTCTATAGTTTTGCGCATCTGCTCGACGACCCTTCTTGAAGACTGGGACTACCTGTGCTCTTTTCCAATCATTTGGAGCCTTCCGTTCCTTTAGAGACTTGCGGTACACGGCTGTTAGAAGGGGGGCAAGTTCTTTCGCGTACTCTGTGTAGAATCGAATTGGTATCCCGTCAGGTCCAGTGGACTTTCCTCTGTTGAGTGATTTCAGTTGCTTTTCTATTCCTTGGACACTTATATCGATGTAACGGTATGGTTACGAACGGATTTCGCATGGGTAATTTAAAGGATAGCCAGATCCACTTCCGTCCCAGCCCCCTCCCCCTTTAAATACTTGGACGGATCATGTGTACCCCAACTGTCGGCTCGTGATGTTATTCGTTTAAAACAAAAAAAATGGCTCTGAGCACTATGGGACTCAACTGCTGTGGTCATCAGTCCCCTAGAACTTAGAACTACTTAAACCTAACTAACCTAAGGACATCACGCACATCCATGCCCGAGGCAGGATTCGAACCTGCGACCGTAGCAGTCGCAAGGTTCCAGACTGCGCGCCTAGAACCGCGAGACCACCGCGGCCGGCATTCGTTTAAAACAACCGAAACTTTTGTAAATGTTTGCGAATCGTCTAAATGAGGCAGGACTTGTTTATGGGGCCAGTGTTCAACTAGTGGGGTGTGGACAACCACCTAAAAATCCCTCACAAGTCGGCCGGCACACACACTCTCGCCGTCAATCCGGCGGATCTATCCGGATCGGCACACTGCCCGTCCCAGAAACGATGCTTTAATGCACACGGGCATCCGAGCGAGTCAGTGTTAGGGGTCCGTGCTTCTGAATTACATTCTGCCAATATAAGTTGTAGCTCACTGGAAAAGCGTTACCCTAAGACTGACCATAGCTACTCTTCATATCTACATCACTGTCTTTCACAAAGACGCCTTGGAAGATGTCTTTATTTTAGTGGCCATGACTGGGCACGAATGTTGTAAACCTTTCAATAGGGATGTATTTTTCTGAATATTTGGAAATTAATGTGGGTTCATCAACGTGAACTTTGTCCAGGCTTGAGTCCAATGACAACGAGTACTTGACTCGAGATATAACTTCACTGAAATCACGTTTGCAAGTGCGTTGCACTGTTTTCTCAGAAATCGTTCGAGAAAGGTAGTTTGTGTAGTAACTTCCACGACGTAGCTGACTTTTTATGAGAACTGCTTAAAAATTCATCGCACTCTGCTACGAGCTAATAAGCAAAACAAGAACGTTTAAGTGTTTTACGGTTGTAAGAGAGCCCCCAGAACAGTATCAAAACAAATACTTTTTTTTTGTCCGGGTCCTTTTGTGTTGTGGGCTCCTTAGCTAACCTAGGCGCGAATTTGGGTATGACCTTGTGATGTAACTATCTTCCCAATACGTCAATCTTACAGGAAAAGGTAAATACCGGGTGGTTACAATTAAACAGAAGCTGCTCACAGGGGTCCAACGTGGGCTGCAAAACTTGGTACATATTCTAATGCGTCAATGCGGAATCAACTCACGCTGGATAAAATTAGGTCGAGTCTTAGCCATCAGGTGCAAATCTGGCGCTATGCCGGCAGCGGTGGTCTCGCGGTTCTAGGCGCTCAGTCCGGAACCGCGCGAGTGCTACGGTCGCAGGTTCGAATCCTGCCTCGGGCATGGATGTGTGTGATGTCCTTAGGTTAGTTAGGTTTAAGTAGTTCTAAGTTCTAGGGGACTGAAGACCACAGATGTTAAGTCCCATAGTGCTCAGAGCCTGGCGCTATGTATGCAAGTATGACACATAGAAACGTTTCCACATGTAGTGGTTTAGGGACGGGATGTGGGCCGAAATGGTCGGATAAGTGGGATAGGCATAATGTTGATTTTATTATTAACGGCCGCTTACACAATTTGTTCAATAAAAACACCGGAGTGATAAACGAGATGCAGCATCCGTAAAAGGAAGTGATCAACAATTGCCCGCAGCAGTTTCGATAGAATCTGAGCAGCGTGTTGCTGTGTACTGGCCTTTAGGTCAGGCAGAGACCGAACGTGTCCCCGGTAAACGAGTTCTTTTATATATTCCCGAACCCAAAAGTAGCATGGGTTCAGGTCAGGCGATTTTTCAGGCAATACATTTGGAAAACCTCTGGAGATACACATTCGTGGACGATTGCATTAAAAGATCTTTCACTGGGAGAGCGACACAGTTCCTCCCTTCCACCCTTCCAAACCAGGAATCTACTGCTGTACAAGGGGGTCTCGATAATGTGCAGACGCCACGGTACACCGAACAGGCAAGCAATTAGTTATGTTTGAGAATGTATGCAAGCAATAAACGTATGTTTAAAAATGAAATGACGAAAGAAACAAGGCTAAAAGTTTATAAGACAATGACATTTGTAATCTTGTTTAACGAAGTGAATCGCAGGTTATAAATAAATGCCAAGAAAGTCGTATACAAATAACAGAGAGGAAGTTTCTAAAAGTGGTAAAGGAATGCAGAAGAGCTGACAGATATATAGACTCAGAAGTCAGGTAAGAACTGAATATCATTGATATTCTCAGTAGAATACAAAAAATAGGAGAAACTGGAACGAACATCTCGAAAGAAAGAGCAGAGGAAGGTTACCTTTCCACGTACGAAGATTTATCCCATTTGGGATCAGAAGTCATGGAAGACCGAGGAGCCAATGACTACCGCAAAGCGGAAAAAAGCCTAATGCTTGAAGCGAAGACACTGCTTGAGTAGACTACAGTTTTATTAACAAACAGTTCGTACACTGATTCCCGATAAGTGCTCAGGTTTTATCTCCCGTCACTAAATCAGAGAAAACAGCTCGCAACTTCTCAAAATGTGCAATGATTTATTGTTCCTGTCTTTGAAGGTGTGGTCTGTTTTTGTATAATAGGTCCAGATTATACTATTTTTTAAACTTATTACCTGCATGATGTAAATGATCTCGAAGTACATGAGGACTGCAATGATTATAATAATAAAATAACAATAATAACTAAGCAGTAGAAAAAGTATTTACGTACTGGTAGTAATCACTATTATTCGTGTGTGGAACCAACAGGACCACTCGAGGTACAGTCAGTCAACGTCGCTTTTGATGGTTGGTCTTCCTTTGTGTCCAAATTTCTGTCATCCTTTTTTTGGGATTATGTCTCTTTCTTTCCTCAGACCACTGTGTTCAAGTCTGTTTTCTGCGAGCGGTTCTAGCCGCTACAGTCTGGAACCGCACGACCGCTTCGGTCGCAGGTTCGAATCCTGCCTCGGGCATGGATGTGTGTGATGTCCTTAGGTTAGGTAGGTTTAATTAGTTCTAAGGGACTGATGACCTCAGAAGTTAAGTCTCATAGTGCTCAGAGTCATTTAAACCATCCATTTTCTAATTTCCCTCTGATCAACTTTCCAATCACATACCTTTTGCCTAAATTTTTTTCTGTCTGTAACGTCTGCCTGAGCTATACCGGCCACTTTAAGAGCCTCCTTCATCGCAGCGATCCATGTAATTGGCACAGTTTCGGCAACATTTCTGTTTTCCTAGAATTCTACTATTTGTTTTGTCAACCTAGTGGGTACCATTTTTTTAATGTGCCCATAAAATTTAAGTCTTTGGTTTTTCATGTCACCATGTAAGTCTATGTATTCCTCTATTTCCACATTACTCCTCAGGCTATAAGTTTTCCAATCAGTAATTTTGGAGCCTAATATTTTCCTAATAATCTTTCTTTCTTTTTTTCTTCAATACCCCTCTTTCCATTTAAAATTAAAGTCTCTGCTCCATGAAGACATTCAGGTTTGATTGCAGTGCTGTAATGCCTAAGTTTAGTGACTTCAGAAAGTGATTTTTTATTATAAATATTTTGTGTTAACATCAGTGCAGTTGCTATCTTTTAACAGCGAACTTCGACTTAGTTTGTAGCTTTTTCCAGACCGTTTTCTTGTATGACTTCCACCAAGTATTCAAACTGAGAAACCGTTTTCATTTTTCCATATTTCTTGTTCATAAACTTCGGTGCTTGTTTGATGTACGTCGTATGTTTCGTTTTTTTCGAATGATATTTGTGGTCCTACTTTTTCCGCAACTTCTTTAAGAATTTCAATTTGTTTTTGAACTTTTGTAATATCTCTAGTTAACATTGCCAGATCAGCTGCAAAGGCGACGCAATCTACTCTAATACTACTTGTACCGAACTTGATTGATTGATCTATATTTTGACTCGACTTTTGCTCTCGCCATACCTTTACCAAAACACAGTTACACAATAGTGAGGAGAGTCCATCCCCCTATCTAGCTCCACTCTTTATATCAAATGGTTCAGAAATTTCTCCCACGAATTTAACTTTAGAGCTAGCGTCGATTAACGTTTCCTTAATCGGTGTCAGAGTTTTATTACCTAGCGCCCGTTCCTTCAAAATTTGGAAAATAGATTGGCGATCAACACAGTTACAGGCGTTTTTCAAATCCAGAAATGTACATACAGTATTATTACTAGAAATCCTTTGGTACATAAGGATTAATTCTAAATTAAGAGTTTGTTCCGGACAGGATGTGTTTGGTCCAAAACCTGCCTGGTGTTCACCAGTTTTGGGTTCTAACTGTTCTCTGATTCTATCAAATAATCACCGAGAGACAATTTCGTATGTGACTGGGAAAAGAGAGATTTCTCAGTAATTATTAACATCGTTTCTATCCACTTTTTTATGCAATGGGTGAATTAGGGCAGTTTTCCAGTCCTAAGGTAATTTCTCAGTTTGCCAGACGCGTGTTTACTATGTTACTGGTGGAAATACACTACTGGCCATTAAAATTGCAACACCAAGAAGAAATGCAGATGATAAACGGGTATTCATTGGACAAATACACTCCTGGAAATTGAAATAAGAACACCGTGAATTCATTGTCCCAGGAAGGGGAAAATTTATTGACACGTTCCTGGGGTCAGATACATCACATGATCACACTGACAGAACCACAGGCACATAGACACAGGCAACAGAGCATGCACAATGTCGGCACTAGTACAGTGTATATCCACCTTTCGCAGCAATGCAGGCTGCTATTCTCCCATGGAGACGATCGTAGAGATGCTGGATGTAGTCCTGTGGAACGGGATGCCATGCCATTTCCACCTGGCGCCTCAGTTGGACCAGCGTTCGTGCTGGACGTGCAGACCGCGTGAGACGACGCTTCATCCAGTCCCAAACATGCTCAATGGGGGACAGATCCAGAGATCTTGCTGGCCAGGGTAGTTGACTTACATCTTCTAGAGCACGTTGGGTGGCACGGGATACATGCGGACGTGCATTGTCCTGTTGGAACAGCAAGTTCCCTTGCCGGTCTAGGAATGGTAGAACGATGGGTTCGATGACGGTTTGGATGTACCGTGCACTATTCAGTGTCCCCTCGACGATCACTAGAGGTGTACGGCCAGTGTAGGAGATCGCTCCCCACACCATGATGCCGGGTGTTGGCCCTGTGTGCCTCGGTCGTTTGCAGTCCTGATTGTGGCGCTCACCTGCACGGCGCCAAACAAGCATACGACCATCATTGGCACCAAGGCAGAAGCGACTCTCATCGCTGAAGACGACACGTCTCCATTCGTCCCTCCATTCACGCCTGTCGCGATACCACTGGAGGCGGGTACACGATGTTGGGGCGTGAGCGGAAGACGGCCTAACGGTGTGCGGGACCGTAGCCCAGCTTCATGGAGACGGTTGCAAATGGTCCTCGCCGATACCCCAGGAGCAACAGTGTCCCTAATTTGCTGGGAAGTGGCGGTGAGGTCCCCTACGGCACTGCGTAGGATCCTACGGTCTTGGCGTGCATTCGTGGGTCGCTGCGGTCCGGTCCCAGATCGACGGTCACGTGCACCTTCCGCCGACCACTGGCGACAACATCGATGTACTGTGGAGACCTCACGCCCCACTGTTGAGCAATTCGGCGGTACGTCCACCCGGCCTCCCGCATGCCCATTATACGCCCTCGCTCAAAGTCCGTCAACTGCACATACGGTTCACGTCCACGCTGTCGCGGCATGCTACCAGTGTTCAAGACTGCGATGGAGCTCCGTATGCCACGGCAAACTGGCTGACACTGACGGCGGCGGTGCACAAATGCTGCGCAGCTAGCGCCATTCGACGGCCAACACCGCGGTTCCTGGTGTGTCCGCTGTGCCGTGCGTGTGATCATTGCTTGTACAGCCCTCTCGCAGTGTCCGGAGCAAGTATGGTGGGTCTGACACACCGGTGTCAATGTGTTCTTTTTTCCATTTCCAGGAGTGTATATTATACTACAACTGACATGTGATTACATTATCACGCAATTTGGGTGTATAGATCCTCAGAAATCAGTACCCAAAACAACCACATCTGGCCGTAATAACGGCCTTGATACGCCTGGGCATTGAGTCAAACAGAGCTTGGATGGCGTGTACAGTTACAGCTACCCATACAGCTGCAACACGATACCACAGTTCATCAAGAATAGTGACTGGCGTATTGTGACGAACCAGTTATTCGGCCAACATTGACCAGACGTTTTCATTTGGTGAGAGATCTGGAGAATGTGCTGGCCAGAGCAGCAGTCGCACATTTTCTGTATCCAGAAAGGCCTGTACAGGACCTGGAACATGCGGTCGTGCATTATCCTGCTTATATGAAGGGTTTCGCAGGGATCGAATAAAGGGTAGAGCCACGAGTCGTAACTCATCTGAAATGTAACGTCCACTGTTCAAAGTGCCGTCAATGCGAACAATAGGTCACCGAGACGTGTAAACAATGGCACGCCGAGTGATACGCCAGTATGGCGATGACGAATACACGCTTCCAATGTGCGTTCACCGCGATGTCGCCAAACACGGATGCGACCATCATGATGCTGTAAACAGAAAAAATGACGTTTTGCCATTCGTGCACCAAGTTTCGTCGTTGATTACGCCATCGCAGGCGCTCCTATCTGTGATGCAGCGTCAAGGGTAACCGCAGCCATGGTCTCCGAGCTGTTAGGCCATGCTGCTGCAAACGTCGTCGAATTGTTGGTGCAGATGGTTGTCATCTTGCAAACGTCACCATCTGTTGACCCAGGGATCGTGACGTGGCTGCACGATCCGTTACAGCCTTGCGGATAAGATGCCTGTCATCTCGACTGCTAGTGATACGAGGCCGTTGGGATCCAGCACGGCGTTCCGTTTTACCCTCCTGAACCCACCGATTCCATATTCTAACAGTCATTGGATCTCGACCAACGCGAGCAGCAATGTCGCAATACGATAAAACGCAATCGCGATAGGCTACAATCCGACCTTTATCAAAGTCGGAAACGCGATGGTACGCATTTCTCCTCCTTAGACGAGGCATCACAATAACGTTTCACCAGGCAACGCCGGTCAACTGCTGTTTGTGTATGAGAAATCGGTTGGAAACTTTCCTCATGTCAGCACGTTGTAGGCGTCGCCACCGGCTCCAACCTTGTGTGAATGCTCTGAAAAGCTAATCATTTGCGTATCATAGCATCTTCTTCCTGTCGGTTAAATTTCGCGCCTGTAGCCCGTTATCTTCGCAGTGTAGCAATTTTAATGGCCGGTAGTGTATTAACTGAAGTAATATATGTATCTCTACTGCCTAAAAATAAAAATAAAAATAAAAATAAAAAGAATTTAAAAGAAGAACGAGTACTAGACCGATGAAATGTGACAGTAAGAGGCATTTAAAACGTGGTAAATAAGAGGACTAAGGGCAGAAAGAAACAGTTACAGTGAACATGTTACACCCTGTATATGCTGTGGAAAGGCATCCAGACACGTTACCTTTGTACCTCTCCTGTAACCCCCACACTTTGTGTGTGTGTGTGTGTCAGGAAACAGCTACTAAAAGCCGTGTGGAGTGTTCACAGCGCCATGTTGCACGTCTCAGAGGATTCGGTCGCACGTCTATCTTTGACCCGAGCCCAATTAGCAGATCTCTTTGTGCGCAGCTGAGCAATGCGCGCTCGTGACTGGACCTCTCGTTCCCGCCTCACCTCTGTCCCGCTGCCGGCGTCCTCACACTCCTCCCAGCTGTCCACCCCCTCAAGTTCTTCATCCCGCTGGAGTCGGCGCAGCGGCGGTTGCGAGACGTCTCCGTCCACTGCGACGGCTCTCCTAACGACTTCTGCGGATTGACGTCAGTGTTTATTCGGGAATTCTGGGCGTGCAATCTCCTTCGCTGTTCCATTAATCTCGTCTCGTAAGAAGAACGCTGCGTGTTGCCGTGGATGGACAGTCGTCTGCAGACACTAAAGCAACATCTGTTGATCCTCAGGGAAATATATAGAAGCCTAACGCCGTTCGTGTTATACGCTATTGACTCAGAGCACAGTAGTATTTGCACCCTCCACCCTCAAATGGCTCTGAGCACTATGGGACTTAAGACCCCCTCCCCCCTCCACCTTCTCTCACAGGCAATGCAGTTATCTATAAGGACGTTCCATACGGTGAAAAGTGCTGTAACCTCTAGTTACGTCTCAATAAAATGTCAGTCTAGTGAAAAAGCTGACAACTATCTTTTCATGCGACATGAGGTGGAGAGGGCATGTGAAAACTGTGGTAGGGAAGGCAAATGTTCGTCTTCGGATTGTTGGGAGAATGTTAGGGAGGAGTGGTTCCCCTTTTGAAGGGACCGCATACAGGACGCGGGTGCTCCCTGTTCATGAGTACTGCTCGAGTGTTTGGGATCCGTACAAGTTCGGATCGAAGGAATACATCGAAGCAACTCAGAGGAGGGCTACTAGATTTGTTACCGGTAGGTTCGAACAAAACTTAAGTGTTACAGAGATGCTTCGGGAACTCAAATGGGAATCCCTGGAGCGAAGGCGACGTTATTTTCGAGAAACACTACTGAGAAAATTTAGAGAACCGACATCAAGCTAACTGCCGAACGATTATGCTCCCACCAACATACATTGCGCGGATGGACCAAGAAGATACCATACGAGAAATTAGGGCTCATACGGAGGTGTACAGACAGTCGGTTTTCCCTCGCTCTGTTTGCGAGTGGAACAGGAGGGGAAATGTCGAGTAGTGCTACAGGGTACCCTCTGCCACGCACCTTACGGTGGCTTGCGGAGAATCTATGTGATGTAAATATGTGGAAAAACTCAGAGTTCTACATTTCATGAAATATATAGGCGTTGGATACTCTGACTACAGGAGTAATGAACAACAACTACATCTACAGAATGTCGACAATGAAAAACTAAAAAGAAAACATTCAAACGAGTGTTCAGTTCCTAGTTCTGTGAAGTCTGTAAACAAAATTACATGTAACAGTTAGAAGAATCGGAACAGAAACAAAAAAGGAAAAAAAAACGTAATATGTAGGACAATATTGACAAGATCTGCCACTAAAGATACGCCGTAAACAATAAAAGCGAAACGCGTATAACACAAAAATTGTGTCTCATTCAGATGCAATTAGACAGTCATAAAATAAAAAGATCGGTATACCGTAAATATACGGAACTGAGGACGACAGGACTACAAAAGTTGAAAATGGAACAACCACATTTAGTCATCTCATTGAAAGACGTGGCAGTAATAATGTCTAGAGGCAAGAAGTGGAATGACCGACCCGCCCACATAGCTGTGCGCGTTAACACGTGCTTCTGGGATGCTGGGAGGCAGCCAGCCTCGGACCGAACACGCCTCGCTCGTGAGGTAGGCAGCCTGGGTGTGGTTTTCAGGTGGTTTCCCACATGGGACTAGCTAAATACCGCGTGGTACCTCTTGTTACTTGCAAGCTACGCAGGATTTTAGAAAAACGTGCTCACACCTGAACACGAGGCTTATTATAGATGCGGACAGATGGGCTACAAAAAGTTCCTTCCCCGGGGAAATGGTGACCTCAGGTAGGGCATCCGGCCACCACCTGTCACTGATACTTCCAAAACCCCTATAGCTGTGCCGACCCTATGGGGAAACGGGGCAAGGCAATGAAGAAGAAGATTTAAAGTGGAAGGACCGCGAAGACTCAATCGGAGGTTCATTGAAACATCCTGGAAGATTAAAACTGCAGAGAGCTTCCGCGAAGTTTGGAAGGTAGGAGACGAGGTACTGGCGCAATTGAAGGCGTGAGAAGGTGTCGTGCTTGGGTAGCTCAGATGGTGCCGGCTCGGTAGCTCAGCTTGTTCGGTCAGAGAGCTGGTTGGCCTCTGTAATAATAAACTGAGTGAAAGTATCACAAACGAACTTGAATGGGTGTCATGTGACGTCCGCAACGACCAAACACAAAACAACGAACAAAACGCAAAAAAAAGATGGTAGAGCACTTGCCCGCGAAAAGCAAAGGTCCCGAGTTCGAGTCTGGGGCCGGCACAAAGTTTTAATCTGCCAGGATGTTTCAAATCAGCGCATACTCCGCTGCATAGTGAAAATTTTATTCTGGGAGGTAAAGGTCTGAGGAAGCCTGCAATTTTATTGCGGAAGTGATTGCATGCAAGACTAGTTACGCAGCCATAATCGAATGCTGTTAGTGTGTACGGGATATACATTATTTCGTCTCCGTCTAACAGGACACATCGAGCAATCTTAACTGGAAGATATTCGAAAGAAGGCACTATAAATGTTGTGAGAACCTGTTTAGGGAATTTCAGGCCAGAAGTTCGTCCTACGTATGTGCCCCTTAAACAGCGCATGTCAAATTAGGCAAATATCAGCTAACTCAATGGCTTACACGCAATCATTTGTCCCTACCTGCAACCGTTTGTGGGACGGAAAGGAACCCTAAAATGTGATGTAATTAAAAACACTCCTTGCTAAACACATATGTGGAAGTAGATGCGGGTTTGGAGCGGAAGTAGACTCCTTAGCGCGCATGGGTCCACCTGATCCCGAGATAGCAGGCATCCACCTGTCGACACGACAGGTCCACAACCGGCCCCATCTGCTTCAGCTCCAAGCCAGCACTATGCATGAATCGTTTAAATACTCAACTACTTCACCATTTAACTCTTCTTCATGTGTATCACGACGCGTTTCGAGACTTTATTTTCACTGTCAAGTGAAAATATTTATGTGACTACTTTGTGCGACGTTCCCAAGTGTATCATCCTGTCTCTCTTGTACTGTAGTCTTCTTTTTGAGGTTATACTGCAGTCGCAAAACCGAGCGAAATAAATCTTGTGGGTTTTTTTTTTTTTTTCACGCTAATGTTAGAATTAGTATTCTTGTCTCACCATTAGCATGTTTGGTTCAAAATGGTTCAGCTGGCTCTGAGCACTATGCGTCTTAACTTCTGAGATCATCAGTCGCCTAGAACTTAGAACTACTTAAACCTAACTAACCTAAGGACATCACACACATCCATGCCCGAGGCAGGATTCGAACCTGCGACCGTAGCGGTCGCTCGGCTCCAGACTGAAGCGCCTACAACCGCACGGCCACACCGGCCGGCGGCAGGTTTGGTTAGCGTACCTTATGTAAGTAACATTTTGCAAAAAAATAGCAGATGTCTCTTACAACATTTTACTATAGAGCACTTTCACATGCCGTGTGGAGTTAGCCGTACGGTCTATGGTGCTGGAGTCATAACTGTGCGGCTGGTCTCGGCGGAGGTTCGAGTCCTTCCTTGGGCATGGGTGTGTGTGTTTGTCCTTAGGATAATTTAGGTTAAGTAGTGTGTAAGCTTAGGGACTGATGACCTTAGCAGTTAAGCGCATAAGGTTTCACACACATTTTTGAGCACTCTCATCTGGTACCCAACCATCACCTCCGTCTTCTTTATATTTACTCGCACATTATGGTCATCAGCTGGCCCCTTTTCATTTTCATCAGGACGATAGCAGAAAAGAAGACAAAATCAATGGCTTAAAAAAAAAACTGTCCCAAAAAAATTACGATTAGCAATGGAATAATATATGATTGGTACATAAGTTGGTAGCGTTTTTCCATAATTTTAATACACATATAACATACATATAACAAATAACAGTGCCTACACTCATTAATAATATATTCTCCTTCGCTTTTTACAACAGTCTGCCAACTCTGTGGCAACTTTTCGATTCAGTGACTGCAAAAATCACTTGACTATGAGGCGAGGATATCTTCGAGCCATGTTGGGAGAGCATTATCATCCGGAAAGGAAGTTCCTTGAAGATTGTTCGAACCAAAGCGATAAAGGTAATAATCACAGGGTGCAAGATCCGAACTTATGCAACAAGCTAATAGAACAGGTGCCGGCCGAGGTGACCGATCGGTTCTAGGCGCTACAGTTATGAACCGCGCGACCGCAGGTTCGAATCGTGCTTCGGGCATAGATGTGTGTGATGTCCTTATGTTAGTTAGGTTTAATTAGTTCTAAGTTCTAATGGACTGATGACCTTAGCAGTTAAGTCCCGTAGTGCTCAGAGCCATTTATACCATTTGAATAGAGCAAGTAAAACATATTAGCTATTTAGGTTTCGAGGTCACATATGAGTATGATGAACACATAGGGAAGAAGTTGGCAAAGTTAGAGAACACTTGCGAAGAATAAACATGTGTTTGAAAAGCTAAAACTACGAAAGAAACAAGATTGAAATTTTATAAGATAATGACAGTTGCAATCTTGTATACGAAAGTGATTAGCTAACATAAAATAAAAGTTGCTTTCCCCATAAACAACAAACTAGAACAGCAATTGCAGCACATTTTAAACGACAAAAAAAAATAAATTCTCAGACTCGGGAATATAGAAAATCACATGAAAAACTTACCCAAGTTACTACGTAGGATAGACTGGCAGTAACGTTCGTATTAGATGCAGTGAACACAACAGCTGTTACAACGTAATCAGTTCACGAAATCAGCAATAGCAACAAACATGAAAAGGACACTCATTCAGAAACACAAAATAAGATCTTAAAATATTCTAATTTTTGTACGCGACAGAAAGCAAGGGGAAAAAATTCTCAATGAGAAACTATATGAAACGTCCCCTTATAAAAATTATACAAGACTGTGCTCAAACTGACACACAATAGTTTTTAGCGCAACGCAATCTGACTTTCAAAAATCCCTACGAAAGAATGGGCCTGACTAACATTAACCTATACGTTTCACAAATCACTTACCTCACAAAAATCTTCGTTACTCAAGCTACTGCAATACAGCGAGCACCACTACTGCCAGCTAAATAAAAGATTCAAACTACTGAAGGCACTAACTGCTGATAGGCATAGTTAGCAAATGAAAGATTTTAATACAGAACAAACAATGTATTTACCTTAATAGTCATAATATATATATATCAGTTCGTGACACCAATTCTTACAAATTTCAAAACTCCGCCATCTCTCTCCCCACGTCCACCACTGCTGGCGGCTCACCTCCAACTGCGCAACGCTACGCGCTGTTAGCATCCAGCTGCCGCTGCCCAACACTACAATGGCAGACAACAATGCAAACTAAACACAGACTGCGCACAGCACAGCCAGTGATTTTTCATACCGAGCGCTAAGCGGCGTTACCAATAAGAAAACCTAAACAGCCTACTTACAACTAGACTGTGAATCAGTTAGTTTTTCACATGTCTCCTGTGAATACAATAATCATACTAAATTCCATAAATATGTTCATATCTTCATAGAATCTGCTCAGTAAATGAACAAAACGGAATATAAAGCATAATTCATAATGTAAAAGTCAGTAATACTCAGTAACGCTAAAATAAAATTCATAAGTGTCAACTTTATGTACTAATGTAATTCGCAGAAAATGTAGCACAAACTCAAATACCTCCATACAGCCATTGAGATTTATGTTTCGTGTGATTCACCCTAAAACATATCAGGGCGTTGCTGATATGATTCACGTGAAAAGACCACGACCGATTTTTTCCTTATTCCTTCTCTAATCCGAGCTGTTGCTCCGTCCCTAATGACCAGGTTACAGACGGGAACTTTGATCCTAAGCCTTCCTCTGTTCTAAATGAATCGCTCCTTGGAACATGGGAGTGGCCAACTTTTATTTCCTTACTAGTCAACTAGATGGTTTCCCTAACCTAGTCAGAAGAACACCTTGACCTTCAATCGACAAAGTTGCCGCTGCTGTATCCACAGGCAAACTGGTGAGAAAACTTCGTTAAAAGCTGTATGGTGTCTGTATCCGAAGATCTAAGACACGCAGACATTTCAGTATCATTCTTCAACAAGTAAATGGTATTTCTTAGCCCATATCACGAAAACTTAACAGAGAACTACAAAAGTTCTACAGAAAATTGTGACAATATTTACAAACGAACATTGCCTACCAAAGTTTGCAACTGAATTATGTCACGATGCAATGTTGACAGCTACAGCCAGCTTCGGCGCAAGTGAATGGGGCTCGAAAATACGAAGCGAACACATCAGAATGAAACTGCGTCGCACCGAGAGAGGAATATTGCTCTGGCTGACAAACGCTATTAACTACAATGCCAGTCGAAGAAGCACACATTGGCTCGTTAAACATTCTCCTCGTTTTCGGTGTCTAGGAGCATCTCATTGGTTGCTCCGATGCAACCTACCTAAAGTACAAGACTCTACTGACCAGAACATTACTGACTAGAAACAATTGAACGAATGGATGCAAGCATGCTCACTTGCTGATTGTATACAATGGTACCCCTCATGCACAAACAATACGTTTGCCTGTTATGATCCGGTAGACGGTCACTATATGCTTCGAGGCTCGCTTCCCACGCCCGAGTTCCCGGGTTCGATTCCCGGCGGGGTCAGGGATTTTCTCTGCCTCGTGATGACTGGGTGTTGTGTGATGTCCTTAGGTTAGTTAGGTTTAAGTAGTTCTAAGTTCTAGGGGACTGATGACCATAGATGTTAAGTCCCATAGTGCTCAGAGCCATTTGAATTTTGCTTCGAGCACAGTCTGAATTTCGGCTGGATGTATTACAAGTTTCTATTCTGTGTGGACCGTACTTCATTTACCATATCTTACTCAGCGCTGATCTGCGCTCCCCTTTTGTATACAAAGAAATTATCACGCATCAATACTGCGTGACCACGACATAACTGCACCTGGCCTCCCGTGGTCGCTATCAGAAATACAGAGTGACGTTGCAGTAGAAAAGTACAGCGGCAGCGGTGACTAAGGAAAACACATCACATCGCGAATGCTTTCAAGACAGTCGTGCATTTATACTGCAGCGCCAAAGAACCTTGTACAGGCATGCGCATTCAAATACAGAGATATGTAAACAGGCAGAATACGGCGCTGCAGTCGGCGATTCCTATATAAGACAACAAGTGTCTGGCGCAATTGTTAGATCGGTTACTGCTGCTACAATGGCAGGTTATCAACGTTTAAGTGAGTTTGAATGTGGTGCTACAGTTGGCGCATGGGCGATGGGACTCGGCATCTCCGAGGCGGCGATGTGGTGTGGATTTTCCCGTACGACCCTTTCACGAGTATACCGTGAATATCAGGAATCCGGTAAAACATCAGATATCCGACACAACTGCTACCGGAAAAAGATCCTGCAAGAACGGGACTAACGATTGAACAGAATCGTTTAATCTGACGGAAGTGCAACCCTTCCAGAAATTGCTGTAAATTTCAGTTCTGGGACATCAACAAGTGTCAGCGCGCGAACAATTCTGCGAAATATAATTTATATGGGATTTCGGGGCCGAAGGCCCATTCGTGTACCCTTGATGACTACACGGCACAAAGGTTTACACCTCGCCTGGGCCGTCAACATTGACATTCTAATGTTGACGACTGGAAACGTGTTGCCTGGTCGGACGAGTTTTGTTTCAAATTGTATCGAGAAGATGGACGTATAAGGGTAAGGAGAAAACCTTATGAATCCATGGACCCTGCAGCAGGGGACAGCAGGGGACTGCTGAAGCTAGTGGAGGCTCTGTAATTGTGTGGGGCGTGTGCAGTTGAAGTGATATGGAACTCCGGATACGTCTAAATACGATTCTGGCAGGTGACACATACGTAAGCATCCTGTCTGATCAGCTGCATCCATTCATATCCATTGTGCATTCCGACGAAGTTGAGGAATTCCAGCAGGACAATGCGACACCCCACACGTACAGAATTGCTACACAAGGGCTCCAGGAACACTCTTCTGAGTTTAAATACTTCCGCTAGCCACCAAACTCCCCAGACATGAACATTACTGAGCATATCTGGGATGCCTTTCAACGGGCTGTTCAGAAGAGATCTCCACTCCCTCATACTCTTGCGGAGTTATGGACAGCCTTGCTGGATTCATGGTCTGAATTCCATCCAGCACTACTTCAGACATTAGTCGAGTCCATGACACCTCGTGTTGCGGCACTTCTGCATGTTAGCGGGGGACCTACATGATTTTAGGCAGTTGTACCAGTTTCTTTGGCTCTTCAGTGAACTATGAAGTGGTTCAGGGTGTCGTCGTCAAATATTGTGATAAAAATTCTCGACAAGCCGACCAAAGCGCCCTCACTTCCAGATACAATAATACTGCGGTCCGCTACTAAGAATCACTGCTGACGCAATAACAGAACTAGGACGTCAGCGTAAAGCGCATGCGCAAAGTAGAACACTTTATAGACTGGCCTCGATAAGATAACCAGATGCCCTGTGCTTATTACCCTACAGCACTGATAAGTCTACAGACAAGGTACTCACTCAAAAGTAAAAATGAAGAAGCTAAGAATATTAAGCAGAATGTACGTTGTTTGAACCGATTTTTCTTCCAAGCAGAATGCTACGTACTACTATGTAGTGCAGCAGTAATTTCCTACACAAAAGTCAGTGTTCCAGCATATCACAAAAATTCCGTGTCAAGACACCACTCCTGTAGAACGTATCTCGCTTTGCTCATGCACCATATCTCGCGCTCAGTAGATCCAGGAAAACGAGTATATCCCGCATGGTCGGCTAACAACCAAAATTCCATCATATTAAGTATGTTCACTAATTTGAGATTGGTTTACCGATAAAAGGCAATACTCTATACTGGACGGGGAATCGGGAACAGTTAAAATGCTCAAACGTGTGTGATGTCTTATGGGGCTTAACTGCTACGGTCATCAGTCCCTAAGCTTACACACTACTTGACCTAAATTATCCTTAGGACAAACACACACACCCATGCCCGAGGGAAGACTCTTACCTCCGCCGGGACCAGCCGCACAGTCAATGACTACAGTGCCCTAGACCGCTCGGCTAATCACAACCAGCCTCTTCAACAGTAACTGTAGGAACATCGGTTGTGCTCCAACGAAGAGGAAAAGGATAACAGAAACAGTCTAGATACCTAGAATTATTTATTTATTTATTAGATGATAGATAAATATCGACCACATAGATAAATAATTGTTGCTCTCTGGACTGACTGTATGATACTGTCAAATGCAATCGCTGTCTTTTCCCGATGACATAAAAATTAATAGCATGATAGGACTTCTAATGCTCTCACACCTCGTCATCGATTTATCACGTAGGGTCGACATTACTATCAGTTTGTTCGTTGAGGCTGCTGCCGACTGCAGGGAAGTATCGCCGTTGAACGATCAGCAGGAAATACAGAAATACTGCGATAAAATTTTCGTTTGATGTAATGAATGGTGAATATCAGTAAATGCAACATAACGCCATAAAAAAATGGCTCTGAGCACTATGGGACTTAACATCTCGGGTCATCAGTCCCCTAGAACTTAGAACTACTTAAACCTAACTAACTTAAGGACATCACATACATACATGCCCGAGTCAGGATTCGAACCTGCAACCGTAGCGGTCGCGCGGTTCCAGACTGAAGCGTCTAGAACCGCTCGGCAACTAGAGGCCGGCATAACGCCGTAAACTCTGTTTTTTTTTATCCTATAGTTACTACACCTTACCGCCATGTATGTTACAGTAATAATCCCCCATGAAACATGGTGGAGAGGCCCGCGTGCCTAAGTAATACAGATACCCATACCGTAGGGGCAACCACAATGGAGGGGTATCTGTTGAGAGGACAGACAAACGTGTGGTTCCTAAAGAGAAGAAGCAGCCTTTTCAGTAGTTGCAGGGGTAACAGTCTGGATCATTGACTGATCTGGCCTTGCAACGCTAACCAAAACGGTCTTGCTGTGCTGGTACTGCGAACAGCTGAAAGCAAGGGGAAACTACAGCTGTAATTTTTCCCTAGGGTATGCAGCTTTACCGTATGGTTAAATCATGATGGCGTCCTATTGGGTAAAATATTTCCGAGGTAAAATAGTCCCCCATTCGGATCTCCGGGCGGGGACTACTCAGGAGGACGTCATTATCAGGAGAAATAAAACTCGCGTTCTACGGATCGGAGCTTGGAATGTCAGATCGCTTAATCGCGCAGGTAGATTGGAAAATTTGAAAAGGGAATTGTATAGGTTAAAGTTAGATATACTGTGAATTAGTACGGTGGCAGGAGGAAGAAGACTTGTGGTCAAGTGAATACAGGGCTATAAATACAAAATCAAATAGGAGTAAAGCAGGAGTAGGTTTAACAATGTATAAAAAAAAATAGGAGCACGAACAAGCTACTACGAACGGCATAGTGAACGCATTATTGTAGCCAAGGTAGACATGAACCCCACATCTAACACAGTAGTACAAGTTTATATGCCAACTAGCTCCGCAGATGACGAAGAGACTGAAGAAATATATGATGCGATAAAATAAATTATTCAAATAGCTAAGGGAGACGAAAATTTAATAGTCATGGGGAACTGGAATTCGATAGTAATGAAAGGAAGAGAAGGAAAAGTAATAGTTGAATATGAATTGGGGTTAAGGAATGAAAGAGGAAGCCGCCTGGTAGAATTTTGAGCAGAGCATAACTTAATCATAGCTAACACTTGGCTTAAGAAACATGAAAGAAAGTTATATACGTGGAAGAGGTCTGGAGACACTGGAAGACTTCAGATAGATGATATAATGGTGAGACAGATATTTAGGAATCAGGTTTTAACTTTTAACACATTTTCAGGGGTAGATGTGGACTCTGATCACAATGTATTGGCTATGAACTGTAGATTAAAACTGAGGAAACTGCAAAAAGGTGGTAATTAAAGGATAAACTGGAAGAACCAGAGGTTGTAGAGAGTTTTAGACACAGCATTAGGGAACGATTGTCAAATACAGGGGAAAGAAATACAGTAGCAGAAGAATGGCAAGCTTTGAAAGATTAAATAGTGAAGGTCGCAGAGAATCAAATAGGTAAAAAGACGAGGGCTAGTAGAAATCATTGGGTAACAAAAGATAACTGAACTTAATTGATAAAGGAGAAAATATAAAAATGCATTAAGTGAACCAGGCGAAAAGAAATACAAACGTCTCAAAAATGAGATGGACAGGAAGTGGAAAATGGCTAAGCAAGGATGGCTAGAGGACAAATATAAGGAGGTAGAGGTGTATATCCCTAGGGGTAAGATAGAAACTGCCTACAGGAAAATTAAAGAGACCTTTGGAGAAACGAGAACCACTTGCATGAATATCAAGAGCTCAGATGGAAACCCAGTTCTAAGCAAAGAAGGGAAAGCAGAAATATGGAAGGAGTATATAGAGGACCTGTACAAGGGCGATGCATTTGAGGGAAATATTATAGAAATGGAAGAGGAAGTAGATGAAGAGGAAATGGAGGATATTATACAGCGTCAAGAATATGCCAGGGCATTGAAAGATCTAAGTCGAAACAAGGCCCCGAGAGTAGACAGCATTCCATTAGAACTACCTACAGCCTTGGGAGAGGCAGCCATGACAACACTGAGAGTCGCTTCTGCCTTGGGACACGCGACGCAATACTGGCCCTCGACTTATCTTAGAAGAATTATTAAGGAAAAGCAAACCTACGGTTCTAGCATTTGTAGACTTAGAGAAAGCTTTTGAAAATGTTGACTGGAATACTCTCCTTCAAATTCCGAAGGTGGTAGGGGTCAAATACAGGGAACGAAAGACTATTTACAATTCGTACAGAGACCAGATAGGAACTATAAGATTCGAGGGGCATGAAACTGAAGCTGTGGTTGGGAAGGGAGTGAGACAGTATTTAGTCTATCCCCGATGTTATTCAATGTCTATATTGAGCAAGCAGGAAGGGAAACAAAAGAAAAATGTGGAGTAGGAATTAAAATCTATGGAGAAGAAATAAAAACTTTTAGGTTTGCCGACGACATTGAAATTCTGTCAGAGACAGCAAAGGACCTGGAAGAGCAGTTGAACGGAACGGACAGTGTCTTGAAAGGAGGATGTAATATGAACATCAACAAAAGCAAAACAAGAATAATGCAATGTAGTCGAATTAAATCAGGTGATGCTAAGGAAATTACATCAGGAAATGAGACACTTAAAGTAGTAAATGAGTTTTGCTATTGAGGGAGCAAAAACTGATGATGGTCGAAGTAGAGCGGATATAAAATGTAGACTGGCAATGGCAAGGAAAGCGTTTCTGAAGAAGAGAAATTTGTTAACATCGAGTATAGACTCACGTGTCAGCGAGTCTTTTCTAAAATTATTTGCATCGAGTGTAGCTCTGCATGGATGTGAAACATCGACGATCAATAGTTTGGACAAGAAGAGAATAGTAGCTTTCGAAATGTGGTGCTACAGAAGAATGCTGAAGATTAGATGGGTAGATCACGTAACTAATGAGGAGATGCTGAACTGAGGAGAAGAGGAATTTGTGGCACAACATGACTAGGAGAAAGATCGGTTGTAAGGACACTTTTTGAGGCATCAAGAGATCAATTTGGTGCTGGAAGGAAGCGGGTGGGGTAAAAATTGTAGAGGTAGACAAAGAGATACAGTAAGCAGATTCAGAAGAATGTAGGTTGCAGTAGGTACTCGGAGATGAAGAAGCTTGCACAGTATAGCACACAGTTCTGCATCGAACCAATATTTGGACTGAAGACCACAACAGCAACAAGACAAGTGATATTCGAGGACGTTTTTGCGAGAAAAAAGCAATGAAACTGCGCGGCGGACATGCACTGTAGCTTGCGCGTCTTTTTTAGGCAAATTTGTGTCTGTTTCCCGGCTTGATAGACCGAAAGTGTCCTGTATAAAATTATTCCTCTCGACTTGACTTACGCCTGCGCGGTAAGTTGTGAACAACTATCGTTTACACACTACAGAATGCCAGACTTGATGTAAAAGAGGGCCTGATTGTCCTAATATGGGCAAGGTAAAGAAGTTAATTAATTATTTAACAAAGCGATAGAAACCGACTGAATGTGATCAAAAAAGTTAGTGGCATATAGATGAAGCACATCGCATCATTTAAATATTTAGGGGTTTATACTAAGTAGCGGTATGAAACGATATGAAATGACACGAGTACGTAAAATCGATGATGGTGAAGGTGAATGGAAGACACAGATTTGTTGGAAGGGATGTGGGAGAGTGTGGTACATCTGCGCAGGAAAAAGGAAAAACATAGCGGACGTCAGTACGACCAAGGGTCGTATCATAGCGGTATAGCCCATACAAAAGTGTAACAAAAATGCTCGGGATAATCTCTTTGGGAATCTGTGGAGGAAGGGCGATGTCATTTTTGGAAAAAACTGTTCGGTAACTGTACAACATTTAACCAGTCACCACCGTGTATCTATCTTAGGGATTACAAGAATAAGATAACACAGATTAGGGCGCGTACGGAGGCATTCAGGCAGCCATTTTTTCTCCTTTCGGAACACGAATGTAAAAGGGCAAGAAGTACCCTCCACTCCGCACCCTAGGTGGATTGCGGAGTACGTAAGTAAATGTAGGTAGGCAGGAATAGTGGCTGTAATATGGAAAAAGGCTATTCTTTAGTGAAGAGTGAGCGGCTTCGAAATCGGTTTAAGAAAGGTGCTCAATGCAGCAGCAGTCTTTTTCATCTAGATCTACATTTACATCTACATGGATACTCTGCAAATCACATTTAAGTGCCTAGCAGAGGGTTCATCGACCACCTTCACAATTCTCTATTATTACAATCTCGTATGCCGCGCGGAAAGAATGAACACGTAAATATTTCCGTACGAGCTCTGATTTCCCTTATTTTATCGTGGTGATCGTTCCGTCCTATGTAGGTCGGTACCAACAAAACGTTTTCGCATTCGGAAGAGAATGTTGGTGATTGGAATTTCGTGAGAAGATTCCGTCGCGACGAAAAACGCCTTTCTTTTAATGATTTCCAGCCTAAATCCTGTATCATTTCTGTGACACTCTCTCCCATATTTCGCGATAATACAAAATGTGCTGCCTTTCTTTGAACTTTTTCGATGTACTCCGTCAGTCCAATCTGGTAAGGATCCCACACCTCGCAGCAGTATTCTAAAAGAGGACGGACAAGCGAAGTGTAGGCAGTCTCCTTAGTAGATCTGTTACATTTTCAAAGTGTCCTGCCAATAAAACGCAGCCTTTAGTTAGCCTTCCCCACAACATTTTCTATGTGTTCTTTCCAATTTAAGTTGTTCGTAATTGTAATACATAAGTATTTAGTTGAATTGACTGCTTTTAGATTAGACTGATTTATCGTTAACCGAAGTTTAACGAGTTCCTTTTAGCTATTTAGGGACAACTGACACTTTTCGCACAATTCACATTTTTTTTTTCTAAATCGTTTTGCAGTTTGTTTTGGTCTTCTGATAACTTTATTAGTCGAAAAACGACAGCGCCATCTGCAAACATCCGAAGCCGGCTGCTCAGATTGTCTCTCCAATCGTTTATATAGATAAGGAACAGCAAAGAGCCTATAACACTACCTTGGGGAACGCCAGTGATCACTTCTGTTTTACTCGATGACTTTCGGTCAATTACTACCATCTGTGACCTCTCTGACAGGAAATCGCAAATCCAGTCACATAACTGAGACGATATTCCATAAGCACGCAATTTCACTACGAGCCGCTTGTGTGGTAGTGTCAAAAGCCTTCCGGAAATCCAGGAATACGGAATCGATCTGAAATCCCTTGTCAATAGCACTCAGCACTTCATGTGAATAGAGAGGTTGTTGTGTTTCACAGGAACGATGTTTTCTAAACCCATGTTGACTGTGTGCCAATAGACCGTTTCCTTCGAGATAATTTATAATGTCCGAACAAAATATGTGTTCTAAAATCCTGCTGCATATCGACGTTAACGATATGGGCCTGTAATTTAGTGAATTACTCCTACTACCTTTCTTGAATATTGGTGTGACCTGTGCAGCTTTCCAGTCTTTGGGTACGGATCTTTCGTCGAGCGAGCGGTTGTATATTTCTTTTTTTTTCTCTTTACAAAAAAGTTAAAGACGAAACTCCCCTTCAACACCGAGGACATTAGGACGTATCGAGGGCTACTGATAGCAGACATAACAGCCTGAGGCTCTCAAGTGCCTGAACCATGAAGCAAAGCCTATATCAGAATGATCTGCCATGGACTGGCGGTCAGTAAGCGCGGGAGAGGGCGTGTAGTATGCTGTAGCCGTTCTACATTTTTATCAGTGCGCACCAAGAAACTTTCAACACGTTACGCGTGAGTCAGATGTTTAGCATTTCGGTCGGCTGTCCGTCACGAATATCGCATGTTAGCGTCACACCCATTCAGTGGAAATGACGGCTCAAGCGCTCCGCGCCGTCACATTTATCGGCGCACTGAGAAAACGCCACCCGTCCTCCGCTGATACGAAATGTGCCGACTAGACCGATTCCGCTCGCTTCGCAGGGTCACTGTACCGCTCGTAGTAAACAGGGGGCCACTTATCCGCTGTTTTCAGTAGTGAGGTCGTGACTGCTTTTCGTAACGATCTTAGGCTGTTTATACTCAGCGCCCCTTCATAAGCAGTTCACGTAAGACATGGGATCAGGAACTTTCCAGATCACACAATATCGATCAGAAATAGTGGAAGAACGTACGACTGAGTGCGTAAAAGAAGAGTCTGGTCATGTGGTGTGGCGAAGCAAATAACAACAGAATGAGATTTTCACTCTGCAGCGGAGTGTGCGCTGATATGAAACTTCCTGGCAGATTAAAACTGTGTGCCCGACCGAGACTCGAACTCGAGACCTTTGCCTTTCGCGGGTAAGTGCTCTACCAATTTTTTTTTTTTTCACACGCTCTATCCATCTTTTTTTTTTTAATTTCTAATAAGACGCTACCCTTTTTTTTTCTGGACAGGAAAGGAAAAACTACAAAAAAAATGTCTATTTGCCACCGCCACTTGTATTCTAACAAAAAAATAAAATTAAATGCACCTCTTCAGGCGTTGGCACCTATCTACACCTATTCCAAAACAACTAACCTATTACTGCAAAGGTGTAGGAAAGGAAGAAAGTAGGGGGGAAGAAACATAGAGAGTAGCGATAAAAAAATGAAATTTGTTGTGAACAGGAACTTTTTTGTTTTTTTTTAGTTTATTGTATTGCATTTTTGTTTTCTTTATTTTTCTTTTTTTTGTATGTATGTTTTTATTTATTCATTTTTTTGTATTATGGCAGTCGTTGCACCAGAATTCTAGGAGTCGCTTGCGCCGTCTGATTGGCGGAACATCCAAACGTGTCTTCTCGAAATTTTAGTGGGGATTCCGTGTGTAGTACGTTCAGAACATCATATCGGCAAAAAAGCATCAGCATCTCATGGCTTGGACGTTCCAGCTGGAAGGCGGGTCATGAAAGGCGCTCCGTAGAAAATTGGAAAAGAACTGCTTGTATCTGGGGTTGCGAACAAGTGCACAATGTCGATCGTTAAGGTACGTCCAAAAACCTAGTTCTGATTTCTCATCGGGCCCAAAAAGGTAGCGGACTGTATGACCGCGTATCCAATTCACGGCATTAGTTTTTGTTGTGGGGTAATGAATCACATCCGGGAATAGAAGCGTCAGGAAAATAATCTGAGCAGGCGGCTGTCGGGTGAGGAAAGCCAGGATACGCTGCGCGAGCCTCCAGACGTCAGCAGACGGACCACATGAGAACCGATGAGCGTCCGTGTCCTCTACACCACAGTGAACACAGAGTGGTGTGTCAGCAAGGCGGATGCGGTGCAAACGAGACTGGTTGACCTGTTTGCCATTGACGGTGATATACCAGGTGGACTGAACGCTGGTGTCGAGGTAACCAGCATGCACTGCTTTCCACACACGGCGCCATATGATCTGGGGAAACTTGTGTTCAATGGGGTTGGGGGTTTGACACATCTGTAAGGTGTCGTATACAGTCTTTGTCTGGAGTATACGGAGAAGGGGTAAGGAGTGCAGAATGTAACTGATTTCAAAGAAGAAGTACCGAAAGTGATAAAAGGGGTGTGGAACGTCGGATAACATGACCGGGGCTGACATGGAGACTGGTGCGTATTCACGCAAAAGCAGTCCGGTCAGGCTCGTCGGGCAGCGACGCCAGACTTTCAGTTGGGAGCTAACAAAAAGTGCGGTAACTCTGTCTGGCACATGGAATAAGCCCACTCCACCACGCTCCCGCGGGAGGGCAAGGGAGGAATATTGAACTTTAAATAACATCCCGGCACAGACAAAGGATCCCATCGCCATCAACATACGACGTGCGAGGGTAATCGGAACCGGGAACACTTGTGCCACATGGGGGATGCGTGAGGCGTGATAAACATTCACGTATTGCGCGCGCTGTATAATGTCGAGGGATCGAAGCCGGTGGTCCACAAGGCCAGCCCTGATCGTTTGTAGGAGACGTCGACCGTTGGTTGCCGCTGAGCGACGGAGGTCATTCATAAAATCAATGCCCAAACAGCGGACACTGGTGGCCACACTTAGAGGAGCGACAGATCTTTCTGGTAGACCCTCACCAATGAGCAGAACCTTCGATTTGGAAATGTTAAGAGAACTGCCCGATGCCTCCCCATAAGTCGTCACCCAAGTCAGAGCAGCGCGAACATCGTCTTCATTGCGGAGGTAGAGGACTAGATCGTCAGCATAGGCTGTACAACAGAAGCGGTGCCCATGCAATGTCAGGCCCACCAGGCGTTGGCGAAGCCCCTGTAGGAGGGGCTCTAATGCCAAAGCATACAGTATCGTGGAAAGTGGGCATCCCTGTCGGACAGAGCGCTCGATCGCTAGAGGCGCGGTGAGGCGACCATTACAGAGTATTCTTGAAGTTGCGCCGCTCAAGAGCCGCATTACCACGGTGATTGTACGAACCGGAAAACCCATGTGTTGGAGGACCGATTTCAGAAAAGTATGGTCGACACGGTCGAAAGCTTGACGGAAGTCAAGCGATGCCAATGCGCCAGGTAAATGTCGCGAGCGCGCGAGCGCAATCATGTCCCTATAACGGCAAAGGGCCGTATGGATGTTGTTGTCACCGCCCAACGAAGTCTGATCAAGGGAGGTGACGGATCTTGCTGCCTTCTTGAGGCGTGAGGCCAACAAACGGGTGAAAATTTTCATGTCACTGTTGAGTAGAGTGATGGGCCGGTAATCACAGATCCGTGATCGCCCATGTGGCTTAGGGACTAGGATGATGACCCCATCAAGGAAGGTGGCTGGGATCATCGTTGTGGGTGACATCAATTCACGACAGATGGACGTCCAAGCAGGTAACAAAAGGTAGCTAAAATACTTGTAAAAGTCGAGGGGGAGGCCGTCAGGTCCAGGGGACTTGTTGGCGGCCCCCACCTTGATTGCATCTAGGACTTCATCAGAGGTCACTTGTTCCTGAAGTTCTTGAGCCACATCCTCTGGCATGGTGTTGACAGTCATTGCTGCCACCTCCTCAATTAAGGTCGGGGGATGAGGTACGGCAGCGAACAGTTGACGGAAATGAGAATAGAAAGCGTGACCAATGTCGCATTGCGTAGTGTGTCGTCGTCCTTCCGCATCTGTGAGATCGTGGATGAGGGTTCGACGACGACGTCGGCGTTCCCTGAGAAGGTGGTACATCGATGGCGTTTCACGAGGCATATGGTCACGGGTGCAGGATCTGACAAGAGTCCCTTCTAAGCGCCGTCGCGTGAGGGAAGTGATCTGCGCTTTAGCACGATGCACCATCATCTGACGATCAGGAGAGAAGGCCATCGAAGTGCAGTCACGAAGGACTGCATAATAAAAGTCCATGGTGCTCGCTTGCCAGGCTTTGAAGTCTTTGCCATATCCTATCAGCGCCCTGCGCAGAGCTGGTTTCGCGCATGATACCCACCACAATAAGGTGGATGCCTAGGCGGGGCGACGACGATGACAGAGGGCCCACGCATCCTCAACGATTCGTCGGCAGTCAGGGACAGTCAGGTGGGAAACGTTGAATTTCCACAAGCCGCGGCTGTGCCACACTTGTTGGCGGGCGAGGACGACATCGCAGATGTAGGCGTCATGGTCAGAGAAAGCCAGAGGCCATACTTCGGCATGTCGAGTGTCGGCAGCAAGGGAACGTGTGAGGTATATACGATCGAGACGACTAGATGAATGCGCCGTATAATATGTGAAACCTGCACGGGTGCCATGCACCTTTGTCCATGTGTCAACAAGCTGCAGTCTGTCGATGATGACGGAGAGGGCCGCACAAGGGGAATGATGCGGTAATTGATCTTCAGGCCTTTGCGTGGAGTTGAAATCGCCACCGAGGACCATATCATCTAGGGGACCCTCAAACAGCGGCGTTACCTCGTCAGCAAAGAAAGTGTGTCGATCACGACGTCGACTGGAGCCGGACGGCGCATATACATTGAGGATACGGACGCCGAACAGCGTGAGAGCCATACCCCTAGCATTAGCAAGGTACACTACATCTTCAGCAGGGAGTCCAGAACGGAGGAGGATGGCAACTCCACTACCGTTGTCAGAAGCATGGGAGATGTGTGCCACGTAGCCAGTGGGGGCATGGAAATCGGCGACAAACACTTCTTGGAGGAGGGCAATGTCGACATCAGCAGCATAAATGGTCTCACGGAACATTGCCAGTTTATGGGGGGCCCGAATGGTGGCCAGATTCATCGTCGCTATGCGGTAATGGTGGGGGCGTGCTCCCACCATTGGCACAGATGTTCCGGCAGAGATGTCTGGCTGGCGTGTAACATCTGACGTAGTCACCGTTGTCGTAATCACTGGCTGGAAGGTGGGTCAGGCACCTCCATGGGGCACTGCCTGATGGGAGGACCACCATCTCGAACTGCTCCTTCGTCGATATCATCAGCCCAGGAGACTGGAACAGACGGTGAGCGACTGTCACACTCCTCGGGGGCGAGTTGTAGCGACGCTGCTGTAGTGGGGTCCAGGGAGGCACCCTCCTTGGAATCCGTCATATTCGTGTGAGATCGTTCTTCAGATGGGACAACAGGAGCAGCCTCTCCTGTCGTCAGAACGCTCGAAGGGAGATCACTGTCGTGTATCAGGTCCACTGCCTGTGATGCCACATGAAGAAGTGTGTCGTCAGATGGCGTTTGACTCCTCTTCTTCCGTTTTCTGGGCGACCGTTGCTTTCGGAGGTGCTGTTCTGAATCAGAATGTGGATGTTCGATGTCCGAGGTCGCGCCAGTCTGAAGAAAGGCAGAGGTAGGCACCGCATTCGCGTCGATGTCCATCGAGCTCTGGAGAGTTGGTGGTGTCGTAGCCGTCAGAGGAGATGGTGCCGGTGAGGCCATGGCAGCACCGTCATTTCCAGTGGGGAGTGCCGGGTGGAGAAGAGGTGCTTCCTGAAGTGACGCATCGGGGCTGCGTACGGCTGTGGCGTAGCTATCTGGTAAAGAAGCGGCCGTCACTTTGGGAGCTGAGTCACTGGTCGGGACCTGGAGCAAACGTCGGCGGAGACATTCTGACCGAACATGGCCCTCCTGTCCGCAACCGGCACACGTCCGCGGCTGGCCATCATACATAACGATGGCTCGCACGCCACCTATCAGCAGATAGGATGGTACATGTTTGGAGAGTTCGATTTTGATTTGGCGGACACCATTCAACACGTTGTATGTCGTGAATGTCTGCCATTTCTCCGCGATGTGCCCCACAACATTGCCATAGGGTCGGAAAGCTTCGACGACCACATCTTGCGGCACTTCGAAAGGGAGCTCAAAAACCCGGATTGTTCGAAGTCCGAAACCAGCGTGATCGACCGTCACCTCTCCAATATGCCCGTCAGAATGTTTGAACTTGAGTCCGCGTGCGTGTTGTCGAACTACGTTAGCACACGCTTCCTCCGTCGTCATCTTAATATAGACGATGCTGCTAGTGATAGAGAAATGAATACCTATCACTTCCTGAGGGTCCAGACGTAGCTCTTCGCGAATGAATTGCTCAATTTCAAAAGCGCGTGGTCTAGCATGTTCGGCTTGGAATGTTACTTTAACTGTCGCTCGGCGGTAACAGTGCGCCATGAGGTGCAATAGAAATGGACGCTACACAACACGAAATACCGCGACGCGGAAGTAAACAAACTACGGTGCGCTGTCCGGCGCGCGGAGCCGGTCCGCACGCGACCACGGCCGAAAGCCGACTGACCAATTGAGCTACCGAAGCACGACTCACGCCCGGTACACACAGCTCTACTTCTGCCAGTACCTCGTCTCCTACCTTCCAAACATTACAGAAGCTCTCCTGCTAACCTTGCAGAACTAGCACTCCTGAAAGAAAGGATATTGCGGAGACATGGCTCATATCAGCGCACACTCCGCTGCAGAGTGAAAATCTCATTCTGGAAACATCCCCCAGGCTATGGCTAAGCCATGTCTCCGCAATACCGAGCGAGGTGGCGCAGTGGTTAGCACACTGGACTCGCATTCGGGATGACGACGGTTCAATCCCGTCTCCAGCCATCCTGATTTAGGTTTTCCGTGATTTCCCTAAATCGTTTCAGGCAAATGCCGGGATGGTTCCTCTGAAAGGGCACGGCCGATTTCCTTCCCAATCCTTCCCTAACCCGAGCCTGCGCTCCGTCTCTAATGACCTCGTTGTCGACGGGACGTTAAACACTAACCACCACCACCACCATCTCCGCAATATCCTTTCTTTCAGGAGTGCTAGTTCTGCAAGGTTAGCAGGAGAGCTTCTGTAAAGTTTGGAAGGTAGGAGACGAGGTACTGGCAGAAGTAAAGCTGTGAGTACCGGGCGTGAGTCGTGCTTCGGTAGCTCAGTTGGTAGAGCACTTCCCCGCGAAAGGCAAAGGTCCCGAGTTCGAGTCTCGGTCGGGCACACAGTTTTAATCTGCCAGAAAGTTTCAAATAACAACACTTCGCGACACCACGTACAGTAGAGTGAGTTTTTGTTATTGTCTTCAGTTTGAAGACGGGTCTATGAAGCTCTCCATGTTAATCTATCTCGTGCAAACCTCTTCATCTCCGAGTAACTACTGCACCCTAAATCCCTTTGAATCTGCTTACTGTATTCATCTCTTGGTCTCCTCAGGTTTTGTCCTAACAACCGATCGCTTCTCCTAGTCATGTTGTGCCACAAATTCCTCTTCTCCCCAGTTCTGTTCAGTACCTTTTCATTAGGTAAGTTATCTACTCATCTAATCTTCAGCATTCTTCTGTGGCATCGCACTTCAAAAGCTTCTACACTCTTCTGTTTATTGTCAATGTTTCATTTCCATAGATGGCTACACTCCATACAAATACTTTCAGAAAGGAGTTCAAATGGTTCAAATGGCTCTGAGCACTATGGGACTCAACTGCTGTGGTCATTAGTCCCCTAGAACTTAGAACTACTTAAACCTAACTAACCTAAGGACATCACACACATCCATGCCCGAGGCAGGATTCGAACCTGCGACCGTAGCGGTCGCACAGAAAGGAGTTCCTGACACTTGAGACTATACTCGATGTTAACAAATTTCTCTTCTTCAGAACCGCTTTTCTTGCCATTGCTAGTCTACATTTTATATCCTCCCTATTTCGACCATCATCAGTTATTTTGCTTCCCAAATAGAAAAACTCATCTACTAATGTAAGTGCCTCAGTTCCTAATCCAATTCCCTCAGAATCATCTGATTTAACTCTACTACAGTCCATTATCCTCGTTTTGCTTTTATTGCTATTCACCTTATGATTTCTTTTCCAGAGAATTTATTTCAAATGTTCTTTAACTCCTTTGACGTCTCTGACAGATTTACGACGACTTAGGTAAACTTTAATTTTTTTATTTTTTCATAAATTTTAATCTGAAACTTCTTTATTAAAATGTGTGTATCTGTACTTAAATTGCCTATTGACTGAGACTCACAATATCATAGCGCAACGCAATCTAACTGCTCAAAAAAATTACAACCTGACTTCAAATAATTAATTCAAAAGAATGGCCCTGGCAAAAAAGAAATCTTAACAATGACCTATACTTTCATTAAGCACTTACCTCACAAAAATCTTCATTAGGTGAACTACTGCAATACAGCGAGCGTCAATACTGCCAGCTAAATAACAGATTCTAACTACTAAAGCCACTAACTACTAATAGGCATGTGGTTAGCAAAGGAAAGATTTTGTTGCAAATCAAATAATGTGATAGATATATAACCACGAATAATTTTCAATTTATACGTCGGATACTTCCAGATCGTTAGCCTACGCTAACACTTCAGACCTCTACCCTCCATCAGTTCTAACTTTACCGGCCGGGGTGGCCGAGCGGTTCTAGGCGCTACAGTCTGGAACCGCGTTACTGCTACGATCGCAGGTTCGAATCCTGCCTCGGGCATGGATGTGTGTGACGTCCTTAGGTTAGTTAGGTTTAAGTAGTTCTAAGTTCTAGGGGACTGATGACCTCAGAAGTTAAGTCCCATAGTGCTCAGAGCCATTTGAACCATTTGAATGCTAACTTCTCGCATTTAACATCCATTACTGATGGCTCTTCACCTCCAACTGCCCAACAGTACTTCCATCAATGCTGGCGATTAACTTCCAACTGCCCAACACTACTGGCGATTAACTTCCAACAACGAGTCCAACCAGCCACAGAGTCTCTTACAAAGAAAGCGCAGTCAGAGATACAATGCAAAGCGCTACACAGCGCTACCAACACAGAAACAGCCCACTTACAAATTCTTTATCCAAATTTCTCCTTATTTCCTTTATTGCTTGCTCAAGGCACAGCTTGAATAACAAGGATAGTTTACAACTTTGTCTCACTCCCTTCTCAACTGCAGCTTCCCTTTCATGTCCATGGAGACCTTTAAAAATGCTTGCGCTCTGTTGACGACATCTGTATGTGTACTTCACAACTCACTTTAAAGTGTGTTATGGAGAGTACATAACATGTGAGAACCACGAATCATTTCCTCTGCCTTATCCCCCTTGCTGTTCATTCGCACACAGTTCTTTGGAAGAATGACTATCAACTCCACTTCAGTACAAGCCCATTCTCTTTCTAAATGTGGGATGTATGGATATATGGGGATAAAATCAGAGTGAAGATGTAACGATGTGAAAAGCTATCAGTGCAAACCTTTCAGATATAGTGAACCTACAATGTTATCAATATTCCAAATTTCTGTTTGCCACTACTTATTCATTATAGTTGTAATGTACTTACGTTGATCAGCCAGAACGTTATGACCACTACTTAATAGCCAGTATGTCCACATATGGAACGGATGACAGCGGCGACGCGTCGTGGCATGAAACCAACGATACTTTAGTAGGTTGCTAGAGGGAGTTGGCACCACATCTGCACACACAAGTCACTTGATCCCCGTAAATTCCGAGAAAGGGACCAATGAGCTCTGACGCCACGTCCAATCACAACCCAGATGTGTTCGATCGGGTTTGGATCTGGCGAGTTGTCAGGCCAGCACATCAATTGGAACTCGTCATTGTGTTCCTCGAACCACACCATCACACATTTGGTCTTGTGATGTGGTGCATTATCTTGTCGAAAAATGCTGCTGCTATCAGGAAACATGATCGTCGTGAAGGTGTGTACGTGGTCTGCAACCAGTGTACGACACTAGTTGGTTGTCATGGTGCCTCGTATGGCCTCCACTGGACCCATGGACGCCCACGTGAGTGTTCCCCAGAGCATAGTGCAGCCGCCGCCAGCTTGTCTCTGTCGCACAGTAAAGGTGTCAAGGAGCTCTTCCCCAGAAAGACATCTACATCTACATCTACATACATACTCCGCAATCCACCATACGGTGCGTGGCGGAGGGTACCTCGTACCACAACTAGCATCTTATCTCCCTGTTCCATTCCCAAACAGAACGAGGGAAAAATGACTGCCTATATGCCTCTGTACGAGCCCTAATCTCTCTTATCTTATCTTTGTGGTCTTCCCGCAAAATCTAAGTTGACGGTAGTAAAATTGTACTGCAGTCAGCCTCAAATGCTGGTTCTCTAAATTTCATCAGTAGCGATTCACGAAAAGAACGCCTCCTTTCTTCCAGAGACTCCCAACCGAGTTCCTGAAACATTTCCATAACACTCGCGTAATGATCAAACCTACCAGTAACAAATCTAGCAGCCCGCCTCTGAATTGCTTCTATGTCCTCCCTCAATCCAATCTGACAGGGATCCCAAACGCTTGAGCAGTACTCAAGAATAGGTCGTATTAGTGTTTTATAAGCGGTCTCCTTTACAGATGAACCACATCTTCCCAAGATTCTACCAATGAACCGAAGACGACTTCCCTAAAACTGCCATTACATGCTTGTCCCACTTCATATCGCTCTGCAATGTTACGCCCAAATATTTAATCGACGTGACTGTGTCAAGCGCTACACTACTAATGGGGTATTACAGGATTCTTTTTCCTATTCATCTGCATTAATTTACATTTATCTATATTTAGAGTTAGCTGCCATTCTTTACACCAATCACAAATCATGTCCAAGTCATCTTGCATCCTCCTACAGTCACTCAACGACGACACCTTCCCGTACACCACAGCATCATCAGCAAACACCCGGACATTGCTATCCACCCTATCCAAAAGATCATTCATGTAGATAGAAAACAACAGCAGCGGACCTACCACACTTCCCTGGGGCAATCCAGATGATACCCTCTCCTCCGATGAATTCGTGCCCCCCCCCCCCCCCCATCGGCACGATGATGAACGTATCGTCAGACCGTGCAACGCTTTGCCTCTGCGCCAACTCCCAGTGCCGATGGTCAAGTGCCCATTTCAGTCGTAGTTGCCGAAATCGGGGTGTTAACATTGTGACATGCCTGGGTCGTCGGCTAGAGAGGCCCATCATTAGGAATGTTCGGTGCTCCGTGTGTTCAGACACACTTGTACTCTGCCCAGCATTAAACTCTGATGTCAGTTCCGCCATAGTTCGCCACCTGTCCTAGTTTGCCAGTCTGCCCAGCCTACGACGCCCGACATCTGTAATGAGGGGTGACCGCCCAACCTCACGACGCCTGGACGTGGTTTCACCTTGGTCTCGCCACGTGTTGAGGGCGCTCACCACAGCACTCCTCGAACACCCGGCAAGTCGTGTAATCTCCGGAATGCTCGTCCGAGCCTCCGCTCCATCCCAGCCTGCTCTCTGTCCACCTCAGGCAGATGGCGCGCCTTCCCCATTCCACAAGCGTACATCGCGCGCTCACTGAGACTACATGCACCGCGCGAGTATCTGACTAGCAGTCATTCCCCACTAAGTGACGCTGCTGTCGCCTGGATCGATTTATATCGATAGTAGGTCGGTGGCCAGAATGTTCGCTCTATTAAGTACAGATATACTACCGAACAGTAACACATGAAAATTCGCGTGGGATCGGGACTCGAACACGGATTTCTCGCCCCAACTACTTCGGCCATCCGTGCACGCTCAATGGGTTGACTTAAAACCTCCGTATGTCACACTGTCTACGTCCTTATATCGTAGTCCGCTAATTTCATTACCTGATGCTCGCAACATTACCTGGACTTTCGCAACAGGCAGAATGACACAAAGAGGAGTCGACGTCTGTGTTGTTGCCGTCGTGTATCCGCCAGAATGGTCCTGACTTGTTTTGGAATGTATGAGGATCTCCACCATGCACAGAGTCTTTCTTGTGACGTCTCCCATTGCAGTTTGTTGAACATTCCCGTGTCATTCCACTCACACGCCTACTGAACAAACTGTGACCAATCGCATGTCTTTTCTTCGAAAATTTTCCAGGACAGTAATCGTCCGAGACTGACGAGCAAATCTCAAGAATTTCAAACGTGAGTGCGTGGGTCTGTGAATCGTACCTCTTGGGGTGATTCTAATAAAAATGAGCCTAAAGTCTTCTTCCTCCTATTGTTAGATTTATGTGCTCGTTCCACGTTAAATCTCCAATCATACACCTAGATACATGGCGAACTTGTGTGGTTGCAGTGGTCGATATTAAATCATTTCGTCTGTTTACGCACGTCACAACATATCTTCAGTATCATCTGTCAGTCTTTGCACACATTGTCCGCAAGTGTCTCTATATTTCGTAACATGTTTCTAACTCTGTAATCTCTATGTACACAACTGCGTCATGTACGAACTTTTTTTTTCACAGTTATTTATTTTTATTGATGGTACATCAAAAAGCTAACTAAATGGATCAGATCCTTTTATATTACATTTTTTAACCAATCTGTACAACAAAGATGTAATAAGGTATATTTATTGCGACTTCTTTCCGTGCCAAGTATACAGTTATTACCTAGTTCCCTTCCAGCATTTAGCTTTGCTTTGCACGTGTTGCTTCCAACGACTAGGTTTAAGTTATCGCCAACTTATCTATTAAAACATCCCACAATACGTATCTTGTCCCTAAAATTACAAAACAAACTAGTAGTAATAATAATAATAATAACAGCAGAGAAGTAATAACAATAAAAATTGGTATATAGAATGGAAATAAAAATATGAAGGAAAAGACATTATGAGGTGTCGGCTGTGTTTTAATGTGTAGTAGTATCAAGTGATTTGACGGTAAATTAGTGATTTTAATCTATTGTTCTACTTATAAATAGGCAAAACTTGGACTTGAATTTATCTAAAAACTGATCCCAATTTCTTTTTTTATCAAATCCACTTATGATCGTAACGTACCACAAACTGCAATGACCACACTGTGGTTCATTAAAGTACGAGAAATTTCTGCCATGGAAACAAGTAAAACAGTTTCTTTACCCTGACACAATGCAAATAAACAACACAGTATGGCCTTATGGAGACGGACGCAATGTTTTACAGTACCTCACATAATTTTTGTAATCTGATGTCTGATGCATCTTAAAATGACGTAGGAGGCTTGAAGTAAATACATCATTCAAACCTTTGGATTTATTACAGTTACTTGTACATGACAGAAATTTAATTGCGTAACGAACAATGTTCTTACATGTTACTATCCCTTACGAAATGCAGGCTAAACAAAGTAATCAGTATAGGCGAGGATAGGGGGTGGGGCTCTATGGGAACAAGGGAAAGTATCTTACAAGCTTGTGCGTAATTCAGCATGCTGCTCCGGAGATGCCGGCCGTGCTGACCGAGCGGTTCTAGGCGCTACAGTCTGGAACCGCGAGGCCGCTACGGTCGCAGGTTCGAATCCTGCCTCGGGCATGGATGTGTGTGATGTCCTTAGGTTAGTTAGGTTTAAGTACTTCTAAGTTCTAGGGAACTGACGACCTCAGAATTTAAGTCCCATAATGCTCAGAGCCATTTGAACCATTTTACAGGATTTATAAAGGCAAAAGAGCAGTCAAAATAGGTGAGAACATGCCTGTACATGGCACAGCTTTTGTTGTTCCTTTGGAGGTTGTCAGCTGAATCGTGGAGTTCTTCAGCCCTTCTGAGAGACTTTCTATCTTAAGGTGCTGAGGACAAAGAACAAGAGAGCAAGTTATTACGTCTCATTCGCAGAAATTCCCATTGCTGATAATTTTAAAATTTCGTTAACGAATTCGCACGGGACAAGAGTAAAGCGAGATTAAAAATGAATGTGAATTACAGTCATTGAAACATAAGAACGAGCACACTCTTCAGCCTAAAATTGTGCAATGAAAGGATTTAGCTTAACACACACGTGGAAAGTACTTCAACAATTCGGAGAGAGTTTGGTACAAAGAATTGGGACTACTAGCGTACTCTGATTGTCGTATAATGAACGGCGCGCCAGCAAGCAGCTGCATCGCACACTGCCTCAAGGTAAAGCTGCCCAGCGGGTCCCCACCGGCCCAGAACATCTCCAGCGCTTCCAGCCTGTGGGTGGTCCCGTCTTCAACTGTCCGTTCGCTCCTCTACACACTTGAGAGGATGCACTTTTCGGCGCACATTCCGACCGGTCGAAGCTCTCGCTTCCTGGCGCAACACAACGGCTCAGTCGCATCCCACTAATTCGGCGGGAAATACCGTCCGCCCTACGTGCTCCAAGTCACGTAAGGCAAGACAGCGAGCCTGGGGTCCTCTGCCAACAACTCGCTCATTGTTCTCGATTCCCAAATGGTTCAAATGGCTCTAAGTACTATGGGACTTAACATCTGAGGTCATCAGTCCCCTAAACTTAGAACTACTTAAACCTATCTAACCAAAAGACATCACGGACATCCACACCCGAGGCAGGATTCAAACCTGCGACCGTAACAGCAGCGCTGTTCCGGACTGAAGCGCCTAGAACCACTCGACCACAGCGGCCGGCTTCGATGCCTCCCCCGTGCTACTGTCCTGTGCATTGCATCGGTTCGTTCCTCCTTTTCTAAGCTTGGAGATAACAGAAAATTCTGCTTAGCCCACAGTCATACTAAGAGAATGGATTTAATGCAAAACAGGGAGTGTTCATGAGATAGAGGTTGCTGATCACAGAGGGAACGTGAGGATTAAATAAAATAGTTACGGCAGAGATCACTTCCTACAGGCATTGATCCTACTAGAAAATGACAAAGATGCCACGTGAAAATCGTAAAATACTGTATCTACTTGACAGGACGTACGCAAATGAAACATGTAGTCAAATAAACTGAGTCACTGTTACAAATAACACACGGTATCCATAAAGGCTCGCATCATTTCGAAAAATCTTAACTTGGGCGGCATTACAGACTGCGGACCGTAGTTAGTTGTAAAACGTTTAGCAGTTGTAAGAGTATTTTTTCCTTTGTCCTTTGTTGTAGATTTGACTTGGAATGCAACAAAAATTGTGTGTGTGAAATCTTACGGGACAACTGCTAAGGTCATCAGTCCCTAAGCTTACACACTACTTAACCTAAATTATTCTAAGGACAAACACACATACACACACACACACGCATACACACTTGCCCGAGGGAGGACTCGAACCTTCGCCGGGACCAGCCGCACAGTCCATGACTGCAGCGCCCTAGACCGCACGGCTAATCCCGCGCGGCAATGCAACAAAAGGGGCGACCAATCTGGAGAAGACGCACTCTCTCAAGTGGTATCCTGATCCCAAATCTGTGACAAAGGCACTGCGGAATATAGACGCCAGTATAGGAGGGGACCACGGGCAAAAGCAAGCATGGAGAGATGGTTCAGAAACTAAAGAGGACACGCAGACAGGTTCAAAAAAGACTTTTCTCGAAATGGTCGACCCTTTGTGCCCCGTCTCTGAAGCACGTGTTGACAGAGTACGTTCAACACAGCCTTCAGATGTCATTCCGTCGGGCATTAGGTGGACTGCAGCGAGAGAACTAAATGGCCCATTCCATGAGAGTTGGACGGGCCGTGATGGTCCTCTCGCACGTCGGCCGCGCTCTCCCGACGTCACGCCACTAGACTTATTCGAGTGCGTTTCGGCACGGTAGCTCAGCGTGTTCAGCCAGAGAGCTGGCTGGAATCTGTAATATAAAAAGAAACTGAGTGAAAGGATCAACAACGAATTTCAACAGAAGTTCTGTGACGTCCGCTACGACGAAATACAACGGACCATAACGAGAAAAAAAAAGTGGGGTTACATCAAGCAAAGCGTGTGAACAGCGCTGGTAAGCGGCATTGCTACGTCTCGTGCACGAATCAATGAAGCAATCAGAAGCGTTGATGCTGCTAGGCTGACCCCTACATGGCCAGAGCTCGAACCTCACATTAATGTTCTACGAGCGACGAGTGGGGCACACATTGCAAATCCATCATCGCAGGAGATAACTTTAAGAGCTTCTAAATGTTTTTCACTATTCAAATGTTCAAATGTGTGTGAATTCCTGAGGGACCGAAATGGTGAGGTCATCGGTCCCTAGCCGGCCGCTGTGGCCGTACGGTTCTAGGCGCTTCAGTCTGGAACCGCGCGACCGCTACGGTCGCAGGTTCGAATCCTGCGTCGGGCACGGCTGTGTGCTCGCATTCGGGAGGACGACGGCTCAATCCCGCGTCCGGCCATCCTGATTTAGGTTTTCCTTTATATCCCTATATCGCTCCAGGCAAATGCCGGGGTGGTTCCTTTGAAAGGGCACGGCCGACTTCGTGCCCCGTCCTTCCCTAATCCGATGAGACCGATGACCCGCTGTTTGGTCTCTTTCCCCAAACAATCCAACCCATGGCTGTGTGTGATGTCGTTAGGTTAGTTAGGTTTAAGTAGTTCTAAGTTCTAGGGGACTGGTGACCTCAGATGTTAAGTACCATAGTGCTCAGAGCCATCTGAATCATTTCATTGGTGCCTGTACTTACGCACTACTTAAACTAACTTACGCTAAGAACAACACATACACACCCATGCCCGAGGGAAGGATTCGAAACTCCTAATCCTGTGATTGCTTAGGAATATTTTCCGAATATTTTGGTGTAACGTAACAATGGCCTCTCGTGTTTGACACAGAATAATGCGATTTAGATTTATTCGGATTGTTACCTCAGTTACCTTTGTTACTGCGAAAATACCTTCACAACAGTGAAGAACCCTACATTACACAAATCAGCCAAAGTTGCTGTGGTGTGGTTGCCATCGCAGTGGCAACCGCTGAGCACAGCGCTGTTTTCCATTGCACTCAGTGAACCCATACACGGGGTGCATGCACGCCACCTCTTCATCAGTATCCACAGTGTTGTGTATCACTGTTAAAGTACAGCTATCACTGCTGCAGAAATTAATTCGAGGCAGAACCGACCAGGACTGAATGCAAGCTTGAGGCGCAGGGAAAATAAACTGAAGCGGCTAAAAAACTTGTATAGGCATGCGTATTCAAATACAGAGATATGTAAACAGGCAGAATACAGCTCTGCGGTCGGCAATGCCTCTATAAGACAACAAGTGTCTGGCACATACCGATTACTGCTGCTACAGTGATCGGTTATCACGATTGAAATGAGTTTGTACGTGATGTTGTAGTCGGCGCATGAGCGATGGGACACACCTCAAACATTGTTCAAATGTGTGTGAAATCTTATGGGACTTAACTGCTAAGGTCCTCAGTCCCTAAGCTTACACACTACTTAACCTAAACTATCCTAAGGATAAACACACACACCCATGCCCGAGGGAGGACTCGAACCTCCGCCGGGACCAGCCGCACAGTCCATGGCTGCAGCGCCCCCAGATCGCTCGGCTAATCCCACAGCTTCTCCGAGGTAGTGATGAAGTGGGGATTTTCCCATACGACCATTTCACAAGTGTACCGTGAATATCAGGAATCCGGAAGAACGTCAGATCTCCGACATCGCTGCGGACGGTAAAAGATCCTGCAAGAACGGGTCCAACGACGACTGAACGGGATCGTTCAACGTGACAGGAGCGCAATCCTTCCGCAAATTGCTGCAGATTTCAATGCTGGACCATCAACAAGTGTCAGCGTGCGAACCATACAAGGAAACATCATCGATATAGGCTTTCGGAGCCAAAGGCCCACTCGTGTACCTTTGATGACTGCACGACAAAGCTTTACGCTTCGCCTGGGCCCATTAACACCGAAATATGTTCAAATGTGTGTGAAATCTGATGGGACTTAACTGCTGAGGTCATGAGTCCCTAAGCTTACACACTACTTAGCCTAAATTATCCTAAGGACAAACACACACACCCATGCCCGAGGGAGGACTCGAATCTTCGCCGGGACTGATAACACCGACGTTGGACTGTTGAAGACTGGAAACATGTTGCCTGGTCGGACGAGTTTCATTTCAAATTGTATCGAGCAGATGGACGTGTACGGGTATGGAGACAATCTCATGAAACCATGGACCCTGCATGTCACCAGGGGACAGTTGAAGCAGGTGGAAGCTCTGTAATGGTGTGGGGCGTGTGCAGTTGGAGAAACATGGGGCCCATGATACCTCTAGATACGACTCTCACAGGTGACACGTACGTGTGCATCCTTTCTGATCAACTGCATCCATTCATGTCCATTATGCACCGACGAACTTGGACCATTTCAAAAGGACAATGCGACACCCAATACGTCCAGAATTGCTACAGAGTGGTACCAGGAACACTTTTCTAAGTTAAAACACATCCGCTCGCCGCCAAACTCCTCAGACATGAGCATTATTGAGCGTACCTAGAATGCCTTGCAACGTGCTGTTGAGAAGAGATCTCTGGCCCCTCGTACTCTTACGAATTTATGGAAAGCCCTGCAAGATTCATGGTGTCAATTCCCTCCAGCACTACTTCAGACACTAGTCGAGTTCATGCCACGTCATGTTGCGGCACTTCTGCGTGCTCTCGGGGGCCCTGCACGATATTAGGCAAGTGTACCACTATCTTTGGCCCTTCAGTGTTGATTAAAGGAGTGCCATTGGCGCGTGGATACTGCCTCGCGGCTTTTGTCGCTACAGCCGCCGCACCGGAATCGCATATTAATGGCGCGAAAAAAACAAGAAAGAAGACGGCCATCTAACCATGTATAGTCCTTACAGATATCGGCGGCGCATGTATCATCTGCAGGACGCTACATACTCCAGCGAATATAGTAGCACTTCGTTCCTAGTCTGTACAACTATTGGTGCAAAATAATATTAATTATTGCTATCGATCGTATGAAATCGAAATAGACGAAGATCGTAAATTCTAGAATTTTTATTACAGTGCATTGTTGCCATTGTTTTTACAATGATTACCGGTTGCGTTTATATTCTGAACATCGTCAGAGCTGTTAAAACAAATAAAAGACGTGCTGAGTTTGATCTTACACAACTAATCTGAAACACGCATGTGATAAACATAATACTGATGACGATACTCCCTGTAGTTGCACAGCAACCCGTCAGTTTTGTGTGCTCTGTGCAGCCCCGATAACACATTAACTGAGCATAATTTTATCTATCTAAATGTTTCCTTTCAGCACAATGACTTTGTCGTCTTGACGTGCTACGTACGGAGGGCTACACCTCCTAACACGGTTGCCCACACTCTTTCACAGGTCTGGACATTACAACTGAAATACGGAAGCTGCACACAGCACGTAACTTCGAAAAATTTTGGAGATTTGTGGGAAGTTCCAATGTCGCAAACTGCTGAGGTCATCCGTCCCTAGGCTTACACACTACTTAATCTAAATTAAACTAACTTATACTAAGGACAAGACACACATCCATGCCCGAGGGAGGACTCGAATCTCCGACGGAAGGGGGGGGGGGGGGGGGGAGCCTCACGAACCGTGACAAGGGGCGCCCATGACCACACGTCTACCCCGCGCGGGCACATAACATGTACGGGTTGAACTGCAACTACAATATGAATCACATGCGCTGTAATACAGGGTGATTCAAAAAGAATACCACAACTTTAGGAATTTAAAACTGCAAAAGTCAGAGCTAAGCACTATCTGTCGGCGAATTATGGGAGCTATAAAGTTTCATTCAGTTGCACATTTGTTCGCTTGAGGCGCTGTTGACTAGGCGTCAGCGTCAGTTGATGCTAAGATGGCGACCGCTCAACAGAAATCTTTTTGTGTTATTGAGTACGGCAGATGTGAATCGACGACAGTTGTTCAGCGTGCATTTCGAACGAAGTATGGTGTTAAACCTCCTGATAGGTGGTGTATTAAACGTTGGTATAAACAGTTTACAGAGAATGGGTGTTTGTGCAAAGGGAAAAGTTCTGGACTGCCGAGAACGAGTGATGAAAATGCAGCACGCATCCAGCAAGCATTTGTTCACAGCCCAGGAAAATCGACTCGCAGAGCTAGCAGAGAGCTGCAAATTCCACAATCAACTGTATGGAGAGTCCTACGAAAAAGGTTAGTTATGAAGCCTTATCGTCTGAAATTGGTTCAAGCACTGTCTGCAGCTGATAAAATTAAAAGAATCGATTTCTGTGATTTTATCCTTGCTCAAATGGAAACAGATGAATCTTTCGTTTCAAAGATTGTGTTTAGTGATGAAGCAACTTTCCACACTAACGGGAAAGTCAACCGTCACAATGTCTGTATATGGGTCACTGAGAATCCACGGGAAACAACTCAGTATGAACGTGACTAGCCTAAGGTGAACGTTTTCTGTGCCATTTCAGCCAATAAAGTTATTGGTCCCTTTTTCTTCGAAGGTGCTACTGTAACTGGACTGCAGTATTTGGAGATGTTAGAGAATTGGCTGTTCCCTCAGCTAGAACAAGAAGCACAACAATTCATATTTCAGCAGGATGGAGCGCCACCACATTGGCACTTACCTGTCTGTAACTACCTGAACGTCAACTACCCGAGGCGATGGATCGGCCGCCAGGCAGCCCGTGACAGAGCACTTCATCACTGGCTTCCAAGAAGCCCTGATCTTACCCCTGCGATTTTTTCTTATGGGGGTATGTTAAGGATATGGTGTTTCGGCCAGCTCTCCCAGCCACCATTGATGATTTGAAACGAGAAATAACAGCAGCTATCCAAACTGTTACGCCTGATATGCTACAGAGAGTGTGGAACGAGTTGGAGTATCGGGTTGATATTGCTCGAGTGTCTGGAGGGGGCCATATTGAACATCTCTGAACTTGTTTTTGAGTGGAAAAAAAACCTTTTTAAATAATCTTTGTAATGATGTATAACAGAAGGTTATATATTGTTTCTTTCATTAAATACACATTTTTAAAGTTGTGGTATTCTTTTTGAATCACCCTGTATTATACAACTTAGCATGTCTTGCTTGTTTTAATACATCTGAAGATGCTCAGAATATGAACGAAACTGGTAAGCGAAGTGAAGACAAAAGTGACAAGAGACTAATAAAAAATATTTGCATAATAACTCTGACGTTACGGATTTATCTCCACTTCACAATTCATGGAAGATCGTAATAATGATATTTTTAAAGAAAAAATAATTGTTATTGAGGAAATCTGCACCAATAATGCGGACATCTTCGTACAGCTATGTGCAACTGGCCGGCGACCTTCCTGAAAGCGGGAATGACCGGTGTCTAATTGCGACCGCAGCCGTGAGAATAGCGAGCACTGAGCGGGCTCCTTACGTAACACAGGGGCGGGTGGGTCGCGCTGCACTTCAAAGCGGTGGTCGCCAGCCCGAACCCACACCCACACACGCCCACACAGCGTCAAGTTCCTCACCTCGCCTCAACTAGTCCGCCATCGCCTGGACTCGCAGTAAATTTATCCTCAAGGCTATTAGCACACTAACACGCGGCTTGCGAAATACAGCGGTGGCGATAGTTTCCTGAATGAAATTTGAGTGTTTTATTTTATGTACTATGTCTCTGTGTGTGTGTCTGTGTATATGTGTGTGTTTGTCTCTGTGTGTGTTGCGGTGCGAACTGATTCCGGGCGCATATGTAAGCTTGATGGTAATTAAATTTCCTTCATTCGTTACTCGGACGGGACACGTGACAGTAGACATACACTGTACAGAGGCTTGTAATGTACACTTGTTGTGTACATAGTTCTGTGTAGTTAGCGCGTACACAACTTTCTCTCTAGAGCGCGCCCCGCTAAGCACAACAGCGCAGGCACAGCGCTAATCCATCTCCGCACTACGAGGTGGCTCTGTCTTAGTGATGGACCAAATTCTGCTTCCGCTTATCCGCGTATTAATATATAACGCAGCCAATGAGACTGCTGCTAACGTAGAACCTTTTCTCCTCGTGGATCACAGTCACGCAGTGATACCTGAACGCTCGAGTTATTATAACAAGTGTACAGACCTCCGATTAGTCAGTCAGCATTTGTGTGCATTAGTCTGTACCAGTCTATAGTCAAGTTCCAGTCTGCGCCCAATAAAATTATCATATTCCTGTACATAGCCATGAAGATAAATGTATAGAGACTTTGTTAAGTATCAGAGATATGTGAGAATAAGATTAATGTACTAAGACCAAAGGAACTTCAGATTGTCAATTGTAAATAGCGTCCAGAATCAAGTTAAGTAAGGTTTATGTTTGTTATTATTTTAATAAATGTGTGTGAAAATTAATCAAGTTCTGTTTAAAGTTGGTCACCGTCAATCTTCTACTCTAAGCGTGGCAAGTGGCATTTCTATCGTCTGACCTAACAGCAGAAGATAAACACGCTACGATAAAACCACGAGATATATTGCCGACACTCGCCTACTTCGTTAGAGCGACAAGTCAACTAATCTGATGGTGTGTGTACCGAAGGTCTTACAGCACGCACACCACAACACTGAATAACCAAAGAAACTGGCACAGCTGCCTAACATCGTGTTGAGCCCCCGTGAGCACGCAGAAGTGCGGCAACACGAGGTGGCGTAGACTCGACTAATGTCTAACGTAGTGCTGGAGGAATTGACGCCACGAATCCTGCAGGGCTGCAAGGCATCGCAGATACGCCGAGTAATGTTCATGTCTGGGGAGTTTGGTGGCCAGCGGAAGTGTTTAAGCACAGACGACTGTTCCTGGAGCCACTCTGTAGCAATTCTGCACGTGTGGGTTGTCGCGTGGTCCTGCTGGAATTGCCCAAGTCTGTCGGAATGCCCAGTGAACACGAATGGATGCAGTTGATCAGACAGGATGCTTACGTACGTGTCACCTGCCAGAATCGTATTTAGACGTATCTGGGGTTCCATATCACTTCAACTGCACACGCGCCACACAATTACAGAGCCTCCACTAGCTTGAACAGTCCTCTGCTGTCATGCAGGGTCCATGGATTCATGAGGTTGTCTCCATACCCGTACACGTCCATCTGCTCGATCCAATTTGAAATGAAACTGGTCCGACCAGGCAACATGTTTCCAGTCTTCAACAGTCCAACGTCGGTGTTGACAGGTCCAGGCGAAGAGTAAACATTTATGTCGTGCAGTCATTAAGGGTGTACACGAGTGGGCCTTCGGCTCCAATACTCCAAAATGGCTCTGAGCACTATGGGACTTAACTTCTGAGGTCAACAGTCCCCTAGAACTTAGAACTACTTAAACCTAACCAACCTAAGGACATCACACACATCCATGCCCGAGGCAGGATTCGAACCTGCGACCGTAGCGGACGAGCGGGCCAGACTGTAACGCCTAGAACCGCTTGGCCACTCCGGCCGGCTCCAATACTCCATATCGATGATGTATCATTGAATGATTCGCACGCTGACACTTGTTGATGGCCCAGCATTGAAGTCTACAGCAATCTGCAGAAGGTTTGCACTGGTGTCACGTCAAACGATTGTCTTTAGTTGTCGTTGGTCCCATTCTTGCAGGATCCTATTCCGCAGCGTTGTCGTAGATTTGATGTTTTCCCGGATTCCTGATATTCGCTGTACGCTTGTGAAATGGTCGTACTGGGAAAATACCCACCTCATCGCTACCTCGGTGTGTCCATCTCCCAAACGCCGACTATAACGCTACGTTCAAACTCCCTTAAATTTTGATAACCGGTGACTGTAGCAGCAGTAACCGATATAACAACTGCGCGAGACACTTGTCGTATATAGCCGTTGCCGACGCTTGCCCACACCAGTTTCTTTGGCGCTGCAGGGTACATAGCCACATAGAAATGGCATTTAGTTTAACCTGTTACTAGTTAGCGTATTAAAAAAAAAACTGCTTTGGTGTAACTTGTCAAATCCATGGCTATGGGAGATCATATTGCACCCAGTGACAGGATCTAACTGTACATCGCGCGCAGTCTGGTAAAAGCATAATCACATATCCGGGCCCGTACCTGCCAGAAAAGCAGTGTGCACGATTAATAGGGAAAGAGCATCGTTGCCCAACGCTGTGACCTGTAATGTCAGTGACCCTGACCAAATGTGGCCGTTCAAATAAGCGCTGCTAGCCTCCCAAATGGGAGACTCCCTTTCGTCCCAGGAACGCGCAGTTCGCTTATCGGGTTAGGTCACTAGTTTTTGTTGCCCTCACGTCTGGCTAGTCTCGATATCATTCTCCGTTTAATGTTTAAAGTGCACTGCGGTCACGTCTATTACGAGCGCTTATTAGCGCACACAATACCCTCAAGTTCCCCAGACGTAAACAGAGATTGGTTTTACGACCAACCGTAGGGGAAAAAAATGTGAACGTGCACGAAAAAGAGCAAGGAGCAGTGCAAGTACAATTTTACACATACAGTGAGCAAAAAGAAAACATTATACGGAAGATAATAGGAAACAGAAAGGAAATTTTGTGCTAGGCTCATTGTGCACAAAATCTAAGATAATCAAGTAATTCACTTTTCCCGTGATACATTCGACAAGAAGAAACTCATAAGTCGCACTCTGACGCAGTCGAAAGTTGGCAGGGTGAAAGAAAGGTGAAAATAAAGGGACACCTATTTCGGCTTAGGTTCCAGCATGCAGCAGCATCCAAGAAAATGACGGTCAAAGTTTCAACTCGATTTCATCAGACTCCTTGATTGGCAGTAAATCAAGTGGGTTAGTAGCGTAGTGGTTAAGCCCATAATTTCAAAATTTTGCGCCCCGTGTTAAAGTACAATCTATTGTTGTCTTTTCCCTTTTTTTTTTTTTGGTCGCGGAAGTATGTGACATCAATATTTTTTATGACATCGTGATACAAATGGAATTCATGGCAAAAGAAATAAGGATTTCAAATCCTATGAAAAACAGTTTTATCATCACGGCTGACCCAGAGTAACAGTTTCCAGAAAATTTTCTAACACAAGTTTTCGTTTCTTGCTAAGAAATTCGTAACGAATTTAGTTCTCGAGTCGGTCAAGACGTAAAGTAAGTATGAAACGACATCAGAATGTGCACGCAGCTGCCACAATACCTACAGTAGAAAGCTCACAAAAGAATCCTATCACCAGTTTCTGGACCAATTTTTGCGACCGTACTTTTTAAAAAAAGGAGGCGTTTTCGTACCTTGTTGACTCTTGGGATGGGCAGAAACGTCCCTCCTTATACTATGGCCTGTTTGTCGGTGAAATCGGAATGAAAAATCATATCCACGGTACAAAATAAACGTGTAGTGTCTTCCATTGTTCCAAAACCCACAGCATTTGTCGTTCCACCAGCAATCGATGGCCCTAAAAACTTCATTCTTTCATCGAAACAGTCTGTAGTTATTGGAATAACACGGAAGATAATGAAGTTTTACATAATAATGGTATGCTAAAAAGCTCTCCCCTTTGTGTGCTATCATTGACCAAAATCTCATTTCTATATCTAAAACTGTCTATGAAATATGAGAAATGTTTTGGGTATTTCATTCTAAATCGCTGGCGCGGTGCGATGCATTTGAATGTGCAACATCAGATGAATCTTCTCGTGATTAGTGCAGGTAGAGGCCTCCACCCAAGTCTCAAGAAAAATTTGTTACGTTAACAAAATTTTATACGCAGTACATATCATGTAATATGCACCAAACACAAAATCATAGGGACCCCTATTTTTCATTGCAAACTTTTTCGAATTTCGCGCAGTGTGTTATTTCCATGTAAATATCACAATAACTATGAACATTAATGAAACGATAGGCACATCAACATGAACCTGACATATAAAGCCACAAGTAACGCAAATATGAAATTTTTCTACCGAATAGTTCCTGTAACATCGTTAAGCCGTCGGCACACGGACCGTGCATCCGACCGTTGAGCGTGCCGAGTTTCTGACGTCATAGCGTAAAACAGCACGTTCGGGAGTCTGTCCGAATGTGCAGGGCAATATCTGGCATGTAAGATATTCTGAGCGTTGACCAATGAGATGGGACAACGCCACCTACGTCACACGCACGCCGTCTCTCTTCAGTACAGAGTTGTGAGGCGCCATATTGGCATTCATTTCAAGCCTATAAGTACATATGCCGTTTCTGAGGACCAGGAAATTGAGAATCACTGGAAAACCCGTTGTTAATTGCAATTCGTTCCAGTAAATAATGAGAAACACCATATTCTTGGCAAAAGAATTATTGCAACTTGCGTATTGTGAGGGTAGGCTATTTGAAGGCAGCGACACACTGGAGATCCACCCAAAACGCATTGTTCTTGGTACAATTTGTTATAATTAAATTTCAATTAGTAACATGTCTACGATTAAGATTTTTAGCAATGGTTAAGACACTATGATTAGATTAAGCTGGTACATTGATAGTGTAGCGTACTGCCTAGCGTCCGGCACGGTAGCTCAGCGTGTTTGGTCAGAGGGCCGATTGTCTTCTGTCTGTAAAAAAAAAAAAAAAAAAAAAAAAAAAAAAAAAAAAAAAAAAAAAACAACTGTGTGAAGGAATCAACGATCAACTTGAACAGATGTCATGTAGCGTCCGCCCAGGCCAAACGAAACGAACAATGAAAATCGTGTTCGGTCAGAGGGTTAGTTGCGCTCTGTAATAAAAAAACTGAGTTAATGGATCACCGACGAACTTCAGTGGATGTTATGGGACATCCGCTCCGAACAAACGCAATGAACAATACCGAACATAACAAGATTTAAAAAATAGCGCGACTATTCGCTGTTGAGTTGTTTGCTTGGGTGGTGGTTCGCGTCTTGGCACTTCCAATTTTTTTCATAACATTTGCGTTCTTATTATGTTCTGATACTTTATTATTAGTTTAATATAAGTATATACTGTAATATTTGATGTTATATAAATATAAGCTTACTTTTTTTTGACGGGTGACTTGTGTTCGATTGGCTTCATCTACAGGACAGCTTGCTCCTTTTTCCTTCACGCTACGTAATTAACATGTTGCAAAGATTCTATTACTGGGTAGAAACAGTGATCAAGTAAGACTGACCTAGGGGTTTTACTAAAATGTGGGAATGATGAAATAATGTTTATCTTATGCGGAGAAGTATCCCAAATTTGTACCGCACTGTTTTTAATTGAACTTTTATAAGCTGGTTCAAATGGCTCTGAGCACTATGGGACTCAACTGCTGTGGTCATCAGTCCCCTAGAACTTAGAACTACTTAAACATAACTAACCTAAGGACATCACACACATCCATGCCCGAGGCAGGATTCGAACCTACGACCGTAGCGGTCGCACGGTTCCAGACTGTAGCGCCTAGAACCGAAGCAGAATTGATGGGAAGTTTATGGTAGTAGTTTGTAGTAGCCACGATACAGCGGCCTTCATCTAATGATATTAAGTTACTTACGAAACACTTAAAGAATGTCGTACAGGTTCCGTAATATCATGTGGACATTTTAATTTAAATGTTCAGGGGAAATCTACTGTTATGCTCAAGTCGTGTGTCGCTTTATAGAATAAACTCTCCCAGCCTATTAATTTATAATAAGAGTTTTGATAATCAGTAACGCTATTATTTACAACATTTCTATAGATACATCGAGATTGCAAATCAATTGTGTAAAAGTAGTGTGGCTACTTCAAATTACACAATAAGCATAATGAGTGAAAAGAAATTGAGGACCAGTAAACGAAAAACGAATTGTATTAGCACACTAGAACGATGTACACAACGCACTTGACGTCAGTGAAAAGTGTAACATGTTCTGAAAAGTTCTCGTGCTTGGGGGGCCAGTACCTGCAGAACCCGCTATAGTGCCAGCTTTAAGTGAGGAGTGAACTATGGTTGCGTAAGATACCGGTAGAGGCCGTGCCCCAACTACCGCTGTCTACCGCCGCAAACAACTGCGCTGCAGCCACTAACAAATGCTTTCTGTACTACAATTTGCAACGGGTTGTGAATTGCTTTTTTTTTTAATTTTGAAATGAGTAGGGAGACTAATCTTGGTGTATAAAGGGATTGGAATGAGACACTTACCACAAGAAAAGGAATCTGCAATCGCTATGACCGTTATGTCAAGTCTACTTTCGTGGAAGCACAGAAGGCGGACGTAAGATGGCAGCTCTTCGAGAGGAAGGCGGTGCTCATTCTCCCACACCGCTGCTCTCCCGCCTGCCGTTGTATACCGTCCGCTTAACTTCTGTACCGGAATCGAGGCCAACGGGCGATTGCAACAATATCGCGTGCGACGAATCGCTGCGATCCGTCGTTCGTGTATGGGGCCTTTACAGAAATCGGTAGATCTATAGTAAGCTATTGCCTTGTTTAACAGAAACTTCCGTCGATTATTCGTAGTGGTCAAAGCTAAATAAATCTTATATCCCAAAAGCGCACAGTTTCTTGATGCTATGCTCTATTCGGCTTAAGTGGATGGGATTTCCTTGTTACGAAAGAACAAATCTTATTCGAACTTCTTTCTCAATTCTTACTTGGTAGTTTTTAATATTTGCTCTATTCTATGAACTACATTCAATGTTTCTCTGTTTAAATCAGTGTATTTTTGTTGACAAGAAATTGTAAATACGTTAAACCCGTCATAACAGTAGTTGCCACAAAGTCTGTACTTAAAGAGAAACGGCTTTGGCCCTTTTTAATCTTCAATTCGTTCTGTACATCAAGACTGAATTGATGAAGCGGAAAAGAGGCAAAAATTCTTAAAGTGGTTGTTGTTAGAAATATTTTTGCTTGAGACAGTTAACACAAGGAAATAAACCAGCAGTTCCGCTCTGAAAAGACTGGTATAGTTCCTGGATTCCAAGTCGCCATCTTCAAATATACTTCGCAAACCGCTTTAATAGTGGGCGGTGGAGAGTACTCGGCACCGATAGTAGCAAATTTCTATCGAATACATTGGTGCATTCAGCCAGCGAAAACTGTCTGGCTGTAGGCCTGTGCGCAAGCTCTAGTCACCCTTATCCTACTCTGACGGTTGCTAGGCGAGATGTGTGACGTGAAAGCAGAGTTGTTTCCAGCATTCATAGTTCCGGTTCCCATATTTTAGGGAGCTTGGAGTACCTGAGGTGGAATCCGCTCCCAAACATTCCCAGTTTACTGGAAGACTCTTAAAAACGCTAACTATGCAGCATACTATTTGAAAACTGTAATACAATGCCATATTTCGAACTGGAAAACAAACGGCAGCTCTGATTATGAGAACTTTGTACCAGAAAAAACTCAGATGTTATCAGCACAGTTAAATCACAAATTACGAAAAGAAACACTTAACGGAAAGACGTACCGTACAAAAAGCTCTGCATGTAGTGTGGAGATCATGATCCACAGTACTAACTGCGAGAGAAATTACAAATCTTGTCTCGTATAGAAATCGAAACTAGTATCGTAATAACATAGTTCAGGAGTAAAATGAGATACACAACTACGAATAAATGCTTGAATCAGAAGTAAACCGAAGTGTTTATTACAAAAACAATTTCAGTTCTTTATATGAAAGTAATGGAATTAAGTTTCGTAAAAAAAGCTCTGTACCTTCAATGGAGATCAGTCCCAGCAGAAACATAGCAACAAACAACGCTACAGAGAGACGTAATATTCAAAATGGGCACTGAGAAGTGACGTCGTAGCAGACGTTAGGCCTACCATCACATCGGCAGTCAAAGCCGACGGTAAGTATCGCAAATGCCGCTTGATCCCAAGACTTTAATAGCAGATGTTACCTGCAAGCTGAATTAGACAATAATGTGTGTGACTTACCGCAAACTGAACGTTTTAAGACCAGTACAGCTTGCTATCCCTGTTTCTTGCTACTGCTATCCGTCTATAAATGATATTAAATGCTTTGAGACGCCTTCCTCCATCAATAAATTAAAATATTTTTTATCGCAGTTGATATTTACTGTATCAGGCATCAGCTCAGAAAGAGCGTAAACTTTATTCGATTCTGTCAGATTCATGGCACATTTACAAGCCCAAAACGAATGACAAACGAAAAGCGGTAAAACAGTCTTATAGCTAAGAACAAATCCGCTACGAACTTCTGCTTCAAGCTAACTGAACGGATGAAAACCATGGAGCTAAAAAAAGAAGGGAGACTGCACTGCAACTTAACGCTCTGCGTTGTTTTGAAGCCATAGTAGGCGGGGCCTGCCGCCATTTTAAGTAGCCCAAAACATTAGCAGACTGCTGTTTACGATTGCTTCTTGTACATTATTTCTGTCGCGGGCGTGCAACAACTGTTTTAAATACTAAAAATTACAGTGATTATATGTTTTTTCTGCTCTTGAATGCGTGTTTTCTCTATTAATACGATACGTTTTGCCTCGTTACTGTAACGTGTTTTCTGTTGATATATTTCGAATAACTAAGATGTGAAAGATGCAATGTGAAAAGTATGCTTTTGTAATCCATTTAATTCCACTTCTATAGTATTGTACCGATAGCAGATGAAACTGGAACTCCTAAATCAATGCTTGTTTGCTTACTGCTTGTTCGTTACATTTTCAGCTTTCAGCTCGTATGCAGGAAGTTTTTAATTTTCGCGTTTATAAAAAAACTTACCTACGTCTTCTTTGCTAGCCTATAAATGTGTGAAATGAGGAAAGAAACAAAGCATGCTATCGTATCTCGTTCATGTCAACAAAGAGGACGATTACTGAAATGAAGAAACAAAACTGCATAAAAGTATACCTCCACGCAGAATTTCGTTGTTGACTTATTAGATTGTCAGAGCATGAGTCTCACTGTAGGTTACCCATCTTCTAACTTTGAAATCTTATTTATGATGCGTCATTCAGTGTGTGGCCAGTAATAGCTAAGTTCACGGTAAAAAACGATATAATTTTTAGGCGTCTGCCAGCTTTGTCGAATGCAATAAATATGATTAAGGGAATAGCCTCAAACGCGTAAGACACTTTAAAATGGATATTTTGCTTTTACATGTATCTGAGTAACTTTTTAGTAATGATACCCTAATCTGTATAAGATGTACGTCTGCTTTTCCTACAGTAGCCTATTAGCTTCTTTTCTCCAAGCATTTCTCGCCAGTGATTCTTGTCAGTTTTTCTGAATGACCAGACATAGCACAATTGGAATGTAATTATATTTTGCTTACAAATTTTATTTTGAGGTTTTCAAACTATATAAGTCTATAACATGCTTTGTGATATACCAATAGTTAGCTGCTTAGTTTCATGTCCCATGTATCATTTGCACTGTAAATCGTAATGATATGGAATGAGTCATTACATATTGACATCAATTTGTTTTGTAAACATACCAACGTGCTTATCATTTATTAGTTTGTACGTTTTTTTAATAAAAGATAGCCAGATGTTAGTCAGTAATTCCTACCCAACACCATTTACACATAACAGTAATAAATAATCTTCCGCATAATGGGAGGAGTTATCAAAGAGAAACGTTTGCAGTTCAGTTTCAAATTTTTCTTTGCTGTTTCAAGCATTTTATATCAATGGATAAGTTATCAGAGCTTTTGGCTGCAGCATTGTGAACCCCTGTTTGTGCTACAGACAACCTAATGTGGCGTAATTAAAGTCAATTTTTTTCTTCTGGTATTGTAATTACCTATATCATTGTTCCTGTTGAAGTGCAGTGGATTGTTCACAACAAACTTCAAAAATGGTTCAAATGGCTCTGAGCACTATGGGACTTAACATCTGAGGTCATCAGTCCCCTATAACTTAGAACTACTTAAACCTAACTAACCTAAGGACATCACACACATCCATGCCCGAGGCAGTATTCGAACCTGCGACCGTAGCGGACGTGCTGTTCCAGACTGAAGTGCCTAGAACCGCTCGTACAACAAAGTTCATGACGGAATGGCTATACTGTGAAACGGATCAATTGCTACTCACACTCCGAGCACAAGGCAGGCACGATGGCAAGTGTGTTCACATAAATTTTCAGCCAAAGACTTCTTCAGAAACGAACACAGCAAACATACACAGTCATACAAGTAGGCATATGTTGTCCGGGGACGAGGCCGTTGACAGTGTGTGCCTCGGATGTCGGAGCGCTTTCGGCTTTGAAGCCAATGAGAAATGCAGGAGAGAAGAAAAGAACAGTCACTGAGTAACGTAAGGCAAATCTAAAGTCAAATGTCGGAAATAAAACCATTGCAATAAAAGTAAACAGTGCAACAACAATTCACATATACAAAATAAAATATTGCTTCAGTTACTGCACTTACGAATGGAATGTGATTCCTTTAATCTTTAGATTACGATCGGATCGATTAGTACACCGTAAGCAACACAAGCTGGAATTTTTGGTGAAACAGCTATGCCTCCACACAATAAAAGCACCCAACACGGCCGAACCTGGGCACGGGTACGTCAGGTTGACGTCACAGCGAAGTACCACCGCGGTGAGCTATGTAGGTATGAATGCGGTGAACCTGTTTTGGGCCACTTGAATAGCGGACACCGGCTTCAAGTTTGTGACGTAATGACACCTACCTTCCTTTTTTACCTGCATGATGAAAACCCATAGCGCTGTAGCTTCACAGAGATTTTAATAGATCTTCCAAGCCTCAGTATTACTTTGTTCGAATCCCGAAAATGTAATACATCAATCCAGGCCGATATAAATATACCTCTGATACTGAATCTGAGAGCGCAGGCAAACATAAAAGATCTAGAGGTTGTAAAAGAATTACGTCACTGCTACAGATGTCTATAAGCTAAATGAAACCAATGCAGTTAATGAAAGGAGAGCATCTGGAAAGAAATTAGTGAACGAATCTGCCAACATACCAAACATTCTGTATGTAGCTGATGTAAAATTTTATTTCTTTTTAGACGGTGACCAATAGGGCTTTTTTTTTCCTTTTGGTACCTTCTGATGTTTAATGCAGATGCGCGGAAATATGGAGGATCGTTTTGTTGGGAAAGATGAAATATAGACTCTTGTCCTTATCGAGGCTTCTCTCAGCATACTCTTCTTGACTTACCACAACACCGATACAGTATCGTAGCAATGATCGATGCTTAAAGCTAGCCAAAGGTTACAGTACAAAAAGGGTAAAACGTTGCAGAAGTTGGTACTGTGTGTAACCATTCATTTATTTGCTCCATGCAAATAAATGTGTTCTACATGTAGAGTTGTTACTATGTCCATAGTGAGTGTTTTGAGTATGCTATCCGATAGGAAATCGTTACAGTGGGATGTGGGCTGTTAGTTACCGGTTCAGTTCTTACTGATAAGAAAAAGGTGGCTTCTAAAATCCGGAAAAAATCGAGTACTAGAAGTTACGTAAATTAAACCGAATGTTACCGCTGCCAGCAGCGAGAGGAAAAACCGTCCGTCAATAAAAGTGTGAAAAGGACTAATAAACATTGTAAGCAACGTGTACAAAAATCACAATCGAAATCAAAATTGTATTTAACTTCTTGGTAATCGAAATGTGTCAAAAATTATTGCGTATGTAAAATGTTTACAGGGTCAGTGTTGATCATGCTTTACCAACAAAGCGAAACGCTTCAGATGAAATACTTCATAATTAGCTGCACGTTCAAAAAAGGAAAATTAAAATAAAACTTGATAATTGACAGATATAGAAAAAAAGCTTTCAACAGTGTTAACTGGAATACAGTCTTTGAAATTCTGAATGTAGCAGGGTGAAATACAGGGAGCGAAGCGTTATTGACAACTGGTACAGAAACCACACTGCCGTTGTAAAAGTCGACAGACGTGAAACGGAGATAGAAGTTATCAAATTGAGTCAGGATGGTAGTCTACCCTCAGTGTCATTCAGTCTTTACGTAGAGCAAGCAATAAAGGTACTTAAGTTGTGTCTCGGTAGGAAAGATGGCTAATAAAGACAGACATCTGCAAAAAGATAACACATTAATAATTTTAGTTACTCTAGGTACACATAATAGCTGAGTTATGCATGTCTTTGAAAGTTGTAGATCCTTCTGTGGTGCCAACTGCTGAGTTATGTACAGCGAGAGTAATGTTCTTAATAGAAATAAGTGGTCTTGAAAGCTGCTACCCTTGGATAGTGTCTGAGTATTGGTAATGCATAATAGGATCGTATTATGTTGATGTATTGTCCTCAGTCTTCGGTTCAAATGGTAATAAGTTTATAGGTGCACTGAATTTGGGACGAAACTCTGAGTGCTGCTGCTTAGAAAAAAGATAGCTGGCCAATTAAAGAGGCATGGAGTGAGGTCATGTCGATTTAGCGTCCTCTGATACGAGAGGATGAAAAAAGGTTAGAAGCAATTGAGATGTGGATGTGGAGGAGAATGGAGAGGATAAGCTGGATGGAAAGAGTGAGTAATGAAAGCGTACTGTAAAGGGTTGGTGAGAGAAGATGTCTGCTGAAGATTATAAGAGAAAGGAAAAAGAACTTGTTGGGACATTCATTGACAAGGGAGTGCTTGGTAGCAGGTGCTTTGGAAGGACTGGTTTGTAGGAGAAGAGTGAGAGGGAGAAGGAGATACAAAATGATAGACAATATACAGGGATGAGGAAATTATGCGGACCTGAAGAGGAAGGCAGAAGACCGGACAGCCTGGAGAACTACCATGCGAAAACCTGTCTTTCGGCAGAACGCTAATGATGATGATGAAGGTGGCGTATTTGCGTGGTGCCACCCGATGGGAAACTGCCCAGAGGTGCGCTGGCGCACAGTCTACATAAATCTACATCTATATCTGCAAACCTTCGTCAGGTGCATAGCACAGGGTACATTACATTGTTCCAGCTATTAGGATTTCTTCCTGTTCCATTCACGTATGGAGCATGGGCAAAATGACTATTTGAATGCCTCTGTGCATGTAGTAATTATTCTACTCTTATCCTTATGATCCCTGTGTGAACGATATGTAGGGGGTTGTGTGTGTGTGAATTCCTAAGGAACCAAACTGCTGAGGTCATCGGTCCCTAGACTTACACACTACTTAAACTAACTTATGCTAAGAACAACATACACATCCACGCCCGTGGGAGGACTCGATCCTGCGGCGGGAGGGGCCGCGCAATCCGTGACATGGCGCCTCGAACCGCCCGGTCAGCCGGCCGCAGTGGCCAAGCGGTTCTAGGCGCTACAGTCTGGAACCGCGCGACCGCTACGGTCGCAGGTTCGAATACTGCCTCGGGGATGGGTGTTTGTGATTTCCTTAGATTAGTTAGGTTTAAGTAGTTCTAAGTTCTACGGGACTGATGACCTCAAAAGTTAAGTCCCATAGTGCTCAGAGCCATTTGAACCATTTTGAACCGCGCGGTCACTCCGCGCGGCTTGTAGTATATCCTAGAGTAACCATTTAAAGCTGGTTCTTGAAACTTTGTTAACAGACTTTCTCGGGATAGTTTACTTTTGTCTTCAGGAATTAGCCATTTCAGTTCCTTCAGTATTTCTATGACACACTTACACGGATTAAACAAACCTGTGATCATTCGTGCTGCCCTTCACTATATACAGGGGGCCAATTCTCTTCAAAACCTGGACATAATGGAAAAATGGATGTAAAATTATAGAAAACTGTATTCTTTTCATATGTTTGGGGTCGCTGATTAGGAATTAGATGTCAGAATTACAAAATTCAACCCGGCATATACAATGTGGTGATCAAAAATCATTAATTTAGTGGATGTCAGTAAAATTTCGAGCATAAGATATTCACAATGCGACACCCCACATGTCCAGAATTGCTACAGAGTGGTTGGAGGAACACTGTTCTGAATTTAAACACTTCCGCTGGCCACCAAACTCGTCAGACATGAACATTATTGAGCATATCTGGGATGCCTTGCAACGCGCTGTTGAGAAGAGTTCTCCACCCCTCGTACTCTTGCGGGTTCATAGCGGGTTTATGGACAACCCTGAAAGATTCACAGTATCGCTTGCCTCCAGCACTACTTCAATTAGGCATGTGTACCAGTCTCTTTAGCTCTTCAGTGTAAAAGTCTACAACCCAAAACACATTCCAAGACAAAAAATATAAAAGGCGCGCTACGAAAGAGTTATACAAACTGGGTCACAAATTGGTATTCATACAGGTATCTACGGAATATGCAAGACTGTAAACTTTGGTGGCTAACGGATGAATGTACGACGGTGCAGCGCAATTTCAGGTGCACCTGGCAATGATAGCAAACAGGGGACATGTCGATACCAGAGCAAAAAGTCTTTGTAGATTTCATTCTGTGTACTCTGTTGAACTGTAACTATGCCTCGCAGACAGGCGCGTGGACAATATACGTAGATGTCAGCATTTGAGAGCGAACGTGTAGTTGGGCTCAAAGAAGCTGGTTCGCGTATTCACCGAATCGCTCGACATTCGAATAGGAGCGATGGTAGAATTCGACGATGCTGGTAGGAATGAGCGGACCACGGCCGAACACAGCGTCAAGAATGAAATGGTCGACCTAGAGAGGCGACAGAACCTGAGGACCGAGAAACTGTCATAGCGGATTCATCGTTATCGTAGATCTGAAATGCAGCTGGTGCTTCAGTGACCACAAGGACCATTAACTGTCGACTCACAGAAAGAGAGCTGAGCTTACGGCGTCCCTTGCACTCACTACCATTGTGCACGACAAGAAGCCAGTTTGCAGTGTCGTTGTCGGGCACCTTCTGCCTGTGATTTCACGGAATGGATTAGAATTGTCTGTAGTGATAAGCCACGCTTCGAACTGAGCCCCGATGACAAGTGAAGACATGTATGGAGACGCCCCGGACAACAGTAAGATCCAGCTGACTGTCATCAGCCATGTGGCCCGACAACCGGGACTGACTGATGAGCCTTGTACGACGGAAGCGGCCTAAATACTTGCTGTCGGGAGGGCGTTGGCGGCGTGTTGCTTGCGAGTCTGTCTCTGGCTTCTCTCGTGATGGGCATGCTTGATTGATCACCTACTACCCGTCTTCGCGCTACACCTTTACCGATCGGAGTGCTGGCGACAGCTTACGCCAGCACACTGATGGCTTTGGATGCATTCTATTTTGTAGCAGTACCCTTTGGTTGCCATCTGCGACACCCTTACAGAGTAGCGGTACGTCGACGATATTCTACTCCCCGTTTTGTTGACATTCATGGCAGACCATCCCGGGCTTCCATATCAGCAAGATAATGCCCGCCCGCACGCGGCGAGAGTTTCTACCGGCTGTCTTCGTGCTTGGCAAATCCTACCTCGGCCAGCAGTGTTACCGGAGGTCTCCCCAGTTGAGAAACTTTCTAACATTATGGGCAGGACCCTCCAACCATCTCGGAATTTTAACGATCTAACGCGTCAGTTGGAAGAATTTGGCACGATATCACTTAGGAGGGCATCCAACAACTCTCTAAATCAATGCAAGCCAGATTATTGCCTGCCAAAGGGCCAGAGGAGGGTCAATGCATTACTGACTTGCTCAATTTGTGAAGCTCTTTCTTTTGAATAAATTAATCGAGTTTTTTCTGAAATCGTAATCATTTGTCTACACATTGTAATGTATCCCTCCTCAGGCAGCAATGAGCAAATATGAAAATGATAAAGTTAACTGAATCTGCTGAATAGAATCCAATGCATGAATTAAAGGTTTTGCCATCGGAAGGACACATCACAGAAGCGATAGCGCGTCGTATTGGATTTACATCCAAACATATTAACTATGTCGCTGAGTATTATTGTAAATTCCTGTAAGAAAAAAAATGAAGTCCCTGTTGCTTACTGATTGGTGAGCGTTTCAGGTCATGGGTGCTGATGGACATACCATTGTTAGATAAGCAGGTTGACCGTGAAAAGTCTTACTTCAATTTCTCCCGTAAACAGCGGTAGCAAAATGAATCGCACACAGGTTCTGTTCGGAATACAACGCTCAAACAGCAAGGCGCGAGCGGTCTGATTGTTATCGAACAATGTACGTTGCCCTTCCTGACACACCATCTCCAACACAAATATGATGATGATGATGCTTGGCTTGTGGGGCGCCGAACTGCGCGATTCAAATTCCCAATCTTTGCACAGTGCAGTATCGCCACTTTCATGAATGAGGATGAAGTGATGGGGACAACACGAACACCCAGTCGTCTCATCTAACACAAATACACAACATAGAAGCGTATGTGAGTGACCAATAGGCGACTGCATTAACTGTAGATACTTTTGATAAACAAACTAAGTTGTTGTTCACAACAATATATGTACAAGATTTGTCACTTACTCATACCTTCATCTGCTTTGTGAGAGCGGACAAATGAAAGTGAGTAAGGGGAAGGTGCTTCTTCCCTCAACAAACTTCTGCTGTTTAACAACTGACAGTTTTTTTTTCATATATCGATACCTTATCTTTTTACTACTATCGAATCGTCTTTTCTCTGTTTATCTTACGTTTGGTTGGGGTACACATTTTATTATGACAGTAGAGATAAATCAAAACGAATATCACAATATTTTATTTCTTATATTTGAACATGTACATCACATCTACCGAATTCCGTCCCTTTCTTATAATTCCATCGTGGTGCGTGATTATTTTTTTTTCGCAGAAAGTATTTACACACACATAACGAGACACAACCTTATGCCTCACAACAACAAACATAATGGAAAGTGTTTACTGTGAGTTGTAATGCATATTCCTTCATTTGATTCTAAAATCGGCCGCTAGATGGAAATAGAGACCAGAGAGAGTCATGTGGTTTTAGGTACACTGTGCTCCAGAAACAACACTCTGCCCTACATGTTTTCACTTTTAGATGCTCCTTAAGGGGGCCCGACTTGGAGCAGGAGAGGCACCACAGGACATTTTAATTTCCTCTGACTGTACTTGTACAAATAAATTCATAAAACGTTGTCAGCATGACCAGGAAGAATTCAGGATTCACGCTCATGGGAGTGGAAGTTCAAAAACATAGCCAAATAAATTTTTTTGCGTGTGAAATTTCATCATTTTTTCACTTACTAGTGGCTGCATTTGCTGCTATTGTTACACGTTTCATCATAAGTAAGAATTTATTTAATTTATGAAAAAATGAATGAGCTGCTACATTTTTAACTTCATGTTAAGAAAAAAACTGAAATTTTATAGTTAGGAGGAGGAGGAGATTAGTGTTTAACGTCCCGTCGACAACGAGGTCATTAGAGATGGAGCGCAAGATCAGGTTACGGAAGGATGTGTAAGGAAATCGGCCGTGCCCTTTCAAAGGAACCATCCCGGCATTTGCCTGAAACGATTTAGGGAAATCACGGAAAACCTAAATCAGGATGGCCGGAGACGGGACTGAACCGTCGTCCTCCCGAATGCGAGTCCAGTGTGCTAACCACTGCGCCACCTCACTCAGTGAAATTTTATAGTTAATTATCTGGATTTTACCCCTATTTTTAATAGATTTGGAAAATTCTAGAGTTTCATACACCTGTAAGTATGGCTTGTATGCTGTGTAACATTCATCAAAGAATCTCTCGTACTTATGAAGTGTACCTATAGCAACAAAGGAGGATGACACGCGTAAAGCTGCAATACTAAACGCATTTTTCCACAGCTGTTTCACAGAGGAAGACCGCATTGCAGTTCCTTCTCTAAATCCTCGCACAAACGAAAAAATGGCTGACACCGAAAAAAGTATCAAAGGAATAGAAAAGTAACTGAAATCACTCAACAGAGGAAAGTCCACTGGACTTGACGGGATACCAGTTCGATTCTAGACAGAGTACGCGAAAGAACTTGCCCCCGTTATAACAGCCGTGCACCGCAAGTCTCTAGAGGGACGGTAGGTTCCAAATGATTGGAAAAGAGCACAGTTAGTCCCAGTCTTCAAGAAGGGTCGTCGAGCAGATGCGCAAAACTATACACCTATATCTCTGGCATCGATCTGTTGTAGAATTTTAGAACATGTTTTTTGCTCGCGTATCATGTCATTTCTGGAAACCCAGAATCTACTCTGTAGGAATCAACATGGATTCCGGAAACAGCGATAGCGTGAGACCCAACCCGCTTTATTTATTCATGAGACCCAGAAAAAATTAGATACAGGCTCCCAGATAGATGCTATTTTCCTTGACTTCCGGAAGGCGTTCGATACAGTTCCGCACTGTCACCTGATAAACAAAGTAAGAGGCTACGGAATATCAGACCAGCTGTGTGGCTGGATTGAAGAGTTTTTAGCAAACAGAACACAGCATGTTGTTCTCAATGGAGAGACGTCTACAGACGTTAAAGTAACCTCCATCGTGCCACAAGGGAGTGTTATGGGACCATTGCTTTTCACAATATATATAAATGACCTAGTTCCATGCGGCTTTTCGCGGATGATGCTGTGGTGCACAGAGAAGTTGCAGCATTAGAAAATTGTAGCGAAATGCTGGAAGATCTGCAGTGGACTCAAGTGGCAGACTCTTCAAGAGAGGCGCTCTGCATTGCGGTGTAGCTTGCTGTCCAGGTTTCGAAAGGGTGCGTTTCTGGATGAGGTATCGAATATATTGCTTCCCCCTACTTATACCTCCCGAGGAGATCACGAGTGTAAAATTAGAGAGATTCGAGCGCTCACGGAGGCTTTCCGGCAGTCGTTCTTCCCGCGAACCATACGCGACTGGAACAGGAAAGGGAGGTAATGGCAGTGGCACGTAAAGTGCCCTCCGCCACACACCGTTGGGTTGCTTGCGGAGCATAAATGTACATGTAGAAACGCAGCCAATAGTAAGTGAAAAAATGATGAAATTTCAAATGTAAAAAATTTATTTTGTTGTGTTTTTTAACTTCCACTGCTAAGAGTGCGAATCCTGAATCCTTCCTGGTCATGCTGACAAACTTTTATGAATTTCACCAGTTGCGACATAGTCGCGTATTTGAACAGTGATCCAATACCGTCAAATGTTATTTATTCCAGTCTTTGGTGACAATATTAATTCTTTTGACGATGAGCGGTTTCAGTCAGTAATGACCATCCTCAGATCTTTACTACACCATGTCCTAAAGTGAAAAGGCCGTGAGTAATTTATTTGTAAAACTGTAGACAGTGGAAATTAAAATGTCCTGTTGTTCCTCTCCTGCTCCGAGTCGGCCCGTTTGACGTCCTACCCCCCTTAAGTGCTTCTCGCTTCTGTTACTGCTTGTCACTTAGCTGCAGAGGCCGCCCGTGTTGAGGTGAACACTCGGCTCTGCGGGCTCCTGTTGGATGGATTGCCGCCTCTGTACGCAAGGCGCGCTCATCTTTGCGAAGCAGCGTTCCGCGCTATATGCAGAGCGCAGCGGCCGCGTGCGGGCGGCGTTGATTATAGAGGAAGGGGAACGCTTTCGCGCCGAGACCATCTCCCGTTAGGCATTCTCCTGCGGGCACGGCGGGGTCAAGACCCTCCGCGCGCTGAGTCACGTCTCGCCGCCGGCAGCCAGAGACAAAGGCGGTCCTTCATTCAGCGGCGGTCACACACAACCTGTCCCGTCCCCGCTGACTCACATGCGAGCAGTCTCCGAATTAGCGGCGGCGGCCTTCGGCGAAACTCAATCGCGTCGTTTCCGGCGAACGACACGGCGACGGCCTTCTGGCACGCCCCCGATGGCGATCTTCTGTTCTTCCCGGAACCTGAGGAAATGGACGGAGCGTGACGAAATGTTGAGTTTGTGCCGTTTTATTTCATCTGATCTACAGAGGGAGACAAAACGACAGTGGTCTAGGGCTGGGACCATAGACGATATATGCTACTGGCCATTAAAACTGCTGCACCAAGAAGAAATGTAGATGATAAACGGGTATTTATTAGACAAATATATTATACTAGAACTCACATGTAATTATATTTTCACGCAATTTGGGTGCATAGATCCTGAGAAAAGAACAACCACCTCTGGCCGTAACAACGGCCTTGTACGCCTGGGCATTGAGTCAAACAGAGCTTGGATGGCGTGTACAGGTACAGTTGCCCATGCAGCTTCAACACGATACCACAGTTCATCAAGAGTAGTGACTGGCGTACTGTGACGAGCCAGTTGCTCGGCCACCATCAACCAGACGTTTTCAACTGATGAGAGACCTGGAGAATGTGCTGGCCAGGGCAGCAGTCGAACATATTCTGTATCCAGAAAGGCACGTATAGGACCTGCAATTTACGGTCGTGCATTATCCTGCTGAAATGTAGGGTTTCGCAGGGATCGAATGAAGGGTGGAGCCACGGGACGTAAGACCTCTGAAATGTAACGCCAATGCGAACAAGAGGTGACCGAGACGTGTAACCGATGCCACACCATACCATCACGCCAGGTGATACGCCAGTAAGGCGATGACGAATACACGCTTCCAATGTGCTTTCACCGCGATGTCGCCAAACACAGATGCGACCATCATGATGCTATAAACAGAACCTGGATTCATCCGAAAAAATGACGTTTTGCCATTCGTGCACCAGGTTCGTCGTTGAGTGCGCTATCGCAGGCGCTCCTCTCTGTGATGCACCGTGGAGAGTAACCGCAGCCATGGTCTCCGAGCTGATAGTTCATGCTGCTGCAAACGGCGTCGTGCAGATGGTTGCTGTCTTGCAAGCGTCCCCATCTATTGACTCAGGGATCGAGACGTGGCTGCACGATCCGTTACAGCCATGCGGATAAGATGCCTGTCATCTCGACTGCTAGTGATACAAGGCCGTTGGGATCCAGCACGGAGTTCCGTATTACCCTCCTGAACCCACCGATTCCATATTCTGCTAACAGTCATTGGATCTCGACCAACGCGAGCAGCAATGTCGCGATACGATAAACCGCAATCGCGATAAGCTACAATCCAACCTTTATCAAAGTCGGAAATGTGATGGTACGTATTTCTCCTCCTTACACGAGGCATCACAACAACGTTTATCAGGCAACGCCGGTCAACTGCTGTTTCTGTATGAGAAATCGGTTGGAAAGTTTCGTCATGTCAGCACGTTGTAGGTGTCGCCACCGTCGCCAACCTTGTGTGAATGCTCTGAAAAGCTAATCATTTGCATATCACAGCATCTTCTTCCTGTCGGTTAAATTTCGCGGTGTAGCACGTCATCTTCGTGGTGTAGCAATTTTAATGGCCAGTAGTGTACATTAACATAAACTGTGCAGGTCCCTATCTACGCCCCTATCTACACCGTGTTAACCCTTGAAATCAGCTTCTAAGTCTTGTGACTCGGGGCAGAAAGCCGAGTTCCTGTCATTACGTGCCGTGTGAAGTGGATGGAGCTGACAGTTACAGTTCTCTCATTTATAGCTGAAATCAGGCACTGATTTTGACAATTCAAACAAAATGTAGTACTTCTCTTACACATGTAGTAGTGCAGTTAACCTAGTTTCTCCGAAATACCTGATAACAAAGCAGTGGTTATCATTTTTAAATGTGGTCAAGTTGAAACGTATTAACAGTTCTTTAAACGAGCGACAGATCTTTAGCGAATACTTGCTGTTTTTTTTTCCACTTTGAATTCTTGTGGTTAAGCGCTTCCACAGAAGAGTAAGACAAAATAACAATTTCGACCGTAGCATTAGTTTTTAACGACTCCACAAGAATATGTGCCAAATACTTTAGTAAGTTTTTGTAAGAAAGGAAATTCATTCGTGTGCCTAGTGTAAGGTATTTACACAAAATAAGCACGTATGTTTTCTGACTCTTGCTTAATCCAGTACAGATATCAAAACGATATCAAGATAAAAAGCGTAATATATTACAAATCGTTGATTACATTGGTGTAGTGAGCTAGATATTAGAGATACGTCGTCTCAAAAGCTTAGTCATTCACTAAGTTTTACGTCCAAGGACCAACATCTCTCCTAACTCTGTATTTTAAAGTAATTCGCTTACACAACTGACGTTTTCGTTACTATACCGAGACTAATACGAGTATATGTGAAGGTCTTTATTTCTGCATCTAGTAAAAAGCACAATATTTGGTATGCAACAAAAATGCCGTAAATTGTCCACTTTAAATGCGTAATTACATGCTCGGTTTCGTGCCCCGAGTCAAGTGACTAAGATGTTGGTTTCAGTAAAATGACGTCATGCGCAGTCTATGTTATCTAAGCTCTACGCCTGGGACACACGTGGTATCATTTTTGAACTGTCATATAGTACTTGTAGAAAAAACCCGCCAGGATAGTCAGAGCAGTAACGCGCTGCTTCCTGAACCCAGGTAGGTGCGCCGGCCCCGATCGAATCTGCCTGGCGGATTAACGACGAAAGGCCTGTGTGCCGGCCAGCCTGGATGTGGTTTTTAGGCGGTTTTCCACATCCCCCTGGGTGAATACCGGGCTGATCCCCACGTTCTGCCTCAGTTACAGGCCGCACAGACATTTGCTACACATTCGCACTATTCCACAGCTTACACTAGACACAGACAGCTGGAGTACACTACTTCCTTCCTGGGGGGGGGGGGGGGGGGGGAATGGGGTGGCGACAGGAAAGGCATGTGGCCACCCCTTAAACTTAACATGCCACATCCGATTAACTGTGGCCGACACTGCGTAACTGCGGGACAAGGTTCAGAAAGAGACAGATATAGTACTCACAGAATTGTTTACATTCGGGGCGAATTTTTGCTGATAGTTACTGTCTGATAGTTACTTGCAGGGAAGTTAAGACGAAATGGCTGCATGAAAACTATCGAAAAATCGAAGAAGATATGATTGTCAGAAAGAATGGCTCAGCTTATTGGAGAGTCGAAACAACCGTCGGTGAAATTAAAAGCAAGGGTGGTAACATTAACGGGAATTTCACTATTAAATGCAGAGGAGAGAGCGGATAGGTGGGAAGAGTACATTGAAGGCCTCTATGAGGTGGAAGATTTGTCTGATGTGATAGAAGAAGAAACAGGAGACGTTTAGAAAAGATAGGGGATCCAGTATAGAATTTAAGAGAGCTTTGGAGGACTTGAGATCAGATAAGGCAGAAGGGATAGATAACATTCCATCAGAATTTCTAAAATCATTGGGTGAAGTGGCAACAAAACGACTATTCACGTTAGTGTGTAGAACGTGTGAGTCTGGCAATGTCCCTTCTGACTTTCGGAAAAATATCATCTGCACAATTCCGAAGACTGCAAGAGCTGACAAGTGCGAGAATTATCGCACAGTCAGCTTAACAGCTCATGTACCCAAATTGTTGACAAGAATAATATACAGAAGAATGGAAAAGAAAATTGAGGAGTCGTTATACGACGATCAGTTTGGCTTTAGGAAAGGTAAAGGCACCAGAGGCAATTCCGACGTTGCAGTTAATAATGGAAACATGACTAAAGAAAAATCAAGACACGTTCATAGGATTTGTCGACCTGGAAAAATTTCAGAAATGGCTCTAAGAACTATGGGACTTAACATCTGAGGTCATCAGTCCTCCATACGTAGAACTACTTAAACCTAACTAACTTAAGGACATCACACACATCCATGCCAGAGGCAGGATTCGAATCTGCGACCGTAGCAGCAGCGCGGTTCGGGACTGAAGAGCCTATAACCACTCGGCCACAGCGGCCGGCTCTGGAAAAAGTGTTCGACAATGTAAAATGGTACAAGATGTTCAACATTCTGAGAAAAATAAGGGTAAACTATGGGGAGAGACGGGTAATATACAACATGTACATGATCCAAGAGGGAAAAATAAGAGTGGAAGACCAAGAACGAAGTGCTCGGATTAAAAATAGTGTAACACATGAATGTAGTCTTCCGTCCCAACTGTTTAATCTGTGCATCGAAGCAGCAATGATGCACATAAAAGAAAGGTACAGGAGTGGAATTAAAATTCAAGGTGAAAGGATGATACGATTCACTGATGACATTGTTACCCTGAGTGAAAGTGAAGAAGAATTACATGATCTGCTGAACAGAATGGACAGTCTAATGAGTAGTGAATATGGATTAAGAGTAAATCGAAGAAAGACGAAGGTAACGAGAAGTAGTAGGAATAAGAACAGCGATAACTTTAACATCAGGATTGACAGTCACGAAGTAGATGAAGTTAAGGAGTTCTGCCACTTAAGCAGTAAAATAACCAATGACGGACGGAGCAAGGAGGACATCAAAAGCAGATTGGCACTGGAGAAAAGGGGGTTCCTGGCCAAGAAAAGTCTACTAGTATCAAACGTATGCCTTAATTTGAGGAAGAAATTTCTGAGAATGTACGGTTGGAGCGCAGCATTGTATGGCAGTAAGACAAAGACTGTGGGAAAACCAGAACTGAAGAGAATAGAAGAATGTGGGATGTGGTGCTAGGAAAGAATGTCGCGAATTAGATGGACTGATGGGGTGCGGAATGAGGAGAGGAGAGGAGTTTGTGGAAACACTGAAAAGGAGAACGGAAGGATGATAGGACATCAATTAAGACAACAAGCAATAACTTCCTTGGTACTAGAGGGAGCAGTAGGGGTCTAGAACTGTAGAGGGAGACAGAGATTGGAATACATCCAGCAAATAATTGAGAACGTAGGTTGCAAGGGTTACTCTGAGGTGAAGAGGTTGGCACAGGAAAGGAATTAGTGGCGACCGCATCAAACCAGTCAGAAGACTGTTGACTCAAAATAAAAGTTAAGTGCGAGTACCTTTTGTAAGTGCTTGTGAGTCTTGCTGGAGCTGATGTCGGAAGCGTTTACTCAGAGCAGGGCGAGAGTGTCCATTAGAGCAGAGTATCAGTCGTAGTTCTGTACGAGAAGGAAGAGTTTGCGATGGGAGAGCATCGGTCTGCAGCTGTACTTTTAATAGCTTTAGTGACAAAGGAAAAAGCATAAACGACCTCAGTCGTGTTGGGTAAGAGAGTAGATTAGGCGTCCGGATGGTTTTGGAACATGTAAGAAACTCACTGCAGGGATTGTAGCGGAAGATACGTAACAATATAGAAATTTTATGAGAATGACAAGGCTAGAGATGGAAGAAATATTTTGTAAAATAACAATTAAGATGAAATAACGTATCACCACACTTCATCTTCATACCCATACTCGTACGAAAGCGAAATAGGGTGGATATCTAATAAACGAAGCATCTCCAGACATACATTATGTGAACGTTTTTACTTGTATTGACTTACGGAACCACACCTAAATTACTCAAGGTCTTTTTCTCGACTCCCAATATAATAAAATAATCAATAAACACCACGTCATAAAAATTATACATATAACTGTATTACTTGAAGTTAAATGACAATTTTACGAGATCCAAAAGACTGATTATTTCAAACGTAACCTCAATTGTTTCTCTATGTTAATTAATCTATGTCATAAAACTACTTTGCCTGATTCCTTAAATCTATGTGTATACAAAGCAAAGCAAAGCCTTGACTGGCTGACTCATCAACGCCTGGACCAAGCCACTACGGACAGAAATCTGAAATTTGGAGGTGTTCGATCTTACACTGTAGGAGTCGTTTAAGAAGGGAGTTTTCGATATTCCTTCCCTAAGGCCTTTTGGAAAAAACGTCGCTGTTGAGGTGATTTTGAAGCAAGACCGATGAAAAGTGGTGGTTAGTTTCTTGGTCATAAATAAAGAAAGTCGTGTTTCAGCATTTTCGGAAATTTGACTCCTATGGGAATGAAACAATGGGTGAAAGTTTCTTTGAAAATAAATCATTACTAAAGATTAATTGAAGTATTTTTAAAGCTACATATACGAAAACTGATATTTGACTTCTCGGTCACAAATAAAAAATTAAGTGTTTCAGGGTTTTTGGAAATTCAACCCCTAAGGGGGTGAAATAGGGCTGACTGATTCACTTGATTTGTCATCGCCCAGCCCAGACCGCCAAGCATAGAAATTTCAAATTGGGTGAAACTATTGATCTTATACTGTAGGTATCACTTAGTAAGGGAATGTTCGAAATTATGTCGCCATTATGGCAATTTTAAACTACTAAAATTGGTATTTGGTCTCTCAGTCAGAAAGAAATCCGTGTTTTGGCATTTTTGGAATTTCAGCGTTTAAGATGGTTAAAATGGTGGCTATTTCTTTAATAAATCATAGTTAAAGAACTACTAAAACATTTTTAAAGCTCCAACTATGGAAAATGGTATTTGACCTCTCATAAATAGAAAAATATAAGTCTGAGTGTTTTTGGAACTTCAGCTCCAAAATGGAGTGAAATAGGGGATGAAAAGCATTATGAAATTATTTCATTATAAAAGCATATACAAAGCTGAATATACAAAAATTTATATTTGGATTATCGGTTAGAAATAAAAAAGTACGTTTTTCATTGTTTCTGGAAATTCAACCGTAAAGGGGATGAGAATTTTTTCAAAAAAGTTTTAAAGCTAAATGTATGAGAACTGGTATTTCACTTCTCTGTTAAATATAAAGAAATATCTATTAGGGAGAAAAAGTTTCTATTGAAATATCACAAGAACGCGAAAGGCATGATTAACAAAAACCTTGGATCCTAGCTACCAGAACCGCTTTTGGTCAGAATTTATTCGGAAAAGACCATGCTTCTATAGCTTTAATTATCGTGAAAAATTTAGAAAGTGTTGCAATTTGAGAACAACACTAACATTCGATTAAAGATAAACAAAAAATCTGTACACAGCATACAGTCCACGCGAGTGGAGCAGTAAGCACTCAGCTGGTTGTAGATATTCTGGTAATTTTTTTTTTTCTCTGGAGATGTTAAAAATTGTGGCCATTTCAGCCAACAATCTTCGCTCCTTATCTCGGTTCCTGTAACCCATTACCGATACATTCCATGACGCTGACTTTCCTCGTACAAACTAATTAAGTCCCGCAAATTCGTCCTGAATCTAATTCCCGTCAACTTCCTTCTTCGCCCTTTCTACCCATATATCGCTGACATTTACTTCTTCACGCCTATCCATCGCGACATCAGTTACTACTGTCCCGACAATTCCGGAACACATTTATAGAGCAGTTGCTTCCACCGTCTATGTGTAATGAATAACGCATCGGTCTCTCATTCATATTAACGTAGGGTCGAGTCTAGTCGATGACAATTTTTTTTTCTTTTAAAGGTCTTTATAATAGGTCTATGATGTTTTGGTAATTTCCAAGAATGATTGCGTATCGAAGTCGCGGGGTCCAAACGATACATATCTAAAGTGCGATCGTAAATCGATCATGCGACTCTGGTGGCGGGCGTTATAAGTATGTTTACGGTGGTCGCTACAATATTAGAACGTTAAAAAAATACTTGTAATTGTAAAAAAGACGACTTACCTTATTCGTCGTCGATGTTGTTATTATGTGAAAGTCCATTACGGTGGTCTGGATGGATAATTTGGAAGAGTTGAACCATATATTCTTCCTGATACTCGTTCGTTTTCCGTACTGTCGCAATGAAATTGCAAACGGCACATCAGCATCGAAACTGTTCTTACGAAGTTTTACACACTTCGCACCACCACAGTCTACACGTTCCCTTCCTTCCTCGTCCTTTAGTACTCCATATTTGCGACAAACAGTCGAAAAATTTCCTACGCTGGATAAACTTGGTATTAGATTTTTCCATGTGAGAGAATCCGCCGAAGAAACGTCAAGGACATGAGGCATCCCACTCACTAACGACATAAATTGTCTGGGATTCTCTAGCAACTCACAAATAATACGCGGAGCTATGTAATTTAGAGCAACTAAGGGAACGACGGAAAACTGATAAAAATGACGATCGCAAATAATTGATCACAACCCCCGCCACCAGAGTCGCATGATCGATTTACAACTGCACGTTCGATATGCATCGTTTGGACCCCGCGACTTCGATAGGCAATCATTCTTGGAAATTACCGATGTTTTAATAACTTCTTTGCTGCGTTGCATTGTTTAAGTTCTATCTTTTGAAATAGCTCGTATTTTTCGTGTAGGGGGGAAAACGTGCAATTTCTGTACGTGTAACTATATCACGGCCACAAATTATGGCTCAGAACACGTAACTGAGACGGCACATACCGAAAATGGCTATGAAACACACAACAGACGCCCTCGTGCGCGCGCGTTCTATCAAAACACTTACAGCCACTTGGGCAGGTGTTATGACATCCAGAAGAGCGTGGATTGACAGCTGTGGGCCATGTTAGGCCAGACGAGCTTTGCGGCGTGGTCAGTAGATGGCAGCACCTCTGACAAACGATGAGTGGCGTAGCTCGAAGTATGAGAAACCCTGACTGCAGGTCAGATAGCCTGAGACTCTGAACATGCAGTGGGTATTCGAGACCGTTTGAGATATCCACCGAAGGTAGTCGCCATGGCAAAACTAACTGAAAAAAGAAAATACGAAATAAGGGAAACTCTAAATAAAAACTTAACCGAATCAGCGACAGAGAAGCCAGTAAAATCGTTTGAAAGACAAAAATTACACGAATGCGCGGGCGAAGACGCGCCCCCGCTTCGAGATTGGGGTTGGAAAGGTATTAAATGTCAAATATTTTGGATATAAAATGATTTTTAAAAATCAATAACTCGCCAACACCCTTGGCGATTTAGACAGCCTTATCGAGCTGTTTTAATATGTTTTTTGTGAATATTTCATATTTGACAGTGTAGACCGGAATGTATTTTCCACGCATGAAAAAATTAATTTTCTGGCAAATAAAATACGTAACAGTAAAAGCAGCGGCAGCATTAATAAACAGATGTAATTAGGGTTGTATGAGTCAAAAATTAAGAGCACCACAGAAAAGCGGATGCAATCTTCGTCTAAATTCGTATGTACTATATCTATATAACATTAAATTTATAGTTTATGTATGTCTTCGAAAGTTGGAAGTACATTCAATACGAGCCTATAAGTATAGGCGGCCATTTTCGCACGCCCGCACTTCCGACAACCCCCTCGCCCAGCAGCTATGACGACCAAATGACATTCACAACCACTACAGGCCCTGATCGAATAGACAGATCACCATAGAAGCTTCATCATCACCGACTCCTCTCCGAGATTAACACCATCAAACAAGATGTCCACCGCCGCCTACACCCCACAGTAGTGGTAGGAAATGCCCTGCTGGGTAATCCCTACGTTACAGATAGACTTGGGCTACTCAACGCCCAGTCCAGAAGATATGAGGCCGCGCGCTCATGACACTTAGCTTAGCGGAGCTCTGGAATAGACAGTTCTGTGTATGACTCGAAGGCGCCTCGTCTACGTAACAAAAATATTTTACAAGTATTCGGTCGGGTCTTGTAAAAGTTTCTACTGTGACATCCGCGAAGAACGTTGAAGTAATTTTAGCTTGTGCGCACTCGGAAGAAATTCACGCCGCATGGACGGATCTTTAGATCTCATAAATATTTCACAAGTGTCGATCGAAAAGAGTTTCGAACATTGCTCGGTGTTTGGACTCTGAATAAACTGGGTTAAGCGACTTTGTCTAAAGAACTATGAACTGATCTGCAGTTACCTTTAATGATAATCTGCAATGTAAAATACCCTTAGTTCGCCATTACATAACCTCAATTTAGAGGTATGCTGAAGCACATGAGTAATTTTAGTAGCTTTGCTAAAGGTTAAGCAAATACGTGATGCCGGTCGACTACTTAGCTTCTCACACTGAGGAGTATTAGTTTAACAGTAAACTGTTGTGAATAATGTGTAAGGATATTTCGTTTGTTTTCCTCTAGAATAGATTAAATGTGTGAGAAGTGCTAATTATTTCATCGCAAATTTCTGCATGCAGTTTTAATAAGCTTGTCACTGCCTTCATTTACGAGTAAATGCGATGGATGCGTTGGTTGGCCCCTGGGCAGGGACGAAGGCAATATTTTAAAATCCGTCCACGCCTTGGGGAGAACTAAGAACAGTGTTTTTCTTGCTTTATGCAATTTTTCATTCGTGCTAAGTGGCTCATGAGTCGAACTTTGGTGGAAGCAACAGGTAGTAACTTTAAGACTAAACATATACTTCCTCATTAAGCAAGCCGGGGTTCCTGGGTCAGGGTCACATCGACGCCCTGCCTTTCCACAAGGTGGCTCAAGACAGCAGTTGCCTTGTTAGTGCGTTGCACGTTCATCTGCAGTAATTCCAGTCGCGATCTTGCCGTCATACTCGGTTCCGATGTCCTTAAATACTATAACAGAAACCTGCACGGACCCGAAATCCAGTTTCTGATACTGGTCTCACAGTGCTCTTATGGATTCCTCAGCGACTTTCACCACAAGGGTTTGGCCGTCCGATATAACCTTCCGGTTGATTACTATCCAGTCATCTGTTAAAACTTTCTTGTTCTGCACCTGTAGTTCCTCGAACAGAGTCTTTGGAAGAACAACCTTAAGCAATTTCAGTACCCAAATTGATATTCTCGCAGTCTTCAAGAGTACCGCCGCTGTTTTGATCAGCAGCTTTGCCTCCTTCCACAGAGATATCCTGCCAACATCTTCTTAAGCCAATCCATTCTTCCCGTCCCCCCCCCCCCCCCCCCCCCCCACAGACAAAGATTAGAGCATCTTTGTGCACGTATGTTGCTGTTGTGGTCTTCAGTCCTGAGACTGGTTTGATGCAGTTCTCCATGCTACTCTATCCTGTGCCAGCTTCTTCATCGCCCACTACCTACTCCAACCTAAATCCCCCTGAATCTGCTTGGTGTATTCATATCTTGGTCTCCCTCTACGATTTTTACCCTCCACGCTGCCCTCCAACACTAAATTGGTGATACCTTGACCCGTCAGAACATGTCCTACCAACCGATCCCTTCTTCTAGTCAAGTTGTGCCACAAACTCCTCCCCAATCCTATTCAATACCTCCTCATTAGTTATGTGATCTACCCGTCTAATCTTCAGCATTCTTCTGTAGCACCACATTTCGAAAGCTTCTATTCTCTTCTTGTCCAAACTATTTATCGTCCATGTTTCACTTCCATACATGACTACACTCCATACAAAAACTTTCAGAAACGACTTCCTGACACTTAAATCAATACTGGCTGTCAACAAATTTCTCTTCTTCAGAAACGCTTTCCTTGCCGTTGCCAGTCTACATTCTATATCCTCCCTGCTTCGACCATCATCAGTTATTTTGCTCCGCAAATAGCAAAACTCCTTTACTACTTTAAGTGTCTCATTTCCTAATCTAATTCCCTCAGCATCACCCGACTTAATTCGACTACATTCCATTATCCTCGTTTTGCTTTTTTTGATCATCTTATATCCTCCTTTCAAGACACTGTCCATTCCGTTCAACTGCTCTTCCAAGTCCTTTGCTGTCTCTGACAGAATTACAATGTGCAGGTATACCATCCTCAATTTGGGGGCCTCGTCTTTCATCACCTCACTCTTTTCAGAGAGAGCCGCCTGCACTAGTTCCTGCTGCTGTGATGTGATGTTGAGCAGTGTATATCTCTATTAAAAAACGGCTATCCTAAAAACCCATATTTCAGTACTATAAGTCTATTTCCTTATACATTGCCTCGGCTTTTTCTGGATGCGGTTATCCTGAGAAGTGGGAGGTCCAGACGGTGAGAGTCTTTTTTCTATTTTAGGTTTAAGACCATTTATTCCCTCCATTTACGCTTAGAAAGCCATTCTTCGCCTTCCTCTTTTTCTATTAGTGCCTCATAAGGGCTTGATCTTGATCAGATCCAACTCCTCAGTAACCTTGCACACTTCTTGGACTGGTCTATCACCCGATCCAATAGCAGAAACGACTTCCACCGATTCCAATCTCAATGTTTGGGTTCTTGAGGTATGATCAAGTCCCTCAGTTTTTGATTTTTTTCCGTGTTCACCATTTTGGGCGAGAATTGGGGTTCTTTCAGGTCGATATAAGCGGCACCCGACGCCAGTGTAAAGTTAACTACACAGGGGCTCGCCCGGTATCCCTGAGGCATGATCAAGTCCCTCAGTTTTTGATTTTTTTCCGTGTTCACCATTTTGGGCGAGAACTGGGGTTCTTTCAGGTCGATATAAGCGGCACCCGACGCCAGTGTAAAGTTAACTACACAGGGGCTCGCCCGGTATCCCTGAGGCTCCGTTCAATGCACGTCTTCCCACGTGCCTCAAACCAGTCGGCACGGTTCACGCCATCTCTTGGGTTAGGTACCTAGGGAACTGGGGAAGGATGTGACAAGAGATAGGGTGTTGTGCGACACGCTCTCTCAGGTTTATCAACTGAGACGTGTCTGCTCTGGGAGAGTTGACAGTAACACACTACGACTAGCATAGCCCTCAGCTTCTCGTGAAAACACTAACCTCTCCGCCCATTCGTTCAGTGCTACGACTAGGCAGTGACCCTTGGACAAGTGATTTGAGACTTACCGGGTGGAATATTCCCTATTTAACAAGTTATAACACGGAAACTACGAGGGTGAGTTAAATGAAAACCTTCAATTTGTAATAACAAATCGAAATTTCGCGCCGTTATCCTGTAAGCTGGTAAGCGTGCTACAAAACAGCGTGCAGAATGACCTGTAGGTGGCAGCATAGTGCAGATGCACACATACCGTCGCAGCATCAGTATAAAGATGGCCGCCCCACTCGCGACTTGCACCAGTGAAGAGCAGCGTGCTGTTATTCGGTTTTTGCGTAGTGAAGGTGTGAAACCTATTGAAATTCATCGACGAATGAAGGTTCAGTACGGTGATGCATGTTTGTCACAGCAGCAAGTCTACGAAGGGAGTAGGAAGTTCGCAAATATTGTAACTCAGTGGAAGATGCTCCTCGTCCAGGTCAGGCACAACGAGTTGTGACTCCACAGAACATTGCAGCAGTTGAGGCCATAGTGAAGGAAAACTGCCTAGTGACACTGAATGACATTGCAGCATGTTTACAGATTAGTCATGGGTCAACACGCCACAGTGTGCATGATGTACTCCAGTTTCACAAAGTGTCTGCAAGATGGTGTCACGACAGCTGACTTCTGAAATGAGAGAACGACGTGTTGATGGTTGTGAAGAACTTGTTCGGCGCTTTGAACGAGAAGGTGATGTCTTACTTGCAAGAATCGTTACTGGGGACGAAACCTGGGTTCACTTCCACCAACCGGAAACGAAGAGAGCGAGCAAGGAATGGCGCCATTCCTCATCAGCAAAACTAAAGAAGTTTCGAACAGAATCATCAGCAGGGAAGGTTATGCTGACTCTCTTTTGGGACGAAAAAGGAGTCATTTTGGAGCATTACATGCCTAGAGGGACCACTGTCACCAGTGCATCATACGCAGATCTCATAAAAAATCATCTGCGGCCTGCAATCAAATCAGAGCTACGTGGATTGTTGTCAGCAGGTGTCCTTTTGCAACATGACAATGCAAGGCCCCATACTGCCCGTACAACAGTTGTAACAATCACAGATCTGCATTTTGAGTGTCTTCCTCATCCGTCATTCTCACCAGACCTTGCCCCAAGTGATTTCCATATGTTTGGACCACTCAAAGACGCAATGGGAGAAAAGAAGTTCCGTTCCTATGAAGAGGTACGCAACCCGGTGCATAAGTGGTTGTACGGACTACCAAAAGAATTTTTTTTTTCTAAAGGAATTTATGCACTTTGTAAGTGCTGGAGGACTTGCATTGAGCGTGGGGGAGATTATGTTGAAAAGCGATACAGCTTTGTACCATTTCTGCGCAATAAATAATATTTTTTAAAAATTTAAGGTTTTCATTTGCTCACCCTCATAATTACCGTACGAGGACCAAACTTGGTAGCATTAATGTCAAGCACATGGGAAGAGAAATAATGCAGAATCAGTTCAACTAAAACACTTTTGAAGTGTTGTTACGGTACATCATACCATTACTCGCTGGTACCATTATTGCTTCAAAACGAGCTCTATATGGCACCCATCAGTGTCCAAAATAGTCTGAAGGTGCAGGATTGCATTCTGCACAGCAGAATGAAGCATGTCCTTGAGTGTGCTGGCTCCCTCTCTTGATATGCTGCGCTTCAGATCAGCGCATGTGTGAATGTTCCCCTGGTAAATCCTGTCCTTCAGATAGCCCCAGAACCAGGAATCACAGGGAGTGAGATCAGGTGATCTTCTGGACCAAGCCTCGGGAAACGATCGACCGATAATTCGATCGTTTCCAAATGTATTTCGGAGAAACATATGAACTTCACGAGCAATGAGTGGTGAGGCCCCATCAAAGAAAATTGTTGGGTTCAATGCGTCTCTCTCCTGCAGGGCGGGTATGACATAATGGCGAAGCATATCGCAGTAGCGCTGGCCAGTCACACTGCACGTACTTCGTCCTTGAGTGCCAACCTCTTAGAAAAAGAATGGGCCAATAATGAACGTAGCCGTGAAGCCACACCATGCGGTGGCATGTTCACCATACGGAGGAACTTCATGCACAGTGACTGGAGGTGAAGATCCTCACACTCGGCAATTCTGTGTGTTCAACTCACTCGTCAGTGAAAAATTAGCTTCGTCTGTCCATAGGATAGTCTAGGACCAGCCAGCCCTCGTCAACTTCAGTCTCTTGCGAGAAAGTGGAGAGCGAAATCATCACCTCGTTGCGCGTCCTGTGGCGCAAGCTGCAGTACAGTATGGATCTTGTATGGATACCAATTGAGAATTGTTCGAAGCCATGGGATGTTCAACTGGCGTGACACAGCACGTGTACTGCCTGACAATCGGGAATTGCGCGCAGCGTTGTCTGCCATAGCAACAGCGATTTCATCAACTACCTGTGGTGCAACGTGTCGTCGACCTCTTCTCGGAGCGACGCCTAGTTCTCCAGTTGATTCGAACGTCTTCATCATGCTCTGCACAGCAGGTGGAGGAAGAGGAGCCTTCCGTAAGCCATTCAGCCGGCGATATTCCCGAAGTGTAGCTGCAGCATTACTGTTGTTTTGACGATAGAGCTTCACCAGCAATGCCCTCGTCCTTTGGTCCAAGCTCATGTTGACATGTCAACAAGTGCACTGCGACTGGTCAGGCGTGAGAGACTATGAACCACGATGACTGATCACGGCATCTGGAACTGGACGGTGGCGCTGTGACTCATGGAAATCATGCTCTGGACATTAATGCTATCACGTTTGGTACTCTACGGAAATTAGTATCCTTATTACAACTTGTTAAATAGGGAAAGTTTAATTGCAACCACCTGGTACATCGACATACCTACACCGCAAGCCACCATACGGTACATAGTACAACTAGTCAATTCCCTTCCTGTTCCACTCGCAAATACAACAGTAGACTGTCTATAAGCCTTAGTACGAGCCCTAATTTCTCTCATCTTATCTTCGTGGTCTTGACTCGGAATGTACGTAGGTGGCAGTACAACCGGTTTTATTGGGAGAATTTAGCGAAAATATAGGAGAAGACATATACAGCTCTAGTGTGAACCATTCTTGAGTACTGCTCGAGTGTTTGGGATCTCCATCAGATCGGATTAAACGAAGGCATTGAAGCAGTTCAGAGGTGTACTGCTTGTTACCGGTAGGTTCGATTAGCATGCAAGTATCACGGAAATGCTTCGTAGATTCAAATGGGAATCTCTGGTGGGAAGACGCCGCTCTTTTCGCGAGGTAGTATTGCGGAAATTCAGAGGAGCCATATTTGCGACTGCAGACCCACTACCAACAAAGCCTATCCTTGCACAATCTATCGCAGGCAGCAAGACAACCGCTACTGCTCTTACCACCCGACCCAACTAACGCAGAGGTTTTTTCCCTTGGCGCTTGCCATGGCACTTTTTTTCCTCTGCCCTTAAAACCGCTACCCTTCGTCAGATTTCGACCAATCTATCTCCAGATGTGCACGTATTAATGGTTCATCCTAACCAGACGTACGCAAACATCGCAGTACCCACATCCTGCGACACCTCACTTTTGTAAGTCGAAGTCGACCATTCGCCTTACCAACTACCAACCCGAGGTGCCCATTCCACTTCATGTCGCATTGCAATTTATATATAGAGGTGGGGCCCCTCCACGCCCACACCGGCATGATGGCCAACACAAAAGGTCTACTGCCATCTCTGCATAAGGGTTAGTATTCACTAAAGTGAGGTGTCACAGGATGTGGGTACTGCGATGTTTGCGTACGTCTGGTTAGGATTAACCATTAATATGCGCACATCTGGAGATAGATTGGTCGAAATCTGACGAAAGATAGCGGTTTTAAGGGCAGAGGAAAAAAAGTACCATGGCAAGAGCCAAGGAAAAAAACCTCTGCGATAGTTAGGTCGGGTGGTAAGAGCAGTAGCGGTTGTCTTGCTGCCTGCGATAGGTTGTGCAAGGATAGGCTTTGTTAGTAGTGGGTATCATGCATGTCGATACCTTGGCGTTGTGCGTTGTGCTGCTCGGCGGCTGGCGCTGGGTGCTGGTAGGGAGTCCTCGTTCAGCGTCAGCAACCTGCAACAGTTAGGTTTGTTATCGATCTTGTGTCCGATAGGTCGTATGCCGGAAGCACAGTGTGAGGGAATGTTGGCAGTTTGTTTGTGCGCCTGTGGGCGAGCTCGTCGGTGTCCCTGCTGTGGCCTGTTGGACGGCTCTAATAGCAGCTGGTAGTTGCCAGTCAGTGTTGCTGATATGCAGGGGCTTGCCGACGTTTGTCGCTTGTTTGTGTATGTTAGTTTACCATAGGTGGCTATGCCCTAGCTATCAGTGTCTTTGGCCGATTGCAACGTTACGCCTAGATATTTAATCTATGTGACTGTGTCAAGATGTACATTACTAATGCTGTATTCGAATGTTACAGGATTGTTTCTCCTAACCATCCACATTAATCTATATTTTTCTACATTTAGAGCACGCTGTCATTCATCACAACAACTAAAAATTCTGTCTAATCATCTTGTATTCTCCTACAGTCACTGGAGGACCACACTTTGTCGTATACCACAGCGTCATCAGCAAACAGCCGTCAGTTTGCAACGTACGGGAATATAATGATTATGAAACTTCTTGTTTCATTACTGCTACCTGACTTCAGCTCTGTTTCAATGCGCGAATATACCCTCAGTATCGTTTGCATAGAATTAATATGATAATATATTTTATTAATAAAACTCCTATTCTATCAGTAGTTTGCTACCTACAGAAATGATAATGCTTTGATTATGGTCTGTTATTAAATCTTACATTTATTCATTAAAAACAGGATGAGCAATATTCCTAACCTAAAATCACATTAATTCCCTAAACTAACTATCCTATCATTGGCATAATGGAGACTCTATCCCTAATAGTCCCTTTCCCTAACGTGTAATATCTCTTTATATTCTACTAATTATCCCTGCATAATTCCATGAGTGAATTACGTTTCCTACTTGACCATCTATATACCAGCAGAATCGATGCGAAAAGTAGTACAGTACCATTACTATTCCATGAGCGCATAATTACTCTTTGTAATTTTCTCTCTGGTGTGTGTTGAGAGGACTTCCAGGATTTTCTCCGTGCCGAATAGCCGCATTGAATAACTGTAATTTTGCTATCGAGGTTACTGGAAGAAAGAGATTGGAAATATATTGTATGCTAATCAACAGAATATATACTGAGAATTTACATCAAAGGTCTGTAACGCATTTCATTATATATGTACTCTCTAATTGGAAATTTGCACGGAGGTGTCGTTTCGTTGGTAATTAGAAGGGAACTTCCGATGAATTGGAAACGAACCTGCAATTATTAGATCCAAGAGCTCCATTATTTCATCGGATAATGAAACTCTACCAAAGCAAACTTTCCGCTTGATCTGAAGTTTCCCGACTGACTACAGAACGCAAGAAAACCAAGACATTTTATTTACACAGGATTACAGATCGCTTCGAATCATCGAGACTGCGGACAAGGAGAGTCATCGTCCGATTCTGATTAAACAAATGAAAATGATCGTATGGCATTGTTGGCCAGGAGGCCCCATGCGGGTAAGTTCGGCCGCCTTATTGCAAGTCCTTTTTTAGTTGACGCCACTTCGGCGACTTGCGAGTCAATGATGATGAAGAACACACAACACCCAGTCATCACGAGGCAGATAAAATCTTTGACCCCGCCGGGAATCGAACCCGGGAGCCCCCTGCGCGGGAAGCGAGAACGCTACCGCAAAACCATGAGCTGCGGGCTCTGATTAAGCAAAGGTAGCTTAATTATAACTTTCTTGGGCGATTGTGTGATATGGCTGCTTATGGATGAGATCATTAGTAAAATACTAATAACTAACTTTCCTCCTCACCAGCAATCAGTATAAACACAATATTAATTAAAATTATAAACTTACGTAGGTTAATACTGGCCACGCAAGTGGTGTTACTGAAGTTCCACCTAGATGGACACACAGAATCAGAGAGCTCAAGCAAAGAGGTAGCGGAACGCGTACACAATTTTAGTTACAGTGCCCTACTTTCCCAGCTGTTTGCTCTAATATCACCATAATTCAGCCAGTAGATTACGACACTTATTTATTCATGAGTAACCCACCGCCTTGAAATGTAAGGTGGGTCGGATGCTTCTGGATCTAAAAGCAAAGACTTCTCATCGTTACAGTCTTACTGGTATACAGTTGTTAATGCTTATTTTAAATAATATAAAGAACATTACGGCAGTGATCCCAGGCCAAAGAGTGATGTCGCCTTTCCTCTGTCAGAGCTCTCGCGGAGCAGACCCTCAGGTTCCGCCTAGCACCACCACCGACACCAAAGTCACGATCTTGCTGCCGCCAAACTGCGACGTGCCGTTGGCGCTAGGATTTCACCCGGAACAAGTCCCGCCCATTCACCCCCCTTCCACGCCTATCCATAGTGTGAGGACCTCCCCTAAACAGCCGCCAGTACCGCAAACTGGAAGCTACATCAAAGTTGTTATCGTCACAGTCCAACACATGTTACACTGTGATGAAATTCAGTAATGATAAGAAATGTAAGTTTTTCTCGATAGTAATATAATATGAATTTGCATTAAAAAGAAATAAAAATATTTATAGAGAACTGGAAGCATAGCCAGAAATAGAAAACAAAAAATAAAGTGATGTTTTTTAAGGGCAATAAGGAAAAATTTTCATTAACTAATTCACTTACTATAATACGTTTATTTAAGGGAAACAACAGAGCAAACATACAATGCGAAAACAAAGGTCTTGAATCTGTCATGTTGGTAGTAAAGCCACGGATGCAGTCAACTAACTCTGTTGTCTAAAATCAACGTTATATAGAAATAAGTGAAAGTCGTTTTGTGTATGTAGGTGCTCATACTAGGTCACGAAAATTAAAGAATATAAGAATGCCATAAAATAGAAATGCCTAATGAAAGCGGTAGATATTTGCTTATATGACATATTTCATGAAGCAGTCAAAAAGGAATACAAACGTCTCAAAAATGAGATCGACAGGAAGTGCAAAATGGCTAAACAGGGATGGCTAGAGGACAAATGTAAGGATGTAGAAGCTTATCTCACTAGGGGTAAGATAGATACTGCCTACAGGAAAATTAAAGAGACCTTTGGAGAGAAGAGAACCATGTGTATGAATATCAAGAGCTCAGATGGCAGCCCAGTTCTAAGCAAAGAAGGGAAGGCAGAAAGGTGGAAGGAGTATATAGAAGGTTTATACAAGGGCGATGTACTTGAGGACAATATTATGGAAATGGAAGAAGATGTAGATGAAGACGAAATTGGAGATATGATACTGCGTGAAGAGTTTGACAGAGCACTGAAAGACCTGAGTCGAAACAAGGCCCCCGGAGTAGACAACATTCCATTATAACTACTGACGGCCTTGGGAGAACCAGTCCTGACAAAACTCTACCAGCTGGTGAGCAAGATGTATGAGACAGGCGAAATACACTCAGACTTCAAGAAGAATATAATAATTCCAATCCCAAAAAAAGCAGGTGCTGACAGATGTGAAAATTAGCGAACTATCAGTTTAGTAAGCCACGGCTGCAAAATACTAACGCGAATTCTTTACAGACGAATGGAAAAACTGGTAGATGCAGACCTCGGGGAGGATCAGTTTGGATTCCGTCGAAATGTTGGAACACGTGAGGCAATACTGACCTTACGACTTATCTTAGAAGAAAGATTAAGAAAAGGCAAACCTACGTTTCTAGCATTTGTAGACTTAGAGAAAGCTTTTGACAATGTTGACTGGAATACTCTCTTTGAAATTCTAAAGGTGGCAGGGGTAAAATACAGGGAGCGAAAGGCTATTTACAATTTTTACAGAAACCAGATGGCAGTTATTAAAGTCGAGAGGCATGAAAGGGAAGCAGTGGTTGGGAAAGGAGTGAGACAGGGTTGTAGCCTCTCCCCGATGTTATTCAATCTGTATATTGAGCAAGCAGTAAAGGAAACAAAAGAAAAATTTGGAGTAGGTATTAAAATTCATGGAGACGAAGTAAAAACTTTGAGGTTCGCCGATGACATTGTAATTCTGTCAGAGACGGCAAAGGATTTGGAAGAGCAGTTGAACGGAATGGAAAGTGTCTTGAAAAGAGGACATAAGATGAACATCAACAAAAGCAAAACTAGGATAATGGAATGTAGTCAAATTAAATCGGGTGATGCTGAGGGAATTAGATTAGGAAATGAGACACTTAAAGTAGTGAAGGAGTTTTGCTATTTAGGAAGTAAAATAACTGATGATGGTCGAAGTAGGGAGGATATAAAATGTAGACTGGCAATGGCAAGGAAAGCGTTTCTGAAGAAGAGAAATTTGTTAACATCGAATATAGATTTATGTATCAGGAAGTCGTTTCTGAAAGTATTTGTTTGGAGTGTAGCCATGTATGGAAGTGAAACATGGACGATAACTAGTTTGGGCAAGAAGAGAATAGAAGCTTTTGAAATGTGGTGCTACAGAAGAATGCTGAAGATTAAATGGGTAGATCACATAACTAATGAGGAGGTATTGAATAGGATTGGAGAGAAGAGAAGTTTGTGGCACAACTTGACTAGAAGAAGGGATCGGTTGGTAGGACATGTTTTGAGGCATCAAGGGATCACAAATTTAGCATTGGAGGGCAGCGTGGAGGGTAAAAATCGTAGAGGGAGACCGAGAGATGAGTACACTAAGCAGATTCAGAAGGATGTGGGTTGCAGTAGGTACTGGAGATGAAGCAGCTTGCACAGGATAGAGTAGCATGGAGAGCTGCATCAAACCAGTCTCAGGACTGAAGACAACAACAACATGCTGCTGCAAACGTCTCAGGAAAATAATCTGTCGTTATTCTGCGTCCTGCCTATTTTTAACCAAAAGATTTATTAATTTCATAAATTTCATTCAAATCATTTTTTAAAAATAATTATGATGATGTGTATGTTTGTGACAGAACAGTTAAAATGGTTCAAATGGCTCTGAGCACTATGGGACTTAACATCTGTGGTCATCAGTCCCCTAGAACTTAGAACTACTTAAACCTAACTAACCTAAGGACATCACACTCATCCATGCCCGAGGGAGGATTCGAACCTGCGACCACAGCGGTCGCGCGGTTCCAGACTGAAGCGCCAGCGACAGAGCAGTTATGGAGTAAATAAATGCTGCGGTGTTTCACGGCTGTAAAACGTCCTTCCACCCCTAAAACTTTTCAGCAAAACTATTCAGTGAATAACACGCAAAAACAGCCTGGATCGATCTAGCAAGAACAAAGTAATTTTGATGCCCTCTGGAATTATAGTGAACACTGGTGCTTGTTTCGCGTATACTGCCTGAGTTCTGAAACTCAAGTGTCAAGTATACCGTGGTTCCTTCTTCTCCAAGCAAATTATTCTTTGAGGGTTGGTTTTTACTGTTTTCGCTTTGGGTGTTTTTTCTCACATAGAAGTATGCTTCTTCATAGGATAGTCATCTGAATACTGAGTTCTCTTATTTAAAGGATTCAGTGCTAAATTGTTTTCTCTTATGTTTGCTGTGGGAGTACCTGGCACAGCTGAGGCCAATTGTGCGCGTTTTTTGTAACGTGTCTTTTAACTACGTGTCAAAATTTAAGACCCTGCAATATATTAATTTAACATTCACTCCAAGTGCAGCTGAAGGCGGTAAACCGCGTGGGCCAACTGAAACGATGCCCAGGCGCCAAACAAAGACCGGGAAAACCGGGAGTGTCTGGGCGGACTTGTTCCGGGTGAAATCCGGGCCCTCCGATTCCTCAAACTGCGCCGTTCCTCGCACATGCATCCATACACGGTTTTTGGCCAATCAGGACTCTGAATTTTCGCGCGGTTCTTGTTGCCGCCAAACTTTGCCGTTCCTCTCACATGTATTCCTAAGCTTTTCGGCCAAGCAGGACTAAAATTTCGCGCGGATCTCCCACCTTTGATGGGCGCGCCGTGTTTGCGTCCCGTTAGCCGCAACGGCGGGAAACAGTCTCTCTCTGTCTGGCACGTACGCCCTCTCTCTCTTCTCCCACCTGTGAGGTCTCCGGCTCCCCCAGTACCCCCTGCGGTCACAAGTGCCACTCAACCGACAAAGAAGCCGCCGTGTGATTCACCGGCTAGCTGCCGGCCACCTCGCTTGTTCGACATCACAAACAACTCTTTCCTGTGTCCGTCCAAACCCCCTTCCCAATGATGATATGTACGGTTCTAAAGTCTTACATACCAGTATTAACCTTAATATGTTGATACTAGTTTCGTTCTGTCAAATGGCTGTCTCTGTCCGCGTGATACTTGTCATATATTATTTTCTGAATAAATATCATGTAAGGTGCTAAAATCTGCAACCTTACAAGTTGCTGTCCACCCTGTCCCCTAGATCATTTACGTGTATAGGAAACAACAGCGATCCTACCACACTTCCCTGAGGCACTCTTGGCTATACCCTCGTCTCTCATGAATACTCGACGTCGACGACTGGGTTATATTACTTAAAAAGTCTTCGAGCCACTCACATATCTGGAAACCTAATCCGTATGCTCGCACCTTCGTCGAAAACCTGCATTGTAGCACGATGCTACACTACACTGTATAGTACAAGCTGAACAATACGTCATTTTAAATGCCACGTTGAAGGCTCTCGTTTAAACTCTGCAGAACACTTACATTTTTTTAAATATGCTCTTAAGGCAATCAAATGTACGTTCCTTGCGCAGATAATATTACAGCGTAGTAAATGCAATGGCTTCATTTGACTTTAAGAGGCAAGCAAATTAAAACGGGTGGTCTGACGAGTATTTCGAGATATGATAAACTCACTTACGTTCCATATAAGTCACACACTGATGTTCTAAATATTTACCAAAGACAGTTAAAATGCGTTACCAGTGTCTTTTTTTCTGGTTTATGTGTGGTACATCCACTTAAGTCTACGGTAATAAGAGTTGCATTCGTAAACAATTACGGAATAATGTCAAAATTGAATACAACAGATATAAAAATTTCATGTCAGCACAAGAGGAAATTGCATGAGTGCTCAAAGTATATAACTGATTGCAATTTTATTGGCTATTTGAAAAGCTTTAAAAGAAATCTGTCAGAAGTTATTTAAAGATTAAAACAATTGCAAATATCTCGATATTACCAACAAGGTGCGACAAGGTATTATTAATTTACTCTTTCTATAAAATTAACGGCTCCTTAGAATGACTTGTAGTTTTATACAGTTGTTGTAAATAAAAGCAAGAAAAGTAGCTTACTTTAAACTTTTAATGCTAAATCGTGTTGTTGTTGTTGTGGTCTTCAGTCCTGAGACTGGTTTGATGCAGCTCTCCATGCTACTCTATCCTGTGCTAGCTTCTTCATCTCCCAGTACCTACTGAAACCTACATCCTTCTGAATCTGCTTAGTGTACTCATCTCTCGGTCTCCCTCTACGATTTTTACCCTCCACACTGCCCTCCAATGCTAAATTTGTGATCCCTTGATGCCTCAAAACATGTCCTACCAACCGATCCCTTCTTCTAGTCAAGTTGTGCCACAAACTTCTCTTCTCCCCAATCCTATTCAATACCTCCTCATTAGTTACGTGATCTATCCACCTTATCTAAATCGTGTTATGTAAACATAATCTGCAACAAGATTAAATTAAACAGACTTCTTACAGATATAATTTCATTACCACCGCTCTTTGAGCACATGTATTTCTAAAACAAAGAAAAATGCCTTTTTGCTTACATTACACAGGTAGTTACTCGATTTTGATGTTCAATCTTTGCGCCCTGAATTTACAAGCCACCTTTTACAATGATCTATATCCGAAGGAAATCGATCAAGCGTATAGCGACCATGTGTCCTATTATCTGAGTAGTTTGGAGCTGTCCATCCAACAATTTGTCGCTGTGGAACAATAAAATTAAGCAAAATTCGCTGATTCACTTTCCTACACCACGCGAAGCATACAACACTGTCCTCGGGTTGGGATTCAAAATGGCGCAGTGCTCAGCTCGGTATATCCAGTGCTTTAGTTTGTAGAATGTCGTGTGGGAAAAGGGCACACTGAGTTTCGCACCAACGATGCTTTCTAAATCCGTACTGATTTGCGGACAGAAGCTTTTCCGTCTCAAGGAAATTTATTATACCTGAACTCAGTGTATGTTCAAGAAATCTGCAGTAAACCAATGTTAAGGATATTGGTTTGAAATTATGCGGCTTCGTTCTTTTACCTTTCTGTTATACTACAATCACGTGCGCTTTTTTACATTCGGTTTGAACTTTAGCCTGGGCAAATACTTCTCTTGATTGCGTCTACACCTATAGCTGCATCTACATCTACATACGCACTCTGCAAGTCGCTGTATAGTGCATGATGGAGGGTAATTCATACTAATGTTAGAGATCTTCTGTCCTATTCTGTGCAAGTAATGAACTGCCGAGGGAAGAACGAGTGCGTATAAGCTTTTGAACGCATCATGTTTTCTCTTCTCTTTTACTCTCGCGACCCTTTGCGGTATATGCGATGATGGTAAAGAATAGTTGTACAGTCTTACAACTGCAACACCTACAAAAGAGTATGAAACACCACGGTCGGGAAGCCCACGTATCTATAGCCCCGAGGCCTCCCAGCCTCCACCGAATGTCGGTTTGTCTGCTCATCTTTCAGCCTACGTTTCATAGTGAATATGTCATCCGAGGTGAGTGCAGTTGCGGTGAATAGAATGGGAAGCAAAGCACCGCTTCAGAAAGGTTACGCCTTCAGATTCCAAAAATTTTTGAAAGCTGGAGTGGCGCGGTAGACGTGCAATCCAAAAAGCTGCAAAATCTGTATTAAAACTGCCTCCATTGGAGATACAGACGTGTTCAAGAGTTAAGACAGAAAACCGTTTGTGATCTGAAGGGGACAGCTATAGAAGATAAACGTGATAGACCATCAAAACTAATATATCCACTGAAGCGCCAAAACAACTGGTACTCCTACCTAATATCGCGTAGCGCCCCCGTGAGCACACAGAAGTGCCGCAGCACGGCGTGGGATGGACTCGATTAATGTCTGAAGTAATGCTCGAGGGAACTGACACCACGAATCCTGCATGGCTGTCCATAAATCCGTAAGAAAACGAGGGGGCGGAGACCTCTTCTCAACAGTACGTTGCAAGGCATCCTAGGTATGCTCAATAATGTTCATGTCTGGGGAGTTTGGTGTGTTTTAACTTAGAAAATTGTTCCTGGACCTACTCTGTAGCAGTTCTGGAGGTGCGGGATGTCGCATTGTCCTCCTGGAATTGCCAAAGTCCGTCGGAATGCACAATGGACACAAATGGAGGCAGGTGACCAGACAGGATGTTTACGTACGTGTCACCTGTCAGAGTCATATCTAGGAGTATGAGGCGTCACATACCACTCCAGCTACACACGCCCCACACCATTACAGGGCCTCCACCAGCTTTAACAGTCACTTGCTGAAAAGAAGGGTTCATGGACTGATGCGGTTATCTCCATACCCGTACACGTCCATCCGCTCGATGCAATTTGAAATGAGACTCGTCCGACCAGGCAACGTATTTCTAGTCATCAACAGTCCAATGTCAGTGCTGACGGGCCCAGGCGAGGCGTAAAGCTATGTGTCGTGCAGTCATCAAGGGTGCACGAATGGGCCTTCGGCTCCGAAAGCCCATATCGATGATGTTACGTTGAATGGTTCGCACGCTGACACTCGTTGGTGTCCCAGCATTGACATCTGCAGCAATCTGCGTAAGGGTTGCACTTCTGTCAGGTTGAGCGCTTCTCTTCAATCGTTTTTGGTCCCGTTCTTGCAGTATCTTTTTCCGGCCGCAGCGATGTCGGCGATTTGATGTTTTACCAGATTACTGATATTGACGGTGCATTCCTGAAGTGGTTGTACTGGAAAATCCACACTTCATCACTACCTCGGAGAAGCTGTGTCCCATCAGTCGTGCGCCGACTATAACACCACGTTGAAACTCGCTTAAATCCTGTCATTGTAGCAACAGTAACAGATCTAACAACTGTGCCAGACACTTGTCTTATATAGGCGTTGCCGATGGCAGCACCGTATTCTGCCTGTTTACATATCTCTGTATTTGAATACGGATGCCTATACCAGTTTCTTTGGCTCATAAGTACATAATCAACTGAAATGTTAAGACACGAAACTATTAAAGATTTCGGCAGCTTACGTATATCTATTTACATAGATAGGTGAAAATTCTGCCGAAATTTCTGCTAGTATTCAGGAGTGTAATGTTGTTCAGAACACATGTGATAACTACGAATGGGGCGGGTTTGTTGTTACATAATGATGCTGACAAAAACATTGCCACGTTCCGACAAACTAGAAACGTAAAAATACTTAGTATGACACAAAAACGAATGGACTTTTACTTTTGATTTTGTACTGGAAGCGAAAGCTACGGACGAATTTTCTTGTAAAGGTCCTCGTACGTGGGTGTGTTATTACGATAAATGTATTAGACGTAGTTGTGCGTTCCTTCATTTCATCTCCTCCATGTAAGGTAATTAAGAACATAATAACATACGAAATCTAATATGGGAATTCTTTCGGCCATTTGCCTTTTGTTTGTCGTGATGACGCACAGGCAGCCATTACGTAAAAGCTGGAAACACTGATTATCTACGGGCTTCGCCTGCCAAGATAAACAAAGAAAATAACTTTAACTGTTCTGATTAATTTTTCAAAGTCAGTACATTATTGCCGGGCTGATCACAATTTGAATTTAAGTGAGAATAAATTTCAAAGGTCTAGCTTACCAGCATTAACATCTTTGCTCGACAATACTGAGATGACAGCATTCATTAAATAGTAAAATTAATTTTTATTAATTTATTTCACCGTCAGCCATAAAAGGACATTGCTGTTATCGTTGCAACAATATAGCTACGTAGGTGGTTGTATCGTCCCTGTGCATAGCATTGTTTTACAAGTTAATATTTACACTTGCCGAGCTACGTCGTGTGTGGTATATGCTAGAAACATTTTTGTATTAAGAAGCGAACTTTCGCAAAGCGCTAATTCAGTCGTAGCGCATTTCATTGCGGTCAGCATTTAAAACTAGCCGTTCATACAAACGCGCGAAAACACGTACGGAAAATTATCGAGTCACTTCAGTGAAGGAGAGAGGGACTATCGGCATGTAAGATAATCAGAATCGTTTTTCCTCGTTCATTGCGACATAAGTGAAAATTTTTTTGCCGCTTCGACTAGAAGCACGAATGTGCTTTGAATGGGAGGAATGATTCCCATCCATGGAGGTAGAACAAGGGGAGATGGCGCTACAGACACGCTGTAAGTTGTTTTGAAGACAGTGGGCGGGGCCTGCCGCCATCTTGGATCCCCCAAAACATTAGCAGACGAGTGTTTACAATTGCTTCTTGTTCGTTATTTCTCTCTTGTGCACGCGATATTTATGTTATATAGTAAATGTTACACAGAATAAGGGACGCCACTTCAAACGTTTTTCTGGTCTTAAATGCGTATTCGATACAGTAACACGGCACCAAAATATGACGCTTCTCGCCTCAGTACTGTAATTCCTTTCTGTTTATACACTTCGAATAACCGAGAAGAGAAGTGGGTGCTATGAAAAGCGTACTTTCGTAATCCATTTCTATTCACTTTCATTGTGTTTGTGTCGATAATTGACAAATACAAAACTCCCAAAGCAATGATTGATAGTTTAGAGACTCCGATTTCTATTCGTTGCATTTTCAAGATAAATGCAAATTTTAAATGTTGAAGTTCGCAAGAAACTTACCTTATTTCCTTTGATGTCCCATACATGTAAGCAGGGATGATATAAACAAGACAGCTGTCATGTCAACAAAGCGAAAGATTCGTTAAATTACGAAGGAAAAGAACGCAATTTAAGATTTTCAGGCCCATTGTAGTTTACACATCTGCTTTGTTCATAAATCGTACCAACCAAGTGACATTCAGTGTGGCAAATAACAGCAATTTACAGGGTAACACGACAACACAGTGGCCGGCCGGAGTGGCCGAGCGGTTCTAGACGCTACTGTCTTTAACCGCGCAACAGCTACGTCGCAGGTTCGAATCCTGCCTCGGGCAGGAATGTGTGTGATGTCCTTAGATTAATTAGGTTTAAGAGTTCTAAGTTCTAGGCGACTTATGACCTCAGCAGTTGAGTCCCATAGTGCTCAGAGCCATTTTTGACAACACAGTTATTAATGTAATGATCTAAATAGCCTGAACTTAGATAGGGAAGTTTGCTTTAACAAATATGTAATCCTTTAAGTACTTATAATTTAACCACTGTAACAGATGTCCACGCATTTTACTGAAGATTTAACTGACTACATGTAGTTACGTTACTTTTATATTAAATTATGGCATTTTAAAACGTTAGGATATTTCTTGCCAGGACTTTTCAGTTACTTGGGAAAAACAAAACAATGAAAGCCAAGTGTATTGCTCGCCTCCAGACAACTCTTCGTGTTGGATTGATAGGAAATCTAAAGTCAAATCACAGAGATAAAACCATACTGTAAAACATTACAGTGCATCAGTATTTCAAGTACACTACTGGCCATTAAAATTGCTATACCACGAGGATGACGTGCTACAGACGCCAAATTTAACCGACAGGAAGAAGTTGCTGTGATATACAAATGATTAACTTTTCAGAGCATTCACACAAGGTTGGCGCCGGTGGCGACACCTACAACGTGCTGACATGAGGAAAGTTTCCAACCGATTTCTCATACATAAACAGCAATTGACTAGCCATGCCTGGTGAAACGTTGTTGTGATGCCTCGTGTAAGGAGGAGAAATGAGTACCACCATCACGGTACAGACTTTGATAAAGGGAGGATTGTAGCCTATCGCGATTACGGTTTATCGTATCGCGACATTGCTGCTCGCGTTGGTCGAGATCCAATGACTGTTAGAATATGGAATCGATGGGTTCAGGAGGGTAATACGGAACGCTGTGCTGGATCCCAACGGCCTCGTATCACTAGCAGTCGAGATGACAGGCATCTTATCCGCACGGCTGTAAGGGAAGTGCAGCCACGTCTCGATCCCTGAGTCAACAGATGGGGACGTTTGCAAGACAACAACCATCTGCACGAACGGTTCGACGACGTTTGAAGCGGCATGGACTATCAGCTCGGAGACCATGCTGCGGTTACCCTTAACGCTGCATCACAGACACGAGCGCCTGCGATGGTGTACTCAACGACGAACCTGGGTGCACGAATGGCAAAACGTCATTTTCTCGTATTAATCCAGGTTCTGTTTACAGCGTCATGATGGTCGCATCCGTGTTTGGCGACATCACGGTGAGCGCATATTGGAAGCGTGTATTCGTCATCGTCATACTGGCGTATCACGAGGCGTGATGGTATGGGATGCATTGGTTACACTTCTTGGTCACCTCTTGTTCGCATTGACGGCACTTTGAACAGTGGACGTTACATTTTAGATGTGTGACGACCCGTGGCTCTACCCTTAATGCGATCCCTCCGAAACCCTACATTTCAGCAGGATAATGCACGACCGCAAGTTGCAGGTCCTGTACGGGCCTTCCTGGATACAGAAAATGTTCGACTGCTGCCCTGGCCAGCACATTCTCCAGATATCTCACCAATTGAAAACGTCTGGTCAATAGTGGCTGAGCAACTGGCTCGTCACAATACGCCAGTCACTACTCTTGATGAACTTTGGTATCGTGTTGAAGCTGCATGGGCAGCCGTACCTGTTAACGCCATCCAAGCTCTGTTTGACTCAATGCCCAGGCGTATCAAGGCCGTTATTACGGGCAGAGGTGGTCGTTCTGTGTACTGATTTCTCAGGATCTATGCACCCAAATTGCGTGAAAATGTAAGCACATATCAGTTCTAGTATAATATATTTGTCCAATGAATACCCGTTTATCATCTGCGTTTCTTTTTGGTGAAACAATTTTAATGGCCAGTAGTGTATATGTAAGCAAATAGCTCTTAAGTCCACTTACGAATGAAATGTGATTTGTTTTAACTTTAGACTACAATCTGAACGATTAGTACACGCGTAAGCGACGCAAGCCGGCGTTCTTCTTTTTTTATCAAAACACTTCACAACTACACGGAATCAAACCACCAGAAGCGAATGTTTTGGGGTAGCTAACATGGCGGATCTTCACTTGAGTCGGCTTGAAGTTTGTGACGTCATGACAGCTCCTCTTATTTTTCCCATAGTGGGAAGCGCGGGTCCTGAGCCTGTTCGCGGAACTAGTTTCTCGGAAACCTCCCGGAAGGGGAGAGCGGCGGGAAGAGCGCGCGAACCGTGCACTCCCCCAGCAGCGTGTGAGAGGGGTGGGGTGGGGGGGAGACGTCCCCTCCCGCTCCCACGCCCACGCCCCCCCTTCCCCGCCGCCCGGCGTGTCACGGCGGACGACAGAGCCGTGCGGCGGCGTCTTTTTGCTGCGTCGGATTATCGGCGCCTGACCTCAGGCGAGACTCGGTATAAAACCGCGCCGGTGGCGGCACCGTCTGTAAAAATAAGCGACGTCCGCAGGCAGCTAGCACGCAACGCCGCGACAGCTCCGTACGCACGCAAGGTGAGTGAGTGCCCGCCACGCCACGAACCTTCCCTTAGTAGCGCCGCCGTCTCCGTGTCAACAGGTGCAAAACTGTCACGTGCCCAGACTTCGTCAGTATCCGGCGATAACGTAACATTCACCGGTAAGGGACCGTGCAAACGATTATTGCCTGATCTTCTTAGTGTCGGGTGCCCATTCGTTCCGTTTTTCCCGGAATAGCCCATGGTTTTCTTTTTTTTTTTTCAAAATGTCCCGCTCTCCCGAAAAATTTTCTTGGGAGCCTAAAATGTCCCCCTTTTTTATTCCCCGTGGCTAAAGTATTTTACGCTACCGGATGATTGATTAGTGGTTAACCACTGCGCAACCTAAGTATATACGATAGGAACAGAGCGTGGTAGTGGAGAACCTGTAGTACGTACACTGTGTAACTCAAACTGTGCTATTGACGTGGTAGAAGGTCTGACACTGTCAAACACTCTAGGGCGAAGAAAAGTCGCACGAGTGTTCAAAGGAAAATGCGCCTCTTGACGAACTACATAGTATTGATAAGTATGGTGACAGTGGGGCTAAATAATTGTAAAAAGCACTTGGCATAATCCGTGTCTGTGATGCAAAGATACTCTTTTATGTCCGTCACATCTATTTAGTAAATTTTTGTTCCGTTTTTTCTCCCTTTAATTGTCCCAAAATTCTTTTTATTTTATTTTTTGAAATGTCCCGTTTTCCTATAAAAATGAAATGGACATCCTATCTCAGTACCTAATGTCCGTCTCTGCGACTATTTCCTTGCCACGGGTGTTTCCTTACTTTCTTTTTTAAGTAATTCTCGGAGGTTTGTACTGTGAATATAGCTCCTCACAAAAACTATGTGATAAGCGATAGAACAGTTACAAGGCTGTTTCTATATTACAGTTTTCGTCGTTAGTTGACTATTGTTTAGTTGTAAGCAACCTTTTGCCGCGCCAACTTCCTCGCGTTTCTCGCTAAGTTAGCTTCAGTTACGGCTTCACGGAGTTCTTACATATGTGTGGCGAAGGAGCTGCGTTTATTTGTCTTGTACAGTCCTGGAAATCTGCGCGCATATTTCACTGTAAACGCAACCCGTTTTCACACCCGTATGTATGGTGGAATGCTATATTCGCTTCACCTACTCGCAGTTGTACATAGAAAAACATGCACTACATATACTTAGCGTGGAAATAGATGTATATTAACAGCGAATATAAATTGAATTCTGTGTTCTGTTTTCGAAAAGAACTTATCTGGAATATAGCCTTATGAGTATATGAAAAGTGAACGGTAATCAGTGTGGACAAGAAAAAAAACACAAGCTTTTGACGTTTTGTATGCTGATGAGTGCTGGAGATTGCATGGATAGATGGACTACCCAGCAAAGATGCATTCAACTGGAGTGGACAGGAACAACGGTTATCGCACAATTTGACTGTTAGAAGGGACTCGTTGATAGGATACGTCCAGAGGCATCGACGAACAGTTTTATAATGAAGAGTACCTGTGAGGTAAAAAGTGTAGACGAAGCTCAAGGCTTGAACACAGAAATCCGATTCAGATGGATGCACGGTGCTGTAATTATGAGGAAATGTAGAGATCTCCACAAGATAGGTTGTTTCGTTATACTGCTGTGTGACCAGTTGCTAAATGTTCTGCAATGCCTAACCAACTAATAACTGAAATGCTGATAAATTAAGATCCCACAGATGGTACTGGGAATGTGATGCAACATCAAAAAATTTGTGATTTATATAAATATGTGCTAAACAATCACAAAAAGTGTTTAAAAAGTCGGCATTCACGTTACGCTTAATATATTTTCGAAATATCTTCTGAGGCCTGTAATAGATATTTAGTTCTACACTGGACGTATGTATTAAATATGCGACAAAATAGTTTGAAACGTGTTTCTATATTGCAGACTGTTTGGCGTTAGTCAACGTTTGTGACCGATATTGAATTGTTTGATTAATTTTGTGCAAATATTTAGTTTGTGTCTATCGAGACGGACCCACAAATCATACATTGTTTTTCTGCATACACAGATCATCAGGGGCAAAACACAAGTGTACAATGAATGTTCTATTATTAATTTAAAGAAAACATTGTGACCTGTAAGTCACTGAAGGCTTTGACATTTTTTGTTCCGTTTTCGATTTCGTGTGGATCTTTCTTCACATCTCTGACGTGTTGTACGTATATTTAATTATCCTCTGTATTCAAGGACGTCGTATTAGGGACGTTGGATATTTCACTATATAAGAACTTGCGACATCCACATTGGGCTGTACTTTCATGTCTGGGTAACATTTGAAGCCGATAGCTATCGTAAGGCCTCCGTCTACCATTTTTACATCCCATACCACCATCCATTATCGGATTAACTGTTGTTTGATGCCTCATGATGTACAACCTATTTCTTCTTCTTGCCAAGTAGTACCGTAAGTCCTTTTACCCTCAGTTTGATTCAGTGCTTCCTCAATTGTTGCTCATTCTACGCACCTAATTAACAGCGTTCTAGCGTAGTACCAGAGCTCTATTCCCTTTCCGTTTGTGTTGTTTATTGCCCAAGTATTAGTTTCAGTGACGATTAAACTGCAAAAAAATACTTTCAGAAAATCCTTCGTAACAGTTTAAATCCATGTTCCATATTTTACCTGAAGTGTACACAGTGCATGAACACGCATACAGTGAAATATGCACGCAGTGTCCACAATAGGACATCCTAAACGTTACAGGAGAACGAAACTCAGATTCATCACCACACAGATGTGAAGAAAGAATCACGCGAAGTCGTTATTTGAAACACGAATTGTTAAAACCTTGAGCAGTTTACGCGCCAAAAGGTGTTTTTAATGTAACAATATGAGACTAACGACAAAACCGTGTTTAGAACTATTTTGTCACTTACGTGTCGCAAAAACGTAGCTAGAATCAGCAATCAGCCGCTTTTTACAATGCTATTTATTTATTTAAGTAGTGCCGTTATGGGTTTGGAACCGACAGGTTCATCTTTAGACAACTAGTTTACATTTTACATTAACTTTCGCCTTTTCTTTCCCCAACTAATGAAATTTCCTAGGAATCGTGGTGCCATACAACCAAAGCAAGATGTGAGACAGCGTCTTTTTAAATGTAATTGTGCATCACAACGATTTTAAGTGATGTAAACAAATCATTAAAGAGAAGATGTTTCCGTTACTTACGACGAAACATCCGGGCCAATATGTTCCATTGCATGCCGCTTGTGATCTCGCAACAGCGAAAACATGTAAAAAAAAACCTGAACTAGTCATCTGAAGATGAACCTGTCTTTTCAAAACAGGTAACGGCGCTATTTAAATAAATAAATAGCATTATTAAAAGTGGCTGGTTACTGTTACCTTCTATGCAAGAATCAATCTATATTTTGTACACAGCCACGGGCTCAAAATGTCAGTTTTTGACAAAATAGCACTTAGATTCACTATGTGTATTACAAACCACTTACGATGCTTCAAAAATAAAAAGTCGAGTCGCTTATGGCAATCAAACGAACAACCTTTTATTTACTCGGAGAGACGGACGTTATATACTGAGAAGATAGTAATAATCAATCTAGGAAAGACAGATGATGTATATTAAAGTTGACATCTTTTATAGTCGGGTAAGGAAAATTATTTTATGGTTATTCCAATGAACAACGCCACCAGAAACTTCATCAGTCTCATATTTCTCGAATGTATCAAAGCAAGCTTGCAGGAAGCGAGATTAAGCAACGTGCGGAGTATATTTCTGTGTGGTTAGTACTTGTATCCGTTTTCAGCTGTCATGGTACTGATGCAACAGGAAGTTAACAGGATACTATTGATCTTACGCCAATGTGCAGCTCTGTCAATACTCGAGGACTTTTGAAAAGAATGGCGACAGTTTTTAATATATGCAGAAATGACCGCAAAATATAATAAATTTGATGGCCGAGGTCCGCAAATTCGGTATGACATGGTTATAAGATGACGGTGTGAATCTGATACGTATTTATTTTTTTCCACTGTAATACGGTTCTTTTCTGTTTCAATATCTCATTATGCAGTGGAACGTCTCGATTTTTTAAAAATGTTATACTTTTTCACACGGTTGCATATTGACCATTTACCTGAGTGGCATTATTTTATGTTTATAGAACACTTAATCAATGTGCAATTAAGAAAAGGTAGCTGCACTGAATATCTCGGTACATCAAAAAGTACGACTCTTAACCGTTCAGATAAACTCTTGCCCCTTTTCGTAGCTCCACGTATTTATAGTAAGAAAGTTGCCATAAATGTTGTTGCCCATCGACCAGTTTACCTACCTAATATCCCGAAAAGAATTCAAAGTGTAAATTTGGGGAGAATATCTACATTCAAAAATATGAGTACTTATCGCAGGACTCATTTCTTCATTTGTCTGTTTCCTTTTTTGGGGCTGCCGCAGTGAAAAATGCATTATAATTGTTACTTTATCCCACAAGTTTTCGGTACCAAACGTGTCTGAAAAGGGTAACTGTTTATGCCTTGCAACAAGTGTACCACTGGTTTATCTTCGGTTATCACAAAAATACCTTAGAATACTTCGTACATTCAGCCCAAATAAGCAACACGATAAATGTGTGTGTGTGTGTGTGTGTGTGTGTGTGTGTGTGTGTGTGTCTAATATACTGCAGAGAATAAACCCACAGTGCTGCGAAGCATTTCTGCTAAAGACAAGAGCATTGTTTCCTTTCGATTATTTTCATTGTCGATCTGAAAATCTGTGACAGTTGTCTACAGAATGTGGATCTACGAAGTAATGCATGCATTTGTCTAGATTTGTTATAATCCCAGAGCAGATTAATTTTGTTTGTTGTGGCCCCTGAAGAAATCCTAGACAAGCAAGTTTGTGCACATATTTTATTAACTCGAACGTTGTTGACCGAATTCCAGCGATTACAAACACGCAGCAAACAGCGAAAAACGGCCATATGACGACGCTGTGGAGTATAATAATGGTTTCAGCATTTATAAAGCTTTCTGGGAAGGATTGTTTTCTAGCAGATATTTTCCTTCCATTTATCCCCTTCCGCGCCATTTAATTCATGCACTGCTTCGTTTCTGTATGCAGCTCTTTCTAAACGTAGCCTCAGACGTACGTATCTGGTGAGGACGTTGGTTGCCATCACAAGCGAAGTACTTACAGGAATTTCCTTTGACCAGCTACAGGGATTTCCGTGTCTTCACATACACAAATAAAGATCACTCCATTATCATCCGAGATATGATTAATTTTCATTCCGATATTTTGGCCAACAACCGTACAGACATTCTGTACGCATGCAATATTTTGAAATCACTTCAAAGATCTTGCAAACCACTTGCCTTGAGAATGGCTGTAAGGCAGTGAGCTACGAGTAAAGTACCGGAAAGAGAAAAATAACGTCCTCTATGCACGCCCGAAAGATGGTAGAATATTCGATCCGCCGGGAAACTTCAAGACGCATAAGTAAAGATGTTTGTGTGTTAAATTAGCAGAATACGACAAGGCTGCAAGCTTACATAAGGCACGCAGCTGTCAGATAAATCTAAACAACACTCAGATCCAGTTTAATTAATTTGGATCATTCCGCTTGATAACTCTGTTTTTGCCCGCTTTCGTAGCTTTTCGCTGGGTCGTTTCTAGTTTGAATTAGGCGCGCGTCAGATGAATGGAAATGTTACCTTCTACGAATACTTGCGTCAGTTGGAGCCGTAGGAGAGAATGATTTTTTACATTTAGAAGGTTCGCAGCATGACGTGGCATGGACTCCATTAATATCTGAAGGGAACTGAAGGAAACTGACTACGAGAATACTGCAGGGCTGTCCATGAATCCTTAGAGTACGAGGGGTGCAGATCTTTTTTGAACAGCACGTTGCACGCATCCCAGATATGTTCAATAACGTTCGTACCTGGGGAGTTTGGTGGCCAGCCGAAATGTTTAAACATAGAAGAGTGTTTCTAGATCCACTCTGTAGCAATTCTGGACTTGTGGGGTGTCCCATTGTCCTACTGAAATTGTCGAAGTCCATCGGAATGTACAACAGACATGAATACCAGGTGATCAAAAGGTCACCATAAATTTGAAAACTGAATAAATCACGGAATACTGTTTATAGAGAGATACAAATTGACACACATGCTTGGAATGACACGGGGTTTTATTAGAACCAAGATGGCGCTTCATCTTATCAGTATAGCAATAATTAGGATATCAAAGTAAGACAAAGCAAATATGATGTTCTTTACAAAAAATGCTAAATATGTCCACCATCATTCCTCAACAATAGCGGTAGTCGAGGAATAATGTTGTGAACAGCACAGTAAAGCGTGTCCGGAGTTATGGTGAGGCATTGGCGTCGGATGTTGTCTCCCACCATCCCTAGAGATGTCAGTCGCTCACGATACACTTGCTACTTCAGGTAACCCCAAAGCCAATAATCGCACGGACTGAGGTCTGGGGACCTGGGAGGCCAAGCATGACGAAAGTGGCAGCTGAGCACACGATCATCACCAAACGACGCGCGCAAGAGATCTTTCACGCGTCTAGCAATATGGTGTGTTTCTAATAAAACCCCATGTCATTCCAAGCATGTGTGTCAATTTTTTACCTCTCTATCTACCTGATTCCGTGGTGTATTAAGTTTTCAAATATATACTGACTTTTTGATCACTCGGTATATGCAGGTGATCAGACAGGATTCTGACGTACGTGTCACCTTTCAGAGTCGTCCTATATCACTCCAACTGCACATGTCCGACAACATTACAGAGCCTCCACCAGTTTGAACAGTGCCCTGCTGTCATGCAGGGTTCTTGGATTCATGAGGTTGCCTCCACAACTTTACGCCTCCATCAGCTCGATACAATGTGAAACGAGACTCGTCCGACCAGGCAACATGTTTCCAGTCACCAACAGTTCAATATCGGTGTTGACGGGCCCAGGCGAGGCGTAAAGCTTTGTGTCGTGCACTCATCAAGGGCACACAAATTTTGGCTCCGAAAGCCCATATCAACGATGCTTTGTTGAATGGTTCGTACGCTGACACTTGTTGATGACCCAATATTGAAATCTGCAGCGATTTGCGGAAGGGTTGCTCTTCTGTCACGTTGAACGATTTTATTCAATCGTCGTTGGCCCCGTTCATTCAGGATCTTTCTCCGGCCGCAGCGATGTTGGAGATTTGAAGTTTTACCGGATTCTTGATATTCACTGTACACTCGTGAAATATTCGTACGGGAAAATCCCCATTTCATCGCTACCTCGGAGACGCTGTGTCCCATCGCTCGTGCGCCGACTATAACACCACGTTCAAACTCACTTAAATCTTGATATCCTGCCATTGTAGTAGCAGTAACCAATATAACAACTGCGCCAGACACTTGTTGTGTTGTACAAGCGTTGCCGACCGCAGCGCCGTATTCTGCCTGTTTACATATCTCTGTACTTGAATACTCATGCCTTTACCAGTTTCTTTGGCGCTTCAGTGTAAAAGCTAGTGGCCTCGATGTGGCCAGTAACATTCCCGTCATGAGATGCACATTTCAAAACACGAAACGCTATGTTAGATCTTAGCATATCGTCAACGGTGAAGTTGTAACCACCTTACGTGACAACGCAGCGTCGTGTAATGAGGTTCAGCATAAAATGTTTACTGAAAATAACCTCAATTAAGACACCTAATATGTAAATCATTCTTCTTTTCTTCATAGTATTTGACTCAGTGCTACTCCCTCGGCATTTAGTATTTCAGGAGTAAAAGATAATTGCAGATACCGTTGAGTTTTCTATATATCGTTCTCAAATTTGAAATAATTTAAACGACACTGTGCTCCTTCAGGACACAACTGATTTAGCCTTCCATTGGTGGCTGTAGATTTCCAGTACCCATTTCAGAGTGTTTTGTTTGAATCGACTTTAGAATTATGGCCCCTTTTTCTCGAATCCATTCTACAGTTCTCAGGTTCTTTTTAGCTTGAAACTGTGCCAAAATAAGTTCTGCGAAGGGTGTGAGATTGGAAAATAAGTAAGTTAGTTAGTTTAAGTAGTTCTAGGGGACTGATGACTTCAGATGTTAAGTCCCATAGTGCTCAGAGCGATTTGAACCATTTTTGCACTGTACTCACTCGCTCAGAAACTTCCTTGTTATAACGAAACAGCCATTAACAGATACAAAATTAAACGTACAGTAAGAGCACCAGTAAGCAATATGGCAGACTCAGCACTCCGCTGATAACTGATCGCAGCCGACAGCTACTATCTCAGGCATGAGCAATGATACGACTTAGAACTAACACTATTTCTGTATCCTTAGAACTATCGGGCTTCGCTGCTAACGCGATCATCATAACGAGCCCGTTCACACGAATGGCCGCCATTAGATTAGATTAGATTAGTACTTGTTCCATATATCATGAACACGACACTTCGTAATAATGTGGAACGTGTCAGGTTAATAAAAGGTGTCTATACAAGATATTACATTACACAAAATATTACATGACACTTAATTTCTTTGTGGGGTTCGGGAAATTAACCACTTACTATGTCCAAAAATTCATCTAATGAGTAGAAGGAGTTGTCATTAAGAAATTCTTTTAATTTCCTGTTAATTGCTATATGGCTATCTGTCAGACTTTTGATGCTATTAGGCACGTGACCAAAGACTTTTGTGGCAGCATAATTTACCCACTTCTGAACCTAAGTTAGATTTAACCTTCAGTAGTGAAGATCATACTTTCTCCCAGTGTTGTAGTCATGTGCACTGCTATTACTTTTGAATTCGTTCGGATTGTTAATAAAAATTTCATAAGTTATAGTGTGAGGCTACAGTGAAGATCTCTAGCTCTTTAAATAAGTGTCTGCATGATGATCTTGGATGAGCTCCAGCAATTATTCTGATTACACGCTTTTGTGCAATGAACACTCTTTTACTCAATGATACCATACGAAAGCAGAGAATGAAAATAGGCGTGGTAAGCTAATTTACTGAGATTTTTATCGCCAAAATTTGCAATTATCCTAATAGCATAAGTAGCTGAACTCAAACGTTTCAGCAGATCTTCAGTCAGTTCAACCCCTCATCAATGCATACACCTAGAAATTTTGAATATCCTACCTTAGCTACCGATTTCTGATCGAAGTCTATATTTATTAATAATGTCATTCCATGTACTGTGTGAACTGTATATACTGCGTTTTGTCAAAGTTTAATGAGAGCGCATTTGCAGAGAACCACTTAATGATTTTCAGAAAAACATCGTTTACAATTTCACCAGTTAATTCTTGTCTGTTGGGTGTGATAGCTATACTTTTAGCGTCGGTAAAAAGTACCAGCTTTGCACTTTCGTGAATGTAGTATGGCAAGTCATTAATATATATTAAGAACAGCAGAGGACCCAAGACCGAACCTTGCGGCACCCCATTCTTGATTGTTCCCCAGTTTTAGCATATAATGTGAACTGCTTATTTAAACTTTCTGCACTCTTGCAATTAGGTATGATTTAAACCATTTGAGCGCTGTCCCATTCATACCACAGTACTTGAGCTTATCTAGAAGTATTTCATGATTTACTCAGTCAAAAGCGTTTGGGAGATCACAAAAAATCCCAACGGGTGACTGCCGGTTACTCAGAGCATTTAATATTTCATAAGTGAAAGTATATATAGCATTTTCCGTTGAAAAACCTTTCTGGAAACCAAACTGAAATTTTGTTATAACTTTATTTTTACAAAGATGTGAAGCTACTCTACAATACATTACTTTTTCAAGAATTTTGGATAAGGCAGTCAGAAGAGAGATTGGGCGGTAGTTGTTGACATCAGATGTACCCCCTTTTTGTGCAGTGCTTTGACAATGGCATACTTCAGTCTATCTGGGAAAATACCCTGCTACAGAGAGCAATTACATATGTCGCTAAGAATCCCACTTATCTCTTGGGAACAAGCTTTTATTATCCTGCTGGAAATGCTATCAATTCCATGTGAGCTTTTATTCTTGAGAGAGTTTATTATCTTCCTAATTTCAGAAGGAGAGGTGGGTGGAATTTCAGTTGTATCAAATGGTGTGGGTAAGGCCTGTTCCATTAACTGCCTTGCTTCCTCTAATGAACATTTAGAGCCTATTTTCTCTACAACATTTAAAAATGATTATTGAAAATCTTTTCAACTTCGGGCTTGTTGTTTCTCAAGTTTCCATTCGCTTTGATGGTAATGCCGTCATCCTGTACTCTTGGTTGCCCTGTCTCCCTTGTAATAATATTCCAAATTGTTTTGATTTTGTTATCAGAGGTATTAATCTCAGACATTATGCACATGCTTCTGGACTTCTTAATAACGTTTCTTAATGCAGCACAGTAGTTTTTATAATATTTGGCTGTTTCTGGGTCATTCCTCTTTCTTGTTGTTAGATACAGATCCCTTTTGTGGTTACAAGAAATTTTTATTCCTTTAGTAAGCCAAGGTTTTTGCAAGGTTTCTTATAATTAGATTTAACTATTTTCTTCGGGAAACAATTTTCAAATTCTCTTACAAGTGTTCCATGAAATAAGTTATATAAGTTGCCATTCACGCAACTGGTTGTCAGTCGATTGCAAGTTCGTTCGTCGTGTAAAACTGGCGTAAGTTGGATCCAGCAGCCTCAGAACCTGAGTATTGTCAGATTTGTGACGCTGCCAACACGCAACAGCCGCGTCTTGTATGCAATGTTAGTCGCACTGGGCGTCGTGTTAGCCGCCATGTTCGCGAATCTCGTGCTGGGTGCTCAGTCTCTCATATGAGTCGTGAGAGCTTCTGATGTGCAGCGCGTGACGGCCGTAGTTTGCGAGGCATAAATTACCGCCTTGATTTACGTGGCGGAATGTCCTATTCGCATAGAGAAACGCGCATTAAATCAGTTGTGCGGAATGACTTCTGCGGAGCCTGGGGTTCTTGCAGGGATAACCGTAATTTCGCAGCAATACGTTTCCTGTCACGCAGTGTAGAACAGCGTGCCACGTGTTACCAGGAAATCGTTTTGATATGTGTAGGAAGGTTGAAAAACTTCAAACGAGTCACTTTTTTATGGTAATTTATTTTACCGTTACCAGTTTCTGGCAGGTTTGCTCATATTCAGACCGTCCTTACGTACATATATGTAGGAGGAAGCCAGTTTGCGTAAGTCATTGCTCCCAACGATGTTCATAAGGATGACGCCAAAATAAATTATCAGAAGAAAGTGAACGGTCGCAGTTTTCAGTCTTCCATTATGTCAACAGTCACAGAGTTGTAACACCCAACCTGGATAAAACAATCTTTAATATATACTGAAGAGCCAAAGAAACTGGTATAGGCATGCGTATTCAAATACACAGATATGTAAACAGGTTGGCTACGGCACTACGATCGCCAACGCCTATGTAAGACAATTGGTTATAAGAAAAAAACATGGTTCAAATGGGTCTGAGCACTATGGGACTTAACATCAGTCCCCTAGTATTTAGAACTACTTAAACCTAACTAACCTAAGGACATCACACACATCTATGCCCGAGGCAGGATTCGAACCTGCGACCATAGCGGTCATGCGGTTCCAGACTGAAGCCCTCGAACCGCTCGGCCACTGCGGCCGAGACAACTGCTGTTTAGCGCATTTGTTTGATAGGTTACTGCTGTTACAATGGCAGGTTATCAAGATTGAAGTGAGTTTCAGTGTCGTGCTATGGTTGGCGGACGAGCGATGGGACACTGCATCTCCGAGATAGCGATGAAGTGGGGATTTCTCCGTACGGCCATTTCACCAGTGTACTGTGAATATAAGGAATCAGTTAAAATATCAAATCTCCGACATCATTGCGGCCTGAATAATATACTACAGAAACGAGACCAACGGCGACTGAAGAGAATCCTTCAACATGACAGAGGTGCAACCCTTCTGCAAATTGCTGCAGATTTCAATGCTGCGCCATAAGCAAGTGTCAGGGCGGGAACCATTCAACGAAACATCATCGAGATGGGCTTTCGGAGCTGAAGGCCCCCTCGTGTACCCTTGATCACTGCACGACACAAAGCTTTACGCCTCGTCTGCGCCCGTCAGCGCCAACATTGGACTGTTGATGACTGGAAACATATTGCGTGGTTGGATGAGTCTCGTCTTAAATTGTGTGTGTGTGTGTGTGTGAAATATTATGGGACTTAACTGCTAAGGTCATCAGTCCCTAAGCTTACACACTACTTAACCTTAATTATCCTGAGGACAAACACACACACCCATGCCCGAGGGAGGACTCGAACCTCCTCCGGGAGTAGCCGCACAGTCCATGACTGCACCGCCACAGACCGCTCGGCTAATCCCGCGCGGCGTCTCAAATTGTATCGAGCGGATGGACGTGTAGGGGTATGGAGACAACCTCATGAATTAATGGACTCTGCACGTCAACAGCTGATGGAAGCTCTATAATGGTGAGGGGTGTGCAGTTGTTATGATATGGGACCCCTGATATGCCTAGATACGACTCGGACAGGTGACACATACGTATTCATCCTGTTTGATCACCTGCATCTATTCGTGTACGTTTGCATTCCGAAGGATGTACGTTGTGCATTCCAACGTATTTGGGCAATTTCAATAGAACAGTGCGACTGTCCACACGTTCAGAATTGCTACAGATTGGCTCCAGAAATACTTTTCTGAATTTAAACACTTCCACATACCACCAGACTCTCCAGACATGAACATTATTGAGTGTATCTGGGACGTGCTGTTCAGAATATATCTTCACCCTCTTGTATTCTTATGGATTTATGGACAGCCCTGCAGGATTCATGGCGTCAGTTCCCTCCAGCCGTACTTGAGACATTAGTCGAGTCCATGCCACGTCGTTTTGGGACACTTCTGCGTGCTCGTGGGGGTTCTACACGATATTAGGTAGGTGTGCCAATTTCTTTGGCTCTTCAGTGTAGTGTTCATTAGCTCAACACTGCTACAGATGGACTACTGACGTGTCGCCCAAGAGAAAATCTCAGGTGTGCTGCCAGCTGCAGAGTTTCAATACTGGCTTTGAGAATAGTTCTGAGCAAGCCGCGGAGTTAGTGTGTTGGACATTTAAAGTTGCGTAGTTCTTGTGTCGAGCAGGTTAAAGTTGCGGAGTTGATGTGTTGGGCGGGTTAAAGTTGCAAAGCGCATGTGAACGAGGACGGAGGGTAGGAGAGATGCGGTAAGGGCTGTGAATGGCGGGGAGGGGGGGGGGGGGGGAGGGCGAGGGTGACGGCAGAGGATCAGTTCGCTGAACCCGCAGGCGTGCGTCAGGAAACACGAGACCTGTCGCGGTCGCGTCGTATCGCATCTGCGGTCAGGCTGTTGCGCCAAGTTGCTTCTTTATAACGGCTTGTCTGCCAGTTTAGCCGCAGCTGGGTAGCGGCATACTGTCGTCTCAGCTTCCCAGACTTCAAGAAATGTAAAGCAGGAAGGGTCACATGACGAAGGCAAAACTGATATATTGATTGCCTCCAATGGGAATTAACGTCTTGGGAATGCTTACACATTTTTGCAAGGCATTATCACATATTATCAGCTTCTTAAAGAGATTAAATAACACCAAACTAAAAATAAATGTTATTTTAGTGTAGTAATGTAATACAAAGCTGTTAGCACACTATGTAGAACATATTCTAGAATGTTGTATCATTACCGTTACTTATTGAGATAAAATAAGTTGACAAACGTCTTCTTGTGTAAACATTTTAAAAAGTAACATTACGATGAAGTATGACACTTTGCATAACTCTTTCTTACTAAAGAAAGACAAAGGAAAACCATACATTCGTCAGGCTTTAACTACCCACTTACGAGAGTTTTCGCCGAACATTCGATTCTTTTATCAATTTTGAATTCCGCGATCTTGATTGAAAATGAGGTCAAACATCAATCGATTTATTGAAGATTATCCATGTGGCTATTTGTCTGTGTCCCATAAAATGTAATTAAAGAAAGTCACACTCGAAAAATTGGCTAGAAATGTTGAATCCTGTCTAGTCCTCGGATATGGGGTGTCTAGGAAACCTGCTTTCTCGTATCGCTAGACAACATTCAAACAAACCGCATTAATGAATTTTATTACGAAATGAACTATGACAATGCTTAACTTGGTATTAACACAAATGTGTCGCAAGCAAAGGGCAAGAGACAAAATAGACAATGTTCTTCAGTTTCTACAATTCCTAAGTCGCTGGTGTTGAAGTGCCTGCTGTATAAGTGGGCCGCGGCCATTCGACGCGGCGCTTACGTCTTCGTCGCATAGAGGCGTCGCATAGAGGCGTTCGATACAGTTCCCCACAGTCGTTTAATGAACAAAGTAAGAGCATATGGACTATCAGACCAATTGTGCGATTGGATTGAAGAGTTCCTAGATAACAGAACGCAGCATGTCATTCTCAATGGAGGGAAGTCTTCCGAAGTAAGAGTTATTTCAGGTGTGCCGCAGGGGAGTGTCGTAGGGCCGTTGCTATTCACAATATACATAAATGACCTTGTGCATGACATCGGAAGTTCACTGAGGCTTTTTACAGATGATGCTGTGGTGTACCGAGAGGTTGTAACAATGGAAAATTGTACTGAAATGCAGGAGGATCTGCAGCGAATTGACGCATGGTGCAGGGAACGGCAATTGAATCTTAATGTAGACAAGTGTAATGTGCTGCGAATACATAGAAAGATAGATCCCTTATCATTTAGCTACAAAATAGCAGGTCAGCAACTGGAAGCAGTTAATTCCATAAATTATCTGGGAGTAGGAATTAGGAGTGATTTGAAATGGAATGACCATATAAAATTAATCGTCGGTAAAGCAGATGCCAGACTGAGACTCATTGGAAGAATCCTAAGCGAGTGCAGTCTGAAAACAAAGGAAAGAGGTTACAGTACATTTGTTCGCCCACTGCTCGAATACTGCTCACCTGTGTGGGTTCCTTACCAGATAGGGTCGATAGTGAAGATCCATCGGAGAGCAGCGCGCCTCGTCGCAGGATCATTTAGTAAATGCGAAAGCGTTACGGAGATGATAGATAAACTTCAGTGGTAGACTCTGCAGGAGAGACGCACAGTAGCTCGGTACGGGCTTTTGTTGAAGTTTCGAGAACATACCTTCACCGTGGAGTCAAGCAGTATATTGCTCCCTCTTACGTATTTCTCGCGAAGAGACCATGATGATCAAATCAGAGAGATTAGAGCCCACACATAGGCATAACGACATCCCTTCTTTCCACGAACAATACGAGACTGGAATAGAAGGGAGAACCGATACAGGTACTCAGGGTACCCTCCGCCACACACCGTCAGGTGGCTTGCAGAGTATGGATGTAGATGTCGATGTAGATGAGGCCGCTGCCATCGCGTTGTCGTCCTGGGGAGGGGTCGGTCAGCGTGCAATTGGCTGACGTCTTCTTCATAGCCCTGTCCGCTCTGTCGTTCCCGACTGGCGTGTCGCCGCTTGATTTTAGGCCGTAACAAGAAGGAATGAGAGGATCCCTGCAGATAATAACAATAATAATAAACGTAACAGGTCCTTTTAACTGTGAACGCAAAAATAAACCATCGAGTAGCATCTAACATTGAAATTCTCAATTGTTTTTCTTATGAGTAGCGGTTTACAATCGCCGGGGACAGCAGTGTGACATCGACACGAACCCTCGCTTGGGGTTGTTTCCGTCAAATCCCTATCCACGTCTGTACTACACTAGAGTCCAAATGTGAGGACTGCAAAGCAGTTTATATAGGGCAGACAAGCAGAAACTTTAATACCAGATACACAGAACACCGAAGAGCTTTAAAAAGTAACATCTGTCATTCCACATTTGCTAAACACCTCGTGGACAAGAAACATAGCCCAACAAACATCAATACTGTTTTAAAAATTCTCAAATGCAGCAACAGCCCGCCACAAAACTAATAATTGAAGAAAATTTTCAGATACAAAAAGCCATAGCGGAAGGCAAACAAGTTATAAATGAATAAACAGCCCTCTGCAAAGGGACTCTGTTCTGTGCCCTCAAATAATTGTTAGACAAGACCAACCTATAAAGCTCTCATTCCCCCCCTCCCCACCACCCTAAAACCTACTGCCACTCTCTCTCTCTCTCTCTCTCTCTCTCTCTCTCTCTCTCTCTCTCACTCTCTCTCTCTGTCTCTCTCCCCCTCCCCTTTTCACACACACACACACACACACACACAAAAAGTCCTAAAACCTACTGTCACACTCACTCACTGTCTCTCTCTCTCTCTCTCTCTCTCTCTCTCTCTCTCTCTCTCTCTCTCTCTCTCTGCCTCCCTCCCTTTCCATCCCCCCCCCCCCCCCCTCAGACACACACACACACACACACACACACACACACACTAATTCACAGACAACTCTGTAAGATTCAGAACAACCGCCAGGAAAACCGTCAACTGTTCCACATTCAGCCATCTTGTTTCTACACCTACAACTGTTCCACTGCACGCCATGTTTGTTTTTGCAGCTGGTAAACAGTGACAGTGGCAACTCAATATATAGTGTTTGACAGTGATGAAGATGAGGAAAAAGAAAATGTAAGTGAAACATTATGTAACACACACACACACACACACACACACACACACACACACACACACACACACACACACATAGAATTAATTAATCTCAGGCATAGAAATAACAATTTTCAAATCGTAACTTTGGCTTAAACAATTTATCTACTTTAAGGTGAAAGTGGTTAGAAATGACAAACTGTGGAACAAAATAGTCACTGTAGAAATAGAACACATCAGAAAAACCACACATGTGGTAAAAAAGGTTTGAATTCATAAATTATGTGTTTTTTCAAATATCTGTAATTACGACTTAAAAACTAATAGTTACATGTATACAAACAGTAAAGAACATTCTTTATCTTTAACAGATGAAAAATAAAATACCATTGAAGATGCAGCAACTGCAGGGAAACATGTTTGGGTTAAAAAACAAAACTGTGTTTTGCTAAAGCCAGACCCTATCCAAAAACATATGTATGGCGATAGCAACTTTGGTGTGATACATCAGCCAAGTAACATACCTGGATGGAACTTGGAGTGTACATAGAAAGGACTGTTATAGTATAGCACAGAAGGTAACTACATCTACATCTACATACATACTCCGCAATCCACCATACGGTGCGTGGCAGAGGGTACCTCGTACCACAACTAGCATCTTATCTCCCTGTTCCACTCCCAAACAGAACGAGGGAAAAATGACTGCCTATATGCCTAATCTCTCTTATCTTTGTGATCTTTCCGCGAAATATAAGTTGGCGGCAGTAAAATTTGTACTGCAGCCAGCCTCGAATGCTCTAAACTACCTCAGTAGCGATTCACGAAAAGAACGCCTCCTTTCTTCCAGAGACTCCCAACCGAGTTCCTGAAGCATTTCCGTAACACTCGCGTGTTGATCAAACCTACCAGTAACAAATCTAGCAGTCTGCCTCTGAATTGCTTCTATGTCCTCCCTCAATCCGACCTGATAGGGTTCCCAAACGCTCGAGCAGTACTCAAGAATAGATCGTATTAATGTTTTATAAGCGGTCTCCTTTACAGATGAACCACAACTTCCCAAAATTCTACCAATGAACCGAAGACGACTATCCGCCTTCCCCACAACTGCCATTACATGCTTGTCCCACTTCACATCGCTGTGCAGTGTTACGTCAAAATATTTAATCGACGTGACTGTGTCAAGCGCTACACTACTAATGGAGTATTCAAATATTACAGGATTCTTTTTCCTATTCATCTGCATTAATTTAGATTTATCTATATTTAGAATTAGCTTCCATTCTTTACACCAATCACAAATTCTGTCCAAATCATCTTGTATCCTCCTAAAGTCACTCAACGACGACACCTTCCCGTACACCACAGCATCATCAGCAAACAGCCGCACATTGCTATCCACCCTATCCAAAAGATCATTTATGTAGATAGAAAACAACAGGGGCCCTACCACACTTCCCTGGGGCACTCCTCCGGCCGCTGGTGGCTGAGCGGTTCTAGGCGCTTCAGTCTGGAACCGCGAGACCACCATTACGGCCGCAGGTTTGAATCCTGCCTAGGGCATGGATGTGTGTGATGTCCGTAGGTTAGTTAGGTTTAAGTAGTTCTAAGTTCTAGGGGACTGATGACCTGAGATGTTAAGTGCCATAGTGCTGAGAGCCATTTGAACCCATTTTGGTGCACTCCAGATGATACCCTCACCTCCGATGAACACTCACCATCGAGGACAACTTACTGGGTTCTATCACTTAAGAAGTCTTCAAGCCACTCACATATTTGGGAACCAATCCCATATGCTCGTACCTTAGTTAGAAGTCAGTACTGGGGCACCGAGTCAAACGGTTTCCGGAAGTCAAGGAATGTGGCATCCGTCTGATACCCTTCCTCCACGGTTCGCAAGATATCATGTGAAAAAAGGGCGAGTTGCGTTTCGCAGGAGGGATGCTTTCTAAAGCCGTGCTGATGCAAGGACAGCAACTTCTCTGTCTGAAGGAAATTCATTACATTCGAACTGAGAATATGTTCGAGAATCCTACAACAAACCGATGTTAAGGATATTGATCTGTAATTTTTGAGGATCCGTCCTTCTACCCTTCTTATATACAGGCGTCACCTGAACAAAAAAAAAAAAAAAAAAAAAACCGCAATGAGACGAACAGACACTACACTTTTATTCAACGACAATGATCACGCTAAACTCACTGCGATTTACGATGGTCCCCCGAACATTACAGCGATGGGGACATGGTTCTTAGACGGCAGAGCACGCTCCCATGCAGGTGACGAGGCTGGTGAGGGGTTCTTGTGGGAGGGCGCTCCATTCGTCCTCCAGCGCGGCTGACAACTTCCGGACACCCTGCAATACTTCCCCCTGACGCACCCCACACGTGCTCGATGGGCTTTAAGTCGTGTGAACAGAAAGGCCAGCCCATTCGCTGAGTATCACCTCGTTACAAGAGCTCATACAACTGCGCACTTCGTTGCGGTCGCACATCTTCATTCATAAAAATGAAGTGAGGCGGAATGCTCCCCCGAAAATAGGCAGATGGGAAAGGAGTACGATGTGACAACAGCGTCGACCGCTGAGTGTACCGTGCTGAAAGATTTCAGTTCAGTACGCCCACGCCATTGCACCTGAACCACGACAGTGACCATGATCGACAATGGTGGACGTCTCCTCGTACAGCGAGAGGTGGGAACACGCGGTAACATTGTCGAACATGATTGAACTATACTGTAACAGTTCTTTCTATTTACGTTCCAAGTTTCAGTGACCGATGCTACTTTCCAGCAACACGTCATGCGAAACTTATTTTAGTCATTAACTTTACCACAATTCTTCATACCTAATATATACAGGGTGGTCCATTGATAGTGTCCGGGCCAAATATCTCACGAATTAAGCATCAAACGAAAAAACTACAAAGTACGGAACTCGTCTAGCTTGAAGGTGGAAACCAGATGGTTGGCCCGCTAGATTGCGCTGCCATAGGTCAAACGGATGTCAACTGCGTGTTTTTAAATAGGAACCCCCATTTTTTATTACATATTCGTGTAGTACGTAAAGAAATATGAATGTTTTAGTAGGACCACTTTTTTCGCTTTGTGACAGGTGTCGCTATAATAATCACCAACATATGGCTCACAATCTTAGACGAACAGTTGGTAACAGGTAGGTTTTTTAAATTAAAATACAGGACGTAGGTATGTTTGAACATTTTATTTCGGTTGCTCCAATGTGATACATATACCTTTGTGAACTTATCATTTCTGATAACGTATGCTGTTACAGCATGATTACGCTTTTTTCCTTTGACGCAGATTTCGCGAGATATTTGGCCCGGTCACGATCAATGGATCACCCTGTATATACTAAAACTCTAAAATAACGGACGTTTCACCCGTGTTGCAGCACCCTTCCACAGGGCTCTGACTAATTAGCTAGTGGGCGGGTGATGCAATACATTGCCTTTCTAATGGTAATATAACATCATCGACATCACATTTCTTATAATTCCTGACAAGTATGACGCCAGTGATCTCGTATTACCATTAGAAATGCAAAGTATTGAAGCACCCCGCTCGTGTTGCAAGTTTCCAATGGAAAACACTCTTATCCCCGAACAATGTCATGGTGCTTCAGACGTTATCCAGTAGAACACTAGATCATTTAGGTATGGGAATACCAACATCCCAGTAACACTCCCTTGGGGTATTACCGAAGCTGCTTTTACATCTTGCTTCATTGTGAACCAACACATCGCATGCAACAATGGTTCAGAATCAGTAGACGACAGTCGGAATAAAACCCGAAAGCTCGTGGCGCTGTCCAGTCGTAATTTTGTTCGATCTTTCCAACGCGAGCATCGAATCTTTGTTTTCGCATTCTTTCATTCAAAACTAGCTGAGTTCCCGGCGTTGCCCACTTATGTATTTGTTCCACTCCTCTATTAATCCGTCTCCTTCTTACCTCCTCTCTGACCATCTCCTCCTTCCAATCCTCTATCTGTCCATCTACTCCACTGTCACTCTCATTCCATCTCCTCCTGCCCCCTTCTCTCTCTGTTCATCTACTCCAACTCTTCTCTCTGTCCATCTACTACAACTCCTCTTTCTGTCCATGTGCCATCTGCCCCTCCCTCCTCTGTCCATCCGCCACTTCTCCCTCTGTCCTTCTGCTCCTCTTTCCTTTCTCTGTCCATCTCCTATACTTCACTCTCTCTGTGTACCTCCTCCTCTTCCCTTTTTCCATTCATGTCATCCTCTCCCCTCTCTGTCTATCTCCTCTGCTTTCCTTTCTCTGCCTGCTTTCTTCTCTCCCTCTCTCTGTTCACCTACTCCTTCTGTCTCTATCTACCTATCTCCTCCTCTCCACCCCATCCCTCTCCTTCTCTGTCTCCTCCCTCCTCCCGTGTTCATCCCCTTCTTCCCCACCTCTGTCTGTTCATCTCCTCCTCCCCCTTCTCTTTCCAGCCCGCATCTCGTGGTCGTGCAGTAGCATTCTCGCTTCCCACGCCCAGGTTCCCGGGTTCGATTCCCGGTGGGGTCAGGGATTTTCTCTGTTTCATGATGGCTGGGTGTTGTGTGATGTCCTTAGGTTAGTTAGGTTTAAGTAGTTCTAAGTTCTAGGGGACTGATGACCATAGATGTTAAGTCCCTTAGTGCTCAGAGTCATTTTTTTCTCTTTCCATATTATCATGCTCATCCCATTACAAGATTGCTTTTTTCTTATCTTCACAGTATTTCAACAAACAATCCTGTCAGAGGAACAAGCTGAGCATTATACCAGAGGCTGTAAATACCGCTACAGTTGTAAAGTTCGACCAGTTGCGGGCACTTATACGCCCATATTCAGGCGTCGTAACTTCGTGCTGTAACTTCGGGGTGAGAAGACAATTATGTAGAGATACATTTTAGTGCTCTCAGGGAGGGAGGGACACAAGAAGCTAGCCATCCTATAAGGCCAGCATTCAGACCGTTCTCAACTTCGGTGTGGATGCAATTGAATCCCACTTATTATAATCTTTTTTTAACCACAGCCTTGTACACAGTCAGTTTCCAGTACCAGTTCTTTACACGACCCTATCGTTCGCAGGGTACGCTTCAAAATTCACCGCCGAGAGATGTGGTTTGACGAACGTAAGCCACTTAAACTGTCCACAGGAAATACTAGTATCTGAGTGCAGGGAAGTGACTTTAATGCAGTGTGTTTGCTACAGACAATTTCTTTGCCTTCAAAAAAAAAAAAAAAGGAAAGAAAAAGAAGAGAAAATGACCTAACGACAGCACACCCACACGTGCCCGAGGCAGGATTCGAACCTGCGACCGTAGCGGTCGTTCGGTTCCAGACTGTAGCGCCTAGAACCGCTCGGCCAGACCGGCCGCCTTTCTTTGCCTTCACTGCTTTTCATGAATACCATTCGACTCATTGAGAGCTTACCATGAAAGGAAGAAAATGTTCTAGTCATCAAAAAGCAGAGAGAGAGAGAGAGAGAGAGAGAGATTTCTGTAATAACTGCGTAACACTTGGTCAGTATTTTTATCTTCACAATCCCTGAAAAAGAATAAAATATTTTGTGAAAAATAAAGGCAATATTGACATAAAAAGCGTGTCGTGAAAAATTCGTAGGAAAGAAGACTGTTCACTTTTTTTTCCTCGTTCGCAATAAAAATTTTTCTCTGACAAACAACAATAGTGAAATTTCGTGACTGCTTTCATTCTGTTGCCAAACCATAAAAAAATATTGCTAAATAAAGCCTTTCGAAGCAACGTGCAATGAGAAAAGCTTTTGCGGTATAAGGCGGAGGGGGCACTCTTGAACAAAAGAGAAGTGTGCTAGTATCAAACATTGGGGTTAGCTTGAGGAACAAATTTCTGAGAATGTATGGCCTTGAAGCACGGTATTGTATAGGCTTGAAGTAAACCACGGACTGCGGGGGAACTGAGAAGAAGACAATCAAAGCGTTTGACGTGAGGTGCTACAGGAGAATGTTGAAAATTACCTGCACTGATAAGAAATGAGGAAGTTCTCCTCATAATCGATGAGGACAGAAGTATGTGGAAAATTGACAAGGGGAAGGGACAGGTAAACAGGTCAGGAAATAACTTGCATGGTACGGCAATAGAGGGAGCTATAGAGGATAAAAACTGTAGGGGAAGACAGAGATTGGGAGAGATGAAACAAATAATTGAGGATGTTAAGTGCTACCCTCTTCTACTGTACCATGTTACTTCCTGACCTGTTAACCTGTCCTTCTTCTTACCAGTATTTTCCACATATTTCTGTCCTCATCGATTCTGCGGAAAACCTCCTCATTTCTTATCAGTTCAGCTAATTTTTAGTATTCAACACCTAATGGAGACTGCAAGAACAGAAAACATGCCGCTTGCTTCAGCAGCCAAACCATTCAGTGTCTCAATAAACACACTTAAAAGAAGAGTTGTTTAAAAATCCGTGATGCTGCTGAAGATAAGAAGATTCTTGGGAACTTCAGATGTGGATTGAACCGAGATGCAAGAGGAAGAACTCCTTAACAATATTTTTGGTGCGCAATGAAGACATTGTGACTCATCAGTAACTGATTAACGCCACTTGGAACTAGGGAATAATCTGGCACAACAAAGAGTAACGGTTGTAGGCAAGGAATGGGTGACACAGTTGAGGAAGTCACTCACAAACACAAGCCTTACAAAATCAGATTTCACTTCGTATAAATCTTATTTTTCCTTTAACTACCTCTAACCATTTTGTCCTACCTATCGGGCAGCGTTTCACTTAAGCTCAATTTTCCACTATAAAAGGAAGAAAGTTTTATAGGTACGAAATACATATAGTTTATACAGAAACACTTCATATGCTTATCTATGACGATGTCGGAGAAAAACAGCGTTTTCCTTAGGTTGGCTATCGTTCCCAGATTTCCTCTTACTATCGGGTTCTTCGTTTTCGTTTTACTTTTATTCACGTCTGAAGAGACAAGCCGATCATTAGCTCAAGTGAAAATTTTGTCCAACTGCTGACATCAGCATTGTCTTCTGGAACAGTCTCGTATACGGTGACGCTGATCCTGTCTGATAAACCATTAACGCCTTCTATACTCTGTTCATCATAAGAATAAACCTGATGTAAACATTACGCCATGTATTCTTCCGAGTTTTACCCTTTGTTACACGCACATATACAGAGCGATAATGCGGGACAACCGCTTTACCAGCGTATTAAACTTGGGGCAGTACTGCCTAGCCAGCGGTCCAAGTACCATGTAATGACGTGAGCATTTGCAGTTCAGACGTAAAAAGAGACGAGCAGGGGAAAACTGTAGCTTAGAATGTCATTTAATTTTTAAAAGCCGGATGAAATAATATTCGACAAATCTCCAGCACTACCGTGCGCTTCTCAGGTGACGAGACGGAAAGCATAAAATGCTATCGTTATCACCTGACATTACAAACAAGAGTGATGAAAATTTCTCAGTGAAACACAGGGTAATTGTTCTGAATGAGCTATGTGTGGTGCAGAAGCATACTGCAGGAATTTCACCGCACTGTTGAATACTGAAGCCACTGAAGGTACTAATTACAGTCAATCGTTTAGTATTCTCTTAGATCCTTCTTTATCCGAATCGGAAAAATACATTCCAGTTTTTGCAGTGTCACCTGCTACGTTAATAACGAGGCATCAACAACAGAATCCACGAAGCCAACAAGGCGCCGCATTTTCTCTTCTTTTATGACGATCCGTTCTATATCCGGCCAGCGTTCGGCAGTGACGAGAAAAACCTGCGTGCTTTAGTTCCAGTACGTCTGGCAGCTTAACTAACAGTCTCGTTTCTTCATGGCCCAAATCCCGTAACTTGGCTCCAGATGATTTCTGTTGGGTTCATATTGTAATGGTGCAATGGCAAATGCAAAAATGCAGCATTTGCATGGTGTGCTCGATGCTGTGAAAATGATTGTTTTTCATGTACCTAGAAAAATGGTTCAGATGGCTCTGAGCTCTATGGGACTTAACATCTGAGGTCATCAGTCCCCTAGAAGTTAGAACTACTTAAACCTAACTAACCTAAGGACCACACACACATCCATGACCGAGGCAGGATTCGAACCTGCGACCTAGCGGCCGCGCGGTTCCAGACTGACGCGCCTAGAACCGCTCGGCCACACCGGCTCGCATGTTCCTACGACACTTATCTACATATGTGATATGAAACGACGGACATAGTCCAAATAAAATCCGGTTTTTCATTTTTGCCTTAAAAAATTAAACGGTAATGTTTTCTTAATTTAAGCAACTTTTATTAACAGTATTTCATAAAATATCGAGAACTGAGAGTTTATATTTGTAATGAAAACAGGAATATCGCGCGCAGAAACAAGAAGACGTGCATTACTCACAAAAAGTGATGATGACTTTTACACTTACGAACCGAACACTGAATTTCATTTCCAGTCATTTACACGTCTTACTTGTATTTGTTTCTCAACGGAATGTAATACAGTCCTCCGAAAACTTCAAGCCGAGTACCTCTGTAAATTTATGAAAAACATTAGGAACAGCATTTTTCTCGGCACGTTTTAACCGTGTTCTACACGCTTGTTTCACTACGGAAGAGTAAACAGACTCAGCCATTTTCATACAGCGCGACAATCAGAGGACAACAGTGCAGAGGCCGTGACTGTCACGATTTTTGAAATAAAAACTACATAGCTAAAGCGTTGATGGCTGTTAACACATTTGAATTTCTTGAAGTTTCATTTAACGTAACTCAGTAATGATATACACTACTGGCCATTAAAATTGCTGCACCAAGCAGAAATACAGATGATAAACGGGTATTCATTGGACAAATATAATATACTAGAACTATCATGTCATTACAATTTCACGCAATTTGGATGCATAGATCCTGATAAATCAGTACCCAGAACAACCGCCTTTGGCCGTAATAACGGCCTTGGTACGCCTGGGCATTGAGTCAAACAGAGCTTGGATGGCGTGTATAGGTACAGCTGCCCATGCAGCGTCAACACGAGTAGTGACTGGCAACTGTGACGAGCCAGTTGCTCGGCCACCATTAACCAGACGTTTTCAATTGATGAGAGATCTGGAGAATGTGCTGGCCAAGGCAGCAGTCCAACATTTTCTGTATCCAGAAAGGCCCGTACAGGACCTGCAGAATACAGTCGTGCATTATCCTGCTGAAATGTACGGTTTGGCAGGAATCGAATGAAGGGTAGAGCCACGGTTCGTAACACATCTGAAATGTAACGTCCACTGTTCAAAGTGCCGTCAATGCGAACAAGAGGAGACCGAGACGTGTAACCAATGGCGCCCCATACCATCACGCCGGGTGATACGCCAGTATGTCGAGGACGAATACACTTTTCCATTGTGCGTTCACCGGATGAGACCATCATGATGCTGTAAACAGAACCTGGATTAATACGAGAAAACGACGTTTTGCCATTGGTGCACCCAGGTCCGTCGTTGAGTACACCATCGCAGGCGCTCCTGTCTGTGATACAGCGTCAAGGGTAAACGCAGCCATGGTCTCCGAGCTGACAGTCCACGCTGCTGCAAACGTCGTCGAACTGTTCGTATAGCTGGTTGTTGTCTTGCAAACGTCCCCATCAGTTGACTCAGGGATCGAGGCGTGGCTGCACGATCCGTTACAGCCATGCAGATAAGATGCCTGTCATCAAGTGATACGAGGCCGTTAGGATCCAGCACGGCGTTCCGTATTACCCTCCTGAACCCACCGATTTCATATTCTGATAACTGTCATTGGATCTCGACCAACGCGAGCAGCAATGTCGCGATACGATAAACCGCAATCGCGATAGGCTAGAATCCGACGTTTATCAATGTTCCCCCTTACACGAGGCATCACAACAACGTTTCACCAGGAACGCCAGCCAACTGCTGTTTGTGTATGAGAAATCGGTTGGAAACTATCCTCATGTCGGCACGTTCTAGGTGTCGCCACCGGCGCCAACCTTGTGTGAATGCTCTGAAAAGCTAATCGTTTGCATATCACTGCATCTTCTTCCTGTCGGTTAAATTTCGCGTCTGTATCACGTCATCTTTGTGGTGTTGCAATTTTAATGGCCAGTAGTGTAATACAGTCCTCCGAAAACTTCAAGCCGACTACCTCTGTTCATTCATGAAAAACATGAAGAACAACGTATTTCTCGGAACTTTTTAACCGTGTTCCACACGCGTGTTTCACTACGGAACAGTAAACAGACTCAGCCATTTTCATACTGTGTATGAACAGCGCGACAGTCGGAGCACAACAGTGCAGAGGCTGTCTCTGTCATAATTTTTTAAATAAAAACTACATAGCTAAAGCGTTGATGGCTGTTAACACATTTGAATGTCTTGAAGTTTCATTTAACGTAACTCAGTAATAATATATCTAGTATATAAGTAGGAGCTACTTCCAAGAGCGTGACAACACCAGTGTACGGCTTCTGACCAATCGTCGCGTTTGTGTTTGTTTACAGCAGGCTTATTCTTATGATGACCGGAGTATACTGTGCGGGAGGCTGTTGTTTGTCGTGACGCCTGCCTAGCCGACCGGAGTGGTCGTGCGGTTCTAGACGCTACAGTCTGGAACAGAGCGACCGCTACGGTCGCAGGTTCGAATCCTGCCTCGGGCATGGATGTGTGTGACGTCCTTAGGTTAGTTAGGTTTAATTAGTTCAAAATTCTAGGCGCCTGATGACCTCGAAGTTAAGTCACATAGTGCTCAGAGCCATTTGAACCATTTGAACCCCTGCCTACAGAGGCACGATGCAGGTGCGGGCCTCTCTGCAGCCACCACCCAGCATCTGCCACGCTGCTGACTCAGCCCTGCTGCCTTTTGAGAGATTTCCGCACAAACGACAGCTGTGTCGGTCTGTTCCCCCAGGTGCAGAACTCTCCGGACACCTGCAGACAATATACAGCCGCCTGAGCGCCGCACGCTGCGTACCCATTAGCAGGAAACGCTTCGCTAGGCCCACAAGAGGTTTCCCGTTTCCTTTGTTCGACGAACAGCTCCGAACAGCAGTCCCAGACAGTGCGGCAGTCAACAGTTTCATCTGTAAAGTGAGGTCGGATGCAGACGACGGTGGCAGATGTCAGATCAGCAGTCTTCATAGCGACTGTGTTGTTCCGCTGCTTGCCGAACAGTTTCGTGCAGGCCAAGTAGACGGATGCATTACCGCTGTATCTGAGCATGTCTCGAAGGGATGGAGTAGTTTAAGGCACTGCCCGCGAGCGTTATCATCGAAAGATATTTCAGTATTTCGGAAATCATTGCCTTCCTAGTCGAGGTAAAAGTAATTGTACAGGGTGAAGGCGGGTTCGCCAGGTGGGGGAGAACAGCGGAAATGGATCCCTGAAAGAATTCTTCTTTCTTCTTTAGTGTATCTGTCGTGTGGCACGTTCCAACTGGGGACTCTCCATCGTGCCCTGTTCTAAACTACTTCTGTCTTCAGTTTGTAAGTTCGCCCTCTTCTAATGCCGTCGATCGTTCCAGTTCTCTTGCTACCTCTTCCTCCCATTCCTTCCACTTTTTCCTCCATAATTGTTTGTTGCAGACTACCGCTACGCAGTACATGTCCCAGCTGAGATGTTTTCTTCTTTCTGATCACTTCTAATAATCTTCTTTCTTCCTCTATTTTCCTTATTGCTTCTTCAATCTTAAGTCTGTCAGTCCATTTCGCATTAAACATCCTTCTCCACAGCCACACTTTAAAACTTTTTGAATATCTTTCCTCATTGTTTTTAACTGACCTTGATTAACTGCTGTATAACACTACACACCAGACATAATTTTTGGCAAATCTTTTCCTCAGTTCTATTGTAATTCTCCAGTTAGTAATTGTTTGAGCTTTTCGAACACTCTCTTTCCCATAGATATCCTCCTCCTTAGTTCTTCTGTGCAGTTTCCTTTGCAAGTCATGAAGCTTCCCAAGTATAGAAAGGGTTTTACTTGTTCTACCTTTTTTCCGTCTACGAAGATGTTAACTGGAGCGTCTTTCCTCCTTATTCGCCGGCCGCTGTGGCCGAGCGGTTCTAAGCGCTTCAGCCCGGAACCGCGCTGCTGCTACGGTCGAATCCTGACTCGGGCATGGATGTGTGTGATGTCCTTAGGTTAGTTAGGTTTAAGTAGTTCTAAGTCTAGGGGACTGATGACCTCAGATGATAAGTCCCATAGCGCTTAGAGCCAGTTGAAACTCCTTATTCTCATCGGTTTTGTATTTTCTATAATTATGTTCATTCCATACTTCTTCCCCGTTCCTGTAACGGTCTTCAACATCTTCTCTACCTCCTCTTCTGATTCCGCCAGCATCGCTTGATCATCTGCATGTGTTACAGTCTTCATCTCGTCTCCTCCAATTACTGTGCCTCATGCGCCCTCTGCGGTGTCCTTATCCAACTGTTCTTCTTCACAAATGGTGAACAGTTTCGCTAACAGTCAGCATCCTCGCATTAAATTCTTGCCAGTGCAGATCTTTTCCGTCTCTTCATTATCTGCTCTGTCACATTTTGCTTTGTGTGCATCACCTCTACCAGCCACCTATCTTTCCAGTACGTACCAACATCCTTTAAAGTTCTTTGCAGTATACTCGAGTTGACTCGTCCGCAGCTCGTGATCTAGTGGCTAGCGTTGATGCCTCTGGATCACTGGATCCCGGGTTCGATTCCCGGCCGGGTTGGGGAGTTTCTCTGCCCGGGGACTGGGTGTTTGTGTTTTCGTCATCATTCGTGAACGTGGCGAGACTGAACTGTATAAAGACTGGGAATTTGTACGGACGCTGATAACCGCGCACTTGAGCGCTCCACGAACCAAACCTCATCATCATCTGCTTGTCTCTGTCGATGGGCTTATTCCAGTCGATTAAAGAAACCTACACCTCCTTGCGCATTACTCTCATTCTTTTTCTACTCATCCTCAGACAAACTATACCATCGCTTGTCCCCTTACCTTCTCTGGATACGGACTGGTCTTATCCAGTACGTTTCTCAGTTTTATTTTCAGTTCTTCTTAGTATGACTCTTCTTACAGCATTTATGACATGAATGATAAAGCTTATTGTCTTTGCATTCCTTAGCGTTGCTATGAGAGGATAACGAGCAAAAATGGTCATATGTACATGTGGCCAGAAAGGTGTCTAATTTACAGACGCACCTCCCAACCGGAGGCGTAGGCATTTCACCTTTAACCTGCCAATACTTGCCCGTTAGCCGGACAGGCAAGCTGCCGCATGTTATCTGCAATACGGGCAGTCTGCTTTAACCCGATCCAAGCCAGGCTATCCCCAGCCCTAACAGGCTAAAGGAATCTTGCTTGCCTGCTCGCTTCCGCTGTAGTGTTATGAGTAAATTTCGGAAGCTGATGAGAAGTCTTTCTTTTACCTAAGTATCACAAAACTCAGTGAAATATATGTTCATTTTGGGTCCTTGTAGGCAAGAAAATAGAGAATTTTACGTGCTCTTTTTTACTTTTTGTCATCTTTCGAGAGTATTTATTTATTTCGACATGAACAGTATTCTGTGCAGCGTCTTTCGACTATTCCCGATTCGAACCATCATCAGGTCACGTCTAAAAATGTTTTTTGTAGTAAACAGAACCACATCTGAAAATCGAGATTCTTTGCACCTAAGAACCTGAAGATATCTACTATACTGCACTGCCAACCAAAGTAACGTTTTGGAATTCTACTTTCTGTAACCTTTGTGTGTTCTATCCAAATATGACACCAGTTGAATCAATTGTAATTAGTTTTTCCACGATCTGCACTGCGGGTTCGGCGTCCAAAATGTTCATCGAAACTCTCGAAATACATTTTATTAGGGACGATGTTCCCTTTTCATCTACATCTACATCTACGTTATTACTCTGCTCTTCACAATAAAGTGCCTGGCAGAGGATTCAGTGAACCACTTTCAAGCTCTCTCTCTACCGTTCCACTCCCGAACGGCGCGCAGGAGAAACGAGCACTTAAATTTTTCTGTGTGAGACCTGATTTCTCCTATTTTATCGTGATGATTTCTCCCTATGTAGGTGGGTGGCAACAGAGTGTTTTCGCAATCGGAGGAGAAAATTAGTTGTTCAAATATCATGAGAAGATCCCGGCGCAACGAAAAACGCCTTCGTTTTAATGATTGCCATTCCAATTCACGTATCATGTCTGTGGAACTATGTCCCCTATTTCGTGATAATACAAAACGAGCCGCCCTTCTTCGAACTTTTTCGACGTTATCCGTCAGTCCCACCTGATTCAGATCCCACACCGAGCAGGAGTACTCCAGAATAGGGCGGAAAAGCGTGATGTAAGCGGTCTCTTTAGTAGACCTGTTCCACCTTCTAAGTGTTCTGCTAATGAATCGCAGTCTTTGGTTTGCTCTACCCATTATATTATCTGTGTGATCGTTACAATTTAGGTTATTTGTAATTGTAATCCCTAAGTATTTAGTTGAATATACAGCCTTCAGCCTTGTGTGACTAATCGTGCAATCAAAACTGAGCGAATTTTTTTTTTTTAGTACTCATGTGAATAACTTCACACTTTTCCTTATTCAGTGTCAATTGCCACTTTTCGCACCACACAGATGTCTTGTCTAAGTCATTTTGCAATTCGTTTTAGTCATCTGATGACTTTACAAGACCGTAAGCGACGGCATCATCTGCAAACAATCTAAGACGGCTACTTAGATTGCCTCCGATGTAGTTAATATAGATCAGGAACAGTAGAGGGCGTATAACACTTCCTTGGAGAACATCAGATATTATTTCTGTTTTATTCCATGACTTTCCGTTTATTACTACGAACTGTGACCTTTCTGACAGGAAACTGAGGCGATATTCCATAGGCACGCAGATTGGTTAGAAGACGCTTGTGAGGAACGGTGTCGATAGTCTTCTGGAAATATAAAAATATAGAATCAATTTTACATCCCCTTGTCGATTGCACTCATTACTTCATGAGTATAAAGAGCTAGTTGTGTTTCACAAGAACGATGTTTTCTGAATCAGTGCTGACTACGTGTCAGTAAATAGTTTTCTCCGAGGTAATACATAATTTTCGAACATAGTAAATGTTCCATAACCCTACTGGAATCGACGTTAGTGATATGGACCTGTAACTCAGCGCATTACTCCTATTTCCCTTTTTGGATATTGGTATGACTTGAGCAATTCTCCTGTCTTTAGGTACGGTACTTTCTGAGAGCGAGAGACTGTATGTAATGGCTAAATATGGAGCTATTGTATCAGCATACTCTGAAAGGAACCTGACTGGTATACAATATAGACTAGAGGCCTTTCCTTTTTTAATGATTTAAGCTGCTTTGCTACACGAAGTACATCTACTTCAATGCTTCTCATCTTGGCAGTTGTTCTTGATTGGACTTCAGGGATATTTACTTCGCTTTCTTTGGTAAAGGAGCTTCGGAAAACCGTGTTTAATAACTCTGCTTTTTGGCACTGTCGTCAGTGACTTCACCGTTGTTATCGCACAGTGAAGGTATTGACTGCGTCTTGCCACTGGTGTTCTTTATGTATGACCAGAATCTCTTTGGGTTTTCTGCCAGATTCCGAGACAGAGTATAGTTGTGGAAATTATTAAAAGCATCTCTCATTGAAGTATGTGTTATATTTCGAACTTCTGCAAAACTTTTCCTGTCTTGGGATTTTGCGTTCTTTTAAATTTGGCACCCTTTTTTCATTGCGTGTTACGTCAGTATAAAAATTAATCATCTGAAAGTACGAGTTTTTCATTCATACTAATCTCTCTTTGCTATACGTTGCACACCATCAGACTTTGGTTTTTTAATTCCCACTGAGACAAATTTTTTTCCTCTTTCACTCAATGTTGGCCCAACATTTAGAAAGCCTATATACTGCTAAATGGCCTCTGGTTCTTAGCTCACATTTCCACACACTTGTCTTCCACTAAGATTTTGTCCTCTCTCAAAATATTTCTGTAGTGAAGGAAGTGCTGGACAAATTTATGAACATGTCCTAATATATTCGAGGTTCCAGAATGAGTGTTTAGTAACTTTTTTACACAATTTGCATTGCGAGACATCTACCGATTTATTTTGAAGGTGCCACAAAACGCACGGCAGTTTTTGCCCTGATGGACTAGGGCTCTGTTTCCTGACTGGTATATATTCCCAGATTCTTAATTTCTCCTCAATCTCTTTTATGTTTTCTTTGTTCATTTTGCTGCTGCCACCGTTAGATAAATGAGCTGCAGTGAAACTACCTATGCAAACGTAGTATGCCAGGTTATTCTGTAGTTACGTTGGACTGACAGCGCAACCTATTGTCAGGTGCGGCCGGATGAAGGGGTCCCGTGAAGGTTGCCAGACTAGCGGAAACCCAAGTTGGATTGCTTTAACCACTGTGCTTTCAGTACACGTGTAATCTTGAGTTTCCGTTGCGGCAAGCTGAGCTGCTTTAATGGTTGCGGCGGAGACAGGGGCAGGCACGCTGGAAGAAGAATTTGTATACCTCAGTAACCAACCGATCCTCACAGTTTCACTGTCGCACTTCCAACAGTGCTATCTCCGCGAAGTATGGAAGACAACATCTGAGAACTTCGGAAAGTAGGAGAACAGTTACTGGCGGAGATAGAGCACCTATCCTGCGAAAGGCTGATTCGAGTATCGATCGGACAGGCAGTTTGATCTGGCAAAATAGTTTCAAATCAGCGCACACTCCATGGCAGAGAAGAAATTATTCTGGCAATGATTTTAATGTTGGAATCTGATTATCGGATTTGCTAAATGTTTGTATTAGTTGTCAAGTTGTCAGGCTACTTTAGGTATGTATTTATCTTTTGCCGGCCGCGGTGGTCTCGCGGTTCTAGGCGCGCAGTCCGGAACCGTGCGACTGCTACGGTCGCAGGTTCGAATCCTGCCGCGGGCATGGATGTGTGTGATGTCCTTAGGTTAGTTAGGTTTAAGTAGTTCTAAGTTCTAGGGGACTAATGACCACAGCAGTTGAGTCCCATAGTGCTCAGAGCCATTTGAACCATTTATCTTTTGTTGCTACTCGTATATACAGGGTGTAAACTTTAAGTTGACAAACCAGAATAACTCGAAAGATAAGCTTCACATGAAACAATGTGTAGAATCCAGAGTCGATTATTTTCGAGGGGGAGATCTGCTGGTGCTAGAATTAGCCCGCCACCTCAGCCTCCTGGGGTTGGGGTGGGAGGCAACTTTAAAATTTCAAATGGGAACCCCCATTTTTTATTGCAGAATCAGATTCTAGATAGAAAACTACGTACATTCTGTCTTAAGCATTTGCTTTGATTCTTGGTAGGTGGCGCTGTAATTCAAGAAAATCCATGTTCTTATTTTTGGGTGGGAAATGGTTACAGATAAATAGGAAATACTTATGTACTTCGTAAATTTTAATTTGTTTGATAATTAAAAGTTTTGTGGCCTCATGACCACGAAACATACCAAACTTATCCGAATTAATACAGTATTTGGGTCAACGTTTGTAAAACTCTAATTCCTCCCTCTCAAACCCCACCCTATGGGGAGAGAGGGAGAGTTTTAGTTTTATCGAATCAAAATTTATGAAGTAAATTAGTGTTTTTTATCTATTCGTAACCATTTTCCACGCAAAAATGAGAACACGGACTTTGTGTACAGTGAGAAGATCAGAGACATCAAAAATTCACGGGAAATAATCGTCGCGGCGGTTGGGACAGTTACACCTGAAATGTTGGTGACTACGTGGCGAGAAGTGGAATATCTTTTCGACCTGTCCAGGGCGACAAATGGGTCCCACGTTGACATCTACTAACATTAAACGAAACTTGAAAGGATTCTCTTTCAAAATGGCTCTGAGCACCATGGGACTTAACTTCTGAGGTCATCAGTCCCCTAGAACTTAGAACTACTTAAACCTAACTAATCTAAGGACATCACACACGTCCATGCCCGAGGCAGGATGATCTACTACTTTCCGTTACCATTGTCTTGCTTTTGCTGATATTCATTTTACACCTTGCTTCCAAGGCGCTATGCTACTATAAAGAGGCGGTCAAATGAAAACAAGAGAGGTGGAAAAAAGTAGGTAAACTGTTTATTATTTCAAAAGTAATCGCCATGTCACTAAATACATTTATCCCACAGTGAGACAAGACGGTTAATGCCTTCGTGGAAAAATGTCAGCGGTTGTCGATCAAACCATGATTGTACCCAGCTTTGCATCTCTTCCTCCGAAGCAAATGTACCAACAGCAACGGTCGCGCGGTTCCAGACTGTAGCGCCTAGAACCGCTCGGCCTCCCCGGCCGGCTATTCTCTTTCATGATATGTACTCAATGGCGTAATTTTTCATTAATTTCCCCATTAAATTTATACTTAAAACTAGGGAGCTCTTTTCCAAACACTTTGTATAAGTCGCAGTGCTTATGCAGAGATGAGGACGTTTCCACAGGACAGACTAGCGTAGAGAGAAGTGTCAAACCACCGTAACGGCAGCACTAATCACTCAACGAATGGCCGAACCAGCTTTTGCAGCAGGCGCAGAACGTGACGAGGAATGAGGCCACCTCCTTCCCTGCGCAGCTCGGGCAGCGAGGAGGCGTCAATGGGAAGAGCTGCCGGGCCAGAGCGCTCCGCTGCGTCTCGCCGGTGTTTACTACGGGCTGGCTGGCTGGCTGTGTTTAGTCTGCCTGTCCAGACTCCACTCCGCCTCTTTGGGGGCCTCCCTGTCACCTCGGGCTCCCACATTTAGGCTTGTTTACTCCCACGCCCGCGTCTTTCAACCGACAGACGCCCTCAGGGCACTGCCGCCCTTTCCATTCACGGCTGGAACGTCTGCCTACCTTAAAGCATTCGCAATCGTATCAGCTCGTGATTGCCCTGACTGGGAATCGAATGTAGTTACGGCATTTACTGTATGCGACCACGAGCATTATGATGGTGGTAAGATAAGCCTAATAAAAAAATAAACATGTTTATTTTGTAAACAACTCACCTTACTTCTCGACCTAGTCTCCTTTGAAGGATATGCCCTTCGTCCAATGATCCTCCAGCTTTTTTTATCCCATCAGAAAAACAGGTTCTGTCAAAACTCACCAAAATACTCATTAACTGCAACTATCATATCCCCATTTGATGAAAATTTATTCCCAGCAAAACCGAAGTTTCAAGTTAGTAGGAAGAAGTCACTTGGGGCTACGTCTGGTGAACAGGGTGGACGAGGAACCAGTTCATTCACTTTCGCCATCGTTGTCGCCGATGTGTGGGATGGCGCACTATCCTGGTGAAAGAGCCCTTTTTTGCGCGCCAACGTTGGTGTCCCTTCAGCCAACACAAGTTTCAAACGATCCAACAGTGAAGCCTAATGGGGTCCAAACATGGCTCTGCCTTTTTCCAAGTAATCTATGAGGATTATTCCTCGGGAACCCCAAAAAACAATGGCTTTCACTTTACCAGCTGACGAATTGGTCGTTGTCTTCTGTAGTGCACTATTACCAGGCTGTTTTGACTGTCCTTTTGACTGTGGTTTGTAATGATGGATCCACGTTTCATAAACAGTCAGAAATCGGCGCGCAAAGTCATGCGGATTGCGACTAAACATCGCCATACGTTGTGTTGAAATGCTGATCCTGATGAGCCTTTGGTCTGTTGTGAGCAATCGCGGCTCCCATCTTGCACACAGCTTCTTCATAGCCTGTTTTCCGTGCTGAATATTATGCACTCATTCAAATGAGGTTCCTAAATTCTCAGCAATCGCAAGATTTTTTTTATTCGGTGGTCTTAAATTGTCGTATCATGGATTTTATAAATGGTTTCCTTTGCGGTGACCTCAATTGGAAGGCTGTAGTTTCGTCTTCTGTGCTTATCCGGCTATGTTTAAACTCATTAATCCAAAAGCAAATGGTCTTCAATGACGGTGCGGAGTCCGTGTGAACTTCATGCAGTTCTGTTTTGAGTTTTGCGGCAGTCCAGTCCTTCAAAATCAAAATGTTTAATAGCAGCCCGAAGCTCCGTTTTCTCGATTTTCAATCGCAGTCGATACACTCACCAATTCAGAGGGCTGTCGACAATGAACTGTACACTGCGCATTGTTGAAATTCTTTATACGACCCTTGCAATAATCCAGCTTACCAATTATAAAGGCGCAACAAAAGTGTTCCCTTCTTTCGTGGAAGTTTGCCAGACTTACCACGTGTAATTAGTGACCTATATTAGTGGCACTAAACGACTAACCTCGAATACAGTACCAGCTGCATGATGCATACCTGACTAGAATGTCCCCAGTTACGGAGAATGAGAGAACATAGTGACTTCCAACAACCTTTACACACAATTTCAAACATTTACGAAACTTTTTCTCGCTCACACTCTACACAAAATGATGAAAGGAAAATGCATTATCGCTTACTACATTTTCGCCGTTGATTCAGAAGCATCTGGCATGACGTGTTAATTTGTTACATATTTACTACCTACTTCATTCGTGACACAGTTTGTACACAGTATCCACATATGCCAATTAATGTACATGCAAAATTATAGCATTATCTAACATGTAGTTCAGGAGAAATGAGGTTTTAAACATTAGCTTTTGCTTAAAATGAGGTGCAATAAAATTTCAACACCATGCATGACGTTTTAATTTATTATTCCTTTACTGAAAATGGCTCTGAGTACTGTGGGACTTAACATCTGTGGTCATCAGTCCCCTAGAACTTAGAACTACTTAAACCTAACTAACCTAAGGACATCACACAACACCCAGTCATCACGAGGCAGAGAAAATCCCAGACCCCGCCGGGAATCGAACCCGGGAACCCGGGCGTTGGAAGCGAGAACGCTACCGCACGACCACGAGCTGCGGACGATATTACTTTACTGCTACATCTGTTAGCAACACATTTTGCAGACACTGTCCACATTAACCACTGGTTGTATGTGAAAAATTATGTAATTCTACGACACATTGGAGACAAGTCGTCATAAACACTAAGATGCGCCAAACACTGCCTTTTGCTTCAAGTATAGCGCTAGCGCAAGTTACCCAGACTGTTCTCATCAATAGTTTCGTAACTAGAGAACTAACGGCTTCCAATAAGCTTCAAACCTTTTCTGAATTTTTTCTCGCTTAAATGCTTAAAATCAAATATTTTACACGCTGACTCATCTGTGCAGTAATTAGACGCTGTTGTATACATGGTAGCTCGATTCTTAAATGAATCGAGCGTTTACTGGTACTTACCTATAAGGAACAGTCAAACGGACACACGGCATATGCAAAAAAGTAAGTAAAGGGTTTATTATTCCGAAAGTAATCGCACTAAATACATTTATCCCACTGTGAGACATGGCGGTCAACGCGTTAATGGAAAAATGTTTGTTTGCGGTTTGTTTGTTGTTTCGAGTAATACAGCTGAAGTTCTGTGGGAAGCCCTTACACATCCTCCATGCAGTACCGGTCTCTCCCCGTGCGATTCCCATATTTTTGGAGCCCTGAAGAAAGACATTCACGGTCGTCGATTTGCTTCAGAGGAAGAGATGCACAGCCGGGTACAATCATGACAACCGCCAACATTTTTCCAAAAAACCATTGACCGTCTCGTCTTACTGTGAGATAAATGCAGTTAGTGTCACAGCGATTACTTTCGAAATAATAAATAGTTTACTTACTTTTTTCCGCCTCTCTCGTCTTCATTTGACCGCCTCTTTATAACAGCATAGCGTCTTGGAAACAAAGTGTAAAATGAATATCAGCAAAAGTAAGACAATCGTAACGGAAAATAGCAGATCACCAAATTTTAACTTGAAACAAGTTACAATATTTGTAAACAACATTGGAAATTATGTTACTCATCTACAGTGAGGCACGAATGCAGAGTAAATGTCATCTTTTTAGGTGTAATGGTAATGTAATTAGTAAATTAAAAGTTCCAGAGGCCTTTCCAAGCTCAAGGGGCTAAAAATCGGTGGCCGAAGAATATAATGTTTGAGATTCGCAAACGATGCAAGTGTTACAGCTAGGGACAGAAAAGAACTGCAGTGAATGGCAGAGTGGATCGAAACTACAGGAAAAGATTACGGGATGAAAGTAAACGGACAGAAAACGAAGGTAATGCCCGTAGGAGGAGGTGAAAGGATAGAAATAATGTTGAACGATGTTGAACTGGAGTGTGTCCACGATTTTAGTTAAGCAGGAAGTAGAGCAGAGTGCAGTTGGAGATGCAGCACGGACACTGAATTAAACACAAAAGTTGCAATGATTGACATTTTCTAATAATATGAGGATTGTCTATGAAATCCGAATAAAGGGAAAGGCCGATGAAGTGTTTTATTTGTGAGTCATACTGTAAGTTACCAAAATGTGGACGGTGAGGAAGATAGTGAGCTGTTGGAGATTTTTGAAATGTGGGTGTAACGGAGAAAGGAAAATAAAATAGGAAAAGCAAAACGTATTCCAGGACATGGTGAGGAGACTGGGAGAAGAAAGGTAATTTATGAACACAACTAAATGTAGGAAAGAAGACTGGATTGAGACTGTATTGAGAAAATGAGCTAGAATCATAAAGCAGATTTAAAAGGATAAATGGAGAGGAAGAAAAGGAAAAGAAGGAATTAAGATTATGGGCTGGAGTCCTGTTGGTTACGAGGCTATTCGCGACGGATCACAAATTCGGAGACGAGAAGGAAATCGGCCATGCCTTCTCAAAGGAGTCATCCCGACATTCATCTTAAGCAGTTTAAGAGACTCACGAGAAACAGAAATCCGTTTTACATTAAATTCGCAATTACAAATAAGGACTACCATCAGCTACAGAGTGGAATGACGACAATGAAAATTTGCGCCGGACCGGGGCTCGAACCCGGATTTACCGCTTATTGCGAGCGGCCGCCTTACCCTCTGGCTATCCGAGCAGACCCAAACTTTCATATGTCGTCAATCACACGTCAAGGATCTGCACTTGTACATTCATTATGTATATTTCTGTACAAGTCAGACTTTGTAGTTGAAACTCGCTTGCCAGGTATCGGCACGTTCGAAGGAACTTTCCATCGCAATAAGAGTAACACAGGCACTACAGTATCGTATTTATCTGCGGATACCAGGCAAGCGACTTACAAGTACAGTTCTAGGCGCGCAGTCCGGAACCGCGCGACTGCTACGGTCGCAGGTCGAATCCTGCCTCGGGCATGGATGTGTGTGATGTCCTTAGGTTAGTTAGGTTTAAGTAGTTCTAAGTTGTAGGGGACTGATGACCACAGATGTTAAGTCCCATAGTGCTCAGAGCCATTTGAACCTTTTTTTTTTCACGTATAACCCCTGAACTGTACGGGAATATACACTGTGTAATTAAAAGTATCCGGACACCACCAAAACCATGCGTTTTTCATATTAGGTGCATTGTGCTGCCATCTACTGTATGGTACTCCATATCAGCGACCTCAGTAGTCATTAGAAATCGTGAGAGAGCAGAATGGGGCGCTCCGTGGAACTCACGGACTTTGAACGTGGTCAGGTGATTGAGGGCCAGATGTGTCACACGTGTTTACGCGATATTTCCATACTCCTAAACATACCTAAACCTACTGTTTCCGATGTGACAGTGAAGTGGAAACGTGAAGGAACACGTACACCACAAAAGCGTACAGGTCGAACTCGTCTCTTCACTGACAAAGACCGCCGACAGTTGAAGAGGGTCGTGATTTTTAATACGCAGAAATCTATCCAGACCATCACACAGGAATTGCAAACTTCATCAGGATCCACTGCAAGTACTACTTTAGTTTGGAACGCCGACTTCGTGGCAGGCCTCACCGGCCGACATCGACACCTCTGCACAGTGCAGCACTCCGTGAAGAATGGCCTGCCATTCCCGAAGTAACCTTCCAGCGCCAGATTGAACGAAAGCCTGCGAGAGTGGAAGCTGTCGTCAAGGCTAAGGGTGTGCTAACACCATACTGAATTCCAGCATTACCGATGGAGGGCGCCACGAAGTTGTAAGTCTTTTTCAGCCAGGTGTCCGGATACTTTTGATCACGAAGTGTATATAATGGATGTACAAGTACAGATCGTAGAAGCATAATTGACGACATACTGAAGTTTGTGTCTGGCAGTGAGTCGTGCATGGATATCCAAATGGCAAGGCGGCCGCTCGCGATCAGCCAGCACGAAATCCGGGTTCGAGTCCCGGTCTGGAACAAATTTTCACTGTCGTCATTCCTTGCCACTGCTGATGGATGCCCCTATTCGCAATTGCAAATACTGTAATGTATATCATAACATGCATGCATGTGCAAAGGAACTTTGTATCGTAATCAGAATAACACAGGCTGTCAATTATCGTATTAATCTGGATGTGTGGAATGGGACTTGAACCGTCGTCTTCCTGAATACGAGTGCAGTGTGCTAGCCACTGCGCTATCTCGCTTATGTGAGTGGAGGAGAGGGCTCAAACCCTGAACAATATGCCCACTAGATTACAACACAGCCGGCCAGAGTGGCCGAGCGGTTCTAGGCGCGGCAGTCTGGAACCGCGCGACCGCTACGGTCGCAGGTTTGAAACCTGCCTCGGGCGTGGATGTGTGTGATGCCCTTACGTTAGTTAGATTTAAGTAGTTCTACGTTCTAGGGGACTGATGACCTCAGAAGTTAAGTCCCATAGTGCTCAGAGCCATATACACTCCTGGAAATGGAAAAAAGAACACATTGACACCGGCGTGTCAGACCCACCATACTTGCTCCGGACACTGCGAGAGGGCTGTACAAGCAATGATCACACGCACGGCACAGCGGACACACCAGGAACCGCGGTGTTGGCCGTCGAATGGCACTAGCTGCGCAGCATTTGTGCACCGCCGCCGTCAGTGTCAGCCAGTTTGCCGTGGCATACGGAGCTCCATCGCAGTCTTTAACACTGGTAGCATGCCGCGACAGCGTGGACGTGAACCGTATGTGCAGTTGACGGACTTTGAGCGAGGGCGTATAGTGGGCATGCGGGAGGCCGGGTGGACGTACCGCCGAATTGCTCAACACTTGGGGCGTCAGGTCTCCACAGTACATCGATGTTGTCGCCAGTGGTCGGCGGAGGGGCACGTGCCCGTCGACCTGGGATCGGACCGCAGCGACGCACGGATGCACGCCAAGACCGTAGGATCCTACGCAGTGCCGTAGGGGACCACACCGCCACTTCCCAGCAAATTAGGGACACTGTTGCTCCTAGGGTATCGGCGAGGACCATTCGCAACCGTCTCCATGAGGCTGGGCTACGGTCCCGCACACCGTTAGGCTGTCTTCCGCTCACGCCCCAACATCGTGCAGCCCGCCTCCAGTGGTGTCGCGACAGGCGTGAATGGAGGGACGAATGGAGACGTGTCGTCTTCAGCGATGAGAGTCGCTTCTGCCTTGGTGCCAATGATGGTCGTATGCGTGTTTGGCGCCGTGCAGGTGAGCGCCACAATCAGGACTGCATACGACCGAGGCACACAGGGTCAACACCCGGCATCATGGTGTGAGGAGCGATCTCCTACACTGGCCTTACACCTCTGGTGATCGTCGAGGGGACACTGAATAGTGCACGGTACATCCAAACCTTCATCAGACCCATCGTTCTACCATTCCTAGACCGGCAAGGGAACTTGCTGTTCCAACAGGACAATGCACGTCCGCATGTATCCCGTGCCACCCAACGTGCTCTAGAAGGTGTAAGTCAACTACCCTGGCCAGCAAGATCTCCGGATCTGTCCCCCATTGAGCATGTTTGGGACTGGATGAAGCGTCGTCTCACGCGGTCTGCACGTCCAGCACGAACGCTGGTCCAACTGAGGCGCCAGGTGGAAATGGCATGGCAAGCCGTTCCACAGGACTACATCCAGCATCTCTACGATCGTCTCCATGGGATAATAGCAGCCTGCATTGCTGCGAAAGGTGGATATACACTGCACTAGTGCCGACATTGTGCATGCTCTGTTGCCTGTGTCTATGTGCCTGTGGTTCTGTGAGTGTGATCATGTGATGTATCTGACCCCAGGAATGTGTCAATAAAGTTTCCCCTTCCTGGGACAATGAATTCACGGTGTTCTTATTTCAGTTTCCAGGAGTGTATTTCAACACAACGTCCTGAAGAAAGAAGTAATCGATCATAGAAATTGTGCGCTTACAGAGCAGGAAACACAATGAAGATGCAACGGCTCATAGCACGAACTATCAACCTGTGGTGGTTTCGAAGCCGCGGGGCAACGGGTGGGCGTGATGGTGATCGTTTCTGGCAAGGAAACCATTCAGTTCGAGGTCGCATGATCAATCAGTACCAAGGCTCATTTGAAAGTGTTGTGTTAACAACTACGACAGGAAAAATATTAGCTGCTAATGACTCTCCGTTTGCATTAGGAGGGCGACCGCAAATGAGTGCCTGGGAGATGCAGAGATCAACCTTCTATGGGATGCATGTATTACACTTCGAAAAATGGACATTGTCGACATTCAATAAATATTCAAAACCAACCATTAACTTGCACCATGGACATAGAATGAAAAATGGAGCGCCACAGTGTTCACAACTATTCGCACCTCGAAGACCGAAGGCGAACTCCTGGGAAGTTAGGAACGGTGCGCGACGCTCAGTTAAGCACCCACTCTTAACAGATGCATGTAGAATCAAATTGCTGTGACGGGGTGATGAGAACTGACGGAATATGATGGCATGCAGCCGAATGCGAAACAGTCTGTCGTTGCGCTTATCGTGAAACTGGCTATCGTTTAAGTCATAGTCGCAGATAGTGCGATAATATGCTCTATAGGCACGGGAAAAGCAAACATCTAGAGGTGAAAGAGTCCATTGGTTCCAGGTAGTATGAACTGCAGTGTCACAGACTTTTCAGGAGAGATAATTTGCTCTAAAGTAGTATTATCTTTATACGGAGGCTAAGAATCAAGCAAATTCAAGTTATTTTGACCAGCTATTGGGCAAAATCAGTGCTGATGGCATAGTTATAGTTCTCTTACGCCCATTGTCCCACTTTTGCTTGCTGTGACGTAAATATTCCCCACTGCCCTTGCAAGATCGCACACACGAGAAAAATTCGTAGGGGGAACTTCTCCCAGCACAAGAAATAACTTTCCAGCCAATTCACCACTCATATTAAGACTCGAGATAATTATATATGAGTGATGTTAGTTGATCTTGATAAAGCTCTCTTGGTACTTCTAATTTCCAGAGTTCCTTTCATGTGCATTTTCTCCTCAAATCTCAATTTGTCGGAATTAAAAACAAAATCCTTACTGAACGATAGGATAAGTTTGTTTATCTCATCTACTGGGTGATTGCACAGTTTGCTGTGCATCGTCAAGTTGCTTTGTTTGAAATTCCGTTATCTTACGTTTTCCAATTCTGTATGGAGTGATAACTTGCAGTTTAGTCCCTTTAATCTCCAAACAAACCAACCAACCAACCAATTCTATAGCACTGTTTGATGTTGTGTAACCATCCACTGCGTCCCTTGAAATCATTGTAATCATGTCGCGCATAATTTGAGCGCATAAATTAATAGATGACTTTCATGTATAAGCTGTACATGGTATCGAGCGTCCTTGAAACGCGTGAACACCAGTTTTCATAACAAGTACACCTTGTCCTCCATTGAATACCCTTAGTTTTTCTAATGCACTACACGGTCATATTGCTGCGGGCTTATTCGAAATCTATTCATAATTGTTTTTTTTTACTATGCTGCCATGATCTTCCATGTACGTAACTATGCTTAGTACTCGATCTTTGGACGACGCTTCACTGGAGAAGGGATTTGTGGCTCGTTGTCCGACAAGGATGATGTACTGCATGGTTCAGCACCTGTTCCAATATCATTTTCACTTGTTAAGCACATATTCTCATCATTGTACTTCTCACGTGCATTGTCCGCAAAGTCGAGCATATACGACACCACACATTTCACTGACTCGTCTTGCAGAATCGCTAATATTTCATCTGCCGCTTCTTTCGCACTCAGCGAAATTTCCTGGGTTCCTTTCTGAGAAAATGCCAACTTCGGCAACTGTTGTAGATATAACGCAATGTTTGCTTTGTTTGTCGTTGCCATTGTTCTGCTTTGTATCAACACGGCTATACATCTGCATCTACATGGATATTCTGGAAATCACATTTAAGTGCCTGGCAGAGGGTTCATTGAACCACCTTCACAATTCTCTATTATTCCAAACTCGTATAGCGCGCGGAAAGAACGAACACCTATATCTTTCCATGAGAGCTCTGATTTCCCTGATTTTATGATGGTCACCTTTTCTCCCTATGTAGGTCGGCGTCAACAAAACATTTTCTCATTCGGAGGAGAAAGTTGGTAATTGGAATTTCGTGAGAAGATTCCTCCGCAACGGAAAATGCCTTTCTTTTAAAGATGTCCATCCCAAATCCTGATTTCAGTGACACGCCCTCCCCTATTCCGCGATATTACAAAACCTGCTGCCCTTCACTGAACTTTTTCGGTGTACTCCGTGAATCCTATCTGCTATGGATCCCACACCGCGCAGAAGTATTCTAAAAGAGGACGGACAGGCGTAGTGTAAGCAGTCTCTTTAGGAGCTCTGTGACATTTTCTAAGCGTCCTGCCAACAGAACGCAGTTTTTGGTTACCCTTCCCCACAACATTTTCTATGTGTTCATTCGAATTTAAGTTCTTCGTAATTGTAATTCCTGGGTAGTTAGCTGAATTTACGGCCTGCAGATTTGACAGATTTGTCGTGTAACCGAAGTTTAACGGATTTGTTTTAGCACTCATGTGGATGACGTCATATTTTTCATTATTTAGGGTCAATTGCCAATTTTCGCACCATACAGATATCGATATATCTATAGTTGCAGCCACGAACGATAGCGGTCTAGTTTAGGCTCTGCGGACCTGCGTCACGTACGCCCCGACAGCCAATGAGCGCTCACTATGGTCTGAGCGTTCTGTTGTAAATACCATAGCTAATGGGAGCAAACAACGCGATCGTAGCGAGTTGTTTAGTGAATTTCAAAAATGGTTCAAATGGCTCTGAGCACTATGCGACTTAACATCTGTGGTCATCAGTCGCCTAGAACTTAGAACTAATTAAACCTAACTAACCTAAGGACATCACACACATCCATGCCCGAGGCAGGATTCGAACCTGCGACCGTAGCAGTCGCGCGGTACCGGACTGAGCGCCTAGAACCGCGAGACCACCGCGGCCGGCTAGTGAATTTCGATTCTATTTGTTGCGAGTTGTTATCGCTGATTGTGGTGGTTAGTGATAAATTGTGCATAAGTGAGCGAGAGATATAATTTGCGGGAGGCGCGCTTTCTTCAAGCGGAAAGCACGCGAATGCGCTTACCGCAACTGTCTCTTAAAATCATCAACAATGCAATGCCCGTCCGTGCCTCCACATGCGCGAACCACCATCGTTCGTGGATCGGAGTATAACACCGTATCACTGTAGCCTATGCTGTGCTCACCACTGGATACCTATAGTCCCGCCTCCTGTTGCCATTAGCAGCCAACATTGTGGTTGCATGGTAGCCAATAGTGGGACGATGAATGCCGTAAACAGCATTGGCCTCTTTCGATCTCACACTCGAGGGGCTACTTAGCTATGCTGATTCGTTGCCGTTCAACCGCCGCCCATATCTCACGGAAGTTAACAAGAAGGTGGGTCCCATGCGCAAAACCTCGCCCAGTGGCGTCGCAGATGTGCCGAGTACGACTGAGTCCAAATGATGGAAATAATTTTGAGGAGCACAACCATCTTCACGGCAGAGTGGCGATACGAAATAAACGCGGGACCCCGTGTATCACAGCACCGGCAAGCGTATCAAACAGAGAGAATGTCAGCCATGGGTCTCTGCACAGTGAATTATTTGGGAGAAAAAAAAAAAAAAAGCTGCGACCGATATATTTCTGCGCAATAGTTCCAAGAAATCTTAGATGTTGCGCACAAATATTTCTACGAACGGAAATACTGTGAAGATAGCAGCAAGCAGGGCGCGGGCGCGGGGTACCTTTAGGTTGTAACGTACGTTAAGTGGCGTAAGGTGAATGACCTGTGAAGGACACCTTGTATTTCTTTACAACATACGTAGACATATTAATGAATATTTTGAGATATTTCCATTTTGTTTACGAGTCCTAAAGCATTAACCATGATGTTTTTGTAGGCCTGCCGTTCGAAGGCAATTTTTACTTCTCGATGCACATACAGAATAAAAAAGGACTTTCAAAACAATTCAGATTACTGGAAGTACATACTGGGGTACTGTTTTTTCCGTATTTAGTGTGGTCTAAACAAAACTGAAATCGGAACTGTTTATGATTCGAAATAAGAAGACATGGTTAATTTAAGTTAGTAGACCCAGTTACTAGAGAGGAGAGCTATTCTTAACAGAAGATGCTAGAAATGGACACTGCTGACGTATCTGTCCCGATTTCTAATCATGCCTTTGCTCTTATGATTACGTTTTCATGACGCAGGAAAACATTCTGTACTAGTTTTATTTTAGCCTTCCTCAAGCAGACAATGTTTTTGGTCAAATGTTAAACGAACGAAAACAAGGCTCCCTAACAAGCACACTGGATTTTTGTCCGAATTTTCGAAGCCAATTAAGACAAATGGACAAATGGAGTATCAAACCGACCAGCGTGAGATCTAGTTTTTTTAAGTATTTGATTCCTTGAAACTATTCGAGGTAATTAATAAAAACATAATTAGTGATTTGATGCAAAAATTGCAGAATGACTTTTTTCCCGAATTTCCATAGACAAATGAATAGTGGAATATAGCACATCAAGTTGAGAAGCGTGGGATATAGTACCTCTAATACCCAGTAGCACGTCCTTTTGCACTGATGCATACCTGTATTCGTCGTGGCATACTATGCACAAGTTCATCAAGACACTGTTGGTCCAGATTGCCCCACTCCTCAACGCCGATTCGGCGTAGATTCATCAGAGTGGTTGGTGGGTCACGTCGTCCATAAACAGCCCTTTTCAATCTAGCCCTGGCGTGTTCGATAGGGTTCATGTCTGGAGAACATGCTGGCCACTCTAGTCGAGCGATGTCGTTATTCTCAAGAAAGTCATTCACAAGATGTGCACGATGGGGTGCGAACTGTCGTCCATGAAGACGAATGCCTCGCCAATATGCTGCCGATATGGTTGTACTGTCGGTCAGAGGCTGGCATCCACGTATCGTACAGCCGTTACGGCGCCTTCCATACCACCAGTTGCGTACATCGGCCTCACACAGTACCATCCCAAAACGGTAGGGAACCTCCACCTTGCTTCACTCGCTGGACAGTGTGTCTAAGGCGTTCAGTCTAACCGGGTTGCCTCCAGACACGTCTCCGACGATTCTCTGATTGAAGGCGTATGCGATATCATCGGTGAAGAGAACGTGATGCAAATCCTGAGCGGTCCATTCGACATGTTGTTGGGACCATCTGTAGCGCGCTGCATGGTGTCGTGGTTGCAAAGATGAACCTCGTCATGGACGTCGGGAGTGAAGTTGCGCATCATGCAGCCTATTGTGCACACGTTGTGTCGTAACACGACGTCCTGTGGCTGCATGAAAAGCATTATTCAACATGGTGGCGTTGCTGTCAGGGTCCTCCGAGCCATAATCCGTAGGTAGCGCAAAACGACTGCAGTAGTAGCCCTTGGGCGGCCTCAACGAGGCATGTCATCAACAGTTCCTGTCACTCCGAGACGCCCGGACACTTCCCTTGTTGAGAGCCCTTCCTGGCGCAAAGTAACAATGCGGACGCGGTCGAACTGCGGTATTGACCGTGTAGGCATGGTTGAACTACAGACAACACGAGCCGTGTACCACCTCCTCGGTGGAATGACTGGAACTGGTCGGCTGTCGGACCCCCTCCGTCTAATAGGCGCTGCTCATGCATGGTTGTATACGTCTTTGGACGGGTTTAGTGTCATCTCTGAACAGTCAAAGTGACTGTGTCTGTGATACAATATTCAGAGTCAACGTCTATCTTTAGGAGTTCTGGGAACCGGGGTGATGCAAAACTTTCTTTGTTGTGGAGATATACTCCTGGTAATAGTAAATACGGATTAATATTTAAATATTTTAATACATAAAAATATTTCATGCTTTCTAAAAAAACTGAAATTTAAAAAATGGTCAGATGTTTTATTATATGATTTATCGAAAGGTAAGAAATAAAATATATAGAGAAACTATTTACGAACCTTTGAATGATGCCCGAAATTTTATACAGCAGATGAGGTGCCGACTGAGACTTTGAAGTTCAATATTTATCTTAAAATCTTAGGATTTTTAAGAGCACCAAAATGGATAAAATAAGGAGCCCTTGAGTTGTATAATTTCGCTCTCTGGTACCCTCACGTCACTGACGTCTGAACGTTACCGCTACTGTACATGATTCCGAGCGTTATTCAAAGGCACGTACTTAATACATTCAGCATAGGTGTTTTGCATATTGTAGCCTTCGTTTACCCCTCCTATGAAGCATCTGAGATTGCTCGGGTCGTGACATTCTCGTAACTGTCACTGATTTCGATTCACCATTGCTAAGATATCGTGATTTCACGTGCGTAAGTTTTCTCGGCAAATGGAGAAGGATCGACAGGGCCTGGCAGACTCTGTACGATTTACAGAATGTCTTCGTAGCATCTTTTTTAGCCGGTGGCGGAGCCGTCTGCTTGTCTAGTTGTCCACTCTAAGAATGCAACATTGTGCAATTCGCCATTGTGTTTGTATGCCGTAGCAGGGCCGCCTTGGCTCGAAAAGAGTTGTTTCCCCTCCCATCCATCAGTCTGTCGAGTGTGAAGCCGTCTGCTGGACTAGCCTTCTCCTGACAACGCTTGGGCGAGAAACTCGCCTCTATGTTCCCACATCAAAGTGAGCCGCCTCCCGACGCTTTCATGACGTGGGGGAAGTGGCGTTTCCCTCCACATTACAGACAGTCCAATCGGGAGTAACGTCCACCCACCACCAAGAGTGGAGCGTTCAAGGCTAGCCAATGAGAAAGATGTTTCGAAACCTGTGCCAACCTCATCACTTGAAACTGTGCATTGTGCTAAGTTTGCGTGGGGAATTACGTCGATTTTTCCCTGTTTTTACACAGAGAAGTAAAATTTTCGTTCGTCATAGTGGCAGAAGCGTACCTTTTCCCCTCCAAAGCTGGAGTTTGGGTATCGGGACTTGAGGAGCGGGACTTCATTCGAGAAGAAGTCGTGGGTTAGAAAGGCCGTATTCCTGTCTCTCGTCTAGTGCTGTCTGACGTCTACTTGCAGCTACTGAAGAAAGTAAGTGTAGCCCAAGCAGTAGCGCATTCCATGTTCTAAGCAGTTCGTACCAATTTTGGTAACGCAGCTTGCATGCTTAGTTACCTGCGTTTTGAGCCTTCTCTAATGTGTTTTAAATCTGCAATACTTCCAGATGTGGAAGTCGTATTCTATTTACTCCTTGGGATCTTCTATTTAAAACACGCAGCCCACGGATTATAGACTAAGTTTATCTTGTTTGTAGAATAAAGAAAAGTATGATCTTCTCAATAATCATCAAATCGTGAGATACGCCTTTAACTCATATATATATGAAATTAGTGAATAAACTCATGGCACTAGTGTTGCCCTTGTCTGCGGTCACTTTCAGAATTCATATTGTTGTTGTTCTAGTCTTCACTTCAAAGAGTGGTTTGATGCAGCTCTCCATGCTACTCTATCCTGGAAAGCCCCTTCATCTCCGAGTATCTACTGCAACCCACATCCTTCTGAATCTGCTTAGTGTATTCATCTCTTGGTCTCACTCCACACTTCCGTCCAGTACCAAATTGGTGATCCCTTTCTGTCTCAGAACGTGTCCTACCAACCGATCCCTTCTTCTAGTCAGGTTGTACCACAAATTACTCGTCTCCCCTATTCTATTCAGTACCTCCTTATTAGCTACGTGATCTACCCATCTAATTTTCAGCATTCTTCTCTGTAGCACCACATTTCGAACGCTTTTATTGTCTTCTTGTCTAAAGATTTTATCGTCCAAGTTTCACATTCATACGTGGCTACACTCCATACAAATACTTTCAGAAAAAACTACCTGACATTTAAATCTATACTCGATGTTAATAAATTTCTCTTCTTCAGAAACGATTTCCTTGACATTGGCCAGTCTACATTTTATATCTTCTCTACTTCGACCATCCTCAGTTATTTTGCTGTTCAAATAGCAAAACTCATCTACTGATTTAATTCGACTACATTCCATTATTTTTGTCTTGCTTTTGTTGATTTGGATCTTATATCCTTCTTTCAAGACACTATCCATTCCATTGAATTGGTGTTCCAGGCCCTTTGATGTCTCTGAGACAGAATTACAAAGTCATCGGAAAACATCAAAGATTTTATTACTTCCCTCTGGACTCTGATTCCTACTCCAAATTTTTCTTTGGTTTCCTTTGCTTCTTGCTCTATATACAGCTTGAATAACATCACGGATAGGCTACAACCCTGTCTCACTCCCTCCTCGACTATTGCTTCCCTTTCGTGGCCCTCCAATCTTATAACTGTCATCTGGTTTCTGTACGAATTCTAAACAGCCTTTCGCTTCCTATATTTTACTCCTGCTACCTACAGAATTTCAGAGTACTCCAGTCAACACAGTCAAAAAATTTCTCTATGTCCACAAATCCTACAAACGTAGGTTTGCCTTTCATTAACCTAGCCTCTATGAGAAGTCTTAGGGTCAGTATTGCATCGCGTGTTCCAAAATTTCTACGGAATCCAAACTGATCTTCTCGAAGGTTGGCTTCTACCAGTTTTTCCAGTCGTCTGTAAAGAATTCATGTGAGTATTTTGCAGCCGTGATTTCTTAAACTGACAGTTCGGTAATTTTCACATCTGTCAACACCTGCTTTCTTTGTGATTGGAATTATTATATTCTTCTTGAAGTCTGATGGTATTTCGCCTGTCTCATACATCTTACTCACCAGATGGTAGAGTTTTGTCATGGCTCGCTCTCCCAAGGCTGTCAGTAGTTCTAACGGAATGTTGTCTACTCCCGGAGCCTTGTTTCTACTTACTTTTAATTCTCTCTCAAACTCTTCACGCAGTATCATAGCTCCCATTTCATCTTCATCTACGTTCTCTTCCATTTCCATAATATTGTCCTCAAGTACGTCGCCTTGTTAGACCCTCTATATACTCCTTTCACCTTCCTGCTTTCCCTTTTTTGCTTAGAACTGGGTTTCCATCTAAGCTTTTGGTATTCATACAAGTGGTTCTCTTTTCTCCAACGGTCTTTTTAATTTTTCTGTAGGCCATATCTGTCTCACCCCTAGTGATATGCCGGCCGCGGTGGTCTCGCGGTTCTAGGCGCGCAGTCCGGAACCGTGCGACTGCTACGGTCGCAGGTTCGAATCCTGCCTCGGGCATGGATGTGTGTGATGTCCTTAGGTTAGTTAGGTTTGAGTAGTTTTAAGTTCTAGGGGACTGATGACCACAGCAGTTGAGTCCCATAGTGCTCCGAGGCATTTGAACCATTTGAACCTAGTGATATGTGCTTCTACATCCTTAAATTTGTCCTCTAGCCATCCCTGCTTAGCCATTTTGCACTTCCTGTCGTCTCATTTTTGAGACGTTTGTATTCCTTTTTGCCTGCTTCAGTTACTGCATTTTTATATTTTCTCCTTTCATCAATTAAATTCAATATTTCTTCTGATACCCAAGGATCTCTACTAGCCCTCGTCTTTTTATCTACTTGAGCCTCTGTTGCCTTCACTATTACGTCCCTCAAAGCTACTCATTCTTCTTCTACTGTGTTTCTTTCCCCTGTTCTTATCAATCTTTCCGTAATGCTCCCTCTGAAAGTCTCTACAACCTCTAGTTCTTTCAGTTTATCCAGGTTTCGTCTCCTTAAATTCTTAACTTTCTGCAGTTTCTTCTGTTTTAATCTGCAGTTCATAGCCAATTAATTGTGGTCAGAGTCCACATCTGTCCTTGGAAATGCGTTACAATTTAAAACCTGGTTCATAAATCTCTGTCTTACCATTGTATAATCAATCTGAAACCTTTCGGTGTCACCTGGTCTCGTCCACATACACAATCTTCTTTCATGATTTTTAAAAATTCGTAAATTTGTGTAAAGTTTCTCTGGGATCAAACTGCCGAGGTCATCAGTCCCGAGGCGTACACACTGCTTAGTCTAACTTAAACCAACTTACGCTAAGGACATCACACACACCCACGCCCGAGAGAGGGCTCGAATCTCCGACGGGTGGAGCCGCGCGAACCGTGGTAAGGCGCCCCAAACCGCGCGGTTTCTTAAAGTGTTACTCTGTGCAAAATTCTACAAGGCGGCTTCCTCTTTCATTCCTTACCCCAAGTCCATATTCACCTCTTACTTTTCCTCCTCTTCCTTTACCTGCTATCGAATTTCCGTCCCCCATGACTATTTTTCGACTCCCGTAACTATTTGAATAATCTCTTTTATCTCATCATACGTTTCCTCAATCTCCTCCTCATCTGCGGAGCCAGTTGGCGTATAAAGTTGTACTTCTGTCGTTGGTGTAGGCTTCGTGTCTATCTTGGCTACAATAATGCGTTCACTATGCTGTTCGTAGCAACTTATCCTCGTTCCTATTTTTTTAATTCATTATTAACCCTACTCCGGCATTACCCCCATTCGATTTTGTATTTATAACACTGTATTCACCTGACGAGAAGTCCTGTTCCTCCTGCCACCGAACTTCACTAATTTCCACTATATCTATCTTTAACCTATCCATTTCCCTTTTTAAATTTTGTAACCTACCTGCCCGATTAAAGGATCTGGCATTACACGCTGCTATCCGTAGAAAGCCAGTTTTCTTTCTCCTGATAACGACTTCGTCCTGAGTAATCCCCGCCCGGAGATCCGAATGGGGGACTATTTTACCTCGGAAATATTTTACCGAAGAGGACGTCATCATCATTTAATCACACAGTGAAGCTTCATGCCCTCGGGAAAAGTTGCGGCTGTAGTTTCCCCTTGCTTTCAGCCGGTCGCAGTACCAGCACAGCAAAGCTCTTGTGGTTGATGTTACAAGGGCAGATCAGTCAATCAACCAGACTGTTGCCCCTGCAGCTACTGGAAGAGGCTGCTGCCCCTCTTCAGGAACCACACGTTTGTCTGGTCTCTCAACAGATACCCCTTTGTTGTGGTTGCACCTACGGTATGGCCAGCTGCATCGCTGAGGCACGCATGTCTCCCCGACAATGGCAAGGTCCATGTTTCATGGGGGGGGGGGGGGGGGGGAATTGGAATTAATAATCACATTAACTATTTTAATAGGGTTGAACATTTAATTGCTGGTACACCCATATATCATCACAATAAAATAAAAACTATGAATAGTTGAGAGAATATGCGTTTTTGAGTTCACAAAATAACGACAAGTTTTTATTCATCCTTTTATAACTTCAACGAACTGATGAATCTAACAAAAAATAGAAAACACAAATCAGAAAACGGATTGTGCTTCATTGGCAAAGCATTCAGTAGGGTGGAAGCTATACAAATTCTCCCCTGAATTACTCCCTTCTACAACTCAATTTGACTATTTACATGAATCCACTGTGACGTCCAGTTCTATACATATGGAATCAACTACGGCCAAGTACGCCACAAACTATGGTTCACCGGAGAACAGGAAGCTGTGCATATCATTTAGCAACCCTACGCCGGTGCAGCAGTATTTTATCCTTCCACCTTGATTCAGTAAAGTTCTGACGCGTCCACGGAAACTTGAAACTACGCCGACTAACTGTTCTAATTATCAGAACATGGGAAACTTCCATATTAGAGCCCTGAAATGCTGGCAGATTTCAGTCTAAGGTGCACCCTTTCGCTGTTCTGACTGAACCAATCTGATTCACAGGCACAACAGTGTGTGATGGAACTGTCATACGTCAGATGGCCGACTCAGGACGAATAAGTTCGCCCTCGTGACACATGTTATGTCCGAGGCGATATGCAATTCCACAGCCGCGCGGGATTAGCCGAGCGGTCTTGGGCGCTGCAGTCATGGACTGTGTGGCTGGTCCCGGCGGAGGTTCGAGTCCTCCCTCGGGCATGGGTGTGTGTGTTTGTCCTTAGGATAATTTCAGTTAAGTAGTGTGTAAGCTTAGGGACTGATGACCTTGGCAGTTAAGTCCCAGAGGACGACCAGAAAATCAAGAAGACAAAGAATTACAACCACTTTCCACCAAACCTCGGTATGGGAGCCGTATTAGCGAAAACGAAACCGCTCCCCTTGTACAAACCAACTGAACTATCCTCTACTCTTTGAATCTCCCATCTTGACTGTTCTGCTGAACTGATAGCCAATCAAGACACAGCACCGAGGTTCCCACGATGGGGGAGCAAGCCCCTACTTTGCATATCCTGAGAGTAGCCAATCAGCGATTCAGAATCACTCTTGTCTACAAAAAGAAGTTTTTAGACTAGGGAGGCGTCGTTCTCACGGTAAGCATGGCCATGTTTCAGCAGAGAACGTCTAACTAGACGGGATCACAGTCCCTCATTTATGGAGAGATCCAGTCTTTCCAGCCCGACCATTTCCAGTTTCTGAAAGAAGGCTGTTAAGCTTCCCAACAGCCGTACCCATGAAATATGCGTTTTTACCGCTCGTTAAAATAGCCGGGCGACTTCCTGTCGTCGGGGGATTTACAGTCTACTAAACACGTGCGCCAGCCGCTCTGTCCGTATCGTCCCGCATTCCAACATGAGAATGCTCGGAGTTTTATAACCTTCCCACCATTTGCACGAAAGCTCAGATTACAGCAATCGCTCTTAAATGGCTTCCTCCGCTCATTTTTCACGAACCGGCCACCTTTACGACGGTTTATTGCTTAGCGCAAGTAAAATGTATTGCGAACCGGCTGCCCCTGTTCCGACGCTAAAGAGGAGAGTGGCGCGGTCCAAAGTATCCTCTGCAGTTACAATCCACAGAGAGCTGCTTCCCAGAATCACTCGCACAGCCAGGTCGCTGGACTCAGCGTTTATGGCCCGCAGTCCATCTCCCCCTGTTCTCCATCGCCTCCGCTATGGCCCTTCGGGTGTTCTCTACAGGCTACACATGCAGTTATATGAACATTCTGCACAAATTTTCTACATGCCAAAAACTCATAAACCACACATACCAAATTTGGAGCACGTATTATGTTCGAGTACAATGACTTTTCTGTAGGAATCAGCATGGGTTTCGAAAAAGACTATCGTGTGAAACCCAGCTCGTGCTATTCGTCCACGAGAATCAGAGGGCCATAGACACGGGTTCCCAGGCAGATGTCGTGTTTCTTGACTCCCGCAAGGCGTTTGATACAGTGACTGTGACAACACAAACACTTAACTTGACAATAAAGAAGATGACGAAAAAAGAAACTGTAAGTGAAACAATGTAAATAGAAACACACACACACACACACACACACAACCTTTCATATAAATTATTAATATCAGGCATAGCCACAACAGTTTAGAAATCGTAATTTTTACGTAAATATTTCGCCTATATTAAGTTGTCTATAGTTGCTGGTGACAAACTGTAAAGCCGGCCGCGGTGGTCTCGCGGTTCTAGGCGCGCAGTCCGGAACCGTGCGACTGCTACGGTCGCAGGTTCGAATCCTGCCTCGGGCATGGATGTGTGTGATGTCCTTAGGTTAGTTAGGTTTAAGTAGTTCTAAGTTCTAGGGGACTAATGACCACAGTAGTTGAGTCCCATAGTGCTCAGAGCCATTTGAACCATTTTTTTTTACAAACTGTAAACAAAAACAGACATTATAAAAACGTAATACAACAGGAAAATCCCACCATGTAGTATGAAGGTATGAATACACAATTTTATGTGCTCCTCAAAAACCTGTAATTACGATTTAGAAACTAATATTTGTATATATTTAAACAGTGAAGAACATTCCTAATGTTTAACAGCCATAACAATAAAAAAACGCTGATGGTGCTGCAACTGCAGTGAATCGTGTCTGGGACAAAAACAAAATTGTGTTTTGCTAAAGGCGGACCCCACTCAAAAACATGACTCAGACGCTCCACACTCACTCACTGGTCATACCGGACTTGAGAGTCCATTACCGCAGCATCGTATTTTCGCCACCTGTCCCTGTCTTGGGCTATTTCCTTCCATTCACCTTCAGTACCTAGGCTCCTCAAATCAGCCTTCACATTGTCCTCCCATCAACTCCTCGGTCTCCCCACAGGACGTTTTCCCTCTAGGTGCCCTACCAGTACTCTGCGCGCTGCCCTGCCCTCATCCATTCGAGCTACGTGACCCGCCCATCGCAGCCTACGTGCTTTAATAATACTGATTATGTCAGGGCTTGAATAAGGATTGTGAACCTCTTCGTTATGCAGTTACGAACCTCTTCGTTATGCAGTTTTCGCCACTCTCCGCTAATGTCAACCCTTTTTGCTCCGAAACTTTCCCTCAAAATTTTGTTTTCACATACTCGAAACGGCTTCTCATTTTGCACAGAGAGAGACCAAGTCTCACACCCATACAGCATACCTGGTAGAATAATAGTTTTGTAAATTCCAATCTTTAAATTCCTAGACAATGTCCGTGATGAAAGTAATCTATTCAGTGAGAAGTAGCACGCATTTCCCGCCTGTAATCTCTTCTTCAGTTCGGATTCAATCTCATTTCTCGAAGTGATGTCCACGCCTAGATACTTAAATGTGTTCACTTTCTCAAACTGCATGTCTCCAACTCTTAACATTTCCTGATCTACTGCTGTTGGCATTCTACTGGTAACCAGGTATTTAGTTTTGTCTTCACTTATCCTTAGACCTACATCTTCACTAGCCTCGATTAGCGCATTCGCATTTGCAGTTACTGATTCTTTCCTGTCGCTATTGATGTTTAGATCATCTCATACCCTAATATGTTTATATTTGCATTTAACTCCACACCCTCCGAATTATCTGCTGCCATTCGTACAACATATTCTAGGACTAAATTAAAAAGTAGCGGAGACAGGGCATCTTCCTGCTTAAGTCCGTTCTTTATCACAAATTCTTCTGACTCCAATTTCCCCACGCGTACTCTGAATTTTGTGTTTTTCAAACTAGCTTCTGTAAGTCGAACATACTTCTTTGGTATTCCAAGTTCCAAAAGAATTCTGTACAATTTTGATTGCAATTTGTTAAATCAATGAAAAGGTTATGAACTGGCTTATTGTATTCCCATTTCTTTTCCAAAATTTGACTCAGCGTGAATATTTGGTCTACAGTTGAGCTGTTCCTCCGAAAGCCAGCTTGGTAATGCCCCACAATTTCATCTGCAAATGGTGTAAGCCTGCTTAGCAGAATATTCAGAAAATTTTGGAACCTACTGGTAATAGCGATATTCCTCAATAATTACAACATAGATTAAGGGTCGACCTGCGACATCAATCGCACAACTTGCGTACGGGCATCTAGACGCCGCTGCGAGCGCTAAGATGCATTGCGATCGCAGGCGCGCGTGTAGCGTACGGATCGCGAGGTGCAGCGACGAGCGCAACCGTATACAGTGTGTTACAAAAAGGCACGGCCAAACTTTCAGGAAACACTCCTCACAAACAAACAAAGAAAAGATGTTAAGTGGACATATGTACGGAAACGCTTAATTTCCATGTTGGAGCTCATTTTAGTTTCCTCAGTATGAACTGTACAACGTGATCAAATTGTAAATTTACACAATCAACATAAATGGGCTGACGAGAATACGCACGCAGTTGTGCAATCACGTCATCAACGTTTGTGCAGGCATTGTTGGTGACGTCTTGATTGGGCCCCATGTTCTACCACCTACGCTCAATGGAGCACGTTATCATGATTTCATACGGGATACTCTACCTATGCTGCTAGAACATGTGCCTTTACAAGTACGACACAACATGTGGTTCATGCACGATGGAGCTCCTGCACATTTCAGTCGAAGTGTTCGTACGCTTCTCAACAACGGATTTGGTGACCGATGGATTGGTAGAGGCGGACCAATTCCATGGCCTCCACGCTCTCCTGACCTCAACCCTCTTGACTTTCATTTATGGGGGCATTTGAATGCTCTTGTCTACGCAACCCCGGTACCAAATGTAGAGACTCTTCGTGTTCGTATTGTGGACGGCTGTGATACAGTACGCCATTCTCCAGGGCTGCATCAGCGCATCAGGGTTTCCATGCGACGGAGGGTGGATGCATGTATCCTCGCTAAGTTCTTTAAATACTGTAACAATTATTGGAAACATTTCTTCCCTTAAACTTGTGTAAAGTATTCTCGATGTGGAATTTGTTCTGTGACAAAGGTGTAAGGTTTTGAATATAAATTATACAGGGTGTTAAAAAAAGGTAGGGCCAAACTTTCAGGAAACATTCCTCACACACAAAGAAAGAAAATATGTTATGTGGACATGTGTCCGAGAACGCTTACTTTCCATATTAGAACGCATTTCATTACTTCTCTTCAAATCACATTAATCATGGAATGGAAACACACAGCAAGAGAACATACCAGCGTGATTTCAAACACTTTGTTACAAGAAATGTTCAAAATGTTCTCCGTTAGCGAGGATACATGCATCCACCCTCCGTCGCACGGAAACCCTGATGCGCTGATGCAGCTCTGGAGAATGGCGCATTGTATCACAGCCGTCCACAATACGAGCACGAAGAGCCTCTACAATTGGTACCGGGGTTGCGTAGACAAGAGCTTTCAAATGCCCCCGTAAATTTAAGTCAAGAGGGTTGAGGTCAGGAGAGCGTGGAGGCCATGGGATTGGTCCGCCTCTACAAATCCATCGGTCACCGAATCTGTTGGTGACAAGCGTACGAACACCATCATGCATGAACCAAATGCTGTGTCGTTCTTGTAAAGGCACATGTTCTAGCAGCACAGGTAGAGTATCCCGTATGAAATCATGATAACGTGCTCCATTGAGCATAGATGGAAGAAACTAAAATGAGCTCTGACATGGAAATTAAGCGTTTCCGGACACATGTCCATATAACATCTTTTCTTTATTTGTGTGTGAGGAAATTTTCTTGAAATTTTGGCCGTACCTTTTTGTAACACCCTGTATACGAAACTGTGCTTTAAAAGGTATTTATTTTTTCAGTTTGTATTACATCAGACGACAATTTTGTGATGTGAGGGAGGAATTTGAGGGGCTAACCCATGGAAATAGTCTTAAGCGATCCCCTTTAAAAATAAAAATTTGTGTGACACTGAAAGACGTGACACTGTAGACACCGAAAATTTTTATACGTCACACACTCAAAAACATATGTTAGAGAAAGTTTAGTTATAACGACTTGGTAGTAAAACTGCACTCTCGATACGTTAAGGAGTTACGTCCGTTGGCAGCGAGTGACAAGGTGACTGTGTCTCGGCGGCGAGCGGCCTCCGGCGATACGAAACGCAGCAGAGGGTTATAGCACGGCTGTACGGAAGGCCCGCGTTGTGCCAGGGCGCGTCACGTGACCGGTGTGGGCGGCTGTTGCTCCTCCCATTGACGGCAGCGAGAGCGCCAGATACCGGCCGGCGCGGCGCGTAAACAAGGCGGCGGCGACACGCCCGCCGCTCGTCAAGGCCGCCACCCCGCCTCGTCTGGCAGGCGAGATAAAAGAAAGCGCAGTGGCCGCCACTTGCTCTGCGTCGTCACCGACACCGCTCCCCCTCTCTCTCTACATCTACTTTTATACTCCTCCAGCCACCCAACGGTGTGTGGCGGAGGGCACTTTACGTGCCACTGTCATACCTCCCATTCCTGTTCCAGTCGCGTATGGTTCGCGGGAAGCATCCGTGCGCGCTCGAATCTCTCTAATTTTTACATTCGTGATCTCCTCGGGAGGTATAAGTATGGGGAAGCAGTATATTCGATACCTCATCCAGAAACGCACCCTCTCGAAACCTGGACAGCAAGCTACGTCTTGCAGAGTCTGCCACTTGAGTTTGCTAAACATCTCCGTAACGCTATCACGCTTACCGAATAATCCTGTGACGAAACGCGCCGCTCTTCTTTGGATCTTCTCTATCTCCCCTGTCAATCCGACCTGGTACGGACTCCACACTGATGAGCAATACTCAAGTATAGGTCGGACGAGTGTTTTGTAAGCCACCTCCTTTGTTGACGGTCTACATTTTCTAAGGACTCTCCCAACGAATCCAATCTCGTACCCACCTTACGAACAATTAATTGTATATGATCATTCCACTTCAGATCGTTCCTTACGCTTACTACTGGATATTTTACAGAAGTAACTGCTACCAGTGTTTGTTATGCTATCATATAATCATACAATAAAGGATCCTTCTTTCTTTGTATTCGCAATACATTACATTTGTCTATGTTAAGGGTCAGTTACCACTCCCTGCACCAAGTGCCTATCCGCTGCAGATCTTTCTGCATTTCGATGCAATTTTCTAATGCTGCAACTTCTCTGTATACTACAGCATCATCCGCGAAAAGCCGCATGGAACTCTTGACACTATCTACTAGGTCATATATATATATATATATATATATATATATATATATATATATATATATATATATATTGTTCATAAAATATTCGACACAGCACGGAAAGAACTCGAACAGCAGGCCGCAAAATGTAATAATGCGTATACCCACTGAAGATTGGATTGGATTGTTTGGGGGGGGGGGGGGGAGACCAAACAGCGACGTCATCGGTCTCAACGGATTAGAGAAGGACGGGGAAGAAAGTCGGCCGTGCCCTTTCAAAGGAACCATCCCGGCATTTGCCTGGAGAGATTTTGGGATATCACGAAAAACATAAATCAGGATGGCCGGACGCTGGATTGAACCGTCGTCCTACCGAATGCGAGTCCAGTTTGCTAACCATTGCGCCGCCTCGCTCGGTCCCACACGGAAGAGCTAAAGAAACAGGTACTTTCAACATTGCAGCCCATTCAGCAATCGTGATAATCTAATATATAAGAAACAATCAGCCTCGATAGCGGTAATGAAACCAACCTTTACCTGGTTTCAGCCCAAGTAATTGAGCCTTCTTCAGAAGATTCTATAATATATCTACGAGGGCATGTCCTAGAAATAAAACTAAAACAGACTGAATAGGCGTAGTCACATTTTAAAAATGCGGTACATAGGTACTAAGTCACCACCAAGACTTAAGCTTGGGCGAGCGCCTCGTCTCCATGGAAGCCGTGCTGTGGGTCTCGGGAGCTCACGTGAAACTAAGTAGGACTAGATGACGTTCTGCAAATAAATATGGCGGGGAACATACTGTTCGTGTTAAATAGAACTGGAGACAGAATGCACCCCTGTCTAACTCCATTACGTACTCGTACTTCTAAGGTACTTGAAATAGTTTTATCTAGTCTGATGTGATATCAAAAGAAAAATGCGACGTTCAGTCGGACAGTTTTGCTGTCGCATATTTTTATGAGAACAACAAATTCCGCATTGAATATTTATATTTTGCGAATAAGAATACAATTAAAAGCGATATTTCGGAGTGTTATCGGTGATGTTCCCATTGTTGGTGTGTTCCAAAGTTATAATCGATGTCAGTTCGTGGTAATTTGGTGAATTGCAAATATTAAATTGATTTCAGCTCGTCGTTTATTTCTTTGGGAAAAAATGCCACCAGTGAGTGAAATATGGGTCGGTATGCGCGCAAACGCAGGCGGACTACGTGATCGTCGAGCCGCTGTGACTGCCTAAGAGCGTAGACAGAGTTTAGATACGAACTTCTCAAGTACGATCCATTATGACTCCGGAGCAATGAATTTCGAATTATGTCATTTCAATAATTTCATATCCTCACTAAAGCTGTTTTGTTTCAGTTCAGAGTCGGTTGTATGAATCCCTTCTCGACTCTGAATGATTAACAGACAACGCACAACTTAAGCCACCGCAGATTAAGACACGTTATACAATATACACGTTACACAATAAACACGCTCTGTTAACCTGGCTGAGACAAAGAGGAGGTTAAGCTTTGCTGTGCATATGTGTGGTTTTGTTTTCATTTTCGCAGTCATTTTTAACAGAAAAGAGGAAAGTTGTGTTTATGTCTAACTTTATAAGCCTACCTGAGCGCGTATTAAAATCATGCGAAATAGTCATTGAAGCTACTGTCCTCACAGATTCAGTTGTTGGAAAGGTCTTTGTCATACCGCGTGTACTAATGGTTCCAACTGATATACGCAATTATTCATCATCGTTTTCCAACACCAGTTTCCCGAGTGATCGCCATATCCTTCTGTCTTCTTACGTCTCCTGTTCCAGGGCAGCTTCCCATTTCTGTCCTTTCTCCTCCACATCCGATATTACACTCTTCATCCAGTGTTTTCTTAGTCTTCCCCGTGGTGTTCTTCCTACACGATTCAGGTTGAATTACATTTTGGCAGGTCTTTGACTGTTCATTCTCATTATGTGTCCATACCATTGAAGCCTGCGTTTCTTTATGACAGGAACCTTAATACCCGCTACTTTTCTATTCACCTCATTGTCCTCTCCAGCAGTTTGGTTCATAGTTCTAATGAATCTCATTTCTGTTGCCTGAATTCTGCTGAAGTCTTTGTTTGGTACGGTACATGTTTCTAAACCATATGTTAGGACTCTTACGAAATAGATGTGGTACATATCCGCTTTTGCTTTTCGCGCCATTTTATCGTCCCAGAGAAGATTTCGGATTTGACTGTACAAGTTGGACGCTTGCTGTGTCCTGATGAGTATTTCCTGCTTCATGGTGTTCTCTTTCTAGATCATGCTTCATAAGTAATTGAAATGTGAAACAGATTCTACTTTGACTCCTTCATTCATTGTGACTTCTATTCCAATCAAGGTTCCGTTTCCAATAACAAAAAATAACGTTAAAAAGAGGGGAGGAGGGAGGCGATGAAGAGAGAAGGGTGGAGAAAATCAATGTAAAGAAGGGGAGTGAGCATATGGACAGAGAGATGAGGGAAGAGGAGATGAAACGAGAGTGTGTCGGATTAATTATAAAAATGGTTCAAATGGCTCTGAGCACTATGGGATTTAACATCTGTGGTCATCAGTCCCCTAGAACTTAGAACTACTTAAACCTAACTAACCTAAGGACATCACACACATCCATGCCCGAGGCAGGATTCAAAGCTGCGACCGTAGCGGTCACGCGGTTCCAGACTGAAGCGCCTAGAACCGCACGGCCACACCGGCCGGCAGTTAATTATACTAGCTGAATTGCTGCACTAGGGAGGATAGAAAAAAATTAACGAAATATTACACACTGTGAATAACACAGAATAGCAGGAAGAACACTGTGGTGCTTTCCACGAGTCGTAAATTTTACTTTTTATATACTACGCTATTAAAAGTATCCAGACATCTATTGGAAGACATTAATATGGGGTTGTCCATCCTTCGCCTCTATGACGAATTCAACTCTTCGGAGAACTTTCCGTGAGGTTTCTGAACGTCTGTGGACGAATGGCAGCCCATTCTTCCTCGAGGGCCGAATCCAGAGACGGTACTGTGCTGGGCGCTGGGGTCTGGAGTGAAGGGCCGTTCTAACTCATCCCAAAGGCGTTCCGTTGGATTCAGGTCTTGACTCACGAGTGTTGTTAGACTCTAGACACCGTTGCCACAGGAATTCTCTGTTCAAGAGCATGTCCCAAATCTTTAGGGTCGAAATTTTACATACGACCGAGGATCGTAAACTGAGTATAATGAGACACGTAACCGATGGGCTGAAGTGAATATTTCAGGCGGCACAAAGAAATGAATGAACTATGGATGGGAGGCACGAGCTTGTGATCGGTTCATCTTTGTGCGTCACGTTGGTGGCACCATTTCAGAAAACAATACACCATCTTCTGCGATGTGGCCGCGGTGGAGTTTTTTGCTAAGGGCTTAGACAATATTTTTACCTCGTTCAATACGCGAATGGAATAGGAAACAAATTGATGTCGTCGGTACGAAGTATCCTCTGCCAAGCACTTTACAATAAAGGGTGGAGCCCCTCCACGCCCGCACCGACTTGGTGAACATCTCAAAAGATCTATTGTCACCTCCGTATTTGTTAGTTACTAATGGAGGACGTCACGGGATGTGGGGCCGTGATGTTATCTGTGCGTCTGGTTGGAAATACCCACTAACGCGGTCACACCGGGGAGATAGGTAGTGGACGAAAAGAGAAAGAAGGGTAGCGGTTTCAAGGGCACGGCGGAGGGGAGGGGGGAGGAGGGGGTGCCAAGGCAATCGGCAAAGGAAAAAAAACCGCTGCGGTAGTCCGGCCGTGTAGTAAGAGCAGTAGCGGTTTTCTTGCCATCTGCGACAAAGTGCAAGCGTAGGGTGGTTGTTAGTTTTGGGTATCGTCCAATGCTCGGTACCGTTGCCATAGCTTAGATCGTCATAAAGAGTGCCAGTCCTTTGGAGGAGCGGTATTGCTGGGATAGGCACCTGCAGAGTCTCCTGGGCCAGCTGCAGCGTCTGTACCTGTCACATGCCGAGATTGTCATACAAGTGGTCGATTGGTCATAATTCGATCACTGTGTAAGGGTTTAGTGTGCAATATGGCTTCCCTGCGTTGATTTAGAGAAATCACGGAAAACCTAAATCAGGATGCCCGGATGCGGGATTGAACCGTCGTCCACCCGAATGCGAGTCCAGTGTGGAAGTGCCAGCTGACTTTGATGTGCTGCAGGGCAGTATTTGTCATGTTTGTAAGTCGATGTTACCCATAGCAGGTTAAATAGTAGTGTCGCTCCCTTGAAGTGTATTTACACTGAAGAGGCAAAGAAACTAGTACACCTGTCTGATATCGTGCAGGACCCGGGCGAGCACGCAGAAGTGGCATCGACTCGACTAATGTTTGAAGTAGTGCTGGAGGGAACCTACACCATGAATCCTGCAGGGCTATCCATAAATCCATAAGAGTACGAGGGAGGGGCGGGAGATCTCTTCTGAACAGCACATTGCAAGGCATCCCATGCATGCTCACTAATTTATATGTCTGCTGGAGAGTTTGGTGGCCAGCCGAATGTTCCTGGAGCCACTCTGTAGCAATTATGGGCGTGTGGGGTGTTGTATTGTCCTGCTGGAATTGCTCAAGTCCGTCGGAATGCACAATGGACACGAATGGATTCAGGTGATCACACAGGATGCTTAAGTACGTTTCACCTATCAGAGTCGTACCTGGACGTATCAGGGGTCCCATATCACTCCAACTGCACACGCCCCATACCACAACAGACCCTTCACCAGCTTGAACAATCCCATGTTGGCATACAGGGTCCATGGAGTCATGAGGTTGTCCCCATAACCGTACACGTCCATCCGTTCGATACAATTTGAGACGAGACTCGTCCGACCAGGCAACACGTTTCCAGTCATCAAGAGTCCAATGTCGGTGCTGACGGTCCCAGGCGAAGCGTAAAGCTTTGTATCGTGCAATCACGTGTGGGCCTTCAGCTCGGAAAGCCCATATCGATAGCGTTTTGTTGAATGGTTCGCTCGCTGACACTTGTTAATAGCCCAGCATTGAAATCTGCAGAAATTTGCGGAAGGGTTGCACCTCTGTCCCGTTGAACGATTCTCTTCAGTCGTCGCTGGTCCAGTTCTTGCAGGATCTTTCTCCGGCCGCGGAGATGTCGGAGATTAGATGTTTTGTCGGATTCCTGATATTTACAGCACACTAGCGAAATGGTCGTACGAGAAAATCCCCACTTCATCGCTACCTCTGAAATGCTCGTCCCATTTCTCGTGCGCCGACTATAGCACCACGTTCAAACTCACTGCCATTGTAGCAGCAGAAAGCGATCTAAGAACTGCGCCAGACACTTGTCTTATATAGGTGTGCCGACAGCCGTATTCTACCGGTACGTATCTTTGTATTTGAATACGTTTTCCTATACCAGTTTCTTTGGCGTTTCAGTGTATGTTGATGTAAACAGATGTAGGTGAACTTGTTGGTACGTGAAACCACAGTACGAACTGAAGATGAAGTAGTTGGTAAGCTCTTAGATGCTTGTGTCACAGTGCAACAGACAACGAGGATCCGAGAACCTGCAGTAAAATTATATGCGCTGTTCTGATGCATGAATTCGGTGTGACGGTCATCGTTTCGAGCAGCTGCAATGAGCTGACGTTATTGCTAGTTTTGTACGGCAATAACAAACTAAATTTTCATTTCGGACCCTATCTCAAAGTATGCAGTTCAGAGAAATCTTCTGTCTATGTAATTCTTAAAACAGAGAAATATTTCGCTCGAAGGTCGCGTCGACGACGAAGTCTTTAGTGACTTGGACAGGAGGAATCTGAGGACGGAAATCGGGCGTGTCCTTTTCAAACGAATTGCCCCGTTCGTTATTTGCCGTAAGAGATGCAGGGAGACATTGTAAAAGCCAAATCTGAAAGGTCGGACGGGGATTTGAACGTTCTCCAGAATGCTAATCCACTGCCGTGCTACGTTTTGTCGTAAGATTTAGATAGCCTGTATTCATCGCCAGTAAATTCATTAACCTCTACACAGAATCGCAACATCTGTGTGTGCACGTATTTTTTTTTTTTTTTTTGCGATCGCTGCTACGCTTGCACTACAAAAGAAAAATAAAACGGTTGGGGCTTGTACGACACTGTAGGTTGTCACGTGACCAAGCTTAAACTCTGATACAGCCGTGACCACAGTTAGCGCCGGTCTACAGTACCTTCGTATCTGTTTACACGTAACGTGTGTCGTGTTTACAAACAACACATATCCATTGACTCACGGTGCGTGCTGTTGACATCAGAGTACAATGACCCTCTTTCTTCTTCGCCTCCATACATGGACTCTGTACTGTTTAGGTCCGTGTCGTGTTTTGTACCCAGCAGCGCTACGGGGATGGGTGGTTTACGTACGCCGCACGAGTTCGAGAGTGCCGCAATAACCCTGATGAAAGTAGCTCATAGCACATCCGCAGCAGTGTTAATGTTACTGTGAATGACATGACCCTCACTGTAGACCAGAGTGCACAATCTTGAAAAAGAGATATCAAACCTGCAGTTGTTGACTTCGACGTCTCCTATGGGCTCACACCGTCTCTAATGCGGGCTTCTCAAACTTTTCCTCTGACGAAACACTTTGAGAATCTTGGAACTTGATAGAACACCTCATTTACTTTGAATGTTAATCAATTTTTTTTAAATGAGAAAAGATATTTAATCCAGTGATTTCCTCAATTTCAGGTTGTACCTAATAAACATAAGTCATAATAATTTTTTTAAATAATTAGTATCGTGCAAGTGTCGAAAGAAAACGGCATGTTGTTAAATTTTTTTGCGGAGCACTTACCCATCTCTTGTGGAACAGAGCTGCTTGAAACACAGTTCGAGAACGCTGCTCGAATGATCTTTATGTCAGCTCTACGTTAAACCCCAATCTTTCTTCTTCCTTCTCCCTGGGGACTCAGATGCCTAAACAGGGAGTCTCCTTTATTGCCACCCCTTGGACAGCACGCAAAGAGGAGAGTATTATACAAAACTTCATTATCTACAGTGTTATTCCACTTTTTTCTACAAAAGTATGTAATTTTTAAGGGCCACCGATAGCTGGTGAAACAAGAATTGCTCTGCCAAAGCAGAGGTGACAGGTCTTTTTGAATGGTCACCACGCCAACGTGGACGTGGAGGGGCCCCACTTAATACATACTTACAAGAAATTTGAGTGTAGGCTTCAGGTAAAAACGGCACTTCCCCGCCAGCGCTCGGTACTTCCCCGACAGCACCTGCTTGCAGCTCCCACCACTGCCTGCCATGTGCTCATCTACCGGACACAGCATTAGGCGTGGACTCCATGCTGTAGCAATCCAGCTAAAGCTTTGTATTTGGCGAATGTGTGGCGATAGTTAGCTCTCCTCATGCATAGTGCCAATAGCAATTACAGAGGAGGTATTATTACATGTGCAGGTGTGGTCCCTCTTTTGCGCTCAAGAAAACGCTGAATGTGGAAGGATGTGAACACCCATTACATTATCGTGCACTGCGTACAAGTGAGGAAGAGTCTAATAGGCGCTTCTCATGCATGGTTGTTTACATCTTTGGGCGGTTTTAATGACATCTCTGAACAGTCAAAGGGACTGTGCGTTTTATACAATATCCACAGTCAACGTCCATCTTCATTAGTTCTGGGAAGAGGGGTGATGCAAAACTTTTTTGATGTTTGTATAAAGAATAGTATACACAAGAGTCATCTTGTCAGCAGCACTTTTTTATATGAAAGTTCTGAAGCTGGTCATTATAGACCGAAACCTGTAGTCTGATGACAAAAAATTTGTGACCATAGACGTGAAGTACAGACCATGACTGCATTGTAATGCATTGTAAATTGATTTCTAAGCTGTGATAGTTTTGGCCGACAGATATCCAGAGGTCATCGTCCACGGGTAGAACGCGGAAAGTGGCAAAACGTGTAGAAGCGTCACAGAAAATAAACCACAGGGGAAGCAGAGGGGCTGCAGAAGGACGCGCCTCTCGGTGGGTGCAATGGCAGAGCGCGTAGCCGCCACAGCTGTCCAAATAGCCGCCTGTCATAACACGGCCGCGCATCATCTCTATTTTAGCGATACGTCCGTCCGGAGTTTACGACATCCCGACGTCGCCGCAGGCGAACTGTGCGCTGCACGATCATCTGGCAGAACATTCCAACCGAGAGTTCCCTAGCGGAAGTGGCCGACGAGGAATCTGCTTGTGGCGGGCGGGGGTGAGCATAGGATTAAGACTTTCCCGTCTGTTGTTCAGAAATTAGCAGATCTAAAAGTAACGTGTTCCAGACCAGGCTCACATTTAAGTACAAACGATTTTCTTATCGTATGACAGTTTGGATTCGAGAAGGGTCACTAAGCTATTTACACACTGATCAGTCAAATACTGCAAGCCTTAGATAATTTAAAATCCTCAGTTGGTATTTCTTGCATGTATCGAAGGTGGATGATTGCCTAGATCATGTTACTGTCGTTGAAAATATGAATTTTTACGGAATTCATGGCTTTACATACAGCTAGCTTGAAATAAACGGACTGCAAATCATCGTGTGAAGTTTCATGGAATTCGTGGCTTTACACAGCTGGTTTGAAACATACTAAATGTCAGTATGCAAAAAGTTGTGGAATAATACAAATAATATTGGGAGGGTAAAAAATTTTAGTGAGTTGGGAGAAAAAAAATCGCAAAGAGAGTCCTACAGGTTTAAATTTTGGTTGCACTCGCCTTCCTTATATATGTGAATGACGTTCCACTTAATATCCAGCAATAAGAATTGGTAGTTTTTGCAAACGATATTAGTGTTGCATACTGAGGAGTCAAAGAAACTGGTACACCTGCCTAACATTGTGAAGGGCCACGCGAGCATGCAGAAGTGTTGCAATACGACATGACATGGACCCGACTAACGGCTGAAGTAGTGCCGGAGGGAACTGACACCATGAATCCTGCAGGGCTGTCCTTAAATCCGTAAAAGTACGAGGGGGTGGAAACCTCTTCTGAACAGGATGTTGCAAGGCATGCTAGGTACGCTCAGTAATAGTCCTGTCTGGTGAGGTTGATGACCAGCGGAAGTGTTTAATCTCAGAAGAGTCTTCCTAGTGCCACTCTGTAGCAATTCTGGATCTGTGGGGTGTCGCATTGTCCTGCTGGAATTGCCCAAATCCGTCGGAATGCACGATGGACATGAGTGGATGCAGGCTATCAGACAGGATGCTTAGGTATGTGTCACCTATCAGTATCTAGACGTATCAGCGGTCCCATATCATTCCAAATACACAGGCCCCACACCATTACAGAGCCTCCATCAGCTTCAACAGTCGCCTACTGACATGCAGGATCCACGGATTCATGATGTTTCCATACCCGTACGCGTCCATCCGCTCGATACAATTTGAAACGAGATTCGTCCGACCAGGCAACATGTTCCACTCATCAACAGTCCAATGCCGGTTTTGAAGGGCCCAGGCGAGGCCTAAAGCTTACTGTCGTACTGTCATCAAGGGTACACGAGAGGCATTCGGCTCCTAAAGCCCATATCCATGATGTTTCGTTGAATGGTTCGCACGATGACACTTGTCGATGGCGTAACATTGCAATCTGCAGTAATTTGCGGGTGGGTTGCACTTCTGTCTCGTTGAAGAATTCTCTTCGTCGTCTTTGGTGCCATTCTTGCAGGACTTTTTACGGCCGTAGCGATGTCGGATATTTGATGTTTTACCGGATTCCTGATATTCACGGTACATTCGTGATATAGTTGTACGGGAAACTTCCCAGTTCACGGCTACCTCGGAGATGCTGTGTCCCATCTGTCGTGCGCCGTCTGTAACACCACGTTCAAACTCACTTAAATCTTGATAACCTGCCATTGTAGCAGCAGTAACTGATCTAACAAATGCTCCATACACTTGTTGTCTTATATAAGCGTTGTCGACCGCAGCTCCCCATTCTGCCTGTTGACGTACTTCTGTATTTAAGTACGCATGCCTATACCATTTCATTGTTGCTTCAGTGTAATAAATCCCGTTAGAGAGAAAGCCACAGAAGAATTAGTAAATAATATTTTCCAAAGAATTATTAAGTGGACTATCTACAAACGGATTCTTCTTTAATTTTGAAAAAAAAAAACCACACACTATACTCGTATTCAGTATTGTACCACAAATAGAGTCATACCAGCAACTGATGTAGCTTATGAACAGGAGCCAGTAAATGAGGTAGAATGCTCCAATTTTTTTGGTGAACATATTGATGACAACTTGAATTACTCAGCTTCTCAAACAGTTAAGTTCAGGTACTTTTGGTCTTCGTACAATTGCACAAAAGCGAGCAGTATGAATACAGTCATGTAGGTGCCTCATCAAGGAGTTACGTATTTTAACAGCACGGTCGAAATACATATATTCGCTAATAAATTCGTCACAAATAATGCATGACAATTTGGGAACAGCGATTTCTATATCCACAGTACTAGAGCAAAGAATGACCTCTGTTACCCACTATTAAAGTTGTCGCTGGCTCCGAAAGGACTTCAGTATACAGCAACAGATCTTTTTGATCATGTAGCCAACGACATAAAATGTCACACAGATAGCTAAGCAAGTTTCAAGTATAACCTAAAATTATTTCTCCTGGACAACTCCTGTTCTATGGACGAATTTCTATTAAAAACGGGTTGCCTGTAAAAAAATAATAGTGGAAAGAACCTTGTTTTCAAGCGCAGATACATATGTGTGTGTGTGTGTGTGTGTGTGTGTGTGTGTGTATGTGTGTGTGTGTGTGTGTGTGTGTTTCCTAAGAGTGATGATGTGCATTTTCTGTGGTATTTCGGCAGAAATTTGCTATTTCGTTTTTCGAATGTGTAGCTAGCGTCACCGAAACAAAAACTGCTCATCACGTGTTTGATGCGACGTGCAAGGGTGACAAGAAGCGCCAGTTTGTTTTCCGTTAGAAACAAAATGATTTTTTAAGCGAAATTGTACGTTCCCATTCGACAGAGTGGTCCAAAATTAGTCTAGTGCGCTGTTACTTTTATCGATATCTATTAACAGGAACAGTAAAATTAAATAATAATTAATACACATGTATATCTTGTAAACTGACTTGTTCCAAATCATTTCGATAAAAGAATCGTTCACATAATCCATGGAACATGTAACTAATTAAATTCATGTTCTTCGCAGGACCAATACCTGTATACTTATTAAACTTTTCAATAGCGTAGCTATTTGTTCCAGCAGAGAAATGATTATTGGTCCTACAAAGAACATGTAATTAATTACTTACATGTTCCATGGATCATTTGGACTATTCTTCTATCGTAAAGATTTGGTACAAGTCAGTTTACAAGACTATATAAATTATTATTTAATTATAATTCTTTAATTGTTATTCATTAATTATTATAATTAATTATTAATGAACGCATAATTTTTAGTCCTTCTCATGTACTCTCAACTTAAATAAATGTGACATAATGTACCTATAATATGTCAATAAATAACCGAATATAGTGATGTAAAGTGGAATTACCGTGCACAACTAGTCACAGGGAAAGCAAGTGCTAGGCTGGGTGTAATCGGAGGAATCTTAAGGAAATGTAACTCATCCATGAAAGAAATGGCTCACAAAACACTCTTTCGATCCATTCTTGACTGCCAGTAACCCCCGGATACCCAACCCTTCAAAGACCAAACTACCATGTATAAAATAATTTTTGACATATCTCAGTGTTTATAACATAGTATCTCTTGAACTACTCGTCGTACAATGATATGATTTTGCAGTAAATCCAGCGGTATGTGTGGATACAGCATGCAAAATATGTTGAGGGTAGAGCTATAGTGAAGAAGTAATGAATTAAAACGCTATGCCTGATGCTGAACTTTTCCTGCATCCACAGCGAAAATATAGTAAGCGATAATTTTCTTTTCTTTCCTCATTTTGCGAGTGTGTCAGCGAGACAAGCTTTCGTAAAGGTTTGAAATGAAGGGTAAAAATTGTTAGAAGTCGCCAAGTGCTGTCATTCTCAAATGCTTAAGGAATATAAAAGTTCCCCATTCTGATCCTAGACAGGCCATTCGGGCCCAGTTGGCCGCTGTGTCAGCCTCTGAAAATGGTACCATCGAATGCGGTATGGAGGAGTATGTGATCAGAAAATCCCTCTCCCGGTGGTTGATGGGTTTTTTCACCTTGTAACCGCTAAGTCGGTTCGTTCCCAGTCACAGAGAGGCTTACTCTTAAAATTCTGTCCCAAGGCTCACACAACACATTGCTTCCTGCCACATGCATCTGTCATGATGGGAAAACTGGGAACCATAGAGCTCATGTGGAGGAGTACTATCAGCTATTCTTCTCACTCACTGTTTGCGAATGCAACAGGACTGGGAGGAAATGACAGTGATGTCATGACAACCCTCCCCCCCCCCCCCACCACCACACACCATTAGGTGGGCTAAGGAGTGCAGATGCAGATGCAGTACAAGTCATATCCAAACATTCTTTAAAGAGTCATTAAACATTATTCCCATGTAAATCATGTATTATCTGTAGAGTGTGGTCTTAATTAGCTAACACTTCTTAGAAGTTATGTAATTTCTGTATTTTCAAATGAGAATTATGAAATATCATTAGTGAAAGTAGATAGGAGATAGGTTAACCTTCTTTAGGCTACCATGCTGTTATATAAAGCAGTATGTGTGTGTGTGTGTGTGTGTGTGTGTGTGTGTGTCAGGGATCTTCTCCCAAACCCTTGGACTGTTTTCAATCAAATTTGGCATAGAAACAGCAGGCCTCACAAGTACCAGTACTGTGGGGTTTCTAACTTCTTAGCTCCAATTCAAGAGGAGATATAGCTGAAAACGTGTTTTCCCAGCCCCTGGCATATAGGCTGCCCTGCACAATATGCATGTTCAGCTGGAGTATTATCGGCCTGCTGTATAGACTTGCTCTGCATGGCGACCTGTACGTCAGGGGCTAATAAACTATTTTAAAGCTTCTGACGTACAGCCTGCACTGAATGATAAGCATGTTGTGAGAGTAGTATCAGCCTGCTTTGCTGAACTGTATTGCAAGGGCGACACATGCCGATGAACATGGTGGGAACAGGTTGAAATGGATAGAGGAGGGACTGGATTGAGCGAGTGGGAAGAGGAAATGGACAGATAGAGGGCAGGAGGGGGAGATGCACAAGAGGGGTGGAAGGTGTAAAGGAATCGTGGACAGATGGAAAAGGTGAGGTGGAGATAGAAAGAGAGAAGGGGAGGTGGATATGGTCTGATGGAAATGGGAGGAAGATACGCTCAGAGAGAGTGAGTGGAGGAAATGTACAAAGAGAGTGGGGGAGGAGGAGATGAAGAGACAGTCAGTGAGGAAGAGGAGATAGAGGAGGGAGGATAATGTGGACGACAGAGGGAGAAAGAGGTGGACACAGGAGGGGGAGGGTGTTCAGTATACGTGTCTAATGCCCACACAGGCGAAATTGCAGGGAAAAGGCTAGTGTGGGAAATATTTCTCAAAAACAAGCTACTCATTTCTTAATACTAATGTCAAAATTAGCTTTTGCATAGAGCAAATTAGGAATGAACACAATACACAGACAAACACAAACGTGAAATATGTGTCCGATCAGAAACATATAAAATTAAATGTAGCGACTGTGAAAAGTTCTACATCTCAAACAGGATGAAAACTTATTAGAAGATACGAAGAACATATTAATAAAAGGGGAAACAACCTCTTCACATTTAGCTTGTATGTTTGAAAATAAATCTACACTCTAAAGTAGATATCAGCACTAATCTTTCCATTCTTCATAGTTTCAAAAAAGAGAGCTATATAACATTTTAAATGAACAAACAGAACTTGCAAAAACAAGTGAGTATTGAGAAATCTAAGAACATTCTTATCAGTGGTAGATAGTTCATAACAAAAGATAAATCTGAAATTTACGTACAGTATAAACAGATTTTCATCAGAGACATAAATATGACAACAAATCATATCTTTCACACAAAAATCGTCATTTTAACAGTCATACACAAATATCACAAAACAAACTACACTGAAGCGCCAAAAAAACTGGCACAGGCATGTGTACTCAAAGACAGAAATGTGTAAACATGCAGAAAACGGCAACGCCTATATAAGACATGGGTCGGTTACTACTGTTACAATGGTAGCTTAGCAAGGTTTAAAAGAATTTGAACGTGGTGTTATAGTCAGCGGACGAGAGATGTGACACAGCGTCGCCGAGGTAGCCACAAAGTGGGTATTTTCCTGTACGACCATTTCACGAGTGTACCGTGAATATCACGAATCCGGTAAAACATCAAATCTCCGACATCGTTGCGCCCGGAAAAAGATACTACAAGAATGGAACCAACAACGACTGAAGAGAATCGTTCAACGTGAGATAAGTGCAACCCTCCTGCAAATTGCTGCAGATTTCGATGCTGAGTTATCAACAAGTGTAAGCATGCGAATCATTCAATGAAACATCATAGATATGGACTTTCGGAGCCGAAGGCCCACTCGTGTACCCTTGATGACATCACGACACAAAGCTTTACGCCTCGCATGGGCCCATCAACGCAGGCACTGGAGCGCTGATGACTGGAAACATGTTGCCTTGTTCGACGAGTTTCGGTTAAAATTGAGTTGAGTGGATGGAGGTGTAGGGAAACAGAGACAACCTCCATGGTCCCTGCATTTCAGCAGGGGATTCTTGAAGCTGGTGGAGGCTCTGTAATGGTGTGGGACGTATGCAGTTGGAGTGATGTAGGACTGTTGATGCGCCTACATACAACTCTGACAGGTGACACGTACATAAGCATCCTGTCTGATCCTCTGCATCCCTTCATGTTCATTGTGCATTACGACGAACTTGGCCAATTCCAGCAGGACAATACGACACCCCACACGTCCAGAATTTCTACAGATTGGCTCGAGGAACACTCTACTGTGTTTAAACATTTCTGCTGGAGACCCAACTCCCCATACATGAACATTATTGAGCACACCTGGGGTGCCTTGCAACGTGATGTTCAGAAGAGATCTCCAACCCCTCGTACTCTTATAGATTTATAGACTGCCCTGCAGGATTCATGGTATCAGTTCCATCCAGTACTACTTCAGACATTAGTCGAGTCTATGCCTCATCGTGTTGCGGCACTTCTGCAAACTCGTGGGATCCCTAGACGATATTAGGGAGGTGTACCAGTCACTTTAGATCTTCAGTGCACATTGCAGTTGAAAAATAATATTAGGATCTTATAACGCAAGTAAGTGATACTGAGTATACAACCATACTCAGAAGGTATCCCTGAAGAAGCTCCCGAAGTTTGTCTATGGAGTTCTCTTTCACGTTATATATGAAGACCGTGCTGATGCCAAAGTTCGATATGACAAAATTAAAGTCGTCAGGGATGAAAGAGCAATGCTAGGAGGAGAGAGCCACGATCTGGGAAGAATTCAAAGAGAAGAGAAACAATAAAGTGAAACAGAAAAAATTCCTTTGGGAAAAAAATCCATGGTGGAATGACATATGCGATAAAGCATTCCTTTCAGGAAGTCGGTCTGGATGGTCTCTACCTCTGGGATTTTCCGAGAACATCGTACAGTTATCTGCATAGGTTAGGCAGGTGACTTTAATTCTTTCCCATTTTTTCCGTAAGCAGACCAGGATTATTCCTTTATTTTCAAGTTCCGATTTACAAATTCTCACAATCTTTTTAGAGCACAGTCAAATAGTCGAGTTGACAGTCTGTCATCTTGTCTCACGCCTGTCTAAATTTCAAAGGGCCAGGGCAGTTCTTAGAAGAACTTCACCTTGGAAGTTGTGCCTGTTAACGTCTCTTCGATAAAGTTTTCTAGTTTGGCTTTAACCACTTACAATTATTACTAGCTATATTCATGTAATTACCAGCAGAGGTCGAAGAAGGGTCTTTACATACTGTCTGTTTTTAGGGTTGCGTGCCGCAGTCGGTAAAAATGGAATCCTTATAGGATCACTTTCTCAATAAATTCGTTTTCCTAGCCAATAAGTCCAATGTAAATGAAACCTATCGAAAGAAGCAAAGCATTTTCCTTAAGCTTTTAACACACAAACGAAATCAGTAAATCCTTATATTGTAGCCATGTAATTTTAATGCTGTCGCTAACATAAATTTCCGAAAGTATTTCTTTCACTGGGGTAAAAATCCAACAGAATCATCTGTGCGTTCTTTGGTGTACTACGAAACTAACAGCGCCTTCTAAGTAAACAACCGAACTGCTAAGCTGAGCAGACTTCTAGAACATTAAATTACGATTTTTTTGCGTGATACGACTTTCAGCAAATAAAGCCTATATGTTATCCCAAGTTACGTCAAGTTACCCTTGAAAACCTGTTACAATTCGTCTAGTAAATTAGGAGATTAGCTTGTTCAGACAGACAGACAGACTCGGCGGTTTTCGACAAAACTTAAAATCGTAATATATATTTCGTGATTCGATTTTCATGAAATAGAGCCTATACGTTGCCCTGGATTACAGTCAAATTTACCGTGAAAACCTATGAAAAATAATCAAGTAGTTTTAAGATTAGCATATCGAAACAGACACACACGACGATTTTATAGATTAAAATACACTACTGGCCATTAAAATTGCTACACCAACAAGAACTGCAGATAATAAACGAGTATTCATTGGACAGATATATTATGCTATAACTGACGTGTGATTACATTTTCACACAATTTGGGTGCATAGATCCTGAGAAATCAGTACCCAGAACAGCCACCTCTGGACGTAACAACGGCCTTGATACGCCTGGGCAATGAGTTAAACAGAGCTTGGATGGCGTGTACAGGTACAGCTGCCCATGCAGCTTCAACACGATACCACAGTTCATCAAGAATAGTGACTGGCGTATTGTGACGAGCCAGTTGCTCGGCCACAAATGACCAGACGTTTTCAATTAGTGAGAGATCTGGAGAATGTGCTGGCCAGGGCAGCAGACGAACATTTTCTGTATCCAGAAAGGCCCGTACAGGACCTGCAACATGCGGTCGTGCATTATCCTGCTGAAATGTAGGGTTTCGCAGGAATCGAATGAAGGGTAGAGCCACTGGTTGTAACACATCTGAAACGTAACGTCCACTGTTCAAAGTGCCGTCAATGCGAACAAGAGATGACCGAGACGTGTAACCAGTGGAACCACGTACCATCACACCGGGTGATACGCCAGTATGGCGATGACGAATACACGCTTCCAACGTGCGTTCACCGCGATGTCATCAAACACGGATGCGACCATCATGATGCTGTAAACAGAACCCGGAGTCATTCGAAAAATGACATGTGCCATTCGTGCACCCAGGTTCGTCGTTGTGTACACCATCGCATGCGGTCCTGTCTGTGATGCAGCGTCAAGGGTAACCGCAGCAATGGTCTCCGAGCTCATACTCCATGCTGCTGCAAACGTCGTCGAACTGTTCGTATAGCTGGTTGTTGTCTTGCAAACTTCCCCATCTATTGACTCAGGGATCGAGACGTGGCTGCACGATCCGTTGCAGCCATGCGGATAAGATGCCTGTCATCTCGACTGCTAGTGATACGAGGCCGTTGGGATCCAGCACGGCGTTCCGTATTAGCCTCCTGAACGCACCGATTCCATATTTTGCTAACAGTCATTGGATCTCGACCAACGCGAGCAGCAGTGTAGCGATACGATAAACCGCAATGGCGATAGGCTACAATCCGACCTTTATCAAAGTCGGAAACGTGATGGTACGCATTTCTCCTCCTTACACGAGGCATCACAACAACGTTTCACCAGGCAAAGCCGGTCAACTGGTGTTTGTGTATGAGGAATCGGTTAGAAACTTTAATCATGTCAGTACGTTGTAGGTGTCGCCAACGGCGTCTGTTGCACGTCATCTTCGTGGTGTAGTAATTTTAATGACTAGTAGTGTATATTAAATCCTATGCAAGTACGCCAAAAGTGTTATATTGAAAGTGGGAGTAACAGGAAATCGTATTCGGCGGTGGAGGGGAGAGAGGAGGAGCGAAACTAAGAAACTGTGACTCCCGCTCCGGCAACTCGACCCTGAATCCTACTCTGCAGTGCCGCCCGTTGCCCGTCGGCTGGCGTGCGACAGGCTCGGCACTCGACAGTCGACGATGCCCGCCCCACCCCATCCGACAGTCTGGAAGGCGCCAGACGCGTCCGGGGGCAGGGAGGGAGCCGAGAGGCAGCAAAGTTTTCCGCGCGTTTATCTGCTCCAGAGCAAATATTTGTTTTGGCCGCGCTCGCCGTTCGGTTTCCTTTTTTTTCGCACGCGGGCACGCAGCAGCTTTCACGCATGTGCGTGTGGCGTCGCAGCGCCAGTCTCGCTCCGCTTCTGTCGCCGCCGAGGTGCTCCGTCCGCTCCCGTACCACGCCACGCACGACCTGTCGCCCCAGGTAAGGCACCAGCGCAACCGCTGCCCAGCTGCGGCGTCACCACGCGGTGGCGGAACCCACTGCTAGCCGCCTCAGCGTGTCAATGGGCTGCTCCAAACGGAACATTCATGTCTGACCAATGACTTCGAAAACACAGTTATTCGCAATCAGGCCCAAGCGACTCAACCCGCCACTTTGGGGCGCCGAGGAGAGTTGGGAGCCTCTGTTAGCACAAACTGTATGATTTCAGTACAGGTTGTATCACAATAAGCAGAGCCCGCTTTGGGCGCCTAGCTTGGAATGCAAGATCTGTATACAGTGCGCATCAGCAAAAACTGACCCGTATAAAAGTGCGCGAGTGGAAAGTGGGCCCCCGAACGATGTCGTTTGTGTCGAGAAATGCACTCGGAACCGGACCTGTTTGCATCCTGTCTGACGCCCGTCATCAGTTGCTACTCGACCTGCAGGGTGTAGACCACTTGCTAGCCACTGTGTGGCAGGATTTAATGAGACATGATTTCCTGAACAGTGGACGTCGCCTCAATTACGACACTGGTGAAAATGTGCTTACATCCAGTCTACCTGCTGGCCGGGTGTGGCCGTGCGGTTCTAGGCGCTTCAGTCTGGAGCCGCGTGACCGCTACGGTCGCAGGATCGAATCCTGCCTCGGGCATGGATGTGTGTCATGTCCTTAGGTTAGTTAGGTTTCATTAGTTCTAAGTTCTAGGCGACTGATGACCTCAGAAGTTAAGTCGCATAGTGCACAGAGCCATTTGAAACATTTGAACCCAACCTAGGGGAAATTACCTCCCGAGGCGTAAAATGAAATTTTCTGAGGGCTAAAAACGATTCGATTCTTTCTCAGTCACGAAACTGAACTATTTTCAAACAATCATTACTATTAACACAATTTTGTAAGGCTCCAATACTGATTGTATAACTTATCAATAATTATTTTGACAATTAATAGCATTAATGTAGTGGAGGTTACAGGTTCCTCACATAGTCCACTCACTACGCACGTATGTTGTGCTTTGTCCCGTACTTCACTGATGATAAAAGTGAGACATATAGTAACAAATGCTAAATATCTCAAGAAAATGTCTTCTCCAGTTGTAGATAGTACCTGCAGTATTCCATAAATTGTAGGTAGTACCTGCAGTAGTCCAGAAATTACTTCATTACTTGCTTCGAAACAGATAAACGAATTAATTGACAGTAAAACACAGCAGTAGCTACACAATATTATTATTATTATTATTATTGTTAGTGGCTGAGGTCAGACTCAAACCATTAACAGCCTGAAGTCTTCCAGTTGTTGCCACTTCAGAAGTAAGGAGTACAGTTAAGTGATTTACGAACTATGAATATAGTGCACACATTTTAAGCAAATGTCTACCCTCACTGTGGATAGTTAGCTTTCTTATCTGAGAAGGAGCTGTGGATAACAATTGCAATGCACCACGAATTCCTTCGTCATTCATTCACACACACACACACACACACACACACACACACAAACTAAACATCATTCATCTTTCATCGTTTTAAAAATAAAAGTGATCGTAGAAGAGTCTTTCATCCTACAGTTTAGTTGGGTGCTAAAAAGGTAGTGGGCGTGGGTGCGAAGAGTAAGAAGTAATGGTCTAAGAAATATTGGGAAGCACTGGTGTAGACGATAATTGTTTGCAACGTATCAAGGCGTAGAGCAAGTCGAGACGAAAAATTTGATGCAAGACTCTTGTGGTCTATTAAATGAGGAACCTGCACGGGCGTCGCACGAGATCTTCGATATTTTCTCTTCTCGCAAACTATTGGTCTTAGAGAAAAAACCGAACAGGACCATTTTGTATTAAATTTAATGTTTGATTTTATACTGGGATACGCTTCCGCTATAAGCCGCGGTTTCTGAGTTACTCAAAATCAACCAACGGGAGTGACCTTCAAACGTACCCCCGTCCCCACACTCACCCCATACTGGTCACGATTTTTGTGTGGTGTGCTGTTCGTGGCACACCCCCCCCCCCCCCCCCTCTCTCCTATCGCCGTGCAAAGGTCTGCGACCTCGTGAATTACTTCCCCTAACGTCCCTTTTCTGTCTTCATTGACTGAACTTCATTGACGCCATCAGCTTAGACGGCTATTTCGTTAACATTGTTGATTTATCTTCCCCATTAGGGAAATAAAGAAAAATCAGTTTTATAAAAATTCTGCAGAAACTACTTACAACTGGATCGAAAATTAAGTCTTACAAGCACCATAGTGTCGTATTAAAAAGGAGACAAACTAATCTATTCTTTTCATTAATTTTATGCTGTAAAATTTGCTAAAATTGTGAGATAAAATTTACACAAATGTCAATTTTACAATTTGTAAGTGCACAGCTGAGCCGGTGGCGTAATAGTAGCACAGTCAATGAAGACCAAAAAAGGTCGAATATGCGAAATAGTTCATGTGGTCACAAACTTTTGTACAGTAATAGGAGGGAGTGCCATGGACAAAAAATCCCAAACAAAAATGCTGAACAAGAGAGATGAGTTTGAGGGTGGAGTGCATTTTGAAGTTCACATCCTTTCGTCTTGTTTGAATAACTCGAAAATCGCGGCCTCTAGCGTAAACGCATCCCAGTACAAAATTACACTACGTTGAATATCCTACAAAAAAGGCCCTATTAATATTTCCTCTAGGCTCAATAGTTCGAAAGAATAGAGCGAGAGAATATTGAAAACATAGTGCGATGGGCATGCGCAGTAGCTTGCTCTGTATTTGTGGTACCTTCCCGACTTGATAGATTACAAGCGTCCTACGCCAAATTTTTCATCTTAACTTCCTCTAAAGCACTATGGTACGTCGAAAAAAGTTATCATGGACCATACTCCAGTGCAGGTTATATTTCTAACTGCTGGAAGGACAAACAAAAATTTGATTTTAGATATTTCATGTGATTATTGGCTGAATTTAAAAATTTAAAACGATTTTACAATCTACTCTTTAAGATGTACAATCTTACGTTAAAAACTAAGCACAGGAAGTCTGGTACTAAGGTTACAGAGTGTTTAACGCCTTGAGGCGGTATACCTCACGCTGACCATACTACCCAGGTTATATTCACTCTGTGTTTGAGAAAGAGATAACTTACCGGCTTCCGGTAAACTTTATACATAATTTCAAAACTTAACGAAACTTTTTCTCACCGGCACCTCCAAAGGATAACTAAAGGAAACAAGTTTATCGCTTACTACATTTTCGCTGTTTATAAAAATTCAGCATGAGGCAATACGTTTTAATTTATTACTTCTTTAGCGCTAACTCAGTTCGCAACACACTTGCAGACAGTATCCACAAAAAAATGGCTCTACGCACTATAGGACTTAACAGCTGAGGTCATCAGTCCCCTAAACTTAGAACTACTTAAACCTAACTAACGTAAGGACATCACACACATCCGTGCCCGCGACAGGATTCTAACCTGTGACCGTAGCAGCCGCGTGGTTCCGGACTGAAGCGCCTAGAACCGCTCGGCCACAGTATCCAGACATACCACTGAATTTACCTGCAATCATTGTACGACACAGTTCGAGAGGTACGACGTAACAAACATTGAAATGCGTGGAAAGCTAGCTTTTTCTTAGGAGGGAGCGCAATTTAGCGATAATATAGTCACCGAGTGGTTGGCAATCAGAGCGCTTAGCAAGTCCCATCAAACTTTAAACACAGTTTCGAACCCTTTCCTAAGCTTTTCCTCCATTACATGCTGTACGGCAAATATTTAACTCAATAACTTGTTTTTAAAGTAATGAGACATTTGAAACTGTTTTATTCGCGGGGGTTCGATACTTTAAGGAATTTTAAAGAGTTAAGAGCTGGGGTATGGGGAGTTATTGAGGACTGACGTAGTGTCGTTAGGACGTCATTCGACCTGCTGCACCTTTACTAATTATCTTTCATGTATTCGGAATAAAAAATTTCCCATTAGCGATTCCGGCAAGACACTGCTATCGACAAACGTGGTATGAATACTTTTCTCGTCGCCAGTATTCTAGCACCGTATTTTAGTAGTTAAATATGATTGGGAGCACAACCGCTACTAGTTTCCAAAACGAAATAATTTTTCTTCGTAGGCTCGGTTTTTATTTGAAAGAAGCACTTCATTTCAAACAGAAAAATGGCGTGAGCGAGAAAAATGTCTTCTTTTAAGCAACTACTTTTTAAGACTATGCAAACCGTTTCAGTTCACGATAATGTGCACTGAAATGTACCTATACATTGGTAAAATTGTTTTCGCGTTGTTTACGCATACAAAACCATGTTCGTTGGTCGTTATACTTACACTTTGGTCCAGAATCCTCACATACATGTTGGCAACGGCCTTGCCGCGTTGGTAAAACCGATTCACACGCGGTCACTGAAGTTAAGCTACGCTGGGCTTGATTTTTACGGGAATGGGTGACCGTCCGAGGAAAACGGGATGCTGTTGGCTGTCGGACACGCAACTCACCAAGTGGCCTCCAGTTGAAACACTTGCACCAGGTCAGTGTGCCATTGGACGTTATTACATATCGCGTAAAAGACATCATGGTGTGTTATTTGAATAAACTGTTTCGTCACTACTGGCCAGGTTGGAACTAATGGCCATTATCAGTTGTCATGTATATACACCCATCAAAAAAAGTTTTGCATCACCTCGGTTCCGAGAGTTCTGGAACCTGTACATAAAATTCGAACAGACGTCAATATAAATATCATTTCCGCCCTTTCTATTGCTCATGAAAACCACACATTGCATGTTGTACCACTATACAGCGAGACCTTCAGAGGTGGTGGTCCAGGTTGCTGTACACACCGGTACCTCTAATACCCAGTAACAGGTCCTCTTGCATTGATGCATGCCTGTATTCGTCATGGCATACTACCCACAAGTTCATCAAGGTACTGTTGGTCCAGATTGTCCCACTCATCAACGGCGATTCGGCGTAGAGCCCTCAGAGTGGTTAGTGGGTCACCTCGCCCATAAACAGCCCTTTTCAATCTATCACAGGCATGTTCGATAGGCTTCATGTCTGGAGAACATGCGGGCCACTGTAGTCGAGCGATGTCGTTATCCTGAAGGAAGACATTCACAAGATGTGCACGATGGGGGCGCGAACTGTCGTCCATGAAGACGAATGCCTCGCCAATATGCTGCCGATATGCTTGCACTATCGGTCGCAGAATGGCATTCACGTATCGTACAGCCGTTACGGCTCTTTCCGTAACCACCAGCGGCGTACGTCGGCTCCACATAATGCCACCCCAAAACAGCAGGAAACCTCCACCTTGCTGCACTCGTTGGACAATGTGTCTAAGGCGTTCAGCCTGATCGGGTTGCCTCCAAACACGTCTCCGACTATTATCTTGTTGAAGGCATATGCGACACTCATCGGTGAAGAGAACGTCATGCCAATCCTGAGCGGTTCATTCGGAATGTTGTTGGGCCCATCTGTATCGCGCTGCATGGTGTCGTGATTGCAAAGATGGACCTCGTCATGGACGTCGGGAGTGAAGTTGCGCATCATGCAGCCTATTGCGTACAGGATGAGTCGTAACACGACGTCCTGTGGCTGCACGAAAAGCATTATTCAACATGGTGGCGTTGCTGTCAGGGTTCCCCCGAGCCATAATCCGTAGGTAGCGGTCATCGACTGCAGCAGTAGCTCTTGGACGGATTGAGTGAGGCATGTCATTGGCAATTCCTGTCTCTCTGTATCTCCTCCATGTCCGAATAACATCGCTTTGGTTCACTCCGAGACGCCTGGACACTTCCCTTGTTGAGAGCCCTTCCTGGCAAAGTAACAATGCGGACGCGATCGAACTGCGATATTGACCGTCTAGGCATGGTTAAACTATAGACAACACGAGCCGTAGACCTCCTTCCTGGTGGAATGCCTGAAACTGATCGGCTCTCGGACCCCCTCCATCTAATAGGCGCTACTCATGCATGGTTGTTTACATCTTTGGGCTGGTTTAGTGACGTCTCTGAACAGTCAAAGGGACTGTTTCTGTGACAAAATATTGACAGTCAACGTCTATCTTCAAGAGTTCTGGGAACTGAGGTGATGAAAAACTTTTTGTTGTGGCCGAGCGGTTCTAGGCGCTGGAGTCCGGAACCGTGCGACTGCTACGGTCGCAGGTTCGAATCCTACCTCGGGCATGAATTTGTGTGATGTCCTTAGGTTAGTTAGGTTTAAGTAGTTCTAAGTTATAGGGCACTGATGACCTCAGATGTTAAGTCCCATAGTGCTCAGAGCCATTTGAATCATTTGTGTGTATGGTCACATATGTTTGATAATTATGATGTGGTAGAAATTGGCCAGTAGTGGCAAACAAAACTTAAAGAACACACACTCAGCCGAACCATGACGTCTTCTACGAGATGTTTTCTTTAGCTTTCGACGGAAGTTTTTGTTAAAAGTCATACCACGTTTGTTGGTGAAAATAACTTTCTGAGACCGAAAATGTAAAGCTTTTTTTAAAAAAAAAAATAATTAAATATCCTGAATAAAGGAGAAACTTTTACACCTTTTGTTTTTAACAGAATCTGACGACGACCATTAGTTGGAACTAACTATTCGGGGCTTGCCGCGCTCAGTTTGGAACCGCGCGACTGCTACGGTCGCAGGTTCGAATCCTGCCTTGGGCATGGATGTGTGTGATGTCCTTAGGTTAGTTAGGTTTAAGAAGTTCTAAGTTCTAGGGGACTGATGACCACAGAAGTTAACTCCCATAGTGCTCAGAGCCATTTGAACCATTTAACTATTCGGGAAGGTTGTGTAATATAATTACGATCTTCTCGATTGGGCATTATGACGAAGCGTCCAATGTGTCGGGAATGGTGCTATGAAATCCTAAAATGACCCATCGCTATCAACATCCTAGCTCACACAACGCAGCTACAAGTTAATTTATTTTTAACATTCCGCATTATTTTGAATCAGTGGATGTGGTGTAAAACTCCGATAATTTGGCCGAAACAGCAATAAGTAGCTATACATTTTCTTGTCGTATTCATTCTCCCACGAGGTAGGTTTCAATCCATCGCAGCTTTATCATGAGATCTGGGGAAACGGTTAAATTTCACATGGCGATACTGACCTAAATTAATTACGCCTCTTTAGGTAGACTGGATGTAATTACATTTTCACCAGTGACGTAATTGTGGCGTCGTCCACTGTTTACGAAATCATGTCTCATTAAATCCTGCCATACAGTGGCTAGCAAGCTGCCGCCGATGAATAACGTCTGACTGTTATTTAGTCCTGGCTATCTCCTATTTGTGAAACAACTTGAGCCCAAAGGGTAGTTTGATCACTGTGGATCTTTTCTGGCACCATCCTACTGACGGTGACATTTGCTTTGCCTCACTCAGACTCTGAATTGATTAATCCAGCGGAAACCGAACGCCACGCTTTTTGATTTGTTGTTCAGCACTTATCACAAAGCCATCAAGCCACGCGACAGAAGGTCCACGATGTATTAGCGTCGTTGACACATAACTGTTTTTGATTACGGTAGAGATAAAGAAATAGCCGCCCAGTGTGATACGGTCGGTTAACGTCGCACACTAGAGAAGGCAATGGTAAAATGATCTCATTAGTTCAGTGATCGCTGTATGAAGCAGAAATCTACAGATACCTGTACCTTGAAAACTGGTCCCTATTTTGACCGTCGCAAAAATTACTCAGTCTACGGTCACCCAGAAATAGAGCATTTAGTGACTTGCAACAAACTTTACTCATAATTTTAAACCTTTTAGAAACTTCTTCTCCTTAACACCGTAACAAAATGAAAGGAAAAAAGTTGATGACTTACTGTATTTTTGCTTTTCGTACAGTAAAACTTCAATATTAGGCATGGCGGTTTAATTTAGTGCTTCTTTACTACTAAGTCTAATCGCAACGCATTTTGTAGACAGTATCCACATATTCCACTAAACGTACATGCAAAGGTGGTGGTGGTGGTGGTTAGTGTTTAACGTCCCGTCGACAACGAGGTCATTAGAGACGGAGCGCAAGCTCGAGGTAGGGAAGGATTGGGAAGGAAATCGGCCGTGCCCTTTCAAAGGAACCATCCCGGCATTTGCCTGAAACGATTTAGGGAAATCACGGAAAACCTAAATCAGGATGGCCGGAGACGGGATTGAACCGTCGTCCTCCCAAATGCGAGTCCAGTGTGCTAACCACTGCGCCACCTCGCTCGGTGTACATGCAAAATTATAGCACTGCACAACACGTAGCTCGCAAGATGAGACGTCTTTTCTTACCACAGAAAACGTATCTGATATTGAAGAAACTGCGCTAAACTGTGACCAATAGCGGCATGCTTCACTCGCAAAGTCTGTATGGAACTCGACAGCAACTCCAAGCTCTGTTTCCAGCTACCCTCTGTGGAAGAGTGAACGAGACACAGGTTTTCTGTACATCAGATCGCAGAGCATTGGCTGCTAAAGACGAAGGTCCACGTTATATTCCTGCTGCAGCACCAAAATGTAATCTGTCGCGATTTTTCATGTTGTGTGCTGGTCTGCGGGTGTTGACCTCGATAGCTTTGTTTACAAAGGCCGCGCGGTCTTAGGCACGTTGCCACGGTCTGCGCGGCTCCCCCCGTCGGAGGTTCGAGTCGTCCCTCGGGCATGGGTGTGTGTGTTGTCCTTAGCGTAAGTTAGTTTAAGTAGTGTGTAAGCCTAGGGACCGATGACCTCGGCAGTCTTGTCCCACAGGAACTTACCACAAATTTCCAAACATTTGTTTTCAAGGCACTTGTGTAACTCTTCACTGTTAAATGGTTACGCAGCCTCTAGCTTACGCAGTGTTCCCGTATCACACAGAGACGTAAACAGCGGACAAGCATTTCAAAAACGCCACGCGGTACGCTGAAATCGCCAAACGCCGTCTGAGCTCCAATAGATTGGGTGACGTAAAATACGTGCAACACAGCTGTTTTGATTTCTAGTTCTTATCTTCACTTATTTTTTCCGCAGCACAAGTCAATCCTCCGATTCATTCTCCGCGCAGATTTCGCAGTACTAGCTATTGCGTTTGAAGCTGCGCTATCTGTTGTGACAGGGGTTACGTTTCCCGCAATTCTTATATAATGTCTGTTTATCATTTCCGAATACATGAAATACATTCGACACAAATTTTCATAGTCGTCATTCCATTACGCGGTTGATAGTAGTCCATATTCGCAACTGCGAATACATTTCATGCATTTCGTAACGGCTGTAGTCGCAGCAGTACATGTTCCTTCGGACACACATACATTTCAGTAGGAACATCACATCGTCAATGGAAATAACGCAGGCGCTGCAATATCGTATTTCCTAGTACTAAGCATTGCGTTACATCGATAAAGATGTTGAGTTTCCCGTATTTCTACATATAGATATACATGGATCAACCAGAACATTATGTTCACGTACCTAATAGCCAGTACGTCCACCTATGGGACAGATAAGAAGAGGCGATGCATCGTGGCATGGAAGCAGTAAGGCCTTCGTAGGTCGCTGGAGTGAATTGACACCACATCTGCACACGAAGTCACCTAATCCCGTAAATTCCTGGAAGGGGGGCGATGAGCTCTGATGAAACGTTCTATCACATCCCAGATGCGTTCGATCGGGTTCAGATCTGGCTAGTTGCCGGGCCAGCACATCAATTGGAAATTGCCACTGTGTTCCTCGAACATTTCCATCACACTCCTGGCCTTGCGACATGGCGCACATTACGTTGTTAAAAAATGCATCTGCCATCGGGAACCATGATCGTGATGGAGGGGTGTACGTGGTCTGCAACCGGCCTACTGTACGGCTTGGTCATCACGGTGCCTTTCACGAGCTCAACTGGACCCACAGGTACCCACATCAAAGTTTGCCAGAGCGTAATGGAGTCGCCGCCAGTTTGTCTCCGTCTCGCAGTACAGGTGACGAGGCCTGTTTCCCTGGAAGACGATGGATTCGCGCCCGGCCATCGGCATGATGAACAAGATATCAGGATTCATCAGACCGTGCAACGTTCTGTCACTGAGCCTACATGCAGTGCCAGTCGTCATACGTCCATTTCAGTTGTAGTTGCTGATGTCGTAGTGTTAACATTGGCACATGCATGGGTCGTCGGCTGTGGAGACCCATCGTTAGCAGTGTTTGGTGCACTATGTGTTCAGACACACCTGTACTCGGCACAGCATTAAAGTCTGATGTTAGTTCTACCACAGTTCGCCGTCTGTCCTGTTTTACCAGTCTGCCCAGCCTACGATGTCTGACGTCTGTAATGAGGGGTGGCCGCCCCTTGGTTTCGCGACGTGTTGGAAGACACTCACCATAGCACTCCTCGAACACCCGACAAGTGGTACAGTTTCCAATATGCTCCTGCCGAGCCTCCAGGCCATCACAATCTGCACATTCGGATAGCACGCTCGGTGATACTACATGCACCGTGCGTTTGTCATTCCTTACCAGGTGACGCTACTATCGCCAGGACGGGTTTATATCGATAGCAGGTCGGTGGTCGTAATGTTCTGGCTGATTACCGTATATTCCATAAGAAATTGTACAGTACATGGCTAGAGTACTTTCTACCGCTTCTCGTCATCATATAGTCTCAGTCGCAGGTGGCAGACTTCACTTGCTAGAATACTAGGGAAAGGAAATCAGTCTAAAGAGGAGATTGCATACAAAATGCTTGTAGGACACACCCTAGAATATTGCTGAAGTATGTGGGACTTGTGTCAAACAGGACTAACTGAGAAATTCAACACATACTGAGAAGACAGACGCATAATGTCGCAGTGAAGCCTGTTTACGAAGTTTCAAGAACCAGCTTTAAGCGAAGAATCTGGACGTATACTATAACACCCTACATATCGATCCTGCGGGGATTTTGACAGTGAAACGAGGCTAATTACAGCGGCACAGATGTCTTTAAGCAAGCATTCTTCTCCGCTCCATGCGCGAATGAGGGAGAAAGAAGTCATAACAAATGGTAGGATGATGAGCACCCAGTGCTGTGCACTTCGCAGTGGTTTGCAGAGTACAGATGTAGATGGAGATGGATTTTGTAGATTGCAATATCGCTCTGCTGTCTGTCGCAAATGCTGTTTCCATTAATTTCCACTATTCCGCGAGAAGCTCGTCTTCTTCCCTTGAAGGATAGTAATGTGCACGCCTACAACATAAGGAAAAAAATGGACTTCGTTACTGTCAGCATCTCAGAATAGAGCTCAATTACTAGGCAGAAATATTTGTACTTTTATCAGTCTTCCAGTAACACAAAATGTCTAAAAGGTAACATATCAGATTTTAAACCTAGCCTAAAATAACTTCTTCTGGTAATTTCCTTCTATTTTTAATCAAAAGCTGGTAGAACATGTAGCTAAAACAAAAACTAATTTTTAGTTTGTTATCAAACTGAAGGCTGTAGCGGAGTGTGCACTGATATGACACTTCCTGGCAGATGAAAACCGTGTGCCGGACCGAGACTCGAACTTGGGCCCTTTGCTTTTCGCAGGCAAGTGCTCTACCGAGTGAGCTAGCTGAGCACAACTCACGCCCCGTCATCACAGCTTTAATTCCATCAGTACCTCGTCTCCTACCTTCCAAACTTCACAGAAGCTCTCCTGCAAACCTTGCAGAACTATCACTCCTGAAAGAAAGGATATTGCGGAGACATGGCTTAGCCACAGCCTGGGGGTGTTTCCAGAATGAGATTTTCACTCTGCAGCGGAGTGTGCGCTGATATGAAACTTCCTGGCAGATTAAAACTGTGTGCCCGACTGAGACTCGAACTCGGGACCTCTGCCTTTCGCGGGCAAGTGCTCTACCGACTGAGCTACCAGATCACGACTCGTGCCCCGTCCTCACAGCTTTACTTCTGCCAGTACCTCGTCTCCTACCTTCAGAACTTCACAGACGCTCTCCTGCGAACCTTGCAGGAAGGTGCTTTCGGCCAGTACTGTTCCTCACTCGATTTCCTCGACACCCCTGTTAATAATTTACTAAGTGCAAATAGTGCGCTCAGATCAGTGCGTTTACCCCGACAATTTGTGTCTCGCAGATGTTACGAATCGCAAAGTCGCTGCCGCTGCTGCTGCTGGCGTCGTGGGCGTCGGCCGCTCCGGCCGTCGTCTCGGCGCCCCTGTCGATGACGGCGCCGGCGTCCTCGTCTTCGGACGAGTCCGAGCTGGCACCGTCGCCGTGCAAGACCTACTGGACGTACACCGGCTCGAAGGCGGACTGCCGGGCCGCCGGGCTGACCGAGCTGCCGGCTTCGCTGGACCCGGCGGCGCAGCAGCTCGACCTGTCCGACAACAACCTGACGGCGCTGCGCAACGGCTCGCTGGCGGCGCTGGGGCTGTCGGCGCTCGAGCTGCTCGACGCGGGCGCCAACGCGCTGGCCGGCGTCGAGCCGGACGCGTTCCGCGGGCTGCGCCTGCTGCGCACCGTGCGCCTCAGCGACAACCGGCTGCGCACGCTGCACGCCGACACGTTCGCGCACAACCCGCGCCTGCAGGAGCTCTTCCTGGACGGCAACCCGCTGGCGGCGCTGCCCGCCGACGGCGCCTGGCTGCGCGCGCCGCTGCTGCTCGTGCTCGACGCGTCGCGCTGCGGCCTGGCCGCGCTGCCGCGCCGCGCGCTCGCCGCGCTGCCGCACCTGCGCGCGCTCTACCTCGCGCGCAACAGGCTGCGCGCGCTGCCCTCCGCGCCCGGCGCCTTCGCCGCCTCGTCGGCGCTGCTCTTCCTCGACCTGTCGGCCAACCGGCTGCGCGACCTGCCCGCCGGCGCCTTCTCCGGGCTGGGCGCGCTGCGCAGGCTCGACCTGCAGGACAACGAGCTGCGCGCGCCGCCCGCCGCCGCCTTCGCGCCTCTGCGCTCGCTGGCGCGCCTCGAGCTGGGAGGCAACCCGCTGGCGTGCGACTGCGCGCTCTACCCGCTGCGCTCCTGGGCCGCCGCGCGCAACCTGTCCGTGCGTGCGCACTGCGCAGCCACCGGCGCCGCCTGGTCGCTGCTCGACAACCTAGACTGTCCGGCCTGAGTCGCCGCCGCTCCACGTCCGTCCGGCAGCAGCTCCCGGCGGCTACTCACCCGAGCGGTGCCCCACTTTCCTTTCGCCCACGCCCCTCATCTTTCATCCGTTCCATTTCGAGCACTGTGCGAACAGTTTCCATTACAGTGCAACTCGTTACTCTCGCTCTACTTGATGCTCCTAGCCGACATCGCCCTCTAACACTCTGTAGCTCATTTCTGTACCACATTCCGGCCCGTACCACTCGTTCGCATATTTCCCCGGTGGCGGTTCCTGACGCTTATTCGATTGCCTCACTTTCCTCTTTATTTCTTTTCTTGACCTTCAGTCTTCCGTTTCTATCATTCAAATGGTTCCCATTAGAATGTCGTTCATTGCTCAGTCTACTGTGCATTGAACCCGTTATGATTTCTCACAAAGGTGCTACCCTCACAAACTTCACAACCTTTATTCCTACAAAAAATAGAACATATTCTTCCGTCGTACTTACATTTGCCCGACGTTTTCTCCAAAAGTAATACGAAAGCACTGTCTACTTCTGTTTATGTCTGGTTCTTCCATCCCTTTAAGTTCATGCACCTTGAAATTTCTATAGAATTGTCAGAGACTTACCTCTGAATGTGTACCCTGCGTACAGAGACAAAAGGTTAGTGAATAGTTTTAAGTAGTGACTACAGCCTCTCCACCTGGAAGTACTAACAGAAGAATCAATAATTCTCCAAATGCCAGTTTTTCTTCTTCTGTGCTCAAGTAGCATTAATAGCATTTGTCCAGCCACTTCTTTACAGTTGCGCTCCTCTCAATTTCACTACCATCCTTATTTTATCAGCGCAGTTCTTGTCACAGTTTATGAGATTCATCAGTATTTAATGCATGTTTCGTGAACAATGTCAAAAATTACTTGTACGTACTGTTCAAAACACGATTGTACATGTTAATTTCTCTATTAATATTACCTAATGATTCAATCTCTAACCCAAACTATGACACAAACATTAGTGTACTCACTAAATTGTGTCTGGGTAGCCATTTAATTGTTACTAAAGTTAAATATTTAGTGTAATCAATCTCTTCATATCCATCTCTCAGTCAGTAATGAGTAAATTAAATTTCATATACATATGTTACAACAACAGTGGTATGTACTCTTCTACTGTCTATATTTTGCTGTCACACTGCTGGGAATATTGCAAGTGTCCTTGAGTGGCAAATGTTGCTTATATGGTTCATATTCTCTTCCTTACATTATCCACACCTCCTGTCCACAAGCTTCCTTCCCTTGCCCTTCCTATTCTGCTTCTATCCTTGAGTAAAGAATTCTCACAGCATTTAGTTTTATCATATCCATTTAGCTATTCTTTCATATTGTAAATACGTTTATCATACTACGATCATTTTTCATTTATTTCAGCAAAGAAAATCGTTCACTTTGATATGTGGAAGACTGTCTTCCTCACTCATTACTTTTCCAAAGCATATTTTCAATCATGACTGATGATACCATTGTACAATGAACTACACAGACGACACAAGTTCTTTGTATGTGGTCTTCTGTTTCCCGACTGATCAAACTCAGGAGAATCCACACATTGTACAGCCAGTGTATATACAGTGCAGTATTCACGCTATGTGGGAGTGTCTACATAAGCTTCTTATTTTTTCTTGGGCTTTATTGGATTCACTCTCTGACTGGAAAGTTAGTGTCTTAATTGAACTATATCGACAATGTCGTTTTACAGTATTCGTGATTTTGTTGCTTAATCACCTTTTGAGAACCGAATTATATCTATTTTCCCCTTAAGTTGTATGTAGTGATTTGTAGAAAACATTTCATTGACATTGCTACATCCAAGATTGTAGATATTTATTTATATTTATAGACTGAAGATACAATGTAATTTTTATGCCAGTACAATGTAATAAAATATGTTAAACAAAAATTATTTGTCATTTTTCTTAATATTCCTACCCAAATGCTGTTTTAGCCACACTGTTGTACCTCACAGCGTATGCATAACTGGGAAATGGAAGTCGAACACAGAGAAGATATGTCTACATGGCACTGACTTGACATCTAGGAAATCATATGACTCCATTTAATCATTTAAGACAAATGCAGTTCTGAATATAATCTCTTGGCACTGCAAGCTCATTTTGAAGGTGTGGGGCACAACTATATGTCCAATAAACCTAATGTGGATCTTCTCCAGCTTCACTAAATTAGTTGAAGCAAATGCTGCAGTAGTTAATTCAACAAATTGTTTCCCTTGTTGTGCCTCATTCCATCTCTAAACACACTGCAACAGTGGGTCATTAAACCCAAATCCTTATTTCTTCCTTCAACTATCTTGAGAGAACTGTTAGAAAAGATATAATCATTGTCCTGGTCATCAAATGCATTGTGCATCTAATAGGTTCTATGTAATATATAAATCATAGGGCACTAACATTAGGGTGGTTTAAGACCGCATTCTGCAATTTTTGCCATGGGTGAGAGTTCTTCTAGGACATTTCTGGTCCATTAAAATAGTTGAAGCCTCTTTTGTTGTCAAGAGATAGAACGAACACTGAATCATTGCCACTGACCTCATTCACAAGTAACAAATAACTAACGACAGCCTGAAATTACTACGCATTTCGGATAAAGTGTTAGAAGTCGTTTGCTTTCATGTGATATCATAGTCTTCAGACATGAAAAGGCAGCTGAGATCAATAAGAAAATGAAGTGAGACTTTGTCTCATTGAAACGAGATCATTACGAAGGAATTTGGAGTTGGGAAGGGAAAGTGGGAGAGTTGGACATTTGATGGGGCAGGAATGATCTTGGCCCTCCTCATATATGAATTATGGAACGCATAAATTTCGCTTAGATGAGTTAAAGACCTACTGCCTCCCCCCTCCGTCCCCACCGCGCCTCCCTAAATGTCTGTCAGCATTTGCCTTGTTAACGTTTCATGAAACTATATAATGGCTATTCCAAGGTATACCGTTTACCTACTAGTTTGGATCCTAAATCCGCCCAAATCTCTCTTTTACAACCTCGTCTGTCACTTATGCATGATGCCAATAAAGTATTTCTAATATTAATAGGCTGGAAAAGTAGCCTGTGAGTGCTGAAAGATGGTCTTGCAGAGTTATTACAAAAGTCATAATACAAAGCGTCAGTGCCTTACAAACTGGGATAAATCCACTTCGTTATGGAGGCAGAACCTGTAGAAGCGCATAGAGGATAGAACGATAAATTGTTGTAATGTGGCTACTTTTTTGAACAATGGGATTACTAGGACAATTAGAAACATGAAGCCCTGATTTATTGAAACTATGCCTTGTATTAAACAGACTCATGATCGAACTAATCAGTTCTGTTACGCTATATGACCTCCATAGTGAAAAAGTAAACTGAAACAGCAGCTCATGCGTAAATCGTGCAACGTAATGAAAGGCAGGCATAGCATGAATAACTGAACATCAATGAAGAGGAAGATCGCTTCGAAGATCTTACCAAAATTACTGACCGTAATAGTGAACCACTCGACCACTGTGCAATGGGAATCAAGGCCCCTCTGTGTAACAGCAATAATCAAATAAGAAAAGTTAACAACTGCTGGCAGTATGACTCAGGATCATTTGAATAAGTTGCAATTCGAAAAATTGTAAAACGCGTGACCTATTAAGTTACACATCGATGCAACTCTCTCTGTAATTTAGCTTGTGGTTCTTGACCACATACCTCTACAGCTTCAGCGACGGCTCTTCTTCATTCAACGCCTGTCGTTAAAACCTAGCTAGCTTCGCAGCTGGAATGTAGTGGGGCATGTACTGTTACAATAAATAATGGAAAATCATTTGAGAAATGAAATGCTTCACAAGCTTTGTTAAGTGCAACAGTTAGGTACACAAAGGTGACAACTTGCCACAACTTCAAAAATGCGTGCGAATTCCTAAGGGACCAAACTGCTGAGGTAATCGTTCCCTAAACTTACACACTACTTAAAGTAACTTATGCTACGAACAACACAGACATACACACACACACACACACAGGCCCGAGGGAGGACTCGAAGCTCTGGCGGAAGGGGCCGCGTAATCCGTGACATGACACCTCAAACCGCGTGGCCACTCCGCGCAGCTTTGCCCCACAAGTGAACACGAGATGGACAAGCACGCTTGAAAACGTACATAAATAGTTAACAAATGACTTAGTAAAATGTAAATGAGATCGTATAATTGTTTCCAAAATTAAGTTAGCGTCGAATACGGGCCAATAGGCTTTAGAAAAAACTGTGTTCAAGAACCAAGTTACAGATTAACTGGCTGTTTTTCAAGGAGCTCTTTGCGGGGTGACGGAATGGCCATGTACGTAAAAAACAATATTCCATTTGAGTCGGTGGATGTATCAAAGCACTGAACTGAAAAGATATTTGAATGTTGTGTAGAGGTGGTTGAATTTAATGAAACTAAACTTTTAATTATAGTTATTTATAGGTTCGCTAACTCTGACTTCAATGGATTTCTGCTCAAGCTAGAGAGGGTTCTTGGTTCACTTTATAGGAAGAACCACAAATTTGTTCTATGTTGTGACTTCAATATTAATTTTGTTGTGTGTTTGTCCACGAAAAAGGATGTTGCATGATCTCCTAAAACAATACGATCTGATGCAAACTGTATTTTTTCTAACCAGCGTGCAGAGAAACACTAGTACACCCATAGACAATTTTTTTGTTCATTCTTCATTACTAGATGGGAATTCTATGAGTAGAAGGCTGAATGGCCTTTCAGACCATGCTGCACAAATTTTAACTCTGAACGGTTTTCGTACTCAAATGAAATGTCGTGTGACGAGGGCCCCCCGTCGGGTAGACCGTTCGCCGGGTGCAAGTCTTTCGATTTGACGCCACTTCGGCGACTTGCGCGTCGATGGAGATGAAATGATGATGATTAGGACAACACAACACCCAGTCCCTGAGCGGAGAAAATCTCCGACACAGCCGGGAATCGAACCCGGGCCCTTAGGACTGACAGTCTGTCGCGCTGACCACACAGCTACCGGGGCGGACTGTACTCAAATAAATGGTATATATAATTACAAAATAGGTAGAAAAACGGATCCAACGTTAAGGAACAAGAGTGGCTGGATGTTCTGATAACATAGATGACAAATAGGACTATAATGCTTTCTTTAACATCTTTCTCTCCCTCTTTGAAAGTTGCTTTCCATTAGAATGTTCAAAACAAGGTACTAGCAGCAAAAGGCAGCCTGGGGGCTGATTAGTGGGAGAAGGATGTCATGTAGAAGAAAGTAGGAATTATATCAAAATGTTAGAAGTAGTGACAATCGAGCTACAGTGGCCCATTTCAAACAGTTGTTGTTGTTGTGGTCTTCAGTCCTGAGACTGGTTTGATGCAGCTCTCCATGCTACTCTATCCTGTGCAAGCTTCTTCATCTCCCAGTACCTACTGCAACCTACATCCTTCTGAATCTGCTTAGTGTAGTCATCTCTTGGTCTCCCTCTACGATTTTTACCCTCCACGTTGCCCTCCAATACTAAACTGGTGATCCCTTGATGCCTCAGAACATGTCCTACCAACCGATCCCTTCTTCTGGTCAAGTTGTGCTGTAAGGTATATATAAATTTCATTAGGAAGGCAAAGGGAATGCGGTACACAAATAGAACACAGCTTATTCATGGGATAAAATTCTGAATATAGCCGGTGAATTAAATAAAAACTCTCTTGGAAAATGGATTTCCGAGATTGATAACTGAAATAGCCCTCTGTGATACTGACAAAGGGGCAACCGAGTCAATAATTAAATCACTGAAGACCAAGGACTCTCATGATATGATGGAGTATGTATCAGAAACCAGAAGTACTTGCTGCACATGTTAGCCCTGTACTTTGCCACATTTGTAATTTTTCCTTTAGGAATGGTCAGTTTCCTGAACAATTAAAGTACTCAGTAGTAAAGCCACTTAATAAAAAGGGAGAAAGGTATAACGTAGACAATTTTAGAACTATTTCTATGCCATCCGTGTCCGCTAAAGTTATTTAAAAGGCTGTGTATGTAAGGTTAATGGTCATTTCGTTTCACATAATTTGTTGTCAAATGTACCGTTTGGTTTTAGAAGTGGTTTAACAACTAAAAATGCTGCATTCCCATTTCTCTGTCACATACCAGATTAATTAAACAAAAGGTTTCGAGCGCCAGGCACCTTTATTTTATGTAACTAAGGAGTTTGACTGTGTTGATCTCAAAATACTGCTCCAGGAGTTGGACCATTATGGAATACGGGGAGTAGCTCACAATTAGTTTAATTCTTACTTTAAGAACAGACAGCAAAAGGTCATTCCCCACAATACTGAGAATGGCTATGATGTGGTGTTCTGAGTGAAGCACGGTTAAATGGGTGGGAGGAGGGGGGGGGGGGGTGCCCCAGAGATCAGTGATGGGGCTTCACTTGTTCCTTATTGTTATAAATGATATGCCTTCTAGTATTACAACTGATTCTAAAATATTTCTGTTTGCTGACGACACTAGCTTAGTAGTAAAGCGTGTTGCGTGCAACGTTAACACTGTCTCAAATAGTGCAGTTCAAGACATAAGTTCATGGTTTGTAGAAAATTAATCAACGCTAAATCATAGTAAGGCTCAGTTTTTACAGTTTCTAACGCACAATTCAGCAAAACCTGACGTTGTAATTAAACAGAATAGGTATACGATCAGCCCATGTTCAGGAATTAGTTCAAAGACTTATTGCTGCCATTTTTACTACCAGAACGGTATCTGAAGTATGCGACACTTCGACATGAAAAGTACTCTACTTTGTTTATTTTCATTCGCTTGTGACGTTTGGTATTGTGTTTCGTGGTAACTTTTCCCATTCTCGAATGATATTTTTGGCTCAGAAACCGGCGGTTTAAGCAATAAGTGCTGAAAGTTCGCGAACCTCTTGTCGATCCCTGTTCATTCGTCCGAGTATTCTGACATTGGCCACCTGTCTCTCTCATATATATATATATATATATATATATATATATATATATATATATATATATATATATATATATATAACAGTTTATTCCCAAGAATTACCGCCTTTCACTCAGTTAATACTAGACAGAAATCCAATCGTCATTTTGATCGCACTTCCTTGACTCTGAGCACAAAGACGTACAGTATTCTGCTGCATCCATTTTCGATAAGATACCACAAGAATTAAAAAATCTTAGTAGTAATTCACATGAATTCAAATATAAACTGATGAGTTTCCTCATGAGCAGTTCTTCTATTCTATCTAGCCGTTCCTTGAAAAATCAAACTAATTCATGTGCTATAATGTTGATTGCGTTTATATAAACTTATACCTTGTCGTCTTTTTAGGATTCATAAATATTTAATCTATTTTTTTTTTTTTTACTTTTCTGTTGTTGTTTCATGTACTGATACGTTCCATGGCCGTGGAGATTTGCTTCTCAGTTTGGTCCTACAGAACTAGATGTGAAAAATAAAAAAATAAAAAACTGAGAGTAAAAGCATACACAAAGACACAGATTTGTTTGTAGGACTCCATAAAAAGCGAAAGGGTTCTAAATCATGGAGAGAGTTATTCAATATACTGCATAATGTTAAAGATGTAGTGACAAGAACGCGATTATGTTCGTGACGTGCGGAAAAGTAATGTCTCCAATTTTTTATGTGAAAACTGTTAAGGTTTCTGAATAAATTCAACATTATTAACATTCTACATCCCTATTCTTCATACCTACATATTTATTTCTCAACATAGTCACCAAGACGACGAACACATTTCACCCAACGAGAGACCAGTTTGTTGATACCGTCACTAAAGAAAGTTTGATGTTCTTGATGAGAGCCACAACCTCACCTCTGCTTGCACTGCTTCATCACTACCACAGTGAATTCCTCGAAGATGTTATTTAAGGTCTGCTGTATGAAAGATGATCGACGACAGTGAATCCAAGGCGTCGGAATGTTGCAGATATATCAGCGATCTTGTGTGGTCCTGCATTGTTATGCTGAAGGGAAGGATGCTTCTAAGCGTCAAACGAAAAAACTACAAAGAACGAAACTTGTCTATCATGAAGGGGGAAACCAGATGGCGCTATGGCTTGCCCGCTAGATGGCGCTGCCATAGGTCAAACGGATATCAACTGCGTTTTTTTAAATAGGGACCCCATTTTCATTGCATATTCGTGTAGTACGTAAATAGACATGAATGTTTTAGTTGGACCACTTATTTTGCTTTGTGACTGATGGCACTGTAACAGTCACAAACATATGGTTCACAATTTTAGACGAACAGCTGGTAACAGGCAGGTTTTTTTAAATTAAAGTAGAGAACGTAGGTACGTTTAAACATCTAATTTCGGTTGTTCGAATGTGATACATGTACCTTTGTGAACTTATCATTTCTGAGAACGTATGCTGTTACAGCGCCATTACCTGTAAATGCCACATTAATGCAGTAAATGCTCAAAATGGTGTCCGTCAACCTCAATGCATTTGGCAATACGTGTAACGACATTCCTCTCAACAGCGAGTTGTTCGCCTTCCGTAATGTTTGCACATGCATTGACAATGCGCTGACGCATGTTGTCAGGCGTTGTCGGTGGATCACGATAGCAAATATCCTTCAACTTTCCCCACAGAAAGAAGTCCGGGGACGTCAGATCCGGTGAACGTGCGGGCCATGGTATGGAGCTTCGACGACCAATCCACCTGTCATGAAATATGCTATTCAATACCGCTTCAACCGCACGCGAGCTATGAGCCGGACATCTATCATGTTGGAAGTACATCGCCATTCTGTCAAGAAGTGAAATGTCTTGTAGTAACATCGGTGGAAGATTACGTAGGAAATGAGCATGCCTTGCACCATTTAGATTGCCATTGATAAAATGGGGCCCATTATCCTCCCTCCCATAATGCCGCACCATACATTAACCCGCCAAGGTCGCTCATGTTCCACTTCTCGCAGCTATGGTGGATTTTCCGTTGCCCAATAGTGCATATGATGCCGGTTTACGTTACCGCTGTTGGTGAATGACGCTTCGTCGATAAATAAACGCGTGCAATAAATCTGTCATCGTCCCGTGATTTCTCTTGTGCCCAGTGGCAGAACTGTACACGACGTTCAAAGTCATCACCATGCAATTCCTGGTGCATAGAAATACGGTACTGGTGCAATCGATGTTTATGTAGCGTTCTCAACACCGACGTTTTTGATATTCCCGATTCTCGCGCAGTTTGTCTGCTACTGATGTGCGGATTAGCCGCGACAGCAGCTAAAACACCTACCTGGGCATCGTCATTTGTTGCAGGTCGTGGTTGACGTTTCACATGTGGCTGAACACTTCCCGTTTCCTTCAATAACGTAAGTATCCGGCAACACTTGGATGATGTCGTCCAAGATACCGAGCAGCATACATAGCACACGGGGGCATTTTGATCAAAATAGCCATACATCAACATGATATCAACCATTTCCTGCAATTGGTAAATGGTCCATTTTAACACGTGTAATGTATCGCGAAGAAAAAACCGTCCGCACTGGCGGAATGGTACGTGATACCACGTACTTATACATTTGTGACTATTACAGCGCCATCTATCACAAAGCGAAAAAAATGGTCCAACTAAAACTTTCATACTTCTTTACGTACTACACGAATATGTAATAAAAAAGGGGGGTTCCCATTTTTTTTTAAAAAACGCAGTTCATATTCGTTTGACCTATGGCAGGGCCATCTAGCGGGCCAACCATAGCGCCATCTGGTTTCCCCCTTCAAGCTAGGCGAGTTTCGTTCTTTGTAGTTTTTTTGTTTGATGCTTATTTCGTGAGATATTTGGCCCGGTCACTATCAATGGACCACCCTGTGTATCCGAATGGTACAGAAACAGATAGATGTAGTTCAATAGATTCAAGAGAAAGAGCTTCACAAATTGTGCAAGTGAATGATGCATTGATCCACTTCTGGTATTATGCAAGCAGTTATTGGGCTTGACATTAATTGATGGGTACGCTGCCGAGTAATAACGTGCCAGATTCTATCCAATTGGCGTGGTAGATCGTCAAAATCCCGAGCTAGTTGGAGGAACCTTCCCACAATGCTGCAGACTTTCTTAGTTGGGGAGAGACCCCGGACTTTACTGGCCAAGACAGGATTTGCCAACCACGAAGGCAAGCAGACGGAACTCTTGCCATGTGCGGACGGTAATTATCTTGTTGAAATGTAAGCCCAGGATGGCTTGCCATGAAGGGCCACAAGAAAGGGCGTAGAATATGTTCTATATACCACTGTGCTGTAAGAGTGCCGCGGATGACAACCAAAGGAGTCCTGCTATGAACTGTAATGGCACCCAGAACATCATTTCTGATTGTCGGGGCGTTTGGCGGGCGACAAGGCAGGTCGGTGTCCCACCGCTGTCCACCGAGTCTCCAGAAATGTATTCGGCCCGGACTCTCACTGACTGGAGTAGAATTGTTTTCAGCGAGTTAGAAAACTGCTACGGAAGCAACGGGAACTTCACAACAAACATAAACATAGCCAAAGCCTTGCAGACAAACAAAAAATTGTGCGAAGCGAAATGTAGTGTGAGGAGGGCTACGCGAGAGGCGTTCAACGAATTCGAAAGTAAAGTTCTATGTACTGACTTGGCAGAAAATCCTAAGAAATTTTGGTCTTATGTCAAAGCGGTAGGTGGATCAAAACAAAATGTCCAGACACTCTGTGACCAAAATGGTACTGAAATAGAGGATGACAGACTAAAGGCCGAAATACTAAATGTCTTTTTCAAAAGCTGTTTCACAGAGGAAGACTGCACGGTAGTTCCTTCTCTGGATTGTCGCACAGATGACAAAATGGTAGATATCGAAATAGACGACAGAGGGATAGAGAAACAATTAAAATCGCTCAAAAGAGGAAAGGCCGCTGGACCTGATGGGAAAACAGTTCGATTTTACACAGAGTATACGAAGGAACTTGCCCCCCTTCTTGCAGCGGTGTACCGTAGGTCTCTAGAAGAGCGTAGCGTTCCAAAGGATTGGAAAAGGGCACAGGTCATCCCCGTTTTCAAGAAGGGACGTCGAACAGATGTGCAGAACTATAGACCTATATCTCTAACGTCGATCAGTTGTAGAATTTTGGAACACGTATTATGTTCGAGTACAATGACTTTTTTGGAGACTAGAAATCTACTCTGTAGGAATCAGCATGGGTTTCGAAAAAGACGATCGTGTGAAACCCAGCTAGCACTATTCGTCCACGAGACTCAGAGGGCCATAGACACGGGTTCCCAGGTAGATGCCGTGTTTCTTGACTTCCGCAAGGCTTTCGATACAGTTCCCCACACTCGTTCAATGAACAAAGTAAGAGAGTATGGACTATGAGACCAGACTGTGTGATTGGATTGAAGAGTTCCTAGATAACAGAACGCAGCATGTCATTCTCAATGGAAGTAAGAGTGATTTCAGGTGCGCCGCAGGGGAGTGTCATGGGACCGTTGCTGTTCACAATATACATAAATGACCTTGTGAATAACATCGGAAGTACACTTAGGCTTTTTGCGGATGATGCTGTGGTATATCGAGATGTTGTAACAATGGAAATTTGTACCGAAATGCAGGAGGATCTGCAACGAATTGACGCATGGTGCAGGGAATGGGAACTGAATTTCAATGTAGACAAGTGTAGTGTGCTGCGAATACATAGAAAGAAAGATCATTTAGCTACAATACAGCAGGTCAGCAACTGGAAGCAGTTAATTCCATAAATTATCTGGGAGTAGTAATTAGGAGTGATTTAAAATGGAATGACCATATAAAATTAATCGTCGGTAAAGCAGATGCCAGACTGAGACTCATTGGAAGAATCCTAAGCAAGTGCAGTCTGAAAACAAAGGAAACAGGTTACAGTACATTTGTTCGCCCACGGCTCGAATACTGCTCACCTGTGTGGGTTCCTTACCAGATAGGGTTGATAGAGAGGATCCATCGGAGAGCATTGCGCCTCGTCGCAGGATCATTTAGTAAATGCGAAAGCGTTGCGGAGACGATAGATAAACTCCAGTGGCAGACTCTGCAGGAGAGACGCACAGTAGCTCGGTACGGGCTTTTGTTGAAGTTTCGAGAACATACCTTCACCGTGGAGTCAAGCAGTATATTGCTCCCTCTTACGTATATCTCGCGAAGAGACCATGAGGATCAAATCAGAGAGATGAGAGCCCACACAGAAGCATACCGACAATCCTTCTTTCCACGAACAATACGAGGCTGGAATAGAAGAGAGAACCGATAGAGGTACTCAAGGTACCCTCCACCACGCGCCGTCAGGTGGCTTGCGGAGTATGGATGTAGATGTAAATGAAGGAGGCCATAAAAGAGAATAACTCCTTCAGAGCCGCAGAAGACCTCCTTTCAATTTCTTCGGAGCAGAAGTGGTGTGGTGCCACTCCACGGATTGCCGTTTTGTTTGCGGTTCGTCGTGATAAACCTTTATTTCATGGCATGTGACGATGTTATACAAAATATTGTCACGATCAGTCTCGTAAAGTGCAAGCAACTCCGCACAGACGGTCCTTCGCAGCACTTTATGGTCTTCTGTTAGTCGGGGAGGGACCCGCCTTTGAGTACCGCAGCTGATGGACGAGTGTGTCAGCGCTACCACCGGAGAAGTCCAGTTCAGCAGTGAGGTGTTTCACTGTGATCCGTTGATTAACTCTAATGAGAGTGTCCGCACGTTCCAACATTACAGCAGTGTGTAGGCGGCCACACGCCGCCAGGTGGCTTGCGGAGTATGGATGTAGATGTAGATGAGTCTTTCTTTGAACTGAGCCCCGATGGCTAGCGAAAGCATGCTTGCAGACGGCTCGGACGGCAGTACAGTGGGATACCAACCTGCCTGTAGCCCGCCAACTTCCCGACAACCAGGAGTGATGGTCGGAGGTGGCATTTCATTTCATAGCAGGGCCTCTTTGGTTATCATACGCAGCGCCATTGCAGCACAGCGATACGTCAATCATGTTCTGTGCCCTGCTTTGTTGCCTTTCGTGGAAAATCAATCTGGGCTCACATTTCAGCAAGATAACACCCGCCTGCACACGGTGAGAGTTCCGGCTCGTCGTCTTCGAGCTTCCCAAAACCTTCCTTGGCCAACAAGATTGTTAGATTGTTAACGCTCGGAGCATTATGGGTAGCGCCCTCCAATCAGACTGTGATTTTGACGATCTAACGCGCCATTTGGACAAAATACCTGCGCAGGACATCCAGCAACTCCGCTTATCAGTGCCACGCCGAATAGCTGCTTGTATGCGGCCCAGAGTTGGACTAGCATGTTATTGACTTGCTCAATGTGTGAAGCTCTTTCTCGGGAATAAATGTCCGCGGCTCGTGGTCTTACGATAGCGTTCTCGCTACCCGCGCACGTGGTCCCGGGTTCGATTCCCGGCGGGGTCAGGGATTTTCTCTGCTTCGAGATGACTGGGTGTTGGGTGTCTTTCATTATCATTGACTCGCAAGTCCCCGATTGCCCTTGCAGTTTCAGCGGCCAACAATGCCGTACGATCATTACATTTCTGGAACAAATGATTCAGTTTTTCTGAAACTGTAAAGAGTTGTTTGTTGAGTGTACTTACGTTGCACATCGCCATGTTACATGATGCTACAATTCGTTGTCCTCTAACGGCAGAGGGCTGCAAATATGTAGACTTGAAGAATGAAGAAGTAGAATGTTAATAATGTTTGTTTTATTTCAAAAGCTTTAAGGGTTTTCAGATAAAAAAAATTCAGAGGCACTAACGTCAAGTTCAACGAATTCTCAAGGACACGAAAATTTTCTAACACTGTGTGCATGGACACATGCTCGCCTTCACCATCATAGCAATTTTGGCACACGAAATTCGGGATAATTAAATCGTGTGACACTAATGAATTAATGGCAAAATTTTGCTCATGAGCAATCACTTCGAACACATGCAGATAAATGAAATGTTCTCAAAAATAACCTCGAACACGCCATATCCGGAGTTTTGAACAAAAAAGACTGTTTCGAAATTTACCAGAGCATCTACTCTTAACTACCAGTGAGTCGACTGGATCAAACGCCAGAAAGCCGTAAGAGGTGACCACGTTTCATCCACATCTTTCCAAAGAGACAAATTCAAAGAATATATACTGTATATATCGGTACTGGTGACAGAGGCTTCTTCGCAAGTTAATAGCAAAGCTAAGTTCGCGATTGAAAGAGGCCAATTAACAGACAACTTTCACTACGATTCAGTATACTAATTTTTAGTTGCAAATTAGTGAGCGTCAAGGAGGCCCTAAAATGTTCGCATTAAAAGGCATCAGACTGATGTCGTGTCTGCAGTTCCTTTTAATTTCTCTACCTCCTCTCTCCTATACTTCCGGGGACACCACTTTTCTTTGTTTTTGTGCCTTTTGTCAGAAAGAATAATTTATCTTTTGACCCGTCAACACTGTCTGTCTAAACGCTACCACAGGTGGTTTGCATTAACTCCCAGATATAATACACATTAACGAAAATTGTCAGTTTACAAAATGAATCTCCATTGTGATATTTATCTAACTTTATGGATATTTTGGTCATGCAACGGGCATCAAACGATTAAACTTTTATTCTATTCATAATCGATGTGCTACACAGTGCACAAATATCAACGCATGAGAATAAATCTGCTCGCATATGTACCTGAAGTGAAGAAACAGGAGATAGAAGCTCATCTAAGATACTTGTTAAAGAAATACACCATCCAATAACAGTAGGCAAAATCAAAGAAGTGCGAAATTAAATTCTCTGGTGGCAGGCTCAGAATCAACTCACGAACAGCGGGAAAACATCGTAAAAACACGAAACATGCATGAAGTACCACGTGAATTACGAGAAACAACACAAAAGACGCCCAAACTGATACTGAAGCAGCTATTGTAACAGCATACCGCTGGTGGTTTCAATCACGGTCGTGGACTTGCAAATAAATCAAAGGAAAAAAGCTCGTGCAGTGTGGTGAATCCGCATTCCCCAGTTTCTGAAAATAGGAGGATGATTGCAGCTACAGATGTTAAAAATCTACACGATACAGACTTCGTTGTACTACTTAAAAACTGAAACGACATCTACAAAAATGAAATTGCCAGCGCCACAGACGATCTTAAACAGAGTTTGAACAACCTCACGCAGCAATGTGTAACTGAATATTCCGCGTCGGCACGATCTTGTGAGACGCTGTTCCACTGTGACTACAATATACAATCCTGGAAATGGAAAAAAGAACACATTGACACCGGTGTGTCAGACCCACCATACTTGCTCCGGACACTGCGACGGGGCTGTACAAGCAATGATCACACGCACGGCACAGCGGACACACCAGGAACCGCGGTGTTGGCCGTCGAATGGCGCTAGCTGCGCAGCATTTGTGCACCGCCGCCCTCAGTGTCAGCCAGTTTGCCGTGGCATACGGAGCTCCATCGCAGTCTTGAACACTGGTAGCATGCCGCGACAGCGTGGACGTGAACCGTATGTGCAGATGACGGACTTTGAGCGAGGGCGTATAGTGGGCATGCGGGAGGCCGGGTGGACGTACCGCCGAATTGCTCAACACGTGGGGTGTCAGGTCTCCACAGTACATCGATGTTGTCGCCAGTGGACGGCGGAAGGTGCACGTGCCCGTCGACCTGTGACCGGACCGCAGCGACGCACGGATGCACGCCAAGACCGTAGGATCCTACGCAGTACTGTTGGGGACCGCACCGCCACTTCCCAGCAAATTAGGGACACTGTTGCTCCTGAGGTATCGGCAAGGACCATTCGTAACCGTCTCCATGATGCTGGGCTACGGTCCCGCACACCGTTAGGCCGTCTTCTGCTCACGCCCCAACATCGTGCAGCCCGCCTCCAGTGATGTCGCGACAGGCGTGAATGGAGGGACGAATGGAGACGTGTCGTCTTCAGCGATGAGAGTCGCTTCTGCCTTGGTGCCAATGATGGTCGTATGCGTGTTTGGCGCCGTGCAGGTGAGCGCCACAATCAGGACTACATACGACTGAGGCACACAGGGCCAACACCCGGTATCATGGTGTGGGAAGCGATCTCCTACACTGGCCTTACACCTCTGGTGATTGTCGAGGGGACACTGAATAGTGCACGGTACATCCAAACCGTCATCGAACCCATCGTTCTACCATTCCTAGACCGGCAAGGGAACTTGCTGTTCCAACAGGACAATGCACGTCCGCATGTATCCCGTGCCACCCAACGTGCTCTAGAAGGTGTAAGTCAACTACCCTGGCCAGCAAGATCTCCGGATCTGTCCCCCATTGAGCATGTTTGGGAGTGGATGAAGCGTTGTCTCACGCGGGCTGCACGTCCAGCACGAACGCTGGTCCAACTGAGGCGCCAGGTGGAAATGGGATGGCAAGCCGTTCCACAGGACTACATCCAGCATCTCTACGATCGTCTCCATGGGAGAATAGCAGCCTGCATTGCTGCGAAAGTTGGATATACACTGTACTAGTGCCGACATTGGGCATGCTCTGTTGCCTGTGTCTATGTGCCTGTGGTTCTGTCAGTGTGATCATGTGATGTATCTGACCCCAGGAATGTGTCAATAAAGTTTCCCCTTCCTGGGACAATGAATTCGCGGTGTTCTTATTTCAATTTCCAGGAGTGTACAATTTCACTGCCAACATAACTGACTCCTTAAATAGGAAAGTGTCACAAACAGGAATTTTCTGTATCTTATCCAAAGCGTTTGATTGTGTGAACCATGACATTACGTTATAGAAACTACAATTCTATGGCATAAATGGAACAGCATATGATTGGTTTAAGTCATATCTACAGAACAGGAAGCAAAAAGTTTCTTTATATGGTTTAAGTGATTTAAGGAAATTCCCCACTTCATATAACTGGAGCGAAATTACATTAGGTGTTCCACAGTGTTCGATCATGGCTTCCCTTCTGCTCTTGATATACGTATGTGAATGACCTCCCTTCTTATCTGGAACAAGAAGCTACACTGACACTGTTTGCTGATGATCCAAGCATCATTATTAATCCAGTAAAAGAAGCTCCAATTGAAAATGATACAAATAATGCCTTTGGAAAATTGATTGATTGGTTTTCTGCGAATGAGCTTGTTCTGAACTTTGAAAAAACACAGTACATTCATTTTCTGCGGCAAAGAGTACACTTCCTGCAATAAATATAACTCATCAACAGAAATCAGTTGCAAGAGTAGAGCATACTAAATTTTTGTGTGTACATATAGATGAGAATCTTAATGGGAAAATTTATATTTTGGATCTCCTAAAGCTACTATGTTCAGCAAATTTTGCTATCAGAATACTTTGCCAATTTTGAGGGTATGGAAATTAGTAAGCTAACATACTTCGCATACTTTAACTGTCTGGTGTCATACAGAATAATATTTTGGGGTAACCCAACACTTAGGCAAAAAGTATTCACTGCTCAAAAGAAAGTGGTTAGAATAATGTGCGGGGCTCATAGTCGCACATCTTGTAGGCATCTGTTTAAGAGGTTAGGAATTCCTACAACAGCCTCACAGTACATTTACTCAGTGATGAAATTTGTTCTCAACAACATGGACCAGTTTAAAAACAACAATGACGTTCATCACTATAATACCAGAAGAAAGAAAGACTTATACTGTCCTCTACTTAAACTACCTTTGGTACAGAAGGGGTAAAATATGCTGCTGTAAGACTGTTCGATTAATTACCAGATTAAATAAAATGTCTGACAGTCAACAGTAATAGTTTTAAAAATCAATTGAAACCATATTTCCTTGACAACTTCTTCTTTACTATAGATGAATTCTTGATTAGGAATAAATAAATCTATAGGTATAATATATGTATTTTGTGCCATTTAAAGAAATGAGGTACGTAATAAAAATTTTAAGGCTTTTTCTTTTTTAAAAAAATGGAACTTTGATTCATATCTGAATTTCTTATGCACTTGACAAGCTCCACATTATAACGGTTACCGTGAGACAGATCAATGGAATACGTAACTAACTAACGAACTAAGTCACCTGTTAATGTAGAAGTTTGACAAATCCTGCAGTCATTTTAAAAATGTCTAAAAAATTGATATAAGTAATATAGGACGTAGTGAAACGATTCTAATTCCCTTCTCTCTCTCTGCTTCTGAAACCGTTTAGTCACAACGCCTGTTTCCTGTTTGGTTAGGACAGTTTCAAGGCAGTTCGTGGAGCTTGTAAAGAGCTGAGTGCTTTACGATATGCTCCCACTGTAATCAACGGATATGTGAGAATCCTGTGCTAAATATAAACTTGGATTCTCAGAATAAGCTATACTGTGATAAGTACATAATAGCTCGATACTGAATGTACTACTTACGGAGACTACGCCCATTCTACACATTGACCCCTCCCCACCCCCACCCCCCCCCCACCCCTCTGGTCAGTCGCACTTACACCCAATGCATACAGTGAAATATATAAATAAAAACACAACATACCATATACAAGTGCAGCTGTAGTGGTTATTATTGAAGTGTAATTGTTAGCTGTCAGAAGTCTGTGTGTGGACGAGTAATGCAAATGTTATTGACAGAGTAAGTGAACAAAATGTATATATTTGTAGGCAAGCTTTAACAGATTAGTGTCGTCACATTTCAGACCGATTTTGTTGTTCTGGTCTTCAGTCCTGAGACTGGTTTGATGCAGCTCTCCATGCTACTCTATCCTGTGCAAGCTTCTTCATCTCCCAGTACCCACCCACTGCAACCCACATTCTTCTGAATCTGCTTAGTGTAGTCATCTCTTGGTCTCCCTCTACGATATTTACCCTCTACGCTGCCCTCCAATACTAAATTGGTGATCCCTTGACGCCTCAGAACAAGTCCTACCAACCGATCCCTTCTTCTGGTCAAGTTGTGCCACAAACTTCTCTTCTCCCCAATCCTATTCAGTACCTCCTCATTCGTTATGTGATCTACCCATCTAATCTTCAGCATTCTTCTGTAGCACTACATTTCGAAAGCTTCTATTCTCTTCTTGTCCAAACTATTTATCGTCCATGTTTCACTTCCATACGTGGCTACACTCAATACAAATACTTTCAGAAATGACTTCCTGACATTTAAATCTATACTCGATGTTAACACATTTCTCTTCTTCAGAAACGCTTTCCTTGCCGTTGCCAGTCTACATTTTATATCCTCTCTACTTCGACCATCATCAGTTATTTTGCTCCCCAAATAGCAAAAATCCTTTACTACTGTAAGTGTCTCATTTCCTAATCTAATTCCTTCAGCATCACCCAACTTAATTCGACTACATTCCATTATCCGCGTTTTGCTTTGGTTGATGTTCATTTTATATCCTCCTTTCAAGACACTATCCATTCCGTTCAACTGCTCTTCCAAGTCCTTTGCTGTCTCTAACAGAATTACGATGTCATCGGCGAACCTCAAAGTTTTTATTTCTTCTCCATGGATTTTAATACCTACTCCAAATTTTTCTTTTGTTTCCTTTACTGCTTGCTCAATATACAGGCTGAATAACATGGGGGAGAGACTACAACCCTGTCTCACTCCCTTCCCAACCACTGCTTCCCTTTCATGTCCCTCGACTCTTATAACCGCCATCTGGTTTCTGTACAAATTGTAAATAGCCTTTCGCTCCCTGTATTTTACTCCCGCTACCTTCAGAATTTGAAAGAGAGTATTCCGATCAACATTGTCAAAAGCTTTCTCTAAGTCTACAAATCCTCTAAACGTAGGTTTGCCCTTCCTTAATCTAGCTTCTAAGGTAAGTCGTAGGGACAGTATTGCCTCACGTGTTCGAACATTTCTACGGAATCCAAACTGATCTTCCCCGAGGTCGGCTTCTACTAGTTTTTCTATTCGTCTGTAAAGAATTCGCGTTAGTATTTTGCAGTTGTGACTTATTAAACTGATAGTTCGGTAATTTTCACATCTGTCAACACCTGTTTTCTTTGGGATTTGAATTATTATATTCTTCTTGAAGTCTGAGGGTATTTCGCCTGTCTCATACATCTTGCTCACCATATGGTAGAGTTATGTCAGGACTGGCTCTGCTAAGGCCGTCAGTTCTTCCAATGTAATGTTGTCTACTCCGGGGGCCTTGTTTCTACTCAGGTCTTTCAGTGCTCTGTCAAACTCTACACGCAGTGTCGTATCTCCCATTTCATCTTCATCTACATTTTCTTCCATTTCCATAATATTGTCCTCAAGTACATCGCCCTTGTATAGACCCTCTATATACTCCTTCCACCTTCCTGCTTTCTCTTCTTTGCTTAGAACTGGGTTTCCATCTGAGCTCTTAATATTCATACAAGTGGTTCTCTTATCTCTAAAGGTCTTTTTAATTTTCCTGTAGGCAGTATCTATCTTACCCCTAGTGAGATAAGCCTCTACATCCTTGCATTTGTCCTCTAGCCATCCCTGCTTAGCCATTTTGCACTTCCTGTCGATCTCATTTTTGAGACGTTTGTATTCCTTTTGCCTGCTTCATTTACTGCATTTTTATATTTTCTCCTTTCATCAATTAAGTTCAATATTTCTTCTGTTACCCAAGGAGTGCTACTAGCCCTCGTCTTTTTACCTACTGGATCCTCTGCTGCCTTCACTACTTCATCCCTCAAAGCTACCCATTCTTCTTCTACTGTATTTCTTTCCCCCATTCCTGTCAATTGCTCCCTTATGCTCTCCCCGAAACTCTGTACAACCTATGGTTCTTTTAGTTTATCCATGTCCCATCTCCTTAAATTTCCACCTTTTTACAGTTTCTTCAGTTTTAATCTACAGGTCATAACCAATAGATTGTGGTCAGAGTCCACATCTGCCCCTGGAAATGTCTTACAATTTAAAACCTGGTTCCTATAGTGGCAATAATTCTTAAATACTGCCTGGGATGGAAGTAAAAAGCAATACAAACCGTAAGAGGAATTAAATGATTCTTTAAACTAGCTATTACTTATATAAAGTAGAATAAACTACCTTAGTAAGCAATTTTGATTTGAAGTAGCTGACAGCTGTGCACAAATTACATTTCACCACAACTCTGTTTTAAATTCGGTAATTCTGGTAAATTAAGATCGTTAATTATCACCTTAAGGAATATGAACACTGTTTTGTTGTGTAGTACTCTTTAGCCTGATGTTAGGTAAACAGATTTCTTTTGGTACGACCAAGCAAAAGAAATGGCTGCGTATTGTTGATAGAGAAATTCAGAGACGTCACTTTAGATACTTCTTACCTTGTGATGACTACAGCGTAGTCTCTGGAGTCAGCGCTCTGTTGTTCCGTGAATATCGCCGAGCTGCTGCTGGAATGGCGAAGACAGTTTCGTCGATTTCTAAAATATTCACGAAAGCTGAAAATAAAAACTCTGCGGCGGCTCTGACCCCTCAAAATTTGAATAAAACACTGTGAACTAATATTTAGATGAATTTAAAAGCAGCGGAATGGGCAGATGTCGGGTTAAATTCGTGAACACAGATATTCACTTCTATCAAGGGAAGACTGCTTGACGGCACTTTTGTATGTCCGCTCGTCTGTTTAACAAACCGTACAAATTAACGATCGGAAGCTTTGTCCTTACACGTTTTGAATACAGCTGGAAACAAAACAAGCCACAGTTCAACTATCAATCTACTTTCACTTGAAGAGCGGTCGAACAAAAAAATTCCTGTCCATCGTTTGGCCACAATCATTACGTAACTTGTTCATTTTACTGCTTGAGTGAACTATACTCTCTCTACCTAATGGCTATAGATTCTGAAAGTTGTGACGTCTCTTTCTATCTTCTTCCTCCCTCCATCTTCTGCGACGAATCTTCTCATGTGGGATTTCTTTTCTTGCTGTCTTTTATTCTTGTGCGTCCTCTTCTCTGTCGACATATGGTCTAGTTCTTCCTCGTAGTAACCAGAATGCAGCAATCGTTTTCCAAAACTTTTCACTATCAATTCGCGTTTTTTCGTGTATAATGACATTCTCAGCCTCCAAATGACGACTTCTACTTTCTTTCGAATTCCTCTTTCTTCCGACTCTGGCAAAATTGGTCTTTTCTTCACAATTTAATGATACTTCCCCCGATTTAAACCGCACTTCTCCAAACTTCCAAGGGAAAAAATAAGGCTTCGAACCACTTATCGCTCATCATTTGTATCTCCTTTTTGCTCGTAAAATATTAGAACACAGATTACGCTCTAGAGGGCTCAGATTCTAGAAGTACAAAGAGAAAATATAAAAAAGAGAATAAGAAAGATATGTTTAATTTTATATTCTTTCCTATAAGATATTCAATTCGGGAAACACTATCACTAGGATACCGAAGGATGGCCAAAGTTTGTTCGTCACAGAAGAATTAACACACAATGTGTACTACACCTAAATGGCTTGGGGGAAAAGGCATCTGGCGAAACTAATAATCAAGGAAATAAAAAACAATTTCAAAACAAAAACAGTAGTAGTAACCCCAACAGCTATAAAAATAGCACTTCTAAAAGAAGTAAAAGAGGCAGAACCAGCATCACTGCCAATAAAAACTGCACTAGTAACAGAGACAGCTAAAAAAAATGCGAGGAGAAGTGTCAAAATACTGCACTGAACAGGTATTTGAATGTTGCGCAGGAGCAGTTGAATTTAGTGAAACTAAACTTCTAATTTTTATTATTTGTAGCTCCCATAACTTTGACTTCATAGCTTTTCTGCTCCAGCTAGAGGGTTCTTGGTTCACGTTATAGAATGTACCAAAAATTAGTTCTATGTTGTGACTTCTATATTAATTTTGTATGTGATTCTGAACGAAAAGGATGATGGAAAATCTCCTATACTCGTATAATCTGATGCAGACTGTATTTTTTCCAGCCAGGGTGCAGGGGAAAGGTAGCATAACCACGGACAGTATTTCTAATCATCCTTCATTACTAGATGGTCATTCTGTTTCTAAAAGGTTGAATGGTCTTTCAAACTATGCTGCAAAAATTTTAACAATGAAAGGTTTTTTTTGTAATCAAACAAATGTTATACATAATTACAAACTATGTAGAAAGCAAATCCAATGGCGCTAGAGAGTTCTTTAAACCTCATTAAGCAACAAGAGCGGCAGGATGTTTATAGTACTGTAACACAGATGACACACACACACACACACACACACACACACACACACACACATATATATATATATATATATATATATATATATATATATATATATATATATATATATATCCAATTCATAGGATAAAATTAAAACCATATGATCAGTCTTGAAGGGAGTGTCTGGCCAGCAGCACAAAGTCGACGATATAAAGTCAGTACGCAGAAAAGTAGTAAAATTTTTTTGTTACTGGTAATTCAGCTATACGTAACGTATTTAACAATCACTTTCTGATCATAGCTGGTGGACTAAATGAAAACTTTGTTTGTAAAATTTCTTAAGCACTTAGAAAGCTGATTTCCATTAGAACGTTGAAAACTGGGCACTAGCAGTTTAGGGCAGCCTGCATGGTTGACTAGTGCGATAAGGATATCATGTAGAACAAAGTCGGAATTGTATCGAATATGTGGTACGCAAATAGAATAGCCATTTCATAGGATAAAATTAAAACCATATGATCAGTCGTGAAGGGAGTGTCTGGCCAGCAGCACCAAGTCGACGATATAAAGTCAGTACGTAGTAAAACATTTTTGTTACTGGTAAGTCAGACATACGTAATGTATTTAACAATCACTTTCTGAATATAGCTGTTGGACTAAATGAAAGCTTAGTTTCTGCAGTGAATCATATAACTCTCTTAGGGAACGCCTTTCAGAGACTGATATCTGAAATACTCCTCTGTGATACAAAGGAGAGATCGAATTAATAACCAAATCACTGAGGACTAAGGACTCTCTTGAACATGGTGTAGTATGTAGCAGAATACAAAAGTACTGTTCTGTACACGTTAACTCTGTACTTCGCCATATTTGTGATTTTTCCTTTAGGAATTGTCAGTTTCCTGAAAGATTAGAGTTCTCAGTGGTAAAGCAGCTTTATAAAAATGGGAAAAGGATAACTAAGACAATTTTAGACCTATTTCTATGCCATCAGTGTTTGCTAAAGTTATTTAAAAGGCTGTGTATGTACGGATAATTGGTCATTTCAAGTCACATATTATAATGTCGAACTTACAGTTTGGTTTCAGAAGTTTTAATGTACTGGATGGATTAAAGAAAAGGTGTCGAAGGCTAATCATCTGTTTTTGATTTAACTAAGGCATTTGAATGCGTTGATCACAAAATATTGCTCCAGAAGTTGGACCATTATGTAATACAGGGAGTATTCTTAGTTTAAGACCAGACAGCAAATGGTTATTCACCACAATATTGAGAATGGCTATGATGTGGGGTCCGAGCAGAGAACAGTTACATGGGAGGGGTGCCCCAGGCATCAGTGCTTTAGCGTCTCTTGTTCATTTGTGATATTAATGATACACCTTCTAGTACTACGGGTGATTCTAAAATATGACACGAGCTTTATAGTAAATCATGTTGTGTGTAACGGTGACACTGCGTCAGATAGTGCAGTTCAAGACATAAATTCATGACTTGTAGAAAATAAACTAACGTTGAATCACAGTCACACTGAGTTTTTAAAGTTTCTAGGGCACAATTCAAGAAAACCTGAAGTTCCGGAAACACACAATGGGCATATGATTAGTGAGTCAGAACATTTCAAATTTCTAGTTGTTCAGATAGATAGTAAATCGTCTTGGAAAACCATGTTCAGGATCGTATTCAAAGACTTAATACTGGTATTTTTAGTATTAGAACAATATCTGAAGTAAATGATGATTCGACACGAAAAGTATTCTACACTCCTGGAAATGGAAAAAAGAACACATTGACACCGGTGTGTCAGACCCACCATACTTGCTCCGGACACTGCGAGAGGGCTGTATAAGCAATGATCACACGCACGGCATAGCGGACACACCAGGAACCGTGGTGTTGGCCGTCGAATGGCGCTAGCTGCGCAGCATTTGTGCACCGCCGCCTTCAGTGTCAGCCAGTTTGCCGTGGCAGACGGAGCTCCATCGCAGTCTTTAACACTGGTAGCATGCCGCGACAGCGTGGACGTGAACCGTATGTGCAGTTGACGGACGTATAGTGGGCATGTGGGAGGCCGGGTGGACGTACCGCCGAATTGCTCAACACGTGGGGCGTGAGGTCTCCACAGTACATCGATGTTGTCGCCAGTGGTCGGCGGAAGGTGCACGTGCCCGTCGACCTGGGACCGAACCGCAGCGACGCACGGATGCACGCCAAGACCGTAGGATCCTACGCAGTGCCGTAGGGGGCCGCACCGCCACTTCCCAGCAAATTAGGGACACTGTTGCTCCTGGGGTATCGGCGAGGACCATTCGCAACCGTCTCCATGAAGCTTGGCTACGGTCCCGCACACCGTTAGGCCGTCTTCCGCTCACGCCCCAACATCGTGCAGCCTGCTTCCAGTGGTGTCGCGACAGGGGTGAATGGAGGGACGAATGGAGACATGTCGTCTTCAGCGATGAGAGTCGCTTCTGCCTTGGTGCCAATGATGGTCGTATGCGTGTTTGGCGCCGTGCAGGTGAGCGCCACAATCAGGACTGCATACGACCGAGGCACACAGGGCCAACACCCGGCATCATGGTGTGGGGAGCGATCTCCTACACTGGCCATACACCTCTGGTGATCGTCGAGGGGAAACTGAATAGTGCACGGTACATCCAAACCGTCATCGAACCCACCGTTCTACCATTCCTAGACCGGCAAGGTAACTTGCTCTTCCAACAGGACAATGCACGTCCGCATGTATCCCGTGCCACCCAACGTGCTCTAGAAGGTGTAAGTCAACTACCCTGGCCAGCAAGATCTCCGGATCTGTCCCCCATTGAGCATGTTTGGGACTGGATGAAGTGTCGTCTCACGCGGTCTGCACATCCAGCAAGAGCGCTGGTCCAACTGAGGCGCCAGGTGGAAATGGCATGGCAAGCCGTTCCACAGGACTACATCCAGCATCTCTACGATCGTCTCCATGGGAGAATAGCAGCCTGCATTGCTGCGAAAGGTGGATATACACTGTACTAGTGCCGACATTGTGCATGCTCTGTTGCCTGTGTCTATGTGCCTGTGATTCTGTCAGTGTGATCATGTGATGTATCTGACCCCAGGAATGTGTCAATAAAGTTTCCCCTTCCTGGGACAATGAATTCACGGTGTTCTTATTTCAATTTCCAGGAGTGTACATTGCTTATTTTCATTCGCTTATGACATATGGTATTATATTTTGTGGTAACTTTTCCCAGCCACAAATTGTGTTTTTGTCTTAGAAATGGGTGGTTCAGGCAATAAGTGCTGAAAGTTCGCGAACCTCTTGTCGATCCCTGTTCATTAATCTGGGTGTTCCGACATTCGTCACTCAATATGTCAGTGTCGTTTCTTGTCAACAATACCAGCTTATTCCCAAGAATTACCACTTTTCACTCAGCTAGTACTAGGCATAAATCCAATCTACGTTTGGTTCGCACTTCCTTGACTCTGTGGAGAAAGGCATGAACTATCCTGCTGCTTTCATTTTCAATAAGCTACCACAACAATTAAAACAATCTTAGCAGTAACCCACGCGCTTTCAAATCCAACTGACAACTTTCCCCATGAACTACTCTTTCCATTCTATCGAGGAGTTTCTTGAAAAAACAACCTTATTTCGGTGCTATATTTTTGATTGCGTTTATATAAACTTTATAGCTTATCGTCTTTTTAGGATTCATAAACGTTTTATTTTATCTATTGTTATTTTTCTGTTGTAATTTCATGTACTGACACGTTCCAAGATCACGTACATTATCTCCTCAGTTTGGTACTTAAAGGAAATAGATGTGTAAAATTTAAAAAAAATCAATAGCAGCTGTAGATAGAGGAGGGAACGGTAAGAAAGCTATACCTCCTCACCGTCCAAATGATTTTTTAGTTGAAGGCAAGAAGAAGGAGAAGTCTCCAAGGTAACCAGTATGCTTTGTTTCTTAGCTCTCCAGCAAAATATCGACTTCGTAAGAAATGAAGTGCAGCAACTAAACATAGAATTGAAGACTCTTAATAGCTCATAGTTCGCATTACAAAAATTGGTGAAGAAGATTTGAAATAGCAGTGCAATTCCAAGCTCATGGTCTAACTTTTCACTATGGTATAACACTATGAGAGATGACGTTTGTTGACATTATCACCGTTGGAGACGCGCAATCTGCCGTAATTTTTATACCAAGGATTGAAAATTCTCGAAGTCCGGACCGCAGATAATTTTTAGCTTGATTATTAGTGTAAGGTACACACGAGCCATCGTCTGATTTACGATATAAAACTGCACATAAGATAACAGAAATGTACAACAACTGACACAGTTTAATCAGTATTTATATTACCTCGTGTCAGAGATCATCAGGAGTACGTTATTAACACGTGGTGTATGAAAACAGTATTGCGGTTGATAACCATCACAACAATCAAGAAATATACATTTGAAATACACATCGTGTAAACAGGTGTGGCCATTATTGTAGTGAAGAGGGGACTAATGGCCATTTTTTAAGCTCGATAATCCGCTTACAACGATGATCGCTAGATGGGGTTAGCAGTCGGCTATGCAACTTGCGTAAAATATTAATATTCTAATAAAAATTAAAAGTAATACAGGGTAGTACAATATTAATATTCTAATAAAATTTAAAAGTAATACGGGATACAACTGTATTTATAGCTAAATTATTAACAGCAGTATAGTTTACATTATAAGTGAATGAACAGTGCTTCAACTAATGACGCTATGACGTGATAATACGAGATTATTAACGTTATATAAGCGATCCAATTTTATGTAATATTCTAACAAGCTGGTAATTTACCAAAGTTTGCCGGCCTCAGCCATAGTCTAAGGATTTGAAACTGTAAACTACATGTCTTCATAACAAACCAAAGTATAAGGAATATCATCAACATTCAACATTATGGACCATAACTGAGATAGAAATAATGGTAAATAGTTTTTCATCTTAATGATGGTGATAAGCAATATTAAAGGATTACTCTATTACTGAAAAGCAAAATAGATACAAAATGTACACTAATGAAAATGATATAATAGAAATAGATTATCAAAGTAATAAAAACTGCAGACCTCAATAGCTAGATGCCTAGCAAATGCATACATAAAGTTACAAAACTTGATTCATTGGAATTTATCTTAATTTTATATATCAAAAAACAACAGTAGTCATCATTTGAGGGCTAGATGTAGAATTGTTCGACATCAATATGGTTATTTGCCACCGACCTCACAACACATTCTACCACAACATTGACATTTCCAGTCTTAAGAGCAAATACATACAAAATACGTTATTAAGTTTTATGCAGACTTCACCAGTGGAAATGGGTCTTAGTTATCATCCAATTCTATATGGAAATGTTGCCCAAAGTCTATATATTTTTATTTATTTATTTATTTATTTATTGTTGCATGGGACCAAATTAAGGAGAAGTCTCTGTGGCCATGGAACGAGTCAATACATGAAATTATAACACGATATTAGAAAGAGATAAAATGAAATATTAAAAAAACATATTCAGGTGACAAGTCGTAAATATAAATAAAGAAAACCAACAATGTAACATTGGGATTTGCTTAATTTTTTAGCTCTTCCAGGGGCTCCTCGACAGAATAGACGGAGTGAGCCATGAGGAAACTCTTCAGTTTAGACTTAAAAGAGTTTGGGTTGCTGCTAAGATTTTTGAGTTCTTGTGGTAGCTTATTGAAAATGGATGCAGCAGAATACTGCACTCCTTTCTGCACAAGAGTCAAGGAAGTGCATTCCACATGCAGATTGAATTTCTGCCTAGTATTAACTGAGTGAAAGCTGCTAACTCTTGGGAAAAGGCTAATATTGCTAACAACAAACGACATTAAAGAAAATATATACTGTGAGGGCAATGTCAGAATTCCCAGACTATTGAATAGGGGTTGACAAGAGGTTCTCGAACTTGCACCACATATAGCTCGAACAGCCCGTTTTTGAGCCAAAAATACCCTTTTTGAATCAGAAGAATTACCCCAAAAAATAATACCATATGACATAAATGTATGAAAATATGCGAAGTAGACTACTTTTCGTGTTGAAGTGTCACTTATTTCAGATACTGTTCTAATGGTAAATAAAGCAGCATTTAGTTTCTAAACAAGATCCTGGACATGGGCTTTCCACAACAGCTTACTATCTATCCGAACACCTAGGAACTTGAACTGTTCCGTCTCACTTATAATATGCCCATTCTGTCTGATCAAAATATCGGGTCTTGTTGAATTGTGAGTTAGAAACTGCAAAAACTGAGTCTTACTAAGGTTTAGCATCAAATTATTTTCCACAAGCCACGAACTTTATTCATGAACTACATTATTTTATACTGTTTCAGTATTACACACAAGATCCTTCACTATCAAGCTGGTGTCATCAGCAAACAGAAATATATTTGAATCACCTGTAATACTAGAAGGCATATCATTTATATAAATAAGAAACAGCAGTGGGCCCAGCACCTACCCTTGGGGAACGCCCCACTTAACAGTGCCCCATTGGGACTGAACATCACTACCACTCTCAATATTGCGGAGAATTACATTCCGCTTTCTGTTCTTAAAGTAAGAGGCGAACCAATTGTAAGCTACTCCCCTTACTCCATAATGGTCCAACTTCTGCAGTAATATTTTGTGGTCAGCACAGGCAAAAGCCTTCGTTAAATCAAAGAAAACACCTAGCGTTCGCAACCTTTTATTTAATCCATCCAAAACCTCACAGATAATATAGCATTTTCAGTTGTTAAACCATTTCTAAAACCAAACTGAACATTTGACAGCAAATTATGTGAATTTAAATGCTCCAGTAACCTTGTATATACAATCTTCTCGATAACTTTAACAAGCACCGATGGCATAGAAATAGGTCTATAATTGTCAACATTATCCCTGTCTCCCTTTTTATAAAGTGGCTTCACTACCGAGTACTTTAATCGGTCAGCAACCTGACCACTCCTAAAGGAAAAGTTACAGATATGGCTAAGTACTGGGCTAACATACATAGAACTATACTTCCGTATTCTGCTAGATACCCCATCATATCCATGAGAGTTCTTGGTCTTTAGTGATTTAATTATTAACTCAATCTCCCTCTTGTCAGTATCATGGAGGAGCATTTCAGGTAACAGTCTTGGAACACTTTTTCTAAGAGTAATATATGATTCCCTGTTGGGACTAGGTTTCTATTTGGTTCACCTCCTATATTCAGAAAGTGATTATTAAATACTGTACATATATGCGACTTATCAGTAACATGGACATTCCCACTATGCACTGATTCTATATCCTCGACCTGTCTCTGCAGACCAGCCACTTCCTTTACGACTGACCATATGGTTTTAATTTTATCCTGAGACTTATCTGTTCTATCTGCATACCACAAACTTTTAGCCTTCCTAATAACATTTTAAGCACCTTACAATACTGTTTGTAATGGGCTGCTGCATTTAGATTTTGACTGTTTCTAACGTTTTGATATAATCGCCATTTTGTTCTACAAGATATTCTTATCCCTCTAGTCAGCCACTCAGGCTGCCTGTTTGTGCTAGTACCCTGTTTTGAACATTCTAACAGAAAGCAACTTTCAAAGAGCACGAGAAAAGTCTTGAGAAAAGCATTATATTTATCGTCTACTGTATCAGCGCTACTCTGTATCTTGCCACTCTTGTTCCTTGATAAGGTTTACAAAGGTCTCTACAGGAACTGGATCAGCTTTCCTAAACAGCTGATGACTATATTTAACACGTGTTGCAGCCCAAAAATCTTTTAGAGTTAAAATTTGTGCATCAAGATCTGAAAGGCCATTCACCTTTTTGCTAACAGAATGCCCTTCTAGTAATGAGGAATGAACAAAAATGTTGTCTATGGTTGTTCTATTGTTCCCTTGCACTCTCGTTGGAAAGAATACGGTTTGCATAAGATAATATGAATTAAGGAGGTCTACCAGCATCCTCTACCTTGCACAATCACTTACACAATTAATATTGAAGTTACCACATATAACTAACATTTTGTATTTCCTATAAAGTGAACCAAAAACCTCCTCTAGCTTTAGCAAAAATGTTGTGAAATCGGAGTCTGGGGATCTATAAATAACAACAGTTAGAATTTTAGGTCCGTTAAATTTAACCACACCTGCACAACACTCAAACACCCTTTATTAGTGCAGTATTTTGAAAGATTAAAATGGCTGTGAGACAGGAACCAATATGATTACATTGTCATCCTAAGACAAAGTATGATAGTGTATTCATCTATCTCTGTATTATATATGTTCTACGTATGTTTGAAAAGAATATATTGATTATTCAACGGCTAGTTAAGAATGATTCAATACCTCTGTTATTGGCAATTGTTGAATAGTAAACCATAGTATATGATGTATGTATGGATGTTGTAACTTTTAAAAAAAATTAACTATGTGTTGAGCCATTATGGCAATTAAACAAATCAATAACTTATAGGGTATGTATGCTGTAATTACTTCTTCTTGTGTACACTTGACTTGACTAATATTTTATGTGCAATTCGTATTTTGGGTCTGTAATTTTGTTTCCTATAAACTATAGTAAGTTAGTAATTTGCTGTATTCTTAGGTGCACTTTTATATCTTAGCTTTGAAGATGGCTTGTGTCCAGGTGAAACTAGTAACCAAAATTAAAATTTATTTGTGATCTTGAGCTCGAGGATTTTCAGCCCATGATATAAAAATTTTGATAGGTGGTTGATCATGCATGTATGAGTGTACCAAGGAAGGGGTTATGTAGAAAGTTAGAAATAAAATTATTTCATTAAGTCAAGGAAAATACATACAGACAATGAATAAGAAAGTCATATACTACATGTTCTAAAGATTACTTAAATTATGTGTTTGCTGTTATGCTAGTGATGACATAGATACTTTCATTGCAAAATTAACCAAACTATTGGACATGGTTTCTATTCCTAAGGGGAAAATTATTATTATTGGTCATTTAAACATCAACTCAATGAAACCAAATGGGTTCTGCAACACATTCTTGAAGATTATGTACAGCTTTCGAATATCATCAATGATTAACACAGCCACAAGGATAATAAAGAAAGCAGCAGCAAGCATTGACCAGATACTAATGGACATAGAGAAAAGAAATTTTAATATTGTTGCAGATAACCTTGATCTTTCCGATCGTTCTAGTTGAACCTTAAAATTAAACATAGCTGTAGAAAACAAAAATATAATACTACCGTTTTCTCTGAGCTAAAAAGAGTTGAATTTGTCTCACAGATGAGCAACGAAACACAGGAAGTAGTGTACACAATGATTAGTACAAATTGACATTAAAATTAAAGAAGTGTTTCCAAAAGTATTAGGAGTTATTAAAGTACAAAACAAAAATATATGGGTGACTAAAGAGATAAGGGAATCTTCCATAACAAGTACCTCAGCAGCAAAAGACTCGACCAAAAAGATCCTGCATGTCTAAACTACTACCACACGACAAACACATAATAGAAAAGTAATAGGAAAGTATTATCAACAGCGAAAATCTCCCAAAATGATACATGTATAGAAAAGATAGGATGAATATAAGAATCCTAGTACATCACCAAACAGGGGAGAAAAAGAAAAAAATAATAAATCAAATAAAAATACAGTTTCAGCAGAATGGTACCTTAATTCATGCATCAGAAAAACTAGAAAACTTCACAAATCAGTATTCAGCAACTTAGTTACCAAGGTACAACAAAAATCTCATGTAAAACAGCCTGTACAAAGGTTCAACTACGTATCACACTCAATGATGCAGCAACAATTTCTGTTGTGTGCAACCTAAAAAATAAAACATCAGCATATATCACACAATGTCTCGAGAACTGTATAGATAGTAGCAACGACCCTGTAGTGTACTTCGTAAATGAATCTTTCACCACAATTTGCTTACCAGGACACTTAAATATTTAAAATTTCTGCCTCAACATAAAAAGGTGACCCACGAAATACAGAAAATTAGTGCCCCGTTTCCAGCTCATCGCTTTCAAAGCTAATAGAAATCATCACGAAAAACAGAGCTCTTAACAAAGTGCAGTGTTCTGAGTAAAAAGGAAAACAGTTTGTTTTCACGTTTGGTTAAAACAGAGGCTCAGCTATAGCTCAGTTTACAACCATTGGTCTAGAAGCACTAAACAAAGGAGATCAGGAAACCGGTATCTTCCTTGGCTTTAACAAAATCTCTCGCACAAGAAGTCATTAAATAATGGTAAATAAACTGTATATACCAGAAAACAGGAGAGTAGAAGTAAGTAATTTCCTTCATATCGAAAAACAGCGTACAATGGTGCAAAATATCTCAAACAAAATCCAATCACACCATAAAGCATATTTCTAACCCAAAATACGTTAATATTGTATCTAGAAAGGTATATGCTGAGTCCAATAGTGTTTTCAGTACATACTAATGACTTCCTGGAGTGTCATTTACGATGATTCAAGTGACATTCCAATCAGCAATGAGTTACGAAGAGTACTAAAGGACAAAGCTCAAGAAAGCACACACACACACACACACACACACACACACACACACATATATATATATATATATACTCCTGGAAATGGAAAAAAGAACACATTGACACCGGTGTGTCAGACCCACCATACTTGCTCCGGACACTGCGAGAGGGCTGTACAAGCAATGATCACACGCACGGCACAGCGGACACACCAGGAACCGCGGTGTTGGCCGTCGAATGGCGCTAGCTGCGCAGCATTTGTGCACCGCCGCCGTCAATGTCAGCCAGTTTGCCGTGGCATACGGAGCTCCATCGCAGTCTTGAACACTGGTAGCATGCCGCGACAGCGTGGACGTGAACCGTATGTGCAGTTGACGGACTTTGAGCGAGGGCGTATAGTGGGCATGCGGGATGCCGGGTGGACGTACCGCCGAATTGCTCAACACGTGGGGCGTGAGGTCTCCACAGTACATCGATGTTGTCGCCAGTGGTCGGCGGAAGGTGCACATGCCCGTCGACCTGGGACCGGACCGCAGCGACGCACGGATGCACGCCAAGACCGTAGGATCCTACGCAGTGCCGTAGGGGACCGCACCGCCACTTCCCAGCAAATTAGTTACACTGTTGCTCCTGGGGTATCGGCGAGGACCATTCGCAACCGTCTCCATGAAGCTGGGCTACGGTCCCGCACACCGTTAGGCCGTCTTCCGCTGACGCCCCAACATCGTGCAGCCCGCCTCCAGTAGTGTCGCGACAGGCGTGAATGGAGGGACGAATGGAGACGTGTCGTCTTCAGCGATGAGAGTCGCTTCTGCCTTGGTGGCAATGATGGTCGTATGCGTGTTGGGCGCCGTGCAGGTGAGCGCCACAATCAGGACTGCATACGACCGAGGCACACAGGGCCAACACCCGGCATCATGGTGTGGGGAGCGATCTCCTACACTGGCCGTACACCTCTGGTGATCGTCGAGGGGACACTGAATAGTGCACGGTACATCCAAACCGTCATCGAACCCACCGTTCTACCATTCCTAGACCGGCAAGGGAACTTGCTGTTCCAACAGGACAATGCACGTCCGCATGTATCCCGTGCCACCCAACGTGCTCTAGAAGGTGTAAGTCAACTATCCTGGCCAGCAAGATCTCCGGATGTGTCCCCCATTGAGCATGTTAGGGACTGGATGAAGCGTCATCTCACGCGGTCTGCACGTCCAGCACGAACGCTGGTCCAACTGAGGCGCCAGGTGGAATTGGCATGGCAAGTCGTTCCACAGGACTACATCCAGCATCTCTATGATCGTCTCCATGGGAGAATAGCAGCCTGCATTGCTGCGAAAGGTGGATATACACTGTACTAGTGCCGACATTGTGCATGCTCTGTTGCCTGTGTCTAAGTGCCTGTGGTTCTGTCAGTGTGATCATGTGCTGTATCTGACCCCAGGAATGTGTCAATAAAGTTTCCCCTTCCTGGGACAATGAATTCACGGTGTTCTTATTTCAATTTCCAGGAGTGTATATAGGTGGATAGTAAACAACAAATTAAGCACAACGCAAAAAACCAACAGTATCTCTCTAAAAGTGAAAGACGAGCTCGTAGAATATGTAGCAAGAACAAACATTCTGCGGATGTATATGGATTTACAACTAAAGTGTATGAAGCATATTACAGTCCTTAAAAAGCAAGTAGCTTCAGTAGCCTATGCAGTTCGAATGATAACTTCAGTATGTACTAGTGTATTCAAGAGAACAACATGTTTTCCATACGTCCATTCCGTAATTATTTATAGGATAATCTTACGGGGAGCAAATAATCAAAATAAACAAAGAACATTTAAGGTGAAACACACGGCTATATGAATTATAACAAAAAATAGCACGAGAATTCGTTGCATCGAGTTGTTTAAATCTATGGTAATATGGACTGTCAATGTCAGTACAGCTTGGGAACATTGATCTACATGTAGAAAGACACGAAGACCTCCATCAGTTGTAATATTTCTGGGGCTTTGCAACCATCATATTCAGGTACAAGAAATTCTTCTTAGAGCATTTGAAAAGACAGCAGTTGCAAGATGACGTAATCTGATGTGAGGTTCGGGTTTCGTGAGAAATACCGCCTAAATTATGGTCCTTCTCCGCGATTGGCTACTGCGTTCGGTAGTTGCGCGCCAAAATGACAATTACTGTTATTAATATTAGACAAACTGAATAGCGTATTTACTTGCATTGCCAATTGAAGCATCTGTCAATAGCATGCTATCATTCCATTATTTCACAAGTATTAATAACCAACAGAGTAATAAAGAACTGGTAAACGAAAATGCAGACGAAGCACTTCGGTGATCTTCGGATCACGCCTAACTTGGATGGCGGGCGGAGCGGTTCGGCTATAAGATGAAGCTAGTTTCGTAGTGTCGAAGGACAGAAACGTTGTCTGCCGCGGTATTAGTTCTTAATTAGCAATGTGTAGTGTGTAAATCAGAGCTGGTTCGGCAGTGTTGGAAAAGAGACATGTAGTCTGGCTCTGAGCACTATGCGACTTAACGTCTGAGGTCATCAGTCGCCTAGAACTTAGAACTAATTAAACCTAACTAACCTAAGGACATCCACGTCCGAGGCAGGATTCGAACCTGCGACCGTAGCGGTCGCTCGGTTCCAGACTGTAGCGCCTAGAACCGCACGGACACTCCGGCCGGCGAGACATGTAGTCTGACGCGGTCGATGTCAGTTAAGACTTTATTAACAATGTATGGTTATTTGGACATATAGTTGAGAACAGTCTGATACTAATTATGGAAATATGCAGTTCATTAATTTGTTGAAGAATAGAAATCATTTGTGCCTCTGAAAAGGAATGTAATTCAGCAGTTTCTCGTTCTCTGCCAATAAAAAGCGAGTGGCGTCCCGTATAAACAAACTGATTGGAAATGTAATCATTTCTAAAATAACAGTCCCTCGCAAAGAGTTTCTTACAGCCTCAAGATTACGGATTCACAATCTACGTGCTGTTTTCTGCGCAGGGACCAACAACTGTAAAAGAGTGCAGGTTGGTGTACCTTAATTAGAACTATGCATTTCACTCTGGGCGGTGGAAGCAGATTGGTACCTCGCACGTTCTGCAATCTTAATTCAAATGAGATGAGCGACACGTGGTAACACAGAGCAGTTATGAAAGAGATAAATATTTCTGAGGCAAAGCGCTCATCATACACACGTCTATATCACTTCTCCCTCACTCTCTCTTTCTCAACTTCCCGTGCAGCATCCAGCCATCATGTTTCTACAGAACGTGAAATCAAGTCTAGCCATGAATTACATCTCAGTACGAGAAATAAAACAAAAAGCCAAAATAGTATACAATGTGCAATACTTTATTAAGTCAGTCACATCTTTGGTTTGATATGGCCCATCGTGAATCTTCTCCTGCGCCAACCTCTTCATCTCAGAGTAGCACATCCTCAGTTATTTCCCGGATGTGTCTTTCTGACTTCCCCTAAAAGTTTTGCCCTCTACAGCTCCCTCTAGTAGCATGGAGATTATTCTCTCATGTCTTATCAACCTGTCCTTCCTTCTTGTAAGTGTTTTCCATACATTCGTTACCTCACATATTCTGCTGAAAACCTCCTAATTTCCTATCTTATCAGTCAATCTAATTTTCAACATCCGTCTATAACACCTCACCTCGAACACTTCGATTCTCTATTTTTCCAGTTTTCCCATAGTCCATTATTAACCTCCATACAATACAAACGTACATCGTCAGAAACTTCTTCTTGAAATTAAGACCGGTGCCAGATATCAGTACATTTCTTTTGCCCAGGGAGGCTCTCTTTGCCGGTATTAGTTGGCTTTTTAATGTCCTCCTTGCTTTGTCGATCATGTGCTATGCTGCTTTCAAGACAGAAGAAATTCTTCATGTCGTCTACTTGTTTTAATGTTAGATTTATAGCTAATCTCATTTATACTACACCTCGCTAATTTCGTCTTTCCTTGACTTACTCTCAATTCATGCTCTTTACTCATTACACTGTTCATTCCATCCAACACGTCCTGTAATTGTACTTCACTTTAGCTTACGATAGCAATTGCATCAGCGAATCTTATCATTAATTTCACTTCCTCCTGAATTTTAAGCCCACACTTTAACGTTTCTTTTATTTCCCTCATAGCTTGTTCGGTGTCTAGACTAAACAGCAGTGACGGAACACTATATCCGTGTCCTCTTTTTTTTAATCCGAGCACTTCGTTCTTAGTTTTTCATTCTTATTGTTCCGTCTTCGTTCTTGTGCACATTGTATATTATCCGCCTTTTCCTACAGCTTACTGCTTGCCTCAGAATTTTGGACATTTTGTACCATTTTACATTCTCGAAAGATTTTTGCAGGTCTTGTTTACATTATCAGTCACCAGGTTAGAATTGCCTCTCCGACGCTCTTACCTTTCCGAAGTCAAACTGATCGTCATTTTAACAGATCTTCAATTTTCTCTTCTATTCTTCTGTATATTATTCTTATGAGCAACTTGGAAGAATCAGGTGCTAAACCGACTGCGCGACAACTCTCGCACACATCAGTCCTTTCTGTCCCCGGAATTTTGTGGACGATGTTTTTCTGAAAGTCTGATGGTATATCTCCAGACTAACATATTCTACACATCAGCTTGAGTAATCGCTTGGATACCACTTCCTCCAATGATTTCAAAAATCGCGAAGGAATATTATCTGTCCTTCCTGCCTTATTTCATCGCAAGTCTTCCAGAGCTCAACTCTTGATTCTAATACTGGATCCCCTCTCTCTTCCATGTCGATTCCCCATTCTTCATCAGACAAGTCTTCCCCTTCATTGAGGTCTTACATGTACTCCTTCCACCTATCCGCTCTCTTCTGCGATCAACACTGGAATTCTCATTGTACTCTTACCGTTGACGGCCTTGCTTTCAGTTTCACGGGAGTCTGATTTGACTTTTCAATGTGCCGAATCAATTCTTCCGACGGTCATTTCATTTTCGTTTTTTACCATAATTTTCTTGTAGCCATATCGCATTGGCTTTCATACGCTTCCTATCTATTTCCCTCCTAAGTGATTGACATTTTTTTTTATGAATTTTACATAGATTTTCCGTACTTGCTTCTTTCGTCGATCAACCGTAGTGTCTTTTTTTTTCTACTATCCAAGGTTTCTTCACATTTACCTACTTGGTACCTATGACTTTGTGGTCCAGCTTCTGTGTATACAATTTTTAGAGTCTTCATTCGTCTTCATCTCAACTGCCTATTATGTTATTGATTATCTAAGTATCTATAGCCTCAGAGAACTTCAAACCCGCCTCATCATTTCTCAATAATTCAGTAAATAAAATGATAGTACGGATTTATTGGACGATAGGCTCTATCTGGGACCTCCCGAGCCTCCAGGTGCAACTCTTTCTACTAGGTCAGTGCATAAGTTCGTAGCGTTTTTGTTGCATTATTGGTATTCTGGTTGCTGTAAGTTTACTTGTCGATTGTCATTTTTTATTTGTATATCACTGTTGCTCTTTGAGATAACATATTGCCATTTTGACACATGGAGACAGTGAGTGGAGCTGTAGACGCTAGAAAATTGAGGGCCAAGTAGAGGAATCGGAACATTTCCGATATATCCTTCTGTTTGAGTTACATGCAGGGATGACAGCAGCGGAGACACCCACAAACATTTGCGCCGTGTATGGGGATAGTCTCAGTCGACAGAAAAAGGTTTTCTCGTTTTAAGGAGGATCGTTGTGACATTAGCGATTCTCCACGTTCCGGATGACCTTCGGAGTTTGATGAAGATCGTTTGAACGCATTAATCCACAATGATCCACGGTGGTGTACTCGAGAACTGGCAGTACTCGAGAACTGGCAAATGCGATGAACTGCGATTGGTCCACCATTGTGTGACAGTTGAGTGCAATGGAGAGGGTTCAAAAATTGGTTGTCTGAGAGCCGCATGCTCTAAGCCAAAATCACAGAAATCACCTGGCAGCCATAATTGCGTCTCTGCTTGCTCGTCTTCAGTTGGCTCCTGCAAAACACTGATCTTTCCTATCCAGTGTCGTTACTGGTGACGAGAAATTGTTTCCTTATGCTAACTACAGATCAGCCGGCCGTTGTGGCCGAGCGGCTCTAGGCGCTTCAGTCAGGAACCGCGCGACCGCTACGGTCGCCGGCTCGAATCCTGCCTCGGGCATCGATGTGAGTGATGTCCTTAGGTTAGTTACGTTTAAGTAATTCTAAGTTCTAGGGGACCGATGACCTCAGATGTTAAGTCCCTTAGTGCTCAGAGCCATTTGAACCATTTAACTACAGATCAGTTTTGATTCCGTAGAAATGTTGGAACCCGTGAGGCAATACTAACCCTACGAATTATCTTGCAAGATAGATTAAGGAAACGGAAACCGACGTTTCAAGCATTTGTGGACTTAGAGAAAGCTTTTGACAAAGTTGACTGGAATACTCTCTTTCAAATTATGAAGGTGGCACGGGTAACGTACAGGGAGTAAAAGGCTATTTACAATTAGTGCAGAAACGAGATGGCAGTTATAAGAGTTGAGGGGCATGAAAGGAAAGCAGTGGTTGGGAAGGGAGTGAGGCAGAGTTGTAGCTTATCCACGATATTTTTCAATCTGTTTATATGAGCAAGCAGTAAAGGAAACAAAATCAATATTTGGCGTAGTAATTAAAATCCATGGAGAAGAAATAAAAACTTTGAGGTTTGCCGATGATATGGTAATTCTGTCGGAGACAGAAGGGGACCTGGAAGAGGAGTTGAACGGAATGGACAGTGTCTTGAAAGGAGGATATAAGATGAACATCAACAAAAACACAACGAGGAGAATGGAATGTAGTCAAATCAATTCAGGTGATGATGAGGGAATTACATTAGGAAATGACACACTTAAAGTAGTAGATGAGTTTTGCCATTTGGGGACCAAAATAACTGATGATGGTCGAAGTAGAGAGCATATAAAATGTAGATTGGTGCTGGCAAAGAAAACGTTTCTGAAGAAGAAAAATTTGCTAACATCGAGTATAGATATGTCAGGAAGTCTTTGCTGAAAGTATTTGTATTGAGTGAGCCATGTATGGAAGTGAAACATGGACGAAAAATACTTTAGACAAGAAGAGAATAGAAGCTTTCAAAATGTGGTGTTCTGAGGCATCAAGGGATCACCAATTTGGTACTGGAGGAAAGCGTGGAGGGTAAAAATCGTAGAGGGGGACTAAGAGATGAATACGCTAAGCAGATTCAGAAGGATATAGATTGCAGTAGTTACTTGGAGATGAAGAAGCTTGCACAGGATAGAGTATCATGGAGTGCTGCATCAAACCAGTCTGTGGAATGAAAACCACAACAAGAACAACGTGCTAACTAAAGGAAAAGAAAGAATCGTTGAGCCCAAACAAAGCAACAACTCCCCGTACAAAGACCTCTGCGCATCCAGAAAAGATAATGTTGTGCATCCGGTGGAACAGCGACGGTGTGGTGTGCTACGACTGAGACATCTTTCAGGCGCAGTCCAGGAACGACGATCAGGAAGACTGTGAATATTCCAGAATTTGAAACACGAACAGCTCCTAGCATGAGTTTCTTAGAAGTAGATACCTTAGGGGTTGCGAAGCAACTCAAATTGCTTGATACAGGGAATTCTTCAGGTCTAGATTGTATACCGATTAGGTTCCTTTCAGATTACGCTGATACAGTTGCTCCCTACTTAGCAATCATATACAACCACTCGCTCACCGATAGATCTGTAGCTACAGATTGGAAAACTGCGCAGGTCGCACCAATGTTTAAGAAGGGTAGTAAGAGTAATCCATCGAACTACACACCTATCTTATTGACGTCGGTTTGCAGTAGGGTTTTGGAACATATACTGTGTTCAAACATTATGAATCACCTCAAAGGGAACGATCTATTCATATGTAATCAGCATGGTTTCAGAAAACATCGTTCTTGTGCAACGCACGAAGTAATGGCCGCTATCGACAGGGGTCTCAACTTTATTCCGTATTTCTAGATTTCCGGAAAGCTTTTGACACCATTCCTCACAAGCGACTTCTAATCAAGCTGCGTGCCTGTGGGGTATCGTCTCAGTTGTGCGACTGGATTCGTGATTTCCTGTAAGGAAGGCCGCAGTTCGTAGTAATAGACGGCAAATCATAGAGTAAAATTGAAGTGATATCATGTGTCCCCGGGGACGCGTCCTGGTACCTCTGCTGTTCCTGATCTATATAAATGACCTGGGTGACAATCTGAGCAGTTCTTTTAGGTTGTTCGTAGATGATGCTGTAATTTACCGTCTAGTAAGGTCATCCGAAGACCAGTATCAGTTGCAAAGCGATTTAGAAAAGATTGCTGTATGGTGTGGCAGGTGGCAGTTGACGCTAAATAACGAAAAGTGTGAGGTGATCCAAATGAGTTCCAAAAGAAATCCGTTGGAATTTGATCACTCGATAAATAGTACAGTTCTCAAGGCTGTCAATTCATCTAAGTACCTGGGTGTTAAAATTACGAACAACTTCAGTTGGAAAGACCACATTGATAATATTGTGGGGAAGGCGAGGCAAAGGTTGCGTTTCATTGGCAGGACACTTAGAAGATGCAACAAGTCCACTGAAGAGACAGCTTACACTACACTCGTTCGTCCTCTGTTAGAATATTGCTGCGCGGTGTGGGATCCTTACCAGGTGGGATTGACGGAGGACATCGAAAGGGTGCAAAAAAGGGCAGCTCGTTTTGTATTATCACGTAATAGGGGAGAGAGTGTGGCAGATAAGATACGCGAGTTGGGATGGAAGTCATTAAAGCAAAGACGTTTTCGTCGCGGCGAGATCTATTTACGAAATTTCAGCCAACAACTTTCTCTTCCGAATGCGAAAATATTTTGTTGAGCCCAACCTACATAGGTAGGAATGATCATCAAAATAAAACAACAGAAATCAGAGCTCGAACAGAGAGGTTTAGGTGTTCGATTTTCCCGCGCGCTGTTCGGGAGTGGAGTGGTAGAGAGATAGTACGATTGTGGTTCGATGAACTCTCTGCCAAGCACTTAAATGTGAATTGCAGAGTAATCATGTACATATAGATGTAGATGTAGAAGCGATGCTACTCCACGATAACGCTCTCCAGCACCCCCTTTCTGGATGAAAATGCATTCCGAACATGGCTCGAAGAGTTCTTCGCCTCCAAACCACGTGACTTCTACAGTTGGGACACGAGGAGGTACCCCAACGTTGGCAGACCTTTGTAAATAGTGTAAGAGAATGTATTATTGATGACTAATGCCGCTGCTATGTGTTTCTTCTGTTTATTAAACTTGTCGGAAACCGCTACGAACTTATGCGCCAACCCAATATGACACGTCACTTCGCTGATTTGCGCGTCTGGTAACGAAGTGAATGATGAGGACAGCTAGTTCAGTCAAATAGCAGATGTACCTTGCAAAAGGTGGGGTAGAAGAGTTTATTTTTTCAACTCCTTCTTATAGTAGGAAAGATTAGAAAACCGAGTTTTCGCTTGAGAAAACTTTCTGCAGTTAAAAAACTTGGAAAATTTCGGCCTTTGTTCAGTCTTTTCAAAATATCTCAGTTTTTTTGCTCCTATCGCTTTAACGTCTATTTTCTTTTTTAAAAAACTCAAAATTCTCTACAAATTTGATTTATGCCTTTTTTCTACTCTCAATATCTAAGGCGCTACAGCGCCTCAAAAAATACCAATTTTTCAAATTTTGAGCATAGTGGCAGGATACCTTATTTTTGAACACTATTTATTCAGTTTCTGTTTGTGTAGTATAAATACATTATACATCATGTTATATGTTGGAATTTACCATCTCACTTTCAGGTATTCAATATCTCTGTATGCAACATGAGGATTGCTGGGCACCCAACTATTGTGATTCTTACATCACTACCTGAAGTTCACTATGGGCCACCTCAGCCCTGGTATTACATACACACACACACACACACACACACACACACACACACACACATACACACACACACACACAAAATTAATTGGCTCAGGAAACTGAACTATTATTAGCTGCAATAGGCAACCTAATCAGGTAGGTAATTATTCTTGTGTATAAAAGCCACACAGTTGTCATTAAAAATAAGTAGATTTATGACAATTAAAATGCATTGTCAGTTACTAAAAAATGTTGACAGTTCCGGGTGTGTAATACTTTTAATATAGCACTTTAGCGCACTTGAGACAGATATGAGCATCACTTCCAACGTTTTGGTGCGCCAGGTTCCTCAATGTCACCAGAAATACCTTGAGTTACGGATTCAGGGTCTGTGCATAGAGTTGATCCCAGATTGACCTCTTCTTTAAACAGCGAGTCAGCTTCAGCAAGTTAGTTGATTTCGTCAGCGGTTTCCTCAACATCCTCCATAACATCTTCTTCACTGTCTTCATATAAAAATTTTGGCATGTTTTCACAGTTGACCCTAAAACATTTCTTGCAAATTGGAGAACATTTCAAACCCGCTTTTCTGCAGGAGCACGCTCCGCCACAGTTCAGCTTACATGAGCGTGAAACAATGTGAAGAAGTGGAGTGAGTGAACAGAACTTGTAAGATGCAGTGGAAAACCTCTTGTATTCTGCATTGCCTCTTCCTGGCTTTAATAAAAATAAGTTTTCAATGCCTAGCCCCAAACCGGTCATGAGCACAAGCAGGTCAACATCTTCTCCTACAGGACAACATTTCCAAAGTCTTTGGTTCTTGAAGTGGCAGATGTTACAATCATAACGTCAGCATCTTCTTGTGCCTGGTGCACTTCAATGCTACACTTAAGAAATGCCTCTTTTAGAAGTGTGATAAAACGCATCTTGTTTCCTTCGTTGTACAAGAACTTGTCCTGAGGGACTTGGTTCACCATCTCTGATTCAACCACAACGTCAACCGAAGAATGTTTTTTGGCCCTACGAATCCTCTCAGGACTCTTTGTAGTACATTTGTCTCCCTCACATGGATACCCATCAAATACAATAGCAAATTGAGAGCCAAAATGATGTTGCAGGTAACAAACATAGCTTTGGGCTATTGACATGAAGCAAACATTTCGAGTCCAAGTAAGGTACCCTCCATCAATGACAAAAAAATCTACTCGGTCCATCTGACTTCACATCTTCCACTGGGACGAAGGCATTGTAGAATGAAGATTTTGTTCCTTTTTGCATGCCTTTTTCTGAGAATACGGACATTGGGTAAGGAGCAAGTTCATATTTCAGAAAGGCTTTTCACTCTTCTTCACTTTGTGTCATTAAACAACTCCTTTAGAAAAGACTCAAAGGATCAACAGGACTAATTTTAGTGCTCCCAGCTTTTACAGAATTGAACGCAGAAAGAAGAGTCACAACTTTATCTTTTCTACGGAACTTTACATTGTGGAAATTGTCACCAACTATTCTTTTCATGCCTTTTCCCCCCTCTTCGTGATACATATGACAATTATATCCTCCGTTCCGACAACACCACTACTGATTGACATTATAAAATCACTTTCAGGGAAGGGAGGATGCACTGAAAACCAATCACGCAGCTTACGCAAATCTATGCCATCTCGTTCGATGCGACAACTTCTTGCATCTACATGCTGTTCTGACGTTACTGCGCTCACTTCGCAATACGATTCAATTTCTTCACAAATGTTCTGCATGTGAATCATACCCAATGTCCATCTGGTTAATACACTATCCGTAATTCCTCGTCCAGAAGGACGAGGTGATGTGGGTAGTTGCCTCTTAACAGATCGTCCATGGAAAACTGGTTTCCAGGTAGGCAAATATAGCCTCCATGCCTTCATCTACTTGTGTTGCAGGTCGGTAACCTCGTTTCTGTCCAGTAGCTGAAACACGGAGAAAGAACTTTCTGTAGAAAAATCTGTGGTACCACCCATCTGCAGCAACCAAATCATTTACATTTTGAATCCGCTCTATCACTTCACCAAATTCATCACCACGTCGTTTACAATGCTCTAATACTGTCGATTGCACTTCCAATTTCATTACTTTGTAAACAAAATTTCGTTTGGCATATGGCAATCTTAACTGCTTGGTTAAAAAGTCATCAGAATTCCCTTTTGCACATAAGAAGCATTTCTCTTTGAAATTGAACTGTCCTTTTTCCTGCCACCGACGTAGCACGCCTGTTGGTTCCTGAGGATGTCGAAGGCTAGCTGCCATCATTCTCTCATTAATGTACTTCTTGTAGCATGTTTCGTACATTATCACTTCACTGCGCGTTTTCAAAAAAAGGGTGTGAGCAGACTCCCTGCGTTTAGCACTACAATCGATAAGTGTGCTCAGTCCTTTCTTTTTCACATTGCGTCCACATCTCACCACAGTTTTTTCGCAAATGAAACACAAATTCGTGTCAGACATACTCATTTTCAGCACCACAATATAAAGTGACTCCTAACTGTAGGACCTTTATTGTTGCGTGCTAATAGCTGTCAGAGCGCTGTGAACAATCACCAGAGATAGTCGCCTTCCGTCCGCCAAAGAATAAATACGTGTTTGTCCGCTAAAGGACAATTCCTACATACTTTTTCTTATAACTGATCATTAACGTCAATCAACTGCAGACAATGTACGGCACCTGCATGCAATCGTATTACATATTGTAACACAAATAAACTGCACGCAATCAGACGTGAATGTGTTCATAGTTACTGAATATGATGCTGTTTGTCCTGGCCCTGCAGCAGAGTGAGATGATAAATTTCAATAAATAACATGATGAGTAATATGTTTATACTACACAAATAGAAACTGAAATAACAGAGTTCAAAAATTAGGTTATTTGACACTTTGCTAGAAATTTGAAAAATTGGTATTTTTTGACGCGCTGTAGCGCCTTAGATACTGGGAGTAGAAAAAAATGGTTAGAGTCAAATTTGTAGATAATTTTCTGCTCTTTAAAAAAGAAAATAGCCGTCAAAGCGATAGAAGCAAAGGAAACCAAGATATTTTGAAAAAACTGAAAAAAGTCAGAGATTTTCGAAGTTTTTTGACTGCAGAAAGTTTTCCCAAGAGAAATTTTGTTGGCAAAACTTGGTTTTCTAACTTTTCAAACAATATGAACGAGTTAAAAAAACAAAATCTTATACTCCACCTTTCGCAAGGTACAGGCTTTTTTTCTGACAGTTTCTACTGGACTAAGCACGCAGATCCAATACCGAGCGGAGAAAGTTTGACCCTGCTTGCACAGCCGACATTTAAAGCCAATCGCGAAGGGAAAACTCACGAAGCCTACGAAACAGACAACTTGAACAACAAATATAATAAATTCCTTCAAAAAGCTTAACCACCTCCTTTGATACCACTTTCTCATTCAAAAAAAACTGCAAGAAGATATGTAGTATTATAAGCAAGCGATTTGCATTATTAATGACATTACAATATCACGTAGGAGAAAACGGGAGCCGCATCATAATATGAAGGACAGTCAGAAACCAGTTACAGAATAGTGCAAAGCGCTGAAGAATAGCGTCCGACGTGCGTTACACCACGAAATTAAAACTATTGCGTCGATAGACTAGAACAGTGGTCTAGAGGGATTGACTTTCAAAACGTCCAGCGTCCAGTGTTTGAAGCTAGCTACTGCTTAAATTCAAAATAAAATTTTTCAGGAATTTTCTGAAAGGCAGAACGATCACCAATGATCAAAGGAATGAGGATGCAGAAAGCAATGGAAAGCCCATCATTAAAGACACGACAATGTGTACACACATGACGCGTGGGTTGTAATTGAAAAAGGTCTCATGAAGATCTCTCCATTAGTAAAAGATTCCGGATTAGTCCCTTATTCGGATCTGTGAAGGGGGCTGCCAAGGGAGAGGTAACAATGAGGGAAAAAAACTGAATAACCAAGGAAGGGATAACATTGTATGAGTCGGAGTGTGGGACGTCAGGAGTCTGAACAGGGGAAGGAGAGCAAGAAAAATCTGAAAATGGAAGTGCAAAGGTTCTATCTGGACATAGTAGGAGGTCAGTGAAGTGGAATAGAAAGAATATAAGAAATTGTTGTCGAACGATATCGTGAAATATCAACAGCAGCAGTAAATAACAGGAGTGGTATTCGTTAATAATAGGAAAGCAGGACAGAGAGCGAGCTACTTTCACAGTTCAGCGATACGTTTGCTCTCAACAGAAGCGGCAGCAAACCAACGTCAACAACAACAGTTCAAGTATACACGCCTACGTCAAAAGCAGAAGGTGAAAGGTCCATAGAGAGTATTGAACGGGTAATTCAGTATACACTCCTGGAAATGGAAAACAGAACACATTGACACCAGTGTGTCAGACCCACCATACTTGCTCCGGACACTGCGAGAGGGCTGTACAAGCAATGATCACACGCACGGCACAGCGGACACACCAGGAACCGCGGTGTTGGCCGTCGAATGGCGCTAGCTGCGTAGCATTTGTGCACCGCCGCCGTCAGTGTCAGCCAGTTTGCCGTGGCATACGGAGCTCCATCGCAGTCTTTAACACTGGTAGCATGCCGCGACAGCGTGGACGTGAACCGTATGTGCAGTTGACGGACTTTGAGCGAGGGCGTATAGTGGGCATGCATTAGGCCCGGTGGACGTACCGCCGAATTGCTCAACACGTGGGGCGTCAGGTCTCCACAGTACATCGATGTTGTCGCCAGTGGTCGGCGGAAGGTGCAGGTGCCCGTCGACCTGGGACCGGACCGCAGCGACGCACGGATGCTCGCCAAGACCGTAGGATCCTACGCAGTGCCGTAGGGGACCGCACCGCCACTTCCCAGCAAATTAGGGACACTGTTGCTCCTGGGGTATCGGCGAGGACCATTCGCAACCGTCTCCATGAAGCTGGGCTACGGTCCCGCACACCGTTAGGCCGTCTTCTGCTCAGGCCCCAACATCGTGCAGCCCGCCTCCAGTAGTGTCGCGACAGGCGTGAATGGAGGGACGGATGGAGACATGTCGTCTTCAGCGATGAGAGTCGCTTCTGCCTTGGTGCCAATGATGGTCGCATGCGTGTTTGGCGCCGTGCAGGTGAGCGCCACAATCAGGACTGCATACGACCGAGGCACACAGGGTCAACACCCGGCATCATGGTGTGGGGAGCGATCTCCTACACTGGCCATACACCTCTGGTGATCGTCGAGGGGACACTGAATAGTGCACGGTACATCCAAACCGTCATCGAACCCATCGTTCTACCATTCCTAGACCGGCAAGGGAACTTGCTGTTCCAACAGGACAATGCACGTCCGCATGTATCCCGTGCCACCCAACGTGCTCTAGAAGGTGTAAGTCAACTACCCTGGCCAGCAAGATCTCCGGATCTGTCCCCCATTGAGCATGTTTGGGACTGGATGAAGCGTCGTCTCACGCGGTCTGCACGTCCAGCACGAACGCTGGTCCAACTGAGGCGCCAGGTGGAATTGGCATGGCAAGCCGTTCCACAGGACTACATCCAGCAACTCTATGATCGTCTCCATGGGAGAATAGCAGCCTGCATTGCTGCGAAAGGTGGATATACACTGTACTAGTGCCGACATTGTACATGCTCTGTTGCCTGTGTCTATGTGCCTGTGGTTCTGTCAGTGTGATCATGTGATGTATCTGACCCCAGGAATGTGTCAATAAAGTTTCCCCTTTCTGGGACAATGAATTCACGGTGTTCTTATTTCAATTTCCAGGAGTGTATATAGGTGCATAGTAAACAACAAATTAAGCACAACGCAGTAAAACCAACAGTATCTCTCTAAAAGTGAAAGATGAGCTCGTAGAATATGTAGCAAGAACAAACATTCTGCGGATGTATATGGATTTACAACTAAAGTGTATGACGCATATTACAGGCCTTAAAAAGCAAGTAGCTTCAGTAGCCTATGCAGTTCGAATGATAACTTCAGTGTGTACTAGTGTACTCAAGAGAACAACATGTTTTCCATACGCCTGTTCCGTAATTATTTATAGGATAACCTTACGGGGAGCAAGTAATCAAAATAAACAAAGAACATTTAAGGTGAAACACACGGCTATATGAATTATAACAAAAAATAGCACGAGAATTCGTTGCATCGAGTTGTTTAAATCTATGGTAATCTGGACTGTCAATGTCAGTACAGCTTGGGAACATTGATCTGCATGTAGAAAGACACGAAGACCTCCATCAGTTGTAATATTTCTGGGGCTTTGCAACCATCATATTCAGGTACAAGAAATTCTTCTTAGAGCATTTGAAAAGACAGCAGTTGCAAGATGACGTAATCTGATGTGAGGTTCGGGTTTCGTGAGAAATACCGCCTAAATTATGGTCCTTCTCCGCGATTGGCTACTGCGTTCGGTAGTTGCGCGCCAAAATGACAATTACTGTTATTAATATTAGACAAACTGAATAGCGTATTTACTTGCATTGCCAATTGAAGCATCTCTCAATAGCATGCTATCATTCCATTATTTCACAAGTATTAATAACCAACAGAGTAATAAAGAACTGGTAAACGAAAATGCAGACGAAGCACATCGGTGATCTTCGGATCACGCCTAACTTGGATGGCGGGCGGAGCGGTTCGGCTATAAGACGAAGCTAGTTTCGTAGTGTCGAAGGACAGAAATGTTGCCTGCCGCGGTATTAGTTCTTGATTAGCAATGTGTAGTGTGTAAATCAGAGCTGGTTCGGCAGTGTTGGAAAAGAGACATGTAGTCTGGCTCTGAGCACTATGCGACTTAACGTCTGAGGTCATCAGTCGCCTAGAACTTAGAACTAATTAAACCTAACTAACTTAAGGACAGCACACACATCCACGTCCGAGGCAGGATTCGAACCTGCGACCGTAGTGGTCGCTCGGTTCCAGACTGTAGCGCCTAGAACCGCACGGACACTCCGGCCGGCGAGACATGTAGTCTGACGCGGTCGATGTCAGTTAAGACTTTATTAACAATGTATGGTTATTTGGACATATAGTTGAGAACAGTCTGATACTAATTATGGAAATATGCAGTTCATTAATTTGTTGAAGAATAGAAATCATTTGTGACTCTGAAAAGGAATGTAATTCAGCAGTTTCTCGATCTCTGCCCTTATAAAAAGCGAGTGGCATCCCGTATAAACAAACTGATTGGAAATGTAATCATTTCTAAAATAACAGTCCCTCGCAAAGAGTTTCTTACAGCCTCCAGATTACGGTTTCACAATCTACGTGCTGTTTTCTGCCCAGGGACCAACAACTGTAAAAGACTGCAGGTTGGTGTACCTTAATTAGAACTATGCATTTCACTCTGGGCGATGGAAGCAGATTGGTACCTCGCACGTTCTGCAATCTTAATTCAAATGAGATGAGCGACACGTGGTAACACAGAGCAGTTATGAAAGAGATAAATATTTCTGAGGCAAAGCGCTCATCATACACACGTCTATGTCACTTCTCCCTCACTCTCTCTTTCTCAACTTCCCGTGCAGCATCCAGCCATCATGTTTCTACAGATCGTGAAACCAAGTCTAGCCATGAATGACATCTCAGTACGAGAAATAAAACAAAAAGCCAAAATAGTATACAATGTGCAATACTTTATTAAGTCAGTCACATCGTTGGTTTGATATGGCCCATCGTGAATCTTCTCCTGCGCCAAACTCTTCATCTCAGAGTAGCACTTGCAATCTACATCCTCAGTTATTTCCCGGATGTGTCTTTCAGACTTCCCCTAAAATTTTTGCCCTCTACAGCTCCCTCTAGTAGCATGGAGATTGTTCTCTCATGTCTTATCATCCTGTCCTTCCTTCTTGTAAGTGTTTTCCATACATTCGTTACCTCACATATTCTGCTGAAAACCTCCTAATTTCCTATCTTATCAGTCAATCTAATTTTCAACATCCGTCTATAACACCTCACCTTGAACACTTCGATTCTCTATTTTTCCAGTTTTCCCATAGTCCATTATTAACCTTCATACAATACAAACGTACATCGTCAGAAACTTCTTCCTGAAATTAAGACCGGTGCCAGATATCAGTACATTTCTTTTGTCCAGGGAGGCTCTCTTTGCCGGTATTAGTTGGCTTTTTAATGTCCTCCTTGCTTTGTCGATCATGTGCTATGCTGTTTTCAAGACAGAAGAAATTCTTCATGTCGTCTACTTGTTTTAATGTTAGGTTTATAGCTAATCTCATTTATACTACATCTCGCTAATTTCGTCTTTCCTTGACTTACTCTCAATTCATGCTCTTTACTCATTACACTGTTCATTCCATCCTACACGTCCTGTAATTGTACTTCACTTTAGCTTACGATAGCAATTGCATCAGCGAATCTTATGATTAATATCATTTCCCCCTGAATTTTAAGCCCACGCTTTAACGTTTCTTTTATTTCCGTCATAGCTTGTTCGGTGTCTAGACTAAACAGCAGTGACGGAAGACTATATCCGTGTCCTCTTCTTTTAATCCGAGCACTTCGTTCTTAGTTTTTCATTCTTATTGTTCCCTCTTCGTTCTTGTACACATTGTATATTATCCGCCTTTTCCTACAGGCTACTGCTTGTCTCAGAATTTCGGACATTTTGTACCATTTTAGATTGTCAAAAGGTTTTTGCAGGTCTTGTTTACATTATCAGTCACCAGGTTAGAATTGCCTCTCCGACGCTCTTACCTTCCCGAAGTCAAACTGATCGTCATTTTAACAGATCTTCAATTTTCTCTTCTATTCTTCTGTATATTATTCTTATGAGCAACTTGGAAGAATCAGGTGCTAAACCGACTGCGCGACAACTCTCGCACACATCAGTCCTTTCTGTCCCCGGAATTTTGTGGACGATGTTTTTCTGAAAGTCTGATGGTATATCTCCAGACTAACATATTCTACACATCAGCTTGAGTAATCGCTTGGATACCACTTCCTCCAATGATTTCAAAAATCGCGAAGGAATATTATCTGTCCTTCCTGCCTTATTTCATCGCAAGTCTTCCAGAGCTCAACTCTTGATTCTAATACTGGATCCCCTCTCTCTTCCATGTCGATTCCCCATTCTTCATCAGACAAGTCTTCCCCTTCATTGAGGTCTTACATGTACTCCTTCCACCTATCCGCTCTCTTCTGCGATCAACACTGGAATTCTCATTGTACTCTTACCGTTGACGGCCTTGCTTTCAGTTTCACGGGAGTCTGATTTGACTTTTCAATGTGCCGAATCAATTCTTCCGACGGTCATTTCATTTTCGTTTTTTACCATAATTTTCTTGTAGCCATATCGCATTGGCTTTCATACGCTTCCTATCTATTTCACTCCTAAGTGATTGACATTTTTTTTTATGAATTTTACATAGATTTTCCGTACTTGCTTCTTTCGTCGATCAACCGTAGTGTCTTTTTTTTTCTACTATCCAAGGTTTCTTCACATTTACCTACTTGGTACCTATGACTTTGTGGTCCAGCTTCTGTGTATACAATTTTTAGAGTCTTCATTCGTCTTCATCTCAACTGCCTATTATGTTATTGATTATCTAAGTATCTATAGCCTCAGAGAACTTCAAACCCGTCTCATCATTTCTCAATAATTCAGTAAATAAAATGATAGTACGGATTTATTGGACGATAGGCTCTATCTGGGACCTCCCGAGCCTCCAGGTGCAACTCTTTCTATTAGGTCAGTGCATAAGTTCGTAGCGTTTTTGTTGCATTATTGGTATTCTGGTTGCTGTAAGTTTACTTGTCGATTGTCATTTTTTATTTGTATATCACTGTTGCTCTTTGAGATAACATATTGCCATTTTGACACATGGAGACAGTGAGTGGAGCTGTAGACGCTAGAAAATTGAGGGCCAAGTAGAGGAATCGGAACATTTCCGATATATCCTTCTGTTTGAGTTACATGCAGGGATGACAGCAGCGGGGACACCCACAAACATTTGCGCCGTGTATGGGGATAGTCTCAGTCGACAGAAAATGGTTTTCTCGTTTTAAGGAGGATCGTTGTGACATTAGCGATTCTCCACGTTCCGGATGACCTTCGGAGTTTGATGAAGATAGTTTGAACGCATTAATCTACAATGATCCACGGTGGTGAACTCGAGAACTGGCAGTACTCGAGAACTCGCAAATGCGATGAACTGCGATTGGTCCACCATTGTGGGACAGTTGAGCGCAATGGAGAAGGTTCAAAAATTGGTTGACTGAGTGCCGCATGCTCTAAGCTAAAATCACAGAAATCACCTGGCAGCCATAATTGCGTCTCTGCTTGCTCGTCTTTAGTTGGCTCCTGAAAAACACTGATCTTTCCTATCCAGTGTCGTTACTGGTGACGAGAAATTGTTTCCTTATGCTAACTACAGATCAGCCGGCCGTTGTGGCCGAGCGGCTCTAGGCGCTTCAGTCAGGAACCGCGCGACCGCTACGGTCGCTGGTTCGAATCCTGCCGCGGGCATCGATGTGAGTGATGTCCTTAGGTTAGTTAGGTTTAAGTAATTCTAAGTTCTAGGGGACTGATGACCTCAGATGTTAACTCCCTTAGTGCTCAGGGCCATTTGAACCATTTAACTACAGATCAGTTTTGATTCCGTAGAAATGTTGGAACCCGTGAGGCAATACTGACCCTACGAATTATCTTAGAAGATAGATTAAGGAAACGGAAACCGACGTTTCTAGCATTTGTAGACTTAGAGAAAGCGTTTGACAATGTTGACTGTAATATTCTCTTTCAAATTATGAAGGTGGCACGGGTAAAATACAGGGAGTGAAAGGGAATTTACAATTAGTGCAGAAACGAGATGGCAGTTATAAGAGTCGAGAGGCATGAAACGAAAGCAGTGGATGGGAAGGGAGTGAGGCAGGGTTGTAGCCTATCCACGATATTTTTCAATCTGTTTATATTAGCAAGCGGTAAAGGAAACAAAAGAAATATATGGCGTACTAATTAAAATCCATGGAGAAGAAATAAAATCTTTGAGGTTTGCCGATGACATGGTAATTCTGTCGGAGACAGCAGGGAACCTGGAAGCGCAGTTGAACGGAATGGACAGTGTCTTGAAAGGAGGATATAAGATGAACATCAACAAAAACAAAACGAAGAGAATGGAATTTAGTTAAATCAATTCAGGTGATGCAGAGGGAATTAGATTAGGAAATGACACACTTAAAGTAGTAGCTGAGTTTTGCTATTTGGGGAGCAAAATAACAGATGACGGTCGAAGTAGAGAGAATATAAAATGTAGATTGGTGCTGGAAAGGAAAACGTTTCTGAAGAAGAGAAATTTGCTAACATCGAGTATACATATAACTGTCAGGAAGTCTTTTCTGAAAGTATTTATATTGAGTGAGCCATGTATGGAAGTGAAACATGGACGAAAAATAGTTTAGAGAAGAGGAGAATAGAAGATTCAAAATGTGGTCCTACAGAAGAATGCAGAAGATTTGATGGGTAGATCACGAAACTAATGAGGAAGTACTGAACAGAACTGGGGAGAAGAGGAATCTGTAGCACAACTTGACTAGAAGAAGGGATCGGTTGGTAGGACATGTTCTGAGGCATCAAGGGCTCACCAATTTGGTACTGGAGGAAATTGCTCTATGGTGTGGCAGGTGGCAGTTGACGCTAAATAACGAAAAGTGTGCGGTGATCCACATGAGTACCAAGAGAAATCCGTTTGAATTCGATTACTCGATAAATAGTACAATTCTCAAGGCTGTCAATTCAACTAAGTACCTGGGTGTTAAAATTACGAACAACTTCAGTTGGAAAGACCTCATAGATAATATTGTGGGGAAGGCGAGCCAAAGGTTGCGTTTCATTGGCAGGACACTTAGAAGATGCAACACGTCCACTAAAGAGACAGCTTACACTATACTCGTTCGTCCTCTGTCAGAATATTGCTGCGCGGTGTGGGATCCTTTACCAGGTGGGATTGACGGAGGACATCGAAAGGGTGAAAAAAGGGCAGTTCGTTTTGTATTATCACGTAATAGGGGAGAGAGTGTGGCAGATAAGATACGCGAGTTGGGATGGAAGTCATTAAAGCAAAGACCTTTTTCGTCGCGGCGAGATCTATTTACGAAATTTCAGCCACCAACTTTTTCTTCCGAATGCGAAAATATTTTGTTGAGCCCAACCTACATAGGTAGGAATGATCATCAAAATAAAATAACAGAAATCAGAGCTCGAACAGAGAGGTTTAGGTGTTCGTTTTTCCCGCGCGCTGTTCGGGAGTGGAGTGGTAGAGAGATAGTACGATTGTGGTTCGATGAACTCTCTGCCAAGCACTTAAATGTGAATTGCAGAGTAATCATGTACATATAGATGTAGATGTAGAAGCGATGCTACTCCACGATAACGCTCTCCAGCACCCCCTTTCTGGATGAAAATGCATTCCGAACATGGCTCGAAGAGTTCTTCGCCTCCAAACCACGTGACTTCTACAGTTGGGACACGAGGAGGTACCCCAACGTTGGCAGACCTTTGTAAATAGTGTAAGAGAATGTATTATTGATGACTAATGCCGCTGCTATGTGTTTCAGCTGTTTATTAAACTTGTCGGAAACCGCTACGAACTTATGCGCCAACCCAATATGACACGTCACTTCGCTGATTTGCGCGTCTGGTAACGAGGTGAAAGATGAGGACAGCTAGTTCAGTCAAATAGCAGATGTACCTTGCAAAAGGTGGGGTAGAAGAGTTTATTTTTTCAACTCCTTCTTATAGTTGGAAAGATTAGAAAACCGAGTTTTCGCTTGAGAAAACTTTCTGCAGTCAAAAAACTTGGAAAATTTCGGCCTTTTTTCAGTCTTTCCAAAATATCTCAGTTTTTTTGCTCCTATCGCTTTAACGTCTATTTTCTTTTTTAAAGAACTCAAAATGCTCTACAAATTTGATTTATGCCTTTTTTCTACTCTCAATATCTAAGGCGCTACAGCGCCTCAAAAAATACCTATTTTTCAAATTTTGAGCATAGTGGCAGGATACCTTATTTTTGAACACTATTTATTCAGTTTCTGTTTGTGTAGTATAAATACATTATACATCATGTTATATGTTGGAATTTACCATCTCACTTTCATGTATTCAATATCTCTGTATGCAACATGAGGATTGCTGGGCACCCAACTATTGTGATTCTTACATCACTACCTGAAGTTCACTATGGGCCACCTCAGCCCTGGTATTACATACATACATACACACACACACACACACACACACACACACACACACACAAAATTAATTGGCTCAGGAAACTGAACTATTATTAGCTGCAATAGGCAACCTAATCAGGTAGGTAATTATTCTTGTGTATAAAAGCCACACAGTTGACATTAAAAATAAGTAGATTTATGACAATTAAAATGCATTGTCAGTTACTAAAAAAATGTTGACGGTTCTGGGTGTGTAATACTTTTAATATAGCACTTTAGCGCACTTGAGACAGATATGAGCATCACTTCCAACGTTTTGATGGGCCAGGTTCCTCAGTGTCACCAGAAATACCTTGAGTTACGGATTCAGGGTCTGTGCATAGAGTTGATCCCAGATTGACCTCTTCTTTAAACAGCGAGTCAGCCTCAGCAAGTTAGTTGATTTCGTCAGCGGTTTCCTCAACATCCTCCATAACATCTTCTTCACTGTCTTCATATAAAAATTTTGGCATGTTTTCACAGTTGACCTTAAAACATTTCTTGCAAATTGGAGAACATTTCAAACCCGCTTTTCTGCAGGAGCACGCTCCGCCACAGTTCAGCTTGCATGAGCGTGAAACAATGTGAAGATGTGGCGTGAGTGAACAGAACTTGTAAGATGCAGTGGAAAACCACTTGTATTCTGCATTCCCTCTTCCTGGCTTTAATAAAAATAAGTTTTCAATGCCTTGCCCCAAACTGGTCATGAGCACAAGCAGGTCAACATCTTCTCCTACAGGACAACAATTCCAAAGTCTTTGGTTCTTGAAATGGCAGATGTTACAATCATAACGTCAGCATCTTCTTGTGTCTGGTGCACTTCAATGCTACACTCCAGAAATGCCTTTTTAAGAAGTGTGATCAAACGCATCTTGTTTCCTTCGTTGTACAAGAACTTGTCCTGAGGGACTTGGTTCATCATCTCTGATTCAACCACAACGTCAACCGAAGAATGTTTTTTGGCCCTACGAATCCTCTCAGCACTCTTTGTGCTACATTTGTCTCCCTCACATGGATACCCATCAAATACAATAGCAAATTGAGAGCCAAAATGATGTTGCAGGTAACAAACATAGCTTTGGGCTATTGACATGAAGCAAACATTTCGAGTCCAAGTAAGGTACCCTCCATCAATGACAAAAAATTTACTCGGTCCATCTGACTTCACATCTTCCATTGGGACGAAGGCATTGTAGAATGAAGATTTTGTTCCTTTTTGCATGCCTTTTTCTGAGAATACGGACATTGGGTAAGGAGCAAGTTCATATTTCAGAAAGGCTTTTCACTTTTCTTCACTTTGTGTCATTAAACAAATCCTTTACAAAAGACTCAAAGGATCAACAGGAGTAATTTTAGTGCTCCCAGCTTTTGCATAATTGAACGCAGAAAGGAGAGTCACAACTTTATCTTTTCTACGGAACCTTACATTGTGGAAATTGTCATCAACTATTCTTTTCATGCCTTTTTTCCCCTCTTCGTGACACATATGACAATTAACATCCTCCGTTCCGACAACACCACTACTGATTGACATTATAAAATCACTTTCAGGGAAGGGAGGGTGCACTGAAAACCAATCACGCAGCTTACGCAAATCTATGCCATCTCGTTCGATGCGACAACTTCTTGCATCTACATGCTGTTCTGACGTTACTGCGCGCACTTCGCAATATGACTCAATTTCTTCACAAATGTTCTGCATGTGAATCATACCCAATGTCCATCTGGTTAATACACTATCCGTAATTCCTCGTCCAGAAGGACGAGGTGATGTGGGTATTTGCCTCTTAACAGATCGTCCATAGAAAACTGGTTTCCAGGTAGGCAAATATAGCCTCCATGCCTTCGTCTACTCGTACTTGTGTTGCAGGTCGGTAACCTCGTTTCTGTCCAGTAGCTGAAACACGGAGAAAGAACTTTCTGTAGAAAAATCTGTGGTACCACCCATCTGCAAAACCAAATCATTTACATTTTGAATCCGCTCTATCACTTGTTGACCAAATTCATCACCACGTCGTTTACAATGCTCTAATACTGTCGATTGCACTTCCAGTTTCATTACTTTGTAAACAAAATTTCGTTTGGCATATGGCAATCTTAACTGCTTGGTTAAAAAGTCATCAGAATTCCCTTTTGCACATAAGAAGCATTTCTCTTTGAAATTGAACTGACCTTTTTCCTGCCACCGACGTAGCACGTCTGTTGGTTCCTGAGGATGTCGAAGGCTAGCTGCCATCATTCTCTCATTAATGTACTTCTTGTAACATGTTTCATGCATTATCACTTCACTGCGCGTTTTCAAAAAACGGGTGTGAGCAGACTCCCTGCGTTTAACACCACAATCGATAAGTGTGCTCAGTCCTTTCTTCTTCACATTGCGTCCACAACTCACTACAGTTTTTTCGCAAATGAAACACAAATTCATGTCAGACATACTCATATTCAGCACCACAATATAAAGCGACTCCTAACTGTAGGACCTTTATTGTTGCGTACTAATAGCTGTCAGCGCGCTGTGAACAATCACCAGAGATAATCGCCTTCCGTCCGCCAAAGAATAAATACGTTTTTGTCCGCTAAAGGACAATTCCTACATACTTTTTCTTATAACTGATCATTAACGTCAATGAACTGTAGAAAATGTACGGCACCTGCATGCAATCGTATTACATATTGTAACACAAATAAACTTCACGCAATCCGACGTGAATGTGTTCGTAGTTACTGAATATGATGCTGTTTGTCTTGGCCCTGCAGCAGAGTGAGATGGTAAATTTCAATGAATAACATGATGAATAATATGTTTATACTACACAAATAGAAACTGAAATAACAGAGTTCAAAAATTAGGTTATTTGACACTTTGCTAGAAATTTGAAAAATTGGTATTTTTGACGCGCTGTAGCGCCTTAGATACTGGGAGTAGAAAAAAATGGTTAAAGTCAAATTTGTAGAGAATTTTCTGCTCTTTAAAAAAGAAAATAGCCGTCAAAGCGATAGGAGCAAAGGAAACCGAGATATTTTGAAAAAACTGAAAAAAGTCCGAGATTTTCGAAGTTTTTTGACTGCAGAAAGTTTTCCCAAGAGAAATTTTGTTGGCAAAACTTGGTTTTCTAACCTTTCAAACAATATGAACGAGTTAAAAAAATAAAATCTTATACCCCACCTTTCGCAAGGTACAGGCTTTTTTTCTGACAGTTTCACTGGACTAAGCACGCAGATCCAATACCGAGCGGAGAAAGTTTGACTCTGCTTGCAGAGCCGACATTTAAAGCCAATCGCGAAGGGAAAACTCACGAAGCCTACGAAACAGACAAGTTGAACAACAAATATAATAAATTCCTTCAAAAAGCTTAACCACCTTCTTTGATACCACTTTCTCATTCGAAAAAAAAACTGCAAGAAGATATGCAGTATTATAAGCAAGCGATTTGCATTATTAATGACATTACAATATCGCGTAGGAGAAACGGGAGCCGCATCATAATATGAAGGACAGTCAGAACCCAGTTACAGAATTTCACTACAAATAATAGTGCAAAGCGCTGAAGAATAGCGTCCGACGTGCGTTACACCACGAAATTAAAACTATTGCGTCGATAGACTAGAACAGTGGTCTAGAGGGATTGACTTTTAAAACGTCCAGCGTCCAGTGTTTGAAGCTAGCTACTGCTTAAATTCAAAATAAAATTTTTCAGGAATTTTCTGAAAGGCAGAACGATCACCAATGATCAAAGGAATGAGGATGCAGAAAGCAATGGAAAGCCCATCATTAAAGACACGACAATGTGTACACACATGACGCGTGGCTTGTAATTGAAAAAGGTCTCATGATGATCTCTCCATTAGTAAAAGATTCCGGATTAGTCCCTTATTCGGATCTGTGAAGGGGGCTGCCAAGGGAGAGGTAACAATGAGAAAAAAAAACTGAATAACCAAAGAAGGGATAACATTGTATGAGTCGGAGCGTGGGACGTCAGGAGTCTGAACAGGGGAAGGAGAGCAAGAAAAATCTGAAAATGGAAGTGCAAAGGTTCTATCTGGACATAGTAGGAGGTCAGTGAAGTGGAATAGAAAGAATATAAGAAATTGTTGTCGAACGATATCGTAAAATATCAACAGCAGCAGTAAATAACAGGAGTGGTATTCGTTAATAATAGGAAAGCAGGACAGAGAGCGAGCTACTTTCACAGTTCAGCGATACGTTTGCTCTCAACAGAAGCGGCAGCAAACCAACGTCAACAACAATAGTTCAGGTATACACGCCTACGTCAAAAGCAGAAGGTGAAAGGTTCGTAGAGAGTATTGAACGGGTAATTCAGTATATAAAGAGAGATGGAAATCTAATAACCATGCGGCATTGGAACGCGGTTGTGGGGGAAGTTATGGGTTTGTTAGTGGGAATGAGAGTGTAGGAAGTCTAATTGATTTTTGCAACAAATTTCAGCTGTTGTTGTTGTTGTTGTCTTCAGTCCTGAGACTGGTTTGATGCAGCTCTCCATGCTACTCTATCCTGTGCAAGCTGCTTCATCTCCCAGTACCTACTGCAACCTACATCCTTCTGAATCTGCTTAGTGTACTCATCTCTCGGTCTCCCTCTACGATTTTTACCCTCCACGCTGCCCTCCAATGCTAAATTTGTGATCCCTTGATGCCTCAAAACATGTCCTACCAACCGATCCCTTCTTCTAGTCAAGTTGTGCCACAAACTTCTCTTCTCCCCAATCCTATTCAATACCTCCTCATTAGTTACGTGATCTATCCACCTTATCTTCAGTATTCTTCTGTAGCACCACATTTCGAAAGCTTCTATTCTCTTCTTGTCCAAACTAGTTATCGTCCATGTTTCACTTCCATACATGGCTACACTCCAAACAAATACTTTCAGAAACGACTTCCTGATACATAAATCTATATTCGATGTTAACAAATTTCTCTTCTTCAGAAACGCTTTCCTTGCCATTGCCAGTCTACATTTTATATCCTCTCTACTTCGACCATCATCAGTTATTTTACTTCCTAAATAGCAAAACTCCTTTACTACTTTAAGTGTCTCATTTCCTAATCTAATTCCCTCAGCATCACCCGATTTAATTTGACTACATTCCATTATCCTCGTTTTGCTTTTGTTAATGTTCATCTTATATCCTCCTTTCAAGACACTGTCCATTCCGTTCAACTGCTCTTCCAAGTCCTTTGCCGTCTCTGACAGAATTACAATGTCATCGGCGAACCTCAAAGTTTTTACTTCGTCTCCATGAATTTTAATACCTACTCCAAATTTTTCTTTTATTTCCTTTACTGCTTGCTCAATATACAGATTGAATAACATCGGGGAGAGGCTACAACCCTGTCTCACTCCTTTCCCAACCACTGCTTCCCTTTCATGCCCCTCGACTCTTATTACTGCCATCTGGTTTCTGTACAAATTATAAATAGCCTTTCGCTCCCTGTATTTTACCCCTGCCACCTTTAGAATTTGAAAAAGAGTATTCCAGTCAACATTGTCAAAAGCTTTCTCTAAGTCTACAAATGCTAGAAACGTAGGTTTGCCTTTTCTTAATCTTTCTTCTAAGATAAGTCGTAAGGTCAGTATTGCCTCACGTGTTCCAACATTTCGACGGAATCCAAACTGATCCTCCCCGAGGTCTGCATCTACCAGTTTTTCCATTCGTCTGTAAAGAATTCCCGTTAGTATTTTGCAGCCGTGGCTTATTAAACTGATAGTTCGGTAATTTTCACATCTGTCAGCACCTGCTTTCTTTGGGATTGGAATTATTATATTCTTCTTGAAGTCTGAGGGTATTTCGCCTGTCTCATACATCTTGTTCACCAGCTGGTAGAGTTTTGTCATGACTGGCTCTCCCAAGGCCGTCAGTAGTTCTAATGGAATGTTGTCTACTCCGGGGGCCTTGTTTCGACTCAGGTCTTTCAGTGCTCTGTCAAACTCTTCACGCAGTATCGTATCTCCCATTTCGTCTTCACCTACATCCTCTTCTATTTCCATAATATTGTCCTCAAGTACATCGCCCTTGTATAAACCTTCTATATACTCCTTCCACCTTTCTGCCTTCCCTTCTTTGCTTAGAACTGGGCTGCCATCTGAGCTCTTAATATTCATACACGTGGTTCTCTTCTCTCCAAAGGTCTCTTTAATTTTCCTGTAGGCAGTATCTATCTTACCCCTAGTGAGATAAGCTTCTACATCCTTACATTTGTCCTCTAGCCATCCCTGTTTAGCCATTTTGCACTTCCTGTCGATCTCATTTTTAAGACGTTTGTATTCCTTTTTGCCTGCTTCACTTACTGCATTTTTATGTTTTCTCCTTTCATCAATTAGATTCAATATTTCTTCTGTTACCCAAGGATTTCTAGCAGCCCTCGTCTTTGTACCTACTTTATCCTCTGCTGCCTTCACTACTACATCCCTCAGAGCTACCCATTCTTCTTCTACTGTTTTTCTTTCCTCCATTCCTGTCAATTGTTCCCTTATGCTCTCCCTGAAACTCTCTACAACCTCTGGTTCTTTCAGTTTATCCAGGTCCCATCTCCTTAATTTCCCACATTTTTGCAGTTTCTTCAGTTTTAATCTACAGGTCATAACCAATAGATTGTGGTCAGAGTCCACATCTGCCCCTGGAAATGTCTTACAACTTAAAACCTGGTTCCTAAATCTCTGTCTTACCATTATATAATCTATCTGATACCTTTTAGTATCTCCAGGGTTCTTCCACGTATACAACCTTCTTTCATGATTCTTAAACCAAGTGTTAGCTATGATTAAGTTGTGCTCTGTGCAAAATTCTACTAGGCGGCTTCCTCTTTCATTTCTTAGCCCCAATCCATATTCACCTACTATGTTTCCTTCTCTCCCTTTTCCTACACTCGAATTCCAGTCACCCATTACTATTAAATTTTCGTCTCCCTTCACTATCTGAATAATTTCTTTTATTTCATCGTACATTTCTTCAATTTCTTCATCATCTGCAGAGCTAGTTGGCATATAAACTTGTACTACTGTAGTAGGTGTGGGCTTCGTATCTATCTTGGCCACAATAATGCGTTCACTATGCTGTTTGTAGTAGCTTACCCGCATTCCTATTTTCCTATTCATTATTAAACCTACTCCTGCATTACCCCTATTTGATTTTGTGTTTATAACCCTGTAGTCACCTGACCAGAAGTCTTGTTCCTCCTGCCACCGAACTTCACTAATTCCCACTATATCTAACTTTAACCTATCCATTTCCCTTTTTAAATTTTCTAACCTACCTGCCCGATTAAGGGATCTGACATTCCACGCTCCGATCCGTAGAACGCCAGTTTTCTTTCTCCTGATAACGACATCCTCCTGAGTAGTCCCCGCCCGGAGATCCGAATGGGGGACTATTTTACCTCCGGAATATTTTACCCAAGAGGATGCCATCATCATTTAATCATACAGTAAAGCTGCATGTCCTCGGGAAAAATTACGGCTGTAGTTTCCCCTTGCTTTCAGCCGTTCGCAGTACCAGCACAGCAAGGCCGTTTTGGTTAATGTTGCAAGGCCAGATCAGTCAATCATCCAGACTGTTGCCCCTGCAACTACTGAAAAGGCTGCTGCCCCTCTTCAGGAACCACACGTTTGTCTGGCCTCTCAACAGATACCCCTCCGTTGTGGTTGCACCTACGGTACGGCCATCTGTATCGCTGAGGCACGCAAGCCTCCCCACCAACGGCAAGGTCCATGGTTCATGGTGCGAATACACTGTTTAAAAACCACAAGAGGAGGAATACTTGAAAAAGGTCAGAAGATACGTGATAATGTCGTAAATCTATGTATGAGTATACACAGGAGATTCCGTGAAGGATGATGGAGGAGGGTAAATGTGTCAATTTGAGGTAAGGATCGCTATACCGGAAGGGAACGATGCAAAGTTGTGAGCGAAAATCGTTCTGATACCTCTGACACTGCGAATACCTGTACCTGTACTGCTGTTGCTAAGATTGTAGGGTAGACAACTTTCAGAGGTGGTAGTATGGACCAAATCAAGTAAAAATGCCTGATAAACATGGCCTCTAAAACGTATACCTTAAGAGCTAGGAGCACTTGTTCAATAGAGATGTGTTTCGTGCTAGTGAAGATGAATAATTGCTCACAGCTCCTTAGGTATGCATTGTAGAAAGGGTGTTTACTAGATGTTTTTTCCTTGATTAGGTCCGCACTGCCACCTCTGAAAGTTGCATAATTGGAAATTTGTGCTAAGATCTTATGGGACCAAACTGCTGACGTCATCGGTCCCTAAGCTTACACACTACTTAATCTAACTTGAACTAACTTACGTTAAGGACAACACACACATCTATGCTCGAACCTCCGACGGAGGGAGCCGCACGTACGGTGGCAAGACGCACTAGACCGCGCGGCGAAAGTTGTATGACCTTCGATGTTAACAATAACAGTTCTGGTACATTTGTTCCACTGTCAGGGGTATCAGAATGATTTTCGCTTCTAACTTTTGACTCGTTCGTTTCTGAACCAAGTACCCTTACCTAAAATTGATACATTTATCCGTCTCCGTCATCCACGGAAGTTTGTAACATCATCACGAATCACCCTGTATGTACATATATTAACACGCAGCGGTGCCTACAACTTTTACGCTCTGTGTCGCTGGATAGCGTATTCGGCCATGGGTTCTTATCCGATTTGCACATCTATATTTCCGAAACTAATAAACATTTAGAATGAATTTTGTTTTTTGGTGAACTGGAAACTCAAAAGTTTTTTTTCATACCTTTGCATAGGTGTTCAATATGCTCCCTTGAGATGCACGGCATACGTCAATGGAGTATTCAAATTTTTCCCAAACTGCAGCGAGCATGTCTTCAGTTACAGCTTCCACAGCTGTGCGATGTCTCATTTCATTCATTGTTGATGGTAATTGAGGCACATAAACAGAGTATTTTATAAACCCCCACAAGAAATAATCACATACAGTCAGATCCGCTGACCTTGGAGATCACTAATGTAAGGCTGAGTCATTTGATCCAGTGCGACCGATCCATCGTTCAGTAATCCTTTGATTTAAAACTTCCCGCTCGTCCAGATGACAGTGTGGAGGTGTCCCATCCTGTTGGTAAATGAAGTCGTTCGAATCAGTCTCCAACTGTGGGAAAAGGAAGTTCTCAAACATATCGAGATATGTGCTTCCTGTAACAGTGTTCTCTGCAAAGAAAAATGTACCATACACCTTTCCCCGTGAAACTGTACGGAACACATTACATTTTAGAGAGACCCTCTCATGTTGTACAACTTCACGTGGTAGTTCCATACCCCAATTTTTTATTTATTTTTTTATTTACACGTCAGTTTCTGCAGGACCAAATTGAGGAGTAAATCTCTAAGGTCATGGAACATGTCAGTACATGAAATTACAACATGAAACTAATACCAGATAAAATAAAATTTTTATGAATCCAAAAAAAGTCAAGCCATAAGTTAAAATGAATGCAATCAACACCATAACATAGGAATCAGCTTAATGTTTCAAGGAATTCCTCGACAGTATAGAAGGAGTTAACCATGAGGAAACTCTTCGGTTTCGCTTTGAAAGCGTGTGGATTACTGCTAAAATTTTTGAATTCTTGATGTAGCTTATGGAAAATGGATGCAGCAGCATACTGCACACCTTTCTGAACAATTAAGAATGTCCGATTCAAGTGCAGGTTTGATTTCTGCCGAGTATTAACTGAATTAAAGCTGCTTATTCTTGGGCATAAGCTAATATTGTTAACAATAAATATCGAGAGGCCAATGTCAAAGTGCCCAGACTCGTGGACAGGGGTCGACAAGAGGTTCGTGAACTTACACCACTTATTGTCCGAACTACCCGTTTCTCAGCCAAAAATATCCTCTTAGAATGGGAAGAGTTACCCTAAAATATAATACCATACGACATAAGCGAATGAGAGTAAGAAAAGTAGATTAATTTTCGTGTCAAACGATCACTTACTTCAGATACCGTTCAAATAGTAAAAACGGCAGCATTAAGTCTTTGAACAAGATCCTGAACAGTGGCTTTCCACGACAGTTTACTATCTATCTGAACACCTAGAAATTTTAACTGTTCAATTTGACTAACCATATGTCCATTCCATCAAATTAAAACGTCATGTTTTGTTGAATGGTGTGTTAGAAACTGTAAAAGCTGAGTCTTACTGTGACTGAGCATTAGCTTATTTCCTACAAGCCATGAACGTAGGTCATGAACTGCACTATTTGAAACCGAGAGAATGTTGCACACAACATCCTTTACTTCCAAGCTAGTGTCATCAGCAAACAGAAATATTTTTGAGTTACCCATAATACTAGAGGGCATATCATTTATATAAATAAGGAACAGGAGTGGCCCCAACACTGATCCCTAGGGCACCCCCCATTTGACTGTACCCCACTCAGAACTCACATCACAGCTATTCTCAACACTGTGAATAATGATCTCTTGCTGTCTGTTGCTAAAGTAAGAGGTGAACCAATTGTGAGCTACTCCCCGTATTCTGTACTGGTCCAACTTCTGGAGCAATATTTTGTGATCAACACAATCAAACGCCTTAGTTAAATCAAAAAATATGCCTTTCGTTCGAAATCCTTTGTTTAACCCATCCAGTACCTCACAGAGAAAAGAGAATTCAGCATTTTCAGTTGTTAAACGACTTCTAAAGCCGAACTGTAGATTAGATTAGATTAGATTAGATTAACATTTGTTCCATAGATCATGAATACGACACTTCGTAATGATGTGGAACGTGTCAGGTTAATGAAAGATGTCTGTACAAGATACTACATTACACAAAATATTGCATGACACTAATGCTTAAGTTAGTTTTTTTCCCTCCCTTAATTTATATCTAAAAATTCAGCTAATGAGTAGAAGGAGTTGTCATCTAGAAATTCTTTTAATTTATTTTTAAATGTTGGTTGACTATCTGTCAGGCTTTTGATGCTGTTTGGTAGGTGACCAAAGACTTTTGTGGCAGCATAATTTACCCCCTTCTGTGCCAAAGTCAGATTTAACCCTGCATAGTGAAGATCATCCTTTCCCCTAGTGTTACAGCTATGCGCACTGCTATTACTTTTGAAATGTGTAGGATTATTAACAACAAATTTCATAAGTGAATATATATACTGTGAGGTTACTGTGAGGATCCCTAGATCCTTAAATAGATGTCTGCAGGATGACCGTGGGTGGGCTCCAGCAATTACTCTGATTACACGTTTTTGAGCAATGAATACTTTTCTACTCAACGATGAATTACCCCAGAATATGATACCATACGAAAGCAGTGAATGAACGTAGGCATAGTAAGCTAATTTACTGAGATTCTTATCACCAAAATTTGCAATAAACCTAATAGCATACGTAGCCGAACTCAGACGTTTCAGCAGACCATCAATGTGTTGCTTCCAGTTTAACCTCTCATCAATGGACCCACCTAAAAATTTTGAAAATTCTACCTTAGCTACAGACTTCTTTACATTTGATAGCAAATAGTGTAACATAAAATGGTCTATTATCCTTACATATGCAGCCTTTTCAATAACTTTAGCAAACACTGATGACATAGACATAGGTCTAAAATTGTTTACATTATAAGCGAAATGTGTACAGTGGAATATCTGTAACTGTACAGTTGTTGCTAAGATTGTAGGATACAAAACTTTCATAGGTGACAGTGTGGACCATACTCGATGCAAGAGAGGCGTGGGCATCGCAGAGAAGTTTAGTTTTAAATTCGAAGAGCCTACATTATCTGGCTTGCAGCCCCCCGCCCTCACACACACACACACACACACACGCGCGCGCTTATTTCGAATTATCCTCCATGACATGAAAAAAAATATCTGCGAAACCAAAAGTACCCTCCTCCATGCGCCGAAGGGTGGCTAGTGGAGTGTAGAAGTGTATCTAGATTCAGATGTAAATGTAGGTCGACTTGATCTACTCTGCTGTAGAAGCTCCGCAGAAAGTAAGCAGGTCGGTTGCAGTCTTGAAAACATGGGTCAGAGAACGGGAGGACGTCCGCAACACTTAATAGACGAGGTAGATAAAGAAACATAACATATTAACTTCTTTGCGGAAATGAATGAAAGTGCTGGAGCATGTTGCCCGGGGTCTCCCAACAAACACAGCCGGTCGCCACGTGATGCGAGGTCTACCTGACTACAACTCCAAACGGGGCTGGCCCCGCAACACGAGGCAGTTGAAGGAACGTGAAAAGACAGTGTGTGTCTGTGTGTCTATCAGTGACCAGTTAAACTGCAGTGTGGCGGTGTTCTTCATTACCAAATCGCCGCGAGACAACATTTGGATGACTTCGCACGGGGTAGAATCAGTAGCGGCTCGTGGGTGTTCACAAATTTTTAGTTTCAGATAAATTTGAGAGTGTGGCTTAATAGCAACTGCTGTATACCGGTTACGCTTATCAACAAGTTTATACAATTACAGCCACTGCCAGTAATAATAATAATAAGATGATACATAACTTCTCCGACAGTAGAAAGAATTGTTTTTGTGGAGCCGGCCGCGGTAGTCGTGCGGTTCTAGGCGCTCCAGTCCGGAGCCGCGCTGCTGCTACGGTCGCAGGTTTGAATCCTGCCTCGGGCATGGATGTGTCTGATGTCCTTAGGTTAGTTAGGTTTAAGTAGTTCTAAGTTCTAGGGGACTGATGACCACAGCAGTTGAGTCCCATAGTGCTCTGAGCCATTTGAACCATTTTTTTGTTTTTGTGGAATTTTCTTTTTTTCTACATCATTAACTACGGTTTATGACAATAACGAGATAATGTGCAAGCTTTCTCAACTCTCCATTTCGCATTTTTGTGTAAATGGGAGTTTTCTTGCTTTTCCATTTTTTTCGCCGTTTTTTGTGTAAGTGGAAGTTTTCTTGTTTTTTCCATTTTTTTGGACAAATGTACAAGATCCCTGACAGATGTATTAGTTCACGTGTTTACTTCCGGGCTGAAAACGAGATATTCTTACTCTGCACTCACACAACAATCTGGGCTAACTGTACAGTATGTTGTTAAATGTTCGCTTGTAGTCACGCTTGTTTGATTTCGTCGCTCTCTCAATCAAAGGATCTGTTCTCAGAGGCTCTAACCTCTTTGCGGCTCACTTCTCCTCGTAATTTACTTTTCTGTTCCCAGGATGAGATTTTCACTCTGCAGCGGAGTGTGCGCTAAAATGAAACTTCCTGGCAGGTTAAAGTTGTGTGCCGGACTGAGACTCGAACTCGGGACCCTCGCCTTTCTCGCGTAAGTGCTCTATCGACTGAGCTACGCATGCGCGACTCACCACCCGTCCTCATAGCTTTACTTTTCTGTTAGCATTTAAAATAGATTAGACACAAGGTTTTTAACATGGCTGCCAAACAGCGACGGTTGTATAATACAAAATTTTAAATTTTGAAAAAAAAAAACAGCCCTCAGTCGCGAACACAATTAATTTGTATCCTAGGTTTCGGTGTCACAAGGGACACCTTCTTCGGACAAAATTAAAACTAAGTGTTACAGCATAACGTACCAAAAAATACGAAAGCTGCGGTCATACCTGACAGCGTCAGAGTGAGAATTAAAATAAAATGCAACAGAGGTGCAAGCCACTAGGGGCTGCCATGTGTCCTCTGCTACAGTCAACACAAAACTGAAACATCATGTGACTTGTGCGCCACGGCAACATCAAGACAATACCGCCATCTGGTGGCTAATTGGTAAAACAAGCTATTTTGTAAACATCTCTCGTAGCTGCAGAGAGGGAAATAAACAAACACCTGAACGGTGTACGTGACGTAATTACAATAGCGGGATACTGCATGATATAAAATACAACTAATGAATGACTAGCTGTAGTACAAAAATTCCAGAATAAATGCGTAAAGAAGACATATACGAAATAATCCATAAAAGGACATTACTGCTTGCTATAATAGATACGTTATAAAAACCAAAAAAGTTTTTTAATTTACATTTATGAGCCGTAAAAAGTAGAAAGAAAAGGTATCTCTGAATCTACAAGAAGTAGGTGCTACATCAGAGTGTTAGATCTCGTCAAGCAGCGGCTTTATACCATTGAAATAACTTCTTCTGCGCAACTGCACCTGCTCGTTGAGAAAAAGTCCGTCATTCGAAAGTAAATGCTTGAAAATTTCCAGCTCCTTCAAAATATCAAGTTTATTCGACATAGTTTATATGTACACTACACACGAAACCTGATTTTCGCACACTAAACATCCAAGTCGAAACACAAAGTGCCGTTTGTGGAAATGATTAAATTCAAGTAGTAACGTCTACCAACGTGGTTACTTGACTAGAATACAAATGAGGTGCTGAGATCCATAAGAGCCTAAAGCAAACTGCCGTCGATCCAACATTTAAGTGAATGTCAGAGAAACCAGTGATACAGCCTTTCTTGTTTTTTCATATATACAATGTGGGTCTACAGCACAGATAAGATGAACAAATCTCAAACGCATGAATAAATGCTACAATCTCACAACCGACCATTATGATTCACAGCGCCTCAAATGGATTACTGTTTGATAAAATACATAGCTTAATATAACTCATTCAGAAACATACAAAATAGGTTTGCTGTCAGTAGAATTTTAAAATATACTGACGCCCAATCTAATTTTACAACAGTATATAGTGACTGAATTAGCATATCTGAGCAGTGTGTATATTGTATATTGAACTGGGGACCTAGAAACGACGGTGAGGCTTCGTCCCCCCGCAGCCCTCAGTGATTCATAAGTCAACAACAGGCCACAGCAGTTCACTAGCCCCACCACACCGAACCTAGGGTCAACAACAGGCCACAGCAGTTCACTAGCCCCACCACACCGAACCTAGGGTCAACAACAGGCCACAGCAGTTCACTAGCCCCACCACACCGAACCTAGGGTCAACAACAGGCCACAGCAGTTCACTAGCCCCACCACACCGAACCTAGGGTTATTGTGCGGTGCGCCCCACAGTGGATACCCCGGGAACGTCTCATACCAGACGATTGTAACCCCGAATGTTTGCGTTTTAGACCAATTACGGTGTACACTTACACGGAAAAAGTGTTTGCGCAGCTATCGGCTACATAGTGTAACTGAGGCGACATAAGGGGAACCAGGCAGCATTCACCGACACAGTTGGAAAACCGCCTTAAAAACCATCCACAGGCTGGTAGGCACACAGCATCTCGACACTAACCCACCAGGCGGATTCGTACCGGGAATCGGCACATCTTCTCGCTTGGGAAGCAGCGTGTTAGACCGCGTGGCTAGCCGGGCGGGCTCTGAGGAGTGTGGATTTATGCCAAGCAAACGGGGATAAAAGTCTGCTGCAGTGTGCTACCATCTGGTGGCACTCAAGTAAACTTCTAGTTCAGTGGCAAGCTGTGATCGTGAAGCGTGCAGCTAGTTTATCAAATCCGTATGTATTTGCCCGTAAGGCAATTACGTCACACAAGTCGCTCATGCACAAAAGCACCTTAAAACGTGCGCATATGAAAGTGTGCTCGTGACCCTGATGCCAAGTTTCACGGCGTCTAGAGGAGCAGTAGCATGGTAGATTTGAGTGTTGTATCTTTCTGATTGCAGCATCCATGTTTCTTTTCACAGCATTCAAAGATAAATTCTATCAGTCCCTCCAGATCCTCGAGTGCCATGCACTCCGCCTCGCCTTCCGTGTACGCCTCCCGTCCCCACGCGAATCCTCTACGACCTCATTCCTTTCCCCCATCTGCTCCTATTCCTCGAACGTATCCACCTACTATAGATCTCTCGCCGTCTCGATCCCCTCATTCCCTGGTTGCTCCTCTCCTCTCCAACCCCCGCCCTCTGCCGTGCCTTCACCGTAGTGTCACCCCTACCCTCTGTCTCTACACCCTTCATCTCCTTTCCCAAGGTGGCTTCCGTCGACTCCCCCTCATGGGTGATGGCCTTTCTCCCTCCATTTATCCCTCCTATCAACTCTGATCCTCACCTCCCTTCCTCTGTCCTTTTCCTGGGCTCCCTCTCCCCCCTTCCATCTTGTTTATTTCCCCACCTACACTCACTCTGCATCCCTTCTCTCCCTCAAGTCCTTCCGTATTTCCTTCCTCTGACTTTCCCCATCCCCCCTCTCGTCTGCCCTGCCCCTCTTATGAGTGTTCTCCCTCCATCAGTCCCCCCCCCCCTTCGTTTTCCCTCTCCTCCCCCTTTTTTCCCCTTCATATGTCCAGGTCGCCCCCATCTGCCCTTATCTGTGGTGTGTCGTCTTCATGCCGACTTTTTAGTGCAGTGTTTCCAGTGAGTATTAAGTGTTGTGCGTCTTTTCCGAAGTGTTGCGAACAGAAATCATACTGTCGCTGGGTGTGATTTTATGTTTCCTGCGAATGGCAACCAGACTGTCGCCGTGTTTTTTAATTGTCTGTCTACTATTTTACCTGTCTGCTCCCTGTGTATTTTATTAGCGTCGCCAACCCTTTGTTTTATGTTTTAACTTTCCATAATTTTCCGCCGTTTTACAATTTAAGCCATCGTTTTATCGCCTGCTTCTATTGTTTCTTATCTTCTTCTTATGTTTTAAAAATTCTATAGGCTAAGCTGCTGCCAGCCTGCCTGCTTTGGAGGCAATCCAAATTCCATAAAGGAAAAAATAAAACCAAAGAAAAATAACCAATAAATCCGCCAGGTGTAGAAATTTAGGAAGTTAATCTGCTCTTGTGCTCTCACACAGCAGCCACCACTGGGTAGAATCATTGGAGAGCTGGAAGAAGGACGAAAAGTGATGACTGTAGCCCAGGGGTTTGTATTACTCGCAGCATTGTTTCACGCACATGCTGCCAAAGGAGGGAATGCTGTCGACTATGGTCAACTATAGCAGCAGATGACCGCTACTTTGCGCAGCTGCGAGGAGATACTCACATCAGACAACGGGTGCAATTGCAACCACATTTAATAGGACTGCGGGGCTCGCAGTCTCACACCCCACAGCACAGGCATCGAACCTGGGACCCTAGCCGTGACAGTCGGGCGAGCCTCGACTCTGCTCTGTTCATCATAAGAATAAATCTGATGTAAACATTACACCACGTGTCCTTCCACATTTGCTTGAATCTCATTGTACCTCGTTTCACGTGGAACGGAAGCCAAGCTGTGTCCAGTATAGTCAAGTACGATCATAAAGATACGTTTTATGCTGTATCACATGCACATAGATAGCGATAATGCGAACAAAAGCTTCATCGGCGCATTTAACTTGGACAACACTGGCCAGCCAGCTGGTCCAACTAACATGCGACGATGTGAGCAGTTGCAGTTCAGACGTAAAAAGGGACGAGCAGAGAAACCATATAGCTTCGAATGTCATTTAATTTTAATGAAGTAATATTTGGCAAAACTCCAGCACTATCACACGCTTCTCCGGTGACCAGACGAAAAGCATAAAATTTTCTCATTCTCACCTAACATACTATTCTAATTACAAACAAGAGTGATGAAAATTGCTAACTTAAACACAAGGTAATTTTTCTGAGCGAGCCATTTCTTTCTTTTGCTTACGCCATAGTCCCACACCATCACAGGGTCCGCGTGGTTACAACGGATTTGGCAATGTTAGTGTTAGGGATGGCCGGATGCCCTTCCTGCCGCCACTCTGTACCCCCCAGGACGGAATCAGTGTACCCCAACTGTCTGCATTTAGTATAAATCGGACGTGTTTCAAATGTTTGCGACACGTGTAACTGAGGCGGAACGCGGGGACCAGCCAGGTATTCACCTAGCGAGATGTGGAAAACCACCTAAAAACCACATCCACAGGTTGGCCAGCACACCAGCCCTCGTCGTTAATCCGCCGGGCGGATTCGATCCGGGGCCGGCGCGCCTACCCGAGTCAAGGAAGCAGCGCATTAACTCGCTCGGCAACCCTGGCGGGTTTTTGAGAGTGAGCTATGTGGGATGCAAAAGCATACTGCAGGGATTTCACCGTATCGTCGAATGCTGACGCCACTGGAGGTAACGGTGCTGTGAAAATGATTGTTTTTCGTCTTTCTGAGACACTTATCACACTTGACTACTCTGTGGTATAAAACAATGGTCAAAGTCCAAATAAAGGAGTACTTGGTTTTTTTATTTTTGTCCTAAAAAACTGAATCATTATGTTTTCTTAATTTAAGTGACTTATATTAACAATCTCTCATAAAATGTTGATAATTAAGAATTCATATTTGAAATGAAAACAGTATTTTTGCCCGCAATATGTAATTAGAAACAAGAAGGCGTGCATTATTCATAAAATGATGATGGATTTTACAATTACGAGATGTAGATATTTCAAATTGAACGAAAAAACAAGATTACCTTGGCGAGATCTGAACCAGCGATCCATGAACTGAAGATGATTTTCGATCTACTACTCTACCAACGAACCATGGACATTGCTGTTGGTGGGGAGGCTTGCGTGCCTCAGCGATACAGATGGCCGTACCGTAGGTGCAACCACAACGGAGGGGTATCTGTTAAGAGGCCAGAGAAACGTGTGGTTCCTGAAGAGAGGCAGCAGCCTTTTCAGTAGCTGCAGGGACAACAGCCTGGATGATTGACTGATCTGGCCTTGTAACAATAACCAAACGGCCTTCCTGTGCTGGTACTGCGAACGGCTGAAAGCAAGGGGAAACTACGGCCGTAATTTTTCCCGAGGGCATGCTTCTTTACTGTATGATTAAATGATGATGGCGTCCTCTTGGGTAAAATATTCCGGGGGTGAAATAGTCCCCCATTCGGATCTCCGGGCGGGGACTACTCAAGAGGATGTCGTTATTAGGAGAAAGAAAACTGGCGTTCTACGAATCGGAGCATGGGATGTCAGATCCCTTAATCGGGCAGGTAGGTCAGAAAATTTAAAAAGGGAAATGGGTAGGTTAAAGTTATATATAGTGGGAATTAGTGAAGTTCGGTGGCAGGAGGAACAAGACTTTTGGTCAGGTGACTACAGGGTTATAACCACAAAATCAAATAGGGGTAATGCAGGAGTAGGTTTAATAATGAATAGGAAAATAGGAGTGCGGGTCAGCTACTACAAGCAGCATAGTGAACGCATTATTGTGGCCAAGATAGATACGAAGCCCACACCTGCTACAGTAGTACAAGGTTATATGCCAACTAGCTCTGCAGATGACGAAGAAATTGAAGAAATGTATGATAAAATAAAATAAATTATTCAGATAGTGAAGAGTGACGAAAATTTAATAGTCATGGGTGTCTGGAATTCGGTAGTAAGAAAAGGGAGAGAAGGAAACGTAGTAGGTGAATATGGACTAAGGCAAAGAAATGAAAGAGGAAGCCGCATCGTAGAATTTTGCACAGAGCACAACTTAATCATAGCCAACACTTGGTTCAAGAATCATAAAAGAAGGCTGTATACATGGAAGAAGCCTGGAGATACTGACAGGTTTCAGATAGATTATATAATGGTAAGACAAAGATTTAGGAACCAGCTTTTAAATTGTAAGACATTTCCAGGGACAGATGTGGACTTTGACCACAATCTATTGGTTATGACCTGTAGATTAAAACTACAGAAACTGCGAAAAGGTGGGAATTTAAGGAGATGGGACCTGGATAAACTAAAAGAACCAGAGGTTGTACAGAGTTTCAGGGAGAGCATAAGGGAGCAATTGACAGGATTGGGGGAAAGAAATACGGTGGAAGAAGAATGGGTAGCTTTGAGGGATGAAGTAGTGAAGGCAGCAGAGGATCAAGTAGGTAAAAAGACGAGGGCTAGTAGAAATCCTTGGGTAACAGAAGAAATATTGAATTTAATTGATGAAATGAGAAAATATAAAAATGCAGTAAATGAAGCAGGCAAAAAGGAATACAGACGTCTCAAAAATGAGATCGACAGGAAGTGCAAAATGGCTAAGCAGGGATGGCTAGAGGACAAATGTAAGGACGTAGAGGCTTATCTCACTAGGGTTAAGGTAGATACTGCCTACAGGAAAATTAAAGAGACCTTTGGAAATAAGAGAACTACATGTATGAACATCAAGGGCTCAGATGGAAACCCAGTTCTAAGCAAAGAAGGGAAAGCAGAAAGGTGGAAGGTGTATATAGAGGGTCTATACAAGGGCGATGTACTTGAGGACAATATTATGGAAATGGAAGAAAATGTAGATGAAGATGAAATGGGAGATACGATACTGCGTGAAGAGTTTGACAGAGCACTGAAAGATCTGAGTCGAAACAAGGCCCCCGGAGTAGACAACATTCCATTGGAACTACTGACGGCCTTGGGAGAGCCAGTCCTGACAAAACTCTACCATCGGGTGAGCAAGATGTATGAGACAGGCGAAATACCCTCAGACTTCAAAAAGAATATAATAATTCCAATCACAAAGAAAGCAGGTGTTGACAGATGTGAAAATTACCGAACTATCAGTTTAATAAGTCACAGCTGCAAAATACTAACGCGAATTCTTTACAGACGAATGGAAAAACTAGTAGAAGCCGACCTCGGGGAAGATCAGTTTGGATTCCGTAGAAATGTTCGAACACGTGAGGCAATACTGTCCCTACGACTTACCTTAGAAGCTAGATTAAGGAAGGGCAAACCTACGCTTCTAGCATTTGTAGACTTAGAGAAAGCTTTTGACAATGTTGATCGGAATACTCTCTTTCTAATTCTGAAGGTAGTAGTGGTAAAATACAGGGAGCGAAAGGCTATTTACAATTTGTACAGAAACCAGATGACAGTTATAAGAGTCGAGGGACATGAAAGGGAAGCAGTGGTTGGGAAGGGAGTGAGACAGGGTTGTAGTCTCTCCCCGATGTTATTCAATCTGTATATTGAGCAAGCAGTGAAGGAAACAAAAGAAAAATTCTGAGTAGGTATGAAAGTCCATGGAGAAGAAATAAAAATGTTGAGGTTCGCCAATGACATCTACATCTACATCTACATTTATACTCCGCAAGCCACCCAACGGTGTGTGGCGGAGGGCACTTTACGTGCCACTGTCATTACCTCTCTTTCCTGTTCCAGTCTCGTATGGTTCGCGGGAAGAACGACTGTCTGAAAGTCTCCGTGCGCGCTCTAATCTCTCTAATTTTACATTCGTGATCTCCTCGGGAGGTATAAGTAGGGGGGAGCAATATATTCGATACCTCATCCAGAAACGCACCCTCTCGAAACCTGGCGAGCAAGCTACACCGCGATGCAGAGCGCCTCTCTTGCAGAGTTTGCCACTTGAGTTTGTTAAACATCTTCGTAACGCTATCACGGTTACCAACTAACCCTGTGATGAAACGCGCCGCTCTTCTTTGTATCTTTTCTATGTCCTCCGTCAACCCGATCTGGTACGGATCCCACACTGATGAGCAATACTCAAGTATAGGCCGAACGATTGTTTTGTAAGCCACCTCCTTTGTTGATGGAATACATTTTCTAAGGACTCTCCCAATGAATCTCAACTTGGTACCCGCCTTACCAACAATTAATTTTATATGATCATTCCACTTCAAATCGTTCCGCACGCATACTCCCAGATATTTTACAGAAGTAACTGCTACCAGTGTTTGTTCCGCTATCATATAATCATACAATAAAGGATCCTTCTTTCTATGTATTCGCAATACATTACATTTTTCTATGTTAAGGGTCAGTTGCCACTCCCTGCACCAAGTGCCTATCCGCTGCAGATCTTCCTGCATTTCGCTACAATTTCTAATGCTGCAACTTCTCTGTATACTACAGCATCATCGGCGAAAAGCCACATGGAATTTCCGACACTATCTACTAGGCCATTTATATATATTGTGAAAAGCAATGGTCCCATAACACTCCCCTGTGGCACACCAGAGGTTACTTTAACGTATGTAGACGTCTCTCCATTGGGAACAACATGCTGTGTTCTGTTTGCTAAAAACTCTTCAATCCAGCCACACAGCTCGTCTGATATTCCGTAGGCTCTTACTTTGTTTATCAGGCGACAGTGCGGAACTGTATCGAACGCCTTCCGAAAGTCAAGAAAAATAGCATCTACCTGGGAGCCTGTATCTAATATTTTCTGGGTCTCATGAACAAATAAAGCGAGTTGGGTCTCACACGATTGCTGTTTCCGGAACCCATGTTGATTCCTACAGAGTAGATTCTGGGTTTCCAAAAACGACATGATACTCGAGCAAAAAACATGTTCTAAAATTCTACAACAGATCGACGTCAGAGATATAGGTCTATAGTTTTGCGCATCTACTCGACGACCCTTCTTGAAGACTGGGCCTACCTGTGCTCTTTTCCAATCATTTGGAACCTTCCGTTCCTCTAGAGACTTGCGGTACACGGCTGTTAGAAGGGGGGCAAGTTCTTTCGCGTTCTCTGTGTAGAATCGAATTGGTATCCCGTCAGGTCCAGTGGACTTTTTCTGTTGAGTGATTCCAGTTGCTTTTCTATTCCTTGGGCACTTATGTCGATGTCAGCCATTTTTTCGTACGTGCGAGGATTTAGAGAAGGAACTGCACTGCGGTCTTCCTCTGTGAAACAGCTTTGGAAAAAGGAATTTAGTATTTCAGCTTTACGCGTGGCATCCTCTGTTTCAATGCCATCATCATCCCGGAGTGTCTGGATATGCTGTTTCCAGCCACTTACTGATTTAACGTAAGACCAGAACTTCCTAGGATTTTCTGTCAAGTCGGTACATAGAATTTTACTTTCGAATTCACTGAACGCTTCACGCATAGCCCTCCTTACGCTAACTTTGACATCGTTTAGCTTCTGTTTGTCTGAGAGGGTTTGGCTGCGTTTAAACTTGCTTTCGCAGTAGTTTCCTAACTTTGTTGTTGTACCACGGTGGGTTTTTCCCCGTCCCTCACAGTTTTACTCGGCACGTACCTGTCTAAAACGCGTTTTACCATTGCCTTGAACTTTTTCCATAAACACTCAACATTGTCAGTGTCGGAACAGAAATTTTCGTTTTGATCTGTTAGGTAGTCTGAAATCTGCCTTCTATTACTCTTGCTAAACAGATAAACCTTCCTCCCTTTTTTTATATTCCTATTAACTTCCATATTCAGGGATGCTGCAACGGCCATATGATCACTGATTCCCTGTTCTGCACATACAGAGTCGAAAAGTTCGAGTCTGTTTGTTATCAGCAGGTCCAAGATGTTATCTCCACGAGTCGGTTCTCTGTTTAATTGCTCGAGGTAATTTTCGGATAGTACACTCAGTATAATGTAACTCGATGCTCTGTCCCTACCACCCGTCCTAAACATTTGAGTGTCCCACTCTATATCTGGTAAATTGAAATCTCTACCTAAGACTATAACATGCTGAGAAAGTTTATGTGATATGTATTCCAAATTTTCTCTCAGTTGTTCTGCCACTAATGCTGCTGAGTCGGGAGGTAGGTAAAAGGAGCCAATTATTAACCTAGTTCGATTGTTGAGTGTAACCTCCACCCATAATAATTCACAGGAACTATCCACTTCTACTTCACTACAGGATAATCTACTACTAACAGCGACGAACACTCCACCACCGGTTGCATGCAATCTATCCTTTCTAAACACCTTCTGTACCTTTGTAAAAATTTCGGCAGAATTTATCTCTGGCTTCAGCCAGCTTTCTATACCTATAACGATTTCAGCTTCGGTGCTTTCTATCAGCGCTTGAAGTTCCGGTACTTTACCAACGCAGCTTCGACAGTTTACAATTACATCGTAATTCTGTGAGAGACAGCAAAGGACTTGGAAGAGCAGTTGAACGGAATGGATAGGGTGTTGAAAGGAGGATATAAGATGAAAATCAACAAAAGCAAAACGAGGAGAATGGAATGTAGTCGAATTAAGTCGGGTGATGCTGAGGGAATTAGATTAGGAAATGAGACACTTAAAGTAGTAAAGGAGTTTTTCTATTTGGGGAGCAAAATAGCTGATTATGGTCGAAGTAGCGAAGATATAAAATGTAGACTGGCAATGGCAAGGAAAGCGTTTCTGAAGAAGAGAAATTTGTTAACATCTAGTATAGATTTAAGTGTCAGGAAGTCATTTCTGAAAGTATTTGTATGGAGTGTAGCCATGTATGGAAGTGAAACATGGACGATAAATAGTTTGGACAAGAAGAGAATAGAAGCTTTCGAAATGTGGTTCTACAGAAGAATGCTGAAGATTAGGTGGGTAGATCACATAACTAATGAGGAAGTATTGAACAGGATTAGGGAGAGGAGAAGTTTGTGGCACAACTTGACCAGAAGAAGGGATCGGTTGGTAGGACATGTTCTGAGGCATCAAGGGATCACAAATTTAGCATTGGAGGGCAACGTGGAGGACAAAAATCGTAGAGGGAGACCAAGAGATGACTACACTAAGCAGATTCAGAAGGATGTAGGTTGCAGTAGGTACTGGGAGATGAAGCTTGCACAAGATAGAGTAGCATGGAGAGCTGCATCAAACCAGTCTCAGGACTGAAGACCACAACAACAACAACAACAACTCTACCAACTCCGCTTTACATCCACTGTGAATATGTAGCTCAACTGTATTAAATACAGTCCTCCGTTCCACACGCATGTTTCACTACGGAACAGTAAACATTCTCAGCCATTTTCATACTGCGTACTAGCAGCGCGACAGCCAGAGCACAACAGTGCAGAGGGCTGTGACTGCACGAGGTTTGAAGTAAAAACTACATAGCTAAAGCGTAATTAATAATAACGTTGATGGCTGTTAATACATTAGAATATCTTGAAGTTTGCATTTCACGTCTGTCCGAGTGACCGTGCGGCTCTGTTATTCGACAAGTCGCACGCCCGCCAGTCACCACACTGTTTTTGTTTTGTTTTAGGGCGCAAAAACAATTAGGGTCATACGCGCTCATGTCAGAACCGTAGAACATGAAAAAAATGACTTAAAAGTGACTATACGTTAAGACCAATCGACGGGAGGAAAGACAGCTAAAAAGGTACTTGGAGAAAGGTCCTTAAAATACGCCATAGAGAAACAGGGTTCCTGAACTAGAGATTAAATGTCCTTCGCCATCTTGCTACTATAGATAAAAAGTAAACGGCGGTCGACAGCCCACACGTCGTTCGCTAAAACGGCCGATACCTCAGATGGCAAACACAAATTGGGACGTATTTACCGACACAGTACTTCACTTCCGGTCTTATATTAAAATAGATGGCAAACACAAATTGGAACGTATTTACCGACACAGTACTTCACTTCCGGTCTTATATTAAAATAACTGATGTATGTAACATCAGAAACCAGAAAGTTACTTAAACCTCCACTGTTGCTCGTAGTTGTTAAATCAACTTATTGTTACGTGCATGTGAAAAAGATCTGTACCTTACGATCCACTGAAAAAAATTAAGCTTATTAATAGTAGTCCTACTAATTCGTGAATTTTGTAATACAAACGTAAGTATTTAAAAGCTGTTTACTGACTCAGAGGGAAGAAAAATGGTTATATCACGGCAGAACTGACGTTTACCTTTTTCTCACAAGGTACTCCTTTTCCAAGGCAAAGTCTGGCTTCAGACTGTGGCTTATTTGCCAGACATTTTGTTGAAAATCAACGGTTTAAATTTATTGCTTCAGGGACCAAACACAAACTGTGTAATGTGCAAGACCGTATCGAAACGTTCATTAAAAGCCTTACAGTTTGGGAAATCTGTCTAAATGCCAATGAAATTGAATATTTAGATATCCTTCACGATTTCGTTGTAGAAATTCATTTTACTTTGGGCGAAAATGTCAAGAATAAAATTAAGGTACATTTGAAGGGATTTGTAATGCTTTCAGAGGCTATTTCCCTGCTCTGTCTAGTAATAACAACTGGAATCCACATGAAGTATAAATTGAAACGAGTAGATACTGGAAAAATCTTCCAGTGACTTTAAATTGCAAAAAATAAGTCTTTGCCACCAGTAAGTTTCTGGTTAAGCTTAATGGGGAAGTTCCCATTGCTATCAAATAAAGCAATAAAAAATTTATTACCTGTCTCATCCAGATATCTGTGCGAAAAGCTTTTCCTGCTTACACGTATATGAAAAAATAAAACCACATACAAACTTCACAAAGAAAGTAATTTGCGACTGTCGTTACTTTCTGTGGTTCCTGATTCCAGAGTTATGTCACATGCAAAGTTTGTTGTTTGCTTCCTGCTTAAAACTAGACAAATGTATGGTGATGGTAAACGACTGATACTGATAGTCCGTTCTCGCCTGATTCCAATTTATTTTATACTAAATGAGTACCAGGCGTTGCCCAGGAAGGTATTTATTCCAGTCTGCTATTAGTCCATCTCCACATCGCCAGGCGCCGTGTCCGATCGATTCTAGGCGCTTTAGTCCGGAACCGCGCTGCTACTACGGTCGAAAGTTCGAATCCTGCCTCAGGCATGGATGTGTGTGATGTCCTTAGGTTAGTTAGGTTTAAGTAGTTCTAAGTTCTAGGGAACTGATGACCTCAGATGTTAAGTCCCGTATTGCTCAGAGCCATTCGAACATATGAACCATCTCCACATCCCCACTCTCTCCATCTCCTCCTATTTTCTATCTCTGTGCATCTTCTCCTCCCCCCTCTGTCAATCTGCCCCTTCTCGCTCTATCCACCAGAGCCCACCTTCTCCTTCTCTCCTCACCCCCTCTACACCAATCTCCCCCTCCCACCTCTCTCTGCTCTCTGTCCATCTCCTATCCCCCCCCCCCCCTCACTATTTATTACCAGCTCCTCCTTCCCCTTCTCCATCCGTCCATCTTATTCTCTTTCTATCTCCTTGTTACCACCCTCACCCCTACAGGAGGTTTCTGCTTCTTACTCTAACAGTATTTTATTCTAGATAGTAAGTAATATTTGTATCAAGTTGGACTGAAAACGATCTAGGGGCTTAGAAGGAATTTTTTACCTGCATACGCATATGACACATACATTTCACACATATTTGTACACATATTTCACCTATCTCTATCGAATTTTGCCCTGCAATATCGTTTTTATACAGATCAATGTTTATGACGTCATATATCCTGAAGTACGTGTGGTACAGTGGCATATATTTGCAAGTAAATACAGTGGTATATGTGAATACTGTCTCCACAATGTATTCTGAATAGAGTAAGTAGCACAGAAGTAATAAATTAAAAGGTCATGCCTGATGCGGCAGTTTTACTGCATGAACAGCGAAAATGTAGTAGGCTATAAATTTCTGTCCTTTCATCATTTTTTGTATCGTGTCAGCGAGAAAAATTCTCGTAAATGTTTGAAATTGTGTGTAAAGTTGCTTGAAAGTCACTATCTTCTCTCATTCTGAAATCCTGGATGACTATATTCTCGCTATCTGTGCGTCGTAAACTACGCTTCTTTTTCACCCCCACCCCCAGTTCTTTAAGAAGTGGGCAGTCCTTAAGCCCACATTAGTTCTGTCCAGATAATAAGTAATATGTGTATTAAGTTTGGTTGAAATCAATCCAGTGGTTTAGGAGGAAATGTGGACCATAGGCCCATATATAATGTGTCCCAGCTACGTTAAAACTGCGACTACGAATAATAAAAGTTGTGAATTATGTTAAATAAAATCACTGTTTTTATTCAAAATAGTCTACTCTGGAATCTATACACAGCTGAAATTGGTTTAAAAGTGCTTTGAAACAGTCACTGTAATCCTTCTAAATGTTGAATTTAGTACTGCGGTACAGTTTTCTTGGATTTCCTTAACTGCGTCGTAAAGGCGTCCTTTCATTGCCAAGATCAATTTGCGGAAAGACCAGAATTCGGCTGCTGCCAAAGCTGGCGGCTTCGGTGGATGATCCAGCGCCGAGCTCTTGTTGGGCAAAACCTCGTGCATGATTGCATGACCTTCGCATTATGGGCTCGTGCTTTGCCGTGGAGGATAAACCAAGAACCTACCTCGCGGTATTGAGGTCAAATTCGACGAATTCTTGCTCACAAACACAGAACTTCACACAAAACTGGATGTTGTCTCGTTGCGCCACCACCATTTTGCGACGCATCTCAGACACGTACTGTTTGTTACATTCGTGGCCAGTACGCCTGCTGCAGCGATGCAGCTCTCTGACCTCCCACGTGGCTGTTATTAGAACTTCTAAGATCGTAATGCCACAACTCGCCAAGCATTGCAGTTTGGAATTTCACATAAGCGTTCCTAACGGATTTGTTTATACCCACTTCTATCATATGCATGAATTTTTACCATAAAGAAAATCCCACTTGTTTTTTCCATTTCTGAAATTTCACAGTTTTTGACGGCCGTTGTGGCCGAGAAATTCTAGGCGCTTCAGTCCGGAACCGCGCGACTGCTACGGTCGCAGGTTCGAATCCGTCCTCGGGCATGGATGTGTGTGATGTCCGTAGGTTAGTTAGGTTTAAGTAGTTCTAAGTTCTAGAGGGCCGATGATCGATGTTAAGTCCCATAGTGCTCAGAGCCATTTGAACCATCACTTTTCTCTCTCTCTCTCTCTCTCTCTCTCAAACTGCTTGTCCGTTTCTGATTGGTTTTGTTTATCTTGCCGCATACAGTTTCTATTGTCTGAGGGTTCGAATCTTGTTATTGTTTTATTTAGCTGCTCTAGGAAAAGATATAAATAGTTCGATTGTTTAATCCATTGGACACTTGATCACAGTCATCTAAATTCTAAAAAAAGAATAACGTCAACTGGATTTGTACAGTCAACGCTATAAACGTAAACAAATTTAGCCTTGTAAGGTCAGCTCTAGGTAATACCATATTAGAACTAAGCACTGGAAACAGCAGAGAGCCTATAACAGCTCGTTGGGGAACCCCAGATTTCACTTCAGTTTTACTCGATTACTTTCCATGTTACTTCGCACTGTGACCTTTCCATTTTCCACAACAGAGACGATTCTCCACAGGCACACAATTTGATTAGAAGCTACTTGTGAGGATGGTTGTCAAGAGCCTTCCGGAAATTTAGCAAGGTGGAATCAATTTGAGACCCATGTCGAAATCGCATATTACTTCATAAAATAAAGAGCTAGTTGTGTTTCACAAGAACGATATTTTCTGAATCGCTGTTGACTGTCAATAAATCGGTACTTTCGAGGCAATTCGTAATGTTAGAACCGTATTGAAAATCGATGTTATGACATGAGTCTGTAGCTCAGCGCAACACTCCTGTTTCCTTTCCTAAGTATTGGCGTGACCGGTGCACCAAACGTCGATCTTCTGGTGCTTATGTTTTTACCGCTACAGCTTTCTTGTTGTTTTGCTATCTTCAACAGCTTCGTCCGCGAACAGACTAGCGGAAGCTCCGAAGTTAACCAAATCATCATTCATATATAGGCTGGTAATTAAGTCTTTTTACAGTTTCAAAATTTTATTACAAAAGCAAATGCTGATACATCTACATCATCTTTTTACATTGCAGTCAGTGGTTATCATAATTTTTAATCAGATTGCATCTGTTTGTTTCAGGTTCCCTGTTGACGAGTGGAATACTAGAAGGAACTCTATACAAAATGGCTACTTGTCCATATAAGGCAGAGTGCAGTGTGTATAATGATTTATTAAAACAAAATCGAGCCTGCAGACTCAGCGACACTGGAACTAAGTACGGAAGAGATTCACCATCACGACTATCAATTCGTGCATGGCACGAGCTATTTAAGGAGACATGGACAGTAATCGACAAATGAAACAGCGGAACAACCAAGAAGCAAAACATCTGAGGAAAAGATCGATCGAATGAGACAAGCTTTCATTTGTTTTTCCACAAATTATATCCATAGTACTGTCAGAAAGTTTCACCGACCACGTTCAACAGTGCACAAAGTATTACCCCAAAATGTGCGTCTGAAAACTTAAAATGTGTAATTGTTACAACCACTGTAGCCAAATGATAAAAAAAGACGAAAAGAGTTAATAGATAACATAGTGCTACGAACGTCTGTGGATGAAACATTTCTCAAAACATTATGTTTTGAAATTACAATGAAATTCAGACCATTTTAGCTGCTTACAAGCGTTGACAAATATTAACAGGGACAGTTGGAAGTGTGTGCCTCGACTGGGGCTTGAACCTGCGATCTCCTGCTTACCTGGTAGGCGCTCTGTCCGAATAAGCCATCGAGGACACAGAGAATAGTGTTACCCACAATTCCAACTTATTGTCCACGCACTACATTTGTAATGCCCTCTTCATATAGGGTTTGTTTTAGTGATCAGACGACATTTCAGGAATACTGAATACGCTCCGTATGAGGATCTGTGGGTCAGAAAACCATTTTGTGACTACAGAACTTCGGTGAGCAACTCCAAAGGTGAATGACTGGTGCAGAATCATGTGTAATCACATCTTTGGTCCGTTTTTCTTCGACGACACATCAGAAAGGGCAGATATTTACCTGAACCTTTCGGCGGAATACGTGGCACCACTTTTTCTAGCAAGTTTGTTCAGCGTCAAACGAAGGGACTGCATGTTGGCGAGTTTCTAAATGAAACGCTTCCAGCTCTATGAACTGGAAGGTGTGGTCCAGTTCCCTGGCCGCCTCATTCACCAGATGAAACTCCCCAAAAATTCTTTCTGTGAGGTTTTGTTAAACATATCATCTATCGAACAAAAGTACGGATCATCACCGACCTTAAACAGAGGATTGCTGATGTTATTTCCTATACCAGGGTGAGCAAACTGTGTTCTACTGAACAATGGTGTCCCTTGGGAACTGAATAACTGCACTGCGATAAACTATTAATAACATGGCGTTGTTTTCGACTTTTTTTGTATTTAAAAAATTTATTATGGTTTATGTGTTATTAGTTACGATTTTATACTGAAGTAAACGTTGAATTAAACAAGTTTTCTCATTGTTTAAAATTTTATTAATTCAATTAACCTTAAAACAAGATTTTCCATCAAAGTGCCAGAATTTCGAGTGTTGCGTCAGAGGAAGTTTGGGTACACCTGGTCTGCACTGATGTGCGTCTGTCACAGCGAACATAGTAAGTAATTGGGTATCAGCTTGATACGTTTTGTGCATCTAGTTCTGACATGTATAAGCGTGTTAAGGGGGGCAAAACATCTTCAACAGATAGGACTAATATAAATGATTTAGTCGTTTTCAAAGCACTATGTTTCCAGAGTACATTATTACATGTACAAATACGACTAATGCATGAATAGTACCATAAAGTCACAGAGTATGTATTGCGCCCAGGCCAGTTAGTCTCGACGACATGACGACAAAGCAAGAAAACAGTTCTGTGTTGGAATGTCCGAGATATGTATCTGTTACAAGTTGCATCCATGCTATAACACCTCCGATTTTTTTTTCTCGGAAACGAATCACACGAAGACTTTGAATCTTGTGCCACTTCTACATTGAAATCTCCCACAGTTGCACAATTTTTTTGTTTTTTTCACAAAATCGTCGCAATGATTTCATGTCATCAAAGGCAGGGTCGGTTCCCCTCGGCACAAAGGCGTCATTGTTTCTGGCCCCGATCTATTTGCTTGCTTGCTTGCTTGTTTTCTACACCAATCTCCATACCCTGGGATTACAAAAACACATTTAATTTCACATGGCTTGCCAGAATATCATACCATTTTCGCGATACTTCACAATATCATGCACATCGCAGTATGCTACCGATCCTTTTGCAACATAATTCTGAAGACATAGATTGGAAATAATTTTTTGCGAGGTGGAGCGTGCTGTAAACCATTGAGTAACTAGAAACTGATCTTGTCTGCGAAGACCTTGTAAAAAATAGCGGAAACTGATATTTCCACTTGTGAATACCGATGTCGGTGACATAATAAATCCCAAATCATCCTTATAATTTACATAGTCAACTAAGGTGTTTCTCATGTATACAGAACCAGAAAATGTGTCTTCCACCCGTCTTTCACCTGCTAGATACACACACCACAATCGATGTTCTCTCAACCAAGTAAAGACGGGAAACGTGTAGAAGCAGTCAACCAGACAATTTATGTAGGAGGGAATAATGGTCCAGCACAAGCACATGTCCATATTGAATCTTTTCAAATTTTCACGCGATCATGAATGCTTTCCAACAAATACCAAGTATTAGTTCGCTATTCCGCCGTGTAGAGGACGACATGGTTAAGTCAACTGCATTCCTGCATCCCAACAGGCCTCTCCATTTTGACATCTCCTGCCATTAGTGGGAAACATTAATCATTGCCGCCACGCCCCTCAGGGGGCTCATGGTCCTTTCGTGAGTACGTGCGTGGCGAGCACGGGGCCCCGAGCTATTGCAGCCGTCCTTCTTTCCCAGGCTGCATTTCCTTTCTCTTCCCCCCCCCCCCTTTGCTGTCCTTTCCTTCCGCCCTCTCCTCTCCCTCTCTTCGTGTCCTTGTTCATGATGACCCCACTATCCTCCTGGTTATGTTGGCTTTGCGATCTGGTTTTGTTGAGTATTTACCTCACCCTTTTGGCATTCTCTGGCCCCCCTCTGGGGTTTGACCTCCGTTACTAAATTTCCGTTCCGTAGTGTGAGCCATTTGGGGAAGAGCACCTTACCTAGGGTCTCCGGCGTGTGCCCACTTAGTTCCTTCCATCTCCTCCTTCACGTCGTTGTCTGATGCCAGGGTACATAGCCAGCACAGAAGCCAGCCCGTGTGGTGGGGTCGCTATGTAGCCTTTTGGTTGAGCCCCCTGAAAACACAAGGGTCACACTTCTGATACCTGAGCTGTGACCTACTCATGTAAGTGTAGGAGTGGTTGGTTGTCATCCTGCAGCATTGGAACTCCCAAAAATGGCCTCTGTGTCAGACGGCACTTGCTGTGGCAGGGTGGCGCCTGTTGGAGGAGCCCCTGGTCAGAGTGGGTGGCATCAAGACAGACGCTATGCAAATGAATCTCATACAGGTCCAGAACTCTGGCCATTCTTCTACAGCCATCTCTTTGAATGAAAATGATTCTTTTCATGCTGCTTCTTCTGCCCCTTTAGCCTTCCATTCCATGGCTACCACCTGGGAGGAGGGTCAGGCTTGTTGGCTAGGGACAGAACCTTTCCCCCACTGGTTTCCACCAGGACTGATTTGGATACTTTCACCAATACCAAATCTTTATTTTTTGTGGAACACATTGAAGACAAGTTTGGTGAAGTGGACTCTCTGAGCAAGATGTGGTTGGATTATTTTGTTGATCAAAACTGCTTCAGCTGCCCAATCTTCGGCCTTTTGTGCCTGTGGCCATCTGGGAACAATTCATGTATCCATTACCCCCACCAGTCTTTGAATATGGTTCAAGGTGTAATTTTTCACAGGACCTCATCCTTCAAACTGCTGAGAAACTTAGGCGAAGGGCAATCGCATTGATTCTGGTGCCTTTACCTTGGCCTTTGAAGGGGAGACCCTCCTTGAGAAGGTCAGGATTATGGTTTATCGATGTGATGCAAAGCCGTACATCCCACCACCTATGAGATGTTTTAAGTGCTTGCGTTTTGGACAAGTCTTCCCACTGTTCACAGACCCCTCTCTCTGGTGACTGTGGACGTCCACTCCATGAGGGGAGTTCCTGTGCCCCCCCCCCCCCCCCCCCCTGTGTATTAATTATCATGCCAATCATTCTCCATGTTAACTGGATTGCCCGGTTTATAAGAAGGAAAAGAAGATACAGGAGTATAAGTTCCTTGATCGTCTAACCTACACTGAGGCTCGTAAGAAGTATGCACGTCTTCATCCTGTGTCACTGACGTCTAGCTATGCTTTAGTTACATCTTCCCCCTTCCTTATCCCAGCCGCGAACCCCTCTCCTCCACACCTCTACTGTGGGTCCCACACCCTCCCCTCTGGCTGCTCCCCCCCTCCCCAGCTGGAGAAGTGTCCCACTTCTTCAGAGTCTGCAGGTCAAGGGTGCCCCTCCCAGGACATCACTTCCCGGCAACTTCCAGGCCAAAGGTCTGCTGCCACCCGACGACCACAAGAACCAGGGTCTGTGGGCCCCAAGTCGCCCTCTCTCTTTCAGTTCCAGATCTTGCTGCAGCTGGCTCCTCTTTGCAGCACAGCCCTCCTCGATCTCAAACAGAAAAAAAGAACAAATATAAGTCCCAGGAAAAGGAGCCTCTGGTATCGCCAGAGGTCCTGTCCCAACCTTTGCAACCTTACTCAGAGCTGCTGTTTATGGATGTTCTTGTCGGTGAAGGATGGTGACCCTGCGGCATGACTGGCTTTAGTCTGTTCATCCCCCACTTGAATCACCGTTCTGTGGTTATCCAGTGGAATTGAAACGGATTCTACTGTCAGTTTCTGGAAATCCCTTATTTTGCTTTACTCTGCAGCTTGTGTGCTCCTACAGGAATCTCATTTTACTGATGATCATTCACCAACCCTCTGGGGCTTCCATGCTTTCTGTGGCAATATGGTCAGCCCCCTGCGGGCCTCTGGTGGTGTTTGTATGTTGGTCCATATGGATGTTGCTAACATGTTGATTCCTCTTCAAACTACATTGGAAGCAGTTGCTGTTAGGGTCCACCTGGACTCTGGGGCCACAGTTTGTAATCTTTATCTCTCTCCTGACAGGACTTTTACACCTGCTGCCTTAGTTACCTTTCTTCAGTAACTTCCTCCTCCCTCCTTCTTCTTGGGGATTTTAATGCTCGTCATCCCTTGTGGGGCTGTGCATTTCCATCCAGTCAGGGTCTTTTCATAGACCGTTTCTTGCAGACCACGACTTGTGCTTTCTTAATGATGGCTCCCCTATCCATTTCAGTGCTGATCATGGTACCTTTTCTGCCATTGATCTTTCTCTTTCTTCTCCCTCTCTCCTCCCTTCATTACACTGGCGCCGGCCGGAGTGGCTGTGCGGTTCTAGGTGCTACATTCGGGAACCGAGCGACCGCTACAGTCGCAGGTTCGAATCCTGCCTCGGGCATGGATGTGTGTGATGTCCTTAGGTTAGTTAGGTTTAAGTAATTCTAAGTTCTAGGCGACTGATGACCTAAGACGTTAAGTCGCATAGTTCTCAGAGCCATTAGAACCATTTTGAACCATTACACTGGTCACCACATGACGACCTTTGTAATAGTGACCACTTCCCGTTGATTCTCTCCCTCCTTCCCACTCCCCAATGGACAGGTTACCTCGTTGTTCTTTCCAACACGCCGGTTGGCCTCTATATACTGCACAGGTCATTTTTTCTCCCTCTTTGAGTGGTTGTATTGATCTCGTCCTACATGACGTGTCTGATGCGATTGTTCGCGCTGCTAGTCTTGCTATCCAACGCTCATCTGATCTATTTCACCGCTGGCAAGTTCCGTGGTGGAGTACGGCCATTGCCATCCGTGATCCTTGTCGAGCTTTGCAACTCCTTAAGAGGAATTCATCCACTGTCAATCTTATTATCTTTAAACGCCTTCGCGCCAAAGCCCATTACTTAATCAAACGGAGAAAACAGGTGTGTTGGGAATGCTTTGTTTCTTCCCTTATTTCTACTCTCCCTATGTCATGGGAATGGGCTACACTTCGCTCTCTCCAAGGTTGTCATCGGCAGTCTACCCTCCCGGGCCTTGCCCTCCCGGATGGCCTTTGCACAGACCTGTTGATTCTCACGAAACATCTTGTGACCCATTTTGCAACAGCATTAGCATCAACCTCCTATCTGGCTGCTTTCCTTCACCAGATACAGGAGGCCAAAGCTTCCGCCTTATGTTTTACCCCTTGTCAGAATGTTACAATGACCCTTTTACTGAATGGGAACTTCTTTCTCCACTTTCTTCTTCTCATGAGATGGCCCCTGGCCCAGACTCTATTCAAAACCTATAACACCAGTGTCTGTCACTGCTGTACCATAACCTTAAAGCAGGTTGTGAAATAAAACAATCTTATTAAAACAATTATGGTATAACGCAACAGAGCAGTGTTACCCTCTGAGAGGAATTTTGTAGTGTTGACCGTGTTGTACCTACGGAGGTGGCTTATCGGAAGTGAAAGTCAGAATTATGGAAATATTTGAACAGTAACAAACAAAATTTTGCCTATCTGTACTGTTTAACGGGTAAAGAAAACGGTCGCCAGCCTAACTAGGCAAGAGAATGATTAACATTCTCGTTCAAGAAAATAGTTATTAGTAACTTTAATGGATAAACTCAACCTATACTTTGTCACACGTGAGTGTAGTGAACTCTTGACACATACGTATGTTTTAAGATTGAATCTAACAACTGGAGCAGCACAAACTATTTGCAAAATTGTAACAGATACCGGAACACACTATTACTTTCAGGGCTTACACCAACAGAATGGTCTTTATAACGTTATTGTTACTATTCACTGCAGAATCATTAATTGGATATAGGTTAAGTCTCTCTCAGTTAAATACTTTACTATTTAAAATGAAAATTAATTGGAATCCAATAACAGGTTGCTTCTCACTATCATTTCAATAAGGAAATTATGGTTTTCATAATTAATTGTCTTTCCGTTACTTGTTACCAAGCATTAACACAATAGACAAACTGTGTATCCTGGTATACTATTCATATGCATTTCTAATACACAAGAGAGACAAACACTTAGCAAACATGAGTATATAACATTTCATACTGCAGTTTTCCACTCTTACTACATTGAGAGACAAAATTAACATATATGTAAGATACTGACTCACCTTCTGTGATTTACAACAGGCAGTAATGATATCATTTACGAAGCAAAACTTTATAAGCCTCAGTCTTACGAACTCTTAATTTGAAGTTGGCAACAATACATTAATAAGCAGTTTTATTAGGAAAATTACTTTCATTAACTTTCTTTTTTTTTACTATGTTCAAGAGGCATTAATTAGCAAAAACACTGGTCTTTAATGTTCTTTCAGTAGGGACACTCGGAAATCACTTCAGTTCAAACGGAGAGGAACCTGAGAGGTGTTATGATAACGAGAAGAATCAAGGTAGGTACATAAACTCAATTACAAATTACCTTATATTTGAGCACACTAACACATCCATTAAGCTGATCCTTCACTGTACATTGCTATAGTGCTCCATTACAGTGATTGCGCAATGTGGTGGCGATTGCATGTCGGTAGGTGGAATTACAGGTAGGATTGCTGGACTCAGTCATTTCCTTGTGGCGATGATAGATACAAATTCCAGAATAGTTACAGCTATTTATCCATCCATCCGAGGCATTGGAAAGTGGCAGAAAAAAACCTCTCTCGGAACCAGCACAATATGCAACTATTACATGGCAGTGCACAATTTGGTAGCTCGTCCCCGACTCGTAGCGCGTCCCCGACTGACTCTTGTTCCACTTTTTTTACCTATGCCAACCACAATTTGCGCGTGCTACACAGTTCCGTTCCCGAGGGGAACCACTACACCTTTTATATACTAAAGAACTAAGAACCCTAAGTGAGGATCAGCAGTTTACATAACAATAATCAAATACATTAAATAAAACAAAACATTTGCACATATTGACATTTCTACCAAAAATTATTCACACAAAATTACAATCATATACAGTAAGTTTTGTTCCATCCAAAAGAGACAAAGAATTCAAATGACAGATACACTACATTGCATAGAATCAAATCATGACATCAAAGTTTTAAACAAAGAAAAGAGTATACAATTTTGTGACATCTATTCAATCAAAAACATTTACAGAAGCTTAACGATGTAATATTAAATGAAACAAAAACCAAAATCAATAATTTGAGTATTAGAGCTATGGTGTTACAAACCAACTGCTTCAATATCTCAGTGCTCCACAACTACATCTTCTCTGGGTGCTTAACCGTATTAGGCTCCAGGGTCACTTCCCTTCTCAATGGGGGGATAGCTTTGTGGTTCCCATCCTTAAGCCTGGTAATAACCCCCTGTTTGTCAAAAGCTATCGGCCAATTAGTCTGACAAACGTTGTTTGCAAGTTACTTGAATGGATGGTAGCCAGTCAGCTCAATTGTGTCCTTGAATCTTGGGATCTATTGTCCCCTTACTAGTGTGGCTTCCGAGAGGGATGATCTCCGATCGATCATTTACTTCGCTTGGAAACTGCAGCTCGGCCGGCTTTTTCCCAGCGCTGCCATTTGGTTGTAGTATTTTTCGATCTTTGCAAGGCCTATGATACGGCTTGGCGCCATCATATCTTACTTACACTTCATGAGTGGGGTCTTTGGGGCCCACTCCCAATTTTTATTCGCCAGTTCCTACTCCATCGGTCGTTCAGGCTTTGGGTTGGTACTGTTTTTAGTTCTTCACAGACCCAGGAAAATGGCATCCCATAGGGTTCCGTACTGAGTATACTTCTTTTTCTCATTGCTATAGATGGACTTAAGGCCCCCATTGGTCCTTTGGTCACCCCTACCCCGTATGTGGGTGATTTCTGCATTTGAGTTAGTTCCTCTTTGATGGCCTCAGCATGCCTCTTCATGGACTCTCTCACACGGGTTTCAATTCTCTCCTTTAAAATCGCGGGTGGTCCACTTCTGTCGCCTTACTACGGTCCACCCCGATCTGTAGCTCTACCTCGATCTACAACGATTACCTGTGGTCCCACAGTTTCGTTTCCTGGGTCTTCTTTTCGACAACAAACTCACTTGGCTGCCTCATATCATACTTCTGAAGATATGATGTTTCCATAAACTCAATGTCCTTCGCTTCCTTGCCCACATCTCTTGGGATGCGGATTGTTCCACTCTTCTCCGCCTTTATTGGGCTTTAGTGCTGTCTCGTTTGGACTATGGTTGTCAAGTTTATGGTTCAGATGCTCCTTCCACAGTGCACCTCCTGGATATGGTCCACCTTCGTGGCTTCCGTTTGGCCAATGGTGCCTTCCCTGCTAGCCCTGTTGATACTCTCCTGGTTGAAGCTGCGATCCCTCCCTTTCCGTTCGGGGAATCGTCTGCCAATATTAAAGGTAAAGTGTGTGGCAGTCTGTACTTAGTATGCAGAGGCAAAAGAAGGGGGCATTCCATCAAAATATGGGCTACTGACTGGAAGGTTCCACAACCACAGAGAGGGGGTGGCCCATTATGCAAAAGAAAACCATGGGTCAGTCTGGTATGGCCGATGCGGAGACAACACAGGGTGGTCGAGTCCTTTCGGGAGAGGCAGAAGGAAGAACGCCACGGAGCAGGTGTCACCTTAATTGCAAGAAGTTTATTAGGCAGGGAGGTAGCCTCCCAAGAGTTGGCCCATGATTGTGCGAAATGGGATTTTATATGAAGCCGTAAATCTGCTGCAGGAGGGGTTACAGAGAAGGGAGAGTAGGTGACTGCTCCCCCAGCCAAACGATCAGTAAGCTCATTATCTGGGATACCAAAATGGCCAGGGACTCAAGGGAGGCAATAGAACCAGCAGCATGGTGAAGATCAGAGAGACGACGGTGATGGATGGCTGAAACCAAGGGATGGCGGAGAAAACACCGATCAATAGCCTAAAGACCACGCATTGAGTCCATACATAACAAAACGCGGTTGAGTTGGGACTGTTTGCCACGTGGGATTAGCCGAACGGTCTGAGGCGCTGCAGTCATGGACTGAGCAGCTGGACCTAGCGGAGGTTCGAGTCCTCCCTCGGGCATGGGTGTGTGTGTTTGTCCTTAGGATAATTTAGGTTAAGTAGTGTGTAAGCTTAGGGACTGATGACCTTAACAGTTAAGTTCCATAAGATTTCACACACATCTGACCATCTGGGACTGTTTAATAAAGGAAAAGGCTGCGAAATTGCCATTAATTCTGCAGTAAACACCCCACATGCAGTTGGCAGGAGATGATTATAGAAATCAGCCACCACGTAAACAGAGCATTGTACATTGTGTGAAGAGAATGGTTCCTGGAGATTTACTACGACCGCAAATTTGTAATCAGAAAATGTTTAAAGAAAAACAGCACGAAATAAATTAATATTGCATGAACCCTAAGAACCCTTTTACTTCCAGAGACTTCAAAAGCAAGCGTATGAAAGAGAAGTTTTGCAACCCTGTTAAAATTCTGATAATAAAATTCTTTGATAGTGAAAACAGTGAAACACTCTTAAATAAGTCTGATAAATATGGACACAGTATACTGTAATTTTGCTTACCAGTAGCAGTTAAACTCAGATAGCAGTTAAACTCAGATAAATTTGCATCTAAACATGAATGGATGGAAATATGACGGTAAGTGGCATGTAAACAGAGATCGAGTAGTTTCATAGCTGTTAGATTCAAAGTTCCTTGTACTACGGCGAGTAAGCTACTTCTTTGTAATTGGTCAGTGTAAATAACTTTAATGGCAGATGCCTCAAATTACACGTCTTGCCACATTTCAAAATACAACACATAAATTCTTATGCCTAAACTACTATACATACACGTCTAAGCACACTCACCCAAAGACACACACAACGGATTTAACGACTAGTGCAAATACACTGAAAATCAAAAAATAAATGATGGCAATAACTACTGTTAGTGGTGGGGTCAACAATCACTGAAGGTTAACAGTATTTACAATACACAACTATAATTTTACTTAAGGAGAGAAACATTAAGGGACAGTCTATCACAAAGCAAAAAGAAATTAAATTGTTTACAACTGTAAGTTAGACAGTCCATCTACTATTAATATGCACGGTTCAAGATAACACTGTTGTCGCGAAAACAGTCATTTGTCTAGCAACACAGTTCACAGTTTTCACGTAGGCGGTATGTGTTTTAGCATATGTCATATATCATAGTCAAGAAAATGAGTAATATGAAATTCACAGTTAATGTAATGCAGCTCAATTCTAAACGGATGACAATACTGTCTGTTCACGAGTGCATTGTCACTGCCACAAGCAACGTTCTGCAAAAACCAACAGCGTTCGCATAATGCAACGGTCGTTTAGAATGTCCATCATGAATTCGAATTTCAAACCGAATCTAACACACGAAAGTTCGGTATTAATATCGCGTTAAACGCACAGCATTATTACACACAATACTTGTTTTCGTACCGCCACGCTCACACGTCATTCACGGCTGACTCCCACACACTGTTCGACCCGACAGCTATCGATACCTCTTTCGATCCACAGTTCTTACAACACTTCTGCCTACTGCATTCCGTTTCACACAATACATTTAATAAAACTATCTGAAAGATCATCAGAAAAAAAATCCAAGTCTTTACATAAGGAACTCGTACAGAAAACAACAAAGTAAACATAGTCACACGTCATGTTCTACACTATACAGGGTGTTACAAAAAGGTACGGCCAAACTTTCAGGAAACATTCCTCACACACAAAGAAATAAAATATGTTATGTGGACATGTGTCCGGAAACGCTTACTTTCCCTGTTAGAGCTCATTTTGTTACTTCTCTTCAAATCACATTAATCATGGAATGGAAACACGCAGTAACAGAACGTACCAGCGTGACTTCAAACACTTTGTTACAGGAAATGTTCAAAATGTCCTCCGTTACCGAGGATACATGCATCCACCCTCCGTCGCATGGAATCCCTGATGCGCTGATTAAGCCCTGGAGAATGGCGTATTGTACCACAGCCGTCCACAATACGAGCACGAAGAGTCTCTACATTTGGTACCGGGGTTGCGTAGACAAGAGAATTCAAATGCCCCCATAAATGAAAGTCAAGGGAGTTGAGGTCAGGAGAGCGTGGCGGCCGTGGAATTGGTCCGCCTCTACCAATCCATCGGTCACCGAATCTGTTGTTAAGAAGCGTATGAACACTTCGACTGAAATGTGCAGGAGCTCCATCGTGCATGAACCACATGCTGTGTCGTACTTGTAAAGGCACATGTTATAGCAGCACAGGCAGAGTATCCCGTATGAAATAATGATAACGTGCTCCATTGAGCTTAGGTGGAAGAAGCTAAAATGAGCTCTAACATGGAAATTAAGCATTTCCGGACACATGTCCACATAACATCTTTTCTTTATTTGTGTGTGAGGAATGTTTCCTGAAAGTTTGGCCGTACCTTTTTGTAACACCCTGTATAACCAAATGAAAAATATTCTACGTCATCAGAATTATATCTACGAAGTACAAGGTAGTAAAGGAAAGGAGAAAAATATTATCTCTCACTATTAGTCATGGCATCACAATTGGTATCAGCAGTTTAGGGACACAGATGCAACGGTGGAGAGGGCGTGTAACCGTTTGGTACGTAGTCCAAAAACGTCAACGGTGCGCGTAAGCCATGAACTAGGAACACTGCAGCAGACTGTATGGAAGATTTTACGATGGCGGTTACATTTCAAACCGTGCCGCCTGTAACTCCTGCGACAATTAACATCGAAAGATAATGACCAGTGCCTTCAATTTTGCATAACAACGCAGGAAACAGATCAAGATGAACACTTCGACTCCAAGCCAATATCCGGCGACGAAGCCATCTTTCCTTTGTCTGGAAAGCTTAATCGCAACAGCGTGAAAGTGTGGGGGCACTGAAAATCATCATGAGAGTGTGACCCACGAACGAGTTTCGCCGTAGGCAGAGCGGGCTTTTCCACACGAGCGACAAATCATCTGGTCCCCCCCCCCCCCCCCCCCTCTCTCCCACACGCTGTCTCCGATATTAGTCGTATTTCCTTGAATAAAGGTACGTCCAGTGATCGCGGAAAGAGTTTTTCTTTGAGAACATTCATTTGAAACAGAAATGCGTTTCTGGATGTTATTCCACTGCTAAATATTACAAGAAGAAACAGTTCATATGCATTTAAAGTAATTACTGAAATCTTTAAAATCTTTTAATGAAAGCAGACCTTTGTTTTTCTAGATTCAATAAGAATGTGTTATTGAACGAAGTGGAACGAATGAAAACATAACATTTCTGTATCTCTTTTAGTTTAATAGTGTGACTTTTTAGTTCTGTACATTACAAATACAAGGGGCAGACAAATGAAAACTTGACGCAAGGAAAAATCTCTTTTAGTTTAATAGTGTGACTTTTTAGTTCTGTACATTACAAATACAAGGGGTAGACAAATGAAAACTTGACGCAAGGAAAAAAGGAAATAACCTCTTTATTATTTTAAAAGTAATCACCATAACTGTTAATACATTTATCACAACGTTAGACAAGACGATCGATGCCTTTATGGAAAAATATTTGCGATTGCCTGCGGAACTATGATTGAACCAAGGCATACACCTCTTCGTCCGAAACCAATCGACGGCCACGAATGTATTTCTTCAGAACTCCAAAAATATCGAAGTCTCATGGGGACATAACAGGACTGCATGGAGGATGTGCAAGGGCTTTCCAGAGAAAATTCTGTAGCGCACTCCAAACAAACTTGGCAACATGTGGGCCTACTACACTGCAAAAGTGTCGCTGGGAAGTTCTGATACGTCCCCATGTGATTTCCACATATTTGGAGTCCTAAAGAATTTCTGGCCATCGATTTGCTTCAGACGAACAGGTGCACGACTTGGTACAACCATACTCCTGTAAAGTAACCGAAAATATTTTTGTCTATGAAGGCCTCGCCCTTCTTGACTCACACTGGAACAAATGTATTAACAGTTACGGTGCTTACTTTTCAAATAATAAACAGTTTGCTTATTTCTTTTTTATCTGTACCGTTTCCATTTGACTGCCCCTTACAACTTCATTTTCCATCAGAAAAACTGTGACAAAATACACACATCAAAAAAAGTTTTGCGTCACCTCGGCTCCAAGAGTTCCGGCACCTGCACCGAAAATTGGAATAGAGATCACCATAAACATCATTTCCGCTCTATTCATTGCTCATGAAAACCATACATTGCATGTTGTACCACCATACAGCGAGACCTTCAGAGGTGGTGGTCCAGACTGCTGTACACACAGGTACCTCCAATACCCAGTAGCGCGTCCTCTTGCATTAATGCATGCCTATATTTGTCGTGGTATACTGTCCACAAGTCCATCAAGGAACTGTTGGTCCAGATTGTCCTACTCCTCAACGGCGATTCGGCGTAGATCCCTCAGAGTGATTGGTGGGTCACGTCGTCCATAAACAGCCCTTTTCAATCTAGCCCTGGCGTGTTCGATACGGTTCATGTCTGGAAAACATGCTGGCCACTCTAGTCGAGCGATGTCGTTATTCTTAAGAAAGTCATTCACAAGATGTGCACGATGGGGTGCGAACTGTCGTCCATGAAGACGAATGCCTCGCCAATATGCTGCCGATATGGTTGTACTATCGGTCGGAGGATGGCATTCACGTATCGTACAGCCGTTGCGGCACCTTCCATGACCACCAGCGGCGTACGTCGGCCCCACATAATGCCACCCCAAAACAGCAGGGAACCTCCACCTTGCTGCACTCGCTGGTCAGTGTGTCTAAGGCGTTCGCCTGTCCGGGTTGCCCCCAAACACGTTGCCGACGATTGTCTGGTTGGAGGCATATGCGACACTCATCTGTGAAGAGAACGTGATGCCAATCCTGAGCGGTCCATTTGGCATCTTGTTGGGCCCATCTATACCGTGCTGCATGGTGTCGTGGTTGCAAAGATGGACTTCGCCATCGACGTCGGGAGTGAAGTTGCGCACAGATTGAGTTGTAACACGACGTCCTGTGGCTACACGGGAAGCATTATTGAACATGATGGCGTTGCTGTCAGGGTTCCTCCGAGCCATAATCTGTAGGTAGCGGTCATCGACTGCACTAGTAGCCCTTCGGTGGCCTGAGCGACGCATGTCATCGGCAATTCTTGTCTCTCTGTATCTCCTCCATGTCCGAATAACATCGCTTTGGTTCACTCCGAGACCCCTGGACACTTCCCCAGTTGTGAGCCCTTCCTGGCACAAAGTAAAAATGCGGATGCGATCGAACCGCGGTATTGACCGTCTAGACATGGTTGAACTACAGACAACACGAGCCGTGTACCTCCTTCCTGGTGGAATGACTGGAACTGATCGGCTGCCGGACCCCCTCCGTCTAATAGACGCTGCTCATGCATGGTTCTTTGTATCTTTGTGCGGGTTTAATGACATCTCTAAACATACAGTATCTACAGTCAACGTCTATCTTCAGGAGTTCTGTGAACTGGGGTGACGCCATTTTTTTTTTTTGTGTAGCTGCGTAAATTGTATGTTACATGCGAAACAGCCTCATCAGTAAGTGAGCCCTTTTTAGAAAATTTTGTCATGAAAGTAGTTGTAAATTAATACACCCGGTCATAATTTTTGTGTATGTCACTGGAAGAAGAAACAACATACTTGTATGAGTTGTGAAAATTAAATTAAGCGGCGATCCTTGGTTCGACTGCTGATTACATCACCAGTTTAACTAACACGCACGTCAGTGAAATGCTGCCAGATGAAAATACTTGTTTCAACCGAAGAACCGCTCGAGATTTTGTATTTATTTATCTGTAAACATCGTAATATTTTTTGTTCTGGGATGGATCACAATAAACAGAGAAAAGAGACACGTACGAAAATATATGATAACAGAACCATAAATTACGCCATAATTGGTTGATGCCATTCATTACTCAGTGAACATTTCCTAGAGCTAAGAACATTTGTACATAGTTATATTGACCTATGTCTCTTAGAGGCGACATACAGATTAATACAAGGATTTTCATCCCTGACATTTATTGAAGACAAAACAAAGACATGAACAAAAGCATCAAACTATGGTATGTATTGTCGCAGACGTTGGAAAAAAAACATGGGTACAGAGAAGGTAACTGCGAAGAAACCATGGGTAACAGAAGAAATACTTCAGTTGATCGATGAAAGGACGAAGTATAAAAATGCTTGGGGTAACTCAGGAATACAGAAATACAAGTCGCTGAGGAATGAAATAAATAGGAAGTGCAAGAAAGCTAAGACGTAATGGCTGCATGGGAAATGTGAAGAAATCGAAAAAGAAATGATTGTCGGAAGGACTGACTCAGCATACAGCAAATTCATAACCACCTTAGGTGACATTAAAAGCAAGGATGGTAACATTAAGAGTAAAACGGGAATTCCACTGTTAAATACAAAGGAGAAAGAGAATAGGTGGGAAAGAATACACTGAAAGCCTTCTATGACGGGGAAGATTTGTTTGACTTGATAGAAGAAGAAACTGGAGTCGATTTAGGAGAGATAGAGGATCCAGTATTAGAGTCAGAGTTTATCAGAGCTTTTGAGGACTTAAGATCAAATAAGGCAGACGGGATAGATAACATTCCATCAGAATTTCTAAAATAATGGGGGGAAGTGGTAACAAAACAGTCAAGTTGGTGTGTAGAATATATGAGTCTCGCGACATACCATCTGTCTTTCAGAACAATATCATCCACACAATTCCGAAGCCTGCAAGAGCTGCCAAGTCCGAGAATTATCGCACAATCAGCTTAACAGCTTATGCATCCAAGTTGCTGGCAAAAATAATACACAGAAGCACGGAAAAGAAAATTGAGGATGTGCTAGATGACAGATGAGGATCAGTCTGGCTTTAGAAAAGGTTACGGCACCAGAGAGGCAATTCTGACGTTGCGGTTGATAATGGAAGCAATAGTAGTTAGTGTTTAACGGATAATGGAACCAAGACTAAAGAAGAATGAAGCCACGTTCATAGGATTTGTCGACCTGGAAAAAGCGTTCGACAATGTAAAATGGTGCAAGATGTTCGACATTCTGAGAAAAATAGGGGTAAGCTATCGAGAGAGACGGGTAGTATACAATATATAGAAGAACCAAAGGGAGTAATAGGAGTGGACGACCAAGAACGTAGTGCTATGATTAAAAAGGGCGTAAGGCGGGGATGTAGTCTTTCACCCCCACTGTTCAGTCTGTACATCGCAGAAGCAATGATGGAAATAAAAGAAAAGTTCAGGAGTGGAATTAAAATTCAAGGTGAAAGGATATCAGTGATAAGATTCGCTGATGACATTGCTATCGTGAGTGAAAGTGAAGAAGAATTACATGATCTGCTGAATGGAAGGAACAATCTAATGAGTACAGAATATGTATCGAGAGTAAATCGAAGAAAGACGAAAGTAATGAGATGTATCAGAAATGAGAACAGCGAGAAGCTTAACATCAGGACTGATGGTCACGAAGTAGATGAAGTTGAGGAGTTCTGATACCTAGGCAGTAAGAAAACCAATGGCGGGCGGAGCAAGGAGGACATCAAATGCTGAGTAGGGCTGGCCAAAAGGGCATTCCTGGCCAATAGATGTCTACTAGTATCAAACATAGGCCTTAATTTGAGGAAGAAATTTCTGAGAAAGTATGTCTGGAGTACAGCATTGTATGGTAGTGAAACATGGACTGTGGGAAAGCCGGAACATAAGAGAATCGAAGTATTTGAGATGTGGTGCTACAGACGAATGTTGAAAATTAGGTGGGCTGATAAGATAGGGAATGAGGAGGTTATGCGCAGAATTGGAGAGGAAAGGAATATGTGGCAAGAAGAAGGGACGGGAGGATAGGATGTTTGTCAAGGCATTAGGGAATGACTTCCATGGTACTAGAGGCAGCTGTACAGGACAAAAACTGTAGAGGAAGAGAGAGACTGGAATACATCCAGCAAATAGTTGAGGACCTAGGTTGCAAGTGCTACTCTGAGATGAAGAGGTTGGCACAGGAGAGGAAGTCGTGGCGGGACGCATCAAACCAATCAGAATACTGATGACCAAAAAAGTTACTGGCCTGTGACATATTTTTAATACACTAATTAAATCATTTAAAATGTTAATTAAGTCTACAAACAACCTTTATTTTAGGCTGTTAACGTCGGCGGGGACTCCTGGTAAGCAAAGGCAACAGATAACACCAAGCTCTCTCTCTCTCTCTCTCTCTCTCTCTCTCTCCCTTTTTCACTCACTCGCACTCTCCGTATCCACAAATCTGGCCCAGAGCTGTCTTCACCAAACAACTCTCTCCGGCAGCCGTAGCGGGACCCACGACAGCACTCATTATGTCATCGGAGAGATGAGTTCCGAATGCTGATGGCTGGTGACTCAATAAGCGTGTGTCTTTTGAGCTGACATAAATTAACAGATTTAATTGCGTGAGTCAGCTGTTCTTCTACCTCCTCTAAGTGAACGAGATCCTATCCCTACACCTTATTTCCAACCCTGACAATGAAATTATGAATTGTACGACGCATCTGAGATCTCTGTGGGGAAAAAAACATCGCGAATCTTGCTAAATGTTCGCAAATCGCTGTATGTATCGAACACCGACGTAACAGGATTTCTTGAAAGGACATTATAGGGACAGTTATCTTCAAATCTGGTACTTAACTGTATCAAATATATCATATTAAATTAAAGTTGTTGTACTGCAACGTAATAAATGACGAACAAATGGCAACTAATGTAGGATTGCTAGGCTTGGCAACAGTCAGATACATAGTGACAATCGACACGATGTGTGCCGACCTGCACCTACAAGCACCGATTGCAACTAGACCACCGAGGATGAGCTGCGAACGAAAAGGTTAGTGAAGAGGGTCCCACTGCAGTTCTAAACGATTACCTTCACAAGTAATTACATTGGGCTTTTTGACAAAACTCTGGGGTGTTATCCAGAACTGTGAGTGTAACTGTCATCAGAACTCTAGTGCGATTTCGTATGTTTTCTGTAGTGCAAATTATCTCGTAACGTATTACCTGCATAAGAAAAATGTCATTTAGTTTTTCTGTAGAACCCTTGGGGAGTTATTCAGAATTGTGATCAGAAGTTTATTTTCGCAAAATGGCAAATGATTTTTTAGAGCATTAAAATTATGACGATTACTCGTGTTTTCTTCGTGAAATTCTACAGAACTATGTAGCGTATCGGGCCCAACTTCACTCCCATTCAGCTCTTCAGAAATCTGATCATAATTTTTTTCGCGAAATTCTACAGAAATATTCAAAATTTGTGCACAGAATCCTAGAACTGCAGCACATCTTAAAGAACACTGAAAAATTTATATTTCTCGAAAACCAATTGCCAGCTTCACAGCTATTCAGAAGTTCGGGATTGTGAATATATTTTTTTTCGCAAAAAATTCTACATAACTATTAAACATTTTTACAGAGATCTCTAGACCTACCAAGAATTCTGAAAAAAAGAATATTTCTCGAAAGTCGTGTACTAACTTCACATGACTGTGGAAATGGGTCCCTAATTATCGCAGTTATCTCATAAACTCATACAGTAAAGCTACATGTCCTCGGGAAAAATTACGGCTGTAGTTTCCCCTTGCTTTCAGCCGTTCGCAGTACCAGCACAGCAAGGCCGTTTTGGTTAATGTTGCAAGGCCAGATCAGTCAATCATCCAGACTGTTGCCCCTGCAACTACTGAAAAGGCTGCTGCCCCTCTTCAGGAACCACACGTTTGTCTGGCCTCTCAACAGATACCCCTCCGTTGTGGTTGCACCTACGGTACGGCCATCTGTATCGCTGAGGCACGCAAGCCTCCCCACCAACGGCAAGGTCCATGGTTCATGGGGGGGAGGTATTGAATAGGTATTGAATAGGTATTGAATAGGATTGGGGAGAAGAGAAGTTTGTGGCACAACTTGACTAGAAGAAGGGATCGGTTGGTAGGACATGTTTTGAGGCATCAAGGGATCACAAATTTAGCTTTGGAGGGCAGCGTGGAGGGTAAAAATCGTAGAGGGAGACCGAGAGATGAGTACACTAAGCAGATTCAGAAGGATGTAGGTTGCAGTAGGTACTGGGAGATGAAGCAGCTTGCACAGGATAGAGTAGCATGGAGAGCTGCATCAAACCAGTCTTAGGACTGAAGACAACAACAACAACATCTCATAAACTATTATCTGCTCAAAAAAGTGATTAGGGTTTTTTGTAGAACTCGTGGGGAGCTATTCAGAACTGTGATTATTATTTTTTCGCAAATTTGGCAATCAACTTTCATTCAAGATTAAAATATACCCAAGTATTATTGTTTTCGTCACGAAATATTAAACATCTATTTAAATTTTGTACATTTAATTCAAGAACTAAACTCTAGAACTATGGTATACCTATGAAGAACTCTAAAAGAAAATGTATATTTCTCGAAAGTCGAGTGCCAACTTCACATGAATCCGACAGAGAGCATTTGCTAACAGCACAACATCGCCTGCAGCGCTTCTCCTGGGTTCGTGACCATACTGGTTGGACCATAGACTACTGGAAAACCGTGTCCTGGTCAGATGAGTCTCGATTTCAGTTGGTAAGAGCTGATGGTAGGGTTAGAGTGTGGCGCAGACCCCACGAAGGCGTGGATCCAAGTTGTCAACAAGGTACTGTGCAAGCCCGTGGTGGCTCCATAATAGTGTAGGCTGTGTTTACATGAAATGGACTGGGTCCTCTGGTCAAACTGAACGCATCAGTAACAGGAAAGCTACTTGGAGACGATTTGCAGTCATTCATGGACCCCATTTTCCCAAACAGCGACGGAATTTTTGTGTATGACAACTCGCCATGTCACAGGGTCAGAAATGTTCGCGATTGCTTTGAAGAGTATTCTGGAGAGTTCGAGCGAATGATTTGACCACACAGATCGCGCAACATGAATGCCATCGAAAATTTACGGGACATAATTTTGAGGTCAATCCGCGCACAAACGCATCCATCGGCATCACTTCCGGTATTGCGGACGGCTATAGAGGCAGCAAGGCTCGATATTTCTACAGGGGACTTCCAGCGACTTGCTGAGTCCATGCCATGGCGAGTTGCTGCTCTAGGCCGGGCATAAGGCAGTCTGAAACGACATTAGAACGTGAGCCGTGACTTTCTACATCCACATCTACATTTATACTCCGCAAGCCACCCAACGGTGTGTGGCGCAGGGCACCTTACGCGCCACTGTCATTACCTCCCTTTCCTGTTCCACTCGCGTATGGTTCGCGGGAAGAACGACTGCCTAAAAGCCTCCGTGCGCGCTCGAATCTCTCTAATTTTACATTCGTGATCTCCTCGGGAGGTATAAGTAGGAGGAAGCACTATATTCGATATCTCATCCACAAAGGCACCCTCTCGAAAACTGGACAGCTAGCTACACCGCGATGCAGAGCGCCTCTCTTGCAGAGTCTGCCTTACCAACAATTAATTTTGCATTATCATTCCACTTCAAATCGTTCCGTACGAATACTCCCAGATATTTTACAGAAGTAACTGCTACCAGTGTTTGTTCCTCTATCATATAATCATACAACAAAGGATCCTTCTTTCTATATATTCGCAATACATTACATTTGTCTATGTTAAGGATCAGTTGCCACTCCCTGCACCAAGTGCCTATCCGCTGCAAATCTTCCTGCATTTCGCTGCAATATTCTAATGCTGTAACTTCTCTATATACTACAGCCTCATCCACGAAAAGCCGAATGGAACTTCCGACACTACCTACTAGGTCATTTATATATATATTGTGAAAAGCAATGGTCCCATAACACTCCCCTATGCCACGCCAGAGGTTACTTTAACGTTTGTAGACGGAGCGGTCTAAGGCGCTGCATACATGGACTGTGCGGTTGGTCCCGGCGGAGGTTCGAGTCCTCCCTCGGGCAGGGGTGTGTGTGTGTTTGTCCTTAGGATAATTTAGTTTAAGTAGAGTGTAAGCTTAGGGACTGATGACCTTAGCAGTTAAGTCTCATAAGATTTCACACACATTTGATTTTTTTTCTTTTGGACGTCTGTAGACGTCTCTCCATTGAGAACAACATGCTGTGTTCTGTTTGCTAAAAACTCTTCAATTCAGCCACACAGCTGGTCTGATATTCCGTAGGCTCTTACTTTATTTATCAGGTGACAGTGCGGAACTGTACCGAACGCCTTCCGGAAGTCAAGGAAAATGACATCTACCTGGGAGCCTACCTTAGTGTATAATCCTAAACGATTCTGCTCTGTCAGAGTCCGTAGAAAACATGGCATCTTTGTACAGCGTAGAAGTTGATAAGCATGATTTGAGACAAGAAATTTTGCACTTAAAAAGATCCATGCAGCTAAATTTGGGTCTGAGCCACTTTCCACTATGCACCTTCTGAATGCTATTCGTTGGTGCACTTTTAATAACGTAGGGTGCTTTCAAATATAATGGTAGCCTTACGGATTTTATGAATTTTGATTGTTACTGTTGGCCAAGCAGTGCTGCCATTCAGCTTTCTTGCAAGAGTTAAGAGCAAACTGTTTGAGAACTACAACGAGGCAACGGCAGCTTGTTGGATTAGCTCTGGTCACAACTGAGTCAGAGATAGCTCAGTCATTACATCATACCGGTATTATAAGGAGAGTTCAGATTTACAAAAAGCTAGATAGAAAATAAAATTTGGTAAGTATCGAATTTATGTAAACTGCGAGCAACAAAAAAGTTTCTTAAAAATTCGTTGTCTGACTTTTTTTACATTAAAATTTTCCTGACTTGATCCAGGAAACCGAAGTTTAATGTATAATTTGGGGGAGGAGCCTAAGAAAGTTTCCCCGGTGCCAGAAAATCGTGGAGCCAGCGCTGGACGTAGTATAGTCAATCAGGTAATGATGGGAAGTGCAGCAGGTAAAAATTGTAGCGAGAGAAAAAGCAGAATCAAATGGACGTATTACTTGAGTTATGCGGAGAAATGAAGACACTTGCAAAGGATAGACTGGCGTATGGAACTGCAGCAAATCCAGTCCTCCGACTGAAGACAGCGGCAACAACAACAAAAACAACAACTCGTTGTTGCTGTTGCGGTCTTCAGTCCGAAGACTCGTTTGATGCTACTCTATCTTGTGCAAGCCTGTTCATCTTTGAGAAACTACTGCAAACTACATACGTCTGAATCTGCTTGCTGCATTCATCTCTCGGTCTCCCTCTACGATTTAACTCCTCCCTCTACTTGCCTCCATAGTACTCCAGTACATCCCTTGATGTCTCAGAATATGACCTACCAACCGGTCCCTTCTTTTAGTCAGATAGTGCCATAACTTTTTTTTCTCATTAATTCTGTTCAGTACATTATCATTAGTTAAGTGATCTACCGATTTGTCAGCATTTTTCTGTAGCGCCACATTTCTAAAGCTTCTATTCTTGTCTTGTCTAAACCGTTTATCGTCTATTTTTCACTTCCACTTACGCTGGATACAAATAGTTTCAGAAAAAGATATCCTGACACTTAAATCTATGCTTGATGGAAACAAATTTCTCTTCTTCAGAAGCTCTTTTCTTGCCCTTGTTACTCTACTTCGGCCATCATCAGCTATTTTGTTGCCCGAATAGCAAACCTCATTTACTCCTTTAAGTCTCTCGTTTCTCTTACCATCACCTCATTTAGTTCGACTACATTCCATTACTCTTGCCTTACTTTTGCTGATGTTCATCTTATATCCTCCTTTCAACATCATGTCCATTTTGTTCAACTGCTCTTCCCTGTCCTTTGCTGTCTCTGACAGAATTACAATGTCATCGGCAAACCTCAAAGTTTTCATTTCTTCTCCATGAATTTTAATTCCTACTCCTTATTCTTCTTTTGTTTCCTTTACTGCTTGGTCAGTATACAGATTTAATAGAATCAGGGAGAGGCTACAACCCTGTCTCACCCCCTACCCAACCACTGCTTCCCTTTCATGCCCCTCGACTCTGGTAACTGCCGTCTGGTTTCTGTACATGTTGTAAATAGCCTTCACCTCCCTGTATTTCACACCTGCTACCCTCAGAATTTCAAACAGTGTGTTCTAGTCGACATTGCCAAAAACTTCGTCTAAGTTTACAAATGCTATAAAAGTAGTTTTTCCTTTCCTTAACCTACAGGGTGACAATTATTGAACTACGTGGAAAAAAAACCTAAAGTAGTTACAAACTGCAGCTTGCGAAATCTTTATTCAACATGTGAACTTCACTACAGATACTCGGATTCAGGTTATGACATGTTCGATATGCCTGCCATCATTGGCGATGATGTGGCGGAGACGAATAGCGAAATTCTGCATCACCCGCTGAAGTGTCGGAATACCGATGCTGCCGATGACGTCCTGAGTGGCTGTTTTCAGCTCAGCAGTGGTTTGGGGTGCTATTGCTGTACACCTTGTCTGTAATACAATCTCACAAAAAGGAGTCGCATATATACAGATCCGGAGAATATGGCGGCCAACCGAGACCCGTGCCAGTGGCTTCTGGGTATTCCGGAGCCAGAATGCGGTCCCCAAAGTGATCCTCCAGGACATCACTCTCCTGCTTCGATGGGGTCGAGCTCCGTCTTGCGTGAACCACATCTTGTCGAAATCAGGGTCACTTTGGTTAACGGAGATGAAATCGTCCTCCCAAACCTTCTTGTACCATTCGGTAGTCACCGTGTCATCAAGTAATATCGCACCGATTATTCCGTGAATGGACACCACACAGTCACCCATTGAGGGTGAAGAGAACTTTCTATACAAAATTGGCCACTTATCGATAAACTGCCTATTGCCTACTGCGGGCTCAAAAAAATGGTTCAAATGGCTCTGAGCACTATGGGACTTAACATCTGTGGTCATTTGTCCCCTAGAACTTAGAACTACTTAAACCTAACTAACCTAAGGACATCACACAACACCCAGTCATCACGAGGCAGACAATATCCCTGACCCCGCCGGGAATCGAACCCGAGAACCCGGGCGTGGGAAGCGAGAACGCTACCGCGCGACCACGAGATGCGGACATTGCGGGTTCTTCGGCCGACCTTCGTCTGATGATTTTCCTGAGGTTTCACCAGCACGAATGGCTGGCACTGGCAAGCTGCTGCTTCGCACATGAAATTCCTCTTCTTGAGGATGTAAAGGAGGAGTTTGTTGTCGTTAGACATTTACTCCACTTAGATGGGATGAGGTTTGCTGGGACGTTTGGGGATAACTGGGATGGTTGTGCGTAATGGATACGTATGATTGCCGGTCGGAGACAGGCGATAGGTCACGTGAATTGACAGGTATGCGTCGGTTAGGGGCCTTTACTTGACTGGCCCTGTCGACGCCTGGGGCTGTCAGTCAGCGACTGACAGAGCGGATATTTGATGGTGATGATGATGGTGATGGGTGTCAGGCGCGGTGAGGAGGGTCTTCTAAGTCCTCCTGCCGTCAGGGTGCCTCTTCTTGTTGTCCTTCTTCTTCTTCTTGTGGAATGTGTCTGCTTGTGACACTTTCGGATGTGTCACATCCTCCCAGTTGGCGTCTTCGGCGGTCCTCGCCCCTTGTTCTTGACTTGCGTTCTCTTCTTCTTGTTCCTGTTGTTCTATTGAGACGAAGAGAGCTTCCCACTGGACAGGAGTGAGAGGAGGGCGGGCGTTGTAGGACCTGAGAGTATCCAAGTGAATGGACACTACCTTCTGCAGCTGCGTCTTGGAGAGGGGGCAAGGGGCCTCCTCCATAATGACGATTCTCTGAGCGGCTGCGTCTTGTGTTTCCACCCTCGTGGCTTCCTGTATTGCTACGGGTTCCACGGGGGCGGCAGTCTGCGTGTTAGCATCCTTCTTCTGTGCTGGGTGGGGCTGGCTGGCCAATGCATCACGGAGACTGTGCACCAGCAGCCGAGCCTCGGCTAGCTCAGCTTGTAGTGTTGCCCTCTCTTCCGCCATTGCGGCTTTGAGGGCAGCAATTTCTTCATCGGCGGCGGCGCGGACCCTGGCGCACGCCTCGTTGACTGCGTCAGGTGGTACAGCCACGTCATCGGCCACCAAGGATCCGCCAAAGGCTGGGGGTGGCGACGACGCAACGACCTCGGCTGTCTCCGCCTTCTTGGTGGTCTTCTGTCTCTGTCTAGCCTTGTCGCAGCGGCTCCAGTTCTTGATGTAGCTGCAGCCGCGAGAGTTCGCGGCATGAGGGCCGCCACAATTGGCGCAGCAGCGTGTGGCGTCTTTCTTGGGGCAGTGGCGCGAATCGTGTGCTTGCGCACAACGAAGGCATGCCACTGCATTACGGCAGTACTTGGCGACATGGCCAAGTTTTTGGCAGCGATAACACTGCTCCTTCCGCTCTGCCGTCTTCTTGTGTTCCCCGCGTTCTGATGCGCCGAGCACGAGGCCCAGCAATTGCAGCAGGGCAGCAGCTTTGCCTCCAGTTCCGCGTCGTCCGTACATGCTGGGGAGCTAGCGCTAACATGCAGCGATCAGCTCACCTCCGCAGCCTGAGCGGGAATCTGGCACTGGCAAAGCTTCACCCTCCATTGCCGGTGGTGAACTGGAGCCGCGCTCGCGGCCGCAGACTATATGTACCTGGCGCGCCAACGTCCGAGGACTTTCCCAAAGGTCATTTTCGTTGCGGTTCTCCTCTTGCTAGCTGCGACAGTCGTTCGCTGCAGTACGGGAAGCCAGGATCCGTTTACCTTGTGGATTTCTTCTTTCTTGTTGAAGCTATTCTCGTGTTTGCGTTTTTTCTATAGCTTCTCTGAACAAGCGGGTGCGATACTTCTACTCTACAGAAAGAACTTCCGTGTCGGAGAATTTTACTACGTGGTCGGTCTCCCACAGTGCGTGCTCTGGCACGGCCGATTACGCAAACACGGCGTAAAGATGATTTTAAAAACCGACTGAGAAGATCAAAGAGTGTCTTAGATCGGCAAAGGAGAAAAGGGACGCACTTGCAATATCGGAAATATACCGCATACCATGCACGTGCGGAAAAGTTTATGTCGGAATGACTGGACGATCGATCAACATCAGGGTCACAGAAGCGACAATGCAGTTTGGGGTTGTTCAGCCAAGGTATAGAAGTACACAAGCACTGGAACAGCTTCAACAAGAAAGAGGAAAGCCTTAAGGTAAACGGATCCTGGCTTCTCGTACTGCAACGAACGACCGTCGCAGATAGCAAGAGGAGAACAGTACCGAAAATGGCCGTGGAGAAGCCCTTTCGATGTTGGCGCGCCAGATACATAAAATATCCTGCGGCCGCGACCTCTGTTCCAGTTCAGCACCAGCAATGAAGGGTGGAGCTTTGACAATGCCAGCCACTCGTGCTGGCGAAACGTTAGAAAAACCATCAGATGAATGTCGGCCGAAGAAACCGAGACAGAAGCCAATAGGCAGTTTGTCAGACTTCTCTATCGCGAAATGCGGATCCTCAGTCCCCCAAATGCTCCAGTTTTGCTTATCGATCAGCAATCCAAATGAAAGTCGGCTTCGTTGCTATATCAAACCATATACTACATACTAATTCCAATCATGCCCCACGTCTAGTCGTGCAGCCGAACGTCCTAACGCAAGCCGTTCTGAAGTTTTCATGATTTTATTTCATATAGTTCATTAATGGTCACCCTATTTCTTCTATAAAGAGTCGTGGTGTCAGTATTGCCTCGTGTGTTCCCACATTTCTCCGGAATCCAAACTAATCTTCCCCGAGGTCGTTTTCTACCAGCTTTTTCCATTCTTCTGTGTCGTTGTGGTCTTCAGTCTACAGACTGCTTTGATGCAGCTCTCCATGCTACTCTATCATGTGTAAGCCTCATCATTTCCGAATGACTACTGCAACTTACATCCTTCTGAATCTGCTTAGTGTATTCACCTCTTGGTCACCCCCTACGATTTTTACTCTCCACACTTCTTCCCTCCAGTACTAAGTTGGTGATGATCCCTTGATGCCTTAGAAAGTGTCCTACCAACCGATCCCTTCTTCTTGTCAAGCTGTGCCACAAATTCCTCTTCTCCCCAGTTCTATTCCGTACCTGCTCATAATTTACGTGATCTACACATCTAATCTTCAACATTCTTCTGTAGCAGCACAGTTTGAAAGCTTCTCTTCTCTTCTTGTCTAAACTGTTCATAGTCCGATGTTTCACTTCCTTACATTGCTAAACCCCATACAAATACTTTCAGAAAAGACTTATTGGCACTTACATCTATATTCGATGTTAAAAAATTTCTCTTCTTCAGAAAAGCTTTGCTTGCCGTAGGCAATCTACATTAAATATCATCTCTACTTCGACCATCCTCAGTTATTTTGTTCCCCAAATAACAAAACTCGTTTACTCCTTTAAGTGTGTCATTTCCTAATCTAATTCCCTCAGCATCACCTGATTTAATTCGAATACATTCCATTATCCTCGTTTTGCTTTTGTTGATGTTCATCTTATATCCTCCTTTCAAGACACTGTCCATTCTGTTGAGTTGGTGTTTCAGGCCCTTTGCTGTCTCTGGCAGAATTAAAATGTCATCGACAAACCTCAAAGTTTTTATTTCTTGCCCTTGGACTTTAGTTCGCACTCCAAGTTTTTTTTCTTTTGTGTCCTTTACTGCTTGCTCAATATTCAGATTGAATAACATCATGGACACCCTACAACCCTGTCTCTCCTTTCTGTACTACTGCTTCCCTTTCGTGCCCCTCAACTCTTATAACTGCCATCTGGTTTCTGTACAAACTGTAAATAGCTTTTCCCTCCCTGTGTTTCACTCCTGCCACCTTCAGAATTTGAAAGAGAGTATTCCAGTCAATGTTGCCAACCGCTTTCTCTAAGTCTACGAAAGCTATAAACGTACGTTTGACTTTTCTTAACCTATCATCTATGAGAAGTCGTAGAGTCAGTATTGCCCCGTGTGTTCCCACATTTCTCCGGAATCCAAACTGTTCTTCCCCGAGGTCGGCTTCTACCAGTTTTTCCATTCGTTTGTAAAGAATTCATGTTTTTTTGCAACCAATATTTATTGAAATGATACTTCGGTAATTTTCACACTTGTCAACGCCTGCTTTTTTTGGGATTTGAATTATTATATTCTTGTGGAAGTCTGAAGGTATTTCGCTTGTCTTATACATCTTGCCCCCTCCCCCCATGAACCATGGACCTTGCCGTCAGTGGGGATGCTTGCATGCCTCAGCGATACAGATAGCCGTACGGTAGGTGCAACCACAACGGAGGGGTATCTGTTGATAGGCCAGACAAACGTGTGGTTCCTGAAGAGGGGCAGCAGCCTTTTCAGTGGTTGCAGCGGCAACAGTCTGGGGATGATTGACTGATCTGACCTTGTAACACTTACCAAAACGGCCTTACTGTACTGGTACTGCGAACGGCTGCAAGCAAGGGGAAACTACATCCGTAATTTTTCCCCGAGGGCATGCAGCTTTACTGTATACATGGAGAGCTCATAATGGTCGCCTGGTCGTAGGTATTGCTATAATCGTACTATTTCACTCCCATTTAGGGAGCTTGTTAGCACCTGAAGTTAGGTTGGCGCCATTAAAATGCATTGTGGTAATCGCTGCTGCTTGCTGGATAGCTACTGTGTCCCAATGCTGGCTCTAAATCTGGTTGTCTAGGGGTAAAAAGATGAGGTCCCGTGTTTTTTATGTGCTTTTGATGATAAATAATAAGCGAAACCAACAAATATTTAAACTTCAAATATTTATTACTCTGGTGGCCATCTTAATTACACTGTCCACCAAAGACAATGACACCACACAAAGTAGCATTTCTTTTACATGTTCTTTGCAATGTTTATGCACCTTGAACAATAACACACATACACTTTACCAAAGTGACATTCAGACTCCGCTCCCGACCCTTCTTGCTGCTTGTATTTATAACCTTGTCAAAGAACTACTAAGAAGAGATATAGTTTATAAGTCACATGTACATCTGTTACCGTAATTTGTGCAGAAAAGTTATTAATTTATATCGAGTGACATAATTTAACAGGTTATTAAAATGACAGACAGATTTGTTGACTCGACAAAATAATTCATTGTTACAAAAAGGCCGTTTTTTAGAAGTTTGTCAATTGATTTCTCTCATTTGCATAAATAAGTAAATAACATGAATTATTCAGAATTACATTGGTTTTCGTCTAATATAGGAGTGTTTACGTGAATATCGAGTGAAAAAAGTCTAGTGAACAAATAGGTTTCACTGGATGATTTTTATTTAAGGAGATCCAAAATACCTAAGTTGGCCACTATTTTTCGTACTTCATATTAATTACTTAAGATGAACTTAGTGATTTTACATGATGACATTTGCTGTGTCAGTGGTCAAGTGATACCAACTTTTGTGTGGGTCAGTTATTCAGTATAATTTAATGGGTTGACTGTTTATGGAGGCATGATATGCAATCATTGTTAACATACACAATAACTATTCTCTAATCATAAATAGTTGTTAAACTGGTTGAATTTGGAGGGTATCGCATACTTCGGTAAAGTAAAGCCTTTAATAGACTCCGTCCGGAGTAGGTATTAAAATCCATGGAGAAGAAATAAAAACTTGGGGTTCGCCGATGACATTGTAATTCTGTCAGAGACAGCAATGGACTTGGAAGAACAGTTGAACGGAATGGACATTGTCTTGAAAGGAGGATATAAGATGAACATCAACAAAAGCAAAACGAGAGTAATGGAATGTAGTCAAATTAAGTCACGTGATACTAAGAGATTAGATTAGGAAATGAGACACTTAAACCAGTAATGGAATTTTGCAATTCGGGGATCAAAATAACTGATGATGGTCGAAGTAGAGAGGATAGAAAATGTAGACTGGCAATGGCACAGAAAGCGTTTTTGAGGAAGAGAAATTTGTTAACATCGAGTATAGATTTAAGTGTCAGGAAGTCGTTTCTGAAAGTATATTTATGGAGTGTAGCCATGTGTGGAAGTGAAACATGGACGATAAATAGTTTGGGCAAGAAGAGAATAGAAGCTTTCGAAATGTGCTGCTACAGAAGAATCCTGAAGATTAGGTGGGTAGATCACATAACGAATGAGAAGGTACTGAATAGGATTGGGGAGAAGAGGAGTTTGTGGCACAACTTGGCTAGAAGAAGGGACCGGTTGGTAGGACATGTTCTGAGGCATCAAGGGATCACAAATTTAGTATTGGAGGGCAGCGTGGAGGGTAAAAATCGTAGAGGGAGACCAAGAGATGAATACACTAAGCAGATTCAGAAGGATGTAGGTTGTGGTAGGTACTGGGAGATGAAGAAGCTTGCACAGGATAGAGTAGCGTGGAGAGCTGCATCAAACCAGTCTTAGGACTGAAGACCACAACAACAACAGGTTCCGTTACAAGCTGCATCAAACCAGTCTCAGGACTGAATACCACAACAACAACAATACACATCTTGCTCACAGAATGGAAGAGTTTTGTCACGGCTGGCTAAATGTAAATAGTAACGATCTTTCAGCAGATCCTTGGGTTACTGCCCAGATTGCTTTTACGTCTGTCAGATTCGCCCCGCGATTAGGGAATCGCAGCGGCCACGACAGGTACTGCCGGCGAGTGCCGCCGGAGAGCGACTGCCCGGCCGCAGTCCCCGCCTCAAGGTCAGCCGGCTGCACGAAGCCCCCTTGTTCGTTTTGGCGCCGCCTCGCACGGATGCCAACGTCTGAGCGGCAGCAGAAGTGTACCTCGTAGCCACCACCCAGGCGGCCACCCCGAGCCACAGAAACCGCTGCCGTAATCCCTCGCCCCCTTTGGAGTTTCCCACCCAGTAGCCTCGAACGCCCCCAGCCATAGCCGTGGCCGAAGCCTTTGGACGAGTCGCTGCCGCTCGCAGCGTGCACAGCCGGCCGCCGGGTTGGCACTGCGCATGCGCGGAGCGTTGACCGCGCTCCAGGCACCGGAGTCCAGCGCAGCGTCCCGCGCCGACGTATCGCCAGCGCCGCCGCCGCCCGCGCCTTCTCAAGCAGGTGAGTGCGTTTGCTTTCCTCTGCTACCGTAACACGTGGACTGCACGTGCGCGCAAATGCCGCCGCCTTTGCGCCGGCTGTCTAATGTCGCCTCGGCGACGAGCACGCACTATCGTGTAGCCGAAGTGCTCAGTGACCTGACGTAACCGGTGCTGTGGGAACAACGTCAGACTACAAAGGCTGCCCGGCGAGCAGGCCTTTAAATAAGAAAACTGGAGAGGAATTCCGCGTTATGCAAGGCACGGGTCTAGTTTTGTTTTACCCAGACGTGCTGCAGCCTTTTAAGTGCTACCTTCAATGACACTCTTGTTTATTTCCTTTCCGAAAAATTGTTACATGTTAACCTCTTGTGTAATTATATGAATATTGGCTCAAAAATTTTTACATTTGCAAAAGAAGGTGATCATTACACGTCACATGTCTTCCATTAGTTAAGACACATATCACTGAGTTGAACGAGTGTATGTTGTTCTTTTAATGTCTTTAAAGGTATTAGTTTTACATTAAATTTGAAAATAATGCGGATACTCATTTGTTTACATACTTCAAACGACGTTGTTGCTTGAGTACTATTGCTTTAATTCTACCACATTTTCTACAGCCTGTCATCTTCAAACAAGCGAAACGTTTTCTATGTACTGTTTGTCGTTCATTTCCGACTGAGACTCGCTATATATATCGCAGTATTTAACGTGTTACTGGTTCTTTGATGCTGCGGTGTAACTTCACTTGACTGTACTTGTTTATTTTGTTGTTGTAGTTTCTCGTCGTTACACATGCACTTGTCAGTCAAGCGCAAAATATCTGTTGCCGTTTCATATGTTGTTGTAGCTATGTTGTGTCGATTTGTTAATTTTTGTTTTTGTTACGTTTTGGCGCGTGATTTAAAGTGTTGTTGACGTTTGAGATGTTTAGCTTCGCGAGCGCGCGCGCGCGCGCGCGCGTGTGTGTGTGTGTGTGTGTGTGTGTGAGAGAGAGAGAGAGAGAGAGAGAGAGAGAGAGAGACACGGGGGGAGGGAGAACGGAAGGGGGTGGTAGAGGGAGAGAGGGAGGGCGAGAGACGGGAAAGGGGGGGGGGGGGGCGAAAGAGTTATGGAGAGGCATGTAGAATGAGTGGTCTGGACTAAATGTACAGATTTTGATTTTAGAGTGTAACCACGTACTGTTTGGGGCAGATATTGGCTGTAACAATTTTCAAGTCAGTTTCTAATTTCGTGGGGTGGTGATGTCGTGGAATTAGATCACCAGCAAATGTTGATTAGGTGCTGTTATTTTCCAGTGCTCTGATATGTTCTATATGTCTGGTTCTAAAATTCCTACATGTTTGGCCCATGTACTACAGGAGCAAACAACGTTGACACTCCGGGCGGTGCCTGATGGGAGTGACCGCAAAGGCATTTCCCATTTACAGTCGCTCCCATCAGCTACCGCGCCGAGTGTCAACTCTGTTTGCGCGAACAATTTACAGAGTGATAGCAACTGAAGAAGGTTAATTGGTGTATATCAGAATGGCTGTATTTATCAGTGTCGGTCGTATGTATAGCGACCCTGTTCTGTATTGTGTTGCTGGTTCAGTAGACCTATGCTACAGTGTATTCTTGTTATTTTAGTATGTTGCCCACCCCGTACCTAACGAATTCACGCCACAGTGTAATAAAACACTCATTGCTACAATGACAGAAGTGAGAAGTGTATAGATAACCTGTCGTTGTCTCCCCCCCCCCCCCCCCCTCCGCCATATCTCTCTCTCTCTCTCTCTCTCTCTCTCTCTCTCTCTCTCTCTCACACACACACACACACACACACACACACACACACACACACACACACACACACACAAACTTCAACAACACTTTCAATCATTCAATCACGCGCCACGCCCTAAGAAAACAAACACGTAACGAAACAAACGAAAATCCTATTGCTACAACGCGTGAAATGGTGGCAGATACTTTGAGCTTGACTCACAAACTGTACAAAAAGCATGTGTAACAACAAGAAATGACAATAGCAAAAAAAAAGATACTTTAACACTACACAGTAAAGTGAAGTAACACTGCAACGTCGAAAAACAGGAAGTAGCATGATAAATAAAACGATATACATAGCGATTCTCAGTCGGGAATGGACAATAAACAGAAAATAGAAAACGTTTCACTTATTTGCAGAAGGCAAATTGTATGCGGTATAATTAAAGTACCCATCATACACAAGTAACGGCGTCGTGTGAGTTATGTATGTATTTATCTGTATAATTTCCAAATTTCCTATACCATAAAGCTGATACCATGAAACATATTGTAAGTGAACAACATACAATGGCTCGACTCAGTGACGTGTGTCGCAAATGTATACTGTGTGGAAATTAATGTAAAATGTGTGACACCTAATGATCGCTTCCTTTTACAAATGTAAATATTCATGCAACATGCACAAGATGTTAACATGTAACAATAATTTTTCAGAAAAGTGCTACAACATGTCTTGGATACAACAAAACTAAGACGGTGTTTTGTATAACGCGGAATTCCTCTCCATTTTTTCTTAGCAAGCACAGAAAGAAAAGCTACAGTATCCAAAAGACGATTCGGCCTTTTTATCCCGAGACGAGCTCTTGTGTGTACTGCATGTTAAGCAATTTCGTTTTTTGTTTAGCTTTAGTGTACGTCCACTTTGTTTCTCATACAAACATGCTTTGGCAAATAAGTGCCATCGTTAAGCGTTTATTATTTATTTATTTATTTATTTTTCATGTTGACAATCGATCAACAAGTTAGTAGTGCAAATGTCTCTATCGGAAGTGAATTGTTTGGTATTTGCGGGACCACCTCGACGCAAATTCTTTACCCCCAATCAAGATTCAGCGATATCTCGTAATCATCAAGGCTTTTACTGTGACATACGACAAGTAGGTTGTTACACATCAGAAAAATAAGATATAAATATAGTTTTGATTAATTTCATGCATATATTCATATAGTACATTTTATTTATTAGTTTTAAATGTTGGGGTACTGTACCCATTACGGTTTATCATGAGCAGTGTGACACGTTTCATGAGTTCATCCTCATTTTGAAGTGCTTGCCAGGCTATATCAGAATTAGACAGGATCCCTTTGTCTGTATTATCCTGCCTCGCTGTTTACCAACAGTCGTCCTTGACATGTTGTTGTTGTTGTTGTTGTTGTTGATGTTGTTGTTGTTGCCTTCAGTCCAAACGCTGGATGGTTGCAGCTCTCTATGCTACTCTATCCTGTGCAAGGCTCATCATCTCCAAATAACTTGTGCAGCCTGCATCCTTCTGAATCTGCTAATTGTATTCATCTCTTGGTCTTCATGTACAATTTTTACCTGCCACACTTCCCTTCTGTACCAAGCTGGTGATCCCAGGATGTCTCAGAATCTGTGCTATCAACCGATACCTTCTTCTAGCCATGTTGTGCCACAAATTTCTTTTTTTCCCCAATTCTGTTTAGTAGCTCCTCGTTAGTTATTTAATCTACCCGTCTAATCTTCAGGATTCTTCTGTAGCACCACATTTTAAAAGCTTCTGTTCTCTTCTTGTATACAGTAGAACATCGCTAATTCGGCTGGTCCGACTGCCCGCTTAATCCGACAATCCCATTCCGGTGTGTCTTTATGCATACCAGGAGTCGCTAGTCATTGTGCTAAAAACTTGAAGTGCGTTTGTTATAGACCTTCAGTACATCAAATAATGCTCTACGTTTACATCAACAAACATTTCGTAGATTAGGAAATGGCAAAACATCCCAGCAAAATCGAAGTTGTCGTCTGCTAAGCAAAATAACATTACAAACCTTTTTTCGTCCTGCTTAAGAGCATAACAGTTAAGTGCAAATCAGTTGTGTGTTAGTCCAACACTGAAATAAGGTATGTGGAGTAGTTACACGTTCAAACAGTACCTTACCGTATGATACAAACGTATTTCACAGTACAGGCACTACTATACGGTACAAGCATTACTGTTCATAACAATTTCGTGTAAGATTTTTTAATGTGTCGACATTTGCTTTTCGTTTTGTTACCGTTTTAACATGGAGCAACATTTCATACAGTTATTTCCAGTTGAAAATTAAATTTGTACTGCACTGAATTACCAGTTACGGGTCCTTAAAAGTGATCCTCTGATAGTCCGATCCTTTTGTGTTCCGACCATGCTTCCGGTCCCATAGTGGGTGGATTGGCGTGGTTCTACCGTACTTTCAGAACAGACTTCCTAACACTTAAACCTATTTACGATGTTAACAAATTTCGCTTCTTCCGACTAGGTTTTCTTGTCGTTGCCTGTCTACATTTTATATCCTCTCTACTTTGGCCATCATCCGTTACTTTATTGCCTAAATAACAAAACTCATATACTACCTTAAGTGTTTCGTGTCTTAATGTAATCTTCTCAGCATCACCTGGCATATTTCGAATACATCCCATTATCCTTTTTTGTTGTTGATATTCATGTTATTCCTTCTTTCAACATCGTGTCCATTCCGTTCAACTGCTCTTCCAAGTCCTTCGCTGTCTCTGACAGAATTACAATGTCATCGTTAAACCTCAAGATTTTTATTTCTTTTCCCTGAACTTCAATTCCTACCCCTAGTTCTTCTTTTGTTACCTTTACTGCTTGCTCAGTATACAGATTGAATGACATCGACGATCGGTTACAGCCCTGTTTCACTCCCTTCTCAACCACTATTCCCCTTTCATACCCGTCGACCCATATAGCTCCCGTCTGGTTTCTGTACAAGTTGTAAATAGCCTTTCGCTCCCTGTATTTTATCCCTGCTGCTTTCAGAATTTCGAAGAGAGTATTACGGTCAACATTGTCAAAAGCTTTCTGTAAGTCTACAAATGCTGTTAACGTAGGTTTGCCTTAACCTACCTTCTAAGATAGGTCGTAGGGTCAGTATTGCCTCCCGTGTTCCTACATTTTTCCAGAATCCATACTGATCTTCTCCGAGGACGCCTTCTACAAGTTTTTTTTCCATTCTACTGTAAAAAATTCGTGTTAGTATTTTGCAACCACGACGTATTAAGCTGATAGTTCGGTAATTTTAACACCTGTCAGCAACTGCTTTCTTTCGAATTTTAATTATTACATTCTTATTGAAGTGAAAGGGTATTTCGCCTCTGTCATACATCTTGCACAGCAGATTGTAGAGTTTTGTCATCGCTGGCTCTCCAAAGACTAGTTTTGAATGAATGTCGTGCTCTCGGAGCCTTGTATAGACCATCTATATATTACTACTACATTGCAGCTTTACTTTCTTTGCTAAAGACTGGTTTTTCATCTGATCTCTTGATATTTATTGGTGACGCGTGAAAAATAAAAAAAGTAAAAGTTACTGTAATGAATGCAAGCATCGATCTAATCAAGATACTTCAGATGAACGTTTTCCACTGTGCAACTCAATTCTTGTTGTTTTAGAGTAATTAAAAAACATGTTGATGGCGAAATTGCGCTGAAAGTAATTTAGGAATAACAAACTAAGTGTTTGAATCAACGTGAGCTAAGAATTACGATATTACTTTCTGCGGAACAGAGATCAGTCAGGAAATGACCTTAAATGTGCAATGATAATTATTTCGCAAGTATGGCATGTTGTTAATGGAAAGTAAAAAACTGTTCAAATGTGTGTGAAATCTTATGGGACTTAACTGATAAAGCCACTAGTCCCTAAGCTTACACACTACTTAACCTAAAGCATCCCAAGGACAAAAACACACACACACACACACACACACACACACACACACACACACACATATATATATATATATATATATATATATATATATATATATATATATATATATATATGCCGGACGGAGGACTCGAACCTCCGCCGGGGCCAGCCGCACAGTCCGATGCTGCGCCCTAGACCGCTCGGCTAATCCCGCGCGGCGATGGAAAGTAGAAGCGAGCACATATGTCATAGCAAATTATTTTAATACAGAAAAATACTGTTGTAAATAATTTCTCAGTCTAGGTTGGTTTCGACACATCATTCGGCTTCAGTCGCCCATGGAAAGATTTTGATACCTGTAGGCACTCCAACATTTCTGACGAGAGTGATCTCGATATATTTTGATGCAGTCGTAAGCCAAGAATCATTCCATGGACTGCTGAGAACGGCTGATAAGACGAAACCGATACGGCCTCGGAGTATTTTGTGCGACCTCTGTTACGTGAACATTGTGTTCCATAAACACCACACACACGACAGCGTAACTTGAGAATCAACATATGTCGCGAAGCCACAGATTTGCAAAGCAGACTAAAATAGCAGACTGTATAACAGGAATAACTTCGACAAATATAAACAATAATAGGAATAATAATAATTATTCTTATTCTTATTGTTATTACGTGTGGCTCAATAGCCGGGCACAAGTCTTTGAACTCCGTACTGGGGAAACAGGACCTAGTGCTAAGCGTTGGATCTGAACCACGTGTCGTTTCTGAGGACTCTTCACATCGTTCAGACGTGAAAGTTAGATTCAAGTCTCAAAATTTCCATGGTCTGGCCGGAAATAAATATCATAACCACACGTTTTTCAGGCATTAGCTTTAGCACTCGCGAAGGAGAATACAAAATGCGGATATCTTTCCACCTCTCCATACTTACCGATCACTGATGTTATTAATTTATTAAGTCCTCTCTGGTGAAATGGTAATTCAGCATCTTCAGCTACAAAATAAAAAAGGAAAGGGGGGGGGGCGGACTAGATTTATCTATTCTCAGTGAAAACAGCTGATTCATATGGAAAGGTGAAGTATCAACGTAAACAATTAAAGCCAAAATGCTCAATTGTGTTATCAAACGTTCCTTCACAAAAGAGTACACGTGGCGTTACGCAGCAGATGCATCAATGTTCAAAATGGCTCTGAGCACTATGGGACTTAACATCTGAGGTTTTCAGTCCCCTACAATTACAGCTACTTAAACCTAACTAACCTAAGGACATCACACACATCCATACCCTTGGCAGGATTCGAACCTGCGACCGTAGCGGTCGCGCGTTTCCAGACTAAAGCGCCTAGAACCGCTCGTCCACAACGGCCGGCCATCAGCGTTCGGCAGCTCTTGTTGTTCATGGCGTTGAAATGTTCTGCAGTCGTCAAGTATCGTCAAGAAGTGTTCGGTGTTTGCTTTGCATTAATAGCAACGGCGCGTTACTTCTGAATAAGAGATTTGCAATAAAAGTATCGTCAAGTGTCACCGTTCATCATCTGGGAAGATAACGTTGTGGAGCAAAACATTCCTGGTAATTTGACAATAGTAATGGACAGAGCGCCATACCACACTGTTGCGGTACATACATCAACAATGCAATGGAGGAAACGGAAGGTTTTGCTGTGGGTATAAAGAATTGTTGCATGCGATGAAGTTGAACCTAACACGTATAAAGCGAAGTTACTGGAACTTACAGTGCCGTATAAGCCAAAACTTCACGACGAACTGGCTTTACCTGAAGAGCATAGTTTAATCAGGCATCCTCCGTATCATGCTCGTTTAAATCCGACAGAGTGCATGGGCCTAGGTGAAAAGTAATTTGGCAAAACACAACAAGAAGTGTGTGTTCATTGAGACTGAAATGTTGACATAAGAAGCCACTGCAAATGTTACACGAGAGGACAGGTCTTCATTTGTCGGCCATACCAAGAACACAACTGAGGAGACATTGATTCATGAAGGACTGTGGAGAGTTTTGACGAACACGTAGCCGGCCGAAGTGGCCGAGCGGTTCTAAGCGCTTCAGTCCGGAACCGCGCTGCTGCTACGGTCGCAGGTTCGAATCCTGCCTCGGGCATGGATGTGTGTGATGTCTTTAGGTTAGTTAGGTTTAAAGAGTTCTAAGTATAGGGGACTGATGACCTCACATGTTATGTCCCATAACGCTTGGAGCCACTTGAACCATTTTAGAATATATTCAAGCATACTGGGATCAGATGTAAGTGAGCGCACTAGAATTTGACGTAAAGACGAACTATACTATGGAATATAACATACCTTCAAGCACAATGGGATCATATCTACCTTCAGCAGAAAGTATGTTATATTCCATGGTATAATGGATATTTTATAACTGAAGAAACTGCAAAAAGGTGGGAATTTAAGGAAATGGGACCGGGATAAACTGACTAAACCAGAGATTGTACAGGGTTTCAGGGAGAGCATAAGGGAACAATTGACAGGAATGGGCAAAAGAAATACAGTAGAAGAAGAATGGGTAGCTTTGAGGGATTAAGTAATGAAGCCATCAGAGGATCAAGTAGGTATAAAGATGAAGGCTAGTAGAAATCCTTGGGTAACAGAAGAAATATTTTAATTGATGAAAGAAGGAAATATAAAAATGCAGTAAATGAAGCAAGATTACAAACGTCTCAAAAATGGGATCGACAGGAAGTGCAAAAAAGATAAGCAAGGATGGCTAGGGGGCAAATGTAAACATGTAGAGGCTTACCTTACTAGGGTAAGATAGATACTGCCTACAGGAAAATTAAAGAGACTTTTGGAGAAAAGAGAACCACTTGCATAAATATCAAGAGCTCAGATGGAAATCAAGTTCTAAGCAAAGAAGGGAAAGCAGAAAGGTGGAAGGAGTATATAGAGGGTCTATACAAGGGCGATGTGCTTGAGGACAATATTATGGAAATGGAAGACGATGCAGATGAAGATGAAATGGGAAATACGATACTGCGTTATTTTTATTTTTTTAACAGAGCACTGAAAGACTAAGTCGAAACAAGGCCCCGGGAGTAGACAACATTCCGTTACAACTACTGACAGCCTTGGGAGAACCAGTCTACATCAACATCTACATTTATATCCCGCAAGCCACCCAACGGTGTGTGGCGGAGGGCACTTTACGTGCCACTGTCATTACCTCCCTGTCCTGTTCCACTCGCGTATGGTTCGCGGGAAGAACGACTGCCGGAAAGCCCCCGTGCGCGCTCGAATCTCTCTAATTTTACGTTCGTGATCTACTCGGGAGGCATAAGTAGGGGGAAGCAATATATTCGATACCTCATCCAGAAACGCACCCTCTCGAAAGCTGGACAGCAAGCTACACCGCGATGCAGAGCGCCTCTCTTGCAGAGTCTGCCACTTGAGTTTGCTAAACATCTCCGTAACGCTATCACACTTACCAAATAACCCTGTGACGAAACGCGCCGCTCTTCTTTGGATCTTCTCTATCTCATCTGTCAACCCGACCTGGTACGGATCCCACACTGATGAGCAATACTCAAGTATAGGTCGAACGAGTGTTTTGTAAGCCACCTCCTTTGTTGATGGGCTACATGTTCTAAGGACTCCCCCAATGAATCTCAACCTGGCACCCGCCTTATCAACAATTAATTTTATATGATCATTCCACTTCAAATCGTTCCGTACACATACTTCCAGATATTTTACAGAAGTAACTGCTACCAGTGTTTGTTCCGCTATCATATAATCATACAATAAAGGATCCTTCTTTCTGTGTATTCGCAATACATTACATTTGTCTATGTTAAAGGTCAGTTGCCACTCCCTGCACCAAGTGCCTATCCGCTGCAGATCTTCCTGCATTTCGGTGCAATTGTCTAATGTTGCAACTTCTCTGTATACTACAGCAGCATCCGCGAAAGGACGCATGTAACTTCCGACACTATCTACTAGGTCATTTATATATATTGTGATAAGCAATGGTCCCATAACACTCCCCTGTGGCACGCCAGAGGTTACTTTAACGTCTGTAGACGTCTCTACATTGGGAACAACATGCTGTGTTCTGTTTGCTAAAAACTCTTCAATCCAGCCACGCAACTGGTCTGATATTCCGTAGGCTCTTACTTTATCAGGCGACAGTGCCGAACTGTATCGAACGCCTTCCGGAAGTCAAGGAAAATGGCATCTACCTGGGAGCCTCTATCTAATGTTTTCTGGGTCTCATAAAGAAATAAATCGAGTTGGATCTCAAACGATCGCTGTTTCCGGAATCCATGTTGATCCCTACAGAGTAGATTCTGGGTTTCCAGAAATGACATGATACGCGAGCAAAAGACATGTTCTAAAATTCTACAACAGATCGATCTCAGAGATATAGGTCTATAGTTTTGCGCATCTGCTCGACGACCCTTCTTGAAAGCTGGGACTACCTATGCTGTTTTCCAATCATTTGGAACCTTCCGTTCCTCTAGAGACATGCGGTACACGGCTGTTAGAAGGGGGGCAAGTTCTTTCGCGTACTCTGTGTAGAATCGAATTGGTATCCCGTCAGGTCTAGTGGACTTTCCTCTGTTGAGTGATTTCAGTTGCTTTTCTATTCCTTGGACGCTTACTTCGATGTCAGCCATTTTTTCGTACGTGCGAGGATTTCGAGAAGGAACTGCAGTGCGGTCTTCCTCTGTGAAACAGCTTTGGACAAAGGAATTTAGTATTTCAGCTTTACGCGTGGCATCCTCTGTTTCAATGCCATCATCATCCCGGAGTGTCTGGATATGCTGTTTCCAGCCACTTACTGATTTAACGTAAGACCAGAACTTCCTAGGATTTTCTGTCAAGTCGGTACATAGAATTTTACTTTCGAATTCACTGAACGCTTCACGCATAGCCCTCCTTACGCTAACTTTGACATCGTATAGCTTCTGTTTGTCTGAGAGGGTTTGGCTGCGTTTAAACTTCTACATCTACATGACTACTCTGCAATTCACATTTAAGTGCTTGGCAGAGGGTTCATCGAACCACAATCATACTATCTCTCTACTATTCCACTCCCGAACAGCGAGCGGGAAAAACGAACACCTAAACCTTTCTGTTCGAGCTCTGATTTCTCTTATTTTATTTTGATGATCATTCCTACCTATGTAGGTTGGGCTCAACAAAATATTTTCGCATTCGGAAGAGAAAGTTGGTGACTGAAATTTCGTAAAAAGCTCTCGCCGCGACGAAAAACGTCTATGCTGTAATGACTTCCATCCCAACTTGCAGTGAAACTCTCTTTGCTTTCGCAGTAGTTTCCTAACTTTGTTGTTGGACCACGGTGGGTTTTTCCCGTGACTCGCAGTATTACTCGGCACGTACCTGTCTAAAACGCATTTTACGATTTGCCTTGAACTTTTTCCATAAACACTCAACATTGTCAGTGTCGGAACAGAAATTTTCGTTTTGATCTGTTAGGTAGTCTGAAATCTGCCTTCTATTACTCTTGCTGAACAGATAAACCTTCCTCCCTTTTTTTATATTCCTATTAACTTCCATATTCAGGGATGCTGCAACGGCCTTATGATCTCTGATTCCCTGTTCTGCACTTACAGTCCAAAAGTTCGGGTCTGTTTGTTATCAGTAGGTCCAAGATGTTATCTCCATGAGTCTGTTCTCTGTTTAATTGCTCAAGGTAATTTTCGGATAGTGCACTCAGTATAATGTCACTCGATGCTCTGTCCCTACCACCCTTCCTAAACATCTGAGTATCCCAGTCTATATCTGGTAAATTGAAATCTCTACCTAAGACTACAAAATGCTGAGGAAATTTATGTGACATGTATTCCAGATTTTCTCTCACTTGTTCTGCCACTAATGCTGCTGAGTCGGGAGTTCGGTAAAAGGAGCCAATTATTAACCTAGCTCGGTTGTTGACTATAACCTCCACCCATAATAATTCACAGGGATAAACTACTACTAACAGCGACAAACATGCTACCACCGGTTGCATGCAATCTATCCTTTCTAAACACCGTCTGTGCCTTTGTAAAAATTTCGGCAGAATTTATCTCTGCCTTCAGCCAACTTTCCGTACCTATAACGATTTCAGCTTCCTAGCTTTCTATCAGCGCTTGAAGTTCCGGTACTTTACCAACGCAGCTTCGACAGTTTACAATTACAATACCGATTGCTGCTTGGTCCCCGCATGTCCTGACTTTGCCTGCACCCTTTGAGGCTGTTGCCCTTTCTGTACTTTCCCAAGGTCATCTAACCTAAAAAACCGCCCAGCCCACGCCACACAGCCCCTGCTACCCGTGTTGCCGACTGCTAAGTGTAGTGGGCTCCTGACATACCCAGCGGAACCCGAAACCCAACCACCCTATGGCGCAAGTCGAGGAATCTGCAGCCCACAGGGGCGCAGAATAGTCTCAGCCTCTGATTCAGACTCTCCACTCGGCTCTGCACCAAAGGTCCACAGTGAGTCCTGTCAACGATGCTGCAGATGGCGAATTCCGCTTTCATCCCGCTAGCGAGACTAGCAGTGTTCACCAAATCAGATAGCCGCTGGAAGCCAGAGAGGATTTTCTCCGATCCATAGCGACACAAACCATTGGTGCCGACATGAGTGACCACCTGCAGGTGGGTGCACCCTGTACCCTTCATGGCATCCCCCCCCCCCCCCCTGGTATGCACATGGAGTGGACATTGGTTTTCTTCCCCTACCTTACAGCCATATCCATAAGGGGCCCCATTACGAGCCTGACGTTGGAGCTCCCAACAACCAGTAAGCCCACCCTCTGCGACCACCTGGATCTTGCACACTAAGAGGCAACCTCTGGAACAGGACAAGCAGCAATATCCGGCCGAAGATCAGTATCAGCTGCAGACAGAGTCTGAAACCAGTTCGTCAGAAAAACTGGAGAGGACTTCCATTCAGCCTTCCGGAATGTCTTTCGCCCCCTGCCACCCTTCGAGACGACCTCCCACTCTACCACGGGTGAGGGGTCAGCCTCAATGTGGGCAGTATCACGGGTGGCGACAGCCGTAGTCCGATCGGGGGATGCGTGGGACGAGCTGGCCGTCCCCGACAAACCCCCGTCCGGACCTCCACAGTTATGCCCATTGGTAACAGCCTCAAGCTGTGAGACCGAAGCCAACACTGCCTGAAGCTGGGAGCGAAGGGATGAAAACTCAGCCCACATCCGGACACAGCAGTCACAGTCCCTATCCATGCTAAATACTGTTGTGCAAAGAACGTGTGAACTAACCTACAGAGAGCACAAACAATTCGACACAAAATTTAAACGGTTATTAAAATACAAGATTGGCTAGTAAATGCAGTAATTCTGCTACTTGCGCACTGCTGACACACTGCTCGGCGGCAGAAGTAGTCTACTCCATTTTACACTATTCATGTACTAAAACGCGATGCTAAAACTCTCAAATACTATAATGCGCCAGAAATTTATGAATAAAACAATGCAAGTACACAAAAACACACAAAGAAATTAAGAATTAAACTATGTAACAAATAAGTGGGCTAAGAGTATACGACTTGCTGCTGGCAGCTGCTTATCCAATAGCGGAAAGTCGAGTCCTGACGAAACTCTACCATCTGGTGAGCAAACTGTTTGAGACAGGCGAAATACCCTCAGAGATCAAGAAGAATATAATTCCAATCCCAAAGAAAGCAGGTGTTGACGGAAGTGAAAATTACTGAACTATCAGTTTAATAAGACATAGCTGCAAAATACTAACGCGAATTCTTTACAGACGAATGGAAAAACTAGTAGAAGCCGACCTCGGGGAAGATCAGTTTGGATTCCGCAGAACTATTGGAACACGTGAGGCAATACTGACCCTACGACTTATTTAGAATCTAGATTAAGAAAAGACAAACCTACGTTTTTAGCATTTGTAGACTTAGAGAAAGCTTTTGACAATGTTGACTGGAATACTCTCTTTCAAATTCTGAAGGTGGTAGGGGTAAAATACAGGGAGCGAAAGGCTATTTACAATTTGTACAGAAACCAGATGGCAGTAGGGAGTCGAGGGACATGAAAGGGAAGCAGTGGTTGAGAAGGGAGTGAGACAGGGTTGTAGCCTCTGCTCGATGTTATTCGATCTGTATATTGAGCAAGCATGAAGGAAACAAAATAAAAATTCGGAGTAGGTATTAAAATCCATGGAGAAGAAATAAAAACTTTGAGGTTCGCCGATGACATTGAAATTCTGTCAGAGACATCAAAGGACCTGGAAGAGCAGCTGAACGGAATGGACCATGTATTGAAGGGAGGGTATAAGATGAACATCAACAAAGGCAAAACGAGGGTAATGGAATGTAGTCGAATTAAGTAGGGTGATGCTAAGGGAATTAGATTAGGAAGTGAGACACTTAAAATAGTAAAAGAGTTTTTCTATTTGGGGAGCAAAATAACTGATGATGGTCGAAGTAGAGAAGATATAAAATGTAGACTGGCAATGGCAAGGAAAGCGTTTATGAAGAAAAGAAATTTGTTAACATCGAGTATAGATTTAAGTGTCAGGAAGTCGTTTCTGAAAGTATTTGTATGGAGTGTAGCCATGTATGGAAGTGAATCATGGACGATAAATAGTTTGGACAAGGAGAGAATAGAATCTTTCGAAATGTGGTGCTACAGAAGAATGCTGAAGATTAGATGGATAGATCACATAACTAATGAGGAAGTATTGAATCGGATTGGGGAGAAGAGAAGTTTGTGGCACAACTTGACCAGAAGAAGGGATCGGTTGGTAGGACATGTTCTGAGGCATCAAGGGATCACCAATTTCGTATTGGAGGGCAACGTGGAGGGTAAAAATCGTAGAGAGAGACCAAGAGATGAATACACTAAGCAGATTCAGAAGGATGTAGGTTGCAGTAGGTACTGGGAGATGAAGAAGCTTGCACAGGATAGAGTAGCATGGAGAGCTGCATCAAACCAGTCTCAGGACTGAAGACCACAACAACACAACATTTCTTCGTCATCTGCAGAGCTAGTTGGCATATAAACTTGTACTACTGTAGTAGTCGTGGGCTTCGTGTCTATCTTGGCCACAATAAGGCGTTCACTATGCTGTTTGTAGTAGCTTACCCACACTCTTTTTTTTTATTTATTATTAAACCTCCTCCGTCATTACCCCTATTCGATTTTGTATTTATAACGCTGTATTCACCTGATAAGAAGACTTGTTCCTCCTGCCACCGCACTTCACTAATTCCCACTACATCTAACTTTAACCTATCCATTTCCCTTTTGAAATTTTCTAACCTAGCTGTCCGATTAAGTGATCTGACATTCCACGTTCCGATCCGTAGAACGCCAGTTTCCGTTCTCCTGATAACGACGTCCTCCTGAGTAGTCTCCCCCCCTCCCTCCCACCCTCCTCGGAGATCCGAATGGGGGACTATTTTACCTCTGGAATATTTTACTCAAGACGTCGCCATCATCATTTAACCATACAGTAAAGCTGCATGCCCTCGGGAAAAATTACGGCTGTACTTTCCCCTTGCTTTCAGCTGTTCGCAGTACCAGCACAGTAAGGCCTTTTTGGTTAGTGTTGCAAGGCCAGATAAGTCCATCATCCAGACTGTTACCCCTGCAACTACTGAAAAGACTGCTGCCCCTCTTCAGGAACCACACGTTTGTCTGGTCTCTCAACAGATACCCCTCCATTGTGGTTGCATCTACGGTATGGCTATCTGTATCGCTGAGGGACGCAAGCCTCCCCACCAATGGCAAGGTCCATGGTTTATGGTACAAAATGGAGGGAAGTACGGTGTGGGGGGGGGGGGTGTAAAAATTGTAGAATGAGACCATTCCTTGAACACATTAAGCAGGTTCAAATGGATGTTTGTTGCGCTGGTTATGGAATGATGAAGAGGCTCTCACAGGATAGAGCAGCATGGAGAGCTGTCCACCAAACCAGTCTTTGGACTGAACAACAACATTTATGTAAGCGAATAAGTGTACTTCTCTCCAAAAAAACAAAAAATTCTGTGATTGTAAAAAAAATCTCGTATGTCACCCTTGAGAGTGAGAGTTTAATCCTGCTTGAGCATTGTTCTAAGAACCAATACTGATTTCCTTAGGGAAGGCTGTTTTGCTGCACTTAGGACATAAGGCTTGAATCAGAATGTTTTCTAGTATTCAGCTATAAATACATACGATACAGGTCGGTAGTTGTTTGGATCAGTTCTACTTCTTTTGCTGTAGGTTGGAAAGGTCTGTGCGCTTTTCCAGTCATGGGGATCGTACCTCCATATAAGTTTGACATGATCAAGTTTGGAAGCGATCTAGATTAAATGTAAAAACAGAAGTACAACTTCAAACATCCAAGATCGCTATTGTGCAGTATTTATTGTGATGATCGGTTTCAGCAAACTAAGTAGACACAGGCAGATCTGTAAAGCATGGATCAACATATTCAAGAACACTGGGATCAGACGTAAGTAGGCATAATACACTGGAGCGGCAAAAAAACTGGTATAGGCAAGCGTATTAAAATAGGGCGATTTGTAAACAGGCGGAATACGATGCTGCAGTCTGTGACACCAATATAAAGCAACACGTGTCTGGAGCAGTTGTTAGATCGATTACTGCCGAGGTAGCGATGGAGTGGGTATTATCCCGCACGACCATTTCACGAGTGTACTGTGAATATCAGGAATCCGGTAAAGCACCAAATCTCCAACATCTCTTCGGCGGAAAAAGACCCTGCATGAACGGGACCAACGACGACTGAAGAGAATCGTTCAGCGTGACAGAAGTGCAACCTTTCCACAAATTGCTGTAGATTTCAGCGCTGGGCTATCAACAAGTGTCAGCGTGTGAAGCATTGAGCGAAATATCAACGATACGGGCTTTCGTAGCTGAAGGCCCACTCGTATACTCTTGATGACTGCACGACACAAAACTTTACTCCTCGTCTGGGCCCGTCAACAACGACATTGGACTGTAGATGACTGGAAACATGTTGCCTGGTCGGACGAGTCTCGTTTCAGATTGTATTGAGCGAATGGACGTGTGCGGGTATGGGGACAGCCTCATGAATCCATGTCCATGCACGTCAGCAGGGGACTGTTCAAGCTGGTGGAGGCTCTGTAATGGTGTGGGGTGTGTGCAGATGGAGTGATATGGGACCCATCATACGTCTAGATACTACTCTGACACGACAGGTGATACATACGTTAGCATCCTATCTGATCACCTGCATCAATTCAGGTCCATTGCGCATTCACACGGACTTGGGCAATTCTAGCCTCCAGAATTGCTACAGGGTGGCTCTGGGAACACTCTTCTGAGTTTAAACACTTCCGCTGGCCATCAGACTACCAAGACATGAACATTATTGACAATATCTGAAATGCTTTGAAACATACTGTTCAGAAGAGATCTCCACCCCGCCCCCCGTACTCTTACGGATTTATGGACAGTCCTGCAGGATTAATGGTGTAAATTCTCTCCAGAACTACTTCAGCCATTAGTCTAGTCCATGCCACGCTGTGTTGCGGGACTTCTGCGTGCTCGCGGTGGCCCTCCAAGATATTAGGCAGGTGTACCAATTTCTTTGGGTCTTCAGTGTAGACTCCTACGTAAACATCGATTGTTGTTGTTATTGTTGTTGTTGTGGTGGTCTTAAGTCCTGAGACTGGTTTGATGCAGCTCTCCATGCTACTCAGTCATGTGCAGGCTTCTTCGTATCCCATCTGTACTGCAACCGACTTCCTTCTGAAACTGCTTAGTGTATTCATCTCTTAGTCTCCCTCTACGATTTTTACCATCCACGCTGCCCTCCAGTACTAAATTTGTGATCCCTTGATGCCTCAGAACATGTCCTACCAACCGATCCCTTCTTCTGGTCAAGTTGTGCCACAAACTCCTCTTCTCCCCAATCCTATTCAATACCTCCTCATTAGTTGTGTGATCTATCCATCTAATCTTCAGCATTCTTTTGTAGCACCACATTTCGAAAGGTTTTGTTCTCTTCTTGTCCAAACTATTGTCCACGTTTCACTTCCATACATGGATAGACTCCATACAAATACTTTCAGAAAAGACTTCCGAACACTTAAATCTATACTCGATGTTAACAAATTTCTCTTCTTTATAAACGCTTTCCTTGCCATTGCCAGTCTACATTTTATATCTTCTCAACTTCGTCCATCATCCGTTATTTTGCTCCCCAAATAGCAAAATGTCATCGGCGAACTTCAAAGTTTTTATTTCTTCTCCATGGACTTTAATACCTACTCTGAATTTTTCTTTTGTTTCCTTCACTGCTTGCTCAATATATAGATTGAATAACATCGGGGGAGACTACAGCCCTGTCTCACTCTCTTCCCAACCACTGCTTCCCTTTCATGTCCCTCGACTCTTATAACTGCCATCTGGTTTCTGTACAAATTGTAAATAGCCTTTCGCTCCCTGTATTTTACCCCTCCCAACTTCAAAATTTGAAAGAGTGTTCCAGTCAACCTTGTCAAAAGCTTTCTCTAAGTCTACAAATGTTAGAAACGTAGGTTTGCCCTTCCTTAATCTAGCTTCTAAGGTAAGTCGTAGGGTCAGTATTGCCTCACGTGTTCCAACATTTCTACGGAATCCAAACTGATCTTCCCCGAGGTCGGCTTCTACTAGTTTTTCCGTTCGTCTGTAAAGAATTCGCGTCAGTATTTTGCAGCTGTGACTTATGAAACTGATAGTTCGGTAATTTTCACATCTGTCAACACCTGCTTTCTTTGGGATTGGAATTATTATATTCTTCTTGAAGTCTGAGGGGATTTCGCATGTCTCATACATCTTGCTCACCAGATAGTAGAGTTTGTCAGGACTGGCTCTCCCAAGGCCGTCAGTAGTTCCAATGGAATGTTGTCTACTCTGGGGGCCTTGTTTCGACTCAGGTCTTTCAGTGCTCTGTCAAACTCTTCACGCAGTATCGTATCTCCCATTTCATCTTTATCTACATCCTCTTCCAATTCCATAATATTGTCCTCAAGTACATCGCCCTTGTATAGACCCTCTATATACTCCTTCCACCTTTTTGCTTCCCTTCTTTGTTCAGAACTAGTTTTTCATCTGAGCTCTTGATATTCATACAAGTGGTTCTCTTTTCTCCAAAGGTCTCTTTAATTTTCCTGTAGGCAGAATCTACCCTACCCCTATTGATACATGCCTGTACTTCCTTACATTGGTCCTCTAGTCATCCCTGCTTAGCCATTTTGCACATCCTGTCGATCCCATTTTTGAGACGTTTGTATTCTTTTTTGCCTGCTTCATTTACTGCATTTTTATATTTTCTGCTTTCATCAATTAAATTCAGTATTTCTTCTGTTACCCAAGGATTTGTACTAGCCCTCCTCTTTTGACCTACTTGATCCTCTGCTGCCTTCACTTCATCCCTCAAAGCTACCCATTCTTCTTCTACTGTATTTCTTTCCCCCATTCCTGTCAATTGTTCCCTTATGCTCTCCATGAAACTCTGTACAACCTCAGGTTCTTTCAGTCAATCCAGATCCGATCTCCTTACATTTCTACCTATTTTGCAGTTTCTTCAGTTTTGATCTACAGTTCATAACCAGTAGGTTGTGGTCAGAGTCCACATCTGCCCCTGGAAATGTCTTACAATTTAAAACCTGCTTCCTAAATCTCTGTCTTACCATTATATAATCTACCTGAGACCATCCAGTATCTCCAGGCTTCTTCCATGTATACAACCTTCTTTTATGATTCTTGAACCAAGTGTTAGCTATGATTAAGTTGTGCTCTGTGCAAAATTCTACCAGGTCGCTTCCTCTTTCATTTCTAAACCCCAATCAATATTCACCTACTAAGTTTCCTTCTCTCCCTTTTCCTACTACCGAATTCCAGTCACCCATGACCATTAAATTTTCATCTCCCTACACTATCTGAATAATTTCTTTTATTTCATCATACATTGAAAGAGGAAGCCGCCTGGTAGAATTTTGCACGGAGCTCAACTTAATCATAGCTAACACTTGGTTCAAGAATCATAAAAGAAGGCTGTATACATGGAAGAAGCCTGGAGATACTGACAGGTTTCAGATAGATTATACAATGGTACGACAGAGGTTTAGGAACCAGGTTTTAAGTTGTAAGACATTTCCAGGGGCAGATGTGGACTCTGACCACAATCTATTGGTTATGACCTGCAGATTAAAACTGAAGAAACTGCAAAAAGGTGGGAATTTAAGGAGATGGGACCTGGATAAACTAAAAGAACCAGAGGTGATACGGAGTTTCAAGAGAGCATAAGGGAACAATTGACAGGAATGGGGGAAAGAAATACAATAGAAGAAGAATGGGTAGCTTTGAGGGATGAAGTAGTGAAGGCAGCTGGGGATCTAGTAGGTAAAAAGACATGGGCTAGTAGAAATCCTTGGGTAACAGAAGAAATACTGAATTTAATTGATGAAAGCAGAAAATATAAAAATGCAGTAAATGAAGCAGGCAAAAAGGAATACAAACGTCTCAAAAAAAAGATCGACAGGAAGTGCAAAATGGCTAAGCAGGGATGGCTAGAGGACAAATGTAAGGATGTAGAGGCTTATCTCACTAGGGGTAAGATAGATACTGCCTACAGGAAAATTAAAGAAACCTTTGGAGAAAAGAGGACCACTTGTATGAATATTAAGAGCTCAGATGGAAACCCAGTTCTTGAATATTATATTGTGGAAATGGAAGAGGATGCAGATGAAGCTGAATTGGGAGATACGATACTGTGTGAAGAGTTTGACAAAACACTGAAGGAGCTAAGGCGAAACAAGGCACCGGGAATAGACAATACTTCATTAAAATTAGTGATAGCCTTGGAAGAGCCAATCCTGATGAAACCCTACCATCTGGTGAGAAAGTGTCTGAGACAGCCTAAATACCGCCAGATTTCAAGAAGTCATAAAAGTAAGCAGGTTTTTGACATGTGGAAATTACCGAAGTATCAGTTTAATGAGTCACGGCTGTAAAATACTAAGGCGAATTCTTTACAGACGACTAGTAAAACTGGTAGAAGCCGACCTCGGGGAAGATCAGTTTAGATTCCGTAGAAATTTTGGAACACGTGAGGCAATACTGACCCTACGACTTACCTTAGAAGATAGATTAAGGAAAGGCAAACCTACGTTTCTAACATTTGTAGACGTAGAGAAAGCTTTTGACAATGTTGACTGGAATACTCTTTCAAATTTTGAAGTTGGCATGGGTAAAATACAGGGAGCGAAAGGCTATTTACAATTTGTAGAGAACCAGATGGCAGTTATAAGAGTGGAGGGACATGAAAGGGAAGCAGTGGTTGGGAAGGGAGTGAGACAGGGTTGTAGTCTCTCCCCGATGTTATTCCATCTGTATATCGAGCAAGCAGTAAAAGAAACAAAATAAAAATTCGGAGTGGGAATTAAAATCCCAGGAGAAGAAATAAAAACTTTGCGGTTCGCCGATGACATTGTAATTCTGTCAGAGACATCAAAGGACCTGGAAGAGCAGCTGAACGGAATGGACCATGTATTGAAGGGAGGGTATAAGATGAACATCAACAAAAGCAAAACGAGGGTAATGGAATGTAGTCGAATTAAATTGGGCGATGCGGAGAGTATTGTATTAGTGAATGAGATGCTTAAAGTAGTAAAGGAGTTTTGCTGTTTGGGGAGCAAAATAACGGTTGATGGTCGAAGTAGAGATGATATAAAATGTAGACTGGCAATGGCAAGGAAAGCGTTTATGAAGAAGAGAAATTTGTTAACGTCAAGTATAGATTTAAGAGTCAGGAAGTCGTTTCTGAAGGTATTTGTATGGTGTGTGGCCATGTATGGAAGTGAAACGTGGACGATAAATAGTTTGGACAAGGAGAGAATAGAATCTTTCGAAATGTGGTGCTACAGAAGAATGCTGAAGATTAGGTGGGTAGATCACATAACTAATGAGGAATAATTTAACAGAATTGGGGAGGGGCGAAATTTGTGGCACACTTTGATTAGAAGAAGGGATAGGTTGGTGTAACATGCTCTGAGGCATGAAGGGATCACCAATTTAGTATCGGAGGGCAGTGTAGAGGGTAAAAATCGTAGAGGGATACCAAGAGATGAATACACTAAGCAGATTCAAAAGGATGTAGGTTGCAGTAGTTACTGGGAGATGAAGAAGCTTGCACAGGATAGATTAGCATGGAGAGCTGCATCAAATCAGTTTCTGGACTGAAGACCACAACAACAACACCGCAAACGTCCCTCTAATACCAAATTGGCGACACCTTGACGTTAGACAAGTTATTGCAGATAATTCTTATTTCCCATTTTCGATTCAGTACCTCTTCACTTGTTATTCGATCTGCCCATCTAATCTTCAGTATTCTTCTATAGCGCCGCATTTGAAAAGCTTCTATCTTCGTCTTGTCTGAATTCCCTGTCACGCGCGTTTCATTCCCATACAAGGCTACGCACAACAGATATTTCGTAAGAAAATACTTCCTAACACTTGCATTTATGTTACATCTTAACAGATTCCTCTTTTTTATGCTTTTCCTGCTTTTGCCAGTCTGAATTTTGTGTCTTTTCCATTTCGGCATCGTCAGTTTTTCTGTCGAAATCACGAACTCTAGTACTATTCGTAATATAATTACTATGGCACAACCCCTGACTCATAACTGCAGCCTGGTTTCTGTACAAGTCGTAAAGAACCTTTCACTCCCTGTATTTTACCCCTGCTGCACTCAGAATTTCAAAATCAAAATTGTCAAAAGCTTCCTCAAAATCTACAAATGCTCTAAACGTAGGTTTGTCTGTCTTCAACCTATCTCCTAAGGTACTTAACAGCGTTAGTACTGCATCGTGCGTGCCTATGTTTCTCCGGAACCCAAACTGATCTTCCTCAACTTCGGCCTCTACCACTTTTTCCATTCCTCTGTAAATAATTTGTGTCAGTATTTCGCAACTACGACTTATTAATCTGATGGTTCATTAGTTTATTTACACCTGTCAACACTTGCCTTCTTTGGAATTGAATTTATTACATTTTTTCTGAAGTCTCAGTGTATTTCCCGTCTCTCACACGTCTTGCACGCCAGTTCGAATAGTTTTGTCGTGGTTGACTCTCCCAGAGACCTCAGTAATTCTGAGGGACGGTCGCCTACTGCAGGAATGTTGTATCCACGCAGGTCTTTCAGTACTCAGACAGATTCTTCTCTCACTATCATATCCCCTACCTCATCATCATCTACTTCCCGTTCTCTTTCTGGAAGATTGTCCTCGAGTTTGTTTCCCTGATATAGGCTCTCTATACATATATTCCTTTCAGTTTTCCCTGCTTGGATTTCTACTGGCTTTTCATCTGAGCTCTTCATATTCGTACAGCTGCTCTTTTCTCCCAAGGCCTCTCTCACTTTTCCTATAGGCTGTGTCTATCTTTACCCTAGTTATTCATGCTTCTACAGATTTTCATTTGTTCTCTCCATTCTGGACATTCCATCACCCTCATTTTTTAGACGTCTGTCTCCCCTTTCGCCTGCTCATATCCTGCATTTTTTTTCCATTTCCTCCTTTAATCAATTAAATTCAATACCTACTGAGATACCCAAGGATTTCTACTAGTCCTTAGCTTGCCATCAACGTGATACTGTGCTACCTTCTCTATTTCATCTTTCAAAGCTACCCATTTGTCTTCTACTGTATTCCATATCTCTGTTTCAGTCCAATGTTGCCTAATGCTCCCTCTGAAACTCTCAACAACGTATGATTCTTTCAACTTAACACTGTCCCATCTCCTTACTTTTCCACCTTTTTGCAATTTCTCCAGGGTTAATCTACAGTTCACAGATAATGAATTGTGGTCAGAATCAGTATCTGCTACTGTTAATATCTTACAGTTTAAAATCGGGTTCTGAAATCTGTCTTACCATAATACAGGGCGAACATTATTTAAACCGCCAAACTCTGGGACGTTGCACGTGACACCAAAACAAAGATTTTTCCCCAATGGGATAATTACCTGAGAGCATTTTTCGATCTGGTTGAAGGGTAATTGCTTTCATCAACTTGTGCATAACATAGGGACGAACCAGGCGAAAGTAAGAAACTATTACATGAATGGACATGTGGTTAACGCACCTGCCTGGTAACCAGCAGATCCCGGCTTCGAATCCCGATCGGGTACACATTTTCACTCATCGCCGCTGATTCCGAGTAATGTCCCAGTGCAGCTGACATCAGTAATTCCTTCCGCTTCCTTTCCTCCCCCCCCCCCCCCCCCTCACCCCCTCCACCTCCACTTTGTATAAAATGTAAGGAACATCCTTCAGAACAATTATTAATCCATTTCACTCACAGCGTGGCCCAGCCTGGAACCAGGTGATTATCTTCTCATAGCACAGTTTTTGCAGTGGAACAGTGTTAAATGCATCCTAAATTTCCGGCCTCTGTGCTGTTTACAGATGAAAGAATGTCCGGGCCTGATGGGGTCCTCAGCATCCACAATTCGCATGTTTTGAATGAGTTTATACACACCGCCACATTTCTCGCGCTCATAAATTGCGGTTCTGCGTGAATGTGTGGGCAAGTGTTATTGTTGGTTGTTTAATTGGACCATTTCTAGGCCATTAAATGACACCCATTACTACAATTTCCTCGCGAGAGCATTGCCAGTGTTGCTGGATTACAATCCACTCGCTACAAGACAGCCCACGTGGTTCTAGCGTAACGGAACGCCGGCACATTTCAATCGTCCTGTGCGTCTACTCTTGAATCTAAAGTTTCAAAAAAATTGATTGGCTGTGGAGGCACTGTACCATGGCCTACTCTATCCCCTGGTTTGACCCCTCTGGAGTTTTTTTTTATGTGACTAGAGATGTCCAACCTTTTTTATAAAACCCCTATCGTGTTAGACGAGGATCTGGTTGCCTGGATAGCAGCAGCAATAAGTATTAAGGACACTCCTGCAGCCTTTGACCATGTTATATACACTCCTGGAAATTGAAATAAGAACACCGTGAATTCATTGTCCCAGGAAGGGGAAACTTTATTGACACATTCCTGGGGTCAGATACATCACATGATCACACTGACAGAACCACAGGCACATAGACACAGGCAACAGAGCATGCACAATGTCGGCACTAGTACAGTGTATATCCACCTTTCGCAGCAATGCAGGCTGCTATTCTCCCATGGAGACGATCGTAGAGATGCTGGATGTAGTCCTGTGGAACGGCTTGCCATGCCATTTCCACCTGGCGCCTCAGTTGGACCAGCGTTCGTGCTGGACGTGCAGACCGCGTGAGACGACGCTTCATCCAGTCCCAAACATGCTCAATGGGGGACAGATCCGGAGATCTTGCTGGCCAGGGTAGTTGACCTACACCTTCTAGAGCACGTTGGGTGGCACGGGATAAATGCGGACATGCATTGTCCTGTTGGAACAGCAAGTTCCCTTGTCGGTCTAGGAATGGTAGAACGATGGGTTCGATGACGGTTTGGATGTACCGTGCACTATTCAGTGTCCCCTCGACGATCACCAGAGGTGTACGGCCAGTGTAGGAGATCGCTCCCCACACCATGATGCCGGGTGTTGGCCCTGTGTGCCTCGGTCGTATGCAGTCCTGATTGTGGCGCTCACCTGCACGGCGCCAAACACGCATACGACCATCATTGGCACCAAGGCAGAAGCGACTCTCATCGCTGAAGACGACACGTCTCCATTCGTCCCTCCATTCACGCCTGTCGCGTCACCTCTGGAGGCGGGCTGGGGGCGTGAGCGGAAGACGGCCTAACGGTGTGCGGGACCGTAGCCCAGCTTCATGGAGACGGTTGCGAATGGTCCTCGCCGATACCCCAGGAGCAACAGTGCCCCTAATTTGCTGGGAAGTGGCGGTGCGGTCCCCTACGGCACTGCGTAGGATCCTACGGTCTTGGCGTGCATCCGTGCGTCGCTGCGGTCCGGTCCCAGGTCGACGGGCACGTGCACCTTCCGCCGACCACTGGCGACAACATCGATGTACTGTGGAGACCTCACGCCCCACGTGTTGAGCAATTCGGCGGTACGTCGTTCCAAGGCGTGGCAGGCAGCGAAAGGCGTCCCCGGAAGCTGACCAGAAAGCCTCCCCGGTGCGTCTGACAAACCGGTTTCAGGCACTGTCTCTGGCTGAGCCAGATGCAGCTGCCTGCCCTGTTTCAGAGGATCATTCTCAGCCTTCAAGGTCCGGGCAATCGCAGAGGTTGGGCTTACTGGTAGTTGGGAGCTCCAATGTTAGGCGCGTAATGGGGCCCCTTAGGGATATGGCGGCTAAGGAGGGGAAGAAATCCAGTGTGCACTCCGTGTGCATTCCGGGAGGAGTCATTCCTGATGTGGAAAGGGTCCTTCCGGATGCCATGAAGAGCACAGGGTGCAGCCAGCTGCAGGTGGTGGCACATGTCGGCACTAATGACGTGTGTCGCTTTGGATCTGAGGAAATTCTCTCTGGATTCCAGCGGCTATCTGATTTGGTGAAGGCTGCCGGTCTTGCTTATGAGATGAAGGCAGAGCTCACCATCTGCAGCATCGTTGACAGAACCGACTGCGGACCTTTGGTGCAGAGCCGGGTGGAGGGTCTGAATCAGAGGCTCAGACGGTTTTGCGACCGTATTGGCTGCAGATTCCTTGACTTGCGCCATAGGGTGGTGGGGTTTCGGGTTCCGCTGAATAGGTCAGGAGTTCACTACACTCAGCTGGCGGCTACACGGGTAGCGGAGGCTGTGTGGCGTGGACTGGGCGGTTTTTTAGGTTAGAAGGCCTCGGGAAAGTGCGGGATGGGCTGCAATGTCAAAGGGTGCTTGGCAATTACAGGACGTGCTTGGATCAAGGAACAGTCGGAATTATAGTTGTAAACTGTTGTAGTTGCGCTGGAAAAGTCCCTGAGCTTCAAGCGCTAATAGAAAGCACAGAAGCGGATATCGTTATAGGTACAGAAAGCTGGCTAAAGCCTGAAATAAGTTCTGCAGAAATTTTTACGAAGTCTCAGACGGTGTTCAGGAAAGATAGATTAGGCAGAATTGGTGGTGGAGTGTTGGTGTCTGTCAGTAGTGGTTTATCTTGTAGTGAAGTCGAAGTAGATACTCTGTGCGAATTGGTGTGGGTGGAGGTTATACTTAACAGCCGAATAAAGTTAATAATTGGCTCCTTCTACCGACCCCCAGACTCCGATGATACAGTTGCGGAACAGTTCAGAGAAAGTTTGAGTCTCGTAACAAATAAATACCCCACTCATACGGTTATAGTTGGTGGGGACTTCAACCTACCCTCGGTATGTTGGCAAAAATACTTGTTCAAAACCGGTGGTAGACACAAAACGTCTTCCGAGATTGTCCTAAATGCATTCTCCGAAAATTATTTAGAGCAGTTAGTCCACGAACCCACGCGAATTGTAAATGGTTGCGAAAACACACTTGACCTCTTGGCCACAAACAATCCAGAGCTGATAGAGAGCATCATGACTGATACAGGGATTAGTGATCACAAGGTCATTGTAGCTAGGCTCAATACCATTTCTTCCAAATCCATCAGAAACAAACGCAAAATAATTTTATTTAAAAAAGCGGATAAAGTACCACTAGAAGCCTTCCTAAAAGACAATTTCCATTCCTTCCGAACTGACTATGCGAATGTAGACGAGATGTGGCTCAAATTCAAAGATATAGTAGCAACAGCAATTGAGATATTCATACCTCATAAATTGGTAAGAGATGGAACGGATCCCCCGTGGTACACAAAAAAGGTCCGAACGCTGTTGCAGAGGCAACGGAAAAAGCATGCGAAGTTCAGAAGAACGCGAAATCCTGAAGATGGGCTAAAATTTACAGACGCGCGAAATTTGGCACGTACTTCGATGCGAGATGCCTTTAATAGGTTCCACAACGAAACATTGTCTCGAAATTTGGTAGAAAATCCGAAGAAATTCTGGTCGTATGTAAAGTACACAAGCGGCAAGACGCAGTCAATACCTTCGCTGCGCAGTGCCGATGGTACTGTTATCGACGACTGCGCCGCTAAAGCGGAGTTATTGAACGCAGTTTTCCGAAATTCCTTCACCAGGGAAGACGAATGGAATATTCCAGAATTTGAAACACGAACATCTGCTAGCATGAGTTTCTTAGAAGTAGATACCTTAGGGGTTGCGAAGCAACTCAAATCGCTTGATACGGGCAAGTCTTCAGGTCCAGATTGTATACCGATTAGGTTCCTTTCAGATTACGCTGATACTATAGCTCCCTACTTAGCACTCATATACAACCGCTCGCTCACCGATAGATCTGTACCTACAGATTGGAAAATTGCGCAGGTCGCACCAGTGTTCAAGAAGGGTAGTAGGAGTAATCCATTTAACTACAGACCTATATCATTGACGTCGGTTTGCAGTAGGGTTTTGGAGCATATACTGTATTCAAACATTATGAATCACCTCGAAGGGAACGATCTATTGACACGTAATCAGCATGGCTTCAGAAAACATCGCTCTTGTGCAACGCAGCTAGCTCTTTATTCGCACGAAGTAATGGCCGCTATCGACAGGGGATCTCAAGTTGATTCCGTATTTCTAGATTTCCGGAAAGCTTTTGACACCGTTCCTCACAAGCGACTTCTAATCAAGCTGCGGAGCTATGGGGTATCGTCTCAGTTGTGCGACTGGATTCGTGATTTCCTGTCAGGAAGGTCGCAGTTCGTAGTAATAGACGGCAAATCATCGAGTAAAACTGAAGTGATATCAGGTGTTCCCCAGGGAAGCGTCCTGGGACCTCTACTGTTCCTGATCTATATAAATGACCTGGGTGACAATCTGAGCAGTTCTCTTAGGTTGTTCGCAGATGATGCTGTAATTTACCGTCTAGTAAGGTCATCCGAAGACCAGTATCAACTGCAAAGCGATTTAGAAAAGATTGCTGTATGGTGTGTCAGGTGGCAGTTGACGCTAAATAACGAAAAGTGTGAGATGATCCACATGAGTTCCAAAAGAAATCCGTTGGAATTCGATTACTCGATAAATAGTACAATTCTCAAGGCTGTCAATTCAACTAAGTACCTGGGTGTTAAAATTACGAACAACTTCAGTTGGAAGGACCACATAGATAATATTGTCGGGAAGGCGAGCCAAAGGTTGCGTTTCATTGGCAGGACACTTAGAAGATGCAACAAGTCCACTAAAGAGACAGCTTACACTACACTCGTTCGTCCTCTGTTAGAATATTGCTGCGCGGTGTGGGATCCTTACCAGGTGGGATTGACGGAGGACATCGAGAGGGTGCAAAGAAGGGCAGCTCGTTTTGTATTATCGCGTTATAGGGGAGAGAGTGTGGCAGATATGATACACGAGTTGGGATGGAAGTCATTACAGCATAGACGTTTTTCGTCGCGGCGAGACCTTTTTACGAAATTTCAGTCACCAACTTTCTCTTCCGAATGCGAAAATATTTTGTTGAGCCCAACCTACATAGGTAGGAATGATCATCAAAATAAAATAAGAGAAATCAGAGCTCGAACAGAAAGGTTTAGGTGTTCGTTTTTCCCGCTCGCTGTTCGGGAGTGGAATAGTAGAGAGATAGTATGATTGTGGTTCGATGAACCCTCTGCCAAGCACTTAAATGTGAATTGCAGAGTAGTCATGTAGACGTCCACCCGGCCTCCCGCATGCCCACTATACGCCTTCGCTCAAAGTCCGTCAACTGCACATACGGTTCACGTCCCCGCTGTCTCGGCTTGCTACCAGTGTTAAAGACTGCGATGGAGCTCCGTATGCCACGGCAAACTGGCTGACACTGACGGCGGCGGTGCACAAATGCTGCGCAGCTAGCGCCATTCGACGGCCAACACCGCGGTTCCTGGTGTGTCCGCTGTGCCGTGCGTGTGATCATTGCTTGTACAGCCCTCTCACAGTGTCCGGAGCAAGTATGGTGGGTCTGACACACCGCTGTCGATGTGTTCTTTTTTCCATTTCGAGGAGTGTAGAACATGATCCGCCGATGTAACCTCTGTTTACAAGTCAATGGCGGCATTCTTGAAACTCTACTGTAATTGAAGTAATTATGTTCCGTTAATGTTGTTATCTCTTGGTAAGAAAGAATTAAAACTTGTTTTTGTTAGTTTTTGTCCTCACTGGAAAACATTAGAAAAAGTGTTTTCTTTCTCGCATGGAGCCTCCCAATCATCGTTAGTTTAATTAATTTCATCCATAGAAAACTCTTCTTTCAGGAAAGTATGACATTAGAGAAAAATATTTGTTTCAGGGTCCCTTACAATCCCAGAATTTGTCGGCCAAAATAATTTTCACCCTGTATAATCATTCTGAAACCTTCCTGTGTCTCCAGTTCTCTTCCGGGTATATAATCTTGATTTTAGACCAGGTGTCAGTGATGATTAAATTCTATTCTGTGCAAAATTCCACTAAACAGTTTTCTCTTCCATTCATTGCCCTCCAGTCCATGTTCTCCTCCTATACTTCCTTCTCTTCCTTTTTCCTAGCCGGCCGCGGTGGTCTCGCGGTTCTAGGCGCGCAGTCCGGAACCGTGCGACTGCTACGGTCGCAGGTTCGACTCCTGCCTCGGGCATGGATATGTGTGATGTCCTTAGGTTAGTTAGGTTTAAGTAGTTCTAAGTTCTAGGGGACTGATGACCACAGCAGTTGAGTCCCATAGTGCTCAGAGCCATTTGAACCATCCTTTTCCTACCACTGAATTCCAGTCACTCACCACAATTTAACTCTTACTATCTGAATAATTTTTTTAATCCTATCACACATTTCTTCAAATTGTTCATCGTCTGCGGAGCTAGTTCACATTCACATGCAAATTTGTATTACTGTGGTAGGTGTTGGCTTCGTGTTTATATTGACTATGTTGACTACGATAATGTGTCCACTATGATGTTCATAGTAGCTTACCTGCATTCCTATTTTCTTATTCATTATTAGGCCTACTCCTGCGTAACCAATACGTCATTATGTGCTGATAATTAAGTAGTGACCTAAGCAGATGTACTGTTCTTCTCGCCACCACACTTCAATAACTCCCAATATATCTAACTCCAGCACATCCATTTTCGTTTTTGAATTCTTTAACTAACTTATCTGATTAAGAATTATAACATTTCAATTCAGACCCGTACACTACCAGTTTTGTTTTGCTGATGACAACATCCTCCTGAGAAATCCCCCATCCAGAGATCCAAATGAGGGGCTACTTTGCCTCCGGCATATTTTATCGAAAGGGATGCCGTGATCATGAACCCATACTGTAGAGCTGCTTGAACTTGGGGGAAAAATATGGCTGCAAATTCCCCTTGTTCCAGCCGTTTACAGTAGCTGCGCAGCAAGGCCATGTTCGTTGATGTTACAAGGCCAGATCAGACCAACATGCAGAATGTTACCCTGCAACTATTGAAAAGGGTGCTGCCCATTTTCAGGAATAAGGGTTTAGTCTGGCTTCTTCGCAGATACCCGAACGTTGTGGCTGTTTCTACATCTATCTACATCTACATCTACATCCATACTCCGCAAGCCACCTGACGGTGTGTGGCGGAGGGTACCCTGAGTACCTCTATCGGTTCTCCCTTCTATTCCAGTCTCGTATCGTACGTGGAAAGAAGGATTGTCGGTATGCTTCTGTGTGGGCTCTAATCTCTCTGATTTTATCCTCATGGTCTCTTCGCGAGATATACGTGGGAGGGAGCAATATACTGCTTGACTCTTCGGTGAAGGTATGTTCTCGGAGCTTTAACAAAAGCCCGTACCGAGCTACTGAGCGTCTCTCCTGCAGAGTCTTCCGCTGGAGTTTATCTATCATCTCCGTAACGCTTTCGCGATTACTAAATGATCCTGTACCGAAGCGCGCTGCTCTCCGTTGGATCTTCTCTATCTCTTCTATCAACCCTATCTGGTGCGGATCCCACATTGCTGAGCAGTATTCAAGCAGTGGGCGAACAAGCGTGCTGTAACCTACTTCCTTTGTTGTCGGATTGCATTTCCTTAGGATTCTTCCAATGAATCTCAGTCTGGCATCTGCTTTACCGACGATCAACTTTATATGATCATTCCATTTTAAATCACTCCTAATGCGTACTCCCAGATAATTTATGGAATTAACTGCTTTCAGTTGCTGACCTGCTATTTTGTAGCTAAATGATAAGGGATCTATCTTTCTATGTATTCGCATCACATTACACTTGTCTTCATTGAGATTCAATTGCCATTCCGTGCACCATGCGTCAATTCGCTGCAGATCCTCCTGCATTTCAGTACAATTTTCCATTGATGCAACCTCTCGATACACCACAGCATCATCTGCAAAAAGCCTCAGTGAACTTCCGATGTCATCCACCAGGTCATTTATGTATATTGTGAATAGCAACGGTCCTATGACACTCCCCTGCGGCACACCTGAAATCACTCTGTTGTACGGCTATATGTATTATTGAGGCATGACTCCCAACCTTGGTTACCTGTACAGGTGTAAACAACGGTGTCAACCCCTTCAAAATAGACCTCAATAGACATTATACACTTATGTCAATGCTTTTTAAAATCCCTGAAACACTTCGAGAATGTCTGCCCCTGGTAACTGAGTGGCCAGCGCGGCAGAAGGTCATACCTAACGGCCTGGGTTTTATTGGAGATTTTCTCCGCTCAGGGGCTGGGTGTTGTGATGTCCTTATCATCATCATCATAATCATCATCATCATAATCGTCATCATCATCTTGATCCTTTCATCCCCATCGACATGCAAGTCGCCGAAGTGGCGTCAACTCGAAAGACTTGCACCAGACAAACGGTCTACCCGACGGGAGGCCCTAGCCGCACGGCATTTGCATTTACTTCTGGAGTTCGATGTATGGCATAGTTTTTAGCTCTTTCAGCGATGCGTTTTTAATCTCGTCTATCCTTGTAAAGCCATGGCCTTTTAAGATTTTCCCTATTTTTTGAGAACAGAAAAAAATCACTTGGGACCAGGTCTGGCGAATATGGAGGCTGGGCCCTCATAATGTGTTGCTTCTGGCAAAATAAATAAATAAAAATTATCGTGGTGCAAAACCCACGAATTGTTTCGCCACAAATCTGGGCGTTTTTTTCCCGACTGCTTCATGCTAATGGCGTTGAACCTATAAGTAGTACTCCTTATCGATCGTTGCATCTTGTGAAAAGAACTCGTGGTGCACTATGCCAATAAAACTGAACGCAGTGTGCATAAACTCCACATCTGATCGAGGTTGAGCTCGTTTCGGCCTTGCCGATCCAGAATACTTCTACTGGAACGATTGAACTTCTGTTTCGATGTACGAGAGGCGTTCAATCAGTAATGAAACACTTTTTTCCTCGGCCGATTTCGCTTGAAAAAGTGCAGTGTTTGCTGCGGGACATTGTGGAGTATTCCCGCATCATCCTCTATAAGTTCATAAAGTTGCGGTAGGTTGCAGAGCAATATGTAGCCTTCAAAATGGCGTCAGTAACGGAGGTGTGTTCCAGTCGGAGAGTTATCATTGAGTTTCATAAGGCGGAAAAAACGGAGCGTCGCAGATACTCATAGGTTGTTCCAGAATGTCTACGGAGACCTGGCACTGAACAAAAGCACGGAGAGTCGGTGGACGAGGCGTCTGTCATAGTCACAACAAGGTCGCGCACACCTGTCCGAGCTCCGGCGTGCTCGCCGGCCCTGCACAACTGTGACACGTGCAATGTTGGACGTATGTTCCCTCTCATTTGAGGTGATCGATGGATCACAAACAAACACCTAATTACATGACTGGATGTCCAGTTGGGGCACTGAGGTGAGTGGCCCCTGGGTTCCTCGCTGCCTGATGGAATATCATAAAGAGCAATGGAAGACCGTCAGTAATAGGACAAAGTTCGTACAGTCGCACGTTGCATTGTTGCCAAATTTATTCAAGATGGCGGCCATAGATATGGCAATGTCACAATTACGTCATGGTGGCAACTTCAAATTTTGCCAGGAAAACAGGTCCCTCTCCCCTCCCCTCCCCTGACAGGAAGTTCAAATTTTGGTCACTTGTGCTTCCTCCACTAACTTAAGACACTAAGTCATCCGACCGCCACCTCTTCCTTGGAATTGGCGGTAAAAGGACTCACCCTGTGCTTTGCTGCTGGATTCAATGGATGTAATTCTTTATTTTACAGGCAGTCTTTATTTAAACAATTTGACGCAGTTGCTCTAACCAGTGTGTTCATCATGAGGTCCAGAGTCCAATTGGCCTAGTACACAACACTGCCACCAGAGGGCGCTGTCATCCCATGGCTCTTTGTGGGGAAAATGGCGGAAAAACGGCTCAGCCTGTTCTGGGATGCTGGGGAGAGGAAGAACTGTAGTTTATTTTGGAACAATTTATTTAAGAATGGATTTCATCTAGATTATTTAATACAGTGATACGAAATACTCCCTCTGATGTGCTTGGTGTCACAACGCACAGCCTACAGGCCTGCAAACTACTCGTAAATCAGTGAAACAATGCAGTAAACTGATGTGCAATTGTAAAAATAACGCATGTAAAACGCTCTGCAGACACCCACACTAATTACAGACTGTCCAAATAATGCAATAAACAGCATAGAAACCTGAAAACTACTCGTAAATTACCGAAATAATGCAGTACACTGATGAGCAGACGTGAAAACAAATAGTAAATTATCAAAATAACGCATGTACAACGCTTTGCAGACACGTGCGCTAATTCTAAACTGTCCAAATAATGCAGTTCACAGCATACAGACATGCAAATTATTCGTAAATTACCGAACTTGTGCTGTATAGCGTTTCGCACAAATAGAGCTCTGCCACCGCCGACTTGTTGGGGTACCCAAGTTGAGTGTGTCTCTGATGTTCTCGGCAACAACATTTTATGGCGCGCACTGTCTGTACAATATGTCTTCCCACATTGATACGGAATCTGGTATATGCCGGCCTTCCGCAAACCGAGATTGTCTTTGACATTTCCCAATAATACTCAAGTTTTATTTGGTGGGCAAATGACAGTTCATACTCTGTGTTTCTCAATATTAGTCCTATTTTTACCGATAGTGCGCCAGTGTACAGTATATAGGGAGTGCCTATCTCTTTCTCCGTGACTTCTTCCGTCTTCACACTCGATACTGTAGAGGTGGGTTGGAGAGCTCTTAAATTCTCAAAATAATGCATGTAAAACACTCTGCAGACTCATGTACTGATTCTCAACTGTTCAAATAACGCAGTACACAGCATACAGACGTGCAAACTTCTTGTAAATTGCCGAAGTAATGCTGTATAACAGTCTGCGAGTGTGCTCACAACGCTTAAACAACCGAAAATAATGCAGTGCACAAACACTCACTGCAGGTAAATACCGCTTTCAAACTATCGTCAACCGCAACGTATTTGTGAACTGTCCACAACAATAGTACCAATGCTTGTAAAACGTCGCCGCCGCTAGAGATGAACGCAGGGGCGCGAGATATTGTTCTCAGGACGCTGCCGTCTTCAGCCAGCAGGTGGAAGTTGCGCCTATTTACAGGTATACAGTTAGAATTCTTCGATTGCTATACTGATGTCACATGTCTATGTAACTAAGAGCCAGGTCACCCTCTGGAAATGCACGTGTTCACCAAACTACTGTGGCTGAGGCATTCCTGCCTGTCCAGTGCTGAGAGAGATGTTTGCAGAGTAGCTCACCGTCACAGATGCAGCCAAAAGGTTCTCAATGTTATACTGACATCACAGGTCTTTGTAATTAAGAGCCGAGTCTCCTCTCTGAATGCACTAAACAAATGCGTTGCAATGCTTCCCAGAATACCACAAGGTGCATTCTCGCTAGCGATCCTAACGGGACATGCGAGACGCCTCCGACCATGTACATGTTTACGCAGCCACCACGCGTACCTGCCAGTCCAACGCAGACCTAATTTCCAAGAGCGAGCTGTTTGCATAGTGACTCACCCGCGAAGGTGCAGCTAAAAGATGCTCAATGTTATACTGACATCACATGTCTTTGTAAATAAGAGCCAGGTCTACTTCTCAGAAATAGTAAAGTGCTGCAGAAATAGTTAACGACCGCTTTTGTAGGAGCTTTCGCTATATCTCAGCTTATCTGCATGGAAATTCTTGCCATGACCAGAGCTGTTTACGAAAATAGCCCAGAATAACACCGAATGCATTCTTCCTGATGAGGCACCCCATCTGTCATAGGTTACCCTACCAGGAAATCGCCAAGTCCTGCTTTCGACATACATCTTAGAAACAGTAAACATTCTCACCACTATTTAGAGGATCCTACGACCCAGCGCAAAGGATGCCTTGTGAATTATTGGACCATTCTGATTGGCTCTTACTGAATTTACTCACCAAACTGCTGCTGCTGCCGCCAGTGCGGGAGCACTGTCTGCCATTGTTTCTGCACACGAGACTTTCAGTGACAAAAGTATTTTGTACAAATCGCCGTATTGCACTGACAGTTAAACCCTGCAAAACTGTCCTACAGATCGTCAAATACGGAAAGACACTTGCTCAATTACTTTGCTCTGCGACTGAGGATGGAAGCTTGAATATTGCAGCGTGAAACCGATCCCCACGTACCATATCAATGCAGTAAACAAACAATTCGCATCGTGCGCCATACAAGTCGCCCCCTTTTGTGACATGCATATAGCTATCGACCGCCAGACACTCGTACATATACCACTAAGACAGACGGCATAAGCACATGCACTGTATATACTCCTCTCAGCACTACATATTTCCCGTTACGTCGAGCAGTCATCCTTTGTAGCCGACGGTCACAAGTCATCTGCCCCCGACGTATGACCAGAGCGCCCTCACCGGACCGAAGTCAGTTCCAAACTATTGTACGAAGTCCGGCTCGTTTTCCCTCGGCACAAAGGCGTTACTGTTTATGGCCCCTGCTTGCTTGCTTTCTACACCCGGCTCCAGACTCTGGGATTACAAGAACATATGTAATTTCACATGGTTTGCCAGAATATCATACCGTATTCGCGATACTTCTCGATGCCAAGCACATAGCAATATCGCTTACACAGCAGTATTGCTTGCGCAGTATAATTCCAAAGATATAGACTGCAAATTATTTCTCTAGAAATCTGACACTTTAGCGAGGTGCGTCGTGATGTAAACCACTTAATAACTAGAAACTTATCTTGGCTGCAAAGATCTTTACCTGAAAACTCGCAAAAAATAGAGGAAACTGGTGTTTCCATTCTCGAACACCGATGTCAGTGATATAACAGATTCTAAATCATCCGTATAATTTACGAAGTCAACTAAGGTGTTTCTCTCGTCTAGAGGACCAGCAAACATGTCCTCCACCCGTCTTTCACCTGCTAGATGCACACACCACAATCGACGTTCTCTCAGGTAAATAAAGGGACGAACTGTGCAAAAGCAGTCAACATGAAATTTACATGGGAGGGAATAATGGTCCAGTGCAAACACACGTCCATATTGAATCTTCTCAAATTTCCATGCGATCACGAAAAGCATTCCAACACATACTAAGTAGTAGTTCGCTATTCGGCTGTCTAGAGGATGACACAGTTAAGTCAGCTACATTCCTACATCTCAACAGGCCTTTCCATTTGGACAGCTCCTGCCATTAGCGGGAAACGTGAATCATTCCCGCCACAGACCACTGCCGGCGCGCCACGCACCCCTAGACAGAATCCTCCTAAGAAACTGGCCACATACATACACTCCTGGAAATGGAAAAAAGATCACATTGACACCGGTGTGTCAGACCCACCATACTTGCTCCGGACACTGCGAGAAGGCTGTACAAGCAATGATCACACGCACGGCACAGCGGACACACAGGAACCGCGGTGTTGGCCGTCGAATGGCGCTAGCTGTGCAGCATTTGTGCACCGCCGCCGTCAGTGTCAGTCAGTTTGCCGTGCCATACGGAGCTCCATCACAGTCTTTAACACTGGTAGCATGCCGCGACAGCGTGGATGTGAACCGTATGTGCAGTTGACGGACTTTGAGCGAGGGCGTATAGTGGGCATGCGGGAGGCCGGGTGGACGTACCGCCGAATTGCTCAACACGTGGGGCGTGAGGTCTCCACAGTACATCGATGTTGTCGCCAGTGGTCGGCGGAAGGTGCACGTGCCCGTCGACCTGGGACCGGACCGCAGCGACGCACGGATGCACGCCAAGACCGTAGGATCCTACGCAGTGCCATAGGGGACCGCACCGCCACTTCCCAGCAAATTAGGGGCACTGTTGCTCCTGGGGTATCGGCGAGGACCATTCGCAACCGTCTCCATGAAGCTGGGCTACGGTCCCGCACACCGTGAGGCCGTCTTCCGCTCACGCCCCAACATCGTGCAGCCCGCCTCCAGTGGTGTCGCAACAGGCGTGAATAGAGGGACGAATGGAGACGTGTCGTCTTCAGCGATGAGAGTCGCTTCTGCCTTGGTGCCAATGATGGTCGTATGCGTGTTTGGCGCCGTGCAGGTTAGCGCCACAATCAGGACTGCATACGACCGAGGCACACAGGGCCAACACCCGGCATCATGGTGTGGGGAGCGATCTCCTACACTGGCCGTACACCTCTGGTGATCGTCGAGGGGACACTGAACAGTGCACGGTACATCCAAACCGTCATCGAACCCATCGTTCTACCATTCCTAGACCGACAAGGGAGCCGGCCGCGGTGGTCTCGCGGTTCTAGGCGCGCAGTCCGGAACCGTGCGACTGCTACGGTCGCAGGTTCGAATCCTGCCTAGGGCATGGATGTGTGTGATGTCCTTAGGTTAGTTAGGTTTAAGTAGTTCTAAGTTCTAGGGGACTAATGACCACAGCAGTTGAGTCCCATAGTGCTCAGAGCCATTTGAACCATTTTGAACCGACAAGGGAACTTGCTGTTCCAACAGGACAATGCATGTCCGCATTTATCCCATGCCACCCAACGTGCTCTAGAAGGTGTAAGTCAACTACCCTGGCCAGCAAGATCTCCGGATCTGTCCCCCATTGAGCATGTTTGGGACTGGATGAAGCGTCGTCTCACGCGGTCTGCACATCCAGCACGAACGCTGGTCCAACTGAGGTGCCAGGTGGAAATGGCATGGCAAGCCGTTCCACAGGACTACATCCAGCATCTCTACGATCGTCTCCATGGGAGAATAGCAGCCTGCATTGCTGCGAAAGGTGGATATACACTGTACTAGTGCCGACATTGTGCATGCTCTGTTGCCTGTGTCTATGTGCCTGTGGTTCTGTCAGTGTGATCATGTGATGTATCTGACCCCAGGAATGTGTCAATAAAGTTTCCCCTTTCTGGGACAATGAATTCACGGTGTTCTTATTTCAATTTCAAGGAGTGTACTTGCTAAGGACATGACCCATGTGAAATTCGGATCGAGACTGCTGTCCTGGTTGACAAGATTTCTAATTCGATGACCATCTGTTCTGCCACTGCAGACTTGTATGTTTAGCCAACGTGAACGCCCCTCACATGTTCTGAACAGTGTATCGAGACGTATTGCTATGTCTGATCGATGTAATGGATGCCACACTCGCAACTGATGCTGTAGACACCAGCTGCCCATAGCCCTAGATGCTCTTTGACTAACTTGGAACATGGTCCTGATTTTGACTGTTGACAAGAATTAGACTTTTATGTTCTCCATTATCCTGGCAATCTTGGTTGTGGCCGATCCTGTGTATGGAAGGAACGACGGGCGCTTGGTTTCTCCTTCTGAGTTCTTTTGTTTGTTCTTCTTAGTCGGCTGGAGAGTCCGTGTTATTTGCATCTTCGACCAGTAGAAGCTGTAACTCGTCGTATACGGCTCACGCTCTGTGTACCAGTATTATTAGCACAGATTTGCATTGCATTGGATGGTGGCAACTATTGGCATTTACGTATGCATCCATGTGTCTCCTCTTCCTATAGACAGAATGTCCCAGGTTGAAATCAGGATCTTATTTATCACTATTTTAGGATGACTAGGCGTCCGCTTTTTTTTTTCATTTCATGATTAATCTGATGTTGTGTACGCTGTTAGGGAGGCACAGGAATTCTTATAGGTTTTCTTCTTTATGCAGCCATTCCAAGAATGTGACGTCCATATATCTGTAAATCCCTTTGGTGTCAGGTGTGTGATTCTGAAAGCTGTTTCCGCAAGGTGTTCCTTATGTAGGTTATCGATGCCTGGCGCCAGAGGCGATCCCATGGTGACAGCGTCTACCTGTTCATAGAACTTTCAGACAAACTGGAAGTAGCTGGTGGTGAATGCATGTTGAAACAGTTTCACCATGACGCTCTCAAACTGACTGTAGTAATACAATAAAATCTTCTAGCTGTACCCACGTGAAGAGAAGTGATGTCGAAGCTGACTAACAGATCACTCTTACCCAGAAGTATCCCCTGAAGCACTTTCACTGTCGTTTTTTTCGACGTAGTGTGGAAAGTGGTGCATGAGAGGTTTCGGTAGCTGTGCTAGGTGTTTGTTTATGCCTTACGTTTTAGCGATAAAGCCAAGGTGGTACTGGTGGCCTGGGGTACACCAGTCTGACCATATCCCCATCTGGCATCATAGCTAGTCGATAACGTCCAGGAGGCAATTATTCAGGTTCAGAGGTTGGTAATGGGAGATCCACATTCATGCGACAGTGACAGCGCCCAGCGCCAGCCAACCAATAGCCACACTAGTGTCGTGTCCCCTGAGCTTAGGCACCTCCAGTGCTAAGGTTCACGAGGACAAAGCGATCGTCCAACTGCAATTGTGCCCAGTTTTTACTGAGTGGAAGACGGGTTATCGGTGAATTGTTGTGTTGCTGTAGTCTAGATCAGTCTAGTATCGACATAATGTAGTCGCAGCATTCTGTACAAAAGACTTGTATCTGGAAATCATCAAGGAGTCATCTTATTGAAGTTAAGTAGAACATAATAATTTCCGAGAGCTTTTATTCTGCATCAGAACCATGCACTGTCGCAACAGGTCTTGAGTACTTTTAGCAACGAGATCACATAGTCACTTCACCTTGTCTGGATCTGAGTTGTTGAGGAGTGAGATGGTATTCCTTGTAGAATACTCCTTCACTTGGTTGTATTCTGGATACTGTAGTAGCATCTCAAACATTTGCCATCATTCAACTGACTGTAACACTGTAACAGCACTGTCGCATTGCCTTTGTCAGCTGCAATTTTTTCGGATGTTTTGGGCATGAAACGTGATGCAGCAAAATTACCAAATTAACGTCACGTACACCTCTCCCAGGAACTGCTGAATCAAGTCGACAACAATCCAGAACTTGTAAATAAGGTTACAACAGGTGACAAAACAGGGGTATATGGGTGTGATGCCGAAACCAAGGCCCAATTGCCCCCAATGAAAAATACCTAAAGAGCCAAGACCGAAAAAAATTCGACGAATTCGATCATGAGTGAAGGTTCTTCTCATTGTTCCGTTCGAATACAATGGGAAAGTGCATCATGAGTTCCTGGCTTTTGGCCGTACGGTCAATAAGAAATTCTACCTGGAAGTTATGCGCCGTCTGCCTGAAGCCGTCTGACGAAAACGACCAGAACTGTGGCAAAACCACTCATGGAAACTGCATCCCGTTAACTAATGCTTCTGCTCACACCTCATTGCTTGTCTGTGATTTTCTGACAAGAAACAAAACCGTTATGTTGCCTCAGCAGCCATATTCGCTGGGCATAGCCCCTTCTGACTTCTTTCTATTCTCAAGAGAACCATTAAAGGACATCGTTTTGCCATCATTGATGAGATGATGATAACAGAATTGCTGAAATAGATGAACATTGTGACAAAAAGTGAGTTCCAGAAGTGCTTCCAAGATTGGGAAAAGCACTGACACTAGTGTATTATATCTGATGGGCAGTACTGTGAAGGAGACAAAGTTGATGTTGAAAAATAAAGATTCTTTAAGAAAAACAAAAATTGCCGTTACTTTCTGATCACACCTCGTACATACTCAAGACAAAATACACACATTTGTGAAGGAAATGTGCCAGTCTATCAGATAAAAGTGAACCTCACCGACTATGCCACTGTCCCCCTGCCAACCTCAATATATGGCTTTACTTTGATAACTTCCACTTTTATCTTAAAAATACTTAAATTTATTTGTTTGTGGTAAATTAATGCCTATGAGTATGCTGACAAAATTATCATAAAGGAAGAACAAAAAGGAGAAAATTTTCATTAAAGGTGCATGATAAAATGGAATGCAACAATACTGTTTTATGAGTAACTGTGCAGTGTGGTCAAAGAAAACCAGCTTCCATGCCTCCTCAGACTTCTGAAACGTCGGCCGTGGTGGCCGAGCGGTTCTAGGTGCTTCAATCCGGAACCGCATGACTGCTACGGTCACAGGTTCAAATCCTGCCTCGGGCATGGATGTGTGTGATGTCCTTAGGTTAGTCAGATTAAAGTAGTTCTAAGTTCTAGGGGACTAATGACCTCAGATGTTAAGTCCCATAGTGCTCAGAACCATTTGAACTAATGAAACACTTTAATTCTGTGCAGGATGGGTACCCGTGTAGCAGCTACTGCTGGACATTTCCCAGACAAGAGCTTATCGGGAGTGCCACGACTATTGGAAGACCTCGCTCGGCTTGCCGAGGATCACGATTCTGCAGACATTGTCTTTCTTGTGGGACGAGAGGAGGTCCCTGTTTATGCTCACAGGCTTATACTCATGGTCAGGTACAGTATATGGACTCTTTTTTTCTGTTATATATCATCTCACCAGTTAGTTGGGAGTTACTAAATACATGTCATATGATGCTGCAGTGCCAATCTTTTTAAAAATTAATTTTACAAAGAAACAGATTGGCTGACCAGTACTTAAATTCAAAAGCAAAATTCAAAATAATGCTGTTAGACACAAATAAAAATAGAAAAAAAACTATTCTAAGATTTGAAATAATTATCCACATGAGGGAGGAAACAGGGATAGGTTGGCAAAGGTTGCTCAGACCCCAAGTTGAGAGGGACCCCATCCATTGTGAGGGCAAGAGGAAACAATGATGAGAGGAGAGGTGTAAGAGAGAGTTTGCTGTCAAAGTTAGGTCATTGGTGAGTACTGTGTCAACTTCAGACCGCCAACAATAGAAGTACAGAGAGAGAAGTAAAGATACATTATGGGCAAGAGAAATCAGAAGTGAAGAGAATAGGGCAACTAAAAACTAGGATAAAAGCAGAATAGGGGGCACTGGAAAACCAAAAGGAGAGACAGAGAAGGAAACATGAAGATAAATGAGTAAATAAATAAATACTACAAAGCAGTAAGTATGTTGATTAAGTTTAAGTGAAGAAGGGCAGTAGCACACATGGATGTTCCAGTAAAGTAGTGTTAGGTTCGAGGATCCAAATGGCACATGTTGTACAGTAGACACTCAGGACCCTTCAATCATCCTGTAGAATATGCTTAGTAACTAGTTACTGTCTGTAAATGCAGACAATTATGTCTCCTTTCATCTGCTCAAATCAGAATTTCACCTACTGACATGGCACACACGAGCCAGTGAAACTGGCAAACGCACCTAATATCATGTAGGACCCCTGCGAACACACAGAAGTGCCACTGCACAATGTGACATGGATGCGACTAATGTCGGAATTACTGCTGGAGAGAATTGACACCATGAATTCTACAGGCTGTCCATAAATCCATAAGAGTACAAGGGGGTGAAGATCTCTTCTGAGCAGCACATTGCAAGGCATCCCAGATGCGCTCAATAATGTTCATGCCTGGGGAGTTTGGTGGCCAGCGGAAATGCTTAAACTCAGAAAGTGTTCCTGGAGTCACTATGTAGCAATTCTGGAGGTGTTGGGTGTCGCATTGACCTGCTGGAATTGCCCAAGTCTGTCAGAATGCACAATGGACATGAATGGATGCAGGTGATCAGACAGGATGCGTACATATGTGTCACTTGTCACAGTTGTATCTACACCTATCAGGGGTTCCATATCATTCCAACTGCACATGCAGAGCCTCCATAAGCTTGAACAGCCCCCTGCTGACATGCAGGATCCATGGATTCTTGAACTTTTCTCAATACCCATTCATGTCCATCCACTCGATACAATTAGAAACGAGACTCATCTGACCAGGCAACATGTTTCCAGTCATCAACAGTCCAATGTCAGTGTCGATGGGCTCAGGTGAGGAGTAAAGCTTTATTTCGTGCAATCATCAGGGATACATGAGTGGGCCTTCAGTTCTGAAAACCCATACTGATGATGTTTCGTTGAATGGTTCTCACGCTGACACTTGTTGATGGTCCAGCATTGAAATCTACAGCAATTTGCGGAAGGGTTGCACTTCTGTCACATTGAATGATTCTCTTCATTCATCTTTCATCCCATTCTTGCATGATCTTTTTTCAGTGATAGCGATGTCGGAGATTTGATATTTTATCGGCTTCCTGAGATTCACAGTACACTAATGAAATTGGTTGTATGGGAAAATCCCCATCGTTACCTCAGTGATGCTGTGTCGCATCACTCGTGTGCCAACTATAACACCACGTTGAAACTCACTTAAATCTTGATAACCTGCCATTGTAGCAGCAGTAACTAATCTTACCACTGCACCAGACACTTGTTGTCTTATATAGGCTTTTCTGACCAAAGTGCTGTATTCTGCCTGTTTACATGTCTCTGCATTTGAATACACATGCCTATACCAGATTCTTTGGTGCTTCAGTTTGCAGGTGACTGAAAAGTACACCGTGGAGAATATGTGTTACCAATATTAGTGACACACAAAGAAGGGATGCGACTCATAGTCAAGCAACATAGGGGGACCGACGTATCTTTTGGCGCAGCACTTGGCAGGCATGCTAAGACCTTATGTGGGCAAATGTGTACACCATATCTGGAACTCGACGGACTTCATTGCCCGTCTGAAGGAGATGACAGTACAAGAATCTGACATCATGGTCAGCTTCGATGCCGTCTCATTATTCACACGTGTCCCACTGGAAGATTCTCTCCACAGAATCAGTGAGAAATTAGTGCCTGAACTGACACAACTATTCCGGCACATGTTAACATCTATGTACTTTGTCTTTACTTGTCAATACTACGAGCAGACCGACGGAGTAGCCATGGGGAGCCCACTCTCCCCGGTGGTGGCCAACCTGTTTGTGGAGAGTTTCGAGAAGGAAGCACTGGAAGCCGCCGAACTGAAACCTGTATGCTTCTTTCGCTACGTGGATGACACGTTCGTCATCTGGCCTCATGGACAGGAACAGCTACAGATTTTTCTACAACATCTAAATTCGGTCCACAGTAACATTCAGTTCACCATGGAGACTGAGAAAGATGTAAAACTACCCTTTCTTGATGTCCTAGTGGAAGATAGGTCTGATGGCTCACTGGGACACAGTGTGTACGGCACGCATACACACACTGACCTGTACCTACATGCCTCCAGCTGCCACCATCTGACGCAGCTTAATGGAATGCTCAACACCTTGGTACATAGAGCACACTCAATCTCTGATGAACAGAACTTGCCAATGGAACTCGAACACCTGGAGACCATGTTCCGCAAAAATGGGTATGACAACCACCAAATCCAAAGGGCCTTCCAACGACAGAAGTGCAGCAAGAACCGAGATGAAGAACAACCCAAAGAAGAGAAGCAAGCTCGGGTCTTTCTGCTGCTTGCTGGCAATGTGTCGTCAAAAATAGGGAGACTGTTACAGTGACACAAGATTGACACAGTCTTCCGACCACCAGCAAAGATTTGTGATCTCCTACGAATGGCAAAAGATGACATAGGCCTTAAGAAAGTGGGCGTGTACAAAATCCTGTGCGGCTGTGGCAAATCTTACATCGGCCAAACAGTTCGCACGATTGAGGACCGATGCAAGGACACGAACGTCACACCCGCACATGCCAACCCAGCCATTCTGCCCTAGCAGAACACTGAATTGAAGCCGGACACACAGCGAAATTTGAAGAGACAAAATTCTGACGGCCACAAGTGCCTACTGGGACAGTATCTACAAGGAGGCCATAGAAATTCGTGTAACAGATAACCTCATCAACAGGGACACCGGGTTCAACTTAGCAAGGCCTGGAAACCATTATTAATCCATCAAAGAGCAACAGCACGAGCAGACGCGAGATCCTTCTGCGACGGCAGACAGAGATGAACTGCAGCACCTACCACCGGGTGTGGCTGCAGCTACCTCCCCCCCCCCCTCCTCCCACCACGCAACATTCCGCTGGCCGTCCATGCCGGGGTACGACTCGGGACCCCGCAGACATTAATACCACAGCAGAGCGCAGACAGATCATTCCATCAGCACCACCTGATGATGGCGGAGTCCCATGTTGCAGCCCCATCGTCCCTGCATCCTCAAAAAGTACTGGTCTGGGTCACCATTTCTTCCAAAGGAATCATTGACCCATTTTTCAGATCCGAAACGATTACTGCATCATGCTATCTGGACATTCTTCGTAAATTTGTGGTGGTACAAACTGCCTTAGACGACACTGCGAACACCTTTTGGTTTATGCAAGATGGTGCCCGGCCACATCGCACGGCCGACGTCTTTAATTCCCTGAATGAATATTTCGATGATCGTGTGATTGCTTTGGGCTATCTGAAACATACAGGAGGTGGCGTGGATTGGCCTCCCTATTCGCCAGACATGAACCCCTGTGACTTCTTTCTGTGGGGACACTTGAAAGACCAGGTGTACCGCCAGAATCCAGAAACAATTGAACAGCTGAAGCATTACATCTCATCTGCAGACACGTTGTCAAAGGTTTCGGATAATTTCATTCACAGACTACGCCATGTTATTGCTACACATGGTGGATATGTGGAAAATATCATATTATAGAGTTTCCCAGACCACAGCGCCATCTGTTGTTGACAATTGTAACTACTGTAATTTCGAAAGTTTGTCTGCCTGAAAATGTACTGTTGTCCCAAGCATATTGCAACAAACGGTGTATTTCTATCGCTGCTCGTTTAGTTTGTATTGCCGTTTCAAATATACCAGTCATTTTTTAAACACCCTGTATCTGGAAGGCAGAGAGCTCAGCAATGATTAGTGCTGGCAGTTTGAACTGCACATCCAAGACAGTGCTTTTGGGACAACCATGTAGCCCCTGTGTCAGGTTGTCACCGTTTATTGGGGTGGCCCTGTAAGTTGCTAGAAAATGACAGAAGGAATTAGGTGCATCATTAGACATAATTCCTTGTGAAGCTACGTTTTGAAAGGGCAGATATATGATTCCACATGACAGTTGGAGGCATGGTGAAAACTGTGATGCAAATGTGTTGTATCTCACTATGGGCATAAATCTGTTCGAAGTCGTGTAAGATAAACACTGTCTGATTATCGGAAACCAAATGCATCGGGTCTCTTCAGGGGTAAAGATTTTTTTAAAGGGCAACTGGAGACACATGGGACATAAAAAGAAAGTGAAAAATATGGCAGCAAAATAAAGTGGATATACTCCCACAGCTCGCCAGTGTCAGACCAGGAAGAGGACTGCTAAGGAGGTGCAGCTTGATACTCCCAACAGGCAGAACATTGGCAAGCCAGTTCTTGATGATGAATTCAATATTTGGCCAGAGTACTTTTCATTCAAAACAGGTCCCAATGGGCAACATGCATGAGACACAGCACTTTTGGTTGAAGAGAGGGGAGAATCAGAATGCAGCAGTGGTCCTCTTGCAAGACCCCACAATAGAACCTCTTGGTGTAGGTGTAGTTGATGCCACTGTGGTCTGTAAGGATGCAATTTGGGCTTGGAAAACACGTCCAACCAACTGTGTCATACAAAGTGAGCGAGACAGCATTGGATTCTTGCAGGCATTAGCCATGACACAACGCGATGTTAAGGGAAAGACTGATTAGTCAAATCCAGATCTGAATCAAGCTGGAAACACACCAATTTAATTGGGTGAAGACTGGTGTGGGTCCAAGGGAAATCAAACTGCACATCAGTGTTTGCATGTACCATCACTGCTTGATAATGGATACAATAATGAAAATTAGATAAGTACAGAAATCGGCAGTCCAATCTGCTAAGCAACGCTGAGGGCCAAGGTTAGTGAGCAACACATGATGCTCCATGGCAAGATGAAACTTCTGTGAAGTGTATAAATGATACCAAGGGCCTCCCACTCTATTTAAAGCTTGAGAAGATTGTTGATAGAAAGTTGGTTCAGTGGGTAAGACAGTTCAACTAGGTTTGCAATGTGAATTTTCCATAACAGCATATGCTTTTAACTCTTTTATATTCACAGGAGGCAGCATTTTATTTATTGCTGCAACACAATTACTTGTTTGTTTCAGTCAGTTTCCGAAGAATTTGAATCGTAAATATACCAAGACAGGTTTCATGGAAGAACACTTTTGCAGATTGCATTTCAGCCATATTTCAAAATATTGCAAACTGGGATTGGTTCACTAAAGTTTAACTGTGTGTTTAAACAGTTATTAATCAACGGTCAACTGAATATGTCACATAAATTTAATATTGTTATAGTATAATATGAAATTTTCATCATTGTGATAATGATAGACCAAATGTTTGTGCACAGGTGTAAAAGCTTCCAGACGGCCAAGCGTGGTGAAGTGTGCCGCATCCCGGGCTGCTCTGTGTCCCCAGCAGCCCCAGGCACGCCCACCCCAGTGCGACTGCCACACTTCCAGCCAGACACATTCCGCAACTTTATGCTATATGTATACACTGGAAAGGTATGTAACTGTTTTCTTTCTCTTCTTTTTATTTGCCCTCAGCCCAGTAGTATGCCTGTTATAAAATGTCTATAAATTATGAGTGACATTTAATGTTTGTACAAAGGCTAGTGAAAGAAACAACAAAAAAGCAATAGGAGCAATGTTCTTATTTGAAATGAGTCAAGATATATATAGGAATGTCCATCCACAGTAAAGTATGAACAATTTTAAAGCCACGCACTTTCTAAAATTGCTAGTCAAATACAAACAACACTACAAAGTAGGTACCCACTACACAGAACATGCAACACATTGGCAGGAGAAACAAAGATGTACAGAAATCAGAAAACAAAGGTACTCAAACTTCATTTCTTCAGTGACAGCCTTCGACTAATTGTAATTGTTACATCACCCCCCCCCCCCCCCCCCCCCGTATCCCTGTCCTCCTGATCCCCCAAACCTTGTAGAACAGAGCTCCTGGTATGAAGGGATGTTTGTGACATACAATCTTGCCTGCCCTTGTGAAGAATAGATGTGAAGCAGGCACTGTGTGGCAAGGCGCTGTGGACGGACATAAGTTTAAAACGCATTTCTTGATTTGTTATAATAAGAATGGAGGCTCTCTTGGGGGTGGTCTCCGCAGCTGAAAAACTCCAAAGGAAATTTGATGGGCTTGCCACTTTTCAGGGTAATGCTTCCCACTCTCAAAGGATATTTTTGGCTCAGAAATGGGTGGTTTGGGCAATACATGGTATAAGCTGGCGAAACTCTTGTCGACCCCTATTCATTAGTCTGGGTATTCTGGCATTGGCCTCTTAATATATATATTCTTTACTGTCATTTCTTGTTAACAGTATCAGCTTACTCCCAAGAATTAGTCACTTTCACTCAGTTAATACTAGGCAGAAATCCAATCTGCATTTGGATCAGACTTCCTTGACTCTTGTGCAGAAAGATTTGCAGTATACTGCTGCATTCATTTTCAATAAGCTACCACAAGAATTCAAAAATCTTAGCAGTAATCCACACACCTTCAAATCAAAACTGAAGAGCTTCCTCATGGGTTACTCCTTCAATTCTGTCAAGGACTTCCTTGGAAAATTAAGCTGATTCCTATGTTATATTGTTGACTGCATTTACATAAACTTATGGCTTGCCATTTTTTGAGTTCATAAACATTTTATTTTATCTGTTGTTTTTTTATGTTGTAAATTCATGTACTGATACATTCCATAACCTAGGAGATTTGTTTCTCAATTTGGTCCTAAGGAACGAGACATGTAAAATAAAAAATTAAAAAAAATACATGAATTCTGCTACTGAAACACTAATATTGGGTTTGAATGCAGCACTTAGAGACACCAGTACTGGAGGTAAAGGTGACAACCAAGATGAATCATCATACATCAGGACAGATTCTGAAATTGGTGTTAATGTTCCAACATTCCATTACTTGCTGGGTGATAACTGGTTGCATGATGATGTGTAAAATCACATAAGTTTACCCATTCGTGGAACAAGGTAGACTCAAACTGACAGCCTTGGTCCATAATAACATCATCTGGACAGTCAAACAGAGAGATATCCAAGTGATTAGAAAGGTCTGTGTGACTGTTGCCACTGGAAAGTAAATGATGGGCTCTGCTTCAACCTAGCAGTTAGACTTATCAATTGCCAAAAAAATATACTTACAGCCTTGAACAGGCATGAAAGGTCTAACCAAGTCAATATGGATATGAGAAAAATGCTGTGTAGGTTTCTTGAAAGAACAATAGATTTTTTGACATGGTCCCACCCTGGCCGCCTGGCAAGCCAAACATCTTGCTTCATGCCCAGCCATACAAATCTATCAGTCATCTTTCATATACAGCAGTTGGCTACAGGTTGAGCAACACCACAAACTAAGTCACAGACTTATATCCAAAAACCAAATGGAAAAAAAGGTCATGGTCTGTTTTGAGAAATATTGTACTGTACCAGGAAATTGTCCATTTGAAGGTTCTGTAGATGCAGTCCCATACTTTGGTTCTTGGTTGGCTCTTGTGGTTCCACATCAGCGTCTTCTGCCATAAATTTTGGATATCAGTAGTAAACTGACTGATAAATTTCTAATGGTGGAATTGTATTTGTGAGAATGAGTCCAGTGGGGTTTTGAAATCAAATGGAACTAGTTTTTGATTAATAAAAGCTGTGAAGTGGCATGCTTCCAAATTCAGCCTGAAATGCTGAATGCCTTCACATACTGCTAACAGTTCTTAGTCATACGTGCTCCATTTAGTTCATGACCCTACAATTTGTGGGGAAAGAAACTGAGCAGTTGCCACACACCTCCTATGTGCTGTTGAGGAGCTGCCCCTAGTGCTGTCTGGCTATCATTTATGACAATAGCCAGGGATGCAGAAAGGACAGGTTGTGTAGTAAACACATGACATCTGTTAAACTGGACCTATGGTGTCCAAGTGACAGGGTGCTGACCCCCTCAAGTTGGCCCTGACAGCATTGCAATGAGTGACACCTATAAAGCTAAAGCATGGGGAAGATGGTGTCTGTAGAAGTTTGCCATACCCAGAAAATGACATAACTGTTGGAAGGTATCTGGAAAAGCAACAGAATGAATCATTTAAATTTATTTAATAAAGGCTCAATGCCAAACGGTTAACCCAATGCCCCAAAAATTTCACTTATTTCTGTCTGAGAACATAATTGTCTTTGTTAATCTGTAAACTGTGCTTTTAAAGTCCATCAAAAGTAATTCGCTGATGTTTATCATAGTCTGATGGAGATTTTGAGAAAACTAACACATCATTCAAATATGTGGAACAGCAGGGCAGGCGACAAAGCACTTCATTGATGAAACACTGCCATGATTGATATGTGTTTTTTAGACCAAACGGCATTCTGACTGAAAGTTGTGATCACTGCCATTTGCAATATATTTGCAAGTACCTTGGGGCCAGGTGATAAACTTTCTGGAAATCAATGACAATGAATAGCTGAGCACGTGCTATAACACCCATAAAGTCCTAGAGGTGTGTAATAGCATAACAGCTTGAAGTTATTTGCACATTCAAAGTATGACAGCCCTGTCTTGCTATGCCACGAACTGTCTTTCTTCTTTACCAGATGTAGGGGTAACACCCATGACATGTCTAAACTTCAAATAACACATGTTTAAAAAATCCTCAATTTCTTTCTTCACTGAGTCATACTTTTTAGCTGTCAATCTGTGAGCCCTGAAGGTGACCAGCAGTCCTGATATAGTTAAGAGAGATGGGTAGTGCTGTGTCCATTCCAGGGAGGGGCATAGGCAGCTGATTCATGTTGGACAAGGACATCCGGGGATGGATGTATTCATTTAACTTCCACAGTTCAGTCCATTCTTTTTTTTAGGGCTTCAGTATATCCACCAATTTGAGAACATAACACTTCATTTTCTTTAACTACACTATGTGATAAAAAGTATACGGACACCTCCAAAAACATATGTTTTTCATTAGGTGCTTTGTGCAGCCACCCACTGCCAGGTACTGTATATCGGTGACCTCAGTAGTCATTAGACATCATGAGAGAGCAGAATGGGGCACTCCATGGAACTCACGGACTTCAAACGTGGTCAAGTGATTGGATGTTACTTGGGTCATGCGTCTGTACACAAGATTTCCAAACTCCTAAACGTCCCTAGGTCCACTGTTTCCAATGTGATAGTGAAGTGGAAACATGAAGGGACAGCAACAGCACATAAAGGCCAACCTCGTCTGTTGACTGACAGAGACCACTGACAGTTGAAGAGGGTCATAATATGTAGTAGGCAGACATCTATCCAGACCATCAGACTGGAATTCCAAACTGCATCAGGATCCACTACAAATACTGTGACAGTTTGGCGGAATATGAGAAAACTTGGATTTCATGGTCAAGAGGTTGCTCATAAGCCACACATTATGCCAGTAAACAACAAACGATGCCTCGCTTGGTGTAAGGAGTGTAAACACTGGACAATTGAACAGTGGAAAAATGTTGTGTGGAGTGATGAACCATGGTACACAATGTGGTGACCCAATGGCAGGCTGTTCATATGGCAAATGCTCGGTGAACGTCATCTGCCAACATGTGTAGTGCCAACAGTAAACTTCAGAGGCACTGGTGTTATGGCGTGCTCATGTTTTTTACAGAGGAGGCTTGCACCCCTTGCAGTTTTGCATGGAACTACCACAGCACAGGTCTACTTTGATGTTTTAAGCACCTTCTTGCTTCCCACTGTTGAAGAGCAGTACGGGGATGCTGACTGCATCTTTCGACACGATCGAGCACCTGTTTGTAATGAACGGCCTGTAGTAGAGTGGTTACAAAACAATAATATCCCTGTAATGGACTGACCTGCACAGATTCTGACCTGAATCTTACAGAACACCTTTGGGATGTTTTGGAACACTGACTTCGTGCCAGGCCTCACCGACTGAATCGATACCTCTCTTCAGTGCAAAACTCCATGAAGAAAGGGCTGCCATTCCCCAAGAAAAATTACAGCACCTTATTGAACATGTGCCTGCAAGAGTGGAAGCTGTCGTCGAGGCTAAGGGTGGGCGAACACCATACTGAATTCCAGCAATACTGATGGAGGGTGCCACGAACTTGTAAGTCATTTACAGCCAGGTGTCCGGATACCTTTGATCATACAGTGTATGTATGCTAAGTTTTCAAACAACTCATTGGCAATGCTCGCTATGGTAAGCAGTTCCTCTTTCAAAGAATAACATGTGTTGACATGTGAATCCACAAAACTCGATTGGGTTGCTGCCACACCTAAAACGGAGGTGTGATCCAGTTCATGAGAGTTGTGTGAACAACCTGTACATCTGTAAACAGTCTCACTGTTCAAGCAGAATTGAGCCTTCCATATGGAAACATCAATACAATAGTAGTGTAGGAAATCAGCTCCAAGAATAGGTTTGGTAGCATCAGCAAATCAGGAAAGTCCACTGTAATTGCTTCTTAATACTGAAGTTTGTCACGTTGATGTGTTTTCCAAAAATATGGATTTTTTTAGTTGTTAGTTGCAGTGAGCCACCAGGTAACAGGAGATTGCTTTTTCAGTTTCACTGGTGCAATACTTACACCTGATCCTGAGTCAATTAAATATATTCACGAAATGCAAGTGTCCTGGACATATAATCAATGTGATGTACCAAAACTGTTAGTAGCAGAGTGTCGATTTGACATGCCAGAGTCCGATTCCTGGTACCAGGAAGGAATTCTTCTTGTTGTGTTTGATTGTCATGAACTAGCTTCAGATTATATGAAACAGGAGATGCTTTATTTGCTATGATGGTGGAGTGTAGGCACTTCATATAGAGCATCCGGTCATGCCTATATCCAGCTGCTGTTGTCAGCATGGTAGTTGCAGCAGTCATACAAAAATGGAAATGATACCAATACCAGTTGTGTAACTGCTTGCTGACATCATGCAGAGAGCTGCATGGCTGGTGTGCTGAGGACTGCTGGGACTCTCTGAGATGAAACTGCTGCTGGAGAGCACACAAGTTGCACTGGAGTGAGCTGCTTCCCTCTAACAGTGTCCACTGTAGCTACACTTACAATGCCACTGCCAGTTTGTGGGGTCCCACATTCATTGTCATAATATAACAAAATACCATGCAGCTAGTCAGCAAAGATTAACTGGGGGTCTGAGTTCACAGAGCGATTTGAAACCAGAGCACTTTTGATAGCAAAAGGCAACTGACTGAATCACATATGTTTTAATGTTGCCTCAGAAACTTCAGATTCAGTCACCAGAAATCTAAGATACCAACAGAATTCAGAAAGTTATTTATCACAAACAACCTCACTTTTCAAAGCTTGCTGAATTTGAAGATCTGTTCATTTGTGCACTCGACAGAGCAAGTTGTCCTTAACATGTGTATATTTGTACCCAGATGGCATGGTATGAGCAATGTCAGGCAATAACAAAAGAGTTTGAATGTCTAACACACTGATGGTCAGAATGAACTGTAGGTTATCATGATAAATACCATATGCAGTAAACAGAGGTTCCAGAAACTGGAACCGCAGTTTTTTTTTTTTTTTTTGGGTGGTGTGTATGGCAGTGATGTATTTTCTTCCCGATGCAGAAGATGCAATGCAGCTAACTGACAAATTGTTCATGATCTACATATTAGTCAATGTACTGCGCACTTGTCTGATATTTGTTGCCACTAGAGGAATGGGAATCGTTTCTTCCAAACTGCACAATGACTGTTCCAGCAAGTCAGCGTCAATAGTAACTTGCCAAGTATCCTCATGTTTAATGTGATTTTGGTCATCCATGGCCTTGTTTGGGGTCACCACTGTGGAAACGTTGATCCACAGTGAGACTCAGATGATATTTCAGCCACACATGTATTTAAATTGCCAGCTGAATACATGTGACACTTTAAACAAGATACTCATTGAACGGAAGATGCGACACACTGGTGGGAAAAACAAAATCATACAGAAATCAGCGTTCAGGAAACAAAGATAATCGGCGATCTGTTATTTCAGCTCCATTATCATTATTTTATAGAAATTATTTTTTCCACACAATTTTGTTATTATTTTACAATGGTTTCTTCTATTTCAAATAAGACTGACATAGGAGTAATTGAAGCTTCCTACTTTCAGTACTTTGGTTCCAATAGTGAATTTATAAAAACATTCAGTGATATCACCATCCAATGTAAATATCTCCATTGATATCCACAGTTGTTCTCCACAAACAACCACAGAGTGTGAGGCAGAGGGCACTTTTGATACTATCATGCCCCTCCTTTCCTGTTCTATTCCCGAATAGTACGTGTGACAAACAACAGTCACTGAAACACCATATAAACTCTAATTTCTCTTATTTTCCTACAGTGGTCATATTGCAAGATTTATGAATACACAATCACAGACTTTTAACAGTAAACACTTCTGTGATGTAGAGAAACACATTGCTTTTCTTGCAAAGCCTGGTTCTAGAGTTTGATAAAAACCTCTGATACTCTCAAGCTTACTAAATGAACATATAACAAAATGTGATGCCATTCTTTGGATCTTCATGATCTTCTCTATTAATCCTATCTCCTGAAAGTCCCAGAATGTTGAGTGATACTCAGGAATTGGTTGAACAAGTGTACTGTGACCCATTTCCTTAGTTGATAAATTACCTTTCCTTAAGATCGTTTCAATGGCTGTCCGCCATGTATCTGTTTTTACTGCCACTAATTTTATGCTGTCATTCCACTTTAATTGATCCTGGACAGCTACCTTTACATTTTTACAATTATTACTGATCCATTTATTTATCATCAGTTGTGCAATCAAACAGTAATGATACTTTACAAATATTTATGCACAATACATTATATTTATTTATGTTTAGGGTAAACTGCCAGTTCGTACACTGAGTATCAATCTTCTGCAGGTCCTCCTGCATTTTGCTACAATTTGCTGTAATGTAACTTTCCTATTTACAACAGCATCATCTGTGAACAGTCTCACAGAACATACAACATTATTCACCAGGTTATTTATAAATATCATGAACAGTATTTACTTGATAACATTTCTGAAGTTAATTTTACATCTGACAGTTTTGCCCTGTTAAGAATGATATCTTGAGTTCTGTCTGTTAGGTGGTTCTGAATGAAGTCATAAAGCTGGTATGATATTCTGTAAGCTTGTATTTTGTTCACTGAGTTAACAGTGTGGAAATATTTCAATTGACAGAGAACATGACCTCAAACTGTGCACCATTATCTATGTCTTCCAGAATCTCATGGATCATCTCAGAAAGCATAGTTCAAGAAGATCTGTATTTTCTCAATTCATGTTCATTTCTATGGATACCCTCATTCTCGAAAAATATCAGTAATAATTAGTAGAGCTGAACCACTTTAATTGCACTGAACACAAATCAACAATGTGCTTTGAGAAACAATGCTCTTACCATTAGATGAGATGATGAGAGCATTGTCTCCCGAAGGACATTTTTTATTTGTGTTCAGTACAATGAAAGTGGCTAACTTCTACCAACTGTTATTGATAAAATTATACAAACTGCTACCTCTTATCTGAAAAATGCATAATATTAAATTCAAAAAGATCACAACTTGTAACATGTTTGATAATTCTTCACAGTGGACTGACATCAGCAGTATGGGTCTCTAATTATATGCGTCAAACTGACAACCCCTTTTTAAACAGAAATGACTAGTGCTTTTTGAACTCATTCTTTGACATTTTATGTATTGTGATGAAAATTAAAGTGAGGAAGTTATATGTCATACCTAATGGAAACTCTTGTGCATTTTAATACAAACATATTTATACCACAAATACTCATTTATCATCAGCACTATGTGCAAAATTCTATTGCATCTGAATAACATGCTAAAAGTCAGTCACCTCATAGAATAACTAATCAAGAACTTAATTCAACACTTCTTGCACTTAGAAGTGTCTCTTATTATTCAGCTTGAAAACCACAGTGCTAGTTTTTTTGCATACTTTCACCTGCTGTTGTTTTGACCAACTATCTTCTGAGGTTATGCAGGTAAAGCAAATAAGATATCATTCAGAGAAAGGGAGCAATAAGAATACTTTACAAGTACATTACCAAACATCCTGAAGAGGCCTCTTCCAAGATCTTTGAATTCTTACACTCATTTCCTAGGACATTTATTTGTTGCAGATAGAAAACATTCATTTCGGTTGTACAGAGATACTCACAATTGTAATAAAAGACAGAGAAATAATTGCTCTGGAGATTTTACTTCCTTATCTAGGTTTACGAGTGGGATTATAGGTCTTCAACACGCCCACACAGCAAGAAACTGAGCAACCCTGTAAATTCAAAAGACTCACTCCTTCTTCAAATTTCCTCATATGTAGACTCAGAAAGTGAAGATGCTTGTTAGCTGCTTGACAAGTGGTAATAATCACTATAAATAAGGACATCTATTGTTACAACACAGACTATCAAGTTACGCGATTTTTCAAATGTCTCCATGGCATCTCCTCAGTGTTGCCAAATTGTATGGATGGCTATTGTTTCCACCTGCAGCCATTAGCACTTTTTAGTTGAAAATTCGCAACAGTGCTGCCAGCTGTCAGAGATTGACTTACATGTCTTCACTATAGTAATGCATAAAAGGTTTACGTTGACTTGCTTCATATCCCTGTAGGTTCTCCTTCATGATGGGCTCTACAGAATGCAATGAAAACAATTGAATTACTGCTTCATGGATGTTTCATTGTTGGAGATAACTGACTGCATTTTTTATTACTTTCCTTTTTATAAATACTACAGTGCACTGTAACGGATTACATACTAAACTACATGACTTATAACGTTAAACTAAAAAGTTACCTAATTGATAATAACTGCTCTTTTCCTTAACTAGTGGAATAGTTATTAATTATTTGAGTTCTCTGGGCCATAAGTGATGAATTAAATTAAAAATATGTAATTGCAGATCATACTACAGGACAGTGGTGTGTTTGAGATGTTGACCTTAGCACAAGAATTAGGAGTAGAAGAACTAAAGAAAACTTGTGAAGATCATGTAACATCAACATTGTCAGTCCTGAATGCATGCACATTCTTGGCCGCTGCTATGGAAATACAGGACCAGGCAGCAGGTAATTCATTTATTTCTAGTTTGCTCCTGATTATAGATATATATTTTCATTCATTAGTACTGAAGACTAGAGCTCATGAATTGTAGCTTGCACCAAATGGTAAGAAAATATATATTTTGCTTTTCATTTGGTTAAATATACTGTTTGTGATTCATCAACATCAATTGAAATACTTCACATGAAATTTTTGATGATTTTTCATTTTTTTTAGTGTAACTATATATTTTCCTTTTATATAGCAATGACTAGCCTGAGGGGGACACAAATTTCTTCCATGTCTCATATCGTACCATTATTAACTGTTATTAACAAAAAGATACCATACACACAGATAATGTGAATGTCTCTTACATAATGTGATGAGCTATATTCCCTGATTTTCAATTGATAAATGCAAAACTCTGATCAACAAACTCGATTCAGCTTATTGTCTTCTTAAAAAAAAATTCAATGTCTGGATCTTCTACATCTACACTCCACAAACCATTGGATAGTGCATGGCAGAAGGTGCCTTCTGCTACTACTAGTCATATCCTCTCCTATTCCACTGTCAAATAAAGTGAGGGAAAAACGTTTGTCTAGAAGACTTTGCATGAGCCCTAATTCCTTGCATCTAATAATTTTCATGGTCCTTACACAAAATGCATGTTTGAGGTGAAAGAATTGTTCTGTAGTCAGGCTCAAATGCCAGTTCTTTAAATTTGCACAACAGTGCCTTGTGGAAAGTGCATTGCCTTCCCTCCAGGGATTCTAATTTGAGTTTACAAAGCATCTCCATAATACTTGCATGCTGATCAATCCTAATAGTAAAAAATCTAGCAGCCCACATCTGCATTGCTTTGATGTATTTCTGTAATTCAGCATGGTGGGGATCCCAAACGCTTGAACAGTACTCAAGAATGGATCTTGCTAGTGTTCTTTATGCCATCCCATTTATGGATGGGCTGCACTTTCCAAAATTTTTCCAACAAAATAAAGTCAAAAATTTACCTCCCCTCCTACCAACCTGATGTGCTCATTCCATTTTATATCACTTCGGAATGTTATGCCTGTATATTTAATCAATGTGACTATGTCAAGCCCGCACCCTGCTAACGCTGTATTCAAACACTATAGGACACTTTTTTTCCTACTCATCTGCATGAACTTACATTTTGCTATATTCAGAGCAAATTGCCATTCATCACAACAAGGAAATTTTGTCCAAGCCATCTTGTATATTCCTACAGTCACCCAATGACAACACCTTCCCCTGCAGCACAGTGCCATCAACAAACAGCTGTAAATTGCTGTGCACCCTGTTCATCAGGTCATTTATGTACATAGAGAATAAAAGCAGTCCTGTTGCATTTTCCGGGGGGCACTCCTGGTGATACCATCATACCCTTGTTTCTGATGAAAACTTGTCAATAAGGACCACATACTGGGTCGTCTTACTTAAAAGTCTTCAAGTCACTCTCATATCTGGGAACCTAGACCATATGCTCAGACCTTCATCAACAATCTGCTGTGAGGCACCATATCAAATACCTTCTAGAAATCTAGGAATATGGAATCAATCTGTTGCCCTCCATCAGTGGTTTGTAGGATATCATGTGAGAAAATGGCAAGCTGAGTTTCACATAAGTGTTGCTTTCTAAATCTGTGCTAATTCATGGGCAGAGGCTATTCAGTCTCAAGGAAATTTATTATATTCAAACTCAGAATGTGTTCAGGAATTCTGCACCAAATTGATGTTGACAATATTGATATGTAGTTATGTGGGTCCATTCTTTTACCCTTCTTATAGACAGGAGACACCTGCACTTCTTCCCACTCACTTGAGTCTTTTTTGGTGGGCGAGAGATTCGTGATAAATGCAGGCTAAGTAAGGGGCCAACGCCGTAGAGTACTCTCTGTTAAACTGAACTGGAATTCCATCTGGACCTGCCAACTTATTTATTTTCAACTCCTTCACTTGCTTCTCCATGCCCAACATGCCATTTCTCATAAAACTACTAGCTTTCATTTCAGAGTTTCACTCATTCTTCTTATGTGTTTTACAAAATAATTAACAAAAAAGTATGAATACTGGGCATCAGAGTAAGTTCCTTCAAGAATGTATGAAATCTTATTGTAACTTAGTAGTGCATTTACTATGTAATGTTGTATGTGACAAAACCATGAATGCAAATTCCAGTTGAACCATGGCCACAATACAAACTGTATTGGAAAAAATTCAGTGTAGGCTCTGTACTTCTCTTTAGTGCATAAATTATCACCCTTTACCCTGGTGTAAAATTTTTTCACCACATATGCTGAAAATATTTGGAATCTCTAGACATTCAAGACTATGTTGAAAGGAAAACTCAATCAAGAAAACTCATAAATCGAGAGACAGAATTGCTGGCCAGTACTTACCTTCAGACGGTACATTATATAGTACAGTCAATAGACATGTACAAAAGAAAAAGTGACGACACCATTCTATCTTACAGAAATGTTACATCCTTTCTCAGAGATATCCTGTCCCAATCCTTCTCAAAGGCCAGTGTCCCAGAGTTTGAATCCTAGACATGAAGACCAGATCCACCTGTTAACTACTATTGTGGTTTATACTGACGTTACATAACCTGCAGTTTGCCACAAACTGATGTTAATTACTAGAAGCACTACCACTAAAGATTTCCTGGAAAGTAAGTGTATGTAAACGCAAAATTTTTGAGATATTTAATGGACTTCTACAAGTTTTGGCTCATTTGCATAATATTCTTATTGCTTTACCATTGTAGATTTCCCATCCTCCTGTTTAGCTGAGTGGTAATGTGTTTGCCTACCAACCAGCAAGCTCGGGTTCGATTCCCAGCCGGGTCGGAGATTTTCTCCACTCATGGACTGAGTGATGTGTTGTCCTCATCATCATTTCATCATCACCAACATGAAAATCATCCAATGTGGCATCACCTGAAATATGACTTGCAACTTGGCAGCTGAACTTCCTCGGTTGGAACCTCGTGGCCATCAATGCCTCATGACCAATTCATTTCATTTTGTAGATTTCCTGGGAAATAACTCTAAGAAGTCTGAGACCTTTAAAAGGCCTTTACAAGAATCTGTCTTATTTACATACCACTCTTATTACTGATGCCTGCTTATGAAGAGTTATTATCCAAGGAGTTAAATTTTTGGGGAAATACAGGGTGGAATTTCATAAAATAAGCTAGTACTATTTCTTTGACTTAAGTTAGGCACTGTTTTTTCAATGAAATTGTGTTTATTGGATGTTCATAAGATTTACACAAACCATTTCCCCTGAACCATGTGTAGGCCCCTTCAACTGTTACCTGAACTCTGTCCAGTATGGCCGAGTCTGAATTCTTAATTAATGTGTGTGTCATTAGGAAATAGTACAACTTTGAACAGTGGTTTCATAGTCACTGGAAGGCTATTTGCATAGGGGGAGAACAGATGCACATCCAGTAGTAAACTTTGTGAATCTCACATTTTATGTTCTCCCATTCTGAGTTTAACATTACTCCTGTGTAAAAGTATGTCAATGTGATCCTCTACCTTTTCTTATACAGTTTATGCTCCAACCATGCTAAAAGATGGCATCAGTTTCCCAAGAAGAAATTCTACCAGCAGCTTTCCTTTTTATATCACTGTGTGAAATAGAAGCTGTTTATGTAAATGTTGTAACTAACAGTGTAATGACAGGTTATTACAAATACAGAGCACAGGGTTACCTGTACTTTTTAACAGCTACTTCTCTTTTGATAACGTATACCATGATTAATTCCACATATCTGAAAGTTGTCTTTCATGGTGTAATCAGTGGAACAAAATGATTGAACGAATGAGTCAATGAGATTCTCTAGGTGAAGGTCTTCCTTGATGTGTCATATGGCTTGGAGACTAGATGCGTCTATGAATCATTTATTTTTTCTTATTAAAACACATCTAGATGTACTCTCACATCATTTTACACTAAAGCAAAGAAACATGTACACCTGCCTAATATTGTGTAGGGCCCCTGCTGACATGCAGTGTCCATGGATTCATGAGGTTGTCTCCACACCCATCCACTTGATACAATCTGAAATGAGACTCGTCTGACCAGGTAACATGTTTCCAGTCATCAACAGTCCAATGTGAGTGTCGATGGGTCCAAGTGAGGCATAAAGCTTCTTGTCATGCAGTCATCAAGGGTACATGAGTGGGTCTTCGGCTCCGAAAGTCCATTTCGATGACGTTTCATTGAATGGTTTGCACGCTGAATGATTCTTTTGAGTCGTCATTGGTACCATTCCAGCAGGACTTTTTCCAGCCACAGTGATGTCAGAGTTTTGATATTTTACCATATTCCTGACATTCACAGTACACTCGTGAAATGGTTGTATGAAAATAGCCAGCCTTTCAGGCATTTTGCAAATAGTTTGTAAGATAACATAGCAATACACCCTGAACGATTTTAATGGAATTTACAGCAACTGTAGAAACCTACATATTTATATAATTCATGTTTTGTATTAACGCCTAATCAGGTAACCTTAGGTTTGAAAATATGAAACTCCTGTGACAGGCTATCAACAAAAGACAACGGGAGACTGATATGACAATTCCACAAGAAAAATTAGCACAACTTTGCATTGTAGTTCACAGTACTAATGTTGTGGCAACTTTAGGAGATGGGCTAAAAGTCAAGTCTTCCAGATCAGTGAAAATATCCAAGAGATGCTGCAAGTCTGATAGCTTCAGTCTAGACACCTCCATTAGTTTCAGTGCTTTGGAGGCAATGGACAAAATTATTCACATGGTTCAACAAGTTCATAAGCAGTTGGAGAATACAGGGTGTAATGTGCAAGCCAAGGCTAGAAAAAAATGAGTGTGAGGACATCAACCACTGAGGTCGAGATGAACAAGTTAAATCAAATGCTAAGAATACTGTATGTGTGTATTGTCTTTACTTTCATCTTGTCTTTGTAGAGTGCTAACTATGTTGATGTAGGTGTTTTGAGTTGCATAATTATTTATGTTGATAAAATGGTTACATTTTGTGGCATCAGTAAGAACATCTTATGCTGCCTAGACACTGTTATGGATGAAACCACACTAGCGACCCACAAGGAACATGCAATATCCACGGATTTAGGAAATGCATGGCACTTCCTTCACACCAAACAATTAAAATTGTGAACAACCAGTGTATTGGGACCTTTTGCCTATACTGATTTCAGTGGATTGCGTGGTGCAACAAACAGTATGGAACAATACATGTAAAACGCTACACCTGAACCACACCTGAAAGTGATTTCAACCCTCCTCCTACTCATGTACAAGAGCATGTGGATCACATGTATCACAATTCTCTGTTTTCTTCTGTGGATCTTATAAGTTTCTTTCTGACAGGAGCAAGAGCAACTGATATCAACAGATGTTACAAGACCTACATCATATTTTTGTGCCCAAGTCCATAATTGTGTTTATTTACCTCCTGATATGAAGTGTGCTTTCGTGCTGGTTATCAAAGCAACAAATCTGATTCTGCCACTTTGTGGAACCCAGATGGCTGGGTCACACATGAAGCTATCTACTGTGTCATGATGAATCAATGGCATTGTGTTCAACAAAACCCTCAGAATGAGTCATTTAGTGCCATACTGAACATCTCCAGTGATGTCCACACTGTGCAGCATGTGTTATCTTAACTGCCACAGTTTCTTCATCCCATCACCATATGCCTTTTGCAGGTCCGAGGTGGCTGGGTTGCCTTACTGCAAAGGTTAAGGAAATCATGTGAACAACAAAGGTTTGGTTCCATGTAGGAGCCTAGTGGATCTGAAGTTAATACCAAACAATACATTAAAGACCATAGGGCTGAGTAAATTGCCTCATGTTATTCAAGTGTCCTTATCACGAATGAAGGGCTCACACAAGAGGCCAAACTACAAATTGCTGATTGTGTTTTTCCATTAAAAGATGAATGCTCTTCTTGTTGTCCAGCAGCCACTAACAGACCAACCCATGACAGCAATATGTGATGCTCAGTAAAAAAAGCTGCTCTGAACATATCTAGTGATTCATGATGCACCCCCACAGGACAAATCCTCCCAACTCCTGAGACGCAATGCAGTCAGCTGACAATAACAGACCAGCCAACACTGCATGCTATTCAGAACTCAGAGTTTAACAGCAACTGACAGAGTGTGTTGGTGCTGGTTCCATGTATGTTTCGGTGCTGCTGTGCTCAAGTGCACCTCCTCATGTGAGCACTGAAATGTACTTGCTATCTCTGATAGATGCCAGAGGTCATGGAATTCAGAAAGTAAGCCACATCACTATATATGTACACCAAATTAGTTTGCTAAACACATCCACACACCATGGCTGTCTACATTCTTGACTTGGGTACCAACCAAAGTTTCTAGTTGACTCAGGTTCCAAGATAAACATGATCTCGAGCACAGCTGCTATCCTCACACATCAGCACCCTTGGTACAGCATACAGCTATGGATGTTCACATGTAATCATGTATAGTTCCACTACTCGCATTGTTGACTTAGGCATGGCAAGGAAAAACATTTACATGGACTTTTATGTTAGGTAACCTCAACAAATGTGTTAGAAGCTGATTTTTTGCATCACTATCACTAAGGCCCTGATCTAAGAGAGGAACTACTTTTCAACAGAGTGACTGATTCTTGCATTCAAGGTATGGTCAGAGGACCTCCAGTTTCAGTTGTTCCAGAGCACACAGTGTCCTTAACATCTTCAGAAGATGAACTTCCAACAGTTGAAATGCTCACTAGGCAAACAACCAACTATGATGATTTAGTTGTACATAGACACCAACAGTAAGCACACAACACACTCCCAATAGCCAAGATAGATGAAAAAGATATTAGACATGCCTAATGTTCTTAGTATTCGATTTAACTTGTTCATACTGATGTCAGCTATTGACGTTGCCACAAGGGTCTTTTCACTGGGTGGTAGTTGTGGGAGCACAATGTTAGAACTGGTTTGTAGATGTTTTGGTGGTAACTACCAAGTAATAAAATGATTTCAGAATAAGTGTGGAGCTCAATGAAGTCACCTAGACTTTAGGTTTTTTGGGGAGATTTTTGGGAATGATGAACTTGTAATTGCAGTTGGAGATGCAGACAACAGTTTGGACAAAACCTCAGTTACATAGTCAAAGATTATTTAAGATAAGTCTCATTTAATGTTCCATCTTCAGTGGGGTGGGGTTTGTCATCGTTGTTGTTCATTCATACTGTCTCACCTTAATTGTCCACCTACCTCACTATGGCTTCCTTATGACATCCCTTCACTCTGCAGTAGTAGATACTCACTAGGCCGTGTAGAGCAGCACTGATGAAACCACAACCCAATACCTGCGTAACTCAAGTTGCGAATCAGTTCCTGTAAATTCATTTTAAGAAATTTCGGGTGGTGGGAAAATGCAGTTTACCTGTAGTAAGCCTTCGAAAATTCTAGTAAACTGGTTTTTATACCTAAGGAAGCACATTAATTTGCTATCAAGTCTGAATTTACCATTTTTACTGCTCTATCATTCCAAGTTCACAGTCAATATACCAAAATTTCACACAGAAAAGCAGCCAGAATATCTACCAGTCTGTCCTGATTAATGCTCTCTACTACTGTAGTGAGTTGAAACTTCGGTCATATCAGTTGTCTTCAAAGTTAGAAGTGCTCGCCTAAATATTCCATAAAATACTCGGAACATGCCACACAGAATTTCACTAAGACTGAAATATCACACTCATAATACATCAATTAATTAATCAAATTGCCCTCAAAATGTTCATAACTTAAACAGCCTAAGTCACAACACTTCCTAACAGCAATGAACTCAACAGTTCTTTATTTTACATGTTATTTTCTCAGTGACATTTCGCTTGATGTTACACATGCTAAGGTTGGCAAGTGACTCCCTCGATGCCACCCCATTCTCTGCCTACCTAACTTTCTGCATGTGGGAACGGCTTAATTCTGATTGTCTAATGGTCTGAATGACCAATCAGAATGATCCTTCCAGATTATTCTTGCGGCAAAACTTGCCTGAGCCAATCACTAATCATAAAATTATTTACGTCATTCCAATGCCATTTTCTAATATAATATTTAATAAAAAAAGACTGAAATGCAAAATAATCTTTAAATTAATTTAGAAACCTATTCCACTTCTAACTTTTATTCTGGCTGCTCTCTTACAAAAGCAAGCACACTTCAACATACGTCATCAGCATCATGGTTGCACCACAATTTTCCCACATTCAGTTTCATAAGTTTTTACATAAAATAGTATTAAGTTTTTTCATATGCCCCACAGACACTCTCTCATTCATTCTCATGTATACACAAAACAAAATAATAAGCAGGTAATAATTTTGAATGATTTTTTACGCTATGAATTGCAGAGTACTAAAGTTTTGAAAATAAAATTCCAATTAAGTGATTTTATACACTGAGAACTCTGGTTATAACTTTATATGATGATAAAAGACAAACTGCTATTGTTCCTAACTGAGTTTTGAAACAGAAGTGTCGGTTTTATGACTTTTAAGTAATTTTTCTCAATTTCAGTAACTGAAACAGATAAAAATCTGAGATTTTAACAGGCTCTTCTACTTAATAACAAAATATGGTATACAAAGTTTGAGCAAAATCGGATGATAATTACTATGGTTTATTTAGATTCATAGGGGATATGAATTTATGTTCCTACTAGATGTTACTGGAGACCGTTCTCATGGCCGATATTGTCAGCTCCGCTGTGAGTCATGGCAGAGAAACAATCCTGCAGCCACCATGATAAGTGGCTGCATGCTATACAGTACTGAATGTTATTTTGTAATAACTTGCTAAGTTACAATCTCAGTTGCACATTTTTAATTATATTATATTTTTCAACCACACAGGTTCATCTTCAGATCTAAGTAATTGCACCAGCAACCTGTCTTGTCCACTCAGAATCACATGTGCTTGACATGTGGTTCTGAGAAGACAAAACAGCTTGCTTATGCAACTACTTAGATCTGAAGATGATTCTGAGTGATAAAAACATGGAACCTAATTAAAAATGTGCAACTGAGACAGGAGAATACATGAGGATAATCTTAAATGGCTATACAGTTGCTGATTATCTCAAGACAAATATACTGGGGGAACAAAAGTTATGGGACAGTGCTATGCACATATACAGATGGTGGTAGTACCATATATACAAGGTATAAAAAGGCAGTGCATTGGTGGAACTGTCATTTGTACTCAAGTGATTCGTGTGAAAAGGTTTCCGAAGTCAGTATGGCTGCACAATAAGGAATTAACAGACTTTGAATGCAGAGTGGTAGTTGGAGCTATACACATGAGACATTCCATTTTGGAAATTGTTAGGGAATTCAATATTCTGAAACCCACTGTGTCAACAGTGTGCTGAGAACACCAAATTTCAAGCATTACCTCTCACTGCGGACAATGCAGTGGTCAACTGCCTTCACTTAATGACTGAGTGCAGTGGCAGTTGCATAGAGTTGTCAGTGCCACCAGATAAGCAACAATGTGCAAAATAACTACAGAAAACAATGTGGGCAATATGACGAATGTCTCCTTTATGAGAGTGTGTTGAAATTCATCATTAGTGGGCTATGGCAGCAGATGGTTGATGCAAGTCCCTTTGCTAACAGCATGACATAACCTGCAGCACCTCTCCTGGGTTCATTACCATATTGGTTGAACCCTAGATGAATGGGAACCTGTGCCTGGCTAGATGAGTCCCATTTCAGTCAGTAAGAGCTGATGGTAGGGTTTGAGTGTGGTGCAGATCCCATGAAGCCATGGACCCAAGTTGTAAACAAGGCACTGTGCACACTGGTGGTGACTTCATAATGGTGTGGGCTGTATTTACATGGAATAGACTGGGTCCCCTGGTCCAACTGAACTGCTCATTGAGCAGAATGTTTATATTTGGATACTTGGAGATCACCTGAATGCATTCGTGGACTTCATGTTCCCAAATAACAATGGAATGTTTATAGATGACAATGCACATGTTACCAAACCACAGTTGTTCACAATTAGTTTGAAGAACATTCTGGACAATTCAGGTGAATGATTTGGCCACCATGATCATCTGACATGAATCCCATTCAACGTTTATGGGACATAATCAAAAGGCCAGTCCATGCACAAAATCCTGCACCAGCAAAACACTTCTACATCTACATCTAACTATGCAAAACACTGTGGGTGTATGGCAGAGGGTATGTCCCATTGTACTAGTTATTATTCTCATGAACCCTATGTGAGCGATAGGTGGGGGATGTAGCATATTTCTAAAGCAATCATTTAAAGCTGGTTCTTGAAACATTGTTAACAGATGTCCTCAGGAAAATATACTTCTATTTTCAAGAGTCTTCTAGTTCAGTTCGCTCAGTATCTTTGTGACACTCTCCCACAAACATGTGACCATTTGTGCTGCCGTTCTCTGTATACCTTCAATATTCCATTTTAGTCCTATATGGTTCAGGTTCCACACACTTGAGCAATATTCTAGAACCAGTGACAGGAGTGATTTGTAAGCAATCTCCTTTGCAGATTGACTGCACTTCCCCAGTATTCTACCAATAAATTGAAATCTACCACCTGCCATACTCACGAGTGAACCTACGCGATCAGTCTATTTCATATCCTTGCAAAGTGTTACAATCAGTATTTGTATGAGTTGGCCAATTACAGCAGTGGCTCACTGATATTATTGTCACAGGACACTACATTTTTCATTTTGTGAAATGCAAAATTTAACATTTCTAAACATTTGAAGCAAGCTGTCAGTCTTTGCATCACTCTGAAATCTTATCCAGATCTGACTGACTATTTATGCAGCCTGTTTCAGATAGTACTTCATTATAGATAACTGCAGCATCTGCAAAATGCCTGATTTTACTATTAATATTGTCTGCAGGGTTATTAATATACAACACGGGTAGCAAGGGTCCCAACACACTTCCTCGGGGCACACACGAAGTTACTTCTACATCTGATGATGACTCTCCATTTAGGATAACATGTGCATCTCTCCTACCACTAAGTCCTCAATCCAGTTTCAAATTTCACTTGATACGCCATATGATTGTACTTTTGACAAAAAGCATAGGTGCGGTACTGAGTCAAATGTTTTTTTTGGAAATCAAGAAACACTGCATCTACATGAGTGCCTTGATATAAAGCTTTCAGTAAGTCATGTGACAAAAGTGCGAGTTTGGTTACACATGATCATTTTTTTCAAAATCCATGCTGGTTGGCCTCGAGGAGGTCATTCTGTTCAAAATACCTCATTATGTTTGAGCTCAGAATATGTTCTACAATCCCACAACAAACTGATGTCAAGGATATTGGATGGTAGTTTTGTGGATCACTTCTACTACCCTTCTTGTAGATGAGTGTGACCTGTGCCTTTTTCCAAGAACTGGGTACTGTTTTTTGTATGAGGATCTATGATAGATAATAGTTAGAAGAGGCACTAATGCAACCACAAATTCAGTATAGAAGCTGACAGTGATTCCATCGGACCCTGGAGCTTGGTTCAATTTTAACGATTTCAGCTGTTCCTCAGCACCACTGACACTAAAACTTATTTCATTCATCTTTTCTTTGGTACAAGGATTATACTGCGGAAATTCTCCTGTGTTTTCTTTGTAAAGGAACATTTGAAAATAGAGTTAAGCATTCCAATTTTTGCTTTGCTACCATCAATTACAGATCCTGCCTCATTCACTAGGGACTCATTGAGATATGACACTACTGATTTTTTATTTAGTTTACTGAACATGTATAGCTTTCTGCTTGTTTTAGTTGTCCTTTATACTTTGCTAATCATTGTTCCCACAACCACATCAAGCTCACTGATACCAATTTCAATGTGGATATCCTCAAAGAGGTCAGGTCTGTTTGTTGCCATTAGATCCAATACATCTCCATCATTTTCCAGATGTATTATCATGCCCACCACTAAAAAAAACTATAATTTTCCTAATTAATTGTTTGATGATTAAAGTCTCCACCAATGATTACAGTATGATTGGGGAACTTACATACAAGTGAACTGAGGTTTTCTCTACAGTTACTTCAGGAGATGAGTCTGGTGGGCAATAGAAGGACCCAAGTATTACTTTATGTCTACCCCTGATACTGAGTCTTGCCCAAACAATATCTCATGCAGCTTCAATTTCTGTCTTGGCGGATCTTAGTTCCTTGTCTATTGCAAGAAATATACCTCCTCCATTTACCATTTGCCTATCCTTTTCACTTAAATTTTCCTCAAAAATCAAAACTCTCACTGCTATCAATTTCGGATTTCAAACAGCTTTCTGTACCTAGTATTAGGTGAACTTCAACTGCTTTTCACGAGCGCTTCAAACTGTGGCACTTTGTTGTGAATGGTTCAGGAGTTTACCATTTAGGATTTTAATACCCTCACCTGTGGAAAGCATTCATTTTGATCTTACACTGCCACTTTGGGTTTCCTGCAGCTATTTTTATATAGATTAGATGGAGAGTTGCCAAATCTAAAAACCCTTGTGTGCACTGCACTCACATTCAGCTACCTGAGCAGCAGCCTCTGATGTGTAGTGCACACCTAACCCACTTAGGAAGACCCCACAGTTCTCAGTGCTATGGTGCAAGACCAGGAAGTTGCAGCCCAGCTTGTCACAAACTTCCGAAATTATGGACAGCTATAGGGTAGCATGGCTCAGTATTTCTACAGGGGACTCTCAATGACTTGGTGAGCCCATGCCATGTTGAGTCGCTGCAGTACTTCGGGCGAAATGAAGTCTGACATGATATTAAGAGGTATCCCATGACTTTTATCACCTCAGTGTATGTTGGCGACAGTGACTCATGAATTACATCAGGCACATAACTGAAAAAGTAGCTCACACTAGTGTGGATATTTTGTCACTCTTTGAGTGGTGTGACAGGCCTTGGATGAAGCATTCCAGAATGTGTTAATGTTAATGCGGAGCTCGGAAAGTCATTCAGGAGAGAGTGATGGGATGTCCACGTAAGGACGTGACTGATCTATTGCCCCTCAATCAGTCATCCTGTATTACCCATAGCATGATCTGCATCTGAGTGCTTGTGGTAACAGACTTCTTCCATGGCGCACAACATCCAGGCTGACCAAACCAGCATCCTCCATAATTCACTGATTTCCGAGGTTTTCACTGGCTCTGTTTAAGGTCAGTTATAATGAAAGATAGCACAGCAGTTGAAACAGCCAACAGTTGTGCAAAATACAACACCTTGGGCTAATCTGTGGATCTGAAAGAAAACTCATTCAGTGTGCTCCATCAAAACATAAGCCATATGCACTAAAAGAATTTCCCTCATTGATATTTCAATATACAGGTTGAATAGTAGAGGCTAAAGATCACATTCCTTTCTTAGTCTGTCTCTCAACACTTTCTGTGATGCCTGTGCTGATCCAGCGATATGCTGAAACACATAGAAAACAGCAAAACTTTTAAACTTCTGTTCAGAAGAAAAACTTTAGCACATCCCATGTTCACAGGCAAAATATCAATATCTGGATTAACTCTAAGTCAACACATTGCAGCCCCCTTCTGAAGTTGATATATTAGTTGGGTGGACATGCCACAGACAGCACATGAATTGTTCCTCTGTCTGATTTCTTATAGTTGATTGGATTAAAAAACCTATTTTGCCACATGTTTAATTCCACTTACGTTTTATTCAATGACCATTACTAGGAGAAGACAAATGGAGTTGTGGTGGGAAGCATGATGTCACCTATCATTGCAAATTTGTTTATGGACGACTTCGAGAAAATGCTTGGAGTCGGTAGCTTCGAAACCAGTGTGTTTTTCAGATATGTAGACAATCCATTTGTTTTTTTGGTCTCACATTACTCTGCTATTCACAATTAAGTGCCTGGCAGAGGGTTCAATGAACCACATTCAAGCTGTCTCTCTACCGTTCCACTCTCGAATGGCACATAGGAAAAATGAGCAGTTAAATTTTTCTGTATGAGCCCTTATTTATCTTATTTTATCATGATGATCATTTCTCCCTATGTAGGTGAGAGCCAACAGAATGTTTTCGCAATCAGAGGAGAAAACTGGTGATAGAAATTTCATGAGAAGATACTGTCGCACTAATAAACACCTTTGTTTTTAATGATTGCCATTCCAATTCATGTATCAAGTCTGTGGCACTATCTTCCTATTTCACCATAATACAAAACGAGCTGCCCTTCTTTGAACTTTTTCAGTATAATCCGTCAGTCCCACATGATAAGGATCCCACACCACACAGCAATACTCTAGAATAGGGCGGACAAGTGTAGTGTTAGCAGTCTCATTAGTAGATCTGTTGCACCTTCTAAGTGTTCTGCCAATGAATCACAGTCTTTGGTTTGCTCTACCCACAACATTATCTATGTGATCATTAGAACTTAGGTTATTTGTAATTGTAATCCCTAAGTATTTAATTGAATTTACAACCTTCAGGTTTGTGTGACTTACTGCGTAGTTGAAATTTAGCGGATTTCTTTTAGTACTCATGTGAATAACTTCACAGTTTTCTTTATTCAGGGTCAATTGCCACGTTTTGCACTACACAGATATCTTATCTACATCATTTTGTAATTCATTTTGGTCACCTGATGACTTTACAAGGCAGTAAATGATAGCACCATCTGCAAATACTCTAAGAGGGCCACTCAGATTGTCTCCTATGTCATAAATATAGATCAGGAACAATAGAGGGCCTATAACACTTCCTTGGGGAAGGCCAGATATTACTTTTGTTTTACTTGATGACTTTCCATCTATTACTATGAACTGAGACCTTTCTGACAAGAAATCGCTAATCCAGCCACACAACTGAGGGGATATCCCATAGGCACACAGTTTGGTTAGAATACACTTGTGAGAAATAGTGTCGAAAGCCTTCTGAAAATATAAAAATATGGAGTCAATTTGACATCCCCTGTTGATAGCACTCGTTGCTTCATGAGTATAAAGAGCTAGTTGTGTTCCGCTAGAACGATATTTTCTGAATCTGTGCTGACTGGGTGTCAATAAACTCTTTTCTTTGAGGTACTTCATAATGTTGTAATCCAGTATATGTTCCAAAGCCCTACTGCAAATCGACGTTAGTGATATGGGCCTGTAATTCAGCAGATTACTCCTATTTCCCTTTTTGGGTATTGGTGTGACTTGAGTAACTTTCCAGTCTTTAGGTACAGAACTCTCTGTGAGTGAGCTGTTGTATACAATTGCTCAATGTGGAGCCATTGCATCTGCATACTCTGAAAGGAACCTGACTGGTATACCATCTGTACCAGAAGCCTTGCCTGTATTAAGTGATTTAAGCTGCTTTGCTACACTGAGGATTCTCCTTCTATGTTTCTCATCTTCATAGTTGTTCTTGATAGGAATTCGGGAATATTTACTTCGTCTTCTTTGGTGAAGAGGTTTCCAGAAACCGTGATTAATAACTCTGCTTTGGTGCTACTGTCATAAGTGACTTCACAGTTGTTACCGCGCAGTGAAAGTACTGATTGCGTCTTGCCACTGGTGTGCTTTATATATGACCAGAATCTCTTTGGGTTTTCTGCCAGATTCTGAGACAGACTTTTGTTGTGGAAATTATTAAAAGCAATCTCGCATTGGAGCACGTGCTATGTTTCAATCTTCTGCAAAACTTTGCCAATCTTCGGTATTTTGTATTCTTTGAAATTTGGCATGCTTCTTTCGTTGCTTCTGCAACAGTGATCTGACCCGTTTTGTGTACCATGGGGGATCAGTACCATCACTTACTAATTTATGTGGTATACCTCTCTCAATTGCCATCGATACTACTCGTATCTCTTTGAAACCATTCCACATCTTTTCCATGCTTATGTGACCAGATCGGAAGGAGAGGAGACTGTCTCTTAAAAAGCCACCAAGAGCATTTTTATCAGCTTTTGGTGGTTGTCAGTGTTACGGTATTCAGCCTAGCAATAACTGCCCTGTGGTCACTAATACCTGTATTCGTCATGATACTCCCTATTTGTCCTGGATTATTTGTTGCTAAGAGGTCAAGTACGCTTTCACAACCATTTACGCTTTGAGTAGGCTCATAAACTAAATGTTCAAAATAATTTTCTGAGAAAGCATTCAGTAAATTTCAGATGATGCTTTATGACTGCTGCCCCATTTTAAAGGTATAATTTTTCCAGAATATCAAGGGTAAATTGAAGTCACTGCCGACTATAATTGCGTTAGTGGGGTACCTATTTGAAATAAGACTCAAATTTTCTTTGAACTATTCAGCAACTATATCTTCTGAGTTGGGGGAGGGGGGGGGGGGGGCTGTCAGTAAAACAATCCAGTTAATAGTTTAGTCCAATTGCCAAGTATAGCCTCTACCCGTACTATTTCGCAGGAAGTATCTACTTCACTTTCACTACAAGGCAAACTACTTCTGATAGCAATAAATACTCCACCACCAACTGTATTTAGTCTATCCTTTCTGAACATTGTTAGATCATTTGAAAAAATTTTGGCTGAACTTGTTTCTGGCTTTAGCCAGCTTTCTGTGCCTATAACTATTTGAGCTTCAGTGCTTTCTATTAGAGCTTGGAGCTCTGGTTCTTTCCCAATGGAGCTACGACAATTGACAACTACAATACCTTTTCTACAACTACCTTATTGTACACTCCTGGAAATGGAAAAAAGAACACATTGACACCGGTGTGTCAGACCCACCATACTTGCTCCGGACACTGCGAGAGGGCTGTACAAGCAATGATCACACGCACGGCACAGTGGACACACCAGGAACCGCGGTGTTGGCCGTCGAATGGCGCTAGCTGCGCAGCATTTGTGCACCGCCGCCGTCAGTGTCAGCCAGTTTGCCGAGGCATACGGAGCTCCATCGCAGTCTTTAACACTGGTAGCATGCCGCGACAGCGTGGACGTGAACCGTATGTGCAGTTGACGGACTTTGAGCGAGGGCATATAGTGGGCTTGCGGGAGGCCGGGTGGACGTACCGCTGAATTGCTCAACATGTGGGGCGTCAGGTCTCCACAGTACATCGATGTTGTCGCCAGTGGTCGGCGGAAGGTGCACGTGCCCGTCGACCTGGGACCGGACCGCAGCAACGCACAGATGCACGCCAAGACCGTAGGATCCTACGCAGTGCCGTAGGGGACCGCACCGCCACTTCCCAGCAAATTAGGGACACTGTTGCTCCTGGGGTATCGGCGAGGACCATTCGCAACCGTCTCCATGAAGCTGGGCTATGGTCCCGCACACCGTTAGGCCGTCTTCCTCTCATGCCCCAACATCGTGCAGCCCGCCTCCAGTGGTGTCGCGACAGGCGTGAATGGAGGGACGAATGGAGACGTGTCGTCTTCAGCGATGAGAGTCGCTTCTGCCTTGGTGCCAATGATGGTCGTATGCGTGTTTGGCGCCGTGCAGGTGAGCGCCACAATCAGGACTGCATACGACCAAGGCACACAGGGCCAACACCCGGCATCATGGTGTGGGGAGCGATCTCCTACACTGGCCGTACACCTCTGGTGATTGTCGAGGGGACACTGAATAGTGCACGGTACATCCAAACCGTCATCGAACCCATCGTTCTACCATTCCTAGACCGACAAGGGAACTTGCTGTTCCAACAGGACAACGCACGTCCGCATGTATCCCGTGCCACCCAATGTGTAAGTCAACTACCCTGGCCAGCAAGATCTCCGGATCTGTCCCCCATTGAGCATGTTTGAGACTGGATGAAGCGTCGTCTCACGCTGTCTGCACGTCCAGCACGAACGCTGGTCCAACTGAGGTGCCAGGTGGAAATGGCATGGCAAGCCGTTCCACAGGACTACATCCAGCATCTCTATGATCGTCTCCATGGGAGAATAGCAGCCTGCATTGCTGCGAAAGGTGGATATACACTGTACTAGTGCCGACATTGTGCATGCTCTGTTGCCTGTGTCTATGTGCATGTGGTTCTGTCAGTGTGATCATGTGATGTATCTGACCCCAGGAATGTGTCAATAAAGTTTCCCCTTCCTGGGACAATGAATACACGGTGTTCTTATTTCAATTTCCAGGAGTGTATTTTACCTGCCCTCTATTAGACGGACACCCTTTCTGTGGTTTCCTGAGACCCTCTAACCTAAAAAACTGCCCAGTCCCTTCCACACAGCCCTCGCTACCTGTGTAGCCACTTTTTGTGTGAAGCGGACTCCTGACCTATTAAGCAGAACCCAGAAAACCACCACTTGGTGGCGCAAGTCAAAGAATCTGCAGCCTACACGGTCACAGAACCGCCTGAGCCTCTGATTCAGATCCTCCACTCGGCTCTGCACCCAAGGACCACAGTCGGTTCTGTCGATGATGCTACAGACAGTGAGCTGCGCCTTAATATTGGAAGCAAGACTGGCAGTCCACTAGCCGCCCGAAACCAGAGAGAATCTCCTCTGATCCAAAGCGACACATGTCATTGGTACCGACATGGGCTACCACCTGCAGTTGGATGCACCCTCTACTCTTCGTGGCATCCGGAAGCACCCTTTCCACATCCAGAATGACTCCCCGCAGTATGCACATGGAGTGCACACTGGCTTCCTTCCTTTCCATCTATCAGAATATTCATTCCATGATGGAGGAATGTTGATAGTACGTTGGGATATGCTTTTATAGGAAGCCTACTCATAATAACTTGTTTCTCATGGTGTCTCAGCATGAAGGTAAATTGTGTATCTTGTTTCTGAGGGTCCATGTCATTTCAGACCCTGAGATTTTGTCAGCTGAGCATACCATCTTGGTGTCACCTTTCATCAGAACAGATATAGTGAAAGGTAGATCAGATGTGTGTTGCACAATCAACCAACTGTGCGCCGAGTGAGTGATAATAGCTGCACAATCGACCAACTGTGCACTGAGTGAGTGATAATAGCAAGTTGGTACAAGGACTATGGTCTTTCTGCCTTATTAAGGAAGCAGTCCCATAAGATTGGTTATATTTTCTGGAAATATGAAGTGAAATATATTTTTTCCGTCCTCAACCTAAGATTAGGGTCCTTTTAGATTCCCATTAAGGATTGTGATAATTGATTGTGATTGTTTTGTGTAAGGTGAGTGTCTACTGCAACAAAATAAGCTTAAAAACCAAATTTCTATCTCCTTTCATGACTACACTTCTTTATGTATCACCTTGTGAAGAGTCTTCATTGGTAATCTGCTGAGATGACAACTTTTGTCTAGAATGTTGTAGGTACAATAGCTCTTAGTGTACAGATTCTTCTTTCTCAAGTAAGGTCTTATTATAAAACTCAACTACACCATTTTTGTGGAGTTTAAAGTGTAGTCACTAGATATTTAATTCTCATTTCTGAAAATTTATCAGTAATTTCTTTCAAACTCATTTTTGTTGTCTATGCTTGAGGTATAAATTCTCTTTCAAGTTTGATTTTTTTACAGTGTTTAAAACATTTTTGTCATTTGGCATTTTTTAGGTGTTTATAAGAAAACTTCACTCCAATAAGTGATTTGTGAGAGCAAGGAAGTGTCAAGTTTAATTTAGTTGTTCTCTTTACATTATCCACAAGATTGTCACGGTATATGCAGCCAGTTTCTTGTAAGGTGTACACTGTTATCTGTTTAGAATACCTTGTGAACTGAGCTTATACTGGCATTACATCTTCATCTACATCTATACTCTGAAAACCATTGTGAGGTGCATGACAGAGGGCATGTCTCACTGTACGAGTTATTAGGGTTTCTTCCTGTTCCATTCACGTATGGAGTGTGGGAAGAATGATTGTTTGAATGCCTCAGGGTGTGCAGTAATTATTCTGATCTTACCTTCATGGTATCTGCATTAGTGATTCACAAGGGTTGTGGTATATTCCTACAGTAATCATTTACAGCCAGATCATGATACTTTGTTAATAGACACTCTCAGGATAGTTTACATCTATCTTCAATCTCTCTATCTTCAATCTCTGTGACACACTCTCACAGATTAAACAAACTGCAACCATTCATGCTGCCCTTCTCTGTATAAGTTCAATATACCCTTTTAGTCCTATTTGTTTGGGTCCCACACACTTAAGCACTATTCTAGAAATGCATTGTAAGCAGTCTCCTTTATAGATTGATTTCACTTTCCCAATATTCTGTAAGTAAACCGAAGTCTATGATCCACTTTACCCATGACTGAACTTATGTGATCATTACATTTCATATCCTTAGAAATGTTACACTCAGGTATTTATCAGTAGGTTGATTCCTACTGTTACTCATTGATATTATAGTCATAGGATACTATGTTTTTGTTTTGTTTTGTGAAGTGCAAATCTGTACATTTCTAAACATTTAAAACAAGTATCCAGTCTCTGCACCACTTTGAAATATTATCAAGACCTGTTTTAGTAGTAATCTCTGCCTTGCATATTACCGTTTTCCACCTTCAAGCTCTCAGGTTTTCAAATCTCGTCCAGTGCAGACTCCAACAATCAGTCTTTCCTTCATCCCACAAGTATCCCTTGGGCTGGCATTCTGGATGACTTTTCTGCACTGTACCCCTTTCCCTAAACTTCTCCAATCCTTTTTCTTCACCCCTCTTCCATCCCCTTCAACTCTTCTGCAAGAAGAAGGAGCCACTGGCTCCGATATGTTGTAAATGTTAAATCCTTGTGTGTGTGTGTGTGTGTGTGTGTGTGTGTGTGTGTGTGTGTGTGTGTGTGTGTGTTTGTGTGTTTCCCCCACTGCCACTTGGTAATTTTTTATCTATCCATTTACATTTATACTACATATTTATGGAGCTTCTTTCTTGTAGTATTTCATTATAGATAACTGCAGCATCTGCAAAATGCCTGATTTTACTATTAATATTGCATCAAGATCATTAACATAGAAAATGAGCAGCAAGGGTCCCAACTCAATACCCTAGGGCACACCCATAGTTACTTCTACATCTGACGATAGCTCCCCATCCAAGATAACATGTTATGTCCTCCTTACTAAAAAGTCCTCAGCCTTCATAAATTTCACTTGATACTCCACATGATTGTGCTTTTGGCAGGAAGCATTGGTGTGGTACTGAGTCAAATGCTTTTTGGAAATCAAGAAATACTGCAACTTTCTGAGTGCCTTGATCCAAAGCTCTCAGTATGTCATGTTAGAAAAGTGTGAGTTGGGTTTCACATGATCAATGTTTTTGAAACCCGTGCTGGTGGGCATTGAGGAGGTCATTCTGTTTGAGATACCTCGTTATGTTTGAGCTCAGAATATGTTCTATGAACCTACAACAAATTGTTGTCAAGGATATTGGATGGTAGATTTGTGGATCACTTCTACTACCCTTCTTGTAGGCGGGTGTGACCTGTGCCTTTTCCAAGAACTGGGCATGATTTTTTGTTCGAGGGATGTATGACAGACTATAGTTAGTACAGAGGCTAACACAGCCACAAATTCAGTATGGAACCTGACAGGCATTCCATTGGGCCCTTGAGCTTTGTTCAATTTTAACTATTTTTGCTGTTCCTCAGCACCATTGACACTAACACTTATTTCATTCATCATTCAGTGGTACAAGGATAAAAATAAGGCACTTCTTCTAGGTTCTCCTTTGTAAAAGAACATTTGAAAATGGAGTTAAGCATTTTAGCTTTTGTTTTGCTACCCTAAATTTCAGATCAGCCTCATTCACTAGGAACTGGACAGCAACTTTGGTGCCTCTAACAGCCTTTACATATGACCAGAATTTCTTTGTGTTTTGTGAAAGATCACTTTACAATATTCTGCTATGGTACTTGCTGAAGGCATTATACTTTGCCTTCTTGGCAGCCAAATGTGTTTCGCTCAGCATCTCTCTATTTATAGCCCTATGGTTTGTTTTAAACCAATTATGCAGTAATCTCTGTTTCTTTAGAAGTTTCTCTGCAATGACTGTATAACATGGAGGTTCCCTCCCATTATGAACTGTTCTACTGGGTACATATCTATCCAGTGCATGGTCAACTAATCTTTTAAACTAGAGCCAGAGTTCAAAAAACAAATGGCTCTGAGTACTATGGGACTTAACATCTATGGTCATTAGTCCGCTAGAACTTAGAGATACTTAAACCTAACTAACCTAAGGACATCACAAATATCCATGCCCGAGGCAGGATTCGAACCTGCGACCGTAGCAGTCGCGCGGTTCCGGACTGAGCGCCTAGAACCGCTAGACCACCGCGGCCGGCAGAGCCAGAGTTCCTCTACATGCTCCTGCCCTGTACTGAAACTTCCAAATTCCTCACTGATATATGACACCACTGATTTTTTTTAATCTAGTTTACTGAACATCTATATCTTTCTGCTTGTTTTATTCATACTTTGTACTTTGCTAATCATTGTCGCTCCAACTGTGTCATGGTCACTGATACTAGTTTTGATGCAGACAACCTCAGAGAGGTCATATCTGTTTGTTACTATTAGATCCAATATATATTTCGATCATGAGTGGGGTTCCTAACTATCTGCTCTAGGTAGCTAACAGGCAAGAATTTTTGTAAGGTTTCAAGGATATCTTATACTGTGCACACTGACAAAACTGTACCTGGTCACACACAAGTTGATTTGAGCAATGGGCTACAGATTTTTCCTGCAGATTCTGCATCATGTGTAACACCCACTTGTACATTAGAGCCACAATCTGCAGGCTGGTATCTGCTGGTGTTCGCACCATCCAAGCTGAGCACAGAAAGTCTTGAGAGTTTCCTATGGTTTTCTGGCATCAGCAAGTTTTAGTTGTTACAGGTATGGTGAAGGATTGGACTAATAACCACATTGGAAAGCTTAAACAATTACACAGCAAAAGACCTTGTGTGTGGAGACTGACCCATGAGCATTACATGAACAAGAATGTAAACAACACAGTGTACAAACAGATGGTTGAAACATTTCTAGACGGTATTCCAACTGTGAGCCAAAGTGTTTTATCTAAGCTACAGAATTTCAAATAAGGTTTCAGAAAATAAATTATTTGTTTGTGTGGCCATGTACTTTTTAGTTACATTATAATTTTGGAAGTTATTTTAATTATGTCTTTGCCTCGACAAGGACATGAGTAATTTGTCACCAAATACATTTCGTTTTATTCAAATAAAATATGAAACATGTATTTACAGTTTGGCTTGCTTTCTAGATTTAAACACAGTTTGTTACAATAGATGTTGATTTTACTTATGATATTTTATGTCCGATTTTTGCTCACAGCAGGAAACACTGTCTGCTTGCACTTTTTTGTACTGTTCCCATGTTTGGCACTGTTGTTTTCCCCATAATCTCACACTGCTTTGCAGAACTATGCATTTCTTGATGTTAGACATGCCACGTTACACTCCAGAAACTGTTCGATACAAATCAGAAGACATTTCCTGGTGTGAACGAAAGTCAGACAAAAAATACCCTAAGTAAAATCTACATCTTTTGTAACAAACTGTTTTTATATCTAGAAAGCGAGCCAAAAAGTGAATACATTTCATTATACGTTACTGATTAGGCCTTAACTTTAATAACACAAACTGTATTTTGTGACAAAAATACACTTTATATTATAGTTGGGAAGACAGATGTAAAATATCTGCAGTAACTTCAGGAAGGCATGCGCTCCTTTAAAGAAGCTGAAATGGGGTGGGGAATGAATTGTATAAACCAACACTATGTTGAGTGTCTATAAAAAAGTTGCTTGTACTGTGTTCATTATTGTATTAACCATTACAGTGTTGAGTCCATTATTTTACAGATATTACAAATTACCATTCTTTACAAATAGGACACAAAGGATAGTGTTGTGAAATACCTGTGCAATAAGCAGTCTGTCTTCATCTGACAGGGAATTAATTACATGCGGTGTTCCTCAAGGTTCCAACTTGGCTCCATTGCTTTTTCTTGTGTACATTAATGACCTCTCGTCTGTTACAGTGCCAGATGCTAAGTTTGTTTTGTTTGCAGATGATACAAACATTGCAATAATAGCAAGTCCAGATCACATTTAAAAATGGGTGCTAATCAAATTTTCACTGACACTAATAAATGGTTTAAAGTGAATTCACTCTCATTAATCTTCAAAAGATCCATTATATGCAGTTCAGAACCTGTAAGACATTTCCTTCCAATATGGGTATAACATACAAAGACATGCAGATCAAAGAGGTTGACAGTGTTAATTTCTGGGATTACAATTCGATAACAGGATCAGTTGGTAAGGGAATACCACAGAACTGCTGAAGCACCTAAACAAGTCTGTAGAGCAGGTCAGCAACTGGAAGCAGTTAATTCTATAAATTATCTGGGAGTACGCATTAGGAGTGATTTAAAATGGAATGATCATATAAAGTTGATCATCGGTAAAACAGATGCCAGACTGAGATTCATTGAAAGAATCCTAAGGAAATGCAATCCGAAAACAAAGGAAGTAGGTTACAGTACGCTTGTTCGCCCACTGCTTGAATACTGCTCAGCAGTGTGAAATCCGTACCAGATAGGTTTGATAGAAGAGAGAGAGAGAGGATCCAACGGAGAGCAGCGCACTTCATTACAGGATCGTTTGGTAGTCGCGAAAGCGTTACGAAGATGATAGATAAACTCCAGAGGAAGACTCTGCAGGAGAGACACTCCATAGCTCGGTTCGGGCTTTTGCTGAAGTTCCGAGAACATACCTTCACCGAGGAGTCAAGCAGTATATTGCTCGCTCCTATGTATATCTCGCGAAGAGACCGTGAGGATAAAATGAGAGAGATGAGAGCCCACACAGAGGCATATCGACAGTCCTTCTTTTCACGAACAATATGAGGCTGGAATAGAAGGGAGAACCAATAGAGGTACTCAAGGTACCCTCAGCCACACACCGTCAGGTGGCTTGCGGAGTATGGATGTAGATGTAGATTTGCAGTGAGAATGTTGTCAGATGTGGGAGATATAAATATATTTAAAAAATGCATACTTTGCTTACTTTCATTCAATTATGTCATATGGCGGTCATATTCTGGGGCAACTCGTCAAAAAGAGCAAAAGTTTTTTTAGTGTGCAAAAGCATGTAATAAGCCTCATTTGAGGTAAATGTAAATTCAAGAACATCATGTAGAAACCTGTTCAAGGAACTCTGTACTGTTACCACTGCTTCTCTGTATAGTTGTTCCTTAATTAAATTTGTTGCAAGCAATGTAGCTCTGTTTGCAACCAATAGCTCAATACATAGTATCAACACAGGAAATAAGAACAATCTTGGTACAAAAACGGGTCCAGTATTCAGGAACACACATTGTCAATAAATTGCCAGCAACCATTAGAACCTTGATTTCAGAGAAAGCAAAGTTTAAACAGAATTTGAAAGACTTTTTCATAGGCAACTCCTTCTACTCTATAGACGAATATCTTAACAGGGACTGTTATACGAGCTTAAGTACAAATGTCTGTTAGATTTCAGTTTTCACAACATGTGGTCACAGCAGTCAAGATTAGGTATTTTGTGTATGAAGAATGTATTAAAAGTGCTAACTGAATTTCATTCTGACAGTGTATTAATTCTGTAAGTATTACGAGTTCCAGTTTACTGTTATGTATTCACCTATTTTGGTAACCTCCTGACAAATGATCATGGTTGTGAGTATTATATTCAAATGTTTTTTATGTTATTCTTTCTGACTTGTTATGCACGTACTAGAATCATCTCATTTTTGGGTCTATGGAACGAAAAAGCAATCTAATCGGATCTACCGAAGGATCAAGAATGTCCTCTCCCTACCGTATTGTACCTTTGCAGTTCTCAGAGCAATGTCCACTATTCTGCATGAAATCCACATGTCTGGTATATTGTCTTTCGACACTCCAGCTTGTGAGACTTTTCTTTCGAGAAACATATCAATGCATAGTGCACAAATCGCCAGCGACAGCTGCAATTTTTCTTCCTGATATCGACCGTATTAATTTCCTATCGACGATATAAATGCGTTCTAAAATTCAAAAATGTACAACAATAAAGTAATACCTAAAAATGTCGCACTGTACAACGTAATGTCGGTCAGAAAAAGTCACAAGTACCGAAATCCGTCTACTGTGGCCTCTGACCTGTCGAGCATTCACCGCATTTTGTGCTCTGGATCCAAGGATAGATATCGAAAATCTGCCAATTTACGCCACACACGAAGTGATCTGGCTTCCAGACAGATCTCCGACACTAGATCTGATGGGCAGGACCTGCACATTACTGGAAAATGACAGAACTGAGATCGGTGGGCCGTCATCAGTCAAAAATATCCGCGAAAACTGTCCGTGGTTCTGACGTGGCACATAAATCCGGCAGTTTGTCGCCAGGTATTCTCTGGTGCTCTGGCACTATTCAGGTCATATCTGCTGCTGCTCTGTTGTTGGCTTGCAGTTCAAAAATGGTGCAAATGGCTCTGAACGCTATGGGACTTAACATCTGAGGTCATCAGTCCCCTAGAACTACTTAAACCTAACTAACCTTAGGACATCACACACATCCATTCCTGAGGCAGGATTCGAACCTGCGACTGTAGCGGTCACGCGGTTCCAGACTGCAGCGCCTAGAACCGCACGGCCACACCGGCCGGCTTGGCTTGCACATCCTCTTTGTTTCGTTCTTCGCTAAATGACCACCACAGCAAGATTTTCAGGAAACAATGTTACTTACTTCTTGCAGTAACTGTTTCTCAAACAAAACTCTTGTGACAGGAATAATGAATTTTGTAAATATGGCTTGTACTCATTAGGTAAACTGGTGAGTAGAACGGAACCAATCGATTTGTCTTCTTTCAAACTGAAGCCACTCAATTGTATTTAATAATTCTGTCCCACAGATGAGAAATTTTCTAGATATGTCACTAAAAGGGTTGTCAGAATGCCTATTCCTCTTCATAGCTGGTCCTAATAGACTTCTCTCAGTCTGTTGCATCCTGTTGTGCATTCGTATGCTGAAGAGCCAAAGAAACTAGTACACCCGACTAATATGGTGTAGGACCATGCGACTGCTATGGTCGCAGGTTCGAATCCTGCCTCGAGCATTGATGTGTGTGATGTCCTTAGGTTAGTTAGGTTTAAGTAGTTCTAAGTTCTAGGGGACTGATGACCACAGCAGTTGAGTCCCATAGTGCTCAGAGCCATTTGAACCAATATGGTGTAGGGCCCCCATGAGCACGATGAAGTGCCACAACACAACATGGCATGGACTCGACTAAAATATGAAGTAGTGCTGGAGGGAACTGACACCATGAATCCTGCAGGGCTGTCCATAAATCTGTAAGAGTACGCGGGGATGGAGATCTCTTTTGAACAGCACATTGTGAAGCATCATAGATATGCTCAATAATGTTCATGTCTGGGGAGTCTGGTGGTGGAAGCATTTAAACTCAGAAGAGTGATTCTGGAAGCACTCAATAGCCATTCTGGACGTGTTTTGTATCGCATTGTCCAGCTGGAATTGCCGAAGTCTGTTGGAATGCACAATGTACATGGATGGATGCAGGTGATCAGACAGGATGCTTACGTATGTGTCACCTGTCGGAGTCATATCTAGACATATCATGGGTCCCATATAACTCCAGCTGCACACGCCCCACACCATTACAAAGCTTCCATCAGCTTCAACGGTCCCCTGCTGACATGCAAGCTCCATGGATTCATAAGGTTGTCTCCATACCCATCACGTTCATCTACTCGTTACAACTTGAAATAGACTCATCCGAGCAGGGAATATTTTTCTTGCCATCAACAGTCCAGTGTCAGTGTTGAGAGGCCCAGGAAAGGTGTAAAGCTTTGTGTCGTGCAGTCATCAACGGTTCGTTAGCAGGCCGTTGGCTCCAAAAGCCCATATCGATGATGTTTCATTGAATGGTTCACACATAGACATAGACATGGCCCAGCATTGAAATGTGCAGCAATTTGCAGAAGGGTTGCACTTCTGTCACGTTGAACGATTCTCTTCAGTCGTCGTTACTCCCATTTTTGCAGGATCTTTTTCCTGCCGCAACGTGGTAGAGATCTGATGTTTTGCAGGATTCCTGATATTCATGGTACACTGGTGAAAAGGTCGTATGTAAAAATCACCACTTCATTGCTACCTCAGAGACGCTGTGTCTCATCGCTCATGCTCCGATTATAACACCACGTTCAGACTCTCTTAAATCTTGATAACCTGCCATTGTAGCAGCAGTAACTGATCCAACAACTGTGCAAGGCACTTGTCTTATATTGATGTTGCCGAACACAGTGCCATATTCTGCCTGTTTACACAATTCTTTATTTGAATACGCATGCCTATACCAGTTTCTTTGGCGCTTCAGTGTAGTATTTGAGAGGTGCACATAAATTGTCAGATAAAATTATCTTTCCTTTTATGGTACACGTGTTGATTTCATTTGTTTGTCTATCCATATTTAATGACCTATGTTTCGACGAGATGTTAATCACTAATGTTCTTCCCTTTTTCCATAACTGTCCATCGAAGATGTAATGAGATTTAATGCTATCTTTCCATAAATATCTCACTCAGTGTGTGTCACTAAGGGGATTAAAGAAAAACTTATTAATATGGGCTTTGCTTCTGTTCACCTAGGGGCAGATTTATTTACCTGAAATGTGACACTTTAATATACAGTAAAACTGCAGAATGGTTGCTTTTTTAATGTTCAAATGTGTGTGAAATCTTATGGGACGTAACTGCTAAGGTCATCAGTCCCTAACCGTACACACTACTTAAACTAAATTATCCTAAGGACAAACACACACACCCATGCCCGACGGAGGACTCGAACCTCTGCCGGGACCAGCCACACAGTCCATGCAGATTTTTAATCACTAATGCAATTACTAGTGATTTAAGTTTTCACAAGTCAAATTTATTGTCCAATCAACTCACAGTATTGTGTCCGGTGAGCAACACAAGCTATTGTGCAGCAAGAAATGATATGACTGGAGTTCCAAATGGTGGATAACAACACACCATAAATTTAATAAACTAATAAACTAGCTCTAAAACACCAGACTGTGTTCAAGCTACAAATCCCGACAAAATATCCTCACTCAAACCGACACAACTATTAATCGTCCTGTAAGTCGATCAGATATGGAATTCAAATGACGTTTCCACTAACTGCTGTGGCACGGCCCAAACTGAGTCCAAATAATTCTAAGTCCTGTGATTGCACCAGAAGCTGAGTCGAAAGCTGCACAAAATTCGTCAGTCCACACGAAACGCGAAGTATTTTCAAACACCTATGTCATACTGACCTAAAGAACTCAGAACCAGATGGATCAACCACGAGGCTCTGACAGCCAGACAGCCACTAGGATCCAATAGACAGACTATGTGGAACCTTGCCACAGACGTTTCATCACCCCTCCAAAGACTAACCCCTTCTCTAACTGAAACTTTCGTAGCAGATCAAAACTGTGTGCCAGACCAAGACTTGAACTCGGGACCTTTGCCTTTTGCAGATATGTGCTCTGCCATCTGAGCTACCCAAGCACGACTCGCGCCCCATCCTCACAGCTTTACTTCCCCCAGTACCTCCCTTCTCTAACTCTCAGCATCTCCCATCTATTTTCGTAATTTTTCGGTAATACCGTGATACTTCTGAAGAGGATAATCATAGTAGTACCGAAACCTGGCCCAGATTTATTTATTAAAGCTTCTGGGAACTGATTGGTTGTTTACTAACAGTTGAAAATAAAAAAAATGATGGGTATATAAGTGGAGGTCTCAGAAAAATAATTTAGGTTTGTCCAATACAAGTAATGAAGTAATTGGATCAAAAATGGTTCAAATGGCTCTGAGCACTATGGGACTTAACATCGATGGTCATCAGTCCTCTACAACTTAGAACTACTTAAACCTAACTAACCTACGGACATCACACAACACCCAGTCATCACGAGGCAGAGAAAATCCCTGGCCCCGCCAGGAATCGAACCCGGGAGTGAGAAGCGAGAACGCTACCGCACGACCATGAGCTGCGGACCAAGTAATTGTATCATGATGAGTCATTTGTTAATCGTTATCGAACGATAAAATTAATTTAGAGTACTTTTGCAGATTTGAACATAAAAATGTGCATTGAGATGGACAGTACTTAAAATATTAAATAGCAAGCATTCCTGGGGTGCAAATAAATCTTCTCTTACTACTATTATAAAATTTAAATTCAGTTATCATAGCAAAAAATTATAATTAAGAGTGTATTCTATGCAATTTCACATAAAGCTTGTGGAATGAGACTGGATTCTGTAAATGATGTTACGTTAATAATATTCAGCAATTAGAGAAACTGTCAATGGTTAGCTTGAGATTACCATTACTTAGTAAGTTTAACTACATATTGTCATTTTCCGTAAAACTTTTTCGGGTATTTCACCGCAAGATCATGTTATTACGCATAGCAACGTTTGGACAATTGCAGTACTAACCAAATAACAGTAGGGCGAGGGTGTCACGCATCTCTTAAGTTTAATTAAAAATGACAGCTGTGATAGCCTTCCCAGTACGTTTTGACAGTTTGCAAAATATTTATATATATTTTATACATGTGAAACAAGCAGAAGACAGATGGGAGCAGTAAAAAGTGAAAGATTGTGATTATTTTCGATCCCTGATATATTTTCTCGCATGGCGTCTTCTATTTCCTTTCCTCTGAGATATATATATATATATATATATATATATATATATATATTAATTGGAGAACTCTTATTTTCTTCCGCCAGTAAGATGGTCTCCTCCTACATGAAAATTTATAACTAAGGCCAAATTCTTTTCTTTGCCACAGTAACTATTTAAGCTAATAAACATGAAGAAAACAGAATGAACAACTTTTCATGTGGAAACACCTGTAGGCGACTGTGGAACACTGGAATATGATTTGAGATGCTGAGTGAAAATATATATAATGGCAAGAAATGCTTGACAATGCATGCTTGTCGCCATAAGCTAAGTGTCATTTATCTTTTCTGAATGGCCCGAATCGAGAATGAAGGTAATTTGCAAATTTTCAATGCATTCAGAGAAGCAACTGCAATACATACCTTTCCCATTCAATCTTTGACGCCTAACATTTTATCTTTGAGAAGTACAGTTATGATCTTTGGACGTTCACGCTTGCCGGTAGAAGTTTGTTGGAGGGAATAGAAAGTGTGCGTTGTTTTATTGTAAGTTTCTTGTGTAGTGGCTGGTAGTGAGGTTTACCCTACCTGTAAAGATGTCGTACAAAGGGCCACAAAAAGTCCAGAAGGTGATGGTGCAACCCATCAACCTTATCTTCCGATATTTGCAAAACCGTTCGCGAGTGCAAGTATGGTTGTTTGAGAACGTCTCTCTTCGTATAGAAGGCCATATTGTGGGATTCGACGAATACATGAACTTGGTGCTAGACGACGCCGAAGAGTATCATACGAAGACGAAGGCAAGAAAAAGTCTTGGAAGAATAATGATGAAAGGCGATAATATTACCTTGATTCAAAATGTCAACCCACAGTCTATGGGGGCAATGTGAAAGACAAACTGCCTGTTGCCAAAATCGGCGTCGATGTGGATTGCTGCCGATACAGTGCATAGTGTGTGTTTGTGGAACTGTCAGACTTCCAGTGTGGAACTAAAGTTTGTGTTTTTTCAAGCGCTTATTATTTAATTACTTTTCTATTACCAGAGACTGAAAATGTGGACCAACCTTGTCAAAGGCAATTCGAAGTCTTATCATATGCATAATACTTGTCGAAATATATAATTATTGTGATTTGTTTGATTGGAGGTGTGATGTTTCCATATCTTCTTTTTTTCTTAGTACAGTTTTTCTAACGAGTGATTAAATGTGGATTAAAATACTGTAATAAGCTTCACAGCAAATTAATATTATAATTCACAATGAATAAGTCCCACAAGAACCATAGTTTTTATAAGATTAAATTTATTTAGACAATATAATGTTCTGGAAATCTTTCGGAGCTGAAGTAATTCGAAAGTGACTATGTGTAGAGTGCAGTGCAGGGTACAAGACAACCGCCCCCCCTTTCTTTTTAACTTCCTCTAACTTGCAAACATAATGATTAGATGTTTGTATTCTTTATGCTACAGTGTATGTACTTCCTGGATCATACTGCTGAGTGTACAGAGAGTAGGCTTTCCCTCTGCTTTAGCCAATTTAAATTATAGTTGTTATGCAACTAGTAAAGCAAGCAGCCACATGCACCTCTCAGAACTTTCATTTATGTGTAACAATGTGTGAATAACAGTTTGTTTGTAATATGTTCACTGCATAGTATACCTGATATCTGGTGCACATTCACTTGTAAAACATTTCTGTGCTTTCACCCATTGTGTGTGTGTGTGTGTGTGTGTGTGTGTGTGTGTGTGTGTGTGTGTGTGTGTGTGTGTGTGTGTGAGAGAGAGAGAGAGAGAGAGAGAGAGAGAGAGAGAGAGAGACACACTTGAGTTTCTTTAACTGTGAGACCCATGTTTGTCTTGTGGCGAGATAAAGATCTACTCAGTTATTTTTTGCATGTCTCTGAAAACAAACTTTAATAAACATGGGAAAGCTATTGTTGAACGTTAAATGAATATCCTTCTTTCATTTTTTTATGTAGGAATTTTTTCCCTGTGCTTCAGGTGTAGTAAGTATACAGGGGTGTATATTTAGTTTAATGCTGTCACCATCTGTATGTCAAAAAGTGTGTGCACGCACACAGTTTTTATTTACAGACAAGGCAGAATCATGTCCGAACAAATTGAAGTAAGAATTGATTTTTGTAATTCGATAAACCTAATTAGTGAGCAAAAGATTGTAGTATAAACAATTACTAAATTCTCCCTTAATTTTTCTAAGGTGGGGTCTGAACATCGGATAACCAGGTGGTTTTCAGTCATTTTCATATTGGCACACCCTTTCCACATTGGAAGGATAAGTACTCCAATCCATCATGACTATCACAAGTCTTCCTAATTTATACACAAAGTAAATTTAATTAGTATAGTAACTGTATTACTTGGCTGTGCACTCTTGTAATCACATCTGAGGAAAAAAGGGAATTTTTTATAAGATATAGTATATGAAGATAAATTTAATTATATTAGAATTTTCAAAGTTTATCTTGTAATCTTAACTATTTATTTCATAGTACAGTTATTTTTATAAAATTTGAGGTTTTTAATGAAGTAGTTTTTTATGGAAGTGGCCAAAAAGGCATTCTATAGTTTGATGAAAAATTAAGTTGTGGTTAGAGTAATATTTACACTCTAATAAGAAAGACATTTAAAGAAAGGTATTTTAACTGAAATTACTATTTGATGGAAGCTGTGTGTGTATGTTGATGCATTAGCTCATGGCAGAAACTTTGTTTTTTGTGAAGAAATAAAGTGAAACCATTGGCATAGTTAAGACAGGTGTAATTTTAACACATGATGCTTGTAATTAATTTAAACGTAGGTACAAAAGAAATAAGTGATCTTACGTATTATTGAGGTGTCTTAGTTATTCTAGAGGTAGGGCCTACTACACCAATGATAACCTTAATACATGGTGAGGAAAAAATAACTGGATTGGAAATGTCAAGATGGAATAATGTTCGGATTTGAGAGAGAGCGTTCATTACTCAATAACCTGCTATAAGATGATGTGGTGCACCCACAGTTGTCTTGCAGACATATGTTTTGAGTTAGGCATTTTGATTACTTTCACAGTATATTACGATGTAAATTTGTTGTAAATAACCCACCACAGTTTAAAAGGGACAATGATTTAAATAATTACAAAACCAGATGAAAATGACATTCATTACTGCACATTATGATTGTCTTAAGCACAATGTTGCAGCTAAAATTTTTAATCAGTTATCAGTGATGTAAAATGTCTTAAAGATACCAAAGTTAAATTTGAAAACAAATTTGAAAAATTTCTATTTCACTACTATTTGTATTACATGGAAGAACTTACTTTGTGATTGTAGGCATAATTAACCGTCAACAGTACTTTTTTAAAAGTGTAAGTGATGAGCATAGTTGCATGAATGTGTAATAAGAATGTAAAATAAACCGTTCTACATTATTATCAGAAACCATAGTCTTATACAGGACACTAGCTGCCCAAAATAACTGACAGCAGTGCTTTATGGGGCAGAATAATTAATAGCCCCATTGGAAATTAACACATGAAATGCTAAACTACGTTCGTGGAAAAGAAGAAATGCTGTAAATCTAGGTTTATGCCACAGTCCTGTATATATAACTCACATAGGCATCATGAAGACAAGATTAGACTAATTATAACATGCATGTTGGTATTAAAGCAATTATTCTTCCTGTGATCTATATGGGAATCGAAAAGGAGAAAGTCATAATTAGTACCATGAAACACACCCTTAGCCATGCAGTTCACAGTTGATTGTAGATTTGGAAGTATAAGATTGTGGCACTTGTTTGCAGAACTAAACAACAAGAAAATGGTAAGTTTAACCTAGCTTCTCCCAAACCCATTTGCATTTTTCGTAATTGGTGTTTGTTATGTGAGCCTGCCTAACAGGCACCATAGATTTGTCTATTTAAGCAGCTTATCTGACTAGTGTATCATTTTTGTAACAAAGTTGCATTAAACATGGTTGGGTCATACTACAGATGAATCTGTTGCTACAATTTTAATTTTGCATAGCCATTCATTGGCTTCACCAGCTCTATCAAAATGTCACTGTCCAACCTAACCTACAGCTTGTGCAATGCTACAGATCAGGCCACACTACATCTCTGGTTTTGAGGGAGACCACTACCACTCACCAGTTACACATTTTGAATGCTGAAGTTTGGTCAGAAGTAACACTTTCTTGATTCTAGGAGTCCATTAGTTTGTGCCTATCACAACACTTTCCCTCTGACAGTCTGTGTGGTTTGTCAGTTTGTTTGCTGCACTCTTATTTCCTTTGGTGACAAGAAATTGGATTAGGTCAGAAGTCCTTGTCTCCAAGCATTGGATGTTAAATTGTGCTGTATATGGGGCACTTGAATACAATGAATTACTACATGTGCAAACAAAGTTGACACTCGGCGCGGTGGCTGATGGGAGCGACAGTACAGGCATTTTCAATTGACATCACAGCAACTGAGAAGAGTGCTTCACCTATCATCTTCGAAGGCTGCCATGGGTCTGATGATGGTCATGTGATATGACCGAAACCAGTCACCTATATTCTTGTAACATACGTGGTGTAATTAAGACTGAGTTTTAAAAACAAAAAATAATCACTGTTCCAAAAATGTTTATTAGAATTGTTCAAAGTTGTCCGAATTGTTCCTGGTAATTTTATATTTTTATTGCTTATGTCTGTTCGTATCCACTCAGTAGTTGAGGCAAATGATGTCATCAGCATCATTGGGTCAGCACATAAATACATGTATTATCAAATGTTCACCCGAGAAAGGTGAAATGCATTATGACGTTATTTCTACACTATTTTCAGGCATGACGACGTATTGACTCTGAATTCTGCTCTTTGCTACATCTTGTACAGCAGCCAAAATGAATACAGCTTGCTAGTTATTCGGCTTTTTTCTGTATACCACAATTACAACCTCTTGTTATAATATGGACTGTCAGTTTTACGAACATATAGTACGAGGTTTGCCCAGAAAATAATGCACCACATTTTTTTTCTTCACCAATTCTTTATTGAACATAATGAGAATTACACACACCAAAAGAATGGTGTTTTATCTGCACATTATATTTTTCCTCGTAATCTTCATCCATTTCTATGGCCTTCCTCCAGCATGAAACAAGGGCGTGTATGTCCTGTAGGTACTAATCCTTGTCCTGTGGCGGAGCCAGTGCTTCACTGTGTGAATCACCTCCTCACCATCCTCAAAATGTCTCCTACAAGTGGCATTCTTTAATGGTGAACGACATCAGCTCACTGCAACATGTCAGGTGTGACAGCCTTGGATGATCTCCCCGACCGCTGCAAATCATGGAGCTCCGCCGAACCACCTTCCACTGAACTCACCCTCTGTGCCCAGCGACTATCTGTACTTCTGTTGACAGCAGATGCACCATAGACTTTGCACAAGTGTTTGTGAATATTCCCCGAAGTTTCTTTCTCTGCAGTGAGAAATTCAATTGTGGCACATTCTTGTTATGTACATCACCTACAGACGCCATTTTGAAAATGTCAAAAGTGACAGAAACTTGGCGCACTCACTCAGGAGACTTCAAATAATATATATATGTAACGTTTCACATTAATAGCATTGTTTTCAGCCGAAAAAAAGTGCGTTACTTTCTGGATGGCCCTCGTATATTGTCTCATTGTAACATACTGATCATTCAAATAATATCTATCATGCGTGCCGCGTTTTATACTTAAGTATCCCCGATGTCTTTCTTTTTTCATAAACCTTCAGAAATTGTTCTTTGGAGGAGATTGATTTGCCAAGCAGATAGGTATTTGGTCTGTGTTTGAAGTTAATTTTGTTTGGGAATTCACAGTTCAAAAGTTGTCATATTGAGTAATCTACTGAAGTGCATAAGCAGGTATGGTTGCAGTTAAACTCTGAACATTTGAGGGTTCCTGCTTTATTAGTGCAAGGAAACAAATGTAACTCACTGGAAATTAGTCCCATCACTTGTTAACGTTATACGTGTGTTAACTTTATATCACAGCTTCTTCATAACCCACACAACCCCAGGGAAAAAATCAATTGTGTGCGCACACCATAGATAGAGGTTTTGTCACTTCTCACAATGACAAGTAAAAGTTATGTTGCAGTTTAATCATTGGATATGTTTTAATATGTAGCCAAATATACAACCGAATGCAAAGCTGTTCGTCTTGGGATGGTACAGATGTAAGTCCTATACAGTTTGTCATTTTAAATTTGTTCTCAAAACTGCTATTAAATGTTGTGCAGCTGTTTCCACACCCACATCTATGTTGTGAAACATTGAAGCAGTTTGTTCCTGTATGTGTGGATATAGTTGTCACCACATTACAACTGTGACAAACCGGAAACACTCTCACAAATTTGTTGTAGAAACCCAAGATGTAAATGGATATCTAATACCAACTAGGAAATATTTAATAGCAGAAAACTCAGTATTTTTCAGTGGAATAATTTACTGAAGACTCTGATATACTTGATGACCTGCTTTGTCATCACATAACAGATTAAAACAACTTTGAATGGGGTAGCAGACATCTGTTAAGACATTTTGAACATATCATAAAAAGAAGTATCTCCCAGAGTAGGTCTGTGTTTCATGCTCAATTTTAAGAGATTCTGCTCAGGGCTTACGTTGCGCTTTCAACCATTTCTTGTCATAATAACTGTCTCCCCACGGCCAAATTTCTCCAGTGCACACTGGTACCGTTTCTTTCTATAGCCACACCATTTGTAAACCCTAAATTTATGATTTACATGTACAGCCACGTGAGGGATAACCCATGTAAATATTGTTCATCATACTATATTGGTGCTTCGACTGAACACCCTCAGAAGACGCAATGGTACCGACCAACCGCCATGTCGTCATCAGCCGATAGGCGTCACTAGATGTGAATATGGAGGTGTATGTGTTCAGCACACCGCTCTCTTGGCTGTTGTCAGTTTTCATGATCAGAGCTGCTACTTCTCAGTTGGTGTCACAAGGGCTGAGTGCATCCTACTTCCCAACAGCACTCGGCGGACCCGGGCAGTCACCCATCCAGGTGTTAGCCTAGCCCGACATGACAGCGCGTAACTTGGATGATTTGACAGGAATGCTGTTGGCATTATAGTGATACAGTGATTACTAAATCAGTCAGTGAAGATGAATGGATTATTGGTGTCTGTAAGTCATTTAGAATGGAAGCTGTCTGCTGTGAACCAGTTATAAGTCAGTTCCACTAACCCCCTTGTAATGTCTAGTAAGTACCCATCTGGACACTCAATCAGTAGACTTGTATCATCTGGGGGAAAAAAGAAAAAAAACAGTTTCTTAGGAGATTTCCAGTGCCTGTGGTAAATCAGTTATGTAGGTCAAGAACTTGAAGGGACCAAGAACTGAACTTTGTGGAGCTCGTTATTTTATGTTTTTTCACTCTGACTTTGCATTTCATAGTTTTTTTTTTTTTTTTTTTTTTTTTTTTTTTTTTTTTTTTTTTTTTTTTTTTTTTAATGAGACCCCTCTGTCTTATAATGCAAGGGAAATATCTGTAATGCCACATCATGTTTTCATCTAGAGTTTTATGATATGCACAGTCAAAAGCCTGGGCAAAGTCACAGTAAATGCCAAGAGGGTAATTTTTGTTTGGTTCTACCTATAACAGATAGTTAAGAAGGCCACTCATGGAGAAAATATATCAAATGGCAACAAACGGAGCTGACTTTCTTGAGGATGTTGATGTTGAAACTGGTATCATGTCAATGATGTGGTTGTGGCATAATTGATCACCCAAGTACTAAAGGCAACTAAATCAAGTAGAAAGATTGACTAGATAGACAGTGGTACTACATCCCAGAAAGGAACTTTGAAACATTTAGCTCTGAGCAGGAGAATGCAGAGGAACTGGGTCTCAACATTAGAAGAATAATTGATGAAGCACTGGAGAGATATGTTACTAGATGAATAGTTCAACAAAAACCATCAATAACATAAAATTATTTAATTGGATAGCTAAAAAATCTACTCACCAAGCAGTGGCAGAACACACACATAAAAGATGTGATAGGCAAACTTTCGGAGCCAGTGGCTCCTTCAGGCAGAAGCGTTGAAGGGGAAGGAAAAGGGGTAGATTTTAGGAAAGTCACCTGTAACCGTGGGGAGACACCGTCTTTCCTTCTCATTCCGTATGGTAAGTCTCCCCTGACCCATGGTTCTGGGTGAGTTCCCCAAAATCTACCCCTTTTCCTAGACCTCTCCAGTCCTTTTCCTTCACCCTTCTTCCTCCCCCTTCTACCTGAGAAAGGAGCCACTGGCTCTGAAAGCTTGCCTATCACAACCGTCTTTTGTGTGTGTGTTCTGGTGCTGCTTGGTAAGCCGATTTTTTACCTATCCAGTTAAATAATTTTAGAAGAATAGTTTGTAATTGAAAGGACTCATCCATGGTGTACAGTCCCTATAAAGAAGCTCTAATGAAATAGTGACTACTGCATAACAGATGAAAAACAAAGCAAAGGGCCATAGGGAGAAATACTGAATTTAACCTATTTGAACATGGGGAAATACATGATGCCTTCAGTTACTACTGTAGCCAAGTCTTAGTAAAAGGCCACTCACAAAACGGTGAATGAAAAAGCTATTGATGGCACCAAAGTTAGTGTCCAAGACAGTTGTGGACAGCACAGGAACCAAATGTGATGACAGAGAAACAAATTGATATCCTGAAGTACTAACCCAGTTTCATTCTCACACCATTGCAAAAATGAGCAATTTAGATATTAGTGTCTGCAGCATTGAAAAACAGCTGAAATTGCTAAATTCGAACAAAGCTCCATGGCACAATGGGAACCCCATCAGATTCAACACAGAATTTGAGTCAGAGTTAGCCTCTCTTTGAACCATAAAAAACTGTATATGCCTTGAACAAAATACCCATTTACAAGAAGGGCAGCAGAAGGAATTCAGAAACTGCCTTCCAACATCTTTGACATACACATGTTGTAGAAGTTTAGAACATATTCTGAGGGTCAAATGTGATAACATATGTTGAATGGGATGACTTCCTCCATGTAAACCAGCATGAATTCCAAAAACATCCACACGAAACAATGGAAGATGCAGTAATACTTGACTTCCAAAAAGCACTTTACTCAGTACCATACTACCACTTATCAGTGAAAGTATGTTTGCATGGGTTATCACACAAAATTTGTGACTGGATTGAGGGTTCTTGTTTGGAGGACAAAGTATGTATCATGGATCGAGGGCCATTGACAGATCTAGATATAATTCAATATATGCCCCCAGCGTGTTGATAGTCTCTCTCTCTATGTGTTATTTGTGTTAATCTTGTGAGAGGTGTTCTGATAAAACTGTGGAAAATATTAATAGTAACCTACAAATTTTTGCAATGGTGCACTTGTGTATGATGAAGTACTTTTCTGAAAATGCTGCAGAAATATTTAGTCAGGTCTTGGTTGCATTCTAAAGGACACAATAACTGGCACCTGATTTTAAATGTTCAGAAATGAAAAATTTTGCACCTCATGAAACACACATCTGGAATATACTGTAACTGCAGTATCAGTGAGTCGTAATGGGAATCACTCAACTCTCACAAATTCCTGTGTATCAATCTGCAGTGATAAGTAGAATCATCACAGAGGCTCAGCTGTAGGTAAAGAAAGTGGTAGACATAGGTTCATTGGTAGAATACTGGGAAAATTCAATCAGTCTGCAAAGAAGGGTGTATAAAAAAACACACGTGTAATTCAGCCTAGAATTTTGCTCAAGTGTTTGAGACTGACAGGATATTGATCAACGAAATGTGTATGATATTATAATGATGATGAAAGAGGCGAAAGCAGTTTACCGATAATTTTTTTTTTTTATATCGAAGCAATCACAACCCTTAAGAAGATGTCCCAGTGTGGATGTCATGATGCCATATTTGTTATATGTACAAAGAAGAGAAACATGAAAGGAAACGTTCATTTTACTACAAAAGATGCTGAAAAAGCTGAACAGGTAGACATGTCCAAGACAGCCACCGCGTGTCATGTAAAAGCTTCTAACAAAGCTTCAAGAGCCATTATTAAGTGAGAAGTATAAAAATGTACAAAACACCCTATGTATCTTGTTTAAGTGACCACGAAGACAAGGTTACACTAATTACATTGTGCACAGAGTCCTTCCTGCACTCCATACTCAGATCAAATGGGAAGAACCTCTAATACATGGTGCAATGGGAAGTACATTTTGCCATTCACTTCATATTGAAGGGCAAAGTAGAATTGTAGGTGCTGCTCTATATGTTATGGCAGACACTCAACACATGCCATAGGTATATTTCTCCTTCTTAGGAAAAAGGTTACATTTGTTGGGTCGCACTTAAGTCCTGCTCCTTGTAAACATGAAAATGCAATTCATTGCATGTCTTTTTTGAATAGGCGAAGATACCAGTACAATACAAGGCATATTTTTATCATCATGAATTGTTGGATTCTCCATCTAGAGGTAACTGTAAAATCTCCTGAATCCTCCTTGGAGAAACGTGTGCCAAATACTAATATAGATAGTCATTCTTTTGGCTGGCGTATGGGATGTAAATGTCTTGATTATTACTACAGATATAGCCACATTACTTAATGGTATTTATTCAAAGACCTTTAAAGCATGAAGGAGAGTTATTTCATCTTTCGAAGCAGGTTTCATGGAACAAGCACAGTAAAACTTCAGATTTGCCAAGGGCTTAAAGATAATATGTACCTCAAAATTTGTCACCTACCTGAGGCCAGTTATAAACAAGAACTAGAATTCCTGGCACAAATCTTCCAGTGTATGAAGTGGAATGTCTGCACCAATTAAATTTACAGTTTCATGGTTCTAAAAAATCCACCACAAAAAAGTTTGAGACTGACGGTTACATGACCGACAGGATACAAATTTTGTGACATAATTGTTGATTGTTTGCTTGTTAAACATGCATTTAACTAAACTAGCTTGCTTGATTTACGAAACTAGGCAGTGTTGTACACATGAGGAAGGTGGATATCTAAAAGTTTGTAAGGTTAATTTGGTGGCTGTTCTAGATCCAATTCATAAGAAACTAGTCACTGACTTACATATTCATTATATGACTTCCCTGTACTCAGTCTATGAACAGTATTGTGCTATGATGCTGAGAGGGCTTGGTCCTGTGTGTGAACAACAGCAGCAGAACTGGTACTGCTGTTGTGTAAAAGAAACACAGCTTTGGTTTGCTGTGTCCATGGGTGTTGACTGTCATTAGACTCCATGGTTCATGCAGCACGTTACTTCAATCTTCTGATCTATTGGCATATTGGGCCTATGAGTAATCTGAAAAGCTTGAATGATTTCAAGAATTTGTCTAACGATGGGTCTGCTAATTTTAATGCCTAATGAAACATTTCCTGGTCTGGTTTGTACCGAACGACGACTTCTGCATATAAAGGTTACGCAAGGGAGTGTAAAGGTGGCTGGTATTACTCACAGATCTTCCCATGAAGATCAGGTGCCCAAACTTAACAAGATTGCTTATCGTAATATACTGTAAGTAAATCATAAATTTTGGAGAAAGAAATTACATCTGAGACTGCTAATTGGGCAAGTTTTTCAAAACAGCTGATACACATCAGCGCCTGATTAAGCTGCAGTCAGTCTTTGTTTGAATCACGAAATACAGGAAATAATGCTAGAGGTACTGTAGTGAACACAATGATCGGGGCAGTTGCTTGGTAGCCATAGCTTTTGTCTGTTGGCACAGCGTCACCTGTTCCAGTAATTGTTTCTGTTCTGCCTGCTGTTTGTAGCATGCTTCTGGTTGTAGCTTCTGTTGCTGTTATTGTTATGTAAGTTTTATGTCTGTTCACTCTATCATGCTGTGGTATAGTTTACTTTTGTTGTCTGATGATCCTCATTGTTAACATTCTGTCAGCAACAGTTTTGGTATTTACGGATCTCAATAAAATACTCAAAAAGTAGGAAGTAGAGGAACTACTGTGACCATGCAGTGATCAGTTGTGACATACAAGTCCCTGATAAAGATAATCCACTCATTTTTAAGTTTACAGCAACATATTCTGCCAGATAGCTCCTTATTTGTGGGCAGGTTGTTATAGTAGATATCTATCTGAGGAAACAATGTGAGAAGCAGTTTAGTGGTAAAGACAACCGATCACTGCTGATGTTTTGTGGCTATTGACTTACAACCTTGGCAGAGGAAGGACTTAGCCCAGGTATCTGTCAAGCAATTGGCAGCTGAGGCACACTTTGCTCTACCCTGCCCCTGGTAAGAAAGTGCCCTAGTAGCAAAAGTGTCTCTGGCCACCGATTGATACTAACATCTCTGTTAGATACTAAACTGCTCATTAAAGAAATTCATCATCCACAATGTTAATTTTTGAAAAGGGTGGTAGTGTGCACACCTACAACAAATTTAAGCCAGAACTCTATTTAGTAACCTATAAGGGCCAGAAACTATACATAATTATAAAAAATCATGTATACACAACCCGTAAAATTACCGGTTTTGCATTGATAAATATTGTGAAAATAATGTATGTAACATATAACTAATTAGCTGTGTGTGTGAACTTTTGAATACCACCCACTTATTAAGTGTTTGGATGGTACCAGAGACTACAAGGATGGACAAAACGAACACAAACAAAACTGTTACCTAACACTTGCAGATAAGTTCAATATGGCCTCAAGGTGATAACCAAGGAAAATACGGAGAATCGTGTGCTTGTATCACGAGGACTGTTGAAGCACATTCAAAATGACTAATAGTTTTGGAGCCATATGGTAGCTTGAAAACAGATCTGTGTGATTCCAAATCAAATTGCTGAAATTAAGAGGAGACAAGCTGGTCTCTCCTCACCTAGGACAGGTGTAAGCAAACAAGACAAAGGCAAAAGTGATGTTCATTATTACTTTCATGATATGAGGTTGGGATGTTTTGAGTGGCAAGTCTTAAACAGAGATTTTATAGTGAAACCCCTATTTTACATTTTCATGTGGTCCAGACTTAAGAAGCGCAAAATTGAGGAAAGTGCAGAAACAAGGGGAAAAAGAAACACAAGCAGAAACACATGTGATTGGCATATATGGCTAAAAATCACAATCCTCTCCAACGCCTTGTATAAAATCTGTCTTAAGTAAAGGAAATTAATTGTACAATGCAGTGTTTAGACAATAATTGGTGCTAATGAATTTCATTAGTTCTTATAAATCACAGACGTGTAACAGCAAGTAAACATTTATCAAAAAATTGAAATTGGTATTTGGGTATGAGGTAATTAAGCTATTTTCAGACACGCTATGACCACAAATTATGCATTTAAAACACAATTTTTTAGAGACTATTCTTTGTGCTCCCCCAGAAAAAAGCTAAAGTTGATGATTTTGAATTAAACCAAACACATCACAGCAGCTAACTGGTTAAACCATAACATAAATGCGGACATCTGCTTAGTGACAAACTAAGTCGCCATTGCTATTACTGTTTAATGATTTTCTTATGAGATGCACTTCATATGCCCACCACCATTAAAAGTGTCAGTTTAGAAACTTCCTGACAGATTAAAACTATATGCCAGACTCAGGAGTTCGAGTCTCGGTCCGGCACAGTTTTAATCTGCCAGGAAGTTTCATATCAGCGCACACTCTTCTGCAGAGTGAAAATTTCATTCTGGTGTTATTTCTGGCTTGATGAGAGAAACAGAGATGTGAAAAAATGAGTTTACTTCCCCAGTTGACAATACGAGCTTATCCGAAGTTGGCTCAGTGAATTTCTGTACATGGCATAAAACATAAATTTTATACTTCGTAAATATAAATAAAAAAAAATCTCAGGTGCTACAGTTTCGCTTCATGCTCTCTGTCACTGCTGCCAGTATTTATGATGGTGCAGAGTATATAAGTGAGTAGTGTATGTAGTTGTTGCAACTGTATCGTGTCAAATTTGAACATGAAAGTCTTTAAAATGTGCTGTCTCAAAACCTTTGCTCTATTTTCATGTAACATCTCTGTCATAGCACATTATCTACACAAAAAGTATATTTTCAGTAATTTACAAAATGCCTTTGCACCTCCCTGCTCTGCCATTGTTGAGGGCCACTCTCCCTCTCCACACATCCAGTAAGTGAGCTCATTGTATGTGTGCTAGTGTGGTATGGTGGCTGTGTTGCCTATTGGGTGACTTAACAAGCTGCCAGCCAATAAGATTTCACTAGCCAGAAGTGGATGAAGAGTTGACAATTGATATTGTTGCTGAATACAGTACATCAGAAATACATGCAAAAAGATGAGACTGAGTTATAAGTGACACAAGAAAAGGTGGTGACTGGGCCCCTTTGTCGTGTATTTTCTCCATTCAGAACACTTCATCTTGCTTTTCCATTACCTCTGCAACCTAGCACTACTTGTATCATAATGGCACAGTGAAGCTGAATGTTGCACAAGTTTTTTTCGACAACACCGATTATGGATCAGATCAGCATTTCCTCTCTCACATCTCCCCTCTCCGCCACAGCCTAAAATATTCCCTTAACTCCGCCACCAACCATGGTGTGAACCACCTGTCATTTGTGGCACTTATAACTTTTTCAGTCATATCAGATGTCAATAGGAAGAAAATGGGGTGAACTCAAGCAAGACGTCGAGTAAGAACTTAAAATTGAGGTAAACCTTACTAAGAAGAAATGTAAAATCGGGGAATTTTATAGCATTGGTCTTACGGGTTTTTCAAAGGGGCTACGAACTTATGGTGTAGAATTATGAGAAATGTAAAATCAGAGAACATAAAATCAAAGTTCCACTGTATTTTGATGTGCTTAAAATACTGAAGCAAAAGGCCAGCTAAATAAATAAATAAATAAATAAAGATATTACCAGTAACTGGTGTCTGCACTATGACAACACTCCTTGCAACAACTGTGTGCTACTCAGTAAGCATCTGACCAAGAACATTGTAGCAATGCTGCTCCAAACCTGCCTTCTGATGACACACAAGCAGAACCCACACACACTTGACCTGTGTGTTGTCTGCTTTAGAAAAAGGCCTTTTGATCGAAAGCTCAACATGTGTGGCAGTGTTTTTGTTATGTCTGTGTGCGACTCAACATCTCTTCTACATGGTGAGTAGCAATCTTTCCTTTTCATAATATTGTTGTTGTTCCAACCAGGAAATAGTACAAAATAGATACACTACATAATTATAAAATTTTGAGATAGAATTGTCGGTCATTAGTCACAGGAGACAAAATTGACTATGTAGAAGGATATGATACCATCCTAGCCTTTGGAGTTACTAGTTCCTTCCTTGGGAAGGTGGGGGTTAGACAACTCAGTGTGCAAGGCACCCACCTGTAACGAGGATGAGAGGAGACAGAGATCAATACATAACATGGAATGATTAATGGTATTACATAATTAAATAAATGACTGTAAAAACCAGAAAAATGCAAAGTTGAGGCACTGCATGAATTATCTGCCCCATACTATTCTATATCTACATCTACATGACTACTCTGTAATTCACATTTAAGTGCTTGGCAGAGGGTTCATCGAACCACAATCATACTATCTCTCTACTATTCCACTCCCTAACATCGCACTAACCAGCTTTTCAGAACTACGTATATGGGAGTTGTCCTTGAAACACACCCTTCGATGTTGTAATCCTCCTGTCATCAAGCTCTGTTAGTTCGCGGCCCACATGCACCTCCAGCCCTGCACCAGGCCTCTAAGTTTAATCAGCTGGTGCCCACATTCTCTTTCCTAAATTGTATGGCCCACAAATGTGCATGTAATAGGACTTCTTTACTGAACCAGTTTCTCTGCTTGCACAGCAGATAGATCATGTGTGTGGGCCAGCTACATAACTTTCCTCACTTGGGCTTTTGGTCTATGATAAATCTTAATAGTTTCTCTGTTTTATTATGGTAACTGGGAGTATTTACACTGGGTAGGAGCTGATAATTTGCTTCACATTCCGTTAAGCTTCATAAATTATTTTCATTTTCTACCCTCTGTTGCAGGTGGCAAGTGTACCAAATCATTTGTGGAACGATGCATTTCATACATTGGAGAAAATGCCACAGGGTGTGTTAAGACCAATTCATTTCTTAATTTGCCAAAGGAAGCCCTTATTAAGTTGATTTCTTCAGATTATGTAAGAATACTAAATCTGCATTCAAATATTGCACCAATTCTGTTCACTACAAACTGACTGATAGTCTTCTGTTATCCAGCTTGCACTTGAAGAAGAAGATGTGTGGCGAGCTGTGTTAAATTGGGCCAAATATCAAGCAGGTGTTACACAACCAACCGCCCACTGGACTGAGGAGGAAAGAGCACGAGTATGCCAGCACCTTGCTGGAGTCATCAATCATGTTCGACTTTTACTTATAGGTAAATGGCCCTATCCATAAAGGTAAATTTATGGTTATTGCTGTATTACATGGAGACAGAGGAAGCCTATACTTGTAAAGTGTACCGGAACAAGCTCCTCATGGATGGTTCAAATGGAGCTTTGACTTTGAATGGATGAATTCAAGAAAGACTACTTTGAGTTGAGTTTGTTACAAGTGCTGGAAAAGCAGAAATCTGTATTGCTTATACAAAATTTTAAGAGAAAATTTATTATTTTGGTGCAGCACAAGAGGATGCTGTAAAATTGTAAATGCTTTGTTGTTATTGAGATACTAGTGAGCATCAATTCAAAAATATCCAGTAATTAATATAATGAATCAGAAACATGGACACCTTCAAAATAAGCACATCACTCTGGCTATGTAAATAAGTACTAATTTGAATTCAGTTCACTGACATGAAATGCATGAAAGTAATGGCTATTAAAGCAATGAAGATACAAATACACCAAATGACATGAATGAAATAATGATCAGAAAAACTGGACTGCAACACAATGAATATGTCATGATTAATGAAAATTTAGATTCCAAGACTTACCAAGCGGGAAAGCTCCCATGTGGAAGTTTCTTTCTATTTTAATGAAAATTTATGCTTACAAAAAGCAGGAAATATGGTTTCAAGGTCTGATTGGGCATAAATTTTCATTAGTCAGAACATCGTAGTGTGATAAAGGTTCCAATTTAGTAGGAAATGCATGGCAATAAAAACAGGGATGATCAACTTTTCATATGAAACTTCATTTTGAAGTGGAATAGGATCTTAAGATAATGGCAAGAGAGGGAGAGAAAAAGTTGGAAAGAGAAGTTCTCATACAGTGTCAAGGCAGGATATGAAGACATGTAAAGAAAAACGGGCTAACCCTCAAATGTAAAAAAAAGTAGAGATAAGTGTAGCCATCTGTTGTTGGGTACAGGAACCATCAAATTGACATTGGTCTCACATCTAAATATCACTTAGGGTTGAGATCAGTGTCAGTTTTAACAGTTCTCGTACCCAGCAACAGATGGCAACACTTACCTTGAGGGTTATCCCATTTTTTCTGCACATGTCTTCATATGCTCTTGTACATATTGTACACTCCTGGAAATTGAAATAAGAACACCGTGAATTCATTGTCCCAGGAAGGGGAAAAGTTATTGACACATTCCTGGGGTCAGATACATCACATGATCACACTGACAGAACCACAGGCACATAGACACAGGCAACAGAGCATGCACAATGTCGGCACTAGTACAGTTTATATCCACCTTTCGCAGCAATGCAGGCTGCTATTCTCCCATGGAGACGATCGTAGAGATGCTGGATGCAGTCCTGTGGAACGGCTTGCCATGCCATTTCCACCTGGCGCCTCAGTTGGACCAGCGTTCGTGCTGGACGTGCAGACCGCGTGAGACGGCGCTTCATCCAGTCCCAAACATGCTCAATGGGGGACAGATCCGGAGATCTTGCTGGCCAGGATAGTTGACTTACACCTTCTAGAGCACGTTGGGTGGCAGGGGATACATGCGGACGTGCATTGTCCTGTTGGAACAGCAAGTTCCCTTGCCGGTCTAGGAATGGTAGAACGATAGGTTCGATGACAGTTTGGATGTACCGTGCACTATTCAGTGTCCCCTCGACGATCACCAGAGGTGTACGGCCAGTGTAGGAGATCGCTCCCCACACCATGATGCCGGGTGTTGGCCCTGTGTGCCTCGGTCGTATGCAGTCCTGATTGTGGCGCTCACCTGCACGGCGCCAAACACGCATACGACCATCATTGGCACCAAGGCAGAAGCGACTCTCATCGCTGAAGACAACACGTCTCCATTCGTCCCTCCATTCACGCCTGTCGCGACACTACTGGAGGCGGGCTGCACGATGTTGGAGCGTGAGCAGAAGATGGCCTAACGGTGTGCGGGACCGTAGCCCAGCTTCATGGAGATGGTTGCGAATGGTCCTCGCCGATACCCCAGGAACAACAGTGTCCCTAATTTGCTGGGAAGTGGCGGTGCGGTCCCCTACGGCACTGCGTAGGATCCTACGGTCTTGGCGTGCATCCGTGCGTCGCTGCGGTCCGGTCCCAGGTCGACGGGCACGTGCACCTTCCGCCGACCACTGGCGACAACATCGATGTACTGTGGAGACCTCACGCCCCACGTGTTGAGCAATTCGGCGGTACGTCCACCCGGCATCCCGCATGCCCACTATACGCCCTCGCTCAAAGTCCGTCAACTGCACATACGGTTCACGTCCACGCTGTCGCGGCATGCTACCAGTGTTAAAGACTGCGATGGAGCTCCGTATGCCACGGCAAACTGGCTGACACTGACGGTGACAGTGCACAAATGCACTAATTTTTCTAAGGATTTAATCATCTTGCATCACATTATGTTTTGTACACTCTTCTATGGCAGCCAAATTCAAATAAAGTGCCTTGATTTTTCTCAAGTTTTGCTTCCATTATGAAGCATAATGTCAGAACTGCCACCTTTGTGGTACCTTTAATTTTTGTGTCGCAAATTGATCACCATCTAACATGCCCTCAGTTCTCTTTCCTATTCTACTGTACATTATTCCAGACATACAGGGCAATACAGTAATAGCTCTCGAGATAGTGGAGACAACTTTTTGGAGTTGCTGAGATAGTGTCACTATGTTGTCAAGTCATTGTCATCCTCAGATGTTTGCTCAAAGGTTTACATATAGAGATGTAACTCATTATTATATTAGGCAGACCTTTTTTGCTGTTATTGAATCCTGTATTATTTGACTGAATCCAGTTGGTATTAATTATTTTTACTTACCTTGTGCCATAATCTTTGTTTGTCACTTGTATGCAAAATATGATATCATTATGTAAATTTTTACTTCCTCTCTCTCTCTCTCTCTCTCTCTCTCTCTCTCTCTCTCTCTCTCTAACATTATTATTATCATCTTTTCAAAATTATTGTTTTGTTTGCCACTGCTGTCACATCCTGGTCAGTTAACATGAGCTATCTGCTTTACAGACAGCCAGGTTTTTGCAGAAGAGGTGGAGCCCACAGGAGCTGTGCCAATGGAACTCTCTTTGGAAAGATACCGCTATGCAGCTCTTCCAAACAAATTCCGTGAGAACTGTGAAGATAAACGTCTGCAGCCAAGAGTTTTTCTCAAGTTCTTCCCAGATTCACAGATCCTTGTGCAGGTGAAACACTCATGTGTGGATTATGCTTACTGCTGCAAATACTGGTCATGTATCAAATATTACATAGCTTTGTACAAGAGCAAGTAAATAAATAAGTCAAAAACACAGTAGTGACATGAGTGCTGTGAGTACCAGCTTAAAATTTATTTTATTTTCCAATGCACTCCCATAGTGACTTTAAAAAAACTATCCCATCATTTGACTAGGCTCTAAAACCTACAGTTCAGAATTCTAGTGAAAACTATACTACCCAAAGAGTGATCTCTTGGCCTACAGTCTCATTGTCTTGAAAGTACTGCCCACCCAGGTTTATAAGGGGCCTAAATGGCTGAAACTCAATAGAAGCTGTGTGGTGGATGTTTGAACTATTCTCAATTAAATGTTTGAATTTGTCTTGCTCTATGAGAACAGGCATTGTTGTACAGATGATTCATGTCCCATATTATGAGTCCAGGTTGTTTGTGTTTTATGGACTCTCAGATTTTTTGCAGAATGGAACGATATGATGTGGCAGCAACAGTCTGACCTCAGGGTTGTAATTTCACCAATATGACATTTAATGTGTCCAAAAACACTGTCGTGATAGCCAATGTTAGCCTTCAGAATGTAGATAAAGATATGTGCGTGAATGTCAGCAGTGTTAGCAGATGGGTGAAATGCTTAAAAGGTGGGAACACGGGCATCCAAGACGAGCACTGTAGCAATCACAGTGTAACTGCTTCCATGTAACTTCTTGCATTTAACTGCTTCCACTACGCACAACAAGAATTCATTAAGAAGACAGATGTATCACATGGCCAAATCACTTGCAACAGGATATAGTGCAGTGCATGAAATATTTCAAAACTTGGGTTATCAAAAATTTGTTGCCTGTTGGGACCCACATGCATTGACAGAAAGCCACAAAGTTCAGAGAACAACTGTCACCCAATATCTTCTTGAGTTCTTCAGAGATTTCAAAAAGGAAGGGTAATACTTTCTGACTAATATTAAACCAGCTATGAAAATTTGACTAATATTGTAACCAGCAAAGAAAACTAGTTCCACCATTATCAGTCTTATACAAAATACTGGAGTATGGAATAGCAGCAATGATTTGTCGGAGGAAGTAATGGGCAGTGTCTTCTGGGATGCAGGGGATTGCATCCTGGTTGATCTTATTCAACCTGGATAGACCAGAAATGCTGTTCACTTTGTGCAGACTACTCTGTGGCTTCACAGTGCTTGCATCACTGTGAAGAAATTAGATCAGTTGGATGGGGAAATGGTGAAAAATTTCTGGATTAAGATTATGTATATGGTTAATCTATAACTATAAATTAATATTCATAAGAATGGCATGGTCATGACTTTCATAACGGCCCTGACATTTGCAGTGTATTGTTTCATACTGCTGATGCCCAGTAGCAGTTGTTTTTCTTGTTTTAGATTGTAATTTAATTTTGAATTCTATTTCCTATGCAAATATTTCCAGAATATATATGTGTTACTTTACTTCTGTGAGTATTCTCATTACAATCACAATTTTTTTCATTATGAAAATGTCATGTCACTGATTTATTTTCCATGTCATTTTGGTTTCTTTCATGGGTTCCTTCAAAGTTTCCAGTGATTTTATACAAAAATTATATCTTCAGGACAAGACATCTTATCACAGAGTGTTAAACAATTGGTATGGCTCTGCAAAGCAAGTGTGGAGACTGGTGTATCGTGCATCCACACACGGCTATTCGGCAGAAGCATTCCACCGTCATTGTGATGGGATAGCACCGACATATGTGATTGCATTAGTGAGTTATCAGTCTATCATTTTATCAACAAGAATTATACTTTTGTAGATAAGAAGTTACTAATATGAAAATTAATATATAAATATTTGAATATGTTGTGTTTTATGTCATAACCTGATTTTACAGTGCTACGTAAATAGTGCAGCTGGATCGTTGTAAACTTTTCATTGGGAGTGTATGTAGCCACTCGCTACATAGTTCAGAGATTGAGTACTCAAAAGGCACATTAATAAAACTAAAATTGTTGCTAAAGTTTCAAACATTGCTCTTCGTCAGAGCTAACTAACAAAAACACTACACAGCTGCATTGTCCCAACTTAGTAGCTTGGTTGTGATGTTGTGGTTGTATGAGGTGGAGTGACTGAAAGGAGAAAGGAGGTGAAGGGTGTAGGGAATAATTGCTGGTGGGTTGGAGGGAGAGGTCACAAGAGGACTGGACAGGAATGTGGCACTGGTGCACTCGTCCTGTCACTGGCATGGAGAATTGTCTATAGCACATAGTGAGATGGAGGAATGGGGTATGAAGGAGGGGGGGGGGGGGGGGGGACAGAACAGATGAAATATGGCGAGGAAAATGTGAGAGTATATGAATGGAATGAAGAGCAAGGGACAGAGGTGAGTATGGGGCAGGGGCTAGGGAAAATTGAAGGCAGCAGGATTGCAGGTTTGGAGGATGTGTCGTAAGAACAATACATGTCCATATAATTCAGAGAACTAAGAAGGTCGAAGATGATTCAAAGGGTATTGGTTAGGAAGTAGCCATTCAAGTCAAGCATGTTATTCTCAATAGCTTGTTCTGCCACTGAATACCAACTCTGCTCTCAACCTGTTTGGTGGTCTCCATTCATTCAGGTGCACAACTGCTTTGTGGTCATTCCCATACAAAAGGCTGGGCAGAAGTTACAATAGAGCTGATGTATAACATGGCTGCTTTCACATGTGACTCTGCTTATGACAGGTTAAGATATGTCTGTGATGAGATTATAATAGGTTGAGGTGGATGGACACATAGCACAGGTCTTGCATCTGCGTTTTCCACAAGGATACCATCCATGAGGCAAGAGGCTGGGAGTACGATTGATATAAGAATGGTCCAGGATAGTTCATATATATAACATAGAAATTTCATAGGTATATCATAGATACTTTGTTAATATATCATAATTATTTTGTAGAAAATAAAAGGTACCTGCCAACTGTCTGACCCTTCTACATACACCCCCATAGTGATCCCATTACAGATGTCCAGCATAACCATCAATTGCTCCTCAAATTTCTAAGCTTGTCCCAAAACCTCTTTCTTGAATCCCTCTTCCTCCTCAAGCCAACTACGGAATTAACCATCCGGTTGTAGAAAATGCCACTGAGTGTAAAATGCTCAACTTGAATGGCTGCTGCACCATCTACATCATCTGGACTCTATCCTCTGTGCCACAAGACCAGCTTCTCTGAATTACTGAGATGGGAATTGTCCTTACATTACATGCTCCAATCACACAGTCTTCCTGGCCTTAATCTCTGCTAGCCTCCTGCCCCACACTCACGTCCACCCCATCCCAGGACCCAACTTCTTTCAGCCCATACACACACTCTCCTCCTAGCATCTATCTTCCCCTGTTCTGTCTTCCTCTCCCAGTTCACTCCTCCACATCCTCGTGTGCTCCATGAGCTCACCAATGATACTGCCAATGTCACATTCCTGTACTGTGCACCTGCTGCTTCTTCCTTTCATATTCGTATCCAGTGCACCTGCTCCTTCACTTTCTCAACTATCAGCCACTATCCCAACCCTTGCCTCCTTTCACCCCTTGTTCACTCCATCCAACACAATTCCTCAACCCAGTTGAGCTGCAAACCTGTATAGAAGTTTTCACTTTAAGCACAAAGTTGCAAAAATTCACAGGAATTATTTTATTGACAATTTTTTGATTCTTTAGCTATCAAATTTCATTGACATTATTTTTCAGCATGTGGCTTATATGAAAACATTAAAGTTATTTTCTTTGTTACTAGGGTGCAACATCAGAGATTTGTGGTGGTTTCAGTGATGTCCCATGGGAGAAGACAAACATTACAGGCCACTACATTCCTTCACAAAAGGCTTTTCTTTTTACGCTGCCAAACAATCCAGATTTATCACCAACCAAATTTAACATAGTAAAGAAGATGTTTGCAATATGCTACCATCCAGAGTAAGTAACAAATGAACATAGTAATTCAGTTTGTATGATGAATAAGATGTGATTTTAAAATATGACAAAATGTGGACTGGATTTTCAGCAGTCTCCATTGTGAGTGATTTTCAACTTCTTTTAACAGGCATCACTCAGGAGGGTAGCATCATTCTGTTTTCTCATATCTCTGAGCTATACCATGAAAATTTTAATTTGACATGAGTTCTTGCTCCCATAGCTCCTTAAAGTAAAAATATGGTTCTGGCTCCTTTCTTTCCTCTCTTATGTCTCCCCAGCTTTACTATGTCCACAGTGGGGCCAGTATTTTGTTACAACTACCTAAAAGTTGTGTTTTGGATCAACATGTCATTTGAGTTAGTTTTAGCCTAAATTGTTTGTTACTTGTGCACACAAGAAATAATTAGGGTTTATTCCAAGACTGGTATGGTAAATTCACAACTTCATCAGCTATTATTATCTGTGCCTGGCTCACCTTGTGTCACTTTGGCTGGTGTTCAATTTGTGAATGTCTTCTGGAACAGTAGTTGCCAGAGTGAAGCAATCTCTCAGCTAACAGACACAAATTTTAGTGCTGAAATTATCTCACAAATTAATGGAGTGAATGAATATTAGATAAAATATTAAAATAAAGATAAAATGTTAAAGTATAGATAAAATTTTAAAAAGAATGTCCTGATAAAAAAGAAAATGGCAAGATGGAATCTTCAGCATGAGGAACGACAAGGACAAAATTAGACAGATTACTTCAAGTGCAGAGGCATTTAAGCTGCAATTCTTCCTGTGTTGCATATGTAAATGGAATGGGAAGAAGCCCTTGTAACTTGTACAATGGAAAGTACTCTTGTTTATGCATTTCATAGTGATTTGAAGAGTATGGATGTAGAAGGAGGGATATGTAGACATCTCTTTTCATGGAACTGTAGTTTATTCATCTCATGTCACATATTTGGTTTGTGTACAGGATAAATGCAAATAAATAAATAAATAATAAAAATAAAAATAAATAAAAAAATTGAATACAGTTACCGTAATTTTTATACTAATAAATACTAAAATATTTCTTGGAACATGTAACACATTATATCCAGCTCAAATTTTCAGTTTGTTGTGCATAAATTCATCCACTGTGTAATAACATTTCAGTGTTAGTGCCTCATACAGCTTTCTTTTAAGAGGACCTAAATTCATTTGCATTAACTTGTTCCTTTTTAATTTATTATAAACTTTCATTCCCACGTACAGAGGTCCCGGTACCTCAAAATTTTCTTTCTCTCTTGTGTCACGTGAGTGAACAAAATGGTTTCCCTCAAATAATTCATCTCCAATATATAAAAAGAGAGAATAATCTCAAGAGGTTGATAATATTTGCACTGCAAATTCAAAGCTGCTCCATTTGTTTGCCAGGTACTCAATATGTGCCTGCCAGCTCAAATTTTTATCCGGGTTTAATCCTATGAATTTGACTGAGTCAACTTCTTCTATATCTTGAGGGTTGTGAATAATCTTAATGTGCTCACTTTTTGACCATTTGGTTTTGAATTGCATCACATGAATCTTAAATATGTTGAGATCCGTCCAATCTAGCTGGAACTATGTTTCTAAGGTACTGAGGGTACTGGTGGATGATTAGGGGATTTTTTCCAAATCTTGATTTTTCAACTAACACAGAAGTATCATCTGTGAACAGAACTGAAGGGAGCTGATGCTTAACGGTAAGTCATTAACATAGAAGAGAAACAGGACTGGGCCTTGTGGAACATGCTGAGATACTTTTTTCCATTCAGAATGATAATTTGCTTTCTGTTTGATAAAGAGGATTTAAGCTGATGTAGGATACTTCCCCTAATGCCATACTTTCCAAACTTGTAAGTGAGCAATGCATGGCTTATAGAATCAAATGCCTTTGTGAAGTCACACAAAACTCCTGCTGACTTATTGCTCTTGTCTAATTGACTTATTTTCTCTGGGAAACTGTTCACTGCACCTTTGGTGTTTATCCCTTGTTGGGAACCAAATTGATTGTTTAAATAATAGAATATTTTACAATTAACTTTTGGATTTGAGCACCAGCAACTTTTTCAAATATTTTAGATATGACTGGGAAAGTTGAGATAGGACGATAATCTCCCATGACCTCTCTTTCTCCCTTTTTAAAAGCGGTTTGACTTCGTCATATTTCAGTACCTCTCAAAAGCAGCCCTTTTCCAAACATTGATTTATCATTTGAGCTAGTGGGTTTGCAATTTTGTTGTGTACTTCTAATAACTTTCATGGATGATATGATACTAATACTGATATTGCTGGATGAAAATAATCTCTGAGCAACAAATGTGGAATATATAATTTCTTTCTCTGTTATAGTACTGCTCATCAGTTTGTTTATACTCTGCCCCATCTACTGATGAAGTTCCACGTTTGTGACATCTGAAATAGTAATTTAAAGCTGCCCTCAGCTTGAAGATTGCTTTAAGCTCTGTAGGGCATTACTAGGTTACATACATTAAATATCTAGCAGTATGGATACAGACAGAGTGATTTAACTGAAGAAAAGGGCTGATGCTAGACTCACTGGAAGAATTCTGATGATGCTTAGTCTACCCAGAAAGGAAGTATGGCTGATACTTGAATATTGCTCCTCAGTCTGCACTCCTCACCAGGTAGGACTGATAGAAGAAAGAGAAAGAACTAAAGAAAAGTAACATATTTTGCTGCTGTTACATTTAATAAATGTGAAAGTGTCATGGAGATGCTCATTCAGTTCCAGTGGTGCATCAAGGGGGGATTACTGTTAAACTTCTCAGTGTTCTTAGAAGAGCCAGCCAACATGTTACTTCTTGTTACATATCTCTCATTAAAGACCAAAAATATGAAGTCAGAAGTTTAAGCTCCTAAAGATGCTTACCAACAATCCTTCTTGTGCACAATCAATCAGTGGAACAGGAAATGGGGATTGTGATGATGACACATGAATTATTCATTGCCATAAACAGTACATTAGGTCATGGAATATGGGTGCAGATGTTCTGTATTATGTTGATATCATTTTCTCTTTCTTTTTTTTTAATCCTGTGTACTGCAGTCAAGCCATAAGTCATGCCTATGTCGTCCTCTTTGTGGGTGCCGCAATAAGTTTTTTTTTTTTTTTTTTTTTTGTTTCAGCTGTGGCCCCATCTTTGGAGCTGGAGCAGATCTGCTTATTTCGAGCAACTGCAACAACAACATGGACAGTTATTCCAATTTGCCACATTCCTACGATGGAGAAAATGCCTCGTGTCTTGCTCTTATGGGAGATTACAATTTTACCGTGCGTGATTATGAGGTTTTTACACCTGTTGGAAAATAAACTGCACACTTCAAGTCAAGTTGTGGCATTTATGTGTATTTATAGGTAACGAAGTTTCCTGTTTACTTAATTTCATTCATATAAACAATGTTTCCTGCACTGTGATAGTACTTGGAGGACTACAGTCAAAATCTGGATATGAGGGTCACAATTAAAATCATGAACAATCCACTTTTATGAGTGTTAATTTTTAGACAAACTATGTACATAATCTTAATTTACAGACTTCTCTGTCACTTATTATTATAATCTCAATTTCTTTGCACACAATTTAATGTGATTCTGTAAATTTGAAAATGTTTTTGCAGTAGATGTCCATTATGGTTATTTGAATACCCTGATGCACCACTTTCAGGATGCCGTCTTCAGTAAGAAACTGACTGACAACACACTGTCAAAACAGAACACTGATGTCAACCATTTTGTAAACATAGCCTATGATCACTTGATAGAAGTTATTGGTGTCACAGTGTTTCAACTCATAGTGTAAAATCTGTATATTTTGATAATACTTTCATTTTTATTACATTGGTTCAGTTGCTAATGTGATAGATTGTTGCTCAGGCCTTTCAGTATAGCATTCATATCTGCACATTGCAATCAAGAAATCAATGAGATGAGTCCACGTGTCATTTTTAGACTGTTTGCAATAGTGCTTGTAGAACTATACATATGAATTTCTTTATTTCTTTTCCTGAATGCAAATACTATTGACAGCAATGTGTTATCCTCAGAAAGTTATCTCAGTTTTAGGCATTAAACCTGTAATAATCATCTTCAAGACAACAGATGATCAACGACTGAAAACCTGAATAATCTAAATACTAGTATTGTTCCTATTGGCACAGAGAGTTGCAATAAAGGTTTCTTTTTTTAAAAAAATCTTTTTATGTACTTCATTTTTATCTGTCCATAGTGGGCCTCCTCTCCCTCTTTATGCACATATGAACTGTACCTTAAAAATAAAATGTGAACTTTTAGAGGCATGAAACCAGCTCTTTAATAAGAGCAAGGATATAAAAATATTAGGAATATGACTTATTGTGAGAACATTTTTCTACAGGAGGTGGATGTTATCTTCTATTATGATTTCCAATACTGTACAGGTGCAATGGATTTTTCAGATATAACAACATACTTAACTACAAGCTTGTATGTTTTTATACACTTAAGTGGTCATATCAGTACATCATTCAAAAGTTTAAAAACTTCTCATCATAGAGAGAGCTTATTTTAAATGTCTCACAAGCTATGCTCCAACTAAGTAAAATTCATGTCATCTCTAAAATGTCAGGAGTTCCATTTCTCAGAAAAGTCCATCGTCATGACATGTATAAATGAATTGTATATTGGGTAGTGAGGATTGTGACCTGGTTTGAGATACAGCCTCAGTTACCATATCAGTCGAGCCACATCACTGATGATTATCCCTCACTTAAGTGGCCGACAATACTGGAACATTATTATTAAAATGTAGCATTTAACAGATAGCATGCATTGACACCACATTATTCAGATAAATAGGGAATCTCACTAAATAACCACAGAAATTTACCCAAGAAGGGGCAACATTGTACAGTTATAATTTTTGATATAGTTGATTCAGTGAGTATGGAAACATGTTAATCCCTAACAGTGAAATTTGACAGGAAACACAGCAAAAGTTATAGTGTGTCAAAAGATGAATAGTGAATCATTCAATACATTTGAGGTAGATTATTTTCATACATAAATGGAAAAGACTTTTGCTATTTGAAGAAGCCTCTTTGTGAGCTGTGGTGGGGATACTGATGTGGAGGGGGTATTGATCAATAGTGGTGTATGTGCCATTTTCAGTAGGTGCAAAGGCTTGGCTAACTGAGCATCATACATCTGTTGTTCAAATGGCTCTGAGCACTATGGGACTTAACATCTATGGTCAACAGTCCCCTGGAACTTAGAACTACTTAAACCTAACTAACCTAAGGACATCACACAACACCCAGCCATCACAAGGCAGAGAAAATCCCTGACCCCGTCGGGAATCGTACATCTGTTGTGAAGGAGTGTATTTGTAATGGTGATTCTGTGATTACTACTCAGTGAGCGTTTCGCATTAGGTTTGAACTAGGCTGACATGATTCTGTTCTTCATAGAAAAGCAATTTGAGTTTGAACATCAGACTTTAGAGTATCAGGTTCTTCACTAAAAAGAAAATCTGCTGGCTGACCTCAGACTATAACAACACCAGAAAATGTGATGCGTGTGAGAGCTTCCATCCAGCAATCTCCAAAGTGATCAGCACTTAAACATGTAGCTGCCATGCGATTGTCTGACAGGAGTGTAAGGAGAACCCTGCACAGAGATCTTCATATCCCTTTGTACAGAATGACAGTTAGCCATGAATTAAATGTGAGGTAGTTTGAAACTTACAGCACTGTGTGTGGGAACATTCTTCACAACATTCCCTGTCACACTGTTTTGATTTTTTCTGATCAGGCCCTCTTCCAGTTGTCAGATACTGTAAATAAACAAAATACCCACTACTGGGTAGCAGAAAACCCTCAGGAACATCACCACTGACCACTTCACAGGCATCGTGTGAGAGTTTGGTACACCAATACTTAATTTGGTGTGTGGGGTCCGTATTTTTTTTTTTTTTTTTTTTTTTTTTTTTTTTTTTAAGAAGATGGTGTAGTGGTTAATTCAAATCACTACTGTCATATGATAGAGACCTCCCTCTGACCTAAGTTAGCCAGTTTATTGGTGATGATGAGGAGGGAGAAATTTGGTTCCAACAAGGTGGAGCCACATGTCACACTTCTTGATGTTCTTGAGAAATTTTGGAGGAAGTTATTAACTGAATGCCTTCTCCCCTCATGGGGAGACATCACCTGCCTCCCTCATCCCTACCCCCAAGATCACCAAATTTATCGCCTCATGATTTTTTTCTTTTTCTTTGGGGGCACATAGAGGCTCAAGTATACAAATATCACTTCGCAACCCTGTCTGCACTTAAGGAGGCAATCACCCAGGTAGTGGCTGCTGTTCCAGAAATAACATGAAGAGCTGTGAAAAACTTCCAGAAAATACTTTGACAAGGTGTCAACAGGGACACCATTTACTGGACATAATTTTTTACAACCAGCTAGTGTAAAATGACGTAGTGTTCATTATTCACAAATAAATGTAAATTCCCTGTATCTTTCTTTGTTTATTTCTAACCACCTTTTGACATTTGGTAGGTCTTTTTGCTAGACCATCTATCTGATGCTAGTGCAAGTGAAGTACATGTTTTTATATTAATAATATGATTACATATGAATACTTTTTGAGTTAATTATGTGTCATATGATTAAATACAGTTATATGCACCAAGTTCAGAAATAAAACTAGAAAATATTTTTTAAAAACTGTGTGTTGTTGTCTTCAGTCAGAAGACTGGCTTGATGCAGCTCTCCATGCTACTGTATCCTGTGCACGTCTGTTCATCTAAATAAGTACTGTACCTTACACTCTTCTTAATCTGCTTATTGTTTTCATTTCTTGGTCTCCCTGTCCAATTCCCCCCCCCCCCCCCCCCCTTCCCCTCCACAACTTTCTTCCCTCCAGTACATAATTTGTGCCACAAATTTCCTGTCTCCACAATTCCATTCAGTACCTCTTCATTTGTTATGCAATCTACCCATCTAATCTTCAGCATTCTTTTGTAGCACCACATTTCAAAAGTTTCTCTTCTCTCCAAACAAAAACCTTGAGAAAAGACTTTCAAGCACTTAATTCTATATTCGATGATAATTCTCTTCTTTAGAAATGCTTTTCTTGTCATTTCCAGTCTACATTTTATATTCTCTTTACTTCGGCCATCATCAGTTATTTTGCTGCCCAAATAACAAAACTCAGCTACTACTTTATGTGTTTCATTTCTTAATCTAATTCCCTTAGCATCACCTGATTTAATGTGCCTACATTCCATTATCCTTGTTTTGTGCTTGTTGTTCATCTTACATGTCCTGTCAAGACACTGTTCAATTCATTCAACTGCTCTTCCAAGTCCTGACAGAATTACAATGTCATTGGCAAACCTCAGAGTTTATATTTCTTCTACCTGGACTTTAACTCTTACTCCAAATTTTTCTTTGGTTTCATTTACTGCTAGTTCAATGTATGTATTGAATAACTTCAGGGATAGGCTACAACCCTGTCTCACTCCCTTCTCAACCACTGCTTCCATTTCATGCCCTTCAACTTATAAGTGTCGTCTGGTTTCTGTATAAGTTGAAATAGCCTTTTGCTATGTGCATTTTACCCACGCTACATTTAGAATTTCGAAATATAGTGTTCCAGTCAATGTTGTCAAAACGTTTCTCTAAGTCCACAAACATCTAGCAGTTCTTCCAAGCTCCTGTAAAAAATTCAAGTTTATATTTTGCAACCATGATTTATTAAACTGATTGCTCAGTAATATTTGCACATGTCAGCATCCAGTTTCTTTAGAATTCTAATTATTACATTCTTCTTGAAGTCTGAGGGTATTTCACCTGTCTCATACATCTTGCACACCACATAGAAGAGTTTTGTCATGGCTGCCTTTCCCAAGGCTATCACTAGTTCTGACAGAATGCCATCTACTCCCAAGGCCATATTTCAACTTAGGTCTTTCAGCTCTCTGTTGGATTCTTATAGCAGTATCATATCTCCCATATCATCTTCATCTACACCCTCTTCAAGTTCTATAATATTACCATCAAGTTCATCTCCCTTGTATAGACTCTCTATATACTCCTCCCACCTTCTGGCTTCCCCTTCTCTGCTTAGCATTGGTTTTCCACCTGATCTCTTGATCTCTGAGCTGTGTCTCTTTCCTCCAAAGGTATCTTTAATTTTCCTGTAGGCAGTATCTATCTTTCATGTAGTGAAACATGCTTCTAAATCTTTAATTTGCACTCTAGCTATTCCTCCCTAGCCACTTTGGACTTCCTGTCAATCACATTTTGTACATGTTTGCTTTAAAATTTACCTGATTCATATGCTGAATTGTTATATTTTCTCCTTTCGTCATTTAAATCCCATATCTCCTGTGTTATCCAAGGATTTTTACTAGGTCTTGTCCATTTACGTATTAGATCTTGTGCTGCCTTCACTATTTCATCTCTTGGAGCTACCCATTCATCTTCTATTGTACTCCTTTCCCCTGTTCTAGTCAACTGTTGCCTAATGCTCTCTCTGAAACTCCTAACAATCTCTTGTTCTTTCAACTTATCCAGACCCCATCTCCTTAATTTCCTATCTTTTTGCAATTTATTTAGTTTTAATCTCCAGTTCATAACCAATAAATTGTGGACAGAGTCCACATCTGCCCCTGGCAATGTCTTGCAATTTAAAATCTGGTGCCGGTATCTCTGCATCAAAAGAAAACTTCACTCAAGAAACTTATAAAGTTATGACAGAATTTCAGATAGCTACTTACCTTCAAGAGGCTGAATTTCAGTTCTGCTGATTAGCAAATACTGAAATACATGTCACCATCCTAGCTCTCGAAACCCCTGGGATTGGAGTGACCTACCCCTCCTTTTTAAACTTCCCCCAACCTACCCTCCTGTCCTCCCTGAGGAATGAACTATTAGTTCAAAACTATTGATAGTACTGAAATATTGCCTTCTGAAAGTAAGTAGTGGCCAGAAATTCTATCTGAAGATTTTTAAATTTACACAAAGTATGTTTTATTCATATATCCATAATGTTAGAATAACACTGAAAATAAATATCTGAAATGGGGAAAATCAGAGCTGAGAAAATTGTTATCGATATCAACCAAAATAATCAGCATGAAATGTCGAGAATGAGGAAATTAACTTGTAAACACTTTTTCAACTTTGATGTTGTAATACTTTTCTACATAAAAAGCTCCATATGTAATCATGTTACTGTATTTATTGAATAGTTTCTTCCCTTGTTTTTTTTAAAGATGACTGGAATAATGCAAATTGAAAAATGTGTTCACAGTGTAACCTACGCCCAATATCTGACTAGATGAATTTTGGAAACAACCCTCAAATTAGTCAATAAAGCTGGCACTTTAACACCCTAGAACTGAAACCAAGATGGGCCTAACTACCCCAGTTTGATACTTCATTATGCAGTGATGCTAACTGAATATGCAACTTTGTTTACTCTATACCTCCATGTTACACACTCTGGCAACTGAACAAAGCTCCAGGGCCCTATGGAATGCCTGTCAGATTCTGTACTGAATTTGCAGTTGAGTTAGCCCCTCTTGCAATTATAATCTATTGTAGATCCCTCAAAAAACATGTCCAATAATTGGAAGAAAGCACAAGTCTCAGTCATCTACAAGAAGGACAGTAGACATCATCCACAAAACTACCACCCAGTATCCTTGACACTGATTTGCTGTAGAATCTTAGAACTTATTCCGACTCCAAACATAATGAGGTATCTCAAACAGAGTGATTTCCTACATGTTAACCAGCATTGATGCTGAAAAAATCTATCATCCAAAACCCAACCACACTCTTCTCACATGACATACTGAAAGCTTTGGATCAAGGCAGTCAGATAGGTGCAATTTTCCTTGATTGCAGAAAACCATTTGACTCAGTACCACCATCTATGCATACTGTCAAAATTACAAGATTTGTGACTGGATTGTGGATTTTTTGGTAAGGAGGATGCAGCACATTATTTTGTATGGAGAATCACTGTCAGGTGTAGAAGTGACTTCAAGGGTGTCCCAGGGATGTTTGTTGGGACCCTTGCTGCTTGTTCACAACAATATCCTATCACATTTGGAACCAATCAACTCATACAAATACCTGACTGTGACAGCTTGTAGGGATATGAAATGGAATGATCACATAGGCTCTGTTTAGGAGTAGAGCACCCAGTAAGGTGCCATGTATTGGTAGAATACTGGGGAAATGCATCAGTCAACAAAGGAGATTGCTTAAAAATCACTTGTGCAACCGATTCTAGAAAACTGTTCAAGTGTATGGGATCCCCACCAAATAGGGCTAATTGGGGATATTGAATGTATACAGAGGAGGGCAGCCTGAATGTTCACAAGTTTGTTTGATCTGCGGAAGAGTGTCACAGATATGCTGAAGAAAATGAACTGGCAGACTCCTGAAGGTAGGTGCAAACTATCCCAAGAAAGCTTACTTAACAAAGTTTCAAGAGCCATCTTTAAATGATGACTCTAGGAATATACTACAACCTCCTTTGTGTTGCTCACATGGGGATTGTGAGGATAAGGTTAGATTAATCATGGTACACACAAGGAATTTAAACAACCATTCTTTTCACACTCCATACGTGAGTGAAATTGGGCAGAAATCCTAATAACCAGTACAGTGGGTTGTACCCTCCACTATGCACTTCAGTCGTCTGCAGAGTATAGATATAGCTGTAAGGAGTGAAAAGATGCTGATAGCTGGAGAGGATGTCTTTTCGACCACAAAATTTCACACTTTTTTTTTTGTTCTAACATAAAAATGGCATTTTCTTTTTCTGAATGATGCATTTGGGTCCAAAAATATAGCTTAGTTGACTGCAAGTACAGAGTAAATTGAACACTTTCTTCAGGTTTAGCACAAGTAGTTCATGAATAAAACTGAATGTGGTCAAGTGAGCCACCACAATCATTGGGTCTCCACAGACAAAAGGTAAGCTCCAGTGTTGATTAAGCTGTGCAACATGGAGAGGAGGTATCCTTGAGTAAACTGAGGTTGGGTGATGGTCAAGTAAATTGCCGCCATTTACTTGTGTTACTGAGGGAACACAAAAATGTCACAGAATTTCTGACCAACTCTGCACAACAGTGTATTGGACTGATCCTTCACTGTAGATCATGCAGTGTCCAGGAAGGGATCTTGGTAGAAAGTTTGGGAAAAGTTATGAAAATTCTCTCTCCCCTTCATCATCTGCTACCAGTCCTACCATGTGTCCATGAATTCTCATTAGTTATTATTGTTCTTTTATTCAGTGTTTTACATTCACTGGTTGTTTTGGAAGGTAGTTCTGAAAAAAGTGCTAATTTTGATGTGTTTTACTTGTGGTAATATGTTGCAGGATGATGGTGGGTTGAAGAGTAGAAGTAAAGGACAAAACTGAAAAAAAAAAATTTGGAAGCATTTTATAAAGTACGTTAAAAAAAGGTGTTAACAGTGCTCACCTAAGGAGTCAACATTAGCAACAGTATACAATAAAATTCACAATCAACATATCAATGAAAAGTAGATTATACTGCAAATGTAAAAGGGATTCACCCAAGAGATTAGGGCCAACAGTTCTGCTTATCTATATCTGATATTGCAGTCAACACTAGCTTTTGTGTAGTTTGGCAATAATACTGCAGTTTCTTGATGATCAGAGTCAACTCCATACAGTTAAAAGTGATTTTATGTATAGTGTTTGGAAAATGAAAGTGTAGAATAACATACTGGAACTAGTGTTGCACAGCAGATCCAATTCCCAGGTGCACATAGAGCAAAGAATCAGATCCGGTCCATACCATGTGACAATCAATGTCTGGGGCACAAAAAGAATGACATTGTCAAAGAAGGCAGGGTGCTGCTCGTGACATATTACCACACCAAACTGATCCATAATCAAGGAGTGCAAATTGTGCAGTATGACAGTACCTAATATATCATTCTGTGAGCCTTGCAATCCAGAGCCATAACATGTAGCATCCAAACTCACCTGTCCCACAGCATTCTAGCAATGACAGGAAATGTGAAGGCAAGATGAGCACTACAGTGGGTAAAAGCCCAGGATGATATTACGTCCAGCTTGATTACCCCCATTTCAAAAGCTTCAGTCTCAGTGTCTGGTCATCCCATCTGCATCTCTGCTTCCAACAGAATGACAGCTTTGCTAGTTACACGATAATGTGGCTGGCGAATCGTGATGTGCTGCCTGTTCCAAAGAAAAGACTTCACCTCTGAACACACAGCCAGCTGCCTGTCATAGAACTTAGCCACTTCAAGTTGCCACTGCTCTTTGGTCACCTCTGTGACTCATAGAAAATGTGGACCCATGGTTAAGAGCCATACCAAGTGACCCAAACTACCATCTAGAACCTGTTGGGTGAGACATGTTTGTACCGTCTCCCCTGATGAACATAGTACCACCACCTTGGCTGTGTGTTGTGTCATTGACTGGGATCCTGGACTTCCACCTTCAAGACGCCTGCCATCTGCAATATGCTGTTGGCACCTGCGTAAGTGCACACCTGTCTTTGAGAGTGCTGGGGCAGGTCACACAAGTTATTGCTGAGCCATGGAAGGCTTGCACCTACAGACGCCTTTTGAGAGAGTATGAGATTTTATGCTATTTTATCAGTAAGAATTAAAAAAAAAAGAAGCCATTTTATTAATAGAAAAATTCTGTACTAGCTTGATGTATGAGGGTTAGTTATTCAGGAACTAAGATCCAAATCGCTATACCTATAGTTAATGGAATGTGGTGTCAACATTCAAACACAGATGTGGACAGACTCCCAGCATGCCTTGCCCATGAAACAACACTAATTTCACTGGTATGTCGCAGCATGCTGTTTACAGTATCAGTTCAAAATCTTTGAAACAACTGACTAGCCCACCAACTGTGAAATACAGTCAGCAATTCTGTTTTTGACAGCAAGGAATGTTGCAGCACCAGAAATTCCTACAGATAAGTGAGGTGTATGATCCCAACGTGATGAGTACAGCAAACTGCTTATACGCTTCCAAGGATGGATGGGAAATGTCAATGACGAAATGCAGTCAGGCCAACCACCAGTAACCGCAGAAGATTCGGTCAAAGCATTGGACGAAAAGATTTGTGAAGACCGGTGATTCACAATTTCAACTTTAGTGCTGGAATTTCCCAATCTGGTAGAGCAACTTTGTGTAAAAGTGTTTCCGAAAAGTTGTAATTTCGCAAATTATTGGCATGGTGGGTTCCCAGGCTGCTTACTGAGAGACATCAAATGTAAACAATGGCTTGTGTTCTTGATTTTTTAGACTGATATCATAAGGAAGAGGATAAATTTTTAGAGAACATTGTCACAGGGGATGACAGTGGGTTTCTCACATGACTTCAGAGTGTAAACACCACTCAGTGGAATGCTGCCACATGACTCACCGTCAGTTTCACGTCCAAGCACACAATCTGAACAAACAAGGTAATGGCAGCCATGTTTTGGGATAGACATGGCGTCTTGTTAGTCAATTTTATACAGCAAGGGACAACAATAAATGCAACTGCTTATGACACAACCCTGACTTAACTTTGATGTTCAATACAGAATGGCCTTCTGACATCTGGAGTTTTGTTGCTGCATGACAATGACAGACGCTGTTCTGCCATTCACACCCAAAATCTGATCAGATCTACTAGATGGGAATAGACTGTCCCCAACCGTACAGTTCAGACTTGGTGCCAAGTGATTTTCACTTGTTCTACTATCTAAAGCAATTTCTCAGCAGCAAGTGCTTCGCAACAGATGTCAAGGCAAAAAAAGCAGTTAAAAGACTGGTTATCCTCACAGGCTGCAGATGTCTATGACTTGGGGTACAAAAGCTTGTACAATGTTATGGTAAATGTTTAAACAAATATGGAAACTATGTCAAGAAATAGAGAAACATGTAAGAAATTAAATTAAAATAGTTTTTTGAAAACATCTGTGGTAGTTTATATTTTATAACAAATCAGAGTGTATTATCCAAATAACCCCAGTATAAATGGAGATGTGTACATTGTTGTCCATTTTGGGGAAGCTGAACAGACAGGTCATTTTGATGGTTAGAACTATATTTATTATATACAAAGTTCTGTCATGTGTGACACGAGAGCTGTAGTGCTGCACTTGACATCATTGCAAGTGCTGCAAAGAAACTGCTGTGCCATATGCAGCTCCAGGGAGTATCAGTGACTCAAACATGATATATTGCAATAATGTCAATAGACAGGCGAAATACCCTCAGACCTCAAGAAGAATATAATAATTCCAATCCCGAAGAAAGCAGGTGTTGACAGATGTGAAAATTACCGAACTATCAGTTTAATAAGTCACAGCTGCAAAATACTAACGCGAATTCTTTACAGACGAATGGAAAAACTAGTAGAAGCCGACCTCGGGGAAGATCAGTTTGGATTCCATAGAAATGTTGGAACACGTGAGGCAATACTGTCCCTACGACTTATCTTAGAAGCTAGATTAAGGAAGGGCAAACCTACGTTTCTAGCATTTGTAGACTTAGAGAAAGCTTTTGACAATGTTGATTGGAATACTCTCTTTCAAATTCTGAAGGTAGCGGGGGTAAAATACAGGGAGCGAAAGGCTATTTACAATTTGTACAGAAACCAGATGGCAGTTATAAGAGTCGAGGGACATGAAAGGGAAGCAGTGGTTGGGAAGGGAGTGAGACAGGGTTGTAGTCTCTCTCCGATGTTATTCAATCTGTATATTGAGCAAGCAGTGAAGGAAACAAAAGAAAAATTTGGAGCAGGTATTAAAATCCATGGAGAAGAAATAAAAATGCTGAGGTTCGCCGATGACATCGTAATTCTGTCAGAGACAGCAAAGGACTTGGAAGAGCAGTTGAACGGAATGGATAGTGTCTTGAAAGGAGGATATAAGATGAACATCAACAAAAGCAAAACGAGGATAATGAAATGTAGTCAAATAAAGTCGGGTGATGCTGAGGGCATTAGATTAGGAAATGAGACGCTTAAAGTAGTAAAGGAGTTTTGCTATTTGGGGAGCAAAATAACTGATTATGGTCGAAGTAGAGAGGATATAAAGTGTAGACTGACAGTGGCAAGGAAATCATTGCTGAAGAAGAGAAATTTATTAACATCGAGTATAGATTTAAGTGTCAGGAAGCCATTTCTGAAAGTATTTGTATGGAGTGTAGCCATGTATGGAAGTGAAACATGGACGATAACTAGTTTGGACAAGAAGAGAATAGAAGCTTTCAAAATGTGGTGCTACAGAAGAATGCTGAAGATTAGATGGGTAGATCACATAACTAATGAGGAAGTATTGAATAGGATTGGGGAGAAGAGAAGTTTGTGGCACAACTTGACCAGAAGAAGGGATCGGTTGGTAGGACATGTTCTGAGGCATCAAGGGATCAGCAATTTAGTATTAGAGGGCAGTGTCGAGGGTAAAAATCGTAGAGGGAGACCAAGAGATGACTACACTAAGCAGATTCAGAAGGATGTGGGTTGCAGTAGGTACTGGGAGATGAAGAAGCTTGCACAAGATAGAGTAGCACGGAGAGCTGCATCAAACCAGTCTCAAGACTGAAGACCACAACAACAACAACAGGGTGTTTAGAAATTCCCATTACAAGCTTCTAGGACTTATAGAGGGGATAAATTTTGAATAGGAACCCATGTCCAGAAACACTGTTTCCATTCTACAGTGGTTGCAATTCAGATTTTTAACTCATTCACTCCTGCCTGAGAAACTGAATTAGACATTATGCAGTACAATTATTAGGTAACAAATTGAAAGCAAACATAACAAAATAATGTTGGTGGTCACTACATTGAGATGCTGTTGCAATGCATCAGTACTGTTCTGTGCTTACAGTGTGCTGGGTTCTTTTTTGTTTTGGAATAATGTAAACAAATACTGTTTAAAGGTAAATACCAACAAATGAGCTTAAGTAATGGATGTTTTGTTATGTTTCCTTCTGAATTGTTACCTAATAAATGTACTGTGTCATGCCTAATTCAGTTCCTCAAACAGAACTGGATGAGTTAAACATCTGAATTGAAACCATCATAGAACAGAAATGGTACATTTCCAGACATGGGTTCCTATTCAAAATATTATGTACTCACTCCCCTCTACAAGTCCTAGAAGTTTCTAATGGGAATTTCTGAACACCCTGTATATTGAATCTTTTTGGGATAGCATTTAACTTACTTGGTGGAACATCTGAGTCTGAATTGGAACATGAAGATAGAGAGGCTAATGACTAATCTCTTGTTTGATGTATAGTGAATATATAATAAATTCTTACTGTAACTCCATGTTGTTGGAATACGGATTTAGTAGATGTCGGTATTGAATCAAGATTTAAAAAGATTTTATTTAGTCAAGAGTTTGACAATTATTACAGAGCAGATGTTTACTAGTGACACACATATTGACTGAACTCTTGAATGTGGTGACCCACAAGGCTGCAGCTGACAAAGTGCTGCGCTGACATTCCTTATTGACATTCCCTATTGAGTGTGCGAATCAGCACGCCTTCTGCCACACTGAAGAAGACAATCCATATTGTAAAAGCACAAGTAATAAATATATTTGCGGACAACACTGTTTCACTGATGCCTTAGGGTGCATGACAGCCACCTACACCAGGTCCTGAGATCAGCTTCCTGCACCTGCAGTATGACCACCTCACCTGCTCAGCCTCCAAGCCCACTAAAAATCCTGACCCAAGGGGTGATCACAACAGGTGAGTTTAGACGAGCCATAATACATGTTAACCTGTTTGGATGTTTATAGAATCAAATGGGAAGTATTATTTTTGGGAAAAAAGCCTTTATAGTCAAATACAGGGTAAAGAGAGAAAAGAAACTAGACCTCTTGGAATGAAACTGAAGCAGATATTAATTTTTATTCTCTCAAAAACAATGGCAAAAGTGTTAATTATCATTGGACAAACAGATGGGCACAATTAAAGAAGACCTTCATCCATGCATAAAAATTTTGAAAGCCCAGATTCATAAAAAGTATGAAAGTAACATACTGGAATCCAAAAGTTGAACAAAACTATCAGTTGAATTCCTGGTGCCAGGAAAACTATTTATGTCAGTTCAGAAGGCATCTGAGACTATTGTTCAAGACACAGTCTCACGTTTTCACTCACAAACAATATCCACTATGTGATCATTATTTTACTACACAGGGAAGATGTTCTTGGCATTCTTTGATACTGTTGTGCAAAAGAAAAAGCCTAGGGACATCAACAAATGGAAGAAAAATTCAGTCACTGTTCAGTGCAGGTTTATGATTGATATGAATATTCATTTCCTTCTTTGGATTTTGTTCAACTTAGAATAAAGTTGTATGCTTTGATCCATCAGCTACCATAAGTCAATCTCTGCAAGTTCAAAGGCAAAAACTTCTCTCAATTTGTATACAGTAGTGTGGCCTATCACAACAAAGTGTGATTAAATCAACCAGTGGCTTCAGCTGCAAGAGGCTGCAGTCATGTGTGTGTGTGTGTGTGTGTGTGTGTGTGTGTGTGTGTGTGTGTGTGTGTGTGTGTGTGGGTGGGTGGGTGGGTGTGTGGGTGTGTGTGTGTGTTTTCAACAAAGGCCTTATTGGCCAAAACCTTGTATTGTGACAGTCTTTTTGTTGTACCTATCTGCGACTCAGCATCTCCGCTATATTGTGAGTAGCAAATTTCCTTTTCATAATATTGTTACATTCCATCCTGGATATTCCATTGTTTGAAAAATCAAGATACATTCATAGGATGTGTTGACCTGAAAAAAGCATTCAACAGTGTAAAATGGTGCAAGATGTTCGAAATCCTGAGTAAAACTATCCTGAGTAAACTATAGGGAGAGACGGGTAATATACAATATGTACAAGAGTCAAGAGGGAACAATAAGAGTGGACGACCAAGAACGAAGTGCTCGGATTAAAAATAGTTTACAAACTGTACATCGAAGAAGCAATGATAGAAATAAAAGAAAGGTTCAGGAGGGGAATTAAAATTCAATGTGAAAGGATATCAATGACAAGATTTGCTGACAACATTGATATCCTGAGTAAAAGTGAAGAAGGATCGCATGATCTGCTGAATGGAATGAACAGTCTAATGAGTACTTCTTCACATCAGGTTGGACTAAGCAGTGACAACATTAATAAATGTATAAAAAATAATTGAGAAACTCCTCAGCACTTAACAGTATTACTGAAACTTGGGCCTTTCCAGCTATACTAAACATAGCCCAGCGAATCTCAGTTCTTAAGACAGCTGCCACACAGGGAATAGAAATTTCAGGCTGATCTTCAATCTTATCCAATATAACAGAAAAGGTGATCCACACTATAATGAAAATTTTCTGAACCACCAGTTTTTTTCTTGAAAACAAAATAGCTTTTGTAAACTATTATGTCCATCAGTGTAGCAGCTGTAAAGGTAAAAAGTTACAACAGGACTTGGAGCCAGCAATGGAGTGCCAGGTCACAGTGGAGTCAATCCACTCCAGAAAGCAACACTCATGCTGAATGGATCAACATCTCTTTCACGTCACAGTCTTCTGTGTCATAAGACCGAGCCAGTCACCAGGATGAATTACAGCTGAACCGCTGCCAGTTACAACCTTGTCTCTTTTCAATATAATTTGGTGTGACACACAATCACCATGACAAAACCCTGCCAAAACCAACCCGTCGACATTCATATAGCTGGGCTGTTATGAGATGCTAAGCCTGTGCTGTTCCGCGATATGTCAAACATGAGGATGCATTTACCTCTGCCAGCATGCGAACTGCTGCCTGCCGCCTAAATCTCTGGATGCCTGGGCGACCTGCACTTTGTCACTGCCCTGGGAGTATGACGTGGGGGTCCAGCCAACCCTGCCCTCGCCAGATATTGACAGAAGGCTTCCACACTCTGGACACTGGCATATGATGCAGCCACAACTTTTGGCAGCAACCACAGCCAGTCAAAATGTGGACTTCAACAAGCATCAGCATCAGCAGGGTGTGTGGTCAGCAGCCGGGCACCAATGCTTTGGGAAAATCCATGATATTCAGTTTGCTCGCTATTGTTACGGGCAGTTCTGAGCCAATGATTGCAAAAAAACTGCAATAAAGGAGATATTGTAACTCTGACTGAACCTTCTTTGGCTGCATACACCATCCTTCCTCAGCAGAAAACGTCAGCCCACAACTAGCCATCCTGGAAACCCCACTGCAACTGATGGTGCAACCACCCTCAGCACTGTTATAGTGTTTAGTTCCTTAAGAAGCGAAAAGTGCTATGGAAAATGAGGAACATGTCATAGATATACAACAGATAAATTATGAAATATTGAGTTTAGAGGTACTGTTGTGACTTAATAAAATATTGCCTAGTTAATAGGATCGTATGTAGTTCTTAAAACTGCAATTGAATTATATAGATCTGATACCACTAATTTTAAACATGATAGGCCTTAACACCTGATACCGAGACCATGCCTCTTTCTTATTTTACTACCATGTTATTCAAGGCTACTGTAATTTCCAAAACAGCTTTGCATAAAGATGGTATGTCTGCTGTTTGCAAATACAAATACAAAGACTTCCAAAATCTGCAGTTTGTGTTGTAAGTCAAACAGAACAGTACTTTACTGAACGCCATACCAGAGTACACAGCAACCTCTTATCTTGAACTTAAAAATAAAAACACATAAAGGCACTGTGAGGAAGTATACATAGGCAGTGGAATTATACTTAAGGAATAGAGTGTAAAATTTACGGGAATAACTATTTAAGACAACCTGAAGTATGACCTGCTGGAAGATTCTTAGGCAGAAAACTATCTGAGAGCATATATATATATTTAATAACTACATTATGTAAATAGAGACAAGCCTCTGTTATACTAAGACTGCATGTTATTCTCTTCATTTTTCTCAGGTTATAACTAGAAGACAGAACACAAATACTTTGTAGGCTACAACAAACTGTGATAACTGAAATATACCACTGGTTATCGAAAAAAAAAAGAGCTATGAGAATTATCAGTGGAATGAAACGAAACGAGTTTTGCCCAAGTTTATTCTTGGAAACTGATATTTCCACAGTAATAAACATGGACATACACTCTAAGACAAAAGAAAAAAAAAGATGCACCATGAAGGATTCATCCAAATGGGACATAAATCAGTAGATGTCATTTACATGTACAGACAAAAATGATATAGTTTCAAAAAAAATTGGATGGTTTGTTCAAGAGAAACAGCCTCACAAATTGAGCAAATCAATAATGTGTTAGTCCACCTCTGACCCTCATGCAAGCAGTTATTTGGTTGTTACTGATCGATAGAGTTGTTGGATGTCCTCAAGAGGCATATCATGCCAAATTCTGTCCACTTGACATTTTAGATCATCAAAATCCTGAACTGGTTTGAGGGCCCTGTCCATAATGTTCCAAACATTCTCAATTGACAAGAGATCCAGTGATCTTGCTGACCAAGGTTGGCTTTGGCAAGCATGAAGACAACCAGTAAAAACTCTCACAGAGTGCAGGCGGATATTACCTTGCTGAAATGGAACCCCAGGGTGGCCTGCCGTGAAAAATATTGTTGACTTACTGCTGCAATGTAATGGTGCTGTGGATGACAATCGGTCATGCTAGGAAAAGAAATGGGACCTCACACCATTACTCATGGCTGTCAGGCCATATGACCAGTGACAGTGAGGTTGGTATTCTACAGCTGTCCAAGGCATCTGCACACACATTTTTGGCCTGGAGTCTCATTTACTGGAATAGAATTGTCTTCAGCAATTGAACTGTGCCCCGATGGCCACCAAACACATATCTGGAGATGCCCCAGACAACAGTGGGATACCATGCCGACTGTCACCTGCCATATGGTCCGACAATCAGGAGCTGGGGTATCATTTCTTTTCACACTAAGACCCCTTTAGTTGTCATCCACAGCAACCTTACAGCACAGTGGTACATCCATGATAGTCTATGCGCTGTTTTAGTGCCCTTCACAGCAAGCCATCCTGGGCTCACATTTCAGTAAGATAATAGCCTCCCAAACACAATGAGAGTTTCTACTGCCTGTCTCCGTGCTGGACAAACCCTACCTTGGCCAGCAAGATTATCAGATTTCTCCCCAACTGATAATGTTTGGAGCTTTATGGGCATGGGGCCTAGAACTATCTCAAGATTTTGAGACCACACCAGAGAAGGAAAGTTGCTACGCACCATATAGCGCAGATGCTGAGTCGCGATAGACACAACAAAAAGATTCACAAAATTATAGCTTTCGGCCATTAAGGCCGAGAATTTAACATGCCAATTGGACAGAATTTGGTATGATACCCCATCAGGCGGGCATCCGACAACTCTGTCAATCAATGCCAAGCAAAACTGCTTTCATAAGAGCCAGAGGTGGATCAATGCGTTACTGACTAGCTCAATTTGTTCAGATCTTTCTCTTGAATAAATCATCCAATTTTGTCTGAAATTGCAATCATTCATTTCTCAGTACATGTACATCATCACATTTACCAATTTCTGTCCCATTTCGATAAAATGTTAACTCCAGTCTACACCAACATTACCCTATAATATTAAGTGCCTTATTAACAGTACAGGACAGCGCTGCAAAATTAGAATAGCAAATATACAACAATAGAAAGACTATTTATCAGTGAACCTTTTTACCCTATTGACAAGTATTATTATTTAATTCATAGTAAATAAAAGTATGTTACGAAGTAAAATGTGTCATTTTATTACAACAATAAAGAATAACAATAAATCGTACATATATGAAATCAATTAAAAGAGAAATTTTAAGTAAATTAAAAATAACACTTTTAAGAAATGTTCTGGTATTCAGAAAAGCAGCTTTTAATGTGTGTGTTTTAATGTGTCCATCATATTTTCTGCTTTTGGGCATAATCAGATACATTATTTGTTTAATAAAGCATTATTATTATTATTATTATTATTATTATTATTATTATTATCAACATCATCACAATCATTATTGTTATATGGCTATTATTGTGGGGAAAATAAATTTGCAGATTCCAAAGTAATCTCTTGCTAACGGCATAAACACACATGCACACTTTATCTCACTAACACCCAACATAATCACTGACAACAAAAACACAGCTGATCAACAATGTTCGCAACTTGAGAGAGTTTAGTATTTTTTGCATCACGTTGTACTCCAGGTTATGTTAGAACGTTATGACGTTAGGAGAAAAGTTCATCAATTACTCATTTCTTGCCTAGACAACAGAAAATACAAAGCTGTGGTTCAGGATCAACAAATGAGGGACTAATTAGATTTGTAGATATGCCCCTTTGATACAGGGTGCGTTCCGAAAGTAATGCAATTATTTTTTTTTAAAGTAATTTATTGAACAGATTTGCACAAACACTTAAAATTCTTCAAAGTACTGTCCTTGGGCCTCTACACATTTTTTCCAGCGACTCTGCCATGACCGGTACGCGCCCTGGAAGGCGTCTTCTGGGACCTCTCGCAAGGTCTTCGTCACGGCGGATTGGATCTCGTCTATGGACGAAAAACGGGTTCCTTTCAGGGCTGACTTAATCCTAGGAAACAAAAAGAAGTCAGCTGGGGCGAGGTCAGGACTATAGGGGGGGGGGGGGGCAGCGTTGGCACCTGGTGTTTGGCCAGGAACTCGCGGACTCGTAGCGCGTTGTGGCAAGGCGCGTTGTCGTGATGGAGTTGCCAGGTAGTGGAGATGTCCTTTCTCGTCCTGACGACCCTTTTGCGGAGTCTTTCCAGCACATCCACGTCTAGGCAGCGTTAACTGTCTGTCCTTGAGGAACAAACTCCTTATGGACCACTCCTTTGCTGTCGAAAAAGACAATGAGCATTGTTTTCACTTTTGATTTGCTCATTCTTGCCTTTTTGGGCTTGGGGGACTGATCAGTGTGCCACTCAGAGCTTTGGCGTTTTGTTTCTGGGTCGTATTCAAAAACCCAGGTTTCATCACCAGTGATGACGTTGTCCAAATAATCAGGTTCAATTTCAACACGTTGCAAAAGTTCACTTGAAATTTCCGCTCGGTTGGTCTTTTCGTCGTCTGACAACACCTTGGGCACGAGCTTGGCGCACACTTTCCTCATCGCTAAATCTTCAGTAACAATGCGAAAAACAACAGTAGACGACAAGTTCAGTTCATTGGCAACCATCCTGATACTCAATCGACGGTCAGAGTCCAACGGTTGTCGCACAGGAGTCACATTGTTGTCGGTTTTGCTGGTTGACGGCCGCCCAGAGCGTTGTTCGTCGTGAACCTCTTCCCGGCCTTCCTTAAAGGCCTTTAAACACCTCGAAACTTGTGAGTAGGACAGAGCAGAGTCCCCTTAAGCCTCACGAATCATTTTGTTAGTCTCCTCAAAAGATTTGTTCAGTTTAGCACAAAACTTAATCGCGTAACGTTGCTCGATCGTCGATTCCATTTTTTCCGTGACACGGTCGGCGTGCAGAGGTTTACAATAACAGACGTCCTGCCGCTTCCACAGCTCGGAGAGCACTGAAACCGGTTTCGCGGCAAAGCTTAGCGTCCCCCCCACCTACTCCATGTGGCCCGCTCCGACTACTAGGAGCGGCGCGAGAAATTCAATTGCATTACTTTCGGAACGTACCCTGTATAATGGGATGAAATTTAAATGATTAAGGAAATGAGCTGGAGGGAATCCAGTAAACAGATTGGCACTGAATTGTAACAGTAACATATGCTATCTTTCATACAAAGCTCTTATAAAAACAACATATTACTATTATAAGTTGATCATAATCCGTGAATTTAAGTATTTTAAATTCCTGGTCATGTGGATAACTGGAAAACATCCCTGAACCTAAAATGTTCTGAGTCATGGACAGAAGTCAAGTGCTTCACCAAAAAATTATCTCCTCTAGCACAGGTGCTGATACCTAAAAATTGAAGGTAGAATTCAATAACACATCTAGGATGAGATGATAAGAGATTGTGGCCCATAGAACTTTTGTAGGCAAAAAAATGGTTCAAATGGCTCTGAGCACTATGGGACTCAACATCTGAGGCCATCAGTCCTCTAGAACTTAGAACTACCTAAACCTAACTAACCTAAGGACATCACACACATCCATGCCCGAGGCAGGATTCGAACCTGCAACCATAGCGGTCGCGCGGTTCCAGACTGAAGCACCTAGAACCGCTCGGCCACACCGGACGGCTTTTGTGGACAGAGATTGCATGTGGCGAAGCCACTCAGAATGCTCTTTCCACCGAACAAAGAATGTGAGTGCAATAAAACTAATATAATAAATCCAGTTACAAAGTTCATAATGCTGACGAGGTGATGAATTTATTGGTACTGAGCTCCAAGCTGCTAACTGCATAATTAAATATCTCACACCAATTAAATCAATCAATTTGAGTATCAAAACTAATCTGCTTCAGCCAATGAATGCCTGTTCGGTAGACTATCAGCTGCAGGGGGATAAACATTATTCAGGTTCACCATTCACTCAATATTAATATCACTCAAGATGGCAAAGTTTCTTACAGTTTGAGCCATTACTTTCAAATCCAGATTACAGGTGCTTAAGGGCACCAACTGTCCATGAGTTGGAAGAATTAGTGTCCAGACTAACTTCAAATGGCCGAGCCACTCTGCCGGTCTGGGGCGACACGAATCATTAGTGCCTCCTCTCCAAGTTATTTTGGCATCAGGCACCTCTTTGCCTCTCACAGAAGTATCCTGTGAGGCAGCACCCGAAGTAACAAAAGAACTAAGAACCATTCTCCGGGTCTCAGTTGTAAGCAGTTGCTAGGGGATGTAGGACACATCTCTCCGTTAAGTAGCCACAATGTGGAAGTTACTGCTACCTGAACATGACTGTCTCTCCATAGCCTTGGAAGCAGCAATGTCTGTGGAGTAACTAGCAGTCTGGTAACAATGTAGGTGCTCAGGAACTTGTAGCAACTACAGTAAAGCAGTAAGCTCCAACGTGCTGCCCCTGTTTCTGGTATCTTGATTCCTGTGGTTTACATTTCTCATTTTCAAGATTCAACTCTTGATGTAACTTCTCTCTCTCTCTCTCTCTCTCTAGGTATTGATTTTCAGTTTCATTGAACCTTTGAAGTTTTATTTTCCATTGGGCTTGCAGTATAGTATATGTTAGTGTACAACATAATGTAAAGGAAAGCTCCAAAACTAGCTGCAGTAAGGGAATAATTTTTTGGCCTGCTTCAGCTGATTGGCATTGTTAAGTGAAATATTGTTCTTACAAAGATTTGACAGAAAAAATTACTATAAATGCAATATGGTCATCATTTCCAATTAGACGTAAGTACCAATGCAAATGTAAACATAAAACAGCCACCATCTATGTGTGGATAACCTTACCAATGTTATTTTCGCATGTCTCTTGATAGTGGCAATTAGCCAAAACGGGCCTGTCATGTAAAATATTAAAAATATATTACCTTATTACAGCTGGTTTTGGAGCTTTCATTTTCAACCTGTGAACTGTTAGTCTGATGTACTACCTGGTCTACAGTAGGGAGACACCTCACCTAACATGGTAAATGCTAGTAGACAAGTATAACTGTGTGACAGGACAACCTCTATTTGTCTTTTTTGTGTTTACAGTATATGATGATTTTGGTTTGTTGGATGCTCAACAGCATGATTATCAGCACCTGTACAAATTCCCAATCTTTTCACTGTCCAGTCTTGCCATTTTCCTGAACCCCACATGAAAACCTAGTCATTTGACTTAAGCTGTTGTAAATTATGAGCATATCATCAAAATTATGTCCTTTCATTAGCTATTGATGTCTTATACCACTAGGCCTCACTGCAACAAGTAGAGTTCATCAAGTGAAGCTATGGAAATGATTTAAATGGCTCTTGGGCTAGGTGTAGGATTGTGTATGTCTGCAATTATCAGGCTCTAATGCAAAGGAATAGCACAAACTTTTGCAAATTATCATTCAGACTCTTTTGTGGATATGTAAGCACACCAATAAGATTGTTTCTAATATGCCAGTTAGAGAATGTTCACCTGTGTCTAGGTTTCACTCAGAATCCTGCAATGCATGTTCACGTGAAGTTTATGACCTGCTGAAAGAACTATCAATACTAGCTAAAGCTGTTGTGTCATTCCTTAAGGCAAGTTGTTATTTTAAGCAGAATCCCAAGCTTTGACAAGATTACAGCCCAAATCCCGCCAAAAAAACGATATCCACATTACATATTTCAACATCTTCAAAAAATAACCTCACAATGTTTTGGTTTATTCCAGAGTTCTAGTTCTATTACATTCTACTGTATGATCCACTTGCATTGTAAAAACAACGTTACTGTCCCACCATGTGCCTATGCATCCCTGAATGTGTTTGAACAGTAATATGTAGCAGCTCAACAGTTATGTCACCATCTGATAAGGGCAGATAGATGATCCTGTGAAATATTGAGCAGTGTTTACAACAAAATCCTAGGTTTATATAACTGGTTAATAAGGAAGAATTACACCCAATAAAAACACGAGTAGGTATTATTACAATACAAATTTCAATCCCATGGTGTCCTAAATGTAAGATTTATTTCCACTCAAGACAAGGCAGTATTTAATTGAAATTCTTTGTTCATTTACTGAATCTCTGCAGATTTTGGGATGTTATTTGCACCTGACCATGCACACTGGTGTGCCTTGCATGTGTGTGCCCCCCCCCCCCCCCTCCCACACACAAGCACTAAATTAGAATAAATTTCATTTATTTTTTTATTTCTGTCAATGATCACAAAACATTTGGTCCTTACACGACCAGTTTTGGTTAGCAGTGACCATCTTCAGATCTGCAGCAAAACATCAGAAATGAAATACAACTGGTAGACAAACTATATCTTAAAACAACGAAGTACATCATAACAAAAAAATATTGCTTTCATGGGGGTGGAAAATTAGATAAAATAAACAAAATAGTTACACATAACATCAAAATGTACTGTAATGGATCACTAAACTAATTATTTTAGATTTTGCTTTATGAACAGTGGTAGTTTTTGCTTCAAGTATGGTGTACTCCACTTAAAAGAACCAATGATCTAATAAGAATGCCCCTAGGGATTTTTGAAACAATGAAAAGTAGGAAATAACTTTTAGGTTATGTGACAGATCATTGTACATTTGTATGGCACTATCTGTAATGGAGGTTTTGAAGTTGTTGTCCTTACTGACTGGACATAAGAGTTCCTCTCTTTATCTGGTACCATGTTCATGAGGCTTTTGAAAGAGAGGCCTGCAGGAATCTGTTTGTCATGAATGGTGCATTGCTCTTTCTTGGTTCAAGATAATGACTGAGCTAGCAGTTGTTCTAGCCCAGCATACAATACCATATTACAGAATGATGTGGAAATGTGCAAAGTCTGCAGTTCCAACACTGTGGAAGCTTGCTTTGTGTGCAGGTTAATGTACCCTGTAGCATACTTTCTTCAGTGTTGCATTTGTTTTTGTAATGTGTGTCTGCCATTCAAACTCATGTTGAAACCATTTGCCTAAAATTTTTTTTCCAGTCAGGCTGCTAATAACACTGCAGTTTATTGTCATGGAGTTGTTGGAGGCTTCCCCCTTTAAACAGAATTTTAGAAAACTTTTTTCGGATTATTTATTACTAGCTTATTTCCTTCAACCAGTCATTTAGCTGGTATGTAGCTTTATTTACCTTTGCTTGTAGTTGTCCTGAGGTTCTCCCTGTATGAAGGATGCTCTTGTCACTCAGTGCTTAGATCTTGGTTGATCACGTACAGGAGGAAAAGAATAGCCTGAACAATGGATCCTTGAGGGACTCCACTTTTTATTATTCCTAAATCTGAAAAAAAGGTTCTAGTGCTATCATTTAGTTCATGTGTTATTACTACTTTCTGTTACTGATTTGTTAAGTATGAAGAGGTCCATGTTAATGCAGTGTCTTAAATGCCATAGTTTTGGAGCTTTTCCAAGAGGGTTCTGTAGTACAAGATGTCAAAAGCTTTGCATAGATTTTGTCCACTGCTTCTATAGCATTTTGAAAATTGTAGATGGCACAAGTCAGATTTATTTTTCTAGCAACTATCAGTGAGGATTTTGCTCTTGGCCAGGAATTTCATTAATGTGCTGAACATGACTCCTTCAGTATTTTGGCAAAACCTTATAATAAAGTGACTGATCTATAGTTTTTTAACTTTGCTTTTCACCTTTTTTATGAACAGGGATCACTCTGGCAATTTTAAAACAGTCTGGAAAGGTTCCTGTTGAAAAGAATGAGCTTATTGCCCGTGCAATGTGTTATGCAATATTTATAATATATTTCTTTATGATAAAGTTTGGAATACCACCCATTCACCATTTACTACTTTAACCAATAATTCTGGATGAAGAACTTTCCCCTCAACATGTATGATTTATAAGACAATAAAACAAAGAGCAATGTAAGTTGTGCTGCTTTAATGCTTGTCAATAAATTAAATCTCAATCTTACAAATATATTACAATCTTGAATACAACAGTTACAATTACTTCAGTAACATGAGATTCCATCTATACATATAAAACATCATTACAAGGATTACAGTTAGGATCTCAGATTATTTTCTACAGTTCTCCATGGTGTAAATTTTAGTTTATTTCAGCTGATTTTTTTAAAGTGAAAAGTAAAATTTTCCCACAAATTTAAGATTTTATATAATAGGAGAAATTTTATAACAGAGAAATTTAGAAAACATTTCGAAACTGATACATTTGCCCCTGCAGGTATGGTGGACACATCCTTACATCCTTTAAAAATACTTTTTTGCTCACCAGTGAGCTACTCTGTTTTGTCTACGATACACTTCAAAAATCATATAAGCAATGAAGAAGCCTACATATGCTACCTGCAAATGTTTGTTGATTTAAAGAGTAAAACAGACGGTTTGTATATGGTCCTTCAAGAGTGTAAGATATTAATCTCCATGTGCATGAAAGTGTTGGTCTTAACAATGTTTATTAAATGTATTTTGTACTCTATTTTTCGCAACTTTCTAATGTCATTTATGACCCATATAAAATGGTTTAAATTAGAGTCTACTAAAATGTAAATTCAATTACAACAAATGTGAGGCAATAAACACAGAATTTTGCTTAAAATACAAAGGAACCTGTATTGAAATTTGTATCAAGTACTTTTTTAACAGAAACTATACATAGTTTACGTTTTTAACATGATTTCTAAATAGTGATACTATTAAAAACATACAGTGGTCAATATCTCCTCATGCCAGCTGGAGATGTAAAATCAACACAGTCCCGGGAAAAAGATAGCAGAAAGTTGATAGCGAGTACAGCTTGTGCATTGTGGCTGCTTCACATATGCATTACATCTTCCTTTTTGTTGTTCATTAGCACCTCATCATTTGACATTCTCACCATTTTGTTATATTTCTTATACGCAGTCTTCCAAACATAATGTCTTCATTCCAAAGATATATCAGTTATAAATCCTGTTGAGAAGGCCTATGTCCCTGCCAGGCACATTCATGAGTATCACTTATGTTCTTTTTGTGCACTTTTGTGTTTATATCTGAGAAACAAATGGCTAAATAAAGTAATGCAATAAAGTGAAGAAGTGCCAGGCACATGCTTTACTGCTAGACCACTAGGTCCGACAGAGATCAAGATTAAAAAATCAGGAAACCCAAAAGTAAGACTTAGAAGCTACATTACAGGAATAAAACAGGAATACAGCCAGACAAAATGCAAAGAAATAAATTATTGGCTTGAATGTGGTATAGTTTCACACATCTACACTTTTCTGTTACCACCAGATAATAAATAATCATGTTATAGGAAAACTTGCTCTTCAATTACTGCTGTCTGAGACTGTAGTGTACTGAGACTGCAGTGTAAGAAATGGAAAGAGAGAAATATACAACATGTGTTCCACAATTTCACGTGATGAGGTTTTTGTGTGTGTGTGTGTGTGGGGGGGGGGGGGGATGTTTCATGTGGCATCATGGTCATCAGGCTACACCTAAGTCTGCATTTCACATTATGTTTTGTGGATGTTATCAGGATCAAATCAAGCTTGATCCTGCACAAAACAATGACTGACTCAACTTAGAGAGTAGGTCAGACAGTGAAATGTAACTGCTCTAATGATCTTAATATAATACTTACCATGTTACATGGCAGAGTTTAATTCATCATAAAACCACAGTCAGGTAAAATTACGATAAAGGAAAACAAATACTTCCTTTTGTGGTTAGCCTCAATAGCCATTCGTAAGAAAATATTTATGGTTTCCAAGGAGGGCAATCAATCATCAACTGTTAGGTGGTATTTGGAGAATACTGCATTACAGTATCATGAACGAGTATTTAGAGATCACAGCATGTGTCACTTAGTTAATGTTCACTGATTAATAAAAGTAAAACAGTGTCAGTATTGTTTCAGTTTTGTTGACAGTTACATTATAAAAAAAAAAAGTTGCATCTAAATGCACATGTCATGCATCCGAAAGAAAGCTTGGTAGTATGAACTACTGCAAGGAAGTGCCCATGAATAATAAATTTGATCACTATTATTATTAAATGAATTTCTAATAATATTAAAACATTTTCTGAATCTTCTCCAGATGGCACATGTGAATGAACATGTCGAATGCGAGAGCAAAAGAAACAGATATAACCTACCTGAGAAGCAGTATAACAGACCTGGCAAATGTGATATGAATATCAGTGCAATAAGATTGCAGATTTTGGAATCCATCACTGGTATTTATTTCCCTCATTTCAAAAAGAAATTTGAAAACTAATTACCATGCTTCTTCCAAACACATAATGACATATGAATAGAAAAATGAATGTATATTTTTTTAACATGTTGTTTCAATTTCATTCATTTTGTTGCTATTATGACACAGAATAATTCTTTGCTGTCAGAAGAAATCTCCAAATGATCTGTCAAAAACTTCACTCTGTAGCCACACTTCGTAATGCTGCTTAAAATAGTCGGTGAGTTCAAAGGGCTGTCCAAGCACACTTGTTACACAGTGATCCATGGGTTCAAATTCAGGGTCACTTGATCCTGAGCCATATCGTCTACTATTAAACCTGTCAACACAAGAGCGTAAAGCACATTCTTCTGCTTGGAAATCCCAGGGACGTGCATCTTGATCATTCCCATACGCCCAATCATCATTTAACCGATGTCGAACCTTCTGATAAATTGCACTCATTGTTTTCATGTTTGACTTTCTCCACTGTCTACCCAGATATTTTGTTTGCATCTTCAGCAATTTTAAAACATACAGCTGCATCATTGCATGGCGAACTTTTAGGGTACGCCTTAAGATTGGTGCTGATTTAAACACGACAAGCATCATGATACGAGAGTGTTTCCATTTTGTTAGTTTATTAAGTATCCGTAGGAGATTGATACATGAAAATATATTGCGCCATGAATACTGCTGATTCTCTCCAATTTCAAGACTCTCTATAGTCAATTCTGGTTGGTCACCAATGACACATGCTGGAAAGTCCAAAATAGGAATTGAATTTCTTGCACTGACATACGCAATAATGTTTTGGTTAAAAAATTTCAATACGAGAGGTATACAATTGGCAAAAACTAAATGCTGTGACATAAATTCAAACTGGTAGATATGATTAATTTTAAAATGTTTTAATAACAAAAGGAGTACAGCTGACACAGCTTTTACTATGATCTCTTTGTGTCTACTAACATCCATGCCAAGTTTCATGGATTGCAACACAGTCATTGGCATCTCTTCTGGAAGAACATCTGCTAAAATATTTATAGAGTCAGTTTTGGTTTTTGATGTTGGAGCTGCAGCGAGCAGAATTTTAAGTAAAGCAATCATGTACTGGGGCAAATTTGGTAACATTCCTTGATATAATACCTCTGTTGGTGTCATTGGAATAGGGGGTTCCACAGTTGATAAAGGATTTCTTGCAATTTCTTCTTCTTTCTGTATCTGTATCTCCGCCAGTGAAGTATACATGTTATGTTTCAGAACCTCAACACCTTCGTGTATTGGATGGGGCAGTCCAGCTAGTGATTCTCTATCGCCTTGTAATGGGAAACCTACAAATTTAACTCTTGTATTTTCAAGGAACATATCGAGATCCTTCTGCCGAGCTTTTGGTGCCCACGGAAGGCCCTTGTTCTTTGATGGAACTGGTGTGCTCGGTCTTGGACTTGGTGGTTGTGGAACTTCTCCTGCTTCTTCCATTGCCTGTCTTTCTTCAAAGTCACGTACTTCCTCGTCTGCTTGATATGAGGATTCAAATTCCATCCCAGATATTTCATCAAGTGAACTCTGTTTCATTAGACTCCTGCGGAATGGTCGATTGTTTCTTTTTTGATTCTGTGCTTCCACTAAGTCTGCAGCACTAGCAGGTGGTGACGACGCTCTCATTGTGCGAACTACTTCCATTGTATCTTGTGTTGCACTTAGGCCAGCCTGCTCACGATATTGCTGTCTAAGTTGCCTTAATGTGTCCATACCACCCAACGAAACTAGAATTGTTTTCCACAGCACTAGGAGTACTTTCTTCATAGGAAAATGTGGTGCAGAGCCACTACAGAAACGTGTCACCATACCAAGAAGTTTTACAACGAGCAGCTCGTCCCCCAGGGGATTTCCCAACTCACCTCTGAATGCTTCACGATTTATTTTCCACTGTTCACAATCGTCATCTTGATCCACACGCATAACTTCTATCATTAAATACAAAACGCTTAGTATAATTCTCAAATCTGTTGAATCCGCTAAACTTACTGTAAGTTTTCTGGAGTCCGTTGCAGCCGAAGTACAGTTTTCTATTTCTATATTTAATAGTTCCACAAACGTGCTTAAAACCCCACATTCATAGAGTAACATGATGTTCTTCAAAGACCACTCTTGCTGTTCGGCGTCTGACTGTAGCTCTGCCCAGCAACCCTGCGCCAAATACAGTATACATCGTGCAGCCTTCATACGCAAAGATTTATTTGACACTTCCAACTGGTCTAGCAATTTCATTACAACAGATCTTTGCTGGACTTCCGATAGCTTCTGCCAAAATGGAGCTAACTTATATTCCTTCATTTGATCTTCAAACGCCTTGAGATTATGTTGAAATTCAGGTTGTTCTGTGTAGCTGTACAGTTCCGCGATTTCGTTGATCATATTATCCGCATCGTCGTACACAAAATCAAGATCTGGACATTCAGGACCACCCTCTGAATCTTGCCGTTGTCTATTTAACAAATCTCTAAACTTCGTAACTATGCGTTTCCCATTACCGTTTGCATCCATAGCCTCGATTAATACATACAAACAATTACAATCACAATCCAAAACATTAACTTAGGATCTTGACACTCCATAATACTTCAAAACATTGCCAAAGATTTTGACTGTCGAGCAATCGACTTTTCATAAGAGACTTTAAATTTAGAACAGAAATAACGTAAGATATTTAGTAAAATTTTCACCATACCGACGTAAATACTGCTGATTTAATTCAACGGAAAACCGTCAAAACCTATTTAAGTGTACAGCTTCCTTTTTCTCAGAAGCGTAGAATTCATTATTTTCACAGAAAAATATTTGTGTCGAAAAGTTGTGCAACGGCTAACAATTAATAAATTGATGGCATATTTAAATTGTTTACTGTTCTTTGTCATCACCAGGTTTGAATAAAATTACGGAACCGTACATTAATAAGACGAATTACTGGTCTTCTGTTGTACGTATTTAAATACCATGGCGCCAGTGATGTCTTCCAGTTCTTTACCAGAAACGTTTACGTTAAAATATGATTTATGTTACATTTATACTGTAACATCTGCGTTTAGCAGCACAGTCACAGTGTAAAATATGAAACTGCGTTCTATGTGCAATTCAAAACTGAAAAAAAGCTCACAGTGTCACATGTTTCAACATAAACTGATGACGAGAGAGGCGCTTTTAGTTCTGTGACTGCGCTGGTAAAAGGCAGTTATTACACTGACACGGCCAAGTATTACGTAGGGTGATCTGGGAAAAAATTATTTTCAAGAAGATTTCACTGACAATAATTCTTCATATTAGTGTACTGCAGCCATTTGATTACGATAATCTCGCACAGAACTGGTTCTGGCAAATAACAATATAGTTTATAAAGATGTCAATATAGTGGCTGATAGTTATTGTACCATACAACCACAGTATCCTCATCATGACTTCAATTGACAAAATAGACGCATTTGTGTGCACTACATACAGGATCTACAGTACATATGACTCTGCAATCCACAATTAAGTGCCTGGCAGGGGGTTCATCGAGCCACTTCCAAGCTACTTCTCTACCGTTCCACTCTCGAAGAAAGCACAAGGACACAAACGTTTATATATTTCTTTGAGAACCTGATTCCTCTTATTTTATTATAATGATCATTCCTTCTTATGAAGGTGGGCGCCAACAAAATATTTTCACACTCTGAAGAGAAAACTGGTGATCGAAATTTCATGTGTAGTTCTGCCACAACAAAAAAACGCCTTTCTTTTAATGATTGTCAAGCCAAATCGCTTATCATATTCGTGGCACTGTCTATGCTGTTTCACGATAGCACAAAACGAGTTGCCTCCCTTTGAACTTTTTTTATGTCCTCCGTCGATCCTAACTGAGGCGGATCCCACAGCACACAGCCATACTACACAAGAGGGAGGACAAGCGTAGTGTAAGCAGTCTGTTTAGTAGACTTGTTGCATTTTCCAAGTGTTCTGCTAATGAATTGCAGTCTTTGGTTTGCTTTCCCCCCACAACATTACCTATGCGATCGTTCCAATTTAAGTTATTCATAATTGCAGTCCTCAAATATTTGGTTGAATTTACATCCTTTAGATCTGGGTGATTTATTCTGTAACCCAAATTTAGTTGATTCCTTTTAGTACTCAATAGGACGACTTCGCACTTTTCATTATTTAGAGTCAATTGCGACTTTTTGCGCCACACAGATATCTTGTCTGAATCGCTTGCAATTTGTTTTGATCATCTGATGACTTTATAAGACGGCAAATGACAGCATCATCTGCAAACAATCTAAGACAGATACTCAGATTGTCTACTAACTCGTTTATGTAGATCAGGAATGGCAGAGGGCCAATAACACCTCGATGGAGGACGCCAGATATTACTTGTGTTTTACTTTTCATAAATTTCTGTGAACTGTGACCTTCCTGACAGTAAATCACAAATTATTAGCACAACAGATATTATACTTCATAGGCACAAATTTGATAAGAAGTCGCTTGTAAGGAATGGTGCTAAAAGCCTTCTTGATATCTAAAAATATGGCATCAATTTGACATCTCCTGTCAATAGCACTCATTGCTTTGTGACAATAAAGAGATAATTGAGTCTGTCAAGAATGATATTTTCTGCCAGCCACTTAAGTGTGGGTGGTTCATGGTGTGGTTCCTGTAGTCATGTCCTAGTTCATGAACCACGGGCAACATATGAGTGGCCAAGTAAGTGGTCCCGACAGTCGGGATACCAGTTACTTTGGAATAAGGCTGGGCATCTCGGACATATTCTGAGTCGTGGTCACCTTTGTGCTCATACGGCAAAGACTACCAAATCCACCGGTTAGTCCCTCAACCGTTAGGGGTAAAACTCAATGGGACTCGGGGAAATTAAGGCTAGCAACCTGCTTCCCCGATACTTTAAATATGATGCTGGCAACAATCAGAGAAAAATGCCTCGGACCTTTGGAGGCGACGGAGTCCCACCTCTAACTGACAAACCAGGGACTCCTAAGGTACGACTGGGCAAACAAATGGTAATGAGATGGGGAGCTATTAATATCAATGGGGGCTACTCTGGGAAGAAGGTAGAGCTGGCAGAGGCTGCAAGTAAGATGGGGCTGGACGTTTTAGGTGTTAGTGACATTCGGGTAAGGCGTGAGAAAGAAGAGGAAGTGGGAGAATACAAGGTCTACCTGTCAGGAGTCAAAGCAGGAATAGCACAATGGGGTGTAGGGATTTACATCAGGAAAGAAATGAAACCCAGCGTAGTTGCAGTAAGGTATGTAAATGAATGACGGATGTGGATAGATTTGACAGTGTCTAGCAAGAAAATTAGGATTGTGTCAGTATATTCGCATTGTGAAGGGACAGATCAAGATAAGATGGATAGTTTTTATGAGGCACTGAGTGATGTAGTTGTTGGAGTAAAGGACAAGGACAGTGTTCTGCTCATGGGTGATTTTAATGCCAGGATTGGAAATCGAACAGAAGGGAATGAAAAGGTTATGGGTAAATTTGGAGAGGATATGGAGGCCAACAGTAATGGGAAACAACTCTTGGATTTCTGTGCCAGTATGGGCTTAGTAATCACAAACTCCTTTTTTAAACATAAGAACATTCACCGGTATACTCGGGAAGGCAGGGGAACCAGATCTGTCATTGACTATATAATAACAGATCAGGAATTCATGAAGGCTGTGAAGGACACACGTGTATTCAGGGGATTCTTTGATGACACTGATCATTATTTAATATGCAGTGAAATTGGGATTGTGAGGCCGAAAGTGCAGGAGGTCGGGTCCATATGTAGGAGGATAAGAGTGGAGAAACTTCAGGGTAAGGAAATCAGGCACAAGTACATGACAGCGATCTCAGAAAGGTACCAGTTAGTTGCATGTAGTCAAATACAGTCATTGGAAAAGGAATGGACAAGGTACAGGGACACAGTACTAGAAGTGGCTAAAGAATGTCTTGGAACAGTAGTGTGTAAAGGTAGGATGAAGCAAACAGCATGGTGGAATGACACAGTCAAGGAAGCCTGTAAAAGGAAAAAGAAGGCGTATCAAAAATGGCTACATACTAGAACTCAGGTAGACAGAGAAAGTTATGTTGAAGAAAGAAACAAAGCCAAACAGATAACTGCAGCATCCAAGAAGAAATCTTGGGAAGACTTTGGAAACAGGTTGGAGACTATGAGTTAAGCTGCTGGAAAACCATTCTGGAGTGTAATTAGCAGTCTTCGAAAGGGAGGTAAGAAGGAAATGACAAGTATTTTGGACAGGTCAGGAAAACTACTGGTGAATCCTGTGGATGCCTTGGGCAGATGGAGGGAATATTTTGAAGAGTTGCTCAATGTAGGTGAAAATACGCTCAGTAATGTTTCAGATTTCGAGGTAGAATGGGATAGGAATGATGATGGAAATAGGATCACATTTAAGGAAGTGGAAAAAATGGTCAATAGATTGCAGTGCAATAAAGCAGCTGGGGTGGATGAAATTAAGTCAGAACTCATCAAATACAGTGGAATGGCAGGTCTTAAATGGCTACACAGGATAACTGAAATGGCCTTGGAGTCGAGACAGGTTCCATCAGACTGGACAAAAGCAGTAATCACACCAATCTTTAAACATAGAAACAGAAAAGATTGTAACAACTACAGAGGTATTTCTTTAGTCAGCGTTGTGGGTAAAATCTTCTCAGGTATCGTTGAAAGGAAAGTGCGAGTATTAGTTGAGGACCAATTGGATAAAAATCAGTGTGGGTTTAGGCCTCTTAGAGGTTGTCAGGACCAGATCTTTAGCTTATGGCAAATAATGGAGAAGTGTTACGAGTGGAACAGGGAATTGTATCTATGCTTTATAGATCTAGAAAAGGCATATGACTGGGTTCCTAGGAGGAAGTTATTGTCTGTTCTACGAGATTATGGAATAGGAGGCAAACTTTTGGAAGCAATTAAAGGTCTTTACATGGATAGTCAGGCAGCAGTTAGAGTTGACGGTAAATTGTGTTCATGGTTCAGAGTATTTTCAGGGGTAAGCAAGCCTGCAACCTGTCTCCACTGTTGTTCATATTATTTATGGATCATATGTTGAAAACAATAGACTGGCTGGGTGAGATTAAGATATGTGAACACAAAATAAGCAGTCTTGCATATGCGGATGACTTAGTTGTGATGGCGGATTCGATTGAAAGTTTGCAAAGTAATATTTCAGAGCTAGATCAGAAATGTAAGGACTATTGTATGAAGATTAGCATCTCCAAAACGAAAGTAATGTCAGTGGGAAAGAAATATAAACGGATTGAGTGCCAAATAGGAGGAACAAAGTTAGAACAGGTGGATGGTTTCAAGTACTTAGGATGCATATTCTCACAGGATGGCAACATAGTGAAAGAACTGGAAGCGAGGTGTAGCAAAGCTAATGCAGTGAGCGCCCAGCTACGATCTACTCTCTTCTGCGAGAAGGAAGTCAGTTCCAAGACAAAGTTATTTGTGCACCGTTCAATCTTTCGACCAACTTTGTTGTATGGGAGCGAAAGCTGGGTGGATTCAGGTTACCTTATCAACAAGGTTGAGGTTACAGATATGAAAGTAGCTAGGATGATTGCAGGTACTAGTAGATGGGAACAATGGCAGGAGGGTGTCCACAATGAGGAAATCAAAGAAAAACTGGGAAAGAACTCTATAGATCTAGCAGTCAGGGCGAACAGGCTTAGATGGTGGGGTCATGTTACACGCATGGGAGAAGCAAGGTTACCCAAGAGACTCATGGGTTCAGCAGTAGAGGGCAGGAGGAGTCAGGGCAAACCAAGGAGAAGGTACCTGGATTCGGTTAAGAACGATTTTGAAGTAATATATTTATCAGAAGAGGCACCAATGTTAGCACTGAATAGGGGATCATGGAGGAATTTTATAAGGGGACTGTGCCCCTGACTGTACGCTGAAAGGCATAATCAGTCTTAAATGATGATGATGATGATGACGACTCAAGTGTGGTTTTCAGAGTATCCATGTAGACATAGATAAACCTGTGTTGACTGTTTGTCAATAAATCATTTTCTTCAATATTATTCACAATGTTTGGGCACAGTATATTTTCCAAATCCTACTGCACGTTAGATTAGATTAGATTTACTTTCGTTCCAATTGATCCATAGTGAGGAGGTCCTCCAGGATGTAGAACATGTCACAAAAATATCAGTACATGAAAATATTTACAACAATACCTGACAAATATTTACAACAGCAAATTGACATTAGCGATTAGGCTCCATAATTCAGCGAATTGCTCCTATTTCCTTCCTTCCTGTTGCGCATTGAGCAAATTTCGGGAAATGCCAACGAGCAGGCAGTTGGATATGATTGACAAATATGGAGCTGTTGTATCAGTGTATTCTGAAAGGAACCTGAGTGGTATGCGACCTGGACTGGAGGCCCTCTCTTTATTAAGTGCTTTAAGCTGTTGTAGAGGACAAGGGGTTATTTTTAGGAAATATGGTGCGAAATTATGATTTAGTGTGTTTCAGTGCGCGATGCACTAGCCTCACGGCAGACGGCGGACGAAGGTTGGCCGGCGCGTTATGCATGACGCAGTTTTGCAACGAGCGTCGGTATGTGTGTACGTGCGCAGCAGCTATCAACAGCCAGAACACAGCATTAGCAAAATTACGCAGGCGCGAACCGCGTGTGGCGCGGTGGCGTTAGACAATTCTTCGAGAACGTTCTAATAAACACGGCGCCGCGTAACCGGCGGATTCAGCAGTGGTGTGCACTATCTAAGGGCAACAGAGGTTCGACCGATTGGGCGTTTGGTCGCTGTTAAGTCCTCGTCATCAGTGACGCTGTTCCCGAGGACCAGCCAGCAGAGGGCGTTGCCCACCGCTGCACAGGCGACTCCCAGAGTCGTCATGAGCCGCCACGTCTGCAGGGGCGAGCTAGGCTGTGACTCGTGCTGCTAACCTTCTACAGCCTGCGCAACCCCTGACCTGAGCATGGCGTCGCTTTCCCCGGGCTGCGTGCATCAGCACGTCTCCACCATTACACGAGCGGTGGGGCTGAGCTACCGAAAAATGTATTGGAAGAACCAACAATAAAGAAGAAGATTGCCAAAAACAGCCACCTTCTTCTACCCAGCCACACCCTACAACCCCGATCACGTCACTCGTTCTGGTCATCCAATTACACTGCTTTGCTACACTGAGAATTTCTATTTCAAAGTTATCAGCAATGACACGAGCTTGCTTGGGCGATGAAGAATGACATATATCAATTCGAGGTCAGGTACTGCGGTTCAGAAATGACAGAGGTGTGAGAGCTATAAAGTCAAAGTCTATGTGTAGTAGCTCTGTTAGGGCAACAACCTATGAACAGTTGTTTATATGAGACAAAAAATTAATTTGTATATACTTGGTAATATTGTAGGGCAGACAAACAACACCATATATGTTACCATATACAATATTTCTGAAAGACTTACTTTAATTTTTATATTTTATTTGGCCTTCATGCAATATACTTCCATTTCTGAGAGATATACACCCCACATTGTTGCAAGATATCTTACTTGATCTTTGTGCACGTGTGTGGTTCCAACATGGTGAAACTACATTTACTGAAAACTACACTATGTGATCAAAAGTATCCAGATACCCCAAAAATATACAGTCTTCATATTAGGTGCACTGTGCTGCCACCTAATGTCAGTAGCCATTAGACATCGTGAGAGAGCAGAACAGGACACTCCGCAGAACTCACAGACTTCGAACGTGGTCAGGTCATTGAGTGTCACTTGTGTCATACCTCTGTACACGAGATTTCCACACTCCTAAACATCCCTAGACCCATTGTTTCTGATGTGATAATGAAGTGCAAACATGAAGAGACACATACAGCACAAAAGTGTACAGGCCGACCTCGTCTGTTGACTGATGGAGACCACTGACAGTTGAAGAGGGTTGTAATGTGTAATAGGCAGACATCTATCCAGACCAGCATACAGGAATTCCAAACTGCATCCTGCATCAGGATCCACTGAAAGTACTAAGACAGTTAGGCAGGAGGTGAGAAAACATGGATTACATGGTCGAGTGGTTGCTCACAAGCCACACATCACTCTGGTAAACGCCAAACGACGCCTCGCTTAGTGTAAGGAGCGTAAACATTGGACGATTGAACAGTGTAAAAACGTTGTATTGAGTGACGAATCACAGTACACAATGTGGCGATCCGATGGCAGGGTGTGGGTATGGCAAATACCTGGTGGATGTCATCTGCCAGTGTGTGTAGTTCAAATGGTTCAAATGGCTCTGAGCACTATGGGACTTAACTGCTGTGGTCATCAGTCCCCTTTAACTTAGAACTACTTAAACCTAACTAACCTAAGGACATCACACACATCCATGCCCAAGGCAGGATTCTCACCTGCGATCGTAGCAGTCACGCGGTTCCAGACTGTATCGCCTAGAACCGCTCAGCCACTACCATCGTGTGTAGTGCCAATATTAAAATTCGGAGGCGGTGAGGTTATGGTGTGGTCGCGTTTTTCATGGAAGGGTCTTGCTCCCCTTGTTGTTTGTGTGACCCTATCACAGCACAGGTCTACATTTATGTTTTACGCACGTTCTATCTACCCACTGTTGAATAGCTATTCAGTGATGGCGATTGCATCTTTCAACACGATCGTGCACCTGTTCAGAATGCACGGTCTGTGGCGGAGTGGTTACTCGAGAATAACATCCCTGTAATGAACTGGCCAGCACAGAGTCTTGACCTGAATCCTACAGAACAGCTTTGGGATGTTTTGGAACGTTGAATTCGTGCCAGGCCTTGCCGACCGACATCGATACTTCTCCTCAGTGCAGCAGTCCGTGAATAATGGGCTGCGATTCCCCAAGAAACTTTACAGCATCTGACTGAACGTATTCCTGCGAGAGTGGAAGCTGTCGTCAAGGCTAAGGGTGGGCAAACACTATATTGAATTCCAGCATTACCGATGGAGGGCGCCACGGACTTGTGACTCATTTTCAGCCAGGTGATCAGATATTTTTGATCCCATAGCATACATCAGATATTTTCTCATAGGTAAATAGGAATAGGAAGTACTGCATTGTTACAGCTCAATCACCCATTTTGCCTTCGCATGTTTACTTTTTGTTCATGTGAAATATTTTATACGTTAGATAGCTGTTGATAAAGAATAAGTATCCCCTGACATTATTTGAATAATAATGGGGTTGTTCAAATGGGTGTGGTATAACTTTTCTCACAATGTCATGCCTGTGAAGAAGCAAGTGTTGTGAATTTCACATGTTATGTAAGTGATGTAGATTAATAGAATTATTACAATAAATGTGTTGACTTGGATTTTTATAACTGATAGAAGACAAATCGTCCCATTATTGACTGTAATTTTTTATTCAGTTATTTCTGGATGTTCAGTATCTGAAATTAATTTTTCCGTCATCCACAAGGAGTTGTATCAGTGTAACAAAAACACTTGTATTGATTTTCGTTTGGTCGTATTTAATTACATTATGTGAAGAGTGTGTACTTGCAATATAGGACAAGCCAGCTTAATCTAACTTCTTAAAATATTTAGTTTACATATTATACTATAAAAAATCACATTATCAATAGTGATAGTAATGTTGCATACATTTTTCTCTCAGTTAATATATACCTTATGAGGATATTTACATACTCTGGATTGGCTTTTCACTCATGCTGTACTGTAGACTCTTAGGAAGACGCTTTAATCAGTTGTTCACCTATGTTTTGAGCACGTTTTCAGCTCTTGGTCAGTGTGTTATAGGTTTACTTATCAGATTTTCTTTATTTCTTATTTCATATGTGTGAATTTACATCTACATCTGCATGATTACTTTGCAGTTCACCGCTAACTGCCTGCCATAGTGTCCATAGAACCACTTTCACTCTACTTATCTTCCACTCCACTCTCTTAAAGCATGTGGAAAAAAACAAACACTTAAAATTTTCCATGTGAGCTATGATTTTTCTTATTTTATTATGTTGGTCAATTCTCTTTACGTAGGAAGGAGTAAGCAACATATTTTTCCATTCAGAGAAGAACACTGGAAGTTGTAATTTCATGAAAATAAATGAGCTGAATGAAACAGGCTTTTGTTGTAATGATCACCACCACATTTTGTGTATCATATCCATGACACTCTCTCCCTATTTCGCGACATTACAAAACAAGCTACCCTTCTGTGAACTATCTGGTAAGGATCCTGTTGTGCACAGCAATAATCTAGCAGAGCACGGACAAGTGTAGTGTAGGCAGCCTTTTTATTAGACATGTTGCATGTTCTATACCTGGATCAGAATAACAAAGTACACATTTAGCTGTTTACAGGACTGCTACCATAGCGACAGACAAACAGAGAATGCGCTTGGTCGCGCCTTTCATTCCAGTTTCACACTACGTTTGCTGCTGGCAACCTAAACAGTTCTGATCCATATCGTTTTGTGTTTTGTTTCGCGCGACCCATTTAGAATCGCAAGTTCGATAGCTATCGTTTGGAGCCAGCGGCTTCGGTAGGCAAACATTCTTGTAATTTCACAAGCTGCGACATCGTCGCGAGAAAACAGTGACCTGTATACGTAATAAGTTTCCTTTAATTTACGTCTATGGTCACAAACTTTTTGTTAACAGATTACCGGTTTCGGTCTTTAATGACCATCATCAGATTTGCAGAAAAAATGGGCAGAACATAAATACACTTGCAAACTGTATACAGCTTAAGAACAATACATAGACCATAATGAACAGTGGTACTGACAAAATTTACATTTGTGTGCTTTAAATATGAAGAGGTATACCTGTTTCATAAAAACAAAGTCCTAATGTACTGCAGCCATAGTGGCATCGTCAAATGTTAAATGTGGATTCAGTACCAGCATCGTCAAATACATGTAAATAACATCACATGCACGAGCCATGTTGTCAGTAGTACTACTGTTTAAAAGAAGCTGCCGCACAGTAGCCACAAGATGTTTGTGTTGTAAGTTCACCAGATATCGCTAATGTTGGCATACACTAGTTTTCAATCATTAATTGAAACAGCGGAAATAAAGGGGGATACAATAGTCGAAGTCTGCAATAAGCTTATAACGTATAAAAGGCATTTTATAGTTAACAAGAATACAGTGATAAACAGAAAAAGTGCAGTGGGTTGATGAGTACAGAGTTAATGAGTAGTCTCCAGCAGTACAGTAACCTATCAACTGAGCATGCATAAGGAACCTGACTCAGATAGACACCTGTTTGACAACAGTAAAATCGACCAATAATGCTGCCATGCTGTTCAATATGGAGTGCAGATGGATGGTCTGACATGTGGTTGGGTACTGTGAGTACTCGATTAATTGAAGACTGGATAATCGAGGTTCTACTGTACTTCATTTCTTGAGTATTGGAGTAATCTCAACATCTTCATTTTTTTCTATAGTGTCTTATCTTTGATTAATGAAATTATTGTTCTGTATATGTTCATGGATGGAAATGTCAATATATTTAGATATGGAAGGCCGTTCTGCATGAGTATTATTGCTGCTGGAATAATTCCATACTGCAGCTATGGTACCAAAAGAGGCAAGTACACTGCACACATGGTACTAAAATAATGAAGTGATTCTACTAAACGTTTAATAATGCCGTTAGAGTTCTGGAGAAAATTTAGGAAATGTATCAGTAAAGGAACAACTTACACTTATAATGTTTTATTAATAGTTGCAACTATATGATCTAAAAATCTGTGTGAATTGCCTGACAGAAGATGCCTTTGTCTTTTGTTTAATACAGTCATGTATGGATAACACACAATAATAACCAATAATTTCGTATGTGTGGTGCAGTTTCTTTTTCCTCACTTTAGAATAATTTTTATTCTTTCTGACTGTTGTTTCACCGGTTTTCAGCGAAGTACTTTTGTGCTTGCTTTTTTCTTTCTCTTTAAACTATCAAAGTTCTTAGTGTTAGTCTTGAAATTTTGTCTGTTTTGGATAGCTTCTTCACACATTCAGTTGTTTTAGGACTCTTAAGATTCAGAAATACAATTGTTTTATTGTTGAAGTATTGAAATCTTTGTTTAGTTAGTCTGCTTTTCTCTATTCTTTATACATGCCCAAAAAAAGCCCGCATCTGCTTTTAGGAAACGCATCTGAAATTTTTTGCGGTGTCTTATAGAATTCCTTCTTGTTCATTAGTATATATTTCATACTTACATTTGTTTTAGCCCTAGAATTTCTTAAAGGTTTTTCCACTTTTTCTGTGTATACCTCCCTTACTTTGAATAAAGCAATGCATTCTGCTGTGGAGCATGTTTGGAGTCTGTAATATCAAGTGAAGAATTTCATGATCTGCAATAATAGCAGTAATCCATGCTCTTGCTACTTTAAGCATCCAGAGTTACTTTGCATGTGTAATTTGAATCTTTCTGGCACTTCTTTTTTCACTCGCTCCTGATGTCTGTACGAGAAAAAACAAGTAGAGCTACAAATATCTCATTTACAATAATAAATCATTACACTAATAAATCATTACGTTTTAGTGATTGATGACACATTTCCACTACACATACATTATATGAAGTCTTATCCAGAACATCAAGAGAAAAGTTCTAGAATAGAATTTACATTTCTAGACAGGCACATGCAAGAAATGTAGTGGAAAATATCATCAAATTATTAGCACCAGCATATGGTGTGTTGCGAAAACCTTTAATGGTAAATGTTGAAAAAGCAGACACTATCATTGCTGCATCTGTATATCTACACAATTTTTTAAAGAAAAGCAATAATTCAAGAACTCTTTTGGCACCTTATGGAGAATTACATGCTGATACACAAATGGAACTGTTATTCCAAGATCATGGAGAACAGGTTTTGAGGATTAAGCTGGTTTGGTGATTTTGTAGTGCGAACCACAAAAATCAGGATAAGATGTAAAATACATCTGGGGTGATTTCTTGATATATTGTGGATTGGGGGAGGGAAAAGTATCTTGGCAAGATAGATACTAAGAGACAAAACATAAGAGAGAAGACATAACATTAGAGACCACACAGAAGCATACCGACAATCCTTCTTTCCACGAAGAATACGAGACTGGAATAGAAGGGAGAACCGATAGAGGTATTCAGGGTACCCTCCGCCACACACCGTCAGGTGGATTGCGGAGTATGGATGTAGATGTAGATGTAGAAACTCCATAAATGTAAAATAAATGTATTTAGCACATTACCATTTTATGATTTAATTGCTCCTTTTCACACACGAGTGTCAAAAATAGAGTCCGCCCCCATTAGCTGAGTGATGAGCAAGGCGGAATGCCACGCCAAGTGACCCGGATTCGATTCCTGGCTTTGGCAGATTTTCTCTGCTCAGGGACTGGGTGTTGTGTTGTCCTCATGATTATTTCATCCTCATCTCCAATGCACAAGTCGCCCAATGTGGAGTTGAATGCAATAAGTAATTACCCTAGGCGGCCGAACTTCCTTGAATGGGGGACTCAGCCCAGAATTCTGTATGCTCATTTCCATCAAAAATTGAAGGTCAATTCAAGAAAAGATTTTTAATTTTTATTTACTGGAATCTAAATTGGGAAACATTTTTGTATGCAAGCTGTAAATAAAACATATATTTATTACACATAATTCCTTATGGTGAAGTTTTTGTTTAAACAATTTTTAATATAATGTAACTGCATTTATTCATTTCCCACCTCTACATTCCACGTTTATGGTGCTTGTTTCCAAACGGGTACCAAATTCAATGGGCCAAATTTTTGAGTAGAGTAGAAAAATTCCCTCCTGTCACAATTCCCTCCAGCAGCTATGCAAGCCATAGTTGATAAACAGTTTGCCTGGGACTCCCTGATATTGCTCATTTCTGTTGTACTAGTATTGGCAATTTGAGTTTGGATTTGGTACTTTTTGACATAAAATTATTTTAAATATGTACAAATTATACTTCATCAACAAATAACACTCAACACGAATATATTTTGTAATATTTATTGGAAATGACTTTAGAGGACATGTTTAGCAATCAAAAATTTAAAATGTAACTTATCTTTGTCCTACTAGAGCATAACGTAACATTTATTAATTCTCCACTGGACCTTCTAGAATGGCATTTAGTTTAATTCGTACATAATTATTTTGTTTGAGTTGTTTGAGACACTATGTTGGTAATGATTATGCTTATAGTGGCAAATTCCTTATATTACCGATATTTGGATCAAAACATCATAATGAATGTCTCATTAACCACTCATATATCATCATTCTTTACCACACTTGTGTGGAAAGGGATTTTTTTCTATTTATACCCCATTGCATAAGGTAAGGATAACAAGCCATTTTCTTTATCTGTTGGACATGACTACTATTTGGTAAGTCTTTATTGAGTCAAAATACTTTTATATCTTACCCTACTTCTGATCATTTTGTGTTTGCACACTGTCATTGCATATGCATCATGCTGACCAACGAGTGCTGATGTATGATAAACAGTGAGGCATTTAGCTTCATTTATGTTCAAGGTTTTTGGCATGGAACAGATGCTTGACTGAGTTCTTGCCACTTGACACAGGAGAAATCATGATTCAGAGAATGTTTGCTTTTGTACTGTTGACTGTCTACTGTCTACTGCCCCTGATAGCTGAATGGTCATCATGATGGATAGTCAGTCCTCTGGGCCTGGGTTCGATTCCCGGCTGGGTCTGGGAATCATTATCCTATCATCCGCATCGACTGCAGGTCGCCAGAGTGGCGTCAAATTCAAAGACCAGCACACGGCGAATGGTCTGCCTGTTGTGGGGCCCTAGCCATATGATTAAAAATAATTACACTATCGCATTTCTCTGAGAGCTTTACAGTTTTCAGAGTTTCTTTTCTATAATACCAATAGACATATTGGCAGACATGTATGAACGACCACAAACAGGCAAGAATCACTCCATCTGAAATCCATATTGTGATGGAATCATATAGATCAGAAATAAAATAAATAATTTTTATTTTGAAGTGCACAACTGTCACAGCGTAATCAAGTACACTGAATGTAATTTTCATCATAATTTGGTTTTAAGATTGACTTGAAAAAAATACCCCAGACTAATTTTGCTCTCCTCATAAATGACTATTCTCAGCACATGATACCATTACTGACGCAAATAATATTGCCTATTAATTTGTGTCTTTGGTAAAGGCTTATTCTGCATCAAATCAAAGTTGACTGTAACACTGCCATCTGGAAACTGAGTAAGGTTCTAAATGAAAGCCTTTTTTTATAGTTTATGGACAAGTCTTTCGACAGCAAACAGTTTCTTGATATACTCCCCAGTAGCAGCTTTAGAATGAACTTTGAACGCTGGCAGTCATTGTAGATATCCTGTTTTATATTCCCACACGCCAGATTGATTTTTGGCGAAAAAAATTTGAAGAAAATAAAAAGGGTACAATTAGAAAAGGCTTTTTAGCATCTAGTGATCTTAATATAAATTTTACACATAATGTGAATCTAACTGTTTACAATCCATTCATCATACTGTATCTACTAGATAATTAATTTATTGCTCATCTTATAATACACTCTGTAAGTAGATTGTTTTGGAGTTGTACTGCAAGTTGCTGTCTCTTCGCAAAATAAATTCCACATCTTATGAATGGTTAATTTTGGAGGCAAGTATTTTCTTAATGGTGTTCTTTTTCTCCCCCAGTGCTGTTGTCTACGTTACAATCTTGGTATGTGAGCTATGATTTCAGCCTGTAGTTTCTTCATATTATCTCCAAGCCTTGCACTACCTCTTGTTTAAGAAACTACAGCTCCAATATTTATTTTGTCATTAGCTGCATGCTCAACCTTTCTTTTTCCAACGTTAAATATGCCTAGGAATGTAAACTACAAATGGGGACCTGCCTCTGAAGAGCAATTTGTATGCTTCAGCTTACAGTTTTCTTTTTGCCTGAACATTCGTTCATACCATGATTTGGGCTTCTACTTTTTTGTATAATTCACTTAATACATCCCATTAAAAAGTTTCCGTGATTCATAGGATCTGTATTGTTCCAATATCGGATATTTTCATAAATCATGTTATCTTCAGATATGCACAATGTTTAACAAAAGCTTTCATTATGTTTTTACATGATTTGAGGCTTTTCACTTGGAACAACATTATATTTCTTGTATTTTAAAACACTGTTTTCATGTGTTTAAAGATTTGTTACTTTTCCTTGGCTTTTCTGTAAATTCAGGCACAGTGGCACATTCATCAGACATATAATAATTCATTTTAAGTGTCCACCATAAACAAACACAATCGAAAGAACAAGAATATTACATGAAATAATACAATAACAAACTGAAGACATGCAATACAGAAACCATAATCATGTGATCGCACAGATGCTCTATATTGGTTCACTGAGTTTGTGAAGGAACAGAACTTAGCTAGAACAATGCAAGAGGACTTGGTACATCTTGCTTTGAAATTTTAAAGGGATTTGGTATATGTTTGTGTAAAATGATGAATCCAACCACTTTTATACAAGAGGTTTGGTACTTTCTGCAAGAAAATATTTACTCGTTGGATTCAGCAAGCTATTAGGTATGGGATGCCATCTCTAAATCATTTTTTGAATTATTCAGATTTGGAACCGTTTGGAAACGAGCTGCATATTTGGACGTTATCTATAGTGATCTTTTCCTATTTCTGACGCAAAGTTACTCCACTTTCGCGTTTTCTATTTATTTTTTAAATTTTTTGCTTCCTGACATTCATTTTCGTCGCATTTATACATCATAAATACCACGAAGTCGTCACAAAACATTCTGTATATGGGGCAGCCAGTGATGGTTGGTTTGCTGCCTAGATGCAAACTTCGTCATTGTTATTGACCATAGCTGTAGTACACATGATGGCACTATTGTTCATGACCTGATAGCGGTCGGTTCAGAGATGAGGAGGAATGCGGTCTGTGATCCAACAATAACAATACAGGGTGGTGATATATAGTGCTTTATTTTCGTTTTACATATTTAGGCCATGCAATACATAAGGACAGCTTGGGATCACCTGGAGTGAAACAGCATAAGCTAGTGATTTCGAAATGTTGATGCCACAAAAAATGGAACTTAAGCTGAACCGAAAAATGTTGATGAACATTTCTATGTACCATAAGACAATGACTAACTTGTATTTCAAATGGAACTGATCTTGATGATTTTGTTGACTGTGATGCTGATACTGTCTTGTTGTGCGCAAAATCACGATGAAATAATTAAAGAACTTGTGCCACTACCAGAAGAAAAAAACAGCTCTGAGGAACCAGAAGAACAGGATGGTGAATTTGTGGACCATCTGAGGCTATCAGAAGTACTTACTGCACTGAGTGTGACACAACAGTACGTAAGTTCGAAAAACACTAGTGATGATAAAATGAGCACAGTAACTGCCTATGAACACTTGGTCTATGAATGCAGCGTTTCTTCCCAAAAACAGCCCATGATTGATTAACTCTTTAGGTCTAAGTAAATTTAATTATCCATAATTTAGGCATAAACGTGTTTGAACTACCATGCTCTACCTACTGCTGTGTAGTGTGCTACACTTCAACATGACATCAGCTGACCAATGCATGGCATCACCTGCCATATGACTTCTAATAAATGAAATTTTCTCGCAATTCGACCAAACTGATGGAAACACATCTTCAAACTCGTTCCAGAAATCTAGTGGATGGATATTTTTGTCTAGATCGAACCGTAAGAACTGCCGACACCCGATACAAGTGGCGTTTGCAGCTACAGCTTGTTGTACACTACCATTACCAGAAGCTACTGAAGCTACTTTACTCTCATTTTTAGCAGTGTTAGTGCTAATAGTTTCTACTTTCGTTTCAACATTGCCTACTCTTTGCACAACATGAGCTGTATCTGTCTTAATTGCTTCTACCTCTGCTTTACATATGTTCACTTTTACATTAAAATCTTTAAGTCTATCCAAGCACAGTTCAGATTCCTACTCTATCTTTTCTGTTAACTTTTGCTCCAGTTTTGTATCTTCCTTTTGGAAGTCTTTGCGAACCTCAGCAACTTCGGATTTGACCATTTTATGCAGATAATTGCTGAGCAACCTATCCCTTAATGTTGGCATGGTTGGAATCAATCTTATAATTTAAACTGTCCAGATCTGCTTTGAGCTCAGCTTTTAAATCCTCTTTCAACTTATTGCAGCCAGTCTTGCAGGTATTGTCCATTACCTCAAACCTTTTATTAAAATATGTTTAGCTGGCCAAAATTCTGTTATTTAAATCTTCTTTCAACTTATTGCAGCCAATCGAAATAAGTTTCTAATTCTGCTTTAGTGGGTTCTAATTTATTGTCTATTACTTCAAACCATTTATTGAAATTAGTTTGGCTGGCCACAATCCTGTTATTTATCTCAGTTATATCAGATTATTATTCAGCCACCATTTTAGCATTATTGGGTATCATTTTAGCATTACTGTCTGATATTGCCTGCAATATTACATTCAAATTAATCGCCCCAATATCTTTGAGTTGCTCATTAGCTGGTTTCTTATTACACTCAGGTGACAAAGACTAGACCCAATACCAGAATCATCAAAACGAAATGAAACATCTGATTGATCTGTCATATCCAACTTCTCCTTTTTAAACATTACCACTTCTGATGACTGTTTCAGTTTTAAATCATCAGAGAAACTCTCATTCAGTAAATTAACAATCTGATTTCTGCTTCACTACAGGGCTTTCGGCTATTGAATCATTGCCCCTTTTCACATTATTGTCAGAGGACAATGGTTCGGATTTTACTTCAGCATCACTATTTTCAAACAGATTTATATTTGAACCGTTATCTGGTTTGCACTTTCTTCATCAGACATTGGTTCTGATTTAATTTTAACGTCTGATTCTTTTGGTGGTTCCATTGCTGACAGTCTTTTAGCGAAGGTTAGTACAAAGTTGAACAGCTTCTCACTTAACTTAGTTCCCTTTGCATGACGTATGGAGATGCCGGTGCAGCGTACCAGGATTACTGATGCGGCGTGGCGCGTTGAACTTCGGACGGCACCACGACAGCTACTGCTTGTGTGTGTGTGTGTGTGTGTGTGTGGTCCGCAACAGCAGGCGCGGCTTCGGCCGCAACGGCCGACTGTACTGGGGCGAGACTGGTTTCTTGCGATGCCAGCAGCACAGATAGATTCAGCGCCAGTTCGTCAATCCAGATAAATTGTAATACAAGGCGTCTTTGATCCAATTGCGTCGTCAATGTGCACATGTAACACTGTTCATCACTCTCCTATTGTTCAGCTGCGTGACGCATTTCACTCCCAAATTCGGATAATTAAAATCACTTTCACTCAGTTTAACAGTGTTTTTCCCGGCCGATGTACCATATGTGGGGTGGCAGGTGGAAAATAAAGTATTATTATTCCTATCATTCGTTGCCGTTCTCTAACTACATTGTTGGCAACCAGAAAGTGATTAGCAAACACGTGATGCCTGTAATTAGCGTTCACTGTGCCCACTCTGATGGAGAATTAGAGTGATTGATTATTGTAGTTCATTAATCTGAGGATTTAGGATGATGTCTGGGATTCATAGAAAACGCAGTTTACTATAACAATTTTCACTATATTCTGAAAACGACAAAGCGTAAAATTCCAGACAAATGATTACCCATATTGCGGATCCTATTGTCCCTAGATAAAGAAACTGTTCAATAACTGTTATCGATGTAAATGTTCAAAGTGAATGCTCGCCAAAATTTGATGTTAATACTGATCAAACGCCACGCTAGTAATGGTAGAAAGTCTGTCCTGCGGCGACACGTGAAAATACGAGATACACAAACTGAGAAAAAATCACTGGAGTCATTCTGCTATTAACTCTTTATCCCAATGCGAACTCATTGTTAAGTGCATATCGAGTTATGTAATACGGCATCCAAGGCTGTTCCTGAAAACTGCACAAACGTGACGTGGCTTCTGACACAGAGCACGCGCTGATATGAATATAGAAGAAAACTGGGTCTTACTCTAGCTCGCACACTCTTATTTATATAGCCGCGGTGCGGACCGCCGAAGGCGCGGCCGACAACATTTGCCTTCCTGGCTAGCTGCTGGGCTAACACAGCACCACTTCAATTTACTAAATAATTAATACTAAATAAATAATTCAATTTACTAAATAATTAATTGAAGCCCAATGACGTTTTCAATTTAATTGTACAGTCAGCACATAGGTAAGTATCTATAATAAAATTCTAATGTGGCTAGGTTAAATACTATTGGCGAGAGTTGTACTACACACAGTAGATGAGATCTGAACTTGCCCTTTGGAGAGACACTACAGCTACAGTTTTATAGCTCCCTTTTTGAAACTTCTCACATCTTTGTTATTATAGCGTATCTCCATTATACATAAATCTGAACATCCTAGCTTTATTTGATCACTTACTTAATCTATCTTGATTCCGAACTTTTAGGACACAAAAACAGAAAATCATGAATTTCAACAAAATATTGCTTTGTGAGATCCAGCATGCTGTTTCCATTAAATTGTAATGAAAAAGGAATCTGAATATAAATTTTGAAGTTTCTAGCTCCTTCCTGTTATGCCAGTGAAACTGTTGAAATTACTAAACTGCAACTCAACACATTATCATTTTAGCATCACTCCTGACATGCTATTAACTTTTCAGATTATATTAATGCTCAGGTATTGCACAATATTCGTGATGTCATAGCTAGTTACAGCGGACTAGGCTGGCACACAATGGAAAGCATGCAAATTCTATATGGCGTGAGTAGGCTGCTTCCCAACAAGAGTGCTTACATTTTAAAACTTTGTGTATTTTTGTTATCTTCACTCCTAGAGATATATACTATTTACGATTTCTATAGTGAACTATACACATGTTCTTGTCTTCCAGACTAAACAATAACTTGTTTTGTTCAGTTCCAGGCATACTTTTGTTTTCAAGAGCATGTGGTAAATCGTTATCTAAATCATGTAAATTTTTTGGATATTCGAGATCTAATTCAAATATGTATCCACGTGATGCTGTGTTCCAGACCTCACTTATTTTTTTACAATTACATGAATCTGAATCACCTCTTTCAAACCCTCCAGATATTAGATATTGACTCATAGCTCAGCCATATAAATTATCTGTGTCTGATTATATTAACTAATTCAACACTTTTCTTACACCACAATCTTCATATATTTATTACTTGGTTTCATGTATCTTTTTACAGCATTGGGATATACCCCCTGCAGTTCCCTTTTCAGTCATTAAAATCATACTGCAGTTATGTAAAATTCAAGCAGTTGCACAGTCATTTCTAGTATACCAGCAAACGATAATCCAGGGCAGTAAAATACCAAGCTGTAATTAAATTACAAGCTTTTGTATAAGATTTTCTAAAGTTTTCCAATACATCAGCCAATAACATCGTTTCTAAGATATAAATTATGATATTCACGAAGATTTTCTATATTAAATTTTTCCCCAACTAACAGTCCATGTTTATAATCCTCACCACTAATTTCACAGTCATCCAGTTTATTGTAAAATACTTGCCTTGAAGGAAGCTGTGTTTTTTCGAATTTCTTCCACCTATTTATGTAATCATAGGGATAGACACCTTTTTGATTACTAGATTTACTAGAGTTTCTGGAAAAACTCTTTAATGTTTTTCGTTTGATCCTTTTTCAAATATGATGGAACCTTATCAGGACTTGCAGCCACAAATCTAAATGTGTTAATAAACCTCATCTTTAAATTTTCTGTTTTCTTTCCTAAACTAACAATCTATCTTAATTATTTGATGTTAAATATATATCGTTTTTACCATAAACAAGTTCTTTTACAAAAAAATGAGACACCTATCGAGATTAATTATGGAGATATATAGGTACAAAATTTGCGTATTTTAATAGTAAATTACAGTAATTACACAAAGAATTTGTATATTTCTGAGCCAAATGATCATCATGATGAAGTTATTTGTTTGTTCATGAATAATGACATCTAATAATGAACACATTCTTGATCTTGAGCGTCTTGATTGGTCTCCAGATGTTAATGGTCCCATTTCTTCAATTTCAGAGGATGTCCTCCTCATTTCTTCAGTCTCTACTTTCATACATTAGATAAATTTTTATCACAATTTGGTCTTTAGTAAATAAATGGATCTTTATAGTGCCTATTCATATATTTAATATAATAACAGAAACCACTTGGCTCAAGACTGATATTTTAATGTATATCATATTTTAGATCAGGTTGTGTAGCATCCATCTATAATAGCAAACTCTCAGAATCAGCATAAATAACGAATTGAAGTGTTTGTGTATGCTATTATTTTTAAAACTCATGTATTTACCTTCCTATGGCAATTTCGCTTTTAATGGTTTATTGCATGATATCTAACTTTTCTTTACTGGTACAGAAATGTAAACACATACCACAAATAAATTTTACTTCTTCATATTTTGTAATTTGACTCAAAACAACCATAGACAAATTTATTACGTAAGAGTTGTGTGAATCAATTTCATTATTACAATGAAGGAGCTTTTCCGATTTTCTCTTTTAGATCTTGTTATTTTTAATGGATACACTTGGTATGTTTCATCAAAGGAAACATTTATTTCATTTTCAATTCTTGTAATGTTATCAAGCACTACAGGAAATTCAAAATTTCGTGTTTCTGATCAAGATCTCTGTATTTTATGATCATATCCACATCTTTGTTTACAGAGTTTATAGCTGATATAAAATATTATTGATCATTATTGTTTACATTAATATAAGCTTTCATATTTTTGATTTTTTCTTTCGACACAGGATGACACTCTCAATGGTATGTATCTATTAATTGCTAATAAAAATCTGATAATTCTATTTATGACCAACCAGCCCTACGAACCTGAAAATTAGAAATTTGTTGTAAAGCATTTTGTTTATGAGTCTTACATTTTTCAGTTAACTCTGTCTCTCTAGTAATTCTATAGTTTTCTGTTTGAAATATAAATTCTGTAATATTATGTTTTGCCTGAATCCTGTACTTGTGAACCAACTAAAATTTTCAACATATGATGTCCTTTTAGATAATACTTCAGTATTTTCGTAACTTTTGGAATAAAACCATTCAAAAAGATGTTTGGGCCAAGAAAGTATCGATTGCTCTCAAAATTTGTAGTTTGTAGTGTGGTTGCAAACGTTTTTTCAACTAGACAGCCTTTAATTGTTCTTCTGTTTATTTCTCAAATACATTTTTAGAAAAAGGAAATATTTCTTTCAGTGGTTCACCTCATTCTTTTCAAAAAGATCATAGTTTCCAGTTTTAGAATAAGGTAATTGTTTCCAGAGATTTCCACCCTATCGTCTATTAATGAATACAAATAAACAAGCATCATTTAATGTACTATATCCAGCTAACTTATTTCTTCTACAATAACCACAATGTTGGGAACATGTGAATCGCTCCATTTTAGTTTATTATATAATATAAATATTTCTTTATAGCAGTTTCAAAAAAGCTCAGCCATATTTCTTATTTTTGATATATTTTGTACATCTACGTCTAAGTTTATCTTTACAATATAGATTTGAGTAAAAACATTTTATTTCTTTAATCTTCTGACAATCAACACATTTTTGTGTGCTATCTGTCTCTTCACTTATAATTCATTGTAAATGTCTTTTATAATATGCTAAAGATTTTTCCACACGCATACAAAGAATTCATCTACTATTGTATACTCTTACATGACATTCATTTATACCATCTGCACATTGTCCTATAACCATCTTTTTTTGTATTTCTGTGAAGTAAAATTATCAAGTAATTTCTTTGTTTCATAATATTTACACAGCTAATTTTATTATGAAAAGGTAAAATTTTTTAGTTTTAGCTAATAATTCATTATTTATTATTTGAATTTCGTAAAATTCTAATAAAAATTATTTTTTAAATGGAGTCAGTCAACGATCTTGTCAACAAAAAGCTTGCTTATAACAATAAGCAGGTGTTTATGATTATTGATAAAATTACTAATCCACAGTTTTATGCAAATCAACTTGCTGATCTTTTAGAATATGCTTGACCTAGGAAAGCAATTACTGATCATGTAGATAATGAAGATAAAAAATATAGTCCATTGAAAACTGTCACACACTTAGAAGGAATATTCAAACAGATGTAGCCTACATTAGCAAAAATGTGTTGACTTCACTAGCACAAAAAGGGAGAACAATTTTGTCAAAAAGAGACAATTAAAACCTTGTGAATAATTTTGATTTAAAATTAATCACATAAACAAAGCAACAAGAATTTATTGGCATCATAATCAACTGTTTGAAGACTGAAAAATACTGTCCTCTGTTGGAAAGTATAAAACTGATCTATATTTTAGAGAATACAGAGCTGCACCTGAACGTGCAGAAAGTGGTCATAATGATCAAAATATAACAGAAGAAATTAAAAGACTGAAATTCATAGAACAGCATCTAGCTTGTAAATTTAATCACTTTTATCATTTTTAGGAAACATTTAATATCTATGTAGTCACTAGTAGAATACATAAAATATTTCAAAACGAGTAGAGATGAATAAATAATATTTCTAACATAAATTTATTCTATGAAATGGAGTCAGTCATAGATCTCATCAACTACAAGCTTACACACAATAATAAGCAAGTGTTTATGGTTGCTGATGAAAAGAATAATTCATGGTATTATGCAAATCAAGTTGGTGACGTTTTAGGAATGCAATTAAAAACCATGTTAAGGAAAAATATTGAACAATGTACGAAAATTTGAGTAGTAGCAAATCGATGATACCTAAATACATATATAGATCATCAAAATTTATCAATGTGCCTAACCCATACACTTAAGTTACGAGTTCAAAATGATTTTTGCAGAAAAATTCCAGGATTGGGTTAATGAAGAGGTTTTACCATCCTTTTGTAAACATGGAAAATGAATATGAAAAATGAAGTAAAAGAGATGTATCAAGGTAAAATTACTCACTTGGAAAAGATAAACAAAATAAACGATTAACATACAGAAAATTTAAAAGGAATCATTGACAATGCTTTAAAAATAGAAAAAGAAAGTAAAATAGAAATAGATACTTTATTGCCTCATGTTGTTCCTCAGACATTCGATCAGAATTTAAGACCAATTTTTGTACTAGTAAAATTATTTGATGAAGACGTTGAATATTATTATGTCTCTAGAGCAAAATGAAAAAATTACGAAGGCAAATGTACAGAAACAAGGATAGAAAACCGAATTATGAAGAAACATTAAGACTTAACGATACTGATAATTCAGTAATGTGATACCAATTAATGAAAGAAACTTTAAAAATTGTTTGTTCGTATAATTATTTCAATACTTTTAATATATTGTTGTGGCTACTTCTGCCACCAAAATATCAGGACGCTCAACTATAGTGGGAAGACACCAAATGTAGTGAGTGGGTGCCAAGAGGTGCCATATTAACACTCATCGAGAACTTTCCAAATGATTTATTCATTCCCACTACAGTGCTTGGTTCACCTCAGTCCGCATTGCAGAGTCCCTCAATGTTGAGGCCACAACGAGATTCCATGTGTCGGCCTTTTAGGACCATGTCATCAGAGCTCTGCCTGCAGGCTGCTCAGCAATCTTCTTCGCCATTGAATTGGCGCTGGTAAAACCCCTTCCTTTAACTGCTTAAACTGCCCTGCCTTCCTTAAGGCCTCAGAACACCTTACATATGTTTTCGCTTCACTCATTAATCTAATCTTGGCTATATGTAACAACTGCTCATCAGACCAACTATTCATCACTGCTGAAGTCTCCAAGTCCTCCACAAATGATCGCACGTCCTCAGATGCCTTGCCAGAAAACGGAATAATCAGACTCGCGGCAGCTGGATCAGTCTCCTGCACACTAGGCAACAGCGACTGATAAGATGTGGTTTCCTGCTCACTTCTAGATGTTCATTCATTTCTCAACTGCTTATTGTCTGCTGTCAATTGTGCTACTTTTTCCAACAAAATGAGCACCGCTTCTGGTTCCGACACCCCTTGCATCCCTGACTCTGCCATTGTGTTGCTTTCGTTCCAAGTTAGTCGTTTTGTTTCGGGATTAAGTAAAAGAACAACCTGACTTCCTACAGCTCTATATCATGACGCTCAGTATCATCATAAACCAATACAAAAGTAATTAAATCCCACGAAAAAATAATAAATTTTAGTGCCCCAAACAACTAACGCTTAATTTGACAACAAAAACCACTATACCCATGCAAAACATCTACAATGTGGCTTTTGCCACTTCATACTCAAAACACAATCAAAAAAGAAAGAAAACGTCCAACACTCAAAAGAAGAATTTTGACAACACTCACCACATCTTGTGACTGTACTGCAGGTGGTGGGGTTGAACGTCGTACTGGGCAGACGACGTCACCTAATCTGACACCAAATGTAGAGGTATCAGACGCCAAATGTGGAGTATTGAAACTCGGTGAGAACTTTCCACATGATATTTTCCCACTACAGTGTTCCATTCACCTCGGTCCGCATCGCAGGGTCCAGCAATGCTGAGGCCACCGCCCCAGCGACCCAGTGCAATGCTCTGCTGTATGTTGGCCTTGTATGACCGTGTCGTCAGGGCTGCATCTCTGTGGTCTTCTTCCCCACTGACTCAGCGCTGCTCCGCCGGGGACCGCCAATCGGCTGCTGCTTCCTTCCTCGCTGGCGTAGCTGGGAATGCAGCATCAAACAAGTCCCGCTATCCGGGCCCGAATCTGTGGCCCTTGCCTTGGGAAGTTTCCAGCGTGTATCGGTGGCCGAGATGACTGCCTGCGGTAGTGAACCAAAGAGTGGCCAGCACTCGCTGGCATCGTCTTCGAATTCTCTAACAAAAACTTCAATTAATAGAAAATGTCCCAATATCTATTTCCATTCTGTATTATTATACAGATATTCTTTTTAATATAATCAAGAGTTTTATTACCATATGTTTCAGTTGTTGTTAAATATATTTTACGTAATTCCTCACTAGACAAATTTTCGAAATTATGATTAATCACTGCAATATTTTTTTCTTCACCTAGTTTAGACTATCCTTTAATTCCTAGTTCTCTCGCTTCAGCTTTTACTTCCTTTATGTTAGAAACTGTCTCTGCAATGTGTGCAAACTCTGGACTGTTAATGTTACCGTGGATAAGATCTATAAGTGGTTGTTTTCTAAATTTAGAATTACCTTCTATTCCTAATTTTTTGCTTTAGCTTTTAATTCACTTACTTTTATGATGGGCATAAAAGTGATAAATATTTTTATCATAAATATATAAAACTGTTTATTTCTTTTTTTGGGAATCATGTGTTAATTTTCCCATTCGTATTCCATGATGCATTATATATATATATAGATTGTTTAGTTCTGTTACACAATGTTTTTATCAGATGGAACACATCACAAACAGATCTGCTTCAGCTGTCACCCTACTAATGAATGCATTTAACAGAATTGTTTATGTAGTTGGGAAGTGTTTGTGATAGCTGAAAAAGAGAATATTCCATGGTTTAAAGCTAGGATTTTGCAGTGTTATAGCAATGTGCAAATCAGCAAAAAGCAATTCTTTACCATACTGGACGAAAACATTGTAATATTTATAGATATTTAAAGGTGAACAATTCATTCACCTTATCAAATTTGCATCCTCATACAGTTTTTATAAATGAATCAGATTTACATTCGTTGATCATGAAATCAAAAATGGCTCAAAGTGAGCAGTTCCTAGATAGAGTAACCAAAGAAGTTTTACCATGGCTTAGAACACACGGCCAATAGAAACTAAAGCAAGAATTGAAAGTTTACTTGAACAGATTGAAGATTTAGAAATTAATAAGGAAATGGATATGTGTGTGCTGAAGGAAAGAAGTGAATAAATTCAAAACTTAAGAAGAAAAGAGAATTGCTTGAAGATCAAATTCTCAAAATGCAACAACATTTTGTTGCATCAACTGAATATCCTGATTTAAAATATATGTTTGTTATTTTATGATACTTATAGTGAATTTCTGTACCATTGCTATGTTACCAGATGTGACAGAAGAGAGCTACAGACTCCATTATATGTACTTGACAACATACAAATGATGAAAAACTAATAATACAAGGGTTGTCCACAAAGAACATTACGTTTCGGAATTAAAAATAAATAAAGTATTGGAAATTTTTTTATTATATACAGATGAAACCCACAATTAAATACTACTCTTCTACATAGTTGCCATTTAAATTAAGGCACTTATCGTAGCGATGGACGAGTTTGGAAATTCCTTCATCGTAAAATTCGGGCGCTTGCGCCTTCAACCACGTGGTTACCTCTTCTTGAAGCTGTGTGTCATCATCAAAATGTTGCGTAGCCAAGCGCTTCTTCATTGCTGGGAATAAGTAGAAGTCGCTCGGTGCCAGGTCGGGACTGTACGGCGGATGAGGAAACAACTCCCACTCAAAAGATTCGAGAACTTTACGAGTGGCATTTGCAGGTGTGGGCCTGAGCGTTGTCGTGAATCAGCAAGATCTTTGACCCCAACTTCCCTCTGCACTTGTTTTGTATTGCTCTTCTGAGGTTGTGCAGAGTTTGGCAATACCTTTGAGAGTTTATTGTAGTGCCTCTTTCCAAGAAATCCACAAAAATCACTCCTTTTCTGTCCCAAAAGACAGTCGCCACGTGGTTGAAGGCGCAGGAGGCCGAATTTTACGACGAAGGAATTTCCAAGCTCGGCCATCGCTACGATAAGTGCCTTAATTTAAATGGCAACTATGTAGAAAAGTAGTGTTTAAGTGTGGCTTTCATCTGTATATAATAACAAAAATTTCCAAGACTTTATTTATTTTCAACTCCAAAACGTAATGTACTTTGTGGATGGACATCGTAGAATATAACCATAACTCGATTAAGGGGACACGGTGGCCGAAATAATGAAAAATTTACAAATTATTTTTATTTGCTTGTTTGATAGTAAATATAATTGAGATTATTACCCCAATTTTTTCCTTGAAATTCGATCTACAAATGGCGTAAAAAAATTAAAACCCTAAGCAGTGTAATGCGCCAAGCTCGCTTTTCAACGTACCAAATGGAGGAAAAATTTTATTGCAGAACTTGGCCTGTGAACCTAGAAATTGTAGCTTTATGAGGCTGTGATTTTTTGTGAAAATAACAGCAATGTTGTAAAGAAGGCTGTGGAGCCATTTTCTGGTTCAATCAGTGTGATATAGAAGGCTGTGGAGTGATGTAAACAAGTTTTGTGCTGTTCAGTGGAATTCGAGTGACACTTGATATATTGTGCCATTCTTTGTGCAAGGTTGAATCTGTTGGTCTCTTTTTACAATGCCTAGGCCTGGTTAAGTATTTAAAAAATATAGTAAGTACCATATTTCCAATATAAAGCGAAAAACTGACATTGAGGTTAGGGTCAGGCCTGCAGATGCAAACATTAACTTGTCTCCAAGTGCATCTAAAATAAAACTTGGGACAGGGATTGTGTCAAAAGAAACAAATCATGACAGAAATACAGGTTTCAGAATTGTGGATCTGGAATGGTGACAGAAGCACTTACAAAAGGCTGCAAGTACTCTATTTGTGTAAGAAATGTGGATTTGGTTGATGATGGAAAGAGAGAAGGTTTGGTTTGCACAGTGCACATGTTCTGTCAAAACTGTGATGCTGACAGACCATTCACGACATCATAGGTCAGTAATAGAATCTATGAAGCCAATATGAGATTTGCTTATGGACTAAGATGTATAGGGATTGGGAGAGATGGTGTAAACCTTTTATGTGGTATTATGAACGTGCCTGGTCCTCCCCTAAAATTTTCTGCAATGAACACTGCTCTCCTCAATGAAGTTACAGAAGTAAGTGAAGACAGCATGAAAATGGCAGACCCGGGGGCAATTCAATAAAATTTTGAAGCAACTAAAAGGAACGATACAGCAGTTTCCTGTGACAGTTCCTGGATGAAGAGAGTTAGAGGTGATGACAAAATATTGCTCTGCATTTTCCTTGCATAAGAAATATATTGATGCAGGTAAAGAAACAGAATGGCTAGAAGCCCATAAAGCTCTTTGTAGCAGAAATTATGCAGTCTCCAGTGGTGGGATGGAAGCTGCAGGTATGAAATTCATTTTCCATAGATCTTTGCAAATGTATGGAGTAAGATATGTACAGTATTTAGGAGATGGAGATTCTAGTGCTTTCAGGAATGAAGTTGAAAGTCAGTCCTATGGAAAAGATTGCACTGTTGAGAAGCTGGAGTGCTTAGGCCATATTCAGAAGAGGATGGGTGGACGACTCCGAATACTTGTTGCAGACAATAAAGGCAAGCTACTAGAGGATGGGAAGCCACTGGGAGGTAAAAACAGACTAACAAAGAAGAGAATTGACAGCCTACAAGTCTATTATGGTGCTGCAATTAGAAGTAACCTCACAAGCTTGGACAGTATGAGGAAAGCAGTATGGGCCATTTGGTTTCATTACTTGTCGAGAAACACGACATCTCAACATGGCCTCAGTTCTAATGAATGGCGCAAATTTTTGATTAGTAAGGAAAGTGAGGAAAGTGGGGAAGCTTATACCCATAAAAATAACTTTCCTTATGAGGTTTCAATGACCATTAAACCAACTTTGAGAGCACTGGCTTCACCAGAACTGGTAGAAAAATGTCTGCATGGCAAAACACAGAACCCAAATGAAAGTTTCAAAGCTCTTATTTGGAAAAGATGTCCAAAGACTGTGTTTGTTTCCAATTTTGAGGTGAGGATTTCTACTTTGAAAACTACAGCAGTGTTTACTGATGGGAATGTGGCAAGACTTCACAGCCTCGCAAGTTGGGCTTTACACTTGGAGTCTTCATTGAGCAGAAACTGCAGATCATCAATAAGCAAAGAATCACGAAGGCGGAGACTTCAGTCCAGAACATACAAAAAATTTCTAGGCAAAGGAACAGAGAAGCTAAAAGAGCTGTAGAGGATGATGAGAAAGAAATGGAATATGGATATGGACAGTTTTAGCTAAGGTATGATAATTTTTTTTTTCTTTTTCTACATTTCATCCAAACTTTAAAATGATTTTCTGCAACTTAAGGTTTTCTGCTTTCAGGAAACTACTGGAAGAATTGCAATGAAATTTGGCACACCTATTCTTTTACTTTGAAGCAATATTTAGGTGGAACAAAATTTTAATCGAGCTATTATACACAGTTTTGTGGTTGATAATATATTAAAAAGTTTGCTTGTAAAAAAATGTTTGAATGCAAAATATCACAGAAAATAATAGCATTAATTTACCAAAAAGTTACTGCACTTAATTGTACACCTAATAGTGTAGATTATTTTACCATTAAAAAATTTGCCAAATTTGCTTCGAAATTATGAAAAAGTGTACTCTAAAATAATAATGCAATAAATAATTCAAAATTATCTCACTGCATTAGATTGTTATTAAAAATTCTGAATTTAAAGAAATCATATTAGATCTTTATACACAAGTTCTAAACATTCATGGTGGTGTCTGATTGTTCTATATCGTGTCTCCCAACCACTTTCGCGCAACGACGCTCTGAGCGTGTTTTTTAGGGAACTAGTTTGAACTTGGGACCTGTTGCTGGTAAGGAGACGCCAGACCACACATGACATGTAGAATTCAGAAGAGTTCAGTGAGACTAGCGATGATATAACCAAATACTAAATGATCTCAGCGTCAGCTCCACTGCACTCCCTGTAAAAGAATCTTAATTCTAACTGAATATAGTGGAAAGGGTTCAAGGCTTTCCTATTTTTAGTTAGCTGGTAAAATAATATCGAAAAAGCAGTTAAGTTTACCATTGGAAATTTATTCTAATCACAAAACATCGTTTATAAATTGCACTATTGATAAAAGAAAATGTTTTAATACAGGATGGTAAAAACCAACAGCGTTCAACAAAAATGTGAACGAATATTCCCTAAATGGGTTTCCAAGTTCTACAATCGATCGAAGGATGATCTATGCCATATCACATCTATAATCTAGGTTTAATTTAAGTTTCACAAAAGAGAAAACTATCAAAATGGTCTACAGTGACCCTCAATTATCTTTAATAACTTATCTAACTTGTCGTAAATTACAGTGGCTGATGTGGCTTCTCAATAACTATATAAAAGAAAAATCATCGCGTTTCAGATCTGTTCTTCAAGTGGCAAATGTGAACACCATGAGTTTTAATTAACGATCGACACTAGTATTACGCAAAAAAAAGGGGTGTAACAGATGAGTCTTCTGCAGTTCTGAGTGAAGCCTTATGCGCTCAAATATGCGGCATCGCATGCGTTCATTACCTTGTCGGTGTTTAAGCAGCGTCAGGGCGGCAGCGGCCGGCGCAGCAGCCATCCAGCTCGCCGTCTCGGAACGAACTCTTTTCTAACTTCTCCTTACTACAATTTACCGAAGTTAGTTTAAAAAAACTATCTGGCTATGTTTTCATCTGACCAATCAGGGTCTCAATGTTAACCTTGAGCTCCGCCTACAAAAATTCTGTCTATCCAATGAGAAACGTTATATTTTTCGTGGTGGGGCAATGTTTTTAAAGTCTGCAACGTAACAGAGACGCTAAAAAGTCTCACGCTAAAACCTGCAGCTGGTGTGGTTCTTTTAGCGTTATCGTGAGATCTATACTGTTCTTCTGGAGGGCTCTATCTTTTAACATGGGCTGGAGGATTGTCCTAATGTAACATACACGCGAAAAAGTCTCACGCTAAAACTTGCGGGTGGTAGTGGCCCTTTTTGTGTTATCGTAAGATCTATACTGCTTTTCTGGAGGGCTCTAGCTTTTAACATGGGCTGGGGGTTGTCCTTGACATACCTGAGACACGAAAAAGCCTCACGCTAAAACGTGCGGGTTGTATAGTCATAAAGGTAGGCTCGCAGCGTGGGTGCCCAGCCCCTCCCTTATCTAGCTTAACACGGTTCTGCTCTCGGCTTCTGTCCTCGTTTCTCCCCTCGGAACTGCATCTGCCTCACGGTGGGAAGGTACGACATGCATTTAGGCATTCTTGTGTTAGTCTGTGGTATTCCATTTGCTCACTCGTTACTCACATTACTTTGGTTAATTTAATGTCACGATTTATTCCGAGCTATGTGACATACTGCTGGATTTGCTTATCATGTCAGGGTTTTCATGTAAGGTGTTGGATTTGCCTGACACCTTACAAAGTGCGCAAAATTTCAATGAGATTGAACAAAAAATGACAAAGATACGGATTTACAAAAATATCAGTGCAAGACTGCCAACGTCCCCCCTTAACCTGTGACAGTCTTGATTTATTTGGGTTTTGTAACCATCTCCCCTAAATCTGTGACAGTCTTGATTTATTTGGGTTTTGTAACAGGATTAGCTGTCATTTTCTAAATATTGTTTGGTAACTGCAGCATCACCTTTTACAGGACCTTTTAGTCTACCACTCTTCTAGCCTTTAAAAACCCATATAACCTTTAGATGCTTTAATAATGTTAATTAAGTCACTTTCAAATTGCTTAATTACACTCTCTGCTTTTTAGTCTACTAATTATTTTAATTCCACACATATATTATAAACACCACTTAGATTGTTGGTGAAGTGTTAAATTAAATTGTTGTTTTTTGAATTTCTTTTGATTCTAATATTTGATTGAAATATAGTCTTTGATTCCAATTCATTTCTGATTCATTTCTAAGTATATTTACACATAGATATTGCAGATGTCTTTGGGCTGAGCCTTAGTTCAAAAAATATTCATTTATTAGATTCAAAATATAATTAATTTTGCGATTATCTGACAAGAGATTTAAAACAAATGTACACAAAACGTAACAAATGATTCATTAAAATTTTGTATTCATAGTCTATTACAGTACAACTCCCTTGAGCCAGGATATTTAAGCCATTGTTGAGGAATATTTCCTCCAAATGCAACAAACACAATTTTTATCTCTATTCTTATAACAACAGATTCAATGTGAGCCAACATTATCAGATATATCAAAATTAACTATTCTAGATTCATACTCTTTAGGATGATTAGGTAGTTCATCAGTCATAAAAACATCATGAAAGTATTTGAATTGTCTAGCAAAATTATCAAAATTACATAATTCATTAGGATACATATGAATTAATTTTTGAATTTTTTTATTCTAGTGTCAGCTTCCTTCTCCATTGCTTTATGTCTTTCTTGTTCTTTTGATTCTGCATCAGCTTTTATCTTGTCCACTACTGCTGTGGCAGTACCAGCTGCTCCACCTGCTAGTGAACTAATAGTTGCTAATTATGGTGATGGTGCCAATAATTAAGGAAGAAATCCTCATTCATGTTTTGTTAGTTCTGGACTGTCTTTCTTTTTGTTAGGCATTTGATAATTTTTCACAACCGATGTATTGTTATGAGTTATGAGTAAATTATTACCATTTTTTTAACCTCTCTTTCTTACAAATCTACATCTACACCTATATGATTACTCTGCTATTCACAATAAAATGACTGGCAGAGGGTTCAATGAACCACCTTCAAACTGCCTCTCTACTGTGACACTCTCGAACAGCACGTTGGAAAGATGAGCACTTAAATTTTCTGTGCAATCGCTGATTTCTCTTATTTTATTGTGATGATCGTTCCTCTTTATGAAGGTGGGTGCCAACAGAATGTTTTCGGAATCGGACATTCAAGATGGTGGATACAGGGTGGTAGTGATAGATATGGCAACATCGCAATGACGCCATGGCGGGTAGTTCAAATTTGGCTGTGAAAATATGTCAATTGGGTTACCTCCACTATCCTAACCCACTCCCCTCTCCCCACACTCCCCAAGAAAATGGCGGGAAGTTCAAAATTTTGGCGGAAAAAAGGCCACTTGGGCTACCTCCACTAACTTAAGACAATGGCTGGAAAATAGCTCACTTGGGCTACCTCCACTAACCTAAGTCTTCTGCCCGCCATCTATTCCTTGGAATTGGTGGGAAAAGGACTTAGCTGGTGCTGGGCTGCTGCATACAATGGACATAAGTCTTTATTTTGCAGGCAGTCTTTGTTTTAACAATTTGAGCAGTAGCTCCGTCCAGTGTGTTCACCATGAGGTCCAGAGTCCAACTGACCTGGTACACAGTACTGCCATCGTTCCATGGTGGTTTTGGGGGAAAATGGCGGGAAACGGACTCAGCCTGTTGCGGGGTCTTGGATAGAGGAAGGAGTGTTCTTGATATAATTTATTTAGTGACGGATTTCACATAGTTCATTACTACACTGGTACAAAACACTCGCCCTGACGTGCTTCGGGTCACAATACCAGCATACAGACCTGCAAACTACTCGTAAATCACCGAAATAATGCAGTACACTTATGTACAGACACGCAAAACAACTTCTAAATTGTCAAAAAATAGTGCATGTAAATGGCTCTGCAAACAAGCTCACAATACTTAAACAATCGAAAACAATGCAGTGCAGAAACACTGAGTGCACATAAAAAACGCTTTCGAACAATCGTCAACTGCAACATATCAGAGGCTCCATCGCACGCACATGCCTACGCCGCCGACACCATACTGGTGCTTGGCACCCCGCAGTCAGCAGGTGAAACCCACATCTTTTTTCGGGTGTACCAGGGCGCCCTCAGCGGACCGAAGTCAGTCTCTGAACTGTTGTACAAAGTCGGGCTCGTTTCCCCTCAGCACAAAGGGGTTCCTGTTTGTGACTCTGACCTACTTCTTTGCTTGCTTTTTACACCCATCTCCAGACTCTGGGTTTACAAGAACATAAGTAATTTCACATAGTTTGCCAGAATATCATACAATTTCGCGATTCTTCTCAATATCGAGTACATAGACATATCGCTTGCTTAGCAGTATCGCTTGCACAGTATAATTTTGAAGATACAGACCGGAAATTATTTCTCTAGAAACTCGAAAGTTTAGCGGGGTGGAGCTTGCTGTAAACCACTGAGTAACTAGAAACTGATCTCATCTGCGAAGGCCTTTATGTGAAACATCGAAAAATGTAGAGGAAACTGATATTTCCATTCACAAATACTGATGTTGGTGATATAACAGATCCCAAATCATCCTTATAATTTACAAATTCAAATAAGGTGTTTCTTATGTCTAGAGAACCTGCAAAAATGTCCTTCGTCCATCTTTCAAAATGTTCAAATGTGTGTGAAATCTTATGGGACTTAACTGCTAAGGTCATCAGTCCCTAAACTTACACACTACTTAACCTAAATTATCCTAAGGTCAAACACACACATCCATGCCCGAGGGAGGACTCGAATTTCCACCGAGACCAGCCGCGCAGTCCATGACTGCAGCGCCTTAGACCACTCAGCTAATCCCCCACGGCTTCACCCATCTTTCACATGCTAGATACACACACCACAATCGATGTCCCCTTAAATAAATAAAGGCACAAAATGTGTAGAAGCAGTCAACCGGACACTTTACAGGGGAGTGAATAATGGTCCCTCGCAAACACATGTCCATATTGAATCTTCCCAAATTTCCATGGGATGTCGCGATGTCGAAAGCCAACCAACACATACTAAGTATTAGTTTGCCATTTTGCCGTCTAGACAACGATACGGTTAAGCCAGCTACATTCCTGCATCCCAACAGGTCCCTCCATTTGGACGGCTGCTACCGTTACCCGGAAACGAAATCATTCCAGCCACAGGCCACCAGCACAGATAGAATCATCCTAGGAAACCGGTCATATACATATATATCACTGAACTTACAATTAAAGATTACGATCACGGTCTCAATTGTACGACATTCGACAATGAGCGAAGTATCGGAAATACACCCTCCTGATGGCTGTGGCTCTGGAAATAGCAAGATCTGTACCATTCTTATGACTTGACATGTTCCTCCTTTGCTATCACAGTATCCCATGTCAAATCCGCACCTCCCTTACGACTGGACACATTTTTATACATTTTGCAATACACACACATACTTTATAAGCCTGATGCTCAAGGCGAACTCCTCATGCATTCCTACTACTAAGTATAATACTCCACCAACAACTGATTGCAGGTGATATGAGATAATACAGAGAGAAAATGCGCTATGGGTGGAAATGGCTCATAAATTTTTCTTGCAAGTGGTACCATTGTGTCTTAGAAAGAGAGGCATAATCGCCTTACAAAACCACAATACGTTAAAAAAGTGGTATGATGCTTTGGCAAACCATGTAAAATTACATATATTCTCTTAATCCTAGTGTCTATAGATCGGTGTAGAAAGCAAGCAGGAAGCAGGTCAGGGCCACAAACAGTAACATCTTTGCGACAAGGGAAAATGAGCCCAGCTTTGTGCAACAGTTTGGAGACTGACTTCGTTCCGCTGAGGGCACTCTGGTCATGCGTCGGAAGCGGTTGACATGTGACCATTGGCTGCCAAGGATGACTGCCCAACCTTGTGGGAAAATATCTAGTGCAACGAGGAGTATACCTATGGCACACATGGTTATGCTGTCTGTCTTTGTGGTATACATACGAGTGTCTGGTGGTCGATAGCAGGATACGAATTGTATGTTTACTTCATCGACACAGTAAGCAGCGATTTATTTATGGGTTGGAGATCAGTTTCACGCTCTAATATTCAAGCTTCCTTCCTCAGTAGCAGAGAAGTGTAACTAAGTCAGAGTCTTTCCGTATCTGACGATCTGTAGGCCACTTTCGCAGGGTTTGACTGTCAGTACAGTATAGCGATCTTCACAAAATAATTTGGCCGCTGAAAGTCTCATTGGTAGAGGACAAGGGGTTATTTTTAGGAAATATGGTGCGAAATTGTGATTTAGTGTGTTTTAGTGCGCGAGGCACCAGCCTCACAGCAGACAGCAAACGGATTCCGATAGGGTTAATGAAGCCATTCTGCAAGAAGCTGAGCAGAGGGCACTAGACGCATTTTTGTGGGGAATACAACCCGAAACCTCTCGCAAGATAAGGATGGAATTCCCTAAGACTCTCAATGAGGTAGTCGGAATCGCTGTGGCGTTAGAGGATGTTAAGGCAGTAACAAAGACGCGGGACAGGAAAGCAGTATTTAATGCAGAAATAAAACGTTTCACATGTGGTAGATGGGATACATTAGACGCGATTGCAAGGAAGTGCAGTGCAGGAAATGCAGACATTGGTGTCATCGGGAGCGTAATTGCAAGGGGTCCTGGCAGAAACATGATAGGGAACAAGGTGGGCCTCACGCCCTTCAGTTAAATGGGGCAGGGGGTGGTGTGTCCACTATGCAACATCCCCAGTAAGGATTAATGTTAGTGCAGAATCAGTGGCTGACTTTTTTCTGACCGGCTTGGTGAGGGGCAGACTGTGCAAATTTTTATTGGATACCGGGTCTCAGGTATCCGTGGCGAGTAGAAATGTACTTGGTGAAGTAGAATTAAAACCACCACGCTGGGCGTTAAGTGGCGTGGGTGGGAGACAGGTCAAGTCGCTAGGATCAGCAGTGCTAAACTTCCGAGTGGAAATGAGGATCTTCCACGTGAAGGTAGAAGTTCTTCCAGTTGTTGGCAGCAGCTATGATGTCATACTCGGACTGGATTTCCTGGTTGCGCATCATGCAAAAGTTAACCTGGAACGGCCTACAGTAGACCTGCACAGAATACAATTTCGCCTAGGTTCTGCACCCGAAAAACCATTACTGTCGCAAGGAACCGCCCAGACGTCGGGTGGGCCACCTAAACAGCGTACAAGGTCCCTTAGGGTCAACTAGCGGGATACTATACCGAAGGGTACGGGAAAATAATCTGGGCAGATGCTGGAGCTAGCGTGCCAGTAAATTCGTGGTGTGTCGTTGAACCTTTGTCTGAGGATGAGCCACTGGATAAAATGAAGTGTTTTACGCGCTGTAGCGTGTCCTACGTGCGGGAGATAAAAGGAAAAAAGGTTGTGCCTGTCAGTATTGATAATTTTGGCCTTGAAGCGGTGCAGTTACCACAGGGGAAGATGAACTGGATAAGGATTTCGCAGCAGATTACACAATGCTGGGAGAGTCTGTCAGCTGGTCCGCACTGAGGGGTAAAGTAACACATTTAGAAGGGCAAGACAAAGAAGTCATGGAGAACCTTTTGACGGAATACAAGGAGTTATTTAATTCTCATGGTCCATTGCCCGCCACACCATTAGTTCAGCATTACATCCCCACTGGGAATGAAGCACCGGTGCATAAACGTGCATATCGTGTTCCAGAAAGTTTACAGCTTGTTACGGAAGAATTTATTAATCAACAGCTTAGGGATGGGATAATAGACACCAGTAGTTGTCCATGGTCCGCTCCTGTCGTAATAGTGGGTAAAAAAATCACCTGATGGGGGCAAGGCATACCGTTTTTGTTGTGATTATCGTTTCCTAAATCAAAAAACTGTATCGGATGCATACCCAATGCCTAATATCACTGAAGCTCTGGATAATTTGGGTTAGTGTCGGTACTTCACGACCTTGGATCTTTGAAGCGGATACCACCAGTTGGAGGTGACCCCAGAAGACCGACTGAAGACGGCTTTTTCAACACCTACAGGTCATTTTCAGTATCGGCGAATGCCTTTCAGACTCCAAAATGCTTCGGCAACCTTCCAATGGTTACTAGATAGCGTGTTATGAGGGCTGAAACCTAAACAGTTTATGGTATATTTGGATGACATAATTGTTTTCTCAAAGGACAGGCAAGAACATGTGCGCCATTTGCGCGAAGTTTTCGACCGTCTGGAAGCAGCGCAGTTAACTCTTCATATGGAAAAATGTCATTTTATGATGCAAGAAGTTCGTTATTTATGTCATATTATAGGACAGGAGGGTGTACGCACGGATCCAAAACTTGTAGAGGCTGTAATGAATTTTCCGACACCTACAAAAGTAAAAGAGTTGCAGTCTTATTTAGGTCTCGCCATTTTTTACAGGAGGTATATTCCAAAATTTCCGGAAATTGCAAGGCCCCTCACGCAATTGTTGAAGAAGGGAGCAAAATTTCACTGGTCAGCAGAATGCGAAGAGGCTTTTCAAAAGTTAAAAAATTTGTTAACATCTATTCCGGTTTTGGCTTTTCCAGATTTTAGTAAACAGTTTATATTATCTTGTGACTCTATCAATTTTGATTTGGGTATTGTATTATCTGAGGAAATAGATGGGCAGTGTGGCGATACCTGTAAGACACCGCTAGCCCACGCCTCTCGCGGTGTGCGTTTAACCCCATTTAAATGACGCGCCAAGCGCGCGCCCAGCGGCTGTACGATTAATTAAATAATCGGCGTGCGAATCACAGTTGAAATCTCTGGTCCAGAGGGACGTGAACAGGCTGTGGTCCAGAGAGAGAGTAGAGTCAGTCGAGTCTTGTTCAGTCTTAAGAGTCAGTCGAGCTAGAAAGTGTCTTGTGAAACGATCATTCTGTGGATAATATTAGTGTGATGATTTCTTTTATATGTGTTGTGTTGTCTTCTTCGATGAGTAAAAAAAAAAATATAGGTAAAATAAATTTTTGTGATGTCCATCAATAAGTTCATTCCAGTAAAAATAGAACCACTTCCCTTCACCTTTATTCACCCTTTTTTCTTTCTTTCCTTTCAACAAAACAAAAACTAAAAAAATTACCACCCTCCTTTTTTTTTAATTCCGGACATCACACTGGCGACCGTTTACAGGACGCCAATCTTCGGATTTTACTGGAATGAACTTAACAAGGGCAAATTAAAGTAAAATCATACGTGTAGTAATATTTATTGTCTTGTACATTGGCTAAAAAAACTGTAATTTTCTCTTTCATGCCCAATATGAAAACGAGAGCTAACGTTGTTTCAAGATTAACAAGATTTCTGCAAGCTTCAACGCAGCGCGGTGAGTAGTGCAAAAGCATTTGTTCTGCTATGCCATTGTCCAGCGTGCGCCTCCCGCCTATGCTAACTTTTATTCCCATTTCCCATGCCTTTCCCTAAACAAGAATCATACCCTTTGTCAATGGAATTTCTATTATTGTAACATTGAAATTCAACAGTAAGATATGCAGAAGTCATTGTTATGAGTCAATCCTGTTTGTTACGTCATGTCACCACTTTCAGATTAGCTGTGCGAATACGGTTACAACCACAATAATAATTCAGACATTTTTGGAAATTCTATCAAGTAATAGTTATTACCGTCTAACTATTTAAATTTTATTTATCTTTTGTACTTTGCAAGCCATCGCCATTCTGGGTGTACTATTTGTATATTTCACGTTTGTTAATTATTGGCAAAAATGGAACAACAGCAACAGCAAACTGATAACGGTGATGCTACTGTATCATCAGCATCCCCTTTCCTAGGCTTTTCCAGCCCAGAATCTATGGAATTTACTGCAGGTGTATCACATCAAATAATACTAAGTAACGAAAGTAATTCATCAGGTGACACACCCAATAATCCTGACCCTATGGAAAACGATAGTAGACGTGTCCAACTAGGGATTTCCCACTCCGATCCTAATTTGCACAACTCTAGTGAAAGGAACAATGATCCAAACATTGATCCGAATCAGTACGGAATTTTAATACAACTTCTTACGCGAAGTATGGATAGCATCCTTAATGAAAGGTTTGATAAACTAGACACTAGATTTGATAAACAGGAGCAGAGTACAAAAGAATTAAACAGCAAAATCGATCAATTGTCTTCTGAGGTAACATCTACTCTGGAGAAACAGGCTAACCAAATCTCAGAACTTAATTCAAAAACGACACAATTGACCGAAAGTTTCAACGAATTGTCATGTCGTGTAAACACTCACGAAAATTCCTTTGTTAAATGTCAAACAGTGACAAATTCCGAAATGCAGTCATGTAAAACCAAGTTGGATCAGGTCACGAACGCTCAGGCTCAGGTCAATGATCTAGTTCAGAATTTCGTGCAAAATCAAACCACCTCACAAAATAAAATTTCGATGGATATCGAAGGTATTACTCAACAAGTTAGCGTAGTATGCTTACAACAATTAGAAATGAAAGAAAAAATTTCCCATTTGGAGGAAAAAACAGAATCGCTTTCTTTAGAGTGTAACACAAACATTGCAGAAAAATTAGTGCACGAATGTGGTATTTGCAACAAGCTCATTGAGCAAAGGGTAGAAACCGCTACAAAAGAGATTTTACACCAGGCCATGTCGCAGGTGCAAACCGAGACCAACACTTTAAAAAACCAAATTTCTCAGTTATTAACTCCCGATTCTAACGTAGTTACTGTTCCGCCTACAACCCCACTCACAACGAGTTCACCGCCTAATTTCACTGTGCAGTTTGTTCCACAGTCTAACAGCGAATCACTTGCGAGCGAAAAACATCAAACGAAGCCGCTCTCAGTGATCGCACAAAACAGTAATTCTCAACCACCCTTGTGCCATGAAGTTTCACCAGGGAACAGTAGTTCAGGCCCTATAGTGCCTGCCGGTATTGTTGACGGTAACATGATTAAACATGCCTATTTTCCAACGTTCAGTTCCGATGATACCCAAGCGGTGCACCCGATTGTTTTTATTAGGTCTTTTGACGGAATGTTTCCGCACAACTGGTCAGATGCGGAAAAGATTTTTTTTGTAAGTAATCTGTTGAGGGGGCGAGCATCCAGATAGGGAGCTGAAATAAAAAGGCAAAATTTAACTTTCAAGCAATTTGAAGAGGCTTTTCTGCAGGAATTCTGGTCAGAACATGAGCAAAAACAACTTCGACGTGAAGTTCACAATCCCGAACCATACAACCCTCGTAAAGAAACTTTGCGTCAATATTTTGAAAGATACCTGGACAAAACACTTTATTGGTCAAAACCGGCCGATCTTGCCGATGTGATTAACACCTTAAAAAGTCATTTACCCCTGCATTACCGGACACAATTAATTGGTGTTCCGGAAACTAACATCAAGAAATTTCTAGATTATTTGAATCAAGTAGACCTTGTGTTTAGAGGAGATTCAGGGAACACTCCACATATTTATAATGCTAATTCCAACTCTCGCCAAAACAATTGCCATAATTTCAATCAATATAACAACAGCGGTAACATGTGGAATGCAAACCCGCTTCCTCAAAATCAGGGGCAAAAATCACAACAGCCCAACTTCACACAATATTCACAGCAATCTTGCGATCCCCGATTCCAAAATTCCAACAATTACAACAGTTTTGGTAATGGTCAATTTTACCGAAAAAGTAATAGTAATGGCAACAGACGCAATGGTAGTTTCAACAACAATCAGTACTCCAGAGGCAACAACAACCGTAACCGAAACAACAACAATCAAAACAGACATCAGGATGGAAGATACAACCCTGGTTATTTTGAGAGAAATTCGCCATATCAGCAGAATAATTCAAATTGTCAAAATTCTAGAGTCAGTTATCCACCCCCGCAGTGGGGAAACCCGAACTATACACCACACAACTACAATTATATGTTTCCGAATGTACGACACTTTGTACCAACAAACAATGCTAATAATCAGGACTGCGGTAATCAAACTCCAGCGAATACCAAACATGTCCATGAACAAAGGATAAATATTATTGAGGTAAGTGATGACCAAAATGCGTCGCCTAATAACGCGGCGGAAAACATGAGCAGACCGGCGTAAGCGCCCAACCCCCGGTCGAGAACGTGAGCACGGGCGCAAATAATCTTGCAAATTGTTTTTTGAGATTCCAAGACGGACACACTATGGAACATGACCTTCTTGCCGAGAATAATAAGTCTAGTAATAACGACAAAGTAAAGGTAACGGTTCAGGCAACTGCTGTTTTATCGTTAGAGAAATCCATTGTAGAAGTGTTATTCGACACTGGAGCGTCAGCAAGCGTGATTTCTAGTTCCCTGTACTTGGATCTAGATAAAGGTTCTAAACTTCCGACGTTTCCATTGCAGAACTGCCGAATCATCGGTGCCACTGGAAACAAATCAAAAAATGTCAAATTACAAGCTCTTCTAACTTTTGTTGTTTCCAACGTGCATGTTCGTTATCATTTCCTTGTTGTGGATAATTTAACAGTTCCATGTCTTTTCGGCATCGATTTCTTAAATCAGTATCGAGCAGTGATTGACTTAGGGAATGGTATCTGTCAATTGACGGTTGAAAAGCAGAGAATTTTGATACCTTTATCTAAAACAATTAATAACAACAATTTTTATCGGGACGTACGTCACTTGAAAGTACAATCTGTGCCCATCACTAATTTTTCTATGACAAACAATTGCAATTATTCTTACAATGCTGATAGTAAAACTCTGTGGGAAAAGTGTGCCGAAGCCTACCATCTAACTGATTTGCAAAAACAGAATCTGTTTCACCTTCTTCAACAATTTTCAGTAGTCTTTCAAGATAAACCTGGTATCATACGTGGGTATGTGTACAAGATGGATGTCAAACCCCACCTAACATTTTGTCGTACACACTACAATATACCGTGGTCTAAAAAACCAGCGGTTATGCAGGAAATTAACAGAATGCTACGTTGGAAAATCATAAAAAATTCGCACTCGCCGTATTGCAACCCTTTGTTGTCAGTTTCGAAACCCGATGGAAGCGTGCGTCTTGTTCTCGATGCACGCGAACTCAACAAAATTATTATACCGGTAAATACTCGCCCTGTAAATCTGGACGAACAACTCCTGAAATTTCACAACGCCAAATTTCTGACTAATATCGACCTACGATCGTCCTACTACCAGGTTCTTCTACATCCTGAATCACGTAAATATACCGCATTTTTGTGCGAAGGACGATCATACCAATTCCGTGTTTTGCCATTCGGGTTACGAATAAGTGCAGGAATCTTTATCGAGGCGCTTGACGACGTCCTCGGGCCAGATTTACTTTCACAAATCACTCCCTATGTGGATGATTTAGTTGTGGCGACTGCCACCTGGGAAGAACATGTCGATCTTCTAAGACAAATTTTGATTAAATTCGCCGATGCAGGCGTGACAATCAATTTGGAAAAATCAAGGTTCGCCCGACAACAGATTAAGTTCCTTGGCCACATCATCACGCCGGAAGGCATCAGGCCGGACTCTAAAAAGACTGAAGCAATTCGCAACTTTCCTGCACCCCAAACCAAAAAACAACTTAAAGCATTTTTGGGTCTTTCGTCATTTTTCAGAAAGTTCGTGACACAGCAAGCTCTTAACAGCCCACATCTTCTAAATCTTCTAAAGAAAAATTCCCTTTGGCGATGGACTACAGAATGTCAAGCCGATTTTGAAAAAATTAAACAATCATTAATCCACGCACCACTCCTCTGTCATCCGGACATGTCAAAAGACTTCTGCCTATCGACCGATGCGTCATCTTATGGACTTGGGGCCTTTTTGTTTCAACTGTCTGTTGAACATGATCGAACAATAGTAAAACCTGTCAGTTTTGCCAGTCGCACCTTAACTGAATGCGAGAGATCGTATTCAGTTACGGAACGCGAGACCCTTGCAATTATTTGATCTATGCGAAAATTTCAATATTTTCTCTGGGGAAAACATACACGCATCTATACAGACCACCAAGCTTTATCATTTTTACTGTCTTGCAAATTACTTCATTCCCGGCTCACTCGTTGGTGTTTGTCGTTACAAGAATACAATTTCGAAATTATTTACATCTCCGGCGAAACCAATATTGTTGCGGACGCTCTTTCTCGTCTTCCGCACGATGCGAAAAATCTTTCAGATTTGCATGAGCAAACTTCCGACTTTCAGGTCATGTTAATGTATGACGAATCCTATAACCGCTACTATCACCGAATCTGCAGGGATTTTGCACAGTTACAAGATGCCGATCCTAGGTGTTCTACAGTAAAAACAAAATTATGTCAGAATTCAAATTATAATCTTCAAAATTACTACAAGATCAACAATGGTGTACTGTTTCATCGTTCCCATCTCGTGTCAGAGCGTTGGTTGGTATGTTTACCGGAAGCTTATGTTGACGACTTCATTTTGTTCACCCACAAAACCTGGGGACATTATGGCATTAATAAATGTGCCGCCAAGATCCTACGCTTGTGCTATTTTCCTAACATGCGACGTAGAGTCCTGCAGGTCATTCGCTTGTATCATTTGCCAGAAGGCAAAATATTTGAACAAACATGCATCAATTGAATTGCATCCCATTCTTCCAAAGCAACCGCTTGATTTGATTTCCGTAGACATTGGCGGACCCTATCCACAATCCCGCGGTGGTGCTAAATACATTTTGGCTATATTGGACGTTTTTACTAAGTATGTGAAATTGTACGCCTTGCGCACAGCCACTGTTGCGGCTATCATTCGACGCTTTTCGGCCGACTACCTAGCCCGCGTCGGAAAACCTGTCGCTGTCCTAACGGACAATGCATCGTACTTTACGAGTGCAAAGTGGAAATCATTTCTGCAAGATTCCGATATTAAACATGTTCTTACTTCCCGATTTGATAAACGGGTCAGACCGACACGTGTGTTCGAAATTGATGATTTGGTATTGCTCACAACCCATCCCAAATTTACGAGGCTAAAACGTTTGCTTAAGAAATGGCAATTAGTTTACTCAGGTCCATACCGGATCGTCGATATTCCTCACCCTGGATGTTATTTATTAGCATACCCTACAACACAGAAAGTTAAAGGACTTTACGCCCACCAACACTTAAAGCAGTATATAAAGTAAGAGAAAGAGAAAGGATGTGCTAGTTACAGCTAAAATGTTAGTGTTAATTGTTAGTCAATGCAAAGAATCATAACGCATTAAACTATAGCAAATCTACGTTAAACATTACATGCAATCCAAGAACTATTTAATCTACGTTATATTTACTATGCTACGAATAATTTGACTACTAGCCAAGGACAACGAAGTTAGCGACCAAACTTACTCCTTAAACAGGCATTTTCTAGAACAGGAAACTATGTACAAGAAAAAAGATTTTATTATGTTAATAACTGTAATGAATTTGAGAGCCACCAGAATGCTATACTATACGCCAGCATGCGTGAATGATTGTGCTGAAAGAGTGTGAAAGAATGAATGTGAATTTTAGTTTATAAGGTAGTTTTTATGATGATGATGAGGATTTCGTTGTGTGTGAGCCAATGATGCCACCACGTAGTATTATTTGATGATTTGCGACTTATATTGAAGCTGTTCTATGAGAAGAAAGGTGAATATTAATTATATGAAGCTGTATGAATGAAAACGATACGTGTGTATGAATACTGATAGATGTTAATGAGAAATGATTCGCCGTGTAGGCAATAAAAAAGGACAAAGAAAAACTTATTTGGTATGTGCCCTATTTAAAAAACCATTATCTCACGCTTGGCATAAAGAGTTTGTGTGCTCTCCATCGTAACAAACGTAAATTTTGTACATAGGTCATTGTGGAGGAAAAATGTTTATCAGCCACAGCGAAATAAATAATCTGCTTACATAGCGAATAAAAATTGCTGTCGTTATAGAATCTCATTCTTTACACAGGCTAATTGTGTAGTACCATGCATGCAGGCTGCCTTCGTAAGATTCGTATTCTACATTTACGAAGGTCGTGTTTAATGGTTATGAACTTATGAACTCACTAACATTAACACTATTTAAAAAAATGTTTTTATCCTGTGAAGTAATTTAGGTGAAATCTAGCACTCATTACTTGATACTGTGAGGACATGGACATATGTATTTGTGTAAGTGGGATAGTATATAAGTTATGCAATTTTATGTCGTTCTGTCTGGACCAGAGTTAAGAAAATGTGACTCTCATAAAACAATTGCTAGGATACGAAGTCTCCCGCTCTCTGCTCATGTTCTCGACCAGGAAACAAAAACTACACGACTACCGGTACGACGTACAATTCACGATTACAAGAAAACATACTTTAGTGTATGAGATTTTTCTTTCTCTTTCAGCAAAGTGGATAAGTTTTTGAAGATTTGTGTGTGAAGCAGTACGACGCAGCTGTCTTCGTGGACACAGCGATTTTCTTGTCTTTATGGAAACTAAAGCGCATTCATTTTCCTTTACCTACAGGAAATTCATATATTTATTTTACTACGTGATACTCACTAAAGTACACCTCTTATGGAAGGATCCTATAGTCATTTATTAGTACGTTTACTAACCGAATTTTTTTCAGGAATATAAACTACCGTGTCATTAAGCACGTATTTACCTAAACATGACTGATTCAACGAGTGAATTAAACCATATACGGTACTCACATTGATTCTTGCAAAAATCTTTGACTGATTTACAGGAAGTGATTGACAATGATCATTGAATTTCTTTTTGCTTAAACAGCAATTCGGATCAACTTTAAAGGAAGAAACTGAATACAACATGAATTGGCTTAAAGTCAGTGACACTTGCGCAATGGCAAAGTTTATGATGCATACGTTACGCAAACAGATACACTATTCGTCGCACACATGTGTGAAAACACTACTGTATTGATGAAGATTTTGTAAATATGAATATAACCCAATCCTTCTATCTTGATCCTACTCCCACCTCCTTGCCCACTGCTGGACGATGGATAGTGGGGTAGTGAGGTTTTTGCACTATTCTTTTGTATATTTTATCCATTCATAATTTGCAGCACTTAGGGTCTCTCGTCGAGTTTTGCAGAATTCTTGATGGCAGATGCCATAGATTTCAATATTCTGTAAAGAAGGAGATAGTACTCCGTTAGTGCACATGCACAGCAAGAAATAGATGGCACAACCTGAATTTCGTGTACATAAATATGTCATGTCATGTCTAATTGTAAAATTTTGTAAATGTAAACAACTAGCAATCTCAATATAAATCTGAATTTTGTAAAGTTTCACAGGACACGACTAGCAAAACATGTCTAATTGTAAGTTTTTGAAGATGTAAACAACTAGTATTCTCTATATAAATATGAATTTTGGGAAAGTTTCACAGGTCACGACTAGCAAAGTATTTCAATGGCTATGTAGCAACTTAGCTACGAAGAAGTTCATTTGTATTAGGTATATTGAATTTCATGTATATAGTAGGTAATCATTTTATGTGTATGTACATGTCCATTTTTTCTATGTAATTTTGAACTTGCCTATTCAAAACTTAAATGTCCTCTTGTGAAGGCTACACACAAAACAGTCTTACTATGTGCACCTAATATAAAAGGAGAAAAGATGCAAAGTGTAATTTTGCTCAAAAGTGAAGTGTCTGTGAAAATGTGTTCTCAGAAGGAACAGGACGTCGAACCTCCCTTCTGAACAGTGTAAACAAAATCAAATAGTGTTGATAAAGAGAAATCAACCAGTCAAGAGTAAAAATATGATAGAAAAGTGTTTTCCGTACAAAGTGATAAGTTTAATCTCAAATTCTACGATAAAGTGCAATGATGCGTATCACAGTGATCCCTACCTTGGAAAGTGCTTGGAAGTCTGCGTTGTACGGTCTTCGGATGCGGCTACCAGTACTGTCGCGTCCGTCGTAAGGGGTGGCGCCGCCAGACGTGTCACCGCCTATTATACCTCAACAGCGGACCCGAGCGCGAGGCTGTACGCAGTGCCGTGGTGCGTGGTGGATGGACCACTTTATCAAAATTACTGCACTCGTGCACGCACAGCCACTCTTAAACACCAACAATACTGACATGAACTTTGTTGTCATCGACAACTTAAAACCAAATTGTATGACCTTTTGTGTTCTTTTGTCGTAAGCAGATTCATTACCTATTGTCCTGATGTGCAAACTGTAAAGTAAACAAAGTTGTGGTGCTATGACTTTTACTGTGCTTCGCACGACGCACCACACTGAACTGAGGCAAAGCATAGTGCTCACTGGTCGACACAATAAGAACTGTGAATACAGGGTAGCAGCTATTGTTTTAATAACAGGACTGCCAACGGTGCAGGCATCTCTCTAAAAAAAAATGAATCATCCATTAATCAATTTCAAAGTGGCTATTTTGTAATGTGCAACAATTTATGTATATTTACTTAAACTTTGTACTTTAGGCTATAATTCTTTATATATGTATGTACTTGTCATATGTTTGAAAATGTTGTATATTGCTGGTGCAAACACTGCACAACCTTGTTCGTCAACTCAAATCTGGTACTGCCGCGAAGTTTGAAAAACTTACGCACCAGTAGAGGAGGCCGTGTGGCGATACCTGTAAGACACCGCTAGCCCATGCCTCTCGCGGTGTGCGTTTAACCACATTTAAATGACGCGCCAAGCGCGCGCCCAGCGCGCGCCCAGCGGCTGTACGATTAATTAAATAATCGGCGTGCGAATCACAGTTGAAATCTCTGGTCCAGAGGGACGTGAACAGGCTGTGGTCCAGAGAGAGAGTAGAGTCAGTCGAGTCTTGTTCAGTCTTAAGAGTCAGTCGAGCTAGAAAGTGTCTTGTGTAACGATCATTCTGTGGATAATATTAGTGTGATGATTTCTTTTATATGTGTTGTGTTGTGTTCTTTGATGAGTAAAAAAAAATATAGGTAAAATAAATTTTTGTGATGTCCATCAATAAGTTCATTCCAGTAAAAATAGAACCACTTCCCTTCACCTTTATTCACCCTTTTTTCTTTCTTTCCTTTCAACAAAACAAAAACTAAAAAATTACCACCCGCCTTTTTTTTTAATTCCGGACATCACAGCAGGGACACCCTATAGCAAATGCTTCCAGACAGCTAAACAATGCACAAAAAAATTACTCAACAACTGAGAATGCATTATTGGCATTAATTTTCCGAATGACCAATTTCCGGTGTTGTTTGTATGGACGACGTTTCAATGTGATTACTGACCATGCAGCACTGAAGTGGTTGTTAGGGCTTAAATACCCAATGAGTAGATTATCTAAGTGGGCTTTGCATCTTAGTGAATACGATTTTGAAGTGATTCATCGACGGAGTAAATCGCACGGAAAAGCGGATGGTCTGAGTCATAAAGTATCCACCATGGAATGCACACAAATAAATGAGAATGAATGGATGGAGGGACAAACTGCCGACACAGATTGTCAACGATTTACCTCGCAGTGACAGTTTGTCGTGGAAGACGGGATATTGTGTGGTAAAATTAGGAACGGTCCACACATATTAGTAACAGAAAAATTGCGAAGCGAAATTTTAAGGCAAGCACATGATTCAATGTGTTCTGGTCATTCGGGTCGAAGACAACGGAAAGGAGGGTAGCACAGAGTTATTGGTGGTCAACGCATAGGCTAGATGTCGATCAGTAAGTAAAGAATTGAATTCCGTGCGCTCAACGGGCGGAAGTGAGTCATCAGAAAATTGTGTTGCAACGACTACCGGAAGCAGATAGACCTCTCCAATTACTGGGCATAGACGTCTTGGGACCTTTTCTGCAAACACCAGCGGGTAATCGCTATGTTTTAACAATAATAGATCACTGTTCGCGCTATGTGTCTATGACAGTTATTCTGGACCAGCGAGCCGAAACAGTGGCTCACGCCATGGTACATCAATTAATATTGAAATTCGGAACACCTGAAACTATAATTACAGATCAAGTGTCAAACTTTGTGTCCGATTTGATGACACAGTTATGCAAGGCTAATGGCCGGACTGAGAGAGCTCATCATACAATAGCTAAGATGTTAAGTTATTATGTAAATTCACGACACAACAATTGGGATGCCCTATTGGCGTTTGCAACTGCGGCGTATAACTCAAAAGTGCATGAAAACACAGGATTATCTCCGTATGAAGTATTGTTCGATCGGAAGATGTCATCTCCATTTGAATTGCTCAAGACCCTACCAGGAACCGTTATTTCGGCTGTTAAGGATTTATCCACAGTTCAAAACGAATCTGGCCGCAAGTGAAAAAAATGAACACTAAAGCGTTAGAGAGACCTTACAAAGTTCACAACAGAAAGGTGGCTTTACCCAAATATCGTGTAGGACAATGGGTGATGATGACTAATCCGTATGTGCCAAAAGGCACAACGAAAAAATTTGTATACCGTTAATAAGGTCCTTTCCAAGTGATCGAGGTGACGTCGCCGGTGAATGTAAAATTACAGCTTCCAACTCGCCCTACTATTGTCCATATGAGGCGAATTAGGCCTTTCAAGGGGAATTTTGAGGAACTTCCTTCATTGTCTGCAGTAACTTCCAGTGGAGAGAAAGACGAATCTAAGAAAAAGAATAAGAAAGGAGTAGATAAACAAGAGAACCCAAGTTAATTGTGGAAGCGATCAGACATGATATTACGCTTTTAGGCCACGCATAAAAAGGAAGAGCTAATGTGAGTTGTTTTTCTTTTGTTTCTCAGGAGGCGTGACGATCTGGTAAGACCAGTAGTTCCAGCGTAATGGGTTGCGCTGAAGAGGGAAGAGGGAAGGTGTGGACTATCTCTCAGCATAGTTATTTTGTTTTGGTGTTGCAACTTAGCTGAAGCGTTAAAGGTACTTCCTATATCAAGTTGTGTATTGTTCTCGCGACAAGGGGACGTAATTATGTCTGGACATCAATGGACCTTAAGGGTGGACTGTAATATTTGGGAGGTTGAAGACGAAATCCGTAAATTAGAGGATACATTTAATGAACTTCATTCCATGGTGGCTAATCAGTCAAGGTTTAATGACACACAGGGGGAATATGAGCTACTACGATCAGCTTTTGCAAGCTTACAAGCTCAGTTGCGGCAAACTGAAGTGTTAATCCTGCATGTTCTTAGGAAAAGGGGATAGTTAGACGCAGGTGGCCGTATCCTAAAAACCGTTTTTGGGATCGCTGATGCGGAAGATATTAAAAGTATTAAACAAACGCTACAGCAGGTACAGGATAATGTGAATAGCAACCCAATTCCAGAGTCTGGAGAAAGATGTAGTTAATAATACGCGCCCATTGCAAGCTTTGGCCACGACCTTGATGTCCCACATTAACGCCATAGCTGACACAACCAATCAATACTTGGGTATAATCAAGTACCGGTTGGATAACATCGATTCATAGCTGATAATCGCTAAGCTGCTCTGTTTTATTGCTGATAGTATTACGGAAGCATGCATAGAAGCCATGGAACTACAGGAGGCTATGCTGCACGCAATGCGCCGGCACCTAACCCCGGTAATGTTACCTTCGGGAAGGACTACGGAAAGTTCAATCAGAACTGCCCGCATCGCTGGAGCTACTGATGACATTAACAGACAAACACTTATCTCTGTACTACAAAACGGCTAATGTTACCAGTATGCGGACGGGTACCCTGCTGAGAATTCATAATACTATTAACATGTAAGGATTGTAAATTTGAATGTTATGCCTTGCATATGTATCCAGTGAAGTGGGAAATTTTGCAGAAATTCGTACAATTAACCTTACAGGAAATACTGTTAGTGGCACTTAACAGACAAGCTCATGCATTCCTCACTGCACAAGACTTGCTGCGTTGTTGAACTGGTCCAGTTACCATCTGCCCCGCGAAATTGTTACACACTGTTCCCAAATCTTGTGAATATTCACTATTCCGCTCTCAAGAACCAGTCGCAGAGTGCCATAAGGAAATTATAGCAGGCACAGTGCAGTTCTTTCAGCAAGTGGGTCCACATTGGGTATTTTCAGTAATGGAAAACACAGTCGTTATTTGCGTTTGTTACGAGCAGGGTAAGCAAGGAAGTATGCAAAGAAAATAATTGCAGGGGCAGGGACTGTTAATTAATAGCACACAGAGTGACATTTCAGGGCCAACTTTCCGTTTACCAGCCGTGATTACTGGAGCTACAATGAAGAACATAACACACACATTGATCTACGTACCCGACCAGCTGGTGCAATTCGTCACGAAAGAAAACCTTTGAATAGCACATTAAACCCGACTTTGCTCGCCTCTTTGGACCGGATGCTAGCAACTCAGGATGGACGTTTTACTATGGAACATATTTATCAACGAGTGCATGAGTACCATAATAAGCATAAGCAACGCTTACTAGTTATTGCATCATCAACCACCCCCAACTGCATTTTTATCTTTATCGTATGATTAGTGTACTATCGGCTCAAGAGGAACGTAGCCCAAATTCCGCCCATTCCAACCTTTAACCTAAGGGTCCAGGCAAAATCACTGAACAGTTGTGAGGCACTGCAGAAGAACATTGAGTAATGTTTATGGACAAAGATTAGACTGAGGATAGGAGTGAATGAACACAGTGTAAATAGTGAATCAGTCGCATTTTGTGGTGTTTGTGAAGTGAACTGTACTTGTTTTGACTTTTTGGTTGAATTTGGGGACGAATTCTTTTCGTATGATGGAGGAAGTGTAGAGGACAAAGGGTTATTTTATGAAATATGGTGCAAAATTGTGATTTAGTGCATTTCAGTGCGCAATGCGGCAGCCTCACAGTAGACAGCGGACAAAGGCTGGCCAGCACATAATGCAGGTGACACAGTTTTGCAATGAGCGCCGGTATGTGTGTACGTGTGAAGCAGCCATCAACAGCAGAATTACGCAAGCGCGGGCTGCGTGTGGCGCGGTTGCATTAGCCAACTCATCGAGAACCTTCTAATAAACACACTGCCACATAACTGGTGGATTCAGCAGCGGTCTGCACTATTTAAGGGCATCAGAGGTGGGCGTCGGCATTGGTTTGACCGATTGGGCGTTTGGTTGCTGTCACGTCATCATCATCAGTGACGCTGTCTCCTATGGACCGGCCGGCAGAGGACGTTGCCCACTGCTGCACCTGCGACTCCCAGCGTCGTCACGAGCCGCTGCGTCTGCAGGGGCGAGCTGGCCTGGGCCTCGTGCTGCTAACTTCCTACCGCCTGCCCAGACGCTGACCGAACGCAACATCACATTCCCCAGGCTGTGTGCATCAGCACGTCTCCACCACGACACGAGCGGTGGGGCTGAGCTACCGGAAAATGTATTGGAAGAACCAACAATAAAGAGGAAGATTGCCGAAAACAGCCACCTTCTTCTACCCAGCCATGCCCTACAACCCCGACCACGTCACCCGCTTCGGTCATCCCATTACACATTTGCAGGAACAAAAAATGTTGGACAGTGCTTCCACACCAGCAGCAGCAGCAGTTCAGTAAGAGCCAGTCAGAATGCTCCATTCATTCACAATACATCCTTTGCGCTGGAATGTAGGAACCTGAACATAATGGTGAGAATGTTTACCGTTTCTGAGACGTATGTTGAAAGCAGGACATCTCAATTTCCAGAAAGGGTAGGACGTGACGGACGGGGTGCCACATTAGGAGCATCAAGACGAATGCATTTGGCGTTATTCTGGGCTATTTGCGCAAACAGTTTCTGTTAGGACAAGAATTTCTGTGCGGACAACCTTCGACACCATGAAAGCTCCTACAAAAGCGACCATTAACTGTTTCTACAACACTTTAAAATTTCCGAGACATAGACCTGGCTGTTATTTAAATAGCCATGTGAAGGCAGTATAACATTGAAAACGTTTTATATGCACCTGCGATGGTGAGTCGCTATGTGAACGTTTCACGGTGTTGTGTCAGCTACGTTGGGCAGGTGAATGCGTGCATGGCTAGAAGCAGGTCGCATATTGTGTTACGCTCACTAGGAACAATGCACCCTCTTCTGTCCTTGGAAGCATTGCAACACATTTATATAGCGCGACTTGTGATGTCAGTATAACATTGAGAACCTTTTAGCTGCGTTTGCAAGGGTGAGTTGCTCAGCAATTAAGTCTTCACTGGACAGCAGGTAGAGAGGCATCGCGCCTGCAATGGTAAATACGTGCGTGTCCAGAGGGTTACTTGGCTCTTACTTAGATAGACAACTGATGTCAGTATAACACTCAAAGAACTCTAACTGTATACTTAAAAATAGACGTGACTTACACTTGCTGGCTGCAGGCTGCAAAGTGCCTGTGCGATGTCGGCGGTGTCAGCATGTGCACGGGTTGGAGCCTCTGATATGTTGCAGTTGACGATAGTTCGAAAGCGTTTCTTATGTGCATTGAGTGTTTGTGCACAGTATTATTTTCGACTGTTTAAGCATTGTGAGCATGTTTCCAGAGCCTTTTACACGCACTATTTTCTGACAATTTACGAGTTATTTGTGTGTCTGTAAATCAGTGTTCTGCATTATTTCGGTGATTTACGAGTAGTTTGCAGATCTGTAGGGTGTGAAATGCTTTATTTCGGTAATTTACGAGTTGTTTATGTGTCTGCACATCAGTGTATTGCATTATTTCGGTGATTTACGAGTAGTTTTCAGCTCTCTGTACTGTGCATTGTGAACCAAAGCATGTCAGGGCGAGAGTTTTGTATGAGTGTAATAAATAAACCACGTGAAATCCATACCTAAATAAATTATTTGAAATTAAACAAAGTACACTCCTTCCTCTCACCAGCAGCCAAGAACACGCCGAGTCCGTTTCCTGCCATTTTTCCTCCAAACCACCATGGGACGACAGTGCCCTCTGATGGCAGTACTGTGTACTAGGTCAGTTGTACTCCAGCCCTCATGGTGAACACACTGGATGGAGCTACTGCCTGCAAAATAAAGACTTACGTCCATCATATCTAGCAGCCCAGCACAGGCTGAGTTCTTTTCCCACCAATTCGAAGGAACAGGTGGCGGACCGATGACTTAGGTTAGTGGAGGTAGCCCAAGTGACCTATTTTCCCGCCATTTTCTTAGGTTAGTGGAGGAACTCCTAGTGACCTTTTTTCCGCCTAAATTTGAACTTCCCGCCATTTTCTTGGGGAGTGTAGGAGAGGGAAGTGGGTTAGGATAGCGGAGGTAGCCCAACTGACCTATTTTCCCGCCAAAATGTGAACTTCCTGCCATGACGTCATTGCGACATTGTAATATCTATTTCCTCTATCCTGGATACGCCATCTTGAATAAATGTGGCAACAATGCAGAGATGGTGTTACTGCCCTTGTCCCCCACTTGTGTTCATTCCAATTTTGCGTATTTGTGATTGAAATCCATAAGTATTTAGTTGAATTTACAGCCTTCAGATTTGTGTGAGTCATCGCGTAATCGATATTTAGCGGATTTCTTTTAGTACTCATGTGAATAACTTCACATTTTGCTTTATTCAGGGTCAATTTCCACTTTTCTCACCGTACAGATATCTTATCTAAATGGTTTTCCAATTCGTTTTGGCCATCTGATGACTTTACAAGCCGGTAAATGACAGCATCATCTGCTAACAGCCTAAGATGGTTACTGAAATTGTCTCCTATGTCGACAATATAGATTAGGAACAATAGAGGGCCTATAATACCTCCACGTTGCTTCTGTTTTACTCGTTGACTTTCCGTCTATTACTACGAACTGTGACTTTTCTGACAGAAAATCACAAATCAAGTTGCACAACTGAGGTGATATTCCATAGGCATGCAGTTTGATTAGAAGATGCATGTGAAGAACGGTGTCGGAAGCCTTATGGAAATGTAAATATATGGAATCAATTTGATATCCCCTGTCGATATCACTCAATACTTCATGAGTAAATGTGCTTCACAAGAACGATATATTCTGAATCTGTGCTGACTATGTGTCAATAAAACGTTTTCTTCAAGGTACTTCATAATGTTCAAATACAGTATATGTACCAAAACCCTACTGCAAATCGACATTAGTGATATGGGCCCTTAATTCAGCTTCCCTTTTTGGGTATTGGTGTGACTTGAGCTATTTTCCAGTCTTTAGGTATCGAGCGAGCGGTTGTATATAAGTGCTAAATATGGAGCTATTGTATCAGCATTCTCTGAAAGGATCCTGACAAGTATACGATCTGGACTGGAGGCCTTGCCTTTATGGGTGATTTAAGCTGCTTTGCTAAGTGAAGGGTATATACCTTTATTTTCTTGTTTTGGCAATTGTTGTTGATTGGAATTCAGAATTACTTCTTTGGTGAAGTAGTTTTGGAAAACCGTGTTTAATAACTCTGCTTTAATGGCACTGTCATCAGTTATCGCCCAGTGAAGGTATTTATTGTGTCTTGCCACTGGTGTACTTTATAGGTTTTCTACCAGATTCAGAGACAGAATCTTGTTGTGGAAATGAATAAAAGCATCTCGCATTGAAGTACACACTACATTTCGAACTTCCGCAAAACTTTGCTAATCTTGGAGATTTTGTGTTCTTTTAAATTTGGCATTTTTTTTGTTGCTTCTGCAACAGCGATCTGACCCGTTTTGTGTGCCTTGGGGGATCAGTACCATCACTTATTAATTTATGTGGTATATATCTCTCAACAGCTGTCGATCTATCTCTTTGAAATCATTCCACATCTTTTCTACGCTTACATGACCAGAATGGAAGGAGTTAAGACTGTCTCTTAAAAAGGTGTTAAAATCAATTTTATCAGCTTTCTTAAACATATATACTTTGTGTTTATTTTTGATGGCTGTAGGTGTTACAGTAATCAGCCTAGCAGAAACTGCCTTGTGGTCGCTAATCCCTGTATTCGTCGGAATAATCCCTATTTGTCCAAGATTATTTGTTGCTAAGAGGTCAAGTATGTTTTCACACCCATTTACACTTCGAGTGGACTCATCTGCTAATTGTTCAAAATAATTTTTTGAGAAAGCATTCAGTACAATTTTGAATGATATTTTATGCCGGCCCCTGGTTTTAAATGTATAATTTTTTCAGCATATCGAGGGTAGATCTTTTTACCTCTTCTTCACATCTTGTCAATAGATCTTGCATTTATGATTCACTTAATGTATAATCATGTTGAAGACTATCACATTGTTTAATTTGTGGTATATCTCCAAATTCGACTTGATAATGATGAATGTATGGAATAATTTCTTTTTCAGCTTTTCTATTTTCGTCCAAAGCTTTCGGGATATTATCACCTACTCTTTCAATTCCTTCTTTAGCTTTTTCAATTGCATCAATAACAGTATGCTGTTCTTGTTTATATTTCTCATAATATGTTATTGGCTGTTTTCTTCAAAATGTGAACCTTTCTTTGAATTCTTCAAATTTTTTGCATTTTGATTAGCATTTTTACAGCCTCTGGATAATTTTTATAAAACATTTATTAAAAATAAAAATCATTGATGAAATTTAATTTTTATGTAGAATTTATAAAAATTTATAATTATACTTTTACACTAATTTAAATAGTGGCAATCAAAACTATCTGGTCCACATGTAACTTCATCACTAGACGCTGATTAATTTGTATACTGTTGACCATACTTGGGTTCAATTATTTTTAATTTTTCATCTTTTTTCAAATAATGAAGATCATCTTTAATTTCATTTATATGTTAGAGTGAAATACCATCATTCATAGTCTAATAGATCTACAATATCACCTTTTAGAGAACTCATTTAACATCTGTTATACAAGATATGTATTTCCCTTCATTAGAATTCCTAGTCTTATCTGCTGCAAAATATCCAAAATGGTCATTCAGCGTTTACTACAAATTTCTTAAGAATCATCAAGTTTTAAATCACAACCAAGAAAATCAATGTAGGTATGATTTAAATTTGTAACATCTTGTCTAAAAATAGTTAAAACGTTTAGATTAGTCCTTACTAAATATCTGGTATTTTTGAATATATCTGAGTTCAATAAAAACAATTCCCTCCTCTAGTAAAATATTCTCTAACTAGATCTTGATTTTCGAGAGTGAAATCATCGAATACTACAAGTGAATTGTGTTGGCATTGGTCTAGTAGTATGATATCAGCATTGTTTCCAATAAATCTAATAACCCCCTCTTTACTTTTATCTTCAACTATTTTCACATTTTATACAGTCTTGAAAATTCTTTTGATCAAAACTTTTTGAATACCATTACAAGTGATTTATTTTCTTTCAGTTTAAGCATTCTGGAGCTGGCATAACATTGTCAGTCATTAATAATGTTTTTCCACAACCATTTGGACTATTATAGGACATTGAACAGACTTAGTTAAAAGCTTACCATATTTACTTCTTATTTATTCTGTGGAATTCTTATTTTTGGTTCCTTTTTTTTACTTTATTAAACAAAATTTAGTTGATAGTAAATGGGTTGCTTATTTCAGCTGAGTGGTAAGTCATGTGTTCTCAAAAATGTTGTTGTAGTTGGTTTTTATAGATTTCTTACTCCAAATTTTGCACAAAAATAATAAATTATATTGTGAGTGAGGAAGGTTAGAAATTTCTGCTCATCAATATAGCTGAAAGGTTGGAAAAATTTTTGATTCAGAAAGGTCAATTACTCACATTAAAGCAAAGAAAAATTTAGTGTTGCAGACACTGTGAACTACATGTGGGCACCTAAGAGCTGTCATTGTATTAATAGCTTTACTACACTCCTGGAAATGGAAAAAAGAACACATTGACACCGATGTGTCAGACCCCCCCCCATACTTGCTCCGGACACTGCGAGAGGGCTGTACAAGCAATGATCACACGCACGGCACAACGGACACACCAGGAACCGCGGTGTTGGCCGTCGAATGGCGCTAGCTGCGCAGCATTTGTGCACCGCCGCCGTCAGTGTCAGCAATGCCATACGGAGCTCCATCGCAGTCTTTAACACTGGTAGCATGCCGCGACAGCGTGGACGTGAACCGTATGTGCAGTTGACAGACTTTGAGCGAGGGCGTATAGTGGGCATGCGGGAGGCCGGGTGGACGTACCGCCGAATTGCTCAACACGTGGGGCGTGAGGTCTCAACAGTACATCGATGTTGTCGCCAGTGGTCGGCAGAAGGTGCACGTGCCCATCAACCTGGGACCGGACCGCAGCGACGCACGGATGCAAGCCAAGACCGTAGGATCCTACGCAGTGCCGTAGGGGACCGCACCGCCACTTCCCAGCAAATTAGGGACACTGTTGCTCCTGGGGTATCGGCGAGGACCATTCGCAACCGTCTCCATGAAGCTGGGCTACGGTCCCGCACACCGTTAGGCCGTCTTCCGCTCACGCCCCAACATCGTGCAGCCCGCCTCCAGTGGTGTCACGACAGGCGTGAATGGAGGGACGAATGGAGACGTGTCGTCTTCAGCGATGAGAGTCGCTTCTGCCTTGGTGCCAATGATGGTCGTATACATGTTTGGCGCCGTGCAGGTGAGCGCCACAATCAGGGCTGCATACGACCGAGGCACACAGGGCCAACACCCGGCATCATGGTGTAGGGAGCGATCTCCTACACTGGCCGTACACCTCTGGTGATCGTCGAGGGGACACTGAATAGTGCACGGTACATCCAAACCGTCATCGAACCCATCGTTCTACCATTCCTAGACCGGCAAGGGAACTTGCTGTTCCAACAGGACAATGCACGTCCGCATGTATCCCGTGCCACCCAACGTGCTCTAGAAGGTGTAAGTCAACTACCCTGGCCAGCAAGATCTCCGGATCTGTCCCCCATTGAGCATGTTTGGGACTGGATGAAGCGTCGTCTCACGCGGTCTGCACGTCCAGCACGAACGCTGGTCCAACTGAGGCGCCAGGTGGAAATGGCATGGCAAGCCGTTCCACAGGACTACATCCAGCATCTCTACGATCGTCTCCATGGGAGAATAGCAGCCTGCATTGCTGCGAAAGGTGGATATACACTGTACTAGTGCCGACATTGTGCATGCTCTGTTGCCTGTGTCTATGTGCCTGTGGTTCTGTCAGTGTGATCATGTGATGTATCTGACCCCAGGAATGTGTCAATAAAGTTTCCCCTTCCTGGGACAATGAATTCATGGTGTTCTTATTTCAATTTCCAGGAGTGTATTTTATTACTTATTGCTCCCACATATATTTGTTTGGGACCATGGCATCCTGTTGAATGCAATTTATTATTGACACTCACAAATAATGCAAGACGCATAATATTCTGAAGAAGGACACTAAGTGCCTGAAACCAATGAAGAAATTAAATTTATTTCATGCAACTGGTTGCTTGTTATTTTATTGTAGTTAAATTTTAAATAGAATTATTATTGAGAGTGATGTTAAATTATATATGGAAAAATGTACTAATAATGGTAAAGTAAAGAGCAAGTAAGGTGAAGTGCTGTATCCACTGAATATGCCTGGTGGTTTCTGTAGGGCCAAAAAGAAATTTTACAGGAAGAGCGTCTTACTATAATTTTTACTTGGAATATAAGTGATGGAGATGCTCTTCTTAGATGGTCTGACTACAAAAATGCCGAAGTTGAAGTAAATGATACACTTCCAAAAGAAGGTAAAATTGTAGTAGTATGTATGTAAACTCGTGTACCGTAAATAGGAACCGAATTATGAGCTTGGAAAACTTGAGAATATTCGGAAAAATTCTAAAATACCACCATTTTTCTATGAACTACAGACAGTTGATGTAGCAGGTTTAAGAGGGCAGAAAATTTAGAGCTAGAAACCAAAAATTACTCTAATTCACTATTTTTTATATGCATTCTTTTATATAACGAACACAGCACATGACTACCTATTCAATGACCAGACTAAACTGAATAACAAATTTTGCCTCGAGAATTACGAAGAGTTACACTAGTTCAAAACAGCTAATCAGTCAACCAGCTCCCCGCCCCCTTCAATGCTGCGTCCACCACTATCCTTCTCTTCATGTGCTAATTGCACTGACATCAATGTAAATATACTACTACATAATATAAATCCTGTACTATATGTCTAAGTGTCCAAGCCCTCGACTGTTAAAATAAATCACTACTTATAAACATACTGCGTTTAGGTGAAATAAACAGAAACTGTTTTATTAATATTCCAGATCATATTAATGTAAGAACAGAAGTAAATCAGCACTTCATTTGAAGTTTTGTTCTTTTTGTTTTTAAGAGTAAAGGTCTTGGTCATTGAAACACCTAGAATTCTCTGCAAAAACTATTACTTTATGTTATTTATGGGCATTCATGTTATCAGCAGTTGCGGGTAAAGTTGGTATGGCAGTGCATGTGTTATTCAGAAATACGATTCAAACTCCTTGGACATGAATGCATGCATGTCCAAAGGAATAGGCACTGTGGCAACTACAGTCATTACGAAATAATTAAATGTATTCACAGTTATGAATATAGACAAGAATCAGCTGTAGAATGGAATAACAAAAATGAAACTCTGCTAGACTGGGACCCAAACCGGGCATTCCGAATTATCGCTGGGGCTCGAATCAGATTTCCCACTTATCGCCTTAGCATTTGGTGATTCACACCCAGATGCAGACTTCCATGTGTCGTCAACAATGTGTATACATCCTGTACTCATACACCAATTATGTATACTCTCGTACAAGGGAGATGTGTCCTTCAAAAAATATTTCTTGGAAGTCGATTGCCTGGTGTAAGAGGATAAATACGATATTGCAGTCTCTGTGTTATTCAGAAATGCGATGCAAGGTTCCATAGGACATCCATGGTTGACGACATATGGAAGTTTAATTCCGGCTGTGAATTGTCCTTTGATAGCCAGATGGTAAGTCGACCGTTCGCGATAAACGGGAAATTCGAGTTAGAGTCCTGGCCCAGCACAAATTCTCAATGTCGACATTCCATTGTACAGCTGATGGATATCCATGTTCGCAACTGTGAATACATTTTACGTATTTGGCTAAAGTATCTGCCAATAAACTGACTCTATTATATGTTAATGTATGAATAGAAATAAGATACCAGATCATTTGCAATTACTTCTTGTAATAATTTGTCTAGTTATTTTAATTTTAGGCATTCACGTTAAAGCCAATACTGATTAAATTATTTGCTCAAGTGTTGCTGTATTACATGCAAACAAAACCAAGCAATGTCTCTGAACAAAGTAGGTCTACATTATTTTTTCGTCTGAAGATCTGCATAACAAGGAACCATTGGACAGCACATGCTGGATGCTGGCAAAGTTTCGTAACTACGGTGTATCTCGGTGGAAGCTGAGACATGGATATTAACAACAAAGCCGCACATGCTTTTGCACTAAGTAATTCATGTTTGGATCCAAATCGCAATACAAACAATACTCATGGCGATGCATTAAGCAATGTTCCATCTTCTTGTCACAGAGCCAGCAGCCAGCATTATGCTTCGAAATAGTCGTGTAACCGCTTGTGTAACATTTGCAAATGAGCTTCAAGAGTATCCTATACCTGATTATGGAATAAACAGCTATTTCGAAAAAGTACTGGCTGTAGATTTTATGTATTTATAAAGGAACTTTAGATGTAAGTTGATGTAGCAGTCTTGGTGGAAGATCCGTTTGAAATCTACATTTAATTTCCATTAGTATTCCATTGTAGAAGAAGAGAAGAAGGTTTTCTTTTATTTATTTTACATGTCTAGTTCCGTAGGAATAAACTGAGGAGCAAATACCCACGGTTATGGAACGAGTCAATAAATGAAATTTCAGCATAAAAGTAATGACAGATAAAGGGTAAGCTGAGAGATCAGCATGTGTCAATGTGAAATTGCAGCACGGTAGAGCGCTGTTATCAAGAGTCGACAGTTGTATGCTTATAAATCATTCGCCGTAGCTATTGATTGTGAAAAGCGCCTCCCTTATCACTGCGTATGTGACGTTGCTGGGTTGCAGCACCAATTTTTTTGTGATAGCAGCTGATATCTCCCCAGTGGGCCAACGCCGCTTTCTGCTGGAAGAGCGTAAACGTCGTGACGCTCATTTGGAGTGCTGTGTTTGTAGGGCCGCGGCTTGGTTACGTGGTTCAGCTAACTGGGCTTGCAGTGCTTCCAGTCTCTGTTCTGGTGGAGACGGTTGCGACGCCTGTCGATGGATACGTCTTGAGTATCCCGTCAACAGTCTGAGCATTAGTGTCGAGATCAAACGCGCAAACTGTGAGTATTTTCTGTGCATCTCAGGAAAGTGTGACAGCTGTAGTAGCGTTGAAAAGTATTTTGTAGAAAGCATTAGTTAAAATTACGTAAAGATAAATGTGTCATACGAAAAAACTGCCAGTGGATAATTGAAGAGTACATAATTATAATCCATTTGGTACAAAACTACTTTCAGTTAAAACTAAGTTATCTTACTTAAAAACAGAAATAACAGATCTTCTGGCTCAAAAGTAATTTTTAGGTCTGAGTATGTAAGAATAAAACGAAAATATACTGCAATATAAAGAATAAATCAGTATTTCGTTGCATAACAATGGGATTTGATCACAGGTGCACATCTTTTTGCACTTAATTCACAAGCTTTCGTGACGAGATGTAGCGTTTTTCAATATTTTTTTTTAAATTTGTCAATTTTTTATTTTACAAGTGTAAGGGCCTTATCTACCACACACCTGCTCTACAAGCTTTTTCCATTTCCTTCTGTTGAGTGCACTGTTCGTCCATTCAGTGTTTGTGTTCATCCAGTTGTGTCCCCCTGGCTATTATCTCTCCACCTACTTCTGGGTCTTCCTCTTCCTCTCGTTCCATCTATTGTTTTTCCGAATGCTATTTTAAGTAGTCTGTTTCCTGTCATTTTTGCTGTATGGCCTGCCAAGTTCACCCTTCTCTTCTTCAGCACATTTACGATGTTACAGTGTTTATGCAGCTCTCTTGATTCTTCATTTTTTTCTTATCCTTCATACCATGTTATCTTCATCATATACTAAACCAAAAATTTTTCTTAGTATTTTTCTTTCAAATATTAACAGTTTTTTCATCTCTCGTCCTGAATATTAATGCTTCACCCCTGTATAATGTTACTGGTATAATGGTCTACTGATGCAAGCGGACTTTGAAGTTAGTACTAAGTGATCTTTTCTGTATGATTTTGATAAAACTAAAGAGCGTTTTGTTCACTGTTGCTATACGGGCATCTACTTCTATATCAGTTCCATTATTGTTACAGAACAAACTCTCTAAGTACTTGCAGCAGTCAACTGTTTTTAAAGTGAATCTATCTACAGCCAAAGGTGCATCCCCTTTCAATACAATCAAGAACTTTTTTCTACATGTTTCAGTTGTTGTTGAATATAATTCCTGAAAGGCTAATTTTTAAAATTATAAATAATTGCTGCATCAATTTTTCCTATCCTAGTGTAGAACATCCTTTAATTCCTAGATCTTTCACTTTAGTTTTTAGTTCCTTTAATTACAAGCTGTCTCTGCACAGTGTGCAGCCTCCAAATTGTTGATTTTATTATGGATAAGATCGGTAGTTTGTTGTTTTCTAAATTTAGAGTAAACTCTTATTCCTAATTGTTTTGCTCTAGATTTTAATTCAATTAGTTTTAGCCTCGTCATTTATAAGAAATATTTTTTGTCAGATAAATATAAAACTGCCTTAATTCTTATTTGGTGAAAAATATATTTATTATTAATGATAAATAGTCATTAATTTTACAAAAGAAATATTTGGGAATAGAGTGGAATACAAAATTTGGTTCTAAACAATACATATTTCTTCTTCACTTAGTATAAATAATTCACATTTTCATCAGTTAATTGAGCTAGGAATGATGATACACCATCATGAGGATAACAGAACAGAAAATACAGAAATGTTACTTTTCTCATTCAAATTGTATGATACACTTATATATATAAATAAAAGTAAAAATTTTGTCACATATTGTTTTTTTATGAAATGGAACAAGTTCCAAATACATCTGCTACAGCTGTCACACCATTAACGAATACATTTAACAGAATGGTTTATACAATACAGAAAGTGTTTGCGATATCTTACAAAGAGAATAACCCATGGTTTAATGGTAAGGATGCTGAAGAGATATTGGAATATGAAAATCCGCAAAAATATTCTACACCATACTGGAGAAAAACAGGTAATATTTATGAAAATTTAAAGGGTGAACTATTTGTCCAAATTATCAAACTTGCATCCTCATTCTGTTTTTATTAATGAATGAAGCTTATATTCGTTGATCATGAAATCAAAAATTCAGCAAACTGAGTGGTCCCTCTGCATTGGGTAACCTAAGAAGTTTTACCATGAATTAAAAAGCATGGTCAGTAGGAACTAAAGGAAGAATTGAAAATTTTCAAGAACAGATTGAAGATTTAGAAATTGATAAAGAAATGAGTATGTGTGTGTTGAAGAAAAGAAGAGAAGAAACTCAAAACTTAAGGATATAAGAAAAATTGCTTGTTGAACAAATTATCGAAATGCAGCCAAGTATCATTGTAACAACTGATAACACTGATTTGAGAAATATGTTGGTTATTCTACAATTATCTGGTAGTCAATTTGTGTATGATTATTATATGATCAGATGTAAAAAAAAAAGGTACAGGTTGGATCATACACACATCAAAAAAAGTTTTCCGTCACCTTGGTTACGAGAGTTCCAGAACCTGGACACAAAATTGGAATAGAGATCAACATAAACATCATTTCCGCCATTTTTATTGCTCATGAAAACCACACATTACATGCTGTACCACCATACAGCGAGACCTTCAGAGGTGGTGGTCAAGACTACTGTCCACAGCAGTACCTCTAATACCCAGTAGCACGTCCTCTTGCATTCATCCATGCATGTTATTTGTTGTGGCATACTATCCACAAGTTCAGCAATGCAATGTTGGTCCAGATTGTCCCAATCCTCAACTGCAAATCGGCATACATCCCTCAGAGTGGTTGTTGGGTCACGTTGTCTATAAAGAGCCATTTTCAAACTATCCTAGGCACGTTTGATAGGGTTCATGTCTAGAGAACGTGCTGGCCACTCTAGTCGAGCGATGTCATTATCCTGAAGGAAGTTATCACAAGATGTGCACGATGGGGGCGTGATTTGTCGTCGGTGAATACTAATTCCTCGCTAATAACTGTCGATATGGTTGCACTGTCTGTCAGAGAATTGCATTCACGTATTGTACAGCCATTACGGCGCCTTCCATGACCACCAGCGGCGTATGTCGGTCCCACATAATGCCACCCCAAAACAGCAGGGAAGCTCCACCTTGCTGCACTCACTGGCCAGTGTGTCTAAGGCGTTCAGCCTGACAGGGGTGCCTCCAAACATCTCTCCAGCGATTGTGTGCCTGAAGGCATATGCGACACTCATCAGTGAAGAGAATGTGATGCCAATCCTGAGCGGTCCATTTGGCATGTTGTTGGGCCCATCTGTACCATGAATGGTGTCGTGGTTTCAAAGATGGACCTCGTTATGGGCGTGAGGAGTGAAGTTGCGCATCATCCAGCCTGTTTGCACAGTTTGGGTCGTAACACGACGTCCTGTGGCTGCACGAAAAGCATTATTCAACATTGTGGCATTGCTGTCAGGGTTCCTCCGAGCCATAATCCGTAGGTAGCGGTCATCCACTGCAGTAGAAGATCTCTTACTCCAAAAGTTGCAGAAAAATGATATATTGTGAGGGAGAAATGGTAGAAATTTCTGTTCATCAATATAGCTGAAAAGGTTGCAAAAATTAATTGATTCAAAAAGGTCAAATATTCACATTAAAGTAAAGAAAATTTGAACGCTTATAACACTAGTGTCTGTCATTGCTGTACCATAACCTTAAAGCAGGTTGTGAAATAAAACAATATTATTAAAGCAATTATGGTATAACGCAACAGAGCAGTGTTACCCGCTGAGAGGAATTTTGTTGTGTTGACCGTGTTGTACCTAACGGAGGTGGCTTATCGGAAGTGAAAGTCAGAATTACGGAAATATTTGAACAGTAACAAACAAAATTTTGCCTATCTGTTCTGTTTAACAGGTAAAGAAAATGGTCGCCAGCCTAACTAGGCAAGAGAATGATTAACATTCTCGTTCAAGAAAATAGTTATTAGTAACTTTAATGGATAAACACAACCTGTACTTTGTCACACGCGAGTGCAGTGAACTCTTGACACATACGTATGTTTTAAGATTGAAGCTAACAACTGGAGCAGCACAAACTATTTGCAAATTTATAACAGATACCGAAACACACTATTACTTTAAGGGCTTACACAAACTGGATGGTCTTTATAACGTTATTATTACTATTCATTACAGAATCATTAATTGGATATTGGTTAAGTCTCTCTCAGTTAAATACTTTACTATTTAAAATGAAAGTTAATTAGAATCCAATAACAGGTTGCTTCTCAATATCATTTCAATAAAGAAATTATGGTTTTCATAATTAATGGTCTTTCTGTTACTTGTTACCGAGCATTAACACAATGGACAGACTGTGGATCCTGGTATACTATTCATATGAACTCCTAATACACAAGAGACAAACACTTAGCAAACATGAGTATATAACGCTTCATACTGCAGTTTTCCACTCTTACTACATTGGGAGACAAAATTAACATATATGTAAGATACTGACTCACCTTCTGTGATTTACAACAGGCAGTAATGAGATCATTTACAAAGCAAAACTTTATAAGCCTCAGTCTTACGAACTCTTAATTTGAAGTTGGCAACAATACATTAATAAGCAGTTTTATTAGGAAAATTACTTTCATTAACTTTCTTTTTTATTATGTTCAAGAGGCGTTAATTAGCAAAAACACTGGTCTTCAATGTTCTTTCAGTAGGGACACTCGGAAATCACTTTAGTTCAAATGGAGAGGAACCTGAGAGGTGTTATGATAACGAGAAGAAACAAGGTAGGTACATAAACTCAATTACAAATTACCTTATATTTGAGCACACTAACACATCCATTAAGCTGATCCTTCACTGTACATTGCTATAGTGCTCCATTACAGTGATTGCGCAATGTGGTGGCGATTGCATGTCGGTAGGTGGAATTGCAGGTAGAATTGCTGCACTGTCATTTCTTGGTGGCGATGATAGATACAAATTCCAGAATAGTTACAGCTATTTATCCATCCATCCGAGGCATTGGAAAGTAGCAGAAAAAAACCTCTCTCGGAACCAGTACCGTATGCAACATTTACATGGCAGTGCACAATTTGGTAGCTTGTCCCCGACTGGTGGCTCGCCCCCGACTCGTAGCTCGTCCCCAACTGACTCTTGTTCCACTTTTTTTACGTATGCGAACCACAATTTGCGCGCGCTACACAGTTCCGTTCCCTAGGGGAACCACTACAGCTTTTATATACTAAAGAACTAAGAACCCTAAGTGAGGATCAGCAGTTTACATAACAATAATCAAATACATTAAATAAAAAAAAACATTTGCACATATTGACATTTCTTCCAAAAATTATTCACACAAAATTACAATCATATACAGTAAGTTTTGTTCCCTCCAAATGATACAAAGAATTCAAATGACAGATACACTTCATTGCATAGAATTAAATCATGACATGAAGTTTTAAACAAAGAAAAGAGTATACAATTTTGTGACATCTACTCAATCAAAAACATTTACAGAAGCTTAATGATGTAATATTAAATGAAACAAAAACCAAAATAAATCATTGGAGTATTAGAGCTATGGTGTTACACATGCCCCATGTTTCATTGAAGTTTCCTGTCAGGGATACTTCAAGGCAACATCCATAACACCTAAGTGGTGCTGGCTCCAAAAAATATTCCATCCAACTTCAGTTGGGTGAAATAAAAAAAGCATATTACAAACATACAGTATATACACTAAGAAATTTCATACATTTCTTCCAAAAACATCCCCAAAATACAGCATTTACAGTAATTTTCATTTTCACACTGCTTTAAGGAAACTAAGTTTCATCATTACACAAGATATCTTTAAACATGTACATTTCATACACATACACATACAGTTCAAATAAAAGATAAACAGTACACAAAATAATCTGCACATTAGTAAAATAGGTATAGCCTTCAACTAAAATAAAAGAACAAACACATATACAATAGCACAGAACATTTGAACTCAAGAAAACAGAAATTTGTCATTCAATATTTTTAAAGAAATGTAAATTTTCACAGATACACAAGCATACTCGTCATCCAATACATTTTACAAGGTTCAGCATTAAACGAAATATTGAATATTTCAGTTTGCATCCACAAATATTTACACAAATAGCTATGAGAACATTTTCCAACTGATTATTTAAATACAAAAGCAACTTTTCAAGACTTTTTTTCAAAAATTTAACTTTAAAGCTGCTTTTCATTAATAGCAGTCCAAATTGTTTGTTGCATATAAACACACTAACCTATTCAGAACCTATCTTTAACACTGCTCTGTTTTAAAACAAGGCATTCCAAAACTTTAAGTTATAAAAAAAACTAATATCAAAACATCTACATCCATTTGAATAAGAATGCTTATACATTTTGTAATAACTTTTCACTGACTCCAATAATAACAGTCAGTCCATAACACATTCATCAAAAAACCTAACTTACTTCACTGCTTGCTTCAGCACTAGCAGTCTATGTTACTCATACTGCCCATTATTGGTTTGACAGTAATTTAGACACAAAAACACAATTTAGATTAAGAACACTAAAAGACACATTTTTAAATTACCACACTGCCCCATCCTATAGAGTAGGCAGTTCGTGATCACTTATTAATTCCTTGCCCCACAATGGCAAGTCCTTTGGCTACGGCTCACATAGCATTTTTAGGTAGTCCTCATCCTCAGGACTACAACATTTTTATTCTTTTGTCTTATTTTGCTGCCCAACAACATATTTTTTGAGCAGTTTATTGTCATTATCTTTAAGTTTCTCATCATATGTCACATACTTGTTACCAATTGCATTAATGGTATAAAACATAAAACCTGCAACTTTGAAACAGAAATTACACACAGGTAATATTAAATTTTTCTTTACACCATGACTAAAATCAGAAAACATACACATCTTTATCGAGTAAATTTTAAATGACATTTTTGGTGTAATGACAATGTTCAGAAGTTAGTCAGTATTCAGTTTAATTAATTTTCCACACATTTCGGTCATCATCAGATATGTCAAGATCAGAACAATAATTTTATATACTAGTGCAAGTGATTTCTGCCAACTTTTGTGGCACAAGACATATACTTTTCACATCTATTTCACATACATTAGTCAGGTTTCTCTCCTTAGTTTTAAACACACATACATTTTTCAACACCATATTTACCCTCTTTTCAAAAACATTTACATTTAATCATATTATATACTCCTGGAAATTGAAATAAGAACACCGTGAATTCATTGTCCCAGGAAGGGGAAACTTTATTGACACATTCCTGGGGTCAGATACATCACATGATCACACTGACAGAACCACAGGCACATAGACACAGGCAACAGAGCATGCACAATGTCGGCACTAGTACAGTGTATATCCACCTTTCGCAGCAATGCAGGCTGCTATTCTCCCATGGAGACGATCGTAGAGATGCTGGATGTAGTCCTGTGGAACGGCTTGCCATGCCATTTCCACCTGGCGCCTCAGTTGGACCAGCGTTCGTGCTGGACGTGCAGACCGCGTGAGACGACGCTTCATCCAGTCCCAAACATGCTCAATGGGGGACAGATCCGGAGATCTTGCTGGCCAGGGTAGTTGACTTACACCTTCTAGAGCACGTTGGGTGGCACGGGATACATGCGGACGTGCATTGTCCTGTTGGAACAGCAAGTTTCCTTGCCGGTCTAGGAATGGTAGAATGATGGGTTCGATGACGGTTTGGATGTACCGTGCACTATTCAATGTCCCCTCGACGATCACCAGAGGTGTACGGCCAGTGTAGGAGATCGCTCCCTACACCATGATGCCGGGTGTTGGCCCTGTGTGCCTCGGTCGTATGCAGTCCTGATTGTGGCGCTCACCTGCACGGCGCCAAACACGCATACGACCATCATTGGCACCAAGGCAGAAGCGACTCTCATCGCTGAAGACGACACGTCTCCATTCGTCCCTCCATTCACGCCTGTCGCGACACCACTGGAGGCGGGCTGCACGATGTTGGGACATGAGCGGAAGACAGCCTAACGGTGTGCGGGACCATAGCCCAGCTTCATGGAGATGGTTGCGAATGGTCCTCGCCGATACCCCAGGAGCAACAGTGTCCCTAATTTGCTGGGAAGTGGCGGTGCACTCCCCTACGGCACTGCGTAGGATCCTACGGTCTAGGCGTGCATCCGTGCGTCGCTGCGGTCCGGTCCCAGGTCGACGGGCACGTGCACCTTCCGCCGACCACTGGTGACAACATCAATGTATTGTGGAGATCTCACGCCCCACGTGTTGAGCAATTTGGCGGTACATCCACCCGGCCTCCCCCATGCCCACTATATGCCCTCGCTCAAAGTCCGTCAACTGCACATACGGTTCACGTCCACGCTGTCGCGGAATGCTACCACTGTTAAAGACTGCGATGGAGCTCCGAATACCATGGCAAACTGGCTGACACTGACGGCGGCGGTGCACAAATGCAGCGCAGCTAGTGCCATTCGACGGCCAACACCGCGGTTCCTGGTGTGTCTGCTGTGCCGTGCGTGTGATCATTGCTTGTACAGCCCTCTCGCAGTGTCTGGAGCAAGTATGGTGGGTCTGACACACCGGTGTCAATGTGTTCTTTTTTCCATTTCCAGAAGTGTAGTATTCATTTACCTTGTTTTCAGTATTCTTACCTTTTCCCATCCATGTTTCTCTTTCCATAACTTTTCCATTACATATTTCCTTTACAATACCCACTATACTTCCATTATTCTTCATCATTTTCTAGTGTACCCAATTTAATTATTCATTTAGTTGTCCACGAACAATACACAGTATCTCACATCATTTCCACATTTTTAGTTTAGATTGATAGAGAAGAAGGAAAGAAGATAGTAAAAGTTCTGAATGATGAAGAGGAAGGTTGGCAACATGATGTAGTCTCTCTTTTTATTTCTTTCTTGTTATTCTTATTATTTGTCAGGCATGGAGAGTTGGGCTACATGGGTTCTTCCCTTGGCTCAGAGGATGAGGTACAATAAAACATCCCTTACTCCAAGAGTTATTTATTGACAAACATTTCCTTGACAACAGTGCATTCAGCGGACTTCAACCGGTTTACTTTACTCGCTTGGTTCAGTGCTTCCATAGCCACATGGCGTAGTGGCCTCGGCGCTGGTGGCGGTGAGAGATGCTAACGTAACTGCAAGGAATGCCCCAGAAACAGCAGCTGACGATGGCCGCACGTGTCGAGCGCTGCTTACGCGGCAAGACTGTGTGCCGGCAAGTGAACTGGCTTGCAATTCCGGGCGGCTGGCCGGCCTCTGCAATGACGAAAGTTGCCCCGTGCTAGGAGCGAACCCATGTTCTCAGATTTGGCGGCTCTGGGAGGTGTCCATTGAACTGGAGTTCTTCCCAATTCACGGGTGACTTTACTGGTTCGGCCGCATCCCTTCATCCAAACCAGTCACCCGGGTTATTCACTATATGTCTCCCTCTGTTGCTATAGGTGAGGAACGAAGACTCGACTTCTGTGACTTACTGGCGAAGGGCCGATATCTTTCTTCATAAGTCGTGGTAACTAGATGCTGCTATTCGATGCTGTCCTATGACCTCCTTAGTGCCACTTCTTCTTCATGCGTACCATCGGGAGTACATCAGCACGCCCAGCGAACGTCATGAGGTTTCCGGAACATGACAAGCGTACTCCATAAGTTGACCAGCACTTCCAGCAGACTTCGGGCACACTCCCAGCAGACTTCAGAAGAAGCTGCATACTTTGAGAGGGAGCTGCCTCTTTCCAGGGTATTTGTTTCGTGTTCCTGCTGACGGCATGACGTTTGTAGCACAGTGACTGACCTCTGTGGTTCGATGCTAGAAGGTTCCCTCGTGTATCATGCACGTGACTTATGCTGGCTCCTGATCCGTCTGCCCTGCTTTCCAGCGGGGCGGGCAATGTCCTCCGGACGACGCCCCCAGTAGACTGCTGATTGCTTGGTTCGCATACTCGATCGGACGATTACCTCTCCGCGGTCCTGCTCCACTTCCGTGTATCTGCTAGCATGCTTGAGTCCCTGTAACTTCCTTCACCAAGTCTTCACTTAATTTTATAACTAATATTTACACATACGATCACTACACCTATTACACTCCTTCACCGTACGTAAAAATTCGTCTTCGAATTTACGCTATGTCCACTGTTTGGGAAATTCATCCTCCACAACACCTCTATTTACTCGCAACACTTTGTTCTTGGTTATTATTTTTGCAATACATTTTCACAATACTGTCACTACTGTACCTATGACATTCCTCCTTCTCCACGAAATTCGTCCCGAATTTTTACCCTTAGCTAGCACAACAAAAGAGGAAATTACAAATAATGATAACCTTACTATAATACTATAATATAATAATGTCATGTAATACATTTTTGTTCTAACGGAATGTAAGTAAAAGGGTAAGAAAAATTACAATTGTGAGCATTGTGTAGGTTTCAGCCATTCTGCCGGTATTTGATGTAGGACTACATTAGGGTTTGTTTTAATTTTACATTTGACGTACAGGAAAATAATGCAAAGTATAACTATAACCAAGAAGCTTCCAGAAATACTTGTGCTCACAGTGATAAGTCGTATATTATGTTGCTGCTGTAACTCTAACACATGCTGCATTATAGCATTGGTGTTAATTTTGCCTTGTTGTGCATTAGTGAAAACCTCTAGGGATTGTAAGATAGAAGTATTTAGGGAATTATTTAGATATGACAGGATTTGAGGAGGCAATAGTTGCATTGTTGTTTCTGGCCAATAGATTAGTGAGAAGTTTGAGGAAACAATAGTTGAACCGGTTACAGTTGCTGGTAAACGAAATTTTGAGCTGGAGAAGGAACAAAAGGTACCATTTACTAACAATCCACTATCTCGAAGTTCAATGTGCAGACTTACAGTAACTACTCCATTATTGTAACACTGCGTAACCACGCTGGTTGGATGGTGTACTGCATAAAGCCAATGATTTCCTATTTGTTCGAAAAAGAATGATGTATCAGTTAGTACATCGCATACGCAATTTGAGGCGTTAATTCGTTGGAAGAATAACTGAGATTCACAATTCTCGGCGTTCACTTCTGTGGCACGTGATGAGCATATGATGAATTCCTCATGCACGCACTTATTCAATTCTGCAGTAGTCATTACTGCGGTTGAGTTCGATGCTTTCGAAACTAACAATACCTGGTTTGTGCGGAATTGTACACATTTATTGATTTTACTCCACTTAACTGGAAATGGGTGTATTGTGTAACAATCAAATATATCAGTTTTACCAGTTACTGGGAAGGAAATATGGATTCTTAATTTTACATCGTCTGTATCGACAAAGATTTTTGCTAAGTGGTAATATTGCGGTAAATATTCCTTACGTGGAGGAAAAATTAATTGGAGTGAATCTGGTAGTTGTTTACGGATCTGGATCAAGGTTACTATGAATTTTCTTGGTGATATAAAAGTTGGTGATAAATGTCCTTGTATTGCATGTTGTACAGCTTCTTTGAGATCTCCTATTGCTAACCATGCATCTATTAACTTATCTGTGAGTAACCGAAGTAACTTTGCTACTAAAATTTTCCAGTCCGCCCAATCTAGCCTGGTTTCGACGATTCGTATTTAGTACCGCTGATGTAGTTTGGATGTATTTATTTAATTCTTGCGTGACATTTCGAATGATCTTTGTGTTATTAAGTATTGATCGTTCTAAATCGGTCAGCCTTGTGGTATGCCACGCGATGCTAGCTCTATTGTAACTTACTGTTTCCGTAATATCTTGCAAAGTATTATTTAATTGAATGATGTCATCATCGTTGGCTGTGCCAAAAAGAGTTTTTAGCACTTTCCCTCCAGTGTTTATCCATCCTCGCTTGACCCGTCTAACTGCATGAGGTACTAATTCTTCCAGTTGATGTAATTGATCTCGTAGTTGGTTGTAAAAGTTTTGTAGAGTTTTATACTCAATTTCTGTCTCGTTAAATATCTCTACTTTTCGTGCCGTTGTGTTTAATGTACTGATCTATACGTCTAGATTCCTTAATTCATTGCGTATTTGCCATAGATTATATTCTAACACTATCGTCCACTGGTGATTGGTTAATATTACCGGATCTTGGTGAACAAAAATGATGCCACATGTCAACTGATGAACCTGCAACCCATCGGTCATGCATGTTACGAGTAATAGTAGTACTGCTACATGGTAGTGTTCCATTGTAGTGGAAGGCGATACCTGTAAAAGTATGATTACTAAGTAAATTGCTATAAGTAAGTGATTAATGTATGTGAAGACCATGAGAAGAAAGGAGAAAGAGAAATAATAATAATAATAATAAATCAATGGTTCTCAAGGTTGTAAAACCTTCGTATCCATGAGTAACCTTCAGGCTTACCTACTTCCAGTCTAATACATATTATCTATTGCTATACCAATAATCCATAACAATTAATTAGTGTTTATTATTGTATTTACACTCTTCCTTTCTTGCTATAAGACCCTTATCGCTACAAGACCTATATACAGTTTCATCAACAGTCGGATGGCTTGTGCAGTGGATGCTTATTTCACTGTGCGCGGTCGAAGACGATATGGTGCTGTATGTATTTTTTGTGCAGATGTTCAAAAATGTTTGTGAAATCTTATGGGACTTAACTGCTAAGGTCATCAGTCCCTAAGCTTACACACTACTTAACCTAAATTATCCTAAGGACAAACACACACACCCATGCCCAAGGGAGGACTCGAACCTCCGCCAGGACCATTGTGCAGATGTGTCTGTTGTTTGTCGTTGTCTTGGTGCTGCACGTTTATGTTGTATTGGTGGACATGTCATATCTCCTTTGTAGGGTTTTACTCTGCTGGCATGAACTACAGTTGTTTTGGTTGGTAATTGCTACTTAACATTCACTGGTGATGTTATTTCTACTACTTGGTACAGACCCTGGTAATTTGTAACGAACTTCTAAGATTTTCCTTTCGGAACGTAAGGTGTTGATAGCAGAACCCATTGTCCAATTTTAAAATTCGGATACTTGGCGTGTACGTTGGTTGCCTTTTCCTATCGTTCCAAAGCTTTTGTGTTCGATTTTTGCACCTTTCTCCATACATCTTTAATTATTCTAACAAACTTCCCAACTGCTTCTCCATTCGTTCCTTCTTTGGGCTTAATTACGTCGAAAGGTGATGGCATCTTTCTGCCGAAGACTACTTCATAAGGAGATATGCCCGTTCCTTCGTGAATTTTGGTGTTGTACGCAGAAGTGCAGTAGGGTAAATAGATGTCCCACTTTGTGTGTTCCTTATTTATATAATGACTAAGCATTTTCCCTATAGTGCGATGTACTCTCTCTGTTCGTCCGTTAGCCTGTGGGTGTAAAGGAGTGGTTCGTAACTCCCGTACTCTTAAGAGGTGACAAAGTTGCTGCATCATATCAGACATGAAGTTTCGCCCCTGGTCAGTTATGATAGCTTCCGGCACACCAGACTTCAAAATCCAATAATTTACTAGAGCCTGCGCAATAGTGTTCGCCTGCTGATCAGATAGAGCGACCATCGTGAGATATCTTGAAAAATGGTCCAAAATAGTTAATACGTATTCATTTCCTGCTGCTGTTTTGTTAAAAGGGCCATAGACGTCTGTGCCAACGATTTGGAAGGGTTTTGAAGGTTCAGGGAGTCTTTGTAAAGGTATATGTTGACAGCAAACATCCGCTCGTTGTGCACAAGGTAAGCAATTACGTACGTAGTGCGCGACGTCCAACTTTCTCGTCTGCCACCAAAAACGTTTGGCTACTCGTCGTTCCGTAGTTCTCTGACCTCCATGTCCTGATAGAATGTGTTCATGCGCCTCCCGCATGACTTCCTGTCTAAGGTGTTCGGGCACCACTATTCTCGGTCCGAGTCTCGTCATTCAACAAAGGACTCCATCCTCTACACAAAATTGTCTTTGTTTAGCATATTTTTTACATTCAGCGCCTGATGACTGAGCTCTTTGCCATTCTTCTGCATTCCGACCTACGGCTTCTATTAGTGCAATCTTTCGACTAAGACAGTCAGCATTTAAATGATTTTTGCCTGGTTTGTGAATGACTTCAAAGTCCATTTCTGATTCGAAGGGTCTTTTAATCCAAGTAGCCATTCAAGGGCTGCGTGATCTGTTATTACTTTGAATTTATTACCATATAAGTAACACCTGAAATATTTAATACCGTAAATGACACTTAGTAAGTCCTTTTCTGTGGTTGAATAATTCTTTTCTGCTGTATTCAACTGTCTTGACGCATATGCTACTGGATGCTCTGCACCATTAATGTTTTGACTCAGCACCACACCAATCGCGTGACCAGATGCATCGCACGATAGAATGTACTCTTTACTGAAGTCCAGATAGATCAATACTAGGCTGTGTATTAATTTGTTCTTTAATGTTTGAAAAGATTTCTCGCATTCCGTAGTCCATTGAAATTTACTACCTTTCTTTAGTAACTGTGTGGGTGGTCGTGCTATTTCTGCATAATCCTTTACATATCTACGATAATAATTTGAGAGTCCCAGGAATTGTTGTACTTCTCTAACTGATTGGGGATTTGGGAAATCTCTGACTGCTGATGTTAATCGAGGCTCTGTTTTTACTCCTTCTTCACTTATAACGTGGCCTAAATATGTAACTTCTTTCAGAGCGAATTGACATTTTTCTAAATTTACTGTGAGCTTGGCATCCCTCAGGCGTTGGAAAAGTTCTCACAAACGAATCACATGCTCATTGATATCCTTCGAGAAAATAATTACTTCATCTACATACACGAGACAGTGTCGAGGTTTTAATCCACGTACCACACCATCTAACAATCTTTGAAATGTTGCAGGGGCATTTTTCAGGCCAAAAGGCATTCTTTTAAATTGCCAATGTCCACTAGGGGTAGAGAACGCGGTTTTGTGTATATCCGCTGGGACTACTTCTATTTGATGGTAACCACTGCGTAGATCGATGGTGGAAAAATACCAACTGCTACCGAGATGGTCAATGGTGTTAGTAATGTTTGGTAATGGGTAAACGTCTGGAATGGTTTTGCTATTTAGATGCCTGTAATCGCAGCAGAATCTGTATCGCTTCGTGCCGTCAGCCGATTTTTTCGGAACAATGACAACATTCGTGTTATACGGGGAGTCCGAGTATTCTATGATACTGTCTTTTAGCTGTTGATCTATGAACTCATCGAGTAATGGCTGTAATTTATGTGGAACTCTGTACGGTTTTTTGTAAACTGGGGCACTATTTCCTGTAGGAATTCGGTGTTGGGTTGTATATGTAGCTGGTAGTGGTCCTTGTGAATTAAAAAGATCTTGAAATTTGTTTAACACTGTTACTATTGCCTCTCGTTCGCTTCCTTTCAAATGAGAAATCTTTTGGCGCAATGCAGTGCTGTAGGCGGCTGGCTCAGTACTTGAATCTGAATCTGACCAATCAAAATCATCCACTTCCAGTGTACTTATATCAGCTATTAGCATTCCCTTCCTTAATCCCTTATCCTCAGACCCAAAATTATCTACATGTATCGGTACCTTCTGTACTCCGTCAATTTCTGTAACATGAACTACATTCCTGCGCACAAAACAATGTGCTGCGTCTAATTCGTCATTTTCTTCCATAGGTTCCACTATGCATAGTGCGTTTGTGGGTGCGGCAGTATGAATGTCTACCCAAAGTATTTTTCCCGTACCGACCGGTATTGTATCCCGTGAATCTACCTTCAAGGAAATAGCGTGCAGTTTTGGTGATTCCTCATTCCGGGGTAAGGCGATCTTGCAGGTGAATTTCCTTGGCAACGGTTTCACTTACTCGAAACACGGTTCCACTAAGTTCCACAGTTTGTTACCCGAGATTGATTATGGCGTGATGTTTGTGCAGGAAATCTAACCCTAGGATAGCATCATATACTCGTCGCTCACCCTCGATACTACCTCCATAACTTCTTGGAATTTTACTCCATTTATGTGAAAGGACAGTGACGTACAGCCTGCTGAACGTATGTCGCTTCCGCCAATACTACTCAACTTATACCTTGAAGGGTTGTATTTCTTATTTACTGTACATTTCTTACTAACAACTGACACAAAAGCTCCGGTGTCCACCAATAGCCTACTTTCTTTACCATCAATAATGCCAGATAACCAGCATTCCACCTTTGCATGCGCTTTGATAGCATGGAATTTTACTGAGAACACCGGGCGGCGGTTCCAGGGTTTCCTGATTCGTTTAACTGTCCCCTATTCTCTGCTCTCCTTACACTTCTACATTCCCGAAACGTGTGACCTATTCTGTGGCAAACTGTGCACTGTGGCTGCCTGCAATTTTTTGCAATGGGTCCCTGTCTGTCACATTGAAAACAGTGAACTCCTGCGGTGAATATACTTTTCTTTTCTTTGAATTTTGTCACGACATCGATTTCCTCGAAAGCGGTAACAATGCTAAGTGCTTCGTTTTAAGTTTTTCGGAAATTCTGCACGGACACGGCGTGAAGATTCAGGTGGCAAACCATGTAAAAAAGTATCTAAAGCTCTATCTTCAACTTCCATCAAAATGTACTTATTCGCTTCGTCGCTCGCGGTCAACTGGTATGTGTGACTATTGACTTTCCGTATCCTATCCACAAAATTTTCAAGTGTTTCATTATGTCTCTGAGACATGGTGTTTAGTTGTTCTCTGTAAAAACGGCAACTGTTCTGTTTTTTATATCTTTTTAACAAGCCTTGCTTCAATTCCTCAAATGTTAATGCATTCCGCAATTCCTCTTGGTATAAGACAAGTGTCTTTGCTTCTCCAATTAATCGTAAGTTTGTCATTTGTAGTAGCTGTTCATCCAAAACCCTAGTTTAGCTGCTGCTAATAAATCTGCAAAAAATGCTTCTATTTCCTCACCTGGCTTGCCAGAAAATGGGGTCAGTAAGGTTGCTGCTGATGGGTCTAACATGGTTGGGGTTGCTTTGGAAGATGAACTACTCTGGGATAATCTGTTTAGCAAGTCATTGTTATCTTGTTTTAACTGAGCAACTTGATTAACTAAGCTTTGTATAGCTTCGGTCGCGGAAACTTCTTGTACCTGACTGTTTGCCATTGTACTATTTTCCTGTTTACACAAGCACTATACAAACCAATATTTAACTTTAGTACAGAAATCACTACCAAGTATTCGATTTAATGCAAGAAATAATGAGTACTTGTCTATGTCATTACCAAGAGGGAAAAACAAAATACAATATTAATTACTACTTGAAAAGAATAATAGTGACTCACATGAGTTTAGCTACAAACAAAAAGAACGAAAGAGCAAAAGAACTATCGTTAGCCATTTTGCACTCACCAAAAATTGAATTAACGTCTGTTGATTGTAGATGGTTGCTAGAAATCTTGTGCCTGTGCCTGATACTAGTGTTGATGACTTCTTGAGCCGTGGTCCTCGAATCAATATAGCCACTACCGACGTCTAGTTACCGGATAGATCCAAGTTCTTTCTGCCAATATATTTATGTCCTACGCCCGAAAGAGCCAAGGTATTCTGAGACCAAAATGTAGAGTCTCTTTTTATTTCTTTCTTGTTATTCTTATTATTTGTCAGGCATGGAAAGCTGGGCTACATGGGTTCTTCCCTTGGGTCAGAGGATGAGGTACAATAAACCATCCCTTACTCCAAGAGTTATTTATTGACAAACATTTCCTTGACAACAGTGCATTCAGCGGACTTCAACCGGTTTACTTTACTCGCTTGGGTCCTCCACTTCTGTATCTCTGCTAGCGTACCTGAGTCCCTGTAACTTCCTTCACCAAGTCTTTACTTAATTTTATAACTAATATTTACACATACGATCACTACACCTATTACAACGAAAAGAAGTGGAAGTAGTGCTGGCAACAACTCGGGTCCCTGGTGCTCGTCAGGCACCTGACAATGCAAAGAGTGCATGTCCCCTGAGGGTTCCACTTTTCATTCATCATTGGTTTCTGTGGACATTCAACTTCAGGTCAACTATGTTTCTAACTCCTAGAGGCTTTCTTGACCTAAGGTACACAATAAAATAAGCATTTGCATGTGGAGTTCCTTGCACTTCAAAGGGCCCATTGTAAATGTATTTGAATTTAGAAATTTCATTATTAGTTTCACTAGATTTTTCATGGGTCTTCACTGAAACATAATCTCCAAGCTTGAATTTAGTTGTTTTGATGTTATTATCATGCATTTTAGATCTAGCAGCTGCTTTCTCTTTCATTCTTTTCTTAACTAACTCTTTTTTCTCATGCAGGTTAATTTCTACAATAAGTGGGAACTGCAAGATCTCTTCAACAATACTTTTACGGTCCAACAGAATTTCTTCAGGGGTAAAACCGGTGGTTTCATGGTATAAGGTGTTTATAGTCTTTTCAAAGTCACTTACAAATCTGCCCCATGCTTTATGGTTATGGTGACAGTAGGTCCTACCTAACCTTCCTAATTCACGCATATATCTTTCGACGGGGTTGCTAGCCGGGTGGTAAGCTGAAATATATTTAACTTGAACATTATGTTGCTTCATACCTTCCTTCCAGATTTTTGAGATAAACTGTGGTCCATTGTCAGACAAAACTGCTTTAGGTTTACCGATGGTGTTAAAATACTCAGCCATCTTACTAAAGACTGCTTTAGCAGTAGCTTTCCTGATTAGATATAATTTAATAAATTTGGAGAACACTTCCAACACTACAACAATGTAAGACCTATTCCCTGAGGTTTTAGGTAAAGGGCCATACAAATCCACTGACAATAATTCTAATGTGTCCTCAGGTACTGTATTGTGCACCAAACCTTGATTTACTCTATTTGTTACTTTTGCCCTCTGACATACATCACAAGATCTTATTCTATCAGTAATTTTCTTGGCAGCACCTACATTCATCACAACCACATCAGTCAACTTTTCAATACACTTCGTGGGACCACAATGCTCTAAGGCAAGATGAAAATAATCAATCACTTTAGTTTCAAATTGCCTAGGCCAACACACCTTCCATTCTGCAGTGCTGGTATTCTTTCTCCTATATAAAATTCCATTAAATATCTTGTAAAATCTACTGATTTGTGGGTAATTAGGGTTACTAAAATTAACTTTCACTGACTTCCATTTTTCATCCTCAATCTGGTGGAACCTCATGCTTTTACAAATTTGCTCAATTCTTTTCCTACCTGGAACCTCCTTAATATATCTTATATGAAGTCTACCATCTTCATTACATTCCCTTGGTAAGTTTTCATACCCTCAGGCAATCGTGATAAGGCATCAGCTATGTAATTGTCACTACCTTTAATATACAATATCTCATAATCAAACTGTTGTAAGTAGAGGGCCCATCGACTCAACCTGCCGGTAAACAGTCGACAGTTTTTCAAAAAGGTTAATGCTTTGTGGTCTGTATGAATTATAGTTTTATGTCCCCATAAATAATTCCTAAATTTCTTTAATCCCCAAATGATTGCTAAAGTCTCTTTCTCTGAAATAGTATAGTTTTTCTCATATTTAGTTAAAGTTCTACTAGCAAAAGCAATGGTCTTATATGCTGTTTCCCCAGATTCTGTGTTTTCCTGAAATATTTCAACACCAATACCATAAGTACTACTGTCTGTAATCATGTGGAATGGCTCACTTAAAACTGGATGATGTAAAATGTTTTCCCTTACTAACTCAGTTTTTAAATTTTCAAAATCTTTCTGACATTCAGATGTCCAAACATATACACTATTTTTCTTCAATAAGCTATTCAAATGTGGGGTTTTGAAAGCTTGCCCCTTCACAAATTTGCGGTAAAACCCACAAAGACCTAAAAACGCTTTCAACTGTTTCCTGTTCTTTGGCGGAGGGCACTTTTCAATAGCATTAAGCTTTTCTGGGTCTTTGCCAATCCCAGATGTGGTTATTATATGTCCTAAAAATTTAATTTCTTGTCTCACAAATTCACACTTTTTTAACTTTAAAGTCATGCCCCCTGCTTGAAGAGCAATAAGGGTTTTGTTTAACAGGTCACAATGTTCTTCCCAGTAATCAGTAGCAATCAATAGGTCATCCACATATACAGTCAACCTGGCACAAAGTTCTTTTCCTAACACAGAATCCAAAGCCCTAACGAAAACAGAAACAGAGGTATTTAAACCAAATGGTACAACTTTGTATTGGTAACACTTTCCTGCAAACAAAAAAGCTGTATATTTCCTTGAATCTTTGTGTAATGGGATTTGTCAATATCCAGCAGTGAGGTCTAAACTAGTTGGATATTTTACATTATGGAACTTTTGTAATAAATCGTCTAAATTTTCAGGTCTGTCTACTTCTCTCCTGACAATTTTATTTAGTGTCCGTGCATCAATGACTATTCTTACGCCTCCATCCTTCTTATTGACTATAATAAGTGGACTATTGTATTCACTATTGCTTCTCTCTATTACCCCCCATTCCAACATTTTATCAATTTCAGCTTGTACTGCTTCTTTCTTAGCTATAGGTATTGGATATGGTCTGACAAAGAATGGTTCATGTTCCAGGATATCCATACGGTATTCAAAGTTATTTACGACACCTGGTTTATCAGAGAACACTTCCTTATTATTATTCAAGATATTAAATAAATCATCTTTCTGTTCACTTGAGATTTCTTGGATAATATCAACAATTTCCCTAAAACTGTCAGTTTTTTGATCATCCTGCAATAAACCTCTCGCATGGTATATATCATATAGTTGGGATAAACCATCATTTTCAGATTCTATTTTTAACAAAATGGGTTCTACATTAACATCTTGGACCTGGTTGTCACCTTCAAATTTAATTTCTGTTGTTTTGGTTCCCCTGTTAATTTTAACAGTTCCACTACCACAACCTATAATTACTTTTTCCTTGTCTAGCCAATCAATACCTAGAATCATTTCAGCACTTAGTTCAGGGACCACTAAAAAATCATGTTCAAATTTTTGGCTTCCTATTTCAAAGTCCATCAATACTTGTTTTTGAATGGGCTTGCTGGACCTACCAGTAGCTCCTATAATTTTTACTCCACTCACAGACATTATTACTAGTCCTGGTTTACATGAAATATGATCAAAGAAAGATTCTGATATGGCACTGATTTGTGACCGTGTGTCTGAAAGCACTTGCAGTTCAGTGTTATAAACATGTACAGGTATTATAATTTGTTTAATAATTCTGTGCTCCTTTTCCTCCTGTTCTTCCCACAACAGATCCTGCTCAACCATAATGTCTTTCCAGGAAATATTACCTACTGATTTCTGTTGTATATCAGGTGGCTTTTGGGGTTTGTTGACCTCTACATCTTTACAGATCTTCAACAGTTCACGTTCTACTAGATTTATATCTGGACATTCTTTAGGTTTCTGTAAATCTATTTCTTTCATCTCATTAAGCAAAGCTTGCCCTAATATAGTGTCATCTGGCTGCTCTTTCAGTTTTGTTTCGGTTACGCATTCCGGATTTTGTTTCGAAAAGATGTCATTAACTTTTTCGTAACCTCTTTCAGTAAAGGTATAAGTACGTTTGTCTACCTCCGAAAACTCATCTGTATCTGAATCGGTCGTCTCTCCTTCGTCTGAGCTATCACTAGGTTCTATTTCGTTATCAGATTCGAGTAGGAAAGCAACTTTTAAACAGTGAGGCAGATTATCAGTAGATGTTTCAGACACTTCGGTTTTAGACTCGTTTTCTACACACTGCACATCGTTTGGAGACTCAGGCACTTCTGTTGTATCACTTTGAACGATTTCAGCCTTAACTTCATACTTAGTATAATCGTCATATACTTCGAGAACCTTCATTTCATGTTCCCCTTTGTTATCATTCTCAGGTAATCGTGCGAAATTCCTACTAGGCCCTTCTGCATTAAAATCATTAAACACTTTTCCATTAACAATAATTTCATCTGCACTGCTTATAATGTCTTGTTTACTAACGTCCTCCTTTACATCACTTTCACCTATTGCTAATTGCGCACACGTCTTTTGCGTGGCATATTGTACCTCCCTTTCCTCTTTATTCATCATAACCTCCCCCACATCTACGTCTCTTACCTCATACACATCATTAACAGTGCAAATATTCTCCTTTTCACTCGCCTTTTCTGGCTCCATTTCATTCTTTAATGGTTCCTTTTTGCAAGATTTCGATATCCAGTTATCTTTATATTAACTTCATTTTCAGTTTTACATTTGTCTATTACTGAAACCGGCCAACGGAAGTGTCCGATCCCGCCTCTTCTGTTTCCCTCTTCGGCAGCCATCTTGTTCTGACGTCTGCCATTTGTGTGTGCTGTCAAGTGCAATGTACGGTGCTCCAGCAAGCGCTGGACCGAGCGCGAACGGTCACGTGACTTCGCAATGAGAACGCCGCTATTTATCACTCCGCGCCCGTCTTCCATAGGCGCGTCCTTAACCTTCCTGCCCCGTATTTTACATCTTTCTTTCTTGAATTTATGGTTTGACATCTTTTCTTTGGGCCCAAAACCGGTTTCCACGTGAATCCGGCTCGTAACACACGCGGTTTTCAGTTTTCCATTTCGTTTCTATTTTGGAAATTCCGCGCCATGTATCCTCTGCCGCGCGTATTGTAATTTCCCCTGCCTCTCGCACGACCTCTTTGAATCGTGTTTACACGATATCTATTGTTTTCAGGTCGTTCGTTTTGCTCATTACTTTCTCGAGAATAATTGTTATTATGAGGACGAGATTCGCGATTTCTTCGCCAGTGATCTTCATCCTCTACCCTTTCCAAGAACGCAGAAAAACTTTAGTGGGTACTCCCAACATATCGTTTAGAATCCTCAGGCAGTTTCTGCCAGAGAACCCAAACGATCTCGGCTTCAGTCCTTCTTGCTTTTAGGTGTATCAGTTTTCTATACCACGATTCGCAAACTCTTTCATGGTTTGTCTACCCCTGCTATCATACAGCCTGGCCATTAGGAACTCACACAACTGGTCTTGCTTTTCTTCCGACCAGTATTCGTCAATAAATTTTTGTTTAAAGTTTTCAAAAGACATCTGGTTTGTATCCAGATTCAACCCCCATCTTTTTGCTTCTCCCGTTAAGGCACTGATTACCACATAAATTTTTTCCTGGTCAGATAAATATTCAGGAAAGTTTCTTTCGCAATGCTTCACAAAATACAGGGGGTGCCATCTGTTATGCCTCTTTGCAGGGTCGAATTTTTCCTCGCCCTCTAAGATTTTACTGAAAGGCATTTTTTCAGTAAAATGTGTAGGTCCTGATTGTATTTTTCTTTCCAAGTCATACATTTTGCCTTGGATTTGTGAAGTGTTATGTTCACACTTCTTTTCGCAAGTAACAATCTGTTTGGTTAATTCTCTACTTGTTTCTGTTACAGATTGTTTAATCTGTGCAAATTCCGCAATGCATTCTGTTTGTATTTCGGATTTAATCCCGAACACCTTTTCATCCACTTTAGTGATGACTAAGGGTTCTATTTGATCTTGAATTTTGATGACTTCAGTGTAAAATCTTTCGTTAATGTCATCAATTTGTCCTTGTACATTGGCAATATTACCATTGATGACAGTAATTTCGCTTTTAATACTTTTGATTTCATTACTCACTATTCCTAACCTTGAGTTGACTTCTTCAATTTGTTTACTAAATCTGGTACCCTGCATTTCGATTTGTTTACTTTGTGCTGCGACTTGTGCATTAATATTGTCATTTTGCGCAGCATTTCGATGCCCCTGTGCTGCGATTTCTGCCTTAATATTGTCGTTGAGTGCTGCAATTTGTGTTGCAAATTGCATAGACAACATCCTGAGCAAATCAGCCACATCTTGTGTCTTTTCAATTTCGGTTTCTACTGCATTTTCGTGTTCTAGTCCTACTTCCCTCTCAGGTTTTGGTGATTCAAACATATCCCGCGATTCATTAACATGACCACTTTCTTCCACAACATCGCTCATATTGTCTTGCTTAGTACGCGTCATGTTCATAGTGTGTATCTGTTATTTACCTCCGCGTGATAACGTACGTAATTTAACTCGCGCATAATGCCATCTGTTGGTGTGCTGCCTGAACTGCTCTCGATTGCATCCTATTCTCGCGTGTCTAGATTTATTTCTAGTTTCCTGTCCATTTTAGCTATTATTAATTATTGATATCTTTTATTTTCAATTTAAGCTGAACTTTCACTACCAGTTCTGTCAAATAAGTTACTGGTTCGTGTCGCTGGACGTTTTATGTTCACTCTATGTTTGTAAAATGATAAATACTTATAATTTTTCCGGCTGTAGATGCAAGCTGAATACGCGGCGCCACCTACAACACTAGTGCCTGTCATTGCTGTACCACAACCTTAAATCAGGTTGTGAAATAAAACAATATTATTAAAGCAATTATGGTATAACGCAACAGAGCAGTGTTACCCGCTGAGAGGAATTTTGTTGTGTTGACCGTGTTGTACGTAACGGAGGTGGCTTATCGGAAGTGAAAGTCAGAATTACGGAAATATTTGAACAGTAAGAAACAAAATTTTGCCCATCTGTTCTGTTTAACGGGCAAAGAAAACGGTCGCCAGCCTAACTAGGCAAGAGAATGATTAACATTCTCGTTCAAGAAAACAGTTATTAGTAACTTTAATGGATAAACACAACCTATACTTTGTCACACGCGAGTGCAGTGAACTCGTGACACATACGTATGTTTTAAGATTGAAGCTAACAACTGGAGCAGCACAAACTATTTGCAAATTTATAACAGATACCGAAACACACTATTACTTTACGGGCTTACACAAACTGGATGGTCTTTATAACGTTATTATTAATATTCACTGCAGAATCATTAATTGGATATTGGTTAAGTCTCTCAGTTAAATACTTTACTATTTAAAATGAAAGTTAATTAGAATCCAATAACAGGTTGCTTCTCAATATCATTTCAATAAAGAAATTATGGTTTTCATAATTAATGGTCTTTCTGTTACTTGTTACCGAGCATTAACACAATAGACAAGACTGTGGATCCTGGTATACTATTCATATGCACTTCTAATACACAAGAGAGACAAACACTTAGCAAACATGAGTATATAACGTTTCATACTGCAGTTTTCCACTCTTATTACATTGAGAGACAAAATTAACATATTTGTAAGATACTGACTCACCTTCTGTGATTTACAACAGGCAGTAATGATATCATTTACGAAGCAAAACTTTATAAGCCTCAGTCTTACGAACTCTTAATTTGAAGTTGGCAACAATACATTAATAAGCAGTTTTATTAGGAAAATTACTTTCATTAACTTTCTTTTTTTATTATGTTCAAGAGGCATTATTAGCAAAAACACTGGTCTTTAATGTTCTTTCAGTAGGGACACTCGGAAATCACTTTAGTTGAAATGGAGAGGAACCTGAGAGGTGTTATGATAACGAGAAGAATCAAGGTAGGTACATAAATTCAGTTATAAATTACCTTATATTTGAGCACACTAACACATCCATTAAGCTGATCCTTCACTGTACATTGCTATAGTGCTCCATTACAGTGATTGCGCAATGTGGTGGCGATTGCATGTCGGTAGGTGGAATTGCAGGTAGAATTGCTGGACTCTGTCATTTCTTGGTGGCGATGGTAGATAAAAATTCCAGAATAGTTACAGCTATTTATCCATCCATCCGAGACATTGGAAAGTAGCAGAAAAATACATCTCTCGGAACCAGCACCGTATTCAACATTTACATGGCAGTGCACAATTTGGTATCTCGTCCCTGACTGGTGGCTCGCCCCCCGACTGACTCTTGTTCCACTTTTTTTACGTATGCGAACCACAATTTGCGCGCGCTATACAGTTCCGTTCCCGAGGGGAACCACTACACCTTTTATATACTAAAGAACTAAGGACCCTAAGTGAGGATCAACAGTTTACATAACAATAATCAAATACATTAAATAAAACAAAACATTTGCACATATTGACATTTCTACCAAAAATTATTCACACAAAATTACAATCATATACAGTAAGTTTTGTTCCCTCCAAATGAGACAAAGAATTCAAATGACAGATACACTGCATTGCATAGAATCAAATCATGACATGAAGTTTTAAACAAAGAAAAGAGTATACAATTTTGTGACATCTATTCAATCAAAAACATTTACAGAAGCTTAACGATGTAATATTAAATGAAACAAAAACCAAAATAAATCATTGGAGTATTAGAGCTATGGTGTTACACGCTGTGCACTACATGTGGGCATCTAAGAACAGTTATTGTATTAATAGCTTCAGTATTGTATTACTTATTGCTCCTGCATATATTCGTTTGGGACCATGGCATTCTGCTGAATTCCATTTATTACTGACACTCGCAAATAATGCAATAGGCATAATATCCTGAGGAAGGGCACTAAGTACCTGAAACCAATGAAGAAATTAAACTTCCTTTTTGCAACTGGTTGCTTATTATTTCATTATTGCTATTTTTAAATAGAATTTTTATTGAGAGTGATGTTAAATGATACAGGGTGTTACAAAAAGGTACGGCCAACCTTTCAGGAAACATTCCTCACACACAACGAAAGAAAATATGTTATGTGGACATATGTCCGGAAACACTTACTTTCCATGTTAAAGCTCATTTTATTACTTCTGTTCAAATCACATTAATCATGGAATGGAAACACACAGCAACAGAACGTACCAGTGTGACTTCAAACACTTTGTAACAGGAAAATTTCAAAATGTCCTCCGTTAGCGAGGATACATGCAGCCACCCTCCGCCGCATTGAATCCCTGATGCGCTGATGCAGCCCTGGAGAATTGCGTATTGTATCACAGCCGTCCACAATACGAGCACAAAGAGTCTCTACATTTGGTACCGGGGCTGCGTAGACAGAGCTTTCAAATGCCCCCATAAATGAAAGTCAAGAGGGATGAGGTCAGGAGAGTGTGGAGGCCATGGAATTGGTCCACCTCTACCAATCCATCAGTCACCGAATCTGTTGTTAAGAAGCGTACAAACACTTCGTCTGAAATGTGCAGGAGCTCCATCGTGCATGAACCACATGTTGTGTCGTACTTGTAAAGGCACACGTTGTAGCAGCACAGGTAGAGTATCCCGTATGAAATCATGATAACGTGCTCCATTGAGCGTAGGTGAAAGAACATGGGGCCCAATTAAGACATCACCAACAATGCCTGCCCAAACGTTCACAGAAAATCTGTGATGATGACGTGATTTCACAATTGCATGCGGATTCCCGTCAGCCCACACATGTTGATTGGAAAATTTACAATTTGATCACGTTGGAATGAAGCCTCATCTGTAAAGAGAACATTTGCACTGAAATGAGGATTGACGCATTGTTGGATCAACCATTCACAGAAGTGTACCTGTGGAGACCAATCAGCTGCTGATAGTGCCTGCACACGCAGTACATGGTATGGAAACAACTGGTTCCCCCGTAGCACTCTCCATACAGTGACGTGGTCAACGTTACCTTTACACGAAGAATTGCCTTGTCCATTGCAGGTGTCCTCGTAGTTCTAGGTACTCCCCAGCCGCAAGTCATAGGCTGGAATGTTCCGTGCTCCCTAAGATGCTGATCAATTGCTTCGAACGTCTTCCTGTCAGGACATCTTCGTTCTGGAAATCTGTCTCGATTCAAATGTACCACGACACGGCTATTGCCCCATGCGAATCCATACACCAAATGGGCATCTGCCTACTCCGCATTTGTAAACATTGCACGTTCGTGATGAACACTAACCTGTTGTTGCTATGTTCTGATGTGCTTGATGCTAATACTGTAGAGCAATGAGTCGCATGTCAACACAAGCACCGAAGTCAACATTACCTTCCTTCAATTGGGCCAACTGGTGGTGAATCGAGGAAGTATAGTACATACTAACGAAACTAAAATGAGCTCTAACATGGAAATTAAGCGTTTCTGGACACATTTCCACATAATATGTTTTCTTTATTTGTATGTTACGAATGTTTCCTGAAAGTTTGGCTGTACCTTTTTGGAACACCCTGTATATGGAAAAAGACAGTATTTCACGTTCACATCGATTTAGTAACTAAATTACTGAAGCTAAAAAAAGAACTGTTGCTAATTATCTTCCTAAATTTAATCAATTTGAATTCATCAATTAATTTTCATCTAGCTGACGGTATGTTTGTGAGGTATACTGATAGTTTTCATAGACAAGCCAATATTATTGCTTCATTCAAATGTAATGCTGAAGTCGTGGACTGATAATTCTCGAACGATATTATCTTGCATATATTCCAATTTAAATAATACACAGGAAATAGAAATAACTGTAACTCATGAATATGATAATTTGATTGACTTCAGTGGTGTTACTGCCACAATCGCTTTAGAAATGGTTTAATAAATTTTATCTTTAATAAATAACAGACAAAATAGGACCTATCAGTTCTACTCATTCCCTGTGAATGAGATATCAAAAAACAATCTAAATATTCCTAACAAGGCTACAGAAATTAGCATAAATATAGGAGATGGATGACTTCCTCCTAATCATGCTCAGTTGTACATGAGTTTCAGTATTATAGGAACTGATGGTATAGTTTATCCAACCTATAAGGAAAGTTGATTTATGTGGAAAAACTATTTTATTTCCTTCCACAAACGAGGGAAATACTGTTATATCTAGAACAGAGCATACTTTCATTTCATCATCAGTTTTGTTGTATTTGACTTCATCTCTTAATTATAAAATTTGTGTGGAGGTGCATATACATAATAATGGTAATGTCAAAACCTAGAAAAATGACGTGCTTTACCCATATGAATATTCTTTGTGGTTTCTTTAGGGCCATAAAGAAATTTTATGGGAAGGAGATCTTACTATGATTTTTACTTGGAGTATAAGTGATGGAGATCTCTTCTTAGATGGCCTGCCTACAATAATGCTGGAGTTGAAGTAAAAGATACACTTCGAAAAGAAGGTGAAATTGTAGTAGACTCTATAGCAACTCATGTGCCTATTAGTAAACATGAACCAAAGTATGAGCTTGAAAATCTAGAACATTTACTGACAAATCATAAAATTTAATTATCTTTCTACTATCTACAAATACACTCCTGGAAATGGAAAAAAGAACACATTGACACCGGTGTGTCACACCCACCATACTTGCTCCGGACACTGCGAGAGGGCTGTACAAGCAATGATCACACGCACGGCACAGCGGACACACCAGGAACCACAGTGTTGGCCGTCGAATGGCGCTAGCTGCGCAGCATTTGTGCACCGCCGCCGTCAGTGTCAGCCAGTTTGCCGTGGCGTACGGAGCTCCATCGCAGTCTTTAACACTGGTAGCATGCCGCGACAGCGTGGACGTGAACCGTATGTGCAGTTGACGGATTTTGAGCGAGGGTGCATAGTGGGCATGCGGGAGGCCGGGTGGACGTACCGCCGAATTGCTCAACACGTGGGGCGTGAGGTCTCCACAGTACATCGATGTTGTCGCCAGTGGTCGGCGGAAGGTGCACGTGCCCGTCGACCTGGGACCGGACCGCAGCGACGCACGGATGCAAGCCAAGACTGCAGGATCCTACGCAGTGCCGTAGGGGACCGCACCGCCACTTCCCAGCAAATTAGGGACACTGTTGCTCCTGGGGTATCGGCGAGGACCATTCGCAACCGTCTCCATGAAGCTGGGCTACGGTCCCGCACACCGTTAGGCCGTCTTTCGCTCACGCCCCAACATCGTGCAGCCCGCCTCCAGTGGTGTCGCGACAGGCGTGAATGGAGGGACGAATGGAGACATGTCGTCTTCAGCGATGAGAGTCGCTTCTGCCTTGGTGCCAATGATGGTCGTATGCGTGTTTGGCGCCGTGCAGGTGAGCGCCACAATCAGGACTGCATACGACCGAGGCACACAGGGCCAACACCCAGCATCATGGTGTGGGGAGCGATCTCCTACACTGGCCGTACACCTCTGGTGATCGTCGAGGGGACATTGAATAGTGCACGGTACATCCAAACCGTCATCGAACCCATCGTTCTACCATTCCTAGACCGGCAAGGGAACTTGCTGTTCCAACAGGACAATGCACGTCCGCATGTATCCCGTGCCACCCAACGTGCTCTAGAAGGTGTAAGTCAACTACCCTGGCCAGCAAGATCTCCGGATCTGTCCCCCATTGAGCATGTGTGGGACTGGATGAAGCGTCGTCTTTCGCGGTCTGCACGTCCAGCACGAACGCTGGTCCAACTGAGGCGCCAGGTGGAAATGGCATGGCAAGCCGTTCCACAGGACTACATCCAGCATCTCTACGATCGTCTCCATGGGAGAATAGCAGCCTGCATTGCTGCGAAAGGTGGATATACACTGTACTAGTGCAGACGTTGTGCATGCTCTGTTTCCTGTGTCTATGTGCCTGTGGTTCTGTCAGTGTGATCATGTGATGTATCTGACCCCTTCCTGGGACAATGAATTCACGGTGTTCTTATTTCAATTTCCAGGAGTGTAGTTGCAGTAGCAGGATTAACAGGGCAGAAAAAATTGGAGGTAGACACCATGAAGTGCTGTAATTTAGTAGAGTTTGATATGCCTCCTTTTATTTTTGTTGGGTTCCAAACTAATCGAAAAATAATCAGTTAATTGATTCTTAATTATATGATCTGGTTAAGCTTCATAATAATTAAAATTGGAATTGGAATTAATGAATATTTAATCAAGATATGTATAATTTCGATCGACAAAATAATTATATGAAGGCATATAAAGCATTTCTTGATCTTAAAGGAGTTACACAGTTGAAGGGCAATGTGAGTTTCACTCTGTTTAATTTCATAACAAACTACCTATCTATATGATTAAATGAAACAGAAACAATATTGCTGCCGTTAAGAGGACTACTAATAAATTATGTGCAACATTTGACAATAAAATAGCGAAGGACACAATCGCCTAAGTAATTGTGTATGGAAACGAGAATCTCACATTTGATGCATAACACAGAATATTAACTGAGAATTTTTAAATTGAAAAATTGAGTATCTAATGATTTCTGATTTTATTCATTATTATTTTTCACAACAGCCATAATGGATGTTTAAAAACCCACGACTGTTTTTCCAATATAAATACAGAAAGTTGCCACAAGTCATTGTTTCAAAATAGTTATTCATTGCATAACCCGGTTTTCGAACCTATTCAGATGCATCTTCAGTTGGGGCGCTGGTGGTTACATGACTGTTTGAAAGCGAAATGCTAGATGCTGACTCTGTGACAAGATAGTGGATCACACTTCAATGCATCGCCATGAGTTTCGCTTATATTGCGATTTGGATCCAAAAATGAATTCTGTACCTTCTGTGACACTATGGATGGCTTTGTTGTTTACCCATCAATCAGCTTCCATTGTGACGGACAGTTGGCAATATATTGCCCACTTTGCATAGGATGTAATATGTATATACTCCATAGTTATGCCACCATCTGGCACATGTCTACTTTGCTTATGCTCAATAATTGTTTTCCTTTGCATGTAATAAAGTCAATGTATGGGCAAATATTTTAATCAAATCCGGCGTTTACATGAATGTCCAAAAAAAAAAAAAATCAAATGACTACCTACTCGACGATCAGACTAAACTGAGAAACAAATTTTTCCTTCTGAATTTCGAAGAGTTACCAGTTCAAAACAGCTAATCAGTCAACGAACCTCCCGACCCCTCCAATGCTTCCCTTCCTCTCACCTCTGTCCCTATCTTCATGTGCTAATTATACTGGTCTCAACATAAATATCGCACAACAGAATAAATCCTGTACTATATGTACTAATATCCAAGCCCTCGATTGTTAACGTTTCGGCAGTTTTGGATAAAGTCGATATTTCAGGACATGTGTTATACGGTTATGAATATGGACAATAATCAGCTGAACAATGGAATAAAGGCAATGGGACTCCAACTCGGATTTCCCGCTTATTGCCAGGACTCCCGCTTATCGGCTAAGCAATTCGGTGATTCACACCCTGTTGCAGACTTCCATGTGTCGTCAACCATGCGTCTATATCCTGTACTCGTAATCCCATTATGTATATTTCGATACAGGGGAGACAATTTACTTGGAAGTCGCTTCCCGAGTGTAGGCGCATAAATACGATACTGCAGTCTCTGTGTTTTCAGAAATACGATGCAAAGTTCTATCGGACATGCATGGTTGACGACATATGGAAGTTTAATTCCGGCTATGAGTCGTGCATGAATAGGCAGATGGGAAATCCGAGTTAGAGTCCCAGTCCAGCTCAAATTTTCAATGTCGTCATTGCATAGTACCACTGATGGATATCCATGTTCACAACTGTGAATACATATAATGTATTTGGGTAAAGTATTTACCAATAAACTGACTGTATTATACGTTAATGTAAGATTAGATATAAGACACCAGATCGTTTGCAACTATTTCTTGTAGTAACTTGTTAACTTACTTAACTCTTAGGAATTCACATTAACGCCAATATTGATTAAAGTATTTGTCCAAGCGTTGGCTTTATTACATACAAACAAAACCCAGCAATGTCTCTGAACAAAGTAGGCTTATGTTATTTCTTCGTTTGAAGATGTGTGTAACAAGGAATCGTTGGACAGCGCATGCTACATGCTGGCAAAGACCCGTAACTACGGTGTCTGTACATACATATCCTGTGAAAAGTGATGATGTGTTACCAACGTTACATCACAGTGGAAGCTGAGAGATGGATATTAACAACAACAAAGCCACATATACTTTTGCAGTAAGTAATTCATTTTTTGATACAAATCCCAATATAAACAATACTCATGATGATGCATTAAGAAATGTTCCATCTTCTTGTCACATAGCCAGCATTACGATTCGAAATAGTGGTGTAACCACCTGTGTATCATCTGAAAATGAGCTAGATAAGGTACGTAAACCTGTTTATGGAATAAAAGCTATTTCGAAAAAGTGTCTGGTTGCAGATTATATGTACTTATAAAAGAACTTTAGAAGTAAGTTGATGTAGCTGTAGCATTCACAACTTCATCGACAGTGATACTGTGCAAATCACATTTAAGTGCCTGGCAGAGGATTCATCAAACCACCTTCACAGTTCTCTATTGTTCAAATCTCGTACAGAGCATGGAAAGAACGAACACCTATATCTTTCAGTTGTTGTTGTTGTGGTCTTCAGTGCTGAGACTGGTTTGATGCAGCTCTCCATGCAACTCTATACTGTGCAAGCCTTTTCATCTCCTAGTACCTACTGCAACCTACATCCTTCTGAATCTGTTTAGTGTATTCTTCTCTTGGTCTTCCTCTACGATTTTTACCCTCTACGCTGCCCTCCAGTACTAAATTGGTGATCCCTCGATGTCTCAGAACATGTCCTACCAATCGATCCCTTCTTCTAGTCAAGTTGTGCCACAAACTTCTCTTCTCCCCAATTCTATTCAAAACCTCCTCATTAGTTATGTGATTTACCCATCTAATCTTCAGCATTCTTCTGTAGCACCACATTTCGAAACCTTCTATTCTCTTCTTGTCTAAGCTATTTATCGTCCACGTTTCACTCCCATACATGGCTACACTCCATACAAATACTTTCAGAAACGACTTCCTGACACTTACATCAATAGTCGATGTTAACAAATTTCTCTTCTTAAGAAACGCTTTCCTTGCCATTGCCGGTCTACATTTCATATCCTCTCTACTTCGACCATCATCAGTTATTTTGCTCCCCAAATAGCAAAACCCGTTTACTACTTTAAGTGTCTCATTTCCTAATCTAATTGCCTCAGCATCACCCGATTTAATTCGACTACATTCCATTATCCTCGTTTTGCTTTTGTTGATGTTCATCTTATACCCACCTTTCAAGACACTGTCCACTCTGTTCAACTGCTCTTTCAAGTCCTTTGCTGTCTCTGACAGAATTACAATGTCATCAGTGAACCTCAAAGTTTTTATTTCTTCTCCATGGATTTTAATACCTACTCCGAATTTTTCTTTTGTTTCCTTTATTGCTTGCTCAATATACAGATTGAATAACATTGTGGATAGACTACAACCCTGTCTCACTCCCTTCCTAACCACTGCTTCCCTTTCATACCCCTCGACTCTTATAACTGCCATCTGGTTTCTGTTCAAATTGTAAATAGCCTTTCGCTCTCTGTATTTTACCCCTGCCACCTTCAGAATTTGAAAGACAGTATTCCAATCAACATTGTCAAAAGCTTTCTCTAAGTCTACAAATACTAGAAACATAGGTTTGCCTTTCCTTAATCTTTCTTCTAAGATAAGTCATAGGGTTAGTATTGCCTCACGTGTTCCAACATTTCTACGTAATCTAAACTGATCTTCCCCGAGGTCGGCTTTATCGGTTATTCCATTCGTCTGTAAAGAATTCGCATTAGTATTTTGCAGATGTGGCTTATTAAACTGATAGTTCGGTAATTTTCACGTCTGTCAACACCTGCTTTCTTTGGGATTGGGATTATTATATTCTTCTTGAAGTCTGAGGGTATTTCGCCTGTTTCATACATCTTGCTCACCAGACGGTAGAGTTTTGTCAGGACTGGCTGTCCCAAGGCCGTCAGTAGTTCCAATGGAATGTTGTCTACTCCGGGGGCTTTATTTCGACTCAGGTCTTTCAGTGCTCTGTCAAATTCTTCACGCAGTATCGTATCTCCCATTTGATCTTCACCTACATCCTCTTCCATTTCCATAATATTGTCCTCAAGTACATCGCCTTTGTATAGACCCTCTATATATTCCTTCCACCTTTCTGCTTTCCCTTCTTTGCTTAGAATTGGGTTTCCATCCGAGCTCTTGATGTTCATACAAGTGGTCTCTTATCTCCAAAGGTCTCTTTAATTTTCCTGTAGGCAGTATCTATCTTACCCCTCGTGAGATAAGCCTCTACATCCTTACATTTGTCCTCTAGCCATCCCTGCTTAGCCATTCTGCACTTCCTGTCGATCTCATTTTTGAGACGTTTGTATTCCTTTTTTCCTGCTTCATTTACTGCATTTTTATATTATCTCCTTTCATCAATTAAATTCAATATTTCACCTGTTACCCAAGGATTTCTACCAGTCCTCGTCTTTTTACCTATTTGATCCTCTGCTGCCTTCACTATTTCATCCCTCAAAGCTACCCATTGTTCTTCTACTCTATTTCTGTCCCCCATTCCTGTCAATTGTTCTCTTGTGTTCTCCCTGAAACTCTGTACAGCCTCCGGTTTAGTCAGTTTATCTAGATCCCATCTCCTTAAATTGCCACTTTTTTGCAGTTTCTTCAGTTTTAATCTACAGTTCGTAACCAATAGATTGTGGTCAGAGTCCACATCTGCCCCTGGAAATGTCTTACAATTTAAAACCTGGTTCCTAAATCTCTGTCTTACCATTATATAATCTATCTGAAACCTGTCAGTATCTCCAGGCTTCTTCCATGTATACAGCCTTCTTTCATGATTCTTGAACCAAGTGTTAGCAATGATTAAGTTGTGTTCTGTGCAGAATTCTACCAGGCAGCTTCCTCTTTCATTTCTTAGCCCCAATTTGTATTCACCTACTATGTTTCCTTCTCTCCCTTTTTCTACTGATGAATTCCAGTCACCCATGACTATTAAATTTTCGTTTCCCTTCACTATCTGAATAATTTCTTTTATCTCATCATACATTTCATCAATTTCTTCGTCATCTGCAGAGCTAGTTGGCATATAAACTTGTACTACTGTAGTAGGTGTGGGCTTTGTGTCTACCTTGGCCACAATAATGCGTTCACTATGCTGTTTGCAGTAACTTACCCGTACACCTATTTTTTTATTCATTATTAAACCCACTCCTGCATTACCCCTATTTGAGGTTGTGTTTATAACCCTGTAGTCACCTGACCAGAAGTCTTGTTCCTCCTGCCACCGAACTTCACTAATTCCCACTATATCTAAATTTAACCTATCCATTTCACTTTTTAAGTTTTCTAACCTACGTGCCCGATTAAGGGATCTGACATTCCACACTCCGACCCATAGAACGCCAGTTTTCTTTCTCCTGATAACGACGTCCTCTCGAGTAGTCCCCGCCCGGAGATCCGAATGGGGGACTATTTTACCTCCGGAATATTTTACCCAAGAGGACGCCATCATCATTTAACAATACAGTAAAGCTGCATGCCCTCGGGAAAAATTAGGGCTGTAGTTTCCCCTTGCTTTCAGCCGTTTGCAGTACGAGAACAGCAAGACCATTTTGGTTAATGTTACAAGGCCAGATCAGTCAATCATCCAGACTGTTGCCCTTGCAACTAATGTAAAGGCTGCTGCCTCTCTTCAGGAACCATACGTTTGTCTGGCCTCTCAACAGATACCCCTCCGTTGTGGTTGCACCTACGGTACGGCTATCTGTATCGTTGAGGCACGCAAGCCTCCCCACCAACGGCAAGGTCCATGGTTCATAAGGGGGGGGGGAAGGGGGTAAGAGCTCTAATTTCCCTTATTTTAGCGTGGTGATCGTTTTTCTCTATATAGGCTGGTATCAACAAAATATTTTCGCATTCGTAGGAGAGAGGTGGTACTTGTAATTTCGTGCGAAGTTTTCGTCGCAACGAAAAACACCTTTGTTTTAATGATGTCCACCCCAAATCCTTTATCATTTCAGTGACACTCTCTCCCCTATTTCGCGATAGTACAAAAAGTGCTGCCATTCTTTGAACTTTTTCGATGTACTCTGCCAATCCTATCTGGTAAGGATCCCACACCGTGCAGCAGTATTCTAAAAGAGGACGGACGAACGTAGTGTAGGCAGACCCCTTAGTAGATATGTTATACACTCCTGGAAATTGAAATAAGAACACCGTGAATTCATTGTCCCAGGAAGGGGAAACTTTATTGACACATTCCTGGGGTCAGATACATCACATGATCACACTGACAGAACCACAGGCACATGGACACAGGAAACAGAGCATGCACGATGTCGGCACCAGTACAGTGTATATCCACCTTTCGCAGCAATGCAGGCTGCTATTCTCCCATGGAGACGATCGTAGAGATGCTGGATGTAGTCCTGTGGAACGGCTTGCCATGCCATTTCCACCTGGCGCCTCAGTTGGACCAGCGTTCGTGCTGGACGTGCAGACCGCGAAAGACGACGCTTCATCCAGTCCCAAACATGCTCAATGGGGAACAGATCCGGAGATCTTGCTGGCCAGGGTAGTTGACTTACACCTTCTAGAGCACGTTGGGTGGCACGGGATACATGCGGACGTGCATTGTCCTGTTGGAATAGCAAGTTCCCTTGCCGGTCTAGGAATGGTAGAACGATGGGTTCGATGACGGTTTGGATGTACCGTGCACTATTCAATGTCCCCTCGACGATCACCAGAGGTGTATGGCCAGTGTAGGAGATCGCTCCCCACACCATGATGCCGGGTGTTGTCCCTGTGTGCCTCGGTCGTATGTAGTCCTGATTGTGGCGCTCACTTGCACGGCGCCAAACACACATACGACCATCATTGGCACCAAGGCAGAAGCGACTCTCATCGCTGAAGACGACACGTCTTCATTCGTCCCTCCATTCACGCCTGTCGCGACACCACTGGAGGCGGGCTGCACGATGTTGGGGCGTGAGCGGAAGACGGCCTAACGGTGCGCGGGACCGTAGCCCAGCTTCATGGAGACGGTTGCGAATGGTCCTCGCCGATACCCCAGGAGCAACAGTGTCCCTAATTTGCTGGGAAGTGGCGGTGGGGTCCCCTACGGCACCGCGTAGAATCCTACGGTCTTGGCGTGCATCCGTGCGTCGCTGCGGTCCGGTCCCAGGTCGACGGGCACGTGCACCTTCCACCGACCACTGGCGACAATATCGATGTACTGTGGAGACCTCACGCCCCACGTGTTGAGCAATTCGGCGGTACGTCCACCCGGCCTCCCACATGCCCACTATACGCCCTCGCTCAAAGTCCGTCAACTGCACATACGGTTCACGTCCACGCTGTCGCGGCATGCTACCAATGTTAAAGACTGCGATGGAGCTCCGTATGCCACGGCAAACTGGCTCACACAGACGGCGGCGGTGCACAAATGCTGCGCAGCTAGCGCCATTCGACGGTCAACAACGCGGTTCCTGGTGTGTCCGCTGTGCCGTGCGTGTGATCATTGCTTGTACAGCCCTCTCGCAGTGTCCGGAGAAAGTATGGTGGGTCTGACACACCGGTGTCAATGTGTTCTTTTTTCCATTTCCAGGAGTGTATTTTCTAAGTGTCCTGTGACTAAAACGCAGATTTTAGTTAGCCTTCCCCACAACATTTTCTATGCGTTCCAATTTAATAATCCTTAGGTATTTAGGTGAATTTACGGCCTCTAAATTTGACTGATTTATCGTGTAACCGAAATTTAACGGATTCGTTGTAACATTCATGTTTCGAACCAACAGATATGTTTTCTAAATCGTTTTGCAATTTGGTCTGATTTTCTGATGACTTCGTTAGTGTATAAACGACAGCGTCATCTGCAAACAACATAAGAGGGCTGCTCAGATAATCTCTCGAATCTTTTATACAGATAAGGAACAGCTAGGGCCTATAACACTACCTTGGCGAACACCAGAAATCAGTTCTGTTTCAGTCGATGACTTTCCGTCAATTACTACGAACTGTGACCTCTCCGACAGGAAATCACAAATCCAGTCACATAACTGAGACGGTATTCCATATGCACGCAACTTCACAAGCCGCTTGTGTGGTACAGTGTCAAAAGCTTTCCGGAAATCCAGAAATACGGAATCAGTCTGAAATCCCTTGTCAACAGCACTCAACACTTTATGCGAATAAAGAGCTAGTTGTGTTTCACAAGAACGATGTTTTATAAATCCACGTTGACTGTGTGTCAATACAGTTTTCTTCGAGTTAATATTCATAATGTTCGAACACAATATACGTTCGAAAATGCTGTTGTATACCGACGTTAATGATATGGGCCTGTAATTTAGAGGATTGCTCCTACTACATTTCTTGAATATTGGTGTGACCTGTGCAACTTTCCAGTCTTTGGGTACGGATCTTCCGTCGAGCCAAGGGTTGTATACGATTGCTAAGTCTGGAGCTATTGCATCAGCATGCTCTGAAAAGAACCTAATTGGTAATATAATCTGGACTAGAAGACTTGCTATTATTAAGTGATTTAATTGGTTCACTATTCCAAGGATAATTACTTCTTCGTTGCTCATGTTGGCAACTGTTCTTGATTCGAATTCTGGAATATTTACTTCGTCTTATTTTGTGAAGGCATTTTGGAAGGCTATGTTTAATAATTCTGCTTTGGCAGCACTGTCTTCGATAGTATCTCCATTTCTATCACGCAGAGGAGGAGTCGATTGTGTCTTGCCGCTAGCATACTTCTCATACAACCAGAATCTCTTTGGAGTTTCTGCCAGGTTACGAGACAAAGTTTCGTTGTGGAAACTGTTATAAGCATCTCGCATTGAAGTCCGCGCTAAATTTCGATCTTCTGTGAAAGATCGCCAATCTTGGGGATTTTGCGTCTGTTTAAATTTGGCATGTTTGTTTCGCTGTTTCTGCAACAGTGTTCTGACCGGTTTAGTGTACCAAGGAGGATAAGCTGCGTCGTTAATTTATTTCGTAGAAATCTCTCAATTGCTGCCGATACTATATCTTTGAATTCATGCCACATCGGGTGTGCACCTATATTTTTAATTTGGATGGAGTGGAGATTGTCTCTGAGGAAGGCGTCAAGTGAATTTTTATCTGCTTTTTTGAATAGATATATTTTTCTTTTATTTGTTTTGATTCTCATTATTAACTGAGGATTATTTGTTGCTAAGATCTCAAGTGTGTTTCGACAGCCGTTTGGTATTCGCGTGGGCTCATGAACTAACTGCTCGAAATAATTTTCAGAGAATGTGTTTAGCACGATTTCGGATGATGTTTTGTGCGTACCTCCGGAATTAAATTTGTATTTTCGCCATCACGTCGAGGGTAAATTAAAGTCACCACCAACTATAATCGTATTAGTCGGGTACGCATTTGAAATCAAACTTAAATTTTCTTTGAACCTTTCAGCAATCGTATTATCTGAATTGGGAGGTAGGTAAAAGGATGCAATTATTATTTTATACGGGTTACTAACAATGATCTCTGCCCATACCAACTCACAGGATCTATTTCAATTTCGCGACAAGATAAACTACTCTAACAACTACAAACATGCAACTGCCAACCATGTTTAGCCAATCCTTTCAGTACACCGTTAGGTTCTTCGCAAAACTTTCGGCTGAGCTTATCTCCGGCTTTAGCCAGCTTTCAGTGCCTGTAACGATTTGAGCATCAGTGCTTTCTATTAGCGCTTGGAGCTCTGTTACTTTCCCAACACAGCTATGACAATTTACAACTGTTATACCATGATTACTGTATCTACGTTTTTCCTGTGTTCGGCCTGCACCCTTTGTGACTGAAGCCCTTTATGTGTTTCAACGAGACCCTCTAACCTAAAAAAACCGCCCAGTCCACGCCACACAGCCCCTGCCACCCGTATAGCCACCTCGTGCATATAGTGGACTCCTGACCTATTCAGTGGGACCCGAAACCCAATCACACTTTGGCACAAGTTAAGGAATTTGCAGCCTACACTGCCGCAGAACCGTCTGAGCCTCTGATTCAGACCCTCCACTCGGCTCTGTACCAGAGGTACCGATGTGAGCCACCACCTGCAGTTGGCTGCACCATGTGCCCATCATGGCATTTGGGAGGACCCATTCCATGTCTGGAATGACTCCTCCCGGTATGCATAATGAGTGCACATTGGTTTTCTTAGCCTTCTTGATGAAACATCCATTTTAAATCTACATTTTATTTCCATTAGAATTTCGCCGTGGGAGACAAGGAGAAGGGGAAACTGAGAACTCAGCCACCTGTGTTAGTGAGAAATTGCAGCTCGGTAGTGTGGTCTGCTATAAGCAGTCGACGGTTACTTGGTTATAAATCGTTCGCCTTTGCTGTTAACTGCCGGCAGCATTTCCTTATTACAGGGTAGGCGACGTTGCCGAGTTGCAGCTCCAATTTTTTCTTTTTTTTCCCTTGCGACAGCAGCTGATATCCTCCCACTCTGCTGGAAGGGCGTCGACGTAGCGACGCGCACGTGGTCCAGGTGCTTGGGCTTGCAGTACTTCCATAGAAGTCTCTGTTCTAGCGGAGACGGTTGTCACGCCCTTCGATGCACACATCTACATTATCCCGTCAGCAGTTTGGGGATAAGTGTCGAGATCAAACGCGCAAACTGTGAGTATTTTCTGTGCATCTTCAGGCAAGCGCGACAGCTGCAGTAGCGTTCAAAAGTATTTTGTAGAAAGCATTAGTTGTTGTTGTTGTGGTCTTCAGTCCAGAGACTGGTTTGATGCACCTCTCCATGCTACTCTATCCTGTGTAAGCTTCTTCATCTCCCAGTACCTACTGCAACCTAAATCCTTCTGAATGTGCTTAATGTATTCATCTCTTGGTCTCCCTCGACAATTTTTATCCTCCAAGCTGCCTTCCAATACTAAATTGGTGATCCCTTGATGCCTCAGAACATGTCCTACCAACCGATCCTTTCTCTTAGGTTGTGCCACAAATTTCTCTTTTCCCCAATTTTCTTCAGTACCTCCTCATTAGTTACGTGATCTCCCAATCTAAACTTCAGCATTTCAAAAGCTTCTATTCTCTTTTTGTCTAAACTGTGTATCGTTCATGTTTCACTTCCATACACGGTTACACTCCATGCAAGCACTTTCAGAAAGGACTTTCTGACACTTAAATCTATACCCGATGTTAACGAATTTATCTTCTTCAGAAACTCTTTTCTTGCCATTGCCAATGTACATTTGATATCCTCTCTACTTCGCCCATCAATTATTTTGATTCCAGAATAGCAAAATTCATTTACTACTCTAAGTGTATCATTTCCTAATCTAATTCCCTCAGCATCACCTGACTTAATTAGACTACATTCCATTCCCTCCTTTCGCTTTTAATAATGTTCGTCTTACATCCTCCTTTCAGGATACTGTCTATTCTGTTCAACTGCTCTTCCAAGTCCTTTGCTGTCTCTGACAGAATTACAACGTCATCGGCAAACCTGAAAGTTTTTATTTCTTCTCCCAGCATTTTAAATCCTACTCTAAATTTGTCTTTTGTTTCTTTTACTGCTACCTGAATATACAGATTGAATAACATCGGGGATAGGCTACAACCCTGTCTCACTCCCTTCTCTACCACTGCTTCCTTTCATGCCTCTTGACTCTTATAACTGCCATCTGGTTTCTGTACAAATTGTAAATAGCCTTCCGCTTCCTGTGTTTACCCCTGCCACCTTTAGAATTTGAAGGGGAGTATTCCAGTCAACTTTGTCGAAAGCATTTTCTAAGTTTCATAACTGTAGGTTTGCCTTTCCTCAATCTTCTTCTATGAGAAGTCATAGGGTCAGTATTGCTTCGCGTGTTTCTGCATTTCTCCAGAATCCAAACTGGTTATTCCCGAGGTTGGCTTCTACCAGGTATTCCATTCTTCTGTATAGGATTCGTGTTAGTATTTTGCAGCTGTCACTAATTAAATTAATAGTTCGGTAATTTTCGCACCTATCAGCACATGCTTTCTTGCCAATTGGAATTATTACATTATTCTTAAAGTCTGAGGGTAGTAGTTAAATTAGATAAAGTTAAGGGTGTATAACGGAAAGACTGCCGTGGATAATTGAAAAGTATGTAATTACAACCCATTTAGTAGAAAATTACATTTAGTTTAAACAAAGTTATCTTACATCAAAATAGAAATAACAGACCTTCTTGCTCAAAAGCAGTTTTTAGGTCTGAGTATGTAAGAAAAAAGGAAACTATATTGGAACCTAAGGAATAAATCAGTATTTCGTTGCATAACAATGGGTTTTGATCATAGGTGCCCATCTGTTTGGCTCTGAATCCACAAGCTTTTGTTACAGTGTGTAGCGTTTCTCAGTTAAAAAATAATAAAAATGAGAAATAAGATAATTTTTACATAACTATTCTTTGGTTAGATAGATATGAATTAATTAATTAAAATGTAATGTTAATAGATTTTATGTCTGCTAGTAAACATGAGTTTTAAGAAAGCACTGAATAATTAATAAGTACTGGTTGAGAAGACTACGTGAATGTTTCTTGCTTTGATGGAGGCAATGCTATTGAAAAGATTAAACATCACACAGACAAATTTTGTCCCCTCTTCTAATTACGTTGAACTCTTCCTTAGAGCATCGCAAGTACAACGAACCAGCGAGTGCGTTGGTAGAAGACATTGTTTGGAGGCCAATGACCGATCTGACTATTATGCCGTTCGCGCAGTGACATTGCCCGGATTTTGAGGGGATAAAGATCGATAAAAATGATCTCAGGGACGTATGAAATACACCTACCAAACAACGGGCAACGAGCTTCTCTTCGATGCAGACTGAAACTGGACCAAAAAGAATGCTTCATAAAATCAAATATATCATGAATATCAACACGGTTACTTAACATCAAATTAACATAATTATTCAATGAAAGAGCACAAATCACTCTTACACAGCTCATCTCGATAGCAGAGTACAAAATAGAGAGAGAGAGAGAGAGAGAGAGAGAGAGAGAGAGAGAGAAAGGGAGGAAGGGATGGAGGGAGGGAAACGGAGAGAGAGAAAGCCAGTTAATCGCATTCCGCTGGCTTACTGCACTTTGTTTCACAGAGTTTTTTTTTATACATTTTAACTCAGATACTTTTTCTTATTAAATAACTCACGAATAATTAAAAATACACCCTCTCATTAGTACATTGTTTCTTTCAATTAGCATACGAATTTATTTTATATACGTAAAATTATTTATAATATTTTTGGGCGTTAATTAAAATTGGGACTACTTTTTATACAGTAACATTTCTAGGCCAAAGCGGGGATTTCGACTATTCGTCAGATAAGGCAGTAGCAAATTGATCCCTGTTTGAATACTTCCTACTGCATTCACGTCGATCTAGTGCATCCCAGGGATATTCGGTTGGATTCAGATACGGGCTCTGGCTTGGCCACTTCTGAAGTTTGATATTTTTATCTGAAAAATATTATTTTTAAATAGCCAGCGGTGTGTTTTGGATCTTTATCCTGCTGAAATATCCAGTTACGTAGCATATTTTTCTCCCATGTGGAACTATATTCTTTCCTAAAATGTCCCTGTACAGATCGATTTGCCTTCTATACACATCAAAAAAAGTTTTTCATCATCCCGGCTCCGAGAACTCCTGAAGATAGACGTCAACTGTGAATATTGTATCACAGACACAGTCCCTTTGACTGTTAAAGGATGTCACTGATACCATCCAAAGATGTAAACAACCATACATGAGCAGTGCCTATTAGATGGAGTAGGTCCAATAGCCGATCACTTCCAATCATTCCACCAGGAAGGAGGTACACGGCTCGTGTTGTCTGTCGTTCAACAATGCCTAGACGATCAACACAGTGGTTCGATCGCGCCCGCGTAGTTACTTTGTGTCAGGAAGGGCTCTCAACCAGGGTAGTGTCCAGACGTCTCGGAGCGAACGAAAGCGATGCTGTTCGCACATGGAGGAGACACAGAGAGACAGGAACTGTCGATGACGTGCCTCGCTCAGGCCGCCCAAGTGGTACTACTGCAGTGGGTGACCGCTACCTACGCTCGGAGGAACCCTAACAGCAACGCCACCATGTTGAATAATGCTTTTCGTGCAGCCACAGGACGTTATGTTACGACCCAAACTGGGCGCAATAGGCTGTATGATGCGCAACTTCACTCCCGACGTCCATGGCGAGGTTTATCTGTGCAATCACGACACCATGCAGCACCGTACAGAGGGGCCAAACAACATGCCGAATGAACCGCTCAGGATTGGCATCACGTTCTCTTCACCGATGAGTGTCGCATATGCCTTCAACGACACAATCGTCGGAGACGTGTTTGGTGGCACTCCGGTTACGCTGAACGCCTTAGACCCACTGCCCAGCGAGTGCAGGAAGGTGGAGCTTCCCTGTTGTTTTGGGGTGGCATTATGTGGAGCCGACATACGCCGCTGGTGGTCATGGAAGGCGCCATAACTGTTGTACGATACGTGAATGCCATCCTCCGACAGATAATGCATCCATATCGACAGCATATTGGCGAGGAACTCGTCTTCATGGACGACAAATCGCGCCCCCATCGCGCACCATCTTGTGATGACTTCCTTCAGGATAACGACATCACTCGACTAAAGTGGCCAGCATGCTCTCCAGACAAGAATCCTATCGACGTGCCTGAGAGAGATTAAAAAGTTCTGGACGGCGTGAGCGACCAACCACTCTGAGGGATCTGCGCAGAATCGCCATTGAGGAGTGGGACAATGTGGACCAACAGGGCCTTGATGAACTTGTGTATAGTATGTTGTTGTTGTTGTTGTTGTGGTCTTCAGTCCTGAGACTGGTTTGATGCAGCTCTCCATGCTGCTCTATCCTGTGCAAGCCTTTTCATCTCCCAGTACCTACTGCAACCTATATCCTTCTGAATCTGCTTAGTGTATTCATCTTTTGGTCCCCCTCTACGATTTTTACCCTCTACACTGCCCTCCAGTACTAAATTGGTGATCCCTCGATGTCTCAGAACATGTCCTACCAACCGATCCCTTCTTCTAGTCAAGTTGTGCCACAAACTTCTCTTCTCCCCAATCCTGTTCAGTACTTACTCATTAGTTATGTGATCTACCCATCTAATCTTCAGCATTCTTCTGTAGCACCACATTTCGAAAGCTTCTATTCACTTCTTGTCGAAACTATTTATCGTCCATGTTTCAGTTTCATACATGGCTAAACTCCATACAAATACTTTCAGAAATGACTTCCTGACACTTAAATCTATACTCGATGTTAACAAATTTCTCTTCTTCAGAAAAGCTTTCCTTGCTATTGACAGTCTACTTCGACCATCATCAGTTATTTTGTTTCCCAAATAGCAAAACTCTTTTACTACTTTAAGTGTCTCATTTCCTAATCTAAATCCCTCAGCATCACCCGACTTAATTCGACTACATTCCATTATCCTCGTTTTGCTTTTGTTGATGTTCATCTTATATCCTCCTTTCAGGACACTGTCGATTCCATTTAACTGCTCTTCCAAGTCCTTTGCTGTCTCTGACAGAATTACAATGTCATCGGCGAACTGCCACGACGAATTCAGGCATGTATCAATGCAAGACGACGTGCTACTGGGTATTAGAGATACGGGTGTGTACAGCAATCTCGACCACCACCTCTGAAGGTCTCGCTGTATGGTGGTACAACATGCAAAGTGTGGTTTTCATGAGCAATAAAAAGGGCGGAAATGATGTTTATGTTGATCTCTATTCCAGTTTTCTGTACAGGTTCGGGAAGTCTCGGAAGTGAGGTGATGCAAAACTTCTTTTGATGCGTGCATTTGGACTAGAGTACCAGCTTCCCCACACCATCACGCTGTTACTACCGTGTTTGATGGTCTGTACCTAGGATTTTTTGTTGTATCTTTTGGTTTTTTTAGTTCACGTGTATGCTACACACCTGGAGAAGAAAATGCATTAAATTTACTTTCATCACTCCATACAACCTTAGACCAATCTGTAGCATTGAAGTTTGATGTTTCTTCACAAATTCTATCCTGGTTTCCTATTTTTTGAAGTCATGAGTGGTTTATGTGATGTTCGTCTACCATTTAAACCACCTGCTGCTGGTCGACGTTTAACAGTAGATATCTGTAGGTTCAGTCCATAATGGCTACTCCATATCATCCCCAATTTGTCGAGCCGACTTTCATGGATCATCAGCTAGTTGTTTACAAATCATTCCGTCCTCGCACCTTGTTTTTCGAGGGTGACCTCACCTTGCCTTACTGGCTACTGTTTCTGCCATCGACTCCACACCATTATCAATTGTTGTGGTATGTCACAGTCTCTAGCAACGTTAGACTGCGACTTCCCTTTCTTCAAAGCATACAGAACCGCTTTTCTCACATGAACGGAATATTCTTTGTCTTTTGGCAAGTTTGTCGTTGTCTCTGCAAACAAACAAACACTGTCTGAAGCCGTAGGTAACAATATTTAATGAATTACATACCACCTACGCAAATCTGTACGCCTACACAAGTCTTTATTTGCAGAGAGTATGATGTCAGACGTAGGATATATAAATATAAAAAACTTGCTTTGTTTCACTCTATTATGTCATACGGGTCATATCCTGGGATAACTCATCAAACTGTTCAAAAGTTTTTAGCATGTAATAGGAATCATTTCTGGTGTAAATTCAAGAACATCATGTAGAAACCTGTTCAAGGAACTTAGTATTCTAATCACTGCTTCTCAGTATATTTATTTCTTAATGAAGTTTGTTGCACATAATATATCTTTATTTCCAACCAATAGCTCAATACATAGTATCAATACTAGGAATAAGAACAATCTATATAAAGATTTAAAATCACTTACCTTGGTCCAAAAATGGGTCCAATATTCAGCAACACACAATTTCAATAAATTGCTGGCAACCATTAAAAAGTTGGCTTCAAATAAAACACAGTTTAAACAGAGTTTGAAAGACTTTTTGATAGGCAACTCCTTCTGCTCTATAGATGAATATCTTATCAGAGTCTGTTAGACCAGTTTAAGTAAAAATGTCTGTTAGATTTTAGTTTTGACAGTACTGCGTTAAAATAGTTAAGATTAGGTATTTTGCGTATGATAAATTTATTAAAAGCGCATAACTATGTTTCATTCTAACAGTGTATTAATTCTTTAAATATTGGCAGTTTCACTTTATTGTAATGAATTCACCTATTTTGACAATCTGACAAATGATCAAGGTAGTGAGTATTACATTCAAATGTTTTACGTTTTTTTCTATAGTTTCTGATATGCCCCACGCCCACGAGAATCATCTCATATTTGGGTCTATGGAACGAAAACTGAATCTAATCTAATCTAAGCTAAGGAAATTAGAAAATGCTTTTGAGCTCTAGGAATATATACTTTCATTGTTACTGTACGACCTTGCAAGTTTCTTGTGGAGTGAAGTAGTTACACGTGTTGCACTGTTGTGACTGCACGCAACCAATACTGACGACATTAACATCGCAGCTACTTAATACTTTTGAGCTGTACTGCATATATTCCACAGAATATTGTCATTAATTGCCTGAGAGTGTGCGAAGACGGCCAACTAGTTGAAATGGCGTGCGGTCTCAGACTTCCTCAATGCGAAGCAATTTTTCAGGTCGGTTTTCTTCTGCCTGTGACAAACATTTTACAAACCCATGCTCGATAGAGGTGTACTTTTGAGTGCTTGACGGTGAAGCTAAAATGTCTTGTACTTCCGTAGCCATTTGCTCATTAAGTGAATCCAGCGTATAATTATATTTACTTTCGTCTGGGGCTATGTGGGATGAGACAAACTGACTCTCAAGCTGGGCGAACCACAGTACTGGACTATCCTACCAGAATGGCATGAGTTTCACCGCAGTTATACTAAGGACCACGCTTGCTGCTAGTAAGTCGCTGCTTGCAGCATTCTGTACGTTTGTTGCGTATTGTGTATTGTGTATTGTGGTATGCGACGATTACAAGGCGCAGTTTTTCACGAATGATTCTACGCTACGCAAAACGGTTGGAGTACAATTTTACGCAAAGGCACCCGTACATGATCAACAAATCTTTGCCAAATATCTGAACGCGAAAAGTGCTGTTTGATGTATTCGCCAAACATCAGCGTGTCTGACGACTTTGCCAGAAATTCTGGCTGACAGAAAATTCTATAAGATGGTGGACACCGTTTGTGTCGATGTTTAGCCGCATCACCTCCCCTCCAGAGATTCCCATTTCATTTCTCGAAGCAACTCCACAATACTCACGGTAGTTTGAACCTACCGGTAACAAATCTAGTATCCCGCCTCTGTATTGTTTCGATATCTTCCTTCAGTCTGATCTGGATCGGATCCCAAACACTCGAGCAGTACTCAAGAATAGGTCGCACCAGCGTGCTAGATGCGGTCTTCTTTACAGCTGAGCCTCTCCCAATAAACCGAAGTTGACCATTCGCCTTCCCTACCACAGACCTCAAATACATTTTTCCACATTAAGAACTAGCTGCCATTCATTGCACCAACTGGAATTTTTACCGGTAATATGTGAACGTGAGCGAACCGTAGTGGCCGAGCGGTTCTATGCTCTACAGTCTGGAACCGCGCGACCGCTACGGTCGCAGTTCGAATCCTGCCTCGGGCATGGGTGTGTGTGGTGTTCTTAGGTTAGTAAGGTTTAAGTAGTTCTAAGTTCTAGTGGACTGATGACCTCAGACGTTAAGTCCCATAGCGCTCAAAGCCATTTGAACCAATGTGAACGTGAGATAGATATACAGGGTGTTACAAAAAGGTACGGCCAAACTTACAGGAAACATTCCTCACACACAAATAAAGAAAAGATGTTATGTGGACATGTGTCCGAAAACGCTTAATTTCTATGTTAGAGCTCATTTTAGTTTCGTCAGTATGTACTCGATTCACCGCCAGCTGGCCCAATTGAAGGAAGGTAATGTTGACTTCGGTGCTTGTGTTGACATGCGACTCATTGCTCTACAGTATTAGCATCAAGCACATCAGTATGTAGCATCAACAGGTTAGTGTTCATCACGAACGTGCAATGTTTACAAATGCGGAGTAGGCAGATGCCCATTTGGTGTATGGATTAGCAGGGGACAATAGCCGTGGCGCGGTACGTTTGTATCGAGACAGGTTTCCAGAACGAAGATGTCCTGACAGGAAGACGTTCGAAGCAATTGATCGGCATCTTAGGGAGCACGGAACATTCCAGCCTATGACTCGCGGCTGGGGAATACCTAGAACGACGAGGACACCTGCAATGGACGAGGCAATTCTTCGTGCAGTTGACGATAACCCTAATGTCAGCGTCAGAGAAGTTGCTGCTGTACAAGGTAACGTTGACCACGTCACTGTATGGAGAGTGCTACGGGAGAACCAGTTGTTTCCGTACCATGTACAGCGTGTGCAGGCACTATCAGCAGCTGATTGGCCTCCACGGGTACACTTCTGTGAATGGTTGATCCAACAATGTGTCAATCCTCATTTCAGTACAAATGTTCTCTTTACGGATGAGGCTTCATTCCAACGTGATCAAATTGTAAATTTTCACAATCAACATGTGTGGGCTGACGAGAATCCGCACGCAATTGTGCTATCACGTCATCAACACAGATTTTCTGTGAACGTTTGGGCAGCCATTGCTGGTGATGTCTTGATTGGGCCCCATGTTCTTCCACCTACACTCAATGGAGCACGTTATCATGATTTCATACGGGATACTCTACCTGTGCTGCTACAACATGTGCCTTTACAAGTACGACGCAACATGTCTTCATGCAGCATGGAGCTCCTGCACATTTCAGTCGAAGTGGTCGTAGGCTTCTCAGCAATAGATTCGGTGATCGATGGATTGGTAGAGGCGGACCAATTCCATGGCCTCCACGCTCTCCTGACCTCAACCATCTTGACTTTCATTTATGGGGGCATTTGAAAGCTCTTGTCTATGCAACCCCGGTACCAGATGTAGAGACTCTTTGTGCTTGTATTGTGAACGGCTGTGATACAATACGCCATTCTCCAGGGCTGCATCAGCGCATCAGGGATTTCATGCGACGGAGGGTGGATGCTTGTATCCTCGCTAACGGAGGACATTTTGAACACTTCCTGCAACAAAATGTTTGAAGTCACGCTGCTACGTTCTGTTGCTGTGTGTTTCCATTCCATGATTAATGTGATTTGAAGAAAAGTAATAAAATGAGCTCTAACATGGAAAGTAATCGTTTCCGGTCACAAGTCCACATAACATATTTTCTTTCTTTGTGTGTGAGGAATGTTTCCTGAAAGTTTGGCCGTACCTTTTTGTAACACCCTGTATGTATTTTACAGAAAGTTTCATAATAGCAAAAACTCCCACTGTCTAACTTGTATTTACTTTCTGACACAGACTGGCAGTCACGTTAAGATTTCTGGCGACGGGGAAAACATTCCACTCGTTGGCGTTCCCAACAAAAACTGCACAAGTACATTATTTATAACAAACAACATCGGCTTTTGAGACAGTACTTCTATCAAATGAATAAGAAGGTCCCAGAATCTTTGAGAAAACAAAAGGTGAAAAATGTTGATAGGAGGCGGACGCGAACCTGCTACCTTCCTCTTCACAGGATACAACCCTATCATTATTTTTTTTATCAAATGAGCTAAGGCTTCAAGACAACAGCGAGGTTTCCATATACAGGGTGTCCCATTTTTCTTTACCACCCTAGATAACTGTTTGTCCAGATGCAAATTACAAAATGTTTCAAGCAAATGTTCTTTAGCCGTCAGGGGGACATCTGTCACCATGATTGCCTTCTTTGTAGCTTTGTTTTTTACAAAGATATGAATAGCGGTATGACTTTTTAAAATTGCACCCTGTATTTTTTATTCGGTAATGCATTTCCTCTTCGAAGGACCTATTCAATAATGTATCACAGTGTTCCATTCATACCTCGCACAAATTGTTAAGAAAACACACCAAATACGTAGTCTAACGCAATTCAATTCGGTGTTTTTACGTCCCGTGAGAGGACTGCTTTAGCCCCCAAGATCATATGAACTGAAAACTCTGGATTTTTCTGTCTGGGATCATCTAAAAAGTGAAGTGTACTGCATATTCACTGATGCGGCTGAAGAACTGGAGGACCGAATTTTATCGTCTAGGAGAGATTTACGAGACAGTCGGAGAGTGCTTTAAGGAATTCATGTAACTCAGTGCGGAGACGAATGCATAATGCATCCAAATGCGAGGGTGACACATCGGACAACTTTTTTAACAGATAGGGCTGTACAGAAAATTATGGCGTGTAACCTGCTCAAGTAGTAGTGTACTGTATTACTTGTTGAGGCGGACCATGAGCAAAATTGAGCCCAATTAGACGTTACTTAATCAATTACATTCACACTAACTGTGACAATATTTCATACTAAAGTCCGTGGTGAGTTTATTCCGGATTCATGTTTACACAATCGGTAGGATGGGCTACAGATAAAACACAATGAAGGTGAAAGAAGAAAGTGCGAAAGCTGGTATAATGCTGAACGTAAAGAAAACGAAAAGTAAGGCAACCACACCAACCCCTTATGGCATATAAGAGAAAAAACAATGGAGGTAGTTTCTATGTTTAGTTATCTCGCCTTCCAGGCTTCTGCTGGTGCTGAATGCGGCCACGAAATCAAGAGAGGCTAGTTACCTGGTGGAAAAGCAATGTCCAACCTTGACAATGTTTTAACCCACGCAACACCAAGGAGGGAGGAGGTACTTTATGCCCACCTTATGAAAATATCGACACATGCTTAAAATTATAATCTTGTACTCTACACTTTAAAATTTAAAACACGAATTGTTGTTTTTAAAGATTTCTTATGCCAGATACCGCAATGGTTTTAAATTTTTCAGTAAAGCGTGACTCAAAAATTTAAGTCGTATTAGAATCCGATCCACGAAAGACGGCGGTTCGCGCCTGTCGAGGCACCGACGGGGGATTGTATTGTTGCAGGTTCCAAGCGACAGTTGCGGTACGCTTTTCGCTTGAAGAAAGCGTATATCCTGCAAATTACGTCTCTTTCTTCCTTGTGCAGGATTTTTCGATTGCCACCACCATCAGCGATCACAGCTCGCAACATATCGAACATAAGGTAACCTTTAACAACTCACTACGATCACGTTCAATGCTCGCATTAGCAAACGGCATTCACAGTAGGACACTCATAACACTGCTGAACGCTTATTCATTGTCGGAGAATGCGTGACGTAGGTGCACCGAACAAGCCTAACTCGACCGCCATCTTTGGTGACTCCAACTATAGTGACTGCGAGTCTTCGCAACAATTGCCATATTCATATTTTCAGGTGCTTGGGCCCTTCTTACACACCTTTGTAAGTATGTAGGGAATAAAAGTATAGGGCGATTAACGAAATTTGAATTTTAAAGAAATTGTTTTGATGGTCTTATAGTACCCCTTCCCTCTATACAGGGTGATCGGAGATCCCGTTACAAACGTTTAGGACATGGAGAGGGTAGTGAGTACATAACGTTTTGAATAGGAACCCATGTCCGGAAACGTATCGTTTCCGTTCCACGACAGTTTCAATGCAGATGATTATCTCATCCACACCCACGTGAGGAATGTACGTAGGCGTGACTCAGTACAATTGTTGCAATCCATTTGAAAAGTATGCTGACTCATTCTGTTATTACTTACGTACTTGAATTACAACTTACACCTTATGGTTTACATTAGTCGACAATAACAAGAACCCAGCATCTACGGCACCAGCCGCAACGTACCGATGCATTACAACAGCTGCTCGATGTGGCGACCACCAACGTTGTTACACACGTTGTACCTCCGAAGCATGTTCTGGTACACTCTCTCCATCCCACCTGGTGTCTCTTCAGTGTCTTGTGCAGCGGCCAGCACTCGTTCCAGCAGATCTTCCTCTGTCTCTACAGGTGTCTCATAAATTAGGCTCTTCATACGACCCCACAAGAAGTAGTCCATAGGGGTTAAATCCGGCGATCGTGGCGGCCACGCGGTTGGGCCACCACGGCCTATCCATCTTTCACCATACCGTCTGTTGAGATATCTCCGGACAGCCAGTGAAATGTGAGGTGGTGCTCCATCATGATGAAACCACTTTTCCTGACGGACATTCAATGGCACAACTTCCAAGAACGGGTCAATTACGTGCCGTAGGAAGACTTAGTAGACCCGTGAGCTTGGATGGAAGGAGGTATGGTCCAATCACATGACCGTCCAGAATACCTGCCCACGCGTTAATTCCAAACCTGCGTGGCATGACGGTTTTCGTCCGCCCAGACATGGCTATTTCGAGCATTCAGAACACAATCCCTCGTGAACCTACATTCATCTGTGAAGAGAACTCGACGTGGAAACAGGGGCGCGTCGATGCAACGATACAGGAACCATGTGCAGAAGGCGACGCGTTGTGGAAAGTCTGCTGGACCCATAGCGTGTACCCTTTGTAAGTGGTACGGATGCAATTGTTGCTCATGCAGGACGTCCAAGACGGTACTGTGACTAACAGCCATTGCACACGCAATTGTTCGCGAACTCGTTGACGAGCTATCCTCAATGCGACGCAATACACCTTCTCCAAACTCGGGAGTGCGGCGTCGCCGGGGTGCACCACAGTCCTGCCTCCTCACGGTGAAGGTACCCGCTTGTCGTACCCGTTGTTTAACTTGGGCAAACAGTTTGTGTGATGGGGTGTCACGGTGTGGAAAACGTTCGTGATGCAGCCGACTAGCAGCTCTTCCGTTAACTCCAGCTTCGCCATACACAAGGAGCATGTCTGTATTCCGCTAACGTGTACAGCACCAAGTTTCCTCTAGCGGTGATGCACAGGTATTGATTTGGTCTCACAGCAAAGCGGACAATAAGTGACATCTGGGAATCGTTTGACGTAGTACACATCATCGTGTCTACCCTATTGCATACCAGGACAGGGAACTCTTGAGACGTTTCTCTTGCCTTTAGCAGACGTTGATGAGGTACACATCTAAATTGAAACTGTCGTAGAACGGAAACGATACGATTCCGGACATGGGTTCCTATTCAAAATGTTCTGTACTCACTACCCTCTACACGTCTATAACGAGAATTTCCGACCACCCTGTGTACATATTACGGAAAATGCCTTCATATTGGTAAGATTGCACTAACAGTATTATTAGGTTCTGAACTCTACGTGCACGTTAATACCTATTTGAAAAGTATGTTGTCAATAAAAGTTAGCAGCAATTATCGTAATTGTTTTTTTAACATGTTTGTGATGGGCACAAAGCACTTCCTTTGGTAATACAAGTTATGGCTTATACCTTGTTACGGCTAGGGTTAATGATTAGAGAGATAACTTTAACAATAAAAAATCCGTTCAGTAAGAGCTATGGTCTTTCCAGTTGTGATGTTGGGATGTGGAAACTGGATCATAAGAAAGGTTAACGTCGTAGAATAGACTCGTCTAAATTGTGGTGCTGGAGGAAATTTCGTAGAGTTCCATCGACCGCAAAGAGGCCGAATACCTCAGCATTACAGTAAATAAAACCAGATTTCTTCTTGGAAGATCTGATATTGAAACAAACACTGAACTACTTTTGAATCCTTATGAGGGTATTTTTGTTCAGTCAGTACAACTACAAGAACATGCGTACTTATCTCACTAGACGCACTTCATATTATTGAATTAAAGCACCATCAGTGATAAGTAATTAAAGATTTGTTTTCTAGATCGAAAATCAGTTCGTTAACTTCGTTAATTTCTGCTTGGTTTTTCTTCTACATCAGGAAAAGTCGTAGTGCGTTTTTGGTTCCTTTCTACTTTAGACACTGGTCATTGCGGTCTAGTTTTATGCTGCTTTGCAGAACTAGGCATTTTTTACGTTTAACACAGCACAGTTTCGTACACAACTGTTTTTCGATCTAGAAAACAAATCAAAATGTCTTTTAAAGGACACCATGTAGATCGTTTCACCACGAAAACAGGATGAGATTTCTAATATGAACCTCGCAACCTACTAGTTACACAGTCTACTTAGTGACCGATACACTTTATGCTTGTCGAAAATAATTTTGTGATATGCACAGCCCAATGTCTTAGATATAGTGCAAAAAATCCCAGCAACTGAATTGCTTTTTACCCATATATTTTGATACAGGGATGGTGAAACAGTTGCTGGAATGTAGAGGCGCTGTTAGTAGGGAGACTAAGTATGTACCAGGACACACTGCATTGTTGCTAAATTTATTCAAGACGGCAGCGATGACGTCATCCAAGATGGCGGCATGTAGACTTGGCAACATCGCATGACGTCATCCAAGATGGCGGATTTTGGCGGGAAAATAGTCCAATTGTGCAACATCCACTAACCTAAACTTCAGAAAAAATGGCGGGAAGTTTGAATTTTGGCGGGAAAATAGTCCAATTGTGCTACGTCCACTAACCTAAGTGTCCAGAAGAAAAAATGGCGGGAAGTTTGAATTACAACAAGATAATGCATGCAAAGACTGTACTTGTCTTTATTATTATTACTGATTATCATTCATTATCATTTATTAACATTCATTATCATTCATTATCATTTATTAACATTCATTATCATTCATTATTATTTATTGTTATTTATTATCATTTATTATTATTGACCTGTCACCACTAGAAAATTCCCTCCAAATCCAAATTCCAACATGATAATGGTTGCAAAACCTTACTTTTGTTTATTATTTATTAACATTTATTATCATTCATCATTCATTATCATTTATGATCATTCATTACCTACATCCACTAGAAGATTGCGCCAAATTCAAATTCCAACATGATATTCTTTCGGAAACTGTACTTCTATGTATTATTATCATTTATTATTTATTCAAGATGTCCAATTTTCTCGGTGAGAAAGCCATTCTCCTTACATCCATAACAAAAATCTATCACAAGTTCAAATCCCCAACACCATAATTGATCACATGTACGAGCTTTCTCCATCACTTATCTTTTTTCACTGGCAGCCTATCGTAAATGAACTGCACTTATAGTAATGTGATTCACGTCCTTTGATTTTGCAGGGGGAAGGGACTGAAGACTTTATTTCAAGCAGTACCATCGTCACTTGCACTAAAACACAGTCAGCACACGCATCTTTGATATCGCAGTGCAGTCACCACGACGTCCGCACTCCAACTGAATTAGTTCAAATCCTCACCACCCCCTGGCCAGCACGCGGAGACACTGCCTACGCCTGTCACATGAGGCGTCCAGCCACTAGCGGTGGGGCGAGCACAGCGATCGCTCCCACGTCGTAAACATGTTTTCACTGGACACGCGGCAACTTGTCGAGTTTGACGTCACAGCGGCCCCTTGTCCGCTCACCACGTGCATTCGTCGCCTCCACACGTTCCCCGCCAAAATTGACTCCCTCAGAGCTGAACCACACAACGCTCGGCCGTTTCCCTGCAACACTTCCTGTAGCACATTCAAACCTGCAGATACCGACCTCACACAGCCATTCGCCACATGTCCTTGTGCGATCGAAAACGCAGTGCTACACTTTTGGCGGCAAAGTTTGCTCGACAGTGGAATCCGCCATGACTATATAACAGCACCTTTGGACCGCACTAGAACGCCCGCTAATTGACTCGCTCTCGCGTGTGCGTAATAACTGTACAATCACTGCGCCACCGCCCCGCTTACGTCACACACCCTCCATACACGCGATACACATAGCCTTCTGTAAATACGTGGAAAATGACTCTTTATTTCAGACATTACGGTCATGGAGGTGTATTCCAGCTGATTTCTCCATGCTCACACAGCGAAACTCCAGAGCTCAGCTGACGTACGCGCGGCCGGTTGAGTCCGCCCCCTGGCCGGCTGACGTCAGGCACACCCCCATGGCTAGCACGCCAGATAGGCGAGCGGCGCCTGAGGGCCCCGGCTGCGAGAACTTAACACCGGACACAATGTCTCCTGTCGACCGCGTGCCGTCCGCGTTTGCATGTTGCGAGAACGCTCGCTAATTCACTCTCATCACACCGCTATATTAAATAATTCCATTTACAATTTCATATACATATTCAAACGTGTTCAACTCCCTAATATCAACTACTTTTCTAGAACGAAAACGCCAACTCCTCCTCATAGGAACCAGCGCCAAATTTGAAATCTGCCAGTAAACAAAGCTCACTTGCGCTTCCGCCACCAACCTAAAAAAATTGTTTCAAACTAAGCCACCAGCACTCAACCTCCTCCTACACGTTTCTGGTAAACGGAATGTTTTTTCTACCGAGCTGGAAACTTCCTTGATGTCACAACGCGCGATCGACCACGTGGCTCTGTCAGACAAAGAACGCTCTCACTGATCACCTGATTCTCATTATTCAGCCCACATGCTTCGATCATCTAATCCAGGTTCTTGGCGAAAACACACGTCCGTACACATGAGCCATCGCGCGCACCTAGCTTAGTACCTCCGCAAGTGAATGTAACAAAGACCACATGACTATTTAATTAATCTGATCAATTAATTAACCTCTCTGATGCCGAAAACTGCCACGTCCACCTAGACTTGGAAACAATTTTCGCCACTGCCACACCCACCTGGACTTGAAATGAAATAGTTAAAGTCCCTACCAACCACCACGTTCTTTTACCGACCCATGTTCCTTGGCTAACAAGTACTAATGCTTGCTTCCGTTTACTAACGTGTACTAACCCACATTAACTTATATCATATTCTGTTTATACAAATAAGCCAAGCTTCACTTCTGATGGCCAGTTCGTGTTTCGCCACCAAACACAAGAAAATTGCGGCAAACGAAGCTACTAACCTAAGTCACCTGTGATGACTCAAAATGTATGTATGTCGGTAAAAGTATGTGCTTATTTGATAACACGTATGCATAATTTAGTACATTTAAGTGTTCACCGAATATGGCTGTCTGTGGAAAAAGGAATCATTATGTTCTATTGAGCTGGGTTCAAAATTGTTCAAAATTATTATACCAGGGTGGGTGGCAAATAAATAGAACAAGTTCTGTGAAAGCGTGTGTAGGAGTGAGTGAGTGGATGACATGACTCATCTACGACTGTATCATTAGGATATGTAAATAAATGTCAGATAATCTAAATTGAGGTCATTATTTTTCTTTTTAATCATATGCATGACTTCTGCTTGGAGTTACGTTTGTCTATTTGTTCTAAATGAATACTCATCTTTGCTTAGAAAGTGAGTTTTGACAGAATTGTCGGCGCAACGTGAATGACGACGAGCTGGCTGGCTGGGAGAGACACTGTTTACATTTCGAGTTGGAGATGCAGGGGAGGATAGAGATCTGCGCTATTCAGAAATTGGTCTGTGCAGTGTAGAGAGAGAGCCCACTACGGCATTCTGGTCCTGGGGCTTAGTGGATGCCTGTTTAGATGGGCAGATATGTGGCTTTGACATGCCGTCGGCGGCGCTTGAATTTCAGGCGAATGGTCAGGACAAGGTCCTGTTGCAGTAACTGAGGTCATTCCGCCTGTAGACAGGCTGCAGAAGGTAACTGATATGTCTTTCTCTGACTTAAATTGCATATATCAGATGCGCAAAGATCTGGAAATGGGATCAGTTGAACGATGTGTAGGGTGTGACTAAAGCCAAGTTGGAATTTTAATGTAGCATGCAGGTTCGGGAAAGGTGACATGTTTCGCGCTGGGTGCAGCCGTCTTGAGTAATGCTAATTGCGTAATCAACTGACGTGATGACAGAGCGCTCTGGTGGTTGTCATAGGAGCCAAACACAATTGAATTTGGAGCCATTTTTGTTAGGTAACATGATATAAATAATAATAAATAATAATAAATGATCATAAATGATAATAAATACCTGGAGCAGCTGTCCGAATGCAGGTACCTGTTGGGGTGTATAGATCTGTAAGAGCGAACTTTTGATGTCCTCTAGACGACCTAATAGCGAAGTAATATTATGTGTTGGGCGGCTTTGGTGATCAAGTCAGAATTTGAGAAGAAGATTGATTTGGGTTGGACTGTTATTAGATGGGATGTAGATTGTTCCGTTGACTACTTCTGCACATTTGCTTCCTTTATTTAGCTGAGTGAAGATCGATTGTGGTGTGTTGGATACATGCTTGTATGTTCTCTAGACCTGGGACAGACCTTAGTTGACATGTAAATTATAACCAAGATCTCGAAAATGTTACATGACTGAGACCGGTATTCGAGAGTGGAAATATCATTTTGCGTATGTTTGTTTCTAGTTAGTCAGCGGTTTACAGCATGCTGCACATAGATAAAGTTCGGCGTTTGTAGAGAATTAATTTGAAGTCTATATCTTGGGAATTATGATCAACCAGTGATCGGTAGGGTGTAGCCTAGTGCATGATATTGAGAAGTGCAGCTAAAATGGTGTAATATTATGGAGAAAGTACATGTGTTCTTGCAGTCTATGGGTCTGAGGATGTTTGAAGAAAAGCGAACAGATAAGAAAGGAGAGACAGTAAGGCGTTTGTGCTGAAGAGGGGACGATACCGAATTTATAAAAAAGAGTTTTGAGGGTGACTTAAGTCCGCTGATGTAAGAGGGAAGATTAGCTCTGAGAGTCGAGTCTGTAGAGAGAACAGGTTGACGGTGCTTTCCTAGGATTGGGGAGCATTGCTGTACATAGACGCTGTAGGGATAGGATATTTTTTTCGCATGCTGTAGAGATATACTGGATAAGGGCACGGTTTTGTGTCAAATGTGTATATACTGTATTGTGAAGTTAATGTGGTTTACATTGTGTAGCGTTTGTATATACTGCACTGTAAAGTTAATATTGATTATGTTATGTGACGAGTAGAGAGGAAGTCATAAGGACGGTAGAGATATATCCAGAGTAACAGCGGTCAAGAAAGTGTATTTCCGATACTCAGCTCATTGTGGGATGCCAATCAAATGAGACCGCGATCGTAAGATTTAACTGTATAAGCATAATAAGATCAACGACTTCGGTATTCGAGAGTGCGAATATAATTTTTTGGTCTGTTTGTTTCTAGTTATTGAGTGGTTTAAAGGATGCTGTACTTAGAAAAAAATTGGTGTGTTCTTGTAGTCTATGAGTCTGGATAAGTTTGTAGAAAAAAAGCGAGCAGGCAAGGAAGAAGAAGAGAGAGTAACGCATTTGTGTTGAGGAGAAGCGATCGCCGAATTTGTGGAACAGTTCTGAGAGGGACTTCTGTCAGTTGATGCAGAAGGGCTGATTACCGCTGAGTGTGGCGTGCGTAGAAAGAAAGAGCAGGTTCACGGTGCTTCCTTAGGAATTGAGAGAATTGGGGCATGTAGTGGGTATTGTAAAGTTAATGTGGTTTACATTGTGTAGGGTTTGTATATAATGGATTGTAAAGTTACTAATGCTTATGTTATTGGATGAGTAGAGAGGATGATCGTACGTGTGTGTGTGTGTGTGTGTGTGTGTGTGTAGATTGAGGGGGGGCGGGGGGTGGAGGTAATTTAGCGACCTCTGTAAAAGTAAGCACAGGAAGCCTCAGAAAGGTATGCAGGATGGTACTTCGATAACGGGTCCTTAGGAAATTAGGCCAGTAAATTCGATAAGAAGGAATAAGAATGATTAATCGGTTGTGCTGGGATATAGGAGGATTGAGAACATTTTGCGTATGTTGAGAGCTGGAAAAGTAGGAGGTGGGGATCGCATTCAGTATTATTTTAGGTGAACACGTTCTGTTATGGTAAGACTTTGAATTTACAAATAAGCTTAGAAGACACGATAGCGAGCGTTAACTATTTTTGGGGGCACTATACAATTTCGGAGAGGTTGACTGGCCTCATATATTTTTTTTAAATTATCTAATGATCATTTTAGATTGAGAGGGGAGAGAAGCGCTGGGATGTGTGCGGACGGTGTGTGTGTGAACTCGCTCTCGGCTGTTCTGACAACAGACGTGAAGGTGGAGATGTGTCGCATATAGGCCGGCGAGCAATGGAATGCGGCCTTAACATGTGTGTTGCACCGCACTGAGTTTGGACGGTGACAGACGACTCGCGTGGCCTGGGTTGGATTGACATGTTCGGCGTGTAGGTGATATGAATTTCTGAGGTGTTGGGTGTGAATGCGGCTGTCATCAAGTCATGTTTGAAGGGTCGAACAGAGGCCTGTGAACGAATTGAGAGCTGTCGGACGTGTGACTTAATGTGGAATAGGTTGATTGCGCGCGTCTGTTGAGTTACTTTGCTGTGCGTTATTTGGACAGATTACGAGTACTGATTATACTGCATTATTTAGGAGCAGTTTGATATTGCGCACTGAAATTAGAAGCTGTTTGCGTGTCTGCCGACTGTGCAACATGACACCAGGTACATCAGGACGAGTGTTTTTTGTATGTGAGTTGTAATGTCTTACAAGAAAACTCTCGAAATTCGTGATTTAAAGCTGTGAAAGTAATTATCATTATCGTCAGGGATTAAGTTCAGAAGCGATGTGTTCAGTTAAAAAAAATTGAAAAAAATGGTCAAGTCTTTTGCGCAGTGATTTGCGCAAAAATAAGAAATAAAATAGATTAGAGAAACATGTAACGTGCCTTTTATTGATGATCCAAATTACGTACAGCAGATGATGCGTTGATTGAGAATTTAAAGCTCAACGTTTAAAGTGGAATGAAGGCATAGATAATAGAAATAAGTCACTGCCACATAACAGCAAACTGTACTGTCTATACAGAGTGTTCGGAAATTCCTTATGCAAACTTCGAAGCCTCATAGAAGGGAGTGAGTACATAATATTTTAAAATAGGAACCCATGTCCGTCAACATACCGTTTCCATGCTATTTAGAATTCTAAGATTTGCAGTTAAACAATCGTCAGCCCATCATGTTTTGTATATGAATTAGAGCATATTTTAAAACCGCATCAAATGCTTCTCTGGCCTATTTACTTCTTGGTTTCAGACAAATCATGTCAAAAAATACCTGACCGCTCTTTTCAGTTTTTTTCAGAAGGAAGAGAGTGAAAAGGTAAACTTTATCGTACCTCACTTGTCTTCCTGGTGACAACTGCTCCCGATATGTTCTAAATTTAGTAGCTGGTTCGAAGCAAACCATTTTAAAAATACAATATCGCAAGAATGAGACTTTATACACATGAAGTAGCTACGCCTTGAAGAGAGAAACTTTTTCACGCATCATCTGCTATTCTAGCTTCTTCTGTTTTCAAAATATCCTTAATTTAGGGCTTGATTCTAGGGAAGCAATTTTGACGATTAACTATCAATCCCATGTAACTTCCACGGCAAAAATAGCTAGACGATAAAGACATGAACTTTCTGATATTTTGTTAATTACTCTGATTACTTTCATATAATTAAATATTTAGACCTCCTGTGGGTCTATTTTCTTTCCTTCAATCTTATGTTATGCATTTCCTTGTTTCCTTTGTAAAGTGATAGATTTCTTTCCTGTTTGCGTCTGGAAGTCTTGTTGCGAGAGTGTGTCAATTTTGCAAGGCTGTTATAAAAATTCTGACATTAGATCCGGATTCAAAACAGGTTAATATTGTACATGTAACTGCAAAAAATTTTTTTGTTGATTGTTGTAGGTTTTCTGAAGAGTTCATTTATTAATTTATTCATGTATGTATCCACAGCTTCAATGTATCGTCTAATTAATAGAACCACGTTAACCACCGCAGGCTGTCATTTAATTTCTCTAACGCACCATGCACATAAATTACATTAGTAGCCAGTTTCTGCCTTAGGCCATTTTTGAATAAAACAAGTTTTTTGAGTGAGCCACTCAAATCACCAATATCACACGTTTGAAAATAGCCTAAAGCCTTCTAATTTATATGCATGGTGCATTAAAGGAATAAAACTGACAGCCTACAGTGGTTAAAATAGTTCTATCATTTAGACTTCATTTATTATTTCATGCTTTGTTACATCTCTGTTAGGATTGCTTTAATAATCACCATGTGTCGCTTTCTGTTGTTTGTTTGCGTGAGAAGGTGGCAATTTGCATGAAACAAAAACAGAAAAGGTTTCAATATTGACCCCATGGAACACCAGTATTCACTTTTTCTCACTCAGGAGAAGTTTCACCACGAAAACAGGATGAGATTTCTAATATGAACCTTGCAAATTACAAGAACACTCGCGAAATTCGTGGTCTAAAGCTGTGAATGTGATTACCATTATCGTCAGGGATTAAGTTCAGAAGTGATGTATTCGATAAAGCAAAAAAAAAAATTCTGAAAAAAATGGTCAAGTCTTTTGCGAAGTGATTTGCGCAAATAATAAGAAATAAAATAGATCAGAAGAACATGTAACGAGCCTTTTAATGATGGTCCAAATTACGTGCAGCAGATGAGGTGTCGATTGAGAATTTAAAGTTCAACGATCAAAGTGGAATGGAAGCATAGATAATAGAAATATGTCAAGGCCACATAACAGCAAACTGTACGGTCTATACAGGGTGTTCGGAAATCCCCCAAACAAACTTCGAAGCCTTATAGAGAGAAGTGAGTACATAATATTTTGAATATGAACCCATGGCCGTCCACGTACCGTTTCCATGTTACACATATGTCCTTTACTGCTGTTTAAATTCTAAGATTTGGATTTAAACAATGGTCAGCCCTTCATTTTTTGTATATGATGTCGAGCATCATTTAAAACCGCGTCAAATGTATCTCTAATCTATTTTACGTCTTATTTTTAGGCAAATAGTGTCACAAAATACTTGACCGCTCTTTTCAATTTTTTTCAGAAAGAAGAGAGTGAAAAGATAAACCTTTCGTACCTCACTTGTCTTCCTGGTGACAACTGCTCCAGATATGTTCTAAATTTAATAACTGGTTCGAAAGAAACCATTTTAATAATAAAATATCACAGGAATGCTACTCCTTGATGAGACATACTTTTTCACGCGTCATCTGCTTTTCTTGCTTCCTCTGTTTTCAAGTATCCTTAATTTAGGGCTTCATTCTAGGCAAGCAATTTTGATAGTTGACTATCAATCCCCTGTAACTTCCACGGAAAAAAATCGCTAGATGTCAAAGACATGAACTTTCTGTTACTTCATTTACACAGATATCAGCATCTTTTCGTGAAATATTTCAGTCTTCTGTCAAACCATCAATTAAGGTTTTGTTAATTACTGATTACTTTCATGCAATTAAAAATCTATATCTCGCGTGGGTCAATTTGACCATTTCCTACCATTAGCCTGGCTGCAGAAAACGAGACAAAAATATATTGTGTAGTTTCCAGACAAGCATTGTTTTCGCTCCGTTCAAAAATTTGACCAAAGTTGTGTTGTCTAGGTAGCCTATATACTAGGTTCGCTAGACAAACAATTAAGCAAATCGCATTAATGAGTTTTATTAGAAAAGGAAAATTATATTACTTAACTTTTTCAAGTACACTGATGTGTAGCAAGCAAAGGCCGACATACAAAATCATCAATCTTCTCCAGTATAAACAATCCTAATTTTGTGCTATATAGATAGTAAAGCGATGTGATCTAGCGTTAACACTTCTGTCCAGATCATTAGTCTGTAAGCTGCTATTGAACTACGTAAGCTTGAAGCTGCGATAGGACTGGGCCATAGCCAGTCGGTCCCGGTGCTTATGTCCTGCTGACGCGTTGTCGTCCTGGAAGGAGGTCCAGTCAGCTTGAGATTGGCTGACTTGTTATCACGGCCTTTTCTTCTCTTTCGTTCCCGCCTGGCGTGCCGGTGCTTAACTTCACGCCGTAACAAAAGTGAATGAGTAAGATGAAAGAGACCAACAGAATGACGATAACATAAGCAATGTTTCCGTAACTGCATCTATTACTCGGACATTTTTCGCTGTATCATATTTCATCCAGCACAGTCAAATCGTACGTATTCCGCCCTCGTTGTGATATTTCGTGGGAGTTTCTTGTACTTTGTCATCAGTGAGCAAGGTATGCTATTTCTGGTCCATCTTATCGCCATATTAACTTTCTCGACCTGCCCGGTAGTCACTTAGAATAATCACAGGCTTCGCTCCAAATATTTGTACCGACGAGCCAGTAACTCTTCGTTCCACTCCACCAACAAAACGTTTCCTTGTCTCCGTGGTGCTCACAGATCTGATGGTGCACTTTTCGCTCGTGGCGTGTCTTATTTACAAAAAGCTACCCACTACACGAGTCTGAAACATACTGGCCGTTACATTTGTATTTTTTAATTGTTATAAACTCCAGTCACCGCTAATTCGCATCTGAGAACTAAATGCAAACGGTATATATTTATAGCCAAAACAAGAATCTATGGCATCCGAACCGTTGTTTATCCAGCGTCGATCAACGAAACTTAACTTTAAGAATAGCATATCGTATACTGCGTAAATTATAGAATCTATGACGCTGATTGGTAAACTCCTAGTTGTTTGTATGGATGTATTACCTCATTCTACGGATAGTGAATTGTACCTGTCACACAAAGCGATATTTGTACGCGAGCATCCGGTCGTTCTTGAAAGAGGTAACTTTCTTGCCGTTAGGCGCTCTTCGGAAGAATGTAAGATATCGGGAGACGGGCTACGTGTCGCGATCTCGACTGACTTGATACGTCTAATGTTAGACCTACAGTAGGCCCTGAGACTTCTCCTAGGTCATTTTGGGTAGTTTCCAAGAATGGTAGTCGGACAGAGTCACATAATTATAGATCTATATCGTTGACGTCACTCTGCTGTAGCTTTCTGGAACCCATTTTATACTACGTATCAGAACCTTTTTAGAAAAGAAAATATCTATAGGAAGTGCCATGGCTTCCACAAAACAGAGATCTTGTAAATTTTATCTCTCTCTCTCTTTGCCCACAAGATCCAGAACGCTCAAGTTGAGGCCGTGCTCCTTGACTTCCGAAAAGCATTCGATATCGAAGGAATATTCAGCCTTCAGCGGAGTGTTTGCTCGTTTAGAATATCCAGCTGGATTGAATCTGTATGCTGCATCGGGGTTGGAACCTGGCCCTACTAACAGAGCTATCGAAGAGCGAACTATCCTCACAGCTTTACTTCCGCTATTATCTCGTCTCATATCTTACAAACTTCAAAGACGTTCTCGTGCCTACCTCGCTGGACTAACGCCTTCTGTGTCTGTGTACCAAACTACATCTGTGGTTTTAATAAGTAACCACAGTTGTAGTAAAACAAGCGAAAACGTTCCATATTAGTCAATACTTTTAAAATAACATTAGTGTGGAGTGGCATTTGTAACTAAACACGATAACACGCAATATATTGCACAGAACGTTGTTCTTCCCGGGTTGATTCGATACCGAACAGTTCACAGTATACTGTCGAATCGATCTGGGTGAATTAACTTTCTATGAAATATTAGGTGTTTTTATGTTTTCGTGAGTACGCCACTCCGCAGGAAAGTTATTTAAAAGCTTTGACGAGTATGGAACGTTCTTCTCGCTCGTGGTTACGCATTAAAGTGACGGACACACATTTCTAAACGCCAGCAAAACCAACAAGGTGTGGCGTTGTAAATTTACGAATATAGGAGCAAACACACGAAAACGGCAAAACCGCAGAAATCAACGGTTCATGGTACGAATGACAGCGATTATATAACAAAATGGCTCTGAGCACTATGGGACTCAACTGCTGTGGTCATAAGTCCCCTAGATCTTAGAACTACTTAAACCTAACTAATCTAAGGACATCACACACATCCATGCCCGAGGCAGGATTCGAACCTGCGACCGTAGCAGTCGCGCGGTTCCGGACTGAGCGCCTAGAACCGCTAGACCACCGCGGCCGGTTGATTATACTGTATAACAGCCAGGATGGAGGACGGAATTGTATTTCAATAGATATAGTTCAGTTAATCATTGATCAGTCCCCAGCCATCTTCGCTCAATACACACAAGAAGTAATACTTACTCTGAATATTATATGCTAACAATAGAAGATGTACATTTCATTTTCTTCGCTTGCACACTGTATGCAAACCAGTAAATGGATTTCTTACAACAATTAATCAGATATTTTCAACCATTACTCACTAATGTGTTAATTATCCTTCATAAAAATAATTAGGCCTATTAACTTTACAAGTAACAACGATATTTTTGACTAAATGCAACATTATCCTGTACAGGCGTAGAAAATTCCTAAAAAAAATCTGAGAAGGTTGTATGCAAAGCAAAAAACAGTTCATTTTCGTAACTCGCTTTCACGTTTTATTTTTTTTAATTATATGTCCATTGGAAGTAAATCGAAGATTAATAGAATCAATTGTATTATCATAAATCTTCTTCTGTCTAATCGTTAAATCCTCTTTTCTTTGCTATCACCGCTAATTTCCTTTCATTTCTGTTTCTGGCTTCTGTCGTCCTCTTTAATAGTCCTTCAGTTCATCCATGCCTCTATTTTCCCGTTTTTGGACTGCTTGAAACATGTTTCCTCTTCCATTTTGTGGAATATTTTTTATGCTTCCTTTCTGAAAACGCCCACTTCCTTATACATTTATAATTCTGTGGCGTTTATTTCTCATATGAATGATTATTAATTTAATTCCCCAGAGGAAATTGAAAATCTATTCTGCATGTATAATATGGTCGACTTTGAATGACTGTGCAAAAAGAATGAATCTTATGGTTACTATTGTTTTCGTGCTCTTGTTAATAGTTTGACAAATTTCACTATCTTTACATTCTTGTGTGCACAAGTCGTCACAACGTTTCCCTTATAACTCCTCTTTACAACATTTCTATCTTCTTATGTTTATAACATAATGACAGGTATTTTACTTGCATATGGGTAGATTACTTTTGTACTGTCTTACTGTCACTAATTTCTTTGACTTGTACATTTTTGGCACAGAAATTATAATTTGTGTTACATACGTACAATATATAGACTACTTTCGCTATTTACTTAATTTTCATCCAGTTTCTTGGAGTAACGTTCATGGACCCTTGACATGGTTGGCTTTTATATAAAAACCACTTGTTTTATCTGTCATTAATAACAAATTTACGTTCTTCTTGTCTTCATTAGTGAATGAAAAAATGATAAAAGATCAAGGGTTTATTTATTTTTCTTTTTTCTTTTCTTTATCTGCCCAAGTTTATATAATGTATGTCCCTTCGTCCATCAAATCGTTCAACAGTTATTCTCTGCAAACTTCCCAGATATCTTCACAATACACCGTAACATGTTATTATACAGGCTAGATCTTAATCAGCAGTAATTTCAGCTTTCTATACAGCTTCATTTTACTAACTTTCATCCATATAAGCCTATTTACAGTATTCCTAGATAGTCCATAATCGTCATGGGAACATTGAGACTGATTTGTTGATGGCGTCCATAAAGTTTATTTATTGTGTCTATTTATTTTGCCCTGGATGATTATGGTCTTCAAGCCCTCTCATACATGTTATCAAGCACCCACAGTAAACTAAAATTATAATATGTGTCGTAAAAAGGTTCAAATGGCTCTGAGCACTATGCGACTTAACTTCTGAGGTCATCAGTCGCCTAGAACTTAGAACTAAATAAACCTAACTAACCTAAGGACATCACACACATCCATGCCCGAGGCAGGATTCGACCTGCGACCGTAGCGGTCGCTCGGTTCCAGTCTGTAGCGCCTAGAAACGCACGACCACTCCGGTCGGCTGTGTCGTACATAAGTAGTACAAATCAATAACAGTACAGTACACTACTGGCCATTAAAATTGCTAGACCACGAAGATGACGTGTTACAGACGCGAAATTTAACCGACAGGAAGAAAATGCTGTGATATGCAAATGATTAGCTTTTCAGAGCATTCACACAAGGTTGGCGCCGGTGGCGACACCTACAACGTGCTGACATGAGGAAAGTTTCCAACTGATTTCTCATACACAAACAGCAGCTGACCGGCGTTGCCTGGTGAAACGTTGTTCTGATGCCTCGTGTAAGGAGGAGAAATGCGTACCATTGTAGCCTATCGCGACTGCGGTTTATCGTATCGCGACATTGCTGCTCGCGTTGGTCGAGATCCAATGATTGTTAGCAGAATATGGAATCGGTGAGTTCAGGAGGGTAATGCGGAACGCCGTGCTGCATCCCAACGGCCTCGTATCACTAGCAGTTGAGATGACAGGCATCTTATCCGCATGGCTGTAACGGATCGTGCAGCCACGTCTCGATCCCTGAGTCAACAGAAGGGGGCCTTTGCAAGACAACAACCATCTGCACGAACAGTTCGACGACGTTTGCAGTAGCATGGACTATCAGCCCGGAGACCATGGCTGCGGCTACCCTTGACGCTGCATCACAGACAGGAGCGCCTGCGTTGGTGTACTCAACGACGAAGCTGGGTGCACGAATGGCAAAACGTCATTTTTTCGGGTGAATCCAGGTTCTGTTTACAGCATCATGATGCTGTTTACCGACATCGCAGTGAACTCACATTGGAAGCGTGTATTCGTCATCGCCACACCGGCGTGTCACCCGGCGTGATGGTATGGGGTGCCACTGGTTACACGTCTCGATCACCTCTTGTTCGCATTGACGGCACTTTGAAGAGTGGACGTTACGTTTCAGATGTCTTACGATCCGTGGCTCTACCCTTCATTCGATCCCTGTGAAACCCTACATTTAGTCCCACAGTGGTCAGAGCAGTTTGAACCAAACCCTACATTTCAGCAGGATAATGCACGACCGCATGTTGCAGGTCCTGTACGGGCCTTTCTGGATGCAGAAAATGTTCGACTGCTGCCCTGGCCAGCACATTCTCCAGATGTCTCACCAATTGAAAACGTCTGGTCAATGGGGGCCGAGCAACTGGCACCTCACAATACGCCAATCACTACTCTTGATGAACTGTGGTATCGTGTTGAAGATGCATGGGCAGCTGTACCTGTACACGCCATCCAAGCTCTGTTTGACTGAATGCCCAGGCGTATCAAGGCCGTTATTACGGCCAGAGGTGGTTGTTCTAGGTACTGATTTCTCAGGATCTGTGCACCCAAATTGCGTGAAAATGTAATCGTATGTCAGTTCTAGTATAATATATTTGTCCAATGAATACCCGTTTACCATCTGCATTTCTTCTTGGTGTAGTAATTTTAATGGCCAGTAGTGTAATAATGATAATGAAAGCAGGTATAGGAATCATAACATTATGCACAGTTTATGAGCTGTACATAACAGTAATAATAGATTTTTTTGAGTCATCAGTGTTCTGACTGGTTTGATGCGGCCAGTCATGAATTCCTCTGCTGTGCTAACCTCTTAACCTCAGGGTAGCACTTGAAACCTGTGCCCTCAACTATTTGCTGGATGTATTCCAGTCTCCGACTTCCTCTACAGTTTTTGCCCTCTACAGTTCCCTCTAATGCCATGGAAGTCACTTCCCTCTTGTCTTAACTGATGTCTTATCATCCTGACCCTTCTCCTTATCACTGTTTTCCATATTTTCCTTTCCTCTTCTATTCTGTGCAGAACGTCGTTATTCATTACCTTATCAGTCCACTTAATTTTCGTCTGTAGCATCACATCTCAAATGCTTCGATTCTCTTCTGTTCCGGTTTTCCCACAGTCCATGTTTCACTGCCATTCGATGCTGTGGTCCAAACGTACATTCTCAGAAATTTCTTCCTCAAATTAACACCTATGTTAAATGCTAGAAGACTTCTCTTGGCCAGGAATGCCCTTTTTGCCAGTGCTAGTCTGTTTTTGATGTTCTCCTTGCTCCGTCGGTCGTTGGTTATTTTGCTGCCTAGGTAGTAGAATTCCTTAACTTCATCTATTTCATAATCAACAATGTTGATGTTAAGTTTCTCCTGTTCTCATTTCTGCTACTTCTTCGTCTTTCTTCGATTAACTCTCAATCCATATTCTGTACTCATTAGACTGTTCATTCCATTCAGCAGATCATGTAATTCGTCTTTACTTTCACACCGGATATCAATGTCTTCAGTGATATCCGTTCACCTTGAATTTTAATTCCACTCCTAAATCCTCCTGTTGTTTTCATCATTGTTTCTTTGATGAACAGATTGAACAGTAGGGGTGAAAGACTACATCCTCGTCTTACACCCTTTTTAATCCGAGCACTTCGTTCTTGGCCGTGCACACTCTTATTATTCCCTCTTGGCTCTTGTACGTATTGTATATTATCCGGCTCGTCCTATAACTTACTCTTATTTTTCTCAGGATTTCGAACATCTTGGACCATTTTACATTGTCGAATGTTTTTTGCAGGTCGACAAATCCTATGAACGTGTCCTGATTTTTCTTTAGTATTGCTTTCATTATCAACCGCAAAGTCAGAATTGCCTTTCAGTTACCTTTATCTTTCCTAAAGCCTAACTGGTCGTCATCTAACACATCCTCAATTTTCTTTTCCATTCTCGTGTATGTTATCCGTGCGAGCAGCTTGGATGCATGAGCTTTTAAGCTGATTGTGCGATAATTCTCACACTTGTCAGCTCTTGCAGTCTCTTGAATTGCGTGTTAAAATTAAAAGCAAGGGTGGTAACATTAAGAGTACAACGGGAATTCCACTGTTAAATGCAAACGAGAGAGCGGATAGGAGGACTGAATACACTGACAGCCTCAGTGAGGGGGAAGACTTGTCTGATGTGATAGAAGACGAAACAGAAGTGGGTTCAGAAGAGGTAGGGGATTCAGTATTAGAATCAGAATTTAAGAGACCTTTGAAGGACTTAACATCAAATGAGGCAAATGGGATAGGAAACAGTCCATCAAAATTTCTAAAATCATTGGGGGAAGTGGCAACAAAACGTCTAGTCATGTTGGTGTGTAGAATGTATGAGTCTGGCGACATAACATCTGACTTTCGGAAATCATCCACACAATTCCGAATAATAGGTACAGTAATGAATATATGGTATTTCGGAAAACTCATTCTGATTAACAGTGTGTTGAATGATTTAGGAATTATGATTTTGTCGAGTGTGAATAATGGCATGCAACGGATGTTATCTGTGGGTATAGACAAAATGGACTATACAGTGTGAACGTTTGGGGTCTCTTAAAAAGCGTCTGCTAGTTGCATTTTCCGATATGAGGATAGTAGTCACACTACGGAGGAATTGGCGTTTCAACTATCTTTGTCTTGGACACAGTTACTTTCTTACCGCGTTAAGTTCTCACCCTGTATGCTGTTGGTCCGACAACTGTGATCCTCAACTGAGTAATGATGAGTCGTCAGCGACCACACACTTCCACGTGCATCCCCCTCATGACCAGTAGATGCATGTAACGTTCATGAGATCTATTCTAGAAGTAATCGCCCTAACTTACAAGTGCAGGCGTCACAGCATGAACACCTTGACTGGATAATACAGTATCTTCATAAACTGCACAGTTGCAAACAATGCTGGCGAAATAAATGTTGTTTAATTACACGCAGTTGCAAGTGCTCAAGTACTAGCTGGGTCACACAGACACAAACTGATTCTAAAATATCAGTATCTCCTCACCCTCTCATAGCCCAAATTCTTTAAGGAATCACACTCTCATGCAAAAGGCAGCGTCGTAGGTCTGGTTACTTTATAGATGACCAAACGTCTTAAATATTAAAAGTTTGTTGGAAATCGTTAAGTGTTGCCATTATCAAAAATGTTAAGGAGAGCTGGTTTTTCATGCATTTCAATCTTTATAGTGTAGTATCTCCTGCATTACATGTTGAACAGAGGTATATTTGATATAATTAAATTTTCCTCGAGACATTTGAGTTTCATCTTTACCTACAATAATGACGAAAGCTGAAGATAGAAATTAAAACTTGAGCCATGGCGAGGAACTGAACCCACATCTCCTGGCTTACCAAGCAGGCATTCTAGCTACCACACCACCACACCACTACAAATGACGTAGCTGCGTCGACTACTGCACACCAGTGCCCTCCCTAACACAAACTTCAGTTCGCACCTTCAGCTTAGTTTCCGCTTCTTAGATGATCACTGCTGCCGAAGGTCTCCTGCATAGGAATAGCACCCCAGCTTTGGATGTAATGAGCAAATCCTGCCTTTACGGCATGCAGGTGTGATCTATAGATCTGATATAATTAAATTTTCCTCTAGACATTTGAGCCTCATCTTTATCTATGACAAGATGTGAATTGGAATTTTTGTTGCAGAGGCCACTGGTTTAGTGCAGTGCGTGCAGTGCTCTTGGCTATAGTGTTGTGTTCGTGTAATGGCCAGCATACGTGCCTAGTAAGCGAAAAGGCCTGCGGGCAATTTCCAGCTATGACACAAATTTTAACTCATATCTTTATCTTACATCATTAATGTAGATAAAGATGAGACTCGAATGTCTCAAGGACAGTTTAATTATATCGGATCTATAGATCACCAACAGGCAGGATTTCTCCATTGCGTCCAACGTTGGGGTGCTATTACAATATCAGAGAGCCTTGGCAATAGTGACGACCTAAGAAGGGAAGGAAAGCTGAAGATGTGAATTGAAGTTTGTGTTAGAGAGGGGACTAGAATACAGTTGTCTGTGGTGGTGTGATGGGTAGTATCCTTGCGTAGTGAGCAACAAGACCAGCGTTCAATTACTGACCATGGCAGAAATTTTAATTCGTATCTTGTGCTTCCAACATTATCGTAGATAAAGGTATAATTTCACAGGTACACTCAGTGTTGTATGTGAATACTGACTGCAAAATATGTTGCTAATAGAATCAGTAGTTTAGAAGTAATAAATGCAAACATCATGCCTGATGTTCATGTTTTACCTGATGAATAGCGAAAATGCAGTAAGCAGTAAACATTTATCCTTTTGTAATTTTGAAGGAGAGAATGGGAGGGGGGGGGGGGGGGGGGATTGACGTGAAAAAATTCCGGAAAGGTTTGAAATTATGTGTAAAGTTTCTTTGAAGTAGCAACGTTCCTTTCATTCCCATACACTGGCTGAATATACACCGCGTAACAAAACTAAGGGGCCAACAACCTTCTTCTGTAAGGGTCTTAAAGTGTGGCGCCGTGTGATGCCACCCCTGTGTTCTTCAAACAGAGAGGTTTCAACATAAGCACAAAAAAGGCCACAGCTCAGAAGTTCATTGAAGTATAATGCGGGTTAATGACGTCACACTGGCACCAAATTTCACCACAATTCTGAGCAACGCCACCGTGGACATGTCACATGATGGGTAGGTCATCGCACCGCCCTCTTACTCACATTTCAGCCCTTGTTTTGACACCTCTGCTAACCACGGCGCCCAGCGATTGAATCGGCTTTCTTATGGGTGTCCGTTGCCAACTGCTGCTGGTCTCCGATCAACGTTGCGCTATGACACAGGACGTTGCAGGCAGTCCGTCACTTGTACTCAGACGCAAAGGTGTTTCGTCGACCCTCCCTCGTGCTGGTCACACGGGATCGACCGGAATCTCGTCGGCGAGTATGTCTGCCGTCATATTCCTACGATACGACAAGCTGGCCAAATGGAGGCCCAGAATGAAGCTCCTTTGGAGCTCTGTGAAGTGCTCATAATTCTGCCCGGCACGCGTGTCTGTCACCCCAGTGTAATGATCTTTCAAAATCTGATCCTGTTCACGCCACTTGTGTATTCCACCACGCCTGGCAACAACACTCTGGCCGACGTTCTACGTGACACACAGAATTGCAATTCTTATCACTTACATACCCACGACGGCGCTGTAACATTACCGCCCGCAATAACACGAAATTGACCTTATACAGGGTGCTTCAGGAGGAGGTGGTGGTGGGTAGTGTTTGACGTCCCGTCGACAACGAGGTCATTAGAGACGGAGCGCAAGCTCGGGTTAGGGAAGGATTGGGAAGGAAATCGGCCGTGCCCTTTCAAAGGAACCATCCCGGTATTTGCCTGAAACGATTTAGGGAAATCACGGAAAACCTAAATCAGGATGGCCGGAGACGGGATTGAACCGTCGTCCTCCCGAATGCGAGCCCAGTGTGCTAACCACTGCACCACCTCGCTCGGTGCTTCAGGATGAATGGTAAATATTTTAGGAGGTGGTAGTACAGACGATTTGCATTTTTATTGAGTACAGAGATACAGCTGTTAGTATGTAATGCAAACAAACTTGAAGCAAAGGCAAATGAGGATATTCACAGTTGATTTTCAAAAATTCCACCGCCAACTTCAAAGCACTTTCGACTTCTCCTGATAACATTACGTGTAGCTCTACTGAGGTCGACTATGTGCTCTTTTATGAGGGATGCACTACTCATAATCCGACCGATCAAATCGGCTCTAGTGGTTACTTTTCCTTGGCAGACTTCGGCTTTCAACCATCCTCACAGCCAAAATTCCGAAGGGGTAAGGACTGAGGACCTTGGTGACAAAGAAACGTGTCCATATTACCGATCCATCTTCTGAGGAATGTTAGGTACAGATGGTATGTCACCTGATGATTACAGTGCACAGGGACCTCGTCATGCTGGATGATCATACGCATTCTTGTAACGAAAGGAAACTCTTCCGATAATGCTGGAAGATCATTTTCAAGAAAGTGTAGATAACGGGGTTCCGTAAAACGCTGCGGTAACACAGCAGGCCCAGTCAGCTGATTGTCCATCAAATCGCACGACACATTTACAGAGAAGCGTTCTTGAAAATGTGATTCTACAATGGAATTTTGGTTTTCTTCAGACTACTGATGTGAATTACCAGTATTACTATTCCGTCACGAATGAAAGTGGATTCATCAGCGAAGAGTAAAAATGGGATTAGCTGGCGATTTTCAAGTATCCAATAACAAAATTCCAACAGGTGTTGAATGAGCTGTAAATGATAAGGATGGAACCCGTGGTTACGTAATGTCCGCCATACTCTTGTATAATGATCACCGACACGTGCAGAGATTCTACGTGTCCTTGTTGAAGGACTACGTTTTGCAGACTGAATAATATCTTCCACTTCTTACTCAGTTTGATCATTTACACGTTCAGTTACAATATGACTCCTGGACACTGTACCGGCGTCACGGAGTGTATAGAACACACGAGTAAACACTCTCTAATCTAGTAGTTTGCGGTTGGGAAGAAGGATGCCGTATTATCTACAAGCAGCAGTAGCGTTTCCATTACAAAACCCATACACAAATACCATATCAGCATACTCAGAATGTGTTAATGAGTGCGGCATGTTCACACTTGGCCAACAAATCACAATGAAAACTTAAATGAAAACTAAAGCACAACTTCACAACGTGAACTTCAACGCTTTATTGCTGTCATTCGATAAATACTCCCACAGCAACTCATAGCAACCGGTGTACCAACACACGAAATGAAAATGCGTTGAACTCAGCCGTATCCTTGTACTCAATAAAAATTGCACATGTCATATGAATTTTTGTACTGCAGTTCGTCTATACTACCACCTCGTAAAATATTTACCATTTCTCTTGAAACACACAGTGCTCTGAACCTGATAATCAACAGCATTAACTGTTACCTAAAATTATTTATTGGAACTTTGTCTTTGGCAGTAGCCTTATAAGAAAACTGGCGCCAAATTATATCTTTGGATTAATATCGATTATTTTCGTAGAAGTCAAGACTTGTAGTAATACTGTTAAATTTCATTTACTTCAAAACTGCAAAATAGCTACGGCCCTCAGTTGTCTTGAAAACTATTCGTTTGATATTCTACTGACCATGATAAGAAATGAAGTTTCGTTTCGTAATAATTGCACTCTTAAAAGTTAGCGGTCTTGCTAGAAAAATAAATGGTTGCCTGTTCTAATGAAATTAATGCCAAATTGTAATTACAGACAAATGACTTTTGAAGTAGTCGTGACCAAACGGAAAGCCTCCGTATTTAATTGTATTACTTTCTCCAAATGAAATTATCTTATCTTTTTTATCTAAAATGAAAGAAGTTCTTCAAATGACGTAGTAAAAGATATCTTTCACACTTTTGATGAACATTGGATATACAAACACGGGTAAGACTTACAGGAAGTAAAACAGCTCAGTGAAAGCTATTAAGAAAGATCTAGTTCCTAGAGAGAGCTAAAAGAAGTAGCTGCAAGAAAGATCTAATCGTAAGATATATGTGTAATCGTAAAAGAGCTTTTTTTTTTACACAGGACAATTGTATATATAATTGTTCAATAGACACTAACTTCTTTGTCATTCACAAGGGATATCAATGGTTACACAATTCACATTTCGCCGCCTTTTACAGACGATAAATTGTCAATACATTAAATATTGTTTTTATTACACGTACTTGATGGTGCCATTATACGAGGGTTGAACCTTTAATAGTGGCAACTATTTGTTTACAGCTCTTACAAAATAGACACGAGTTTCAAAGTTTTACTGACCTTAAAAGTAGACACCAGCATTATGTATAGCCCGTTGCCAGCGATGTGGAAGTCGTAGGATACTCTTAGCAGTGCCAGTTGTGTTGACAGTTCGAGCGGCGCGGTCTACTGCCCGGCGAATTTGTAGCAGTTCTGAAGCGAATGCCGTGAAGTTATTCCTTCGGTTTAGAAATCGAGTTGAACTCAGGAGGGCTTAAGACATGGGAATGCAGTAAGTGGTATAGCACATAGCATCCCCATCAGTCAAACAAATCAGTAACAGCTTGCGCTGTACGTGCTTGAGCATTGTCCGGCAAAATGATGGTCAGATTCTACAGAAAGTGTCATCACTTCTGACTCTAAGCTGGTCGTAGGTTGTGTTCCAAAAATGAGCAGCATAGAGACAGAAGTGATGACACTTTCTGCAGGACCTGACCATCATTTTACAGGACAATGCTCAAGCAGGTACAGTGCAAGCTGTTACTGATTTGTTTGACAGATTTCAATATGTATTTACCGCCACATCGTAGTTCCCCCGGAAGTCACGACTGGCGGTCTAGAACGCCATAGGCATGCAGCAAACAGTCAGAACCTCAAAATGGCCGAGATGTTGCGGACAAGTGCGGAGTATATCGAAGAGCCACGACTATCGAAAGTCTTCTCTCTGGACGTTCGCCCACTGGAATAGTCCGATTCTTCGGGTACCCGACATCAACTGTTTACAATGTTGTGGCCAAGTATAATGCTTAGGAGATGTCTGGGGTTTACGTCCTCGGTCTTGTGTCCAGGGAGGGTAACATCATGACGCGACTTTTCTTTGAAAAGGGACAAACTAATCTGCAAGTTTCGACGAGCGTTGTCACACTGTGGATGGTAACTGTGGCCTCCGGGAGACATGTCTTTCAACAGGACGGTGCACCGGCTCATACGAGCCATTTAGTTCAAACCCGGCTCTCGGATAAAGTTTAACGTTCTGGTCAAAGGAGTTCTGGCCCCCGAATAGCCCGGATCTGGACCCTCTCGACTACTGTTTTGAGCGTAGTAGGGAGAGTTACCGACAAGACGGGCCACCCTAATGTCGCATCTCTGCGCTATCGAAGCAGCATTCGCGAATATGGACAGCACGTGCGGTAGCTTCAGGACAATATTGGAGAAAATCATTGCTGCTGAAATTGAGTAATGTTAATCTTGAAAGGTACCACTACTTATATGTGAAAGGATTTTCATTTGTATTTTGTTGTAATAACTTTTCTTTTAAAAAAGTTTGACTCTTCAGGATTTAAGTGCCGCGCCCTGTATAAACACACCCATTCACACACGCACACACACATATCTGGCTCTCAAAGACCTACGTCGTCTTTAACTGCGCGTAACACATCTAGTATTTTTCAAGCTGGGCAGAGCACTGCTGTCAATCCATGCCTCCTTCCCTCAAAATAAACCGGCTAGAAAGCCGACATGATTATAAAATGCTAAAGAGCGTAATTTTTGTAGCACCATCAAGTTTCTCATGTAGTGAAGTGAGTTTAACACACAGTATTGTAAAAGTTCACCTACACCATTGTTTACATAGTGCAGTACACTACCACCTGAGAAGTCAAATTAACATTGGCGACAAATTTTTCCCTGGCTGCGAATGTGGCCAACTCCAAATCTTGCCTTCAGAATACAAAATCGCTCACAGTCTAAGAGTCTCTTGTCTTCGTGAAGTTCATTTCTCGAGAAAATTTCAGATTCCGGCATTCACACGCGCTGGTCTAAGTCTAACAGCGACACTCGTGGAAAACTCTTAACTACACAGTGATCCTCACAGTGACAGAGATGCACTGTCTGTGATGCTGAAGCTGTGATGCCACTGACACAGTGTGTGCTGCTCCATAAGAGAATATATTTGTTTTCGTTACGTCCTGTAAGATAAAAATTCTATGCCAGAGTGGGTCTCGAACCAATAACATTGTCATTTCGCTGGCAACTGTTCTGCCGACTGAGCTATCCAAGCACGACACACGGCCGGCTTCAGAGTGAGAATTCAGCCCTGAAGCAGACTTCTAGATTCTGGCTAAGACGTTTCTTGCAGCAGTGCTAGTAGTGAAAGATATGCAGGAGAAATTCTGAGAAGTTCGTAAACTAGTGAAAGAGCTACTGACGAAACTAAAGTTGTGAGGGCGTATCGTGGATCGTGTTTCGGTAGCTCAGTTCTCAGAGCATTCGCCAGTGAAACACTAGGCTATCGGGTTCGAGTCCCGGTTGGACACGCAGTTTCATCTCCCAGCACGTTTGAAACTAGTTCACACTTCTCTGTAGAGTGAAAATTCATTCTGGATATTCTGTTTTTGTTGTACATACTTTCATTCCGTATTCCAAAGAGCTGGGCAGGCTGTTGTAGAACAAACCTGGGTTTTTTTAGCCAAGTATGCCAGAGTATCAGACGGGCTCACAATTCGGAATATTTGCGAGGCGATTTCTAGTTCCGACATTCGTCTGATAATCAAGGGAAATTTCCCGAAAACCGCGGTCCGACAAGCGGAATCGGAGCTATTTTAATTTTTTTCAGAGTTTAGAACACGAGATGGATAATTCGTTTCCGTGAACAGTATCGCTTCCTCCCCACTACTGGCCTGCTATAATCGACGTGTAAAATTTTTAAAACGGTCATTCATTCAAATTCACACAACAAAGACGAAGGCTGCTACAACAGTTTTTCTGCCTTTCCACGGCCGTCATTCTGAGACATTACAGTCAGTTCTACATCTGCCGATTGTCTTTCAATACCAAAAATAGTATATCTATAAAAATAGTAAAATATAGTATTACAATGTAATGGAAACATCACAATGATCTGTGTATTCTAACCGTCTAAATTGCACAGTCTAGGTCACGACTTTTTGCTATACTTTCGACGACTGGTTTCAGCCAGTATAGGCCATCTTCAGATCTAGAAACTCGTCGTAGCGACTGTTGTGCGTCGTCAAGTTCACAGCTGATTGTTGCGCGACGTATTTTTAGGTCTGAAGCGTCCAATACTACCAAAAAACAGTAACCGAAAGTATAGTACAACATCGTGATCTATAAGCGGCGGTCAAAAAGTTTCCATCTGAGGCCGTTGCTGGAGCGTATATGCATCGTGGCCTGACTCCGATGCCTGGTATACAGGGGGTTTCGGAAGTGGTGGTCAGTATATGAGAGGAATGGTCATTCGAAACAAAAAAGTCAACTAAACAAGGGCGCTAAAACGCATACCTTAAGATCTGTGAGCAATCCTTGATCTTCGATACTGTGAAACAAATCTCTTCTATTGCAAGCTCTTTGCTTTCCACATTTTAGGAAGTGATAGTGTCGATCAAAACAAGGAAAATATGTCCAGTAAACATGTGCTCTAAAACGCATACCTTGAGAGGTATAAGCACTTGTTCATCCTAGCTACTTTGAAACACAACTCTTCCAATGAACAATTGCTCATGCCTTTTAAGGTATGCGTTTTAGAGCACATGTTTACTAAACATTTTTGCTTGTTTTGGTCTATACTACCACTTCTCAAAATATGGAAAGCAAAGAACTTGCAGTAGAAAAGATTTGTTTAAGAGCATAGAAGATCAAGAATTGCTCATAGCTCTTAAAGTATGAGTTTTACAGCCCATGTTTACTTGACTTTTTTGTTTCGAATGATCATTCCTGTCATATCCCCGAACACTGACCACCACTTCTGAAATACCCTGTATTAACATCGACATCGAGGCAGGAGGTTAGTATAGCATTCTTGTACTTCCGACGTGCGCGCGGGAAATGTGGAGACGTGAACTGTAGCGACGTTATTAGCAAAGGCGTCCGAGCAGGATTACCACGATGTTCTTTTCTTGGCTGCCGAAGGACAAATACCGGCAGACAACCACAGGAGAATGAGACTGTGTATGGGGCACGATGTCCGTCGAAAACCACCGTTGTGAAATGGAGTACCAAGGATAGTTGCTGCTTCATGATGACGCACGTCCCCATGTCGCAAATGTCATAAGGCGGAAGTTACGCCACCTATAGTCGGAGAAAGATACTCGAGTCCCCGCCCTATAGTACACATCTCTCCCCATGCAAATATTGCGCCTACTGTCCTTTAAAAAAGTCATTGAAGGGTCGACGATTCCAGTCAGCGAGCACTTCTTCGTGCAGCAGGACACGGTGTCTTACCAAATGGGTATCTTCAAACTGGTGTGTCGATGTGGTGATTGGCTCAAGACTCACAGCGATTTTGCCAGACTGGTGTACAAATACTGGAACTTTACGGACTTCGAACGGAAATTTTAATCGTTCCTCACAGACTGTGTTACTCAGACAACGATAAAAAAACGTCAAATTAAGAAAACATTTCTAAATATGACTGTATTGGTTAATACGGCATAGACACGGGTTCCCAGGTAGATGCCGTGTTTCTTGACTTCCGCAAGGCGTTTGATACCGTTCCCCACAGTCGTTTAATGAACAAAGTAAGAGCATATGGACTACCAGACCAATTGTGTGATTGGATTGAAGAGTTCCTAGATAGATGACCATATAAAATTAATCGTCGGTAAAGCAGATTGCAGACTGAGATTCATTGGAAGAATCCTAAGGAAATGCAGCCCGAAAACAAAGGATGTAGGTTGCAGTACACTTGTTCGCCCACTACTTGAATACTGCTCACCGTTGTGGGATCCGTACCAGATAGGGTTGATGGACGATATAGAGAAGATCCAACGGAGAGCACCGCGCTTCGTTACAGCGTTATGGAGATGATAGATACACTCCAGTGGAAGACTCTGCGAGAGAGACGCTCAGTGGCTCGGTACGGGCTTTTGTTGAAGTTTCGAGAACATACCTTCACCGAGGAGTCAAGCAGTATATTGCTCGCTCCTACGTATATCTCGCGAAGAGACCACGAGGATAAAATCAGAGAGATTAGAGCCCACACAGAGGGATACCGACAATCTTTCTTTCAACGAACAATACGAGACTGGAATAGAAGGCAGAACCGATAGAGGTACTCAAGGTACCCTCCGCCCCACACCGTCAAGTGGCTTGCGGAGTATAGATGTAGATGTAGATGTAGATTTAGATGTCGGATGAAGCGGCTTTTTATGCGCTTCTAATCATGCTATTAAACTTTATACAGGGTGGCAATTATTGGATTATATGAAGAAATGTAAATTAGTTACAAACTACGGTGTGCACACACTTTATTCACCATGTAAACATCACTACAGATATCCGGATTGACGTTGTGACATGTTCGACATGCCTGCCATCACTGAAGATGATGTGGCGCAGGCGAATAGCGAAATGACCCGCTGAAGTGTCGGAACATAGATGCTGTCGATGACCTTCCGAACGGCTGTTTTCAGCTCGACAATGCTTTTGGGGCTATTGCTCTACACCTTGTCTTTAATATAACCCCACAAAAAGGAGTCGCTTGTGCTCAGATCCGTAGAAAATGGCGGCCAATCGAGGCCTGTGCCAGTGGTTTCTGGGTACCCCAGAGCCAGAATGCGGTCCCCAAAGCGCTCCTCCAGGACATCAAACACACTCCTGCTTCGATGGAGTAGAACCACATCTTGCCGAAATCAGGGTCACTTTGGGTTGTGGGGATGAAATCGTCTTCCAAAACCTTCCCGTACCGTTCAGTTTTCACCGTACCATCGAGGAATGTCGCGCCGATTATTACGTGACTGGACACTGCACACCACACAGTCACCCACTGAGGGTGAAGAGACTTCTCGGTCGCGAAGTGTGGATTCTCACTCTCCCAAATGCGGAAATTTTGCTTGTTGACGAAACGATCCAAATGAAAGTGGGCTTCGTCGCCAAACCAAACCATGCACTCGCATACTAATTACCACCATGCACTGTGGCCAACAGTGGAGTTTGAACGTCCTAACGCAAACCGTTCAGAAATTAAGACGATTTTATTTCATATACTTCAATAATTGTCAGCCTGTATATTTCACACCAGTTTTGAATTACAATTTGCTTTCTTAACCCCGTTTAATTAAATGCAAATGTTACCAAGCAAAATATTTCTTTTGTCTACAACATTTCTACGTAGGCAGCTAGCTTGTGTGTACTTTCATGTTGAGCTGTCTACCTAATGCAGGCGCGTGTCTGAAATTACGGAACGCTTGCTCAAGTTTTCATATCGAGTATATCACGCCAGAGGTAAAGAGACGAACGTCATCCTTATTATATCTGACTCGTTAAATGTACGAAGGGCGTTGAATAAGCATTGCAGTGTGGCTTTATTCAGGATTCCAATAAACCGTATTATCCCACTCTTTTGGCTGCAAAACCTCCTTTTTCAACATAATCTCCGCTCAGTGCTACCGCCTTGCAGCACCTCAGTTGGAGGGCCTGTCAGCCCACGTGGTACCACTCTATTGGTCGACGTCGAGCAACCTCTTTATGATCCACGTACCGCTTCCCGCGAAATTACATAAAATTAGATTAGATTCAGTTTTAGTTCCATAGACACAAATATGAGAATAATCTCGTGGGTGAGGAAAAGTCAGTAAGTATGACATAAGAAACATTTTAATTTAATACTTACTACCCCGATAATTTGTCAGGAAATTGTCAAAATACCTGAATACATTACAGTAAATTGGAACTGCTAATATTTAAATAATTAATACACTGTCCGAATTAAAGATACTTACACACATTTACCTCCCACCATGAACCATGGACCTTGCCGTTGGTGGGGAGGCTTGCGTGCCTCAGCGATACAGATAGCCGTACCGTAGGTGCAACCACAACGGAGGGGTATCTGTTGAGAGGCCAGACAAACGTATGGTTCCTGAAGAGGGGCAGCAGCCTTTACACGAGTTGCAGGGGCAACAGTCCGGATGATTGACATAACCAAAACGGCCTTGCTGTGCTGGTACTGCGAACGGCTGAAAGCAAGGGGAAATTACGGCCGTAATTTTTCCCGAGGGTATGCAGCTTTACTGTTTGATTAAATGATGATGGCGTCCTCTTGGGTAAAATATTCCGGAGGTAAAATAGTCCTACATTCTGATCTCCGGGCGAGGACTACTCAAGAGGATGTCGTTATCAGGAGAAAGAAAACTGGCGTTCTACGAATCGGAGCGTGGAATGTCAGATCCCTTAATCGGGCACGTAGGTTAGAAAATTTAAAAAGGGAAATGGAAAGGTTAAAATTAGATATAGCGGGAATTAGTGAAGTTCGGTGGCAGGAGGAACAAGACTTCTGGTCAGGTGACTACAGGGTTATAAACACAACCTCAAATAGGGGTAATGCAGGAGTGGGTTTAATAATGAATAAAAAAATAGGTGTACGGGTAAGTTACTGCAAACAGCATAGCGAACGCATTATTGTGGCCAAGGTAGACACAAAGCCCACACCTACTACAGTAGTACAAGTTTATATGCCAACTAGCTCTGCAGATGACGAAGAAATTGATGAAATGTATGATGAGATAAAAGAAATTATTCAGATAGTGAAGGGAAACGAAAATTTAATAGTCATGGGTGACTGGAATTCATCAGTAGAAAAAGGGAGAGAAGAAAACATAGTAGGTGAATACAAATTGGGGCTAAGAAATGAAAGAGGAAGCTGCCTGGTAGAATTCTGCACAGAGCACAACTTAATCATAGCTAACACTTGGTTCAAGAATCATAAAAGAAGGCTGTATACATGGAAGAACCCTGGAGGTACTAAAAGGTGTAAGATAGATTATATAATGGTAAGACAGAGATTTAGGAACCAGGTTTTAAATTGTAAGACATTTCCAGGGGCAGATGTGGACTCTGACCACAATCTATTGGTTATGACCTGTAGATTAAAACTGAAGAAACTGCAAAAAGGAGGGAACTTAAGGAGATATGACCTGGATAAACTGAAAGAACCAGAGGTTGTACAGAGTTTCAGGGAGAGCGTAAGGGAACAATTGACAGGAATGGGGGAAACAAATGCAGTAGAAGAAGAATGGGTAGCTTTGAGGGATGAAGTAGTGAGAGCAGTCTCAGAGCACTTATATACTCTAGTTACAAAGTTCACACTGGGCATTAAATTGAATGACATTGCAATAATTGCTCACTTTTATTTTATTTATTTATTCATATGGCTAGGGCCTCCCGTTGGGCAGACCGTTCGCTGGGTGTCGGTCTTTCAATCTGACGCCACTTCGGCGACCTGCAGTTGAAGAGGATCGTTCGCTGCAGTACGGGAAGCTAGGATCCGTTTACCTTAACGCTTTCCTCTTTCTTGTTCTTGTTCAAACTGTTCGCGTGTTTTTGTATTTATACAGCTTCTCTGAACAAGCGCGTGTGATAGTGCTTCTCTACAGCCAGAACTTCCGTGTCGGCGAATTTTATTACGTGGTCGGTCTCATTCAGTGCGTGCTCTGCCACGGCCGATTTCTCCACCTGCCCCAACCTGCAATGTCGCTTATGCTCTTTGATCCTGGTGTTAATGGATCGTCGGAATGACTTGGAGCTACATTTCCTCTCTGTCCCTCTCAATACTGGCATCGAAGCGCTCCAACACTGTTTCTTCCGCATCCGACGGGAAGCCCTATTTTAGAATGGAACCACGAACTGCGCAAGAAGACAGCAGTGCAAAGAGTAATAGTTCCTCGTAAACTTCTACTCGGATTGCAGTGAATCAAACGTCAATCAGCTTCTTCCTCTCAGGCCCCATTACTTCTTTCACAATTTGCGACATGGTCGCGAAAGGAACACTGACCGGAACATGTAGAATAAATTTCTTTTATTTCACGTCTATGGTTACAAACCTGTAGGTCTTCAGACTGCCGGTTTCGGTCAGCAGTGACTGTCTTCAGATCTGTTTTATAGGAAAACATGTGCTAATGTACTGGAGCCATAGTCGCATCGACATATGCTAAACACAAAATCGGCGCCAACATCGTGATACATACATAAATTATAGTATATGCAAGTCATCTTGTCAGCAGCGCTACTGTTCAAAACAAATTGTAATTTTGAACAGTAGTAGTGCTGACAAGATGACTTGTATATACTATAATTTATATATGTATCACGATGCTGGTGCCGATTTTGTGTTTAGCATTTGACGATGCCACTATGGCTCCAATATATTAGGAAATGTTTTTTTTCATAAAACAGATCTGAAGATGGTCATTGCTGACCGAAACCGGCAGAATGAGGATCTACAAGTTCGTGATCATAGACGTGAAATAATAAAAAAATATTCTAGAATCCATAAAATAGGAATCGCACAGCCAACCGATTGCAAATAACTGTTTGGTACATTGATCTGGTTTTCGACACCTCTAAGGGTGTCTTCATCGGAATGAAATTTCGAGGAACCGTAAAATTACATAGCGAGAAAGCAGTGGTCAGAGTTTAGAGAAGATATGCTAAAATCAAAAATAAAATAACACACGTTCCAGCCTTTTGACTTGAGCATAGCTGCTCTAAACTCTAACCATTGCTTTCTTGCAATGTAATTTTACGGTTTCTCGAAATTTCATTCCGCGGAAGACACCCTTAGAGGTGTCGAAAGCTGGATCACTGTACCAAACAGTTATTAGCAACCTGTTTTCTGTGTAATTCCTATGTTTGAAAAAAACAGTCGGTGTATGTTTGAAAATTACGATCAGTTCACAAGAAAGTGTTAGGTGTCATCTGTATAAAATAAAAGACACTATTATAGGTAGATGTTTACATGAAAATTCATGTTATTACTATTGGGTTAGATAGAGCAGCAATCAGTCGTAGAATTAAGTTGCTTTAATATGACATTTATAGTCACAACGCAGATCAGATTTCGTTGTGACCATAAATGTCATATTAAAGCAACTTCATTCTACAACTGATTGCTGCTCTATCTAACCCAATATAACCACGGTCGTTGCGTGCACCCACCCCGTGGAGGGCAACCTGTTGTTATTACTAATTTCACAATTACCTAATAGTTAATCCAATCGCCACCATTATCGATTATAGCTTGCACCTTAGCTCTCTCTTTGGTAAATCGTCTTCGTTTCCAACCTCTTTTTATCGTTTGACAAACTTCGCAACGAAAGTCTTTGACTTTCTAAGGGTTTTAGCACCAGCTCCATATGAAAGCTTCGGTCCCTTTGGATGATTTACAAGGAACACTGCCTCATGACGCTTCAGATACCTTGCGCTCATTTTAAACTGCGACCGACAAAACAAAACATTCGACTCTCACACTGTTTATCTACACACTGTGCAAAAGCACACTGATTACAGATTCGAGAACACTACTAGAGATGTAGCAGCGGACGTTAAATTTAAAATTATGGTGACAGTTTCTTGTGGAACTGACTGTGTATACGGTTGCTGAGAGACATCCATGCTTAACACAGTTATTCTACATTACTTCTTCTTCTTTCTTCTTCAGCTTCCTTAATTGTGCATTTGCCTTGGAAGACCATGTACCTTCTCTACATTCTTCATCAATCATTTCTATTCCTGGCTTTCGCTGTCCATTCTCCTTCTCTCAGGCCCGTCTCCTCCGTATCACTGTTGACGTCAGCCTTCCAGCTTGGATGTAGTCTTACTGGGCCCCTTCTCCCATCCACAGATCTTGAGAATGGTAGTCCCTGTAGACTTCCTCCTTCCATTCTGTTTACGTGTCCTGCCCGGATCAGTTCTTTTTTCTTCATCCTTCAGTCAATATCAGCTCGAGAATATAGGTCTGGCAGTTTCTGGAATTTCGCTGTCCTCCATCCTGGATCCCTGTGACTGGGTGTCCCTCTTGGGTCCAAATATTTCCGTTAATATTTCTCTAGGGGGGGGGGGGGGGGCGTCTAGCCCTCTTTGTTCATCTGCTTTCCTTAATGTAATAATTCAGACCCATACAGAACTACACTCTGCTAGAGTCAGATTTTAAAACTTTTCGAGACCGCTCTATTGCACCACACGTCCAGTAAGCCAAAATATGCTCTGTTTTGCCGTTGCGATCTTTGCCTTAAGTCTGTTTTAATTGTACTCCGTTAGCTAATAATGCTTCCGAGATGTTTAATTGTGTCTGCTCTTTTAAAAGTGATTTCATCGTCAGTGGGTTTGTGTACCTTGTTCAACACTGGCTACTCATTATTCTCACTGTTAATTTGTAACTCTGCTTTATTGCTATATTTCTCAAAGAACTTGGCATATGCTGCCAGTCCTCTTTGTTTTCACTTTTTAGAACAACCCTAACGATTTACGAAATGTAACAACCTAACCGACCAGCTCCAACTACACTCCTGGAAATGGAAAAAAGAACACATTGACACCGGTGTGTCAGACCCACCATACTTGCTCCGGACACTGCGAGAGGGCTGTACAAGCAATGATCACACGCACGGCACAGCGGACACACCAGGAACCGCGGTGTTGGCCGTCGAATGGCGCTAGCTGCGCAGCATTTGTGCACCGCCGCCGTCAGTGTCAGCCAGTTTGCCGTGGCATACGGAGCTCCATCGCAGTCTTTAACACTGGTAGCATGCCGCGACAGCGTGGACGTGAACCGTATGTGCAGTTGACGGACTTTGAGCGAGGGCGTATAGTGGGCATGCGGGAGGCCTGGTGGACGTACCGCCGAATTGCTCAACACGTGGGGCGTGAGGTCTCCACAGTACATCGATGTTGTCGCCAGTGGTCGGCGGAAGGTGCACGTGCCCGTCGACCTGGGACCGGACCGCAGCGACGCACGGATGCACGCCAAGATCGTAGGATCCTACGCAGTGCCTTAGGGGACCGCACCGCCACTTCCCAGCAAATTAGGGACACTGTTGCTCCTGGGGTATCGGCGAGGACCATTCGCAACCGTCTCCATGAAGCTGGGCTACGGTCCCGCACACCGTTAGGCCGCCTTCCGCTCACGCCCCAACATCGTGCAGCCCGCCTCCAGTGGTGTCGCGACAGGCGTGAATGGAGGGACAAATGGAGACGTGTCGTCTTCAGCGATGGGAGTCGCTTCTGCCTTGGTGCCAATGATGGTCGTATGCGTGTTTGGCACCGTGCAGGTGAGCGCCACAATGAGGACTGCATACGACCGAGGAACACAGGGCCAACACCCGGCATCATGGTGTGGGGAGCGATCTCCTACACTGGCCGTACACCTCTGGTGATCGTCGAGGGAACACTGAATAGTGCACGGTATATCCAAACCGTCATCGAACCCATCGTTCTACCATTCCTAGACCGGCAAGGGAACTTGGTGTTCCAACAGGACAATGCACGTCCGCATGTATCCTGTGCCACCCAACGTGCTCTAGAAGGTGTAAGTCAACTACCCTGGCCAGCAAGATCTCCGGATCTGTCCCCCATTGAGCATGTTTGGGACTGGATGAAGCGTCGTCTCACGCGGTCTGCACGTCCAGCACGAACGCTGGTCCAACTGAGGCGCCAGGTGGAAATGGCATGGCAAGCCGTTCCACAGGACTACATCCAGCATCTCTACGATCGTCTCCATGGGAGAATAGCAGCCTGCATTGCTGCGAAAGGTGGATATACACTGTACTGGTGCCGACATCGTGCATGCTCTGTTTCCTGTGTCTATGTGCCTGTAGTTCTGTCAGTGTGATCATGTGATGTATCTGACCCCAGGAATGTGTCAATAAAGTGTCCCCTTCCTGGGACAATGAATTCACGGTGTTCTTATTTCAATTTCCAGGAGTGTACAATTCTGCGTTCAGAGTCTGTTAATTCCCATCGTGCGGCCATAATAACATCGGAAATCTTTTCACATGAATCGCCTGAGCACAAATGACAGCCCCGCCAGTCCACTGCCCTTTTATACCTTGTGTACGTGATACTACAGCCATGTGTAAATGTGTATATGGCTATCCTACGATTTATGTCGCCTCGGTGTACGCACCGTATGACGCTCCCGTAGGCACATGAAAATACGCTCGTTTCGGAATGCAACCTTGTGTCAAAATTTCAAAGGAACAGGTGGAAAAGTTTCGGAGAATTAAGATTTTGAACAAATTAACGAAAGATTTTTGTTAACAACATATCCCATTTACACTGAAGAGTCAAAGAAACTGGTACCATTGCCTAAGATCGTGTAGAATCCCGGCGAGCACGAAGAAGTGCCGCAGGAAGACAGGGCATGGACTGCACTAATGTCTGAAGAAGTGCTGGAGGGAACTGACGCCATGAATCCTGCAGCACTCTATTTAAATATTTAAATCCGTAAGAGTACGACGGGGTGGAGATCTCTTCTGAACAGCACGTTGCAACACATCCCATATATCCTCAATAATATTCATGTCTGGGGAGTTTGGTGGCCAGCGGAAGTACTCAATAATATTCATGTCTGGGGAGTTTGGTGGCCAGCGGAAGTATTTAAACTCAGAAGTGTGTTCCTGGAATCACTCTGTAGCAGTTCTAGACGTGTGGGATGTCACATTGCCCTGCTGGAATTGCCCAAGTCCGTCGGAATGCACAATGGGCATGAATGGATGCAGGTGATCAGACAGGATGCTTACGTACGTGTTACCTGTCAAAGTTGTTTCTTGACGTATCAGGGGTTCCATATCACTCCAAATTCACACACCCCGCATCATTACAGAGCATCCACCAGCTTGAACAGTCCCCTTAAAGAATGGTTCTGAGCACTATGGGACTTAACTTCTGAGGTCATCAGTCCCCTAGAACTTATAAGTACTTAAACCTAACTAACCTAAGGACATTACACACATCCATGCCCGAGGCAGGATTCGAACCTGTGACCGTAGCAGTCGCGCGGTTCCACATTGTAGTGCCTAGAACAGCTCGGCCACCCCGGCCGGCGAACGGTCCACTAGCTGGTGTGCAGGGTCCATGGATTCATGAGGTTGTTTCCAGACCCATACAGGTCCATCCGATCGATACACTTTGAAACGAGGCTCGTCCAACCAGGGAAGATGTTTCCAGTCATCAACAGCCCAATGTCGGTTTTGACGGGTCCAGGCGAGGTGTAAAGCATTGTGCCATGCAGTCATCAAGGGTACATATGCGGGCCTTTGGCTTCAAAAGCCCATATCGATGATGTTTCGGTGAATGATTCGCAAGTTGACACTTGTTGATGGTGTGGCATGGAAATCAGTTCCAATTTGCAGAAGAGTTGCGCTTCTGTCACGTTGAAAGATTCTCTTCAGTCGTCGTTGCTCCCGTTATTGCAGGATGTTTTTCCGGCCGCAGCGATGTCGTACATCTGGCGTTTTACCGGATTCCTGATAATCACAGTACACTCGTGAAATGGTCGTACGGGAAAATCCCCACTTCATCGCTACCTCGGAGGTGCTGTGTTCCATCGCTGGTGCGCCTATTATAACACCACGTTCAAACTCACTTAAATCTTGATAACATGCCATTGTAGCAACAGTAACGGATCTAACAATTGCAATAGATACTTGTTGCCGTATATAGGCGTTGGCGACTACAGTGCTCTATTCTGCCTGTTTACATATATCTGTATTTGAATACGCATGCATATACCATTTTCTTCGACGCTTCATTGTAACTTTATTTCATGCCTTAACACATCTGTGTGGGTCAAACGGTCTCCTGAGAAGTGAAATATATTATACGTCACACATACTTCTATCACACCATTTCTTTCTTCACTATTTAAATGCTCAACTCTAAGATTCTCTTTTAACTTACTTGCCCTGAATATTGTCTCTGGTGTTACTCTTTTCACTTGTCTTATTGTAAATTCCTCTGCAGGTGGCGATTCCTCAGGGACCAGTAACGGACACTTCGTGACAGGCTGGTCTTCTGCTACGTCTACCACACTCGTTATTCGTATGCTATCTTCTACTGATACCAGTGCTTCTAGTATATACACTCCTCGTCTAATTTCTTGCTTAGGAATAACCGCTGCTGAAATGTTCCTTATGTCTACATTCACATTAAAAATTCGTTCTTCTCTTGGACCTGTTATTATTCTTTGCCCTTTTTTTCTTGCGGATTTTCTCCCGCACTGAAATTTCCCTACTATCGCCGCTTCAACAGCAACGGAATCATCAGCTGTCAAATCACCGGCTCCAGCCGTACTTGATTGCATTATTCTCTGCCTTGTCGCTCCAACCTCAATTGGACCAACACATTGCTCTATATTGGCTTCAAACGCTTCTATGTTGAGTTTTCGTTTTTCCGCGGCCCCTACCGCCCCCAGCGTTCAAAAATGGGTCAGGTGGCTCTGAGTACTATGAAACTTAACATCTGGGGTCATCAGTTCCCTAGAACTTACAACTACTTAGACCTAACTAACCTAAGGACATCACACACATCCATGCCCGAGGCAGGATTCGAACCTGCGACCGTAGCGGTTGCGCGGTTCCAGACTGTAGAGCCTAGAACCTCTCGGCTCCACTGGCCGGCACGCCCACCGCCTTCAACACACCTTTCCCTCGCTCTGCGACTCCGACTCCCATCGAACCGGCACCTACAGTGTTCGACACACACCTTTTCATCGTTCTGCAGCTCCGACCTCAAACAAAGAAACACATCGCCATCTAGCGGCTCCTCTCTCGTCTGCACTAAAGTAACTCTTTCTGGTTTACATTTTTTCTTTGAAGTTCTCTCTTTGTGAACCGGCCTGTTTTTGTTACATTTATTCCACGGTTACGTTGATGCATTGTTGTTGTTGTTTCTTGACTGAAACTCGGCCGTGACTCACTGTCTTGTGCCCAAAAACTGGGCCTTATCAGCACAACAATATGCACTGAAACTACACATTGTTTGACGCTTAATTTAAAGAAATTACGTTTAAAACTTAACTCATTAAATTAACTGAATACATCGAAAAATTTGTTCTTTTTAATAGTTCCTTCTGCTACAAGAGTTAGGCTGAATTATTTGTTTAAATGAAAGTATTGTTACGCAAACAATACTTCTGACAAAACTGATAATTACTTTGGAATTAATTAAGGGCTGGCTTTGCTAACATGTTTTCGAATACAGCCAAATAGTTACTTTAAGAATACTATCAGTTGCCCCTCCAAATGTTTATAATTAGTACAGAATTTATATTTGTTTATAAGTCAACAATAGAATTTAAGTTACAAAATAATTACTGATTGCACCCTGTAAGAAAAGATACTAACTAGGAATAGCCAAAATAAATTAGAAAGTCAATTACATACATAAAACTACCCTCCCCCCCATGAACCATGGACCTTCCCATTGGTGGGGAGGCTTGCGTGCTTCAGCGATACAGATAGCCGTACCGTAGGTGCCACCACAACAGAGGAGTATCTGTTGACAGACCAGACAAACTTAAGGTTCATGAAGAGGGGCAGCAGCCTTTTTAGTAGTTTCAAGGGCAACAGTCTGGATGATTGACTGATCTGGCCTTGTAACAATAACCAAAATGGCCTTGCTGTGCTGATACTGCGAACGGCTGAAAGCAAGGGGAAACTACGGCCGTAATTTTTCCCGAGGGCATGCAGCTTTGCTTTATAATTACCTCTTGGGTAAAATATTCCGAAGGTAAAATAGTCCCCCATTCGGAACTCCGGGCGGGGACTACTCAAGAGGACGTCGTTATCAGGAGAAAGAAAACTGGCGTTCTACAGATCGGAGCGTGGAATGTCAGATCACTTAATCGAGCACGTAGGTTAGAAAATTTAAAAAGGGAAATGGATAGGTTAAAGTTAGATATAGTGGGAATTAGTGAAGTTCGGTGGCAGGAGGAACAAGGCTTCTGGTAAGGTGACTACAGGGTTATAAACACAAAATCAAATAGGGGTAATGCAGGATGAGGTTTAATAATGAATAGGAAAATAGGAATGCGGGTAAGCTACTACAAACAGCATAGTGAACGCATTATTGTGGCCAAGATAGATACGAAGCCCATACCTAGTGCAGTAGTACAAGTTTGTATGCCAACTAGCTCTGCAGATGACGAAGAAATTGAAGAAATGTATGATCAAATAAAAGAAATTATTCAGATAGTGAAGGGAGATGAAAATTTAATAGTCATGGGTGAATGGTATTCGAGTGTAGGAAAAGGGAGAGAAGGAAACGTAGTAGGTGGATATAGATTGGAGCAAAGAAATGAAAGAGGAAGCCGCTTGTTAGAATTTTGCACAGAGCACAACTTAATCATAGCTAACACTTGGTTTAAGAATCATGAAAGAAGGTTGTATACATGGAAGAACCCTGGAGATACTAAAAGGTATCAGATAGATTATATAATGGTAAGACAGAGATTTAGGAACCAGATTTTAAATTGTAAGACATTTCCAGGGGCAAATGTGGACTCTGACCACAATTTATTGGTTATGACATGTAGATTAAAACTGAAGAAACTGCAAAAAGGTGAAAACTTAAGGAAATGAGATCTGGATAAACTGAAAGATCCAGAGGTTGTACAGAGTTTCAGTGAGAGCATAAGGGGGCAACTGACAGGAATGGGGAAAGAAATACGGTGGAAGAAGGATGGGTAGCTTTGAGGGATGAAGTAGCGAAGGCAGTAGAGGATCAAGTAGGTAAATCCTTGGGTAACAGAAGAAATATTGAATTTAATTGATGAAAGGAGAAAATATAGAAATGCAATAAATGAAGCAGGCAAAAAGGAATACAAACGTCTCAAAAATGAGATCGACAGGAAGTGCAAAATGGCTAAGCAGGGATGGCTAGAGGACAAATGTAAGGATGTAGAGGCTTATCTCACTAGGGGTAAGATAGATACTGCCTACAGGAAAATTAAAAAGACCTTTGGAGATAAGAGAACCACTTGTATGAAAATCAAGAGCTCAGATGGAAACCCAGTTCTAAGCAAAGAAGGGAAAGCAGAAAGGTGGAAGGAGTATATAGAGGGTCTATACAAGGGCGATGTACTTGAGGACAATCTTATGGAAATGGAAGAGGATGTAGATGAAGATGAAATGGGAGATACGATACTGCGTGAAGAGTTTGACAAAGCACTGAAAGACCTGAGTCGAAACAAGGCCCCAGGAGTAGATAACATTCCATTAGAACTACTGACAGCCTTGGGAGAGCTAGTCGTGACAAAACTGTACCATCTGGTGAGCAAGATGTATGAACCAGGCGAAATACTCTCAGACTTCAAGAATATAATAATTCCAATCCCAAAGAAAGCAGGGGTTGACAGATGTGAAAATTACCGAACTATCAGCTTAATAATTCACGGCTGCAAAATATTAACGCGAATTCTTTACAGACGAATGGAAAAACTAGTAGAAGCCGACCTCGGGGAAGATCAGTTTGGATTCCGTAAAAATATTGGAACACGAGTTGGATTAAGAAAAGGCAAACCTACGTTTCTAGCCTTTGTAGACTTAGAGAAAGCTTTTGACAATGTTGACTAAAATACTCTCTTCCAAATTCTAAAGGTGGCAGGGGTAAAATACAGGGAGCGAAAGGCTATTTACAATTTGTACAGAAACCAGATGGCAGTTATAAGAGTCGAGGGACATGAAAGGGAAGCAGCGATTGGGAAGGGAGTGAGACAGGGTTGTAGCCTGTCCCCAATGTTATTCAATCTGTATATTGAGCAAGCAGTAAAGGAAACAATAGAAAAATTCGGAGTGGGTTTTAAAGTCCATGGAGAAGAAATGAAAACGTTGAGGTTCGCCGATGACATTGTAATTCTGAAAGAGACAGCAAAGGACTTGGAAGAGCAGTTGAACGGAATGGACAGTGTCTTGAAAGGAGAATATTAGATGAACATCAACAACAGCAAACCGAGGATAATGGAATGTACTCGAGTTAACTCGTGTGATGTTGAGGGAATTAGATTAGGAAATGAGACACTTAAAGTAGTAAAGGAGTTGTGCTATTTGGGGAGCAAATTGTGTGCTCATTTCAATAGTGTCATCTACCTTAAACATACTTTGAAAATCATGATTCCATACCAAATACATCATTCAAAGCTCTCATTGTATCACAATGGTTCCAAAAAAATAGGAGGAGTTCACAAAGTACAGACAAAATACATAAGTGTGAAGTTATCCAACTGTGTAACTGCGTAAACATCTGTCACAGTCACAGTAAAAAAAAATTGTATCTCTGTTAAATGATCAGATAGCTGTGTAATTCTGTATTAGAGAAATATGGTACCGATGTGTAAAGTTATATAAGCAAATACCATATCAGCTAGGGCTCCTAGCGCCTACCACACGCTTAGTACACAAAGTAGGCGTGTACCCCCTGAGGATTAATGTAATTATACCCTCAGGTATTACAGATTACAGCAATGGAACGAAATGTATCATCAAAAACCTTCTTTGTATCTTTGGAATTCAAAAATCTTTAAAAATAAATGTTTTAAGTACAAAAATTAATCATTCAAATGCGTGTCCAGTAGCGCTGAACTGTGTGTCTTGCTGTAAGATAATGTTTCATTACTTAACGGTAAAACTGTGCCAAGTGTCGTAATTATCGTCGTCTGTAATCGAAGTTCTGCAGAAGTCAGTGTACTTACCTTGTCATATACAAAAGTGAAATGCTACGCATATAGATATCGTAGTTATTACGTACATTACCGTGACCAAGAAAGTACTATACTGTAACGTATTATTGTGTTATGGAAAAGGCTGTCTCATTGTAGCTGTACTAGGGTGACCAAATTATTTTCGGTGAAAACCGGGACACATTCACCCGGGTGCCAATGGACACCTCATTCCACATGTACCCAGGTTTCTTAATTTTAAATATTAGTGTTTTGTTGATACACATTGTTAACCTGATTATTATAACTAATAAGAGGATACAAAAGATTGATATAATCTAGAGTATCTGTATAATTAATGACATTTAATAAATGTATACAGTAATAAAGTAATGTATTACGATTTTACAAAATTGTACAGCCATTCAACTTTTAATCGATTAATATTAACATGAGCTTTAATATTACTGAGCACTTGTAGTTGGAATTGACTGTCCTTGGAGAAAAGGGTATTTTTCACTGCCTCCAGCTTTCCTGATCATGTCTTTGTTCTTTGAGACACACTGATTCAACTCGGCGCAATCAATTTTGTAGTTGTACAGGATCTGCAGGATTGCTTCAAGAGAGACCACCTCCATTCTGTTTCTTTCATAAGTCCACTGGATATTCATGAACGAAAATATTCTTTCCACATTGGCATTATGGGCTGGGGTTGCAAATAAATACCTTGCAATTATTACGAACTCAGAGTAATGCTGGAGACAGTCACAGCTTTTAAAAAAACTCACCCACTCCTCATGACATTCAAATAGTGTTTTTTTTTCATCATTCCACTTGTGAAGACTTTTTTCAACAAAATTTGTCAGTTAGCATAACTGATCAGAGAGAATGGAATCATCAATTTCAATCTCTTTACTCTTCAAATAAGAAACAGTCTCTTCAACACTTCCCCATTTTGGCACTCTCTTCAGTAACATCCGGTGATGAGGGTAAACATGAGGCGCTCCACTTGCTGAGATATTCTACTCAAGTGTCATAAAACTTCTTAACTTACTCTCTAAAACTTCTTTCCGCTGCTTCTGATACTTTTGTCCTTTAAGGACAGCTTTAACATTAAAAGAAATGAACTGTTGTTCTCTCCTCATAGTAACTGTTTCCAGAGTATTTTTCAAAACATCATTTAACTCTATTACACTTTTCGTGCTTCTCTCAATTTCCTTTATCCCATGCTGCGAAGTGATAAGCTGACTGTGAATGAACCATAAGTAGGCTTCACTTAAAGGGTTACTGAAAAACTGAACCAATATTTCGGGGGCTTTGTCTTCATTTAGGAAAAAATCTTTTAACGGTTCAAACAGGCGGAATACTCTTTCAACTGCTGGAAACAGTGATAACCAGCGAGTTTTCGAGTTACACATTACATTCATATATTCAGTTCCCACATGATCACAGAACTCCTTAATCCTCTCTGTTCTAACAGTATGTATGTAAAAGTGTGAGTATACTTTCATGACGATAGTTTCAACATCACAGCTTAAACTGTCAGCAGATGTCTCTGCACGCTATTGTGTAAAACATGTGCAGGGCACCCTATGCCTTCAATGTTTTCATGCAATGTTGCCCTTAATTTGGTAAATCCGTTGCATTTGCCTTGTCTTTTTAAACCACAAAAGTTTGTGTTGGTGTTGTCTCCACAAAATGCCGCACATTTATTTTTCTCAAGAGCAAACATTTCGATAGTATTCATACAAAATCTTGAAATTTCGTCAGATGTTTCATTAGGTAGGGAACTCACCTTCAAAAGTTTGGTCTCAATTCCCTGATTAATATCGAAAAACTGAACAACAAACGGAAATATTTTAGTGGCCTTATGATTGCTGGCATCAGTGGATATCCCGTAGAAAGAAGACTTTCTGATGTATCCAAGACTTTCATTTACACTCTGGAGAGCAATAACTCCTTTCACTAAGGCTGACACTCTAGTTCTTGGTGAACTATACTTTTTTGCAATGGAAGAATCATCAAACATAATGCTGTTAAGCTTATTAGTACAATCACTAGATCTATAAGTTTGGTGATGTCTTACCGTGTGGTAGACTAGTGTAAGCTCGGCTGCTCGAACTTTCGTGTCCTCACTTGACTGATGTTTCACAAAATAATTTTGTAGTGTTTTACTGCAGCTCGGTGCACTGTGTCTGTTAATGTGTTTCTTTGACCTGATATGATCAACTATGTCAGAACGTCCACCATGACTTATATTAATAAAACAGTTACATACGGAACACTCTGCTTCGTAATCAAAACGACCTTTCTTAATGAATTTCCATTCCTTGGAATAACAGTCACTGAACTTGCAGGCACGTTTCGGCATTGCGTTTCACAGTACTGCAGCAATAAGACCACTAATATGAGAAAAAAACTATTGCAGTTTGTCTGACAAAACATCAACTACTACACTGTTCTTACAATGAGTGTGTGAGTAAGTGGCGCTACAATCGGACGGTTTCACAGCTCTGTTACAATAATACAACTTACTACTTGTTGGCCAAAAATACGGCTCAAAGTAAATTATTGCCTGAGTATATCAATACTGATACTGTGATTACTAGTATGTGACAATGGAGGTTTTAGACAAATAAGCTAAAATATATTAATTTCTTGTGTTGTATTTCCTTTAATATAGTGAAATCCCAAAAATTTGAGAAAGTTTCATGAAATGTATTTATAAACTGAATTCCGGGATTTTTGAGCGTCCCGAAACAAATTTTCGGGACACCGGAACACAGGGATGAAAACCGGGACAATCCCGGTTTTCCGGGACGTTTGCTCACCCTAAGCTATACCACAGAAGTAAAACATGTTTTACTTTCCAGAAGAATACAGAAAAACTGTGCAGATATAAAACAGATACAGCGCAAAAGCAACAAGGGTAAATTCTGTTACTCATTAATAGCATCGTGATATAATCTTGTAGCTGTCAAATTAACCACTGTGTCATCCGGTATCTTTCAGAAAGTAAACCAAAATGTTGCATTTAAGTCTCATTAGCAGTATATGTTCTAATTATGTAAGCCTAATAGTCGTTACGTAACAATACAACAAACAAGCAAGAATGTACACACAATAACACTGTGTCGTCTGTACTCTACAAAGATGTATTCGTAATTACTGTTTAAATAAATTCCCTTGGTTCTTGACTGGATAGTTGACTTCAAAACATCGTTGCGTGTAAACAGTTTCTAAGAGTGACAAAGTGTACTAGTAATGTGTAGTGAAAAATTTTATGGCAAAGACTAAGTTAAAAAGCAGATTATCTCTCAATAAACGGTTTTACATGTGAAATGTAGTGTAAACCTTTACTCTTCCTAGTACGCAGAGTTTCAGCTTGAACGCAATTATCATGTGGTATACGTCGGTAAAGAATACTGGAATTTTTCTTGAGGTAAGATTACGTTATTTTTCTCAAGTCCAGCCAGCGCAAATGCCTGCCTGCGGTGCGAGTCATTGTTTACTGCTTCTTTGTTGGCGCGCGTCGTTATTGGGATTAGGAGACCTAACTTCTACAAATTAACCTTGCCAAGAGGGCCCTGCCCTGTTTGAATCCCGCCAGTTCTGATGCAATTCAGGTATGTAGTTATGATTATATCGTCTGTCGTCATGTCGGTAGTTTCTGTAGTTTCTTTCTTGTCGGTTAAGTGGTGGAGAATTTCTCCCTGAATTGTAACTGCACGGTGGACCGTTGCTTCTGAAATTATTCTGTCTCCCTTGATAATAATTATTTTGGTTGCCATATTGTCTGTTTCTCCGATTGTCTCTGTCATAGTCATTACCACGGAGAGGTGATCTTTCCCTGTAATTATTATTACTCTGCCAACGGTTGTCTTATGTGTGATGTCCGTTTTGGTCACGATTTGCGTTGTAAGAAAATCCTGTCGTCATAGTGTTGTGACAGATGTGACCTGTAATTGTTGTTCTCCTGGTTTTGCGACCCACGATTGTCAGCGTCAATTTCTAATTCTTGTAAAAGTCCCGGAAAAGCTTCAATGTCGTCTTTGCAACGTCCTGCCAAAATAATATGTTGTAAATGTACAGCTAATTTGGTTAAGCAAATGCAGATGAGTTCTGAGGGCTGTATGGGTTTGCCAGATACTGATTCTTGAGCAACATGTCTTCAAAATATTTGACAAGAAGTCATATTGTTCAAAGTGTTTCATCATTATGATGCTATGTTTTACTCAGTCTTGAGTTGCTTGAGACCAATATGCTGAGAGTAAGGGATGATAAAATTCTCCTTCACTGTGCCGGTCATGAATGACTGATCGCATTCTTACAGCTGGTCCATTCTCTAACTAGCCACACGTAAATTCTAATCTGTGTTCTAATGACCAGTTGGGAGGAAAACAATGAGAGAATTGATGAAGCCATACTTGTGGATGAATGTCGTTGCCGGAATTCTTAAATGTTTTGAATTTCCATGTAGTAGTGACCAGCTTATAGTCAAATTATCACGACGGCAAGTCAGATATCGGTCATTGTTACGACGTGTCTGCGGTTCCATCTCAAAATTCTGTGCACCTTGCCAATTTCTTTCATAATTTACGAAATGCCCTGTGTTATTAATTTGTGGCTTTTACGTATTTCTATGTCCCTCTTCTCTTATTGGAGCGCGAGTATCCTCTGAAATATGTAATTGTCGTATTACTTGTGCCAACTAATCTTGTACTTCCCGGATTTCTCTTTTGTGTTACGTATTAATTTGATTCTGATTTTGTTTGAATTTCCTAATTTTGTTCGTACTCTTCTGTGTCAGTGAAGACTACCGGTCTTGCGTCATTCAGATTGTCATCTACCTTCGTAGATAAATTATTTAGCTGATCCGAAAGTTCGACATCTTTCTCTGATAATGAACTAATTTCTTCCATGTATCTTTCTGAACCAAGTTCCAGAGTATCAACTGCGTCCTTAATGTTTTCCTGAGTTTTTGCAAATTTCGTAACCGAATCGGTAGATGCGACTGAGTCAATTTTAGCCCGCAAGGTGTCGTGATTTTCATGCAAAATGGTTCGAAGTTCTTTTATGGCTGCTTCGTGATTCTGTAATGAATTTTTATAGGTTGAAAATGCTCACAAATTTGTGTTTTTACATTCATTACAGACTTTTTGACATTTAGATTCAATGTTATGTTACTCAGTAGTTAAATTTTCATGTGTTTGTTGAAGTGTTTCTTTGTTTCTGATTTTTTTGCATTTGTTGTTGTGACTGTTTTTCATTTTGTTCCACTGCATCCAACTTTTGAAACTGTTGTCCCATTTGTTGCATTAATTGTAATAACAATGCACTGGTGTCTGGAACTTGTTCCTTGTGCCTATTGGCAGTGCATTTGCACTGGCAGAATTCGTATTCTGAAAAGCAGAAAATGTGTCTTGAAGTAATTGAGAAAAAGGTGAGGATGCAAAACCTGAATCTACAGAATTTGGAAAATTTTGTCGTGTCATTTAGGATTACTGAGGCAAGCTGCTGCCGATCGACAAGACTACCCTGTTCACTGTCTGTTTCACTATCTTCACCATTATTTAGAGCTTGGTCCATTTCCCTATGCACAATTACCAAATTACTATGTTGAACATTAGTTAATTCATTACACAGTGGCGCGAACACACTACTCTCTTCTTCACTGTCATTTCTGAGTTTACTTTGGAGCCTAGTATTACTATTTCGCACATCATAATTGTCACAATATTTCATACAACAACAAAGAAAAGCACAATTTGAAGAGTAAAATAAGAAAACACATTAACATAGCACTGAAAATAATATCTCATTAATTGCAAGCACAGCTGCGAGATGACTGGTGCAAATCTACTTGCATGCCACAACTGTTTTACTGTGCACCAATGAAAAACTACAACTACAAAAGAGATTCTTTCTACAATTACGCGCTAGCAATAAACAATAAGTACACTGATTACACAAACTACAAGAAGAAATCAGAAGCTTTTAGTGAGGTGTCCTCGGCTAAGCGTCGACATATGAAACGTCCCCTTAGAAAAATTATAAATGGCTATGCTGATAAACCTCTTACGCTATTTGATTTACAAACAGCTGAGCAAAACTCAACGTCCTCAAACAATTTCTCTTTACGTATTCTGAACATTACTAAACTGAAACACAATATCATTAGCGCAACGAAATCTGACTTTCAATAATCCCTACAAAAGAATGGCCCTGACTAACAATAACCTATACGTTTCATGAATCACTTACATCAGAAAAATCTTCGTTACTCGAACTACTGCAATACTGCGAGCGCCAATACTGCCAGCTAAATAAATGATTTTAACTACTGAAGGCGCTAACTACTGATAGGCATAGTTAGCAAATGAAAGATTTTGATAGAGCAGAAACAATGTTGTTGTTGTTGTTATGGTCTTCAGTCCTGAGACTGGTTTGATGCAGCTCTCCATGCTACTCTATTCTGTGCAAGCTTCCTCATCTCCCAGTACCTACTGCAACCTACATCGTTCTGAATCTGCTTAGTGTATTCATCTCTTGGTCTCCCTCTACGATTTTTACCCTCCACGCTGGCCTCCAATACTAAATTGGTGATCCCTTGATGCCTCAGAACATGTCCTACCAACCGATCCTTTCTTCTGGTCAAGTTGTGCCACAAACTTCTCTTCTCCCCAATCCTATTCAATACTTCCTCATTAGTTATGCGATCTACCCATCTAATCTTCAGCATTCTTCTGTAGCACCACATTTCGAAAGATTCTATTCTCTTCTTGTCCAAACTATTTATCGCCCATGTTTCACTTCCATAAATGGCTACACTCCATACAAATACTTTCAGAAAAGACTTCTTGACACTTAAATCTATACTCGATGTAAACAAATTTCTCTTCTTCAGAAACGATTTCCTTGCCATTGCCAGTCTACGTTTTATATCCTCTCTACTTCGACCATCATCAGTTATTTTGCTACCTAAATGGCAAAACTCGTTAACCTAATTCGACTACATTCCATTATCCTCGTTTTGCTTTTGCTGATGTTCATCTTATATACTCCTCTCAAGACACTGTCCATTCCATTCAATTGCTCTTCCAAGACCTTTGGTATCTCTGACAGAATTACAATGTCATCGTCGAACCTCAAAGTTTTTATTTCTTCTCCATGGATTTTAATACCTACTCAGAATTTTTCTTTTGTTTCCTTTACTAATTGCTCAATGTACAGATTGAATAAAATCGGTGAGAGGCCACAACCCTGTCTCACTCCCTTCCCAACCACTGCTTCCCTTTCATGTCCCTCCACTCTTATAACTGCCATCGGGATTCTGTACAAATTGTAAATAGCCTTTCGCTCCCTGTATTTTACCCCTGCCACCTTTAGAATTTGAAAGACAGTATTTTAGTCAACATTGTCAAAAGCTTTCTCTATGTCTACAAATGCTAAAAACGTAGGTTTGCCTTTTCTTAATCTAACTTGTGTTCCAATATTTCTACGGAATCAAAACTGATCTTCCCCGAGTTCGGTTTCTACTAGTTTTTCCATTCGTCTGTAAAGAATTCGCGTTAATATTTTGCAGCCGTGAATTATTAAGCTGATAGTTCGGTAATTTTCACATCTGTCAACACCTGCTTTCTTTGGGATTGGAATTATTATATTCTTCTTGAAGTCTGAGGGTATTTCGCCTGTTTCATACATTTTCCACGCCAGATCGTAGAGTTTTGTCGGGACTGGCTCTCCCAAGGACGTCAGTAGTTCCAATGGAATGTTGTCTACTCCGGGGGCCTTGTTTCGACTCAGGTCTTTCAGTGCTCTGTCAAACTCTTCACGCAGTATCGTATCTGCCATTTCATCTTCATCTACATCCTCTTCCATTTCCATAAGATTGTCCTCAAGTACATCGCCCTTGTATAGACCCTCCATATACTCCTACCACCTTTCTGCTTTCCCTTTTTTGCTTAGAACTGGGTTTCCATCTGAGCTCTTGATGTTCAAACAAATGGTTCACTTATCTCCAAAGGTCTCTTTAATTTTCCTGTAGGCATTATCTATCTTACCCCTAGTGAGATAAGCCTCTACATCCTTACATTTGTCCTCTAGCCATCCCTGCTTAGCCATTTTGCACTTCCTATCTATCTCATTTTTGAGACGTTTGTATTCCTTTTTGCCTGCTTCATTTATTGCATTTTTATACACTCCTGGAAATTGAAATAAGAACACCGTGAATTCATTGTCCCACTAAGGGGAAACTTTATTGACACATTCCTGGGGTCAGATACATCACATGATCACACTGACAGAACCACAGGCACATAGACACAGGTAACAGAGCATGCACAATGTCGGCACTAGTACAGTGTACATCCACCTTTCGCAGCAATGCAGGCTGCTATTCTCCCATGGAGACGATCGTAGAGATGCTGGATGTAGGCCTGTGGAACGGCTTGCCATGCCATTTCCACCTGGCGCTTCAGTTGGACCAGCGTTCGTGCTGGACGTGCAGACCGCGTGAGACGATGCTTCATCCAGTCCCAATCATGGTCAATGGGGGACAGATCCGGAGATCTTGCTGGCCAGGGTAGTTGACTTACACCTTCTAGATCATGTTGGGTGGCACGGGATACATGCGGCCGTGCATTGTCCTGTTGGAACACCAAGTTCCCTTGCCCGTCTAGGAACGGTAGAACGATGGGTTCGATGACGGTTTGGATGTCCCCTCGACGATCACCAGAGGTGTACGGCCAGTGTAGGAGATCGCTCCCCCCACCATGCTGCCGGGTGTTGGCCCTGTGTGCCTCGGTCGTATGCAGTCCTGATTGTGGTGCTCACCTGCACGGCGCCAAACACGCATACGACCATCATTGGCACCAAGGCAGAAGCGACTCTCATCGCTGAAGACGACATGTCTCCATTCGTCCCTCCATTCACGCCTGTCGCGACACCACTGGAGGCAGGCTGCACGATGTTGGGGCGTGAGCGGAAGACGGCCTAATAGTGTGCGGGACCGTAGCCCAGCTTCATGGAGACGGTTGCGAATGGTCCTCGCCGATACCCCAGGAGCAACAGTGTCCCTAATTTGCTGGGAAGTGGCGGTGCGGTCCCCTACGGCACTGCGTAGGATCCTGCGGTCTTGGCTTGCATCCGTGCGTCGCTGCGGTCCGGTCCCAGGTCGACGGGCACGTGCACCTTCCGCCGACTACTGGCGACAACATCGATGTACTGTGGAGACCTCACGCCCCACGTGTTGAGCAATTCGGCGGTACGTCCACCCGGCCTCCCGCATGCCCACTATGCGCCCTCGCTCAAAGTCCGTCAACTGCACGTACGGTTCACGTCCACGCTGTCGCGGCATGCTACCAGTGTTAAAGACTGCGATGGAGCTCCGTATGCCATGGCAAACTGGCTGACACTGACGGCGGTGGTACACAAATGCTGCGCAGCTAGCGCCATTCGACGGCCAACACCGCGGTTCCTGGTGTGTCCGCTGTGCCGTGCGTGTGATCATTGCTTGTACAGCCCTCTCGCAGTGTCCGGAGCAAGTATGGGGGGTCTGACACACCGGTGTCAATGTGTTCTTTTTTCCATTTCCAGGAGTGTATTTTCTCCTTTCATCAATTAAATTCAATATTTCTTCTGTTACCCAAGGATTTCTACTAGCCCTCGTCTTTTTACCTACTTGATCCTCTGCTGGCTTCACTACTTCATCCCTCAAAGCTACCCATTCTTCTTCTACTGTATTTCTTTCCACCATTCCTGTCTATTGTTCCCTTATGCTCTCCCTGAAACTCTGTACAACCTCTGGTTCTTTTGTTTATCCAGGTCCCATCTCCTTAAATTCCCACCTTTTTGCAGTTTCTTCAGTTTTAATCTACAAGTCATAACCAATAGATTGTGGTCAGAGTCCACATCTGCCCCTGGAAATGTCTTACAATTTAAAACCTGGTTCCTAAATCTCTGTGTTACCATTATATAATCTATCTGATACCTTTTAGTATCTCCAGGGTTCTTCCATGTATACAACCTTCTTTCATGATTCTTAAACCAAGTGTTAGCTATGATTAAGTTGTGCTCTGAGCAAAATTCTAACAAGCGGCTTCCTCTTTCATTTCTTTGCTCCAATCTATATCCACCTACTACGTTTCCTTCTCTCCCTTTTCCTACACTCGAATTCCATTCACCCATGGCTATTAAATTTTCATCTCCCTTCACTATCTGAATAATTTCTTTTATTTGATCATACATTTCTTCAATTTCTTCGTCATCTGCAGAGCTAGTTGGCATACAAACTTGTACTACTGCACTAGGTATGGGCTTCGTATCTATCTTGGCCACAATAATGCGTTCACTATGCTGTTTGTAGTAGCTTACCCGCATTCCTATTTTCCTATTCATTATTAAACCTACTCCTACATTACCCCTATTTGATTTTGTGTTTATAACCCTGCCGTCACCTGACCATAAGTCTTTTTCCTCCTACCACCGAACTTCACTAATTCCAACTATATCTAACTTTAACCTATCCATTTCCCTTTTTAAATTTTCTAACCTACGTGCACGATTAAGGGATCAGACATTCCACGCTCCGATCCATGGAACACCAGTTTTCTTTCTCCTGATAACGACATCCTCTTGAGTAGTCCCCGCCTGGAGATCCGAATGTAGGACTATTTTACCTCCGGAATATTTTACTCAAGAGGACATCATCATCATTTAATCATACGGTAAAGCTGCATGCCCTCGTGAAAAATTACGGCCGTAGTTTCCCCTTACTTTCAGCCGTTCGCAGTACCAGCACAGCAAGGCTGTTTTGGTTATTGTTACAAGGCCAGATCAGTTAATCATCCAGACTGTTGCCCTTGCAACTACTGAAAAGGCTGCTGCCCCTCTTCAGGAACCACACGTTTGTCTGGCGTCTCAACAGATACCCCTCCGTTGGGTTTGCACCTACGGTACGGGTATCTGTATCACAGAGACACGCAAGCCTCCCCACCAACAGCAAGGTCCGTGGTTCATGGGCGGGCACAAACAATGTATTTACCTTAAAGATGTTCAAAAGTCATCAGATATATATATATCAATTTATGACATCCTTCTTTACAAATTTCCTTTTCCTGTTGGACGCACGTCCAGATCGTCCGCTTATAGTGACACCTCAAAACTCTGGCATCTCTCTCTCCACATCCACCACTGATGGCGGCTCACCTCCAATTGCGTAACGCTATGCGCTGTTCCCATCCAACTGCCCAACACTATACAAGCGAATATGCCAACAATGAGTCCAACCAGCCACAGACTGCACTTAGCACAGTCAGTGATTTTTATACAGAGCGCCACTTGGCGTTACCAACATAAAAACCTAAACAGCCTACTTACATTCCGTAAGAGTATGAGGTGGTGGAGATCTCTTCTGAACAGCAGCTTGCACGGCATTCCAGATACGATCAATAATGCTCATGTCTGGGGAGTCTGGTGGCCAGCGGAAGTGTTTAAACTCAGAAGTGTGTTCCTCGAGGCGCTCTGTAGCAATTCTGGACGTGTAGCGTGTCGCATTGTCCTGCTAGAATTGCCAAAGTCCGTGAGAATGCACAATGGACATGAATAGATGCAGATGATAATACAGGATGCTTACGTACGTATCACACGTAAGAGTCGTATTTACACATGTCAGGGGTCCAGTATTACTCCAACTTCACACGCCCCACACCATTGCAGAGCCCCCACCAGCTTGAACAGTCCCTTGATGACATGCAGGGTCCTTGGATTCACGATGTTGTCTCCATGCTCGTAAAAGTCTATCCGCTCGAAACGAGTATTCTGCCAGTTTACGTATGCCTATACCAGTTTCTTTGGCGCTTCAGTGCATATACTAGGCCTTTTCAAAAAACTCCGGCAATCTGTCCACAAAATATTTCTACACTTACCTTTCACTTACTGTGCATAGTCTCCTTCGAAATACTCTCCTCCACAATTGATACACCTCTCCCTACACCGTTTCCATATCCGGGAGCGATCTTGTTACAACTCACACTGGGTCTGCGATTTTTTTATCTCGTCTATCGTTGCAAATTTTCGTCCTTTCAATGAGGTTTTCAACTTAGGAGAAAAACTCCACAGAGGCCAGGTCTGGAGAAGGCGGAGAACGAGGCAGGCAGCACAGTGATTTCGTTTTTTGTGCAATAACCACGCACTAACCGGGATGAATGCGCGCGTGCCTTGCCGTGATGCAACAGCCATGCACTGTCTCGCCACATTTCAGGCCGTTTCCTTATCACATTTTCTCGCAGGCGTCGCAACACGTCCCGATAGTGCCATCGCTTAACAGTTTATGCCTGTGACACGACTTCTTGATGAGCTAATCCTTCAGAGTCGGTGAAAACTATCAGCACGGCTTTGACATTTGACCTTATAGCGTATGTGTCGCGAACGAGTAGCGAATGTATAGCTAAGGGCGTAATGCTGCACAAGGAGAGCCGGTAAAGGAGTAACCGAAAGTTAGCTGGGACGCTTGGAAGCAGGAGCGTTTTTGTGGTTATGGTACTGTGGGCTACATGACCAGCTGCATAGAAGCTTCTGGAAGGAGACAAGGTCAGGAAAACAGCGCGTGATCGTGTGGGAGGCACGTGACCTCTGTCTGCCTCAGACACTGGACTTGAGTTACTCTGCCTCCGGAAGGGGGCATAAATTTCTCGCGGTACTTACCTGCACAGGGTACATGCAGGATTGCACGGCATAGTCAATGTGTTAGTGCCTCATAGGATTCGACAGTAGTTTCCAATCATACTTTGTTCTTCAGTGTCACTTATTATTCAGAGTTCCTCGTCATTATTCAAAAAATGGTTCAAATGGCTCTGAGCACTATGGGACTTAACATCTATGGTCATCAGTCCCCTAGAACTTAGAACTACTTAAACCTAACTAACCTAAGGACATCACACAACACCCAGCCATCACGAGGCAGAGAAAATCCCTGACCCCGCCGGGAATCGAACCCGGGAACCCGGGCGTGGAAAGTGAGAACGCTACCGCACGACCACGAGATGCGTGCGTCATTATTCCCACCGAGTTCCATCATCTGAAAATATTCTAGCTCGTATGCTGTGGCATGAAGTCTACAAGATGAACGAACCACTTCACAACCGCAGATAGCATCAGCTCCCATCCTGATACCGCAGGACACTACATACTAAAACAAATTCAATTTTGGTGCCTGGTGTGGGGTTGGCAAAAATAGGCATTCCTATTCTGTGCTTGTTGGCATACATTAGGCACCCTTTCTCTCAGGTTGTGGTTGCAAATAGCCACTGACTTACTGTGTTCCTGCACAGTCCGGGGTTTAGCCAGGCCAGAGATTTGAGAAATACAGGGTGTTTCAAAAAGGACTTTGCAACTTTGAAAATTCATATAAAATAATTCATTGTACCTACAGAGGTGATTGCGGTGTCATTCGCAGGTAAATACATCAAGTTGTGTCTCGCGTAGTTCGCTAGTGCCGAATCGCACCGTAAATAGCGCTAGCGGCAGCTGCATTAAACATGGCTGCCTTCATTGGACCCTTTCGTGATTGCTGTGTGTTTTGGTTTGAAAAATCGAAGTCGGCCACAGCAGTTGAGCGTAATTTCCGTACCAAGTATGCTAAAGATGCTCCTGGTACGCATACAAATTTATGTGTGGCATAAATGTTTTGTAGAAACAGGGTGCTCGGTAAGACATGGGAAATCATCACGTCGTCCAAGCACATCTGACGACGTCATACGTCGGGTTGTAACCTCCTAAAAGTTTACTTCCGTAACCTCGCAATAAAATTGTGACCAACCTCCCAATGAAAATGTGACTCATATATATCCTTTCAATAATTAACTGACTGTGAACCTAAACTGGTAAATCTGGTGGTTAGCAATGCTGCGTCATGGCCCTGAAAAATCATTCTGAATAAATTGAAAATTCTTACCTCAATGACGTCGCTGGATAATGTGTATATATCTGCACCTATAAGAAATTTTTCTGGCACAGGCCCAGTGCAGTGGTGGCCGCTAGATTTGTAATGTATAAAAGAAACAACTGATTTTTCTTTACGATAATCGGGATGACCATGGACAGGAGAAATTAGTAAAATCTTTAAATTCAGATGAATGATTGTCAAAAGTTATTTTTATAAGAAAGATTATTATTAAAAGATTTTTAAAGACCTTTACATTGGACCTGATATAACAATAATACAAAATCAGTTGATACAAATTACATATGCACACAGCTGTTTTTTCCTTATACTATATCGCTCAGGCACGCCGTTGCTCTCCACGACCAGCCCCCGCAACTCCATACAGGACGCAAGTGCTCTCTGTGAGCTATATAACTCGAAAACTGCTCTCTAAGAGTGACCTGACCCAACCGTCCGACTGCAAGCTATTACTACTACTACTACTGCCGACACTGCTCTCTGGTCTGCGATTCTATTGTAGCTTACATATCTCAGGCAGCGCGTGAGCAATCCACCGAAGTTTCATCTGCTCAAGTGCGCCAGCAATAAATTCCTTATACGTGGACCTCTTACATAACCCTCCACTGGGGGGTAAAAAATTGGCACCGATGGTGAGTCAATTGGACTTCCATGAGCAACAAATTTTTCTATAACCTCTTTAGTTTACTAAGTCTACAGCCACAGAATATATATATATATATATATATATATATATATATATATATATATATATATATATATATAATTGATAAATAATATAAGTACAGAAAATATTAAGAAATGAAATAGAGTGTACACGCAATAAGTACAGAACATATTAAGAAATGAAAAAATGAAATAATGTGCACAAGCACTGCAAAAGTCTTTAGCATGTTTAGGAGAACTGATCATATTAACAAATGAAATGAAGTGCACATGCACTGTATAAGTCTTTAGCATGTTAAAAGAACTGATCGTATTAAGAAATGAAATGAAGTGCACATGCACTATAAAAGTCTTTAGCATTTTTACAAGAACTGAACACATTGAGTAGTGAAATAAAGTGCACACCCACTATAAAAGTCTTTAGCGTTTTACAAGAACTGAGAAAGGAATGGGAAGGATAGCATCATGGTTGTAGCACAGTGGGTTGCACACAGCTGCACTAAAAGTCCATATCTTTCTATAGAAGCACAACACCAAGCGAGACAATCTAAAGTTCTCTTCCCTGAAGTATTTATCAGTGTAGCTAAGACACCGAAATGAATAAATATTGTACATTATCATTTTGGTAGTACATTAGGTGCACCAAACAGTAGGACCACAATAACGTCTCTGTCGTTCGAGCTGGTGGACAGCTTGATATGTCAACATCACATTATTGTAGAATCCATAATCCTATATCAACATAGAATTAGTGCAAAAACCAAATAGAGTGCTCCATCATCATGAGGATGGACAGGAAATAAGGATATCGCAGTAATTGGTGGCAATTACGTCAGAAGTTGAAGGATACATTAAGCCTTATGCTAGTCATCATTCAGAACTACACTAATGTATCATCTCATTTGATTAATTATTGGCAGTCATTGGCCAGTTACAAAGCATTTTTGTAGTTCTACAATACATTATTCATATGTCATCTCATTTCAGTAATTATTGGCGCTTATTGGTTAGTTACAAAGCATTTATGTAGTATGCATTATTCAGAAGGCATCATTCAGAACAGGAGTTATTGCGTGTAACAACAACCTACTATTGACTATATTTGATATCATATATATTTAAAATGTAAGACATTGCAACTAGTACTCAAGGTGTTCAGTCCAATAATACATAGACATAATGGAATCAATACATCAGAAAAATCTGCATTATATTTAGGACTATCAATATATCTTAAACTGGTAGCATTATTTAGTTGTATGCTGGCAATAGTTAGGGCTAGTAATAATTTTCTTTGTGCCAGCAATGCATTGCGTAGGAATCAGTAGTCAATTGCTGGGGCATGAAAATATTTGCTTTTGACTTATTGCTGGAAATAAGGATCATCAATGCCATTAGTCACGAGTCAGCTGTATCAAGGTTATCAAACAAGTACAGTATATGTGATCATATTCATGAACGATAGAGACAACTGGGTAAAAAATAAATGCAGGTACTAGAACAGGTTTAATAAGTAAGTGCTTGTAGCATATTTCAGAAATCATTTTAATGTCATGTAAAGCTTCTCCTGGAAAAAATAGAAACTGGATTATTAAGCTGAAAGAAGAAATATATATTATGTTGAAAAGTAGTAAACTTCTAATTAACAGATAATGAGACATCTGCTTAATATGCATGTACTCTATCTGTCCCTTTAGAAAACATTCAATCATTATACTACGATATACAGCAAACTGTCAAATACTTAAATAACTACAGAAACTTCATCATTAGCTTCATCTGAAAAAAAGAAACAATACTTCATTATTCATTACCATTTTCTTCATAATAACTAAACACTATCATTTATTATGCTCTTCAAAAATAATTCATTATTCATTATCTTCTTTATCAGCATCATTCATCAGTGTCATCAGTTCATATATTACTAAGTTTCTTACTTCTAGCATACTTCCTCACTAAAATTAACATACACAACTCTGCTGCAATTGCTTCATAATCTGAAAGAAATGTAATTAGTCAAGGTTGCTATAATATGGTGCATAATCTATATTTTAGTAATCTTTGTTAATTCTGATCCATTTATGCTTCATGACAAGGTATTGCATTTTACTTCGTTCATACTGATGGTGAAATTTCCATGTCATAGTAAACCACTGTGGTTGTTTAATTTATTTGTTTTACACATTATTGCTTTCTGAAAATTATGAATATGGAATAATATCTTGCATTTAAATCATATACCCATTACATGAAAACTTGTTTCTAGTGATATAACTAAGCATACAGCATAGCACGAAAGAAAACATATTAGGTCAAAACCATAGACAATTTTCAAGTACAAAACTGTACACACAATGTCAGTAGCAGTAGCAAAAAATGTAAAATAGTCAAGATATTAGGATATAAGGCAAAATGTTAAATTCAACTGGTGTTTGTTATAAAGATTTCATAATGCATACAGAGAAAATTCTACTTTCGATAGCAAAACCATCATATATAAAATAAAAAATAGAAAATGTGCACGGTATGATATATAACGATAAGAAAAGCGAGCTGCTAACCTTACCTTGCCGGGCACTTGCCAAGAAAAAAATATGATCATCATCAATAAGTAGTCACATAGACGTAAATGCATAAATGGTCATATAAATATCAGGAAACGGCATTACAGTGTGATAAATCATAAAGTATGCTCATTCAATAAAGGGTTTAATATTGGAAATATGGTGATTGCCATTGGTTTTTCTGGTTCATTGGGGTAAGGAATGCTGCGAATTCTATATGGACCAGCGTATAGAAGCTCAAATTTACTGCATCTACTCTTTCCTCTGTTGGATAAATAGTGTGTGCGTGCTAATATCTTCTGTCCTATGTGAAATTCACGGCGTGTACAAACCTGTTTTTGCTGTCAATATAACAGTCAGAGATAGCATAGTAGATTCATTTGGTATGGGGTTAATTACATCCTGGAATGAAAGTACATGTGTGTCCCAATCAATATGTCTTTTATGATGGTATATTCTATACAGTTTACCAATTTCTTTCATCAATAGTTCAGAAGGGTTCGAAGAAGCGTGGTAGCTGGATATATAGATCGGAGAAATGTTTCGAGCTCGTAACATATGTGTCCATATCGCAGATCGAAATTGTGGTCCATTGTCGGAAATTACTTTCAATACATGCCCTACATGAAGTAAAAAATGTTTTACAAATGCATTTGGAACAGATTTAGCAGTAGCTTTCCGTAACGGAGTGAAGGTAAGAAATTTGGAAGTGAGTTCAACAGCGACAAAAATGTACAAACACTTCTATTAGATCTGGAAATCAGTCCAAAAATATCTACAGCGGCCACATGTCTAAATTTATTGGGTACAGTGGGATGTAACGGAGGAATACGTGAAGTCGTGTGTGATTTAGCTTTCTGGCAGATTTTACATGACGCTGAAACTCGTCGAATATGTTTCTCCATGTTGGCAAAATAACAGTTCTGTCTCAGTATAAGAAAACATTTTCTGGCTCTATAATGTGCGTAACTTAAATGAGTATACCAAATTAATTTGTTAACAAGCTCGTCAGGAATACATAATAACCAGTTGTTGCTGTCAGGGTGAGAGCGGCGAAACAGAATGTTGTTGCGTACAGTATAATTGTTTCTAAGCCCGCCCGGTTGGCCGTGTGGTCTAACGCACGGCTTTTTCGGGGCGGGAAGGAGCGCCTGGTCCCCGGCACGAATATGCTCGGCGGACTTGGGTCGAGGTCCGGTGAGCAGGTCAGTCTGTGTTTGCATTTGAAACCGAGGATCGTACAAGCAATAAAAGACACTGATAAAATTGCTAGCAAGAAAATCTGTGTGGGTATGTTACATCGATTATATGAGGATGAACATATCTGGGACAAAATCGACTTTTCACTTAAGGTAAACGCATAACTGTAAGATTTGGGGCAGTGAAAATCGACATTAAACGTTGCCAAATTTTCATGATAGCCCCTTTTTTTTCGTGAGAGAGCCATCAACGGATTAGTGTGCCTGGATATGACACAAGAATTTTTGATACCACAGGTGGATGAGGTTGGCCAAGAACGAAATGTTTACTTCATGTAGGATGGAGCACCACGCCACTACCTGGTTGACGTCAGGTATATTCTCAGAGACCGCTTTCCATGTCAATGGATTGGCCGTAATGCGCCAATTGTATGGCCCCCAAGTTCCCCAGACCTGACACCACTCGATTATTTTTTTGGGGAGGGGGGGGGGGGGAATGGAATTCCTTGAATCAATACAATGTTCAGCCATAGCTATCTTGTCTGGCTGTGATAAGCGTGTGTATCTACGACGTTCCACATATCTATCATAAACAGTGCGTGTTGTTTGACCTATGTATGACTTCTCACAATTTCCGCAAGGAATCTAATACACACCCGTCTTACGAAGCAATAGATCGTCCTTTACAGAGCCGAGTAAAGCTGCAATCTTCGTGGGATGCCGAAAGACCACCTTAACACAGTTTCTCGAGAACATGGCTTATCTTCGAGGAAAGAACACCCACATAGGGCAAAAACTCGTTTGAACTGAAGAAGTTGATATCTTGCTCCCCACCACATACAAGCATTGTAGGTTTTTACACTGAATGCTCTACGAGTTTGTTGCGGAGAAACTCCAGTCGATTTAGAAATGCTCTCGAGGTGTGTCAGCTCTTCTTGCAAATTATCTTTATCGGATATACAGAGCGCCCTATGCACTGAGGTCTTAAGGATAGCTACGGTCTGTGAAGGGTGATGGCAGCTACTGTCGTGTAGATATAGATTTGTATGTTTAAGTTTACAAAACTCTACCAGGCGGCTTCCTCTTTCATTTCTTAGCCCCAATCCATATTCACCTACTATGTTTCCTTCTCCCCCTTTTCCTACTCTCGAATTCCAGTCACCCATGACTATTAAATTTTCGTCTCCCTTCACTACCTGAATAATTTCTTTTATCTCATTATACATTTCTTCAATTTCTTCATCATCTGCAGAGCTAGTTGACATATAAACTTGTACTACTGTAGTAGGCGTTGGGTTCGTGTCTATCTTGGCCACAATAATGCGTTCACTATGCTGTTTGTAGTAGCTTACCCGCACTCCTATTTTTTATTCATTATTAAACCTACTCCTACATTAGCCCTATTTGATTTTGTGTTTATAACCCTGTATTCACCTGACCAAAAGTCTTGTTCTTCCTGCCACCGAACTTCACTAATTCCCACTATATCTAACTTTAACCTATCCATTTCCCTTTTTAAATTTTCTAATCTACCTGCCCGGTTAAGCGATCTGACATTCCACGCTCCGATCCGTAGAACGCCAGTTTTCTTTCTCCTGATAACGACATCCTCTTGAGTAGTCCCCGCCCGGAGATCCGAATGGGGGACTATTTTACCTCCGGAATATTTTACCCAAGAGGAAGCCATCATCATTTATCCCTACAGTAAAGCTACAGTCCCTCGGGAAATATTACGGCCGTGGTTTCCCCTTGCTTTCAGCCATTCGCAGCACCAGCACAGCAAGGCCGTTTTGGTTAATGTTGCAAGGCCAGGTCAGTCAATCATCCGGACTGTTGCCCCTGCAACTACTTAAAACGCTGCTGCCCGTCTTCCGGAACCACACGTTTCTCTGGCCTCTCAACACATACCCTTCCGTTGTGGATGCACCTACGGTACGGCCATCTGTATCGCTGAGTGCACGCAAGCCACCCCACCAACAGCAAGGTCCATGGTTCATGGGGAAGGCGCATATCGATAAGCAAATCGAATGTCTGTACGCGTTCGCCACAGGCGGCGCTTGTGTATGCGTATTTCTCTGCTGCGGACCAGCGTCTCTGACTCGCAGTCGCTTACAGCCGCGGCCGATCATATATTGCCATGCTTGGCATCTGACCCTTCGTCTTGTGATTTTTTTTCTGTAGGTGGGAAACTCTTTTACGGACGTAATGCTAGTGTGGTAAACGTTGTTCAGAGCGGACGCATGCCCGAAGAGATGAAAGCAGTTGTCAACCTCTGGCGGTATTTAGCCCAATGTCAGGAAACGACTGTCGGCTTTGTGGAACAGAGCCAAGACGAGATGTAGTAGGCGTCTTAAGTCGGAGAAGAAAGAAGAAGACAATTCTGGGAAGTCAGGGAGGTCCGTTACGGCGCGAGACGGGGTACGTTAGCAGCAGGCAAGGGAGAATGCCGTACCAGAGAGTGCGGCGGCATTACTCGACAAACGGGCCAGAGGCGTCCGTCAGCTGCAAGGAAGGAGATAGCGTAATTGGGGGCGGGTGGCAGCCGGATATGAGCCGGCAGTGTTAACAGTACGGCTGGGAGGCGACGCAGCGAGAGTGAAGCAGCGCAGAAGTAAGCGGGGATTCCAGGAAAAGGAAAAGAAAAACCAAGTAAGGTAAGAAAAATTGTTGGCACAGCGTGCAGTCACACGAGCAGGCAGAAGTAAGTGGTAGTAATGTCGCGCAGTCGTCACCAGTTAGGCAATACATTAGTTTCAGTCATGCTCTGCCACAATGGAAATAAAGCACAGTTAAATGAATTTTCTTGACAATTGCGGCGGTGCATTGGTGTTAGTAGCCCCTGATCAGCACGAATAATTGGAGCTGCCGGTAGTGAATTATTAGTCAGCGATCTGACAACCACTTGGCCAACTGTATGTGCTACACTGAAACGCCAAGGAAACGGATACATACATGCGTATTCAAATACAGAGATATGTAAACGGGCAGAATACGGCGCTGCGGTCGTCAACTCCTATATAAGACAACATGTGTGTGGCGCATTTGTTAGATCGGTTACTGCTGCTACAATTACAAGGTTATCAAGATTTAAGTGAGTTTGAAAGTGGCGTTATAGTCGACGCACGAGCGATGGGACACAGCATCTCAGAGATAGCGATGAAATGGGGATTTTCAAGTACGACCATTTCACAAGTGTATCGTGAATATCAGGAATCCATAAATCATCAAATCCCCGATATCGCCGCGTCAGAAAAAAGATCCTGCAAGAACGGGAGCAATGGCGACTGAAGAGAATCGTTACATAATTCCATTTGTTGCATAATACTAATACAGTACACAACAGCACATCTGTTTACATATACTAGACACATACTAAAGCGTATGTAAACAGATATGCTATTGTGTTCCGTATCTGCAGCATGTAAGAAGCATCTGTTAGCAATATGTCTACGGACATGGCCTTTTGGACAGGATGCTGTGTGTTTTTAAATAGTTTAACGCTAACAATCGTTTATAATGTGTTGAGTTTTATCCACTTGACATCTTGTGCACGAGGTCAACGTAAAATCAACACATTTTGAAACTTCTTTTGTAACACTCCACCTGTCACTTATCTGGTTTTGGCGTGTGTTCGCCCCAGGTAATTGACTAACAGATCAACGGAGAGTGCAAAACTGCCGCAATATCGGATAAGGCAAAGAAAGTAATAAGGCCCTGTGACTCCTGCCTGAACTGCAGTGGCAGTGTTCACATTAATTGATTCAGAATTTATCCCTTGTAATTAAAAATGGGCGCACATTGATGTTATATTCAGCTATTGAACACCAGATGCAAATGTTGAACATAAAATTAATTAAGAAAGTGACTTGGGATTTCAACTACTTGATTGAAACTGGATGCAGTCGATTAGCACAAATTTATTTTAACTCACGACCTTCAATCATCACATTACATGACTCCCCTAACAGGCAGTGGTAATAAATTGCGTTTGCGTGGAGTAAAGCACGATAAATCAAAAGTAATTCCTATCGACTGACCCAGACGTAATGTGAAGTGCGAGAAGAATTCTACAATACACGGCCCATGAGACCATCGTGGAAACTTTGCCGACGTGATCCAACAAATTAATCAGTGGCCTAATTCAAGCCGAAGCGGCCGCAATATCACCGAATTCAGTGTGGCAGGGCGTCGTCGTTGTGCGGACGTTGTCCGCTCTTCGCCTCGGTTTCCCCTCCAGCAAAATCACTTACGCCAATTGCAGTGCAAGTCGCGTAAATTATGCGTCGCTTCCCAGCACTGACCAATGCCTGCTCTGGGAAGTGAACAAATTCCCACAAAATTCCCCTTCCTCTCAACTTCTGCTATTTAGCTCCTCCCAGGCCACCCATCAAGGTAAGCATCTGCACAAAACACCAATTTTTCCGGAATTCTGACTCCCAGGAGAGTACTCCAAATTCCTTGGTCGCATGTTCCCATCAGAGGCCAGCGTATTTCATTCTGTCGCTCTTCACCTGATTTACTTCAGACTCTGCAGACCGTGAATTCAATGTGAAGTTGCTATAGTCACGAACACGCATGTTTTGGCCACTGTTGACCACTCCACCATAGCTTTGCGCGGCTTTCTCGCATGTTTCACTGAAAATGGAACGACGGACATTTATCAACAGGCGTACAAGTTCTCCGTCTGCTTTCCGGTACACCAGCGTGGGGCCAACCACCTTCCCTCACTGTCACTCATCTTAAGGCAGCTGGAGACCGCACCCCGTTACCGCTTTCTCAGAGTTTGAGCCGTCCTAAGCTGCCTACTGTCGCTTCCCTTCGCCGCACCCCAGCCTGGCCGCAGTCAACTCTGAATACATCCTTGGGATAAACTAGCCTCCAGTCAATCGACGCATTTCCACAAAGTTTTCATGTCACGTGAATTACTTTAAAACCATCACCCAACATTAATTATTCCAATACATCCATACTATACCCTCTACAAGATGCATTGTGCCTTGTCAGTCCTTTTTGTTGAGCCCTACTGTTCACTCAACGTGAGTTCGGTGATATTAAATGACTTCATGTAAGGGGCATAGTTCTTGCCATCTTACACTTTATTTAAATGTGTGTGTCTGTACTTAAATTACTGAATAACTGAGAAGATGAAACTTCTACGTTATTTGATTCTGTAGCAGTTGAGTAAAACTGAATGTATTGGGCCTATTTTCTCTTTACTTTTCCTTAGCATCTCAAGACTGACCCACAATATTCTAGCGCAATGCAATCTGACTGCTCAAAAAAAAAAAAAAAATACCACCTAACTTCAAATAATTAATACAGAAGAATGACCCTGAATAAGAAGAAAGCCTTACAATATCCTATACATTTCATTAAGCACCTACCTCACAAAAATCTTCATTACGGGAACTACTGCAGTAGAGCGAGTGTTGATACTGCCAGCTAAATAAAAGATTCAAACTACTAAAGCTACTAACAACTAAAAGGCATGTAGTTAGCAAAGGATAGGTTTTGTTGTAAACCAAATAATGTATTTTTTTACCTAATAATGTGACATCCATTTCAAACACGAATATAAATCGTCATTGTCATCCAGTACAAAGATATATAATGGTTAATAATTTTCAATCTCTGGATACTTCCAGATCGTTAGCCTACGCTAACACTTCTGGCCTCTACCCTCCATCAATGATAACTTCTTGCATTTAACATCCATCACTGCTGGCTGTTCACCTCCAACTGCCCAACAGTACTTCCCTTATTGTTGCCGACTAACTTCCAACAGCCCAACACACTACCAGCGATTAACTTCCAACAACGAGTCCAACCAGCCACAGAGTCTCTTACAAAAAAAGCGCAGTCAGAGATCCAATACAAAGCGCTACACAGCGCTGCCAACACAGAGGCAGCCCACTTACAATTTTACTGCAAGAGCATGTTTAAGACCTGAAGATGATAGCTAAGATGGTGGAAATGGTTGTCTCTTTTAAATGGTTTTTGACAATTAAAACAGATCGCCCTTCAGTGCTCTCGTAAAATTCAGTTGATTTTCAGAGTTGCTGGATGTCCCCCAAAGGGATGTCATGCCACATTCTGCACAACTGGTGCGTTAGATTGTCAAAATCTCGAGCAAGTTGGAGGGCTCAGTTCATAACGTTCCAAACCTTCTCAATTGGAGAGAGATCCGTTGATCTCCCTGGCCACGGTTGGATTTGACAAGCATGAACAGTAGAAACCTCTCGCCGTGTGCAGACAGACATTATCTTGCTGAAATGTGGGCCCAGGATCGTTGGCCGTGAAAGACAACAAAATGGCAAGTAGACTCTCTCCGACATACCACTCTGCTGTAACGGTGCTGCGGATGACAACCAAAGCGGTCCTGCTACGAAAATAAATGGCACCCCAGACCATCCATCACCCCTGGCTGTCAGACAGTGTGGTGGGTGACAATGAGGTTAGCATCCCACCACTCTCCGGATTGTCTCCAGACCTGTCTTCATAGGTCACTGGTGCTGTTTGAAGCAGGACTCCTTAGTGACATGTTCCTGGGTCGCTGGTCGTCAGGGTTCAATTAGGACAATTAGGCCAGTATTGCACTATCAAATTTCTTTGTCAAAGATTTGATCAGAGATGTGATCAAATATTCGTTAAATATATTTGACAAAGGTCTTTGATGTGGCGCTAAAAAGGGGTATTACACTGTCATCATATTTTTCGTCAAAGCTCAAGATAGCTGACAAGAACAACTTGTTATTAAACCCAACAGTTGCATGTACCACAATTGCAATGTGTGCACATGCGGAAGAGAAACGGAGAAAAAAAAAGGAAATGTACCTGAGTGAAGCCGAGGTTTTTTGAGGACACGATAAAAGCATTCAACAAAACTTGTTTCGTGAGATTACAGTGGAGGACGTCAAATCGTACATCAATTACTTAAGAATGGATGAGCATATATTTCTGCATGTGCTCAGTGAATATCTGCAGAAGACAGGCTCATTGTAACACTCCGATTCCTTGCTACAGAAGAGGGTTAGGTTAGGTTAGGTCAGGTTAGATTATGTCAGGTTAGGTTAGGTCTCCAATCTTCTTAATCTATTATTGTATTCAGGGTGCCTCACGTTGTAAAGCGCCTCATCAGCTTCAACATCTCTCTTAATTTTGTAGTTGTCAGTACACACCAATTGTATGTACCAGCAATATTTATGAAAACACTACAAATGACAGAACGCTGCAGCGATGCTAGCGCTCCACATGGTAACATGTCACAGTGCAGTGAACAGAAGACAAGTGACTTCTTTGACCAAATCTACAGCGAGGCCCTAGATTTGATCAAATATTTGACGACATTTGACAAATTCCCTATTACACCATCTACTTCCTTTGACAAAGATATTTGACAAAGATATTGGACAAAAATATTTGATAGTGTAATACCGGCCTTAGGAGGAGGACTCTTCAGAATAAGTCATGCTTCGAACTGAGGCCCGATGGCCATCAAAGCCGTGTCTGGAGATGCTCCGGACAGCACTGGATACCAACCTGACTGCCGCTGACCATGCAACCCGATTACCGGAGTGATGGTCTGGGGCGCCGTTTCTTTCCATAGCAGGACGTCTTTGGTCGTCATTCCCGGCATCTGTACAGCCCGGTGGGACGTCGACGTTATCCTACGCCCTGTTTTGTTGCCCTTCATGGCAAACAACCCTGGGCTTGTGTTTCAGCAAGATAAAGCCCGCCCGCAAGTGCTCATCAAGCCCTACTTCGGTACGCAAGGTCGCCGGATCTCTCCCAAATTGAGAACGTTTGGAGCATTGTGGACAGGGTCCTATGTCAATCTAACGGACCAGTTGTGCAGAATGTGACATATCTCCCACGAGGACATCGAACCACTCTATCGTTCAATGGCAAGCCAAATAACTGCTTGGCTAAGGACCAGAAGTGGACCGGCGCATTATTGACTTGCTGGATTTGTGACGTCATTCTCTTGAATAATAAATTATCAGACTTTTCTAGAAATGCAATCATTTGTTTGTCTGTCCATGTACATGACATTGACAGGTTTCCCTCCCATACCTTCGTGGTGCGTCGTTTTTTGTTCGTCTTAAAGTGTATATAATAGTAAAACGTTGTTTGCAAATGGGACGTTGTATTTAAGGCTTATCGGATTATGATTAGATGTGAAGTTGCAGTAGCAATAAAAAAGCTCAAAGTCAGAGAGATGAGAGAGCAGGAAACGGCTAACGGTGGGAGTAAATGGACATACAACCGGAAAGGAGGAGATCGACAGTGAGAGAGAGAGAGGTAGGAGGAGATCGAGAGAGATGGGGGGGGGGGGGGGGGGGGGAGGAGAAGATTAGGATGTACATCCAATTTCCGTACATATTAGAAACGCGTGTTTTTCTTTTTTTCTTTTTCTTTTCTATTTACCAGAATCAGGCACAGCAACACGTGTCCGTGAACAGCTAGTAAGGAATAAAAACTTTGCACTTCAGATTCCTGCGGGTGGGTTCAAGTGCCCCTCTTTTGTGCCGTGACTGTTGATGCATCTCGATCGATACGAGAACAAATACAACTGTGCGGTAGACTTGGCCACTGTTTCTATGTTTCGATACAGTTATCGATACGTGGAACTGTTTCAGTGTTTCGGAACGGCTGCGGTTCACTGTTTCGAAACAGTGGTGTTTCATTCCGCCCCTGTCTCGGAAACCGCACCAGATTCGATCTCGAGCCAGACACAGAAACTGTATCGTTGTTTCAAAATAAGTCTGTTTCAGTCCACCTGCGCTTGGAACGGACTAATTGTATCGAAACAGTGATGTTTCATTCCGCTCTGTGTCTCACGAGATTCGGGCTCGGCACAGATACTGAAACACAACATACCACTTAATGAAACACTTTCAAGAGTGGCGAAATATTTTTGACAAGCAATAGAATGAAGCTTGAGATATCCGAAAATAAAGCTTCGTTTCTAGCTGACTGTCCTATTACGAAATAGCGTAACATCTGCTTTATAAACACTAACCAAACAATGAAACAACGCATACTATTCACATTCAAAATAATAAATATGTGAAAATCATTCGATTAAATTATACTTTTTTAATAACATACGCTTCTCTTTTCATGTGCAGTAATCGTATTAAGAACGCAAGTAAGCCTACAACATTTTGAATAAGAAAAGGCGTAGAGTGACAGTTATTAGATATATACATAAATTTGATCTAGGTATAATTGCAAGCAATCTGTTTGACATATCACTGATAGTGTAGTGGTGAACGGGAAGGGCTGGGAAACATGGTGACTTTATAGTAACGGTTCGAAACACCTTGAAAGGCAAAATTTTGTTATTTATTCGAATTATTTGGTGTTATCTGTGAGTTTATACTCACTGTGTCTATTATCCACAATGATTCCCTTTGTGTGCATGGAAATTAGCAGGATGGGTATATTACCCATACTAACGGAATGTGGGAATCCCAGTAGCATATTCGTTGTTTCTGCAGTTTGCTCCCATCTCCAGTTCCGTTCGTGGTGGTTCTTCTGTCTTCAGTTATGGCTGTCCTCAGCCAATTGAAAAGTATTTAAGTCACACAACACGAAAGCAGCGCATTTGCTGCAGGAAATACGAAACTGCCAAGACTCCCAAGTGATAGTTTCATACTTTCTGCGAAATGATTAGCGCTTTCGCACCTCATTTGTGTTTATATGGACATACTTATACAGTAGACATTCAAGATGATAAAATGTGTACGTTTATTAGATTACAAAACACAAACTGTTGCACTGTTTCGAAACAGCGTATCGAAACGTTACATTGTACTGTTTCATTTGTTTCGAAACAGTTAAGTGTTTCAGTTTACCCATCTCTACTGTGCGGTGAGCTACAATGCGTGGTTAAGCCTCTTTGCACTCAACAATGGATTTCATGTTTGTCTGGTTTCCAGCGTGCGCGGTTGAAGTGGAGCACTGAATTTTACGTTCGCGGGTCGGAAGAATATTGAACAATAATTCGCAAGTAGGGAATGCCGCCCAATATTGGAACATACATGAAAATTGAACTACTATTCCGATCTCGTGGCTTGATTTTGTTGCTATAATTCTGTAATACCTATCGACTAAGGGCGTAATAAACTAATAATGGCTCACTTTGCTGAAAATTTCTCCAATTCTTGTCGCTGACGGATTGTTTCATCGTCAGTACTAATTGATGGTCATTAAGCACAATGGACTTACGAGAAACCTCACGGAGATCCAGGTGAGCGTCATATGACGGCGCATCCGAAAGCGACTATCGACATGTAACGAGAAACGTAAAGCATCCGGCAAGGCGACATCTTTCCATTGATCCATTACTCATTACTTAGGGGAGAAGTAACCAGGCAACGCTAGTGTTGTTACGAAACGGCGCGGGATTATTGGTTACGGCAGTGTCAGACTGATGTGCCTTCGTTCACACATCGCTGTCTCCCTCTCCGCGCAGCTACGTCCTTCGTCGCTTATCACGTGTCCTGGTTTGTACAGCTGTTTCAATTGTTGCAGATGAACCGCACACTTTGCGTCTCTGAATTTAAGTGTTCGCAATGCATTCTGCAGCCATTTAGTAGACCTTTCGTGCTTACGTTTATCATTCCAGTTTTTCTTTGCGCTACTGTCCGTAACCAGCATGTTGTAATAGTCCGTGTAGCAGCACTTCACAAGTCGCAAGCCATGTTTCTAGGCCACTAGTTAAGTCTTTCCCTGGATATTCTGTGGAATGTTTCCGTCCTCGCTCTGTGTTAATGATACACACGTTTACTTGAATCCGGTCACAGTATTTGTCCTTCGTGCTGAGAATAGAAGTGTTATTATCAAGCACAGCAAAGGAGCATTAATAAGGAAAATAGTAAATGCCGTTCTTGTTTTCGAAATTTATTAACCGATGTTGCATGAATGAACTAGCTTTAAATTTTAAATCCACTGTTCATACAGTTTTGTGGAGTCAAAAGTACATCTCCTATAAATCTTGAAAAATAAAAGCCGCAGAAAGTTAAAAGTTCTTGGATGTGCCATTGATGAAAACTTGAACTGAGAAAAAACGGATAGCAGGCACGTCATTACATTTGTATTCGGTTACTTTTGCCACAAGAATAATGTTGCCAGCCACGCACACTTTCAAGTTCGTAAGTTACTTTGCATATTGCGGTTCGCTAATTTACTATGTGAAAATATTCTGGCATAATTTCTCACTTCGGGAAAAAATACTGATTGTACGAAAGGAACCGCTTAGAATTATTGCGTATCGTTTACAAAAGTATATATCTGAAAGTGTACACTGACCGGAAAAAAAAATCGAAACACCAAGAAGGAGTTGTGCCTCATAAGCGAAAGATGGTAGGCTTGCTTCTTCATCTGAAATATGATGATTATACAAATTTCGCGCCAGTTGAATATCAGGACTGCTTTAAATACACGCTGTAACAGTCGTGAGCGAAGGTTACCTTTGAGACAGGGCGTCGTGAGTTAATGTTAGTCACGAATACCTTTCAGGCGACAAAACGCCATTGTCAACACCTCACTGAGTTTGAACGAGGCCTTGTAAGGGCACTACAAGAAGCTTCCACGATATTACTGAAAGGCTTGGCGGGAATGTACCCACTTTACATGATTTCTGGCAGCCGTGGTCACGAGAATTAGCAAGACCAGCTTCCGTAAGGTCACGTGACACTACCGAGAGGGAAGACAATTGTGTTTGGCGTATGGCTCTGGCGGGTCGTACTGCATCTGCAGCAGCAATTTGAACGGCGCATGGCACCACACTGACACAACGAACTGTTACAAATTGGTTACTTCAAAGACAGCTCCGAGCCAGACGCCCTGTGGTATGTGTTCCACTGACCTCAAACGACCGCCATTTGCCACTTCCGTGGTGTCAACCGAGAGCTCCTTGGATGTGGTCTATAGTGTTTCCTGATGAAAGCTGGTTCTATCTTGATGGCAGTGATGACAAGTGTGTTGCTTGGGGGCTACAGTCGGCCTATTTGCGTTCTGGACACACTAGACCTACGGCTTAGGTTATGGTCTGGGGTGAGATTTCATCAGACAGCAGAAGCATTGTCGAGGTTATCCTAAGCACCCTGATTGCAAATTTGGACGTCAGTCTGGTGATTCGGCCTGTTGTGCTGCCATTCAAGGACAGCACTCCACGTGGTGTTTTGCAACAGAATAATGCTCACCCACGTGCCGCTGTTTTAACCCAACATGCTCTGCAGGGTCGACACGTTGCCTTAGGCTACTCGATCACCATACCTGCCTCCAAACGAGCACACTTGGGGACTTCATTGGATGACAACTCCAGCATCATCCACAAACAGCATCGAATGTCCCTGTACTGACCGACCAAGCGCAACAGGCATGGAACTCCATCCCAAAAACTAACGTTCGGTACCTGTACGACTCAATGGACGCACGTTTGCATGATTTGCATTCAACATTCTCGCGGTTACATCGGTTATTAGTGTACCAGCATTTTACATCTGCAATGGCTTATCTCGCGCTTACATTAACATGTGTTTTTGAGTGTGTGGCGATACCTGTAAGACACCGCTAGCCCACGCCTCTCGCGGTGTGCGTTTAACCCCATTTAAATGACGCGCCAAGCGCGCGCCCAGCGGCTGTACGATAAATTAAATAATCGGCGTGCTAATCACAGTTGAAATCTCTGGTCCAGAGGGACGTGAAGAGGCTGTGGTCCAGAGAGAGAGTAGAGTCAGTCGAGTCTTGTTCAGACTTAAGAGTCAGTCGAGCTAGAAAGTGTCTTGTGAAACGATCATTCTGTGGATAATATTAGTGTGATGATTTCTTTTATATGTGTTGTGTTGTCTTCTTCGATGAGTAAAAAAAAAAATAGGTAAAATAAATTTTTGTGATGTCCATCAATAAGTTCATTCCAGTAAAAATAGAACCACTTCCCTTCACCTTTATTCACCCTTTTTTCTTTCTTTCCTTTCAACAAACAAGAAAACAAAAAATTACCACCCCCCTTTTTTTTTTAAATTCCGGACATCACACTGGCGACCGTTTACAGGACGCCAATCTTCGGATTTTACTGGAATGAACTTAACAAGGGCAAATTAAAGTAAAATCATACGTGTAGTAATATTTATTGTCTTGTACAGTGGCTAAAAAACTGTAATTTTCTCTTTCATGCCCAATATGAAAACGAGAGCTAACGTTGTTTCAAGATTAACAAGATTTCTGCAAGCTGCAACGCAGCGCGGTGAGTAGTGCAAAAGCATTTGTTCTGCTATGCCATTGTCCAGCGTGCGCCTCCCGCCTATGCTAACTTTTATTCCCATTTCCCATGCCTTTCCCTAAACAAGAATCATACCCTTTGTCAATGGAATTTCTATTATTGTAACATTGAAATTCAACAGTAAGATATGCAGAAGTCATTGTTATGAGTCAATCCTGTTTGTTACGTCATGTCACCACTTTCAGATTAGCTACGCGAATACGGTTACAACCACAATAATAATTCAGACATTTTTGGAAATTCTATCAAGTAATAGTTATTACCGTCTAACTATTTAAATTTTATTTATTGCTGTTTTATCGTTAGAGAAATCCATTGTAGAAGTGTTATTCGACACTGGAGCGTCAGCAAGCGTGATTTCTAGTTCCCTGTACTTGGATCTAGATAAAGGTTCTAAACTTCCGACGTTTCCAGTGCAGAACTGCCGAATCATCGGTGCCACTGGAAACAAATCAAAAAATGTCAAATTACAAGCTCTTCTAACTTTTGTTGTTTCCAACGTGCATGTTCGTTATCATTTCCTTGTTGTGGATAATTTAACAGTTCCATGTCTTTTCGGCATCGATTTCTTAAATCAGTATCGAGCAGTGATTGACTTAGGGAATGGTATCTGTCAATTGACGGTTGAAAAGCAAAGAATTTTGATACCTTTATCTAAAACAATTAATAAAAGCAATTCTTATCGGCACGTACGTCACTTGAAAGTACAATCTGTGCCCATCACTAATTTTTCTATGACAAACAATTGCAATTATTCTTACAATGCTGATAGTAAAACTCTGTGGGAAAAGTGTGCCGAAGCCTACCATCTAACTGATTTGCAAAAACAGAATCTGTTTCACCTTCTTCAACAATTTTCAGTAGTCTTTCAAGATAAACCTGGTATCATACGTGGGTATGTGTACAAGATGGATGTCAAACCCCACCTAACATTTTGTCGTACACACTACAATATACCGTGGTCTAAAAAACCAGCGGTTATGCAGGAAATTAAAAGAATGCTACGTTGGAAAATCATGGAAAATTCGCACTCGCCGTATTGCAACCCTTTGTTGTCAGTTTCGAAACCCGATGGAAGCGTGCGTCTTGTTCTCGATGCACGCGAAATCAACAAAATTATTATACCGGTAAATACTCGCCCTGTAAATCTGGACGAACAACTCCTGAAATTTCACAACGCCAAATTTCTGACTAATATCGACCTACGATCGTCCTACTACCAGGTTCTTCTACATCCTGAATCACGTAAATATACCGCATTTTTGTGCGAAGGACGATCATACCAATTCCGTGTTTTGCCATTCGGGTTACGAATAAGTGCAGGAATCTTTATCGAGGCGCTTGACGACGTCCTCGGGCCAGATTTACTTTCACAAATCACTCCCTATGTGGATGATTTAGTTGTGGCGACTGCCACCTGGGAAGAACATGTCGATCTTCTAAGACAAATTTTGTAAATTCGCCGATGCAGGCGTGACAATCAATTTGGAAAAATCAAGGTTCGCCCGACAACAGATTAAGTTCCTTGGCCACATCATCACGCCGGAAGGCATCAGGCCGGACTCTAAAAAGACTGAAGCAATTCGCAACTTTCCTGCACCCCGAACCAAAAAACAACTTGAAGCATTTTTGGGTCTTTCGTCATTTTTCAGAAAGTTCGTGACACAGCAAGCTCTTAACAGCCCACATCTTCTAAATCTTCTAAAGAAAAATTCCCTTTGGCGATGGACTACAGAATGTCAAGCCGATTTTGAAAAAATTAAACAATCATTAATCCACGCACCACTCCTCTGTCATCCGGACATGTCAAAAGACTTCTGCCTATCGACCGATGCGTCATCTTATGGACTTGGGGCCTTTTTGTTTCAACTGTCTGTTGAACATGATCGAACAATAGTAAAACCTATCAGTTTTGCCAGTCGCACCTTAACTGAATGCGAGAGATCGTATTCAGTTACGGAACGCGAGACCCTTGCAATTATTTGGTCTATGCTAAAATTTCAATATTTTCTCTGGGGAAAACATACACGCATCTATACAGACCACCAAGCTTTATCATTTTTACTGTCTTGCAAATTACTTCATTCCCGGCTCACTCGTTGGTGTTTGTCGTTACAAGAATACGATTTCGAAATTATTTACATCTCCGGCGAAACCAATATTGTTGCGGACGCTCTTTCTCGTTTTCCGCACGATGCGAAAAATCTTTCAGATTTGCATGAGCAAACTTCCGACTTTCAGGTCATGTTAATGTATGACGAATCCTACAACCGCTACTATCACCGAATCTGCAGGGATTTTGCACAGTTACAAGATGCCGATCCTAGGTGGTCTACAGTAAAAACAAAATTATGTCAGAATTCAAATTATAATCTTCAAAATTACTACAAGATCAACAATGGTGTACTGTTTCATAGTTCCCATCTCGTGTCAGAGCGTTGGTTGGTATGTTTACCGGAAGCTTATGTTGACGACTTCATTTTGTTCACCCACAAAACCTGGGGACATTATGGCATTAATAAATGTGCCACCAAGATCCTACGCTTCTGCTATTTTCCTAACATGCGACGTAGAGTCCTGCAGGTCATTCGCAAATGTATCATTTGCCAGAAGGCAAAATATTTGAACAAACATGCATCAATTGAATTGCATCCCATTCTTCCAAAGCAACCGCTTGATTTGATTTCCGTAGACATTGGCGGACCCTATCCACAATCCCGCGGTGGTGCTAAATACATTTTGGCTATATTGGACGTTTTTACTAAGTATGTGAAACTGTACGCCTTGCGCACAGCCACTGTTGCGGCTATCATTCGACGCTTTTCGGCCGACTACCTAGCCCGCGTCGGAAAACCTGTCGCTGTCCTAACGGACAATGCATCGTACTTTACGAGTGCAAAGTGGAAATCATTTCTGCAAGATTCCGATATTAAACATGTTCTTACTTCCCGATTTCACCCACAGGGTAACCCCGTTGAGCGAATTTTTAAAGAATTTAATCAATTTATGCGCATCCATTCTTCTACAAAACATTCCAAATGGATAGAATACCTCGCTCCGTTCGAGTACATTGTGAACAATTTGCCACATAGTTCAACCGGATTCTCACCTGCCGAGTTATTATCAGACGAACCAGAAAAAAACTCATGGTCAAGTCCCCTGCCTAAGTTGTCTTCGAACGATATTTCTTTGCAGGAAAAGGTAAGGCAAGCTGCCATTACCCTGGCACACACTGCGGAGCTCCGGAAGAAAAAATTTGATAAACGGGTCAGACCGACACGTGTGTTCGAAATTGATGATTTGGTATTGCTCACAACCCATCCCAAATACCGGATCGTCGATATTCCTCACCCTGGATGTTATTTATTAGCATACCCTACAACACAGAAAGTTAAAGGACTTTACGCCCACCACCACTTAAAGCAGTATGTAAAGTAAGAGAAAGAGAAAGGATGTGCTAGTTACAGCTAAAATGTTAGTGTTAATTGTTAGTCAATGCAAAGAATCATAACGCATTAAACTATAGCAAATCTACGTTAAACATTACATGCAATCCAAGAACTATTTAATCTACGTTATATTTACTATGCTACGAATAATTTGACTACTAGCCAAGGACAACAAGTTAGCGACCAAACTTACTCCTTAAACAGGCATTTTCTAGAACAGGAAACTATGTACAAGAGAAAAGATTTTATTATGTTAATAACTGTGATGAATTTGAGAGCCACCAGAATGCTATACTATACGCCAGCATGAGTGAATGATTGTGCTGAAATGAGTGTGAAAGAATGAATGTGAATTTTAGTTTATAAGGTAGTTTTTATGATGATGATGAGGATTTCGTTGTGTGTGAGCCAATGATGCCACCACGTAGTATTATTTGATGATTTGCGATTTATATTGAAGCTGTTCTATGAGAAGAAAGGTGAATATTAATTATATGAAGCTGTATGAATGAAAACGATACGTGTGTATGAATACTGATAGACGTTAATGAGAAATGATTCGCCGTGTAGGCAATAAAAAAGGAGAAAGAAAAACTTATTTGGTATGTGCCCTATTTAAAAAACCATTATCTCACGCTTGGCATAAAGAGTTTGTGTGCTCTCCATCGTAACAAACGTAAATTTCGTACATAGGTCATTGTGGAGGAAAAATGTTTATCAGCCACAGCGAAATAAATAATCTGCTTACGTAGCGAATAAAAATTGCTGTCGTTATAGAATCTCATTCTTTACACAGGCTAATTGTGTAGTACCATGCATGCAGGCTGCCTTCGTAAGATTCGTATTCTACATTTACGAAGGTCGTGTTTAATGGTTACGAACTTATGAACTCACTAACATTAACACTATTTAAAAAAATGTTTTTATCCTGTGAAGTAATTTAGGTGAAATCTAGCACTCATTACTTGATACTGTGAGGACATGGACATATGTATTTGTGTAAGTGGGATAGTATATAAGTTATGCAATTTTATGTCGTTCTGTCTGGACCAGAGTTAAGAAAATACGACTCTCATAAGACAATTGCTAGGATACGAAGTCTCCCGCTCTCTGCTCATGTTCTCGACCAGGAAACAAAAACTACACGACTACCGGTACGACGTACAATTCACGATTACAAGAAAACATACTTTAGTGTATGGGATTTTTCTTTCTCTTTCAGCAAAGTGGATAAGTTTTTGAAGATTTGTGTGTAAAGCAGTACGACGCAGCTGTCTTCGTGGACACAGCGATTTTCTTGTCTTTATGGAAACTAAAGCGCATTCATTTTCCTTTACCTACAGGAAATTCATATATTTATTTTACTACGTGATATTCACTAAAGTACACCTCTTATGGAAGGATCCTATAGTCATTTATTAGTACGTTTACTGACCGAATTTTTTTCAGGAATATAAACTACCGTGTCATTAAGCGCGTATTTACCTAAACATGACTGATTCAACGAGTGAATTAAACCATATACGGTACTCACATTGATTCTTGCAAAAATCTTTGACTGATTTACAGGAAGTGATTGACAATGATCATTGAATTTCTTTTTGCTTAAACAGCAATTCGGATCAACTTTAAAGGATGAAACTGAATACAACATGAATTGGCTTAAAGTCAGTGACACTTGCGCAATGGCAAAGTTTATGATGCATACGTTACGCAAACAGATACACTATTCGTCGCACACATGTGTGAAAACACTACTGTATTGATGAAGATTTTGTAAATATGAATATAACCCAATCCTTCTATCTTGATCCTACTCCCACCTCCTTGCCCACTGCTGGACGATGGATAGTGGGGTAGTGAGGTTTTTGCACTATTCTTTTGTATATTTTATCCATTCATAATTTGCAGCACTTAGGGTCTCTCGTCGAGTTTTGCAGAATTCTTGATGGCAGATGCCATAGATTTCAATATTCTGTAAAGAAGGAGATAGTACTCCGTTAGTGCACATGCACAGCAAGAAATAGATGGCACAACCTGAATTTCGTGTACATCAATATGTCATGTCATGTCTAATTGTAAAATTTTGTAAATGTAAACAACTAGCAATCTCAATATAAATCTGAATTTTGTAAAGTTTCACAGGACACGACTAGCAAAACATGTCTAATTGTAAGTTTTTGAAGATGTAAACAACTAGTATTCTCTATATAAATATGAATTTTGGGAGAGTTTCACAGGTCACGACTAGCAAAGTATTTCAATGGCTATGTAGCAACTTAGCTACGAAGAAGTTCATTTGTATTATGTATATTGAATTTCATGTCTATAGTAGGTAATCATTTTATGTATATGTACATGTCCATTTTTTCTATGTAATTTTGAACTTGCCTATTCAAAACTTAAATGTCCTCTTGTGAAGGCTACACACAAAACAGTCTTACTATGTGCACCTAATATAAAAGGAGAAAAGATGCAAAGTGTAATTTTGCTCAAAAGTGAAGTGTCTGTGAAAATGTGTTCTCAGAAGGAACAGGACGTCGAACCTCCCTTCTGAACAGTGTAAAAAAAAAATCAAATAGTGTTGATAAAGAGAAATCAACCAGTCAAGAGTAAAAATATGATAGAAAAGTGTTTTCCGTACAAAGTGATAAGTTTAATCTCAAATTCTACGATAAAGTGCAATGATGCGTATCACAGTGATCCCTACCTTGGAAAGTGCTTGGAAGTCTGCGTTGTACGGTCTTCGGATGCGGCTACCAGTACTGTCGCGTCCGTCGTAAGGGGTGGCGCCGCCAGACGTGTCACCGCCTATTATACCTCAACAGCGGACCCGAGCGCGAGGCTGTACGCTGTGCCGCGGTGCGTGGTGGATGGACCACTTTATCAAAATTATTGCACTCGTGCACGCACAGCCACTCTTAAACACCAACAATACTGACATGAACTTTGCTGTCATCGACAACTTAAAACCAAATTGTATGACCTTTTGTGTTCTTTTGTCGTAAGCAGATTCATTACCTATTGTCCTGATGTGCAAACTGTAAAGTAAACAAAGTTGTGGTGCTGTGACTTTTACTGTGCTTCGCACGACGCACCACACTGAACTGAGGCAAAGCATAGTGCTCACTGGTCGACACAATAAGAACTGTGAATACAGGGTAGCAGCTATTGTTTTAATAACAGGACTGCCAACGGTGCAGGGATCTCTCTAAAAAAAATGAATCATTCATTAATCAATTTCAAAGTGGCTATTTTGTAATGTGCAACAATTTATGTATATTTACTTAAACTTTGTACTTTAGGCTATAATTCTTTATATATGTATGTACTTGTCATTTGTTTGAAAATGTTGTATAATGCTGGTGCAAACACTGCACAACCTTGTTCGTCAACTCAAATCTGGTACTGCCGCGAAGTTTGAAAAACTTACGCACCAGTAGAGGGGGCCGTGTAGCGATACCTGTAAGACACCGCTAGCCCACGCCTCTCGCGGTGTGCGTTTAACCCCATTTAAATGACGCGCCAAGCGCGCGCCCAGCGGCTGTACGATAAATTAAATAATCGGCGTGCTAATCACAGTTGAAATCTCTGGTCCAGAGGGACGTGAAGAGGCTGTGGTCCAGAGAGAGAGTAGAGTCAGTCGAGTCTTGTTCAGACTTAAGAGTCAGTCGAGCTAGAAAGTGTCTTGTGAAACGATCATTCTGTGGATAATATTAGTGTGATGATTTCTTTTATATGTGTTGTGTTGTCTTCTTCGATGAGTAAAAAAAAAAATATACGTAAAATAAATTTTTGTGATGTCCATCAATAAGTTCATTCCAGTAAAAATAGAACCACTTCCCTTCACCTTTATTCACCCTTTTTTCTTTCTTTCCTTTCAACAAACAAGAAAACAAAAAATTACCACCCTCCTTTTTTTTTAAATTCCGGACATCACACATCACAGCATTTTACATCTGCAATGGCTTATCTCGCGCTTACATTAACATGTGTTTTTGAGTGTCAATCACTTACAGATGTTACCCGGACAAATGTATTCCCGAAATTTCGCTACTCTACATCAATTAGTTTTTGGTGTCACGATTCTTTTCCGTCAACAAAGAAAAACGTTCTGCACTTACCTTCAGTGAAGCTAACTTTAACAAGGAAAAGGTAATAAAGTGCTTTCACAAAACGCCCACGGAAATAAAATGTCTGACAGGAGAAGGGATTTCAAGCATAGGTTAAAGTTGCTTGTCCCTGACAACTGCTTCTATACTATAGAACTAGTCTTGACACATTGCGCACAAATAGATGCAGATATTCGTTACAATTTATTATACGATTGGTAAACAGAGACTGGAAAGAATAGCTTCCATGGAATATGTGGGAGTACACATATGGAGTGCTTAAAATGGGACGGTCATATCGAGAGTATGATGTCAAACAGATTAAGCAGAATAGTATCCGCCCCCGGTAACTGAGTGGTCAGCGCGACAGAATGTCAATCCTAAGGGCCCGGGTTGGATTCCCATCTGTGTCGGAGATTTTCTCCGCTCAGGGACTGGATGTTGGGTTGTCCTAATCATCATCATTTCAACCCCACCGACGCGAAAGTCGCCGAAGTGGTGTCAAATCGAAAGACTTGCACCCGACGGGCGGCCCAAGTTGCACGACATTTACATTTAACCAGAAAAGTCTTCAGTACGTGTTGCCTATGCACAGAGGGGATAACTTCCGAAAACCTCGTTCCAATGATACTTGACACCGATCTTCAGAGTGGAGAGTTTATCAGCTAAGATTGATAACTGACATGGATCCAAAGAACACCAGCGCGATTCGTCACAGTTTCGTCAAGTGAGCGTGGAGGTATCTACATCTACATCTACATTTATACTCCGCAAGCCACCCAACGGTGTGTGGCGGAGGCCACTTTACGTGCCACTGTCATTACCTCTCTTTCCTGTTCCAGTCTCGTATGGTTCGCGGGAAGAACTACTGTCTGAAAGCCTCCGTGCGCGCTCTAATCTCTCTAATTTTACATTCGTGATCTCCTCGGGAGGTATAAGTAGGGGGAAGCAATATATTCGATACCTCATCCAGAAACGCACCCTCTCGAAACCTGGCGAGCAAGCTAAACCGCGATGCAGAGCGCCTCTCTTGCAGAGTTTGCCACTTGAGTTTATTAAACATCTCCGTAACGCTATCACTGTTACCAAATAACCCTGTGACGAAACGCGCCGCTCTTCTTTGTATCTTCTCTATGTCCTCCGTCAACCCGATCTGGTACGGATCCCACACTGATGAGCAATACTCAAGTATAGGCCGAACGAGTGTTTTGTAAGCCACCTCCTTTGTTGATGGAATACATTTTCTAAGGACTCTCCCAATGAATCTCAACCTGGTACCCGCCTTACCACAATTAATTTTATATGATCATTCCACTTCAAATCGTTCCGCACGCATACTCCCAGATATTTTACAGAAGTAACTGCTACCAGTGTTTGTTCCGCTATCATATAATCATACAATAAAGGATCCTTCTTTCTATGTATTCGCAATACATTACATTTTTCTATGTTAAGGGTCAGTTGCCACTCCCTGCACCAAGTGCCTATCCGCTGCAGATCTTCCTGCATTTCGCTACAATTTCTAATGCTGCAACTTCTCTGTATACTACAGCATCATCGGCGAAAAGCCACATGGAACTTCCGACACTATCTACTAGGCCATTTATATATATTGTGAAAAGCAATGGTCCCATAACACTCCCCTGTGGCACGCCAGAGGTTACTTTAACGTATGTAGCCGTCTCTCCATTGGGAACAACATGCTGTGTTCTGTTTGCTAAAAACTCTTCAATCCAGCCACACAGCTCGTCTGATATTCCGTAGGCTCTTACTTTGTTTATCAGGCGACAGTGAGGAACTGTATCGAACGCCTTCCGAAAGTCAAGAAAAATAGCATCTACCTGGGAGCCTGTATCTAATATTTTCTGGGTCTCATGAACAAATAAAGCGAGTTGGGTCTCACACGATTGCTGTTTCCGGAACCCATGTTGATTCCTACAGAGTAGATTCTGGGTTTCCAAAAACGACATGATACTCGAACAAAAAACATGTTCTAAAATTCTACAACAGATCGACGTCAGAGATATAGGTCTATAGTTTTGCGCATCTACTCGACGACCCTTCTTGAAGACTGGGACTACCTGTGCTCTTTTCCAATCATTTGGAACCTTCCGTTCCTCTAGAGACTTGCGGTACACGGCTGTTAGAAGGAGGGCAAGTTTTTTCGCGTACTCTATGTAGAAACGAATTGGTATCCCGTCAGGTCCAGTGGACTTTCCTCTGATGAGTGATTCCAGTTGCTTTTCTATTCCTTACACACTTATTTAGATGTCAGCCAACAAAGGGGGCTTTCGACGTAATAAACATCGCACGCTCAGTTTGAATACAAATTCAGTCTGGTTCAACATGCCGAAAATAAAGTAATGCTTGAAGTTGCTAGGTTTTGTACGTGATTTTGTAGAGATGTTTTTTCAGTACTGAGGAGGATGTATTATTTTGTAAACTACGTGAAGTTAAAGTTAGTGCAGAAAAGCTCTTTATGTGCAACAACACTGTAGTACTGCCAAACACAGCAGCTGAGAGAAGTGCCGAAAATGACAGCAGACAAATGCTGTTATTTGAGCAGACAGGTCCTTCTTCAACAGTGCAGTCATTCTTCAAGGACTTGGTTGAGATGATGCTGTTTTACAACATCCCATGGGAGGAGCTGAAGAATCCATGCTTCAGGCAGTCCGTGGAGAAATACACAACATCCCCAGTTCCAGATGAATCTGCAGTGAAAAAGAACTGAATATCCGCCTGCTACAAGGAGGAGCTCAAGAAAAATACAAGTTAGTGTAGCTGACGAAAGGTTCTGGGTGGCCATAGGTGAAAACTCCGGTGTCGGTGGATGTTACGTTGGAAATGTCGTTGTTGGTGTTCTAAACGCTGATGGCCCTAGAGAAATGGTCCTCCTAACCTATGAAACACTCGAGAGAGTGAAGAACTCGACATCTGCCGTTTTGTTGGACAACTCTATGAAGCTGCGGTGGTTGGATGGTGTGAACAGAGATAATGTTTCACTGCTAGTAACAGATGGTGGTTCATACATGGCTAAAGCAGACAAGGACTTGAGATTCTCTATCCCAGTATGGTTATCTTGCGCATGCGTTACACAGATTTGCAAAAGAGGTGCAGCTATATTATTCTGATGTAGACAAATTAATTTCCTATGGCAAGAAAATCTATACGTGAAAGCTCCACTACAGGGGCAGAAATTCAAGGAACAAGCACCTTCACTGCCTCTCCCCACTTAGCTTATACTTACACCGTAGGCCCTTGGCTTAATGCTACTGAGTATTACTGCACCATCAACACCAATATAAAGACCATCTTTTGTGATGTTAATAACGATTAAGATCTTTACAGGCAACTAGTCTGGAAACTTGGCGTAAGAGTACAACGCCAACTTTTCAGTGGTATCAGGAGCCATCATACGGCTGGAAACTGCTGGTACTCAATTGTGTGACGCCCTTGATACTGTCTACCATGTGTATAGTGAGTTGGGTCGGTCTCATGGTCATGCAGCTAAGCGAACAACAAATTGCGAAGTCTTTTCCAGCTACAATGTGCAAAATTAGTGACAGTTTTTCTGGTGATGTCACAATATTTGAAGATAATGAACCAAAGCGGGTTTGCATAGACCTCTCCACTTTCGAATTTGCTCCTGTGATGTGGAGAGGAACTTTTCCAGGTACGAAACTATTCTCAGCGACAACTATAGATCTTTGAAAATAGGAAACATAAAACGCACCTTGTGATTTAGTGCAACTCTGCAGAAACTGAAGACTGACTCTGAGCACTATGGGACTTAACATCTGAGGTCATCAGTCCCCTAGAACTCAGAACTACTTAAACCTAACTAACCTAAGGACGTCACACACATCCATGCCCGAGGCAGGATTCGAACCTGCGACCGTAGCAGTCGCTCGGTTCCAGACTAAAGCGCCTAGAACCGCTCGGCTACCGCGGCCGGCAACTGAAGATTGACAGTACATGTTAAATAATCTGGAATACTTTAAACAAGCGGTATAAAGTAGGTGAAAATGGTTTTATTGTTTTGGTATGTGTTATTCTTATCACTATAACTTGTGTTTTTTTTTAGACACAAGCAGACATTATAAACACTGCAAAAAGTGAGTACTACACTCACATTTTGTTCAGAAGAGAATTTTTTATTACATCGTATATAAAAATATCAACAGGTGTGTTATTAAATAAACTTATACACTGAAGAGCCAAAGAAACTGGTACACCTACCTAATATCATATAGGGCCCCCACGAGTACGCAGAAGTTCCGCAGCACGACGGAGCATGGACTCGCATAATGTCTGAAGTAGTACTGGAGGGAATTGACATCATGGATCCTGCAGGGCTGTCACAAAGCCGTAAGAGCACGAGGCCGTGGAGATCTCTTCTGCACAGCACGTTGCAAAACGTCCCAGATATGCTCAATAATGTTCATGTATGGGGAATTTGATGGCCAGTGGAAGTGTGTAAGCATAGAGGACTGTCCCTGGAGCCATCCTGTAGCGATTCTAGCCGTGTGGGGTGTCCCATTGTCCTGCTAGAATTGCCCAAATCCGTCTGAATGCACAATGGACATGAAGAAATGCAGGTGATCAGACAGGATGCTCACATACGTGTCACCTATCAGAGTCGTATCTAGCCGTATCAGGGGTCCCATGTCACTCAAACCTCACATGCCCTACGCCATTACAGGGCCTCCACCAGCTCGAACAGTCCCTTGCTGACATGCAGGGTCCATGGATTCATGAGGTTGTCTCCATACCCGTACACGCCCATCCACTCGACACAATTTGACTCATGCGACCAGCCAACATGTTTCCTGTCACAACAGGCCAATGTCGGTGTTGACGGGCCCAGGCGAGGAGTAAAGCTTTCTGTCGTGCAGTCATCAAGGGTACACGAGCGTGCTTTCGGCTCCGAAAGCCCATATCGATTATGTTTATTGAAAGATTCCCACGCTGACACTTGGCCCAGCAAATGAAGTCTGCAGCAATTTGCGAAGGGTTGCACTTCTGTCACGTTGAACGATTCTCTTCGGTCTTAGTTGGTTCCACTCTTGCAGGATCTTCTTCCGGCCGCAGCGATGTCGGACATTTGATGTTTTACCGGATTCCTGATATTCACGGTACACTCGTGAAATACTCGTACAGGAAAATCCCCACTTCACCGCTATCTCGTAGATGCTGTGTCCCATCGCTCGTGCGCCGACTATAACACCACGTTGAAACTCACTAAAATCTTGATCAACTGCCATTGTAGCAGTAGCAACTGATGTAACAACTGCGCCAGACATATATGGTCTTGTGTAGGCGTTGCCGACCGCAGCCGTCTTCTGCCTGTTTACATATCTCTGTAGGCCTACACCAGATTCTTTCGAGCTTCAGTGTATAAAGTAATATTCAATTTTTAAGGTAATATTTGCATAAGTTTTAGGTCATAAATGCTTGATAATTCGTTGTTCTTCAGGTCATTCAAATCTGGGCCCTAGCAATAATGACACAGCAGAAAGACAGGGCCAATGTGACACAGTTGTCTGATAAATTCACTCCAGAGATTCACGCTCTCCTTGGGGATATTTGACAAGTATACCGCTCATTTTTAGATGGATACATGCAGTCCAGTAGATGCAAGCTCCGAGGAGAAGCCCACACCAGTCTACAAGTCGACACAAATCAACAAGGTGCACCAATCAGACTTAGCCTCCACTAAATGCGGGCCTATTGCTGGCTATGAGTCCCATGTTGTGGACTTAGTACTGCCCAACGAGTGGACTACCTGCAGGTCTGTTTGCAGTCACCGCCAGCCTCCTAACATGGAGGCTGGATGATCGAGGCCAGGACGGTCTACCCACCCAGCTACCTTTACCTCTGTGGGCATATTGTCACTGCCCGACTATCTGCCTGCAATGATGGGCACTACTGCTGAGAGCCATTTTCCACTAAAGCGTCCACAGTAGGGTTCCACACTTTCTGATGTGTCCTGCCCTAACCTGTGAAGCGCCCATGACAACTACAGTCGAGACAGAGTAAGAAGATTCCTGGCAGTTGTTGCGGACTAGTTGTGGCAGATTCGCACGCCTACCTCAACCACACGCCTATCTCAACCACTCACGTAACACTATTCTGTAAAAGTGTCTTTGGTAGCGCCGCAGCGTTGTCACAGGTTTACAGAATGTTGTTGTCTCGCCTGGAGCCGTTTGCACTTCATAACTGAAAGCTGGCAACATCATCCCTAGCTGTCGGAGATCTGCTTACGCCATCTCGAATATAGGTACCTCACGTGAGGATTCTCATTGAGTCAAAAAAAAAAAAAAAAAATGTTCAAATGTGTGTGAAATCTTATGGGACTTAACTGCTAAGGTCATCAGTCCCTAAGCTTACACACTACTCAACATAAATAATCCTAAGGACAAACACATACACCCATGCCCGAGGGAGGACTCGAACCTCCGCCGGGACTAGCCGCACAGTCCATGACAGCAGCGCAATAGACCGCTCGGCTAATCCCGAGCGGCCCCACTGAGTCGCTGGTGTCACCACTCTCGCGAGGAGTGACATAGATAATTTCTGGATACCATGGGCAGACAATTTAGCTCAGTGCTTCCACACCTACTGTCCTTAACATACACCCGGAGGGCAGTGCCACCATAGGGAATCGTTAACGATAGTTGTAGTGTGTTGACTAATAAAATGTATTTTTGATCAACGATGTTTTCAAGTTGATATGTCAGACAGCTACCAGGTTTCTGCACACCGCTCCACTGTTACCCCGCACAGAGTGGTGAGTTACTGATTTCCGACGCTACCACCTCAGTTCCAGCACCCATCCTACTTGCCGCCCACCCCATAGCCATCAAAATGGTTCAATTGGCTCTGAGCACTATGGGACTTAACATCTGTGGTCATCCGTCCCCTGGAACTTAGAACTAATTAAACCTAACTAACCTAATGACATCACACACATCCATGCTCGAGGCAGGATTCGAACCTGCGACCGGAGCAGTCACGCGGTTCCGGACTGAGCGCCTAGAACCGCTAGACCATCGAGGCCGGCCCATAGCCATAAAAAAATGTGCGTTGCTCGCAGTGACCATCGCTGTTGTGAGCCAGGCGTACCAGGTTCGAGGCCAGGGACCTCGGATTTCGCAGCAGCAGCAGCAAGCTACAGGGTTGTCGCAGTTCAAGAGGTGCAGAGATCAACGCATTACAATGTGCAGCGACACAGCTCAGTGCAGTAGAATTTCTGGTTAGTGTGACGAGTACAGCTTGCTTTGAATGCAGAAAAATATAAATTAATGCATATGAGTAGGTAGAACAGTTTTGTGATGTTCGAATACAGCATTAGTAATGTGCTGCTTGACATCGTCACAGATGGTTGTAGGGAAAGCAAATGGTCGACTTTTATTGGGGGAATTTAGGAAAGTGTAGTTCATCTATAAATGAGACGGAATACAGAACACTAGTTCGACCACTCTTGAAACTGTTCAAGTGTTTGGGATCTCCATCAGGTTGGATTAAACGAAGACATTGAAAAAGACCATAAGCGCGCTGCCAGATTTGTTATTGGAGGGTTTAATCAGCATGCAGTATTACGGAGATGCTTCATGAAATCGAATGGGAATCCCTAAAGACGACGTTCTTTTCGCGAGGCAGTGGCAAGGAAATTTGGAGAACTGGCATTTGAGACCGACTGCAGAACAATTCAACTGCCGCCAACGAGCGTTTTGCGTAAGGACATTAAGACAAGAGAGGAGAAATTAAGTTTCTTACGGAAGCTTATATATAGTCATTTTTTCCTCACTTTGTTTGCATGTGGAACATCAAAGGCAACGAATGGTAGTAGTATGTCGTATCCTCCACCAAGAACTGTAGGATCCCTCGCGGAGTATGTATGAACACGTAGGTGAAAGCTGCTCAGCGTGACTCGTCTGAAGGCGACACAGTAAGGAGGTGACATAAAAAAATAGTAATTTGTCGGAACACTATTTCGTCTGATCGAAATGGCTCCTACTAGAGAAGTAAGCTCGTCAACAACAGACGATGGAATTAGTATTGATAATGTATTGTGTATCATAGCTAAATATTTTGATGGCAATAAGAGGAACTTTAGAGAATGTTGATTCCGCACTTGACTAGTGAAGCCGGAGGAAAACAAAATTTTGTTCAAATTCATAAAGGCAAAAATTGTCTCAGAGGGGAGGGAAGTATTACGACCAGATGAAACTACAATTATATGGACATAACTGTAGGTTCTTTACTCGCTCTGGGAGACGACTCATCGGAATTACAACATATGAAATATTATGTATAATTGATTGACAATTAATACAGTACATAAGGTGTTTAAATACAGGAATTAAAACTATTAAAATATAAAACTGAATGAAAAGTCCAATAATCTGCTGCAGCTGTATTTATTGAAGTTGATTTAGACCCGTTTTGCAAATTTTCAGTTGCATCTTCTGATATATATAAATGCTATGTCATATGGTATAAAGAGTTGTTACAGAATGCCACAGAGTAACATGTGGCGTGGCTAGGCAAAGTTCTCAGCCTTCCTCAATTGATGAAAACCACCATCAATGACAAATGTCCAGTCTGTGTTAAAATCACCAACTGACATCGCTTTACCGATTAACATAGGTTTTTTGTCAGCCTTTTTCAAGCTACAGAGAATGTACCTCGTAAATGTTATCCAGGAAAGTACTGGGCCCGAATGCCGACACCCTTATGTGTGTTTGTTACCAACATAAAAATAATCGTAGCAGCTAACAACACAATCCTGTGTGTTGTTGGATCGTGTGCGGTGGCTATATTAAATACGAAATACTAGTTCACTTTATTACAAGAATAATAAAATAATTTACTTAACTTGGTACAATCCTTTGCCAGATGAGTTCTTGATAGTTTACAACTGCCATCACTTGATGCACTAATTAACAAGTTGTTCTCTTGAAGTACATTACTCAACATTTACAAAGGTACATGTCCATCAAAGTTTTGAGTAACTCTTTACTCCTACTCGATGATGTTGACTGCTTCAGTTGAGTTCATGAACTTGGAGGGGCACTTCCAAGCTCAGCTCTATATTGACCTCCACGTGAGGGTGCTGTAGTGTTCAGAGAGGGTATGCATTCTTCAGCCATTGACATTCGTCGTTGCAGATTGCAGCGAGACATCGCTGATTTCTGTGGTACCGACGTGCATTGCCGACTTTGGCGTGGCGCCGCGATCTTTGGACTATACAACAGTAAGGGTTGAAAGTACTGTAATGTACGGGTGCTTGGATTGGAGCGAAACAGATTATAGTGTGGACAAACAACACTGTCGAAATGTAAAGAGAAATCGCCCGCATCTCGTGGTCGTGCGGTAGCGTTCTCGCTTCCCGCGCCCGGGTTCCCGCGTTCGATTCCCGGCGGGGTCAGGGATTTTCTCTGCCTCGTGATGGCTGGGTGTTGTGTGTTGCCCTTAGGTTAGTTAGGTTTAAATAGTTCTAAGTTCTGGGGGACTGATGACCATAGATGTTAAGTCCCATAGTGCTCAGAGTCATTTGTAAAGAGAAATCAAAGAAGCTGTCCGCAGACTGGGGAGCAAGGAGAAGGAAGAGATCAGTGTTTAACGTCCCTTCGACAATGAGGTCATTAGAGACGGAGTACCAGCTCGGATTAGGAAGGATGGGAAAGGAAACTGGCCGTGCCCTTTCAAAGGAACCATCCCAGCGTTTGCCTGAAACGATTTAGGGAAATCACGGAAAACCTAAATCAGGATGGCCGGAGACGGGTTTGAACCGTCGTCCTCCCGAATGCGAGTCCAGTGTGCCAACTACTGCGCCACCTCTCTCGATGACAAGCAAGGAGGGTCTAAATGGGCAATGAGATAGTTGACTCTCTAGACCGAGCTTGTTTCGTACAGGGGTTAAGTAACGATGGTGTCCAAACAGTCGTGAGATATTTAGGACATGATTGAGTCGTCGGCTGCAGTGGAACAACAACTACAAGTCCTCCCAATAAAATTTGGGCGTGAGAACGCTAAGATGCAAGTATTTTACATGTGGCGTACGAGGGAATTCAAAAAGAATAATCTGATTTCGCAGGTCTGCATCTCTGAAACTAATGGACATATACAATGAATTTTGTTTTTTGATTTATGGAAAACTCAATTTTTTTTTATATCTTTTCATAGGTGTTCAATATGGCACCCTTGAGATGCAGAGCATATGTCAATGTGGTATTCAAATTGTTCCCACACTGTAGCGAGCATGTCTCGAGTTACAGCTTCCACAGCTGCTGTTATGAGATGTCTCAGTCCATTAATTGTTGTTGTTAACGGGGGCACATAAACAGGGAGTCTTTTATAAATCTCCACGAGAAATGTAAATGGAAATGAGCGTTATCGTCATTGGCCGTGAGGCCCCTTGGGGGTCAGGTCCGGCCGCCTTGGGGCAGGTCTTATGTCATTCGACGCCACATTGGGCGACCTGCGCTCCGGATGGGGATGAAATGATGATGAAGACAGGACAACACTCAGTCCCTGAGCGCAGGAAATGTCCGACCCAGCCGGGAATCGAACCCGGGCCCGTAGGACGTCAATCCATCACGCTGACCACTCAGCTATCGGGGTGGACACCACATGAAATAATCACACATAGTCAGGTCCGGTGACCTTGGAGGCCAGTAATGTAAGGATGAATCATTTGGTCCAGTGCGACCGGTCCATCGTTCAGTAATCCTTTGATTTAAAAAAATCCCACGTTTCCGGATGCCAGTTTAGCCGTGCTCCATCCTGTTTGTAAATGAAGTCGTTCGATTCAGTCTCCAACTGTGGGAAAAGAAAGTTCTCAAGCATATCGAGATATGTGCTTCCTATAACAGTGTTCTTGGCAACGATAAATGGGTCATATATCATTTCCCGTGAAACTGCACAAAACACATTAAATTTTGGAGAGTCCCTCTCATGTTGTACAACTTCATGTGGTTGTTCCACACTCCATATTCTCGCCTTATAACAGTTCACCTTTCCATTTAAATGAAATGTTGCCTCGTCACTAAACACTAAGTGTGGAAGAAAACTGTCATGCTCCATCTTGCAAAGAAAGAAACACGTTGTTGTTTGTCACCTTCGCGAAGAGCCTGCAGTAGCTGAGCTTTGTACCGTTTCACGTGTAAATGTCGACGCAGTACACGCCAGACGGACATCAGGGGGCATGCTGAGCTGTCGAGCTGCACCGCAAAAGGATCTCTGCGGACTCCCTGTAAAACTATGGCGGATGCGTTCGAGGTCTGTGTCAGAGACTTGGGGACGGGCCGGCGATTTACCTTTGCACAAACAACCTGTTTCTCGGAATTGTTCATGCCATCGTATAAAGGTCTGTGGTGTAGGCGGATCCGCACCATACCCAGTACGAAAGTCACACTGAACAGTTGTTACAGACCAGCAGTACCCAAAATATAAAACACAAAACGCTTTCTGTTATTCCGACGTCATTTTTACTAGAACTGGAGTTGGCGCACACTGTTGCTACCTAGCGGGAACCACATAAAACTCGAGAGTTTGCTCTTTCCAACAGAACGTGGTTCACGTACGTATCTCAAATATCATAATACACTCCTGGAAATTGAAATAAGAACACCGTGAATTCATTGTCCCAGGAAGGGGAAACTTTATTGACACATTCCTGGGGTCAGATACATCACATGATCACACTGACAGAACCACAGGCACATAGACACAGGCAACAGAGCATGCACAATGTCGACACTAGTACAGTGTATATCCACCTTTCGCAGCAATGCAGGCTGCTATTCTCCCATGGAGACGATCGTAGAGATGCTGGATGTAGTCCTGTGGAACGGCTTGCCATGCCATTTCCACCTGGCGCCTCAGTTGGACCAGCGTTCGTGCTGGACGTGCAGACCGCGTGAGACGACGCTTCATCCAGTCCCAATCATGCTCAATGGGGGACAGATCCGGAGATCTTGCTGGCCAGGGTAGTTGACTTACACCTTCTAGAGCACGTGGGGTGGCACGGGATACATGCGGACGTGCATTGTCCTGTCGGAACAGCAAGTTCCCTTGCCGGTATAGGAATGGTAGAACGATGGGTTCGATGACGGTTTGGATGTCCCCTCGACGATCACCAGAGGTGTACGGCCAGTGTAGGAGATCGCTCCCCACACCATGACGCCGGGTGTTGGCCCTGTGTGCCTCGGTCGTATGCAGTCCTGATTGCGGCGCTCACCTGCACGGCGCCAAACACGCATACGACCATCATTGGCACCAAGGAAGAAGCGTCTCTCATCGCTGAAGACGACACGTCTCCATTCGTCCCTCCATTCACGCCTGTCGCGACACCACTGGAGGCGGGCTGCACGATGTTGGGGCGTGAGCGGAAGACGGCCTAACGGTGTGCGGGACCGTAGCCCAGCTTCATGGAGACGGTTGCGAATGGTCCTCGCCGATACCCCAGGAGCAACAGTGTCCCTAATTTGCTGGGAAGTGGCGGTGCGGTCCCCTACGCCACTGCGTAGGATCCTACGGTCTTGGCGTGCATCCGTGCGTCGCTGCGGTCCGGTCCCAGGTCGACGGGCACGTGCACCTTCCGCCGACCACTGGCGACAACATCGATGTACTGTGGAGACCTCACGCCCCACGTGTTGAGCAATTCGGCGGTACGTCCACCCGGCCTCCCGCATGCCCACTATACGCCCTCGCTCAAAGTCCGTCAACTGCACATACGGTTCACGTCCACGCTGTCGCGGCATGCTACCAGTGTTAAAGACTGCGATGGAGCGCCGTATGCCACGGCAAACCGGCTGTCACTGACGGCGGCGGTGCACAAATGCTGCGCAGCTAGCGCCATTCGACGGCCAACACCGCGGTTCCTGGTGTGTCTGCTTGCCGTGCGTGTGATCATTGCTTGTACAGCCCTCTCGCAGCGTCCGGAGCAAGTATGGTGGGTCTGACACACCGGTGTCAATGTGTTCTTTTTTCCATTTCCAGGAGTGTAGTTATGATTTTTTTTAAACCGAATGATTCTCGTTGATACACCCTCTGTCGTCAGAAAGTGCCGAAGGAATAAGCTGGAAGACAGAGTCCACGTACTCACAGCCAGAAAGTTCTCAGATTTTTATCATCGTGGACCAAGACAGGGCACACGGGCGCAGAGCGTAAAGTGGGATTAACGGAAGCGACTGGTATTGATCTCAGCACTTTCAAAGGGAACTGTAGGCAAAGCGACGGATAACGGATGGTAAGATTCTCCCAGTGCAATCTGCAAGCTTATAGTGGAATGAGAATAACACGTGTGACATGCTTTAAGTGTAAGCGAACAGGGCACCAAGCCAAAGACTGCAACGATGGTACTGAGAAAAACGAAGGTACCAGTGCCAATCAGAAATGGAAAGAATCAGGGGCAGGTGACATAACTGTGCAGTCGGGCATTTTCGCGTTAAATAAGCTCACGTAAGATAGGGTAATAGACAATGCCACAGGAATATATTAATAATGTACTATATAGAAACAAGGAAGCAACGAAAGCTATTAACAAGAGAAATTGGCACAGATATGCCTTTTAAGGAAGACGAGTATTCCTGTAAATAGTAATGTAACACTAAATGAAGAAGAAGTGCTTCGTCTGGAAGTCGTCATGAACTAAGCAGTAAGTTCTACACGTGCAGTGAACACATACCTAAGTGTGGAAGGGGCCGGGAAAGCAGGGCACAAGTTTCTTGTGTAAGGGTCGCGATGAAATATTCCATACGATGGGTTGATCGGTAGAGATTTTTTAACATACTGTAAGGTCAAGTTAGACTCTTCGGGTAAAGTATTAAGGACCAAGGGACCCGTGCGAAACTTTGTCACTTTTACCGTGTAAAATACTGATAGTGTTTGGAGGAAGTATGATAGAGGTAGTCGTGGTACAGTCATACATTACCACACTGGCAGTACCGTATACAGTATAATTGGTGTCAATGAAGCCAACACTCTAGAATCGTAATAAAGAAACACGTCTCAATGTAAGCATAACAAGAAACATCCTATGTACTTTTGCTCCCGTACTGTGACTGAAATGAAAGCCGCGCGGGATTAGCCGAGCGGTCTTGGGCGCTGCAGTCATGGACTTTGTGGCTGGTCCCGGCGGAGGTTGGAGTTCTCCCTCGTGCATGTGTGTGTGTGTGTGTGTGTTTGCCCTCAGGATAATTTAGGTTAAGTAGTGTATAAGCTTAGGGACTGATGACCTTAGCAGTTAAGTCCCATAAGATTCCACACACATTTGAACTGAAATGAAGTCCCATGCTTCTTGACAGAGCGTAGGGTGACGATGCGGGAGACCCCCACCGCCGTACTAGGCAACGTCCTAGCGGAGGTGGTTTGCCGGCTGGTGGTGGCCGAGCGGTTCTAGGCGCTTCAGTCTGGAACCGCGCGACCGCTACAGTCGCAGTTTCGAATCCTGCCTCGGGCATGGATGTGTGTGATGTCCTTAGGTTAGTTAGGTCTAAGTAGTTCTAAGTTCTAGGGGACTGATGACCTGAGATGTTAAGTCCCATAGTGCTCAGAGCCATTTGAACCATTTTTTTAGAGGTGGTTTGCCGTTGCCTTCTCCCGACCGTAATGAATATGAATGATGATTATGAAGACGACACTGTAACACCCAGTCATCTCGGGGCAGGTGAAAATCCCTGATCCCACCGGGAATCGAAACCGGGAGCCCTGTCGTCGGGAACCGATGACGCTACCGCAAAATCATTAGCGGCGGACTCTCGTACTGTACGTAAGCCTAAATAATAATCATTAAAGATTGTCTCATCTCCAATACCGGCAGTATTTAGATAGTTATTTTATGGTATTTAATAAATCCAGAAAAGACGTAGCTTAATGGTGTGTTTCTAACCAGTTTTGATCAACTTGAGCTTTTCTCCGACTAGTATGCTTGTTGTAAAAGTGCTCCTACGAGCAGAACGTGGTATTTGTTGTTGATAACAAGTGTCCTTATTCATCTGAGTATTCTCACGAAAGCTACAGTCTGTTTCAAATGTGTGTATATGTAACTTGATATTCTCCGCATGACACGATTCTACTATGTATGTATTGAACTTACTAGTGCACAAATATTTGATTAACTCCAGAACCTCTTTGGACTACCTAGTGAGGCTCATTTCGTTTCAGAAAATCGTAGCAGTGCCATACACATACTTTCTGATGCCTCTATCTTACCTCATCAAACATCATACCTCAGTAGCTAAAAGATGCGCCTTTGCCAGTCTAGTAATGTATGTGAACTGTGGGAATGAAGAGAATACATCGTCGGCAAGTGAAATTACAATGAACTCCAGACCTCTTCGAGAGCTGCAAGATCACCAATGGTATCTGTAAAGATAGTACCTTCATATCTTTGACAAGTGTTTTACACGACAACTGGGCCCAAGCTAGACGCTTTCACAGTTCAACCAAGTAAGTTTAAAGTTTACTCACCTGTTAGCGATATTACCCCCGCTACGTTCACGTATTTGAGCTGTAATTATTTCCTTTTTGTTCCACTCTGATGACGCGCTAACCGCATTCAACGCCTAGCTGGAATTAACAAGCAGTTACATAGCTGGAACAGAGACTGTTCATACATTCAAATTAGTATTTTGTGGTAGGTTGGCTTATTAGAGGGAGGGGACCAAACAGCGAGGTCATCGGTCCCATCGGATTGGGAAAGGATGCATAAGGAAGTCGGCCGTGCCCTTTCAAAGGAACCATCCCGGCATTTGCCTGAAGCGATTTAGGGAGATCACGGAAAACCCAAATCAGGATGGCCGGACGCTGGTTTGAATCGTCGTCTTCCCGAATGCGAGCCCACTGTACTAACTGCTGCGCCAACTCGCTCGGTAGTATTTTGTGCCTTTCACTTGTCTGGCGGATTGTGCGGCGGCTTTCTCATTCGGAAATCGCGTTTGAACGTTGTTAGTTAGTGAGAAGGTCGTTTTATAACTCGAGCTGCTCGTATTGGTCAGGGTCCTTCAACTACCATGCGAATATGGAATCGATAGGTTCAGGAGACCCGTACACAACCACACGCAGAATATCAACGATCCCACGCGACTATCGCCCGAGAGGACAGTGAAATGTCTTTTTTGGCCATAGAGGACGATACAGGAATGGGCTTGTTTGCGGCAAGACTTTGATACAGAGAGATGACAGTACGAAGATGTCTGGTGCATCACAGCTTCCACTGCTGCTTAGTGGAAGACAGAGGTGTGGCGACAGTGGTCCAATAACGACAGCTCTGAACACAGGACTCACGTCGACTGATCTATATAAATGACCGGGGTGATAATCTGAGCAGTTCTCTTAGATTGTTCGCGGATGATGCTGTAGTTTACCGTCCAGTAAGGTCATCCGAAGACCAATATCAATTGCAAAGCGATTTAGAAAAGATTGCTGTATGGTGTGGCAGGTGGCAGTTGACGCTAAATAGCGAAAAGTGCGAGGTGATCCACATGAGTTCCAAAAGATATCCGTTGGAATTCGATTACTCGATAAATAGTACAATTTTCAAGGCTGTCGATTCAACTAAGTACCTGGGTGTTAAAATTACGAACAACTTCAGTTGGAAGGACCACATAGATAATATTGTCGGGAAGGCGAGCCAAAGGTTGCGTTTCATTGGCAGGACACTTAGAAGATGCAACAAGTCCACTAAAGAGACAGCTTACACTACACTCGTTCGTCCTGTTAGAATACTGCTGGGCGGTGTGGGATCCTTACCAGGTGGGATTGACGGAGTACATCGAAAGGGTGCAAAAAAGGGCAGCTCGTTTTGCATTATCACGTAGTAGGGGAGAGAGTGTGGCAGATATGATACGCGAGTTGGAATGGAAGTCATTAAAGCAAAGACGTTTTTCGTCGCGGCGAGACCTTTTTACGAAATTTCAGTCACCGACTTTCTCTTCCGAATGCGCAAATATTTTGTTGAGCCCAACCTACATAGGTAGGAATGATCATCAAAATAAAATAAGAGAAATCAGAGCTCGAACAGAAAGGTTTAGGTGTTCGTTTTTCCCGCGTGCTGTTCGGGAGTGGAATGGTAGGGAGATAGTATGATTGTGGTTCGATGAATCCTCTGCCAAGCACTTAAATGTGAATTGCAGAGTAATCATGTAGGTGTAGATGTAGATGTATGCATGGTTGGTTCTCTGCATGAACTTAAATAACGGCCAACAACACGTGGGCAGACAGTAAACGCCCTCCACGGTGGCCAACGGTAGGTACATGCTTAAGAAAAAAATTGTAAATTTTAAAGTTTGTTCCAGTTGTAATATAAAACATAATAAATAAAAATAATAAATATAGCAGCAACAGAAGACCACATGGATTGACAACAACATGGCGGAAGAATGGTTATGGTACGCCGTTACCATAACTACGAACTCCACGCAAAAATGGTATTACAGCAGACGACTCATACGAAGTGGCTACCATGACGACAGCGACCCAACCACACAGGCTAGGGGGCGCTTGATATTTACCATCGCCCATGGCAACGGCGTCCCTACCACAAATGATAGAAGGCTCTGCTCTATCCACAAATGATGTGGAAAATGAATGGGACAACAGTTATCTGAATTTTTAATAATTGTAAATTTCTCGAAGTATAATTAGGTATATTTATTATTATTATTTATTATGTTTTATATTACAACTGGAACAAACTTTAAAATTTACGATTTTTTGCTCGTTGGTCACCGTGGAGGGTGTTTACTGTCTGCCAACGTGTTGTTGGCCGTTATTTAAGCTCATGCAGAGAGCCAACCATGCATAGTTACCAACGGTGCACAGGCAGGGTGACGACTCCAGCGAGCCACCAAATGTGTATAAAAATCTGTTCACTTATGTAACTTTGACTAATTGCTTGTAGATTACGTACATGATTACTTACTAATATTATAACTTTACAGTGTAAATTGCCCTGAAGATGACCCCATCGCGGGTTGAAACGGGGTTGGCGGCAAAATAAATAATCCGATTGTGACTGTCATTTTAAATAATTGATTCATCAGAGGGATTAAAAAAGGAGTATGAATGGTCGGCCTAGGTGAACTATTATATGTTTCAGCGAGATTATGTAAGACCGCATGCTGCCCGAGCTGTCCCGACGTATCTCGTTCTAGAGTGTGACCGACATCTGGCCTCGCCAGCATATTCTGCAGATCTTTCGTCCACTAAAAACATCTGGTCACGGGTTGTGCAGAGACTAACACTCACATTACGTCAGCCATTATGATTGCTGAACTCTGGCATAGTGTTGAAACTTCACGGAATGACGTACTCGTATCTCTCATCAAGGCACAGTTGGACTCGATGCCTAACCGAGCTACAGTCATTCTTGCTGCTACAGGTGACAGTTTTATGTACAGAACTGTATACACTACTGGCCATTAAAATTCCTACACCAAGAAGAAATGCAGATGATAAACGGGTATTCATTGAGCAAATATATTATACTAGAACTGACACGTTATTACATTTTCACGCAATTTGGGTGCATAGATCCTGAGAAATCAGTACCCAGAACAACCACCTCTGGCCGTAATAACGGCCTTGACACGCCTGGGCATTGAGTCAAACAGAGCTTGGATGACGTGTACAGGTACAGCTCCCTATGCAGCTTCAACATGATACCACAGTTCATCAAGAGTAGTGACTAGCGTATTGTGACGAGCCAATTGCTGAGCCACCATTGACGAGACGTTTTCAGTTGGTGAGACATCTGGAGAATGTGCTGGCCAGGACAGCACTCGAACATTTTGTGTATCCAGAAAGGCCCGTACAGGACCTGAAATATGCGGTTGTGCATTATCCTGCTGAAATGTAGGGTTTCGCAGGGATCGAATGAAGGGTACACCCACGGTTCGTAAAACATCTGAGATGTAACGTCCACTGTTCAAAGTGCTGTCAATGAGAACAAAATGTTCAGAGACGTGTAACCAATGGCACCCCATACCATCATACCGGGTGATACACCAGTATGGCGATGACGAATACACGCTTCCAATGTGCGTTCACTGCGATGTCGCCAAACACGGATGCGACCATCATGATGCTGTAAACATAACCTGGATTTATCCGAAAAAATGACGTTTTGCCTATCGTGCACCCAGGTTCGTCGTTGAGTACACTATCGCAGGCCCTCCTGTCTGTGATGCAGCGCAAATGGTAACCGCAGTGATGGTCTCCGAACTGATAGTCCATGCTGCTGCAAACGTCGTCGAACTGTTCGTGCAGATGGTTCTTGTCTTGCAAATGTCCCACGATCCGTTACAGCCATACGGATAAGATGCCTGCCATCTCGACTGCTAGTGATACGAGGCCGTTGGGATCCAGCACGGCGGGATTTTCTCTGCCTCGTGATGACTGGGTGTTGTGTGATGTCCTTAGGTTAGTTAGGTTTAAGTAGTTTTAAGTTCTAGGGGACTGATGACCATATATGTTAAGTCCCATAGTGCTCAGACCCATTCAGCACAGCGTTCCGTATTACCGTCGTGAACCCACCGATTCCATATTCTGCTAACAGTCATTGGATCTCGACCAACGCGAGCAGCAATGTCGCGATACGATAAACCGCAATCGCGATAGGCTACCATCCGACCTTTATCAGAGTCGGAAACGTGGTGGTATTCATTACTCCTCCTTACACGAGGCATCACGACAACGTTTCACCAGGCACCGCCGGCCAATTGCTGTTTGTGTATGAGAAATCGGTCGGAAACTTTCCTCATGTCAGCACGTTGTAGATGTCGCCACCGGCGCCAACCTTGTGTGAATGCTCTGAAAAGCTAATCATTTGCATATCACAGCATCTTCTTCCTGTCAGTTAAATTTCTCGTCTTTAGCACGTCATCTTCGTGGTGTAGCAATTTTAATGGCCAGTAGTGTATATCCCAGAAATTCCGTACAAATCTAACCACGTATTCTTGCTACTGTTCTGCGCACGTCCAATAAGTAGTTTCGTTATTCGCTTTCAGTTATGGTGTTGAAATTTTAACAACTAGCAATGTTCATCACACCAGTCAACATTGTACGCACATCTGAACACCTGGTGCTTCATAACAATTTGTAGAGAGGTATCCATCCACTTGGAGCTTGGCAGACCAGCGATGAAGGATTTTCCTTGTCTCCTTGCAGGATGTCACCCCCGATCACGTCATATATTCGCCGAGGTTGGTGGCGCGTGCCAGCCGTGTTGATACCTCTATTGCTACTGTTGATCGTCAGCTACAATTTAGGAGTCACCACACAGACGATCACTGCGTTCGACACGTCGCCCCAAATGAAGGTCAGTTCCTTCATGTTGCTTCCATACGTCTGCAAATATTAGCGTCAGCTGTTAAATATTTTATTGTAAAGAGTTAAAGCTATTTATCCTCTTACTGTTTTGTCACCAGTCACCTATGTTTACCGTCTTTTGTCTCTTCACTATCAATTGCGAAGTTTTGAGACTTGATCATCAGGGGCTTTAGGTTAGTAATCAATGTTGTGTGCCACCGTAAGTAAAGGGGATAGGGGGCCGGCGGCAGTGGCCGAGCGGTTCTAGGCGCTCCAGTCTGGAACCGCGCTGCTGCTACGGTCGCAGGTTCGAATCCTGCCTCGGGCATCGATGTGTGTGATGCCCTCAGGTTGGTTAGGTTTAAGTGGTTCTAAGCTCTAGGGGACTGATGACCTCGTACGTTCCTTGTCTCCTTGCAGGATGCCGTCACCCACCACGTCGTATATTCGCCGAGTTTGGTGGCGCGTGCCAGCCGTGTTGATACCATCACTGCGTTCGACAGGTCGCCCCAAATAAAGGTCAGTTCCTTCATGTTTCTTCCATACTTCTGCAAATATTAGCGTCAGCTGTTAAACATAGTGCTTAGAGGCGTTTGAAAGGGGACGGGCAAAATAATGTGAACAGTGTTAGTAGTGGGATGGTTGTGTTTACCGACCAACAACGCAGGCAAGGCACGTGTCGTGCTCGACTGTGCTTGTTCAGTACGGACTAGGCATCAGTGCTGGTTGTTTACGAGTAGTGCACACTTCGTACCTGCATTTAGAAGCCAAGATCGACGTGCGATGAAAGACCTAACAGAGTTCCAAAGAGGGCAGATTGTGGGGACCCCATTAGCTGCAGCATCAGTAATCAAGACGGCCAACTTATTGAACGTTTCAAGAGCAACTGTTTCAACAGTCGTGGCAGCCTACACAAAACATGGAAAGACACCATAGTGTAAAGGTAATAGTAATAATGACAGAGATAGTCCTATGCTGACACGAACTGTGCCAAAACAACACAAAACCATGGCGGCTAAAGTGACTTCAGAGCTCAATATCCATCTTCGAGACCCTGTATCTGTCGACACTGTTCGCCGAGAACTCCATAAAGCGAATGTTGATGGACGGCCTGCTACAACGAAACGGTAAGTGACGACAACCAAGGCAAAGAAGCGTAAGACATGGTGTCAGGAGCGTAAATCCTGGACGGATGATCGGTGGAAACATGTCATATGGTCCGACGAGTCAACGTTTCCAACATCGGGGCGGGTTTACCCCTGGAGAAAGCTAAACGAAGCCTACAATCCTGATTGCTTCATTCCAGCTGTTAAGCGTGGGGGTGGATGTGTGATAGTGTGGGCAGCCGTATGATGGTATACTGCTAGTCACATCATTACTGCCAAAGTTTATGTAAACATTTTAGATGATCAGGCGCACCCTATGATTGAAATGTTGTTTCCTAACAATAATCCCATATTTCAGGACGATAATGCTCCCATTCACATAGTCAGGACAGTACAATCGCGGTATGAGGAGCATGCAACTGAACTGCAGCGACTTCCCTGGCCAGCATAGTCCACAGACTCGAAAATTATCCAACCCTTGCGATCGGTATCGGAGCGTAGACTCCGGAACAGATATCCACCTCCCTTTTCGCTACAGGAGTCAGAAAAGGTTCTGATCGAAGAGTGGCCTAACATTCTATTGGCATTATATGCTAGTATTCCAAGAAGAATTGCAGCTGTATTACGGGAAAATGGAGGTCCAACCCTTTGTTAATAAACCATTCCCAAGTAAGTACAGGTGTTCACATTATTTTGCCTATCCCCTGTAGATCCGATTAATGTAATCCAGAATCGTATGGCGTAGTCACCACACGACTCAGTGAGTCGTGGATGCTGCATTAAAGATGCCGGATATACTTGTGGCGCTAGTCATCGATTAATAACCTAAAGCAACCAAAGAGGAACTCTTTGAGCGTCTAAATCGGTAGCAAGCAGACAAAAAAGGAAGATGACAAGCAGTCCTTATTCTCCATAGTATAAATTCAGTTCCTTCTCGAATCTATTTGTGTTCAAAAGGTTGAGTACCCTTTATTTGTCTTTAAACCTTTTTTCACCAGTCCTGTGACTGATTTGAAGTGTCTCACAACGGCTACCTGTCCTACGCCAATCTCGTCAATCAGAGCAGCACCTACGCCGAACATCCTCAATTATTTGTTGGGTGTACTCCAAACGCTTTTCTCCCGTACGTTCTTTACCCTTCTCGAACTCATTCTAGCGCCACGGAAGTTATTCCCTAATAACACACTATCGGGCGGCGGGTAACAATAAAATGATCGTTACTTTGTTAAGTCATTATGAAAAGACTAAGAGTCTGTGCGTGCTTTCCACGTACCTTCGCCATCTACAAGTGCCTGAAACTTACTTTCGCTGTCAGCCAAAATGCGATGGAGACTGACCATAATTTCCAGTCTGCAAGTCCCAATTACTCTTTGTGTTTACTGAAATACAATATTGCTATTTTCTCAGCGGGATCGTCAACTATGACTATAAATAAAAGTTTAGAGTTTTTACCTGATTGACGTATTCTGTAAACGTTCACATGCACAAAATATAAGTCTTAGTATTGTAACTAATATCCCTATCGAAAACAGCACTATTAACGGTTCAGAGGTGATCTCTATGGGAAGTTCCAAATAAATTGGTCTATCGCCCTGACTTCTAACCACCAAAAGTTAATTGCTCGCCTTAAAAGTGGAAAATAATCTCGCCACTTGCCACGTGATTTTGTCAACATAACGGGCGGCACACTAAAAGGTGCTCCCGTGAAATCAAAGATGGTGCACAGTGCTTGCGAGTTCACTTCCTACTTTTACCGAAAACGCATTCAACACTACCCAGCTGCGACGTCATCCGAGGCACAACATACGTAGGCATTTGACTGACGTGGACAATTTGATATCGTGGCGCAGAGCGTCACCTCCTGTTGCGTCTCTAGCTGTATTTATATAGGGGCGCAGCGGACCGCCAAATGGAACATCTCCTATCAACCGCCCTAGGTGTAAGTAGAAGTATCTAAATGGCCCCTTTCTCGGAAATGTATTAATTAATAACTCTGTAGTTTAACAGTTTACATACTTCTTAATTTTCATATCTGACGACCCATGCATGTGCCACACCAAAACATCGGCAACTACGACTGAAATGGGCACGTGATCATTGACACCGGATGGTGGCGCAGTGGAAGGACGTTGCTTGGTCAGATGAATCCCGATGCTTTTTCATGACGCCAATAAGAGGACGCCAATTCATCGTCTTCCAGGGTGACAGTTCCTCAACATCTGTACAGCAGGACGAAGACAAGCTGGCGGCGGCTCCATTACGCTCTGGGGAACATTCACGTGGGCATCCATGGGTCCAGAAGGCCTCGCGTAAGGGGCCACGACGATCGACGAGTATTGTACGGAGGTTGCAGACCTGATGTCAATGGTATGTTTCGACAAGATAATGTGTCATGTCACAGTGGTGAGTTACAGTTGATATGCTGGCCCCACAACTCGCCAGATCTGGGTTGTGGCTGAATGTGGATTCAAGAGCTGATCGCCTCCCTCTCCCATATTTATGGAAATTGGGCAGCTAGTGTGTGCAGATACGGTGACAACTCCCTTCAGTGACCTACCAAGGCATCATTGCTTGCGTGCCACAATTCGTCGCTGCTACTATTCGTGCCCATGATGCGGACATACTCACTATTATGTAGGTGGTCTTACTGTTCTTGCTGATCAGTGTACATATGGCCAGTGCCATCACCATTTACCGGAACCATAACTGCAGTCATATGTCAGGTTTAACATCTTATGCTTTATGTACTATAGGTAACAGGAGCCTGCATGGACGGTGTGGTGACAGCGCAGCCTGGTGGCAGACTGGGGAACCTGCTGATGGAGTATGCGTGCTCCGCCATTTTGGCGAACCGGCACCACCTGCGGCTGGCCATGCCTGCCAGGATCCTCGAGCCACTGTCTGCCATCTTCCACAACCTCAGTGCAGAACCGCTGGGCCGAGTTTTGCAGCAGCCGCCATGTGAAGGAAACCTCACAGAGGAGGAATTCCTGGATGACCCAAAGCACCAGCTCCTGACGTGGGGATCCGTAGAGAAGACACTGAGCCACCTGAGGAGCAAACACTTGCCGCTCATTTTCAAGTACGTTAAATAAAGTGCCTTCCGATACAGTATGGTTCGCAGAATTTTATAAGGGGGCTATGCTCCAGACTGAACGCTGAAAGGCATAATCAGTCTTAAATGATGATGATGATGATGACCCAGAGTGCAGTGCAAACAATGTATCCCTCGTGAGTTCACCTCTTCAGTAAACTATACTCTTTTCACTCTGGCCATGCAGCTCAAGGTCACGTCGCTTTATGCCCATTCCACACGCTCCCATCTACTTCATTGCAACTGCACCGTACAGTCAACAGCTTTTGCTGCTTAAGCCAGGTACCAACTAGAATAAGCATCATCTGTTTGTAGAATTAATTCATTATATTTTCATGAACTTTGTTTCGCATATTAATACAGGGAAAGAAAAGAAAAAGTTTATATTTAAGCTATCAACAGAAATCATAGCAGGCGGACATCATCTTCACTGTGTAGTCACTGCAACTGTGGTCGCTGTCTTCACGTAGACTTATTACAATCTTCTGAATGCATTCACCTCGAAGTTCTTCCTTCACGAATTCTTCTTCCTGCAGTCGCTCCACACGGACAATACATTTCCGCCAATCTTCTGTTGTTTCGTGTTTAGTGGCGTCCTTCAATAATTTTCTCTCTTCTCCATATTTAAATGCACAATTCTTGTCTACTACTTCTCACTGTGTCTTAGCCCATATCAGTTCAATGAGATTATACTGACAGTGATATGAAGGAAGCCATATTACTTCATGTCCCAATTCTGCAGCTAGATCATCAGACTCATAACTTCTCCCGAACAGGCCATGAAGGCCCAACGGTACAGACCGGCCGTCGTGTCATCCCCAGTCCACAGGATGTGGATATGGAGGGGCATGTGGCCAGCAGTCCGCTCTCCCGGCCATATGTCAGTTTCCGAGACCGGAGCCGCTACTTCTCAGTCAAGTAGCTCCACAGTTTGCTTCACAAGGGCTGAGTGCCCGCTTGCCAACAGCACTCGGCAGACTGGATGGTCACCCATCCAAGTGCTAGCCAAGCCCAACAGCACTTAACTTCAGTGTTCTGACGGGAACCGGTGTTACCAAAGCGACAAGGCCAATGGCTCATCAAGCTCATATCGCCTACAAATGCAGCTGCGATGCCTAACAAGGAAATCAATTCGGCCATTATGTGTGTGGGATCTTGGGGTATGCTTTTGCTCTGCAGACATTCCAAAATCTCAGCTTTATTGGAATTTGTGTTGGGAATTTTTTCGTTAAGCATGGAACGATAGCTTGCATTGTTCATGACTATCACACATCCTTCTTCCAGGCTTTGAAGGAGATCGGTAAACCATTCCCCAAATACTGCATTATTCATCTCTTGATGATAATTAGCACTGCTTTTAGACTGAAACACCAATTCCGCCCCTCTATGAAAAAGTATTTGGCCGATCGGGCATGGCAGATTATCAGACATGGTCCTTTACCTAAAAGGACTTCTAGACCACAGTTTCTGTTAGAATCCTGCCAGATAATAGTTTTTTAAGTGTTGGGTATTCACTATTATCATAAAATTCGTGATCTGAACAATGGATTACGTCTTTCTGGAAATAATCCAACCCTATGACAGGTTTTTGGTGTGAAATGTTTTTTACTTTGCCCTAGGCCATCTTCATTTTCGATTACACTTTTATTGGATTCCTCACAGATACGTTGCACTATTCTTACCGAGACCTGACATGCAATCTCTTAAAAAACCACAAACCTATTCCTTGGCACTTTTCCAGCACTTTGAAGAAATTAAACACCTTATTCCCAGTGTCCTTAGACTGGCGCCTAATACCTCTCAGGCTCGACATCACGCACAGTTTGAATGTAAAAGCATAGATTCACTCACGCACTTTTGTTGTACAACTGCAGAAGGCATGGTTACTGCACTGGGAGAGAGTGCAAAAGCTACTGTGGTGGGAGGGTCGCGTGAGGTGGGGAGAGCGGGACAAATGACCTTGAGCTGCCTGGCCAGAGTGAGAAGAGTATAGAGAACACTCACATTACTCATAGTCCTCCACACTCATCGACTGGGAGTTGTAAGGTCTATGAAAGTATACCCTATTCATGGCCTGTTCCTTTTCCTTTTGTTATGTCTGTAAAAATGCAAGCATCCTTCCTCAATAATTACTTTTGTTTACTTTCTCAGTAAGAACAATTACTTCTCGACTATTACAATTGAATATTATTTTGATAAAATACTCTCGAGCTGCCAGCGGTGTCAAGTGGTTCAAAATCCACGAGTTTCTAGCCGAGTACTCCTCGGCTGTTGTCGATTGGTGACTGTCTTTTGGTTTCTATACAGCTGCACTGCCTTCTGTGACGTCACTGATGCTCGATCCAGCGCCATATAATGTATCCGTTGTCGCTTGCTGCGCCCGCTTCAACCTTCCGCCGTGCTTAGCTGCAGGAAGCCACCTTTACTGAGGATGTTGTCATAAATTCTTATCTCGATCGCTTCTATTATTACTCAACCCCAGAAACTACTCGTATTTGTCCGTGTAATTACAGGCGTTTCGCCGAATATAATACGATTTCCATTTTCTAGAGAGTACTCTGCTACCCACTGATTTCTCATGGTACTCAAGGGGAAAATATCTCTCTCGTTCTAGGCAACGCTGTCCAATAGAACTCGCAGTATGTCCGACATAAAGCTGCCCACATCAACACAGTATTTTACACTCAAAAACAGGTATGTCTGCATAATATCGTGTAGCGCCCCCGGGAGCACACTGAAGTGCCGCAACACGACGTAGTATGGACTCGACTAATGCCTGAAGTAGTGCTGGAGGGAACTGACACCATGAATCCTGCAGGGCTGTCAATCTGTAAGAGTATGAGGCGGTAGAGGTCTCTTCTGAACAGCACATTGCGAGGCATCCCAGATATGCGAATAATATTTATCTCTGTAAGTGTATAAACTTAGAAGAGCGTTCCTGGAGCTACTCTGTGGCAACTCTGGACGTGTGGGGTGTCGCATTGTCCTACTGGAATTGCTCAAGTCTGTCAGAATGCGCAATTGACATGAATGGATGCAGGTGACTAGATGGGATGCTTACCTATGTGTCATCTGCCAAAGTCGTATCTAGATATATCAGGGGTCCCATATTACTCCAACTGCACATGCCCCACACCATTACAGAGCCTCCACCAGCTCAAATGGCTTTGAGCACTATGGGACCTAACTTCAGAAGCCATCAGTCCCCTAGATCTTAGAACTACTTAAACCTAACTAACGTCAGGACATCACACACATCCATGCCCGAGGCAGGATTCGAACCTGCGACCATAGCAGTCACGCTGCTCCAGACTGTAGCGCCTAGAATCGCTCGGCCACTCTGGCTGGCCAGCTTCAACAGTCCCCTGCGGACATGCATGGGACTGTTGTCAATAGGGGGACAATGTCTGCTCTGGTGCATTTTGTTAGTGTAGGTTGCCTACATCACAGGCAGGTATGCCCTCAGGGGCAAACCTATTGTTCTCCTTTGATTCACAGGTACTTAACCTATCAATCTCCTTTAATTGACAGGTACATAACCTATTGTTCTCCTTTGATTGAGAAGCTCCTAACTAAAAGGATCCTTTCTTTTGATTGACAGGCATCTATCCTATTGTTTCTGCACCCCCTCCACTCCCCTCCCCCCTCAAGAAACCTCCCCTCTCGCTGCTACAGGTACACTTTAGGGTCTGAGTTATTGGAATAGCCCTTCTCACTCTTATCAATCTGATGGACTATTTAATTAAATTGATCAGTTAATTAACCTCTCCCCTTCTGGTAAACTACCTCACCACCCACCCTCCCTCCCAGAAGTTGGTGTGAAAAAGACTCATTTGATTGGTCATTTGGAGGGAATTGTAGTGTATGGAATATTATTTAAATAATCTAAACACAGTATCGAATATTTTCATTTAAACAATTTATGGGATTCAAAGCAAAGTAAGACGTATATCGAAAATGGTGGCCCTGTAGTAGAGAGGAAGGAAATTCAAGCATACATTGTTTATCTATAAACAATTCAGTCTGCAGAGGTTGGAAATCTATTGCTCTTCATTCTCAGCTATTTGGAAAGATGTAGGTCTTGTAAGAAGTAATTTCATGGGGCAAACACGTTGCATAACCTAATGTTTGCACTGCACTCTGGGTCATCATCATCATCATCATCATCATTTAAGACTGATTGTGCCTTTCAGCTTTCAGTCTAGGGGCACAGCCCCCTTATAAAATTCCTCCATGATCCCCTATTCAGTGCTAACATTGGTGCCTCTTCTGATGTTAAACCTATTACTTCAAAATCATTCTTAACCGAATCCAGGTACCTTTTCCTTGATCTGCCCCGACTCCTCCTACCCTCTACTGCTGAACCCATGAGTCTCTTGGGTAACCTTGCTTCTCCCATGCATGTAGCATGACCCCGCCATCTAAGCCTGTTCGCCCTGACTGCTAGATGTATAGAGCTCATTCCCAGTTTTTCTTTGATTTCCTCATTGTGGACACCCTCCTGCCATTGTTCCCATCTACTAGTACCTGCAATCATCCTAGCTACTTTCATATCTGTAACCTCAACCTTGTTGATAAGGTAACCTGAATCCACCCAGCTTTCGCTCCCATACAACAAAGTTGGTCGAAAGATTGAACGGTGCACAGATAACTTAGTCTTGGTACTGACTTCCTTCTTGCAGAAGAGAGTAGATCGTAGCTGAGCGCTCATTGCATTGGCTTTGCTACACCTTGCTTCCAGTTCTTTCACTATGTTGCCATCATGTGAGAATATGCATCCTAAGTACTTGAAACTGTCCACCTGTTCTAACTTTGTTCCTCCTATTTGGCACTCAATCCGTTTATATTTCTTTCCCACTGACATTACTTTGGTTTTTTGGAGATGCTAATCTTCATACCATAGTCCTTACATTTCTGATCCTGCTCTGAAATATTACTTTGCAAACTTTCAACCGAATCTGCCATCACAACTAAGTCATCCGCATATGCAAGACTGCTTATTTTGTGTTCACATATCTTAATCTCACCCAGCTAGTCTATTCCTTTCAACATATGATCCATAAATAATATGAACAATAGTGGAGACAGGCTGCAGCCTTGTCTTACTCCTGAAACTACTCTGAACCATGAACTCAGTTTACTGTCAACTCTAACTGCTGCCTGACTATCCATGTAAAGACCTTTAATTGCTTGCATAAGTTTGCCTCCTATTCCATAATCTCCTAGAACAGACAATAACTTCCTTCAAGGAACCCGGTCATATGCCTTTCCTAGATCTATAAAGCATAGATACAATTCCATGTTCCACTCATAACACTTCTCCATTATTTGCCGTAAGCTAAAGATCTGGTCCTGACAACCTCTAAGAGGCCTAAACCCACACTGATTTTCATCAAATTGGTCCTCAACTAATACTGGCACTTTCCTTTCAACAATACCTGAGAAGATTTTACCCACAACGCTGATTAAAGAAATACCTCTGTGGTTGTTACAATCTTTTCTGTTTCCATGTTTAAAGATTGGTGTGATTACTGCTTTTGTCCAGTCTGATGGAACCTGTCCCGACTCCCAGGCCATTTCAATTATCCTGTGTAACCATTTAAGACCTGCCATTCCACTGTATTTGATGAGTTCTGACTTAATTTCATCCACCCCAGCTGCTTTATTGCACTGCAGTCTATTGACCATTTTCTCCACTTCCTCAAACGTGATCCTATTTCCATCATCATTCCTATCCCATTCTACCTCGAAATCTGAAACATTACTGAGCGTATTTTCACCTACATTGAGCAACTCTTCAAAATATTTCCTCCATCTGCCCAAGGCATCCACAGGATTCACCAGTGGTTTTCCTGACCTGTCCAAAATACTTGTCATTTCCTTCTTACCTCCCTTTCGAAGACTGATAATTACACTCCAAAATGGTTTGTCAGCAACTTGACCCATAGTCTCCAACCTGTTTCCAAAGTCTTCCCAAGATTTCTTCTTGGATGCTGCAATTATCTATTTGGCTTTGTTTCTTTCTTCAACATAACTTTCTCTATCTACCTGAGTTCTAGTATGTAGCCATTCTTTTTCCTTTTACAGGCTTCCTTGACTGTGTCATTCCACCATGCTGTTTGCTTCATCCTACTTTTACACACTACTGTTGCAAGACATTCTTTAGCCACTTCTAGCACTGTGTCCCTGTACCTTGTCCATTCCTTTTCCACTGACTGTAATTGACTACATGCAACTAACTGGTACCTTTCTGAGATCGCTGTCATGTACTTGTGCCTGATTTCCTTATCCTGAAGTTTCTCCACTCTTATCCTCCTACATATGGACCTGACCTCCTGCACTTTCGGTCTCACAATCCCAATTTCACTGCAGATTAAATAATGATCACTGTCCTCAAAGAATCCCCTGAATACACGTGTGTCCCTCACAGCCTTCCTGAATTCCTGATCTGTTATTATATAGTCAATGACAGATCTGGTTCCCCTGCCTTCCCAAGTATACCGGTGAATGTTCTTATGTTTAAAAGAGAAGTTTGTGATTACTAAGCCCATACTGGCACAGAAATCCAGGAGTTGTTTCTCGTGCCTGGCACTCTGGGTGCCTTAACCAGATGCTTGGCCCTTTGTCAGCACTTATCCTATTATTCTGTTAACTGGATTTCCATGTCACCTCCAAAACCTTAAACTATACTACCCCCTTTGATACCATATTAAATTATTAGTTATGTCCTCCCACCATTTTCTTGTACACTTTTCGAATTTCACACGCTTTTGAACTCCATTTCTGGCGCACTCTTCTCTACCACCCACCCCCACCCTCTTAAACTATTGTACCGCATTTTACATAAAAATTATGCAAATTAACCTAGTGGTCCGCACCTAACCTGCTCCTCTGCTCCATGTCACACAACCACACACACCCTCCCATTATGTACCGCTAACACCATGTTGATATAAAAAATTTATGCAAATTAATTAAATCGATATCCTTCACATGTATGGGGTAGTTTTTTAACTCCCGGCATGATACTTGTTGGGAAAATCGATGGAATATAGTTTAAACAAAAGATCGCTGCTAAACAACACATCCCCACACCCGACACACGACGTCGACGCCGACAACGCCGCACACGCTGCCAGGAGGCGGGAGGCACCACGGTTGCTGCAATGTGGTGAACGCTGGAGTGCGAGCCCTCACGCCACTATCGCCTATTTTCGGATATACAGTTAGAATTCTTCGAGTGTTGTACTGACATCACATCTCTATGTAAATAAGAACCAAGTCACCCTCTGGGTGCTGGGGCAATACCCCTCGACCTGTGGTTACTGACATCACAGGTTGTGCTATAGAAATCTGTTCCAATGCTTCCTAGAATAGCACAGAGTGCATTGTTCCTAGCAATCCTAACCGACATGCAAGCTGCGTCTTGCCCTGCGCGCATGCTTACCTGCCCAGCGTGGCTGATGCATCGCCGCAAAATGATCGTCCTGCTGTCAGCATGATGTTGTAGTTGTTGTCTTCAGTCCTGAGACTGGTTTGATGCAGCTCTCCATCCTACCCTATCCTGTGCAAGCTTCTTCATCCCTTGATGCCTCAGAACATGTCCTACCAACCGATCCCTTCTTCTGGTCAAGTTGTGCCACATACTCCTCTTCTCCCTAACTCTATTCAATACTTCGTCATTAGTTATGTGATCTACCCATTTAATCTTCAGCATTCTTCTGTAGCACCACATTTCGAAAGCTTCTATTCTCTTCTTGTCCAAACTATTTATCGTCCATGATTCACTTCCATACATGGCTACACTCCATACTAATACTTTCAGAAATGACTTCCTGACACTTAAATCTATACTCGATGTTAACAAATTTCTCTTCTTCAGAAACGCTTTCCTTGCCATTGCCAGTCTACACTTTATATCCTCTCTACTTCGACCATCAACACTTATTTTGCTCCCCAAATAGAAAACTCCTTTACTACTTTAAGTGTCTCATTTCCTAATCTAATTCCTTCAGCATCACCCGACTTAATTCGACTACATTCCATTATCCTCGTTTTGCTTTTGTTGATGTTCATCTTATATCCTCCTTTTAAGACGCTATCCATTCCATTCAACAGCTCGTCCAAGTCCTTTGCTGTCTCTGACAGAATTACAATGTCATCGGCGAACCTCAAAGGTTTTATTTCTTCTCCATGGATTTTAATACCTACTCCAAATTTTTATTTTGTTTCCTTCACTGCTTGCTCAATATACAGATTGAATAACATCGGGGAGAGGCTACAACCCTGTCTTACTCCCTTCCCAACCACTGATTCCCTTTCATGTCCCTCGACACTTATAACTGCCATCTGGTTTCTGTACAAATTGTAAATAGCCTTTCGCTCCCTGTATTTTACCCCTGCCACCTTCAGAATTTGAAAGAGAGTATTCCAATCAACATTATCAAAAGCTTTCTCTAAGTCTACAAATCCTAGAAACGTAGGTTTGCGTTTCCTTAATCTTTCTTCTAAGATAAGTCATAGGGTTAGTATTGCCTCACGTGTTCCAACATTTCTACGTAATCTAAACTGATCTTCCCCGAGGTCGGCTTTATCAGTTATTCCATTCGTCTGTAAAGAATTCGCATTAGTATTTTGCAGATGTGGCTTATTAAACTGATAGTTCGGTAATTTTCACGTCTGTCAAACCTGCTTTCTTTGGAATTATTATATTTTTCTTGACGTCAGAGGGTATTTCACCTGTCTCATGCATCTTGCTCAGCAGATGGTAGAGTTTTGTCAGGACTGGCTCTCCCAAGGCTGTCAGTAGTTCTAATGGAATGTTGTCTACTCCGGGGGCCTTGTTTCGACTCAGGTCTTTCAGTGCTCTGTCAAACTCTTCACGCAGTGTCGTATCTCGCATTTCGTCTTCATCTACATTCTCCTCTAGAGATAAGCCTCTACATCATTACATTTGTCCTCTAGCCATCTCTGCTTAGCCATTTTGCACTTCCTGTCGATCTCATTTTTGAGACGTTTATATTCCTTTTTACCTCCTTCATTTACTGCATTTTTATATTTTCTCCTTTCATCAATAAAATTCAACATTTCTTCTGTTCCCCAAGGATTTCTACTAGCCCTCGTCTTTTTACGTACTTGATACTCTGCTGCCTTCACTACTTCATCCATTAGAGCTAACCATTCTTCTTCTACTGTATTTCTTTCACCCATTTGTGACAATTGTTCCTTATGCTCTCCCTGAAACTCTGTACAACCTCTGGTTTAATCTGTTTGTCCAGGTCCCATCTCCTTAAATCCCCACCGTTTTGTAGTTTCTTTAGTTTTAATCTACAGGTCATAACCAATAGATTGTAGTCAGAGTCCACATCTGCCCCTGGAAATGTCTTACAATTTAAAACCTGGTTCCTAAATCTGTCTTACCATTATATAATCTATCTGATACCTTATAGTATCTCCAGGGTTCTACCATGTATACAACCTCCTTTCATGATTCTGAAACCAAGTGTTAGCTATGATTAAGTTGTGCTCTGTGCAAAATTCTACCAGACGGCTTCCTCTTTCATTTCTTTCCCCCAATCCATTTTCACCTACTATGTTTCCTTCTCTCCCTTTTCCTACTCTCGAATTCCAGTCACCTATTACCATTAAATTTTCGTCTTCCTTCACTACCTGAATAATTTCTTTTATCTCATCATACATTTCATCAGTTCTTCATCACCTGCAAAGCTAGTTGGCATATAAACTTGTACTACTGTAGTAGGCGTGGGCTTTGTGTCTATCTTGGCTAGAATAATGCGTTCAGCCGGCCGCAGGTTCGAATCCTGCCTCAGGCATGTATGTGTGTCATGTCATTAGGTTAGTTAGGTTTAATTAGTTCTAAGTTCTAGGCGACTGATGACCTCTAAAGTTAAGTCGCATAGCGCTCAGAGCCATTTCAACCAACCAATAATGCGTTGACTATGCTGTTTGTAGTATCTTACCTGCACTCTTATTTTTATTCATTATTAAACCTACTCCTGCATTGCCCCTATTTGATTTTGTATTTATAACCCTGTATTCACCTGACCAAAAGTCTTGTTCCTCCTGCCACCTAACTTCACTATATCTAACTTTAACGTATCCATCTCCCTTTTTAAGTTTTCTAACTTACCTGCTCAATTAAGGGACCTGACATTCCACATTCCGATCCGCAGAATGGCAGTTTCCTTTCTCCTGATAACGATGTCCTCTTGAGTAGTCCCCACCCGGAGATCCGAATGGGGACTATTTTACCTCCGGAATAGTTTACCCAAGAGGACGCCATCATCATTTAACCATACAGTAAAGGTGCATGTCCTCGGGAAAAATTACGGCTGTAGTTTCCCCTTGCTTTCAGCCGTTCGCAGCACCAGCACAGCAAGGCCGTTTTGGTTAGTGTTACAAGGCCAGATCAGTCAATCATCCAGACTGTTGCCCCTGCAACTACTGAAAAGGCTGCTGCCCCTCTTCAGGAACTGCACGTTTGTCTGGCCTCTCAACAGATACCCCTCCATTGTGGATGCACCTGAGGTACGGCCATCTGTATTGCTGAGGCATGCAAGCCTCCCCACCAACGGCAAGGTCCATGGTTCATGGTTAACATACATCTCAGAAACGTTAATCGTTCTCACCACTAAAAGCTTTCATCATGTCTGTGGACACTCGTAAAAACACCATTAGTCATAGAATCATTCTTCTAAGCACAGACAGTGGGAAATCAGAACAATTACGCAAACAGAATTCGAAGCACTGTCTTGCAGAAGAGAAAACTGGCGAGATTTTTCGGTATCCTACAGCTACTGGTCTGGAGATGTCCTAATGCCTCTGTGGTGGATGACTGACGTCTTCCCAACCAGAGATGGGTGGTCTGCTTCAACTTGTCTTTGAACACTTGCTCTCTCAGAGTGAGTGTTTTGTATCAGTGTAATAAATATACTATGCCAAATCTGTCCCAAATCAAATGGTTCCAAAAATAAATAAAGTACACTTCTTCCTCTCTCCAGCAGCCCAGTGCAGGCTGAGTCGTCTTCCCACCATTTTCCCCTCCAGACCACCATCTTGGATTACATCCCGGCAGGGACGACGGTGCCCTCTGGTGGTGGTACTGTGTACTAGGTCAGTTGGACTCCAGACCTCGTGGTGAACACTCTTGATGGTGGTACTGCCTCTAAACTGAAAATAAAGACTTATGTCCGTCCTGTCCAGCGCAGGCTGAGTCCTTTTTCCGCCAATTCCTAGGAAGAGGTGGCAGTCGGATGACTTAGTTTAGTGGGGTTAGCCCAAGTGACCTATTTTCTCACCATTTTCTTTGGTTAGTCGAGGTAGCCTTGATGTGTTGCATGGTTATACTGGAATGGGAACTTCCCGTCATTTTCTAGGGGAGGGGAGCGGGTAATTTTAGTGGAGGTAGCCCAGTTGACCTATGTTCCTGCCAAAATTTGAACTTCCCACCATGACGTCATTGCGACATTGCCACAGTATCGCAGCCATCTCGAATACGCCATTTTGCATAAATCTGATAATGTGGGGTGGTGCTCTGTTTGTTCTACTACTAAGGTCAGTCCATATGCTTTCGAATACATACCTGTCAATGTTCCCCAGCGCAACAGTGATACGATCTTGGAGTTCAGGCAATAGTGTCGGAAAAGGTGGAACGTACACATTGCCTTTCACTTATCCCCAATGAAGAAAACAAACTGTGAGGTTGGGAGACCTTGCGGACTACCTGAAGGGTGCCAAATCATCCTGGGTACATCGTTCAAGCCACCTGTTCGGAAGTTCATTGCTCATATGGCGACGTAGTTCTCTATGCCAATGAGGCAGAGCTCCGTCTTGTTGGAATATGAAGTGTGCATTGCAACCACTCTTGTAACACATGTAGATGCATCATATCCATGAAAGTTTTTCCAGGGAAGAAGTAGTGTTCTTAAACGTTGCTACATGACACAGTACAGAAGACATTCGCCTTTGGAGGACCTCTTTCAATCTCCACCGTAACACTGGGATTTTCCGTACTCCCTGTGAGGACGCCATGACGATTCACTTTACCGTTTAGGTAGAACGTCACCTCACCACTGAACACATCTCGGCGAGGAAAGTCGTCAACTTCCATTGCTTCCTGGAAATGTCGATAAAATTCGAGTCTAATGGTGCGGTCGTTCGACCGCAAACGTTCCAGCAGCTGTACGCGATACGGTCTGACGTAATCGCTTCCACAGAATCTTGCACACAGTTGTCGCAGGAATGCCCATTTCGCGACTTGCTCGACACGTGGATTCGTTTGGGCCACGACGTAATACATCTCGTGTCCTCTCCACTGTTTACTCTGTGGCAGGTGGTAGCTCGGAGTTTTTCCTTTTACGGAGGGAGTTTGTGTCCTTGAACTGTTGATGCTATCGCAGAATACTTTGGTGGGCCGATGGCTGCATGTTGTCATGTCTTCGGAACGCACGCTGCGAGGTAGTGACGGAGTCTGTTCTTATGTACTGAAACACAAAAATTGCTTTCTGTTGATTGGTCACCATTTTGCAAGCTATTATCGCCCTGCCATCTGGTGAGTCAAAATGAAACCTGCAATGACATAAACAAAACTATAAAATATGCTCTTTCGATTGGTTATTAGTTATTGGGCATTATACAGGGTGGTCCATTGATCGTGACCGGGCCAAATATCTTACGAAATAAGAGTCAAACGAAAAAACTACAAAGAACGAAACTCGTCTAGCTTGAAGGGGGAAACCAGATGGCGCTATGGTTGGCCCGCTAGATGGCGGATATTTACTGCATTTTTTAAAAAAATAGGAACCCCTATTTTTTATTACATATTCGTGTAGTACGTAAAGAAATATGAATGTTTCAGTTGGATAACTTTTTTCGCTTTGTGATAGATGGCGCTGTAATAGTCACAAACATATGGCTGACAATTTTAGACGAACAGTTGGTAACAGGTAGGTTTTTTAAATTAAAATACATAACGTAGGTACGTTTGAACATTTTATTTCGATTGTTATAATGTGATACATGTACCTTTGTGAACTTATCATTTCTGAGAACGCATGCTGTTACAGCATGATTACCTGTCAATACCACATTAATGCAATAAATGCTCAAAATGATGTCCGTCAACCTCAATGCATTTGGCAATACGAGTAATGACATTCCTCTCAACAGCGAGTAGTTCGCCTTCGGTAATGTTCGCATATGCAATATTGTAGAAAAAAAGGAAACTGGTGCTTTTCATTTATTATTAAATATGAATGTTTTAGTTGGACCACTTTTTTCGCTTTGCGATAGATGGCACAAACGTACAAGTACGTGGTATCACGTAACATTCCGATTTTGCGAGTGCGGACGGTATTTGCTTCGTGATACATTACCCGTGTTAAAATGGACCGTTTACCAATTGCAGAAGAGGTCGACATCATGATGTTATATGGCTATTGTGATCAAAATGCCCAACGGGCGTGTGGTATGTATGCTGCTCGGTATCCTGTACATCATCCAAGTGTCCAGACCGGTCGCCGGATAGTTACGTTATTTAAGGAAACAGAAAGTGTTCAGCCACATGTGAAACGTCAACCACGACCTGCGACAAACGATGATGCCCAAGTAGGTGTTTTAGCTGCAGTCGCGGTTAATCCGCACTTCAGTATCAGACAAATTGCGGCGAGAATCGGGAATCTCAAAAACGTCGGTGTTGAGAATGCTGCATCACATTGATTGCACCCGTACCATATTTCTATGCACCAGGAATTGAATGGCGACGACTTTGAACGTCGTGTATAGTTCTGCCAGTGAGCACAAGAGAAATTACGGTGCGATGACAGATTTTTTGCACGCGCTCTATTTAGCGATGAAGTGTCTTCACCATATTGTAGAACAAAAGCAAACTGGTGCTTTTCATTAATTATTATAATGTTGTTCTACCAAGAACGGACGGAAGGTTCTGTTAATATGTTAACATTCATATTTCTTTACGTACTACACGAAAATGTAATAAAAATGTGGATTCCTATTTTAAATAACGCAGTTGATATTCGTTTGAGCTGTGGCAACGCCATCTAGCGGGCCAACCATAGCGCCATCTATTTTCCCCCTTGAAGCTAGACGAGTTTCGTTCTTTGCAGTTTTTTCGTTTGATGCTTATTTCGTGAGATATTAATCCCGGTCACTATCAATGGACCATCCTGTATGTTTGAAACTATAAGATGTCAAAACATAAAAATATTCTCTTTCGATTGCTTGTTTGTACAAATAAGTGGGCATTATATACTTGAAGCTGTAGGACGCCAAAATCTGATGAATCATTTGTAATCACGCTGCATTTTGTTATCGGTCCTTTTATGAAAGATGTCACCATCCATAACACGGATTCCTACACCTTTTTTTCCTTCCGCCGGTGTGCCCCAAGGCTCCGTCCTCTCCCCCCTTCTGTACCTTTTGTATACGGCGGACATGCCGCCGCCGTCACCCCCCGTCCACCTTCTCCAGTTTGCCGATGACACCGCCTTCCTTGCCCTTGCCCCCACCCTGCAGCGCTCCCAACACCTTCTCCAATCCCATCTTGACCGTTTCACCGCTTGGTGCAACCAGTGGTTGCTCAAGGTCAATCCCTATAAAACCCAGGCGATCATTGTAGGCAAAACCACCCCTTCCTTCCGCCTCCTTGATTTCTATCTCACCATCTATGGCTGTCCTATCCCCCTCACTCCCACCCTCAAGTACCTTGGCGTCACCCTCGACCGTCGCCTCTCCTGGACCCCCCATCTCCAGACAATCCAAGCCAAGGCACACTCCCGACTCCGTCTCCTCAAGCTCCTTTCGAGCCGTACATGGGTCTGGACCCCTCTACCATCCTATAAATCCCTTATCCGCTCTATCCTTTGCTATGCCCATCCGGCCTGGATCTCCGCCCCCCTACCTTTTATTAATCCCTTCAAATCCTTGAATGCCATGCTCTCCGACTCGCCTATCGCATCCGTCTCCCCTCCCCCACGCTGATCCTGTACGATCTCATTCCTTTCCCTCACCTCCTCTTTTTTCTTGAAAGGATACGGATCCTGTACACCTCCCGCAAACTCGACCCTCCCCACCCGCTTGTCTCGCCCATCCTCTCCCACCCACGCCCACTGCCGCGCCTGTATTCCCACGTCCCACCTCGTCTCCATCTCTCCACCCTCCTAACCTTCTCCCAAGGTGGGTTCCGCCAGCTCCCCCTCCCTGATGATGTTCTCGTCCCCTCCATATACCCCTCCTACCAACTTTGATCCTCCTTCCCTCTTCCTGTGTCTGTCCCTTTGGGCACCCTACCTCCCTCCTCCCTTTCTCCCCACTCCTCCCCCGGGCTTCCCCTCCCCTGTCCCTCTCCTCCTCCTCCCATCTCCTCAGCCATTGGCGTCTTTGTTCTCCCCTCTCCCCTCCCCGCCCTTCTCCCTCTCTTGGCAGGTCCCCGGACTCACACACGCTACGTGGACTTTCGCGTGCCGGAGATCATTGCCATCAGTGTCTCGTGTGCGCCGTCGTGTTTAGTGCTCAGTGTTCACCATCACACTCCGTAGTTCACCTGTGCCATCGCCGTCTTCAGTGTTTGTGCATCGTGTCAACAGTTTCAAGTGCGGATTATCGTCGAGTGTGAACGGCTCCGTGTTTGTCTTTCTGTGTCGACTGTTTTCTTGCCTACCGTTCTATAACCTATGTGTAATCTTTCTGTTTTTTTTCTCATTGTGTATCCTAAGACTGAAGAGCAGCATAGAAAGCTGCTGACAGCCTGCCTGTTGTACAGGTTTTAAAATTACAATAAAGAAAAAAATATGAAATATGTATGCTACTACTAATACGAATCTTCTTATGTTGTGTTTTGTCAGGAGGTACATGATTCTACCAGAGTATCTCGCACCTTCCTTCGAATTTCTGGGACAAGAATTCCGTTTCAGGCCGGAATTACAGAGTGTCGCAAGCGAAAAGTTGCACAAGATTAGACTGGAGACAGCGAGCGCCACTGGCACGAGCTACACCCAGGTAACTAAGTGTTTCTAAAGGGAACATACATATGATTTTACAATTTGGGCGTCCATACTTTAGATACATAATACATTTTTTTTTAATTTTTCTAATCTTAAATCTTCTAAAAAAAAGTGGTTCAAATGGCTCTGAGCACTATGGGACTCAACTTCTGAGGTCATTAGCCCCCAAGAACTTAGAACTAGTTAAACCTAACTAACCTAAGGACATCACACACATCCATGCCCGGGGCAGGATTCGAACCTGCGACCGCACCGGTCTCGCGGTTCCAGACTGCAGCGCCTAGAACCGCACGGCCACATCGGCCGGCTTAAATCTTCTAAAAAAAACTGCTAGTAGCTGTATTAGCTGTTAATAGTTCCTTTATTATACGATCATACACGACTCATTTCCTGATGATTTAATCGTATCCTCAGGTGTGTACATTTATGAAAAATATAATGAGAATTAGAAAGAACAGGGTGTCCAGAAAAGGACTCCCTGATTTCAAAATTAAATATCTCGAAAACAAAGATCGATAGAGGAATGCAGTAAACGGTACATTTATTGTGAAAGCTGTAAGAAGTTTATAGCAGTTTGAAATAATAGTTGAAAAAGCTGCTAACAGATGGCGCTGTAATCGTCATACGAAATGCCTAGTATTAATAGTGATCCGAAGCCCAGAGCGATCAGTTCCACTATTGAAACGTGAAAGGAGGTTAACGTACCGAAGGAAGAGATGAAAACCATGTACTCCATTGAACAACGCGTTTTTCTGGTGCTACAGTACCACACGTTAGAAGAGAGTCCTATGGCAACAAGGCGAAGTTTTTAAGCACGATTTAATGTTCCAAAAGGACTCGATGCGAAAACCATTCGTACGCTGTTCGCAAAATTTCAACGAACAGGCAGCGTAACTGATGATCTTATGGAGCATGTTGGCCGCAAGCAAACCGCAGTTACGCCTGAAAATATCGGCATAGTTTCTGGAATTATTCAGCGAAATCCAATGTCATCCCTCCGTAGAATTACATCTGAGACTGTTTTGAAGCGTTCCAGCACGCAGAAGATACTGAGAAAGAGCCTACACACGTTTCCATTCAAAATTCAAACGCACGCGTACGAGCTGTGCAACAAAGGGTTGCCTTTGCTAATCAGATGCTCACAATGATTGATAGTGAAGGATTTAATGTTGGCTGCATCTGGTTTACAGATGAAGCACACTTCCACCTGAATGGATACGTGAATAAGCAGAACTGGCGATTTTGGGGTTCCGAAAGCGAAACCCCTGTATTCTCCTAAAGTTACTGTGTGAGCTGCAGTATGCAGCAGAGGCATTATTAGCCCGTTTTTCATTCGAGAAACTGTCACTGGTGCACTTTAAGTTGCAATTTTGGAACAATTTGTCGCCACACAGCAAGCGTTAGAGGATCGACCAGGTACTGAATGGTTTATGCAAGATGGAGCCCGACCACATCGGACCGAACAAATGTTTCGCTTTCTTGAGGAATACTTCGGGAATCGAGTCAATGCTTTGGAATATCCCAAATTTACTGGTGCAGGCATGGATTGGCCTCCATATTCGCCGGATTTGACTCCCTGTGACTTTTTTTTGTGGGGCACAGTGAAAGACATGGTCTACCCCAAGCATCCCGCCACGCTGGACGAGCTTGAATCAGCGATCTCTGTGGCATGTGAATCCATTTCGGTTGAGACACTATGAAATGTGATGGCGAATTTCATTCTTCGTTTGAGCCACCTCTGTAGTGCCAATGTTGAATATTTGGAAACATTGTGATGTGATTGTTTGCAAAGATTGTTTTCATACGATTATTTCACTTATGTATCCTGATATGAGCTGTACAGCGTACAGCGCCATCTATTAGCAGCTTTTGTAACTATTATTTCAAACTTCTGTATAAACTTCTTACAGCTTTCACAATAAACATACCGTTTACTGCATTCCTCTATCGATCTTTGTTTTCGAGATATTTAATTTTGAAATCAGGGAGCCCTTTTCTGAACACCCTGTATAATAATGCGAAAAAATAATGCAATTAAAGCAGAAAAACAGGGGAGCAAATGCTCACATAACTAATTTAACTATGGTTCACTGAAGATGTACGGTCTCCTAACGTTTGGATGGTGTTCGTGATCTCCCCCCTTATTCCTGATTTCAGTTATTGCCCACAATAAGCAAATCCTTTTATGAATAATTTGAGAGGATTGGAGATTATAATAAACTTTCTAGTTTAGTTAGCTTATCGGTTAGAGATGGCTCCAGTTCGTCTTGTCTAGGGGTCTGATTCTAAAAGCAAAAACCTCACATTTTAGGTCGTCATGGTTGAATTGATCTAAATAAAAAATGGTTCAAATGGCTCTAAGCACTATGGGACTTAACATCTGAGGTCATCAGTCTCCTAAACTTAGTAATACTTAAACCTAACTAACCTAAGGACATCACACACATCCATGCCCGAGGCAGGATCCGAACCTGTGACTGTAGCGGTCGCGCGGTTCCTGGAACAGCACGGTCACAGCGGCCGGCAATTGATCTAAATAAATTTGGAGATTGTTGTTGCAGAATTAGTGTTGTTACGTTAATATATTTTGTCACATTTTAGTATATCACACAGTATTTTGAACTTTCACATTAACGAAGGCGAAATTACATTATTCGCCCAAAATACAAATATATTTCCGATCACATCAGAGTCATGCTTAGTACTGTCTCACCATATTCCAGAGGGCCTACAATTTTTCTTGACAAATGAATTTCTATCAATTTCGATTATTATTTCATAAATTTAACTGTACCTTCAGAGCTAGTACTAATCCATTGTAATCTCGAAAATAAAGTAATTCCTTTTCTTAAATTTTAGGTTGAAATATAACATGTTGTGTATAAAATTATATGAAAGTTTTCAGGAAAGGAGCTGAGGTAATACTGACCTGTCGAAAATTCAAAAAATAATACTGGTATCGACAACTACTGTTGAGGAAAAAATGCTAGAGTAGGACATCTAACATTCCAGTTTGTAGCAGTGTACATGATTACTGGGAGATGGGATTACGGGTCTAAAATGAAGTTCAAATAAAATCCCGGAAGAAAACTGTTTGGAATGAACCTGTTTTGGATAGGGGATGGGTTTTGTTGCAATTTTAACCATTTTATAGGTCACCCTGCTAATCTTTTTATATTAGGTCACCTAATGTTTGATCGCAGGAAGTTTTTATATTGTATTTTTAATTTTATCTTAACGGCTCTTAGCACGAGCCCTGTAATTTCCCTCTACGTACCTGTTATACTATTCACCGTCTTTCTCTTCTTTAATTTATTTTTTAACGGTCTGCAGCCTTCTGTTGGTACGTAATCGTGATTCTTCTGTCTCCATCTTTGCACCCTCTAGCGGCATATTCCCACACTTCTTAGCCGGCCGCTGTGGCCGAGCGGTTCTAGGCGCTTCAGTCTGGAACCGCGCGAAACGGTCGCAGGTTCGAATCCTGCCTCGGGCATGGATGTGTGTGATGCCCTTAGGTTGGTTGGTTTTAAGTAGTTCTAAGTTCTAGGTGACTGATGACCTCAGATGTTAAGTCCCATAGTGCTCAGAGCCATTTGAACCATTTTGAACCACCCTTCTTGTTGGCCACCTCTCTGGGGAAGATGCCACGCTCTGGTAGTTTCGATAACACCACGTGAAGTGTGCTGTTTGGTGGCCCGGCCTTCCTGCTTCACGCAAAGTCACCTCTCCACCAAGTGCCTTTTGCGGTCATCTGTTGATTTTTCGTCACTGCTGAGTCTTCATATTTTTCTATCCAACGTATGTGCATTCCGTATAGTTTTCTTCCGGGGACTTTATTCTGACTTCTTTGTAGGTCACTGCCCACTGCTTACAGTGCTCATGTACCTGCTACCCACCGAAATTTTGGATTTTTAATTTTGTAACCACCCAATTTAAGCGGCTCTGACAATTCGAACCTCATCCAAACGTTGGGAGACCGTTTGTCTTACACTGAAAAGTCAAAGAAACTGGTATTGGCATGCGTATTCAAATACAGAGATAAGTAAACAGCCAGAATATGGCGCTGCCGTCGGCACCGCCTATATAAGACAAGTGCCTGGCGCAGTTGTTAGATTGGTTGCTGCTGCAACAATGGCAGGTTATCAAGATTTAAGTGAGTTTGAACGTGGTGTTATAGTCGGCGCACGAGCGATGGGACACAGCATCTACGCGGTGGCGATGAAGTAGGGATTTTCCTGTACAACCATTTCATAAGTGTATCGTGAATATCAGAAATCCGGTAAACGTTGAACCTCCGACATCACTGGGGCTGTAGAAAGCTCCTGCAAAAACGGGACCAACGACGACTGAAGAGAATCTTTCAGTGTGACAGAAGTGCAACCCTTCCGCAAATTGCTGCAGATTTCAACGCTGGGTCATCAGCAAGTGTCACCGTGCGAACCATTCAACGAAACATCATCGATATGGGCTTGCAGAGGCGAAGGCCCACCCGTCCACCCTTGATGACTGCACGACACAAAGCTTTACGCCTCGACTGGGCCCGTCAACACCGACATTGGACTGTTGATTGGAAACATGTTGCCTGATCGAACGAGTCTCGTTTCAAATTGTATCGAGCGTATGGATGTGTACGTGTATGGGGACAACCTTATGAATCCATGGACCCTGCATGTCAGCAGGGGTGTGTTCGAGCTGGTAGAGGCTCCGTAATGGTGTGGGGCGTGAGCAGTTGGGGTGATATGGGACCCATGATACGTCTAGATACGAACTCTGACAGATGACACGGAGCATCCTGTCTCATCGCCTGCATCCACTCGTGCATGTCCATTGTGCATTTCGACAGACTTGGGCAATTCCAGGAAGACAATGCGACACCCCACACATCCATAAATACTACAGAGAGGCTCCAGGAATACTCTTTTTAGTTTAAATATTTCCGCTGGCCACCAGACTCCTCAGATATGAATATTATAGTGCATATATGGTATGCCTTGGAACGTGGTGTTCAGACGAGATCTCCACTCCTTAGTACTCTTATGGATTTACGGACAGCCCTGCAGGATTCATGGTGTCAATTCCCTGCAGCTATACTTCAGACATTAATGCCACGTCATGTTGCGGCACTTCTGCGTGCTCGCGGCGGCCCTACACGATATCAGGCAAGTGTACCAGTTTCTCTCGTTCTTCAGTGTATAACCCGTTGTTAGGTCAGTGAAAGTTTGGAATGAAATTTTCACTCTGCGCCGTAGTGTGCGCTGATGTGTTCTACCGACTAAGCTACCCATGCACGATTCACGACCTGTCCTCACAGCTTTACTTCCGCCAGTACCTCGTCGCCTAGTTTCCCTTATTCTTTCTGCCAGGAGTGCTAGTCTCGAAAGGTTCACAGGAGAACTTATGTGAAGTTTGGAAGCTTTACGACGAGATACTGGTGGAAGTGAAGCGGTGGCGACAGGTCGTGAGTCATACTTGGGTAGCTGAGTTGCTAGAGCACTTGTCGGCGAAAGGCACAGGTGTCGAGTACGAATGTCGGTCCAGCACACAGTTTTAATCTGCCAGGAACTTTCATGTCAGTATTTTTTCCTCCTTTTTTAAATTAATTGCCTTATTTTTCCCCATTATTATACTTCCTAATTCTGATCATATTTGCCATATCAGAGGAAGCAATTAAATCTTGGCGAAATCGGTCGTGTATGACCCTATAATAAAGGAGCTGTTAGCAGCTGATACAGCTAGCAGAAGATTTTTTAGAAGATTTTAAGAGGTTTTTTTTTAATTTGAATATTTCTGTTATCTGTAATTGACACTTCTTCGCACATTAAAACTGTTTCGAGCAGGGACCCGAACCTGTGACCTGTGCCTTTCGTGGGCAAGAGCTGTGCCGATCAAGTTATCCAAGCAGGACTCACGAACACTCCCCCCCCCTCCCCCCCATACCACCCCTAAGAGTTCTACTTCCGCCTCTTCTCCTGCCTTAAAGACTCCACAGTTCTTCTGCATGCCTTGAGGGAGTACCTCTCCTGGAAAAAAGGATACGCTGGAGGAATGACTTAGTCATAGCTTAGATGATTATTTGCAGAATAAATTTTCACTCTGTACTGTAACTTGCGCTGATTTCAAACTCGCTGACAAATTAAAACTGTGTGGAGGCCTGGAGTTATGCTTATCGCCGGTATGTGATCTACGCACTGAGGTATCCAAGTACGACACGTGACCCGCGATCCTAAGAGAAGAAATACAATAGGAAGGAGAGCTGTGAGGGCGGGAAGCGATTCGTGCGTTGATAGCTCAGTCGACAGAGCAACTGCCCGCGGAAGACAGAGGTCACAGGTTAGGGTCCTGGCACAGCACACAGATCTAATCCGTCAGACAGTTTGGAATCAGCACACACTGCGCTAGGGAGTGAAAATTCATGCTGAGAAAGATGTAACTGTTCTGTGCCTGCCGGCGTTCCCCGTTTCCACTTATTAGGCCGATCAGCGGCAAACAAAGCAGTGCAAACAACTAGCTAAAACAGTATCCAACGGCAAACCGCTTTCAATCTGGCACACAGATGGTGCTCATATCCATGCGGTAGTCTGTTTATGTGATTGGAACGTTTACGAGTAGGACTGTAGTTGATACTCCAAAGCTGAATAAAAACAACCTCATCGAGCGAGTTGGCGCAGTGTTTAGCACACTGGACTCACATTCGGGAGGACGAGGGATCATACCTACGACTGGCCAGCCTGATTTAGTTTCAAATGGTTCAAATGGCTCCAAGCACTATGGGACTTAACATCTGAGGTTCAAATGGTTCAAATGGCTCTGAGCACTATGGGACTTGACATCTGAGGTCATCAGTGCCGTAGACTTAGAATTCTGCCTAACGACATCACACACATCCATGCCCGAGGCAGGATTCGAACCTGCGACCATAGCAGTAGCGCGGTTCCGGCATGAAGCACCTAGAACCGCTCGGCCACAGCGGCCGGCCTGATTTAGGTTCTCCGTGATTTCCCTACATCGCTTCCGACGGATACCGGGATGGTTCTTTAGAAAGGCCACGGCCGACTTCCTTCTTCATCCTTCCCTAATCCGATGGGACCGATAACCTCGCTGTTCGGTCCCCTCTGCAAACCGAACAAACATCCAAGCAACCAAAAACAGCCTCGTGCTCAAAAATGGCTCTGAGCACTATGGGACTTAACTTCTGAGGTCATCAGTCCCCTTGAACTTAGAACTACTTTATACCTAACTAACCGAGGCAGGATTCGAACCTGCGATCGTAGCGGTCGCGCGGTTCCAGACTATAGCGCCTAGAACTGCTCGGCCACTCTGGCCGGTCAGCCTCTGGCCACAAAATATTTATTGCTGCATAATGGATTTTAAACGCTGTCGATTCTCCTTCAGCTCCTCTGATGACAAGTATCACATTAGTTTCCAGTCACTGCTGGGAGTGTTACGAAAATACTGATATGTGGTGTCTATTGTGCCTGACATGTACGACAGACCTGAAACCACTAGTGATACAGCAGCCATAAAGAAACTGTATTACTAGAAACCAGGATTTCAGCCACCTGCAGGCATTGAAATTGGCGAAGACTGAAAACCTGTGCCGAACCGGGACTCGAACCCAGATGCTGTGCTTCTCCAGAAAGGTTGCCTGGACCACCTTGACTATCCGGACACAAGTTCTGTCTCCCCCAAATTCTCAACCTGTCACACGCCAAGCAGCGCCCCCCCCCCTCCCCCCCACTTTCCCATCCATTAGCCCTACTGCTCGTAGCGTTCACTGAGTCCCACAGGGGTTCGGAAGACATGGAGCATCCACACTGAAGGTACACACAGCCGTCCTCGCTCATGTAAAGCGCGTTTGAAAATTCGTTATACTAAAGTAATCTCCAGTTTTGAAAATGGTAAATTATGTATAGAAATGTATGATACAGCACTGAATGCGGTATATCTGCAAGTTGTATTCCCACCTAACACTGCTAGATCCCTTACATGTAAATTGAAGGTGGAGTAGGGGAGATAGGCAAGGAAACGGAAGGGATCACTACTGTCAACTGCATCGGGACATTGCGTAGAATCGGAGGCGACGAGTTAAAATGTGTACTGGACCAGGATTCGAAACCGGGATCTCCTGCTTACTAGGCAGGTGCGGTAACCATAGCGCCATCTGGGACACAGTGTTACTGATACTGCGCGGATTATCTCGGCACGCCTCCTGGCTGACCCACATTCCCACCAACTGCCATTCTGCCTAATGACCCGATGCAGTTGACAGCGGTGATCTCTTCCGTTTCCTTCCCTACCTTCCTACACCGCCTTCAATTTTCATATAACGTATCACAGCTACGGATTCCGCGAGGTGTCTGTTCTTTCGGGCATGTCCAAAATAATAGACACCACGTATTCATATAACTGTTCGTTCCCGACTTTCCCGCTGGGTACCATGCGCGAATGAGTCATTTCGAGAGTCTAATGACGTATAATGGTGCAGAGACTATGCAGTGTTGTTTACGGTTTCATGACTGTAAATCCACTACTACAGTTCAGGGACTATTCACGATTAAATGTAGCAAACCACCAACTCAAATTGTTATCAACAGGTACAGTTGTTTCACTCAAACAGTGTGGCTCAAGGCTTTTGATTGTGTAAATCATGGACTACTTCTAGATAAGCTCACGTATGAATGAGACAGCGCTCAGATGGTTTAAATCGTACCTAACTGGAAGAGTGCAGAAAGTTGAAATAAGCAGTTCACATTATATGCAAAAAACTGGTGATTTCTCAAACTGGGGAACAATCAAGAATGGGGTGCCACAAGGTTCGGTCCTGGGTCCTCTGCTGCTCTTAATATATTAATGACTTGCCATTCTGTATTCACGAAGATGCAGAGCAGGTACTTTTTACCGATGATACAATTATAGCTATCACACCCAACAGACAAGAATTAACTGGTGAAATTGTAAACCATGTTTTTCAGAAAATCATTCAGTGGTTCTCTGCATATTGGCTCTCATTAAACTTTGACAAAACACAGTACATAAGTTCCACACAGTAAATATAATGACACCATTAATAAATATAGGCTTCGATCAGAAATCGGTAGCTAAGGTAGAATATTCAAAATTTCTAGGTGTATGCAATGATGAGGGGTTGAACTGGAAAAAACACCCTGAATGCTACGGCCATTGCAAATTTTGGCGATATACATCTCAGTAAATTAGCTTACCACGCCTATTTTCATTCTCTGCTTTCGTATGGCATCATATTCTGGAGTAACTCATCATTGAGTACAAGAGTGTTCATTGCACAAAAGCGTGTAATCAGAGTAATTGCTGGAGCTCATCCATGATCATCCTGCAGACACTTTTATATATATATATATATATATATATATATATATATATATATATATATATATATATATATATATATATATATATATTTCTCCTAGTGTTGTAGCCATGTACACTGCTATTTGCTATTACTTTTGAATTCGTTCGGATTGTTAATAACAAATTTCATAAGTGAATATATATAATAGCAAATAGCAGTGTACATGGCTACAACACTAGGAGAAAGGATGATCTTCACTACTCAAGGTTAAATAACTTTGGCACAGAAAGGGGTAAATTATGCTGCCACAAAAGTCCTTGGTCACTTACCTAATAGCATCAAAAGTCTGACAGATAGCCACATAGCATTTAAAAGGAAATTAAAAGAATTCCTCAATGGCAACTCCTTCTAATCATTAGATGAATTTTTGGATATAGTAAGTGGGTAATACCCCAACCCCCACCCCCCCCCCCCCCCCCCGCAAAAAAATTTAAAAATTAAAAATATTAAGTGTCATGTAATATTTTGTGTAATGTAATATCTTGTATAGACACCTTTTATTAACCTGACACGTTCCACATCATTACGAAGTGTCGTAATCATGATCTCTGGAACACGTTGTAGTGTTTCCTTTCCTCGGGGTTCTGCCGTGAAAATATAAAATAGAAAATCTTGTTGGGTTTTGAACTTTGATGGAATAAGTTACGGATAAGGTGGACTTAGTATTACTGATTGAGATAGTGCTGTAATTTGACCGTGCATGGCAGACCGGGTCGGCAACACTACAAAAAGCGACTGTACGGAAATAGCATCAGAAATTAGTTGAAATTTATCTTATAATCTTGTTAGAAACGTAGTATTAATTATAATATAGTCTTCGTGGCTGTGTTCCCAATTTTCTTGTAGTATGAACCATTCTCATTGTTCTCCGTCTGTTGAAAATTTCCTTCCGTTGTCACTGTTAGGATCAATTCACAAATTTGGCGATAACCACCTCGAATCACTATTGAAACAACCTCGCTTTGTAATACAGTTTTAATTTCCATCCAAAAGCACAATCAACACAGCGCCGAAAAACACACGTCTTTCGTATGAAGACAAGAGAGAGAGAGTGATCAATTAGTTGTTAAAAACAACCACCTACGTAAAAGAAAAAAAAGATCAAAATTATTTATAAAAATCAGTCTTGGCGCAGCGCTCTTCCGCATGCGCGATCGTAAATTATGTCTTTGTATTGGCGGAGGTGCTGTAGTCAAAGTACCATTACAACGTGTAATCTAATCTAATCTATGACACTTGGCCAGGGTCGGCAGCATTCTCTGACTCAGCGGTTGAGCAAGTTTTACATTCGTAATCCGGGTAAGCCATCGAGACGTGCCAGCTTACAATTAATTACGCCTAGTGTTACAGTGTGGAAGGCATTACGGAAACGCCTATCTTTCAAACCCTACAAATCGGAACAGTTGCAAACTTTAAGAAAAAGCGACAACGAAAAACGAGCTCAGTTTTGAGTAGAAATGGTTAACAGAATGCAGACTGAAGATGTTTCTTAATACAATTGTGTTCAGTGATGAAGTCACCTTCCATGCCTGCGGCAAAGTGAATCAGCGTAATGTTCGGATATGAACTTAATAGAAACTACGTCACGTAATGCAACATGTACGGAGTCGCTTTAGGTTAATGTGTTTTGCGCTGTTAGCCGTAACAAGGTTTACCGTCCTTTCTGTTTATCGAATCAGCTGTAACTGGCCTGTCGTACGTTGATATGGCTGAACATTATCTAATGCCTCGATTACAACAGTATAGGGGCACAGAATTTATTTTCCAGCAAGGTGGCGCGCCACCACATTACCATCATAAAACTGACACGTATCTCCGCCTGAATGTGCCGACTTGGATTGGACGTGATGGAATAATATCCTGGCAACGATGATTAGCTGATTTAACCCCAGTGGATTTCTGTGTATGGGGTTATATTAAGACAGGGGGGTTTGTTTCTCCGTTTCGGGGAAACGTCGAAGACCTGCGACAGGGGATAACACAAGCCGTTTCTGCTATAGGTCAAGACTTGCTCCGTGGCATCTGACAGGAAACTGGAACATCTGTCGTGTTCCAAAGTTAGCCACATCGGAAATTTTTAAAAAAAACTTTGAAATATACTGCAAGCAGATATCTAACAGTAACTCCCTAAAGTTGACGAGTAGTGCTGTCATTGTAAACATATGAGAGCAGATGTGGCGGTGCTGAACGTTACGGGGCTAGGAAAGTAGACTGATCTGCAAAACTTAAGTACCATATACACTGAAACGCCAGAGAAACTGGTATATGTATGCATATACAGGGGTATGTAAACAGGAAGAGCATGGCGCTGCGGTCGGGAACGCCTATATAAGACAACAAGCATCTGGCGTAGTTGTTAGATCGGTTACTGCTGCTACAATGTTATAGTCGGCGCAGGAGCGATGGGACACACCATCTCCGAGGTAGCCATGAAGTGGGGATTTACCCGTACGACTACTTCACGAGTATACCGTGAATATCAGGAAGCCTGTAAAACATCAAATCTCCGACATCGCTGCGGCCGGAAAAAGATCCTGCAAGGACGAGACCGGGACACTAGTGCAAGCCTTCCGCAAATTGCTGCAGATTTCAACGCTGGGCCATTAATAAGTGTCAGCGCGCGAATTATTCAACGAAACGTAATCGATGTGGGCTTTCGAAGCCGAAGGCCTACTCGTGTACCCTTGATGAGTGCCGACACAAAGCTTTACGCCTCGGCTTCGCCCGTCATGACATTGGACTGTTGATGACTGGAAAAAGGTTGCCCCGCAGGTCGAGTCTCGTTTCAAATTGTATTTAATGGATAGACGTGTACGGGTATGGAGACAACCTCATGAACCCATGGACCCTGTATGTCAGAGCAGGGAACCGTTCAAGCTGGTGGCCGTGGCTCCCCCCCCCCCCCCCCCCCCACCCGTCGGAAGTTCGAGTCCTCCCTCGGGCATTCAAGCTGGTGGGCACGGCTCCCCCCCCCACCCCACCCCAACCGTCTAAGGTTCGAGTCCTCCTTCGGGCATTTAAGCTGGTGGGCGCGACTCCCCTCCCCACCAGTTGGAGGTTCGAGTCCTCCCTCAGGCATTCAAGCTGGTAGCTGTGGCTCCCCCCCCAACCCCCCCCCCCCCACCCGTCAGTGGTTTGAGTCCTCCCTCGGGCAATCAAGCTTGTGGGCGTGGCACCCCCCACCCTTACGATGTTCGAGTCCTCCCTCGGGCATTCTAGCTACTGGGTGCGGCTCCCTCCTCCACCCGTCGGAGGTTCGAGTCCTCCCTCGGGCATTCAAGCTGGTGGCCGTGGCTCCCCCCCCCCCCCCCACCCGTCGGAAGTTCGAGTCCTCCCTCGGGCATTCAAGCTGGTGGGCACGGCTCCCCCCCCCCACCTCACCCCAACCGTCTAAGGTTCGAGTCCTCCTTCGGGCATTTAAGCTGGTGGGCGCGACTCCCCTCCCCACCAGTTGGAGGTTCGAGTCCTCCCTCAGGCATTCAAGCTGGTAGCTGTGGCTCCCCCCCAACCCCCCCCACCCGTCAGTGGTTTGAGTCCTCCCTCGGGCAATCAAGCTTGTGGGCGTGGCACCCCCCACCCTTACGATGTTCGAGTCCTCCCTCGGGCATTCTAGCTACTGGGTGCGGCTCCCTCCTCCACCCGTCGGAGGTTTCAGTCCTCCCTCGGGCATTCAAGCAAGTGGGTGCGGCTCCCTCCCCCACCTGTCGGAGGCTTCAGTCCTCCCTTGGGCATTCAAGCTGGTGGGCGCTGCTCCTTCACCCATCCGTTGGAGGTTCGAGTCCTCCCTTGGGCATTCAAGCTGGTGAACGCAGCTCCCCCTCACCTGTCGGATGTTTGAGTCTTCCCTCGGGCATTTAAGCTGGTGGGCGCGACTCACTCCCCTCCCACCCGTCGGAGGTTAGAGTCCTCCCTCGGGCATTCAAGCTGGTGGGCGCGGCTCCTACCCCCCCCCCCCCCCCTTCCTCCACCTGTCGGAGGTTGGAGTCCTCCCTCGGGCATGGGTGTGTGTGTTGTCCTTAGCGTAACTTAGTTTAAGTTCGATTCAGTAGTGTGTAAGCCTAGGGACCGATGACCTCAGCAGTTTGGTCCCAATAGTCCTTACCACAAATTTCCAATTTTCAAGCTGGAGGACGTTCTGTAATTGTGTGGGTCGTGTGTAGTTGTAGTGATATGGGACCCCTGATACGTCTAGATACGACTCTGATGGGTAATACGTACATACGCTATTAAAACACGAATACAACGATTATGTTACCCTGGATAAGAAGCGGTCTTGGTTCTACAGGCACACACAAGAGTCGCTGATAGTGTTATTCTTTCTCGTAGAAATGCTATCTCTGTTTCGGAATCAAGTCTATCCATTCAACCACATACTTGGGTTGGATCCTACGGAGATCTATTTTAATGATTACAGCCACCGATGAATCATATTCGTGACATGCTCATATCTCGAAACGTGTTACCTTTTCTTTTTTTTTCGAACTATCTGCTGCACCAAAACGACAGCACTGTTTTTTTAGACAGCCCCTCTGGATCTTTTAACTGTTCCTCAGTCTCTGCACTTTTGTCCACGTGATGGTTCGAATTTAAGTCGGAACTGAGCAGAAGTCGGAAAGTGCTATATCCATCACCTTCTGCAACGCGTGAGGAAACAGGACGAGCTGAGTTAGTGCAACAGGATTGTGTTTTGACCACTCGATGGAGATAGGAACATGTTGTCGAAGCTCTACCGTCCAACAGACATAAGCTATGAACTATAAAACTTTAGCTATTGCATCCGATAGAGAACTCGATAACATGCTACCACATCCCTCTCTTCAAAAATATCGGAAATACGTACCGTCTGCATGCAGATGTCAAACATATGTGGCGGGAGCAGATGACCAGTGGCCGAAGTCGTTCCACAGAACAGTGTAAAGTTTTGTCACCAGTACTGTATGTTGGGGGTTGGGTTGTTTGGGGGAGGAGACCAAACAGCGAGGTCATTGGTCTCATCGGATTAGGGAAGGAAGTCGGCCGTGCCTTTACGAAGGAACCATCCCGGCATTTGCCTGGAGCGATTTATGGAAACCAGAGAAAAGCTGCCGCCCGTTGTGGCCGAACGGTTCTAGGTGCTTCAGTCCGGAACCGCGCTGCTGCTACGGTCACAGGTTCGAATCCTGCCTCGGGCATGGACGTGTGATGTTCTTAGGTTGGTTAGTTTTTAGTTCTAAGCCTAGGGGACTGATGACCTCAAATGTTAAGTCGCATAGTGCTTAAAACCATTTGAACAGAAAATCTAAATCAGGATGAGGGTCAGACGGTGGATTGAACCGTCGCCCTCCTGAATGCGAGTTCAGTGTGCTAACCACTGCGCCACCTCGCTCGGTAGTACTGTAGGAGGATCATATTCCACAAACTATTAATTGCAATAGAGGGTCCCTGTGTTGTCGTCTGATACATATATCTAGCACTTCGATCGTAGTGCGTAATTTACGATTACGATTGCCCATCGCTCCCTCACATTCTCGCATTCTTAGGATAAAGCTAGAGGATGAAAAATCCCCCCACATTATCCTTGACCAACTCTTCCTGCAACACTGTCACAGATTTAATTTGCCGCTGACTAGAATTAGGAGGCTGCATTCCATGTCTCAGGAAGAAACAGACCGATCCGAGTCTGTAACTGCTGTTCCACACCAATCTTACTCAAGGCACCCATCCAAGTGCACGAGATTTCTCCAGATGTGCGCATGTCGAGGAGGTTAGCACCCCTTATCAGTGTATAGCAGATATGAAAGTTTTGTGATGAATTACACATCTGAGCTGTGACATCTTATATTAGAGTCCTGCTTCCCACAGTCCACCATACTTATGGGCATGGGGTGTAGTAAAATCTCAATTGATAACCTCTCAGTTCGAAAAGTTCACCACACCTCCTTCTACAGCATCATTAGACAAAAATGTTGAAGTTCTTTGTGCATACCTCCAAATGTAGTGCCATTATGACTGTACATGTGAGTAGCTTGACAGGTAGCAGATTATACTAGACAAGCTGATCTGTCCAGTTTGCAAGATGCCACTAGATGGTACTAGAAGTGACATAAAGAGTTGAATAGCTCAACAATGATGGTGTTGTTCATTACAACATGACCAACCAAACGTTTGGATGACTTCACATAGGGGAGAATCATCGGCAAACTATAGCAAGGACGAAGTGTGAGGAGTGTAGCCCTGCAGTTTTATATTGCACACTCCAATCTTTCATTTGACAGACTGCGACATCGTTGCGAAAAAACAGTGACTCATATGTGTAATAAGTTTGCTTTAATTTACGTCTATGGTCACAAACTTTGTGTTAACAGATTACCGGTTTCGGTCTTTAATAATCATCATCAGATCTGCAGCAAAAATGGGAAAAACCTAAAAATACTCGCAAACAGTGTACAGCTTAAGATCAATACATAGACCATAATGAAAAGGAGTACTGACAAAATTTACATATGTGCGCTTTAAATATGAAACGGGTATGCCTCTTCATATTTAAAGCGCACATATGTAAATTTTGTCAGTACTCCTTTTCAGTATGGTCTATGTATTGTTCTTAAGCTGTATACAGTTTGCGAGTGTATTTAGGTTTTTCCCATTTTTGCTGCAGATCTGATGGTCATTAAAGACCGAAACTGGTAATCTGTTAACAAAAAGTTTGTGATCATAGACGTAAATTAAAGGAAACTTATTCTTTCATTTGTGTGGGGAGCATTCTCAACCACAGGCACTGCTGCCTAAAGGCGATACAGTTGTCGACCACAGACATCCACCGCAGAAGATGGCCGCTACATTGCCTAGCAATGAAGAAGGACCCACGTCAAACTGCAGGTGCGGTTTCAACCACATTTAACAGTATTGGAAGACCTGCAATCTCATGCTCCACAGTGACACGGCGACTGCATGAGGGGGGTCTCTTTGCCCGACTACAAGTGCTTTGTTTTCCATTGACACCCGGATATTACCAGCATGGCATCTGATGATGCCACGAGCACCAATGAAGAGTGAGGTTGTGTGCTGTTTTTGGATGAGAGTAGGTTCAGTCTGAGTAGTGATTCTGGAAGTACCTTCTTATGACGAGAGATGAGGACAAGTATTTCCCTCAGGAACTTTGTCAAACAAATGGCTTTGGCAGTGCAGGTGTTGTGGCGTGGGGAGGTATAACGTTGTATGGGCATACTGACCTCCAGATTTTTGAATATAGTACTCTCGTAAGTCAAAGTTATTGTGACACTCCACTCCTTCCTCATGAGCGTCTTTTCAGGGGTGCATTCAGCCCTAACTTTTTATGGATGATTTTGTGCAACTGCATGGTCAGGGCAGATGAGCAACTCTTGGAATGAGAGGGTACTTAGCGAATGGACTGGCCTGCCCGTTTCCCCAATTAAATCCCATTGAAGACGTGTGGCTGGCATTGGGGAGATGTATTGCAGCACGTCCATATGCTCCAACGGCCATCCAGTAGATGTCAGCTGCACTGACAGAGAATGTAAAGCCCTACCACAAGACTGCTTATTAAGCTTGTGTTCTGCATGGAAGCAAGTTGCAAAGCATGCATTGTCATCCATGGTGATCACTCATACTATTACGAGCCATATGTGGTCTTATGTATTGCCCTGGGGACCATCATAAATCACGGTGACTTTAGTGTGATCATCATATTTCTTTCACTTACCTTCTGTACTATGCTGTAGTAGTTGTTTCTATGTACGATCCAAGTTTCGTCAAGCTATGTTACTTGATGGCATCATGAAAAAGTTACTTTTGTCCTCAAGTTTAGCAAATCAGAGTATTTAAATATCTCACTTTCCCTACCAGTTTATGGAAAGTGATGTCGCGAAACGAAGCGTAAAAATATTTGTAATAGTAGAAATACAATATCTGAAGGCTATCTCTTTCTTATTTTATGTATGAATAAACATAACAGAGTTTTTCTGCCCCATATTACATGTGCATGAATATAAGTTAATGTGGTAGCAATCATACCTGAGTCCACTATTATATCCTGAACCTGTCTGCCATATTTCCAAAACAAGTAATTTTTTACAAAATTAAAAAGAATGACAATATATATAAAGTGTCTCATCTCAAAGCAATTTTGTTAATGGTTCCACAACTGTTCTTAGATTTTGTGAGATTGTAATATTTTCAATATTATGGGTGATGTAACATTTTGATTTATATTTTGGTTATATTGGTTCAGTTGACGTGTATAGATTACAGTTGTACATGTAAATCATGATGTTTTATCCTCTGGTATCTGCTGACTGAATATTCCTTTTCAAAATTCGATTAATTGAATGTGAATATTACGCAACAACTTCCATTTTTGAATTAGCCAAATGAGTTGACTCTTCATAAACCTGTTATCCTACTATGGTCTCTAGTTACAAACGATCCACAGTTCATGGTAATAAAATGTGGAGTAATGTATTAAAGTCAGTTCAATATACAAACTATGGACTTCTTACAGGAATCCTAAAACACAAATTTTGGAAGAATTGCATTGTATCAATGGAATCAGGAAGCAATTTCTAATATGTCATAATATCTCGGACATATAAGAAAACTCAGCCTCTGGCATAAGGTAGACGTAACGTATGCAAATATTTTATCCTGTAATGTCTATTACAATTTTATATTGACAAGAGCCTCTACCTGTGGGCATTTACTATTGAAAATTTATTCTGAAGTACGATATATGTAGTCTGGCTGCTATCTAAAGTCATGGCTTCCAATAATTCTCGTTTTGGCAATTTTATTTATGACAAGAGACGCTCGGCTTTATCTAATCTAATGAACCGCCATGTGATGTAACAAGGCCCACTACTTGTTAAGAAGATATTTTTACAAATATTGAAACCTAGGTCAAGGGCTAATAAACCCTTATTTGCAACTGGTTGGCTGATTTTTCAACCTCTTCATGTAAAAGCGTAGAATTCACATGATATATCATTTTTCTAAGTTAAAAGAGATTTTTTTTCTAAGTTAAAAATATATTGTTTTTAAGTGTCGCAATTGACCTTGCTTCGATAATTGATTATGAAATTATGTCACAGTGTTAAACGCTGTTATTGGGAGGGAGAGCGGAAGATATTAGAGTAACAAAATAAAAATGCACGAATGAACACACAAAGAAACAAAGGGAACATTTTATTTTCAAATGAAAACACTGCTCTTCCACCCAGATTTCTGTTGTTACACACAAGTGGGCGTAAGTGACGTCAGTTCGTGGCAGTCAGAGCGTGGCCCTGTTGGCAGGTGTGCACGGTGGGGGTGCATGTGCGCAGGACGGACTACAAAGAGTTCATGCAGAACATATTCCAACTGAAGCAACCGGCTGGCCTCTCATACTACAAGGCAGCGGCGGACGCCATGTTGACAGATCTGCGCCACGAGTGCGCTGCCGTCGCTTTCGCCGTAACCAGCGACGACAACCAGTGGTGCCAACAGAACTTGCTGCCCACTCTCACCAGGAATGCGTCTGTGAGTTTTCTGCACGTTTCATTATTAGGATACCTTGACAGTACAAACACCTGTGAACGAAAAATACTCTTTACTGCCTTCTTTCGGGTGATAAGTTGGTCTTATGGTTTTCTGGACATTGATTCCACATCTAATCTCGTTTTTTTCTTTTCTAAAGCGCACAGTCTTGTCAAAATGAGTCTTCGCTTTAAACCAAGAAACTTGCTAAACACTTGTTACTGAAATGAGAAGTAATTTAACTTTTCAATATAGACAAAGATCTTATTTAAGACCTCCTTAATAGAAAGGAATTTTGTATCCATTGGCTCGTGTCCCACTGAAGTAACTAACTCTAGTTAACCATTACGTTGGCACTCCAGTGCACCCAGTACTGTCTTTCCATCACTTTGGAATCCTGATGAAAGTACTCACCTTCTTCATCAGTGATGTAGCCCAAATTTTCCGAGATAAATCAAAATTACCCTTCAAAAAAAAAACGTTGTGAAACTCATCATACAGCATAGATTCTTGAAATTATCCTCCATTTTGGCCATAACAGAATTATGGGTAGTTCTCATTGCCTAAGAAATTAGCAACAACCACTTTGTACTGTCCTCTTCGCTCCATCCCACTCGCAGTCATTTTTGATTGCAATCAGACATCAGTTTTCGAACGTCAGGTTGGAACGTTATGCTTATGTAGGTGAGCCAATTGGCTGCCTAGAATTGGTACGACGTGTGGTGAATCTGTCTGTGCAAACTGGGAGAACCCCATTACGGGGAACTTTGGACATGTCTATTGCTTAACAGGGCCAGCTATGCTCCAGCAATAGTGAAGTATCAGACAAGATGAAAGATGGCTTCTTCTTCGATCTCTTTGAAATTCGGCAATAAAACATTGTCTAATATTAAATTAAATCTAAAAACATCTGTGATCTTAGATAAATGTGGTGCATCAAATGACACAACAATATTTTTCAATAGCTTAAAAACTACAAACGTTAATATTTCTCAGTGACTAAATATTTTCGCAATGAACCTCTGAATTAACAACTTCATACAGTTTCAACAATCAATATCTCTGATGATAGCATCGCACTATAGCCATCATCCCCGAAGGATGCATGCCTGTGCCTGTTTTAATTATTGACTTATGACATTTTTTATACCTTTTTAATGCCCAAATGTCTGTCAGAATACCATACTTTCTACAATAACTCAGCAAATGAATACATCATGAATACCTCATATTTGGTCATACTTGTGTATTACTTAATGAATAGTTCACTACTTTGCTGTTAACTTTATTTAAATATAATTATAACTGATAATGTAAAATCATGGTAATTTAAGAAGTGGCCTATCGCTTATGTTAACTGACACCACTCTTGAAAACAGTGCCGAACGATGACTTTCGAGCAGCCATAAATAATTGTGCGGCAACACTTTGACATTCTTTGCCACGTGAGTTTAGCGTGATCGTATCGCTGACGTATTAGAGCACAATCTTTGCCGCTGTTGGCTTAGTGACTTAGAGTTGTTTATGTTTATCATTTTTTTTTCGAGTGTTAAAGTAATAAAAGTTATTCTGAACAACTGCGTATTATTCTATAGTTCGTGCATACTAGAAAGTCGATACAGTGGTGACCCTGCGAAGAAGACGCAACAACACACACACCAAGTCGAAATAATGTCTACACCGACATCAGCAGCGGAAAACAGTTTCGAGGAGGAACAAAGTACGTCGCCTGCCGCAAGTTCTTCCACAGGAGAACATAGAAGTACCGCTATAGGCCAAGAAAATGTCAAACTCCCTGCTTTCTGAACAACGAGGCCACAGCTGTGGTTCACACAGGCGGAATGTATATTTCAACAACGCAAGATAGCCTGTGATAGTGATAATCTCAACATTCTGCTTTCACGTCTAGACTTGGAAGTGAAAGAAGAAGTGGAAGATACCTTGTCACAACGCAGTTACGCAGCGTCAAAAGAGGCTCTAATACAACGCTACACTTTACCGACTGACCTACGTCTTCAAAAAATCTTCACTGAACAATATGCGGAACACAAGCTTCCGTCGCAAGTCCTCAGGTCATTAGGCACATTGGCGGGCAGATATGCTGCCAGAACAATCTTTACGGGTACTGTGGCTACATGAACTGCCAGCCAACATCCGCGCCATCATCGCCGCACAAACAGATGTACCGTTAACGACATTGACAAAGAAGGCAGACACCATGGCAAATAATTTAAGAGAATCTTCTGCTTATGCAACGGTCAATACAAACCACAATAGAAGCACAGGAGTATACAGCAATATAGAGTCAGACACCGTGGGTTCCGTTTCAGGCATTACTTCCTCTCATCACCAGCACACATCGTAAGAATCCGTATAGAACAGTTGGTAGCACAAGTGCCAAAACTTAACATCTAAGTCTCCAAGCACCAACAAAAATTACAAAGCCGTCGCCGGAAAAGACGCAGGAATAACATTCCTCAGAGCCAGTCAGAACATTGGTGCTGGTATCACAAACGCTTCGGCGATTCTCCTCGTCAATGTGCCCAACCCTGCAGCTTCCCGAACTTCGGAGACGGACATTAATGGGTGCGAATGTTCGTCATCAATCTTTTAGGATCCCGGAGACAGAAGGAAAACGAAACGGTGCTAAGAAAACGATATCTATGGTTAGCAAATCGGACAGACTATTCATCCAATGCTTTACATCCGTAGAGAAGTTTCTGATTGATACAGGTTCCGAGGTTAGTGTGAATCCTAGAAGTAATAGTGATATCCAAAGAATTACGTCACATCACGTGCTCACTGCCGCCAACAACTCTGCAATCCCCACTTATGGTGAGAAACGATTGGCGTTACATCTCGAACCTGATTACAAACTGGTATGGACTTTCATAATAGCACATGTACCGGACCCTATTATTGTTGCAGATTTCTTGTGCAAACATCACGTTATGCCAGACCTTGTCAATCGACGGCTGGTTCCAATACGCAAGGAAAAGACATTGTCTCCCCTCACTTCCGCATCGGGGCAAATGCAGTGCGAAGTGCACGGTCATTCTAACACATCCTCCGTGCCAGAACGCGTCGCTACGAATTCGTGCTTACAACAATACGGGACGCACATGAGTGAGCCACGCAAGAAGAAGTTTCTCAAATGCAACGAGTCGTTTGTTGTAGGCAATATGACAACATCAAAGGAGGACGCATCTTTTCGCAGCATACTTCAACGCTTTTTAGCAATCACTCGCCGGGCGAACGCCACAAGGCAGTGCTTTCACGAGACACAGCATCACATTCGCACGAAGCCCGGCCAACCAGTTGCATTCCGTCCAAGACGTCTGTCTCCAGATAATCTACTTGCGGCGCAGGCGGAGTTTGATCGTCTTTTGGCGATAGTTATAGTAACTAGGTCAGACAGTGCTTGGGCTTCACCCATCCACATGGTTCGCAAAAAAGACAATTCTTGGAGGATATGTGGTGATTATAGGACACTCAATACTCGAAAACTTCCGGATCGGTGTCCGGTTCCCAATGTGATGGATTTCAATTATAATATCGGCAATGCTGCCAGCTTCAGATTGATAGACTGTGCGAAAGCGTACTTACAAATTCCAATGGCACCAGCAGACGTTCAAAAAACTGCAGTGATCACACCGCTTGGCCTGTTTGAATACAGCTTTATGCCATTTGATCTTAGAAACGCGACCGAACTTGGCAGCGGTTTATGCATGAAGTGCTACGAGAGTTGCCATTCGTTTTTTGCTACATGGACGATGTTTTAGTTTTCTTCTCTTCGACGGAAGAACACAAAGAATACCTGCAGCTGCTTTTACAGCGTTTTGAACGCTATGGCATCTTAGTTAACGAGGCAAAGTGTGCATTGGGCAAACAGGCAGTCAAATTTCTCGGATATGTGGTCTCGGTAGCAGGTCTGCCTCCGCTGCTTGAATGTGTGGAGGCAGTTCAACGGATGCCCCTCCCAATAACATTAAAAGGACTTCGCCGATTCCTCGGCATGTTCAACTACTACCGCCGACATTTACCTCACCTACAGACAGACCAAGAACCACTCACGGCTCTACTCATAGGAAAAAAATACTACAGGAAACCGTGTAATACCATGGACATCAGAGGCTGAATCACTGTTCCATAGATTTGTCACAAGCAAGCGGCCTTGCTGTCTCACTCAATAGTACACTCATCCTGGGCGATTATGGCCGATGCAAGCCAGACAGCAGTAGGAGCAGTACTGCAACAGGAACTTCGTGCTGAATGGCAGCCACTCGCCTTTTTCTCAAAAAACTTGGACCGAAGACAGCAAAAGTGGAGCGCTATCGACCGCGAACTGTTAGCCATTTACCTTGCAGTCAGGCACTTCCGTTCATCGATAGAGGGGCAAAATTTCACAATTTTCGCAGACCATAAACGGCTAGTGGCCATCTTCGAGCGTGACACAGACCCCACTTCACCACGGCAATGTCGACAGGTAGAATACATCACGCAGTTCACATCGGATATACGTCACATAGCAGGGAAGAACAACCTGGTAGCAGACTGCTTATCACGCAACTGTGCTAGTCTGAACGCCGTACAATGATCAGATATAGCAACAGCACAACATGATCCTTTCCTGTGCCGTCTCCTACAGGGCCAGTCAACGGCATTGCAGCTTAAACGCATTTCGATTCCGAATGCGCCAGCAGGAATTTGGTGTGATGTGAAGAAAGGAAATGTCTCTGAGCACTATGGGACTCAACTGCTGTGGTCATCAGTCCCCTAGAACTTAGAACTACTTAAACCTAACTAACCTAAGGACATCACACACATCCATGCCCGAGGCAGGATTCCAACCTGCGACCGTAGCAGTCCCACGGCTCGGGACTGCGCGCCTAGAACCGCGAGACCACCGCGGCCGGCGAAGAAAGGAAGAGAAAGACCTTACATACCAGAAGAATACCGCAGAGAGATCTTTCTCAACCTGGAATCCGAGCAACAGCACCCCGAAAGTAGTGTGGCCAGGGATACAGAAGGACTGTTGCGACTGGGCACGAGCACGCTTAACGTGTCAGCACAATAAAATCGGCAGGCATGTTTTTTGCACCAGTAGCTCAATTTCCAGTACCGTCAGAAGGGTTTATGCACATGCGTGTCGACGTTGTGGGACCACTTCCACATGCTGGAGGCCACCAGTATTTACATACGGTCATCGACCGTTTCACTAGATGGCCAGAGGCCTACATCATTTAAGAGACATCTCAGCCGAGACAGTAGCAAATGCACTGATATGCTCCAGGTTCTCTCGGTTCGGTGTACCACACGACATTACCACGGATCGGTTCGAGAGCCAACTTTTTAAGGAACTTTTGCGGTTATGCGGCTGCAGCCATTTTCGTACAACTAGTTACCATCCAGCTAGCAACTGGATGGTGGAGCGGTTTCACCGCACTCTCAAAACTGCTCTACGGTGTAGTACGTCCGACTGACCCGGAGCACTGCCTCTGGATGGTGGAGCGGTTTCACCGCACTCTCAAAACTGCTCTACGGTGTAGTACGTCCGACTGACCCGAAGCACTGACTCTGGGCCTCCTCGGATTACGAACAATCGTGAAAGATGATTTACAGTGCTCGCCCGTCCAGTTAGTTTATGGCGAAGAGTTGAGAATCTCAGGGGGATTAATCCCGCCACAATCCTCTCGATTGGCCACTTCAGAGCTCTATACGCAGTTTGCACAACAACTTAGCAGTAGAATGCGAAAACTCCAGTCTACCGACCCTGTCCGACACGGTGAACGACAGGTGTTTGTGCATAAAGACTTGATGCAAACATCTCATGCGTGGCTCAGAGACGGTGCAGTACGCCCACCACTCGTTTCTCCATACTGTGGTCGCAACCGAGTAATAGAGAGAGGTGAACACTGGTTCAGAATCGAGAAGAACGGCAATCAAGAAACAGTGTCTATTGAGCGCCTCAAACCCGCCTACATCGGCGCGGACACTCCCAGCACTCAACCCATGGTGTCAAGTTCACCCAACAAGGAACACATCATGGTGATGCCAGAGAACATGGACGAAAACCCAGAAACACACACATAGGAACAGGGTCGGGTTCCAACAGTGCTTACAAGAGCAGGTAGACAAGTGAAGTGTAAATTCGCTAACATACCGGGAACACCCGGTTTAAAAAAAAAAGGGGGGGGGGGGGGTGATGTGGCAACACTTTGACATTCTTTGCCACGTGAGCTTAGCGCGATCGTATCGCTGACGTATTAGAGCACAATTTTTGCCGCTGTTGGCATAGTGACTTAGAGTTGTTTATGTTTTTCGTTGTTTTTCGAATGTTAAAGTAATAAAAGTTATTCTCAACAACTGCGTATTATTCTATAGTTCAGGCATACTAGAAAGTCGCCACAATTGTTTCAGCAATATTCAGTAACAGCTCGCTCTCATTTAACATGCACACCTCCGCAAAAAATGCTGATTTATTTATTTGTGAAAATACTTTCATTTATATTTATTGTGCGTGGTCTGAGCGTAACTGAATGTCTGTAACATTTCTTAATTTAAATACTGTTATAATATATTATTTTAGCGCAAGAAGTGTTCAAGTAAGGTCAAATCATATTGTAGAACTTAAGTAAGACGTCTGTTTGGTGGGGACGGCATTCAGCCAACTGAAAAGCAGACAGTAGGGGAACTCCACTGAGTCAAGTGAAGAGAGACACTTTTTCAAGTAAAGAGCTCAATGGCGCGATACTGAACACTTCTACATTCGTACTTGAAGAAGGCAGACCTGCTATTCTTTTTAAACGGAGTTGTGCGTTGGCCAATTATATAATGAGGGAGCAGCATGAGGTAAAGGCGTATGTAGTGCTGGTTAGAGAGCAAGTACTCAGCAAGAGAAAACCGCCATGTAGCGTCGCAAGGTACTGCAATCAAACCCTCTTTCCATTTTGATGGAGATACATCAAGAAACGTCTTGCAGAAATACTTCAAATATTTTAATTTCTGGATAAGGCTCCCACAGACTGTTTCATTATATCAATTTAATGTCCATAGGTGCTAGCAAAATATATTCAGATAAATGAATATAATCTTGCACCTGCAACAGACATCGCAATGGGAACAAAATGATTGTGTCTAAAACATCTCAATACAACAACAATGCTGCGCTCCATTAAATTATAATGAAATAGTGTACGTTCTTGTGACATTACCTAAAAATTTTCTGCTAAATAATTGCTCTCTAATCTGCATTCCATACGGGCAAATCAATTGCAACTTTTCCTGGTGTTGCTCTTACCTTAGGTAATTGGGCTACAAACAGCTCTGTTTACCAAGGAAAAAAATAGATCGATAGTGTCTTAAGGTGGCGATGCACACATTTTTTTCATTCCCAACATCTAGTTTGTTGCAAATAATAACTTGTAGCTGTGATTCTGCGGTCAAATAGTCTATGCATCAGCTGGAATTGCAAATCAGTAAAATAAACAGACACATTAAATAAGTGAATAATTTTAAAAAGGGTTATATTCTAATGTCTGTACTTGAAGTACATGACAGGGAAATATATTCAATAATGTTTGTTGAAGACAGTACATCTCAAATAAACAGAATAAGGTCCTACGATATCTAATTACAATACAGACAGAAAATAACCTTATCAAATTAAGTAAGTGTGGCGAAAAGAACATGGTGAGAATGGTAGCAGAACCCCCAACTAAATAGTCATCCAAGATGCTCGAAAATTAAATCCACTTCGTGATGACAATGCACGAAATATACGCAAGCTCAAAATAATTCTGAATTCGGTATAATTTACACTATAACATATGAGAGACAACGAGCAAAAATACAAAGTCTTTCTGTTCTCAGTTCCGTATTGCAACTGGAAAAAGTTTGAGTTCTGTACTGGAGCACATTCAGATGTTGCATACACTAATTCACTCCAAAACCTTGTACTGGAAATTCACCGCCCAACGTCCGTCACCCACTCATCCAAAAAACGCACTATCTCACCGGCAGGTCTGCCTTCTTCAAGAACAAACGTAAAATTGTCCAGCATCGCTCGCTTGAGCTCTTCACTCGAAAAGTGTGCGCCTCTTGTTGACTTCAGTAATGATGCGCCTTTCTCTCTTCTCCACTGCCTGAAGGCTGTTGTCACCAAAATTCATTGTTCTTTAAGTTCTACAGACGTGATTTGATTCAACTTGACTACTTCCCAGGGTAAACTATTACATTACACCAATATGTAGATATAGAAATGTTATAAACATGTCATACTCAGACTATGCAAGAGAAATATAAATAAAGGGTTGTTCGTAAATAAATAAGTCAACGTTCTTGCATAAGTGCACTCCCATTAAATGACAACAAACTGTCCTTAAATATTTTTTAAACAATTACTTACATGTGCTTGTTAGTATCGTCTTCTGGCACTCTTTATAATAGTAGTGTCAGCTAACACATGTGGTTGAGTGCTTTTTTACATTACCATGATTTTATATTAGCAATTGTAACCTTCTTTAAACAAATATCTGGCAAAATTAGAAACATATTCATTAAGCAAATATGACAGTATAACAAGATATGAAGTGTTCATGCTTCATTAATTTTGTGTGTTATTGTGGAGAATACGATGCACTGACAAATATTTGCACAGTAAAAAAGATGTAAAAGCCATAATATGTCAATAAATAAAATAGATACAGATACATAGCATTCAGGGGTGATAGATATAGTGCAATGCTATCATCTGAGCTATTATTTGTAGATATCGCATGAAATATTTAAAGGTTATTAATGGTAAGATTCATTGTGAAAATGTTTAGTCACTGTAAAATATTAACGTCTGTAGTCTAAAAGGTACTGAAAATATTTCTTGTGTCATTGGGTACATCTTATTTTCCTGAGATTCCTGATGTGTTTTGTTTTGCTCTATTATTTAACTGTGATTTACTACGGAATTTATAAGAACTGTAAGTAGCTGTATCTCAGGCTGTTTGCTATTGCTGGTGCGCCAGTGGCCCTCTTAGGGGAGCGACTGCTGCCCAGGTTCTCAGCTTTCACCTGCTTCCTGTTACTCGCTTCACGTCTCTGCACCTAAGCCGGACCATACCAGTCACTCTGCTGGACTATCCACCAGGCCACTCCACCCAGCGTTCTACTGCACAAATGAATTCACCTCCATTCATACCAATCCTATCTGGTCAAATAAATCACCTACATGCCTATTACATTACAAACTGTATATCACTATTTCGCCAAAGACGACTTTTTTAAAAAAAATGCTGTCTGTTAATTATAACAATGGTAGTGATACATCATTTTTGTTAACATAATAGCGTGTGTCTCTCTAAAAAAAGCCTTTCATTCAAAAAGTTTGTTAGTATCTCTGACATAACCAAGAAAGCACACTTCAGATTTCAGAGGTTTCATAACTTAAAACAAAGTATGCACATTCACTCCTATGAAAATATCTTTCCTGTGAGACTGATGATGTGCACTGGATTCCAATATTGCAATATTACCACCACTCCAATATTCATTGCTGCTCTCTGTTTGCTGTCTTTGACTATGCAGGAACCAATGGAAGAGAGTAATGGTGATCACATCTGCTAGAACTTAATAGAAACTAATGTATATGAACCAGAATGCAAAAAAATGTGCTGAAAAATTCATACAATATTGAACGGCCAGAAAATTTCAGGGCCACACAGTTCAATTTTGGGTCTACTTCTATTCCTTATCTGTAAGTATTACCTTCCACTTAAACAGAATTGGTTCTTTTTACAGATAATACAAGTCCCATAATAAATTCCATTAAAGAGAAAGCCATAGAAGAGCTGTTAATGATATTTTTTAAAGAATTATTAAACGCTTCTCTGAAAATGGACTCTACCTAAAGTTTAGGAAACCTCACTATGTTATTTTTTATTGTTTTGTGATGTCTTCAGTTGCCATCCCCTCTATTTGATGTATGACTGTACAATTTTGGCGTTAGACCGTGTCAGATATCTGAAACAGAAGCATTATACATTGGGTACTTTAGTCTCACTCATAAATGTAACACAGTAACAAGTCAAACCTAAGATATACTAGGAGGATTATAACTTACTTTATGAACGATTCTGCAATGGTGAATTATGCCATGTATGTATTTACTCTTAATTTCGGCGCGCGTTTCCATCCAAGCGCTACAACTCTCCCATTGGCCGCGACGTCGACCGGCGGAATACGAACCACTTCCATTGTAGTAAAGTGATACACTGAAGAGCCAAAGAAAATGGTACACGGCCTAATATCGTGTAGGACCCCCGCGGGCATGTAGAAGTGCCGCAACACGACGTTGTATGGACTCGACTAATGTCTGAAGTAGTGCTGGAGGAAACTAACATCATGAATCCTACAGGACTGTCTACACATCCGTAAGAGTACAACAGGGTGGAAATCTCTTCTGAACAGCACGTTCAAGGCGTCTCAGATATGCTCAATAATGTTCGTGTCTGGGGATTTTGGTGGCCATTGGAAGTGTTTAAACTCAGAAGAGTGTTCCTGGAAGAGCTCTGTAGCGGTTCTGGACGTGTGGGGTGTCGCATTGTCTTTCTGGAAATGCCAACTCCGTTGAAATACACAATGGACATGGATGGAGGCAGGTGACCAGACAAGATGCTTACACACATATCACCTGTCATAGTCGTATCTAGACGTATCAGGGGTCCCATATTACTCCAACTGCACACGCCCCCCATCATTACACAGCTTTCTACTACTACTACTACTACTACTACGTGATCAGGCCCGGTGGACCGCACGCATCTACAAGTTTCCTCCTCCACTGTATTCTGTCCATTGCTGCTATCCGCCATTCGTCCACATCTATTGACATTGGAGTCCATCCCTCCAACGCTTCTTGGGTCTCCCTGACGGTCTCTTTCCTGTAGGTGTGAAATCCAGGAGCTTCCGAGGCCATCTGTGATCCTCCATCCGGGCTACATGGCCGGCCCACCGCATTCGTTTGGCTTTTACAGCTCCTACTATGTTGGGCTGCTGGTATAGTTCTTCAAGCTCTTGGTTGTATCTGATCCTCCATTCCCCTGTATCTGCATACAGAACCGGATCGAAGATCTTCCGAAGCACTTTTCTCTCAAAGACAAGGAGCTTATGGAAGTCCTGTTTCCGGATACTCCATGTCTCACAGCCATATAGAACAACAGGCTGAATCAGGGTTTTGTACAGTCGAATCTTGAACTGTCTGAAGAGAGATTTCGACCGAAGCAGTTGTGCTAGGCTGTGGTAAGATCGGTTTCTTTCTTGTATTCTGGCATTGATCTCTGCTTCACATGACGAGTTCTCAGTGAAAAGTGTCCCTAGGTATTTGAATTCTTGCACTCTGTTGTAGGAATGGTCCCCAGTCTGCAGTGATTGTAGATGATCAGCAGTCTAACAATGACCACGCGTCGTAACGAGGTACTCTGTCTTAGCTTCGTTTATGTTTAGCCCAAATTTGCTGGCAGCTTCCTTTAGTGCTTTGGTCATTTGCTCCAACTCCTCTTCCGACCTAGAAAGTAAACAGATGTCATCTGCATAGGCTAAGTATGCCAGTCTCTTTCCTTAGATTTAAATCCCTTCGTTCTCTTGGAAGGTCTCGCGTACGATTTTCTCGAGGGCAAAATTGAACAGGATAGGGGACAACCCATCTCCTTGCCTGAGTCCTGTCACAATTTCAAATTCCTCAGTTACGCGATTTCCCATTTTCACCTTTGCATGTGTTTCGTTCAGACAGATCTTTATCAGATTGATGAGTTTCTCTGCTATGCCAAACTCCCTTAAACAGTTGAGCAGGCTCTTGCGATGTATGCAATCATAGGCCTTCTTAAAATCAACGAATAAAATATGCAAATCTTTACCATATTCACCCAGTTTCTCAGTGAGCTGCCGGAGACTGAAGATGTGATCTACTGTTGACCGTCCTGGCCGGAAGCCTCCCTGGTACTCCCCAATCACCGATTCTGCCACTGGCTGAATTCTGTGTATGAGGCAATTGGACAGAATCTTATAGCAAACGTTAAGCAGGGCGATTCCTTGATAGTTGTCACATTTCAGTTTGTCGCCCTTCTTATGTATTGGACAAATCAGAGCTGTTTTCCATTCTCCTGGTAGTTCTTCTTTGGTCCATATTGCCTGAATCAGTCGGTGTATTTTTTCTGCATGTTTCTCCCCTCCTGCCAGGATCATTTCAGCCTGTATTCCATCTTCACCTGGACTCTTATTCTGTTTAAGGTGTCTGATTCTGGTTTTTATCTCATCCAGGGTAGGTGGGGGATAGTCTGCATCGACTGTAATTGGGTACTGGAAATCAAACTGCAGTTCGGGTTCATCACAATTTAGCAGCTGTCGAAAGTACTCTTTCCATCTCTCAGCTATGTCCCTATCGTTCGTCAGGATCTTATCACGGGAATCTTTGACAAATTTCTGCTTGGCCTGGTGACCTTTGCAGAGGTACTTCACCCTCAGAAACATTTCCCTCGTCTTTTGTCCTCTGAAGTCTGTTTCTGCTTCAGTGATGATATTCCTTATGTATTTCCTCTTTGCTCTTCTCAGAATTGCTTGTGTAGTCTTTCGGACCTCCTCAAATTGTGCTTTGGCCTGTGCCAGATTTGTCCCCTTCGGCCATTTGTTCCTGGCTTCCTTTCTCCTTTCCAGGGCATCTGCACATTCCTTTCCAAACCAGATCTTCTTGCCCACTGGGTTTCCCATGAGTGTTTTCTTTGCTGTATCCCTAACTGAGCTCTGGATGTTTCCCCACGTTAGTTCGAGGTCCTGATTCGCGTCCACTTCACTGAGTGCTTCAAAGCGGTTACTAAGTTGCAACTGATATCTGGTCTTCGTTGCCTCATCTTTCAGTTTCTCCACATGGTACCTTTCCACTCTTTTTAACTTAGGCCCCGTTCTTCCTTTACACTGTATGTTGAAACGGCCTCTGACCGAGATATGATCACTTCCACCTTCGGCACCCCGCGCTGTCTTAATGTCTAACACCCATCTCTTGGCTCTGAGATCAACGTCAACATGGTCTATTTGATTTACAGTTCTCCCATCTGGTGATACCCAGGTTCCTTTATGTATGTTTTCCCGTTTCCCCGTAATTGCAAACTTCTTTATGGAGAAATTCGAAGAACAGGCCTTAGGTACTGCCAGCAAAAAACCAAATGTATGGTTCCGATACGTGTATGACACGTTTGTACTGTGGAGACATGGCAGGGAGGAACTAAGCCAGTTCCACGAATATCTGAATAGTATAAACTCGATAATTCAGTTTACAATGGAGGAGGAGGTAGATGGCAAATTACATTTCCTCGATGTGCTTGTTTTTAGAAACGAAAATAGCAGTTTGGGCCACTCAGTATACAACAAACCCACGAACAAGGACCGTTATTTGCACCGAGATTCGAACCACCGCCCACAACAGAAGCGGGCTGTTATCAGGATATTAGCGGACAGAACTAGAAATATTTCTGTAATTAATTTACATTTTTTGCATAGTTCAATAATTGTCATCCTGTATGTAAATAATAGCAGAGTTCATGATGGGAGGGGGGTCCTCAATGATATACAGTCACTATAATAAGCTTCTAAGGAAACAAGACTACTGTATAACAGGCGTGAAGCAAGGCATGGGGCTATAGATAGGGAGATGCTGACTGAAACAAACTTGGCTCTCGAGAGGACAAGGTGTGGAGTCTTGAATGATACCGTAAGAATTGGATCAACACCGCTATGAGCCCAAAGTACCGTTAACAAAGATAACGGCGATAACGTCATCCAAGATGGCGGTCGTGACGTCAATCAAGTAGGCGTATTTTGGTGGAAAGTTTGAATTTTGGTGGGAAAGTCCCATGCCACCGTCGCCCAGAAAAAAGGCGCGAAGTTCAAATTCCAACATGATAAAGCATCACACCAAGCTTATCTCTACTAAGCAAAAAAGAAAGTTGCCAAAAAAGTACTTGTCTCTATTATTTAACCAATTACAAGCAGGTGTGTTCTCCACTGGGTCTGGACCCCAGCTGGCTTAGTTCATATCGGAGCCACCAGAGGGCGTTCTCATGACTCAGGTGATGACACAAGTACCGTTATTCAAGATGGCTGCACCCAGTCTGTTCACCACCAGCTCCAGAGCCAAACTGACTTAGTTCATATCGTGACCACCAGAGTGCGCTACAGTGCAGTCAGGTGATGACACAAGATCGTCTGCTCTCTCTCTCTCTCTCTCTCTCTCTCTCTCGCGCGTGTGTGCGTTCTAATGGGACATGCACCGCGGCAGTGGAACATACGTCACGTGTTCAGATGTGCTTACCCACCACAGCATGGAACACGCTGCGTCTCCTGGTGAAACGTCCGAGCGCAGCTAGCCCAACGTTCCCAATCTTATTCATAGGTCACATTGCTTTGATAAAAAAAATAATAACAATAATAATAGCCAACTCGACCTCTCCTGAATTCTATATTCTTCTAGAAATAGTCAAAGCTAGCTTTCTATATGTCCTAGCTTGTATGCACGAAAATTCCTACTCTAACAGAACGTCCTTACGAAAAAAAAAAATCAAAAAAAAATCGAATGCACTCATCCCAGCGCTCCTAACGTCTTTCCCACTCCACTCCAGATTTCTGCATATCTTGCAAACGGTCCCTCCGCTATGTACAGAGCCATATATCCCAGCACAAACGATGGAGCAATCTGATTTCCTCTTATCGAATTTTCGCGCCGAATTACTTATGCTGCCCGTATTGAAGCACCATCCACTTATTCTTTCTGTTGCTTTTAGCCATTATATTACACGGATCGCTAAATTGCTTTCACAGCTAAACCCGCAAAATTGTCTCCCCATTATCAAATACATACCAGACTCAGCCATTAATTCGTACCTCGTTATAACTTCATCTCAATCGATCACCCAGTCCACTCCCTGTTACCCTTTAACGAAGATGGAAGAAAGTTTATAAATGAATCGTTCTCTGTCATCCTAAAAAGAATCAAATACAGTAGTCAAATCATGTGTATCACTGGTAGACATACAGTATAATGCTGCCTCAATGGGAAAAAATTGATTGCCTCCCTTATTCCCTTCGTTTCGATGTCCACGTTTTCCCGGATTCCTCCTGTTGCCCTATACTTGGTATAGGTCGTCATTCGCTTTCGGACACCAGTTTGGAGGCCTACACCAACGCCGTAAAAGTCTTCTACTTTCGTTATGTTGTTTTTATTTAAAATAAGCAGACGTGTGGCGGTGTTATGGTAGTTGCAGTAACAAAATTATTTACACCATGCTATGTCTAGCTTTCTGTGAGAGGCCGTGTATCAGGGTGTCTTAATGATGGTTTAGAACATGAGACAGGCATCGAACTCGTAGCAGAAAAACGAATGTTTGGCGTTGTACAAAAGCGTGTTAGAAAACAGTGTTTGAGTTACAACTAAACAGGACCAGAGGAAGCATGTTATGCGATAAATCACCTTGAGTATAGGTGATTAAACTTCAAAGTGGCCTCGGCTGAGTCTGTATATTGAATAGAATCGTGTCATAAATACAGCATCAGTAGCAGTAGCAGTTTGAGGTGAGAGCCGGTGAGGAAGGGGCTATACGGCTAGGAATGGTTGGATGTTTGCATTTGGGAAGTACTGTGAAATCAGTTTCCCCACACTGGAGGCCTACCACAGCTATGCGTCATTGCACCCGCATAGGTGCCTTGATGTCTTCAATTCGTATGAGCTTTTATAGTTCGTAATTTTTATCTGTTGGGCTGATTGAATTGAATGGATGTGGATCTGTATTATTTGGTACGGTAGGCAATCTGTTATTGACGAAGTAATATACTTAGTAGTATTTATGGGTGTGTGATATGTTCGCATTTGAGCATCAGGTTTATACAGTATGTGTGTTTGTGGAAAGGAGATGACTATGTATCGTTGAACGGAAAGTAAGGATTTGACTTGGAGTACTGTGATACTAATGGGGGAGTATGTCCAGTTGTAAGGAAGGTACAGCTATTTCCAGAGCCACTGACAAGAGAGTGTATTTCCGATGCTTCACTCATTCTCGAATGCTGTTCAATTGAGACCGCGATCATAACATTTAATTGTAAGTATAATGATAAACATATATGTGACTGGTTTTCCGGAATGAATCCGTGTCTGAAAAGTACATGGTGGTAATGATTCAGGTTTCCTGTTAACAGCAGCATCTGTGCAAATGTGGAAGCCTGTTGGATTGTAGGAATGTATATGAGTTAACTTTGCCCTTGTCTAGACGGCCAGATAGTGAACTAATACTTAGTATGTGTTGAGCGGCTTTCGTGATCTAGTGGATCTTTGCGAAGATGGTATGATTGCAATGGAGTGTTATTCCCGCCCATGTAGATTGTTCGGTTGACTGTTTGTGCACATTTTGGGTCTTTATTTAGTTGATAGAAGATCTAATGTGGTGTGTGGAAAATACGTTTGCCTGTTCTCTAGACATGGGAAAGACCTTAGTGGGGTTATAAATTATATGGATGTTTTGGAGTATGTTAGATCGACGAGACCGGTATTCGCGGTTGGAAATATGATTTTTCATATGTTTCTTTCTAGTTACTCTAGAGGACTCTCCACATATATAAAGTTTCGTGTTTGTAGAGAAATGTTTTCGAGTCTATATGTCGGGAAATATGTTGTCTCAGCTTTCGGGAGGCTACTGCTGTATACTTGATATCGAGAAGTATAGCGAAAATGGTATAATATTATGGCGAAGATACGTGTGTTCTTGTAATCGCCGAGGCTGGAGATGTGCATAGAAAAGCGAGAAGACAACGAAGTAGAGACAGTAACGTGTTTGTGTCGAGGGGAAACGATCGCAAATTTATAGAACAGTTCTGAGAGGGACTTCGGTTCGCTGATGAAAAAGGGGTGGTTTTGTATGATGGGGGATGTGAATTTTATGTTTACTAGATTGACAAGGTACTCGGTGATATTTTTCTGGGATGGTGATCGGTTTCACACTCCAATATTCTTGTCTGGTATGTATTTGATGATCTGTAGACAAAATTTTTTCGGATGCAGTACAGATGTAAAAGGTAACTGCACTGTTTGTATAAAATGTGTATATATTGGTAAGGTTACTGTGGCTTACACGTTGTAAACTGTGTAAATATTGCATTGTAAAGCTAATATGGTTTATGTTATGGCATGACTAGAGAGGATGACTGCGCGTAATATCGTGAGGGATGTATAGATTGAGCAGGTTGACAACGATGAGGGTAGGTGTGAGAATTTTTAAGTGGAAAATTATATTCGCTATAAATATTAAAGTACAGTCGTCAAGAGGAAAGATTACGTGTACATTGATTGGTGTCAAACTGTAGCAGGAATAGTAATATTTAATTGTAATTACAGTGGTAAATATGTTCCTGGCTTGCATATTTTTGTGAGTCTGGTATGTATTTGACGTGAGTCGAAACAAGGCCCCGGGAGTAGACAACATTCCATTGGAACTACTGACAGCCTTGGGAGAGCCAGTCCTGACAAAACTCTACCATCTGGTGAGCAAGATGTACGAAACAGGCGAAATACCCTCAGACTTCAAGAAGAATATAATAATTCCGTAGAAATATTGGAACACGTGAGGCAATACTGGCCCTACGACTTATCTTAGAAGAAAGATTAAGGAAAGGCAAACCTACGTTTCTAGCATTTGTAGACTTGGAGAAAGCTTTTGACAATGTTGACTGGAATACTCTCTTTCAAATTCTGAAGGTGGCAGAGGTAAAATACAGGGAGCGAGAGGCTATTTACAATTTGTACAGAAACCAGATGGCAGTTGTAAGAGTCGAGGGACATGAAAGGGAAGCAGTGGTTGGGAAGGGAGTGAGACAGGATTGCAGCCTCTCCCCGATTTTATTCAATCTGTATATTGAGCAAGCAGTGAAGTAAACGAAAGAAAAATTCGGAGTAGGTATTAAAATCCATGGAGAAGAAATAAAAACTTTGAGGTTTGCCGATGACATTGTAATTCTGTCAGAGACAGAAAGGACTTGGAAGAGCAATTGAACGGAATGGATAGTGTCTTGAAAGGAGGATATAAGATGAACATCAACAAAAGCAAAACGAGGATAATGGAATTTAGTCGAATTAATTCGGGTGATGCTGAGGGAATTAGATTAGGAAAGTAAAGGAGTTTTGCTATTTGGGGAGCAAAATAACTGATGATGGTCGAAGTAGAGAGGAAATAAAATGTAGATTGGCAATGGCAACGAAAGCGTTTCTGAAGGAGAGAAATTTGTTAACATCGAGTATAGATTTAAGTGTCAGGAAAACGTTTCTGAAAGTATTTGTATGGAGTGTAGCCATGTATGGGAGTGAAACATGGACGATAAATAGTTTGGACAAGAAGAGAATAGAAGCTTTCGAAATGTGGTGCTACAGAAGAATGCTGAAGATTAGATGGGTAGATCACATAACTAATGAGGAGGTATTGAATAGGATTGGGGAGAAGCGAAATTTGTGGCATAACTTGACTAGAAGAAGGGATCGGTTGGTAGGACATGTTCTGAGGCATCAAGGGATCACCAGTTTAGTATTGGAGGGCAGCGTGGAGGGTAAAAATCGTAGAGGGAGACCAAGAGATGAATACAATAAGCAGATTCAGAAGGATGTTGGTTGCAGTAGTTACTGGGAGATGAACAAGCTTGCACAGGATAGAGTAGCATGGAGAGCTGCATCAAACCAGTCTCAGGACTGAAGACCACAACAACAATGGGGAGACAATTTTGCGGGTTTAACTGTGAATGCAATTTAGCAATCTGTGTAATATAACGGCTGAAAGCACCAGAAAGAATAAGTGGATGGTAATTCGATACCGGAAGCATAAGTAATTCGGCGTGTAAGTTCGGTAAGGCCAAATCAGAATGCTCCATCGTTTGTGCTGGGGTATTGGGGTCTGTACATAGCGGAGGGAACGTTTGCGTATGATGACATCTGGAGGGGAAGGATATTAGGAGCGCTGGGATGAGTGCATTTCGTAAGGAGGTTCTGTTACAGTAGGAATTTCCGTGCATACAAGCTGGGACATATAGAATGCGAGCGTTAACTGTTTCTGGGAGAATATGCAATTCATTAGAGGTCGAGCTGGCTGGTTTTTTTTTTTTTTTCAATGCAATGTGACGTAAGAATAAGATTGGGAGCGTTGTTAAATGACGAGCCGCGACGCTGTTTTGCACCAGGAGACGCGGCGTGAGAAATGCTGTGGCGGGTAAGCACAGCTGAACACGTGACGTATGTTCCGTTGGATGGAAGCATGCTGCGCTATTCTGCCATCCTGACATCTACATCTACATCCACATCCATACTCCGCAAGCCACCTGACGGTGTGTGGCGGAGGGTACCTTGAATACTCAATCGGGTTCCCCTTCTATTCCAGTCTCGTATTGTTCGTGAAAAGAAAGATTGTCAGTATGGCTGTGTGGGCTCTAATCTCTCTGGTTTTATCCTCATGGACTCTTCGCGAGATATACGTAGGAGGGAGCAATATACTGCTTGACTCCTCGGTGAAGGCATGTTCTCGAAACATCAACAAAAGCCCGTTCCGAGCTACTGAACGTCTCTCTTGCAGAGTCTTCCTCTGGAGTTTATCTATCACCTCCGTAACGCTTACTAAATGATCCTGTAATGAAGCGTGTTGCTCTCCGTTGGATCTTCCCTATCTCTTATATCAACCCTATCTAGTACAGATCTCACACTGCTGAGCAGTATTCAAGCAGTGGGCGAACAAGCGTACTGTAACCTACTTCCTTTGTTTTCGGATTGCATTTCCTCAGGATTCTTCCAATGAATATCAGTCTGGCATCTGCTTTATCGATAATTAATTTGTATGGTCATTCCATTTTAAATCACTACTAATGCGTACTCCCAGATAATTTATGGAATTAATAGCTTCCAGTTGCTGACCTGCTATATTGTACCTAAATGATAGAGGATCTTTCTTTCTATGTAGTCGCAGCACATTGCACTTGTCTACATTGAGATTCAGTTGCTATTCCCTGCATCATGCGTCAATTGGTTGCAGTCCTTCTGCATTTCAGTACAATTTTCCATCGTTACAACCTCTCGATATACTACAGCATCATCCGCAAATAGCCTCAGTGAACTTCCGATGTTATCCACAAGGTCATTTATCTATATTGTGAATAGCAACGGTCCTACGACACTCCCCTGCGGCACACCTGTAATCACACTTACTTCGGAAGACTTCGCTTCATTGAGAATGACATGCTGCGTTCTGTTATCTAGGAATTCTTCAATCCAATCACACAATTGGTCTGTTAGTCCATATGCTCTTACTTTGTTCATTAAACGACTGTGGGGAACCGTATGACACGCCTTGCGAAAGTCAAGAAACACGGCATCTATCTGAGAACCCGTGTCTATGGCCCTCTGAGTCTCGTGGACGAATAGCGCGAACTGAGTTTCACAAGATCGTCTTTTTCGAAACCTATGCTGATTCCTACAGAGTAGATTTCTAGTTTCCAGAAAAGACATTATACTCGAACATATTACATGTTCCAAAATTCTACAACTGATCGGCGTTAGAGATGTAGATCTATAGTTCTGCACATCTGTTCGACGTCCCTTCTTGAAAACGGGGGAGACCTGTGCCCTTTTCCAAACTTTTGGAAGACTACGCTCTTCTAGAGACCTACGGTACACCGCTGCAAGTAGGGGGGGGGGGGGGGGCAAGTTTATTCGCGTACTCTGTGTAAAATCGAACTGGTATCCCATCTACATCTACATGATTACTCTGCAATTCACATTTAAGTGCTTGGCAGAGGGTTCATCGAACCACAATCATACTATCTCTCTACCATTCCACTCCCTAACAGCGCGCGGGAAAAACGAACACCTAAACCTTTCTGTTCGAGCTCTGATTTCTCTTATTTTATTTTGATGATCATTCCTACCTATGTAGGTTGGGCTCAACAAAATATTTTCGCATTCGGAAGAGAAAGTTGGTGACTGAAATTTCGTAAATAGATCTCGCCGCGACGAAAAACGTCTTTGCTTTAATGACTTCCATCCCAAATCGCGTATCATATCTGCCACACCCTCTCCCCTATTACATGATAATACAAAACGAGCTGCCCTTTTTTGTACCCTTTCGATGTCCTCCGTCAATCCAACCTGGTAAGAATCCCACACCTGTCTGGAGCGCTGCAGTCATGGACTGTGCGGCTGCTCCCGGCGGAGGTTCTAGTCCTCCCTCGGGCATGCGTGTATGTGTTTGTCCTTACGATAATTTAGGTTAAATAGTGTGTAAGCTTAGGGACTGATGACCTTAGCAGTTAAGTCCCATAAGATTTCACACACGCACACAATCCCACACCGCGCACCAATATTCTAACAGAGGATGTACGAGTGTAGTGTAAGCTGTCTCTTTAGTGGACTTGTTGCATCTTCTAAGTGTCCTGCCAATGAAACGCAACCTTTGGCTCGCCTTCCCCACAATATTACCTATGTGGTCTTTCCAACTGAAGTTGTTCGTAATTTCAACACCCAGGTACTTAGTTGAATTGACAGCCCTGAGAATTGTACTATTTATAGAGTAATCGAATTCCAGCGGATTTCTGTTGGAACTCATGTGGATCACCTCACACTTTACGTTATTTAGCGTCAATTGCCACCTGCCACACCATACAGCAATCTTTTCTAAATCGCTTTGCAACTAATACTGGTCTTCAGATGACCTTACCAAACGGTAAATTACAGCATCATCTGCGAACAACCTAAGAGAACTGGTCAGATTGTCACCCAGGTCATTTATATAGATCAGGAACAGCAGAGGTCCCAGGACGCTTCCCTGGGGAACAACTGATATCACTTCAGTTTTACTCGATGTTTTGCCGTCTATTACTACGAACTGCGACCTTCCTGACAGGAAATCACGAATCCAGTCGCACAACTGAGACGATACCCCATAGGCCCGCAGCTTGATTAGAAGTCGCTTGTGAGGAACGGTGTCAACAGCCTTCCGGAAATCTAGAAATACGGAATCAACTTGAGATCCCCTGTCGATAGCGGCCATTAGTTGTGCGTTGCACAAGAACGATGTTTTCCAAAAACCATGCTAATTACGTATCAATAGATCGTTCCCTTCGAGGTGATTCATAATGTTTGAATACAGTATATGCTCCAAAACCCTACTGCAAACCGACGTCAATGATATAGGTCTGTAGTTCGATGGATTACTCCTACTACCCTTCTTAAACACTGGTGCGACCTGCGAAATTTTCCAATCTGCAGGTACAGATCTATCGGTGAGCGAGCGGTTGTATATGACTGCTAAGTAGGGAGCTATTGTATTAGCGCAATCTGAAAGGTACCTAATCGGTATACAATCTGGACCTGAAAACTTGCCCGTATCAAGCGATTTGAGTTGCTTCGCAACCCCTAAGGTATCTACTTCTACGAAACTCATGCTAGCAGCTGTTCGTGTTTCAAATTCTGGAATATCCCATTTGTCTTCCCTGGTGAAGGAATTTCGGAAAACTGCGTTCAATAGCTCCGTTTTAGCTGCACAGTCGTCGGTAACAGTACCATCGGCACTGCGCAGCGAAGGTATTGACTGCGTATTGCCGCTTGTGTGCTTTACATACGACCAGAATTTCTTCAGATTTTCTGCCAAATTTCGAGACAGTGCTTCGTTGTGGAACCTATTAAAGGCATCTCGCATTGAAGTCCGTACCAAATTTCGCGCGTCTGTAAATTTTAGCCAATCGTCGGGATTTCGCGTTCTTCTGAACTTCGCATGCTTTTTCCGTTGCCTCTGCAACAGCGTTCGGACCTGTTCTGTGTACCATGGGGGATCAGTTCCATCTCTTACCAATTTATGAGGTATGAATCTCTCAATTGCTGTTGCTACTATATCTTTGAATTTGAGCCACATCACGTCTACATTTGCATAGTCAGTTCGGAAGGAATGGAGATTGTCTCTTAGGAAACCTTATAGTGACACTTCATCCGCTTTTTTAAATAAAATTATTTTGCGTTTGTTTCTAGTGGATTTGGAAGAAACGGTATTGAGCCTAGCTACAACGACCTTGTGATCACTAATCCCTGTATCAGTCATGATGCTCTCTATTAGCTCTGGATTGTTTGTGGCTAAGAGGTCACAGCGGCCTTTCCTCTTTTGAGCGATTTTAATTGTTTTTCTATCTGTCTGTCATCTATTTCGATATCTACCATTTTGTCACCTGAGTGACAATCTAGAGAAGGAACTACAGTGCAGAGTTTCCTCTGTGAAACAGCTTTGGAAAAAGACATTCAGTATTTCGGCCTTTAGTCTGTCATCCTCTGTTTCAGTACCATTTTGGTGACAGAGCGTCTGGACATTTCGTTTTGATCTGTCTACCGCGTTGACATAAGACCAAAATTTCTTAGGATTATCTGCCAAGTCAGTACATAGAAATTTACTTTCGAATTCATTGAACGCCTCTCGCATAGCCCTCCTCACACTACATTTCGCTTCGCGTAATTTTTGTTTGTCTGCAATGCTTTGGCTATGTTTATGTTTGCTGTGAAGTTCCCTTTGCTTCCCTAGCAGTTTTCTAACTCGGTTGTTATACCACGGTGGCTCTTTTCCATCTCTTACGATCTTGTTTGGCACATACTCATCTAATGCATATTGTACGATGGCTTTGAACTTTGTCCACTGATCCTCAATACTAGCTGTACTTGAGATAAAACTTTTGTATTGCGCCGTCAAGTACTCTGAAATCTGCTTTTTGTCACTTTTGCTAAACAGAAAAATCTTCCTACTTTTTTTAATATTTCTATTTATGGCTGAAATCACCGATGCTGTACCGATGCTGTAACTGCTTGATGATCACTGATCCCCCGTTATGCGTTAACTGTTTCAAATAGTTCGGGTCTGGTTGTCACCAGAAGGTCTAATATGTTATCGCAACGAGTCTGTTCTCTGTTTAACTGCTCAAGGTAGTTTTCAGATAATGCACTTAAAAAAATTTCACTGGATTGTCTGTCACTCCCACCAGTTATAAACTTTTGAGTCTCCCAGTCTATATCTGGTAAATTAAAATCTCCACCCAAAACTATAACATGGTCGGGAAATCTGTTCAAAATATTTTCCATATTTTCCTTCAGGTGTTCTACCACAAAAGCTGCTGAGCCAGGGGGCCTATAGAGACATCCAGTTACCATGTTTGAGCCTGCTTTAACCGTGACCTTCACCCAAAATTTCACATTTCGGATCTCCGTCAATTTCCTTCGATACTGTTGCACTTTTTATCGCTGTAAACACGCCTCCCCCTTTCACTGTCCAGCCTGTCTCTGCGGTATACATTCCAATCTGAGGCCACGGAATTGGTCCGCCTCTACCAATCCATCGGTCACCGAATCTGTTGTTGAGAAGCGTACGAATACTTCGACTGAAATGTGCAGGAGCTCCATCGTGCATGAACCACATGTTGCGTCGTACTTGTAAAGGCACATGTTCTAGCAGCATAGGTAGAGTACCCGTATGAAATCATAATAACGTGCTCCATTGAGCGTAGGTGGAAGAACATACTGACGAAACTAAAATGAGCTCTAACATGGAAATTAAGCGTTTGCGGACACATGTCAACATAACATCTTTTCTTTATTTGTGTGTGAGAAATGTTTCCTGAAAGTTTGGCCGTACCTTTTTGTAACGCTCTGTATAGACGCTCCTGCTGTTTACTATTACCACATTAATATCGTCATTCCCTGTTGCCTTTTTCCTACTGCTACCTTGTCGCATCTCAGGAGGCATCTTTTCGGGCCTAGGGAGGGAATTCTCTAACCTAAAAAACCCACATGTGCACTCCACGTGTACTCTGCTACCCTTGTAGCCGCTTCCTGCGTGTACTGCACGCCTGACCTATTCAGGGGGACCCTACATTTCTCCACCCGATAGCGGAGGTCGAGAAATTTCCACTCCACATCTCCGCAGAATCGTCTGAGCCTCTGGTTTAAGGCCTGGCCAGACAGAATCCGGCCTGCCGCTGCGACGAACGGCGGCCAGGGACGCCACACAGGCAGCGGTTGTCCGGCCGGCCGCAGCTACTCTAGGGTTGTGGAAGGGGCCGAAACCCATTAATAAGCTTGCATGCGTAGCGCGTTTGTCTTGGCGTTAGACGATTTGGAATCTTCAAGCGGGCCACATTATCTTCGCGCGAGTTCTTCCTTTTTTTTATTTGCAGAAATGAGTAGCTTGCACTAGCGATACGAAATGACACCAAGAAGAGGAGATGTTGGGTGCACGACATTGATAACAAGAGAGAAAGCTTAGGAAAATACCATCGTCTGTGTATTGATCTAGACTCTGACGAAGATAGGCTCTTCAAATATTTTCGTAGGTCGCGAGAATGTTTCAAGGAAATGCATCGCCTGATAAATAGGTAGCACCGAGAAGTGCACAAAGAACTGGAGAAAGCCAATTAATACAAGGCACAGACAAGCCGTTTGTCTGAGGTAAGTTTTACCGTTTGTGGCCTCTTTGTGCTTCAAACAGAAGACATATAAATTGTTCCATTTCAGTTTTGCAGTATCATATGAAAGGTTCAGCGGAAGAAAGTGGTATTCCACAACGTAATTACGAGTGGAGTGATAAATTTATCTGCAGTGTTTACGAATACAGCAAACGATAGTAACAAAAAAACAAAATGTTTCAAATGTCTCTGAGCACTATGGGACTTAACATCTGTGGTCATCAGTCCCCTAGAACTTAGAACTACTTAAACCTAACTAACCTAAGGACATCACATACATCCATGCCCGAGGCAGGATTCGAACCTGCGACCGTAGCAGACGCGCTATACCGGACTGATCGCCTTAACCGCGAGACCACCGCGGCCGGCTCGATAGTAACATCTTGTTCCATATGTCCCGCTAGAGAGAACTTTCTACTTAACAGATTGTTCTGTTTCATTGTATTCGTGACATTGTCATTGAATTTAAACAAACATATCTTTCGTCGTTAACTTATCTATTCGTTCTATAGGCATAATTTATTTTAATCTTTTCCAGATACTTGACTACAGGCGGCAGTCACCAGACCATAGCTTTTTCTTTTCGGTTAGGACGTTCAAACAGTCTCGGATATTGTAAAAGAAGTGTGCCAGGCAATAAAGACTGTTCTACAGCCCAAGTATTTTCCTACTCCTGCAACAGAGATGTGGAAGAAATCTGAAGAAGGGTTTATAGAACTAGGGGTTTCCGAACTGCCTTGGAAGCATAGACGGAAAGACTATTAGGTTAAAATGCCCGAAGGATAGTGGATCCCAGTTCTTCTGTTACAAACAGTTCTTTTCGCTAGTTCTCCTGGCGATCGTTGATCCATACTACCGAGTTTACAGTAGTTGATATTGGAAGTTATGAACGTCACAGTGACAACACTATTCAGCTTTCTATCAAGAGTATATCCAGGACAAAAGTATTCTACCTCCAAATCAGGATCGCGTGTATCATACAAAAAGTTGTATTCTCTCACCTCCTCTGTAAGTCTTTCTGTGTCCATGATGCCTGCCCTACGAGTTGCAAACCAAAAACTGCCTCACGCCGCCGCTTCCAGCGTGATAACAGAGCAGTTGAGGGCGCCAACAGAGGCAAGCAGCCGCTCCGGCTTGCGGCGAATCTGTAATCTGCGACAACCCGGCGGAGGCCGGTGCGGCAGGCCGGTTGCCGGTGCGTCAGAGCCGCACTCTGTGTGACCGCCGCAGTACAGTAATGAGCGATTCAACACTGCGGCGTGTCGGCTGCGGTTCGAGGCCACAGGCCGGACGGCCAGGCCGCATTCTGTCTGGCCAGGCCTTTAAGCCGTCCACTCGGTTCCAAACCAGAGGACTGCGATCGGTTCTGGGAACGACACTACTAATAGTTAGCTCAGATTCCACCCCGCGAGCGAGACTTTCTGCCTTCACCAACTCCGCCAGCCACCTGTATGAACTGAGGATGACCTCTGAACCCAGACGGCAGGAATGTTTGGTGCCGACATGAGCAACAATTTTCAGTCGGGTGCACCCACTGCTCTCTATCGCCGCCGGCAGGGCCTCCTCCACATATCGGATGAGACCCCCCGGCGAGGAGACAGAGTGAACACTGGCCTTCTTCCCCGACCTTTCCGCTATTTCCCTAAGGGGCTCCATCACCCGCCTAACGTTGGAGCTCCCAATCACTAATAAACCTCCCGCCCCGTATGCCTGCTCGGACCTTGCTGGAGGAGCGGCCACATGTCCACTCACAGGCAGAGCGGGCAACGGCACACGGCCAACCTCCACATTGACCCTCCGCCTCGTGCGCCGCGAACGCCGCTCAACCCGCCACTCCCCTCGGGGCGAGGGTGGCCCAATCGCGCCCGGTACCCGCGAAGATGCATCGACAGCAGGGACCGTGCGTGAAGCATGTAACACCTGGGCTGTACCTTGCAGTGCACCAGACTCCCCACTGCCGCTACACTTCGAGGCAGCAGCCAGAAGACGGCTGACCGTGGCCATCAGCACGTTCAGCTGTTTGCAAACAGTGGCCAGCTCCTCCTGCGTCCGTACACAGCAGTCACACATCAAGATAGCAACGATTTACTGTAGAGAGTTAAGTAATCAACTTTTAACAAGACTGCTAATTCACTAAAGGCAGCTCATAGCTGACCAAACAGTGGTAACTAGACACTTCTTGTTGAAAACAATGAAATGAAGCATTAACTATCTCTGGACTGTATTCAAAACAAACATCAAATCTGTGGAACACTATTATTGGTACTCGAAAATTAAAGCTTCCTAAAAGCAAAAACACACGGAAAAAGAAGTGACAAGTAAGAAAAACGCAGTTAATAATTAAATTTACGTAGCTTGCGCACAGCAGATGTGAATCAGACGGCAGTTACGGCGACACCGCCATCCGCGGTAAAGAAAATGCTGGCCTGAGGTGTCTCGAGTATGGGGCTGCTCCTTGGAGTTCTGTGACGTGGGGATAAGGGAAACTGTATAGACGCAACTTTCACCTACGGTCGGGGGCAGCTCGCGGCTGCGCTCCCGCCCGATCACGTCAGCACGTGTGTCTAGGTGAACAAGTATTTGGATAAGAATTTCTCAGAAATGAAGTATGAATGAGATGTCGCGCTTGCGAGACGCAAGCGGAGGCCTGTGCGTGGTTTGACAGTTGACGGCTGCGCCACCTCGTTGGGGCTGTCGGTGTGCTCTACTGGATAGGGGTTGGCGGAGGGTGCTTGCAGGCGTTGATTGAATTATCTTGCGAGCAGGTGTGTAGGCTGTGCTATGAGTTATTTGGACAGTTTACGAGTACTGAGCGCGTCTAGACATACGTTTGCTAAATTATTTAGGATGAATGTGAGTGTTTGTAATTAAATTATTTTCGTAAACTAGGAGTTGTTTGCTGTCTGCAGAGAGTATATTGTGAGTGCAACGATAATGTGGGGAGTGTTTTGGTTCAGTGTGATAAATATATTCGATCTCCAAATAAAATGTTCGAAAGTAAACAGAATGGACTCCTTCCTTACTCTCCCCAACAACATAGCGCAGCCTGAGTAATTTCAGCACAATTCTAGCCCCTACAGACCACAATCTGGGATTAGGTTAGGGGGGATGACAGTACGATCAGATGGCAGTAATGTGTACTATGTCAGCTGGACAGTAAATCTCGTGGTGGAGACACCCCCCTGTAAAATAAAGACTTGTGTTTGGATCTGTTTTCCCGCCATTTCGCTCCACCATCTTGAACGACGTCAATCACTGTGCACATTAGTACACAGTAGTATAGGTTAGTGCACGTTAGTACACATTAGCCTGCCAACATAGGTCAGTAAGGGGGCGTGGTGCTCATAGTGGAAAAATGCAGAACTTCTCATTTGATAATTGAATATTGAAATTTTAAATTGACTTATTGAATATGACTAAAATTGAAATGGAGTTAAGTACATAGGTAATTGATAGGTTAGATGAGCGATGCTGGTGTCACTTGTGTTCAGTTAAATTCGTTAGCATATTTACAGAAGACTATGTTCGGTGTGAGTATAAAGGTGCGGGCTTGAGGCTGTGATGTAAGCGGTCGCTCACTCGCGGGCCACTGACACGGTGTGTGTGCGGTTAAAACGCACGTGAGAGAGAGAGAGAACAGACGATCTTGTGTTCAAATGGTTCAAATGGCTCTGATCACTATGGGACTTAACATCTGTGGTCATGAGTCCCCTAGAACTTAGAACTACTTAAACCTAACTAACCTAAGGACATCACACACATCCATGCCCGAGGCAGGATTCAGATCGGCGACGTAGCAGTTGCGCGGTTCCGGACTAAGCGCCTAGAACCGCTAGACCACCGCGGCCGGCGATCTTGTGTCATCACCCGACTTCACAGTAGCGTCCTCTGGTGCCCACGATATGAACTAAGTCAGTTTGGCTCTGGACCTTGCGGTGAACACACTGGGTGTCGTCATCTTGAATACCGGTACTTGCGTCAGGATCTGACAGCAGGAGAGCGCCCTCTGGTGACACCGATATGAACTAAGCCAGTTGGGCTCTGAAGCTTGTGGTGAACAGACTGCGTGCAGCCATCTGGAATAACGGTACTTGTGTCAGCACCTGATTTCAGGAGAGTGCCCTCTGGTGGCACCAATATGAACTAAGCCAGTTGGAGGCCAGGCCCAGTGGAGAACACACCTGCTTGAAATTGGTTAAATAATAAAGACAAGTACTTTTTTCTGACAGTTTTCTTTGCTTAGTAGAGGTAAGCGTGATGTAATGCATTATCATGTTGGAATTTGAACTTTGCGCCATTTTTCTGGGCGAGGGTGGCGTAGCACTTTCCCACCAAAATCCGCCATCTTGATTGACGTCACGGCTGCCATCTTGGAAGACGTCATCGCCGTCATCTTGGATAGTACTTTGGGCTCATAGCACTGTTGTTCCAATACTACCGTAGTAGGCTGTTATAGAACTTTCTCCCACAGAACCCATAGAAATTCTGGTGGTGTGTAAAGGCTGTCAGTGGTACCAAAGTTAGTGTCCAGTCACTCATGGACCAGAAAGGAACTAATATCGACAGTAGCAAAGTAGAAGCAGAAACGTTAAACTCTGGTTTCAAATGTTCGTTTACAATTGAAAATCTGAGGGCATTTACCCAAGTTAATCCTCACACTGTTGGAAAGATGAGTGATATAAATGTTAGTGTCAGCCGTGTTGGGAGGCAGCTGAAATCGCTAAAAGAGAACAAAACTCCAGGGGTCGATGGAATCACTACCAGATTCTGTATCGAATTCGCGGCTCTGGTATCCTCTCCAATTTATCGTAGATTCCTTGAACAAGAAACCGTGCACAGTAGTTAGAAGAAAGCACATATCACAACCATTTACAAGAAGGGTAGTAGAAGTAATCCACAAAACGACAGTTCAGTATCCTTGACAAATATTTGTTGTAGAATTTTGGAACATACTCTGAGCTCAGACGCAATGAGAGATCTCGAACAGAACGGCCTCCTCCACGCCATCCAGCATGGATTCAGAAAACATCACCCACGTGAAACCCAACTCGCTTTTTTCCATATGACATACTGAAAGTCTTGATCAAGGCAATTAGGTAGACGCAGTATTTCACGATTTCCTAAAGTATTTCACACAGTGCCACATCTATGCTTATTATCAAAAATACGATCTTACGACGGTATCAAGCAAAATTTGTATTGGATTGAAGATATCTTGATAGAGAGGACATAGCATGTTATCTTGGATGGAAAGTTATTGGCAGATGAAGAAGTAACTTCTAGTGTGCCACAGGGAAGTGTGGTAGGGTGTTTGTTGTTCATGTTGTGTACTAATGACTTTGCAGACAACGTTAATAGTAACCTCAGACTTTTTGCGAATGATATAGTTATTTATAACAAAGTATTGTCTGAAAAAAGCTAGAGTAATAGTCACTCGGATCTTCTTAAGGTTTCATAGTTGGAAATTAAAATAAGAACACGGTGAATTCATTGTCCCAGGAAGGGGAAACTTTATTGACACATTCCTGGGGTCAGATACATCACATGATCACACTGACATAACCACAGGCACATAGACACAGGCAACAGAGCATGCACAATGTCGGCACTAGTACAGTGTATATCCACCTTTCGCAGCAATGCAGGCTGCTATTTTCCCATGGAGACGATCGTAGAGATGCTGGATGTAGTCCTGTGGAACGGCTTGCCATGCCATTTCCACCTGGCGCCTCAGTTGGACCAGCGTTCGTGCTGGACGTGCAGACCGCGTGAGACGACGCTTCATCCAGTCCCAAACATGCTCAATGGGGGACAGATCCGGAGATCTTGCTGGCCAGGGTAGTTGACTTACACCTTCTAGAGCACGTTGGGTGGCACGGGATACATGCGGACGTGCATGGTCCTGTTGGAACAGCAAGTTCCCTTGCCGGTCTAGGAATGGTAGAACGATGGGTTCGATGACGGTTTGGATGTACCATGCACTATTCAGTGTCCCCTCGACGATCACCAGAGGTGTACGGCCAGTGTAGGAGATCGCTCCCCACATCATGATGCCGGGTGTTGGCCCTGTGTGCCTCGGTCGTATGCAGTCCTGATTGTGGCGCTCACCTGCACGGCGCCAAACACGCATACGACCATCATTGGCACCAAGGCAGAAGCGACTCTCATCGCTGAAGACGACACGTCTCCATTCGTCCCTCCATTCACGCCTGTCGCGACACCACTGGAGGCGGGCTGCACGATGTTGGGGCGTGAGCGGAAGACGGCCTAACGGTGTGCGGGATCGTAGCCCAGCTTCATGGAGACGGTTGCGAATGGTCCTCGCCGATACCTCAGGAGCAACAGTGTCCCTAATTTGCTGGGAAGTGGCGGTGCGGTCCCCTACGGCACTGCGTAGGATCCTACGGTCTTGGCGTGCATCCGTGCGTCGCTGCGGTCCGGTCCCAGGTCGACGGGCACGTGCACCTTCCGCCGACCACTGGCGACAACATCGATGTACTGTGGAGACCTCACGCCCCACGTGTTGAGCAATTCGGCGGTACGTCCACCCGGCCTCCCGCATCCCCACTATACGCCCTCGCTCAATGTCCGTCAACTGCACATACGGTTCACGTCCACGCTGTCGCGGCATGCTACCAGTGTTAAAGACTGCGATGGAGCTCCGTATGGCACGGCAAACTGGCTGACACTGACGGCAGCGGTCCATAAATGCTGCGCAGTTAGCGCCATTCGACGGCCAACACCGCGGTTCCTGGTGTGTCCGCAGTGCTGTGCGTGTGATCATTGCTTGTACAGCCCTCTCGCAGTGTCCGGAGCAAGTATGGTGGGTCTGACACACCGGTGTCAATGTGTTCTTTTTTCCATTTCCAGGAGTGTATATATATATATATATATATATATATATATATATATATATATATATATATATATATATATGTATGTATATAGTTGTAACACCATGTAGAGATATGCATTGGAACGATGACATTGGCTCTCTTGTAGGCAAATCAGATGCACACTTCGGTTTGTTGCTATAATCTTTTCATTCCCTTATGACATACAGCGTTATGTTCTAGGGTAACTCTTTCCTTTCACAAAGCATACTTTTGGCTCAGAAACGGACAGTTTGAACAATAAGTGGCATAATTTTTCGAACCTTTTGTCCATCACTGCTCAGGGCACTGAGAATCCTGACACTGGCCTCCCTGTATATATTTGCTCTAATGTTATTTATTGTTTACAACGTGAACTTATTCCCAAGAACTAGCGGCCTTCAGTCAGTTAATACCAGGCAGAAATTAGATATGCATTTGGATCGCACTTACTTGATTAATGGGCAGAAAGGTGTGCAGTATTCTGCTGCAACAATTTTCAGTAGGCTACGTCAAGAATTAAAAAAAAATCTTGTCAGTAATTCTCGCACTTTCAAGCCTAAATTGAAGAATTTCCTCAAAGCTCACGCCTCCTATTCTTTCGAACAGTTCCTGGTAAAAATTGAGCTAATTCCTGTGTTATATTGTTGATTATGACAATTATACTGTCGTCTACATAGGATTTAGGTAAATGTATTTTATTTATTACTAACTTTGCTGGTGTTAATTTCGTGTACTGCCTTGTTTCACGCCCCCGGAGGTTTACTCCTCACTTTGGTCCTGTGGAACTTGTAACATTTTAATAAAAGAAAAAAAAATACTAGAGAAATGCAAACAGCTTCATTCGTGCAACCTGTTCTAGAATACTGCTCAAGTGGATGGGACATGTACCAGATAGGAATAACAGGGGATGTCAAGTATAATCATATGGAGAAGAGTGGTACGAATGCTAACAGGTTTGTTTGACATACGGGAGAGTGTCAGAGATATGCTGGAAGAATCGTACGGGCAGGCTCTTCAAGATAGACAGGGTTTTCCGAGAAACCCTACTTACAAAGTTCCATAAAACACTATAAATTATGAATCTAGGAATATACTACAACCCCCTACGTATCACTCCCATATGGATCATGAGGACAATATTAGATCAGTTACAGTGTGCGTGGAAGTATTTATTAATTTATTTCATTTTAATCTGTTACCTGTACTTTAAACACATCCTGTATTCTTTCTTAAACAAAAATTATTGCTATCAACAGCAATTGTTTTTCCTGCGCATCAGCACATTGACCACAGACGTATTTAAACAGTCATTCTTCTCGTGCTCCATACACGAGAGGAATGGGAAAAATCTCTAATAACTGGTACAGTGGGACGCTCCCTCTGCCATGGACTTCACAGTCATTTGCAGGGTATAGATGTACCAACTCCATAAATTTGTTCATTGTTAGTCTACTATCAACAATCTGGCCCTCATCAGTCATCAAAACGGCTGATAGGAGAAGAAGTTTTTTGGGTGTGTTTCCATTTCCATTCTCTGCTGTTTCCATTTGAGTCACATTCTGTTTTGTATCTTGCTATTTCTTTCATTTGTATTATTTTTTAAAAGTCATGTTTCAATACTGCCGTAAGCTGCTGATAAAGTAATTCTTTATCTACTAACAGCTCAAATCATCTTCAGGCATCACAAAGTTATTTACATCAGCCTATATAGCAACATTCTTATTGTGGCGTCAAATTAAATAAAAGCCATTCTATGTGACTGACCTCAGTACACTCAATAGTGAAATGTTCTAATGGAGCTTTAGTACTAAGTATGTTGAATGCACTCCACACAAAAGGATAGAACCTGATTATGATAATACACTCCTGGAAATAGAAAAAAGAACACATTGACACCGGTGTGTCAGACCCACCATACTTGCTCCGGACACTGCGAGAGGGCTGTACAAGCAGTGATCACACGCACGGCACAGCGGACACACCGGGAACCGCGGTGTTGGCCGTCGAACGGCGCTAGCTGCGCAGCATTTGTGCATCGCCGCCGTCAGTGTCAACCAGTTTGCCGTGGCATACGGAGCTCCATCGCAGTCTTTAACACTGGTAGCATGCCGCGATAGCGTGGACGTGAACCGTATGTGCAGTTGACGGACTTTGAGCGAGGGCATATAGTGGGCATGCGGGAGGCCGGGTGGACGTACCGCCGAATTGCTCAACACGTGGGGCGTGAGGTCTCCACAGTACATCGATGTTGTCGCCAGTGGTCGGCGGAAGGTGCACGTGCCCGTCGACCTGGGACCGGACCGCAGCGACGCACGGATGCACGCCAAGACCGTAGGATCCTACGCAGTGCCGTAGGGGACCGCACCGCCACTTCCCAGCAAATTAGGGACACTGTTGCTCCTGGGGTATCGGCGAGGACCATTCGCAACCGTCTCCATGAAGCTGGGCTACGGTCCCGCACACCGTTAGGCCGTCTTCCGCTCACGCCCCAACATCGTGCAGCCCGCCTTCAGTGGTGTCGCGACAGGCGTGAATGGAGGGACGAATGGAGACGTGTCGTCTTCAGTGATGAGAGTCGCTTCTGCCTTGGTGCCAATGATGGTCGTATGCGTGTTTGGCCCCGTGCAGGTGAGCGCCACAATCAGGACTGCATACGACCGAGGCACACAGGGCCAACACCCGGCATCATGGTGTGGGGAGCGATCTCCTACACTGGCCGTACACCTCTGGTGATCGTCGAGGGGACACTGAATAGTGCACGGTACATCCAAACCGTCATCGAACTCATCGTTCTACCATTCCTAGACCGGCAAGGGAACTTGCTATTCCAACAGGACAATGCACGTCCGCATGTATCCCGTGCCACCCAACGTGCTCTAGAAGGTGTAAGTCAACTACCCTGGCCAGCAAGATCTCCGGATCTGTCCCCCATTGAGCATGTTTGGGACTGGATGAAGCGTCGTCTCACGCGGTCTGCACGTCCAGCACGAACGCTGGTCCAACTGAGGCGCCAGGTGGAAATGGCATGGCAAGCCGTTCCACAGGACTACATCCAGCATCTCTACGATTGTCTCCATGGGAAAATAGCAGCCTGCATTGCTGCGAAAGGTGGATATACACTGTACTAGTGCCGACATTGTGCATGCTCTGTTGCCTGTGTCTATGTGCCTGTGGTTATGTCAGTGTGATCATGTGATGTATCTGACCCCAGGAATGTGTCAATAAAGTTTCCCCTTCCTGGGACAATGAATTCACCGTGTTCTTATTTCAATTTCCAGGAGTGTATATGAAGATCACTTAACTCTGAGACTGTATGGTATATTTTCCTTTGGATGGTGGTGACCCAGAACGGCTTTCATTTCATTTGTAAGATCATTGCCATGTAGCCTATTGTAAATACTTTTATGACAGCTGAAGATGATCAGATGCTCGAAACTGGTAGTTAATGGAGACTTATTTTATCAGAAGCTCGTGACAGTTTTGAAATTTTCAAATATGAGCTGTGTAGCACTACCTGCACAAAATATATTGTTTTGCTTCTATAGATTTTGAATCGTGCCCCAGGTACACACTCACACACACATTTTAGAGCAGAGCGATGTTAAGAAACCAAGCTGAGACCCATCTCTTTTCAGAAGGACTCGCCAGCCAGTGTGGGGTTCCTGATGTCTTCGGACTCTCCGGCAGATGACCTGTGCCTGCTGTCCTCCTGCCAGCACCTCATCATGACCTACGGCACCTTTGGACTGTCAGCCGCCATCTTGTGTGGCGGAAGAACCATAGTGTATGATGCGCCCAGCCACGGTGCAAAGGATGGGCCCTCAGCCCACAAGATGGCGGCCATGGTGCCGGGATGGCGACTCGTCGCGTAACACTGCTGCTGCAGCCTACTGCTGAAAGTAAAGCCCTCTAGCTGACTGGTGTTGTACCTACCGCCTATCTGGGACATTATGCCCAAGTTTTTCTAAAGTTTGAAACCTTGTGTTTCAAGGGCAACGTTCATACTGACTGAGCTGTTGAGGCATGGTTCATGGCCAGGCATTACAGCCTCACCACTGACAGTAACTGTTTCAGTGGTGCCCTACAGCAAAAAACGATGGACTATTTTATAGTAAATAAAACTACCAGTGTTTTATTATAACGTAAACAACTTCCTAAGATAATAACTAAATCAGTTTTTTGTGTTATTTGCATCATCCAGTGTCCTCGTATTGGACTGTTGAGTCCCTTCGGCGAGGTACACATTGCTGCAGATGCCAGGAAACTTTTCACAATATCTAAACTTTGAAAACACAGATAGTGTCGAGCACACACACACACTTAATATTTCAGCCAAGGGATATTTTATACAAAGATTACCTTATTGTAAGAACCTGTATTTTCACACAGCCACGGTTAGAAAATGCAGGTTTCGATAAAATAGCACTAGAATAATAGTTGAACATCGAGACTAATGCCATGAAATTTAGATCAGAAGCTATTAGATGTAAACCAACATTTGCAGGTAAACTGAAACAGAAATAATCCAACTTCATAGAAGCCACTTTACTTAAAAATGTCTGCAGCTGGTGGTGTTGCGGTAGTGTTCTCGCTTCCCGTGCACGGGGTCCCGGGTTCGATTCCCGGCGGGGTCAGGGATTTTATCTACCTCGCGATGACTGGGTGTTGTGTGTTCTCTATCATCATTTCGTCATCATTGACACGCAAATCGCCGAAGTGGCGTCAATTCAAAAGGACTTGCAATACGGCGGGCGAACTTCCCCGCATGGGGCGTCCCGGCCAACAATGCCATACGATCATTTCATTTCATTTTTCTTAAAAAATCGTTTCTCCTCCACAATCGTTGCTATTGGCTGCAACAGTTTTTGAACAAATAACACATTCTGGAGTTTGTGTGCTTGTGTGTTTCGTTAATTTATGTCAATATTTCATTAATAATATGTAAATACAGCTTAAAACTTCATGTGAAGTGTGCAGAGTGCACGCAAATTTGCAAGTTTCATATTACACGGCGCATCTAACCCATTTCTCTGTGTGCACACACATGAGTTTAACACGTTACCATTTACATAAACTCTATTCAGTAGACTTTTTCGACAACCTTTACAATTCATTCCCAGAACTGTGTGAAGGAACTATATTGTGCCTGTTACATGAAGTTGCTCGATATTGCTAAACCAATCAGTATTCTTGTTAATCATAATGACATCAGTATTCTTGTTAATCATAATGACATTTATTCTTGTTATTATCATTATGTATATGTGTGTTTTATTCCTGGTCCGATCAAAGAGAGGGGCTGGGAGTCTTAATCTGGTCATGTTAAATTAGTAATAAATAGATTTTTATGTGTCGATTTCATAATTTATTTCCCCAAATGAAACTAAAACAAAACATAGTGCAGTACTTTCACAACACATTGATGCCAGTTCCATATATGCACCTCAAATATTTGGTGACTTTGACTGAGATGAATGAAACGCAAGATCACGAGTGTGTTATCTGTGTTTAATGACAAATCCGCTCCATTGCTGCACGTACTCCTGCCGAATTGTTGTCCATCCCAAAGTACAGACCGACGCAGTTAAAAATAGCACTTGAATGCGAATGCAGTATTTCTCTTCTGAAGTAAACAGCCACAACAGTAGACAGTTTTGCGGAATAATCGATTGTTGGCAGTCTTCTGTCAACATGTCAGTTTATTTCATTGCTGAAGTTCGACGTTCCTCTCTGCTGTCTGCAAAATGACTTTCTCGGTAGAAGGAAGAACTGAAATTGTGGAAGCAAGTGTGAAAACGTGTTCGAGTGAGGAAACTCGCGAAATTTTCGGTGTCAAGTATACGGATAAAAGACTACAAACAAAGAGAGCAATACAAAGTCTGTAAAAACATTTGCGCACCTACGAAACAGTGCAAAATGTAAAACGACAAAAAATTCTTCCCGTTCGCACACCAGAAGTTACTGCAGACATTCACCTAAAAATTATTCAGAGTCCAAAGAAGTCTCAAGTAAATTGGCGCAACAGGCGAATGTACAGGTAAGTACGAGAAGTTTCCAGCGGATATTGAAATATCGTAATCTGAAGCCATAGCGTGTGATGATTGTATAGCAATTATGGAAAGATGACAGTCAGGAACGTGTAGATGACTGCACGTGGCTTTTAAATAACGCCAAAGATGGTTTGTTAGACCCTTTCAATTACATCATGTGTGATAATACATGGTTTCAGCTTTCGCTCATGTGAATTCACAGAACACGAAATGCTGGGTAACGGAGAATCCTAACACTGTCAGCAACCACTACACTATGAAAAAATCGGCGTTTGATGCGGCGTAACAGACATACGCATCTTTGAACCGATATTTTTTTACACTACCCTCAACACGATTGCAAATATGGAAATTTTTGCTAATTTTTGTACTCAACTCACTGAATATGAAAGACAATACAGCTTCTTCTAGCAAGATGGGGTAACGTGCGACATGTCTAAGCAACATGCCACACATCTAAGGTATCCCTGGAACGAATCCATGATGTCTTCACTGAGGAACAAGCTGTCAGCAACCATTTATGGCCACTAACTTCGTCGGATCTAACAACACGTGATTTTTTCCTGTGGGGCACGTGAAGAACAAGGTCTATGAAACAAGTCCATACACAACACAGGAACAGAAAGACGAACATCAGTTGTGAAGTTGCCACCATCGATTTCCGAACTGTACGCTGGGTGTATCTGAATATGCTTAGATGTGCACAGCTTGATTTTACAGGGGATCACTTTCAGCATCTTCCATAAATGTTTCTTTCACAGTATTTCTCACTTCAAATAAATGGCAGACCATTTCAGCTTTTCGTTTCTGTAATTTCACGTCATTTCGTTTATACTTCATGGGATACCTTTATCTGCGTCACTGTCTTGAACAGACAGACCATAACGAGCTTTCATCAAACGGGAAATTTATTTCTCTCTTCTGAATCAGTGCGACTGGCCTGTACTTGCTTCCAAAACAATCATAAAAATGGTAGTACAGCGTTACTGTACTTAATACACTTTTAAATTTGTTCCCACAACTATTTTTTCTTACACAAACACTCTCTGACAAACAGACGTAGGGAGAGAAGTTTCAATGGAAAGTTCACATTTGTGACCGGACTAGGTAGTCAACAACAACAAATTCGCAATTCTTACAGAGAACTGCAATCCACGGGTCGCTGGTAAAGGAACCACAATGGCATTTACCTCGTTCCTTTCTACCTGCGCACAAATGCTTAGTCGACTCGCTCCAAAATATTTTATTCCTTTACAGATGACATATTTCGAACATGCAACGTTTGCGACGTTTTTCTTTGTGAGACTCAGTCCCAGAGACTCTCAGCTAGCAGCAGCTTGCAGTCATTGGAACAGAATTAACGAATAAACTCGACAATCATCGCACTTTCACCTATAGAATGTGATAGAGCTAAGAATCGTATTGAGAACTTCCGAGCAAAGAGTTATGCTTCAGTTATAAGCATGTCATAACCTGAATCGTTGAGAAACATTCCCAAACATATAAAAGGAAGTACGAACATGCCAAGAATCGAAACTGTGTAAGCATATATATATAATCAAACCTGTATTTGTGTACCGCGAATTCAACGCAAAAACAACGGTCCCAGACTGCCTAAAATTTTTGTTCACAAATTAGCTAGAATTGCGACGCCGCTACTTTAGACTCTTTCGGTGGTCTGTCCTTACTCTATGCACACAGGTGACTTAGTTCAGACGATGCACAGAGCTCTCTGAAGGAGATTCTCCGTTTCGAATTCTCAATTTCATGAGATCCACCACAAAAAAAACCATCGTTCCTCAAACTACGTGACTTTTGGTAATATGACTGAATCTTGTCGGTTACACAAACTTGCAGCTCAATTAACTTGTCACTGAGGCTTTTGTAAAGACGTAACTCAGGTAGGAGTTCGTTCAGGCCATGCACAGAGATACCTGAAAGAAATTCTCCGTTTTCATTTCGAAGTTTTCCTTAGAATCACAACAAAAAAAATTACTCTACACTTGCCTCTGACTAATAACCGAAGTGGAAGGGAATGCACATCCTCCCTCCAAAACCGAGCGAGGTGGCGCAGTGATGACCACACTGGGCTCGCATTCGGGAGGACGACGGTTCAATCCCTCGTCCAGCAATCCTGATTTAGGTTTTCTGTGATTTCCCTAAATCGCTCCAGGCAAATGCAGGTATGGTTCCTTTGAAAGGGCACGGCCGACTTCCTTTCTCGTCCTTCCCTAACCGATGAGACCGATGACCTCGCTTTATTGTCTCTTCCCCCAAACAACCCAATTCAATCCTTCCTCCAACTACGTGACCTTTTTCAAAAATCTTACTGGTAATGTAAACTTGTATCTCGGCTGACATATCACTGGGGTTTTCATACATAGTCCAGCCCAGAACTCAAATGCTTATTTTACTCTGGGCAGCATGTTAGATGTTGAAGTGTGCTCGAGGTCTATACTGCAGGCGTAGTTCAGTTATGAATGTGCAGAAAACATCAGTACAATTACGAGGGTCGTTCAATAAGTAATGTCCCACTTTTTTTTCTCAGAACATACGAGGGTTGGAACTTAAATAGTGGCAAGATTTATTCACAACCGATACTAAAGAGTTACATGTTTGCAACTGTTACTGTTCTTCAAAGTATTCACCAGCGTTGTGTAGAACCCGTTGCCAGCGATGTGGAAGGCGTAGTATACAGTTAGCAGAACCTGTTCTGTTGATGGTGCGAATGGAGTGGTCTACTGCCTGTCGAATTTCTGGAACAGTTCTGAAGCGAATGCCACGAAGTGGTTTCTTCATCTACGGAATCAAATAAAATTCACAAGGACTTAAGTCTGGGGAGTATGTTGGATGGCACAGTACTTCCCATTCCCATCGACCGAACAGAGCAGCCACAGATTGCGCTGTATGCGCCCGCGCATTGCCGTGCAAAATGGTGGGTGAATTGCACAGAAAGTGTCGCCACTTATTTCGCTAAGCTGGTGGCAGGTGATGCTCCAAAAACGAACAGTAATACTGTGAATCGACCGTCTGCCGTGGAGTAACGTAATGCGTTAGAATAACACCATCACAGTACACGAGAATCACCATTCGCTCCATTCGTGCAATCAACAGAACAGGCTCTGCTGACGGTATACTACGCCTTCCACATCGCTGGTAACGGGTTCTACACAATGTTGGTGATTACTTTGAAGGACAGTAACAGGCGCAAACATGTAACTATTTTGTATCGGTAGTGAATAAATAGATGCTACTATTTAAGTTCCAACCCTCGTATTTATTGTTACGACTAAGAATTTGGTGACAATATACATCACCATGTCCACGTCCTATTTTTCACTCCCTGACTGACGCTCTCGTCCTCTTCAAACTGTTTTCCCCGTAGAGAATCTTTGAGCAGCCCAAAGAGATCGAAGTCCGAGGGTGCCAGGTCTGGACTGTAGGGTCGATGAGGCAATGATGTTCACCCAATATGGCGATGTGTTTGCGGGTTCCCAGACTTGTGTGTGGGCGTGCATTATCGTGTTGGAGCAAGATTTCTGCTGGATTCTTACCCGATCTAACACGTCGGAAACGGTTCTCGATTTTATTCAAAGTCTTCACGTATGACTCTGCATTGACGGTTGACCCTCTTGGCATCACATCCACGAGAATGACGCCATCAAAATCCCAGAAGACAGTCACCATGACTTTTCCGGTGGAGGGTGTTGTTTTAAATTTCTTCTTTTGTGGTGAATGAGGATGATGCCACTCCATGGACTGCTTTTTGGTTTCTGGTGCAAAGTGGTGCACCCAGCTTTCGTCCCCCGTGACGATCCATGACAGAAAGGCCCCTCCGTCGGTTTCAAAACGCTCCAACAATTCAGATGAAATGGCCTTCCTCTGAATCTTGTGGTCCGCTGTGAGCGTTCGTGGAACCCATCGTGAGCACATCTTAGAATATCCTAGAGTCTCGATTATTGCAGACGCACTTCCAACGCTGACCGACAACTGTAGAGCAAATTGTCGAGTGGTGATGCGCCGGTCGGCGCGAATGATGGCATCCGCACGATTCAGCATGTCTGGAGCAGTAACTGTGCCAGTACGTCCAGAGCGTGGCTGACCACAGAGCTCTGTTTCTGCATTTCCCGAGGCTGTAACTTTCTTTACCCATCGCCCAACTGTACTCCTATCAACTGCAGCATCGCCATACACTGCACACAAACGTTTATGGATGTTCACCACGGTTTCTTTTTCTGTAGACAAGAATTCAATAACAGCTCTCAGCTTGTAAAGTGAGTCGTATGTAGGCGCGATTTTGACGCTGTGGCTCTGCGATCTTCTAGAACGGTTCGAAACTTTACTGGCGCACAGAACAAATATCAAATGTGAAGCAGCAACAAGGACCTTTGGCTATGTATATTTTTTTAAAAAAATATGGGGCGTTACATACTGAACGACCCTCGTATGTTACACTCCTGGAAATTGAAATAAGAACACGGTGAATTCATTGTCCCAGGAAGGGGAAACTTTATTGACACATTCCTGGGGTCAGATACATCACATGATCACACTGACAGAACCACAGGCACATAGACACAGGCAACAGAGCATGCACAATGTCGGCACTAGTACAGCGTATATCCACCTTTCGCAGCAATGCAGGCTGCTATTTTCCCATGGAGACAATCGTAGAGATGCTGGATGTAGTCCTGTGGAACGGCTTGCCATGCCATTTCCACCTGGCGCCTCAGTTGGACCAGCGTTCGTGCTGGACGTGCAGACCGCGTGAGACGACGCCTCATCCAGTCCCAAACATGCTCAATGGGGGACAGATCCGGAGATCTTGCTGGCCACGGTAGTTGACTTACACCTTCTAGAGCACGTTGGGTGGCACGGGATACATGCGGACGTGCATTGTCCTGTTGGAACAGCAAGTTCCCTTGCCGGTCTAGGAATGGTAGAACGATGGGTTCGATGACGGTTTGGATGTACCATGCACTATTCAGTGTCCCCTCGACGATCACCAGAGGTGTACGGCCAGTGTAGGAGATCGCTCCCCACATCATGATGCCGGGTGTTGGTCCTGTGTGCCTCGGTCGTATGCAGTCCTGATTGTGGCGCTCACCTGCACGGCGCCAAACACGCATACGACCATCATTGGCACCAAGGCAGAAGCGACTCTCATCGCTGAAGACGACACGTCTCCATTCGTCCCTCCATTCACGCCTGTCGCGACACCACTGGAGGCGGGCTGCACGATGTTGGGGCGTGAGCGGAAGACGGCCTAACGGTGTGCGGGATCGTAACCCAGCTTCATGGAGACGGTTGCGAATGGTCCTCGCCGATACCTCAGGAGCAACAGTGTCCCTAATTTGCTGGGAAGTGGCGGTGCGGTCCCCTACGGCACTGCGTAGGATCCTACGGTCTTGGCGTGCATCCGTGCGTCGCTGCGGTCCGGTCCCAGGTCGACGGGCACGTGCACCTTCCGCCGACCACTGGCGACAACATCGATGTACTGTGGAGACCTCACGCCCCACGTGTTGAGCAATTCGGCGGTACGTCCACCCGGCCTCCCGCATCCCCACTATACGCTCTCGCTCAAAGTCCGTCAACTGCACAAACGGTTCACGTCCACGCTGTCGCGGCATGCTACCAGTGTTAAAGACTGCGATGGAGCTCCGTATGCCACGGCAAACTGGCTGACACTGACGGCGGCGGTGCACAAATGCTGCGCAGCTAGCGCCATTCGACGGCCAACACCGCGCTTCCTGGTGTGTCCGCTGTGCCGTGCGTGTGATCATTGCTTGTACAGCCCTCTCGCAGTGTCCGGAGCAAGTATGGTGGGTCTGACACACCGGTGTCAATGTGTTCTTTTTTCCATTTCCAGGAGTGTATGTCTTTGCAGGAAGATTGTTTGATGCAGAGAAAAAACAACCAGCACACTGATGTGGTACACATTAAGCTACCTCATACAAAAATATCTGCACTCATACCCATTACACGAAACACAAGTTACAGCAAACCATCCACAAATCCATCCGACCAATCGGATTTCCTATTGATGACACGCAATGACGTGAATTGAAGCGCATCTCAGTGTGTTGGAAACTTGGCAAAAGTATAATACAAGAGTTCCTTCGTATTACTGATTTTTTTAAAAAATAGCTGATGTAGCCGCTTCACTGGTGACCCGTAAAGTGTGCCCAGAAACGGTCGACAAAAGGTTTAGTAATCCACCTGTCCGAACTTGGCTGGCAGGTAAAAAAACCGAGGGCTCTTATGTGGCGTACTGATGAAGAGGGCTAGAGATGCTAGAACGAGAGCAATAATGCCCAATTTTTTTCAATTGGAAGTGATCAACATTTATTTTATTTCTGTCTGCGCAGTCGCAATATTTTTTTATTCATTAGTGGATGTACACAGGAAATATAAACCAAATTAGAAATACGAATTTTAAAAATCATGTCTCTTTTACGTGGCAAAGCGTACCTTAAAATAAGTATAAAACAGGCCCACACCTGAGAGTCATCATATGGTGCATATATCGTACATAACATACGCTGTCATACTAACTAGATCACATAATCTATACTCAGCATCTCCATTCACTTCTAGCTCTGCATGGTCGCGTTCTCTATTTGTGAATTCAAAAACAGAAAACAATTTTCATTGTAATTCGAATTGTGCATATCATTTCCAGTACTGGCAAGTGGAAGGTATATGACCATTATAAAGATGTATATTAAGAGAGATGTACTTTGAAACTACAGATGGTTGTCATAAAATAAGTTATATAATGACAAAATATAATTCTTAACGCTGATAATTTATATCAGGATTTTTCGGATTAGGACACAGTACACATCATAAAAGAAGGAACTGCGTGCTTTAAATGTTAAAACAACTAGAATCAGCGTAATATTCATATGTAAGAGGGCATATCGTAGAACATCATATCGATCACTGTCCTGGCACCAGGATGTTTACTACAGGGCTAAAAATGACTCTGATCACTATGGGACTTAACTTCTGAGGTCATCAGTCCCCTAGAACTTAGAACTACTTATACCTAACTAACCTAAGGACATCACACACATCCATGCCCGAGGCAGGATTCGAACCTGCGACCGTAGCAGTCCCGCGGTTCCGGACTGCAGCGCCAAGAACCGCACGGCCACCGCGGCCGGCTTTACTACAGGGTGCTGTATATAAAACCAGTACGTCTCGCACGCGGGATTCAAGTAGCAATCAGCTAACTGAAACAGAGTACACAAAAGCAACATTAAAAACATGTAGTTACCTGTTTATAAGAGATGCTGGACGTGGTGGCCATTGGCATCTAGGCATCGTTGACGCACACCAAATGTCTGTCTTCTGTGAGTGGATAGATTCTTTGTGCACAATATATAGGTTGTCCTGCGAACAATATTTGCAATCCTGGGAGTTTACATAACCTGACAAATGAAGCCAGGCCTTATCTGACATGAAGTAAAGCAAGAGGTTAGCAACTGATGTTAACAGCTAGTTACAATAATGTTCTCTTTCTTCGTGATCCTCAAATTTCAACTCTTGCACCACACTCGTATGATAGGCTTGTAGTTTCGTATATTTCTTTACACGATGACACTATGTACTAAATACATCAACTTGCTCCAGTAACCTCCTTACTGACTGCTCATAATGTCCATGTGAAATCTCTTTATAATTTGAGGGATCCCCACTGTCAGTCGCGTATTCCTCTGCACTTTCTGAAAGGTCTCTTAGCTACTCCATTTCTCAGACATATCTTGAATAGGCCTGGTCTTGAAACATTTGTTTACATTCCTTGATGGAGCTTGTCTTTATGTAACAATCCACAAGATCAATTTGCTGTTATAATGCAGACTACCACATTTCTGTAACAAATCAACAAAATGAGCTTCGCACAACTGACGCACGAACACGCTCCTGCAATTAACTTTCCAATAAAATGCAGTATAGTCAAATTTCTAGACAGTGTTGCTACTTCACAAGCGGTTTTACTAGATGCGATTAACCGGTAAGTGTGGCATATTGGTTTTTATGTGGGATATCCTGTATTTGATCAATTGCAATGCGGCATTAACGCGACTTGGACGAGGCAGCACAGAAACTGAGAGCATACACCAAACCACCCAACTCCAGCAGACGTGAACCCCAGCACATGGATGCAGACGTGAACCCCAGCACATGGATGAGCTGTGCAGCTATACTGGAGTGGACGCGGTCTTCCAAAGCGCAAATAGGCTATGACTGATAGGAAGCATTCACAGTCGTTGAGGACTGTTGGGATGGTCGAAAATTTCACTGGACGTAATTTTCATATAGCCCCCTTTTCCTCTGTGGCTGCTGGCTGCACAAGTAAATAGGTATGGACGTCTAGTCGCACAGCATCTGTGTAAGGTGCGTGTACAGAAAATGTAACTTGGTGATTTTCTTTTCTACCAAGTCGGACTTAACATGACACTGTATCAAGACTAAATTATCAGGTCCAAAAATTATATCTTTCCTTTGCTGATCATATCTTTTTTTTTCATCTCTTTTCGTCTAAGTCTCTGCTATGATATCAAAATGTTTTCTCGCCTGCTAATCATAGGTGGAGTGGTTAAATCACTGTTGGTAATGGAATGTGTATAATATTATTGGACATCAGCTCTTGCCAGGGTAACCAATAGATAAATGGACTAGCGTATTCAAAACCTCTTGTAACTTCTGAATTGCGGGATGAATTCAGTCCATATGTCATATGTTTATGGGCACATTGCATCTGTTGTTCCGAGCTCAAGTACCTTTCGTGGGGTATGTGCTCGAACAGTGACCTCTGCAAGCAGTGTTCCCCGTGGGTAATTTCCCTAGGAACAAAACCACTGCATAGGAGAGGAATATCTCTTACCTGCCATTCCCCACCCATAAGAATGGAGCGTTACACAAATTTGTATCTCGCTGGACCATCCCTTGTTGTCACGTATGCAGGATTAGAACAGTGTCACAAGTGTAGCCTCACTCCACCACTCATATTGAATATGCTAACTGCTCTGTATCGTGGAGTAGTTAGTTGCTCATCGCTTCTTGCCACGTCATTTCTCCTAACAGGGCAAACAGCTCCATTATTATGCCATGTGTTCCGGTGATCTCTATCAATTTCGAATTCGTCCAAGGCCAACAGAAGGTCGAGTGACTGTTCTACACACTGTGTAACGCTTGTAGCAAATAGACACAGGACAAATCGAAATGTTGTGTAATATGCCTGAAGCCCTACTGTGGATAGCATATTACATCATTATTGATCACCTGCTAAGTAGCCAATTCACTTGGAGACACCATCTTGACTTCTCACTGGCTGAGTGTATACACACACATTCCACATGAACAGACCTCGGAAGGCCCAACGGTACCGACCGACCACCTGATCATCCTCAGGCATCACTGTATGTGGAATGGAAGGGTATGTAGTCAGCAAACTGCTCTCCAGCCATTGTCAGTTTTCGTGGCCAGAGCCGCTGCTTCTCAGTCAGGTAGCTCCTCAACTGGCCTCACAAAGGCTGAGTACATACCGCTAGCCAACAGTGCTCAGCAGACCCATCCGAGTGCTGTCCAAGCTCAACTGCTCTTAACTTCGGTGATCTGGTGGGAAGTGGTGTAACCACTGCACAAAGTCCATTGGCAGCTGAGCTTAACATGACCTAATGTGGTAGTGTTGATTTTCCAAGTCGCTTGTTGGTCAAAACAAACGAGACAGCTACTACACTGTTGCATATGACAGAGTTAAGTGTTGTCTCTCAATGTGAACTATTGTGTGTGTGAGGTCCCAGATGATTATTAATAGCATGAGCTGTAGTTGATTCACTATTCAAAATATGCTAAAGGTGTTATTAAGAAGTAATTGTATTGAGAACTACTGTGGCTGACATAGTAATTAGCGATTTAAGTTTGTGACTTACTAAGCAGTTAGTCATGGGGAATATAGTGTAGGCGGCCGGTGTGGCAGAGCAGTTCTAGGTGCTTCAGTCCGGAACCGCACTGCTGCTACAGTCGCAGGTTCGAATCCTGCCTCGGGCATGGATATGTGTGATGTCCTTAGGTTAGTTAGGTTTATGTAGTTCTAAGTTCTAAGGGACTGATGACCTCAGATGTTTAGTCCCATAGTGCTCAGAGCCAATTTTTTGAATATAGTGTAACGTAACGTGATTGTATTTTCGACAGAGCTATGGCAAGAATTGCAATGTTGAACAAATTAATGTCATCCTTAAAACGAATTTATGTGGTCTTTACTGGGAAGCAAACCAGCATCTTCCCAGATAATTTGAGCCACTATTTCATAAATGTAACCATGGCCATGCATGATCTTCTGAAAGGACATCAACTTTAGGAGACACAAGGTGACCAGTTAGAATCCTGTGGTGTATGCCTGAAGATGCATGCATCCAACCGCAGGCGTCATTGTGTTGACAAGTTGTTACAATCAGCTACCCTAGCACAGCTTTTAGAATGGAGGTGCTGCATCCAGATCAAGACTGTAATTATTTGTCTATGCAACCAGTCAGGTACTCTATGGCATATCACAGCTATAAGTGCCTCTGGCTCAAACAGGGGATCTAGGAGACATACTAATGAGACTGCAAGCCCCATAATTAGCGTTGCAGTCAGGCCCTGTCCTCTGGCAGTTGGCACATTGTTGCTGGCTATATCTACAGTACTGTGCCAAAAATATCTGCTCAAGCACTGGGTAAGACTCAGGTTTTCCTGTAATGTCCCACCACACCATAGTTTTGTTTCTCCCATAAGGTGTTGTTCGCACCTGCAGGTTTTCTGTTGATTGGGTAATGGCGTAGTTTTAAACCACTCTTTCAAGTTCTCAACAAACTCTATCGGGTATAGGGTATAACGACCCTGTATTACTCCTGGCCTGCTACATTAGGTCACAGTCTCTCCTTACTTTTCCAAGAAACTTTCCATACAGCTAATCTCATTAAAGAATTCCTCCAGGGATACTATGATGACTGTTTCAAGTGATAACATCAATTGTTAAGGGGTTAAGAATTATAATTAATTCTAACACTCAGTAAAAATTAACACTTTTGATAACACATGCTACAATTTGCTACTGATCGCATCTACACTGAAGCTTAAGCAATGACTGATCGTGTCAAGGACATGGCATAAAAGCCTTGAGACGACTACCGAGCAGTACTGACGAATGCACAATCTAGCAGCTGTCCATGATTGTCTGTGGTCAGTGGTGCCTCGTGGAGAATTGTTGGCATCACCCTACTAAGACTGTAGACTCTTTGCCATTTCATAAAATATCCAAGGTGTGTGGACCTCGACGTATTCCACAATGTGGACCAGTGTCAGGTGGCTGTAACGGTCGTTTCACTCTTTCAATGCATAGCATGATGTGCATGCACATCTCCATATCATGGGGTACATACAAAAAGGCGTGTCAAGTCGAGAAACTTGCGATGGATGGACTTGTGCAACATGTTCATAAAGCTGGAGCAAGAATTTCAGTTGGTCCTCATTGATATTTAGCGTGTTTGTATCAACAGATTCGCTGGGGAGACGCAATGTTTCTCCATGTATCAGCTCTCTGGTTGAGGAATCAGTGTTCGGTTTGTATGTTGTCCTCAGGCCTTACAGAACTAATGGCAAGGCAGTTGTCCAAGACATGTTGTGATACATGATTGCTGCTCGAATTGTCGTTCCCAGTCAGTGGGGACAACCGAATCTCTTTAACCATGTAGAGGCAAATGCTAAACTCTCAGCCGTGTTATTGTCTAGAAGAACTGCTTCTGGCGAGTGTGCATACGGATCAATCATCTTGAACAGATATCTGTTCCAGTTTGAGGGTGGCAGTGGTCACACAATGTCCAGATATATGTGGGCAAAGCGTGTTGTCATGTCTGAGAACTTACTGAAGGAATGGACAAGGTCTTCATTTGGAGACATCGCAATATAGTTTCATCTCTGTCCCAGAGATGTCGGCCAACTACAACTGGAGTGATGAACTGGCGTCTTCTATGAGAGTGTGAAGTTCATCATCAGTCTGCTGCACCTACACCAATGCCATAAAATCTATATCGCTTGTCACACTGCTGATACATGAAAGGCAGTTTGCTACAATATTATGTATACCAGATATGTGCCGAATATCTGTGCAGAACTGATGCATGAACTCGAGGTGGCTGAAGTGGTGTGGCGAGCAGTCTGTGCTGTCCTGTTTGAATACACGGATCGAGGAATTATTATCAAGAAATAGAGAAAACACGAATCTCGATCTGTGGGCAGAAGTACTTAATGGGTCCATACACTGCTAATAACTCTCAGTCATAAACACTCCATTTTGTTTGCAATAGTGATAGTTTCCTTGAAAAGACACTAGTAGCTGCCCAGTGCCTTCTATGTACTGTTGAAGTGCTATGCCAATAGCTGTCTGATTCGCGTTGATCATCAAAGCTTAGGGCACGTCAAGTTTCGAATGTGTGAGCAGTTTTGCGTCAAAAGCAGTGTCATTTCCCCTTTCCATTGTATCGGATAGCTGCCCTTCCTCTTTGGTCCTGTGCAGGAAGTGATAGTGGTAAAAATTTAACATACCTAAGAATCTGCATAATTCTTTGACTGAAGAGAGCTTAGGCATGTGTATTATTGTATTTACTAGTTCCGTCAGAAGCAGACAACCAGGTGAAGGGATCTAGTCCACAAAAAAGTGACTGCCGGCAGTCTGAAAACACACTTTGATGTGTTAAGAACAATTCCATAATGTTGAAGGCGACTAAATAGGTCTTGCAGGTGCTGGCGGTGTGGTTATTTTTCAGCCACGAACACTAGTAAAACATCTAGATACGCGTAGCAGAATGGAAGGCATTGAAGGATTGAATCTACAAATCTCTGCCAAGTCTGCCCCACATTCCTCAAGCTGAATGTCATGAATATACTCTCAAAAATTCCAAAAGTTGTTATTGTAGTTGTTTTCGAAATGTCCACCTCTTCCAGTCGTATTTGTGCATACGCTTTAGTACAATCCAGGGCGCTAAAGATGATTTTGCCTTTCAGAACGTGGTTGTAAACTCACAACAATGATGTGGGCTATCTATAAGGTACTGTTCTCGCATTTAGTGCATGGTAATCTCTCAAATACGCACAACCCCATTCTTTTTAGTCACAACGTACAAAATGTGGACCATGGACTGCTGGGCAGTCTGAAAATGTATTCGCGCAAAATGGTATTAAACTTTGCTTTCAGTATGGCGAGTCGATCAGGTACCAGATGACCTGGTTTGCACGAAATGGGAAGGCATCTGTTGTCTCTATATGGTGTTCCATATTGGGTTCCATATTAAGAAACATATGTTTTGAAGCGCTTGGCAGCCTGGTTGGATTCGAGTAATTGCAGGGCAGTGTACACGCCATCTTCTGTCTGGACTAGCTTCGTACTGTGGCAGGTGCTTCTGCAGTAGAACCCAGTGGCAGCAAGCCTGGTGACGCTGTCAACTAGCCGAGCGTTTGTCGCATCTGGCGAGAGGTTATGTGAGACAAAAGATCAGCGCCAATGATCGCCTCTGGGACGTCTGCGATGGTGAAGTTCCAGCTGACTTGGCGATGTAGTCCTAGATCTAGTTCCAAATTTTTCATACCATACATACACGACTGGCCATTAAAATTACTACACCACGAAGATGACGTGCGACAGACGCGAAATTTAACCGAGAGGAAGAAGATGCTGTGATATGCAAATGATTAGCTTCTCAGAACATTCACACAACGTTGGCTCCAGTGGCGACACTTACAATGTCCTGACATGAGGAAACTTTCCAATCGAATTCTCATACACAAACAGCAGTTGACCAGTGTTGCCTGGTAAAACGTTGTTGTGATGCCTCGTGTGAGGAGGAGAAATGAGTAGCATCACGTTTCCGACTTTGATAAAGGTCGGACTGTAGCCTATCGCGATTGCGGTTTATCGTATCGCGACACTGCTGCTCGCGTTGGTTGAGATCCAATGACTGTTAGCAGAATATGGAATCGGTGGGTTCAGGAGGGTAGTACGGAACGCCGTGCTGGATCCCAAAGGCCTCGTATCACTAGCAGTCGAGATGACAGGCTTCTTATCCACATGGCTGTAACGGATTGTGCAGACACGTCTCGATCTCTGAGTCAACAGATGGGGACGTTTGCAGGACAATAACCCAATAACCATCTGTACGAACAGTTCGACGACGTTTGCAGCAGCATGGACAATCAGCTCAGAGACCATGGCTACGGTTTCCCTTGACGCTGCATCACAGACAGGAGCGCCTGTGATGGTGTACTCAATGACGAACCTGGGTGCACGAATGGCAAAACGTCATTTTTTCGGATGCATCCAGGTTCTTTTTACAGCATCACGATGGTCACGTCCATGTTTGGTGACATCGGGGTAAACGCACATTGGAAGCATGTATTCGTCATCGCCATACTGGCGTATCACCTGGCGTGATGGTATGGGGTGCCACTGGTTACATGTTTCGGTCACCTCTTGTTCGCATTGACGGCACTATGAACAGTGGACGTTACATTTCAGATGTGTTACGATCCGTGCCTCTACCCTTCATTCGATCCCTGCGAAACCCTACATTTCAGCAGGATAATGCACAACCGCATGTTGCAAGTCCTGCACGGGCCTTTCTGCATACAGAAAATGTTCGACTGCTGCCCTGGCCAGCACATTCTCCAGATCTCTCACCAATTGAAAACATCTCGTCAATGATGGCCGAGCAACTGGCTCGTCACAATACACCAGTCACTAATCTTGATGAACTGTGGTATCATGTTGAAGCTTCATGGGCAGCTGTACCTGTACACGCCATCCAAGCTCTGTTTGACTCAATGCCCAGGCGTATCAAGGCCGTTATTACGTCCAGAGATGGTGGTTCTGGGTACTGATTTCTCAGGATCTATGCACCCAAATTGCGTGAAAATGTAATCACATGTCAGTTCTAGTATAATATATTTGTCCAATGAATACCCGTTCATCATCTGCATTTCTTCTTGGTGTAGCAATTTTAATGGCCAGTAGTGTAGCAATGCTGGAGTTACTGTGTGTCGTTAGGCAGAGTACAGTGGATGGCCTGCAGCGATACCTCCAAAATCTTGCAAGAATGCTCAAGTCAGATCCAGTATTAACAAAAAACTTCAAACTAGAATCGTGGTCATTAATAAACAGTCACTTCGATGACAAGCTGCCAGGTACTTATGGAATCGCCAGTTTTGGGCATTTAGCATAACTGCAGGGGGTGGGGATACGTTTCCTTGCTTTCTCTCTGAAATGACGATGGTACCAGCACACCAGCCGTTCTCTATGAGTTGACGTGGTACTGCTGGCAGACCGACTCCTAGAAAGTCTGTGATAGCGCCTACGATCGTCCTCAGAACTGTTCTGTGACAATAATGTGCTAACCAGCGCGCGTAGTAGCTCCACCTCGGTCGAGAGGGCATCATAATAGGTGGGGTATTGTTACACAATCGATATCACACGAGGTACCATCATCCTCGAAGACTCCGAAATTGGCAGCACAAGTGCAGCGGCTGTCCACAAACGCTACTACAATGGGGTGCCACCAGATCTTGAAACTCAACCGCTTATAGAGGCGCCGTCTGCAGCGACAGTTCCAGTTACTAGCCAGTGTAGTCCACATCGACACCAACGGAGCCACTTAACAGTACAGTGACTTACATCGCTATTCAGTGTTTACCCTACACCAGAGACGATAACTCACAGTTAGAACACTTAGCTTCATTAACTCTAACTTCAGGCCGGCACAACAGAACTATTGCACCGAGACTTACGATTGTGCATGTCAAAGCAAAGAATAGGATACTAGTACTAGCGAAAGAAAAAAAAGCGACATAAGCAGCAGTGCCATCCTGTACCTCAGTTGAACTATGAAAGTTGTATTCTATTCTTCAGTTGACCTGTAAATGTCAGCTGTAATACAGAATACAAATTTAAAAACGTTTGTCGCTTTTGCCACCTTCACTAGAACTAGTATCCTATTCTTCAGCTGATCCATATATGTCAGCTGAAATGTGTGGTACAAACTTTAAGTTTGTCGCTTTTTTCGCCTTCTCTACTACTAAAATCCTATTCTTCAGTTGATACTAGTACTAGCGAAAAGTAGACAAACATAAAATATGTTAAGTGTCAACTTCGGTACTCCACGCCATTGTAACGTATATCGCTTTAGACTAGAGTTGTATACTGTGAAAAAGCGATATACGTTACATTATGTTCGAAATGTGGATTTACACAGCATATGTTGCATGTCCGCAAGCTACTTTCTCTATACTACAATCATTAGTTTCTCAACATTCGTCTATGCTTTTCAATATTTGCAAATGCATCATCTGTGGTAACTTGTGATGTCATTGTTCAAAACAGTTGTATCTCATTCTACAGTATCCCCCAGTTTACACATACCACTCCCTGTCTTTCACTATCCTTTGGCAACATCAACACTTATCAAGCATTGTAACACAGATTACACAATTAAAATAAAATTAAATTTCTTAACACTCTTTACATTACACGAATTTTCGTTATTTACGAGCATCAAAAATGAGGCCTACATGTTACCGCTTAATGTGTATGATATGACTAAAAAGTTATTTACTGTCTCTTCCAATAAGAACTTGGCACTCAGTTTACAGCAGTATCCACTAATTAATCACAACAGAATAAAATTTTACCGTACGCAAACTGTACGTAAACCAACGACTATTGCGAAAGTTTCTAAATCAAACAACTTAAGATTTACCCTACTTTCCGGAAATATGAACTTAATAGTGAATGGACAAACTCAAATTAAATTGTTAGAAAGAAAAACAAACACTCAAACGCGATTCTCTAGGTTAACTGTGCCAGAACGCACGACTACAATTCGAACATACGATCTTTTGGAGTTTTCTGGACTAATACACAAAGGAAAGTGATACCTTTAATAGTAAACTTAAAAAATGCACTAATACCTGAGTAATTTGTAGTCCAGTAACTGTTATTACAATCGAAATAGCATATCTTTACTAAAGCGCAAAAACTTGGACATATCGCCTGGCTCAAGGTTTCTTTGACGTGTATCAACCATTTTAAAATTCAGCGTGCATACGAAGAGGATCAACTTTTTTTTTATTGGCTTCTAGCATACTTTTTAACCACCACAAATAAATGTACTGACACACATAACAAGGTACAGGATCAACTCTTAATCGAGCAACAGCTGCCTCAGATATTACCCGCAGCAGATATACGGCGATCTCCTCGCAACACAAAATGCCAGCGCAGATATGGTTTGCATCTAGGGACTTGAGCAATTTCTCTCAAATCTCAATGTTTGCCGTGTATCAAAGCGGCGCACAGCACAGTCTAAACGCTGCAACGTTTCTGCGCAGATAGTATGTGATGAGATACTTGGCCAAATAAATCGTTGCATGAGGACAGATCATTAAAATAAAGCACTTTTCATACGACTGTAGTATAGTGTCAACATCTTTGCTAGTGTATGTAATTTTGTTACATCATTGGTGTGAAGCAACCTGCGGTAAATGTTTGTTTTGTTTTTGAAAGCCACAGTGACGCGAATTTTAAATATGTTGCTAATACTAGTAATAGTAGCGTCTTGCAACATTGTGTCTGGCACAACAATAAAACCAATTGTAATGTGGCATGGAATGGGTGAGAATATATTTTTAGCTATTATTATGGAGCAAAATTAAGATGTTTGTATAAATTGACGTTTGACTTCTTTCGCAATTTTTTTCCAGGTGACAGCTGCTGTAATCCGATTAGCTTAGGGAGGATAAAATTAATAATCGAAGACACGTTTCCAGGTGTCTATGTGAAGAGTATCAAAATTGGTGCCAATATAATTGAGGTATGTTACGGCTTATATATGTGACCCCATTTTTGTAAGCAGATGGTACTTCACGCCATTATTAAAATGAACGCTTTATCTCTAGGACACGGAAAACGGATTCTTTTTAAATGCAAATGTGCAAGTTGAAGAAGTGTGCAGTCAGCTTGCAAATGACAGTAAGCTAGCAGACGGATACAATGCGATAGGTTTTTCCCAAGGAGCGCAGTTTTTGTAAGTTATATCCCACCAAGAGCTAAGTTATACAATTTTGATGGCAAAAAAATCGTTTAAATAATGTTTTAGTACGTAACACTCTTTGAACGATTCGGAAATATTTCTGTATGAGTCACTTCCGCATTGCAATATGTACTGTAATATTGTTCACATACTCTTAACTTTACAGGATAAACGAGAAAATTCAAATTGAATTGGATCATTATTCAAATGAAGACAAATAAAAGATTCCCACAAGTTATTACGGTATGACTCATCATAAATGATAGCTCATTGGTGCTTAGGGATTCCTAATTCTTGATCTTTAAATGTGCTGTGCTTGAGTAAATAAGTTCAAAATAAAACCCAATTTACTACAGTCAAATAACCACGTTACCTAGCTGGAATATAAAGTAGAATAGTTTACAACATTACTGGTGCTTAACAACTATGGCCTGTATGCTGTCATTTTTCTGGCCTGCACCCAGGATATTCTTAATTCTTGTTCCAATATATCAGTTGACAACCTTTCAGCCATTTCAAAGTGTAAAGTGATGTATAAATCTTGTAAGTGACTCACCTTGAGAGTAGTTGAAAGATTGTCGTTCAAAATATCGGAAGAAGAATTAAGAATATCGTGGATGAATGCCCAAAAAATGGAGTATTTGATTCCACAGGAAAACGTCAAAGCTATGACATGAGCTAAATATTCATCCTATAACTCTTGTTTCTTAAATATATCTTGGAACTGCCTCAGAACGTAAGTGTAAATGCTTCTGGATATGCTTTTCATGGTGAGCATTGGGGAATACAAAGAGGTAATTTTTTATGTGGTACATCACTGCTGTATAATACATGATTATATGATGAACAACCAAGATACACAGGCACTTTCTGAGCATTCCAGGAAATTTAAATAAAAATTTAGTTTCTACAGGGTATCATATAACTCTCTTGGCAAATGCCTTTCTGAGATTGATGTCTGAAATACTCCTCTGTGATAGACACAAGGAGGAGATTGAATCAATAATTAAATCACTGAAAACTAAGGACTCTCATGGATATGATTGAGTGCCTAGCAGAATGTTAAAATACAGCACTGCACATTTTTCCTTTAGGAATGGTCAGTTTCCTGAACGATTAAAGTACTCAGTAATAAAGCCATTGTATAAAAAGGGAGAAACAGATAATGTAGACAATTTTAGACCTACTTCTATGCTATCAGTGTTTTCTAAAGTTATTGAAAAGGCTGTGTATGTAAGGATAATTGATCATTTTATATCACACAATTTGCTATCAAATGTACATTTCGGCTTTAGAAGTTGTTTAACAACTGAAAATGCTATATTCTGTTTTTTTCTGTGAGCTACTGGATGGGTTAAACAAAAGGTTTCAAACGCTATGCATATTTTTTGATTTAACTAATGCGTTTGATTGTGTTGATCCCAAAATATTGCTCCAGAAGTTGGACCATTACAAAATACGGGGAGTAGCTCACAATTGGTTCATCTCTTACTTTAGCAACAGGCAGCAAAATGTCGATATTCACAATGTTGAGAATGGCTGTGATGTGGGGTCTGAGTGGGGTGTAGCCAAGTGGAAGGTGCCTCAGGGATCAGTGTTGGCGCCACTCCTGTTCCTTATTTATATAAATGATTTGTCCTCTAGTATTACGGTTAACTCTAAAATATTTGTGTTTGCTGATGACACTAGCTTGGTAGTAAGGGATGTTGCGTGCAACATTTGCTCGATTTCAAATAGTGCAGTTCATGTCATAACTTCATGGCTTGTAGAAAATAAACTAACACTAAACCATAGTAAGACTCAGTTTATACAGTTTGTAACACACAGTTCAACAAAACACGATGTTTTAATTTCACAGAATGGGAATATGATAAGTGAAACTGAACTTTTCAAATTTCTAGGTGTTCAGATAGATTGTAAAGTGTCATGGAAAGCCCACATTTAGGATCTTGTTCAAAGACTTAATGTTGCCATTTTTACTATTCAAATGGCATCTGAAGTGAATGATTGTTCAACACAATAACTGATGCGTTTCCTCATGGGCCACTCCCTCTATTCTGTCAAGGAGTTACTTGAAAAATTAAGCAGATTCTTGTTGTATTGTTGATTGCGTTTACTTAAACTTATGGATTGACTTTATTTGAGTTCATAAACATTTCATTTTTATCAGTTATTACTTTTATGTTGTAATTTCATGTACTGTCATGTTCCATGAACTTGGAGAGTTGCTCCTCAATTTGGTCCTACGGAACTTGACATGTTAAAAAAAAAAAAAAAGAAAAATACATTGGTGCGTATCTGTCCAGTGCATGGTCAACTATTCTTTTAAATTTCGTGTCCATGCTTCTACCTTTTGTTGAAAGCTTCAAGTTCCTCACTCGAGATTTGACACTACTGATGTTTTATCTAGTTTACTGAACATATATATCTTTCTGCTTAGTTTAGTTGTCTGTTGTACTTTGATAATCATTGTTGCCGCAACCATGTCTTGGTCACTGATACTAGTTTGCGTGGACACCCTCAGAAAGGTCAGGTCTATTTGTTGCCATTAAAAGCAAAAAAAGCACTCTGTCTTTAGGCCACAAGTGTCCCATTGAGACCATCTGACCCCACAGATGAGGATGCGGATAGGAGGTGTGTGTGGTCAGCACACCGCTCTCGGTCGTTATGATGGTTTTCTTTGACCAGGGCCGCCACTATTCGGTCGAGTAGCTCCTCAGTTGGCATCATGAGGCTGAGTGCACCCCGAAGAATGGCAGCAGCACATGGAGATCTGGATGGTCACCCATCCAAGTGCCGACCACGACCGACAGCGCTTAACTTCAGTGATCTGACGGGAACCGGTGTATCCACTGCGGCAAGGCCGTTGCCTATTTGTTGCCATTAGATCCAATATATTTCCATTGTGAGTGGGGTTCCTAACTATCTGTTCTAGGTAGTTTTCAGAGATGGCATTTAGTAATGTTCCACAGGATGTCTCATCATGCCCACCAGCCCACCACTAACAAAACTGTGATTCTCTCAATTAATTCTTGGATGGTTAAAGTCTCCAACAATGATTATAGCACGAGTGGGGAACTTACGTACAAGTGAACCGAGGTTTCCTCTAAAGTTTTTGGTTAACGTCAGGAGATGAGTCTGATGGGTGATCGAAGGATCCAGTTATAATTTTGTGCCTACCCCTCATACTGAGTGTTGCTCGAACAGTCTCACATGCAGCTTCAATTTCTTTCTTGATGGATTTGAGTTTCTTACCTACTGCAACAAATACATTACCTCCACTTCCTTTCGATACACACCCAATTTTTTCCAAAAATCTCACTGCTGTCAATTTCCGATTTCAACCAGCTTCCTAAGCTAGTAGTACGTGAGCTTCACTGCTTTTCATGAGCCCTTCAAACCCTGGCCCTTTGTTGCCAGTAGTTCAGCAGTTTACCATTAGTATCATCATCATCATCTGGATTGTATGCAGAGTTGCCTAATCTAAAAAACTCTTGTGTGCACCCCATGCATACTCAATTACCTGACTAGCTGCCTCTTATGTGTAGTGCACACCTAACCTATTTAGGGGGACTCTGTATTTCTCAACCCTGTGTTGCAAGTCGAGGAAGTCGCAGCCTAGCTTATCCCAGAACCTTTGAAGTATCTGGTTCAGTCCTTCCACTCGATGCAGAACCAAAGGGTACAATCCATTCAGGGTACAATGCTGCTAATTGTGAGATTTGTTGAAACTCCTCATACTAGGTTGGCCTTCACAGCTGACTCTGCCAGTCGCTGGAATGACTCTAGAATGACCTTGTAGCCCAGACGACAGGCATCATTTGTTCCATTGTGTGCCACAATCTGCCGTTGGTTGCACCCTGTTCCATCAGTGTGTGCCGGAATAGCCTCTTCAATATGTTGAATGAGGCCTCCAGGCATACACAGGGTGCACCTTGTGTCATTTCCTGCCCCTTGCTGCCATTTCGCCAAGGGTGCCAGTGTTCACTGTACATTTGAACTGCTTATGTTTAATAGACCCCTAGCCTTTTGTGTTTGCCTCCTGCTGACATCGTACAAAACAGGTTTCCCCAAAATAGGTGAAATGAGGCCTACTGGCTCAGTTTCAGTGAAAGACAGATAGGTTCTATCAAAGAAGATTAAAGTTGTGGCTTTTAGACATCTAAAAATTGTTATACTGCATCAGTGAAAACTTGAGAAACATACTAAAGTGGTTTATATAATGAATATGTGAATTCAGATAATGGAAAGTCAAGGTTGGAAGATCATCAATGTAAGGATAAGATAGATTGCTTCTTACTTTAAAGATGACACATTAAGTTACAGACAGGCACAATGAAAAGACATTTACACATTAGCCATCTCTGTCAACTCGGACCCATGTCAGAGGTGCATAAGGTGTGCTTGATTGTTTGAATGAATGTGTGTGCATTTCTGATGAAGACTGTGGCTGTAAGGTAATGTGTAAGTGTCTTTTCGTTGTGCCCTTTTACAACTTAACATGTCATCTTTCCAATCTTTTTATCAGTAAGTGACATACCTAACAACATTCTTACAATGTAGCAAAATGACTTCTTTATTTCAACCTCACAGTGCAGCTCAAATTCCAAATTCGAGGACAAATAAATACCACATAGTCACTGTTCCCACCATCAACAAAATTGTGAAACCCAAGTTGTGCTGTTCGTTGATGAAATCCAGAAACCTTAGGTTGTGGAGCTCGTGTTCGTACTGTGTTTCTTGACATCTAGAAAACCTTTGACACAGTTGCACACTGTTGTGTAGTCAACAAAATGCATACATGTGAAATATCTGCACAGAAATGCCATTCGATTGAGGACTTCTGGTGAACAGAACCCAGGCACTGTGAGAATCAAAGGTGATGTCTGGTGCACTTTTAGGTAGTTTAATAGTGTGACTACTGTTCATGGCATGTAATGCATAAATACAGGGAGAGGGCCTGGTGCATAACACCTGTAGTCTTATGAGGTTATTGCAGATGATGCAATAGTGTGCAAGGAGGTTATTTCTAATACACATAAAATTAAATAAAAGATTTAATATCATTCACTATACTGCTGGCGATCAGTCACTGTAATCAGGAAAAGTGCACTTATGGTGTTGGCAACTGTTGTTGTGCTGATGTTGGTAACAACTCACGTGGTGAACAGTGGGAACTGAATGCAACAAATAGTGAGTCGGTTGTCAATAGTGAATCAGAATGCTCAGCCATAATTTTCTGTGGTCGATAAATAAAGGTAGCTATTATTTTGTACTGTTAGGTTAAAATTTAATGACATTATCACAATTTTCGCAAAAATTGAATATAAGACTGACTTGTATGCTACAGCAATGATGAATATTTATCTTAGTCCGCCCCGGTAGCTGAGTGGTCAGCGCAACAGACTGTCAATCCAAAGGGCCCGGGATCGATTTCCGGCTGGGTCGGAGATTTTTTCCACTCAGGGACTGGGTGTTCTATTGTCCTAATCATCATCATTTCATCCCCATCGACGCGCAAGTCGCCGAAGTGGCGTCAAATCAAAAGACTTGCACCAGGCGAACGGTCTACCCGACAGGAGGCCCTCGTCACACAACATTTCATTTTTTCAATATTTATCTTAGGCTGCACTACATAGCAATCTGTTACAACAATTGTATTGTCATGTTCAGATTTGTTGGCTTTGCCAGCCCACAAGCAGATTGTCACATTCCTACATAACCTAGGTCTCAAGCTAACTGTAGGTCAGTCTGTCTGTTTTTCATTCACATTTATTGGCTTCTCCAGCTCATGACTACACTGTTACATTCCCAAACTGACCTAGACCTTGGGCTTCACTACAGATCAGTCTACAAGCACATCTAGTTGTTTCCATTCACCAAATAATACAAAAATCCGTAACTAGCTACAAAATTCAGTATAACCAGATCAGCAAAAGTTATTGTGGTGCTCTCCATGTCAAAAACAATCAATTGGGATCTTATGCCAAAAGATTCAGCAATTTTTTATTGCCTATTATGTACTATGCTCTTTTGACTATGACCATTGTCAATGAATTACCAACATCCGCAAGCAATGTAAGAGGCACAAACACCCTAAGTTTGCTTTAGCTACAAGGGGGAACTATCACAAACTTCGGCTGGAAGTGTAATTGCAATTACGATAGATGTTGCTTACAAAATGCTCATTCAACCAATTCTTGACTACTGTTCCTGAGTCAGAGACCCTTAATGAGCTGGATTAATGGGAGAGATAGAAAAGATTCCAGAAAGATCTTAACAGTTCATTGCGGGTTTGTCTAATCAACTCCTATGTCACAGAAATGGTCAGCCTACGCAAGTGGGAGACATTACAAGAAAGACCCTCTGCATCACATCATGCCTTACTTACAAAATTCTGGAAGCTCTCATTCCAAAAATAGTAAAGAAACATATTACTTCCTCTAACATAAGTCTTGCTTAGTGATCACAAATGTGAAATTAGAGAAATTTGGTGTGATACAGAGGTGTACTGCGAATCTTTCTTCCCATACACCACCCATTCAGTGGAATAGGAAGGGAGAAAGATTATACTGCAACACTTTGTACCCACTGCCCTTTACCATACAACAGCTTGTGGAGTACAGATGTAGACATAGACGTAGAACAGTCCTATGCTGCAGCAGACCCAAAGGATGGAAGTGCTCTTTCCTCATGCGGTAGTACACTCTGCCTTGTTTAATACTTGTTGCAGAGGTTATAATTGAAAGAAAGAACCCATCCTCATTGTAATAAATCTAGGGCTGATAGACATTACCCAGATCTCAAACTTCACCGCTGTTTGTGAAAATCATTACTCCATGGTGGAAGCTTGTAGTAGTAGTAGTAGTAGTAGTAGTAGTAGTAGTAAATTCGAGCTTTCAGTTTTAACCTGTGATGCTATCAACAAGGTGACTATTGGTAATATGTAAACACTATGGTGACTGTCGCATGATACAATCACACATTGAAGCATTGGGACTCCTGCAAGAATGTGGTGGTTTGGACAGGGACATTCTTGTAATTAACATCTTCAGACATATTGAAAGACCGAGCAAGGTGGCGCAGTGGTTTGTACACTGGATTCGCATTTGGGAGGATGACAGTTCAAACTTGCATCTGGCCATCTTGTTTTAGGTTTTCTGTGATTGACCTAAATCACTTCAGGCAAATGCCAGGCTAATTCCTTTGAAAGGGCATGGCCAACTTCCTCCCCCATTCTTCCTTCATCTGATGGGGCCTATGACCTCACCGTTTAGTCCCCTTCCCCAAACCAGCCAATACATTGTTAACTTTGGAAAATACAGGTTTTAGCTGGTACATAAATCCAACTATGGAATGCACAGTGGATGAAAAAAAAGTTATTGCCATGACATATTCATTAGCTTTACCTTCTCACAAGCAAACTATCTAATGAATCCAACTGAGATGTTATGCTACACTACACATCGGTTGATTGCAGAAACCTCCAATAAAAAACTGTACCGTCAGTGATCAAAGGACTATAGCAGTAGTGTAGACTTCACCATACGCCATGATAATATATGTATATTACATTCAGAGTTGAGTAAGGCTTGTGAATGGGCAGATGACTAACCTTTATCAATATAATCTGTTGTATTGTGAAATTGCAGTCCATCTGGGGCAAAATGCTGTTACAGTAATGGACATGTGGAAGATATGGAACAAAGAGAACTTCAAGTTGCAAACCCAGCAGTGGACTATGGAACATGGCACCCTCATACCATTGGCAGGTCTAGGACATCATCTTGACTGTTGCCACAACTCCATAGCTTTGCTACAGGTATCATACCACTGAATGAGCTTTTATTCTGTTAGTGTCTGCTGCACAAAAGATATCATCTAGAGATTTCTTGGGACAGGATGCACCTGATAACAAATCAAAGATAACTTCAATTAAATGGATTCATGAGGGCAGCAGAAGGTGTGTTGATTGATAGCAATTATCTTTACTGGTGGGGCTGTCTAATTTTGTTAACAGTGATTGCTTATTATATACGAACCACTGTATAAGTGAGAATCATCTCCAACTGTTCATTACATAGTGTAATTTGAAATCTATGTCTGCTATAAGTTTCTAGTGATTGTGGGTGGTCATGTCTATTAATGTTTGAGTGCTACCAACAGGAAAGATTTGATGTCCAACATGATACTAATTCTTCAAAACAGTCACATAGCTTGTTCCAGCAAGATAATATTTGACATAACACTGTATTCTTCAAAAGAACTTCTCCATTTGTTAATTCACCTGACATGATTGCAATTGAATTTTGCCACTAAGAATGACAGTATTAGGAAGATTCTCACTAAACGCCAGTGGCAGTGCTACAAGGGAAGTGTCATGCATCACAGAGACATTTACTGTTGAAATTCTGAAAGTGTGCATTCCAAGATTATTAGGGTACCCTATTGCTTACGTTGCACATGCATGCAGGTCCCCCCCCCCCCCCCCCCTCCACACACACACACTAAACAAAAAAAAATCCTCACCAAATGACCATGACGGGAACATGAGAGAAAATAAAACTCATACAGATGTTTGCCAACAGTCATTCTTTTAATGCACCATTCATGAGTAGAAAGGGAACAGTAAAATACAGTTTTGCAGAAGTTATCTCTACTGCACGACATAAGGCAGTGTTTTGAGTACACATGTATGCATGGACTTTGGAGAGGAAGTTACATGTGTCATCCTGTGCTAAGACCATTGCGTAGCAAGGGTGGTGTATTATCAAAAGAGGGTACATGTTTTGTGTTTCATGCAGAAACAGTTCTGCTGCGATACAGAAAACACATGCATCACAGTGAGTGAATGAAATGACATGACAACTGGAAATGTCCTTCAGAGTTGAAGTGCAGGTGCAAAACGTCTAACCTGCATGCAGATTCACTGTGAAATTCTGGTGGTATATGGACCAAATGCAATGAAATGTCTAGCTGTAGTGAAATGCTGCCAACAGTTTGACCAAGCCCAAACAGATATTGATGATGCTAATTGAGTAGGGAGACCATTGATATTGACCACAGATAACAATGCCTAAACAATCGAGGAACTGATCTGCAGCCATCCAAATGTGACTGTCACAGACATTGCTCAACAGATGAGCATCTCAATAGGCATTGTTCATTGTACTGTTTGAGATAATCTGCAGTATCGGATTTTATGCTGATGCTGGGTTCCATGATTACTGCCACCTGGACACTGAGAGATTTACTGTCTGTGGGAGGCAATGATTTCCTAAGCCACATCATTATGGGCAATGAGACATGTGTCCATCATTTTGTGCTTGCAACAAAGTGTGTTACCTGTGGATTGGAACACCTCTTTGCTTCCACAGAAGAAATCAAAGTTGTGCGACCTACTTGGAAGGTCATGGCCTCCATTTTCTTCAACAATGAAGGAGTTGTGTACACAGAGTTTATGCCAAAGAAAATAACCATTACTTCCAATTTGTGCTACGCAACTGTTGTGACTCGCCGATCATTCAAAGTGCTGCTGCACAATTACGCGTGTCCTGTACGTGCGGCGCTGTCTGCCATCCATGCAGCAGCCGCGCCACCTAAGCGGCCGCTAGACTTGGACTCAGTGCTCATTCGAATGTTACCGTGTTCACATGTCTTGCTTTGTCAACTTGCTCAGTGACTTATATGTGTTGTGTCGTTTTGAAATATTTGTGTTCAACTTGATGTTATAACAATTGGTAACGAGGATGGGATTTTTCCTTTTCATCGTTGACCCACAGGTTTCCATGGCTACTGTCGAGCAACTGTTGCAGGGTCTCATTGAACAGCAAATGCTTCTAACATTGGCGATTCGCGATTTCGTCGCGGCATCAAATACAGGGCGTTTCTCGTCATTGTCTATACCTCTTTTTCCTCCTTATGATGAAAGACGCCGAAAGACTGGTCTGATTACGAAAAACGTCTTCGACAGCACTTCTTGGCAAAGCAAGACATGTGAACACGATAACATTCGAATGAGCACTGAGTCCAGGTCTAGCGGCCGCTGGCTGGCTGGCCGTCTAGGTGGCGCAGCTGCTGCGTGGCTGGCAGACAGCACCGCATGTAGAGGACGTGTGTAATTGCGCGGCATCACTTTGAATGATCGGCGGGTCACAACAGCAACTTTGGTATTGCAGCGCAGCACCTGAAAGAATAACGGACTTGGAAAATTGAGCAAAGGTAATGTTCTCGTGCAGGACAATGCAACACCCCCCGTAATGCGTATAGCATTGCCATAGAGTCCAATTCTTGTGCCATGTTGTCCTTTTCAGAAAGGTGAAAGAACATCTGGATAGGAATGAGATTTTCCAACAGTGGCGACGTTCTCACAGTGGTTGTGGAATGACTGCATTAGCAAGGAGCGGATTCTAGCATTGAGGAATTGAGTGATTGGTAAGATGTTCTAAATGTTGTTTAGAGAGACTGTTGGCTATGTTGAAAAATAATGTCATGTATCTGTGTCACTTGGAGCTGTAGTGCAGAGTTCAATAAAATTTACTTTGCCTGCTATAACGATGTGTAACTTATTTTTTGAAACCCCTCTCAACAGATCTTATGCACAAAATGTTTGTTCAACTGCTTCTTACCTGTAAACAAATTTTCTCTTTTGTGTACTTTATTTGTGTTCTGAAATATTAGTTTATGACACACATGATGCTTCAGAACAGCTGATTAGTTCAAAGTTTGTTTGTCTCTTGATATAACAATTTTTTTAATAAAGATCTTGCACTCTGTGCAACAGTGTGTGCAGTTTTGAAAGTTCCTGGCAGTTTATAACTGTATGCCTGACCAGAACTTGATGTAAGGACCTTGCCTTCGGAAAAAGTTTTTTGGCTGATGAAGCTATCCAAGCACACTCATGAATGCTCTCTCAGCTTCACTTGCGCCAGTATTTACCACATACTCTCAAAACTTCACAAGAAGCTCTGTTGCTGTTTCGAAATGGTGCACACCCTTCTGTAGGATGAAAGATTAATTCTGGAAACTAGTTCCTATCCTGTGCCAAAGCCATATCTCCATAATATGCTTTCTTGTTAGAGTACTATTCCTGCAAGGTATACAGGAGAAATTCTCTGAAGTTTGGAAGACCGAAGAAGATGTACTAGCAGAAGCGAAACAGTAAGGGTGGGTCTCAAGTCATGGCTGGATAGCTTAGCCGGTAAGAGCATAGTCCATGAAGTGTGAGGCTCCGGGTTCAAGTGTCAGTCCAGCACACATTTTTGATCTGCCAGAAAATTTCATGACTGCATTTTAACAATTCACGTTTTTTGTGACAAGTTAAAAGTGAGTGCCAGGCCAGGACTAGAACGTGCCTGTTGTGAGTATTGCACTACCCATAATGCTGTTTGTCCATGCCTAGTGGAAGACTCCGAGTGTCAGCTTGCCTTTCATTCATTTCTACTCCACAGTTACTCTCCCACAAGACTGACAGAGAGAGATACGGACGGCTCTGTGGTCCTATTGGAAGTGATATGCCCGTACGTCTGATTCACTCGCTTGTGATCATATAATCCACGTCATATACAGGCTGAAGAAAAATTCGGACTTTGCAGCATGATTCCTCACATAATAGCAGTACAAAAATGTCTCTCATAAAATTTTGTCCTGCGCTTATTTCAGGCAGTAAAAGATTGGCAATCAGGCAACAGTGTAATTACATATATGGTAACTTCCTTTGCTAGGATACAGCAGTATTGCTGTGCAGTTGGTGCAGTGGATAGCATTTTGGGTTAGTATGCAGGAGGTCAAGGATTCAATTCTGGGATAGGGATTAGTTATTTTTATTTGCTAAAATAATCTGCATGGTACAGTATCTGGCATCTTAATCATCATACAGCAATTACTGTAGATCTTCTACAAAACATTTGCAGTTGCATACTTCGAACACAGAAATGGAAATACAATCGTTTTCGTTGGTCAGGTTTTAATGAAAACTTTTGTACCTCATGGATGTGGATTCTTTCGCACCACTGCATCTACTAGATTCCAACTTATTTTGTGTGTACAGTTCCCCAATAGTCCCATCAATTAATGATTACTACTAACTGTTATTATTTCCACGTTCAGGCCCATTAAATTTTGTTAGGGTCTTATGTCACCAGTAGGGCTAGCAACATGCTTTCCAAATAATTTTGATGGGATTATTAGGGTAGGGCGCACAGATAACAGCTTCGTGGCATGAAACAGGTCTCGTGCATGATGCGCAAAAGGCTTCTTTAAAAGATGACCAGTGAAAACGATTGTACTTCCATTCCTGTGACATACTAAGTAACTGCAAATGTTTTGTTGAAGACCCACTGTAATCACTGTATGACGATTAAGACACCAGATACCATACCACACAGACTACTTTCAGCAAATAAAAACAAATAAGCCTCAACCCACAATTGAATCCTTGACCTCCTGCATGCTAACCCAAAACACTATACACTGCACCAAGTGCACAACACTGCTGTGTTTGGTGAGAGAGACGGTTACCGTACATGTGGTTATAGCGGTGCCAGATTGCTAATCTTTGACATCCATTTACTGCCCAAAATATGTGCCAGATGACATTTTGTGACAGACGTTGTTGTATTGCTAGTATGTGTGGAATGGCTCTGTGAAGCTCGAATGCACGAATTTTTCTTCACCCTGTATAACAACATATGGTGCTTTTCTATTGGAAACTTTAATCTGTATGTTTAAGATAATTTCACAATGTTCACTAAATTCCATCTCTCTTATTCATGTTCCCTAATACAAGTTTAGTAGCCCATTTTGGATTTTGCTGGTTGTCTGCCCAGGCATTAAAGCATCATGTTGTAATGTCTCCTTTGTCATTCTAAACAGTTCCTATTTTAGATCGCTCCTATCTGTGTATTTTTAACTGTTGTTATTGTTTGTTGGAAAGTAAGCTTGTGTTATGCATAGAGCTACCAGAGACACCATCAGTTTTATCATCAATAATCATTGATATGGCAGGTATAAATTTTTGTTTGTACTTCTATTTCCTCGTAGAGAAATAGATAATCTGTTGATTAGATTCTGATTTTTCTTTTACAGCAAAAGTAATACTGATTTCATCAAAAGTGAAGTCTTGAATGCCTTTCCGCCTGGTTCCTGATGCACTAATATATTCTATTTGATCTTAGAGCAGGATTTCTTTGGAGGACATATTTTAAAAATATGTATCTTTCTCTGTTGTTGTATGTCTGTTAGGACTGTTTAAAAGTTTGTGCAAAATGTTTACCTCTTATGTATTCAGTTAAAAGGTCATTGACGTGAATATAATGGAATGAGTAAATGTAATGTCTTACCGTATAGTCCAGCTGCAATGCCAGTTCAGTGTTGTTGGCTGGGATGTGTAGGTGTGGAGGTGTATGATTACTCTGTTTGCTCTGAAGGAAGATTCATCCAGAAGCTCAGCAAAGGTCTCACTCTTTTGTATATGCCTCTTGATAGCTCAACACTATGGTGAGTTGTTACTCCTTCCATTATGTATAGTCTGCTAAGGACTTTCTGTTACTGCATTCATTTACATACATATCTGTCATGAGAGCTGAATGTAATAAAGAAAGATGTCATTTAAAATTTTTTGTCAGGATATCTGTTAATTGTTGTTCCTTTTTTATAACATGACTTGCATCAAATACCAGTCCCTCAATAGCTACGAATAATCTTTCTTTTTATGTTCCGTGCCAACAGGAGAGCTGTTGCTCAACGCTGCCCATCTCCTCCTATGATCAATCTTGTGTCACTGGGAGGGCAACATCAAGGAGTATATGGTCTTCCAAACTGTGGATTCCCAGCACATAAATGGTGTGATTACATAAGGAAAATATTGAACGTAGGGGCATACTGGAGGTAAATTCAGTTTTTTGTGGTATTTATAAGAATTGATAAAGGTGAAGGTGGTGTTACCTTTGTTGTTAAGTGATTTGATGCAGTTGAAGTTTTCCCTTTTGGAGACAGATTTCAAAATAAGGGATGTTTCAAATAAAAAGATGAGGACTCTGGAATCTCTCAAGTTCTGCTCTTTAAGGGTTTATATATAAAGGGTTTGTGGAGCTCTTTCAGAGAGGTTTCGGCTTGGCTATTACTGCCATAAGAAGTAGTGCCAACTTTGGGAACATAGAAACCAGTGTGATAACAATTTTGCGTATTTTTGTTCACTGAAGTCCTCCAGGATAACATTCTGGGGCAGCAGCTCACTTAGACAAAACATTTCCATTGCACAAGAAAAGCAGTGACGATTATGTACTGGTTTACACACACAAATATCGTGCAGATATCTACATTCGTAATTTCCGGACTGCTCTGAAGTGCATGGCAGAGGGTAATTCCCACTATACCAGTTATTAGGGCTTCTTCCCATTCCATTCACACATGGAATGCAGGAAGAATGGTTGGTTAAATGCCTTTGTGCATGTTGTTGTTGTTGTTGTCTTCAGTCCTGAGACTGGTTTGATGCAGCTCTCCATGCTACTCTATCCTGTGCAAGCTTCTTTATCTCCCAGTATCTACTGCAACCTACAACCTTCTGAATCTGTTTAGTGTATTCATCTCTTGGTCTCCCTCGACGATTTTTACCCTCCATGCTGCTCTCCAATATTAAATTGGTGATCCCTTGATGCCTCAGAACATGTCCTACCAACCGATCCCTTCTTCTGGTCAAGTTGTGCCACAAACTCCTCTTCTCTCCAATCCTATTCAACACTTTCTCATTAGTTATGTGATCTACCCATCTAATCTTCAGCATTCTTCTGTACAACCACATTTCGAAAGCTTCTATTCTCTTCTTTTCCAAACTATTTATCGTCCATGTTTCACTTCCATACATGGCTATACTCCATACAAATACTTTCAGAAAAGACTTCCTGACACTTAAATCTGTACTCTATGTTAACAAATTTCTCTTCTTCAGAAACGCTTTCCTTGCCATTGCCAGTCTACATTTTATATCCTCTCTACTTTGACCATAATCAGTTATTTTGCTCCCCAAGTAGCAAAACTCCTTTACTACTTTAAGTGTCTCATTACCTAATCTAATTGCCTCAGCATCACCCGACTTAATTCATCTACATTCCATTATCCTCGTTTTGCTTTTGTTGTTGTTCATCTTGTATCCTCCTTTCAAAACCCTATCCATTCCGTTCAACTGCTCTTCCAAGTCCTTTGCTGTCTCTGACAGAATTACAATGTCATCGGCGAACCTCAAAGTTTTTATTTCTTCTCCATGGATTTTAATACCTTCTTCGAATTTTTCTTTCGTTTCCTTCACTGCTTGCTCAATATACAGGTTGAATAACATCGGGGAGAGAATACAACCCTGTCTCACTCCCTTCCCAGCCACTGCTTCCCTTTCATGTCCCTCGACTATTATACCTGCCATCTGGTTTCTGTACAAATTGTAAATAGCCTTTCGCTCCCTGTATTTTACCCCTGCCACCTTCAGAATTTGAAAGAGAGTATTCCAGTCAACATTGTCAAAAGCTTTCCCTAAGTCTACAAATGCTAGAAACGTAGGTTTTGCCCTTCCTTAATCTAGCTTCTAAGATAAGTCGTAGGGACAGTATTGCCTCACGTGTTCCAATATTTCTAAGGAATCCAAACTGATCTTCCCCGAGGTCAACTTCTACTAGTTTTTCCATTCGTCTGTAAATAATTTACATTAGTGTTTTGCAGCTGTGACTTATTAAACTGATAGCTCTGTAATTTTCACACCTGTCAACGCCTGCTTTATTTGGGATTGGAATTATTATATTCTTCTTGAAGTCTGAGGGTATTTCGCCTGTTTCGTACATCTTGCTTACAAGATGGTAGAGTTTTGTCAGGACTGGCTCTCCCAAGGCCGTAATTAGTTCCAATGGAATGTTGTCTACTCCGGGGGCCTTGTTTCGACTCAGGTCTTTCAGTGCTCTGTCAAACTCTTCATGCATTATTGTATCTCCCATTTCATCTTCAGCTACATCCTCTTCCATTTCCATAATATTGCCCTCAAGTACATCACCCTTGTATAGACCCACTATATATTCCTTCAACCTTTCTTCTTTCCCTTCTTTGCTTAGAACTGGGTTTCCATCTGAGCTCTTGATGTTCATACAAGTGGTTCTCTTTTCTCCAAAGGTCTCTTTAATTTTCCTGTAGGCAGTATCTATCTTACCCCTAGTGAGATAAGCCTCTACATCCTTACATTTGTACTCTAGCCATCCCTGCTTAGCCAATTTGCACTTCCTGTCGATCTCATTTTTGAGACGTTTGTATTCCTTTTTGCCTTCATTTACTGCATTTTTATATTTTCTCCTTTCATCAATTAAATTCAATATTTCTTCTGTTACCCAAGGATTTCTACTAGCCCTCGTATTTTTACCTACTTAATCCTCTGCAGCCTTCACTGTATTTCTGGCCCCCATTCCTGCCAATTGTTCGCTTATGCTCTCCCTGAAACTCTGTACAACCTCTGGTTCTTTCAGTTTATCCAGGTCCCATCTCCTTAAATTCCCACCTTTTTGCAGTTTCTTCAGTTTTAACCTACAGGTCATAACCAATAGATTGTGGTCAGAGTCCACATCTGCCCCTGGAAATGTTTTACAAATTAAAACCTGGTTCCTAAATCTCTGTCTCACCATTATACAATCTATATGAAACCTGTCAGTATCTCCAGGCTTTTTCCATGTATACAGCCTTCTTTTATGATTCTTGAACCAAGTGTTAGCTATGATTAAGTTGTGCTCTGTGCAAAATTCTACCAGGCGGCTTCCTCTTTCATTTATTAGCCCCAATCCATATTCACCGCCATGTTTCCTTCTCTCCCTTTTCCTACTACCGAATTCTAGTCACTCATGACTATTAAATTTTCGTCACCCTTCACTATCTGAATAATTTCTTTTATTTCATCATACATTTCTTCAATTTCTTCGTCATCTGCAAAGCTAGTTGGCATATAAACTTGTACTACTGTAGTAGGTGTGGGCTTTGTATCTATCTTGGCCACAATAATGCGTTCACTATGCTGTTTGTAGTAGCTTACCCGCATTCCTATTTTCCTATTCATTATTAAACCTACTCCTGCATTACCCCTATTTGATTTTGTATTTATAACCCTGTATTCACCTGACCAAAAGTCTTGTCCCTCCTGCCACCGAACTTCACTAATTCCCACTATATCTAACTTTAACCTATCCATTTGTGTTTTTAAATTTTCTAACCTTCCTGCCCAATTAAGGGATCTGACATTCCACACTCTGACCCATAGAATGCCAGTTTTCTTTCTCCTGATAACAGTGTCCTCCTGAGTAGTCCCCTCCCGGAGATCCGAATGGGGGACTATTTTACCTCCGGAATATTTTACCCAAGAGGACGCCATCATCATTTAATCATGCCCTCGGGAAAAATTACAGCTGTAGTTTCCCCTTGCTTTCAGCCGTTCACAGTACCAGCACAGCCAGGCCTTTTGGTTATTGTTACAAGGCCAGATCAGTCAATCATCCAGACTATTGCCCTTGCAACTACTGAAAAGGCTGCTGCCCCTCTTCAGGAACCACACGTTTGTCTGGCCTCTCCACAGATACCCCTCCGTTGTGGTTGCACTTACGGTACAGCTATATGTATCGCAGAGGCACGCAAGCCTCCCCACCAATGTTAAGGTCCATGGTTCATGCTGTAAGTAATCTAAACTTACCATCGTGATCCCTATGAGAACGTTACGTAGGTGGTTGCAGTGTATTCCTAGAGTGACATTTACAGCTGGTTGTGAAACTTTGTAAGCAGGCTTACTCTGGCTAGTTTGCATCTATGTTCAAGTGTTTGCAAGTTCAGTTTCTTCAGTATCTGTGGGATTCTCTCCCAGGGGTCAAACAAACATGTAACCATTTATCCTACCTACTTCTGTGCATGTTCTGTATACCATGTCAGTTGTATTTCGTACAGGGACCACACACAAGTTCTAGCATAAGTGACTTGAATTGTTTGTAAGCAATTTCCTTTTTAAATTGATTGCATTTCCCTCATATTCTACCATTAAACTGAATTCTGCCAGCTGACTTAACCTACTACTGAGCCTATGTGATAGTGATATGTGATTTATTCATCTCATTACGTACAATTTTCAAATCATAATGTCAAGGTTTACAAAAAGAAACTTTTTTTCTCTTTTTTAAAGAAATACAAAAGTTTACATTATATTTTACATTTCTAAGTTACAGCTACACAAGTACATAAAACAATACATGTAAAACAAACCCTGTGTTCAGACTGTGTAGCTGTCTTCAGTGAATTCTTCGACAGAGTAATAACACTTGTCCACCAGAAGAGTATCCCTACAAATTTTTACACCCAGGTATTTGTATGAGTTGACCTATCCCAGCTGTGACTCATTGATACTGTGGTCACAGGACACTACAATTTTTCATTTTGTGAAGCTCACAATTTTACATTTTTGAATATTTAAGGCAAGCTGCCAATCTTACACTACTGGGAAATCTTATCAAGATATGACTTCATATTTGTGCAGTTTAATTGGATGTATAAAAATTCTACTTACCAAGCAATGGTAGGAGAACACATGCACAAAGGTACAAAAATTTGAACATTTCTGGATTTCCTGAAATCATTTGACATGGTGCTCACTGCAAGCTGTTAACAAAGGTATGGGCACATGGAATAAGTTACAGATATGTGAGTTGCTTTGAAGACTTCTAAATAATAGAACCCAGTATGTTGTTCTTGATGGTAAGTGTTCCTCAGAGACAAGGACTTCATCGGGAGTGTCCCAGGGAAGTGTGACAGGGCTGCTGCTGTTGTCTCTGTACATAAATGATTCCAGTAATATGGAGCTGAGTGACTGTAGAAAGATACAAGGGCAACTTAGACAAAATTTTCTGTTGGTGTGATGAGTGGCAGCTTGCCCTAAGTGTGGAAAAATGTATGGTAATACAGATGAGTAGGAAGGAAAAACCTGTAATGTTCAGATACAGTATTACTTGTCTCCTGCTTGACACAGTCAAGTTATTTAAATATTTGGGCGTAACATTGCAAGGCAAAGTGAGGTGAAACAAATGATCACCTTTGGTTTACTGGGAGAATTTTAGGAAAGAGAGTGATTCACTTCTAAAGGATACTGCATATAGGAAATTGGTGCTACCTATTCTTGAGTAGTGCTTGAGTGTTTGGGATCTGTACCAGATTGAATTGAATTGAAGCAATTCATAGGCGGGCGACTTGGTTTGTTACCAGTATGTTCGAGCAACAAATGTTACCGGGATGCTCCAGAAACTCAAATGGGAATCCCTGGAGGGGAGAAGTTCTTTATGAGAAACCCTCTTGAGAAAATTTAGAGAACCAGCATTTGGAGCAGTCTACTGAACGATAGAGAAGATCCAAAGAAGAGCGGCGCATTTCGTCACAGGGTTATTTGGTAACCATGTTAGCGTTACGGAGATGTTTAGCAAACTCAAGTGGCAGACTCTGCAAGAGAGGTGCTCTGCATCACGGTGTAGCTTGCTCGCCAGGTTTCAAGAGGGTGCATTTCTGGATGAGGTATCGAATATATTCCTTCCCCCTACTTATACCTCCCGAGGAGGTCATGAATGTAAAATTAGAAAGAGTCAAGTGCACACGGAGGCTTTCAGACAGTCATTCTTCCCGCGAACCATACATGACTGGAACAGAAAAGGGAGGTAATGACAGTGGCACATAAAGAGCCCTCCGCCACATGCCGTTGGGTGGCTTGCGGAGTATAAATGTAGATGTAGATTGTACTTCCACCAACATAACATTGTGCATAAGGACCATGAAGATAAGATACAAGAAATTAGGAGTCATATGGAGGTGTATACAGTCGTTTTTCTATCGCTTTATTTGCTAGTGGAACAGGAGGGGAAATGACAAGAAGTGGTACAGGGTACCCTCCTGTCTGCACTGTATGGGGCTTGTGGAGCATCTCTCTAGATGTAGATGTAGATCCCAGTATTCTTCTGTGGACCCACTCAGATTTGCTTCTACCTGTGTCAATGATTTTCTGTCCAAGGTAACATACTGCATCCTCTCTACCATAAAATTCTCAATCCAGTAACAAATTTCACTTGGTACTCCATATGATTATGTTTTTGAAAATAAGCGTAGATGTGGCACTGAGTCAAGTGCTTTTTGGAAATCGAGATAAGCATTTAGAAATGTTCACCACAGACTTTCATTCATTCACTTTTGAATAATATACACAGCTGTAATTTGATAATCTGTCCAAGGTAATGATGTCAAAAATAATCAATTATTATATTGATGAGGTGAAATGAAATGAAATGAAATGTCATGTGGCTAGGGCCTCCCATCAGGTAGACCATTCGCCTGATGCAAGTCTTTTGAGTTAACGCCACTTTGGCGACTTGCTTGTTGATGAGGATGAGATGATGATGATGATGATGATGATGATGATGATGATTAGGACAACATAATACCCAGTCCCTAAGCGGAGGAAATCTCTGACCCAGCCGAGAATCGAACCCGAACCCCTTGGCATGACATTCTGTCACGCTGATTACTCAGCTACAGGGGCAGACATTGTCAAGATAATAATGTGCTTGAGAGATAGTAAAAATGTTTTCAAATATGGATTAAAGTTGTTTCTCCATAACAGTTCCTTCTGCGCCATAGACAAATTCTTTAGTATAAATGAGTAGACTATTATAAATCAGTAAATGGCCAGCATGTAGCCACATAAATTTATATTTCTTAACTTGTCAATACAGTCTTTTCCTTCATCAATTTGATGTGCTTGACATCATAATATTTGTTGTGTTTGTGATCTGTGGAACTTGAAAATAGCTGTATTAACATCAGGAAAGAAGACTGAGATCTAGAAAGTAAGACATCTTCTGAATTTGAATTAACTGTCGAAGATAAATACAGTTCTTTATTTGGAGATCAGTTAATGTTGCTGAATATGAACCCAACAAAAGGCTGTTGTCCTGGTAGTTCAGAATGTCCATTTGAGAAAGGAAGTCTTGGACAGAATGGATTTAGTAGCAATTATTGGCCAGATCAATGGTTTGTGTGTAGGTCCCTGGCTCAGCTGTAGAGTGAGAAGCCATTACACAATGAAACTACAGTTAAATGATTGTAGACATTGAAAAGGAACAGTCACAGAAATTTAAAAAATGTATTTGAATTTATAGCTTCACTATTTTTGAAAAATGGACTAGTGTGCATGTGGAAGCAGAGAAAAGAAAGGTGCTCATAGGAAGTCATAGTTATTCCTGTATATGTATATGGAGACACATTAGGTGCATGAAATAATTAGAAAGCAGTAGCACAAGACCTGTAATAGATTTGGAGGTTCTTCTACTCCTCCTCTTACTAATTATTATTATTATTATTATTATTATTATTTTACTCATTTTCAGTGGTACAGATACAGAAGCAGTGTGTGTAGATTGCTTCTACCAAAACTGGAACAGTTGGTGTGAGATGAAAGACCTCTAGGAAGAAAGGCTAAGCTACATATTCTTAAAAATAATAATAATAATAAACTTTTGAACTAAAGTACACTTATGGTGTCCACAGCTCTTGAGCTGCATGCTGATTCTAATGATTTCTTCCAGCAGATGTTACATTGATTACGTTTGTTTTTCATACGGAGAGCAGAAAGGAAATTAGATGTTCTAGCAGACAGACCCATAGTGTAGCCCAAGGCCTTGGTTAGTTTGAAAAGTGACAGTTTGGTTGTGAGTCGGCGCAGCCATTGGATGTAAATGGGAGAAAACTAGATGTGCTGGTAGACTGATCCATAGGGAAGCCTGAGGCCTAGGTTAAGTTGGAATGTGTCTGTTTGGTTGTGAGGTGGCAAAACCAACAAATTTCAGCACAAAAATAAAATTGCCATAATAGATTGATGTGTAACATAGCCTGAGATATACATTTGTCATTGCAATAACCTACTTGTCTGTCTTACTCTGATTTTCCAAAGATTTTGACAGCGTGGTTAAATTATAACCTAAATACTAGAACAAAATGCCAACTACCTTTATTTACAAATGATTGAAATTGTAAAAGAACATTCTGATTGGCTACCAATAACTGACTCACGATTCATGATTTTCAGTTCCCATTGTCCATCATGTGAGTTTTTACCAGTTTCCACCAGCAATGCAACAGCCGTTGACAACATAAGTGCACTTTTACCAGTTTTTGTGTTTTAATATGATAAGGTAGATGGCATACCGGTCATTTATAGCATGATTTTTGTGTGTGTGTTATTTCATTGTGTTTTTTTGAAGGTATTGTAAAATTTGATGTGAATGAGAAGTGCACAAACTGTTATAGGTTAGTGAGTTGTGGGGTAGGTTGTGAATAGTGAATCAACTCATTTCAGTGGGTTGAATGTAGTGAGAAGCTAATGTGAAATCTAGCAATTACTCTCCTGTATCTGCAGGACATGTGGTAGAAATAGATCACTAGCAGTTCAGGAATTGAGAATATTATGCTATTCAGGTGTAGTTAGAGGATGCTAGACAATAATTAGACAGGCTACAGAAGAGAGGGTGGCAAAATGGGAACTGACATTCAGCAATGAGACCTTAGGGAGAGAATGTACGCTGATAGTTTGCCATTGAATATTGATAGCAGATTTAGCCAGTTGTCAGTCATGTGGAGAGGAGCTTTCAGTAACTGTTGGGGCAAGTAAAATGAAGGAGACAATTCAAGTTGTTAGAAAACCTAAGTTAAATGGGAACAGTAAGAAGACGAGGATTCTGCTTTAGGGTAGCAGTCATAGATGTGGTGTAGGCCCACAGTTGCAGGAGACACTAGGTACAGAGTACCAAGTCAGCAGTATTTAAAAGCAAGTGGTAGACTCAATAAGATGACAGAATACTTACAGGCTTTGTGTAAGGATTTTACTTAAGCGAATCAGGTACTGACAGTGTGAGAGTTTGAGAGTAGTCTTGGGAGGGACTGGACTTCTGATGTAGGTGGTGAGTTGGACTGGATTGGTACTCAAACCTGGACTCAGTTGAGAGTATCTGTAGGTTAGTCTGTAGTAGACAAAGCCTGCACCTGAATGGGACTGGGAAGGGATCATTGGTGAAGCTTATAAGTGGCAGTATGGTAGGTGGATCTGGGGTCAGTGAGGGCCAAATTGCGGTGATAACACATAAAAAGAATTATTATTTATTAAAATGTAGTCAGGTTGGAGATATCTTTGCTTGAGGGAGATTCCTTTAATGCTAGAAGTTAGTTAAAAAAGTGAGGGATGCAGATCGGAAGGAGCAGTAAACTTATTTAATAAAAATACTAGGGGACTTGAAGGTAGAGTAGATGAATTGCTAATAATTATTGACACTAGTATTACTTTTATCTCAGAGCATAATTTACATAGTGAAGAAATGCTAAGGTTTCCTTTGTGTGCTATGTAAGGTTATTGTTGCAGAAGAGAGGTGTGCCCATTTATACCAAGTGTAATGTTTCATTCAAAAGTGTAGACTTACCAAAATACTGTAAAGAGCAAATATTTGAATGTTGGGCGGAGAGTCTGGATTTTCAGGAAGAAAATTAGTCTTGGTGGTCTCTACAGCTCCCCCAGTTCAGACCACAGATTTCCCCTTCAGACTTGATGCTGTGCTAGGCTCTGTTCTTAATAAAGGCGTGAGGTGGTTTTTATGTATGATTTCAATGTAACATTTGTGATCGATTCCCCAGGGAAAAAATGTGACTGGATTTGCTTATATCTTACTGCCTAGTACAGACAATATACTTAACAATTGTAATTCAAAGAAACAGCTGCATGATCATAGACAACATCTTCATAGATTATTCTCTAGTTGATGGGCACAGTGTGAGATAATTAGTAATGGCTTGCCATATGATGATGTACACCTAGTAATATTGAAAGGAATCAAGGCAGATCCATATCCCAAAGTCATAAACAAAATATTTAGAGAGGTGAGTCCTCTTGCACTGCAGACATTTGAAGCCAGTCTTGAAGAAGTAGTCTACATACACGAAAATTATGACAAATATAATACATTCCTTCAAACTTGTACCACTTTCTTTGCTGTCTCATTCCCATTTTAAAAATGCAGTCAGGTATACAGTGATAACATTAGCAATTGATTTTGATAAATAACAGCAGTAGACTATTGTACAGGAGGAAACAAGAACTGCACCATAATACAAAGGACAGTCAGAGCCGGTAACAGAATTTCAGTTGAGGCAATATTGCAGAATACTGAAGAGAGTCTTGAGACAGACTAAAACAATGCATTACACTAAACTATGAAAGTAGAAAACTCTTGGGACAAAAATATGTGGTCAGTTGTGAAAGAGATATCGGGGCAGAATGTGGGTGCTCGACATTTGTGTGAGAATTAAACTTTTACTGATCGACCATCATTGTGCAAAATATTTAATAATAACTTTATGTACCGTATTTACTTGAATCTAAGCCATACTTTTTTTCCGGTTTTTGTAATCCAAAAAAACAGACTGCGACTTAGAATCGAGTGCAAAGTAAGCGGAAGTTCTGAAAAATGCTGGTAGGTGCCGCCACAACTAACTTCTGCCGTCGAATATATGTAGCGCTACACAGGCATGCTTTGCAGGCACAAAGATAAATACTGGCGCCAAAACCTCTGCGTCAGTAAGTAAATTAAAAAAAAAGGTGGAAGATGAGCTTTTTCCTCCGCCTCAATTTTTGACCACTGTATTTTCATACATTATCCAATGAACTAAATACAAATTCCGCATTGTTAATCTTCCAATGTAGCAGCATTTCAATGTACTACAAAAATTCAACTGGAAAGACTGTTTGGGATGTTTGTCAATATGGCCAAATCTAGGTTCTGAATTTTTTCCTACCTATGAGAAGAGATGGTTGCTAATATGAACTTTCATGAATTGTGAATCACATGCAGTATTCTCTTCACTATAAGTATAATACGAATATAAACATTTTGCCATGTATTCTTTTGTATCTGCTGCTATCTCATTTAAATCCCGTCTGCCTAATAAACTACGAAACTAGAGTGAGACAACAGCAAACGCAGAAGAATATACATATCATGTCATGTTCATATTCGTATTATTCTTGTGCCTAATAGTGATCCAGTCAGAAATGAAGCACGGCAATTGACTAGATTTTTAAATCTAGGATGACTCTTATTTCTGTGCAGAATGTAATGTACTAAAGAGGCGTCTGCAAAGATTTTCAAACGGAGAAAAATTTTTGCTAAACTCTCGTTCAGAACATCATCTATCATACGCAGTCTATTATTTGGTTCTTGTTGATCATTATCAAAGAAAGCAGCAGTCTAAGTAACAACAAATAGCAGTCTCTTGCCATTGTTTCACTAATGAGGCGATTTTTTTTTTTTTTAATTGTAAGCGGCGGTAGTGTGCACAAAAGCAAGCCATGCCACGAGCGGCGACAGGCTGTAATCATTCATTATCAGAATGCAACAAATAATGCATGACACAGTACAGTAATGCATTTTCAGCTTAGAGTAACGTAAACACCTATAACAAAGAGAATGGCACTTATCATATCAAAGAAAAATAAGCACTCAATTCAAACGAGACAAAGCACGTGAAAAAGGAAGGGTACCCATATCAATACGGACGGAGCGCCTGACGCATAGCAATGGCTACCTGGTAAAGCTTAATTGCTAAGCTTATGACTCAAACCAAACTACTATAGCTGTATAGTCATTCATTCGGCCTAAATTGTGTCTCATATTACAATGGACCAACTTCATTTCGATTTGGAGGTGCGGCCTAAAACTTTTCTCTCCCCTTGAAATTCAAGTCCCAAATTTCAGGTACAGCTTAGATTAGGGAAATTTTTTTGTCCTTGTTTTCGAGTCTCATATTTCAGGTGTGGCTTAGATTCGAGTGCGGCTTAGATTCGAGTAAATACGGTAAGTAGTCAGCAGTTTAAATCAAAATTATCTTTGTAGAGCTAAATATGCAAAACTCTTGAAATCTGGTGTTTGGAGGCTATACAGCACATGCGCAGGAAACGTGCAGAGATGAAAATTGAATCAATTATTAAATCTTTTAAGACAACATTCTCATGAGTATGATAAAATTTTCAAGTTGGGTTATGAAGATCAGTGTGTCTTATATTACTTCTGTACTCAGCCGTGTGTACGGTGAGTCTTTCACATGTGGTCAGTTTCCTGATGGATTGAAACAGTCATTTATAAAACAAGTGAAAGAAATAATGTGGACTATTGGCCAATTTCTTTGTTGCCAGTGTTTTCAAAAGTTTTTGAGAAAGAATTGTATAAAATTGTTGTGGCAGATCTCATAATTTGCTGCTAGACTCAGAGTTTAGCTTCAGGGAGTATACACAGAGATTGTAATTTATTCTTTTGTATGTGAGGCACTAGGAGGGCTGAGTGATGTGTTGAGTACAGTAGGTATGTTCTCTGATTTAACAATAACATTTGATTGTGTGTGTACCACACAATACTTTTGCTGAACTGGTTGGAGGGCCCAGCCCATAACTTTCCAAACGTTCTCAGTTGGGGAGAGACCCAGCACCCTTACTGGCCAAGATAGGGTTTGACAACCAATGGAAACATTCACTATGTGCGGGCAAGCATTATTTTGCTGAAAATGTAAGCCCAGGATGGGTTGCTATGAAGGATAACAAAATGGGATGTAGAATATCATTGACATACTGCTGTGCTGTAAAGGCTGCCACAGGTGACTACCAAAGAGCTCTTGCTATGAAAAGAAGTAGCACCCCAGACCAACACTCCTGGTTGTCAGACCATATGCTGACAACAATCAGGATGGTATCCCATTGCTGTCAGAGGCATCCCAAGACAAATCTTCACTGCCATCAGAGCTCAGTTTGAAGTGGGACTCATCACTGAAGATAACTCTTTTCGAGTCAATGAGATTCCAGCCCGAAGACGTATTTGGGGATACTCTGGACAACAGTGGGATACCAACCTGACAGTCACCTCCCCCACTGCCTGATATCCAGAAATGGATGGTCTGAGGTAGCGTTTCTTTCCGTAGCAGGACCCCTTTGGTTGTCATCTGCGGCTTCCTTACACTACAGCGGTATCTCGACAATATTCTACAACAGATTTTATTGCCCTTCATGGCAAGCCATCCTGGGCTCACATTTCTGTAAGATAATGACTACTCGTACATAGCAAGAGCTTCTGCTGCTTGTCTTCTCGCTTGCATACCCTACCTTGGTCAACAACATCGTTGGATCTCTTCCCAGTTGAGGATGTATATGGAGCATTATAGCCCTCAAACCAGCTCAGGTTTTGACGATCTAATGTGTCAATTGGACAGAATTTGGCACGATATCCTTCGGAATAACATCTAAGAAATCATATCGATCAATACCAAGCATAAAACTGCTTGCATAAAGGCCAAATGTGGACCAACTTGTTATTGACTTGCACAGTATGAAGCTCTTTTTGTTCAATGAGTTGTCCAATTTTTCTGAAATTATAAGCATTTGTTTGTCTTTACATGTACATCTACCAATTTCCATCCCATTCGCATAATTCCTTTGTTGTGGATGATTTTTTTTGTGGGTTTTCAGAGAAAAGATTAATGTTTAGCTGCAACAAAACTTAATGCTTTCAGTTTTTGATGTGGAACAGTCATAAAAGTGAAATTTTTTTATCCCATGGTGGTCAAACAGTTGAAGTCAAACATTTTCAATTCTTAGGACCGAGGTTAGGCAGAAGGGTTTCTTTGTAGTACGACATTGAAGATCTTGTGCATTAACTGGATGCTGTTATCTTCACTGTTAGAATGATCTCCGCTTGTTTACTTTGCTTACTTCCTTCCTGTTATCTTGTACAGTGTTACATTCTGAGGCAACTGTCTTTCACCAAAAGTACACTCATGCCAAATTAGGGTGGCGAGACTGACCTGCAATATCATTTTGTGCACTTTGTGTAGGTTGTTGTTCAGGTAAGTATCTCAAGATTCTAACTCTGCTCTCCTTGTAAATATATTCCATGATGGGATTTGTTATTCACAATACTGACTCATACAAAAGAAACTGCAACATTCATTCAGTGAACATAGTGTCAGTTAACATAAAGTGAATCAAAATTAAGTGCAGTAACTGAAGAGTGGAATTGGAAAATGTTCTGAGTGCTAAACCTAACATTTGACAGGAGAATGAAAACTGTATATAACCGATTTGTATCCAAAAATTGAGGGCCAGCCGCGGTGGTCTCGCGGTTCTAGGCGCGCAGTCCGGAACCATGCGACTGCTACGGTCGCAGGTTCGAATCCTGCTTCGGGCATGGATGTGTGTGATGTCCTTATGTTAGTTAGGTTTAAGTAGTTCTAAGTTCTAGGGGACTGATGACCATAGAAGTTAAGTCCCATAGTGCTCAGAGCCATTTGAACCAAAAATTGAGAAGGTGTTCTGATACCATAGGATTACGCTGCTCACCACATCACTGCAAAAAATAATCAGACACATTAAAAAAAAGTAAATACTTTATCAAGAACATTCTAAGTCCCATACCAGGAAACTGATGCCTATACAATAAGGAAGTTTTTACAAGTTGATTCTTGCAAAGAAGAAAGCAGTGACCAACCACTGTTAATAATTCTGTATTTACACAGATAGCACTTTTATCACTTTCTAACCACCATGTTCATCTTCAGATGGCATGTCACATTTTTATTACAGGATGTCAACAGGTCATCAAAGTCATAAAAAAGTAATGAAAATTAACGGGTGGTCAGACACGCCCTTATAAAACTTTTGTAAATAATCTTATTTTAAAGGTGTTAGGTACGATCTGAGTAAAATTGATCTCCTGCTAACCAAACATTTCCCACCCCACATTAGTAGTACTTGCAAGGTATAACTTAGCATCTGTTGAGTGGAGGAAGTGGGAAGAGTACACAAGTTTGATGCAGAAAGAGGTGGAGTGTTGGGGGAGGGGGGGGGGGGGATGCTTTGTGATATAGAAATTGAGGTCACTGTTTGTTTGACATATTTAATAACAAAAAACAATGGAAATAGTGCAACAAAATATGGATAGTGACAGCACAGTCCAGTGACAAAGCAGATAGCAATGTGAGCAACACTGCTTAATATTACACACTTTCTTCTTCTTCTGCTTCTTCTTCTTTATTCCACATCAGATTTCAGTTTGTTATACCATATAATTAGTATAATAATATTATGTTATTTCTGGTGTTGTTTACATTAGTTGTTGGCTGTTTTTCTCCCCAACAACTAATGTAAACAACAGTAAATGTAATATAAATGTCAACAGCCATCAGAAGGTGAACCTGTCGGTTGGAAACCGGTGCCGACACTGTTTGTGTAAATAAACAGTATTATTTACAATGGCTGTTTGCTGCATTCTTCTTCACATTAATGAACTTGTATTTTGTGCACAGTCTCAAAAATGTCTGTTTTTTAACATATTTTTTTTAGTTTTGATAATACAAGTACATAAATACAGCATTAAGTTTTTTACTGGTACAACTCTAGCTGACAAAAACCACTTCTCCTATCTTTTAACTTTTGGAACTCCAGAGGAAAATGTAGCTTGGCACAAAGACTGTGCACCATCTACCGACAAATGTTTGAAATACTTGCCCAATGGTTTGGCACCTGGATCAAGTCTAGGGACATGCAACAGAGTACTGAGAACACAATAGACCTGAAAAACTATTCACAAAACTGGTGCTTGGCTGATCCTTTGACAGTAGGATGTAGCTCCCCCCATGGGCCTAGATGCAATCACTGATTCTGTTAGGAAGTGTGTTGTATCCTCTGCTACCATGAGTTGGCCCAGAGCTGTTGTAACTGGTCTTCAGTACAATGGATATTGGCTCTGGAATGCGGTTGATCACCAGTTTTGCTCTGCATGTGTTCTGTTGAGGACAAATTGTGGGATCTTGATGGCCAGTGGAATACCCCCACATTGTGTAGCATAAAGACAAGTCATGTGTCAGTGAGTGTTATACTGTGGAAAGATAGCATCAAGATAATGTCTCATGAGAATACAGTATGTGTCATGTACAGTTGTGCAACCATAGTTTCCCAAACAATTGTCAGCCATGACCTGAACTTATACATGATGGCTCCTCACATTATGATGACACTAGGGTTAACACACTGGTCTGCAAAACATTGGCAGAATGTGTCCCCTCACATCAGGTCACCAATACTTGTAGATGACGGTTATCCAGTGTAGTTCAGTACCAAACCAAATATCATCATGGGAAATGGTGTGACACCACTTTTCAGCTTTTCATGTTTCCCAGATAAAGCATCACTTTAAATGACCCCTTGGCTCCTGCTGCAGGATGTCATGGAATTGTTATAGAAATTCGATTACACGTACCTGGATGGCCGGTGCAGATATGAAGGGGCTGTGGGGTACAAACAATACAGCAATCCTCCTTTGACGGGGTCAGACTTGGATCAACTAGTCATGACAATGCCTGCGATATTCACCACAACTCCATTCAGTCCAATATGAGACCTCTGCATGTGCCACACTCCTGGATTTTGTTTAATTTGATCGACTGACTGTATGCACACACACTATGATGTCCTTTCCATTTCCTGTCCAGTTCTTGTAAGATTGACTCACTGGCCCATGTGGTATCCTCAATGATTCTTAGTATTACTTACTATGTGTCTGATGCAGTGAATGCCCATTATATACCCTGTTGGGGTGATGACATGGTACAACAACGGTGCACTCTGGTGGCTGTTATAGTTGTCATAGATCAATCCATCTCTAATTATCCATATATCTGCTGATGGTATGTATGTGTCTACATTGGATCATTCCATTTGGCGCTCAATGCTTTTGTTAATTAGTTCAGGATGTTTGTAGTGTCTTTTTCCTTCTGGCACTGGTTAAACATATTTCCATCCAGACAATTAGTGGTTACAAAGTATTAACCATTATCATTAATGTTAGGGAATTGAACTGTTGGTTGGGCTAATTAAAAATTTGGCATTGATGATGGAGTAAAATGCCATGTAGAGCAGGATGACAATACTGTGCAGATTTGGAGTGTCTTATGCACTATCAGTCTTTTCAGTAATCATTTGCATGCATTCAGAGCAAAAAATGTTGCCGACTTGTAATTTTCTGGTAAACAATAGATTACTGGGTATTCTAGTACTCAAATATAACAGGTATCCTAATTAGGCATTAATGTGTTTCATCACAGAGTACAAATATATTTTAATTATTTTTTATAGGCAGCAGAGTGGCTAATTAGATCCATTGATGTTATGGACCACTGACATTTTCATTGTAAGAGATGGGCACCAGATGTTTGTCACAATGGAGTGTTGCAAAGACCATCTTTTGAATATCATTGTATTCGAACAGTAAATTGGTATTACAAATGTTAATATTGCAAAACTTGTGTTTTCAGAGAATGTTTTGGTAATTATGCATTAGGTCAGCACTTTCATAATGTCTTACATTTTTTATGTTGTTAATAATTATTGTTGTCAGAAATATTTACAATGTTGATGAGTTACTGAAAAATTAAATGTTTTCACAGTTGGGTGCAGCGTGAATTAGTACAGGCAGAATACTGGCATGATCCACTGAACGAAGAAGAGTATCGCCAGAGAAGTATCTTCCTGGCTGACATAAACAATGAACGGCAACTGAATGAGACCTACAGAACTAATTTACTGAAGCTAAAGAACCTTATCCTGGTGCGCTTTAACAATGACACAATTGTGGAACCCCGAGAGACAGAATGGTTTGGCTTCTATCGTCCAGGACAGGCCAAAGAAGTGTACCCGTTGAGGGAGAGCCCACTGTACATTGAGGTAAGCCTGATACATGCACTGTTGCAGGATATTACAAAGAGTAAGAATTTAATTTCACTTGTAACAGGTACACAGTTTCAACTAAATAGTTTCTGAATTTCATAATACTTTAGGTCTTACATGCTGTAGTTCTTATTAAGCCCTTCCCCTGAAGCATATGAGAGCGGTTCATAAAACTCAAGTGTTTAAAGACAGAAGTTATTGCTAAACCAACTTGGTGTTGTTACTGTGTGCCACCATCTGGAATATAGCGCTAAAATAAAAATTACAAAATTCATAAGTGAGTTTGGATTTGGCAGCCATTTTAGCAAAACGTTTATCATGATTTTTGCTGAGACAAAAGAAGAGCAGTATCATTAAATGATTTGTGTTTTGTTTTTGCATGGGAAAACATGACAAGATGAAGGGAAAATTGGAGGCTGTTCATGGTGATACTTTATCATCAGTGACAACGGTTACATAATGGTTCAACAAATTTAAACAGAATCGAACATCAGCTTTTGATGAGAATCACACAGAATGTTGAACATATGAACTGAGAAATAATTGATGTAGTCCATTACATGATTTTTCGTAATTATTGAACAAGGGTGCACAAAGTAGCGAAAGTCACAGATTTGTTGCCAGGAATGTCAGTTAATAATTTACATGGTAGTTGGTCTAGAAAAAATTATGAGCCCGATATGTACTACTGTTGTTGACTGAACAACAGATATGGCTTTCAATGCAAAGGACTTTTTGTGTCAAGTTGTCACTGTTTATGATACCTGAATTCATCATTATACCCCACAAACCAACCAGCAATCAAGTCAATGGATTGTGTATGGTGAATCTGCTCCAGAGACGGTGAAGACATTCCCACCAGGTTGACATAATATGTTTGGCAAGGATTTCTTGTGATGTAAACCATGACAGACTAATAATCCTAGAATAAAAAGAAATTATTGGTGAGCAATACTACAACCATTTCAATGTAGATCAGAGAAGTATTCAGTGTAGACGAAAACTCACACACACACACACACACACACACACACACACACACACACACACACAGAGATAGAGAGAGAGAGAGAGAGAGAGCTACACACCTAGAGGTTGTAAACAGTAACTGTTTACAATGTACCACAGAGGTGTTAGGAGAAGCGGAGATGAACAATTTGATGTAAGGCATCTGTGGTCTGTCAAGCTGGGAAACAGCTTCAGACGTAGAAAGCTACCTAATTTACAGTGCCCATATGCCACTCAATGTTGTTAATATCATCTTACCCTCTTTTCTGCAGCTCATGGTCTAGTGGTTAGCATTGCAGCCTCTGGATCAGGGGTCTCAGGTTTGATTCCCGGCCAGGTCAGGGATTTTCTCTACCTGGGAACTGGATGTTTGTGCTGTCCTCATCATTCAGAAAAATGGTGAGGCTGGGCAGCGAAAAGATTGGAAATTTGTAAGGGCACCGATAACCACACTGTTGAGTGTCCCAAAAATCAAAATCAACTTCTCACCCTACCAGCTGCCAGCTTTTGTTAACGTAAATAAGTTAATCTTTCCTGTGAGGGTAATAAAAGTAGAATACTTTTGAACATGTTATGCAAAAACTAATTAGGTTTCAAATTCCATCTAAACTTAACCCTTACAAGCACAGTAGTCTCATAGTAAGAAGCAAGAGAAACAAAAGATGTAACTATTAATTTTATGTGCTTAAAATTCACAAAATTGCGAGATACAAAGTTACACGAACACCAGTTTTACAATTTTAAATGCACAACCAAGCCAGAGACATAAAAGGGTGAGAAGACTGTGTAAAATTTCTCCCTTAGGTGTTTTTTTTTCTGTTCAATTTAAGGATGTTTCTCCAACTTATTAGACCACAAGTGTCTTATATTTAATTGTTCATCTCAGTATCCCCTACACCACTGTGATATGTTGTAAAGTTATTATTTGTGCCATATATAGGTTTATAGAACCAACTAACTTCACTAGAATATCGGGAAGTCATGGGTCATTTTGAAAGAATGACACTGTTCTGGTCCATTGGTGTACTTGCATTAAAGAAAACTGGTGTTGCATTTCATTTTAATCTGTTGTTGCAAGTTTCACAAATCTCTGGCGATTAGAAGCAGTTATCTGTGTGTTGGAAAATCAACTGTTATTCCTTAGCAATGGAAAGGCAGCTGGACCTGATTGTACACCTGTGATATTCTACACAAATTATGCATAAGAACTTTCTAATGTTATAGCAACAGTTTATTTTAGGTTGCTGGAGCAACAAACAATACTAAGCAATTAGAAAGGTGATTCATTCCCATTTTCAGGAATGATCGTAGGACAGGTACACACAATTATAGGCCTATATCACTGACATCTGTCTGTTGTAGAATTGCACACCACATTTTTTGTTTATGTGTTGTGGTCTTGTTAGAGAATGTAAGTCAACTCTATAGATATCAACATCGATTCTATAGAGAGCGATCTTGTGAAACCTGGCTTGCTGTGTTCATCCATGTGATACGGGGTACCTCATAGTTGGCACAATGTCTTAGGAACAGTGGCCCTTTTGTTATAATAAATACACACATACCATCTGGATAACAACTTTATTTACTGACTACCGGTATCAATCTGTGCTGCAGATCATCTTCAGGCCTCGGTTGGAACAAAAAGGAAGTTTCAATGATTTTACAGAAGTGCAATATTATGAACACTTGTCTCATAGATAGTAGAAATAACACCAAAATATTATGAACTCACACACAAGTGGCACCACAAAGTGCAGTTTTGTCAACAGCTGTTTGAAACTAACATTAAAAAAATGTCACTGTGAAAAATTTTTTTTATAGTTACATGACATAAGTCGTACAGGAGCATGTAAAACAGTATAAAACTATATCTTCATGTATAATTAAATAAAAAAATTAATAAAAATTCAGACTTACAGGAGACATTAATTTAGTACATTTCAGCATAAGCTATGCATCATACTTTAATACATTTAAAAAAAGTTATAAACATACTGACAGCACCCTGTGCATCATACATTTTTGTTGTTTACATACTTTAAAAAACCAGGAAAAATATGTAAAATATCTGAGACCAAGAATCTGCCTTCATTTTAATATACAAGGTGAGTCACTAACTATTGTCACAAAAAATAACTCCAAACATATGATAGGAGCTGAAAAGTTTGTGGGACAGAAGTTGCATGGAACAACGGGGGCCATAATATGACATTGGTTTTTTTTGTTGCTAGGTGGGTTCACTTCAGAGATATGAAGGTCAACTTTGTTTTAGTTTTTTTTTTTAATGGGATGCTACAGTTTGGTACTTATTTTCTGATAGCGGCTATTGAGAAGACTCCAATGATGTGTAACAGTAAGGTATTTGAAGGTCAACAAAGGTAAAAAAGGTGGCATGAACATCCATTTACAGAAGGTGTTTGAAGTGATGACCATTGGTATCAATGCAATGCTGTAATCTTCGTATCATGTGCTGTGCTTAGCAGCGTATTCTACCACTGAGTGATCAACTCTGGTCTTGGCCATAATTTGGATCTCGTCCTTAATTCAGATGAACATCTGATTGTGCAAAAAGCACAAGTTACAGCTGAATTGCTGTATGGTATATGATATGACTGGTTACACAGGTTTCGTTAGGCAGGTAATATGCATTATTAGCAAGATTCTTTTTGAGAGTGTATTATACACGATTTTAGTCAGTTTTACTTTCTTGCTAATAACAGCAGCATACCATGAGTTCGGAAACAATCCGATATGAATCCATTGTGCAAGGTATCAGGTAAAATTTTGAAACTTGTAATTAGGAAGAAAGTGAAGAAACTTGGTTTGCCCAGACCTAATGTAAACATGAACCAAGGACCAAACTAGTGTAAATCCGGGCTACGGTATACATTCAATTTTAACACAGCAGTGTACAATGCAGTGTTGCATGTGCTATGCCACTTAAAATGAATGTTTTTGTAATACACAAGTATAAATACGACAAATACGGTGTGTAAATTACAATGGCAAATGCTCCAGTAGCTCATGTCAGCCAGTCACAGCACAAGATCTGCGATGTCATAGCAACATCCCTGTTTCATCATACGAAATCAAAACACCACGATTTGACCACACAAAGTATTGAAGTTTAGAAATGAAAATACAAGAAACATCAAGCATGCAGCAAAGCTAATATACACTGCATTAAAGATCTCTCCAAAACGCGTCTTGTAGTTTGATTTGTTGGGAAATGTAAAGTTGGGGGATAAGTTAGCTTTCTATATATTTTATCTTTCATTTAGTTTTTCATGTTATTTAGTAGTTCGTTATGAAATGGAAAATACATACAGTATGTAAATGCTTGGCTAGAGTATGATGTTGCTCCCATACCTCCTGTACTTTTGGTTGTGGTGACAGACTGATTTGTAGCATAGCCCAACATCTATGTTAGCTCCAGTCGATAAACGTTGCAACCTTCCCCAGTATGAAAACAATGAGCCACGCCTGGAATAGGATATTCATGTGATAGAACTCTAATATGATGTGCTGCGGCCAAGACTAGTGTTAACCACTCAGTGATAGAAAATACTGTTGTGCGCAGCATGCTTGACAATGCCTGCTTCAAAACCTTTAACATTTGCATCCTCACCCTTCATACTAGTGTCTCTGAACAGTGTGTATGGGAATTGCCTTTACAACACATCTTTTGATCCCAGAATCCTCCTGGTCTTGATCCCTGTTAGCTCCTGTCCCACATCCAATTCCACTCCCATCCCCATGAACAATACCCCACTCTGCTCAGCTCACTTTTTCCTCTAAAGAAACTACTGCTTTGTTTGCCATTTCACCCTCCTTGTCCACTCCTCCATCCATTTTACATCACATGGAACTTCCACAGCCTACACATGAGCAAACTCTCCAGTGCTGGAGTCCAGTCCTGTGCACTTGCCTTATCCTCCCAGACGTTAGCCACTCCTCCCTCCAATCTTTTTGTACCTCTCTCCACCCCCTTTATCCCCTGAGCCAGTTCGCCTGATAAAAGCCCTCATCCTATTCAAGCTTCGCGGCTGGTACAATATAGTCATGTGGGACAATGTAGCTATTCTAACTATACAGTGAGCTGTCGCCTTTACTCGTTTCATTATGTATATTCCACTAAGAACTTTCCCTGATTGATAACATTTACTTGGGGTAGTGTGTGGGATGTAATCACTTGTTTTTAAATTGTTACAGGACCGTATAGGCCTAAAACAGATGGATAAAGAGGGCCGCCTAAAACTGATTGCAATTGATGGTAATCATCTGCAGTTTAGTGAAGAATGGTTTGTTAATACAATTCTTCATGGTTTTCTGGAATGATACTTTATCATTACTGGGAAATATTGCTGAGCATAGGATATATTTCCTGCAAGTTTCTGAAAAAGTACAGTAGACTAAAAATATTTGTTTTTGGTTACCAACATTGTTTCCAGCAGGAAAAAGTATAATTATTTTTAACTGCCAATGAGTGCTAGAATGATGAATGTGAGAAATAGCAGACAAAAAACTCAACACATATGCATATCATTTTCTAACAAACTAGTTAACTGTTTGGTATACTTTATTTTAAAAACAGGAATAATTGTGCAATCTTGGATAGCGTGTGTGTGTGTGTGTGTGTGTGTGTGTGTGTGTGTGTGTGTGTGTGTGTGTGTGTTTGTTCTAGTGCTCCAAAGTACCTTAACTTCTTATTCTCACTTTTCACTTCTGATAAGCATATTGAATGTTGTCTGTATTTATTATCATATTTAACTATGCCCAAATACTGTCTGCTTCAATCCAGAGAATCACCCTCACTGTTTTTGGGAACACATCAATCCCCATTATTTATAAGACTTGTTTTCTGAATCCTGGACAATTTTTGTGCGTTAATCTTGGCAGCTAAATGCTCACTTTGTATGCATCTTAATTCAGTGTAGACATTATGAGGTCTAATCTCAAGATTTTTGTAATCCTCTGTAATTTTATTATTGGCCCTTCTGGATTCCTTAGTGGCTGTGATATATGTTGTTCTGATATCAGATTTTTTTGTACTTCTGTGTCAATACTCTTTTTGTAATTTGGTGAAAATAAAAATAATGTAATGGCAAATATGAAAAAGCACTGTTTTATGCCTTTGTTTCGGACATTAAAGCCTGAGTGAAATGGAAGAAATGAAGACTAATTAGTGACAGAGTAGCCACAGACTGAACTGTTTCTGCTTTGTAATTTTGTAATATGGCAGCAGAAAAAAAAATTAACATCTTTAGATAAGTTTCATGTCACTGATGAGTATATACATGGTTGAATATTCTATACATATGATGTAACAGGCTGGTATAGAAATTACTATTTATTGGTTTATTTATGTATTATTTATTTTATTCATTTATTAACAATTGCAAACCACTATCTAAGAAGCTGTAAAAGGCTTTGAAACCTGTGTTTTTGCTTGTAATAAAAGTGTAGATAATAATTATTACTCTTTAGTAACTACAAATTACATACATAAAGTGATTATTTAAGGATGTACAGCAGGTGATTTACTGCATTATTTTTTTCTATTGTAAAATAGGCCATACATACTATCTGCTGGTCCTAGAAGCACAACTGAACTTCCATTCTGAATTTTTCTGTGCATGTTACAAAGTAATGTGAGATAACTAGACTTAAAAACGTCTTTCTAGACCATCTTAATTTCCCTAATTTGTGACATCTATTGAGAGAGACATAGGAGGATTTGTGTATTCTCAGTCATTGTGTAAAGATATGATTTAAGAGTGATCTTATTTGAGAAATAACTTTTGCTACTTATTTTTCAAGTATTTTTTTCTCATTTTTGGTACTGCCAGTCTATCTTACATTTGCATGCAAACATTTAGGTGTAATGTCTTAGTTCACTATTCCTGGATACACATTTTTATAGCAGTTCTTACACTATTTTACTGTACATCTTCATACTCCACTTCGTAGTGTGCTTTTTCCAAGACAAGCATAATTTCCTGATGTATATGAGATCACGTGGAAACAGAAATGTCGAACTCTGATAGCTTCCTCAAATTATTCGCTTCTGTACTTGCAAAACAATTTAGGAGCCTGGCATTTATAATGTACTTTTGAACAGTCGGGGCATAAAGTAACCCATGTCTTAGGCCAGCCTTCGTACATTTTACATTATTATTCACTGACTAAAGAGCTGTAGTTTGAAAATCACAATTTGGATCCATGGCTACATGGTGCCTGCGCCACACTCTTACCCTATTGTCAGCTCTTACCAACTGTTTTCCAGTTGTCAAGGGTACAGAGCCACTCACATCAGTCATTTGCAGCCATATCCCAAAAACGTCAAATTTTGCTACACTGTCCAAATGGATATGTTCATCATACATCTCACATTGATTTTTGCAGTTATTTCATGCAGTGCTGCTTGTCTGTTAGCACTGATAACTACACTAACACCTCTGCTCTCAATTGTTAAATTTAGGAGATCAGCCACTGTATCGTCTGCCGTGAGAGCTAATGCCTTAAATTTGGTATCCTCGGCACACTCTTGATGCTGTGGACCTCGGAATATTGAATTTCCTAAATGAAATATCCCATGTTTCTAGCTCCAACTACCATTCTGCGTTTAAAGTCTGCTAATTCCCATCGTGCGCTTTTCACATAAATCACCTGAGTACAAGTGACAGCTCGACCAATGCACTGCCCTCTTATATCTTGTCTAGGTGATACTGCCACCATCCCTATTTATACATATTGCTACCCCATCTCAGAGCTAAAATAGGCAATAAATAGAAAGCTGAAAGATAGAAGGAATTTATAAATGGACTGTACAAGTGAAATGAACTTGAAGGCAGATGGAAGAGGAAGTAAAGATGAGATAAGAAATAAGATCTGTAAGAAGAATTTGATAGGGCACTGAAAGACCTAAGCCGTATTACTGTCCCTAGAGTAGATTGACATTCCCTCAGAACTGCTGATGTTCTTGTGAGAGCCAGCCATGACAAAACTCTTCCATCTGAGTCATGATTACAAGATACAGATATGAATTATTTACAGAAAAATAAAAGAACTGTTAGAGGCCGGCCTCAGGGATGATCAGTTTGGATTATGGAGAAATGTTGGAACACTTGAAACAATACTGACTCTATGGCTTAACTTTGAAGATTGCTCAAAGAAAGGGAAATATGAGTTTACAGCTTTTGTACATTTAGAGAAAGCTTTCGACAATGTTGCAATTCTGAAGGTAGCAGGGGTAAAATACAGGGAGCAAAAGGCTGTACATGACTTGTACACAACCCAGACAGCAATTATAAGACTCTATGGGCATGAAAGGGAAGCAATGGTTGAGAAGAGTGTTAGATATGGCCAAAGCCAATCCTCAGTGTTGTTAAATCTATACACAGTGTAAAGAAACCAAAGAATAATTTTGAGAAGGAATTGAAGTTCAGGAAGAAGCAATAAAAACTTTGATGTTTGCAGATGACATTATAATACTGTCTGAGACAACGAAGGAATTGAAAGAGCAGTTGAAAGGAATGGACAGTGTCTTGAAAGGAGGATATAAGATGAACATCAACGAAAGCAAAACAGTGCCAATGGAATGTAGTCCAATTACATCAGGCAATATCAAGGGAATTAGATTAGGACATGACACTAAAAGGAGTAAATGAGTTTTGCAATTTGGGCTGCAAAATTTGAGAAATTAGAGCCAATACGGAGGCTTATCAACAATCATTCTTCCCACGGACTATTCGCAAGTGGAACAGGGTTGGAGGGATCAGATAGTGGTATTGAAAGTACTCCCCACCACACACCATTAGGTGGCTTGCAGAGTATGATGTAGATGTAAAGAATACACCATAATAAATACTGAAAAATTCTAATGAGATAGCTTTGTATAATGTTCAAAGATGAGGATCAATCAATTTATTTATTTTTATGCTAAGTTCATCATTGAAAACACACACATACCGATAAGTTGATTTTAAAAAAAGATTCAACATATGACACCACTTTTACACTTTTAGGGCTGGGAAATGTCATTTTTAAATCAATTTATTTCCTCGTCAGGTTCATTCTCACCACACAAAAAAAGAGTACTACTCATTTTACTTGAAATAGTTTCCACATCCACTTTTTGGAAAGATGGTGATATGAAACCTAGAATAGGTTCCATTGCCCTGAAATTTGAAAATCCATTTTCAAACTGTCTTGATTGTTGTAAAGCTGACCGCTTACTCCTTTGCAGCTTCTTGACCCATTGCTGTTTTTTGATCAGACTGTATTCAAGGAAACTGTTCCAAATTTAATTTCTGTAACTTTGCTAGTCAAAGGTCAAGTTTTGCGTGAAACATGTTATAGAAGAAGTAGGTGCTGTAACTACCAAATTGGTGTGTGTGCCGTTTCATACTTCGTGTGTGAAATTTGTACTCGATTCAGCAACTAGAGGCCAATCGGCCGGCTAGTACAATAACAGTTGCTTGTGCAGCCTGCTGCCTGTGTCCCCTGTTAGAACCAATTACTATACGGGACGGAGCGCAAGGCTCTGCTGGCCACTTGTGTGTTGTTTGTTGTATGTACTTTCTTCCTCATCTATAAATGCTTACTTCATGTAAAAATTACAGTGTTCTTGGAGTAGAACACTTTGGCAATAAGTATGGTATTTGGTTTCATGTGCTCCACTTCAGTCATTGGTCCTTTGAGTTTAATTTCCATGGAGGCACTGCTTAAATCTCTTAAGCAACAGCAGGCACTGACAATTACTATTTCCCTCTTAATGACCACATTAGCAGAACATGCAACCTCAGCGACGACATACTTGCCGCCGTTCCCTGCGTATGATGATGAAGCAGAAGACTGGGATGGCTGAGAAAAATGCCTGCAACATCATTTCCAGGAATTTGGAGTAACAGTGGTAAACTTGTGTGAGGCTCTTTTTCATCATGGATCTCACCTTGTGAGTATCAATTGTGTCAGCTTGCCCCTTACATGAACCTTCAAGTCTTTCGCTAAGTAGATCAAATGGTTTGAGATTCAATTATATGTGTCACTCCTGATAGGGAAGCTCTACAAGTATGAAAATCCTATGCTTACAGAAGTATTAAACATAGCTCAGTCATTTGAAGCTTCACGGACTGCAGGTAGTCCGATAGAATCCTGATCCAAAGTTTCATACATCATTCCTCTCACCCCTCCCAGCCTTCAGTCAGTTCACAAGGGAATGGAGAAGATGCATCAGTCCAACAGGCATCTCAGCGTCATACAGATAATCGTCGTTCACGACAACAAGTCCACATGACAACAGGAAGAGCCTTGGGATCCGCACTACCTTCATGCCCATACTGCTTAATTCAGCATGAATGGACGTGTGCTCCAATGTGCAATAGGTGTCATAAAAAAAGACATCTTTTCTCTGTGTAACACTCTTCTGAAACAGTGGGGATGAAACAAACATGGATGTCAACACTATGTCAGCAGTGACAGTTTTCAGAACAAATTATACACTGAAGCATGTGTATTTAGCAAACCATTGAGAATGCAGGTGGACCAGGTGCAGCAGCAACATTGGTGAATTCTCAGACTTGTGTGGGTTTGGGTCTCCCCCTCTCCCCAGTGCCAGGGAGGCTGGTAAGTTATAACAAATAACAGATTCCCATTCTTGCACAGTTTTTTGCACCTGTGACTTTACAAGGCTGTGGTTTGTTCATTAACATGCAGAGTTGTGGACAATACTTACACTGAAAATCCATTTGGTTTGGATGCTTTTAATCTTTTTGTGGTCTCTATCTATGAAGAAGTGCATTTCGTTTCTGATCAAGGTCCATATCAACAGTTAGATGCTCTCTCTGCTGAATTTTCCTCTTTTATCTTCTCCAGGACTGAGTTGTGCAGCAGAATTTAATGCCCATATTATCATTAAAACAATCTGCCTGTCCCTATTTTTTTCTGGGCCTGCCCAGTACTAGTAACTTTACAGGATCAAGTAAAAGCAGAATTAGATATCTTTAATCCGTTGATCTCATTCGACCTATTTCTTCCAAAGAATGGTCATCACCACTTTTGATAGTAAAAAAACATAAAGGTCAATTCTGCCTCTGCAATGATTTTAAAAAAGCAATTCATGCACAATCATTGATACCAATTCTCTACCACACCCTTATGGGATGTTATAAAAATTATTGGGGGACCATTATTTTTCAGACTGACATTAGCAAACGCACATTTACAACTGCCACTAGACGAGAAATTAAATGCCTTCTAGTTATCAATACACCATTTGGGCTTTATCAATGCTAGCATCTGTCTTTTGGTGTAGCAATCACACCAGCTATTTTTCAACGCTTTTTAGAACAACTTATTGCATCAGTTCCAGGCTGCATCAATTATTTGGATGACATAGTCGTTTCTGGTGCCTTTACAGAAAAATATTAGCAGAAACTCCATGCTCTGTTTCACAGTCTGCAAGGTTAAAGTGCAATTTGGACGAGACACAACTTTTTCCAACCGTCTATTATTTATTTGGGATTTGAAGTGTTGTGTGCTGCCATTAAACCCATACACCAGCATACTGAATCTACGGCAGCATTGCCACACCCTTTTCTTTTGCCAGACATTGTTGGGGAAATAGTGAGAGTAGTTCCAGCCTGTCCACAACGTGCATCTTTGTAGCCATGGCCAGCTCCCCATCGGTTTGGGAAATAATTCATGTAAACTTTACAGGACTTTTTTGAATATAACCGGGCTCCCTGCGATTGATGCATATTCTAGGTTCCTGTATGCGGTGCATTTTATGCCTACTTCTGTGGTGACAACAATTTCAGCTGTGTCAACAATCTTTGAAATGGAAGGTCTTTTGTATATTATAGTTACAGGCAACAGCCCCCAGTTTATACCTCAGAAATTCACAGATTTGTGTAAAAAAAAAAAAAAAGTGCTGTTCACCATGTCACAGCTCCTCCTTTCCACCCCCAATCGACTGGGGAAGCAGAATGACTAGTACAAACATTGAAGACTCAGATGAAAAAATATGTTTCGTGTGTGTCACCGGAAATGGCTCTTGACCAGTTCCTCAGTTTACTCCTGTTGGAGATAAAGAATCCAGCAGGGTTGTTGCGTAGCCATTAGCCCCGTACTCTACTACATCTGCTTCAACCAATGCCAAAATATCCGCCTATACTGGTATCGCAACACTTCTGTCCTAGGACAGCTTTGTGGGCTCACAGTTCTGACACCCAACTGGAAGACTGAATTCCTGCGGTCACTGAGAGTCACCATTGGTGATGCCTCTGTGTCATTCGCACTGTCCTGGCATCCTCTGTCCACCTGACAGTCTCCCTACATCGTGACTGGCGCCCTCGCCTTTTCTGCTGCCACTTTCACAATTGTTTCCTCTGCTGTGGGCGCCCCTTTCAGCTATCGGGGGCCAAGGCGGAACACTGCCTCCCCCGCTGTCACAACCAACACCTCCGTGTGTGTGCCATTGAACTGCGGTGTGCAATTGCAGGTCTCCAGACTGGCTATCCATTTCTTCTAATAGCACTCTAAACTTTCTTCTCTGTAGTGATTGCAAGAATTTTGAATTCACAATTTTTGTAACAATACTCATAAGCTGTGTTACAGAATATGTCCACAAAGTATTTGCTTATGCATGATACAATGAAACTTAAAGGCAATAAAGGTACGTCATTCGCACACAATGTGACAAATCCTTCGTGTTTGCCATCAGTAGTAATAGATGCAAGTTTCTGAATAGACAAATCATATTTATAAATGAAGGATTTGAATGCATTGTAAACATTCCCTCCTCGTGTAGCATCTTTGGAGGTCAAACTGTAAGCACGTCTTTTACACTGAAAACCAAAAAATCAACCTTACAGAAATCATAACTTCAGGTGAATTGACTATCTACTGATTTATCTAACTACAATCTGAAACACAAGCAGAGCGGAAAATCTTATATCAGTTGACTTTATTTTATTTTCTGCCATTAATTCTACTTTTATTGTCACAGTAGGTCTTGACAGACAGGTCTCTGTTTGCCAATACTATCTCCAATTTGTTTTTCAGCTGTGCCATTGTCAAATGGTTTTGAACATTTTCATCAGTACTTCTGATACACGAAATGATCCTATGTTTGATGAGAGACTTTTTATATACAGGCTTTACAAAAATAGGGCTGAAATTGTAATTTACTTTTAAGGTTAGAAAGTGTCTACCTTCTCAGCTAACTACCAGCAGCTGCTTTCAATTTGAAGTCTTTGTGAACTGTTTGAAATTGACATTCATTATTTCCCTTTTCAGATATTACATATCAAACACATACACCTGTCTGTATGCAGTGTATATAAAACTGTTCTTCCCACTCACCACAGAAGTGGCATGTTTTCCTGTGTTTAGCTACATTCACATTTCACAAACACTGAGTGAGAACTGTAACTTGGTGAGTGGACTCCTTAAGTTTGTTTGAGTGGGACTATTAGCTGAATGTGTTGTCAGATTTACCACCTACAAATACCATGCGAATCACTCATTGTCAACAAACTGGTATGTCCGAAAACAGTTCATTTAAACAGATTTTGGGAATAAGTTTTGAAAGATTGACTCAAAGCCTTGGCAATCGACCAGTTGACCACGATCATGGGTTGAGCACCCCTGGTCTATGGAGATACTAAAAAAAATTTCAATGGAGAAAGATACAAGCTGGAAACTGAGAGGTAACTCTGTTTTGAATGTTACAAGAAGAAGCAAAACCATCAAAAATGTTTCATTCCCAAAGCACTTCCAAGAAGACAGTGGCTTGTTTCTTTGGTACTCCAACCATGTGCTTTTGTGAACTAAAGCAACCTGTTTGCCCAAGTCATTAGTGAAGTCAGGAAAAGGTAACCAAAAATCATACCGTTCTTTATTTTCACAATGCAAGTTGTCTAAACACGTTGAACAATTGATTAATTGACACAGAAAACAATGAATATATGTATCTATTGCCGAATAACTTTTCTGTTCCCTTGAGTGATTTTCGTCACATAAAGGACCTGTCGAACCCTACCAAATCTATGTTTTTGAGATACTAACATTGAAGAGGAAAAAGTTTCCAAAATTGTCTCTAACACATGCAAATGTGCATAAATTTGAGACACAAATATTTTGAGAAACAGTAAAATGTTTGTACAAAAGAGAGATTATCTTTCACTGTTTTTGTTAACAATCCTGGAGCATGAAAGTTTGGCTCAACTTTCCACTGCCACAGCTTCCATGATTCTTCTAATTTATGTAAATGAAGTTTGAGGTAAAACACTGATCTGCACAAGGTCAACGCTAGGTCAGATGATGAGAGTTGCGAGTTGAGGAAGCCAATAGATGTGGTGTCATATGAAAAAGTTCAGCTGTTAGTTATTCCACGGGAAAAATCTGCTATTGTTACTGAACAGTTCAAGTAGTGATTTTGGCTGATTATCATTATTTTTATTGCCTCGGCAAAATATACAGAGGAGTACACAAAATATGGAAACTCTTTGATAGTCAATATTGATGGAACAAAGTGACATACCATTACAATTCTTGCATGGACAGAAGATTATTTTGTGTGTTCAAAGTCACCCCCCATCAGCAGCTAAACAATGTTGATGCAGCTGAACTGCTGACCAAGCTACAATTGTCAGTGTGGCTGGTGCAATAGCAGCACAAGGCGCCTTTGTGGTTTCTCGTAGCTTGTTCAGCGTAGCTGGCTTCTGTTGATAAACTATTTTTCAAGATCCTCCATGGGTAGAAGTCAAGAGGTGTAAGGTCTGGAGACTGTGGTAGGTACCCAACAGCTCCTCCTCGACCTGTCCATCATCCATCCAAGCAAGCTCTGACATCTCTGTGGTAGTGAGAAGTGCCATCATCTTGTAAGTAAAATCTTTCATTTTAATCAAGTGGCAGGTAAAATCTATGTTTGTAGCATATGACAGACCACTCAACACATTAACAACTGGTATATTTACATGTTTGTCCATGTGAATGTGAGGATTTTCAGAAGCCCAGTATATGCAGGTGTGGATGTTTACAGTACCGTTTAGTTTGAATTGCATATCGTCAGACCGGATAACCATCCCTGCAAACCATACATCCTTGTGAAGAATGTCTTCAAACAACTCCCAGTATTCCATCCTTCGATCCAGGTCATCTTCATTCATAGTGTGCAGCAGTCTTTGAATGTAAACTTCATACTTTGCGGCCTTCAGAATTTGTCATACCCTTGATCAGCTTACCATGCTTTATATGTACCCTGCATCACAGATTTTTGAAGTGGCCTAATAAAATGTTGCAACACAGCAGCATTGGAAGCTGAACTTATTGAGATTTTTGGTTGGCCAGACCTCTCCTTATGCACCTCCTGAACAGTACAGCCAGCTTCAAATTTATCCCAAATATGATTAATTGTTGTACATGTTGGTGGGTTAGTTCCATACAAATTACATCACTGCCGTAGTACCTCCATCATGTTTTCATACCTCCAGTATCACTCCAATATGGCCTTGTGTTGCTCAAACAACACTTACACTTAATTCATTGCTGCATTGTCATCCACTGGAAAATGCGCGCCAAGATCTGTTGAGAAAACATTGGACTATGCTACTGTGCAAAATTGCAACAATGTCAATTTGTTCCAAAGATATTAACTACAAAAGAGTGTGTACATTTTTTCTGGACCAATGGCACTGCCTCTGACCTGGACTCTTACCCTCGTCTGTGATATGAAGTAAATTCCTGTTATCTGTTAAAATTATTCTGGTGAGTAACTGACCCTATAGCAGATCATCATGTGTATCCATTCACTGCCCATGCATATTCTGCCATGGAGAAGCAAAGTGCTTGAGCAGTTGTTCTTAATACAGTCGGACTAGCTCCCCATTTACTGTTCGTCAGTTTTCTTAAAATATTGTTCCTGGCAGCAACTATTTGGCAGATTTTTTCACCGTGATATCTGTATGTCAGTGCTCTATCCAGCACGACACCAAGGTGTGTTGGTTTGTCCGTATGGCCCAGTTTGTTGCCATTCCAGATGACGTTCAGCTTCCTGTTTGCCTGTTTTGTGCGGAGGTGGAAAGCACTAACCTGTGTCTTAGATGCATTTGGTTACAGAGAGTTCTCTTTATACAGGGCTATTACAAACGATTGAAGTGATTTCATAAATTCACTGTAGCTCCATTCATTGACATAGGGTCACAACACACTACAGATACGTAGAAAAACTCGAAAGTTTTGTTCGGATGAAGCCGCACTTCAGGTTTCTACCGCCAGAGGGATCAAGAGCGCAGTGAGACAAAATGGCGACAGGAGCCGAGAAAGCGTATGTCGTGCTTGAAATGCACTCACATCAGTCAGGCATAACAGTGCAACGACACTTCAGGACGAAGTTCAACAGAGATCCACCAACTGCTAACTCCATTCGGCGATAGTATGCGCAGTTTAAAGCTTCTGGATGCCTGTGTAAGTGGAAATCAGCGGGTCGGTCTGCAGTGAGCGAAGAATCAGTTGAACGCGTGCGGGCAAGTTTCACGCGTAGCCCGCGGAAGTCGACGAATAAAGCAAGCAGGGAGCTAAACGTACCACAGCCGACGGTTTGGAAAATCTTGCGGAAAAGGCTAAAGCAGAAGCCTTACCGTTTACAATTGCTACAAGCCCTGACACCCGATGACAAAGTCAAACGCTTTGAACTTTTAGCGCGGTTGCAACAGCTCATGGAAGAGGATGCGTTCAGTGCGAAACTTGTTTTCAGTGATGAAGCAACATTTTTTCTTAATGGTGAAGTGAACAGACACAATATGCGAATCTGGGCGATAGAGAATCCTCACGCATTTGTGCAGCAAATTTGCAATTCACCAAAAGTTAACGTGTTTTGTGCAATCTCACAGTTTAAAGTTTACGGCCCCTTTTTCTTCTGCGAAAAAAACATTACAGGACACGTGTATCTGGACATGCTGGAAAATTGGCTCATGCCACAACTGGAGACCGACAGCGCCGACTTCATCTTTCAACAGGATGGTGCTCCACTTCCATCATGATGTTTGGCATTTCTTAAACAGGAGATTGGAAAACCGATGGATTGGTCATGGTGGAGATAATGATCAGCAATTCGTGTCATGGCCTCCACACTCTCCCGACTTAACCCCATGCGATTTCTTTCTGTGGGGTTATGTGAAAGATTCAGTGTTTAAACCTCCTCTACCAAGAAATGTGCCAGAACTGCGAGCTCGCATCAACAATGCTTTCGAACTCATTGATGGGGACATGCTGCACCGAGTGTGGGAGGAACTTGATTATCTGCTTTATGTCTGCCAGATCACTAAAGGGACACACATCGAACATTTGTGAACGCCTAAAAAAACTTTGAGTTTTTGTATGTGTGTGCAAAGCATTGTGAAAATATCTCAAATAATAAAGTTATTGTAGAGCTGTGAAATCGCTTCAATCATTTGTAGTAACCCTGTAGTATTCAGACATTACGTGTAATGAGCTTTCTAATTTCCCTTCTACTTCCTCGAAGCTATTTCCTTGTGCTGTAATGGCCAGATCATCGGCATACAGGAAATGGGTAGTACGTTCCGGTGTTGGTTGATCATTGGTGTATAGGTTAAATAGTAGGGGGGGCCAGCACACTGCCCTGGGCGAGACCGTTCTTTTGTCGACGCCATCGGCTTTTTTTTCTGTCCAGCATTACATAGAACTGTCTGTTTTGCAGCAGAGATTCAATGATTTTTGTGAGCTGATGATCTTTAAATGTACAGTACAGTTTTTCCATGTGGTTGACAGTGTCGTATGCAGAACTTAAGTGCACCAATGCTACACCTGTTATTTATTTGTTTTCAAACCCTTTCTCTGTGTGTTCTAGTATTTGACTGGTGCCTGATTTCCCAGGTCTGAATCCAGCCTGTTTGGGGAATGAGCTTTTGGTCTGCGATATTTGCTATGCGGTTTAGGATTATTCGTTCATACAGATGGCACAGGAGTGCTATTGGGCAGTACTTCTTCGGTTTTAGTAGCGCCACTACCTTTGATTTCCTCCACATCTTTGGGATCTTACATGTTTTTAAGCAATGATTAAAAAGCTGCAGGATCCATTGCTTGGCACTAGGTCCGAGCTGTTTGATCTGTTCCACGCATATATCGTCGACTCCCGCTGCTTTCCCGTTTTTCATTGAGTTCATTCCACGATGAAGATCTTTCACAGTAAATGGTATTTCGAACGTGCTTGACTCTGAATTCTGATGATTTTTATTTTCTGACATTTCTTGTTGGGTTTTCCATTTAGTAGGGGGTGATGGGCAATTTGATTGGGTGTTACTGAAGAGCATTGTTTAACTGTCCCAAAGTCACAATTAAGTTTTTTTTATTAAGTTCCAAGCTACTTTGCTACTGTGGCTCATATGCATTCTTTCCAGAGTTTCGACCCATTTCCTTCATCTTGATTCACTAATCATTTCCATTAGTGTTTCTCCACATCGGATTACTACTTCACTAAAGGAGTCCTGTTTGTAAAGCATTTTGTACTCCCTCAGGATGTTCTTTGATCCGTCAGAGAGACCTGGGCTGAAATGCTCTCTGCAGCCTCGGGGTATGTGTCTTCGAGAAATCTTTTGGAGGGTCTCTACGTAAGTTTGATAATTTTCTGGAATTGGGTGTAGATTTTTTATTTCTGCATCCAGTTCCACAGCATATTCTGTCCATTTAGCTTTTTTAAAGTTGAAGCCTCTGCGGAATGGTATTTTTGTTGTTCTCAAAGCAGCGTATATTTGGATTCCGATAGGTTGGTGTTGTGTTTTAGGAAGAGGTGCGTATGCAGTTTTTAAGCATCGGTCTTCCACATTTGCGCTTACAAAACAAATATCAGGGTTTTATTCGCGCTTCCAGATTTTGCTGCTGAACGAGCATGGTAGCTTGGGATCATGGATAAGTCGTTTATTTCCGCCCCCTGCTCTACTTTATGTCCGTTGTTGTCTGTATGCTTGTAGCCTCATGATGTGCTGTGGCAGTTAAAGTCTCGTAAGATGCACTGTGTTTTTCTGGTTGTTGAAGTTTGGTGGCAAAGTCAAGTTGAACTTCTCTCCAGGCGGCTTGTATACTTACGTTACGGTGAAGACAGTGCTGCCATACTTAGGATGTGGATTTTCTATGGCTAATTTCATCCCTTCTATTTCTGGTCGTATTGCCCCTTCTTTCTTGTATACACAGTATGTCCCATTTGTGTGTGCGGCAAAGTTGTGATATGATTTGTTGTTTGTTTTTGGTGATACCCTGTACGTTTAGGCTTGCAATCATCAGAGTTGACTCTGAGAAGGGCCCATTCTTTTTGCTTTTCCGGTGTTGAAAGGATTGGCCATTGTCTTTTATTGCAACGTTTCTGGGGGATGCCGGCATTATCTGACAGATGATTCTCGGTCTCTTATCTCAGGTAGTGCACGTGTGGAGGCTCCTTCCTTGTGCTTCAGAAGAATGAAGGGTTCTACCAAAATCTAATGACTGCTGTGGAAGAGAATTTGAGGTAACACATTTAAAGCAAAGCAATATGGATTAGGATAGATGGCTACTCACCACACAGATGAGAGATTGAACAACAGACAGGCATTTTTAAAAGTAGGCTAAGTTTTCCTTCAGATTTAGAAAACACACACACACACACACACACACACACACACACACACACACACACACACAGAGAGAGAGAGAGAGAGAGAGAGAGAGAGAGAGAGAGAGAGAGAGAGAACCTCTGTCTTCTTTGTGCACTGAGGCATGACCGCAGTGAGTAGTGATCTCAGTTGGGGGTGGATAGTTGAGGCAAGGTGGGAGGGACAGCAGGATACGTGTGGGGAAAGTGCTACCTGTGGGAGTGTGCAGAATATGGCATTACTTATTTTTGAATGACTCAAAAAAGGTACACAAACAACCACAAAATATGAAACGAAAGTTCAAATGGTGACAAGTAGGCCAGCGTACAAAGTTGTGTGTGTTAAGCTAAGGTTTGTAGCAACAAGAAACAAGGGAAAATCAGTGCAGAGTTCTACACTGTTCTGGTGCTTCTGCTGTTTCCATTAGCCCCTCCACACCAAGTCTTTGTGGAGAGAACGTGCAGTAAGCCCTTTGTTCACGTGCAGATAATATCAAAATCCAATCTCGTAATTTCTCTGTACAATGGGAAGGAACAAACATGGGGGGGGGGGGGGGGGGGGGGCTGCATTTGATATATACAAAAGTGGAAATCTTTGATGTTAAAAATTCTGCATAATATTTATCTCCATAAAAAATGATTGAGGTAAATAGATCTAAATATCTCGCTTGACTCATTCAGCATTACAACCTTCCAGGACCAAACCACTGCCATCTCTTCAATTTTTAATTTGTAAAAGATGGGCAAAATTTCCAGTACAGATTTCATATTTTGGCTCCAACAATTTATTTCCTGAGAGAGAGAGCCATGTGAAAAGTAACATCAATTATGTATACCACATGGTACAAATGTTTACATAAAAAAGTATGTAACAACCTGATTGCTTGCACATTGCAAACAACACATTGTAGCTTTTGCATTTATTAATACAATTTTCCACAACAGACAAGAACACATAACAAATATAGAAAGAATAAATAGAGCAATGTGCGCATGCACTTTTTCCATTCTTACCATTACAGATTCATTTATTCTACTGTGGATACATACTCGATTTCACTTTGGTAACTAATATTCAATCAATATGATGAAAAACGTTAGTAGATTGTATACAGATTACAATGAAATAAATTCAGCAATACTGTATTGAAAGCATTTCAAGTCATCACGGTCAATTTTACACCTGTACTTAGGCAGCAGAGTACAAGCACTTGGGAGACAAGACCCAAGGACCTTCATTCACTCTTCAGTCTTATACTAGTCTTCCTCTTCAACACCTGTCAGGATCCATCTTTAACCGGATTATACTTCTTCACCTGCAAACAATAATAATGCACAGTCATCAAGTAATGTAACAGATCTGTGTCAACATGACTAATGTTCTTAAGCTTGCTCATTGATTGCCCAGAAGATGCTGTCTACAATGTCAAACAATTAGGCTGTCCCAATTTTGCTTTCCTTAACAATACTTTTTAACTGATTATTGCTTTGACTGGCTAATAGAAAATAAGGCCTCTCGATTTTTTTCTTTTTTTCCAAACAATATGTTATTCTTGTGAGTCTACACATAGCGGTACAAGAAGCAATACAGAAAACTGTATTATAGAATGTAGCCTAAATGCATATAATGGCTCCTTATTAGTAGTTAGAAAACAGAATGGAGACACTCATTTGGTTTTAGACACTATGATTTTGAATAAACAATCTGAGATGGGATAGACCTGTCAGTACATAAGAAGTACTGTCCAAGTTTGAATAAGCAAAGTTTTTTAGTTCAGTGGATTTTACAGCTAGATACAAGGCAGGTGCCCCTCCACAAGGGTTCTAGGGCCTCACAACATTCCTGTTTGATGGAAAGTCTTACCAGTGCAGATTACTTCCCTTTGGTTTAAATATATCTGCAGAAGTTTTCAAATGGGGCTCAGATAAAGCTATGGGCAATGACTTATTTGATAATCATGTAAGTGGACAATATACTCCCAGTTTCTAGAACACAGAAAGAACACTGCACTCAGCCTATTAAACATTAAAAAGATTGCTGGAGAGTGGGCTAACAATAAGACTAAGTAACTCTCATTTTTAGAAGAGAGGAATTAAAGTTTTGTAGAAATAAAAGACGCACAACCTGAGCCAGAATGAATTCAGGCAATAAAAGGTTGTCCAGTTCCTCAAAATAGAAACCACATTGATCTTTTGTAAAGTGGTTATAGAAGCCAGCTAATCCTAGAAATGAATTCAACTATGAACAACCAATGACTTTTGAAGCAATCTCAATGGATCTGGGATGATGGGTCAATGGAAGTGTTAAACAAAATTGTTGTTGTGGTCTTCAGTCCAGAGACTGGTTTGATGTAGCTCTCCGTGCTACTCTATCCCATGCAAGCTCCTTCATCTCCAAGTACCTACCGCAACATACATCCTTCTGAATCTTTTTACTGTATTCATCTCTTGGTCTCCCTCTATGATTTTTAGCCTCCACGCTGCCCTCCAGTACTAAACTGGTGATCCCTTGATGCCTCAGAATATGCCCTACCAACTAATCCCTTCTTATAGACAAGTTGTGCCACAAATTTCTCTTCTCTCCAATTCTATTCAATACTTCCTCATTAGTTATAGTGATCTACCCATCTAATCTTCAGCATTCTTCTGTAGCACCACATTTCAAAAGCTTCTATTCTCTTCTTGTCCAAACTATTTATCGTCCATGTTTCACTTCCATACATGGCTACACTCCATACAAATACTTTCAGAAACGACTTCCTGACACTTAAATCTATACTCGATGTTAACAAATTTCTCTTCTTTACAAACGCTTCCCTTGCCATTGCCAGTCTACATTTTATATCCTCTCTACTTCGACCATCATCAGTTATTTTGCTCCCCAAATAGCAAAACTCCTTTACTACTTTAAGTGTCTCATTTCCTAATCTAATTCCTCACCATCACCCGACTTAATTAGACTACATTCCATTATCCTCGTTTTGTTTGCTTTTGTTGATGTTCATCTTATATCCTCCTTTCAAGACACTGTCCAGCTGCTCTTCCAGGTCCTTTGCTGTCTCCGACAGAATTACAATGCCATCAGCGAGCCTGAAAGTTTATTTCTTCTCCATGGATTTTAATACCTACCCCGAATTTTTCCTTTTGTTTCCTTCACGACTTGCGCAATATACAGATTGAATAGCATTGAGGATAGGCTACAACCCTGTCTCACTCCCTTCCCGACCACTGCTTCCATTTCATACCCCTAGACTCTTATACCTGCCATCTGGTTTCTGTACAAATTGTAAATAGCCTTTCGCTCCCTGTATTTTACCCCTGCCACCTTCAGAATTTGAAAGAGAGTATTCCAGTCAACATTGTCAAAAGCTCTCTCTTAGTCTACAAATACTAGAAAAGTAGGTTTGCCTTTCCTTAATCGTTCTTCTAAGGTAGGTCGTAGGGTCAGTATTGCCTCACGTGTTCCAACATTTCTAAGGAAATCCAAATTGATCATCCCCGAGGTCGGCTTTTCCATTTGTTTGTAAAGAATTAGTGTTAGTATTTTGCAGCAGTGGCTTATTAAACTGATAGTTCGGTAATTTTAACATCTGTCAACACCTGCTTTCTTTGGGATTGGAATAATATTATTCTTGAAGTCTGAAGGAATTTTGCCTGTCTCATTTAAAATTTAAGTTGAATTATGTGAAGGGTTCGTAAACTGTAGTGGCCAATATGCTGTAATGACTACCTGTGGGGATGAATACGGGAGGCCCTGGGATTATATTTAGAGTAAATTGTTAGCTATAAGTTACATGAACAACCAACTAAGGATATCAACTAAGGATATCAGCTAAGAAAATACAAAATGAGCTGAAGATGGATATTTTAAGAGGGGCAGGGAGTAGAATGAAACGTTTTTCAACAGTGGTATGTATGTTGTCTTCAAAATAACGTAATCATAGAATTGGAAGTTGTGTATACCTAAACTACTAGTCTAGGATTTTATTTGGTTCATACACAAGGGATATGGATATTTTGGTCTACGAAAGTGTGTCCAACATATTTGAGTAGCAGAGAAATAAAAAGGATGATCTGTGGTTGTGATCTTAATCAGAAAGTTAAAGAAAATAATGGACAAATAAGATATTCATATGACTTTTTTCAGTTCTCTGCCAAAGGGCAGAGGTGATTTTTCTTATATTTTTGTTTTGATAGCATGCTGGCCTAAATATATAAAGCTATATCCCATTAAACTATCCAATATAAATCCATGGAGAAGAAATAAAAACCTTGAGGTTTGCCGATGTCCTTGTAATTCTGTCAGAGACAGCAAAGGACTTGGAAGAGCAGCTGAACAGAACAGACATTGTATTGAAAGGAGGATACAAGAAGAAAACCAACAAAAGCAAAACGAGAATAATGGAATGCAGTTAAATTAAATCAGGCGATGCTGAGGGCATTAGATTACGAAATGAGACATTTATAGTAGTAGATGAGTTTTTCTACTTGGGGAACAAAATTACTGATGACGGTCAAAGTAAAGAGGGTATAAAATGTAGACTGACAATGGCAAGGAAAGCATTTCTGAAGAAGAGAAATTTGTTGACATCGAGTATAGATTTAAGTGTCAGGAAGTTGTTTCTGAAAGTACACTATGTGATCAAAAGTTTCCGGACACCCCTATAAATTATGTTTTTCATATTAGGTATATTATGCCGCCAGGTACTCAGTATCAGTAACCTCAGTGGTCATTAGACATCGTGAGAGAGCAGAATGGGGTGCTCCGAAGAACTCGGAAACTTCGAACATGGTCAGGTGACTGGGTGACGCTTGTGTCGTACGTTTGTACACAAGATTTTCACACTCCTAATCATCCCTAGGTCCATTGTTTTCAATGTGAATGGAAATGTGAAGGGACACACACAGCACAAAAGCGTACAGGCCGACCTCTGTCTGTTGACTGACAGAGACTGCCGACAGTTGAAGAGGGTCTTGTTGTGTAATAGGCAGACATCTATCTAGACCATCACACAGGAATTCCAAATTGCACCAGGATCCACTGCAAGTACTATGGCAGTTAGGCTCTGGAGGTGAGAAAACTTGGATTTCATGGTCGAGCAGCTGCTCAGAAGCCACACATCATGCCGGTAAATGCCAAACAATGCCTCGCTTGGTTTAAGAAGCATAAACATTAGATGATTGAACAATGCAAAAATGTTGCATGGAGTGAAGAATCACGGTACACAATGTGGAGACCCAATAGGAGGGTGAATGCCCGGTGACATCATCTGCCAGTGGGTGTAGTGACAACAGTATAATTCGGAGGTGGTCGTGTTATGGTGCGCTCTTATTTCTCATGGAGGGGGCTTGCACCCCTTTTTGTTTTGCATGGCATTATCACAGCACAGGTCTACGTTGATACCTTAAGCACCTTCCTGTTTCCCACTGTTGAAGAGCAATTTGTGGGTGGAGATCAAGTGCCTGCTCACAACGCACAGCCTGTGGCAGAGTGGTTACAGGACAATAACATCCCTGTAATGGACTGCCTACACAGAGTCCTGACCTGAATCCTAAAGAACATCTTGGGAAGTTTTTGAACACCAACTTCGTGCCACGCCTCCCCCACCGACATCGATACCCCTCCTCAGCGCAGCACTCCATGAAGAATGGGCTGCCATTCCCCAAGAGACCTTTCAAAATGTGGTGCTACAGAAGAATGCTTAAGATTAGATAGCTAGATAATGTAACTAATGAGGAGATACTTAACAGAACTGGAGAGAAGAGGAATTTGTGCCACAACTTGACTAGAAGAAGGGATTGGTTGGTAGGACATGTTCTGAGGCACCAAGGAATCACCAATTTAGTATTGGAGGGCAGTGTGGAGGGTAAAAATCATAGAGGGAGACCAAGGGATGAGTACACTAAACAGATTCAGAAGGATGTAGGTTGCAGTAGTTACTGGGAGATAAAGAAGCTTGCACAGGATAGAGTAGCATGGAGAGCTGCAACAAACCAGTCTCTGGACTGAAGATGACAACGGTAACCAGTTGCTTATGAGATTATTTGAGATTATTTTGTGGATGTAAGCAAACCAAATCTCTTACTTACAGATAATGGAACTCAATTTGTAAGTAGCAATTTTGAAGGGTTTTTGGCATGGAAAAAGTAAAACATGTAATCATTTCAAAATATCATGTGAAATCCAATCCCTCTAAAAGAATTGCGCATGATCTGTGTGTTCCAAGAAATACAAACTTGGGCATAGATGATTTCGGCGTTTCATGTTATCCTTAATGAATTATGCTACATGTCAATTGGACTTTACCTGGTAGAAATTCTGAATACAAAGTTCATAAGAGAACCATTGCTAAAACTTTTTTCTTGGCCTCGAACAGAAGAATACCAACTATCAAGATACAAGGACAGATAAAAATGAGATTAATGATGTAAATAAAATAGAAAGAAACTTCCACATGGGAAAAATATATTAAAAACAAAGATTCCTAGACTTACCAAGCGGGAAAGCGCCGGTAGACAGGCACAATAAAAAAAACACACAAACACACACACAAAATTTTGAGCTTTTGCAACCGGCGGTTGCTTTGTCAGGAAAGAGGGATGGAGACGGAAAGATGAAAGGATGTGGGTTTTAAGGGAGAGGGTAAGGAGTCATTCCAATCCCGGGAGCTGAAAGACTTACCTTAGGGGTAAAAAAGGATAGGTATATACTCGCGCACACACGCGCACACCTCCATCCATACATATACAGACACAAGCAGACGTGTGCGCGATGCGCGTGTAATATACCTATCCTTTTTTCCCCCTCAGGTAAGTCTTTCTGCTCCCGGGATTGGAATGACTCCTTACCCTCTCCCTTAAAACCCACATCCTTTCATCTTCTCCTTCCCTCTTTCCTGATGAAGCAACTGCTGGTTGCGAAAGCTCAAAATTTTGTGTGTGTGTTTGAGTGGTTTTTTTTTTATTGTGCCTGTCTATCAGCATTTTCCCGCTTGGTAAGTCTTGGAATCTTTGTTTTTAATATAAAAATGAGATTAAGTAGACACACCCAATGTCAAGTACAATATAATTTAAAAGCAAGTGCCCCTAATTTTAAACTACGATATGAGGCTAGTAAAGGTCGTCATCACAGTTCAGAATTAAAGAAAAGAAACGAGCAAGTTTTTCCATTGTTATGAGGGTCCATACAAAATTATAGGGTTTCCACATCAGAAAGCTGCTTTCCTAGTAGACCCAGTGAATGGTAAAGAAAAAGGCTTCCATAATATAGATATGATTAAAGAATGTGTCTTAAGAAACATCTAGTACAACAAAATTAACAAACTTTAAACAGCAAAGAGACTGCAGAGCCTAGAGGAGTTCTTTCTTTTTCTACATCGAGCTGGATTTTAGATCCACCACTTCTGAATAGAGGAAATGAAGGAGGATATGCCCTTAAATATGAAGTGTAGACACAACAGGCAAACATTCAGATAGTGATTGTTGCACCATCTAGTAGGAGTACATTCATTCTAGCACATGAGGACATTCAAGAGTTACAGTAGTGAGTATGTAAAGAGGTATAAGACAAATATAGCACCAAAAGACTATTAATAAACTGGTGTGAATAAGGGTTATGACATGAGTGTGTTACCTGAACACACATGTATAAAAGGAGGAGGTAGAGTTATAAATGTTATTAACACGATATTGTACCCTAATCTGTATTTATGGTGTGATCGAAAGATAGGTAGAACTATGAAAACGATGACCTTTTCCTGAGAGAAAAGAAAGATGCATAAAAGGGACAGTATCACTGTGGATATTTACATGAGAGTAGTATCTGTGGAAAGAGGTGTATCTTCACACTTGCTGCACATGCTGGTAGCATCAGTTTCAAAGTTTTTCCAAAGTAGCAAAATAGGTGAATTTACCAGAATTGGTCTGTTCCACAAGCGAATTTAAAGATGACATAATAAAGAGACAAATGTCCCAGTTTTGTATGCTATTCGCCATGTTCGGATAAATAGGAAACCAACTACAGAATATCTGCTGACAAATCTTTAACTGTTCAAGACATGTAACTGTTCTGATTCGGTGGCAGTTTATAAAGGGTGTAAATGGTTCTGGAGGGACCTTTATTTTTTAAAATTTTTGTGGGAGGTAAGTAATATGGTTGGGTTTATAAGAATTTTCTGTGGGAGGAATTTGCAACACACAAAGGTTATTATTCTGTTATGTTAACTTCTCCACTTGGCGTCAACAGTGATGTCTTAGGACCACATTTCAGGTCCCATTATGGTGAAACCTGGGAAGTCTGTTCTGTAGGATATTATGATGATCATCATCATCTTGCTCCCTGGCACAGAACCTGCCAGGAAAGGAATCCTTGGGTGGGTATCAATCTTTGCGGTTCTCCTCTTTACCATATCCAATAGTCTCTGCTATGGAACCCTTCTTATCTCTGTTTAGATAGTACATACCCAATGATTTCCAATAGTTTTATAAGCTGGGCTAGAAAAGCCTGGATTCTGGAATAAACATACTCAATCACATGAAAAATGAACAATTCGACTAAACGGCTTCTGGACTGTACATCCTAGTAATGAGTGGTGCAAGAGCAGAAACCACAACACGTTGTAGAAAAAAAAACCTGTTATTGACCCTTATGGGTAATAAATATTTGTTACCCAATTATTTTGGAGAAAAGAGAGCCACTTGTATGAGTATCAAGAGCTCAGATGAAAACCCAGTTCTAAGCAAAGAAGGGAAAGCATAAAGGTGGAAGGAGTATATAGAGGGTCTATACAAGGGCGATGTACTTGAGGACAATATTATGGAAATGGAAATGGAAGAGGATGTAGATGAAATGGGAGATATACTGCATGAAGAGTTTGACAGAGCACTGAAAGACCTGAGTCGATACAAGGCCCCTGGAGTAGACAACATTCCATTGGAACTACTGACGGCCTTGGGAGAGACAGTCCTGACAAAACTCTACCATCTGGTGAGCAAGATGTATGAGACAGGCAAAATTCCCTCAGACTTCAAGAAGAATAGAATAATTCCAATCCCAAAGAAAGCAGGTGTTGACAGATGTGAAAATTACCGAACTATTAGTTTAATAAGTCACAGCTGCAAAATACTAACACGTATTCTTTACAGATGAATGGAAAAACCGGTAGAAGTCGACCTCGACGAAGATCAGATTGGATTCCGCAGAAATGATGGAACACGTGAGACAATACTGACCCTACGACTTTTCTCAGAAAATAGATTAAGGAGAGGCAAACCTACAGTTCTAGCATTTGTAGACTTAGAGAAAGCTTTTGACAATGTTGACTGGAATACTCTCTTTCAAATTCTGAAGGTGGCAGGGGTAAAATACAGGGAGCAAAAGGCTATTTACAATTTGCACAGAAACCAGATGGCAGTTATAAGAGTCGAGGGGCATGAAAGGGAAGTAGCGGTTGGGAAGGGAGTGAGACAGGGTTGTAGCTTGTCCCCGATGTTATTCAATCTGTATATTGAGCAAGCAGTAAAGAAAACAAAAGAAAAATTTGGAGTAAGTATTAAAATCCATGGAGAAGAAATAAAAACTTTGAGGTTCGCCAATGACATTGTAATTCTGTCAGAGACAGCAAAGGACTTGGAAGAGCAGTTGAACGGAATGGACAGTGTCTTGAAAGGAAGGTATAAGATGAACATCAACAAAAGCAAAACGAGGATAATGGAATGTAGTCGAATTAAGTTGGGTGATGCTGAGGGAATTAGATAAGGAAATGAGACACTTAAGGTAGTAAAGGAGTTTTGCTATTTGGGGAGAAAAATAACTGATGATGGTCGAAGTAGAGAGTGTATAAAATGTAGACTGGCAATGGCAAGGAAAGCGTTTCTAAAGACGAGAAATTTGTTAACATCGAGTATAGATTTAAGTGTCAGGAAGTCATTTCTGAAAGTATTTGTATGGAGTGTAGCCATGTATGGAAGTGAAACATGGATGATAAATAGTTTGGACAAGAAGAGAATAGAAGCTTTCAAAATGTGGTGCTACAGAAGAATGCTGAAGATTAGCTGGGGAGATCACATAACTAATGAGGCGGCATTGGAGAGAAGAGGAGTTTGTGGCACAACTTGACAAGAAGAAGGGACCGATTGGTAGGACATGTTCTGAGGCATCAAGGGATCACAAATTTAGCATTGGAGGGCAGCGTGGAGGGTAAAAATCGTAGAGGGAGACCAAGAGATGACTACACTAAGCAGATTCAGAAGGATGTAGGTTGTAGTAGGTACTGGGAGATGAAGCTTGCACAGGATGGAGTAGCATGGAGAGCTGCATCAAACCAGTCTCAAGACTGAAGACAACAACAACAACAACAATAACAACAACAACAACCTGATTATCCGGTAGAAAAGTTACGGAACTTAGTCAAAGTGAACCATGTACCTACGATTAGTAGTTCCACACTACTGTGGAGTGTTGCATAGTTAATAAACATGAATAAATAAATTAATTGTAAATGAGATATAATTACAACTATAATAATTTTTAACATTTGTAGTGAAGTTGTAACTAATTATTTATTGTTTGGTTAATGGGTCAATGTAGTGATGACATCATCCATATAGGGGGGGATTTCGTAGTGCAATTTACCACTTTGATGACATGATGTGTTGCACACACATTTCTCGAACCAATGAATGATGCCGCCACTATAAAAAGTTGATTTTCATAATGTATTAGATAATATATTGTTTGGATGTATGTTTTATTTGTGCACATGTATCGTGAGATAGATGAACACAGCCTATCTGTATGCTGAGGCGACGATGAACATTGTATAATGTTCACAATATCTGCTGGTCAGGCAATTATTTCATGTCGTGAGTTCCTGCCTTGGAGATATGGTGCATGCCACAGAAGAAGATTGGTCGTGGCAATGCCTGTGACTTCTCAGGTTCAAGAAAATACCTATAACACAGAAATATTTTTGGACTGTTCGTATCAATGTTTTTGTGATGTTCAGCATAATGCAACAACTTTGTAAAGCACAGTTATTGTAAACAAGAGTACAATATATGAGAGGCCGTTAATGCGAAATCTCTGATTTATTTTAAGAGCTGCATGATGGATTTGTGCTATTAACTTCCAGCAGTAACTGTAGCACTTCAAGAAAAGAAGTTCGAGCAGAAGAGGTTGGAGAGTGTGCTCAAATAATAAAGTGAGCAAAATTAAATAATATGAAGTCTTGGCTCTCTAACATACTTTACTCCGCCACCCAATATCACAGTAAAGAACCAGCAGACTGTCACACTAACAATATTTCCATTAATACACAAGGCTAGACTAGTTTCAGCAAGTTTAATAAAAACAGATTTTCTTTGTTTACTTTCAGTTTCTATCTACAAATTGATTTTATTTTCAGTTTTAACTACAAATTTTGCAAAATATGATTACTGTGAACAGTGAATACTCAATCTGAATACTAAGTGTTAGCAGCCATTTTCTCCACCATTGTTTCACTCAGGATTTGCAGAAATTGTAGCTTAATACGTTCTAACACTGGATAGTTATTTTCACTGGTTACATCAAGTTTTCAATACAATGTTTTCTCGTTCTTAAAAACAGCACGATGAAAAATGAATGATGTTCTGAAACTGTTGATAACTGACAATCATGTATGACTCATAAGTATTATTGGGTTCATCATTGGAAATAAATAAGAAAGACAAAGATTAATTACTTTATTCATAGTTTTAATTTTCAGCAACTGCAGTATATATATCAGAGTAAAATTCGGTCATAAGTTTCTGTAATATACTACTTATGCTTCACATAAATGTATAGCCAAGGTCTAAATATGTAAAATATACCTAATTTTTTAGGCTTATGAAGATGACAAATTAATTCATCGAAATTGATAAACCAAAGAAAAAAAAGAATATATTTGCAAACTGACAACTGAGTTTTATTCTGAAATGAAAGATTAACACTAACATAAATAATCATATAATGAGTAAGTTACTGCAGATATTTTATTAGTTGCCTGACAAGCACTTATTTTGGAGCCATTAAAATAATTAATCATAATGCAACTGTTGTGGCTCAGTGTCTTCCTTTCTTGGAAGTTATGGACTAGTGTTAATTTCTTGAAAATATCTTGCTCTGTGGACATAGACTTTCAGCTGTCAAACTAATGTTTATGACTCTTTTGGGTAGACCAATGTGACGATGGTTTTATTGAGTTTGACTGGCTATCTGACATCAGAAGGACCTCGCCACTATGTGGTTTAGATCTGCCAACTCTGAAGGATGACCTCCGCAATGTGGAAAGATTAAAATTTTGATTCTGTGGAAATGTATAAGTAATATACATGTCAATTTTACTTTCTTATTAATTATTGATGTTATATGATCCCCAGAAAGTTTGTCATCCTGTCACATTACAACATTTTCCAGTATCCGCACTTTTCATCAAATACCCAATCTTATTCTTCCAGTTGGTGTTGTACTTTCATCCTGTCACGTGTTCTGCACAAAAAATGACATGTTCATCTCCGACAATATTATGAAAAAGGATAATTGTTACTCACCATATAGCAGAAATATGGAGTTGAACGTAGTCACAACAAAGACCATCAAACAAAGCTGTCAGCCAAAGAGGCCTTCATCAGGACACACACACACACACACACACACACACACACACACACACACACACACACCCCTACCTACCATCTCTGGCTGCCAAGATGGCATCAAGTGCAATGTTCTCACTGCCAAGTTCATGTTAATAAGTAGGTGTTCTTATTTGATCATATAACTGCTTCCCACAGATAAAATCATAAATGGCCTTCAAGTAGCATGACACTAAAAGAACTTTTCTACCCATCAACTACCAAGAAAACAATGCATTGAAAGTGATAATAAATAAAACAAGGTAGATCAACAAACTGTATTTTACTCTTTGGAAAGTGGGAAAAAGTCACTGATTAACATTTGAGTCTCACTGTTACATATAAGGTAGTGTGACAATTTTTCCTTCCAATATGAATGAGAACACCCAGCTACATCAAGGCATGTGGCTAACAGCTTGCACGACACACGGTATCTGGCACTAACCTGCAGAGACACACAGCTGAGCCAGGAGCGAGAGGTTGGCATGTCACCAGTCAGCTGCCACGTGTCAGTCACAGCTGAGTAGCATTCTATCGTGTCATGGTAGCGGTCCCAGCCCTCTTCGCCACCCAGGACGTATATGTGCTCATCAATTACAGCAATACCTTTGACAAAATTGTGACATTAGATAAAACACAACACATGCAATTCTGCACTGCACAATGCCTGGTCGCACCATCAGAAATAAAGCACTAGGTAAATCAACAAATGACACATCACTAGGTAAATCCACAAATGATACAAAGCTGTAAGTTCTTAGATGTTTATATTTATTAAAATCTGAACTTGAAGTCACGTGTTACAGATCGTCTTACATGTTTAAACTCTGCAGCTTGTGCACTGAAATTAATAGCAGACTTTGGAGTTGCCTTTTTTTCTTTTTTTTTTTTTTAAGCTAAGTAGCATTGTACCCGACTTAAGCAAGGGACGTTACCTAGGGCAAACTACACAGAAATGAGCTTTTTGATAAACTTATGTGCTGGAGCCTCCTCAATTTCTTATACAATTTACAGAAATGAGTAATAAGGATAATGCCAATATCGCGGTGTTAATGTTGGAACATGTATCGGTCGTCCGCTTGTTACAAGTTCAAGTGTTTGGTGCACTGTGTGCTCAGATACACTTTTATTCTGCCCAGTATTGAAGTCTGATGTTAGTTCTGCCACAGTTCACCGCCTGTCCTGTTTTACCAGTATGCCCAGCCTACAACATCCAACACCTGTAATGAGGGGTGGCTGCCCAACCCAACGATGTCTGGATGTGGTTTCATCACCTGTTGAAGACACTCACCATAGCACTAACACCCAACAGGTCATGCAGTTTCTGATATGCTCATGCCGAGCTTCCAGGCCATCACAATCTGCCCTCTGTCTAACTCTGATAGATCATGCGTCTTCCCCTGTCTACACATGGACAGCATACTCACTGATACTACATGCATCGTGTGTGTATCTGACCAGCAGCCATTCCTCATCAGGTAATGCTGCAATCGCCTGGACAGGGTTATATTGACAGTAAGTTGTTGGTCCTAATGTTCTGACTGATCAGTGTATGTGTGTATCCTACCACCGCATGGTGAGTAGATTTTTTTTGTCCATCCAATTTATATTTTCAAAAATTGATTATCATCATTACGAATTCTTTACAGACAAATGGAAAAACTAGTAGAAGCCGACCTCGGGGAAGATCAGTTTGGATTCCGTAGAAATATTGGAACACGTGAGGCAATACTGTCCCTACGACTTATCTTAGAAGCTAGATTAAGGAAGGGCAAACCTACGTTTCTAGCATTTGTAGACTTAGAGAAAGCTTTTGACAATGTTGACTGGAATACTCTCTTTCAAATTCTGAAGGTGGCAGGGGTAAAATACAGGGAGCAAAAGGCTATTTATAATTTGTACAGAAACCAGATAGCAGTTATAAGAGTCGAGGGACATGAAAGGGAAGCAGTGGTTGGGAAGGGAGTGAGACAGGGTTGTAGCCTATCCCCAATGTTATTCAATCTGTATATTGAGCAAGCAGTAAAGGAAACAAAAGAAAAATTTGGAGTAGATATTAAATTCCATGGAGAAGAAATAAAAATGTTGAGGTTTGCCGATGACGTTGTAATTCTGCCAAGACTGCAAAGGACTTGGGAGAGCAACTGAACGGAATGGACAGTGTCTTGAAAGGAGGGTATAAGATGAACATCAACAACAGCAATACGAGGATAATGGAATGTAGTCGAATTAAGTTGGGTGATGCTGAGGGAATTAGATTAGGAAATGAGTAAAGGAGTTTTGCTATTTGGGGAACAAAATAACTGATGATGGTCGAAGTAGAGAGGATATAAAATGTAGACTGGCAATGGCAAGGAAAGCGTTTCTGAAGAAGAGAAATTTGTTAACATCGAGTATAGATTTAAGTGTCAGGAAGTCATTTCTGAAAGTATTTGTATGGAGTGAAGCCATGTATGGAAGTGAAACATGGACGATAAATAGTTTGGACAAGAAGAGAACAGAAGCTTTCGAAATGTGGTGCTACAGAAGAATGCTGAAGATTAGATGGGTAGATCACATAACTAATGAGAAAGTGTTGAATAGGATATGGGAGAAGAGGAGTTTGTGGCACAACTTGACCAGAAGAAGGGATCGGTTGGTAGGACATGTTCTGAGGCATCAAGGGATCACCAATTTAGTATTGGAGGGCAGCGCAGAGGGAGACCAAGAGATGACTACACTTAGCAGATTCAGAAGGATGTGGGTTGCAGTGGGTACTAGGACATGAAGCAGCTTGCACAGGATAGAGTAGCATGGAGAGCTGCATCAAACCAGTCTCAGGACTGAAGACCACAACAACAACAACAACAACATTGCTATAAATTATAGCAACGATTCAGGAGACTCTCTGAGCAACCCTCTTATAACATTTGCAAATTATGTTGTTTATCTTTTAATAAAACCATCAGATGATCTAAATCAACTGCAAAACAATTTAGGCAAGTTACCTGTATGTTGTGAAAAGTGGCAACTGACGAAATGCGTGAGGACATCCACACAAGTACTAAAAGGAATCTTAATTTTGATTACATGAGAAATCACACCAATATAAAGCTGTCAATTCAACTAAATATGTATGGATTACAATTACAATAAACTTACACTGGAACAATCACACATACACTTTTATGGGGAAGACAAACCTTAGAATGCATTTTATTGGCAGAACATTTAGAAGATGCAAACACTTAATTGTGAATTGCAGAGTAGTCCTGCAGATGTAGATCTATATACACACTCTGCAAGCTATCATACAGTGCATGGAGGGAGGTACCTTCTACCACTGCCTGCCTTTCACTTCGCTGTACCACTAGCAAAAGGAGGGAGGGGGGGGGGGGGGGGGGGGGAGGGAAGAGAGCAACTGTCTACATGTCTCCATACAATCCCTAACCTCTCTCATCTTCGTGTTCTTTACAAGAGACGAACACTGTCGGCAGTAGAATCTTACTGAGGTCAATTGCAAATAGTGGTTCTCTAAACTTTGCAATAACATTACGCAAAAAAGTCATCTTCCCTCCAGGAATTTCCATTTGAGTCCATAGTTACTTTAATACTTGCATGCTGATCAAACATTTCACTGTTCTCCTTACAATGGCCAACTAAATCTTACCAAATTTGGTGGGAGCAATACTCCCTCTCCTTATGTAAGTTCTGATATGTTATGCTGCTACACCATTATTTGCTAACAGCAGTACGGAAATACTGGTTATTGTACATTACTGCATGTATAAATTAATGAGAAAGAAATACATATTTGATAGCATAATATGAATCCTTAATTTTAGCAGTTACCAACTTTTTCCATGTGAGCAGGTAAGAAGAAGCAGCCAGAAGCACCAAAAGACTAAAAGGTTATACCCAATCTGCTAATATGTTAACAATAACATTAATTTCTAAGAAGCACTTTTTGCTCCATGTTCTGAATTTGGTCAACATTCTAGTGTATTGTTTTGTTTCTAAATATACCACAATTTTTATTAAAGTCCCACAGTTGATTTCTCCACATCACTGATAATGTTACTGGAGGAGGATATGATGATGATGATGATGGTGATAAAGAGGAGAAGGAAGAGGAGTAAATGCTGCTTGGTTTACAAATTACTTGAGGCAGAAACACCGTTTCAATAGCCACAACGGCCACATCTGTAATTGGTAGGTATCAGGAGGCAAAAAATGGTTACTGCTACTGTTTCTTAAGTTTTCATGAGAGATCAAATATTCCGTCTTTTTTCAGGAATGCTCCAAGATGTTATTAATTAATATTTTGGCTAACAACCTTTTATCATTCTCACATTCTCAACGTAAGTCGCTAGCTAGACTTTTAAAGCACTTTACCTCTCATTTCATCTGCACTATCAAAGGAAATATTGGCTGGCATTCCAATGTATGTCGCCCATAATGATCAACCAAATACTTTGTAAGCACTGCCTGAATGCTTTCTCTGTCCTGCTGAGTATTTCCTGATTAACAGTGGTATCTTTGGATGTTGTGCATCTGAGGCATTTGAAATGGGAAACTGATTCTAATTTTGTTTCTTTCAAATATAAGTTCAGACTTGTTCATTTCCTGTTGATGGTCATTGCTATAGTCTTTGTCTACCTTAATGAATAAAAAGTGCTGCTGTGGTCATCCTAAAGGAATATGTGTGGTGTATAGATCTCCCTACTTAGCAATCATACACAACCGTTCACTCACCGATAGATCGGTACCTACAGATTGGAAAATTGCGCAGTTTGCACCAGTGTTTAAGAAGGGTAGTAGGAGTAATCCATCGAACTACAGACCTATATCATTGATGTCTGTTTGCAGTAGGTTTTGGAGCATATATTGTATTCAAACATTATGAATCACCTGAAGGGAACGATCTATTGATACGTAATCAGCATGGTTTCAGAAAATATTGTTCTTGTGCAACGCAGCTAGCTCTTTATTTGCACGAAGTAATGGCCGCTATCGACAGGGGATCTCAAGTTGATTCCGTATTTCTAGATTTCCAGAAAGCTTTCGACACCGTTCCTCACAAGCGACTTCTAATCAAGCTGCGGGCCTATGGGGTATCGTCTCAGTTGTGCGACTGGATTCGTGATTTCCTGTCAGGAAGGTCGCAGTTTGTAGTAATAGACGGCAAATCATCGAGTAAAACTGAAGTGATATCAGGTGTTCCCCAGAGAAGCGTCCTGGGACCTCTGCTGTTCCTGTTCTATATAAATGACCTGGGTGACAATCGGAGCAGTTCTCTTAGGTTGTTCGCAGAAGATGTTGTAATTTACCATCTAGTAAGGTAATCCGAAGACCAGTATCAGTTGCAAAGTGATTTAGAAAAGATTGCTGTATGGTGTGGCAGGTGGCAATTGACGCTAAATAACGTAAAGTGTGAGGTGATCCACATGAGCTCCAAAAGAAATCCGTTGGAATTCAATTACTCGATAAATAGTACAATTCTCAAAGCTGTCAATTCAACTAAGTACCTGGGTGTTGAAATTACGAACAACTTCAGTTGGAAATACCACATAGATAATATTGTGGGGAAGGCGAGCCAACAGTTGCGTTTCATTGGCAGGACACTTAGAAGATGCAACAAGTCCACTAAAGAGACAGCTTACACTACACTCGTTCGTCCTCTGTTAGAATATTCCTGCACAGTGTGGGATCCTTACCAGGTGGGATTGACGGAGGACATCGAAAGGGTGCAAAAAAGGGCAGCTCGTTTTGTATTATCACGTAATAGTGGAGAGAGTGTGGCAGATATGATATGCGAGTTGGGATGGAAGTCATTAAAGCAAAGACCTTTTTCGTCGCGGCGAGATCTATTTACGAAATTTCAGTCACCAACTTTTCCTTCGGAATTCGAAAATATTTTGTTGAGCCCAAACTACATAGGTAGGAATGATCATCAAAATAAAATAGGAGAAATCAGAGCTCGAACAGAAAGGTTTAGGTGTTCTTTTTTCCCGCGCGCTGTTCGGGAGAGAATGGTACAGAGAGAGTATGATTGTGGTTCGATGAACCCTCTTCTAAGCACTTAAATGTGAATTGCAGAGTAATCATGTAGATGTAGATATAGATGAACTCAGTAAGTAAGGCAATGTCTCTAAAAAGCGAGGTTCTGGGTTTGAGTCCTAGTCCAGTACAAAGTTTCGATTCATCAGTCAGTTTCAAGACAGCACATATTCTGCTGCAGAGTGATTCATTGCATGGTTGAGTTGTTTCGTAACATTTTCATAAAATAATATAACAAAAAGCATGCAAAAAGCAAAGAAAAATAAAACAAGCTGAGCACTTACCTGGTCTATATCTTTTTTCAATCATCGATGCCTTAAATTCCCAGCAGTTTGCTTGAACATCATACCGCTCGACCTTGTTGGTGTTCTCTGTAGATGCATGCCACCCTCCTGTATAGATCAACGTGACTATATATTGGCAATCACAATATAAACACTACAAAGTAAGTCACACACACACACACACACACACACACACACACACACACACACACACTCATTATTGTGGACAAACGTTTCCTGTTACCATCACCACAGAAACAGGGTATACTGAGTTACAGGTGACACAACGTCCTCCACATACCAGAAATAGAAACCAATTCACTTTGTTAACAATGTACAAATGTGTAGTTTACACTCTACACTACAGTAATAGAATTTGTAATTTTGTGTACTCAGAGTTCTATTCCAGTCTACAATCGGAATTTCTTCTTGAAAATTGTGTAGTATTTTATCAATGAAAATTTGTTACTGGAGCAGTTACTGTATGAAGTACAAGCTTTGCCCATTTATTATAATAAATGCCATCTGCTCATATTAAATAAAAATCTGAGCATATTAAGAGAGTTAAAATTTACACAACTTTATTTGATTATGGTTCATTACCAACACAAAAAATCTGAAACATGGTTGGGTAGCTGTACTCCAACACATTTTGAAATCTAAGTTTATTACTGAAATACCAGAGCACCTCTCAAAAAGTATCCAAGTTACACTTCTCTACATTCCTACTGCAGAAGCAACCCACAATGTACGGCAAAGTGTATCTCCTTCCCATTCTATTTTTGGATGTCACACAGTGTTTAACTAGGGATGCTTTAATTATTGTCAAAGTACATCTCTCAATGGAAGTTAATATGATTTAGTCTCCAATCATGTAGTTTCAACGTCAACTGAAAATGGATTAAGATTTCAGATTGACACACTGTGGATTGCTGAAATGTGAAGTTTAATAAATCATCTTGAAATCTGGAACACACAAAAATTATAATGCAATGGATATCACATACAGGTTTTATTCAGTGAGTAAGAGGACAGGAATTCTGTAACTACATACATACTCCACAAGCCTGCTCAGTGGCAAAGGGTGTTCTCTGTAGCACTATAATTCCCAACACCATCCATTAATGGAACATGAAAGTGGGGAAGAACATGTAATTCCAATTTTCCTATTGTGATCACTTCACAAAACCTGTGTGGCAAGAAGGAATATGCTTTCAGAATGAAATTTTAACTCTGCAGCAGAGTGAGCACTGATATGAAACTTCCTGGCAGATTAAAACTATGTGCCAGACTGAGACTCGAACTTGGGACCTTTGCCTTTCGTGAGCAAGTGCTCTATCAACGAGCTACCCGTGTATGACTCACAACCCATCTTCACAGCTTTACTTCCGCCAGTGCCTCGTCTCCTACCTTTCAAACTTGACAGGAGAACTTCTGTGGAGTTTGGAAGGTAGGAGACAAGGTACTGGAAGAAGTAAGGCTGCTAGTCATGCTGCGAGTCATGCTTGGGTAGCTCGGTGATAGAGCATTTGACCACAAAAGGAAAAGGTCCCGAGTTCAAGTCTTGTCCACCACACTGTTTTAATCTGCTGGAGGTTTCAAGGAATTATTATTTATTTGTTTGTTTGTTTCTTCCCCCTCTTGAAGCATCTGCCACTGGAATTTGACAAACATCTCTGTAATGCTGTACTGTGGTGGATATGGTGTTATGGGCGCTCAATAGTGTAGTTTTTAGCGCCCGAACGGAACAACAATGGACGAGTGTCACTAAAATGCAGCAAGTGCAAAAATAGGACTAAAATTAAAGGTGAAAGGCTACACAGGCAATTTGCACGTCAACAGTTGCAAAGTGGAATGCAGCACATAAAGAGGATAACTGCAAGAGAACGTAGGGGAAGGGGTTAAAATTAAACACATAGCACATGTTTGGAACTGGCCTATTACAAGTATAAAAAGGAGTGGTAATCCACTCGGCAACACACTAAAAATTCCAACCTAAAATTTTAGGCTGAAGCCCAGAAACATCACAGTAGCTTAAAACTTTCTTGACACTCGCCTCGTCATCGGCTAAAATCGAGGGCAGATCCCCACTAATATTAACTTCCGCCCTGACAGAACGATATAAATCACACTCAACTAAAATGTGGCGTACAGTGATTCGTACGCCACAGGCATCACACAGCGGGGGTTCCTCTCGCCGTAGTAAGAAGGCATGCGTAAGAGGACAGTGCCCTATGTGAAGACATGTAAGGGTCACTTCGTCACGCCTAGGTGACCGGCAGGAGGAACACCACTGCTGGATGGTGGGTTTCACCAACCGCAGCTTATTTTCCCTCACCGCCAGCCATTCCTCCTCCCACAATTGCATATACTTCCACCGCAGCACAGAAACAACACCTTGCAAAGGAATAGAACATTGTGTCACCTCCGGTAATCTGCAGGCGTCCTTAGCAGCTCTATCAGCTTGTTCATTTCCCCGTATGCCCACATGCCCTGGCACCCAGCAAAAGGACACTTGCTTGCCCTGTCGTTGGAGGATGTACAGTTTGTCGTAAATCAGCTCTTTCAACTTCTCCGCTGGGTACAGGTTCTGCAGTGACTAATGCGCTCATTGAGTCAGAGCAAATTAGGAAGTTTTTGCCCTGAGTACACCGTATCTGCTCCAATGCCTTCAGGATCACGTGAAGTTCTGCAGAAAAAACAGTGTATTCCTGGGGAAGGCAAATCCTGATGACACGTTCGGGGAACACTACTGAGCAGCCAAGAAAATCTCCCTGTTGGGATCCATCAGTGTGTATTACTGTAAAATCATGATGCCTATCTAAAATGTTAAAAAATAAAGATTTGAAAGCAAAATCTGATGAACCGTCTTTCTTAAAATTTACCAAATCTAAAATTAGTCTGGGCCTCTGGAGGAGCCAAGGTGGGTATCTGCTCCAACCTTGACGTGAAACATTAAAACCGGCCACACCCATTTCTAAAATGCAATCCTTTGCACAAATCCCATAGGGCCTTGTTGCTCGTTGTCGGTTGCGAAAAAGCCAGTGGAGGCCGAGCAACAGTGTGGTATGCAGGCGTGTATGGTGTGGATAATGTTTGATAGGCCTGGCACACCATTAGTAGACGCCACCGGAGGTGAAGTGGCGGTTCACTTGCCTCTGCACACAGGCTCGGTATGGGGCTCGTTCTGAACGCCCCAGTGGCCAACCGAATCCCCTCATGATGCACCACATCCAACAGCTTCAAATAAGTGGGTCATACACCGTGCATCCAAAATCAAGCTGGGACCGCACGAAGGCTCTGTAAAACCGGAGCAGACAAGTCCTGTCTGAACCCCATGTGACGTGACTAAGACATTTTAAAATAGACAGCGCCTTAAGAGACCGTTTTTTCAGTTCCTTAATGTGTGGCAGCCATGTAAGCTTAGAATCAAAAGTGAGGCCCAGAAACTTCACCGTGTCTTTAAAATTCAGAATGGTCTCCCTCATCCTCAGCTCAGGCAAGTCAAAAATGGAACGAGAACGGTTAAAAAGAACACACACCGACTTATCAGTTGAAAACTGAAAACCACTCTTCTGTGCCCATTCATCCAAACGTCGGAGAGTGAGTTGCAACTGACGAGTTGTCGTTACAAGGCTTGAAGAAGAGCAAAATACGGAGAAATCGTCCACAAACAAGGAACACTGCACAGGACTTTTCACAACAGACGTAATACTATTAATAGCAATAGCAAAGACCATCACACTTAAAACACTACCTTGAGGGACACTGTTCTCTTGTTCAAAGCGACTAGACAGTACGTCTCCGACACGGTACCGAAAATAATGTGGCGACAGGAAGGACCAAATAAAATTCGGAAGACATCCACGAAAACCCCATTCGTGGAGCTGCCTGATGATAAGATGCCTCCAAGTAGTGTCGTATGTCTTTTCAATGTCAAAAAATATTCCCAACAGGTGATGCTGGCACAGGAAAGCCTGTTGTATGGCCGCCTCCAGGAGAGCCAGGTCATCAAAGGTGGAGCGATACCTCCTGAACCCACACTGAAAGCAACTAAGGAGTTGTCTGGATTCTAACATCCAGACAAGGCGGCAGTTGACCATCCGCTACAAGGTCTTTCCCACGCAGCTAGTGAGGGCAACACTACGTTAACTACCCGGGCACATGCGATCTTTCTCAGGTTTTAAAAGAGGAATTAAAATTGCTTCATGCCACGAGTCGGAGAAGTGACCGGACATCCAAACTAGATTAAAAAGTCTGAGGAGGATTTCTTTATTTCTCCCTGTGAGGTGCCGCAGCATGCTATAGTGGATTCTATCCTGACCAGGGGATGTATCACGAGCCCCACACAATGCAGAATCCAGTTCCCACATGGAAAACAGGCAGTTGTACTCTTCTGTATTGGGTGAGCGGAAGTCAAAACTGCTCTCAGCAGCCACTCTGTGGGGCTTGAAAGCTGGATTCTGACTGGCAGTTGCAGTAATAGCTGCAAAATGAGCTGCCATAGCCTGTGCAATATCTTTTGGGGTCATGTGGAGAGTACCATTCCACATTATAGCAGCCATAGGGCACCTCCCACCTCTCCCAGAAATCCTCCTGATTGTCTCCCATACAATGGAACTTCGTGTAGAACGATCAATGGTGTTAAGGAACTGCTGCCATGACCTCTTCTTGCTCTCTCATATAATCCGATGACACTTTGCCCTCGCCACCCGAAAAGCTGCAAGGTTCTCTACAGTTGGCCGGCATTTGAACCTACGCAGAGCTGCCCGCCTAGCCCTGATTGCACAGCAGCATTCGTCGCTCCACCAAGGGACAGGCTGCCGCTTCGGTTGTCCCGTGGACTGTAGGATGGGCGCTTCACTGGCACGGTGCATCACTTCAGTAATATGATCCACCCATTCCTGCACACTGACCCGATGTTCAAACTGGGCAAGTTGACTATACAGTGCCCAGTTGGCTCTACCGAGCACCCATCGAGGCGGTTTCCTTTCCAGTTCCACTGCATGTGGCAGGTGAATCCGGATGGGGAAGTGATCGCTGCCATGTAAGTCATCAACCACTTCCCATGCAGCAGTGTGGGCGATGGCTGGAGAGCAAAGCGATAGATCAATGGCAGAGAACGACCCAGTTGCAATGCAAAAATGTGTGCTTTGACCTGAATTTAGCAAATAGGCACTGGTAGACAGAAGAAGCCTCTCAATTGCTCTACCCCTGGGGCAAGTACTCACAGACAGTAGTAGTAGTAGTAGTAGTAGTAGTAGAGGGGTTTTGGGCACACGACAGCAAGGTCTTCAGCGCCCATTCAGTAACTTAGTGAGACGTGTGTCAAGAAAAATCCCAGAACAGGAATATAAAACGGAACAGAAAACATGGGTAATAATCGTCAAAAAACATGTGCTCACCCACACCAAAGCGTGGGATGAAGCATAGCGTCAGCAGTAAAACATGGACACCACAGGAAGAAAATGATAGAAGAAGCTAAAACAATGTAGCAGATGGAAGTGGCTGGCTGACCGCAAGGAAAAAAGGGGAGGAGTCAGCCACTCTGCAATACACTAAAACCTCCAGCCTAAAATTTGAGGCCAGAGTCCAGACACATCACAAAACTTAAAAACCCTAGACACACACGTCTCATCATTAGCTAAAACAGAAGGCAGATCCCCAGCAACTTGTGCTTCTGCCCGTGTATCACGGTATAAAATGCAGTCTGTTAAAATGTGCCGGACAGAGATGTGCACACCAGAAGCATCACAAAACGGTGGATCCTCCCGCCGTAATAAAAAGCTATGTGTGAGAGGACAGTGCCCGATCCGAAGACGTGTGAGGGCCACCTCCTCCCGCCTGAGCAACTGGCAGGAGGAACGCCACGGCCGAGTGGTCGACTTTATCAACCGCAGTTTATTGGCCGTCACCGCCAGCCATTCGTCCTCCCACAACTCCATGCACTTCCTGTGGAGTGCAGCGATGACTGAATGCAAGGGAATAGGACACTGGACCACATCCTGCTCTCTGCAGGCCTCCTTGGCAGCCCGATCGGCCTGTTCATTGCCCCAGATGCCAACATGACCAGGCACCCAGCAGAAGGATACTTCTGTACCCCGCCGTTGGAGCAAGTACAATTGGTCATGTATCAGCTGGACCATCGCCTCAGTCGGATACAGGTTCTGCAGTGATTGTAAGGCACTAAGAGAATCGGAGCAGAGAAGAAATCGATCGCCCCGAACACGATTCATCTGCTCCAGTGCCTTCAGGATAGCGTGGAGCCCCGCTGCGAAAACGGTATATTCAGCAGGGAGGCAAATCCGGGTAACTTTATCAGGGAACACTACAGAACAGCCAAGGAAATTCTCATGATTGGAGCCATCAGTGTACACGACAGTGAAACCGTGATGCACATCTACAATGTTAAAAAACAGACATTGGAATGTAAAATCTGGTGTGCGATCTTTCTTAAAATTAGTCAAATCTAAAATAAGTTTGGGTCTCCGGAGGAGCCAAGGAGGGATCTGATCCGCGACGCAAAACACGAAGACCAGCCATAGACATTGCAGCGAGGCAATCCTGTGCGCGAATCCCATAGGGCTGCGTCGCACATTGCCGGTTATGAAATAACTGTGCCACAGGAGGCTGAGCAATGGCAGGGTATGCAGGGGTGTATGGTGTGGACAAAGTTTTATACGCCTGGTGCACTGTAAGTAGCTGTCGCCGCATAGGAAGTGGCGGTTCACCAGCCTCTGCACAGAGGCTTGGTATGGGGCTAGTTCAGAATGCCCCAGTGGCCAACCGAAGCCCTTCAGGTTGCACAATGTCCAACATCTTCAAGTAACAAGGCCTCGCAGACCCATACACTGTGCACCCATAATCGAGCCGAGATCGCACAAACGCCCTGTAAAACTGGAGCAGACAAGTCCTGTCAGCTCCCCATGTACTGTGGCTAAGACATTTTAAAATGCTTAAAGCCTTAAGCGGCCGCCATTTCAGGTCTTTAAGATGAGGTAACCACGTGAGCTTCGAGTAAAAAATGAGCCCCAGAAACCTCACCGTGTCTTTAAAAGTGAGAATAGTGTCCCTCATCCGCAACTCAGGAAAGGCTAAAATCGAATGAGTACGGTTAAAAATAACACATACAGACTTCTCAGTGGAAAACTTAAAACCACTCTTCCGTGCCCAGTCAGCCAAATGTCTAATTGTAAGTTGCAACTGACGAGTTGTCGTTGCAAGGCTTGAAGAAGAGCAAAACAAAGAGAAATCATCCACAAACAAAGAACACTGGACAGGACTTTTCACTATGGACGTAATGCTATTAATAGCGATGGCAAAGAGTGTCACACTTAAAACGCTACCCTGAGGGACACCGTTCTCCTGCTCAAAGCGATCAGACAGGACGTCACCAATTCGGTGTCTAAAATATCGTGGTGAGAGGAAAGACTGAATAAAAAAAGGGAGACAACCCCGAAAACCCCATTCGTGAAGTTGCTCCACGATGAGATGCCTCCAAGTCTTATCGTAGGCCTTCTCAATGTCAAAAAATACACCTAGGAGGTGACGATGGCGTAGGAAAGCTTGTTGTATAGCCGCCTCCAGATGGGCCAGGTTATCGAAGGTGGAACGAAACCTCCTGAACCCACACTGAAAGCGACTAAGGAGTTGCCGGGATTCTAACATCCAGACAAGGCGGCGGTTGACCATCCGCTCCAAGGTCTTCCCTATGCAACTAGTGAGGGCAACACTACGGTAGCTACTCGGGCTCGTGCAGTCTTTCCCAGGTTTTAAAAAGGGATTAAAACTGCCTCACGCCACGCATCAGCAAAGTGACCCGATGCCCAAATTCCATTAAAAAGTGCGAGGAGGATTTCTTTGTTGCGCATTGTGAGGTGCCATAGCATACTGTAATGGACCCTGTTGTGACCAGGGGAGGTGTCACGAGCTCCAGACAATGCAGAATCCAGCTCCCACATAGAAAATGGGCAGTTTTAAACTTCATGAGATGTGGACTGGAAGTTCAGACTACATCCCTCAGCAACGGCCCTATGGCGCTGGAAATCTGGATCCCGACTGGTTGTTGCAGTAACTGTGGCAAAATACGCTGCCATAGTCTGGGCAATGTTTCGCGGATCCGTGTGGAGAGTGCCGTTATTCATTACAGCAGCTATGGGACACCTCCCTCCTCTGCCAGAAATTCTCCTGATGGTCTCCCACACAATGGAACTTTTGGTGGAACGATTAATGGTGTTCAGGAACTGTTGCCATGACCTCTTCTTGCTCTCACGAATAATGCGGCGACACCTTGCCCTCGCCACCCGAAATACTGCAAGATTCTCAGCAGTCGGCTGAGACTTGAACCGACGCAGAGCCGCACGCCTGGTACTGATGGCAGAGCGGCAGTCGGCACTCCACCAAGGCACAGGTGGCCTCTTCCGGGGGCCCATGGACTGTGGAATGGATGCTGCAGCGGCGTGGTGGACCGTTTCTGTAATATGATCCACCCACACCTCAACAGTCGCACAGTGTTCGAATTGGGCCAACTGGCTATAAAGTGTCCAGTCAGCTGCACTGAGCACCCATAGTGGTGGTCTCCTTTCGGGGCCCACGCCATCTGGCAGGTGAATCCAGATGGGGAAATGATCACTGCCATGCAAGTCAGCGACCACTTCCCAGTGGTGAGAACGACCCAGTCGCTGTGCAGAAATGAGTACTCTGTCCTCCATTGAGCAAGTAGGCACAGGATGACAGGAGAAGCCTCTCAATTGCTCTACCCCTGGGGCAGGTAATTGCAGAGCCCCAAAGCACATTGTGGGCATTAAAATCACCACAAATAATGAATGGTTGGGGGAGCTGTGTAAGAAGGTCGGTGAGGGCCACTTCATCAAGTGCCTCATGTGGGGGCAAGTAAAGTGAACAGACAGTCAATGGATGACGTACTTGCACAGACACAGCGACAGCCTGTAAAGTCGTCATAAGCGAGAGAGGTGAGGAGTGGTAGTCCGTCCTGACGAAAATACCTACACCTCCTCTAGCTCTCTCTCCACGCAGGTCGTCCTTTTTGTGGAGTGTATAGCCTCGCAGCTCAGGGGAGTATGAGGGATGGAAATAAGTCTCCTGGAGACAGAGACACAGTGGTCGACCCTGAGAGAGTAGACGAAGTTCCTCCACATGCGTCCTGAACCCTTGCAAGTTCCACTGAAGTATGGGAGGCATCTATGTTGGGGATAGCACCTTCATCCTGTCTCTCCGACGGGGCGGGGAGACCGCAGCAGGTGGAGGGGCAGGTGTGGGGTGAGCTGATTGCCCCACACATATGTCGTATTCCATCAACTCTGGGGAAGAGTCAGATGAAGCCTCACGTAAAACAACAGCCGCATGGTCAGACGGTTTACCACAGGATTTGACCCGGTGTTGCTGCGGTACAGGAGCTTTCTGTGGTTTGGTGGGCGTTTTGGGGGAGCTGATGTGGGAGTGGTAATTGGCGCACTGGGCTTGGGAACAGCCTCAGCTGTTGGAGGCGACAGGGGCTGGCCCAAGTTCGCCACTGTACCCTTGTCTGCCGTTCGAGTAGGGGCTACCGGGTCTGAAACACTGGCTGTGTTGCAAGTGCACTGATAACTGCAGGTGTTAGTGCCAACACTCACCACCTCGGTCTGCATTGAGGCATCGACTTTTGGAGTAGGCTTCTGAACCAGGGATGCGAAAGATGTAGCAAATGTGGGAGGTTGCATCAACCTATAGATCTTCTTGGCCTCACCATAGGGGATTCGCTTGGTTGTTTTGATTTCCTGGACTTTGCGTTCCTCTAAAAATATTCGGCAGTCCCTACTCCAAACAGGGTGGTTCCCAGAGCAATTAATACATTTAGCCGGAGACGAGCAACCAACTCCTTCATGAGCAGCCTTACCACTGTTGCCACAAGTCGCTTCGCCTTTACACCCTAAGGTGGTATGCCCAAAACGCTGGCATTTAAAACAGCGCATTGGGGTCGGGAAATAAGGCCTCACACTAAGGCGAAGGAAGCCAGCTTTAACATGTTCAGGAAGTTTTGTGCTACTGAAGGTCAGAATAAAGGAGTCGGATTTGACAAGATTGCCATCAACCCTCTTCATGATGTGTTGGACATCAGCGATACCTTCCGGAGCCCACTCACGTTGCAGTTCATACTTGGGAATGTCAACTAGATCCCGGCATGTCACAACACCTTTGCTGTAGTTCAAGGTGCTGTGCAATACAGTGTCTATGGCATACTCTCCAAGACATTTAGCAGATTGGGGGTTAGTTGCTTGCTGGGAAGTGGAAGTTTCCACTAGCAAGGTCCCATTACGTAAGCGCTTCACCGATTTCAAGGAGCCACAGATGCCCTCCAATCCCTTTTGTATATAGAAGGGCGAAACCTTCTTGAAACTACCCTCCTCCTGTTTCACAATGAGAAACGGATTCTGAGCATCAGAATGCATCCTGTTATTAAAGACTTCACTTGTCAAAGATGTGCTGCAGTCAGGGGGACTGACTGCACAAGCCCTCTTCAGAGACTGGGTGTTAGAACCCTCCAGCGGCCCACCCTTTCCGCTCGGAAGGGGAAAAGAGGATTTCGAAGGATCCATCTCGGTCCCACGAGCAGCTAGGGAACTAGAAGTCCACCTAGACAGAGCCCCACATGCCTAGGTAAGCCTTATACAACTGAGGTGCGGCAGGTTCCCCAGAGGTTGCCCGCTAATGACTGTTCCACCTCAACAGCCATGCATCTCATCGGCACGCAGCACACCTTGAGATTGAGGGGTTGTTTATAGAGGTTTATTCCATCCTCGCGATCCGGGCGGCCAAGCCAAGCTCCCCACTCCCTGAGACACACAACATTCCACCGCCGCGCCGCACAGTGGTCGTTTAAGCATGCCCAGAGCTTACGGTGACAGGGGACTGGCGGTGCTTACCAGTCCCCAGCTCAGGAACCCCGGGGTCGCCAAGCCCGTACCCAGCAAATGAATGCTGAGCCCCTGGGGGCAAGTACTCACAGAGCCCCAAAGCATATTGTGTGCATTAAAGTCACCACAGAGGATGAAGGGGTGGGGGATCTGTGTAAGAAGATCACTGAGAGCCTCTTCGCCAAGCACATCATGTGGGGGTAGGTAAAGCGAACGTACTGACGAAGATACCTACTCCTCCTCGAGCTCTCTGTCCACTCAGGTCGTCCTTTTTGTGGAGGACATAACCACGTAGCTCTGGGGTGTATGTTTCACTGAAATTTGTCTCTTGCAGACATACACACATAGGTCTATTCTGAATCAATGAACGTAGTTCCTCCACATGTGTCCTGAACCCTTGCAAGTTCCATTGTAGTATGGGAGCCATCACGGTGGTTGTATTTTCTGCCTCTCTTTCCCCCGAGGTGGGGAGACTGCAGCGGCTGGAGGCTCAGTCTTGGGGCGAGATGATTGCCCCATATTCTCAGACTCCATCAGCTCTGGGGAAGAGTCTGATGAAGCATCTAGCGGGACCACATTAACATGATCCGAGGGTTTACCAGCTGATTTAATCTGTTGGTGCTGCTTCACATGTGCTTTCCTTTGTTTAGAGGGCTTTGCTGGAACCAGAGCTGGGTTGTTTATGACCATGCTGGGCTTTGGAACAGCCTCAGCAATCGGAGATGCCTGGGGCTCTTCAATGTTAGCTACTGTACCTTTCTTTGCTGTTCTAGGAGGGGCTACAGGCTCTGATACAGTTGCAAGTGCACTGACATGTGCACGTGTTAGTGCCAACACTAACAATCTCAGTCTGTGTAGATGCATCGACCTTCGGAGGTGGCTTCTGAACAATGGAAGCAAAAGACATAACGAATGTGGGGGGCTGCATGGCCTTAAAGATCTTTTTGGCTTCACTGTAGGGGATACGCTTAGTTGTTTTTATTTCTTGTATTTTACGTTCCTCTAGGAAGATTCTACAGTCCCTACTCCAAACACGGTGGCTTTCAGAACAGTTTATACATCTGACAGGCGACGTACAGTCAATTCCGTCATGGGCAGCCTTACTACAGTTGCCACACATCGCTTCTCCCTTACACCCTAGAGTTGTATGCCCAAAACGCTGGCACTTAAAACAGCCCATTGGGTTTGGGACATACGACTGGACGTTTAGTCGAAGAAATCCTGCCTTGACATGTTCTGGGAGTTTGGGGGTATTGAAAGTAAGAATGAAGGAGTCTGATTTCACCAGGTTCCCATCCACCCTTTTCATGATGTTCTGAACGTCAACAATTCCCTCCTGAGCCCACTCACTCGAATTCTTCTACAGAAATGTCAACGAGATCCCTACAGGTAACAACACCCTTACTGGAGTTCAGGGTGCTGTGAAGCTCTGTATCGATAGTGTATTCCCCCAAGCTTTTAGCTGTTTGAAGGCTAACTGCTTGCTGAGCAGTTGATGTTTCAACAAGTAGTGTCCCATTCCGTAAACACTTCACTGATTTTAAAGTTCCAGCTATTCCTTCTAGACCCTTTTGGATATAGAATGGCGAAACCTTTTCAAAGGAACCCTCTTTCCTTTTTATAATTAAAAACACATTCTGGTTTTTAGTATGTGCTCTGTTACTCTGAACTGCTGTATGTTTGCTGACGCCGGAGTCAGGAGGACTGGCTAACCTAGCCCTCTTGTTGGATTGGGCGGTAGTGCCTACCAGCGGTCCACCCATCCCACTGGCCAGTGAAAAATTAGAATGAGGAAAAGAGGAAGAATTCGTGGTATTCATGGTCGTCCCACGAGCAGCTAGGGAAACTTACGTCCATCCAGACAGAGCCCCACATGCCTGGATAAGCCTTGTACAACTGAGGTGCGGCAGGTTCCCCAGAGGTTGCCCGCTAGCGACTGTTCCACCTCAACAGCCATGCATCTTATCGGCGCGCAGCACACCTTAAGATTGAAGGTTTTTTTTATAGAGGTATGTACCGTCCTCGCGACCCAGGCAACCAAGCCAAGATCCCCGGTCCCTAAGACACACAATGTTCCGCTGTTGCGCCACACGGTGGTCGCTGAAGCATGCCCAGAGCTTATGGTATCAGCAGACTGGCGGCGCACACCAGTCCACAGCTCGAGGGCCCCGGGTTCGCCAAGCCCGTACCCATAAAACGAATGCTGAGCCCCCTGAGGGACTCTACTGCTTATTAAATGAACCCATGATACAACATAGTGCTATTGTTTGGATTTCTCTCCCCCTCTCTCTCTCTCTCTCAATTGATCAATTGTGGGTTTTGCAAGTCACTTATTTTGTGGAAAAATCACATTTCCTTAAGATTCTTCCACAGAAGACTTGCCATTTGCTAGTTTTACGAGGTTATTCCAATTTGATCTCTCGGGGCAGTTATTCCCAGATACTGTAGCTGGATGGAACACTAGGCACATAATTTTGCCTTTGTTGAAAAATTAAAGAGTGATGAAGTTATATAGCTGAAAGCTGCCATCTGGTTTAAGGTGGTGGTCTGCCAAATATATTTCCACTGATCCCAACAGGATCTCACTGAAACCACAAGTTTTGTTTTTTTATATAAACTCTGCGATGCACACTATAGTGGTGTGCAAGAAAGAATAAGGCAACATGGTACACACTGCCGAGAGAGAGAGAGAGAGAGAGAGAGAGAGAGAGAGAGAGAGAGAGAGAGAGAGAGACTACTTGGTAGCAGCACAAGTGTCCTCTGCACCTGTCCCATGTCTAAAGCTCCAGCCGCTCTCTACCCTGCAAGTGGCCATGCCGGGGTAAGCACTACGATGGGCCACTGTTTCTGCTTCTCTCTCTCCCTCTAGTGGAATTTATAAGCCCAGAAAACTATTACTGTCACTTCTTAATGTTTTGTGTGTATTACACCACACATAATTAACAATCTACGGGCTATGTAACCTCAGCATGCTTAAACTACCATGAAAACCAATGCTAAATTCTCCATGTGCACCACGGAGAACCAGCTAAAATCAGACACAGCTAAGAGATGCTATTGGCTGAAATATTCCATGGTACACTGCTCCTTGCCACTGCATATTGTCCCCCATCGCCCACCCTTCTTTAAATTCAACTGAAGATGGCTGCCTGGTTATCAGCAAATATATCAAGACACACAGTCAACATTATCTGGTAACAATTCTTAAATGGATTATTTAAATGGAATTTCAATGATCTAGGAAACCTTAAAGATATACAGGAATCACACACTGCAAAATTATATGAAAATATGTTAATTATTATTAAGGAGAAAAGAAAAAGAATAAATTTGACATACCAACAACATATATGTGACCATCGAGAACACAAGCAGCCGACCCACTGCGAGGAATTAACATAGGTGCAAGCTCTGTCCAGGTGTTTGTCCTTGGGTCGTATCTCTGGACTAACTCAATTCCATCACCATCTTCCAATACAGCTCCACCTAGCAAAGTAAAATATAAACAAGGTCTAGAGCAACAGGAATACACCTAAAAGTGTAACAAAAGTATAAATCTATTCTGTTTCTCACAATGCAACTAATTAATTTTCAACACCATCACTGACCAAATTGTCACAGAAGCACGAATGTTACCAGGTTTCACTCTCTGTAAGCAACCTACACAATCTTTTATCTCTACTGTTAAATCGGTTGATCACAAAGTAATTAAGGAAGTAAAAAAAGATCTGAAAAATAAAAAAAAAGATTGAAGTATTGAGAAGTAGCAAAAATGAAATTAGCAACAAATTATTGGGGGCTACTAGTAAATAAAGTGAAAGATTTCTGCTGCCTTAGAAGGCAAATAGTAAATTACTGGCAAATGCGAGGAGGACATTAAATAACATCAGCACGGACGAAGAGCGTACGCTTGCCAAATGAAGTCTGCAACTATCAAACACAGCTATTAACTCACTTTTAACAGACTTATGGGTTGCACATAGATACACAGAGTGGAACATGAGCCTACCACTCTGATCCAACCCCTCATAACTCCCCGAGCATGTTTTTATGACTTAGTCCGTCTTCCAGGTTCCAAAAACCTACCTCACCCTCTGTGAAACACGCTGCTCATGAACACCCATCCTGTAACAGAGTTGCCAACCTTTCTGCCAAAACTTTAAGCGCTGTAGAAGCCTCACCTTTAGCCCAAAACTCAAGTCCAGCCATGCTCGACTCGTAAAGGATTTTCTTTGTTCATTCTCATCAGTGGAGACATTTCTTTGACACACACCCCACTGAAAACAGCCAACCAAAATCTCACATCAAACCTCGTTTAAAACACTTCCAAGCTCCCCACAAACTGTGATCTTCCTCCCTTTCCACCAAATCATCCCCTGATAATCTTTCAAGAATTCCTCACTTCTAACCTGGCCTCACATTCCTTCCCTAAACCCTTCTCCAGAGAGTCCAACATCAGGCCTATGGAACACACAGTTATCCATACTCTGAAAACTAACCCAGAAATTTTTAACCTCCCTACAGACAAAGGCTCCACTACTATAATCATGTTTTTGCTTTGAAGATCTTAGCAGAATTTTTAAAGAAAAAAAGATAACTTAAGATAATTTTTTGTTGAGAAAGTGTTACTACTGTAAACATGTTGACATATTCCCCATCACAGTGAGAGGTGATAACCATCAACCGTGCAAATACATAAAAAGCTCAGCACTACCAGTCATACAATCCTGAACTAAGTAATGCTTTTTTTTGCATTTTCCTATTCACATTTTTTTCCCTCTAACAGCCACTGTCTGTCAACAAAGCAAATGTACTTTTTGAAAGCTCAAGGTATGAGTTTGTTTTTCCAAATTGGTGATATTGTCAAGATACCAACATGTGACATGACTCAACCATTCATTCAAGAGAGTTTTCCCACACTGCAAGTACTGCATTGTGATGTCTACACCTATCCTAATATTTGCCTCATGATGCGTAATGCACAGAGGGATGATGCATGTGGGTGGTGGCCTTTGTATGCTTTAGCAGGGTGGTGGTACCGGATAGTACATCTATTCAGCAATTATTTTCATTCAGCTTTGAATCAAAAAGTACTCTGCTGCACTTTGTGTGGCTGGTGAATTTGGTCTTAAATTCCACGACACCTACCAATAACCACTGTCATCAATGCATCAACCTCAGCAGGTGACTGACAGTGGTGGTTTTCTTCCAGCTGAGACACTTATATCCTTGACATGGGTGCAGTGAAAAACAGAGCTAGCATGATCAATGACATGGAGTATCCCATGTGCCAGCTATTAATGATATTACTGTGATCAAATGCACTTTCATCAAGCAACTTCCCACTCTTTTGCTCTGTCACATTGTACAATGGCCAGTACAAGATCTGGTGGCATCCCAAGTCAGTCTCTCTCTCTCTCTCTCTCTCTCTCTCTCTCTCTCTCTCTCTCTCTCTCTCTCTCTCTCTCTCACACACACACACACACACACACACACACACACACACACACACACACACACACACACACACACAGATATATATCCAATATCTGTGGCAACAAACCTCTCCTCTCTGTCTAACAAATCAGCTTTCTCCAATTCAAATGCTTATGATTATGCTTATAAACAGAACTGTATATTTTAACATGAAACTGGAATCAACTGTAATTTGAAACAATTATGTTTAGGGAGTTCCATTATGATGCTGGTTTAAGCATCAGCAACAACTACTGACTTCACTGTTTTTACTTTCTATCATGATTTCATTAACACTTAAATTCCTTGTTGACTAGATTCCAAACTGACAGTATCCCAAACTATTCAACGATAAATAATCAAATTTATTACATGGTTCTAATTCAACAGTTGATGAAGTATCATCATCATCACACACTCTGACTGTAATACCCTGTCACCACAGCACAGTATCTGTCACTAATGCAGCTATGTCCTTTTAATGGGCTACTAAAAAAAATGAGAATCCAATATAATACAATTCTAGTACTACTCACAACAGCTGTCAATCACATGGCATATGATACAATGTCTGCACAGGATGCTTGGATCTAGCAGTTTTCTTCTTCTTCTTCTTCTTCTTCTTCACCCCACCCCAATTCTGGCGGCATCATCAGAATCTGCCCGTAGCTTTTTATAGAAGTATGCCTTGCTGGATTCCATCTGCACCAACTCTGACAATTCTTGCATCACCCTCTTACAACATTTCCTGCTAACCCATCCACAGGTTTTCTACTGCCAAGTAAAAAGTCATGCCACAACAGCCCACACTGCCCCAAAAAGTGAATGAAACAGAGCCCGTGTCAAATAAAATAATACATTTACCTGTGACATACAGCATGCCTTCGTGCGCTACAACAGCTGGACTTGTAGCAGCCATCTTCATAGGCGCTATCATCTGCCAGGAATTGCTTTCCGGATCATACCGTTCTACGGAATCGAGGCGGAAGGAACCCTCCCATCCACCAACAGCATACACACATCCATCAAGCATAGCTAACCCTGTAATGCATTTAAAGTACTGATACATTCTCTTGTCAACACCTTGACCACATCAACAATATGGGATATATTAGTTCAAACCAGTTCATCATAACTGACAAGTGATCACATTGATTACATTATGTTTGCTGAATGGCGACAACTAATCTTTTGAGGACACAATTTACATACTGCTACCAGTTTACTGCTGTCCTCAACATGACAGTAAGTATATAAATAAACAATGTCCTCCACATACGAAGAGGTCGACATGAAAAGTAAAGATCATTAACCTGTAGACATGATTTTATGGGCACTTGCCATCTTTTTATTTAGCACTTGTATTAAATATTTATATCTAAGTTTGTTGAAAAATATAACAATTTTCAGTGCAATAACCATAATCTATAGTGCGCATAATAAACATAGATTGGAGGGTAATTCATGTTTTAATCTGTGGTTTAAGGGGTGTGGATGTGAAAATTTTATTGTATCAGATGATTCCGAAACCTTACGGTATCCCACAATTTAAATAATAATAATAATAATAATAATAATAATAATAATAATAATAATAATAATATAGGAGCACTCACTACACTAAATATACACACTAGGCAGAGATCAGAACCAACCAACACACAGAAGAAACCCACAAAACCAGCATGGCAACACAGGCTACAGATCAGAATAGAAAAACTGAGAAAAGACATTGGACAGCTAACACAATTTATAAGAAAAGAAATATCGGACAAAAAACGAAAAAGGTTAGGTAAAATCTCACAACAAGAAGCAATAGAGCAATTAGATGAAAAGAAGCAGAAATTACAAGCATTGGCCAAACTACTTAGAAGATACAAAAAAAAGTGAAAATAGAAGGAAACAAAACCTAACATTCAACACAAACCAAAAGAAATTTTACCAGACAATAGATAACACACACATTAAAATAGACAATCCACCAAACATAACAGACATGGAGGAGGAGATTAGTGTTTAACATCCCGTTGACAACGAGGTCATTAGAGACAGAGCGCAAGCTCGGGTGAGGGAAAGATGGGGAAGGAAATCGGCCGTGCCCTTTAAAAGGAACCATCCCGGCATTTGCCTGAAGCGATTTAGGGAAATCATGGAAAACCTAAATCGGGATGGCCGGAGACGGGATTGAACCATCGTCCTCCCGAATGCGAGTCCAGTGGATAACAGACATGGAACACTTCTGGAGCAACATATGGTCAAACCCGGTACAACATAACAGGCATGCACAGTGGATAGAAGCAGAATCAGACACATACAAGATGATACCACAAATGCCTGAAGTTATAATTTTGCAACATGAAGTCACCAAAGCAATTAATTCTACTCACAATTGGAAAGCCCCTGGAAAAGATAAAATAGCAAATTTCTTGTTAAAGAAGTTCACCTCAACACATTCACATCTAACTAAATTATTTAACAGTTACATTGCAGACCCATACACATTCCCTGATACACTTACACATGGAGTAACATACATGAAACGTAAAGATCAAGCAGACACAGCAAACCCAGCTAAATACCACCTCATAACGTGCCTACCAACAATATACAAAATTGTAACTTCAGTCATTACACAGAAATTAATGACACATACAACACAGAACAAAATTATAAATGAGGAACAAAAAGGCTGTTGCAAAGGAGCATGAGGATGTAAAGAGCAACTGATAATAGATGCAGAGGTGACATATCAAGCTACAACTAAACAAAGGTCGCTACACTATGCATACATTGATTACCGAAAAGTTTTTGATAGTGTACCCCACTCATGGTTACTACAAATATTGGAAATATACAAAGTAGATCCTAAATTGATACAGTTCCTAAACATAGTAATGAAAAATTGGAAAACCACAATATCCAAACAAATTCAAATAATATCACATCACAGCCAATACAGATTAAGTGTGGAATATACCAAGGAGACGCATTAAGTCCTTTCTGGTTCTGCCTTGCTCTGAACCCACTATCCAACATGCTGAATAATACAAATTATGGATACAATATTACTGGAACATACCCACATAAAATCACACATTTGCTATACATGGATGATCTAAAACTACTAGCAGCAACAAAACAACAACTCAACCAATTACTAAAGATAATAGAAGTATTCAGCAATGATATAAATATGGCTTTTGGAACAGACAAATGTAAGAAAAATAGCATAGTCAAGGGAAAACACACTAAACAAGAAGATTACATATTGGATACCCACAGCGACTGCATAGAAGCGATGGAAAAAACAGATGCCTATAAATATCTAGGATACAGACAAAAAATAGGAATAGATAATACAAATATTAAAGAAGAACTAAAAGAAAAATATAGACAAAGACTAATACAAATACTGAAAACAGAATTGACAGCAAGAAACAAAACAAAAGCTATAAATACTTATGCTATACCAATATTGACCTACTCATTTGGAGTAGTGAAATGGAGTAACACAGACCTAGAAGCACTCAATACACTTACACGATCACAATGCCACAAATATAGAATACATCACATACATTCAGCAAACAGAAAGATTCACATTAAGCAGAAAGGAAGGAGGAAGGGAATTTATCGACATAAAAACCTACATTATGGACAGGTAGACAATTTAAGAAAATTCTTTCTAGAAGGAGCAGAAACTAGCAAAATACACAAAGCAATTACTCATATAAATACATTGGCTACACCATTGAAATTTCATAACCACTTCTACAACCCTTTAGATCACGTAACATCAACAGATACGAAGAAAGTAAATTGTAAAAAGAAAACACTACATGGCAAGCACCCTTATCATCTAACACAGTCACACATCGATCAAGACGCATCCAACACGTGGCTAAGAAAAGGCAATATATACAGTGAGACGGAAGGATTCATGATTGCAATACAGGATCAAACAATAAACACCAGATATTACAGCAACCATATTATTAAAGATCCCAATACCACAACAGATAAATGCAGACTTTGCAAACAACAAATAGAAACAGTAGATCACATCACAAGCCGATGTACAATACTAGCAAATACAGAATACCCCAGAAGACATGACAATGTAGCAAAAATAATACACCAACAGCTTGCCTTACAACATAAACTTATAAAACAACACGTTCCCACATACAAGTATGCACCACAAAATGTACTGGAGAATGATGAATGAAAATTATACTGGAGCAGAACCATTATAACAGATAAAACAACACCACACAACAAACCTGACATCACACTCACCATTAAAAAGAAGAAATTAACACAACTAATCAAAATATCCATACCCAATACAGCAAATATACAAAAGAAAACAGGAGAAAAAATTGAAAAAATACATCCAACTGGCTGAGGAAGTCAAGGATATGTGGCATCAGGATAAAGTTGACATTATACCAATTATACTATCAACTACAGGAGTCATACCACATAATATCCACCAGTACATCAATGCAATACAGCTACATCCAAACTTATATATACAACTACAGAAATGTTCAATTACCCGAAAGTTCCTAAATGCAATGCAACATATACCGTACAGTTAAAAGGAAGTCACGCTTAATCAAGGTCCGCGTCACTTTCTACTTTTGACCAGACATAACGTCTGAGATAAGAAAGAAATAATAATAATAAAATATGATCTTGCCAAAAGCCAAGAAGCAATGCTTCTTCGTGGTATAGCTCCTTGGGGCACCCTACGACGCTCTGTGTGTTAGGAACCCCTGTGTTACTCAGTAGCTCTGCACACGTTTAATTTTTACACACACACACACACACACACACACACACACACACACACACACACACACTATCTCACGTAATTCCACGTTCATGTCAACAATCATCAGCATGCTCACTGATCACCATTAAAAATGTGCCCACATGTAACAAATTTGTTCTGCTAACTGTCATCATTATTTTAGTTTATGACATACCTAACTCTGAACGTGGCACGAGCATCGGTGCCATTTCTTGCCAGTGGTCGAGAATTGGGTCATATCTCCACACAGAACGAGAGGCATTGCCATCAGGGAATTCTCCACCAGCCAGGTAGAGAGTGTTCTTGCCAGATGCTACCAAACCATGCTTACTGAAACACATTCAATAACACACACACCATAGATAACAATATAAATTTGGTAGTTAAGTCTGTTTAATTAGATGAACAGTTCTATTAAATTATGAGGAATTGTCAACTCACACTGGCATAAGATGAAGGGGGAAAATGTTGTAACTCAGTAAATGCAAAACCATGCAGAACATAGATGAAGAAACAACGAACTCAGAATCTTTACAGTAATCTTCATAACAACTGAACATCCTCACTGACATTGAATCAGGTTTACAGTATAAATGTAGATTAATGTTGTTGTTTCTGCTTCTGCTGTGGCATCGTCATTTTCTTCTTCTTCTTCTTTCCAAAGATTCTACTGATGCAGCTCTCCATGCTACCTACTCTGTTCTGTGCAAGCCACCATCTCCAAATAACTACTGCAACCTATATTCTTATTGCATTCATCACTTGGTCTTCCCCTACAATTTTTAACCCCCCCCCCCCCCCCCACACACACACACACACAAACTTCCCTCCAGTACTAAATTGGTGATTGCTTGATGCCTCAGCATGTGTCCTACCAACCAATCCCTTCTTCTACTTAGGCTGTGCCACAAATTTCTCTTCTCTCCAATTATAATCAGTGCCTCCTTGTTAGTTACATATCTACACATCTTATCTTGAGCATTCTTCTGCACCACCACATTTCAAAAGCGTCTATTCTCTTATTTTCTAAACTGTTTATTGTCAATGTTTCACGTCCATACACGACTACACTCCATACAGACACTTTCAGAAAGGTCTTCCTGACACTTAATCAATACTCTATGTTAACAAATTTCTCTTCTTCAGGAAAGTTTTTCTTACCATTGCCAGTCTACATTCTATATCCTCCCTACTTTGAGTGTCATCAGTTGTCATCAGTTATTTTGCTTCCCAAATAGCAAAACTCATCTAATTCCCTCAGCATAACCTGATTTAATTTGACTATATTCCATTATCCTCAATTTGCTTTTGTTGGTGGTCATCTTATATCCTCTTTTCAAGGCACTGTCCAGTCCATTCACCTGCTCTTCCAAGTCCTTGTAAATCTGACAGAATTGCAACGTCATCAGCAAACCTCAAAGTTTTTATTGCTTTTCCCTGAATTTTAATCCCCACTCCACATTTTTCTTTCACTTCCTGTACTGCTTGCTCAATACACAGATTAAATAACTCCAGGGATAGGTTACAACTCTGTCTCACTCCCTTCTCAACTAACTCCCTGTGCCATCTGATTTCTGTACAAATTATATATAGCCTTTTGCTCGCTGTATTTTATCCCTGCCACCTTCAGAATTTGAAAGAGTATTCTCTTCAAAGACTTCAGTCAACATTGTCAAAAGCTTTCTCTTAAGTCTACAAATGCTAGAAATGTAGGTTTGTCTTTCCTTAACCTATCTTTTATGAGAAGTCAGAGGGTTACTATTACCTCGCATGTCCCTTTATTTCTCCTGAACCCAAACTCATCCACCCAAAGATCGGCTTCTGCCAGTTTCTTCATTCTTCTGTAAAGGATGTGTGTTTGTATTATGCTGCTGTAGCTCATTACACTGATAGTCTGGTAAGTTTCACACCTGTCAGAACCTGCTTTCTTTGGAATTGGAATTATTATATTCTTCTTTAAGTCTAAGGGTATCTCGCCTGTGCCTGTCTCATACATCTTGCTCACCAGATGGTAGAGTTTTGTCACGGCTGGCTCTCCCAAGGCTATCAGTAGCTCTAACGGCATGTTGTCTACTCCCGGAGCCATGTTTCGACTTAGGTCTTCCAGTTCTTTGTCAAATTCTTCACGCAGTAACATATCTTACTTTTCATCTTCATCTGTGTCCTCTTCCATTTCCATAATATTGCCCTCAAGTACAATGCCCTTGTATAGACCCTCTATATTCTCCTTCCAGCTTTCTGCTTTCCCTTCTTTGCTTAGGACTGGTTTTCCATCTGAGCTCTTAATAGTCATACAGGAGGTTCTCTTTTCTCCAAAGGTCTCTGTTTTTTAATTCATTCCTTAGTAGGTCTAGATTTTTAGATGTAAAATGTCACTAAAATGGTGCAGCATTTTGGGCAAAAAAGGTGCTAATTGTAAATGGAAAAATTTACTATGGAAAGTGTATGTAAGTCATTAAACCACAAACCTGCCAAAAGAATATGGTATTGCAGAGCCTCTGTTCAGAATTACGATGAAATGCACCTTTGGAGATGCATGCAAGAATGTACAAAGTGCAGGCTGTAGACACATGGTTGATATCATATGAAGGTTTGGCTCTGGCCATTAGGTGTGCTCAGATAGCCTAATGGTAAACAAAGTGCAGGCTGTACACACATGGTTGATGACATATGAAGGTTTGGCTCTGGCCATTAGGTGTGCTCAGATAGCCTAATGGTAAATCCAGGTTCGAGTCCCGGTGTGGTACAAATTTTCATTGCCATTATTAAAGCATACAACTGATGGTTGTCCATATTCACAACTACATATGCATTTAATGTTTTCCCAACACAACTCACTTAAACATTGAAAAATCTAATGAAACATCACTGGACAAACTGATCTCTTTCACTCACTCATGAGTAAAGAGTTCAAACAAATAACAATAAACATTTTGATGTATTTGACGTGTTTCAATCTACCATCACTCTGCAAATAGAGACAAACATTCTAAATTAATATCCATGAGAGATGTGCATTTAATTTTCAAACAGTACTCAATATTCATGTTCACTGATATGAAGTGGATCTGTAACTAGATTAGGGCCATGTGATACTTCACTATAGTAATGTTATTGCTCTTTACAAGACTTCATGAAGTGTAAAACTGATAAGAAACAGTGTTGTTTATCATTAGCAAAGTAAAAATTCTTATCAATGATAGAACTTCCATCTGTTATAAATTTTATTTTTATGTCTATGAAGTTATACCAAAATTTTTTTTAATCTCCTGTACCCTAATCAAATTACAGGAAAATGTATGCTATGTGATGAATATATCACTATTCACAAAATGTTTGGTGACAAATCATCTCCAGACAATATACATAAAAATAAATATACAATGGCAGAAAATTTACACCCATTAAACTGCATTAAAAAAAAAATTAAGTTCATCTGACCCATTCTAATAAACTTCACCACCAGTATTGACATACTGAGAGTACGTGCATTTCATTTTAATTCAAGAAATGGCTGACTGCTTGTCTACAGTAAGACGTAGGTTGCAGCAGTCAGACGAAGATGATCAAGACTTTTACAGGACAGACTAGCATGGTGAGTGGCATCAAACCACTCTTTTGATCTCAAGACCACAAGAAAAAACTTTATGCTATTGGGTTGCTTGTCAAATGCCCATATTCTGAAATGTAAGGTAATGACCTCTGTTGTTGATCAATTGATATTTCCAAACAGCTTGCTATGGTTCGTGTCTATTGCCATACAGGGCTTGGGAATGCTTTTCCTTTCCTTCAACAACTGTGCACACACCATTTCATTTTTGCGCAGCTTCATTTTTATGCTGATGAAGTAATTTTATAAAATTAGTGCAAACTAGAAATGAAATTGTATTTTTTATTTGTTGGCTTTAGAATGTCTCTAGAAATCCTGTTTTAGAAATTGACAGTGGGTATCCACTTTTGTTTTCACTAGGAGGAATGACAGCAGTGGGAGGAATATACCTGACAGCAAAAGGCAAGCACGCCAGTGTGCGCCACTCGTGTGATGCCGGGTTGTAGCATTCCACTGACCTCAGGACAACCTTGTCGTCCTCACCACCAACTGCGACAATCACCTGAAGCAAATATTTGACAATGTAGGGCAGCAGCATGCCACTTCTTGAATATTCTACAGCAAAATTAGGTAAGGTAAAGATGGGAAACAGAGGAAAATGTGCTAGTAACACACACACACACACACACACACACACACACACACACACACACACACACAGAGAGAGAGAGAGAGAGAGAGAGAGAGAGAGAGAGAGAGAAATTAAAATAGACCTTTCAGCATATTTATTCATTTACACATCATATTCCACAAACCCAATTATGAAAAAAAAAGACTTTAGCTATGTGGACAAGGTCAAATTATTAATAAATATGCACAAGTAGCTACTTCTGGCAACTTCTGAAGAGTACACTAACAAAAAATTATGACTCGCACTAACCAAGTTGCTATGACAATAAACTTCTCGATTAATTTATTACCATATATACAACAGATTCTTATAAAAGAAGGTCATTTAGATTTTGTACAACATTCTTCTTGTAAATGTCACAAAAATCATTTTATTTTATACATCTAGTTCTGTAAGATCAGTGACTCAACTTCTCCATTAAGCAGATCTTTCAAATCTGAGGAATAAGAGAGCCCGAGTTGCATTCATTTACAATTTTAGTCCTTCCACAGTACCAAAACTGCATCTGCTGAACACGTTACACCTCCTACCTGTACTGTGCCGGCACAAGAGCGGTGTCGTGTGCGAGGTGTCTGCAGCTCGGAGCGGCGGTCAGGTAAGAGATGGAACATTTTGGCTTCTTCGACCAGTGCTCTGCACTCTGGAGACTGCCGCACCACTGGCTGGCTTTCCACACAGTCATGTAGGAAGTAGGGGCTCAAGAGGGGTAGTCTAACGTGTTCCAGAACCTATAAGAGGAATAGCGAAAACCTACAGTCTTAGTGTCCACTGAACTTCAGTCTTACAGCTTATTATATCTACGAAATAATTATTAATCATGTCACACAATTATGCCTTCAGAAAAGATTTCATAGCACTTAAACATATATTAATTTATACTTTTTATATTAATTGAAACTTGTATTAAATGTTACCAAATTTCTCTTTCTAAGAAACACTTTCCTTGCCACTTCAGCCACAAGTTATTTTACTGTCAAAATAGCAAAACTCATTTACCACTTTTAGTGTCTTGTTTCCTAATTTAATTCCCTCAGCATTGCCAGATTTAATTTAGCTACATTCCATTATCATTGTTTTGTTTTTGTTTACATTAATCTTATAACATCCTTTCAATACACAAACTATTCTGATCAACACCACTTCCAAGTCCTTTGCTGTCTCTGACAGAATTACAGAGTAATCAGCAAACCTCAAAGGTTTTACTTGTTCTCTCTGAGCTCTAATTCCCCTTCCAAATTTCTCCTTGATTTCCTGTACTGCCTTCTTAACGCACAGATTGAACAGTATCAGGATAGGCTACAACCCTGTCTCACTCCCTTCTCAACTACTGGTTCACTTTCATGCCCCTCGACTCTTATTACAGCCATATGATTTCTGCACAAGTTGTAAATTGCCTTTCACTCACAGTATTTTACTCCTGTTTCCTTCACAATTTCAAATAGCGTCCTAGTCAACACTGTCAAAAGCCATAATTTAACATCCATTCTAAGGTAAGTCATAGGGTCATAATTGCCGCTCATGTTCCACCATTTCCCTGGAATTTTAACTGATCTTCCTCCTTCTTCCAGTTTTTCCATTCTTATCAACATAATTCATGCCAGTATTTTACAACCATGATCTGTTAAACTAATAGTTCAGTAATATCACATCTGCTTTCTTTGGAATTAGAATTATTACATTCATTCTGAAGTCTGCAGGCATTTCCGTCTCATACATCTAGTACATCAAATGAAATAGTTTTGCCCATGGTTTACACTCACAAGGATACCAGGAGTTCTCAGAGAATGTTATGAACTCCAGGGGCCTTGTTTCGACTTAGGTCTTTCAGTGCTCTGCCAAATTCTACTCTAGTATTACATTTCCAATCTCATCTTCATTTACTTTCTCTTCCATATCAATAAATCTGCCTTCACTTCATCTCCCTTGTATAGTCCCTCTATACATTCCTTTCACTTTTCCCCTGCTTTGCTTAGTAGTGATTTTCCATGTAAGCTCTTGACATTCATACAGCTTCTTGCTTAAGCATTTTGCACTTCCAGTTAATCTTATTTTTTGGAAGTTTGTATTTCCTTTCACCTGCCTCATTTGCTGCATTTTTATATTTTCTCCTTTCACGAATTAAATTCAATGTTTCCTGTGACATCCAAGGATTTCTACAGACCTTGTCTTTTTACTTACTTGATACTCTGCCACATTCACTATTTCATCTCTCAAAGCTACGCATTCTTCTTGTACTGTATTTGTTCCCCCTCCTCTTGTCAATTGTTCCCTAATGATTCCTCTCAAATGGTCAGTTTATCCAGGTCCCATCTCCTTAATTTGCTACCTCTCCACAATTTCTTCAGTTTTATTCTTGAGTTAATAACCAACAAATTGTCAGAGACCGCATCTGTCTTTGGAAATGTCTTAAAAATTAATATCTGTTTCCGTAATCTTTACCATACCTTCATATAATAAAACTGAAACCTTCTAGTCTCTCCAGGTCTACTGTCTTCTTCAGGATGTTTAAACCAAGAGTCAGTGATAATCAAATTATGCTCTGTGCAAAATTCTACCAGGCAGCTTCCTCTTCCATTCCTTCCCTCCCAATTCCATATTCTCCAATCATTTTTCCTTCTCTTCCTCTTCCTACAACCAAATCCCAGTCCCCCATCACAGTTACATTTTGCTCTCCCTTAACAATCTGAATAATTAATTTTATCTCATCATACATTCTTTCAATCTCTTCATCATTAATGGAGCTAGTTGGCATGTAATCTTTTACTACTATTGTGGGTGCTGGCTTCATTCACTACACTTCCTATAGTATCTTACCCACTTATTTTCTTATTCATTATTAGACCAACCCCTGCATTACCTCTATATGATTTTGTATTTGTAACCCTGTATTCACCTGACCAGAAATCTTATTCATCCTTTCACCAAGCTTCACTAACCCTCACAATATGCAACTTATTGATTTTACTTTTTATTTTCTAACCTACCTAACCTGTGGTTTGATGGGCAGAAGAGTCACACAAAAAGCTCAAATTCATGTACTATGAAGAGGACTGATTGCCACTCAGTACTGAGTTGCAGAAAAGCACAATGAAAAGACTGCTGCACATTAATAGGTCTGTCACCAAAGCCTTTTCCAGCAAACGAAAAAAAATAAATGAAATTTCATGCAGCACATATACGCACTACTGCTACCACCACCAGCTCTGACCAGATTGCGACTGTCACGTAGATAACAGTCTGGAATGGGGCAGGGAAGGGGGAGGGAAAGTAGGGTACAGATGGCAGGAGAGAAGAGTGCTGTATAGGGAGGTATGCAGGGACTAGAGATTACCACCAATTGCAGTACTTGAAGGAGTTGGGGGGGATGGAGGGGGGAAGGGGAAGGTGGAGAAGGGAAGGAGACAGGACAGGTGGGTACACTGGCAGAGAGTGGCACACAAAGAGTGTGATGGAATGTGAAAAGGGAGGAGGCGATTGGACAAAGGGATGGAAATTGCTGTGTGGAGGGTGTGGGATGGGTAAGTTGCTGTAGGCCAAGGCCATGATAATTTCAGGAGTGGAGAATGTGTTTTAAGGATAGCTCCCATCTGCAGCGTAAGGAAAAACTGGTGGTGGAGGAGGGGGGGGGGGGGGAGAATCTAGAGGGTCAGAGTGTCAGAGTTTTGAAGTGGCCATTGAAATCAAGCATGTTATATCCAGCTGCATTTTGTGTCTTGCAATGGTTGCATCATCAGGGCTGGTACACAACATGGCTCCTTTCACAGGTGGCCCAGCCTTCAATGGAGGTAAGATAAGCCTGTGACAGAACTGGGATAGGAAATGCTGGGTGGGTGGATTGGGCAAGTTTTGCACCTGTCATCCACAGGGATATGATCCCTGTAGCAAGTGGTTGGGATTGGGGATAACATACAAATGGACTAAGATGATGTGGAGTTTGGGTAGGTGACAGAACATCACTTTAGGAGGTATTGAAAGGATCCTGGTAGGATGTCCCTCATTTCAGGGCATCATGATAGATAATCAAATCTCTGATTAAGGATGTGGTTCAAATGTTCCAGTCTGCCAGTCTGAGGTGCGGGTGTGCGGGTGCGCGGGTGTATGTTGGAGGTGTTTTTCAGTGAGTACACAATAACCAACACAATGGGGTGTCCAGGACTGTTGTGTGAGTTTTGGGGAACATGTAGAAGGTGGGTAGGAAGGGTGTTGTAAAGGTGAGGAGGGAAACTGATTCAGGGGAGAGGTTCTGGGCAGGGCCTAAGGCTTTTACGCACGGATTGGAGGTTGTGTTGGACCTCTGGGATGGGATAACTGGTACAGTTTAGATGTGGACAGGTCACAGAATTGGCAGACAGCTTTTGCCAGGTAGTCACTGTGATTCATCACAACAGTTGTGGAGCCTTTGTCTGCAGGGAGGATGATTATGTGAGGATTGGTTTTGAGACTGTATCGCTGTCCTTCCCTCTGATGAAAGTTAGCGTTCTTAGGAAAGAACCTGGGTAATGATGGTGAGGCCAAGTTGGAGGTAAGGAAATCATGGAAGGTGACACTGGGGTGGTTATGTGGGAGGAAGGGGAGGACCTCAGACCACAGCTGGATGGTACTATGAACTGGGATAGGCAGGATTCAATGTCGGAAATAGATTGGCTTGAGCTGGAGGGACTGGTGACAAAGAAGTATTTCCATTTCAGAGTTCAGGAGGAGAGTAGGTCTTTGACAACTCAAATATTGTTAAGTTTGAGTGTAGGGCTAAAGGTGTGCCTTGTGGATAGGACTGAAACTTCTGTGGTGTTGAGGATTTTGGTGGAAAGGTTCACATTCACGAGGAGGAACACACTGGGTAGGACAGGGGATGGATAGTTGTGCCCCAAGGCAGCAGCAGAATGTCAGCAGTTTCAATAACTTACAGAGATGGTGACTGAGATACTCTTCCAAGTGCTGGAGAGTGAAGGATTCAATTTCGTAGATGTGATGTAGGTAGTACAGATTGCAGAGTAGTAGTATCTCGTGGAGGGAGATATGGTTCTGAGATGCTTGTGCTATGAAAATGTGTTTCTGCAATGTCAGGTTTAAGAGGGACAGGGACTGGTGGAATCAAAAAAGGTGAAGGTCATTATGAGGGGAAGGGTGGGAACTAGAGAAAGAAATTTTTATGGTTCGGCCATTGGGAGAGATTGAATGGTTTAGGCACAGTGTAACTACCAACCAACCATCCAATGAGATGGACGACCACTGCCAAACTGTGACCAAGAGCAAAGTAGCCCACACGTGGCACAACATGCAGCTGAAAATAACATGCTTAATTTCAATGGCTGCTTCACAACTGTCTATTATTTTCCTAATATTGTTGATCTTCCAACCAGGAGTTCCTATCATTTGAAATTCATGTGTAGCATAGATCTCGAGTTTTTCTAGGCACATCAAAAATCTCTTCTTAGTTTTAATTAAAAATGGAGGTACACACTTTCCTTATACATGTGAAATTTTCACATCTGAGAATGCTACTTGTGAACTGGCAGGTACCACCTTCTGCATGATGGAAGTGGCAGTACAGTGGGGGACAGTAACGGCAGTAGTTCAGCCTGAGAAACATCAAGTGCCAACTACTCTGATTCAAACTATTCCCTTTTTATATAAATCAAGTCACGTTTTGTGTAACTTAAGACGGCAAATGTTTACTGATACATGATGTAAAACAAATATTCATAGCCAAAGTTGCTTTCACACATTGGGTCATTGGCATTTGACTGAGGAAAGCCAGATGAAGTACTGATACTGGAAGATGACCAGCAAGAGAAAGTTCCCAATGGCCCCACTTTGAGCCATTTCTCTGATTAATTTCCAATCCTCTCATGTGCCTTACAATATGAGAGAATGTGACCCCAATCCATCTATTGTAGTGTGACGTTAAGCCCGGCAACACCTTTGTGCTATTCGAGAAGAGCAGGCAGTAAGGGAGCTGAAATTCACTCTCTCTGTTCACCTCATGCATGGCAAGCGAAGCATGCCAGTCATCCACACTTCAGAACAGATTGGAGGACAGCAATGTCAAACCAGTTCTACAAGGACCTTGTCCAGGGCAGCAGTATTGGAGTCCCGTATTTGTCTACAACAGCTATTCCCCATGAAGTACGACACATTTATTTAAAAGGCATGGCTAGTACACACACACACACACACACACACACACACACACGTATTTTATGGCCTATACTCTTTATACAATGTACATTTAGTTCTAGTTTATATTTGCTACTGTTTTCAAAGAGAGAGAAGTTCTGTTCATACAAGTTCAATTAAGACACTCACATGGTCTTTGTATCAAGTTGTCATATTCTATCTTTGTTTTTCACAAAATCACTTGATTAGCACAGCAGAGAAGCTGTGAAATAAATGCAAACTGTCCTAACTTACCATTCTGCTTGGAAGCATACCATATCCTGGGAAACATGAGTGAAGGGCAACAGGCAGATTCCATATTTCTAGATTTCTGGAAAGCATCTGACATGGTACCCCACTGCTTACTTAATGAAAATCTGGGCATACAGAATAGGTTCCCAGGTACTCGAATGGCTCAAAGACTTATTACGTAATAGAACACAATACATTTTCCTGAATGGCAAGTGTCTGTCAAAGACAAGGGTATTGTCACAAGTGCCCCAGCAATGTGTGACAGAACTGCTGTTGTTTTCTATGAACGTAATCACTTTGATGGATGGGGCAAGTAACAACCAGCAAGTGGTTGCCGATGACAGGAAAGCCTCATCATTGAGTGACTATAGGGTACTGGATGAAAGATTTATAATTGGTGTGATGAATGGCAGCTTGCTCTCAATGTAAAAATAAATAAATAAATAAATAAATAATAATAATAATAATAATACCAGTTAATGCAGGTGAGTAGGGAAAACAACCCTGTATGTTAGAATACAATATTAGTGGTATGCTGCTCGACAGTCTGATCAGTTAGATATCTACCCATGATGTTGCAAACCAATATCAAATGGAATGGGCATGCGAAGATAGGAGTAGGGAAGGCAAATGGTTGGCTACAGTTTATTGGGAGATTTTTAGAATTTCTAGCTCATCTGTAAAGAATACCACGTAAAGAATACACCCAAAACCCCTAGTTGAGTACTGCTTAAGTGTTTAGAATCCACACCAAGTCAGATTAATGAAATATGTTGAAGCAATTAAGAGGCATGCCACTAGATTTGTTACTAGTGGGTTTAATTGACAAGCAAGTGTTACACAGATGCTTCACAACTTCAAATGAGAATCCCTGGAGGGAAGACGATCTTTTTGTGAAACACTATTGAAAATATTTGGAGAACAGATATTTGCAGCTAACTGCAAAATAACTACCACCACCAACATAAGAGAAATTTTGGCTTCTTTGCAAGTGGAAAAGGAAAGGAGATGACTAGTAGAGGTACAGGGTACCCTCTGCCATGAACTAAACGGAGGTTTGCGGAGTATGTATGTATGTATGTATGTAGATGTGGATGTGACTGAATATTTTAGTTTCTTCAACAACATTCATGTATTATTGGATGCATTTCCTTATGAGGTACAGAATCACCTTCGGTTTCGTGCAACAGGCAGAGCCAGAGTGGAGATATAAATTTTAGACAATTCATGCAATTACACAGCCATTTATTGTATGTTCAAAGGAACCTGTAAATGGACATTTAACTTACTTTCTGCAGAGAATCTCAATGTAAATGCATGTGTTTATCTTCAACTACTTCAACACGAAACATTCAAAGAGAGGGACAGTAGCTGCTAAAGTGGTGTAAACTGAGAAATTCACAAAGAGAGAGACAAACAGGTTATGATTTACCTTCAGGAGGCATGGCTCCTAGTATAGGGAATAGAAAAAAAAAATCAATAACAATATTCAAACTTCAAACCACAGGGTCTCCTTTAGGCATCAAAAGGGGGCAGCATACTGCCACCTAACCAGTGTTTGTGTCACCCCATGCAGTATCTCCAATTCTGGAGGTATGCAGTGGCTGAGCCAGGCAATGTCCAACACAGTGTTCATTCAAGTACTACTTACTAATTAGTAGCAAGCTATTTAAAACATGAAAGTGGAGTGTACCTTGCATGGCAGTCCAGGGCGAGACAAGCTGGCTCTGCACACTGCAGGTTACTGGTGCAGATAATTCAACTGATGCTGTATATGGGAGGAAGACTAAAACAGAGAGGGGATCATATGAAAGAGAAGTCCTGTAAATTTCAGACATTTGTATTATGGACATTAGGCTGTTGTCCAAGACATAGTTCTCTACCAAACATTTCATATTCCAGTCCTGGAGATATCACTGGATGCTTTAATGACACAGAAAGCAGTTACAGATTCAAACAAGCTCAGCAAGCAGAACTGTTTGTATGAGATTTAGAAATTTAGAGTGTTTTTCCTTCCATGGGACCATTCTATATAATATTTATATTAAAATTAAGTTCGGCAGAGAAAGAGAGAAAATAGGGCAATTTGGTGTTTTGATATACAGATACCTAGAAAATGTGCTGCAACTTCAGGACATAATGTTTACAGGAAGATCACTCATACACAGAGATCCCTTCACAGAAATTCCAATTAACATACCAAGCAGAGAACAGGAGTCACCAAAACAATGATAGACTGGGCCAAATGAATCTGTGAACCATGGTACTTGGAAGATGAGCTCGATCACTTACAAACAGCATTCCAAAAAAATGAAAAGTCTGACAAAGATTAAATAAGGCACTACACCCTAAAGGGTCTAGAGCTTCTAACAAAAAGGAACCAACTAAAGAAAAAATTTTCTTCAATTTGTAAAAACTGTCACAGATAGCATCAGCAAAGAATCAAGAACACAAAGTATTGATACAATGCTTAAACCAGTAAGAAAGGTCCACGAACATTTGAACACTGCAAAGGACCTAAACCCGTTGCTTGCCACATTAGCAGTATACAGAGTCCTTTGCACTTGTGGCCAAGTATACAGATGGACTAAAAGAACTGTTAACAGCTGCCTTTAGAAACATGAGAGCAATAGTTGCTTGGGCAAGATGGATAAATCAGCAGTAGCAGATCACGCACTAGCATGGAAAACTGTCAAATTCGTTTCTCACACACACTGGTTTCAGCGAGATCGAATAATCACTACACTAAGATGTACAGAGGGGCCACAGAAACATGAACCTTAAAAACAATTTCAACAGCAAAGAAGGAGGACTGAAATTAGACTAGTTGTGGGCCTTAGTGCCAAAGAAAACAAACAGCACTGACTCTCCCCCACAACAAGCTTCAAAGTACGTCAGGACAACTCTGTGGTCTTAGGCAGCAGTTGATATCACGAACTGACCGTTGTGTGGACATTTACAGTTTGACTTTGCTTTCTGAGTTGTTCAAGCCTCTGATGACGCCTCTGGCATTGGAGGATGAAACATTAAGCATAAAGCTATGCTTTGGACCATGGCCAAATGCTAATAATACTGGTGGTTATATTTAAACTGACAGTATTCAGATTTCTAAGAAGAAAGATTAAGGAAAGGCAATCCTACATTTCTAGCATTTGTAGACTTAGAGAAAGCTTTTGACAATGTTGACTGGAATACTCTCTTTCAAATTCTAAAGGTGGCAGGGGTAAAAAAAAAGGGAGCAAAAGGCTATTTACAATTTGTACAGAAACCAGGTGGCAGTTATAAGAGTTGAGGGGCATGAAAGGGAGGCAGTGGTTGGGAAGGGAGTGAGGCAGGGTTGTAGCCTCTCCCCGATGTTATTCAATCGGAGTATTGAGCAAGCAGTAAAGGAAACAAAAGAAAAATTTGGAGTAGGTATTAAAATTCATGGAGAAGAAATAAAAACTTTGAGGTTAGCCGATGACATTGTAATTCTGTCAGAGACGGCAAAGGACTTGGAAGAGCAGTTGAACGGAATGGACAGTGTCTTGAAAGGAGGGTATAAGATGAACATCAAGAAAAGCAAAACGAGGATAATGGAATGTAGTCGAGTTAGGTTAAGGAGTTTTGCTATTTAGGTAGCAAAATAACTGATGATGGTCGAAGTAGAGATGATATAAAATGTAGACTGGCAATGGCAAGGAAAGCGTTTCTGAAGAAGAGAAATTTGTTAACATAGTGTATAGATTTAAGTGTCAGGAAGTCTTTTCTGAAAGTATTTGTATGGAGTGTAGCCATGTATGGAAGTGAAACATGGACGATAACTAGTTCGGACAAGAAGAGAATAGAAGCTTTCGAAATGTGGTGCTACAGAAGAATGCTGAAGATTAGATGGGTAGATCACATAACTAATGAGGAAGTATTGAATAGGATTGGGAAGAAGAGAAGTTTGTGGCCAGCTTGCCAAGAAGAAGGGATCGGTTGTAGGACATGTTCTAAGGGATCACCAATTTACTATTGGAGGGCAGCGTGAAGGGTAAAAATCGTAGAGGGAGACCAAGAGATGAATACACTAAGCAGATTCAGAAGGATGTAGGTTGCAGTAGATACTGGGAGATAAAGAAGCTTGCACAGGATAGAGTAGCATGGAGAGCTGCATCAAACCAGTCTCAGGACTGAAGACCACAACAACAACAATAGTATTCAGAGTGCTGCAGTGCGGGGTACTGAAACATTGTTGTTAGGTCCATTAATCGGTGCGCTCAATGATATCCTGGGATGGGAAAAACAAGATTCTACTTTCTGCCACCAGGTGAGGATATGGCACGGTAAGCAGACAGGTGGTGTGGGTGCAGGAAAAGGGGAGGAACAATCAAGCACTTGATAATGGTGGTTACGGCATTTTTTTGGTCACAAGTTACGTGTCTCCTGTCTCACCAACATGCTGTGCCCACAACACGGCATTGTTGACAGTTGTGCACAGCATATCCACTGTCATCAGAGTGATATGTTGTCGTACGATAGCCTTCAGAACAAGAAGTGGGATACATCCCTGGTAGACACAATCTGTCAGGTACCCCCACAACCATAAGTTACTTTAATTTAGGTCACAGGATCTGGAAGGTCACACATCTTCAAATTGCCTAGATATGACACAAACATTACGAAAGCTTTCTAGAAGCAAATCTTTCACCTCGCAAGCGACATGTGGCGTCACCCAATCTTGCATGAAAATAGTGGTGTAGACACAGTTGCATTCTTGCAAAGCTGGAATTGTATGCTGGACAAGACAGTCCTTATATCATGCAGATGTCACTGTACTCCTAACAGACCAGTGATGTGTCATCTCCGAGAATGAGAGCGCTTGTGAAAACATACCACATATTCACATAAGCTGAGTGCAGTGGATGTTCCTGCACAACATGGGGCAGAGTGGAACCCCTTTCACAGCCTCATCGAGAGTAAAATGTGACTCTTCTGCCCACCGAATATTCCTCAGCCTCATGTTCTCCATTTACATGCATGTCAAAAAATGAAAAGCAAAGTCACAGCATGACAGCCTATTTGGGGCTTCATTTAGTGGACATTTTGAATCTTGTGTAGAGATAACAGTGTAAAATGTGTCACAATATCTTTTTAACTGTTAACTGAAAAAGAGAGAATTCTCATGACATCTCTAGCACCGACTGCAGGATTTCAAACGTCTGCTGCTCAGTGACTATAGCTACAGCAGCTTCATCAATAACTGCCATGGAAAATGTGCTAAAGTTCCTCTCTACTGCACCATGTAATTCACCTGTTTCTTCAACTTTCTTCTTCCTATTCTGTTGCTCATTTATTGACATGGGTCTTGTCCACAGCTGTTCCTGTTGGCAATATGCAATATTCCTGCAATTCAGTGCTACTATTGCTCCAATTCTGACTGCTATTGCTGACATTCTGATAAAAGAACTTTACCAGCAGTGCACTGCCTTCTCAATAGCTACTGCATTTCATACAAAACACCTCAACCTTCTTAACCCTTTACACCAATAGTCACTTCACAAAAGAAGTCAAGTGACGAACAGCATATGGACATCAAAACAGGAAACACATTACATTTTGACTGGTTACAGCATCATATTTTCACCTGGTGGCAGAAACTGAAGGCTACTCTGAGTGCACTGATTAATAAACACATCCATGATGTTTCAGCATCCTGAGATATATACAGTGCGCACTGCACTACCCAGTACACGTATTGCAAATACCTGCTGTGAAAGGCTGCCTCCTCCTGTAAATTGTCAGCACTGATATTTGAGGAAAGAATATTTAATTTCATTGTATTTGTAAGTCACTTGATGGTATGTAGTTTATTAGATGATGTGATAGTAAATGTATATAGCCTAACAATGACAACTGCTTCAATGTCTGCAACATTAAACTATTTAAATGCTATACTGTTATAATGGGACAAAACTATAGATGAATTTTGAACAGAAGATTGAGCAGGTGCCAGTGCCTTGGGACCAGCTTTTGAGAAGCCACTTCGGCTCAACTGACTTATGCGTCCTCAGCGGGCAGACCATGGGCATTACTCTGATCCAGATGGTTCACAGTGGCCCACAAATGCAGCCCCTTTGCAAATTCAGTGCAGAGCATCAGCATTTAAACGCCGGCCCAGGTGACTACACCACATTTGGCACGGCAGGACCACGCATAACACTTGCTGTTCGTTGGTTGGGAGTCTCCATAGTGAACTCTGCCACCACCAGATAATGAAAAAAGGATCTCTGCCTGTCTACTCAGCCTCGATACCCAACACCGGATTGGCCCCCAGCCCTTGCTCTTCAGTGTCAATCCACACTTTGAATCCAGGCAATGCCATCTCCATGCCACTGGGAATGCTGCAGCCAGCCGTAGAAGCCGAAGCCGAAGACGGCTGCCTGGCCTCGCTCCACGCTACAACCACACTGTGGCTCAAGCAATGAATGACTGTACTACACTCCTGGAAATGGAAAAAAGAACACATTGACACCGGTGTGTCAGACCTACCATACTTGCTCCAGAGGGGGCAATCTTGCGAGAGGGCTGTACAAGCAATGATCACACGCACGGCACAGCAGACACAACAGGAACCGCGGTGTTGGCCGTCGAATGGCGCTAGCTGCGCAGCATTTGTGCACCGCCGCCGTCAGTCTCAGCCAGTTTGCCGTGGCATACGGAGCTCCATCGCAGTCTTTAACACTGGTAGCATGCCGCGACAGTGTGGACGTGAACCGTATGTGCAGTTGACGGACTTTGAGCGAGGGCGTATAGTGGGCATGCGGGAGGCCGGGTGGACGTACTGCCGAATTGCTCAACACGTGGGGCGTGAGGTCTCCACAGTACATCGATGTTGTCGCCAGTGGTCGGCGGAAGGTGCACGTGCCCGTCGACCTGGGACCGGACCGCAGCGACGCACGGATGCACGCCAAGACCGTAGGATCCTACGCAGTGCCGTAGGGGACCGCACCGCCATTTCCCAGCAAATTAGGGACACTGTTGCTCCTGGGGTATCGGCGAGGACCATTCGCAACCGTCTCCATGAAGCTGGGCTACGGTCCCGCACACCATTAGGCCATCTTCCGCTCACGCCCCAACATCGTGCAGCCCGCCTCCAGTGGTGTCGCGACAGGCGTGAATGGAGGGACGAATGGAGACGTGTCGTCTTCAGCGATGAGAGTCGCTTCTGCCTTGGTGCCAATGATGGTCGTATGCGTGTTTGGCGCCGTGCAGGCGAGCGCCACAACCAGGACTGCATATGACCGAGGCACACAGGGCCAACACCCGGCATCATGGTGTGGGGAGCGATCTCCTACACTGGCCGTACACCTCTGGTGATCGTCGAGGGGACACTGAATAGTGCACGGTACATCCAAACCGTCATCGAACCCATTGTTCTACCATTCCTAGACCGGCAAGGGAACTTGCTGTTCCAACAGGATAATGCACGTCCGCATGTATCCCGTGCCACCCAACGTGCTCTAGAAGGTATAAGTCAACTACCCTGGCCAGCAAGATCTCCGGATCTGTCCCCCATTGAGCATGTTTGGGACTGGATGAAACGTCGTCTCACGCGGTCTGCACGTCCAGCACGAACACTGGTCCAACTAAGGCGCCAGGTGGAAATGGCATGGCAAGCCGTTCCACAGGACTACATCCAGCATCTCTACGATCGTCTCCATGGGAGAATAGCAGCCTGCATTGCTGCGAAAGGTGGGTATACACTGTACTAGTGCCGACATTGTCTATGTGCCTGTGGTTCTGTCAGTGTGATCATGTGATGTATCTGACCCCAGGAATGTGTCAATAAAGTTTCCCCTTCCTGGGACAATGAATTCACGGTGTTCTTATTTCAATTTCCAGGAGTGTAGATGGATGGGATAATTAAAGACTTTTTCATTTTCATGGAGAAATTAAGTAGAACAATCGAATAAAGGACTGTGTATATGTTCTCTACTGGTCAGATTGCTACTTCTCCATGACCCTCCCGTCTCCCAAAACATCTACAGACGTTACCATATCCACAGGAAGACTAACCCCTCCTAACAAGCAATAACTGCTTGTGTTTCACTCTGGATTTTCAGCAGCTGTTCCTTGGTCCACTACACTGCCAAATGAAAAGTGATTATCAATTTCAAATATTCCAGTAAGCACCAAACAATGTAAACAAATACGATGGAATAAGGACAAATTATGAAAAGGGTAGAATGCTACTCGCCACCAAGTGGAGAAGTCGAGTTCGCAGACAGGTGCGACGACAAGACTGCTGAATTAGTAGCTTTAAGCCAAAAGGCTTTAGGGAGAAAAAAACCACACACACAAAACACAAAAACCACTATATCTGGCTACCAAGGCCAGATTGCAAACACCTGTGCAGGGTGGAAGAAGCAATCATGATGATGGAGGTAAGTCTTTTTTACTTATCTCCTTTTCCACTCCCCCCCCCCCCCCTCCCCACTTCCCTCTGCCATCCATATATCTTCCCGACTGCACCTAGCTGCCCCACCCTCTCACCACCTTGTACCTGTATTTTCCCCACAAGCAGCACTTACTGTCCCCCATCCAGATTGCTTCTCCCATTACGCGCAGCTGCTCCCAGTCTGGCCTCAGCAGCCATCTCGTGTGTGTGTGTGTGTGTGTGTGTGTGTGTGTGTGTGTGTGTGTGTGTGTGTGTGTATCTAATTCAGAAGAAGACCTTCTGGCCAAAAGTTTACTTGTGCAGCAGTCCTTTTGTTGTGTGTCTGCAAGTCAACATTTCCACCATATGGTGAATAAACAGTAAGCATCAATGTCTATACAGATACCATTCCTTTACTTCAACATACATCACAGAAGACACATGCAATGTAATATGCTCAGCTTAATGCTGGAGGTACTACAACATCTTTAGTGATTAAGTTGTGTGTTTATCAAATGCTTATTAAAAAGCAAGTGCCATTTAAAACAAATTACATGTCCATCTAATGTGTCCACAATAGAGTTTACCATTGTTTATATTTCGTGACTGCTTATCAAAGATAGGGTGTTATTTGGCACAGGGACTTTTAGACACACAATGTGTTGTGCAGTGTATGCAGCACACAGGCATCTAATCAATTTTTAACAGAGAAATGTTTTGTAACAAGAGTTATCCAAATTGTAAGAAATTTATCATCGAAATTAGAGACTTATGAGAAAGTTGTCAACACGGAGCTATTCAAACAGTAAAATTTGAGAAGTAGTATAGTACTGTGTGGGGCAATATTCATCAATACACAACTGTCAACTTGTCCTTGAAATACACACTTTCTAGGGTGCAGTACAGAGATTGCTGGTGGAGTAGCAATTACAACCTTCTCATGTACAATATTTACTAGCAATGGAACCAAATCATTTTAAATCCAGTGTCCAGTCCCGCTGATGGACTATGTAGTAATACATACTTAAAACTGATTGTCATCACTGCTAACAATGGGTATGAGCTGCTGTTTATGTCACTAAGAAACTAAATATTCATTTTTGACCATTAGCCTCTTATCTCAAAGCACTCTGTTTAGGATCCTCTATAATCTAGATAATTTTGACTCTACGGGTTTGGGACATACTGTATATGGTAATAGGGCCAATAATTTACTGTTCAAGCTGACATGCTGAAACAGGACAGAACAGTTTGTTTTATCCTTGGATCACTTGGCAAACAGAACATCTTAGTAACTGTCTTAACATGTTTATGTACAGGACACTGGAAAAGAGAATCTAAGTGATTGAGATATGGTGTTACAGAAGGATATTCAAAATTAGGTGGGCTGATAAGCATGAGGTGGTTCTCTGCAGATCGACAAGAGGAGAAGCGTGTCAATAACATTGACAAGAAGGGATGGAATAATGAGACATGTCTTACATCGAGGTATGTTCCACAGTTATCAAATAAGCTGCAGAGTGTAACAGAGACTGGAATATCTCCAACAAATAAATGATGGCACTGGATGTAAGGGCTTCTCTGAAACAAGGAGTTTGGCACAGGAAAGGAAGACTCACATATTACATTTAACAAAGGGTGGGTGTGGGTGTGGGTGGGTATGCATGCTCTTGTCTAATAAATTATCATAGAACCAAATGGAGCTGCACTCTTAAAACTGTACAGCACAAGTTACAAGACAGACCTTTAACTCCACTGTCTACCAATTGCCAATAAAAGCCATTACAGCTTTATGAAGACCCAAAGCATATTACAAATGTTCTGTGAAAGTAAATAGCACAAGTTTCATGGATCACACGCAAGTGCTATGTCGCAGAGTTATTTGTTTTGCAAACAGAATTATATAATTTCTGGATAAATATTTCAGAGCACTACAGACCTTATGAAACTCCTGCCTCCTGAGCTCTGGACTATGGTTGAACCACCGCATGATCGCCTGGAACACAGTGTCTTCTCCCTCCACTTCAAGGTTGTCACTGCTCACAAATTCCACCAGCTTTGCTGCAGAGAGGTTTAGAAATTCTTCACTACGACTGACCTCACGAAAATTTCTGTCAGGAAGAACATATTAAATTATTACTACAGTATTCACATTTTCTTGAAGTCTTAACACCAAACTCGACAATGTTTTACCATGAAGCCCAGCAAAGTCACATATTCATTCTACAGGAGTAAAAACATTCAGACAACTTTTCTCAAATATAGCTGTGTTGTTACACTCAGAATTAATCATACACTCTGTAGTGTGCATCAAACCTATCTAACATCCATATTTAAACTCAAACTGTGATTACCTTTAACCTATACAAAATAATGCTGTCCTCAATCCAGAGGTTGGTTTGAACATTATGGTCCTTTGCTAAGCATGATCCTTTTGGAGGAGGTGGTATACTTTTGTCTTCAGCTGAACTTTGAATTGACTGACACAGCCCATTCTAAGTTTACATACTGTTCAGCACGGATTCTAAACCCTGATGCTATTTGGCCTTTATCACATTAACAAATCACTGCCACAGTTGAATGATACAAGCCAGAAAAAATTACTAGGATTGACTGAGCATCAAATCTCTATGTTTAGTCGAACACTTATGTAGTTAACCTTGGAGCCCTATACGTTAAAAGACGAGTGATTAAAATATGAAGCTCACATGAAAGGTTAATTGAGATCCTCACAAAAATAACCATGTTGATGGATAAAACCCATTGACAAACTTTCATTGTCCAATTTGGAAGGATGGACTTATTGAACAAAGGGACAATGTGGCAATCTGGAGGAGAGCTTGGCATATTGGACCTTTTTCTGCCGGACCCTTGTGAAATGATAAACACTGGAGACAAAGATAACATGTAGTTGCTCTGCCTAGACACCTATAGGAAGGATGAGTCCACCTGTACCTATTTCTCTTCTGTACCAGTATGATCATGATGTACAACAAAGTATTGCTGTAAACCATTTCCTCCACTAGGAAGAGATTTTGGACTTATGATCAAACACAGGAAAATATAATACACAAAGGAATGTAAAATCAACAAAGGGCTGAAAAGTTTACTTACAAGGGAACCTCTCCATTGCACCCCTCTCAGATTTAGTTATAAGTTGGCACAGTGGATAGGCCTTGAAAAACTGAACACAGATCACTCGAGAAAACAGGAAGAAGTTGTATGGAACTATGAAAAAATAAGCAAAATATACAAACTGAGTAGTCCATGTGCAATATAGGCAACATCAAGGATAGTGTAAGCTGAGGAGTGCCATGGTCCCATGGTTAGCGTGAGCAGCTGCGGAATGAGAGGACTACTCAGTTTGTATATTTTGCTTATTTTTTTCATAGTTCAACACAACTTCTTCCGGTTTTCTTGATTGATCTGTGTTCAGTTTTTCAAGGCCTATACACTGTGACAACTTATAACTAAATCTGAGGGGGGGGGGGGGGGGTGATGGGGAGGTTCCCTTGTTAGTACTAGAGCCATGCACCACGGGGAAAGAACAGAGCCAATCATTTACAAATGAAGTCTGCCACGCCACAATACCGAACTCCACTGTCAACTCCCCACAGTTCACCATTCACGTAGGGCACGATCTGAACATGCTACTAACAGATATGAAACTGTTTTGTAGTCGTGACCCTTATAAATCACAATTTCCACACTGAATGATACGCTAAGATGGCATAAGGGATTCCTCTCATGAAAAAGTGGCACAAGTACTTTTTCAAACAATATTCGTACTGGTAAGATATAGCCCATACCCCATTTTAATGAGATCAAGTACTCTACCATTCTTAAAAGTCCAACTAAGAAGACTGTATCAAGTATTTTTCAGAAAAGATTATTCATGCCAAATAAATGAATGTTTACGTAGAATACCAACGTCCACAATATTCCTCCCCTCCTCGTACCACCTCTGTTGGCTTTCCTGAGTAATAGGGGACGTGACTGTTGTTACAATCTTTTGCCACTGCATTGATAGTCAAGAGTAAGCAGAGATCAGCATCAACATTGATTAGAGGTAATACTGCCTCTCTTTCAGTTTTCTGTTATGCAGCATCACCCGTACAGATACACAAAATTTTGTAGAGATCTGTGAGCACACTACTAGTGGAGTACATCGAGATAATATATGATACTTGGCACAGAGATTAAAACTTACCACCTGATTATGACCTGACTTCACAGTGATTAGCAGAATATTTTTGTAGAGGTAGACTTGTACACAGACTCCTCCTACTTTTCCCATGAAAATAACTGGGGGTCATACCCATTTGATTGTACAGCTAAAAGTTCCAGTCTGCTAGTAACTCTCTGCTACTTCCTAACTTCTATTTTTAAATGTTGAGTTTTTCAACAACACAGCACAAATATTTTTTCATCAGAAATGGACAAAAAGGAAGAGAACAACTGAGCCCTAGATGCTGAATCTATGACACACAATTACTTCTCTTCTTATTACAAAACAAGACAAGGAATACCATCCCATGGAATGTATGCCACACTCAAAATTCAATTGATGGAAATTTAGTGAAACACACACACACACACACACACACACACACACACACACACACACACACAGTCTCTAGCTGCCTAGGCCACACAGAGTCAGCATCTCTGCCATGTAACAAACAATTCAATTTTTTATGCTAGATATATATATATATGCAGAATCTGTACAGAAATTTATTGAACTCTTTTGCTGCTATGTGTGAGACCATCTGTCTCAACCAAAATGTGCCACTGGTGCTAAAGTCGAGATAACTTGTCACTGGATCATATCAGTTACTTCTGTTAGAATGTGCACAGAATAACTTGGTGCATTCTTGCACAGACAATGCAGCAGGAGAAGGAACAATGGTAATGGTGGGGGATGTCTCTGAGAACAGCCACCACACAGTAGGGGAGGCCCAGGTTGCAGCTGAAGCCTATGCATAAACTCATCTTATATAACTTAAGCTACAGCTAGAGTCTGTAAATGACTACATTAACAGGTTATGTCTGTGCAATCTACTATTCAATGAATATAGATGTTTCAATTACCTTGTTTCTTACCAGAGTAAAAAATCACATACACAAAGGCTCAACCAAAGCAAAACTAGCCCAACTATGAGTAGAAAAAAAATAGTAAAAAGGTAGCATAGCAAACAACATCCTTTATTATGACACTGACAATGTAAAATAAAGGCCATGTCGCATAGAAACTGTGTGTCAGTCCCTTGAAAACTTGTTCATCAATATTAACTAAATATAAAATATTCCTTCTCCTTTCTCAGTCTCCTTCCTAAAGTACCAAATCCATGAGAAGTGCTTTTAGCTATGCATAGCAGAAGACTGTAGAAAGAGATATGTTGAATGAAACAAGTTTAGCTACCAATAGAGCAATGCATGAAGCTTTCAGTGACTACCATAGTAAGATATTATCTAAGGATCTCTCACAAAACACAAAGACAGATAATTCAGTTACAGCCTAAAGAAATTCCGGTCATTTGTAAAGGCTGTTATGGTATCAAAGTTAGTGCGCAGTCACAGAGTAGATAGGAACTGAAATTGTGGGAGCAAAGCAAAAGCAAATATGCTTAACTCTGTTTTTAAATGGTTCTTTACAAAGGAAAACCCAAGAGAACTGTTCCAATTTAATTCTCATACCTCAGAAGAAATGAGTGAAATAGATATTAGCGACAGTGGGCATTGGGAAACAGCTGAAATCGTTAAAATTGAATGAAGCTTCATGGTCTGATGGGATCCTTTTCAGATTCTATAAATCTGCAGCTGAATTAGCCACTCTAATTATAACCTTTCACAGATCCTTCAAACAAAGGACTGCACCCAGTTGGAAAAAGCACAGGTCACACCCGTCTACAAGAAGGGTAGCAGAAGTGATCCACAAAACTACATGCCTATCTCACTGATTTTCATCTGTTGTATAATCTTGGACAAAGTTATCTCCTCTACACTAACCAGCATGGATTCTGGGAACACAGATCATATAAACCCAACTTGTACTTTTTTCGCATGACATACTGGATCAAGGCAGTCAGACAGACGCAGTGCTTGATTTCCATAGTACATTTGACTCAGTATTACTGGGTACGAGTTCATATGGGGGTATCAACTCAGATTCGGGACTGTACACATGATCATTTTTGGTGCAGAGGATTCAGCATGTCATCTTGAATGGAGAAAAATTTGCAGGTGTTGAAGCAATTTTAGGTGCACCCCAGGGAACTGCGTGGGGACCCTTCCTGGCAGTGTTGTATATTTATGACCTCACTTGCAATATTAACAGTAACCTCAGACTTTTCACATATAATTCAGTTATCTACAACTGAGTATTGTCTGTGAAATCTTATGATCTGACTGAATATTTCTGTGGCTTCTCAAAGTGATGCCAAGACAGACAACTTACTTTAAATGTTCGGAAATGTAAAACTGTACAGTTCACAAAATGAAAAAAGAATGTCGTATCCTATATCATCAAAGAATTACTGTTTGAATCGGTTAACTGATATAAATACCTGTGTGTAACAATTTGGGGGGTTATGAAATGGGACGATCATATAGCCTCAGACATAGGTAAGGAAGGTGGCAGACTGGTTTATTGGTAGAATGCTAGGAAAATGCAATGAATCTACAAAGCAGACTGCACACAAAGAACTTGTGCGACCCATCCTAGATCCAGGGACCTATACCAAATAGGACTAACAGGGGATATTGAGCATATACAAAGAGCAGTGGCACAAATGGTCATAGGTTGGTTTGACTTGTGAGAGTGTATCATGAAGCTGCTAAAAGAACTGAACTGGCAGAAACTTGAAGATAGATGTAAACTATTGTGTTGGCAGAAGAGCCAACACCGTTTTACTAGTAGAGGCCGAAATGCACGCGTTTTAGCTCACGCAGGCTGGCTTGAGGAGGGAAGAACTATACTGACGTGAGGTCTGGAACATGACAAGGAATTAGAATACAGAAAGCGGACGTAATTAGTTTGATACTTAACTTTAATCCATTAATGATGAACGTCGCTCTTGATGGTACACGATTCACAATATTGTCTGTTCAGAATTCATTCTAATTACTGAATATGGCGCCTTGCTACGTCGTGGCAAATGACGTAGCTGAAGGCTATGCTAGACTATCGTCTCTACAAATGAGAGCATATGTAGGCAGTGAACCATCGCTAGCAAAGTCGGCTGTACAAATGGTGCGAGTGCTAGGGAATCTCTAGACTACACCTGCTGTGTGGTGGCACTCGGTCTGCAATCACTGATAGTGGTGACACGCAGGTCCGACGTAAACTAACGGACCGCGGGCGATTTAAAGGCTACCACCTAGCAAGTGTGGTGTCTGGCAGTGACACCACATAAACTATCCTGTGAAAACCTACTACGAAAGTTTCTAGAACCAACTTTAAGTGATGGTAACTCTTTATTTAAAATTTCTGTCGCAGTTGTGTGTACTACTTTATACTGGTAATTAGTTTTGAATGTAGCCATTCCTTTTTAAATAAGACCTGCACTGAAATTCTTATCTAAGTAAAACCTCACTGTCATACTTTAGTAACAACGCAGTCTTACAACAGATATTGTGGTAAACATATTACAACATGATACTTTCAACAGATGAAACAGTGCACAAAGTATCGAGCTGCAGTGTGATTACCACATTATCTGTCATAAGACTGTGTTATGTTACCCAAGTATGTTAGCAAGGTTTTACTTTGACAGGCACTTCAGTGCAGATCTGATTTGAAAATGAACGGCTACATTATAAACTAGTCACCACGCAACTTTAACAAAAATTTTAAGTAAGATATTATGAAATCTAAGTTGATGGTGCTTTCCCATCAAAATGTTGGAACTACATATATTTTTAAGTGATTAGTCTATGAATCTGAACGGACGTGGCAAAAATCATGGGATAGTGATATGCACATACACAAACGGTGGTAGTACATGTACCACAGGTATAAAAGAGCAGTGCATTGGCGAAGCTGTCATTTGTACTCAGGAGATTCATATCAAAAGGTGTTCAACATGATCATGGACACATGATGAGAATTAACAGATTCTGAACACAGAATTGTAGTTGGGGCTAGAAACTTGCGACATTCTGTTTCAAAAATCATTAGGGAATTCAATATTTCATGATTCACATAGTTAAGTGTGTGCCCAGAATAACAAATTTCAGGCATTACCACTCACTACGGACAATGCAGTGGCTGACAAAGACCAAAGCAGTGGCATTTGCAGAGAGCTCTCAATGCTGACAGACAACCAACACAGTGTGAACCAACCACAGAAATCAATGTGGGACACACTAACATATCTGTTAAGACAGTGCAGTGAAATTTGGCATCACTCGGCTGTGGTAACATGACGACCAACACAACTGCCTCTGCTAACAGCACGAGATTGCCTGCAGTGCCTCTCCCGAGTTTGTGACCATATCAGTTGGACATTAGATGATTGGGAAACTGTAGCCTGGTCAGATGAGTCCCATTTTCAGTTGGTAACAGCTGATGGGCCCTTGCCACATTTGAACCCTATTAAGTTGTCAACAAGGCACTGTGCATGCTGGTGGTGGCTTCATAATGATGGAGGCTGTGTTTGTATGGGATGGACTGGGTCTCCTGGTCCAACTGACTGGAAATCATTATGTTTGGCTACATGGAGACCATTTTCAGCCATTCATGGACTTCATGTTCTCGCACAATACTCGAATTTTTATGAGAACACAATTGTTTGCGATTGGTTTGAAGAACATTCTGAACAATTTGAGCAAATGATCTGGCCACCCAGATCGCACAACAAGAATCGTATCAAATATTTATGGGACACCACTGAGGTCAGTTCATGCACAACATTCTGCACCGGCAACGTATTCGCAATTACAGATGGCAATAGAGGCAGCATGGCTCAATATTTCTGAAGGGGACTTCCAACAACTTGTCGAGTTGACACCACGTCGAACTGCTGCATTATGCCACACGAAAAGGTGTCCCATGACTTTTGTCACCTCAGTGTGACAATGGAACATACCCTCAGACATACACTTCACAGTTGTTTGCAGAGTGTATACATAAATTTAGATATAAAGTTATATTAGAAACCAAATTGCGGCACCAAATACAACAAATTCTTGAAATTAAGTGACAAACCTCTTAAAATTTTAAATTCAATAGCCAAAGAAAAACTTAACAAGGATTGCAAGGAAACATGTGCAAATAACAGGAAAGTCTGGAAAAAATAGGCATTTTCCTAGGAGTGAGGAAGGATGCAGTGACAACAATAAGATGGACCAGAATAAAGTGGATGAAGCAGGAAATGGACAAGATTGAAGAAAACTTTTAAAAAGTAACAATTTTTGGGAGGAATCTTAAAAAAAAAAAAAAAAAAAAAAGACAGGATACAGGACAGAGAACTATTTGTACGAAATGTGAATAGGAGAACTGTAGACTTGCAGCACACTTTCACGTACTGTTGAACTGTGAACCACCTAGAGACTACTGGAACTGGAGCTAGATACAGGGGGTGGGGGAGAGGGGGGGGGGGAAGAGAGAGAGAGAGAGAGAGAGAGAGAGAGAGAGAGAGAGAGAGAGAGAGAGAGAGAGAGAGAGAGAGAGAGATATATCATCTAATCTGGGATGAAGTCGTATAGGCCATAATAGACCTAAAGAGTAATAAGGCCACGGAATGACATCCGAGATGAGGTTATTTGTCCAATTTGGAGGACAAAGTTGGTAGCATGATCCAAAGAAGCAACGACAGTGCAAGTGCATTCAAGGTGGACAAGAGGGACAACCAGAATGAGATTTTCACTCTGCAGCGGAGTGTGCGCTGATATGAAACCTCCTGGCAGATTAAAACTGTGTGCCCGACCGAGACTCGAACTCGGGACCTTTGCCTTTCGCGGGCAAGTGCTCTACCAACTGAGCTACCGAAGCACGACTCACGTCCGGTACTCACAGCTTTACTTCTGCCAGTATCCGTCTCCTACCTTCCAAACTTTACAGAAGCTCTTCTGCGAACCTAGCAGAACTAGCACTCCTGAAAGAAAGGATACTGCGGAGACATGGCTTAGCCACAGCCTGGGGGATGTTTCCAGAATGAGATTTTCACTCTGCAGCGGAGTGTGCGCTGATATGAAACCTCCTGGCAGATTAAAACTGTGTGCCCGACCGAGACTCGAACTCGGGACCTTTGCCTTTCGCGGGCAAGTGCTCTACCAACTGAGCTACCGAAGCACGACTCACGTCCGGTTCGAGTCTCGGTCGGGCACACAGTTTTAATCTGCCAGGAGGTTTCAAGAGGGACAACAACTACAGAAGAATATCGCTACTAGAGACCAGCTACAAGGTGCTGTGACATCTCCTCCTGACAAAGAGAAGAAGAACAATCAAAGTACAGTTAGAGACTATCAAGCCAACTTTAGGAATAGAAGAAGATGCATAGAATGGAGCTTTACCCCGAAACAACTCGAAACACACAGGCTTTAAGACAGGAAAGACAACAAATAGTAAGCTTCACGCACTACATGACGGCATACATCACTGTCAAGACGCTCTTGGGATGACCCTGAATGACACAAGGCTACACAGCACTACTTGAAAACTAATAACAAAAATCTTGACAGATATAAAGACAAGGGTAATTCATAAAAACTGCCCGAGGGTGGAGAGCAACAAACGAGGGAATGAGAATACCAAAAAGAGAGATGTGGGGACAAAATATGGACAACAGGGCTCCAAAGTGGGCTGCCTAACCTTAGTGGACAAAATAACAGTGAGACAGCACAAGACACAAACAAACAACTCTACAACCTAAGAAAGATTGCCAAAAGGGTGAGACCGAGGATTGCCTACAGAAGGCAAAGACAGAATACTACTGTGGATTGATAAGCACCACATGGCACACTGCAAAAGTAGATAAATTTGAATGCCTGTGAGAATAAATAACCGGTAAAAAGACAATTAGTGATTAATACAAAGGACCAAAATCAAGTCAACAGTGATTTATAAAGTAAAATGAATATACAGTATCTACTCACACAGATATTCAATATTGCAAGCCAAAGGTGAGGAACATAGTGTTGTGTGTGGCCGGGCCTACAACAATAGGATGACATGTTGCAGAACACCTACGAAAATTCTGAGAAAAATACTGTGCCCTGCAACAGGTAGTGACAGATGGATGCAAAGACCTATGGAAGAACTGTACAGGAGCACGAGGACAACACTAGGAGAAATCAGACTGAACAGGGAAAGATATGTAGGATTTGTTATGGGGCTGAATATGGATGGAGTAACTGAAAGTGTGTGGTAAACAATGGGTAGATCAAGAGGAAACACACGAACTAAAAACGTTGAACTCATGGAGGATTCATCAGAATTAGCTATCAGTGCGCAAGGGATGGAAAACGAGAAGCAAGTAGACACCAAGAAATAGGTTACTTAACAACAGAAAAGATATAGGCAAAGAGGGAGAGGCGGGAGGGGGGGGGGGAGGAGTAGAAAGGATAACAAGGGGTTTTGGTAGTAGAAGAAAATGCAATCCATGGCACTACATAGGACTTCATGGAAGAATAACAAGAAGAGATGGATCTATCTGCCCCTGAAGAAATAATTATTTTATAGATCAACTTTTGGCAACAAAATTCCCAGAACCAATTTCCAACTGAAACTGAAGTTAGTTAAAGTTAATCTAGAGTGGTGGTGACCACACAAGCAAAGAAGATGATCTCTCTAAAGATTGCGGAAACCTCCAATGCCATTCCATAAACTTTGATAACAAAATTCTCTATGGGAATATAAAAGACTATGGCATTACTATTCAAGTTTCTTCTCGATTTCAAATATTTCACACAAAATCAATAATAAGGGCACACTTATCGCCAAGTAGTCACTTTATGAAAAATAATACTCCCTTGAAACAATAAAGCCTGTGGGAATGCTGCCCTGCATCTCATGCTGGCAAATGACAGTGATAAAAGAAAAAGAATCTGGTAATAATTGGCGTGCAATACATGAAACAGCAAAAGAGTTAAGGTAGAAAATATAGACTTTCATTATTCCACCAATGCATATTTTGTTGAAAGTCAGTTTTTGGCTTATGAAATCATCAAACCTAAAAAACCCAAAACAAACTGCACAGAGCCCAACAGTTGTCAAGCAGTGTCACACTGACAGCTCTTCAGCGTATCAATTAGCATTATGTTTCAAAGTACATTGCAACTAAATTTTTACTTACTTATTAGCAGCTCATAATTGAATTATAGTGGAATGGTGTAAATACACAAAAATACCGAATCAAGGAGTGGAGGAGGAAAGAATTATAGTGTCCACATATTATTCCACAACCTCCTCCCTCTTTATTGAAAAGCTGGATAAAGAGAAATGAAAACACCACCACTTACATACTACGATATTTGCAAAAGTATGTTAGATGTGCCTGACAGTTATTTCTTATGAGTAAAATCAGTTTATAACTAAATAAGTACTACAAAAACAATCCCTGTCTATGAACTTTTCACCATTAACAACGGAAATACAGCAGTTCATTAACAAAGAAATTTATTTTTATATCTTTTATTGTTGGCTTGTGTACAACAGTTAATTTGTAACCAACTGATTTCTCACAAATAACATGACAGGATAAGTATATTGGCATACACAAAATTACAATGAATACTACATCACAACTATTCCTCTCAAAATAGCTGAAAAATAATGAGTCATAAGCACAAACAATGGGAGTAGTTTTGTGAAGAGGCTCATACATGAAAGAATAGAAAGTTATTCGTTAGAAACTATGAAATATTAATGAAGGTAATGAAGTCCAGTAAGAAGGATGAGCTGTCATTCCTCTGAAATACTAAACCAATAGTGAAAATGAATACAAAATAAATAGTGACAAATGAAGCACAGTGAACATAGCTGTATCACAAAGTGAAAAAGATTACATAAAATAAGGGAAAGGTAACACATACCTAAAGCATATCAATGCCTGCTGCATGGTAACATGTAACAGCAAACACAGCAAGGCCACTGTGTGTGTGTGTGTGTGTGTGTGTGTGTGTGTGTGTGTGTGTGTGATGGAAAAAGAGCTAGTGTGAATGCTGTTTTCTGTTACATGTTAACGTGCAACATGCATTGATCTTCTGTAGGCAAGTTGTTGCCTTTCCCTTATTTTATGTACTGTTCTGCCTGGGAACTTGTTAAAGTTAAAATAAAGAGAAAGAAAAGGGATGGAGGGGAGGGGCAGAGAGAGAGAGAGAGAGAGAGAGAGAGAGAGAGAGAGAGAGAGAGAGAGAGAGCTTATTAGCACCAGCAAAATAGGATATGAATTAATAATATGCAATTTAATTACAATAAACACTACTGCCATGGAAATCATTTTGGGACTGCATCGAAAGGGGATGCTATATACCATCTGAATTGGACTTAATCCAGTTTGTAGAATCACAAAAGCAGTCAGTCTGCCCCCAACTCCATCCATGAACAAAATCAGAAAAACAATTTAATACATGGTACAATAAAAAAAGAATCCACTGCACACTTCACAGCAATTCGTGGAGGAGAGCAGTAGAACAAATGGCAGCATATAATTTAATATCTCTGACATGCAATTTAATTTTCACGTTTCCCCCTGAAACGTGAAACTGGCTTTGAGGGAATCCACAGCACTTACTTGAGCGTATAGTTGTAAGCTTTTTCCTGCAGCTCTGTGCATGCGTGAGTTTCTGCAAAGCAGTGTATTCCTACACAGTTTGTGGTGTCCATATGGCTTTCAAGATACTGACATGCAGCGTCACGGACTGGGAGAACCTGGAGCAAGTTGGCAGCGGCAAGCAGAGACTGGACGTTGTTGCGTGTGACTGTGACAGAGCTAGTGTATGCGTAGTCCAGCAGGAGTGCCATTGTGGATGGCTCCACACCATTCACCACCACAACAGACTGCTTTGACTCTGCCAGTGTTGTGGTAAACATAGCCTACATAAATAAATCTCTCAATAGTACATCAACAATCCAAGAAGGAAAAATATAATCACACATTGTATGTGGACTAAATGCAAAACTTAATTTATTCACCAAACTAGTTCATCTTCCACTTATTAAAATGGAATCAATACCATCTATTGCAATGGGTCTACCTTAGCATTACACAACATGAATCGTGTTCCATGGGTCCGGCACAGAGTAGTTTCCGGGATGTGGAAAGAAAACTTAGGATTACTTTAGCACAATACAACGAAATGGCTTAAAATTAAGAAATATTATTATGTCACAGTACTAATATTAATTGTAAAATAATCCTAAACAATTTTAAGAGTTTTTGTGAAGATACTCTTAACGGAGTAAGAGTTGCTCAACAAAGTTTCTAATTTAGTCAAACTCCAATACATTAGCAGCAAGACACGTAATGATCTCTAGCACATTGTGTGTGTGTGTGTGTGTGTGTGTGTGTGTGTGTGTGTGTGTGTGTGTGTGTGTGTGTGTGTGTGTGTGTGTGTGTGTGTGTGTGTGTGTAGTTGGGGAGGGGGAGTGGGGGGAAGGGGGGGGAAGGGGGGAAGGGGGGGAAGGGGGGGAAGGGGGGAGAGTGTCCACCTAACCAAACCCTGGTCACCTTCCAGGAATTCCATGCCTTCAAATTGGTCTCACCATCCTTCCTCAGATCCCTTCCAAGAACACCAACCTTTCACTAGAAGAAAGGACAGCCACACACAGCCTCAAAACGGATCGTGACCTAATGATCGAACCTGCAGACAAAGGTTCCCCAAATGTTGTGCTGAATCTCAGTGACTACCTGGAGAAAGGCCTCTGCCAATTGTTTGACTCCACCTACAAACTTTGCCAGAGTGATCCCATCCCAGAAGTCCAACATAGCCTCCACTCCCAGCTGAAAACCCTAGTGCCCCCCCCCCCCCCCTGAATCTGCTTCCTCCTCACCCCTATGACACTCTGCTCACCAACCTTCTACATCCTCCCAACAATCCTGGATACTCCACTGCAGACCACACAAAAAAATGCACTCTGGCCATCACTTCCAAGCAGTTGCTCAAAATCTAGCCTTCCACATCAAATATACCAACCACATCCTTCACTGACTCTCCACCATCCTCATTCTTTCACCTCCTGGATCCCTACTCATCACTGTTGACACCACTTTCCCATATAGCAACATTCCTCACGTCTATGATCTTTGTGCTATCAAACACCACTGCCCCTGACATAATCTTTCAAACTCTAAACCCACTATCTCATATACCTAGCTAACTCCACCCTACAACCTAACTACCACTCCTTTGAAGGATAGGTTGTTGTTGTTGTTGTCTTCAGTCCTGAGACTGGTTTGATGCAGCTCCCCATGCTACTCTATCCTGTGCAAGCTGCTACATCTCCCAGTACCTACTGCAACCTACATCCTTCTGAATCTGCTAAGTGTATTCAACTCTTAGTCTCCCTCTACAATTTTTACCCTCCACGCTGCCCTCCAATACTAAATTGGTGATCCCTTGATGCCTCAGAACATGTCCTACCAACCGATTCCTTCTTCTGGTCAAGTTGTACCACAAACTTCTCTTCTCCCCAATCCTATTCAATACTTCCTCATTAGTTATGTGATCTACCCATCTAATCTTCAGCATTCTTCTGTAGTACCACATTTCGAAAGCTTCTATTCCCTTCTTGTCCAAACTATTTATCGTCCATGTTCCACTTCCATACATGGCTTCACTCCATACAAATACTTTCAGAAATGACTTCCTGACACTTAAATCTATACTCGATGTTAACAAATTTCTCTTCTTCAGAAACGCTTTCCTTGCCATTGCCAGTCTACATTTTATATACTCTCTACTTCGACCATCATCAGTTATTTTGCTCCCCAAATAGCAAAACTCCTTTACTACTTTAAGTGTCTCACTTCCTAATCTAATTCCCTCAGCATCACCCGATTTAATTTGACTACATTCCATTATCCTCTTTTTGCTTTTGTTGATGTTCATCTTATATCCTCCTTTCAAGACACTGTCCATTCCATTCAACTGCTCTTCGAAGTCCTTTGCTGTCTCTAACAGAACTACAATATCATCGACAAACCTCAAAGTTTTTATCTCTTCTCCATGGATTTTAAAACCTACTCTGAATTTTTCTTTTGTTTCCTTTACTGCTTGCTCAATATACAGATTGAATAACATCTGGGAGAGGCTACAACCCTGTCTTACTCCCTTCCCAACAACTGCATCCCTTTCATGTCCCTCGACTCTTATAACTGCCACCTGGTTTCGGTACAAATTGTAAATAGCCTTTCGCTCCCTGTATTTTACCCCTGCCACCTTTAGAATTTGAAAAAGAGTATTCCAGTCAACATTGTCAAAAGCTTTCTCTAAGTCTACAAATGCTAGAAACATAGGTTTGCCTTTCCTTAATCTTTCTTCTAAGATAAGTCGGCTTCTACTAGTTTTTCCATTCGTCTGTAAAGAATTCGTGTTAATATTCTGTAGCTGTGGCTTATTAAACTGATTGTTCGGTAATTTTCACATCTGTCAACACCTGCTGTCTTTGGGATTGGAATTATTATATTCTTCTTGAAGTCTGAGGGTATTTCGCCTGTTTCATACATCTTGCTCACCAGATGGTAGAGTTTTCTCAGGACTGGCTCTCCCAAGGCCGTCAGTAGTTACAATGGAATGTTGTCTACTCCGGGGGCCTTGTATCGACTCAGGTCTTTCAGTGCTCTGTCGAACTCTTCACGCAGTATTGTGTCTCCCATTTCATCTTCATCTACATCCTCTTCCATTTCCATAATATTGTCCTCAAGTACATCACCCTTGTAGAGACCCTCTATATATTCCTTCCCCTTTCTGCTTTCCCTTCTTTGCTTAGAACTGGGTTTCCATCTGAGCTCTTCATGTTCATACGGTTCTCTTACCTCCAAAGGTCTCTCTAATTTTCCTGTAGGCAGCATCTATCTTACCCCTAGTGATGTGTGCCTCTAAATCCTTACATTTGTCCTCTAGCCATCCCTGCTTAGCCATTTTGCACTTACTGTCGATCTCATTTTTGAGATGTTTGTTTTCTTTTTGGCTGCTCCATTTGCTTCATTTTTATATTTTCCCCTTTCATCAATTAAATTCAATATTTCTTCTGTTACCCAAGGATTTCTACTAGCCCTCGTCTTTTTACCTACTTAATCCTCTGCTGCCTTCACTACTTCACCCCTCAAACCTACCCATTCTTCTTCTACTGTATTTCTGTCCCCCATTCCTGCGAATTGTTCCCTTATGCTCTCCCTGAAACTCTGTACAACCTCTGATTCTTTCAGTTTATCCATGTTCCATCTCCTTAAATTCCCACCTTTTTGCAGTTTCTTCAGTTTTAATCTACAGGTCATAACCAACAGATTGTGGTGGGAGTCCACATCTGTTCCTGGAAATGTCTTACAATTTAAAACCTGGTTCCTAAATCTCTGTCTTACCATTATATCAATACAATACAATACAATGTATCTCCCCTGTAAATTGAAACTTGCTGATTCACAGTCTCGCTTATCGGGGGCTTCAAAGTTGATACTCAATAAATGGGATGTTCAAATTGATAACAAAGGATTTTAGCTCCCATGTTCCAAAACACTGGTTCTTAGACACAGTTGTTATTAAATGTACCAGTTGATTTAGATAACATAAAAACAGCACAAACACACTGCAGTGCAACAGATGCTCAGGGGATAACTAAATTTACAGAACATTTTCAGAAGATCCTGTAAATAGCTGAAATCCAAATTTTCCTACTTCATATTAACAGCTCCTGAATAAGAAAAGCGTGCACAATAAAGGAATTTTAAAAAATTGAACAATACACAACTAGTGATCCAGTCCCTCAGCTTTTCTTTCTTGTGCATGAACTGCCCAGTTATGCACATAAGCAATTAAGTATTTTGACCTTTTTTGGCACATATAAATCTGAGCCATGGGATGTTCAAATTGATAACAAAGGATTTTAGCTCCCATGTTCCAAAACACTGGTTCTTAGACACAGTTGTTATTAAATGTACCAGTTGATTTAGATAACATAAAAACAGCACAAACACACTGCAGTGCAACAGATGCTCAGGGGATAACTAAATTTACAGAACATTTTCAGAAGATCCTGTAAATAGCTGAAATCCAAATTTTCCTACTTCATATTAACAGCTCCTGAATAAGAAAAGCGTGCACAATAAAGGAATTTTAAAAAATTGAACAATACACAACTAGTGATCCAGTCCCTCAGCTTTTCTTTCTTGTGCATGAACTGCCCAGTTATGCACATAAGCAATTAAGTATTTTGACCTTTTTTGGCACATATAAATCTGAGCCATATAGCTTAATCTTGTGCCAAACACTTAGTAATGAATAAACCCTGGCAAACAGTCACTCTAGTGCTACTAAAAAGGTTTTACGATTACATTCCAACTACATGTCAAAACATGTAGGCTATATTATGGGTCTTGTAATCAATGAGAGAAAAAGAAAGCTTTTGAGGTCTGGGTTGAGACATATCCTTCTGTGTAAACTACTAAAACGACAACAACAAGCAAAAATAATATTTTCATACATAGGCACTGAACTCTAACCTAAATTTAAAAAGAAAGGGACCCTAGATTACGAGAACATTATTTATATTAAGCTCTCCTAGAAATTAAATCAATAAATGACTTGCCAAGCCTCAAGCCATCTTCTGAGGGATATTTGACTCTCCACTGCTTTTATAGCATGCATAAGTTCCTTCAGAAAGTACACTAGCTATTTGTATCTGTACCTTGGTGACATGCTATATAAACATTACTGGCTCTTAGGTAGCTTAAATGATTTACCACGTAAATGTTACTGTCATATAAATATCAATCCACTTGTGCATAAGCCTTTATGCTCTTTCTGCTTTTGCAATATATTCTCTTTCCTGATGTGCAATGTAAACTCTATGTACAACTACCTAGCGCAACGTTGAATTTTATTATACACTTACTTACCCTGTATCACAATGTACCATTTGGGTACTACGCAATTACCTTCACCATTAAAATTAATCTAATCTATGGAAAACGATTTTTATTTTCTTAACATCGAATCCATTGATAATAGTTATCAGTGGCTGCCAATTCCGCCCATTAAACAACTGCGCAAGTTTAAAGGGAGAAAAGAAGGAAGGCGTTGTCATCTCAGGAACAAGAAGCTTGCAATACGACTGCAAACTAGTAACAAACAACATGTACAGACACTACTGTAGGTTATTATAAAATTTTCGAACCTTATTTATACAAACAAGTTATGCCGGCTTACCTTAAAGTATGGACTGAACGACGCCAAAACATTTCTGTGCGCTGGGAACTTTACACCATCAACTGAAAGGCTAACGTCGCAGAAATATCCCTCATTCCTCAAATCATTTAAACCAAGGAGGACCTAGACACAATTACAAACGTCACTCCAGCACAGAAACAAAATCGCTGCATGCTTTCCATAAATAAGTATAATCAAATGGTTATACCTCTTGAGAATGAGAGGTTTCCACGAACTTATATTCGTCTGCTCCTGGTCCGTCAGAATTGTCAGCTGTTGACGTACTGTCACTGTCAGAACTAGGCTTCCTTTGTCTATTATTATAAGGCAAACGATTTGTCGGAATAGTACCGTCGCCTCCTACGGCTGGTTGGCCTATTGGTACTAATAACATGCTGTGGAACGCCTACATTCGTTGTCTGAGTCCTACTGCTGTCACTGTAACCATTGTCTTTATATAAAAGTGACATCAAATATAGATTGTTGATATCGATTAAGAATGTGAGCTTAATTCATCACTTGTGTCTGGCAGAAAGCACCCTGCAGCATTAAAAAAAAAATTACATCAACACAACTCCTCCCATTTTATTCAATGCATGTCCCACCCTCCACTTACGCTCAAAGATATAAGGTATACGGGTTACAACAAAACGGTGAAAACACGGACTTCTCAGAGACTTTACATCAACTATCTCTCTGCGTTCAATCATGGCCACCTCTATTACAGGCGACCGTGGCTCAATGATAAGGGAAAATCACATTCTGTGACTCACAGTATGTTATATCGAATATCCAAATCAGAGGAATGAGCAGAATTTATTATACTTAAACATCCAGCTCTCGTGCATAATTACGATAGCGCAGAAACCACAATAAAGCGTCACACAAGAAGGTCCTAATTACAGCAAATACAGTCTATACTTTGCAAGTACCGGTAAAATACATTAAAAAAGATTATTTTCTATATTGTATCAATCATAAATAGCAAATTGTAGAAAATGTCTAGATATTCTACAGCCATTAAGTAAATAAAAATGGTAGTGTGCAAAATTTTACACTGTAAGAGTAATCTCAGCAGTTCTTTAAGCAACAGCATAGACTGTTATACTGTTCCTGGGTTTCTTTTGTGAACAATAGGTTGTCTATATGTCTGCTTTCGGTAACTACGTCCAACAATTTAGTTGTAACCTTGTATATATTCGTCCACGCAGTTTTTCTTCTCCTGTTGTCCACATAGGAAAAATACTGTAACTATCTACTGAAGTACCTAACTCATGTATGTGAGACATTATCGTCGAGTCGATGATCATGCTATTATGGTAATGGGATAATTCGTTTTTATATGTGAGTGCGTATATTCGTTTGTTATAAATAAGTGCTACAAGTTACCAAGTTGAAATTAGTCAATAACAGAAGAAGTTGGGAGAAGAAAAATTTTCTCTGGAAAGTAATAATAAAGTAATTTCTACCAAGTACTTCACAAAACGGGGAAGCTGGAGAAACAATTATACATGGTAATTATCGCTCGTAGACCAAAGAAAAATTGAATCACAATAATGGTGGTCCTTTTTTCGACTTAGGTAATACCTGATGTTCCCCTGGTATGTATTTATTTCAATTTTATTAGTCCATCTCTTCGTTTCCACTCTCTGTCCAACTTCTCCAGCCCCTCTCTGTCCACCCCCTTCTCTCCATTTTCCTCTATCTGCCTCCTCCATCCCTCCCACTCTCTGTCCATCTAGTCCACCCCTCCCTCTATTTGCTTACTTCCTCCTACCTCTCTCTCTACCCATCTGCTCCTTCCCTCACAACTCGTGACCTAAGTGCCGTACAATGATATAATTTTGTAGGTACGTTCAGTTACATATGTGGTAACTGTCTGTTAAATGAGTTGCAAATAGAATTAGTAACAAAGAAGTAAGAATTTCTAGCATCATGATGTTATGCATGATTTACTGCACTGACAGAAAAAATGGAGTAAGCGGTAAAGTTTTCTCCTTGCATATACTGAGGGGGTTGCCAGTGAGAAAAAAATTCATCCAGGTTTGAAATTAAATGTGAAGTTTTTACAAGTCATTAAATGCTCTTGTTCTGGATTCAAATATGGGTATTCGCACATCAATCCCTACATTTTTTTCCAGCCCCACCATTACTCCTTTAATAGGCACTCATGCTCATCAATTAAGGATAATTGCAGAATATGGTGCCACACAACGTGGCACTACACAAAACTGGCGTTAATAGCATAGGCACATAGGGAACACACACAACACAGATCTGTAAGTCCACGGTATTGGTGATAAGTTGAGAAAACCGTCCCGAAACAAATGTGCTACAAAACGCCACTGTTTCCTGCGCATGTATCCCGACATCAATATGGGATATGATCACCATGCAGACATACACAAGCCACACAATGGGTTAGCATAGCCTGGGTCAGGTGGTCGAGCAGCTGCTAGAGTATAGTCTCCCATTCTTGCACCAGTGCCTGTCGGAGCTTCTGAAGTGTCCTAGGGGTTTGAAGGCGTGCAGTGATACGTCAACCGAGAGCATCCCAAACGTGCTTGATGGGGTTTAGGTCTGGAGGACAGGCAGGCCACTTCGTTCACCTGATATCTTCTGTTTCAAGGTACTCCTCCACGATGGCAGCTCGGTTGGGCCGTGCATTATCATCCATCAGGAGGAAGGTGTGACCCAAGAACCAATCATAATCCCATTCCACATTAGCAAATAACGACCTCCACTTAGGTCTTTTTCAAGGACATTAAGGGGTTGGTATCTGGTTCTTGGTTCACGCCATATGAAAACCTGGCGAGAATCACTGTTCAGACTATACCTGGCCTCATCCGTGAACATAATGTGGGACCACTGTTCCAATGACCATGTACCGTGTTCTTGACATCAGGCTTTACGGGCTCTCCTGTAACCAGGGGTCAGTGGACTGCACCTTGCAGGTCTCTGGGCGCATATACCATGTCTGTTCAGTCGTCTGTAGGCTGTGTATCTGGAGACAAATGTTCCAGTGGCTGCGGCCACTGATGGTGAGATATCGGTCTTCTTGTGGTGTTGTACACTGTGGACGTCCCGTATTTTAGCGCCTGGACACGTTTCCTGTCTGCTGGAATCGATGCCATGATCTTGAGATCACACTTTGTGGCACACGGAGGGTCCGTGCTATGACCTGCTGCATTTGACCAGCCTTCATTCGCCCTAGTATTCTACCCCTCATAACGTCATCAATATGTGTTCTTTGAGCCATTTTCAATACACAGTCACCATTAGCATGTCTGGTAGCGTCTGAACACTTACTCGCTGCACTGTACTCTAACATGCACCAACACACCTCTGCGTATATGGACTGCTGCCAGCGCCACCGCGCGATGATCGCAGGTCAAATGCACCTCATGGTCATACCCTGAGGTGATTTAAACCCGCAAACCGCACACCAGAGCGTTGTTTCACCAAGTATCAGCATTATCCTTAGTTTATGAGCATGAGGGTAAATACATATATACACTTATGTAATATCTCTGAATATCTGTTTTTTCGTGATATGATCTTGATGAAATGTAGCCTATATGTTACTAACTACATTGACATAACAAGTGAAAACTCCACAAAAATCTGTCTAGTATTTTTTGAGATTATCATGTTAGGATAGACAGACAAGAAAGTATTAGTGAAACTTTATATTACGGTATCTTTTTCTTCCCTGGTCTAATTTTGATTAATTACAGTCTATAGAAATCCCCTAAACTATGTTCAAGTTACTTGCAAACACCCCGTAAAAACTCGTCTAATAATTTTGGGGATTAGTACATTCAGTGACAAATACATCGACATAATGGTTTTACAGATTTATTGTACATATAGCCAGATGAAGATTTATGAACATAATTATAGCTTTTGAACTGTAATGGTATATGTCCAATAAGGTTGGTGAATATATATATATATATATATATATATATATATATATATATATATATATATATATATATATATATATATGCCTGTGTGTGTGTGTGTGTGTGTGTGTGTGTGTGTGTGTGTGTGTGTGTGTGTGTGTGTGTAATGGTGATATAATTAAAACCTCTACCTCTCTAAAATGTTGTCTAACATAGGTTGGAACGATCACATAGCTAGTTCAGTGGGTAGAGTAAACCAAAGACTATGATTCATTGGCAGAACACTAAGAAAATGCAAGAGATCTATTGAAAAGACTGCCCACACTACACTTGTATGGTGTACTGCTGTGTGGCACAGGATCTGTATCACATAGGATTGAGGGAGACATCAAAAAAATTCAAAGAAGGGCAGCACGTTTTGTATTGTTGCAAAATAGGAGAGAGAGTGCCACATGTATAATATATGAATTGGGGTGGCAATAATTAAAACAAAGGCATTTTTCGTTGTGGCAGGATTTTCTCATGAAATTTCAATCACCAGCTTTTCCTCAGTGTATTAAAATATTTTGTTGGCGCCTACCCATGTAGAGAGGAATGATCATCATAATAAAATAAGAGAAATCAGAGCTCACACAGAAATATTTAAGCATTCCTTTCTCCTGTGCACTGTTTGAGAGTTGGGTGGCAGATAAATAGCTTGAAGGTGGTTCAATGATCCCTCTGCCATGCACGTGATTGTGAACTGCAGAGTGTGGATGTAGATGTAGATGCAGATGTACGTTTATTCAGTAAAAATTTTATTTCTAAAACAACAGCAGATAACAACCAGTAATGTCTCTGTCAACATTCCTGAAACTAATTGTTTACTTAGTCCCAGAAAGAGTTTCTTCTAATTCACATTGTCATCATGCAAAGCAGCTTAAAATTTGACAGATTCTGCTCTACTTGGTAACCTCTGACAACAAGGCACAAAAAATAATAAAAATTAGAACCATTATAACTTAAATTCTGCACCTGGAGGAGATTAAATGTTTCTAATAACATTTTCTAAATCTCGGATCTGTATATCGGCACATTACTTGAATGTCTGTTTTGTGACATGTAATGAAAGCAATGTACAGGTTTTAATGAAGCAAATTTACTAGAAATGTGTGTATATCACATGTAATGCTATTGTCAGTAATTACAGATTGAAATGAGGAGAAATTGATGTTTTGGACTGAAAACAACATTTTCATTTATTATGTAGATCACAAATAAAAATCTGGGTAAGTGTACATGGGATTCGTACACTGAGAGATCTGTACAAACTTAATTGTTTATATAGGTAGCCCAGCCACCCTGAGAATCGAGAAGCTTAATAATTTTTTTACTTTTATCAATATCGATACTGGCACAATATCAGTCTCAGGGAACCCCAGACTTTCGAGAATGTATTGATTTTAAGTTTACAGTTTTTGTATATTTCACATTTTCTTTTGTAGCTTTTTATTTATTTAATTTAATTTGGAGTCATCAACATGACATATCAATGTGGTATGCTAACTGGCAATTGCAAACTGAATTCGCCTGTTCTTGTCACTATTGCAATTACTAGTTAAGATTTGATGGAAATCTCCAGAGAATAATATGGTACAGCAAGTCATAGGTCTACTGCTGTTGTGCCAATGAATATTTTATGGGCTATCAAAACCTCCTGTCAAAGATGGAAGTATAGTCGTGCATGAATTATGAGTATTACTTTGCTGTAAAACATTGCAGGTGCTGTATATGTCATAGCCAATATGAAGTTGGTAACATAAATGTGTTTATTTCCTTATAAAATGAGAAACCGCGCATTAACATACATAACAGAGAAAATTACTCTGTTGAGTACACTATAAACTGATAGGTCAAATAAAAACCCAAAATAGATAAATAGCAAAATTTTCATTGTAATACAATTGTAAGACATTGAACTTAAATGTACCTTTATATGTAAAGTCTGTACAGAAGGCAAACTTAATTATGACTGTTATTCAAACACTGAAGGAGAGATAAATAGGACTTAGATAAAGTAAAAAGAGAAAAAGATACAATTTTATAATGAATATCTGTAAATGGTTTCAAATAAAGTTAGAAAGAGACTTTGGCAGTGAAGTGTAGGCTTTGAAGCAGAGTTTAAATATGAGTGAAGTTAAGTGTGTGGTGTCACCAATGGAACAGCGACCAGAACTACTGAAAATTTATGAATTTTCTCCTTAATAAATAATCAAAAGACATTTTATACAGGAATTGCTCTCCTATAAAAAAACAAAAAACTGTTAAAAAAATACAATAACCTTTGAGTAGTCTCAAATAATTTATAATTGTTCGCTGTATAGTTTGTGCCTGTAGAATTCTGGTTTTAACTTTCACTATGGGTAGCACAAGACAATAATGAAGAAAAAGTAAAAAAACAGTCCATGATAACTCCATATCTATCATTGGCCCAATAACAAAAGATTTATATCCTTGGACCGTGATTCTAACACAGTGGTATTGAAGGACATATAAAGGAAAAATCATACCTTGCAAATAAAAAAGTAACTTGAAACCTATGTCAGTATATTATGGCTTTGTGACTGTAGATGCAAAAATTTGTAATTTTGTCCATTCAGAGAGGTATCTGTTTTGTTTTCTTGTGTGAGCTGTAAGGTAAGGAGTGCTTATCTGAGTAATTCATGTTAAATTTGTATTTTTCATGAAATATACCTTAAGGAGGTTGAGAGTTATTTATAACCAGTATGCAAATATTAAGCAGAAACAGAAGAGAAGAAAGCACAACAAAAAGGTCTGATCACCTTCCATTAGGACTGCACATAAAATCATTATTGGAAGAATACTGAGAACCACAACCTACAGGGAAAATGAAAACTTCAAATGGGTAATCTTTATTGCAATCCAGTTATGCTGATGCCTATGTCAGGAGTTTAAATATGGCAAGGAGTGTGAAATCTAACAATAAAGAGATTTGTCAAATACACATATTTTATTTAATATTAATCTCCCCTGTTAGGAAAGCCATTTCTTTCTTTCTACACAAAATATTAAAAATACTGCAGATGCCACCCTCTCTATGGTCAAAACTGTGTTATTGTTAATCTTTTCTAAAATTTAAACTGTATATGAACATCACTTTCTGTGAAGACAGAAGTATTTTTTTCCCTGGAAATTATTTGGAACTATTGGTATACAATCAACTGAAGGTGTACATTCTGAGAGCACAACCACAAATCAGTGTCCAAGGGAGTTATGACTTAATTACAGGTGATAGTTATGAACTTATGCAACAGTCAGGAACCTAAGACACAATTTATGTTATTTGATGCAGGTGTCAAGGGAATGAAATGAAAATTGAAGACTGAGTGACGTATTAGACTAGGGGGCAGAGAGATTATATCAAAATATTCCCACAAAAAAGAACAAGGCAACTTTCAAGAATATAAAAATAAAAAGAGAAACATATAATATGATTATAATAAGACAAGGAATTTGTACTACAGTGCAATGATAGTTTCAGTGTTGTAGTTTAGAGAGCCAAAAAGAACAGTCTTCACTGCCATCACATAAGTAATTATGTGGTTGTAGGACATAAATTACATATTAAATTAAAAAGAATTTTAAAAAAATATAAAAATAACATCAGTTACATAAACACTATCAGTAAATAAGTAAAACAGGTTTGTGAATATAAAGTACATAAAAACCTGCATAAAATACTAAAATTAGCTGCAGAATGGGAAATATGAAATGACTGGTTGCCAGAATCAACCGGAGTGCTAAACCAAAATTCCAAGTAGAAGTCGTGTTGTCAAATGTAATTTCATAATGCACTTTAGAATTTTAGTGACCTCACTCAAAAGAGAATCAGCCTGACCACGCTATGTGCTTTCAATTACAAAAAATCAATAAGTAACCTGCAGACAGTTTTTCACCCCATGGTTCACAAATTGGCTTGTTTATTCCTTCAAGAATGGATCCACATCTCATCCAGAGGCGAGTTAAAATGTTTTCATCCCACCTAGATGGTTTGAAGGAGCTGTGCAATGGCTGGTTGGTAGATTCTACCGATTAAAGATAGCTGTTCCTCACTTCCAACCAGTTTTCTTCCCAATGATATGTGATGTGATGTGACTATGTATAAAATGACTTCATATTGTGCTGCAGTGGGTACTTTTGTTTTGTTACTAACACAGAATTATAAATATGCTAGCATGATTGCTTAAGAAGAGTCATAACAATTGAATATAACACAATGTCTTGAACTGTAAGATTCTCATGGGGTAGGTCACTAGCTGATGTAAGGAAATTTAAGTTCCTTGAAAAAATCTAGCAGCCAACAAAACAAAATCTAGCTGAAGACATTAATTTCTGTAGGGGCAGTTTATGCTGAAGAAGCGAGTGGGAATGTTACCACACACAGGCAACAAAGCACTGACGAGATGGACAAATATTGTATATGTTTAACGTGGCCATCAACATTGGCCATGACAGATGCCGAGGGAGCTACTTGTCAGAAAACTTTGAGTTATACATTAACTGCAAGGTTGATTATTTTTGTAAACCCTTGTCGCCAGTTTTATTAAGACCTTGTCACTACTGCTACGGAGGTCTAGTTGCCACAGTAGTTGCGGTAGGCCGAGTTCGCGAGTTCATGAAATGGCTTTTTGTGAAGTACACCACTAAGACAATTTCTCCCTACCACTATTACACAGCTATGACCGAGGATCAGGAAACAGGATATGAGAACGAAGGTTGTAAAACACTCCAACAAATTAGTAACGAAGTCATACAAATGAGTTAAAAGGGTTTACTTATCTTTGTGACTTGTTGAATTGGCTGAGGCGAAGGCGACACCTACATCCTCAGAGCCGCCCGTGACTCTGGTAGAACTCGCGCAAGTGGCGAGTCTCTATGGTGCTGGCACCAGCTCGCATCTTTGCGCCTGTGGTGCTTTTGCCTGGCTTTGTCTTGTTCGGACGACAAAGCAATTATTGCCATATTGTGTGATCGATGTACTGATCCCTCCTATAGCGGCAGTTGTTCAGAATGAAACGTGTGCTTAGAGGTTTGGGACAAGAGGATGGGGGCTGCTCAAATGTCCAGCAGTAGGTCACGTATGGTAGGAGTCAAATATTTGTCAATCGATGTCGACTCTGATTTGTGAGGTTGAGTGTTGACACTGTGTGAATGGTTCTACTGCCAGAAGTTAGGGTGCTGGAGACACTGGCAAGGGTCTGCATCGAAGTGAAGGATCCTGTGGTTGCTGTGGACAACAACAACAACTGTGTCACGATTTCGCGTCAACGTCACATGACGTCTTGTCGATGTCATGATGCTCTCAACCAGTCACAGTGCTGCACGGATGCGATTTATTTATCATTGCTAAGCCACCAGTTCATTACTAGCGTGTGTGGCATCATAGTGTATGTGTACACTTAGATAGAAATAATGAAGTCACATCATATTAATGACATAACAGTAAATTCTAGAACCAAAGTTAGTTTATGTATAAGAAATACCACATCGCGACAGATAAACCCCGTACCAAGTCACGACTATAACACTAGATTGTGTGATGTCATAGCAAAAATTCTGAGGGTTACTGATTTCTAACCAAAGATGATGTGTGTATAAGAAATACGCAACACAATAGATAAACTGCCTACTGAGTTACCAGCAAATTACTATATTACGTAACATTATAGTAAAATTCTGATGCTTCGAACAAAGATGTGTGTAGCATAGCGCTACAAAATACGCAAATAGGGAGAGAGCTGACCAGTATCTGAAACCGCTCCAGCCAAAGCACATAACCTGCGGCAGCGAACACTGATGCTTGGCATATGGTCGTGAACACACTGCCACGAAGGCAGTAATGACCGACGAATTTTCACAGTACATACATAATCATCTCCTCCCTGGTGGCTGACGCCAAAGACACCCCTACCAAAATCAAACATTCAGGGAAGAAGCATAAAACCTAGGTAAACCAGTCTTAACTTGCAGACACCTACAGTCATAAATGTCAGGGACATACTCGTCCATCAGAGGAAATCTGTGGACTCATTTTTGGATAGGCGTTATTAATAGTTACGAGGAAAAGCATTCCTCACCCCTTCTCCCTTTCTCTCTGGACTACTCAGAAACAAGATTCCCCTCCTTCCCCAACCATCATTCTTTTAAAACTATTGTTTATGCGTGGGCGACGCCATTTTCAGCCAGACAGCATTACCAGGAGGAATGAAGACACCTAATTATAATTTCGATATCAAAACAAAACAAAAAAACTGATACTTTCTGACTTTCTGGACCGAGACTCGAACTCAGGACCTTTTCCTTTTGTGGGTAAATGGCCTACCAGGAAGTTTCATATCAACGCAGAGTGGAAATTTCATTCTTGTAACATCCCTCAGGCTGCGGTTGAGCGATGTCTCTGGAATATCCTTGCTTTCAGGTGTGTTAGTCTTGCAAAATTTTGCAGGACAGCTTCTGTGAAGTTTGGGAGGTAGGAGACGAGGTACTAGAGGAAGCAAAGCTGTGAGGATGAGTCGTGAATAATGCTTGGGTAGCTCAGTCGGTAAAAGCACTTACCCATGAAAAGCAAAGGTACCGAGTTCGAGCCTCTGTCTGGTACACAGTTTTAATCACCAGGGAAGTTTCATATCAGCTCACACTCCGCTGTAGAGTGAAAGTTTCAGTCTGGAAATAAGTCCTGCAATTTCGTTGTAGCACGGAAGCGCTATAACAGATATGTCTGCGAAGGCCACGTGCAAAACCGCGGGTATTGGTGCTTGGTTCCTATTTGAGCTAGGAAGACAGGATGAAAATTTTCTGGTTTAGCCCGGACTAGCGGCCATTTGCATACCATTCGAACATGTCTTATAGTACCTATGTTACAGTATATTAAGCAAGGTTTGAAAGACAAACCGCAGTTGGTGCCCAGGTAAATTGAACGAATCGATGAATTCCTCTTGCAAAAGGTGTTAATTGGGCTGAAATTATTATTCAGCTAGTGGGACCATTTCCATGTGCACCGTTCGAATTTTACACGCTTTTTTTTTAAGTACACCACTTCTACACATTAAACGTTTTTTATTTTTTTTTATAAGTACACCACTTCTATACTTTAAACTTGTATGAATCGGCTCAAACTTTGCACTAAGGTTGATAAATGGATAAAGTCAAAACATAATTTTAGTCATCCCATAATCTTAATCCGCTGTCGATATACGATAGATTATATTTGAGCTAAATGTAACACGTAAAACTCATTCCTGTGGAATTGAATGCGCTAAATCGGTTTCAAGTTGCTCAAATGAATAATAACGCATTCTTACGATAAGACTGAAAATTCGCGATAAAAATCTAGCTTCACTCAGATTTTACGTGCAACAAACACGTTTTTTGTTTTTCTAGGAGCGACACTTCTATGCTACAAATTACGGTCAAAAAAAAAAAAAGTAAGTTTTTCTGGGAGATTTTTGAAGTGTGCCACGTACGTCCTTTAAATTTGTACTGCTCGGTACAAACTCTGCACTAATGTAGATCAATGGATACAGTCAAAACGAAGTTTTAGTTATCGACTAATCTTTATCCGTTGCAAAGATACGATTTAAAATTCGAGGTAAACATAGCACGTAAAATTCATTCTTATGTGAACTGATTCAATTAAATAAAAAAAACGCACTTTTACGATAAAACTGAACACTCGCTTATCACAAATCTAGATTGATTCGGTGTTTACGTGCAAAAACCACAATTTTTACGAATTTTTAGGAATTATTTTTACGCCTGTGTTTCAGATTTCTGTATATCGCCTCAAATTTTGTGTGAAGGTAGACAAATACACGGAATTAATGGCCGTCTTGTTGTTTTTGTGAAAGATTTATCCGTTGCCACGATAGAAACAACACTGTTCGAATGGCAATACAGAAACCTACCTACATCTACATCACACTCCGCAAGCCACCTAATGGTGTGTGGCGGAGGGTACTTTTTGTACCACTAACTGAGCCCTTCAACCCTGTTCCACTCGTGAATACCGCGTGAGAAGAATGATTGTCGGTAAGCCCCTGTATTCGCTCTAATTTCTCAAATTTTCTCCTCATAGTCTTTACGCGAAATGTATGTGGGCCGGAAGTGAAATGTTGTCCAACTCTTCCCGGAAAAGTGTTCTCTCGAAATTTCAATAGCAAATCTCTCCGTGATGCACAACACCTCACTTGTAACGTCTGCCAATTGAGTTTGTTGAAGGATCTCCGTAACGCTCTCGCGCCGACTAAACGATCGCGTGACGAAGCGTGCTGCTCTTCGTTGGATCTTTGGTTCAAATGGCTCTGAGCACTATGGGACTCAACTGCTGTGGTTATCAGTCCCCTAGAACTTAGAACTACTTAAACCTAACTAACCTAAGGACATCGCACACATCCATGCCCGAGGCAGGATTCGAACCTGCGACCGTAGCAGTAGCACGGTTCCGGACTGCGCGCCTAGAACCGCGAGACCACCGCGGCCGGCCGTTGGATCTTTACTATCTCTTCTATCAGTCCTATCTGGTAGGGATCCCAGACAGATGAACAGTACACAAGAATAGGCCGAACAAGCGCCTTATAAGCCACTTCTTTCGTGTATGAGTTACATTTCCTTAAGATTCTTCCTATGAATGTGAATCTGGCATCTGCTTTAAACACTATTTGTTTTATGTGGTCATTCCACTTAAGGTCGCTCTGGATATGTTTTAGGGTAGCTACTATGTCCAGCGGTTATTCATCAGTAGCACAACTGTACAGTAGTGGATTTCTTTTCCTATGTTTGAGCAATATTTGACATTTATTTACGTTCAAAGTCAACTGACAGGGTCTGTACCACTCATCAAATCTCTGGGAGTCATTCCGCAAATCGTTACTATCCTCTGGCGTTGCTACTTTGTTATAAGCAACTGCATCATCTGCGAATAGCCTTAAAGAGCATCCGACACTTTCGACTAGACAATTTATATATATTGTAAACAGTAACGCTCCTATCAGACTTCCTTAGGGTACTCCAGAACTTACTTTTACATACTCGTATGTTGGTTTTGTTCCATTAAGAGCGACGTGTTGAGTTCTATCTGCAAGGAAGTCTTGAATCCAGTCACAAATCTGCTCCGATGCTCGATAAGCTCGTATTTTTTCATTAAATGGCAATGCGGACGGCGTCAAATGCCTTCCTGAAGCGAAGAAGCACAACATCAACAGGAGATCCGTTGTCTACAGCACTGTGGATCTCATTGAGGAACAGAGCGAATTGAGTTTCGCAGGATTCTGTTTGCGGTATCCATGCTGATTTTTACAGAGGCTTTTTCATTCTCCAATACAGAACATGTTCCACGATTCTACAACAGATTGACGTCAACGATATAGGTCTATAATTGTTTGCATCTGTACTGCGGCCCTTCTGAAAAACGGGCATGACCTGCGCTTTCTTCCAGTCACTAGGTACCCTTCGTTGCTTAAGCGATCTACGATAAATTACTGCTAGAAGGGGAGCAAGTTGTTTCACATAATCTTTGTAGAATCTTATTGGTATCTCATCTGGTCCTGACGCCTTTCCACTACCAAGAGGATTGTAGGTGTTTTTTCTTTTTCGCGATTGGTTTTCTCAATATTTTCCATATCGTCGTTCGTACGACGATTGTAAGGAGGGACCGTATTACGATCTTCTGCGGTGAAACGTTTTCGAAAGACCGAATTCAGTATTACGGCCTTCTCTCTGTTATCTTCCGTTTCAGTGCCAGTATGGTCACTCAAAAAAAAAAAGTGTGTGTAATATTATGGGACTTAAGTGCTACGGTCATCAGTCGCTAAGCTTACACACTACTTAACCTAAATTATCCTAAGGACAAACACACACACACACGCACATGCCCGAAGGAGGACTCGACCCTCCGCCGGGCCAGCCGCACAGTCCATGACTGCAGCGCCTTAGACCGCTCTAAGGTCACTCAGTGAATGAATAGATGAATTTGCCTCACTGAGTTTACATACGATCAAAACCTCTTAGCGTTTTTACTCAGATCCACTGGCAAAGTTTTGCTTTCAAAGCCATTGAACGCTTCTCTCATTGCTCTCCTTTCGCTTATTTTCGCTTCGTTCAGCTTCTGTTTGTCAGCTAGGTTTTTACTTCTCTTGAATCTGAGGTGAAGTTCTCTCTGTTCACGTAGCGGTTTTCTAACACGGCTATTAAACCAGGGTGGGTCTTTCCCATCCTTTAAGACCTTACTCGGAACATACTTGTTTAAGGCATATAACACAATGCCTTTGAATTTTTTTTTTCCATTTGTTCTCCACACCTTGGTTCTCATCGCCGAATACTTGATGCTGACTGCTCACATACTCTGAAGTTTGTATCCTGTCACTCTTGCTAAGCAAAAATATCTTCCTACATTTCTTACCGTTCTTTGCAAGACACGTTTTCCACATATGCTACAACAGCCTTATGATCACTGATGCCTTCCTCTACGTTAACTGACTCAGATCTGTTTGTTGCCAGGAGGTCTAAGACGTTACCCCCATGAGTTGGTTCTCTAACTATCTGCTTAACTTAATTTTCGGACAAGACGTCCAGAAGAATGTCACGCGAATCCCTGTCTTTGGTACCATTTTTGATAGCGTGACTCTCCCAGTCTATATCTGGCAAGTTGAAGACACCTCCTATTGCAACGGCACGATCAGGAACACTACTAACGATATTCTGCATGTTCTGTCTGAAGCACTCTACCACTAAAGCTACTGACCCATGCGGTCTATAAAAGCATCCGATTATCATTTTTGACCGATCTTTGATACTTAATTTCACCTAGATTAATGTACGGTCGGAATTCGTGATAATCTCGCTAGATTTCATCGAATTCTTTACAGCAATCAAAATCCCGCCACAACTGGCGACTAACCTATCCTTACGATAAATATTCCAATCTGGACTTAGGATTTCTTTGTCATTTAAGTCCGGTTTCAACCAACTTTCTGTTCTAATACTATCTGTCCATTATAACATTCAGTAAACGATACTAATTCCGGGGCCTTTCCTTGGATGCACCTACATAAATGATCTTTTGGATAGGGTGGATAGCAATGTGCGGCTGTTTGCTGATGATGCTGTGGTGTACGGGAAGGTGTCGTCGTTGAGTGAGTGTAGGAGGATACAAGATGATTTACACAGGGTTTGTGATTGGTGTAAAGAATGGCAGCTAACTCTAAATATAGATTAATGTAAATTAATGCAGATGAATAGGAAAAAGTATCCCGTAATATTTGAATACTCCATTAGTAGTGTAGCGCTTGACACGGTCACGTCGATTAAATATTGCGTAACATTGCAGAGCGATATGAAATGGGACAAGCATATAATGGCAGTTGTGGGGAAGGCGGATAGTCGTCTTCGGTTCATTGGTAGAATTTTGGGAAGATGTGGTTCATCTGTAAAGGAGACCGCTTATAAAACACTAATACGACGTATTCTTGATTACTGCTCGAGCGTTTGGGATCCACGGAAATACTTCAAGAACTCGGGCGGGAGTCTCTGGAGGAAAGGAGGCGTTCTTTTCGTGAATCGCTACTGAGGAAATTTAGAGAACCAGCACTTGAGGCTGACTGCAGTACAATTTTATTGTCACCAACTTATATTTCGCGGAAAGACCACAAAGATAAGAGAGATTAGGGCTCGTACAGAGGCATATAGGCAGTCATTTTTCCATCGTTCTGTTTGGGAGTGGAACAGGGAAAGAAGATGCTAGTTGTGGTACGAGGTACCCTCGGCCATGCACCGTATGGTGGATTGCGTAATATGTATGAAGATGTAGATGTACGTGAATCATATTAACCTTTTCTTAAATTAAAAGGAAGGTCAGCGTTGGCGGTAATATTGATGTTTTATTGATAGCAGAATCGATTTTCGATCACATAGTGATCATCTTCAGCACTCTACAAATTAAACTCAGGCACTGGTATCAAGTTATCAATAACCCAAACTGAGAAGCTATCACAATAACTGAAGCGGTTTCTGCTATCAATAAAACATCAATATTACGGCCAACTCTGACCATCCTTTTAATTTAACATATATGGTCGTTGCGCACAGAGCACTCCATGGAGTCGCCAATCAATTAACCTTTTCTACCTCTGATATCCGACGACAAACATTCTCAGACGACATTGTGGCTAACTTATCAGGCAAATCGTCTTTGATCCCAAGGGAACGTTACTCTAACCTATGTTGGATTAGTCATCGTCGAACTCAACAAAATTTTACATCGGTTGCCAGCTATGGTAGCCTAATACCAAAATTATGGTAGAGTAAAAGTAGGGAACAAAAATGAAAAAAGCTCCTGCCATAGCACAAAAAAAACGAATATGTCGTGGGCAGAGCTAGAGATGCGAAAGAAGGGAACTAGCTTCTCGACATACATGGCAGCTTCGAGGACATTTAAATCGATACATCTTGACATATTCACGCGTTTTTACGAGTTAATCCTACTTCCCCAGCGCAGTGAGCTCTCTTAGCTGCAAGGTGCTGGCACTATTGATTCTTTATAGGCTTAAGTCCCTGATACTGTTCCCAAAATCCAGAAGACTCGCCAGTCATGGTGTACAATACATAATATCATAAGGTTGAAGACCATACCCGTAACGGCTAAAAAAGTGTTTCTGGGGGGGCTAACATTTCAGGGGACGGATTTGTTCCTGGGTGAGGGGGAAATGACATGATGTATCTACATGACTACTCTGCAATTCACATTTAAGTGCTTGGCAGAGGGTTCATCGAACCACAATCATACTATCTCTCTACTATTCCACTCCCGAACAGCGAGCGGGAAAAACGAAGACCTAAACCTTTCTGTTCGAGCTCTGATTTCTCTTATTTTATTTTGATGATCATTCCTACCTATGTAGGTTGGGCTCAACAAAATATTTTCGCATTCGGAAGAGAAAGTTGGTGACTGAAATTTCGTAAAAAGGTCTCGCCGCGACGAGAAACGTCTATGCTTTAATGACTTCCATCCCAACTCGTGTATCATATCTGCCACACTCTCTCCCCTATAACGTGATAATACAAAACGAGCTGCCCTTTTTTGCACCCTTTCGATGTCCTCCGTCAATCCCACCTGGTAAGGATCCCACACCGCGCAGCAATATTCTAACAGAGGACGAACGAGTGTAGTGTAAGCTGTCTCTTTAGTGGACTTGTTGCATCTTCTAAGTGTCCTGCCAATGAAATGCAACCTTTGGCTCGCCTTCCCGACAATATTATCTATGTGGTCCTTCCAACTGAAGTTGTTCGTAATTTTAACACCCAGGTACTTAGTTGAATTGACAGCCTTGAGAATTGTACTATTTATCGAGTAATCGAATTCCAACGGATTTCTTTTGGAACTCATGTGGATCATCTCACACTTTTCGTTATTTAGCGTCAACTGCCACCTGACACACCATACAACAATCTTTTCTAAATCGCTTTGCAACTGATACTGGTCTTCGGATGACCTTACTAGACGGTAAATTACAGCATCATCTGCGAACAGTCTAAGAGAACTGCTCAGATTGTCACCCAGGTCATTTATATAGATCAGGAACAGTAGAGGTCCCAGGACGCTTCCCTGGGGAAGCTGTTTTACTTGAAATGATGCGTTGTATTACATGAGGTGGTTATTAATACAAACGAGTAAAAAAGCGGGAACATGTTAAGATGTTTTCATTCAAATGTCTTTGAAGCTGCCAGATAAGCTCACTCCTTTCTTTTACATCCTTAACTCTGCCCAGGACGTATTCACCTATTTTTTAACTGTGGTGGGAGCATTTTACAGGGTGTTTCAAAAATGACCGGTATATTTGAAACGGCAATAAAAACTAAACGATAGAAATACACCGTTTGTTGCAATATGCTTGGGACAACAGTACATTTTCAGGCGGACAAACTTTCGAAATTACAGTAGTTACAATTTTCAACAACAGATGGCGCTGCAAGTGATGTGAAAGATATAGAAGACGACGCAGTCTGTGGGTGCGCCATTCTGTACGTCGTCTTTCTGCTGTAAGCGTGTGCTGTTCACAACGTGCAAGTGTGCTGTGGACAACATGGTTTATTCATTAGAACAGAGGATTTTTCTGGTGTTGGAGTTCCACCGCCTAGAACACAGTGTTGTTGCAACAAGATGAAGTTTTCAACGGAGGTTTAATGTAACCAAAGGACCGAAAAGCGATACAATAAAGGCTCTGTTTGAAAAATTTCAACGGACTGGGAACGTGATGGATGAACGTGCTGGAAAGGTAGGGCAATCGCGTACGGCAACCACAGAGGGCAACACGCAGCTAGTGCAGCAGGTGATCCAACAGCGGCCTCGGGTTTCCGTTCGCCGTGTTGCAGCTGCGGTCCAAATGACGCCAACGTCCACGTATCGTCTCATGCGCTAGAGTTTACACGTCTATCCATACAAAATTCAAACGTGGCAACCCCTCAGCGCCGCTACCATTGCTGCACGAGAGACATTCGCTAACGATATAGTGCACAGGATTGATGACGGCGATATCCATGTGGGCAGCATTTGGTTTACTGACGAAGCTTATTTTTACCTGGACAGCTTCGTCAATAAACAGAACTGGCGCATATGGGGAACCGAAAAGCCCCATGTTGCAGTCCCATCGTCCTGCATCCTCAAAAAGTACTGGTCTGGGCCGCCATTCCTTCCAAAGGAATCATTGGAACATTTTTCAGATCGAAAAAAATTACTGCATCACGCTATCTGGACATTCTTCGTGAATTTGTGGCGGTACAAACTGCCTTAGACGACACTGTGAACACCTCGTGGTTTATGCAAGATGGTGCCCGGCCACATCGCACGGCCGACGTCTTTAATTTCCTGAATGAATATTTCGATGATCGTGTGATTGCTTTGGGCTATCCGAAACATACAGGAGGCGGCGTGGATTGGCCTCCCTATTCGCCAGACATGAACCCCTGTGACTTCTTTCTGTGGGGACACTTGAAAGACCAGGTGTACCGCCAGAATCCAGAAACAATTCAACAGCTGAAGCAGTACATCTCATCTGCACGTGAAGCCACTCCGCCAGACACGTTGTCAAAGGTTTCGGATAATTTCATTCAGAGACTACGCCATATTATTGCTACGCATGGTGGACATGTGGAAAATATCGTACTATAGAGTTTCCCAGACTGCAGCGCCATCTGTTGTTGACAATTGTAACTACTGTAATTTCGAAAGTTTGTCTGCCTGAAAATGTACTTTTGTCCCAAGCATATTGCAACAAACGGTGTATTTCTATCGCTGCTCGTTTAGTTTGTATTGCCGTTTCAAATATACCGGTCCTTTTTGAAACACCCTGTACATTCTGGATATTATTATATGTAACATTAATATAAATTTCGTGTATACTAACTACAGCACAATTCGAGTACCGGTATGACGGTGGCTATTAATGTAATTTTGACTAATCACCTGTCAGGGTCGTATCTAGACGTAAGAGGGGTCCCTTAGCATTCCAACTGCACACCCCCCACACCATTAGAGCCTTCACCAGCTTGAACAGCCCCTGTTGACATGCAGGGTTCATGGATTCACGAGGTTGTCTCCATACTCATACGCCTCCATCAGCTCGATACAATGTGAAAAGAGACTCGTCCGATTAGGCAACATGTTTCAAATCATCAACAGTCCAATGTCGGTGTTGACGGGCCCAGGACAGGCGCAAAGCTTTGTGTCCTGCAGCCATCAAGGGTATACGAGTGGGCCTTCGGCTCCTCAAAGTCTATATCGCTGATGTTTCGTAGAATGGTTCGTACCTGACACTTGTTGATGGCTCAGCATTGAAATCTGCAGCAATCTGTGGAAGGGTTGCACTTCTGTCACGTTGAACGATTCTCTTCAGTCGCCGTTGGTCCCGTTCTTGCAGAATCTTTTTCTGGTCGCGTCGAAGTCGGAGATTTGATGCTTTACCGAATTCCTGATATTCACGGCAAACTCCTGAAATGGCTGTACGGGAAAACCCCCACTTCATCACTCTCTCTGAGATGCTGTGTCCCATCATTCGTGTGCCGTCTGTAACACCACATACAAAGTTATTTAAATCTTGATAACCTGCCATTGCAGCAGCAGTAACCGATCTAACAATTGCGACAGACACATGTCTTATCAGCCGTTGCCGACCGCAGCGCCGCCTTCTGCCTGTTTACATATCCCTGTATTTTAGCACGTATGCCTACACCACTTTGTTTGACTTTTCAGAGCAATTATTCTTTGAGCTTTACTGTCCCTGTTAATACACATCGATAAAACGAATATTGCAAAAGACTAATTTTGAACCGTTGGATCGAATGAGCACGTAAAGTTACGATTTAAAAATCATTCTGTTCGCATTGCGAAACAAACCGACACTTTCCGTTGATGCTGGGCGTCGTATTTGAGATATGATGATCAGGAATTTCTTGGGTTGACTCGAGCCTGCGGTGTAACCGCCTTGCCCGCCGAAGTCGCCGTGCGGTTCTAGGCGCTGCAGTCTGGAACCGCGAGAGCGCTACGGTCGCAGGTTCGAATCCTGCCTCGGGCATGGATGTGTGTGATGTCCTTAGGTTAGTTAGGTTTAACTAGTTCTAAGTGCTAGGGGACAAATGACCTCAGAAGTTGAGTCCCATAGTGCTCAGAGGCATTTTGTAACCGCCTTGCTGGGAATAATAATTGTCAAATAAAAGTAAATCAAAGTAAAAGTCGTTACTAATGTTTATTTTAAAATGGTAGACGAAACAAAAGTTCGTGAAGATGGGCCGATGTAACTAAGATTGTTGAGCCAAAAATTTTTGTCGAGAACTTAGCAACTTTCCGTTGCTCCGCTGTGATTGATCCTTCCTGTAAATTTCTTAAGTGATGGAGGGCCCGAGATTCTCTAATAATGTGAAAACTCGAAGAAAATTTCAGGTGTACACAATTTTTTTTTTGCAATTACGTTACGCAGTTCAGCTCGAGCACTCACATTCTACTGGCTCTGCTGTACGATTTCTCGCGAGTCTTATATACTCTCACCATCATTTCGAATAATTTTGTACCTAGTGATTTCGTTAATTACAATCACAGAAGTTGTTCAAATCTACCACAGAACATTTTATCATTCGAAGATTACAACTGAACTATGTGAAATACACTATGTAATCAAAAGTATCCGGACACTCCCAAAAACACACATTTTACATATTAGATGCATTGCGCTGCCACCTACTGCCAGGTACTCCATATCAGAGACCTCATTAGTCATTAACCATCGTGAGAGAGCTGAAGGAGCGCCCCGCGGAACTCAGGGACTTCGAAAGTGGTCAGGTGATTGGGTTTCACTTGTGTCATACTTCTGTACGCGAGATTTCCACACATCCCTAGGTCCACTTTTTCCACCAAAAGGTATCAGATAGATTATATAATGGTAATAGAGAGATTTAGGAACCAGGTTTTAAATTGTAACACATTTCCGAGGGAAGATGTGGACTCTGACCACAATCTATTGGTTACGACCTGTAGATTAAAACTGAAGAAACTGCTAAAAGGTGGAAATTTAAGGAGATGGGACCTGGATAAACTGAAAGAACCAGAAGTTGTACAGAGTTTCAGGGAGAGCATAAGGGAAAAATTGACAGGATTGGGGGAAAGAAATGCAGTAGAAGAAGAATGGACAGCTTTGAGGGGTGAAGTAGTGAAGGCAGTAGAGGATGAAGTAGGTAAACAGACGAGGGCTAGTAGAAATCCTTGGGTAACAGAAGAAATATTGAATTTAATTGATGAAAGAAGAAAATATAGAAATGCAGTAAATGAAGCAGGCAAAAAGGAATACAAACGTCTCAAAAATGAGATCGACAGGAAATGCAAAATGGTTAAGCAGGGATGGCTAGCGGACAAATGTAAGGATGTAGAGGCTTATCTCACTAGGGGTAAGATAGATACTGCCTACAGGAAAATTGAAGAGACCTTTGGAGATAAGAGAACCACTTGTATGAACATCAAGAGCTCAGATGGGAACCCAGTTCTAAGCAAAGAAGGGAAAGCAGAAAGGTGGAAGGAGTATATAGAGGGTCTATACAAGGGCGATGTACTTGAGGACAATATTATGGAAATGGAAGAGGATGTAGATGAAGATGAAATGGGAGATACGATACTGCGTGAAGAATTTGACAGAGCACTGAAAGACCTGAGTCGAAACAAGGCCTCCGGAGTAGACAACATTCCATTGGAACTACTGACGGCCTTGGGAGAGCCAGTCTTGACAAAGCTCTACCATGGGGTGAGCAAGATGTATGAATCAGGCGAAATACCCTCAGACTTCAAGAAGAATATAATAATTCCAATCCCAAAGAAAGCAGGTGTTGACAGATGTGAAAATTACCGAACAATCAGTTTAATAAGCCACAGCTGCAAAATACTAACACGAATTCATTACAGACGAATGCAAAAACTAGTAGAAGCTGACCTCGGAGAAGATCAGTTTGGATTCTGCAGAAATACTGGAACACGTGAGGCAATACTGACCTTACGACTTATCTTAGAAGAAAGATTAAGGAAAGGCAAACCTACGTTTCTAGCATTTGTAGACTTAGAGAAAGCTTTTGACAATGTTTACTGGAATACTCTCTTTCAAATTCTAAAGGTGGCAGGGGTAATATACAGGGAGCGAAAGGGTATTTACAATTTGTACAGAAACCAGATGACAGTTGTAAGAGTCGAGGGACATGAAAGGGAGGCAGCGGTTGGGAAGGGAGTGAGACAGGGTTGTAGCCTCTCCCCAATGTTATTCAATCTGTATATTGAGCAAGCAGTAAAAGAAAAATTCGGATTAGTTATTAAAATCCATGGAGACGAAGTAAAAACTTTGAGGTTCGCCGATGACAATGTAATTCTGTCAGAGACAGCAAAGGACTTGCAAGAGCAGTTGAATGGAATGGACAGTGTCTTGAAAGGAGGATATAAGATGAACATCAACAAAAGCAATACGAGGATAATGGAATGTAGTCGAATTAAGTCGGGTGACGCTGAGGGAATTAGATTAGGAGGAGGAGGAGGAGATTAGTGTTTAACGTCCCGTCGACAACGAGGTCATTAGAGACGGAGCGCAAGCTCGGGTGAGAGAAGGATGGGGAAGGAAATCGGCCGTGCCCTTTCAAAGGAACCATCCCGGCATTTGCCTGAAGCGATTTAGGGAAATCACGGAAAACCTAAATCAGGATGGGTGGAGACAGGATTGAACCGTCGTCCTCCCGAATGCGAGTCCAGTGTGCTAACCACTGCGCCACCTCGCTCGGTTTAGATTAGGAAATGAGACACTTAAAGTAGTAAAGGAGTTTTGCTATTCGGGGAGCAAAATAACTGATGATCGTCGAAGTAGAGAGGATATAAAATGTAGACTGGCAATGGCAAGGAAAGCGTTTCTGAAGAAGAGAAATTTGTTAACATCGAGTATTGATTTAAGTGTGAGGAAGTCATTTCTGAAAGTATTTGTATGGAGTGTAGCGATGTATGGAAGTAAAACATGGACGATAAATAGTTTGGACAAGAAGAGAATAGAAGCCTTCGAAATGTGGTGCTACAGAAGAATGCTGAAGATCAGATGGGTAGATCAGATAACTACTGAGGAAGTATTGAATTGGATTGGGGAGAAGAGAAGTTTGTGGCACAACTTGACCAGAAGAAGGAATCGGTTGGTAGGACATGTTCTGAGGTATCAAGGGATCACCAATTTAGTATTGGAGGGCAGCGTGGAGGGTAAAAATCGCAGAGGGAGAGCAAGAGATGAATACACTAAGCAGATTCAGAAGGATGTAGGTTGCAGTAGGTACTGGGAGATGAAGAAGCTTGCACAGGATAGAGTAGCATGGAGACCTGCATCAAACCAGTCTCAGGACTGAAGACCACAACAACAACAACAACAACAACAACAACTGATGTGGAAACGTGACGGGACACGTACAGCACAAAAGCGTACAGGCTGAACTCGTCTGTTGACTGACAGAGACCGCCGACAGTTGTAGAGGGCCGTAGTGTGTAATAGGCAGATATCTATCCAGACCATCACACAGGTATTCCTAACTGCATCAGGATCCAGTGAAAGTACTATGACAGTTAGGCGGGAGGTGACAGAATTTACATTTCACGGTCGTGCGGCTGCTCATAAGCCACGCATCATGCCGGTAAATGCCAAATAACGCCTCGCTTGGTGTAAGTAGCGTAAACATTGGACGTTTGAACGGTTTCAAAACATTGTGTGGGGTGATGAATCGCGGTACACAATGCAGCGGTCCGATGGCAGGGTGTGGGTATGGCGAATGCCCGGTGAACGTCATCTGCCAGCATGTGTAGTGTTAACAGTAAAATTCAGAGGCGGTGGTGTTATGGTGTGGTCGTGTTTTTCATGGAAAGGGTTGCAGCCCTTGTTGTTTTGCGTGGCACTATCCCAGCGCAGGCCTACATTGATGTTTTAAGCACCTTCTTGCTTCCCACTGTTGAAGATCAAATCGGGGATGGCGAGAACGTCTTTCAACACGATCGATCACCTTTTCATAATACACGGCCTGTGGCGGAGTTGTTACACGACAGTAACATCCCTGTAATGGACTGGCCTGCACAGAGTACGTGAAGAGTGGGCTGCCATTCCCCAAGAAACCTTCCAGCACCTGACTGAACGTATGAGTGGAAGCTGTTAGCAAGGCTAAGGTTGGGTCAACACCATATTGAATTCCAGCATTACCGACGGAAGGCGCCACGAATTTGTAAGTCATTTTCAGGGAGGTGTCCGGATACTTTTGATTACATAGTGTAGGATACAGTGAAATACATATTTGTCGTTTTCATGGAAAAATAAGTGAAATTACTCAAATAAACAATATTGACTGCATTTTTGTTAACAGCACTGAATCAACATTATCACAAGTATTTCTATCATGTGTATTGCTTCAAATATGAGTGTACTATATTTTAGTGTAGACGGAATTTCACTATATAACTCAGCAGCATAAGTAAACCCTTTGTTTACTTTCTTAATTAGATTCATATTGTGAATTACACAAATTATGAGGCAATTGTAAGCCATTACGGTAACCAATAGTATAACAAGTTGATAGTGTAACAAATATAGTTGTCATGGGTTTCTAACATCATAAAATACAGTATATTTGGTGCGTCTTTTGTTACACGATTGCTTGTAAATGAAAAGTCCTGTTGTTCTATGATCTTCAGACCGAAGATTGGTCTGATGCAGCTCTCCATGCTATTCTATCCTATGTAAGGCTCTTCATCTCCGAATAATTACTGGAACCTACATCCTTCTGCACATGCTTAATGTATTCATCACTTGGTCGCCCTCTACGATTTTAACCTCCCCCTCCCCCCCCCCCTCCCTCCAGCCCCTCGCACACTTCCCTCAATACTAAATTCGTGTGATGTCCCAGAATGTGTCCTATGGACCGAAAACGTGTTTAGTCATCGGGTGCCACAGATTTCTTGTCCCCCCAGCTCTGTTCATTACCTCATCATTAGTTACGTGATCTAGCCATCTGATCTTCAGCATTCTTCTGTAGCACCACATTTCGAAAGCTTCTATTCTCTGCTTCTCTAAGCTGTTCATCGTCCATATTAGACAAATACATTCACAAAAGACTTCCAAACACTTAAGCTTATGTTCGATGTGAACAAATTTCCCTTCTTCAGTAATGCTTTTCTTCCCATTACCAGTCTACATTTTATATCGTCCCTATTTCGGCCATCATCACTTATTTTGCTTCCCATATAGAAAACTCATCTGCTACTTTGTCTCATTTCCTCATCTAATTCCCGCGGCAACCCCTGATTTAAATCGACTACATTCCATTATTCTCGTTTTGGTTTTGTTGATGTTCATCTTATAGCCTCCTTTCACTGTCCATTCCGCTCAACTGCTCTTCCAAGTCCTTTGCTGTCTCTCACTGAATTACTATGTCATCGGCAAATCTCAAAGTTTTTCTTTCTTGTCCCTGAACTTTAATTCCTACTCCAAATTTTTCTTTTGTTTCCTTTACTGCTTGCTCAATTTACAGATTGAATAACGTCGGGGATAGGCTACAACCCTGTCCCACTTCCTTCTCAAACACTGCTTTCCCTTCATGCCCTTCGACTCTTATAACTGCCATCTTGTTTCTGTACAAGTTTTAAATAGCTTTTTCACTCCCTATCTTTTACCCCTGCTACCTTCAGAATTTGAAAGAGAATATTCCAGTGAACATTGTCAAAAGCTTTCTATAAGTCTACAATCGCTTTTAACGTAAGTTTGCCATTCCTTAGTCTGTCTCTTAAAATCCTAAATGAAGTTGAATGAATCGACGATAAATGTTCTTACCAACGAATGGACGTAATCTTAGTCAATACTTTGTCAAGACAGAGCTCAAAAGGCGAAATTACATGTATGGGTGCTACCGAATGACGTAACAGTTAATCAAGCGATCCAAATTAGTTTCGAAATCTTATGCAAAATGGGCTGCTACGTTTCAGGCTGCATGCTGCAAATTCCAAACAGCAAATGTCTGCCAAAACAACATGAAAATGCGCCTGAAAACCCACAGGAGAGGCACCGGTATATTACTGCAAAGTACGTTAGAGTCAACGGGAATGCGTGGAGCGATTTTTCAAATTAGATCTCGCTGTTGTTGCATTTATGAAGGAAAAAGGACTGCAGGAACGAAAGTCATCCGAAATGGATTGCAGACCTTGCATTTTAAATTGATCTGGCTGTACACTGGCCGCAGTAAGACATTGCAAGGTGAGACACAACTTCTTCTTGATTCGATGGCAACGCATTTAAAAGGAAATTCGCGTTGTGGAAGGATCAGATTCTGAAAAAGGGGTCCTGTTCCTTAAGCGCAGTGGCGCTCAAGAAAACTCGAGGTCTGAAGAATTCATTGTGGTCTTGAAAGAATTACAAGCACAGTTTCCTAAAGGACTGGAGGACACTGCCAGTCTTACATCTGTTTTCGTGATTGTTTTCTGATCCTGTTGGCAGCGCTTCTGTCCATGTGTAGATGTAACTGAATGATCTGAATAATTAAATAGTAGTGAAAACTTGCCGGCCGCGGTGGTCTCGCGTTTCTAGGCGCTCAGTCCGGAACGGCGCGACTGCTACGGTCGCAGGTTCGAATCCTGCCTCGGGCATGGATGTGTGTGATGTCCTTAGGTTAGTTAGGTTTAAGTAGTTCTAAGTTCTAGGGGACTGATGACCACAGATGTTAAGTGCCATAGTGCTCAGAGCCATTTGAACCAAGTAGTGAAAATTTGTTTTTTTTTTTTTTTATCTATGTTGCCGAGAAGTGTGAAATACACTGAAACGCCAAAGAAACTGGTATAGGCATGCGTATTCGAATACAGAGATATGTAAACTGGAAGAATACGACGCTGCGGTCGGTAGCACCTATTTAAGACAATAAGTGTCTGGCGCAGTTGTGAGATCGGTAACTGCTGCTAAAATGGAACGGTATCAAGATTTAAGTGAGGTTGAACGTGGTGTTATAGTCGGCGCATGAGCGATCGGACAAAGCATCTCCTAGGCAGCGATGAAGTGGGGATTTTCAGTACGACCATTAGAGTATACCATGAATATTAGGAATCCGGTAAAACATCAAATCTCCGACATCGATGCGGCCGGAAAAAGATCCTGCAAGAACGGGACCAACGACGACTGAAGGGAATCGTTCAACGCGACAGAAGTGCAACCCTTCCGCAAATTGCTGTAGATTTCAGTGCTGGGCCGTCAACGTGTGAACCATTCAATGAAACATCATTGATATGGGCTTTTGGAGCCGAAGGTCCTTGAGGACTGCACGGCACAAAGCTCTACTCCTCGCCTGGGCCCGTGGACTCCGACACCGTACTGTTGATGACTGGAAACATATTGCTTGGTCGGACGACTCCCTTCAAATGGTATCGAACGGATGGGCGTGTACTGGTACGGAGACAACCTCATGAATTCATGGAACCTGCATGTCAGCGAGATATTTTTCAAGCTGGTGGAGGCTCTGTAATGGTGTAGGGCGCGTGCAGTTGGAGTGATTTGGGACCCGTGATACGTCTAGATGCGACTCTGACAGGTGACACGTACGTAAGCATCCTGTCTGATCGCCTGCATCCATTCATATCCATTGTGCATTGCGCCGGACTTGCAGGACAATGCGACACACGACGCGTCCAGAATTGTTATAGAGTGGCTTCAGGAACACTCTTCTGAGTTTCAGTACTTCCGCTGGCCACCAAACTCCCCAGACATATACATTATTAAGCATATCTTAGATGCCTTGCAACGTGCTGTTCAGAAGAGATCTCCAGCGGATAGTACCCTTACGGACTTATGGACAGCCCTGCAGGATTCATGGTGTCAGTTCCCTCCAGCTGTACTTCACACATTAGTCGAGTCCATGCCACGTCGTGTTGCGGCACTTCTGCACATTCGCGGGGGCCCTACACGATATTAGGCAGGTGTACCAGTTTCTTTGGTTCTTCAGTGTATAATAGTGCAGCATATCTGTATCTAAGGAATCATTTGTTGTTAACATAATCTTCACCTTGAAAACTCGGGTTTTTCACTAGCATTTTAGAAGTAGTTTACCATTATAACCGTATTCCTGCACGTACGTTTCAGCACACCATGAGCCCATTTTCCCGGTACAGGAACAGGTATGGCACGACTCACCGTATGAACCCATTTTCCCGGTAATCTTGCAGTTAAGTTTTGGCCCAACAGAAAGAGCTGCATGTGCACAAACAACTATCGGTTGGTGGAGAAAGTAAACAGCGTTTATAAACACGAAGAACATTCGTACATTAGCCTCCAAGGTAGTTACATGTTAAGATGTCTGGTTTTACAAGTAAATGTACTGATGTGCCTGGTACTTCGACCTGATTGTGAAGCCGAATCGCTTGACAGCGAACTTCTAAAGTACTATTAAAAACGCCACTTGGGTGCAACCATCAGGTCCTTCTCCAAAACAATCTCATCGCTTCGATATCTTCTGCGGCAATAATACAAGAACACTTGGAAATTGGAGCAGAAATATTTTGAAGAATTTTAGGAATGCTAGCGGAGAAACGACTCGTGGTACAAGGCTAACTAACCGTTCACCAAGGCATCGATGAAGAGGTTGTATTTGAGGAAAATGAAGAAGTCGCTTCATATTCATCAGACGATTACGAGGCCGAAGACAAGCAGTCGAAAATGGACGGTGATTGTGTATTACAAGATTAAGGCGTCAACGTAGCTAGAGAGCATCCAGGGTGGTGCTCGGCGGCTCTTCACACCTCAAAAGCATGAAAGGCTTGAATATATGGGAAGGACACATAAAACAAGATGCAACAAGGCATGAACAACTTAAAACAATTGATTCGTAGACCTGTGATCAATTCATAGCAGCTCGAGAATGTAATCAACAGATGACGACGAGAAACCGGAGGCAGTGCGCTCTTGCTGCTGCCAGTCAGTTTCCTGATTTAAGTTTTCAAGCTTCTGATTCGTGAATTGTGCTCTCGTGAGCTCTGATTTCCCTTATTTTATTATGATGGTCGTTTCTCCCTGTGTATGTCAGCGTCAATAAAATTTTCTCGCACTCGGAGGAGAAAGTTGGTGATTGAAATTTTGTGAGAAGATTCCGTCGCAACGACAAAACGCCTTTATTTTAATGGTGTCCATCCTAAATCCCGTATCATGTCAGTGACACTCTGTAACCTGTTTCGCGAAAACACAAAACGTGCTGCTCTACTTTGATCTTTCTGGATGTACTCCGTTAACCGTACCTGGTAAGAATCCAAGACGGCAGTTAAGTTACTACAAAAGGGGACGGACAAGCGTGGTGTAGGCAGTCTGTTTAATAGATCTGTAACATTTTCTAAGTGTTCTGCCAGTAACACGTTGCCTTTGGATTGCCTTCCCCACTACATTTTCTATGTGTTCTTTCCAATTTAAGTTGTCTGTAATTGTAATTACTAAGTATTTAGTTGAATTTACGTCCTTTAGATCTGACTGATTTATCGTGTAACAGAAGTTTAACGGATTCCTTTTAACACCCATATGGATGACCTCACACTTTTCGTTATTTAGGGCTAATTTCCAATTTTCGCACCATACAGATTTTTTTCTAAATCGTTTTGCAATTTGTTTTGATCTTCTGATGAGCTTACTAGATGATAAACGACAGCGTAATCTGCAAACAACCTAAGACGGCTGCTCAGATTCTCTCCCAAATAGTTTATATAGATGAGGAACAGCATAAAAGTACCTGATTCATTTACATCAATAGCATTACTATTTTTGCAGACTATACGACGCTAACGTGTGAATGTTTATTCTAGGGTGCCAGTATGAATCAACTTGTGACCAAACTCTCACCGAACGCTAAAGAAAGTTGATTCTTGTGGACGGAAAGGATATGCACAGGGTGACACATTCGCACACTGGGCAGTATGCTGTCGCCTTATCTGGAAAATTACTACCAATGGTCTTCGTCTGTTTGCAGGAGACCACCGGCTCATTTGGACCAACGGTGCAAGAAGCAACTGATGAGTACGCACGCAAATACGAAAACGTATTGATAACATCTTCAATGTTCGGTAAACTCATAACAGTACTATACAGGAAATTTCTAACTGACGTCATGAAGGCATACGTGAGAGATGAACAACTGTTGCTCCTCGATTCATGGCGAGGGCAAAGGAACCCAGTTTTGAACGACAAAATTATTCACGATAGAGCTGGTGTGCTAGCGTGCAGTATTAAAGTAATTCCTACAAATTGTACTACGTTGGTGCGACTTTTATTTTTACAGACAGATGAAAAACCTTATAAAGTAACTAAAAAAAATTGCTAGTACGTTATCGAACACATTATAGAGGTCACTTCTTCAAGAGAAGACTGCATAAAAATTCAATCAATCGTACACCATCAGTTATCTGTACCAATATACGGAGATACGTTCATATATGCGTGGTACTCCGCCGAGAACCGTTTATGAAAGTAAACCATGTTTGTTGTACAGCAGAAACTTTGAAAAAAAAAACATGTTCATGGAAAAACTTGACGTTAATTAGTGTGCTGTTATGACACAATAATTATTGTTTTACATGCTCCTACGATCATTATCATCGTTTAGTGCTCTATACGTGTCAAAAATGCAGGTACAACAATGTCAATAAAAAGACTATACTGATTTGATTCAAAATGGTCGTGTGTCCTTTTTTATTTCCAATGTCCTTACAAAAATATTTTGTTTTCCTATTTTTCAGGATAAATACTACGTAAATAATAAATGAATTATTAAATACTGATTATTTGGACAGTCATAATACACTCCTGGAAATGGAAAAAAGAACACATTGATTCCGGTGTGTCAGACCCACCATACTTGCTCCGGACACTGCGAGAGGGCTGTACAAGCAATGATCACACGCACGGCAATGCGAACACACCAGGAACCGCGGTGTTGGCCGTCGAATGGCGCTAGCTGCGCAGCATTTGTGCACCGCCGCCGTCAGTGTCAGCCAGTTATCCGTGGCATACGGAGCTCCATCGCAATCTTTAACACTGGTAGCATGCCGCGACAGCGTGGACGTGAACCGTATGTGCAGTTGACGGACTTTGAGCGAGGGCGTATAGTGGGCATGCGGGAGGCCGGGTGGACGTACCGCCGAATTGCTCAACACGTGGGGCGTGAGGTCTCCACAGTACATCGATGTTGTCGCCAGTGGTCAGCGGAAGGTACACGTGCCCGTCGACCTGGGACCGGACCGCAGCGACGCACGGATGCACGCCAAGACCGTAGGATCCTACGCAGTGCCGTAGGGGATCGCACCGCCACTTCCCAGCAAATTAGGGACACTGTTGCTCCTGGGGTATCGGCGAGGACCATTCGCAACCGTCTCCATGAAGCTGGGCTACGGTCTCGCACACCGTTACGCCGTCTTCCGCTCACGCCCCAACATCGTGCAGCCCGCCTCCAGAGGTGTCGCAACAGGCGTGAATGGAGGGACGAATGGAGACGTGTCGTCTTCAGCGATGAGAGTCGCTTCTGCCTTGGTGCCAATGATGGTCGTATGCGTGTTTGGCGCCGTGCAGGTGAGCGCCACAATCAGGACTGCATACGACCGAGGCACACACGGCCAACACCCGGCATCATGGTGTGGGGAGCGATCTCCTACACTGGCCGTACACCTCTGGTGATCGTCGAGGGGACACTGAATAGTGCACGGTACATCCAAACCGTCATCGAACCCATCGTTCTACCATTCCTAGACCGGCAAGGGAACTTGCTGTTCCAACAGGACAATGCACGTCCGCATACATCCCGTGCCACCCAACGTGCTCTAGAAGGTGTAAGTCAACTACCCTGGCCAGCAAGATCTCCGGATCTGTCCCCCATTGAGCATGTTTGGGACTGGATGAAGCGTAGTCTCACGCGGTGTGCACGTCCAGCACGAACGCTGGTCCAACTGAGGCGCCAGGTGGAAATGGCATGGCAAGCCGTTCCACAGGACTACATCCAGCATCTCTACGATCGTCTCCATGGGAGAATAGCAGCCTGCATTGCTGCGAAAGGTGGATATACACTGTACTAGTGCCGACATTGTGCATGCTCAGTTGCCTGTGTCTATGTGCCTGTGGTTCTGTCAGTGTGATCATGTGATGTATCTGACCCCAGGAATGTGTCAATAAAGTTTCCTCTTCCTGGGACAATGAATTCACGGTGTTCTTATTTCAGTTTCCAGGAGTGTATTATGAATAGCATTACTGTAATGAAGATAGACACGAAACCAACAACTGGCACAGTAGTACAAGTTTGTATGCCAACTAACTCCGCAGATGATGAAGAGATCGAAGAAATCTATGATGAGGTAAAAGAAATTATCCAAGTAGTTAATAGAGACGGAAATTTTATACTCGTGGGGGCCTGAAATTTGATAGCAGGGAAAGGCAGAGAAGGAAAAGTAGCAGGTGAATATGGACTGGGGGAAACGAATGAAAGAGGAAGCCGCCTGATAGAACTTTGCACAGAGCATAATTTAATTAAAGCTAACACTTGGTTTAAGAATCACGAAAAAAGTTTGTTTACGTGAGACACCGGGAGATTTCAGACTGATTATATAGCGGTAAGACAGAGATATAGGAACCAGATTTTAAATTTTAAGATGTTTCCAGGAACAGATGCGGACTTTGCCCACAATTTATTGGTTGTGAACTGTAGATTAAAAATGAAGAAGTGCAGAAAGGTAGGAATTTAAGGAGATGGAACATGGATAAAATGAAACAACCAGACGTTGTAAAGAGCTGCAGGGGGAGCATTTGGGAACGATTGACAATAACAGGGGAAGAAATACGGTAGAAGAAGTATGAGTGGCTTTGAGAGATGAAAAAGTGAAGGCAGCAGAGAATGAAGTAGGTAAAAAGGCGAGGGCTAGAAACAACAAGAAATATTTAATTTAATTGATGAAAGGAGAAAATATAAACACGCAGTAAAAATCTAAGCAGATATGGCTAGAGGTCAATGGTTTTGAAGCATGTATCACTAGGGGAAAGATAGATGCTGCAAAACAGGAAAATTAAACGACCTTTGGAGAAAAGAGATTCTCCTGTACGAATATCAAGAGCTCAGATGGAAAATCAGTCCTAAGCAGAGAAGGGAAAGCTGAAAGATGGAAGGAATAGATAGAGGGTCGATACAAGAGAGATGAACTTGAAAGCAATGTACTAGAAAGGAAAGTGAACGTTGACGAAGATGAGATGGGAGATATAATATTGCATAAAGAATCTGACAAACCACTGAAAGACTTAAGTCAAAACAAGAGCCCGGAAATAGAAAACATTCCGTTAGAGCTACAGATAGCCCTGGGAGAGTCAGTCATGACAAAACTCTTGCATCTGGTGAGCAAGGTGATCGAACAGGCGAAATACCTTCAGATGTCAAGAATGATATCATAATTTCAGTTCCAAAGATAGCAGGTGCTCACACGTGTGAAAATTACCGAACTATCGGTTTAAGAAGTTACAGTTCCAAAATACTAATTCTTTGCAGAAGAACGTAAAACTAGTAGAAGCCGCCTCGGGGAATATATGTTTGGATTCCGGAGACATGTAGGAACTCGCAAGACAATACTGACTCCCCGAGTTCTCACAGAAAACTACGTTTATAGCATATGTAAACTTAGAGAACACTTTTAACAACATTGAGTGAAATACCCTCTTTAAAAATTCAGGAGGTGGCAGGGGTTCAATACAGGGAGCGAAAGGCTATTTACAATTTATAAAAAACCCGACGGCAGTTATAAGACTCGTGGGGCATGAGAGGGAAACAGTGGTATATGGAGCAAGCAGTAAAGGAAACAAAAGAAAAATTTGGAATAAGAGTTAAAGTCCAGGGAAAAGAAATAAAAACTTAGACGGATTGCCGCTGACATTGTAATTCTGTCAGAGACAGCAAAGGACTTGGAAGAGCAGTTGAACGGAATGGATAGTGTCTTGAAAGGAAACTATAAGATGAGCATCAACAAAAGCAAAATGAGGATAATGGATTTGAACTCGAATTAAATCAGATGATGCTGAGAGAATTATATGAGTAAATGAGACACTTGAAGTAGGATACGGAATGTAGTCGAATTAAATCAGGTGATGCTGAGGGGAATCGATGAAAGTAGTGGATGAGTTTTGCTATTTTGGCAGCAAAACAAGTGATGATGGCCGTAGTAAGAGGATATAAGACTGGCTTTGGCAAAAAAAAAAAAAAAAAAAAAAAAAAACGCATTTCTGAAAAAGAGAAATTTGTTAACATCGAGTATAGATGTAAGTGTTAGGAAGTCCTTTCTGAAAGTATTTGTATGGAGTGTATCCATGTATGGAAGTGAAACATGGATGATGAACCGTTTAGGCAAGAAGAGAACAGAAGCCTTTGAAATTTGGTGCTACAAAAGAATGCTGAAGCCGCGCGGGATTAGCCGAGCGGTCTCTGGCGCTGCAGTCATGGACTGTGCGGCTGGTCCCGGCGGAGGTTCAAGTATCCCTCGAGCATGGCTGTGTGTGTTTGTCCTTAGGATAATTTAGGTTAAGTAGTGTGTAAGCTTAGGGACTGATGTCCTTAGCAGTTAAGTTCCATAAGATTTCACATATTTGAACATTTGAACAAGAATGCTGAATATTAGATGGGTAGATCACGTAACTAATGAGGAGGTACTGAATAGACTTGGGCAGAAGAGAAATTTGTGCCACAACTAGACTATAACAAGGGATCGATTGGCAGGACACGGTCCGAGGCAACAAGGGATCACCAATTTAGTGTTGAAGGGCAGCGTGGAGGGTAAAAATTGTAGAGGGAGACCAAGAGATAAACACAGTAAGCAGATTAAGAAGGCTGTAGATCGGAGTAGTTACTTGAAGATGAAGAGGCTTGCTTAGGATAGAGTAGGATAGAGAACTGCATCAAACGAGTCTTTGAACTGGAGACCACAACAACAACAAATTTAGTGTAACATGGTTATTGTAATAGGTACAGCGTAAAATACACTACTGGTCATTAAAATTGCTACACCACAAAGATGAGGTGCTATGGACGCGAAATTTAACCGAGAGGAAGAAGATGCTGTGATATGCAAATGATTAGCTTTTCAGAGCATTCACACAGAGTTGGGACCGGTGGCGACATCTACGTTTTGACGTGAGGAAAGTTTCCAATCGATTTCTCACACACAAACAGCAGTTGACCGGCGTTTCCTGGTGAAACATTGTTGTGATGCCTCGTGTAAGGAGGAGAAACACGCACCATCACATTTCCGACTTTGACAAAGGTCGGATTGTAGGCAATCGTAATTGCGGTTTATCGTATCGCGACATTGCTGCTCGCGTTGGTCGAGATCCAATGACTGTTAGCAGAATATGGAATCGGTGGGTTCAGGAGGGTAAATACGGAACGACGTGCTGGATCCCAACGGCCTCGTATCACTAGCAGTCGAGATGACAGGCATCTTATCCGCATGGCTGTAACGGATCGTGCAGCCACGTCTCCATCCCTGAGTCAACGTTTGTAACACCATTAAAATTGCTACACCAAGAAGAAATGCAGCAGATAAACGGGTATTCATTGGACAAATATGTTATACTAGAACTGACACGTGATTACATTTTCACGAAATTTGGGTGCATAGATCCTGAGAAATCAGTACCCAGAACAGCCACCTCTGGCCCTAATAACGCTCTTGATGCGCCTGGGCAATGAGTCAAACAGAGCTTGGATCGCGTGTACAGCTGCCCATGCAGCTTAAACACGATACCACAGTTCATCAAGAGTAGTGACTGGCGTATTGTGACGAGCCAGTTGCCCGGCCACCATTGACTAGACGTTTGCAGTTGGTGAGCAATCTGGAGAATGTGCTGGCCAGGGCAGCAGTCGAACATTTTCTGTATCCAGAAAGGCCCGTACAGGACCTGCAACATTCGGTCGTGCATTATCCTGCTGAAATGTATGGTTTCGAAGGGATCGAATGAAGGGTACAGCCACGGGTCGTAACACATCTGAAATGTAACGTCCACTGTTCAAAGTGCCGTCAATGAGAACAAGAGGTGGCCGAGACGTGTAACTAATGGCACCCCATACCATCACGTCAGGTGATACGGCGGTATGGCGATGACGAATACACGCTTCCAATGTGCGTTCACCGCGATGTCGCCAGACACGGAAGCGACCATCATGATGCTGTAAAGAGAACCTGGATTCATCCGAAAAAATGACGTTTTGCCATTCGTGCACCCAGGTTCATCGTTGAGCAGACCATCGCAGACTCTCCTTTCTGTGATGCAGCGTCAAGGGTAACAGGAATCATGGTTTCCGAGCTGAAAGTCCATGCTGCTGCAAACGTCGTCGAACTGTTCTTGCAGATGGTTGTTGTCTTGCAAACGTCCTCATCTGTTGACTCAGAGATCGAGACGTGGCTGCACGATCCGTTACAGCCATGCGGATAAGATGCCTGTCATCTCGACTGCTAGTGATACGAGGCCGTTGGGATCCAGCACGGCGTTGCATATTACCCTACTGAACCCACCGATTCCATATTCTGCTAATAGTCATTGGATCTCGACCTACGCGAGCAGCGGCGATACGATAAACCGCAATCGCGATAGGCTGCAATCCGACCTTTATCAAAGTCGGAAACGTAATGGTACGCATTTCTCCTCCTTGCAGGACGCATCACAAAAACTTTCCACCAGGCAACGCCGGTCAACTGCTGTTCGTGTATGAGAAATCGGTTGGAAACTTTCCTCATGTCAGCACATTGTAGGAGTTGTCACCGGCGCCAACCTTGCGTGAATGCTCTGATAAGCTAATCATTTGCATATCACATCATCTTCTCCCTGTCAGTTAAATTTCACGCCCGTAGCACGTGATCTTCGTGGTGTAGGAATTTTAATGGCCAATAGTGTAAACAAATACATATTGAAACATTTGAATACGCCTCTCCTGCATTCACACCGCCAGATTTGCACCTGGTGGCCAAAACTGGAACTAATTTCTTTTGCAGCGTAAATCGGTTCCCCATCAACGCATTAGAATATTTATCAAATTTCGCTGTCATTCGATAATTACAGCCCACACTGGACCTCTGTGACTAGTTGCAATTGAATTATAGCCACCTGCTATCTGTTTGAGTTGACCAGTTACAAACGTAAGTCGACTACAATACTGCAGTCCTGATAGCACATTTTTTCGTTTCGTAAATTGCACAGTTTTACGTTTTTAAACATTTAAAACAAGGTTTCAGTCTTTGGAGAAATGGCTCGCAAAACACTCCTTCGATCTATTTTTATCATTGCTCGTCAGTCGGATGCCAGGCATGATTAATAAAAGCTCCAAACGTGACCCGCGTGCGTCGTGGCTTTTTTTTTTATTTATTTTAGTCAACCTGAGAGCGTAACAGAAGTGCTCAGCAAATTCCAGTGACACACACTACGAGAGAGCCCCGGTGGATTAAGAACAAGTTCACTGCTAAGATTCCGAGAGTGTACGCTCCAACAAGAGTCGGACAGCGTATTATTTACTCCTAAATTCGCCGCGCGGCATTCGCCGAGCGGTCTTGGGCGCTGTAGTCATGGACTGTGCGGCTGGTACCGGCAGAGGTTAGAGTCCTCCCTCGGGCGTGGATGTGTGTGTTTGTCCTTAGGATAATTTAGGTTAAGTAGTGTGTAAGCTTAGGGACTGATGACCTTGGCAGTTACGTCCCATAAGATTTCACACACATTTCAACTTCTAAATTCATCTCTCGAAATGATCACGACGGGAAGATGTAAATTAAGAGGCCGTACTATGGTTTTCTTTTACCGACAATCATTCACATCATTCGTAGTTGAAACCAGATGATGATGTTCAGATGTGTGTGAAATCTTATGGGACTTAACTGCTAAGGCCATCAGTCCCTAAGCTTACACGCTACTTAACCTAAATTATTCTAAGGACAAACACACACACCCATGCCCGAGGGAGCACTCGAATCTCCGCCGGGATCAGCCGCATTGAAACCAGATAGAGGGTAAATGATACTGATGTCAAAAATACCGTCGCCACACACCGTCATGTGGCTCGCTGGAATATGTGTGTAGATGTGGCATTGTTGAGAAGTTGCTGGTCTTCGCGACGCCTGTTAAACATGCGACCGTTTGACATGAAGAGGACAACGTGCGAGCAGCCCCGGGTCTACGATATTTCCGAACCGGGATGCCCCCACCCCATCCCCTTTCCATCCCCCTGAGTATCTGAGATAGGTCGACATAAAATTAAAAAGAAAACGATTTTCCAAATACATGTTCATTTTGTAGGGAATGTATTTCTGGAGAGTTTGATATATAAATCATATATCCGTTCGAGGAAATGTAAGACATGTTATTCGGTCACATCATTCTTCTATCGCACGTCACTGTATTTCGCTCTGTGGAATTCAGACGTGTATATCCTTTAATGGAAGCCGAGACAGTGCACATTTCTTCAATCCTTAGGTCCCAGAATTTTTTTTCTCTCTGATCTTGCTACAGCTTTCCTTTCTGCGAAAGAATCTATTACCTCACCAAAGTTCGTCAAACGTTTTGCTACATAAAAAATCCAAATGTTGTTGTCTGATACTGAAAAAGCTGTTAATACGAATGGTATCGAAGACTGGCGAGGTTCTCGAGTTGATTAGGTCTATTTTGACACTGTCTGCTAGATAAAACGAGATAGGCCTTTCTAATACTGCAGCAATTGTAACATACGCCAAAAACGCGAAAATTGTTTCGCCACAAATGGCCAATTTCATCTACCTCATTTAAACAAATAACACGACTGAGTATAATTCCCTATTAGGCCTACTACAAGCAAAAAGTTTTATGTTAGGAAATAATTTCATTTATGTGCTCCAGTTTCTCAAGCATGGGATCGAAAAGTAGTAGTACGAAATTTTTATATAAATTTGGAATCGTCATATTCTTCCATATAATGTTGACGCTTCTTCTCCTTCCTCGTTCTAACAAACAATCTTTTTATCGCTAATTCTGTAACTATCCCTGCCATTTTCAAAACTTATTCTCCGGTTAACTTCACTAACCCTGCCAGAGTCACCAGTTTAGCTATTTCGCGGTTATTCTCCGGTTGGGCATTTTTACGTGTTCGTACAATGACTGAAGCGCCTAGAACCGCACGGCCACACCGGCCGGCGGGTACTGTACTACTGGCTCTTAGTAATGTAGCGCTCTGGCAAAACATTTCTGTCAAAATTTCATTTTCTTGGACACACCAAGAAGATAATGTGTAAGCTTTCTTACATGTTATTCCTGCTGTCGTTTATTTCCATTCTAGTAGTATGAATGTATGGATTTCGCCAGCAATTATAACAACGCTTATCATTCGAACACCCAATCAACCACAGAAACCAACAGCGGTTAGCATTCACCCTTTTCGGGTATATTTGGCTCAGCTCATAGCCCCGACCCTTTCTGTCTGAGTAAAAGTTTTTTTTTTTATTTGTAGATGCGATGGGGATTCCCCTGGAAGAAAGATGACGCACACTATGCACGCATCCAAAAATCAACTTGTGATTCGTTCAGAAATCAACTTAGAATGTGTTCAAAAATTTGAAAACCAACTGGTATGCGTGTCAAAATCATATGAATAATCGATAGAGCAACGTGCGCAGGTTACTAGGCGCTTTGTGAAACAGGGTTTTTCTCTTCAAGAATATGAATTTGGTGCCCCTTGAAATTGCAGCGCGGGGCAGACACCGGTTTGCCTCCCCCCCCCCCCCCCCCCCCCACGACACCTCGCCACCCGAGAGCCTGGTTTGTGTGTGCAAGACCAGTTCAGACAACTGTGGACATACGATATCACGCAAATATTTTAGCAGTACGACTTCGCAGCCAGTGTGTTGGGGCAGTCTGAACACGGCTGCTGATGTGCATGCTGGGGCGAGGTTGCGCGCTCATGTTGCGAGGTTGGCAAGCCTGAGTCGCGACCTGCTGTCGTTCTGCTCTTCAGTTGCGCAGAAGCATCTCAAGAGGAAGGTGTGTGATTGCGTGTGGACAACTGCTGCATCCCAACGGCCGCTCGTTGTAAGTTTACATCCCACGCCTTGTTATCAGTGTTTGAGTATGGTATACCATTTTGATGAAAAAGAGTTTGTTGCCATTATCTCTCTTGGTTGATGTGTGCGTTACTATGCATTTTGTTCTGTCGCTTCCTCTCCTGCTGAATATAATCGTGCATTACTCATCTTGAATAATAGCTTTTGGTGACGTCTGCAGAAACAGTGATTACTCCTGCGTTGTGTATTTGCGAATCGAACAACATTCAACAGAAAGTGGATAAATTGTTACACTGCAAAGAGTTATATTATTGTAGCAGTGCCCGTAAGTCTCTCATCAAACAGTTGCTATTTTTATTAAACACGTTTCTAATATTAATTCGAACTACTTGATACATTGTAAAAGTGTTGCTGGTCCAGTAGCGTGGGACCACAAACCTGTTTCTTGTGAGCAATTCAACTGTAATCTCATCTTAGAGCATTTACTGCCGTCATTGACTCCACAGTTATCAAGTCTGAGAGGCTGCTACAGATAAAATTATTCAATTTGTTGTACAGTAGGTTATGTTGTTATCAATGGCACGCAAGATCCGAGCCAGCGTCTAGTGTGACAGCGGACAGGAGCTGCACCCAAGTAAGGTCTGGCGAAAGGGAAAGTGGGAGTCAGAGTAACGGCGGGCTGGCCTTGGACACGCTACGTCATCAACATGGACGCCGCCCAGAACTCGATGCTCAATTTGCATCAGCTGGCCCAGCAGTCTGCAGAGACCGAATTTGTGCTGCAGTCTCCGTGATTTTTAAGCGCTATACGCTGCTCTCCGCGGACGCTACAAAGTCCTTTTGCCACCGTTGCCTGCTTCTGTTCACGTTGCTCTTTTCTTTCTTACGCGGTAGCTAATAGAGCGCGACCAGAGAATTTCTATTGTTTGTGAAAGGGAGCCACAGAGACCTCATCAGACAAGCGGAGAAATGGACATCGAAATCTGGAGTACCATGATGTCGAAATGACCATTCGGTATGAAGTTCGAAAGATGTAACGTCAAAGTCTGCTTCCTAATTTTTGTCTACGAAATGTCAGACATGAACAAAATTTCAGATCGAATGTGTGTGATGGACATTACTAAATAATCCGAGAAGACAACGAGAACCTGCTAAAACAATTCCCGAGTAAGATGTGCAGGTCTTCTTTGTCTGACGTCTATGGCGAAATGTTTGCTTAGGTTTTGGTTTCTTATATTAAGCTGTTCAGTGACACATACGTTCAACCTGTCATTCGTTTCGTATCTGAACTTTATGAACAGAAATTTAGGAGCACATTTGATCTTAGATGTTTTAAACGTGCGACAGAATGTTGTTTTTCGCAGTTATGATGGAAAATAAATGTGCTAAAGTGGTTTTTGCGGTCTGGTGATGATATTCTAGATCGAAACTGCTATGACAAGGGATTTGCGTGGCAGTACTTTACTACGTGAAACTCCTACAATACAGCTGTGGAGAACCACCAATACCGAAAATATTTCATATGTATCATTGTTGTTATTTACCCTTTACCTTTGTGCTCCTTTATTCTGTAATTTTCTGTAATCTACCTTTTCTTCCTTACTCAACAAAACTATTGTAAACGTCAGTAAAATTTTTCTGCGTTTGTGACCGCATTGCCAATGTCTAAAACTACCGACGTTTCGGTCACTGTTGCAAGTGACCTTCTTCAGGATGTTTGTGGAATAAACAAAAACACCCTGAAGAAGGTCATTTGCAATAATGATCGAAACGTCGTTAGTTTCACATATTGACAATGCGATCACAAATCGTGAAAAATTTTACTGACTGTGACAATGGCTGCAGAAGTCTGCGTTTATATTGTTAATATATCTGTTCTCGGCTTGCATTTGTAGCTGCACATGTTCTTTAAGCGCACGTGCACAGACTGGATGGGCGCCGCGTTGTCGGCTTCGACTATAGAGGTCTGCCGTTGTTCCCTTGACACGATTCATTAAGTGAAGGACGGAGCCCGGTATGCCAGAGGGGCTGTTATTATGCAGATGCAGCGTGCTGGCGGTGTCTTAGTGTTCGTTTCTTTTTAACGCGAAGCAGGGCGTGTCGCGCGCGCGTGGGCATCCCATCCCGTACAGCCAGCTGACGGGAAAGCTCTGAGTTACTTGCTCAACCGTGCGTTTAAATCTCCCACTAAAAAATCATCCTCGAAAATCCTGCGCACACTGTCACGGAAAACTCAACGAAATGTTTACTAGCACACAGCCCTGTTCTTAGAAGCGTCTTACAAGGAAATCAGCGTCTGCAATACTTTAGAAAATCTAAGGAAAGTACATCCGTATAATACCTCAACAGATTTGTGACTAGATCGAAATTTTCCAGAGGGGCACGACGCAGCGCGTTATCCTGTACCTAGAGTCAACAGTGATCTGATACTAATATTTGTTAACATCGGGGGGGGGGGGGGGGGGGGGAGGTCTGTGGGAGCGAATGCCCCTAGTGAGATTTCCTTTAATCATACTGGAATCAATATCATCTTGTTGCGCGTAGCGGACATTGAATATAGAAAATGATCGATGCTTTATTACACAGATCTAGATTTCAGCGGTTACAGAGACATCTTCAGTGCTAAAAATAACATAGGAGAATCAGGAACAAATATAAGATAGTTGACAACAAGTGCAAACATAAACACCACATAGTTACAAACAGTATAACAACAGGTGACATTAGTGCAAAATTGCACGTAGTCAAACATATTGGCGGTGTAGTGCGTACAGCAGTCTATCATGAACTGAAGCCATTGCTTACGTGGTTGGACAGGAAGAAAATGTGACGTCATGTCCTTGAGGTTCCCTATATTGGAGTACTGGTGAGCTGTTAATTTTTCAATTAAACTGCAAATAATGGTTAAACCACGGAAAGCAAATCTCATGTGTGGAGCCATAAGTACAGCAAACGGCAGTATGTGTAGCACGGTATGTCATGCATTTTTGCATTACAAACTGGCGGTAGAGGATTCATTTAGAACTCCATACGACACGGAAAGTACAGTGTTAACATAATGTACCAAAATAATTAAAATTTGAAGAACTGCAAATAGTACAGCAAAACGTGGAGCGCCCTCTCTGGGCATATACTGCAATCGTACAACTCGTGAAATTACATTAGCGCCATCTCTGGACTTACTGTATAAATATGTGGAGTGAAGCAACAATACAATGTCGAAAGGTATGAAGCTAACCAGTGTCGTATAAATGAACAAATAAGTAAAATGAAGGAATGAAAATAGTACAATCAAGATAGTGTGCCTCTTTGGGCATAAACTAAAATCATACATTAAAAGTTCATTAGCGCCGTCTCTGGGCTTACAGAACGAATTTTTTAAATTATATAGCTTTCCTATTATATATAGCGATTCACTGGCACGTCGATAGAGGGCACTACATTGCTTTTTTCCTGTTCAACCACATAAGCAAGGGCTTCAGTTCATGTTAGACACCTGTACGCTCTAAACCATCAATATTTTTTACTACGTGGCTCTTAGGACTAATTTAACCTGTTGTTTCATGATATGTGTCTTTGTGGTGCTTACGTTTACATTTACGATACGTTGTCAGCTACGTATCCTGATTCTCCTGTTACGCACCTTTTAGCACTGAAGATGTCTGTGTTATAGTTGAAATACAGATGTGTTGTAATGAAGCGACCGATTTCGCGATCAAATTTGCTGTACTTTTCTGTATTGTGAGCATTCATTTAATTTACGCATCCATTTAGTTTATAAAAATTAAATAATTTATAACTTCAGGATCTGGACTTTTATAACCTGAAATACGTGGAAAATGATCATTACAATCTGAAAATACCAATAAAATGGACGTAAAAATGATATATAAGACAAATGGGAAATGAGCTATAAACTGAACTTGAGCAATGAAAATCTTTATAGGAGACTGGAACTGAAATTACAAAAAGGATAATTAATTAAAATGGCTGTGTTTTTCTTTAGTAAATTTCGTTCTTTAAAGATGTACGAAAACTGTCGTGTATGAAAGCGTGACAGGAACAGTAGTGAAACTGTGAAGTGGAAATCGTGAAACGTGCACGCAAATGTCCATAAAAGAACATCCTCGGCTGTACATGACAGCTAAATACCGTTCGGTCAGAGCACAGATGTAAGCGTTACCAGTGTCTCTACTAAACAGGTATGGAGCTGCACACCATTAGGACACTCGTGCCCTAAAAATAAGATTTAGCTCCTAAGAATGAGCGCACTGCAGCACCTGCAACAAATGTAAACAAAGGATTACACAAAATTGCCACTGGGGATGCTTCAATAAGGAACAAAGAGTGTCTTGCGCAGAAATCAGGAGCACTTAATATATTCACTGCAAAATATCTTGGTGAACTGTTCTAAAAACATCGAAGTTAGCCACTATCGAACGACAGGAACTACACAAAGTGATTACAATTCATGGCATAGCTCTAATGTGAAAACTAGTGCAAAATTGCAAATGACTCTCTGTATCAATATACCACTTGCGCAGCGCAAGATCAGCAGAAACGTTAACAACATATCGCCGAGTCAGGTACGGATATGTCGTGAACAAGAAGAAACTTATATTTTGCTTAAGTTTATCAAAATTTTAAATTACCAAGAGAAACTGAAGGAGAAGTAAAAAAAAACGAATCTATCTCGATGGGTATCATTTACGTACTGCTGTTTAACGCCATAAATTTCAAACCGTGTGCTCGCTTTCGGGATTCATTGATAGTTCATAACCCGTACAATAGAGATGCTTCTTGATATGAATCATGTCAAAGGAAATAGTACGTATAATGTGCATACACAGGAACTGATATATTAGATTTAATTAGCATGCCATAATTTCTTATTTGTAGCTCTCAAGGTACATAAGTAATGTATCCAATACAATGACGGTGTTTTTCGGTAGGTGTAGTTTGTTTGTCGATGAACTTTTTATATTGCTGTACAGCTATTGAAAATATATGTTCTTGAACAATGGATAACATTTTGGAGCAAATTAATTGCTTATAAAGCTTTGGGTAGAAGATCCATACACTTACTATTGATTGTGTGAGATGACTGCTGTAATACTTGTAAATTAAAAGCGGCGATTTCACTTTGTTTATCGACAACAAACTCTTCAGTTGCCTATTACGGTACGTTTTATTCATAGAATACGTTCCTACTCAGTTGAAAGAATTATCCTCAGATATATTGTTTAAGCGAGGCAAGCACGGCTACTTAATAAAATTTTCATGTTCAGATAACACTAATCGTCGTCAGCTGCAGTCAGAATTGGAAAAGGGCCGAACTTAACAAATTATATTACGTTACCCCATTGTTCTCTGCTTAAAAGCTTGAAACTAAGCCAATAATTGAATCGAAATCGGTTGTCTGAATGTAAGTAGAACATAATTAGGAACTGGAGTGTTCGATTTGAATAAACACACAGACAACATTTGCGAAGAACTGTGATGCTTGGAGTAGATGCAACGGAACATTCTCTGACGAGCTAATTAGTATTCATTTTGTGTCGCAGGATGGATGGCACACACACACACACACACACACACGCACACGCACACGCACACTTCCTAAATCTCCACTCGATGTGAAATGAAAATCAGTTTTCTCATCAGTTTTTATTCTGTATAGGTCTGAGCAGAACACTCACATCCCTACAGATACGAACTACACATCGAACGAAGTACCCGACGACAGAGGGGAAACTGAATCAGATGCTCGCTTCACTAAAAATTAAAGGCAGACGTCAATCGGTTCAACTTCTGTCCGGAACATGACAAAACTTTGTTTGGCATGGTTGTGTGGAAGATGTAGCGAGTTTCCTTCCTTTGAACAATAGATTGAATACTTCGTAAATTACAAGAAAATCTCAATTTACACGCGTAACGCCAATCAGGACACAACTCTACTTTTAATACGTATCTAAATCATTACTTTAAGTGAAAATCCCATTACCTCCAAGAAATTTCCAAAGGTTTTTCCGTACAACGGAATCGAGACGTTTGGATACGTAGTGTGATGCTTATCTACTTGGCCACGAAGTCGGCAACTCGTTCGTCCAGTAATCATGAACAACAATCACTTACATAGGAGGTTGCCCAATAAATAAAGCCCAATTTTTTTATAACCGTTATATATATATATATATATATATATATATATATATATATATATATATATATATAAAGTCTCTTCAGGTTCTTCAAATTTGATGTTTCTTCTGCACGAAAATTCGATCAATTCCGACACAAGGCGGAGCCTTACACATAAATCTGCAGATGTCAGACACTCAGATCGGTACCAAACGTTGTGCGTAGTACGCATCCGTTAATAATAGCTTTGTAGGTCTCTCGTGGGGAAGTTAGTAGAGCCTGAGGCCGTCGTGCGAAATGTCCAGCGTTCATATCACGCTCACGATAATTTGTTTTAACTGTGAAACTTTTGTATGGGAGAATGTTTTCCTGACATGTAAAAGGACATGTCGGAGTTTGTAGCAATGTTCTTTTGGGAGCCCGCTTAGGCTTCGTTAGTTGAACGTACGAAACCTATAGAGTACATCTGTATACTTGGGTTGGTGTTCTGTCGGACATGTGCGACAGAACAGTACGTTTGTGGTTTCAGAGAATAAACTTAACCATCGGAACAGCAGAATAAAAAAGCAACTGTGTCACACGTGCGGAAATATTAATAGTCCCATATAACACTTTTATGCATAATACAGTAATAAAAAGAATTGTCATCATGGGGTATGAACCTATGGCCCTTGGTACGGCGATCTAATGCTCTACCAACTTCTCCACCGAAGCTATACGCTGACGTACTCACAGTGATGGTCTATGGTTCTGCTGGACGACAGCACACAGCACGAAGTAAATCGGTGTCTTGGTTGATACTCCATCGACATACAACGTTTGGTGCCGATCTGAGAGTCTGACATGTGGAAGTTTGGGTGTTAGTGATCCATGAGAATGGTGTCTACTCAAGACAATCGTAATCAACAAGGTGCCGTAATCGAATTGTTGGACGCGGAAAAAGAGACTGTGGTGAACATCCGTGTACATTAGTGTGCAGTGTATGGTAATGAGGCAGGTGATAGCAGCACCTTTGAGCGGTAGGTGAAGAGAGGTAAAAATGTCAGGAGGTGCAGAAACAGCATCATGATCTGCCGTGTTCGGGACGGCCTATCACAGCCACCGTTGCTAATATTTTGAATCGCCCAAATGCCATTATTCTCGCAGGCCAGTGCATCACTGCTCGACAATTGGTACTGTAGCTTTCGGTGTGCATTGATGTGCGTGTGCAATGACAGAGGCCCCTCAGTATTTAATATGGGTTCAGAACGTGTTCCGCGAATGATCACTACATGCCACAAGACTGAAAGAAAGCTATTTCATCTGGAGTGCCGCAGCAATTTTAGGACAATGGAGAGGTGTTCCTGCCACAGATCGTTACAGATGAACAAACCTGGGTGCATCACTTTGAACTGGAAACAAAAAGTAAGTCACTGGAATGGCACCACCCGGAATCATCACAAAAGAAAGCAAAGGACCAAAGTTCATAGAGGAAGAACACCCTTTCCAACTGGCACCTAAACCCATCCCGTGGAATATCCCAGGCAACAATGGCATACGACATTTACATTGATATCAGGTGGATATCATAGCAGCCAATGGACTTTGTGCAGTGGTAACACCTGTTCCCGTCAGACTGCTGGCGGGCTTGGCCAGCATTTGGATGGGTGACAGTCCGGTCTCCCGAGTACTGTTGGTAAACGGGGCGTAATCAGCCCTTGTGAGGCAAATTGAAGAGCTACTTGACTGAGAAGTAGCCGGCACCAGTCACGAAAGTTGACAATCGGCCGGGAGAGCGGTGTGCTCACCACACGCCCCTCCATATCCGCATCCAGTGACGCTTACGGTCTGAGAATGACACGGCGGTCGGTCGGTACGCTACGGTCTTCCGAGACCTGTTCGGGCGGAGTTTAGATTTTTTGGGATATCGTAGGAAGTTGCGCGATGCTTTTGCGGACGATGGTGTTGTAAAATAGTCAAGTCGTAACGCCAGAGTGTAGCGACATGGAGAAATACCGGTAGAATTACAGGACGGTCACCCATCCAAGTGCTAGCCAAGCCCGAAAGCGCTTAACTTAACCCTAGCATTACCAACGTATTTTTTGTTGCATGTAATACCAACGGGGGGCCTCAAAGGCCCATAAAGAATACCACAATTTATTTTATCATAAATCAAGTTTATTTACTTCTGATACCTCTAATAACAATTCAAAATGCTTAGACATTGTTTTTGTGTACTGGATAATAAAAGATGTTATTATAATAGGAATAAAATGAACAAATCACGAGATTCAGTTTATATATTTTTTGGAGCAATGTTTCAAAATAGTGTTTTCTTATAAAAACGACTTTTTTAATTCGATACACTACATGAAGCAAACAAAATTTACTGTCTCATTCTGCAACGCATTTTTCACACAACACTGTCTTCCTGCAGTGTTTCCCACAGACGTGTTTGTGGCACTGAGAGCAGGTAACAGTTGACTTTCCCAGCTTGTTCTACTTGATCTTTTTAGATGCAGCTTCTTGGCAGCATAGGTGGCACCGTCCACGTGTTCCTGGTTCTGCTGTTGAGGATGATGGTTCTACAGAGCATCTGAGCTTCCGTTGTGTGATGCTTTCCATTGCCATTATTACTGGCTTCTGAAGTCCATACAAATTTTGTGCCCGTTTATCTACTTGAGATCTTATTAGTTCGAGACCTAAGTTAGTGATAAAAACCCTTCTGCGGTTTAGCAAATTCTTTTTCCAATTCGGAAAGTTGAGGAGGAAGAGTGAATATGCATTTATTGCTGCTATGTCAATGAGTGTGTAGAAGAGGGACAAAGGCCATCTTCTTGGTCCTCTCTTTGTGCTGTAGTGTCTTGCCATCTGGTCTATGGTGTCCACGCCTCCCTTTGTAGAATTATAAAAAAGATTTATGTTAGTCTTTTTTGAGTCTTCATTCAACACCCCATCTGAGTGATAAGTTGAAAGCATCAACAGCAGTCGCTTTGGCTTCTCGCAGACTAGCGTTGATGCAAGAGTAACTGGTGGCCTCTGTGTCTGAGGGTCAGTATAAGCAAAGATGGAAGAGTGTAAACTGCGGCCAGTTGTAGTCTTCAGCTCTTCAGGTATGTGTCGTCTGTTAGACTGTAGGGTGCCAACAAGTGTGAGGTGAAAATCATTCCATAGAGTCTCAGCAAGCTCCACTGAAGTATAGTACCGATCTGTGGTAACATTACGGCCTGATTTTTCAATAGGTTTTGTTAGTCTCTTTACAATTTCCATCGGTCCATTTGAATGCTGTGTATTTCCTGACTTGCCTGTATAGATGTCCATGCTGATCACATATCTAGTCTCAGAATCAGACAGCATTCAAATTAGAATGCCGTATTTTCCAGGTTTTTCTTTTAGAAACACCTTGAATGGACAGCGACCACGGAACAAAGACAACATCTCATCCACTGTTGTATGTAGACCAGGAATGAAATACAATGGAAGTGAAGAATTGAAGCTTTCAAAAATTTCCCTCATTGGACAAACTTGTCAGTCTGGCGACGAATTTCTCTTGTGTTCTTATCATTAAACCTCAATATTTTGGTCAATTCGAAAAATCGGGTCCGACTCATTGATCCATAGTACACTTGTCGGCCCTGAAGCAAAGACCATAAATCTTGGACAGGTATCTTATTGTCATGATTTGAACCCATGATTAGCAAGAGTCCTAAATAACAAAATAACTCATCTTCATCTGTGTGCTGAATACCTAGTCGAGAAGCCTCTTCATTTGAGTGTAGTTTTATTAGATTCATAATTTGAAGTGTAAAAAAGAGCTCTGTAGCCTCTTTCGGAGACGCAATTCTTCCTTGTTGTCCTAGACCCATTCTTTCTCGCACTATATTTTGTACAGAACGCCGATATTGTCGAGATGGCTTCGTAATATACTCTCGTCCACTTTTTGCAATGAATTTATCACATTCCGTATCATTATCATCTGGTGGATTGGCTTCAACCTCATCTTCATTCTCAGACGATGAATCAGTTCTAATTTCTTCCACATCATCATCCACTTCACTTTCCTCTAAATCTGATTCGTTCAAAACTTCTTCTAGCACTCTTTCAATGGAACTATCACGTAAACGTTGTCTACTCATGTTGCTGGTTCAACAGCAGCAGAAACACTGAAAATAACAATGGTCCGCTTCATAATAATATGTCTGAAGGCAACAATGCCAAAATTCGTTTCATGGTAAGAATTTGAAACGAAAGACTCAACCTCGTAAATCTTTCCTTGCTATTACCAACGGGTGGGCTTCTAAGGCCCACAGAGAATTAAATCAAGTAAATGAATTTTAATTACATTTTTATTCCGAAATTCTGTAATGACTCAATAGTACATTCAATAACGAACAATTACCTTTGCTTTCAATTTCATATATCAAAGGGTGTGGATACAACATAGAAAAACTGAGTCAGTGGGCCTACGAGGCCCCCCCGTTGGTAATGCTAGGGTTAAGCAGTCTGACGGGAACAGGTGTTACCGCTGCACAAAACCCATTGGCCGCTATGATATCCACCCGATATAAATGTAAATGTCGTATGGCATTGTTGCCTGGGATATTCCACGGGGTTTTCTTCCTCTGTGGCCTTTGGCTTCTTTTGTGATGATTCCGGGTGGTGCCATTCCAGTGACTAACTTTTTGGTTCCAGCTCAAAGTGATGCACCCAGATTTGTTCATCGGTAACGATCTGTGACAGAAACACATCTCTATTGGTCTAAAATTGCTGCGGCACTTCAGATGAAATGGCTTTCCTTTCAGTCTTGTGGCATGTAGTGATCGTTCGCACTGCGCTGCACTGCACAATCAGCTCACATAACTGGAACCAGTGCACATAAACTGGCGGAAAAACGTCTTTCTGTTCTATTACGCAACTGGCAATAAGTCACTAGAAACATGTCATAAAATGTCAAGTAATAACTGTTGTTGTTGTTGTCTTCAGTCCTGAGACTGGTTTGATGCAGCTCTCCATGCTACTCTATCTTGTGCAAGCTTCTTCATCTCCCAGTACCTACTGCAACCTACATCCTTCTGAATCTGCTTAGTGTAGTGATCTCTTGGTCTCCCTCTACGATTTTTGCCCTCCACGCTGCCCTCCAATGCTAAATTTGTGATCCCTTGATGCCTCAGAACATGTCCTACCAACCGATCCCTTCTTCTGGTCAAGTTGTGCCACAAACTTCTCCTCTCCCTAATCCTGTTCAATACTTCCTCATTAGTTATGTGATCTACCCACCTAATCTACAGCATTCTTCTGTAGAACCACATTTCGAAAGTTTCTATTCTCTTCTTGTCCAAACTAGTTATCGTCCATGTTTCACTTCCATTCATGGCTACACTCCAAACAAATACTTTCAGAAACGACTTCCTGATACATAGATCTATATTCGATGTTAACAAATTTCTCTTCTCCAGAATCTCTTTCCTTGCCATTGCCAGTCTACATTTTATATCCTCTCTACTTCGACCATCATCAGTTATTTTACTTCCTAAATACCAAAACTCCTTTACTAGTTTAAGTGTCTCATTTCCTAATCTAAGTCCCTCAGCATCACCCGACTTAATTCGACTACATTCCATTATCCTCGTTTTGCTTTTGTTGATGTTCATCTTATATCCTGTTTTCAAGACACTGTCCATTCCGTTCAACTGCTCTTCCAAGTCCTTTGCCGTCTCTGACAGAATTACAATGTCATCGGCGAACCTCAAAGTTTTTACCTCTTCTCCATGAATTTTAATACCTACTCCTAATTTTTCTTTTGTTTCCTTTACTGCTTGCTCAATATACAGATTGAATAACATCGGGGAGAGGCTACAGCCCTGTCTCACTCCTTTCCCAACCACTGCTTCCCTTTCATGCCCCTCGACTCTAATAACTGCCATCTGGTTTCTGTACAAATTGTAAATAGCCTTTCGCTCCCTGTATTTTACCCCTGCCAAATTTAGAATTGGAAAGAGAGTATTCCAGTCAACATTTTCAAAAGCTTTCTCTAAGTCTACAAATGCTAGAAACGTAGGTTTGCCTTTTCTTAATCTTTCTTCTAAGATAAGTCGTAAAGTCAGTATTGCCTCACGTGTTCCAACATTTCTACGGAATCCAAACTGAAAGTAATAACTATCTGGAACGATTTAATGCGGAACGACCGCTTACCACTAATTTTTGGAAAAGCCAGTGTGCGCTAATTGTAAGATTCTTTGAAGGAAGTCACCCTCAAAAAAAGAAAAAAAAATCAAATGTGTGTGAAATCTTATGGGACTGCTAAGGTCATCAGTCCCTAAGCTTACACACTACTGAACCTAAATTATGCTGAGGGCAAACACACACACACATGCCAGAGGGAGGACTCGAAAGTCCGTCGGGACCAGCCGCACCCTCAAAACACTTGTTCGACCGATTCTTGAGTACTGCTAATCAGTGACCCTTAGCGTGTTGGATTAATTGTAGAAATAGTGAAGATCCAGCGAAGAGCACCGCGTTTCCTCATGGGATTTTTTATAAGCGCGAGAGTTTTACGGAGATTCGAGAGCTAAGTATCTCACGGCAACAACCGTGTATAAAAACTTTCAAGGTTTACTTGTCGACGAAATCGTCCAGCGGCTTCAGTTAGGGACACCTGACTGTCGTGGATATTGTCGTGATGTCCCCTAGACGGCTTGTGGTTGATTGGCTTACGTCACCGTTACATCGTGCTGAGAAGAGACAGAGAAATGCGCCGAACTGTTTACGTTCTTTCAAGACCGCTGGTCCCGGCAGAATGACGTAGTGATGACATACGCCGTTTGTGGGTAGGGTCGATATGTGTGCATCTTTTTACGGTCGTGTTCTGACAAATACATTGAAGCGCCAAAGAAAGAGGTATAGGCATGCGAATTCAATTATACAGATATGCAAACAGGCAGAATACGGTGCTGCGGTCGGCAACGCCTGTATAAGACAATACATGCCTAGCACAGTTGTTATATCGGTTACTGCTGCTACAATGGCACGTTATCAAGATTTAAGTGTGTTAGAACGCGATGGGACACAGCATCTCCGAGGTAGCGATGAAGTGGATATTTTCACGTTCGAACGTTTCACGAGCATACCCTGAATATCAGGAATCCGGTAAAACGTCGTATCTCCGATATCGCTGCGGTCGGAAAAAGATCCTGCAAGAACGGAACCAACGACGACTGAAGAGAATCGTCACCGTAACAGAAGTGACAGCTTCCGCAAATTGCTGCAAATTTCAATGCTGGGTCATCAACAAGTGTTAGCACACGAAGCATTGAACGAAACGTAACCGATATACGCTTACGGAGCAGAAGACCCACTCGTGTATCCTTGATGACTGCACGACACAAAGCTTTACGTCTCACACGGCCGGGCGAGTCTTGATTTAGGTTGTATAGAGAGGATGGACGTGTACGGGTACGGAGACAACCCCACGAATCCATGGAACCCTCATGTCAGCAGGGGACTGTTGAAGCTGGTGGAGGCTCTGTAATGGTGCGGGGCGTGTGCATATGGAGTCATACGGGTCCCCCACACTTCCAGAGTTGCTAAAGAGTGGCTCCAGGAATACTCTTCTGAGTTTAAGCACTACAGCGAGTCACCAAACTCCCCAGACATGTTCATTGTTGAGCATATTTGGTATGCCTTGCAACGTGCTGTTCAGAAGAGATCTCCTGCCCTGGTACTCTTACAGATTTATGGACAGCCCTGCAGGATTCGTGGTGTCAGTTTCCTCCAGCACTACTTCAGACATTAACCGAGCCCATGCCACGTCATGTTGCTGGACTACTGAGTGCTCGCGGGGGCCCTACACGATATTACGCAGGCGTGCCAGTTTCATTGGCTGTTCTGTGTAGTAAATAAGTTAAAATAAGTCGCTCCTGTTTGAAGCTCGTAAAAATAATCCACAGACGAAACACCTGCTACTGGTAAAAATGTTACATGACAGTAAATTCTTTGATCAGTGACAAAATTTCACGAAATTCATGGAACAAAAAAAAAAAAAGAGGGGGAAAGATATACCTTTAAAAAAATCTCTTGGCTAGTGGAAAGTGGACAAGTTATTTTAAATCACAGTATAATGAAGAATTTATTGGGAATTGTTGAAATTGGCAGAATATTACTTTGCAGTTCCAGGCCATAATGCGAACGTCGAAGGGATGTTCTCTTTCTTGAACGCCCCGTGGGCAAAGGACTGCAATAAACTACAAACAGAAACAATCACAGATATATGGTTTTTGTTAATTTAAAATCATTCTTTCAAGAGTTTCACGAAATTCATTCTATGAAAAATAACATTGTTGATAAAGTGGGTTCAAATGATAATTTTAATACATAACTACAGATTATTTTTATTTCTTTGTGAATCTAATTGAAATGACAAGTTATCGAATATCATTTTGTTTTCCGTCCCAGAAGAATAGATAATTGTTTGTTCTGTTTAACGAAGAACTTTTAGCATATTTCAACATAGGATTATCTCAGCAACAGGACTCGGCAGTTAAGAACGCCAAGTACTTACTGTTAGTTGCAATCACAATTGCATAATTACAAGGCAGTTTGCTGACCTTTTTTTGTTGTTGTTGTTGAAGCACGTTTAAGGCTGATCTCACATTAATATTTAAACCAGGAGGCCGGCTTTTAGGGCAAAGTTTCCGTCTAAATATAACGCAGAGTCCTTCTTTTATGTTGTTGGTACTGGCAACCCTATCTGTGGGCTATAACTGATTACCTCAACAGCAGCGACGACAGTCAGTTGTTCGTGACGAAAATGGTGGAGGATTTCGTCGAGAGTTCGGGGATGAGATTTTACCCATGTTTGACGCGATAAGTTAACCGAGAATGCTCTTTACGCGTGCGGAAATGCTCAACAACCTCCAGTGGCAATATATATTTCTTGAAACGCAGGCTCTATGTGTCAAATAGTAAGATGTATGGTCCCGTGGCGGTGTAAAAGATTTTAAGCTTCTAAGTCAATCCAGTCAAACCATACGGCCATTAATGTCACGTATTTTGATATTCGTAAACTCACTAGTCAAAACCTATAAATCATCTATCTATCTGCATACCTAATTAAGTTTGTACGAAATACTCAAAGCTCATGTGTTACTACCACGTGTCCGTATGCTTCTAGTTTATCTGTTCCCACTGCCGTTATGTCTTCTGTAAAATAACACCAGTTATATTTATCGTGTTAATTGAGATAATGAAGGGACGTATATGATATATGTTGTTGTTGTTGTTGTCTTCAGTCCTGAGACTGGTTTGATGCAGCTCTCCATGCTACTCTATCCTGTGCAAGCTGCTTCATCTCCCAGTACCTACTGCAACCTACATCCTTCTGAATCTGCTTAGTGTACTCATCTCTCGGTCTCCCTCTACGATTTTTACCCTCCACGCTGCCCTCCAATGCTAAATTTGTGATCCCTTGATGCCTCAAAACATGTCCTACCAACCGATCCCTTCTTCTAGTCAAGTTGTGCCACAAACTTCTCTTCTCCCCAATCCTATTCAATACCTCCTCATTAGTTACGTGATCTATCCACCTTATCTTCAGTATTCTTCTGTAGCACCACATTTCGAAAGCTTCTATTCTCTTCTTGTCCTAACTAGTTATCGTCCATGTTTCACTTCCATACATGGCTACACTCCAAACAAATACTTTCAGAAACGACTTCCTGATACATAAATCTATATTCGATGTTAACAAATTTCTCTTGTTCAGAAACGCTTTCCTTGCCATTGCCAGTCTACATTTTATATCCTCTCTACTTCGACCATCATCAGTTATTTTACTTCCTAAATAGCAAAACTCCTTTACTACTTTAAGTGTCTCATTTCCTAATCTAATTCCCTCAGCATCACCCGATTTAATTTGACTACATTCCATTATCCTCGTTTTGCTTTTGTTAATGTTCATCTTATATCCTCCTTTCAAGACACTGTCCATTCCGTTCAACTGCTCTTCCAAGTCCTTTGCTGTCTCTGACAGAATTACAATGTCATCGGCGAACCTCAAAGTTTTTACTTCGTCTCCATGAATTTTAATACCTACTCCAAATTTTTCTTTTGTTTCCTTTACTGCTTGCTCAATATACAGATTGAATAACATCGGGGAGAGACTACAACCCTGTCTCACTCCCTTCCCAACCACTGCTTCCCTTTCATGCCCCTCGACTCGTATACCTGCCATCTGGTTTCTGTACAAATTGTAAATAGCCTTTCGCTCCCTGTATTTTACCCCTGCCACCTTCAGAATTTAAAAGAGAGTATTCCAGTTAACATTGTCAAAAGCTTTCTCTAAGTCTACAAATCCCAAAAACGTAGGTTTGCCTTTTCTTAATCGTTCTTCTAAGATAAGTCGTAAGGTCAGTATTGCCTCACGTGTTCCAACATTTCGACGGAATCCAAACTGATCCTCCCCGAGGTCTGCATCTACCAGTTTTTCCATTCGTCTGTAAAGAATTCGCGTTAGTATTTTGCAGCCGTGGCTTATTAAACTGATAGTTCGGTAATTTTCACATCTGTCAGCACCTGCTTTCTTTGGGATTGGAATTATTATATTCTTCTTGAAGTCTGAGGGTATTTCGCCTGTCTCATACATCTTGCTCACCAGCTGGTAGAGTTTTGTCAGGACTGGTTGTCCCAAGGCCGTCAGTAATTCTAATGGAATGTTGTCTACTCCGGGGGCCTTGTTTCGACTCAGGTCTTTCAGTGCTCTGTCAAACTCTTCACGCAGTATCGTATCTCCCATTTCGTCTTCATCTACATCCTCTTCCATTTCCATAATATTGTCCTCAAGTACATTGCCCTTGTATAAACCTTCTATATACTCCTTCCACCTTTCTGCCTTCCCTTCTTTGCTTAGAACTGGGCTGGCATCTGAGCTCTTGATATTCATACACGTGGTTCTCTTCTCTCCAAAGGTCTCTTTAATTTTCCTGTAGGCAGTATCTATCTTACCCCTAGTGAGATAAGCTTCTACATCCTTACAATTGTCCTCTAGCCATCCCTGTTTAGCCATTTTGCACTTCCTGTCGATCTCATTTTTGAGACGTTTTTATTCCTTTTTGCCTGCTTCATTTACTGCATTTTTATATTTTCTCCTTTCATCAATTAAATTTAATATTTCTTCTGTTACCCAAGGATTTCTAGCAGCCCTCGTCTTTGTACCTACTTTATCCTCTGCTGCCTTCACTACTACATCCCTCAGAGCTACCCATTCTTCTTCTACTGTATTTCTTTCCCCTATTCCTGTCAATTGTTCCCTTATGCTCTCTCTGAAACTCTGTACAACCTCTGGTTCTTTCAGTTTATCCAGGTCCCATCTCCTTAATTTCCCACATTTTTGCAGTTTCTTCAGTTTTAATCTGCAGGTCATAACCAATAGATTGTGGTCAGAGTCCACATCTGCCCCTGGAAATGTCTTACAACTTAAAACCTGGTTCCTAAATCTCTGTCTTACCATTATATAATCTATCTGATACCTTTTAGTATCTCCAGGGTTCTTCCACGTATACAACCTTCTTTCATGATTCTTAAACCAAGTGTTAGCTATGATTAAGTTGTGCTCTGTGCAAAATTCTACTAGGCGGCTTCCTCTTTCATTTCTTAGCCCCAATCCATATTCACCTACTATATTTCCTTCTCTCCCTTTTCCTACACTCGAATTCCAGTCACCCATTACTATTAAATTTTCGTCTCCCTTCACTATCTGAATAATTTCTTTTATTTCATCGTACATTTCTTCAATTTCTTCATCATCTGCAGAGGTAGTTGGCATATAAACTTGTACTACTGTAGTACGTGTGGGCTTCGTATCTATCTTGGCCACAATAATGCGTTCACTATGCTGTTTGTAGTAGCTTACCCGCATTCCTATTTTCCTATTCATTATTAAACCTACTCCTGCATTACCCCTATTTGATTTTGTATTTATAACCCTGTAGTCACCTGACCAAAAGTCTTGTTCCTCCTGCCACCGAACTTCACTAATTCCCACTATATCTAACTTTAACCTATCCATTTCCCTTTTTAAATTCTCTAACCTACCTGCCCGATTAAGGGATCTGACATTCCACGCTCCGATCCGTAGAACGCCAGTTTTCTTTCTCCTGATAACGACATCCTCCTGAGTAGTCCCCGCCCGGAGATCCGAATGGGGGACTATTTTACCTCCGGAATATTTTACCCAAGAGGATGCCATCATCATTTAATCATACAGTAAAGCTGCATGTCCTCGGGAAAAATTACGGCTGTAGTTTCCCCTTGCTTTCAGCCGTTCGCAGTACCAGCACAGCAAGGCCGTTTTGGTTACTGTTGGAAGGCCAGATCAGTCAATCATCCAGACTGTTGCCCCTGCAACTACTGAAAAGGCTGCTGCCCCTCTTCAGGAACCACACGTTTGTCTGGCCTCTCAACAGATACCCCTCCGTTGTGGTTGCACCAACAGTACGGCTGTCTGTATCGTTGAGGCACGCAAGCCTCCCCACCAACGGCAAGGTCCATGGTTCATGGGGGGGTGATATATGTATGATCTGCGAAAATTTGCGTTTATAGTTAATAAATGTATGATAGCGTGCGAACATCAATGTTTAGCGCGCGCGCGCGCGCGTGCGTGCGTGTGTGTGTGTGTGTGTGTGTGTGTGTGCGTGATATACACCGATAAAATTTGTGAGTTTACGGTATTGGGGAAATGAGAAACATGGTCTTGATAGCTCATCTATTTAAAGAAGGCATTAAGTTATTGTTATTTGGTTTTTCAAAATTATTTATTTAATAAATTGAGCTAAAGAAATGTTGGTTATGTGACCGGTGCAAAGTAGAAGACACGGGATGGTGAGGATTAGATCTGCAAAGTGATTGGCTACGATGGGTCCCATCCCAACCAATCATAAAAATGCGCCTTTGCGCGCAATTTGTATAGAGAGAGGGATTGCGTTCTGCAGCGTAAAGGAGTCGGGGGTCGGGCAACATTACGACCGAATATGTCGACATTGAGCTGTGAAAATGTGTTTTAATTTTGAGCGACCCTGGGCTAAAACAATATCTTGACGTATCGGAAAGTATTAACGGACGAACTGTGAAGGGGAACGTGCAAATTCCGCGTTTTCTGTGTGAACTGTGTCCTATTCTGTACAATTTAAATTCGCGTGGCGTACTGCACTAGTCCTAACCTGAAAGTAGCAGATCATAGTGACCAATTGCTTAGTTGTGAGCCAGGGCTCCACAAAAAATCCGTCCGTATTTTTTCGGTAACAGAGAATGGTGTACACCATAAGCTGGCTATTGAAAGTGATCGTACCTACGTGTGAATGTTGTATTGTAAACTACAAACTAATGCGGACTTAGTAGTTGAAATTGTGTCCAAAGAGTGACAACATATCGGAATTTTCGTTCGACGGCTTTTCCTCATTTAATAGTTATCAAAACCTGGAACTACAATAGCGTAACTATTTTTGCCCCTCTGTAGCTACATTTAGTGCGGCTGGTTTCAGCTACAGCATCTCAAGCCGTGGAAACATTACTCGGTTTCTTCAGGGAAGGTGAGTAGAACATTCTTCAGCACGTAACATACCGGAAAGCCGAACGGAGAAGGGATTCGACAGTTATCAATGAGGGGCATTCAATAAGTAATGCAACACATTTTTTCTCGGTCATTATCGGTTCAAAAAATGCGAAATTTGTTGTGCGACATTGTGGAATATTCCCGCTTCAGCCCCTACATTTTACGAAGTTCCCATTGGTGGTGACGCTATACGTAGTCTTCAAAATTGCGTCTGTAACGGAAATGCGTTCCAGGCAGAGAGCTGTCATTGAGTTTCTTTTGGCGGAAAACCAGAGCGCCGCATGCCTTCATAGGCGCTTGCAGAACGTCTACGGAGACCTGGCCGTGAACAAAAGCACGGTGAGTGGATGGGCGAGTGGCCTGTCATCGTTGCAACAAGGTAGCGCAAACCTGTCCAGTCTCACGCGTGCCTGCCGGCCGCACACAGCTGTGACTCCTGCAGTGTCGGAACGTGCGGACACTCTCATTCGAGGTGACGGACGGTTCACAATCAAACACCTCACTGCACAACTGGATGTCTGCGTTAGTAGTGCTGACACACTCGCCCACCAGTCAGTATACCCGAAGGATGGGTTCCCCGTGGCCAAACTGGAGACCATAAAAGAGGAATGAAGAATCACAAGCGATGAAACATGGGGGATTAACTCCGAACCGGAAACAAAACGGCAGTCCATGCAGTGGCGCCACACCACCTCTCCTCCGAAGAAAAACACCAAAGCCGCACCCCGAGCCGGTAAACGTCATGGCGACGGTCTTTCGGAACTACACTGCTGGCCATTGAAATTGCTAAACCACGAAGATGACGTGCTACAGACGCGAAATTTAGCCGACAGGAAGAAGATGCTGTAATATGCAAATGATTAGCTTTTCAGAGCATTCACACAAGGTTGGCGATGGTGGCGACACCTACAACGTGCTGACATGAGGAAAGTTTCCAACCGATTTCTCATACGCAAACAGCAACTGACTGGCGTTGCTTGGCGAAACGTTGTCGTGATGCCTCGTGTAAGGAGGAGAAATGCGTACCATCACGTTTCCGACTTTGATAAAGGTCGGATTGTTGCCTATCGCGATTGCGCTTTATCGTATCGCGACATTGCCGCTCTCATTCGACGAGATCCAATGACTGTTAGCAGAATATGGAATCGGTCGGTTCAGGCGGGTAATATGGAACGCCGTGCTGGATCCCAACGGCCTCGTATCACTATCAGTCGAGATGACAGGCATCTTATCCGCATGGCTGTAACGGATCGTGCAGCCACGTCTCCACAGTTCGACGACGTTTGCAGCAGCATGGACTATCAGCTCGGAGACCATAGCAGCGGTCACCCTTGACGCTGCATCACAGACCGGAGCGCCTGCGATGGTGTACTCAACGACGAACCTGGCTGCACGAATGGCAAAACGTCATTTTTTCTGATGAATCCAGATTCTGTTTGCAGCATCATGTTGGTCGCATCCGTGTTTGGCGACATCGTGGTGAATGCACTTTGGAAGCGTATATTCGTCGTCGCTATACTGGCGTATCACCCGGCGTGATGGTATGGGGTGCCATTGGTTACATTTCTCGGTCAAACCTTGAACATTGGACGTTAAATTCAGATGTGTTACGATCCGTGGCTCTACCCTTCATTCGATCCCTGTGAAAACCTTCATTTCAGCAGGATAATTCACGACCACATGTTGCAGGTCTCGTACGGGTCTTTCTGGATACAGAAAATGTTCGACTGTTGCCCTGGCCTGCACATTCTCCAGATCTCTCACCAATTGAAATGTGTGGTCAATGGTGGCCGAGCAACTGGCTCGTCACAATAGGCCAGTCACTACTCTTGATGAACTGTGGTATCGTGTTGAAGCTGCATGGGCAGCTGTACCTGTACACGCCATCCAAGCTCTGTTTGACTCAATGCCCAAGCGTATCAAGGCCGTTATTACGGCCAGAGGTGGTTGTTCTGGGTACTGATTTCTCAGGATTTATGCATCCAAATTACGTGAAAATGTAATCACATGTCAGTTCTAGTATATTTGTCCAATGAATACCCGTTTATCATGTGCATTTCTTCTTGGTGTAGCAATTTAAATGGCCAGTAGTGTGTGAAGGGGTTATTCTCTCTGAAGTCCTCCCTCATGGTGCAACGATCAACTCAGAAGTGTATTGTGCTACCCTCAGGAAACTGAAGAAACGACTTCAGCGTGTTTGTCGTCACAAAAATGCAAACGAACTTATGCTTCTCCTTGACTACGCAAGGCCTCATGCTTCTCCTTGACTACGCAAGGCCTCAACTAAGTCTCGGCACCAGACAGGAGCTCACGAAACTCCGTTAGACTGATCTTTATCCTCCTCCAAGACAACGCATGGCCTCACAAAAGTCTGCACACCGGGGATGAACCGTTCTTCCTCATCCACCCTACAGCCAGGATTTCGCACCTTCCGACTTCCATCTGTTTGGCTCAGTGAAGTACGCACTACGCGGGAAGCAATGTGTGGATGATGGGGCGGTCACTGATGCACCAAGACGTTGGTTCCGACGTCTAGCATTCTACTGTTACTATGCGGTCATTTAGGCCTTCCCGGTAACTTTGCGTAAGGCTGTCGCACTGAACGGAGATTACGTCGAAAAAATAGGGTTTTGTAGCCAAAACGGTGTGGAATTATATGGTGTATTGGAATCCTGAATAAAACCAACCTGCTTTCAGAAAAAAAGTGTTGCATTATTTATTGAACGCTCCTCGTATAGAAAGCGACGGTATCAACATTTGCCTAAAGCGACTTTGGAGAACCATTGTAATCCAGACAATTTGTACGGAGATTTAAACTCAGATCCTACCTAACATTATACCAGCTTCTTGCGCTAGCTCAGTAGCGGCGCCGTGCTAGAAAACTGTCGACGACTACAGGCAGGTTTTAGCACGCAATTTCTCTCTGCTGTGGAAAAGGCTAGTTGTCGCACAGAACTAGCCGCGTCCTCAACAGGCGGGTGCAGTCACGTTGCGGGAATGCCGGCGTGCGCTACCAGTGATGCAACCGCACGTGGCGCGGCAGCTGTGATGCGGTAGTCGGTACTGGCGGCATTTGACTGTGTCCCTGAAGATGCTCAGCGTTAAGCCGGCGAAAAGCAGTTACAGGTGAGCATCTTCACGCCTTGTTTACAGCGGAACGAATGGAAGCGAACTCAAGCGCAGACAATTTCCCTGTGGGGTTTCCACTGGAGGGAATGGAAGCGTACACGACAGAATGGACATAGCGCGCCATCCCTAACACTATATATACTTACACGCGCTCTTATTTTTTTATTCATTATTAAACCTATTCATGCATTACCCCTATTTGATTTTGTATTTATAACCCTTTATTCTCCTGACCAAAAGTCTTGTTCCTCCTGCCACCGAACTTCACTAATTCCCAGAACGCCAGTTTTCTTTCTCCTGATAACGACGTCCTCGAGAGTAGTCCCAACCCGAAGGTACGAATGGGGGACTATTTTAACTTTGGAATATTGTACCCAAGAGGACGACATCATCATTTAACCATACATTAAAGCTGCAGGCCGTCGCGAAAAAATACGGCTGTAGTTTCCCCTTGCTTTCAGCCATTCGCAGTACCTGCACAGCAAGAGCGTTTTGGTTTATGTTCCAAGGGCAGATCAGTCAGTCATCCAGACTGTTGCCTCTACAACTACTGAAATGGCTGCTGCCCCTCTTCAAGAATCACACGTTTGGCTGGCCTCTCAATAAATACCTCTGAGTCGTTGCACCTACGGTACAGATAGCTACATCGCTGAGTCATGCAAGCCTCTAACGGCAAGGCCCATGTTTCATGTGGGGATACGTTCTCAGGCATCAAGAGATCACCAATTTAGTGCTGGAGAGCAGCGTGGAGGGTAAAAATGGCAGAGGGGGAGACCAAGGGATGAATACAGTAACTTGTAGGCTGCAGTAGTTACTCGGAGATGAAGAAGCTTGCACAGGATAGAGCAGCATGGAGAGCTGCATCAAACCAGTCTCTGGACTGAAGACGTGTTTCAGAATTGATGGTCACGTAATTTCCATCCCCGTTCTATGACCTCTCTCCAGTGCGAACGTGGTCGTCGGAGCCAGTGCTTCACTGTGTGAATCACCTCCTCATCGTCCTCAAAATGTCTTCCACGAATGGCATGCTTTAATGTCCCAAGCAAGTGGAAGTCCGAGAGGGCTAGGTCAGGGCTGTTAGGTGTGACAACCGTGGATGGTCTCCCCGACCGCTGCAAATCGTCTGCAGCTCAGCCGAGTCACCTGATGACCTCGCCCTGAGTGCCAAGCGTCTAACTATTTCTGTCGACACCAGATGCTCCATAAACTTTGCACAAGCGTTTGTGAATATTCCCCACAGTTTCTTTCTCTGCAGTGGAAATTCAAAGACGGCCTGTTGCTGGTAACGTACATCATCTACAGACGCCATTTTGAAACTGTCCTGCAGCTACGCAATCTATCGGAAGTGACGGAAACTTAGCGCGCTCACTCAGGAGACTTCAAATAATACTTACATTACTGGCTATTAAAATTGCTACACCAAGAAGAACTGCAGATGATAAACGGGTATTCATTGGACAAATATATTATACCAGAACTGTCATGTGATTACATTTTCACGCAGTTTGGGTGCATAGATCCTGAGAAATCAGTACGCAGAACAACCACCTATGGCCGTAATAACGGCCTTGATACGCCTGGGCAATGAGTTACACAGAGCTTGGATGGCGTGCACAAGTACAGCTGCCCATGTAGCTTCAACACGATACCACAGTTCATCAAGAGCAGTGACTATCGTATTTGACGAGCCAGTTGTTCGACCACCATTGACCATATGTTTTCAATTGGTGAGAGATCGGGAGAATGTGCTGGCCAGGGCAGCAGTCGAACATTTTCTGTATCCAAAAAGGCCCGTACAGGACCTGCAACAAGCGGTCGTGCATTATCCTGCTGAAATGTAGGGTTTCACAGGGATCGAATGAAGGGTAGAGCCACGGATCGTAACACATCTGAAATGTAACGTCCACTGTTCAAAGTGCCGTCAATGCGAACGAGAGGTCACCGTGTAACCAATGGCAACCCATACCATCACGCCGGGTGATACGCCAGCATGGCGATGACGAAAACAGGGAGAGGCAGCTAAGTCATAACACCCCTTGTATCTCCCCAACTGTAATAGATACAAAGATGCGATTTGGATAGTGAATTGCAGGGACAGGGGCTACTTGAATACATCACATTTAATGTTTGTGCTATTTTTTATTACAGAGATATGAGGCCATCATTGGTTTTTTTTAAATGGAACCCTATGTTAAATTTTAGCGTTACATGATGTGCTTAAAAAGACGGTTTCAAACATGTGTATATCATAATATTTAGGCGAATACTTTTTGTGACACAGATATGTTCTCGTATCGTGTTCGTCCTTCAAAGCGGCGTTGTCCAGTACGACCTTTCCTGTTGACCACTGAGGAACGTAACAGGGAAGACGTTGTTTTCCTGCTTCTCTATAACGCCGGAAGGTGACGCGCTAGGTTGCTGGAGAGAAGGGTATAAATGTGCTACTGGGGTAATGAGACATCTCATTTGCGTCACAGTTTCTTGGAGCAGACACGTACACCACCGAAGAAAAGTTAGATATGCGTCTAGTGTATGGTGAAAACAGAAGAAATGCTGTTAGAGCAATAAAGCGATGTGCAGAGCTGTATTCTGATCGTGAGCGTCCTACGCTCCAGCTTCTTGCACGTATTTGCAAGAAACTACTCTATTCGCGATCATGGAACGCCATACAGAGGACAAGGCAGCAAAATGCAACTGGCGAGGTACATGAAGACGGCGTTCTAGGGCTGGCGCATAACGACCCTACTGTTTCGTCGCGGCGTATCGCCTCGGAATGTGGTATAAGTCAGAGAAGTGTTCTACGCCTATTGCGCCGGCATAGATTTCACCCGTATCACCTCTCATTACATCAAGCACTCTCCGGTGTGGATTTCGAACGGCGCCAGGAATTTTGCCGGTTTGCTCTGCAGCGCCTGCAAGATGATCAAACGTTTTTTCAACGGGTGCTTTTTAGTGATGAAGCTACTTCCACCAACCAATGTGAATTTGCGTAATATGCATTACTGCTCAATAGAGAACCCAGATTGGCTTCGACAGGTACAGCATCAGCAACCGTGTAGTGTTAACGTGTGGTGCGGCATCGTCGGAAATATTGTCGGGCCGTACGTCGTTTCGGGTATACTAAACGGCAATAACTATGCACAGTTCCTGTGAAACGTTCTACCCATTTTACTGGAAGATGTACCACTAACTGCGCGTCAGTGAATGTGGATCCAACATGACGGCTGTCCTGCTCACTCTTCCCGTGTGGCTACAGAGCTGTTAAATGAAAAGATCCCGGATTGTTGGATAGGACGATTTGCTGAAGTGAAGTGGCCAACTCGGTCTCCTGATTTGATCCCTCTTGATTTTTTTTTCTGTGGGGAGCAATCAAAGAGTATGTTCAATTACCAATTGCACCAGACGATATGAAGCAACGTATCATCGAAGAGTGCGCTGATATCTCACGTGACACACTCGCAGCCGTACACAAATCATTCGAACGGTGACTACAAACGTGCATTGCAGCAGAGGTGAAGCATTTTGAGCACATGTTTCAGTACAGTTTTCCATCATGTACAGTATGATGTACAGTATGTATTTTGCACCTTTGTATTTGCTTCGTATCGTTATCAATAGTAAATATTTTCAAATAAAAAACAGATATGTATGAAATAATTGTGACCAATAAGGGCCTCCTCATTTACATTTGTATTTCTGTTACTTAAAATGCATTAACATCTTATAGTATTTTAATACTGTATGTTGTCTACTACTTTGGTGTCACAGTTGTCAAATAACTGAATAATATTTGCGCGCCATCATCAGTTAAATTTTGAGCAAAATATCTCAGTATGCATTGCGATTGTCGGTTATTTGGGCGTGTTTGTGTAAGGACGGACTCGCGACGTTTACCACGTACTCTACAAAACGGAAAGGTCGCATTGGACAACAGCGCTTCGAAGGACGAACACGATACGAGGACATAACTGTGTCTCAAAAAGTGTGCTCCTAAATATTATGATACACACATGTTTGAAACCGTCTTTTTAAGCCCATCATGGTACGCTAAAATTTAACATAGGGTTCCATTAAAAAAAATCAAAGATGGCTTCATACCTCTGTAATAAAAAAAGCACAAACATGAAATGTGGTGTATTCTAGTAGCCCCTGTCCCTGCAATTCACTGTCCAAACGGCATATTTGTATCTATTATAGTTGGGGAGATAGAAGGGGTGTTATGACTTACCTGCCTCACTGGAGACGTCGAATGCCGCGAGTAATGAGGTTAACGGGCAAGAGGCACTACATCAGTAGTGTGTGGATAAGTTGAGAATTTGGATCAGATGGTAGGTGTGCTGGGGCAGTCCGTGCAGTTGCAATGAACACTGATTCCGGATGGCTCAGTGGCCAGAACATTTGCCTCGTAAGCAAGAGACCCAGGTTCGAATCCCTGACCGGCACGAATGTTTCCCCATTGATCTTCAATCGATGCCCGCTGGCAGCCAATGCCTGTAATTCCTTGGTGTCTTATACAGGGTGTTCCATTGATCGTGACCGGGCCAAATATCTCATGAAATAAGCGTCAAACGAAAAAACTACGAAACTTGTCTAGCTTGAAGGGGGAAACCAGATGGCGCTATGGTTGGCCCGCTAGATAGTGCTGTCATAGGTCAAACGGATATCAACTGCGTTTTTTAAACAGGAACGCCCATTTTATTACATATTCTTGTAGTACGTAAAGAAATATGAATGTTTTAGTTGGACCACTTTTTTCGCTTTGTGATAGATGGCGCTGTAATAGTCACAAACATATGGCTCACAATTTTAGAGGAACAGTTAGTAATAGGTAGGTTTTTTTTAAATTACAATACAGAACGTAGGTCCGTTTGTACATTTTATTTCGGTTGTTCCAATGTGATACATGTACCTTTGTGAACTTATTTCTGAGAACGCATGCTGTTACAGCGTGATTACCTGTAAATACCACATTAATGCAATAAATGCTCAAAATGATGTCCGTCAACCACAATGCATTTGGCAATATGTGTAACGACATATCTGTCAACAGCGAGTAGGTCGCCTTCCGTAATGTTCGCACATGCATTGACACTGCGCTGGCGCATGTTGTCAGGCGTTGTCGGTGGATCACGATAGCAAATATCCTTCAACTTTCCCCACAGAAAGAAATCCGGGGACGTCAGATCCGGCGAACGTGCGGGCCATTGTATGGAGCTTCGACGACCAATCCACCTGTCATGAAATATGCTATTCAATACCGCTTCAACCGCACGCGAGCTTTGTGCCGGACATCCATCGTGTTGGAAGTACATCGCCATTCTGTCATGCAGTGAAACATCTTGTAGTAACATCGGTAGAACATTACGTAGGAAATCAGCATACATCGCACCATTTAGATTGCCATTGATAAAATGGGGCCAATTATTATTCCTCCCATAATGCCGCGCCATACATTAACTCGCCATGGTCGCTGATGTTCCACTTGTCGTGGATTTTCCGTTGCCCAATAGTGCGTATTATGCCGGTTTACGGTACCGCTGTTGGTGAATGACGCTTCGTCGCTAAATAGAACGCGAGCAAAATATCTGTCATCGTCCCGTAATTTCTCTTGTGCCCAGTGGCAGAACTGTACACGAAGTTCAAAGTTGTCGCCATGCAATTCCTGGTGCATAGAAATATGGTACGTTTTTGAGATTCCCGAATCTCGCGCAATTTGTCTGCTACTCTTGTGCGGATTAGCCGCGACAACAGCTAAAACACCTACTTGGGCATCATCATTTGTTGCAGGTCGTGGTTGACGTTTCACATGTGGCTGAACACTTCCCGTTTCCATAAATAACGTAACTATCCGGCGAACGGTCCGGACACTTGGATGATGTCGTCCAGAATACCGAGCAGCATACATAGCACTCGCCCGTTGGGCATTTTGATCACAATAGCCATACATCAACACGATGTCGACCTTTCCGCAATTGTTAAACGCTCCATTTTAACACGGGTAATGTATCACGAAGCAAATACCGTCCGCACTGGCTGAATGTTACGTGATACCACGTACTTATACGTTTGTGACTTTTACAACGCCATCTATCACAAAGCAAAAAAAGTGGTCCAACTAAAACATTCATATTTCTGTGCGTACTAAACGAATATGTAATAAAAAATGTGGGTTCCTATTTAGAAAAACACAGTTGATATCCGTTTGTCCTATGGCAGTGCCATCTAGCGGGCCAACCATAGCGCCATCTGGTTTCCCCCTTCAAGCTAGACGAGTTTCGCTCTTTGTAGTTTTTTCGTTTGATGCTGATTTAGTAGGATATTTGGCCCGGTCACTATCAATGGATCACCCTGTATACTTTTGAGATTAGGGCCATAATACTTTTGTCAAGAACGGTCAGTACTCACAATTCAGTGGACCACCACCGCTAATTAGGTGTTGCTTGTGTTTCGTTTTCGTATTTTGTTCTCTGACTCGGACAATGTAGCCAGACTGAGAACTTGCTTCCTATGTTGCCTGCTTCGAAGGCGCTTGCAGCAGTGAAATGAGAAACGGACGATTTTTGCTAGTGAGACAGCAAACCGATTGGCGACAGCAAACGTAAACAGAATATAAAATGCAGACTGGCAATACCAAGAACGGCCTCTCTGAAAAAGAGAAATAAATTATTTTCCTATTAGCAGTTCTTCCAGAATGTATTTGCCTGGAGAGCAGCATTGTGTGGAATCGGAACATTGATGATAGACAGTACAGACAAGAGGGCAATATAAGTTTTTGAAATGTGACGGTGCGGAAGAAAGCTCCAGGTTAGATGAAATAAGAGACAGACTGGTTGGACAAACCTTAAACGTCAAAAAATAGTTAATTTAGCAACCGGGGGGAGGGGGGGGGGGGGAATGTGGCGGGGATAAAGTTTTTAGAGGGAAACCAAAGCTAGAATATGGTAAGCACGTTCAAACGGAGTGGTTATGCAGAAAAGGTAGACTTGCTCGGCACAGAATAGCATGAAATCTGCATTAAATCGTACTTCTCATCGAAGGTCGCAAGTACCCTTCCATTATCCTCGCCACCCTATTTGAATCTGAGTTTCATTGAACACGCTGCACATTCAAGAAACTCAGCAGCTTGAAGTAGCATAGCTTTGTTTGGGACATATATTTCAATCTAACCTCTCCCGATCTTCAAAATTACTGCGTTATTTTTTTTCGTTACTTCCGGAAAAGCGAACTACACGCTCATTTTTGGAAGCCAGTTCAATTTATTTGCTGTTAATTTCTAACTCTCAGTTTGCTTCTTCTCGCAACCATGATAATATCTGTGGTTAAATTGGCTCCGTAAGGTTCACTACGAAATACAGTATATACCTAGTCCCAGACGGTATCCATTTTACTTTCGCAAACTATTTCGTTGTTTACTCACCTACATACTGCGATTTACTTCAACTGTCCTGCCAATAAACAAACACATCGGTCTACCTGCTCAGTCACCACCTGCGGTGTAATGTCGAATGACATCACGTGTTCGTTCAGCTCGCCTGCGCATGTGAACACACCTGTGCAGTTTCGTCATACACTCGCCCAGATTTTACTGCACAGGCAATCCCGTTATGCGCACCTGAACGTGTGTAACGGGACATTCAGTGTGTTTCAAACAATTTGGGTCAATATTCTACTGGCGGGAGAGAATCTTAAACTGGTAACTTTGAGATGAGGAACTACTGGTCGGAAAGAAATATGTACTTTTTCTGATGTTACAGACAGCTTGCGCCTTAGTATCGCCTAGCTTAATGGTGTGCTTCCGGCTGTTAAGTCGAGTTTCCCATTTTATTTTACGCCCACAAAATCTGAGAGATCACATAGTTCCGTCTAGCTATTTGCACGTTCTGTGTAGCGATAACATGCTACTTGTTGTATATTTACACAAATAATTTTGCTATCGAAAACAAAATTGATAAATGAAATCCAACCACGTACATACTGTCTACTTAGACATTCATTTATGGAATAGAAGGAGTTGTTATGCAGAAATGATATCAATACGTTTTAAAAACTTTCATCTGACAACAATTTTTGTTCATACGAGAGATGGTCAAATACACGAAAGAGCTAAAGAAACTGGTACACACCCACCTAATATCGTGTAGGGCCCCCGCGAGCACGCAGAAGTGCTGCAACACGACGAGGCATGGACTTGACTAATGTCTGAAGTAGTGCTGGAGGGAACTGACACCATGAATCCTGCAGGGCTGTCCATAAAACCGTAAGAGTACGAGGGGTGGAGATCATTTCTGAACAGCACATTCCAAAACATCCCAGAGATGCTCAATAATGTTCATGCCTGGGGGATTTGGTGACCAGCGGAAGGGTTTAAACTCAGAAGAGTGATCCTGTAGCAATTCTGGATGTGTGGAATGCCCCATTGTCCTGCTGGAATTGCCCAAGTCCACCGGAGTGCACAATGGACATGAATGGATGCAGATGATAAGACAGGATGCTTACGTACTTGGAACACGTCAGAGTCGTATCTAGACGTATCTGAGGTCTCATATCACTCCAACTGCTCACGCTCCACACCATAATAAAGCCTCCACCAGCTTGAACAGTCCCATACTGACATGCAGGGTCCATGGATTCATGAGATTGTCTCCATAACCGTACACGTCCATCCGCTCGATACAATTTGAATCGAGGCTCGTCTGACCAGGCAACATGTTTCATGTCACCAACAGTCCATTGTCGGTGTTAACGGGCCCAGGCGAGGCATAAAGCTTTGTGTCGTGCAGTCATCAAGGGTGCACGAGTGGGCCTTCAGTTCCGAAAGCCCCTATCGATGGTGTTTCGTTGAATTGTTCGTACGTTGACACTGGATGGCCCAGCAATGAAATCTGCAGCAATTTGCGGAAGGGTTGCTCTTCTGTTACGTTGCACGATTTTCTTCAGTCGTCGTTGGTCCCGTTCTTGCAGGATCTTTTTCCCGTCGCAGCGATGTCGCTGTGCTAGCCCAGCCCGACTGCGCTTAATTTCGGTTATCTGACAGCTACCGGTGTTCCCACTGCGGCAAGGCCGGTATTATGGTATTATACGTCTCTGGCAAAGATCTTTGACATGGCACTATAAAGAGGTATTACTCTGTCATAATATTTTTCGTCAAAGTTCAAGATGGCGGATAACAGCAACTTGTTATTATGAGCTGCAATTGCTTCTACCACAATTGCATTGTACTAGTTTTTAAGTAGTAGCAATCAGAGTTTAAAATAAAAGTAGAATGGAAAGCTAAGAAGAAAAAAATTATTTTAGAGTGCGACCACTTCCTCTATTCCGGCTTGCTGAAAAGCTGACTGGAGGTTTCCGGATGTAAAGGTGGATGGCTGTAGCTGTGATTGCGGATACGAAGTCGCCTGCAGCATATTCCACTTGCCCATCAGCGCACAATTTATGTGCCCCTTGTTCACTCCACCCCCACTCCCACCCCAGTTGAAACAAGGTAATTAGAAAGAGTGGAACGAACACACCAGCTGAACTTTGAAGCCGTGTTTACAAACACACTCTACTCTATAGAGACGTCAAATAGCTGTAGCGACGCCAGCGCTCCAAGCGGTTAGATTTCACATTGCAGTGAACAGAAGACGAACGACTTTTATGATCAAATAAACGGCGAAGCTCTAGATTTGATTATATTTCTTCGACGAAAGACGAGATTTGACAGAGTTCCCTCTTACACTATCAAATTTCTTTGACAAAAATATTTGACCTATCAACTTTGACATAGATATATGATAATGAAATACTGACCTAAGGAGTAATGCTCATCTTCTACCACCAGTGATGAACTATTTGAAGTAGCGTTCTTCAGCCCGGTTTAATGCAGTTCCCAAGGCTGGTCCATCATGTGCATGTCTTCATTCTCGCATAACTACGGCAACGGAATCCGTGCGTCCCTCTACAATTTTCCCTTTCCCCCCCATATTTGTATATATTACGAAACTGACAATCCCTTGATACCTCAAGATGGGTGCTGCATCAATTTTCAATAAGTTCGCACTAGAATTTAAAAAAAAAACGTTCTAGCAGTGTAATCCTCGCACTTTCAAGACTAAGTTGACCTCTTCTTTCAGTCAAGTTGTCCACAAATTTCTCTTCTCCCTAATTCTATCAAATACCTCATTATTTATACGATATATCCAACTAACTTCTCCGTGATGCACAACGTCTCTCTCATATCGTTTGCCAGTGGAGTTTGTTTAGCATCTCCATAACGTTCAAATGGTTCAAATGGCTCTGAGCACTATGGGACTTAACTTCCGAGGTCATCAGTTCCTTAGAATTACTTAAACCTAACTAACCTAAGGACATCACGCATATCCATGCCCGAGGCAGGATTCGAACCTGTGACCGTAGCAGTCGCGTGGTTCCGGACTGTAGCGCCTAGAACCGCTCGGCCACCCCGGTCGGCTCTCCATAACGCTCTCGTGCCAACTAAACGATCCAGTGACGAACCACGCCGCTCTTCTTTGGGTCTTCTCTATCTCTTCTATTAGTCCTACCTGAAAGGGATCCCAGATAGATGAACAGTACTTAATAATCGGGCCAACAAGCGCCTTATAAGCCACTTCCTTCTTGTATGAGTTACATTTCCCTAAGATTCTTCCGATGACTCTGAAACTGGTATGTGCTTTTCCCACTATCTGTTTTGTGTGGTCATTCCATTTAAGGTCGATCTGGATAGTTACGCCTAGATATTTTACGACAGACGCTGTCTCCAGCTCCTTCTAATCAGAAGTGTAGCTGTACAGTAGTGGACTTCTTTTCCTATGTATAACGCAATATGTTGCATTTATTTACGTTCAGTGTCAATTGGCAGAGTCTGCACCAATAATCAATTCTCTGCAGGTCGTTCTCCAAATTCTTACAATCTTCTGGCTTTGCTACTTTAGTATGGACAACTGCATCATGTGCGGACATCCTTGAAGATCATCCGACGCTTTCTACTAGGTCGTTTATATAGACTGTAAACAGCAACGGTCCTATCATACTTCTCTGTGGTGCTCCTGATGTTACCTTTACATCTGCAGATTTTGTTCCGTTAAGAGCGATGTGTTGAGTTCTGTTTGCAAGAAAGTCTTGAATCCAATCGTAAATCTGCCCGGATACACCGTAAGCTCGTTTTTTTTTCATTAAATGGCAATGCGAGACAGTGTCAAAAGCCTTACTTAAATCGGGGAACACGTCATCAATTTGGGCGCCATTGTACACTGCACTGTGGATCCGATGGAGGAACAGAGCGAGCTGAGTTTGCGAAATCCATGTTGATTTTTGTAGAAGAGATGCTCATTTTCAAAAAACGTCATTAGACATGGTTCAAATGGCACTGAGTACTATGGGACTTAACATCTGAGGTCATCGGGCCCCTAGAACTTAGAACTACTTAAACCTAACTAACCTAAGGACATCACACACATCCATGCCCGAGGCAGGATTCGAACCTGCGACCGTAGCAGTCACACGGTTCCGGTCTGCAGCGCCTAGAACCGTTCGGCCACCGCGGCCGGCCGTCATAGACATGTTCCATAATTCTAGAACAGATTGACGTTAACGATATAGGTGTATAACTGTGTGGATCTGTCTTACGGCCTTTCTTAAAAACGGGGTTTACCTGCGCTTTTTTCCAGTCATTAGATACCTTTCGTTGCTTAAGCGATCTACACTCCTGGAAATTGAAATAAGAACACCGTGAATTCATTGTCCCAGGAAGGGGAAACTTTATTGACACATTCCTGGGGTCAGATGCATCACATGATCACACTGACAGAACCACAGGCACATAGATACAGACAACAGAGCATGCACAATGTCGGCACTAGTACAGTGTATATCCACCTTTCGCAGCAATGCAGGCTGCTATTCTCCCATGGAGACGATCGTAGAGATGCTGGATGTAGTCCTGTGGAACGGCTTGCCATGCCATTTCCACCTGGCGCCTCAGTTGGACCAGCGTTCGTGCTGGACGTGCAGACCGCGTGAGACGACGCTTCATCCAGTCCCAAACATGCTCAATGGGGGACAGATCCGGAGATCTTGCTGGCCAGGGTAGTTGACTTACACCTTCTAGAGCACGTTGGGTGGCACGGGATACATGCGGACGTGCATTGTCCTGTTGGAACAGCAAGTTCCCTTGCCGGTCTAGGAATGGTAGAACGATGGGTTCGATGACGGTTTGGATGTACCGTGCACTATTCAGTGTCCCCTCGACGATCACCAGAGGTGTACGGCCAGTGTAGGAGATCGCTCCCCACACCACGATGCTGGGTGTTGGCCCTGTGTGCCTCGGTCGTATGCAGTCCTGATTGTGGCGCTCACCTGCACGGCGCCAAACACGCATACGACCATCATTGGCACCAAGGCCGAAGCGACTCTCATCGCTGAAGACGACACGTCTCCATTCGTCCCTCCATTCACGCCTGTCGCGACACCACTGGCGGCGGGCTGCACGATGTAGGGGCGTGAGCGGAAGACGGCCTAACAGTGTGCGGGACCGTAGCCCAGCTTCATGGAGACGGTTGCGAATGGTCCTCGCCGATACCCTAGGAGCAACAGTGTCCCTAATTTGCTGGGAAGTGGCGGTGCGGTCCCCTACGGCACTGCGTAGGATCCTACGGTCTTGGCGTGCGGTCCGGTCCCAGGTCGACGGGCACGTGCACCTTCCGCCGACCACTGGCGACAACATCGATGTACTGTGGAGACCTCACGCCCCACGTGTTGAGCAATTCGGCAGTACGTCCACCCGGCCTCCCGCATGCCCACTATACGCCCTCGCTCAAAGTCCGTCAACTGCACATACGGTTCACGTCCACGCTGTCGCGGCATGCTACCAGTGTTAAAGACTGCGATGGAGCTCCGTATGCCACGGCAAACTGGCTGACACTGACGGCGGCGGTGCACATATGGTGCGCAGCTAGCGCCATTCGACGGCCAATACCGCGGTTCCTGGTGTGTCCGCTGTGCCGTGCGTGTGATCATTGCTTGTACAGCCCTCTCGCAGTGTCCGGAGCAAGTATGGTGGGTCTGACACACCGGTGTCAATGTGTTCTTTTTTCCATTTCCAGGAGTGTACAATAAATTACTACTAGAAGGAGAGCAAGTTCTTTCGCACAGCGCATATCTTTCAGCAGTTGGGGTTTTCTTAGGCGCAGTAAGGGGACCACACCCTGACCACGAAAGACTTCTCCGTACCGTGACATCCGTTCCTCTGTACTTCACTGTTGGTGTTACACGTGGTAGCTGGCGATGCTCTCCGGCCATTTGCCAAACCCAAACCCTTTCCTTCGGATTGACATGGTGTGTAGCGTGATTCATCACCCCAAAGGACTCGCGAAATATATGAAATCCATTCGCAGTCGCGAATATGGACAACCATCAGCAGTATAATGGTATGCTGACAATGGGAATTTGTGCCGGGCCGGGACTCGAGCCCGGATTCCCGTGTGTCACGTTGCCATTAGGCTACCCGATCACGACTCACAGCCACACCCAAACTTCCATATGTCGTCAGCTACGTGTCTACAACTTGTATTCGTACGTCCGTTATGTATACGAGGTACTATCCAAAATTTTCGGGACTGGTGCTGCCATCTGTTGAAAACCGCACCTTTGGTCTAATGGACCACCCTCGAAGTAGTTCGCATCCGCACGTACACACCGGTCCCAGCGCTTCTGCCACTGGTCAAACGTTTTCTGAAAGTCCTGTTCTATGAGGGTGTTTATCACCGCCAGCGATGCTTCTTGAATCCTATCCAGAGTGTCGAACCGACGGCATTTCAACTTGAGTTTCAGTCTGGGGAATAGCGCGAAATCGTAGGGTGGCAAATCTGGCGAGCACGGTGGGTGGGGTACAACCGCCGTGTTGTTTTTTGCCAAAAAGGTCCCGGTGAGCAAGGGCGTGTGACAGGGCGCGTTGTCGTTGACGCCAAAGTTCGGGCCGTCGCCGCCTCACGTTTTCACGGAGCCGTCGCAAAACGTCACAATAGTACGCGGAATTCACTGTTTTGTTGGGTGAGGCGAATTCTTTGTGCACAATTCCCTTGGCATCAAAGAAAACCATGATCATGCACTTCTTTGGCTCTTCACCTGTCTCTCTTTTTTGGCTCTTGGAGAGCACGGACACATCCACTGGGACAATTGTTACATTGTTTATGGGTCACAACCGTAAATCCAGCTCTTGTCGACGGTGATAATCCGTGAGAAGAAGGTTGCATCATAAGGTGCGGTCTCACGAATTTGATACACACGCGCTGTTCTGTTCGCGGATCCATAGTAAAATCGCCACGCACCAAACACAGTTGTTGTTGTTGTTGTGGTCTGTAGTCCTGAGAGTGGTTTGATGCAGTTCTCCATGCTACCCTATCCTGTGCAAGCTTCTTCATCTCCCAGTACTTACTGCAACCTACATCCTTCTGAATCTGCTTAGTGTATTCATCTCTTGGTCTCCCTCTACCATTTTTACCCTCCAATGCTAAATTTGTGATCCCTTGATGCCTCAGAACATGTCCTACCAACCGGTCTCTTCTTCTTGTCAAGTTGTGCCACAAACCCCTCTTCTCCCCAATCCTATTCAATACCTCCTCATTAGTTATGTGATCTACCCATCTAATCTTCAGCATTGTTCTGTAGCACCACATTGCGAAAGCTTCTATTCTCTTCTTGTTCAAACTATTTATCGGCCATGTTGCACTTCCATACATGGCTACACTCCATACAAATACTTTCAGAAACGACTTCCTGACACTTAAATCTATACTCGATGTTAACAAATTTCTCATCTTCAGAAACGCTTTCCTTGCCATTGCCAGTCTACATTTTATATCCTCTCTACTTCGACCATCATCCATTATTTTGCTCCCCAAATAACAAAACTCATTTAGTACTTTAAGTGTCTCATTTCCCAAACTAATTCCCTCATCATTCCCCAGCTTAATTCGACTACATTCCATTATCCTCGTTTTGCTTTTGTTGATGTTCATCTTATATCCTCCTTTCAAGACACTATCCATTCCATTCAACTGCTCGTCCAAGTCCTTTGCTATCTCTGACAGAATTACAATGTCATCGGCGAACCTCAAAGTTTTTTTTCTTCTCCATGGATTTTAATACCTAATCCGAATTTTTCTTTTACTGCTTGCTCAATATACAGATTGAATAACATTGGGGAGAGGCTACAACCCTGTCTCACTCCCTTCCCAACCACTGCTTTCCTTTCATGCCCCTCAACTCTTATAACTGTCATTTGGTTTCTATACAAATTGTAAATAGCCTTTCGCTCCCTGTATTTTACCCCTGCCACCTTCAGAATTTGAAAGAGAGTATTCCAGTCAACATTGTCAAAAGCTTTCTCTAAGTCTACAAATGCTAGAAACGTAGATTTGCCTTTCATTAATCTAGCTTCTAAGATAAGTCGTAGGGTCAGTATTGCCTCACGTGTTCCAATATTTTTTACGGAATCCAAACCGATCTTCCCCGAGGTCGGCTTCTACCAGTATTTCCATTCGTCTGTAAAGAATTCACGTTAGTATTTTGCAGCTGTGACTTATTAAACTGATAGCTCTGTAATTTTCACATCTGTCAACACCTGCTTTCTTTGGGATTGTAATTATTATATTCTTCTTGAAGTCTGAGGGTATTTCGCCTGTCTCATTCATCTTGCTCACCAGATGGTAGAGTTTTGTGAGGACTGGCTCTCCCAAGGCCGTCAGTAATTCTAATGGAATGTTGTCTACTCCCGGGGCCTTGTTTCGTCTCAGGTCTTTCATTGCTCTTTCAAACTGTTCATGCAGTATTACGGAAATCACTGTGGACACGCAACACGGCCTCCCAGCTGCATGCCACTCCTCACACTGACTCATCAGATACGCAGCTCTCGCCACATTGCGGGGCAAAGATCTACTACTACTACTTTCCAGATGGCAGCACCAGTCTTGAAAATTTTGAATGCCACCTCGTATTCCTGTACAGCGCAGACATTTTAACGGAAAGTCTCATGACCGGTGTAGGTGGATAAATACGATCGTGCAGTGCCTGTGTTATTAGGAAGAACGGTGGAATTTTCCTTCGGACACGCACGCCTCTCCGTCGTTACAGGCACTGTGTCGACTACAGCCGTTATGAAATGTACTCGTAGTTGTGAATATGGCCCGCTGTCGGCTCTATAACGGGATGGTGACAATGAAAATTTGTGCCGGACCTGGAGTAGAACCCGGATATCCGACTTATCGCGAATCGTCGCCTTATCATTTGGCCGCCCGAGTACATTTCAATTTAAAGTCGGTTGCTCGGCAAATGCGCCTTTGGGTCCCGGTGCGCCACAAATTTTCGCTGTCGTCATCCCGTTATACAGCTGATGCTTGTCCGTAATCGCAACCGCGAATACATTTCGTGTATTTCATGACGGTCGAAGTCGCCGCAGTGCCTATGCTTTCGGAGATGCGTGCATGTCTGAAGGAACATTGCATCTTAATTTGGAATATCGCACCAAATCACTCGTTTCCAGTCATACGACCTCAAGTGGCACTTGGCAGTGAGTACAGAAATGTGTCGCCCATGATGGACTGCTCGACCACTGTACCCTACTCTTTTTAACTCCTTATGCACAGCGTTTGTGCTAGTTGGACTGCTGGTAGAATTTTGGGACTCAAGAGTGAGTGCTTTCGCTAATTTCTTCCCGCCGGAATATTCGACAGTCCCTGTCTGTCTATACGCCGTGTGCCTAGTCTACGCAATTACATCACCAACAGTCGACTTGGACAGCTTTAGAAGGGTTGAAATGTCCCTGGTTGATTTGTTGCTAAGATGACACCTAATGAATGGTCCACATTCGAAGTTACTAGCCTCTCCTGACCGAACCATTCCGCTGTTACTGGCTCTCTGCTTACAACTGGCTGGTCCACGTCTCGCGACAACTATAGTCCGATTAAAATTACTTGACAGTTGACGCTTTTTGCCTTGGAGCTGGTTTCTTCCAGTCAGAGCGCACAACGTCACTCCTGAACCTTTCGCCGTAGCAAAACTGCCACAGGTACTTTTATTTCGTATTCCATCACACATGATAACCACACTAAAAACAACACACACGCAAACACACACAACGACGCTAACGAAACACACACGTTTCATACACTGCAATAGCCAAACACTACTCAGTGCTTCCGCACAAAAAGCGATTCAGCGTCACATACGCGATTACTACAATGAGATCGGCGTACATCATAACACTTGGCCCCGAATTTTAGAAGACTGCAGCTCGTCGTTGCGACTGAGTCAGTAAAGTCATACAAGCAATATTGGCCATTAAAATTGTTACACCACGAAGATGACGTGCTACAGACGCGAAATTTAACAGACAGCAAGAAGATGCTGTGATATGCAAATGATTAGCTTTTCAAAACATTCACACAAGGTTGGCGCAGGTGGCGACACCTACAACGTGCTGACATGAGGAAAGTTTCCAACACATTTCTCATTCACAAACAGCAGTTGACCGTCGTTGCCTGGTGAAACGTTGTTGTGCAAGGAGGAGAAATGTGTACCATCACGTTTCCGACTTTGATAAAGGTCGGATTGTAGCCTGTCGCGATTGCGGTTTATCCTATCGCGACACTGCTGCTCGCGTTGGTCGAGATCCAATGACTATTAGCAGAATATGGAATCGGTGGGTTCAGGAGGGTAATACGGAACGCCGTGCTGGATTCCAACGGCCTCGTATCACTAGCAGTCGAGATGACAGGCATCTTATCTGCATGGCTGTAACGGATCGTGCAGCCACGTCGCCATCCCTGAGTCAACAGACGGGGACGTTTGCAATACAACAACCATCTGCAAGAACAGTTCGACGACATTTGCAGCAGCATGGACTATCAGCTCGGAGACCATGGCTGCGGTTTCCCTTGACGCTGCATCACAGACAGGAGCACCTGCGATGGTGTACTCAACGACGAACCTGGGTGCACGAATGGCAAAATGTCATTTTTTCGGATGAATACAGTTTCTGTTTATAGCATCATGATTGTCGCATCCGTCTTTGGCGACATCGCGGTGAACGCACATTAGAAGCGTGTATTCGTCATCGCCATACTGGTGTATCACCCGGCGTGATGGTATGGGTGCGATTGGTTACACGTTTCAGTCACCTCTTGCTCGCATTGACGGCACATTGAGGAGTGCACGTTAGATTTCAGGTGTGTTACGACCCGTGGGTCTACCCTTCATTCGATCCCTGCGAAACCCTACATTTCAGCAGGATAATGCACGACCGCATGCGGCAGGTCCTGTACGCGCCTTTCTGGATACAGAAAATGTTCGAATGCTGCCCTGGCCAGCACATTCTCCAGATCTCTCGCCAATTGAGAACGTCTGGTCAATGGTGGCCGAGCAAATGGCTCGTCACAATACGCCAGTCACTACTCTTGATGAACTGTGTTATCGTGTTGAAGCTGCATGGGCAGCTGTATCTGTACAGACCATCCAAGCTCCTTTTGACTCATTGCCCAGGCGTATCAAGGACGGTATTACGGCCAGATGTGGTTGTTCTGGGTACTGATTTCTCAGGATGTATGCACCCAACTTGCCTGAAAATGTAATCACATGTCAGTTCTAGTATAATATATTTGTGCAATGAATATCCGTTTATTATCTGCATTTCTTCATGGTGCAGCAATTTTAATGGCCAGTAGTGTATAAAGGCTTCACACAGTGAAGTGGCACAGTGCAGCGTTAGCGTATAAACTCGATGTGAAGGTCGTAGATTCGAAACTTATCAGATACACTGAAATTCTTTTATTTCTAAATATAATCAAAAGACTCTGATTATTGTTTTTATTCAATTAATCGGTTTAAATGTATTTTTTTTACTTCTAAGATTTTGCCGCGTCATTTTAGTCAGCTTTTTGACTCATTTTATGTGCTCTTATTTTTCTTCGTATCATTTTGTTTTCGTTCGAAATGTACTTGCATCGCGTGCAGTCGGCAACCAAGTGCCAACATGACTGCTCAAGGTTTGCGACCGCAGCAGCTCGAGTTGCCAATGTCACGGTAATTTCAGGCAACCAATGGTAGCGAGAAATTAATTTGCTTTTAGCGTTACAGTTGAAATTCTTCTGTCTTAAGTTTGCTTGTAAGGGTTAGCGTGAATCACCGTGAAGAAAGCGATCGTGGTTTCAGGACTGCAGCTGATTATTGGCCGCAGTTTTCTCGGATACGTTGCACATCACGAGGTTGTGGTTAGGTCAGCGTTATATAACGCGTCGTCTGCCGCAGATCACTCATTGACACTTAAAAATCAGCAGTCGAGATAGCATCTCGCTTTCCCGTCGTACCTTGCGCTGTTCATTTCCAACATTACTCCGCGTTCGACATTAACAGTGTTTGTGAAATGACCAGCCGTGTTTGTGTGTCGCGTGTAACCGAGCGGTATCCAGAAGTGGATGTGGCAACTCTGAAGCGGCAAGTGACAGAGTCAACCAGAAACTTTCCTACATACTTAAACTCGTGTCACCAACTGACAAGTTTGTATCTGAAGAAATGTGTAAAACTTTTTTTTGATATCGAAATATGTAAATCTCAGTGTAGGGCAACAGAAATATGTGAAAATTTATTTTTGAACGGAAATATGTGGAGCTCACGCTGCACGATGCGAAATCCAGATTAGCTGGTAGATCAAACATTTCGTCTGCAAGAAAGCAAATACGCTAATCTTTATCTTTAGTGTTGCAAACAATGACCGTACCACAATTGAAGACATGCGCGGAAAAACGGGCTAATCCTCAAATGTAAAAACTTTGTGACATGTGTTGCCATCTGTTGCTTTGTACGGGTACTATCAAAATTGACATTGGTCTCACCTCTAAATACTGTAATGTGCTATTTAGGGCTGAAACCGATGTCAGTTTTGACAGTTCCCATACCCTAATTACACAACAAATGAATACAAAAAATAGACGCATCTGACTGTTATTCTGGTTGAAAACTCACGAGATAGCGCTTTACTGAAATCTTTTCCTGGTATGCTGCGAAAGCAGAGTTGCTAAACACAGCCTTTCGAAAATTCATTCACAAAAGAAGACGAAGTAAATATTCCAGAATTCGAATCAAGAATAGCTGCCAACTCGAGTAACTAAGAAGCAGATATCCTCGGAGTAACGAAGCAACTTGAATCGCTTAATGAAAGTAAGTCTTCCGGTCCAGACTGTATAACAGGTTCCTTTCAGAGGTTGCTGATGCATAGCACCATACTTAACAATCATATACGACCGCTCGCGAAGACGAAATATTCAAGAAATGTGCAGTAGGAGTAATCCACTAAATTACAGGCCCGCATCATTTACGCCGATATGCAGAAGGATACTGGAATATATATTGTGTTCGAAAATTATGAATTACCTCGAAGAGAACAGTCTCTTGACACGCAGTCAACACGGATTTAGAAAACATCGTTCTTGTGAAACACTACTAGCTTTTTACTCACACGAACTGACAAGGGATATCAGATTGATTCCGTATTTCTAGATTTCAAAAAGGCCTTTGACACGTGCCACATAAGCGGCTAGTGAAACTGAGTGCTTAAGTAATCTCGTTTCCGCTCTTGTAACTGGATTCTTGATTTTCTGTCAGACACGCCACAGTTCGTATTAACTAACGAAAGTCATCGAGTAAAACAGAAGTGATTTCTGGCGTTCCCCAAAGTAGTGTTATATGCCCTTTGCTGTTCCTTATCTATAGAAACGATTTAGGAGACAATCTGAGCAGCTGCCTTAGATTGTTTGCAGATAATCAGAAGGTCGAAACAAATTAAACGATTTAGAACAGATATCTATATGGTGAGAAAATTGGCAATTGACCCTAAACAGTGGAAAGTGTGAGATCATTCACATGACTGGTAAAAGGAATCCGTTAAACTTCGGTTACACGATAAATCAGTCAGATCTAAAGGCCGTAAATTCAACTAAATACCTAGAAATTACAGTTACAAACAAATTAAATTGGAAAGAACACACAGAAAATATTGTGGGGAAAGCAATCCCAAGACTGCGTTATTGACAGAACAATTAGAAAATGTTAACAGACCCACTAAAGAGACTGTCTACAATACGTCCGTCCTCTTTTGGAGTACTGCTGCGCGGTCTGGGATCCTTAGCAGATAGGACTGTCAGAGTACATCGAGAAGCGAAGAGCAGCAGGGTTTTTACTATCGTGAAAAGAAGGGAGAGAGTGTCATACATATGATAGAGGATTTAGTATGGACGCCGTTAAAACAAAGGCGTTTTGTCGTTGCGGCGGAATCTTCTCACGAAATTCCAATCACCAACTTTCCCCTCCGAGTGCAAAAATATTTTGCTGACACCGCCCTGCATAGGGAGAAACGATCATCATCATAAAATGAGGGAAATCAGAGCTCGCACGGGAAGATATAGGTGTTCGTTTTTTCCGCGCGCTTTTCGAGTGTGGAATAGTAGAGAATTATTGTGAAGGTGGTTCGATGAACCCTCTGCCACACATTTAAATCAGATTTGCAGCGTGTCCATGTAGATGCAGATGTATTATGCCTCTGAAATGATACTGATATTACTCTCATAAATACACTCTGACAGTCACTGTGCCTTACAGTGGACATTAACTGTGACGGTAAGTAAATTTATCGGCCTACCTGGGCACACGGTACGCTCGTCTGCCCTGCAGCTTGTTGCTATTAGGAAAAATGATGCGACTGTCAAAACTCAAATTTCATTTGACATACTTGCGATGTGCAATGCAAGGCGGTACCTTGCCAATTTTCATAAATGCTTTTCAGTACACAAATCGCCATGTGCAATGCGAGTGTGCAGTCGTGAAAGTAAATGAAAATGGGGAACTAATCTTAACGACTGATAAATGAGAAGAAAGGCTCCACGTGTAGCCATAACAAGGATACACCTTTTCATAAAGTTCTCACTCCTAAACAAATTAGCAAAATATTTCTTAATAACTCTCCTGTGTAGGGTCGCCTTCCTTACCACTTGTTTCAACTATAAGATAAGACTATGAGCGTCATTACAAAATTTCTACAGCAAATTGCAACCATACGCAATATTCTAACCAAGAGATGTTACACAGTTACAAACATGAAAAACTGGATTACCTTAAAAGTCGGCATTCCTCAATTAATATAATCTCATTTGCTCAATATCTTTCCTCAAAACATATTATTACAAAATCTTTTTTAAACAATGCTGCATCCACTACACAGCATGCCATCTTCCACCCTTCCTAAACCAAGCGCATTGCCGGACTGCTCAACACACAATGTTGCTGTTACCCTCTGCCTTACTCTGCCAAAGCACAGTTAACCTCTCTGACCCACAGACATACATTACTTGACTGGCAAAGATGTAGCTTTTACTGAAGCCTGACGTTTAGTGAGGCAAGATGGCGGCGTCAGGAAGTTTCCTTGTGGTACGAACTAGATTTTCTGAAACGAAACGGCGTTTTAAGCTTTCCGAGGTGGCTTAAAGAATTTCTGGAGTTGAGGAAATATTTGCGTAATAGTTGAATTTAACACATGCAATGTAGAGCCTTGTTACGAGAAGAGTACTAATTTCCATTTGTGCACATTTAAAGCAGACTGTAATTTCCGTAATAACACGCAAATGAATAAAGACACTCGTTTTCAACAACAAATGGCACGTTCTACTTATAGGAGCGCCTCCATAACGAGCAGTTATTCGAAGAAAAGTCGAAACTGATCAGAATCGGTTAAATGCACGTCATTCAGCTGCGTCTGTTAATACTATGTCATTAAACCCCCTCAATTGGCAAAATATTTCAATACTGCCGGTATTTCGGATAAGACGAACTGTAATGTAGTGATTTATGCTTACATATGGTATAAAAGCAAACATTCATAAGATGTTTCTAGGTACACTTGCATTGAGACATGTTCCTTTGCTTGTTATCTTCCGTATGCTGTACGGAAATTTACAGCCAAACACGACACATGTATTGACCATTATGCCAAAACTCTGAAGGTAACGTAGTTGTATCAGTTTATTCCCATTTCTTAAGAGTGTTTTATCAGTAAATAAACAGCTGGTTACAAGTTCTTTACGCTCGCCGCCATATTGCTATTCTAAACTGCTGGCTTCAGTGACACCAATGGTGCCGTATACGGTATTGCCAGTCTAGCAATGTATGACTGTGCTCTGACCAATGTCTCTGGTCTCAAACACACTCTTACAAGGAACACGATTATATCGATATTAGAGAAGTTGCGTACTTTTATCAGATTCGCAATTTCACTCACATTTGTGGCCAAAACTTCCCGAAAACAGTGATGGCAAATAGGTCAGTCCCCTGTCAAACTGTCAAGTAATTTTAATCAGACTGTGGCAGTCATTTCGGAATTGCATAGGGATGTCCGGATGCTTCTGATCAACCGGAATATACAGGGTGTTACAAAAAGCTACCGCCAAACTTTCAGGAAACATTCCTCACACACTGCTACGTGGACATGTGTCCGGAAACGCTTAATTTCTATGTTAGAGCTCATTTTAGTTTCGTCAGTATGTACTGTACGTCCTCGATTCACTGCCAGTTGGCCCAGTTGAAGGAGGGTAATGTTGACTTCGGTGCTTGGGTTGATATGCGACTCATTGCTCTACAGTACTAGCATCAAGCACGTCAGTACATAGCATCAACAGGTTAGTGTTCATCACGAACGTGGTTTTGCAGTCAGTGCATTGTTTACAAATGCGGAGTTGGCAGATGCCCATTTGATGTATGGATTAGCACGGGGCAATAGCCGTGGCACGGTAGTTTGTATCGAGACAATTTCCAGAATGAAGGTGTCCCGACAGGAAGACGTTCGAAGCAATTCATCGGCGTCTTAGGGAGCACGGAACATGCCAGCCTCAGATGATGACTCGCGACTGGGGAAGACCTAGGACGACGAGGACACCTGCAATGGACGAGGCAATTCTTCGTGCAGTTGACGATAACCCTAATGTCAGCGTCAGAGCAGTTGCTGCTGTACAAGGTAACGTTGACCACGTCACTGTATGGAGAGTGCTACGGGAGAACCAGTTGTTTCCGTACCATGTACAGCCATGTACAGCGTGTGCAGGCACTATCAGCAGCTGATTGGCCTCCAAGGGTACACTTCTGCGAATGGTTCATCCAACAATGTGTCAATCCTCATTTCAGTGCAAATGTTCTTTTTACGGATGAGGCTTCATTCCAACGTAATCAAATTGTAAATTTTCACAATCAACATGTGTGGGCTGACGAGAATCCGCACGCAACTGTGCAATCACGTCATCAACACAGATTTTCTGTGAACGTTTGGGCAGGCATTGTTGGTGATGTCTTGATTGGGCCCCATGTTCTTCCAGCTACGCTCAACGGAGCAAGTTATCATGATTTCATACGGAATACTCTACCTGTGCTGCTAGAACATGTGCCTTTACAAGTACGACACAACATGTGTTTCATGCACGATGAAGTTCTTGCACATTTCAGTCGAAGTTTTCGTACGCTTCTCAACAACAGATTCGGTGACCGATGGATTGGTGGAGGCGGACCAATTCCGCGGCCTCCACGCTCTCCTGACCTCAACCCTTTTGACTTTCATTTATGGGGGCATTTGAAAGCTCTTGTCTACGCAAACCCGGTACCAAATGTAGAGACTCTTCGTGCTCGTATTGTGGAGGGCTGTGATACAATACGTCATTCTCCATGGCTGCATCAGGAATTCCATGCGACGGAGGGTGGATGCATGTATCCTCGCTAACGGAGGACATTTTGAACATTTCCTGTAACAAAGTGTTTGAAGTCACGCTGGTACGTTCTGTTGCTGTGTGTTTCCATTCCATGTGTAATGTGATTTGAATAGAAGTAATAAAATGAGCTCTAACATGGAAAGTAAGCTTTTCCGGACACGTGTCCACATAACATATTTTCTTTCTTTGTGCGTGAGGAATGCTTCCTGAAAGTTTGGCCGTACCTTTTTGTAACACCCTGCAGCTGCAGTCCGGTTTGTGTACAAGTTCTATATATCCATTCACTTCTTGTATTTTATTCATGCTATGGATTCCGCAACATTAAGCGATTAAGAACAAGGAGAAATGTTCCGCAAGTGCCAAAGATTGTGTCTTTTAGCCGAGAAGTGGGCTTGTCTACTTCGGAGCAGTTACTCTTGAGGTCAACGCACTTTGTCAAGCGGGTTACGCCGAAACTGTGCGCTACTGCGAACCGCAGTTCCCGCACGCGTCACGACTTAATAACGGAAGCCGAGTTTCTGCCGGTACACCCACGCGCCAGAGGCGGTGGCGTCACTCGGAGAAAGCGGACCAAACCTCTGTTGCCGAGGAACCCAGTAACACCCAGGAAGGCGTCGTGTCGCCTTAAAATGTGCACTGCGCCGCAGATCTTCCGGAAGGCACACTTCAGCCCTTTCCTCGACTACGTTCCGCGAGGAAATCTGCATGCACCATTTATTAAAATTAAGTAAAAAAAAATCTTGATCGCAACAGATATTTAGTTTGGTTGGCAGCCGGTTTCGGTCTATAATTTAAACAATCTTTAGGCCTTAAGCACTGCAGTAAAGAGTAATACGAAGGGTCGTTCAGTAAGTAACTCCACCCATATTTAAAAAAAAGCCATTAATATATGTGGTGTGCATACTGTAAGACTTTCGGTACACACACCATCAGATTATTTGACTTGTCGCTCTAACGAAGTAGGCGAGTGTCAGCAATATGTCTCGTGGTCTTATCGTGGTGTGTTTATCTTCTGCCGTTAGGTCTGACGATAGATATGCCACTTGCGCGCTTAGAGTAATAGATTGACGGTGATCAACTTCAAACAGAACTTGATTAATTTTCACACACATTTATTAAGATAATAGAAAGCATAGACATTATGTAACTTGATTCTGGTTGCTATTTACAATTGACAATCTGAAGTTCCATTGGTCTTGGTACGCTAATCTTATTGTCACATATCTCTGATGCTTGCCAGAGTGTCTATACATTTATTTTCATGGCTATGTACAGGAATATGATAATCTTCTTAGGTACAGACTGATGCAGACTGGTGCAGACAAATGCAGACTGACTAATTGGAGGCCTGTACACTCGTTATAATACCTCGCGAGTGCGATCCGCGAGGAGAAAAGGTTCTACGTTAGCAGCAATCTCATTGGCTGCGTTACATATCAATACGCGGATCGGCGGAAGCAGAATTTGGTCCGTCTCTAAGGCAGCGCCATCTCGTAGTGCGGAGATGGACGAGCGCTGCGCCTGCGCTGTTGTGCTTAGCGGGGCGCGCTCTAGTGGGAATGTTGTGTACATGCTGACTGCACGTAACTATGTACACAACAATATTCATAGACAAACGTCCTTGGTGGTGCTTCATATATGATGTTTGTTCTGCGCACCGGTGAACTTTCGAACCGTTCCGGCAGATGGCAGAACTGTAGTACAGCGTCAAAATGGCGTCTACACATGATTCACGTTGCAAGAAGCGTGCTGTTATTGAATTCTTGTGTGCAGAAAAATTGTGGTGACCAATCATAAACGTTTGTGTGCAGTGTATGACGATGCTGCAGTTGATAGTACACTTGTGCGAGCCGGGCAGAGTCGCGGTTCTAGGCGCTCCAGTCTGGAACTGCGCGACCACTCAGGTGCTCAGGGCCATTTGAACACTTGGGCTACGGGCAAAGAAAGACAGCCTCAGGCAATGCAGAAACAGAGCTCCACGTTCGGGACGTCCAGTCACAGCCACTGCTCCAAACATGTCGAATCGTGCGGATGCCATTATTTATGCCGACCGGCGCATCACAACTCCACAATTGGCTCTACAGTTGCCGGTCAGCTTCGGAAGTGCGTCTGCAATGATCGAGACTCTCTGATATTCAAAGAGGTGCTCACGATGGGTCCCACGAACGCTTACAGCAGACCACAAGATTCAAAGAAAGGCCATTTCATCTGAATTGTAGGAGCGTTTTCAGACGGACGGAGAGGTCTTTGTGTCATGGATCGTAACGGGGGACGAAAGCTGGGTGCACCATTTTGCGCCGGAAACAAAAAGACAGTTCGTGAAGTGGCATCATCCTCATTCAGCACAAAAGAAGAAACTCAAGACAACCCTCTCTGCCGGAAAATTCATGGTGACAGTCTTCTGGGGTTGTGATGGAGTCATTCTCGTGGATGTGATGCCAAGAGGGTCAACCATCATTTCAGACGCATACGTGAAGACTCTGAATAAACTGAAGAACCGTTTCCGACGTTTTTGATCTGACAAGAATCCAGCAGAAAACCTGTTCCAACACGATAATGCACGCCCACACACAAGTCTGAGAGCCTGGGAACACATCGCCAAATTGATTTGGTCATCATTGTCTTATCCACCCTACAGTACAGACCTGGCACTCTCGGTCTTCCGTCTCTTTGGGCCGCTTAAAGATTCTCTACGGGGAACACACTTTGAAGATGAGGAGAGTGTCAGTCGTACAGTGAAAACATGGCTATGCCTACAGGACAAGAGCTTTGACCAGCAGGGAATACATGCTCTTCCACAAAGATGCCGTACGGCCATAGAACGTTGTGGAGACTATGTAGAAAATTAGGACATAGACAAGACATGTTGATGTATATCGTCACAAAATTCTGACTCTTAACAATAAATATATTCTGAGGAAAAAATGTGGGGCAATACTTATTGAACGATCCTCGTACATATTAAGAGGGATTTTATACAAAAAGATGTTAACGTGACTAAAAACTTCTAGAATAAAAGGTGCAATAATAACAACATAAAATGTTGTACCCGTGATTGCGGCTGTTGGCAATGGGCGGAGTAAGATCTATAAGAGCACGAACCAGGTCCTGTGACAGCAGTGTACAGCCCTTGCAAGTGATCGCCTCAGTTCTGACCACTTGAGGCCGAATTACGGTAGTCTTTCATTGCCATGGTAATCAATGCCATCTCTGCTCCGACCGCTTTCAACGATTTCAGAGAAGTGCCCATAGAGGGCAGTCTACAGCCAAAAACCGTCAAGTCATGTATGTTCTGCATTTTCTTATTTTAAAAAAGATTGTCAAAGAAAGGATTTAAATGAAGCAGACGAAAGGGAATACAAGTGCCTAAGAAATAAAATCGACAGGAAGTGGAAACTGGCTAAGCAGGAATGGCTAGAGGTCAAATGTAAGGATGTAGAAGCATATATCACTAGGGGTAAGATAGGTGCTGCCTACAGGAAAATTAGGGATACCTTCGGAGAAAAGAGAACCACCTGTATGAAAATCAAGAGCTCAGATGGGAAACGAGTTCTAAGCAAAGAAGGGAAACCATAAAGGCCGAAGGAGTATGTAGAGAGTCTATACAGGGGAGATGTACTTGAGGGCAATATTATGGAAATGGAAGAGGACGTAGATGAAAATGAAATGGGAGATACGATACTGCGTGAAGAATTTGACAGAGCACTGAAAGACCTGAGTCGAAACAAGGCCCCGGGAGTAGACAACGTTCCGCTAGAGCTATTGGTAGCCTTGGGAGAGCCAGCCATGACAAAACTCTTCCATCGGTGAGCAAGATGTATGAGACAGGCGAAATACCCTCAGATTTCAAGAAGAATAAAATAATACCAATTCCAAAGAAAGCAGATGATGACAGTTGTGAAAATTACGGAACTATCAGTTTAATACCTCACGTCTGCAAAATGCTAACACGAATTCTTTATAGACGAATGGAAAAACAGGTAGAAGATGACCTCGGGGAAAATCAGTTTGGGTTCCAGAGAAAAATAGGAACACACGAGGCAATACTAACCCTAACACTTCTCATAGGAGCTACCGTAAGAAAAGGCAAACCCACGTTTATAGCATTTGAAGACTCAGAGAAAGCTTTTGACGGTGTCGACTGGAACACTCTCTTTCAAATTCTAAAGGTGGCAGGGGTAAAATACAGGGAGCGAAAGGCGATTTACAATTTGTACAGAAACTAGATGGCAGTTGTAAGAGTCGAGGGGCACGAAAGGGAAGCAGCGATTGAGAAGGGAGGGAGACAGGTTTTAGCCTATTCCCGATGTTATGTCATCTGTATATTAAGCAAGCAGTAAAGGAAACAAATGAAAAATGTGGAGTAGGAAGTAAAAGTCTAGGGAGAAGAAATAAAAAGTTTGAAGTTTGCCGATGACATTGTGATTCTCTCAAGCAACAGCAAAGGACTCGGAAGAGCAGTTGAACGAAATGGACAATGTCTTGAAAGAAGGATATAAGCTGAACATTAGCAACAGAAAAAACGAGCACAATGGAATGTAGTTGAATTAAATCAGGTGAAGCTGGGGGAATGAGACTAGTTAATGAGACCCTTAAAGTAGTAAAGGAGTTTTGCTATTTGGGAAGCAAATTACTTATGGTGGTCGAAGTAGGAAGGGTATAAAACGTAGACTGACAATGGCAAGAAAAGCGTTCATGAACAAAAGAAATTTGTTAACATCGAGTATAGGTTTAAGCGCCAGGAAGTCTCTTCAGAAAGTATTTGTACGGAGTGTAGCGGTGAATGGAAGTGAAACATGGACGATAAATAGTTTGGACAAGAAGAGAATAAAGCATTTGAAATGTGGTGCTACGGAAGAATGCTGACGATCAGATGGATAAACCACGTAACTAATGAGGAGGTAATGAATAGAATTGGGATAAGAGAAATTTATGGTACAACCTGACTAGAAGAAGGGATCGGTTGGTAGGACATGTTCTGAGGCATCACGGGATCACAAATTTAGTACTGAAGGGAAGTTTGTGTCTATGGGGAGGAGTTGAGGCGGGGGGGTGGGGGTAAAAATCGTAGAGGAAGGCCAAGAGATGAATACAGTAACCAGATTCAGAAGGATGTAGGCTGCAGCAGTTGCTTGGAAACGAATAGGCTTCCACAGGATAGAAGAGTATGAAGAACTGCATCAAACCACTCTTTGGACTGAAGGCCACAACAACATGAAAGGATTTGGTTCAAATGGCTCTGACCACTATGGGACTTAAATTCTGAGGTCATCAGTCCCCTAGAACTTAGAACTACTTAAACCTAACTAACCTAAAGACATCACACACATCCATGACCGAGGCAGGATTCGAACCTGCGACCGTAGCGGTCGTGCGGTTCCAGATCGTAGCGCCTAACACCGCTCGGCCACTTCGGCCGGCTGAAAGGATTTATTACTGTGTATGTAATTTTTGTGTATATACTGATGTAAAAAAAAAAAAAAATCTCAGAACTAATAGAGAATTGTGCGACATAACAAAGTTGGTAGGCGTGTTTCCACAACTGAAAGGTAACGTCTGTCAGATTTTGCGCCTGTCACATAAGAATGGCGCAAGTATCGCCACTATAAGGATGCAAATCAGGTTTGCTTTAAATATACGCTGTTAAGGTCGTGAGATTGGACGTGGTGAGTCGATGTTAGCCATGACAGCCTTTAAGGCGACAAACACCCTATTATCGACACCCCACTGAGTTTGCACGAGGTTGTGTTATAGAGCTTCGAGCAGCTGGATGATGTTTCTGCGACACTGCAGAAAGACTTGGCAAGAATTTAGCCGCTATACACGAGTGCGGGCACCGCTGGTCACGAGAATGTACGGTTGCAAGAAGGCCTGTACCAGGACGACCACGTGGTACTACCGAGAGGGAAGACCATCGCGTTCGGCATTTGCCACTGGCGCGTCGTACTGCATCTGCAGCAGCAATTTGAGCAGCTGTTGGCACCACAGTTTCCGACATCGGTTGCTTCAAGGACAGCTCCGAGGAAGACGTCATGTGGTGTGCATTCATCTGACGACAAACCACCGCCATTTGCGGCTTCAGTGAGAGCTCAACGGAGGGCAGGGTGGAGGTCTGTTGTATTTTCTGAAGAAAGGTGGTTCTGCCTCGGTGCCATTGACGGCCTCGTGTTGGTTAGAAGGAGACCAGTTGACGCCTTACAACCAACCCGTCTGCCTGTTAGACACACTGGACATACACACCCGGAGTTGTAGTCTGGGGTGCGATTTCGTATAAGAGCAGTAGCATTCTCGTCGTCATCCCGCGCACCCTGACTGTAAATCTGCCTGGTGATTCAACCTCTTGTGCCGCCGTTCATGAGCAGTATTCCAGGACCCGTTCTCCAACTGGTTAACGCTCGAACACATACCGCTGTTGGAACCCAACATGCTGTACAGAGTGTCGACGTCTTGCCTTGGCCTGCTCGATCATCAGATCTCTCGCCAGTCGAGTACGTACGGAACATCATCAGACGACAACTCTAGCGTCATCTACAACCAGGATTAAACGTCCCTGTATTGCAAGTGCAACAGGCATGGAACTCCAACCCACAAACTGACACCCGGCACCTTTACAACACATCCATATACGTTTGAATCCAACATTCCAGCGGTATCACCAGTTATTAATGAAGCAGCATTTCACATTTGTGATCGCGTATCTCGCGCTTACATTAACCTGTAATTTTACAATATTTATCACTTAAATACACTACTGGCCATTGAGATTGCTACACCACCGAGATGACGTGCTACGGACGCGAAATTTAACCGACAGGAAACGGATTCTGTGATTTGCAAATGATTAGCTTTTCAGAGCATTCACACAAGGTTGGCGCCGGTGGCGACATCTACAACTTGCTGACACGAAGAAAGATTCCAACCGATTTCTCATACACAAACAGCAGTTGACCGGCGTTGCCTGGTGAAATGCCTCGTGTAAGAAGGAGAAATGCGTACCATCACGTTTCCGACTTTGATAAACGTCGGATTGTAGCCTGTCGCGATTGCGGTTTATCCTATCGCGACACTGCTGCTCGCGTTGGTCGAGATCCAATGACTATTAGCAGAATATGGAATCGGTGGGTTCAGGAGGGTAATACGGAACGCCGTGCTGGATTCCAACGGCCTCGTATCACTAGCAATCGAGATGACAGGCATCTTATCCGCATCGCTGTAACGGACCGTGCAGCCAAGTCGCCATCCCTGAGTCAACAGACGGGGACGTTTGCGATACAACAACCATCTGCACAAACAGTTCGACGACGTTTGCAGCAGCATGGACTATCAGCTCGGAGACCATGGCTGCGGTTACCCTTGACGCTGCATCACAGACAGGAGCGCCTGCGATGGTGTACTCAACAGCGAACCTAGTAGCACGAATGGCAAAACGTCATTTTTTCGGATGAATCCAGTTTCTGTTTACAGCATCATGATTGTCGCATCCGTGTTTGGCGACATCGCGGTGAACGCACATTGGAAGTGTGTATTCGTCATCGCCATACTGGCGTATCACCCGGCGTGATGGTATGGGTGCCATTGGTTACACGTTTCGGTCACCTCTTGTTCGCATTGACGGCACTTTGACTAGTGCATGTTAGATTTCAGGTGTGTTACGACCCGTGGCTCTACCCTGCGAAACCCTACATTTCAGCAGGATCATGCACGTCCGCATGTTGCAGGTCCTGTACGGGCCATTGTGGATACAGAAAATGTACGAGTGCTGCCCTGGCCAGCACATTCTCCAGATCTCTCACCAACTGAAAATGTCTGGTCAATGGTGGCCGAGCAACTGGCTCGTCACAATACGCGTCACTTCTCTTGATGAACGGTGGTATCGTGTTGAAGCTGCATGGACAGCTGTACCTGTACAGCTCTGCTGTACAGCTCTGTTTGACTCAATGCCCAGGCGTATCAAGGCTGTTATTACGGCCAGAGGTGGTTGTTCTGCATACTTATTTCTCAGGATGTATGCGCCCAAATTGCGTGAAAATGTAATCACATGTCAGTTCTAGTATAATATATTTGTCCAATGAGTACCCCTTTGTCATCTGCATTTCTTGATGTAGCAGTTTGAATGACCAGTGGTGTATGTTTCCTAGACAAATGTATCATTACTCAACATCAATTAGTTTTGATGTTGCGATTTTGTTTCTGAGTGTGTGTTTTGCACCATTTTTTCTTGTAAATTGTAACTATACCATTTACTGTAACATACCTCAGGTAAAGGTTCAAATGGCTCTGAGCACTATGGGACTTAACTGCTGAGGTCATCAGTCCCCTAGAACTTAGAACTGCTTAAACCTAACCTAAAGACGTCACACAGATGCATGCCCGAGGCAGGATTCGAACCTGCGACCATAGCGGATGCGTGGTTCCAGACTGTAGCGCCTAGAACCGCTCGGCCCTCAGGTAAAGAGTACAGGATTAGTTGTCAATGACGTATTGCCGTTTGCGACGGGCGGGGTTTAGAGTATATATTATCGAGTGATGATGCCTTATTAAGCAGTTGACGTTATCATCTTTTCGTAAAGAAATCGTTATGAATACGTTTTACTACTGTATTGCAGTATTTACGTCCTGGAGATGGTCTAAATGTTATAGACCGAAACCGGGCGCCACCCAATATAAACATCTGCTGCGTTCGAGACTGTTTTATCGATTTTTTTAACATTTCATACCGACAGCTGTTTACTGCCCATGAGACAAAGCATTCTAAAATTTTATGTGCCGATTTATGATCAAAGGACTTCACGGAAAATATGGAAAAAAAATGGAAAAGAAATTTGACTTCAATGATTTTTATTCAACGTATAGTCATGGAAATAAGTATTCATACAGTAGGTGGTGACAAACTACGATGGTGTGTTGGGATAGTAAATCACCCACAGCGCCGATACGAATAAGTACGATGATGTAGCGTCAGATAACCATGTTCTTGGTAATGAGGCTTCCCGTATGCCATGAATCTATTCTGGGAAAATAAAATATGTTACACTCCGCACGGTCTACGACAGAGCAAAATGTATTCTTACAGTGGACTACTTTCAACCAAACAAACGGCTGACGCAGCCCCGGAGTACATGCCACACTTCGTGCGGCGGCCGTGAAGCAACAGCACGCCGGACGTGGGTACCGTGGAAAATGGGCCGCAAGGGGAAGGAAACGACACGGTCGTCCACAGAAGCTTACAACAAGAGGGACCAGAATGCTACTAAGAATCATCAAGAAAGACCCGAAAACGACAGCGTCGGCACTATCCGCCTATGTACATGACCATTTCCGAAAAGACATCACTGCAAGGGCAGTTTGTACCATTCTCCATCGTTCGGGCTACAGAGCCAGGGTCCCGAGACGAAAGCCGTACATCAGCAAAAAGAACAGAAAGTGACGGATGGAATTCGCGAAACAGCATGTATCCAAGACAGCAGACTTCTGGGATACTGTAGTGCTTAGGGATGAAAGCAAATTTAATATCGTGCACAATGATGGTAGGATCTTGGTCTGGAGAAGACCGAATACAGACCTCGACCGAAACAACATTCAACCCACGGTGAAGCACAGAGGCGGTGGAGTGATGGTGTGGGGCTGTATGTCAGCCTCCGGTGTCGGAAAATTAGTGTTTGGGGAAGGTACCATGGGCAGATTTGTGTATATGGACATTCTCAAACAGAACTTACAACGGAGTGTTGACGCCCTGGGTCTTCCTAGAAATTATTACTTCCAATAGGACAATGATCCCAAACATACGGCACAAATTGTCCGGCAGTGGTTGCTCTACAACACTCCACACACTCTTAAAACACCAGCTCAAGAGTCCGGACCTGAATCCCATCGAACACTTGTGGAGTGAGCTGGAAACACGGGTGAGAAAACACGACATCCGTAGTAAGGCCTCTTTCAAAGAGGCTCTCCTTCGTGAATGGGAAGGTATCACGTCGGAAACTACAAGAAAATTGGTCCATTCCATGCCACGGAGGTTGCAAGAGGTAACACATCGAAGGGTATGCATACGAAGTATTAAACATGTTATGGCTTTGTTAGAAGTGTCGAGAACTTGTGCAGACACTTTTGCATTTTGTTTTGTAAAGGCTTATTCATTCTCGTTCTATATACCAGCATAGCTGCATTGGCGACTGGCCAATGTGTACAGTGCATATCCAATTAGTGTTTTTGGTTTCGTATTGTCAGTAAAGGCAGTTTACTTTTCCACGCTCTAGCGTATGAATACTTATTACTGTAAGTCCAGTGCTGCGACAAATTTATTAAATTACTGCCTCCCGCCTGCAGCGCTGTCGAGATTTAGTTTATGTACATCTACATTCATTCTCCACAATCCGTGTGGTGCACGGCAGTGGGTACATTTTAGCACTGTTATTTATTTCCTTTCCTGTTCCACTGACAAATGAGGCGTGGGGAAAAGGACTATCTTTGTGCCTCCATATGAGCCCTAAGTCCTATTATCTTGTTTTAGAGGCCCCTAAGTGGTATGTAATTTGGCGGCAGGAGAATCGTTCTGCACTCAGCTGCAGATTCCGGTCCTCTACATTTTCTCAACAGCATTTCGCGAAAAGAACGTTATTTGAGTTCACGAAGTATCTGCATAATGCTTGTATGTTAATCGAACCGACCGGTAACAAATCTAACAGCACACCTTTGAATTGCTTCGATTTCTTCCTTTAATCCAACCCGGTGGAGGTCCTACACACTGGAGCAGTATTGAGCAATGGGTCGCGCTATTGCTGGAGTAACGAACGATGGGGGAGAGTTTAGGCGTCATATGCGCACCTACGTGACGCATTCTGCGACAGCCAGTGAACGTTCAGTAGTGTTCTCTGAGCTCTGCTATGAACGTCGGAACCAGTGCGAGCATTGACCGTGATGGTAGCGAGTTATGTAGTGAATTTATGTTCCATCTGTTGCAAGTTGTCACGGCTGATGGTGGTGGTACGCGAGAAATTCTACATAAGCAAGCGAGACAAATAATGTGCGCGATACACGCTTTCTTCACACGGAAAAGCCGTGTGTGCGCGTACCGCAACTGTCGCTTGGAACCGGCATTAATACGAAGCCCGTTGGTGCCTCGACCTTCGTGAACCGCCATCGTTCGTGAATAGGTCGCGCTTTTCTTTATACGATCTGAAAGGAACGTATACTACAATGAAGAGCCGTCCATGGAGATTTGTTCTAACTCAGCACATGCTCAATATGTCCACCATTTCGTTTCCTAACTTCCTTCAAACGAACACTGAAGTTAGTGATTACCATACGGCACATGTCTTCCGGAATTTCGCAGCAAGCTTGAAGAATAAGTCTTCTGAGCTCCATTAAATCACATGGACGTTTTTTTCCTTTAGGTACCCCCAAAGAAAAAAGTCACATGGATTGAGGTTGGACTACTGGGGGCCAATTTTGTCCATCATTGAAGCTACCTGGAAACCTGAGTAAAATGATCCGCATGTTGAAATGCTCGTGTAAAAACTCCAACACATTGTTTGCAGTACGTGGCCTTGCTCCATCTTGCATGAACCACTGCGTGTTGAAGGGCAAGGCAGTAGCAAGAAGCTGTGGAATGAAGCTATTGCAAAGCATGCTCAAATAACACTCGCTTTTCACAATTTCTTCAAAGAAAAAGGGTCCAGTAAGTCCGTGAATGGAAATTGCTGCCCACGCTGTAATCCTCGGAGCATAATGTTGTCGTTCATGAAGCACTTGTGGGTTTTCAGTGGCCCAAAAGCGTACATTTTGTTTGTTAACCACACCGTTTAAATGAAAATGCACCTCGTCTGAAAATCAAACGTTGTTGAGAGTTTCTTCCCTATCCTCCGCCCACTGAGTAAACAGTAGTCTCTGCTGCTTGTGTTCTTCAGTGAGCTACTGTGCATAGATAATCTTGTATGGGTACATATGGGCGTCACTTTTAAGAATGCGTTGAACGGAGCGTCTGGATATTCCCAGTTGCACTGCTGCCTTTCTACACGATTTCCCGGAACTTCTCTGTACAGCAACTCGTACCGCTTCAATATTCTCCGGCGAACAAACAGGCTTAGGCCAAGGTCGCTTCGCTTCCAATACTGTTCCTTCCTGTACAAATTTATCGTACATGTAGGTGGTCTTCTTGCAAGGGACCCATCGTGTGTTAAACTGTTGTCGAAAACACCTCAGAGTCACAACAAGGCTTTTCGTTTCATGAAAAAGTAACGCAATTGCCGACCTTTGCTGCTTACTAGTCTCCTAGCGGCAGTATCGTGAATTACACGTCATTTCGTAACTCATTTGTTTTTCCAAGCTCTGCTGGTACTGCTGTAGAGATCCCAGCGGGATATCTAATGTGAAAGAAACAATTGGTAACACATATCGTGCGCCTCCCTGTAGATCAGCTACACGATCCTAAAATTCTTACACTAAAACGAAGTCGACTGTTTCCCTTTTTTAATATCGTCCTTAGGTGCTCATTCCTTCCATACCACTTTCCAACGTTACTCTTATAGTCTGATTAAAATTACTTGATAGTTAACAATTTACGCGTTGGAGCTGGTTTCGTCCAATCAGAGCGCTCAACGTCACGCCCGAACCGTTCGGCGTTGTCAAACTGCCACAACAGTTGGTCAGATCACATCCAGTTCCTTGTCTGGCATTCTTTCTTGATGCGTTTATCCCGACTCATGAGTCTGACAATTTTATTTCGTATTTCATCATACATGACAACCATGCAACAAACAAGAAACACACATAATGATCTAATGAAATACACAGGCCTCATACACAGTACTAACTAAACACTGATGAATACTTCCGCACAAGACGCGACTCAGCGTCACATGTGCGGTTATCATAAACACAGAGATGACTTATCACAGATAAGCATCGCACGTCATTGTGGGAAACCGAGTTTTTCAGGGTTGCAGTTCATTATTGCGGCTGGGTTACACAGTCAAAAATACACTGAAACGCCAAAGAAACTGTACACCTGCCTATTTGCCTGATATCGGGAACCTCCTCCCCCCCCCCCCCCCCCCTCCTCCGAGTACGCAGAACTGCCGCAATACGACGTGGCATGGACTCGACTAATCTCTGAAGTAGTGCTGGAGGAAATTGACACCATGAATCCTGCAGGGCTGTCCATAAATTCGTAAGAGTACAAGGGGGTGGAAATCACCTCTGAACAGCACGTTGTAAGGAATGCCAGATATGCTCAATAATAATGTCTGGAGAGTTTGGTGGCCATCGGAAGCGTTTAAACTCTGTTCCTGGAGCCACTGTGCAGTAATTCTGCACGTATGAGATGTCGCATTGTGCTGCTGGAATTGCCCAATTTCGTCGGAATGCACAATGGCCAAGAATGGATGCAGGTGATCAGATTGGATGCTTACGTACGTGTCACCTGTCAGAGTCGTATCTAGACGTATCACGGGTCCCATATCACTCCAACTGCTCACGCCCCACACCGTTCCAGAGCCTCCACCAGATTGAAGAGTCCCCCGCTGACATGCAGGTTCAATGAATTCATCAGATTGTTTCCATACCCGTACAGGTCCATCCGCTCGATACAATTTGAAAACGAGACTCGTTCGACCACGCAACATATTTCTACTCATCAGCAGAACTATGTCGGTGTTGTCGAGCCCAGGTAGGACGTAAAGCTTTGTGTCGTGCAGTCATCAAGGGTACATGAGTGGGCCTTCGGCTCCGAAAGTCCATATCGATAATATTTCCTTGAATTGTTCGCACGCTGACACTTGTTATGGCCCAGCATTAAAATCTGCAGCAATTGGCGGAATGGTTGCACTTTTGTCACTTCGAACGGTTCTCTTCAGTCGTCGTTGGTCCCGTTCTTGGTTGGTTCAGATGGCTCGGAGCACTGCCGGGCTTGACATCTGAGGTCATCAGTCCGTTAGAACTATGAACTTTTTTTTTCGGTCATCAGTCTACTGACTGGTTTGATGCGGCCCGCCACGAATTCCTTTCCTGTGCTAACCTCTTCATCTCATAGTAGCACTTGCAACCTACGTCCTCAATTATTTGCTTGACGTATTCCAGTCTCTGGCTTCCTCTACAGTTTTTGCCCTCTACAGCTCCCTCTAGTACCATGGAAGTCATTCCCTCATGTCTTAGCAGATGTCCTATCATCCTGTCCCTTCTCCTTATCAGTGTTTTCCACATATTCCTTTCCTCTCCGATTCTGCGTAGAACCTCCTCATTCCTTACCTTATCAGTCCACCTAATTTTCAACATTCGTCTGTAGCACCACATCTCAAATGCTTCGATTCTCTTCTATTCCGGTATTCCCACAGTCCATGTTTCACTACCATACAATGCTGTACTCCAGACGTACATCCTCAGAAATGTCTTCCTCAAATTAAGGCCGGTATTTGATATTAGTAGACTTCTCTTGGCCAGAAATGACTTTTTGCCATAGCGAGTCTGTTTTTGATGTCCTCCTTGCTCCGTCCGTGATTGGTTATTTTACTGCCTAGGTAGCAGAATTCCTTAACTTCATTGACTTCGTGACCATCAATCCTGATGTTAAGTTTCTCGCTGTTCTCATTTCTACTACTTCTCATTACCTTCGTCTTTCTCCGATTTCTCTCAAACCATACTGTGTACTCATTAGACAGTTCATTCCGTTCAGCAGATCATTTAATTCTTCTTCACTTTCACTCAGGATAGCAATGTCATCAGCGAATCGTATCATTGATATCCTTTCACCTTGTATTTTAATTCCACTACTGAACCTTTCTTTTATTTCCATCATTGCTTCCTCGATGTACAGATAGAAGAGTAGGGGCGAAAGGCTACAGCCTTGTCTTACTCCCTTCTTAATACGAGCACTTCGTTCTTGATCGTCCACTCTTATTATTCCCTCTTCGTTGTTGTACACATTGTATATGACCCGTCTTTCCCTATAGCTTACCCCTACTTTTTTCAGAATCTTGAACAGCTTGCACCATTTTATATTGTCGAACGCTTTTTCCAGGTCGACAAATCCTATGAACGTGAATTGATTTTTCTTTAGCCTTGCTTCCATTATTAGCCGTAACGTCAGAATTGCCTCTCTCGTGCCTTTACTTTTCCTAAAGCCAAACTGATCTTCACCTAGCGTATTCTCAATTTTCTTTTCCGTTCTTCTGTATATTATTCTTGTAAGTAGCTTCGATGCATGAGCTGTTAAGCTGATTGTGCGATAATTCTCGCACTTGTCAGCTCTTGCCGTCTTCGGAATTGTGTGGATGATGCTTTTCCGAAAGTCAGATGGTATGTCGCCAGAGTCATATATTCTACACACCAACGTGTATAGTCGTTTTGTTGCCACTTTCCCTAATGATTTTAGAAATTCTGATGGAATGACATCTATCCCTTCTGCCTTATTTGACCTTAAGTCCTCCAAAGCTCTTTTAAATTCTGATTCTAATACTGGATCCCCTATCTCTTCTAAATCGACTCCTGTTTCTTCTTCTATCACATCAGACTTTGAACTACTTAAACCTAACTGACCTAAGGACATCACACACATCCATACCCGTGGCAGGATTCGAACCTGCGACCGTAGCGGTCACGCGGCTCCAGACTGAAGCGCTTAGAACCGCTCGGCCACAGCGGCCGCCTGGTCCCGTTCTTGTAGAATGTTTTTCCGGCCTCAGCGATGTCGGAGATTTGATGTTTTACCGAATTTCTTATATTCACGGTACACTCGTGAAATGGGCTTACGGGAAAATTCTCGGAAATGCTGTGTCCCATCGCTCATGCGCCGACTATGGCGCCACGTTCAAACTCACTTAAATCTTGATAAGTTGCCATTGTAGCAGCAGTAACCGATCTGACAACTGCACCAGATACTTGTCCCGTCTTCTGCCTGATTACAGATCTCTGTGTTTGAATACACATGTCTCTACTAGTTTCTTGGCACATCAGTGCATAACAGCTTCACGCAGTGATGCAGTTTTGTACATATGAACGTGCTATACTGAAGATCTTCAGTTCGAATTTCATGGCATGTCGTGATTCCTTTTTATTTCTCAATCTGATCAAAACAGTTTGATTATCATTTTTATTCAGTTAGTTGGTTTAAATGTAACTTTTTTACCACTAATTTTTTGCCACGTCATTATCATCATCCTATTGACTTCTTTATTTGCTCTTATTTTTCTACCTATCATTCGTTTTTCGCCTCGAATATGCCTTTGTCGTCTATAATCTGCAACAAAGTGACGACCAGCACTGCTTATCGTTTGGTAACGTAGCAGCTCGCGTAGCCAGCGTGAGGATAGCATCAGGTAACCAACAAAAGCAAGAAATTTCAGGTAGCTTTTAGCACTGAAACTGAACCTTTTTTGTGTTGAATTTGCTCGTAGAGGCAAGCTTTAATAGCCATAAACAAATTGATCGCTGGTTTAGATCTGCGGCAGATTGTTGACCGCCGCTATCTCGGATACATTACACAGCACGAGGTTGTGGTTATGTTGGGACATAGTTTAAATTCAGGGCTACAAAACGCTCCGTCTGCGGTAGTTCGGACATTAGACACTTAAAATCAGTTGACCGATCGAGGTGGCGCAGTGGTTGGGTCGCTGGTATTAGGGAGGGCGACGGTTCAAACCCGCGTATGGCCACTCTGATTTAGGTTTTGCGTGGTTTCCCTAAATCGCTTCAGGCAAATGCCGGGCTGGATCCTTTCAAAGGGCACGGCCGATTTCCTTCCCCGCCCTTTTCTAATTCAATGGGACCGCTGACGTTAGTGTTTGATTCCATCCCACAAATCAACCAACCAACAAAAATCAGCTGTCGACAACGTATCTTCAATCCTACATCTACATCAGCATCTACATGGTTACTCTGCAGTTCACACTTAAGTGCGTGGCAGAGGGTTCATCGGACCATTTTCATACTACTTCTCTACCATTCCACTCTCGAATGGCGCGTGGGAAAAAGGAACACCTAAATCTTTCCGTTCGAGCTCTGGCTCCTCTTACTTTATTATGGTGATCATTTCTCCCTACGTAGGTGGGTGTCAAAAAAATATTTTCGCATTCGGAAGAGAAAGTTGGTGACCCGAAATCTCGTAAATAGATCTCGCCGCAAAGAAAACCGCGTTTGTTTTAGTGACTGCCACCCCAACTCGCGTATCATGTAAGTGACACTATCACCCCTATTGCGCGATAAAACGAAACGAGCTGTCCTTCTTTGCACTTTTTCGATGTCCTCCGCCAATACCACATGGTAGGGATCCCACATCGCGCAGCAATATTCCAGCAGAGGACGGACAAGTGTAATGTAGGCTGTCTGTCTCTTTAGTGGGTTTATCGCATCTTGTAAGTGTTCTGCCAACAAAGCGCGGTCTCTGTTTCGCCGTCCCCACAATATTATCTATGTGATCTTTCCAAGAGAAGACCTCGCTGCTCAGCCCACAGCTAGCTGGCTGTAGTGGAACTCAGCCACTGCAAGCTGCCATTGTCGTTTGGGCACCATTGACGGTTACAAGATGTGGAAAAGTCTGCGGCTTTGTTTGGTGGAGCGCCATACCTAGTGATGACAAACTATCACATAAAACCTACAGCGCGAGACACCTGTTTTTCTGGTTCGGGTCCTGGGCTTTTGCCTTCACGACACCTGCCGTCCGTGTGTCAGTCTTCGAGAGCACTGGGTTGGCTACTCGAGTTACTGGCAGGCCGCGTCAGACTTGCGCCTACAAAATCCTGTTCCGGCAACCTGCACGACGTCGCTGCTGGGACCTGGCCTACGCAACAACCGCAACCGACTCAGCGCTCTGTCCACACACATCCCTTGTCGCGCCCACGTGTGCAAATCAGCCGCACCGGAGAAGACAGTCCGCACTGTAAAATCACAAGTAATAAACCCACCCACAAGAGCTCCCGAGCTCGCGGTCCTGCACCTGTACCGTCACCATCTCATGTGTGCAGCTCCACGCCCACTAAAAATCCCGACCCGGAGGGTTGACCGCTACGCAGTGCTGTGCAACAGATTTACAGTCTCACAAATTTGACCCCAAATTAACTTCTGTGTTTGACAGGAGACTTGTTTTGGCCAGGTACGCTCTCTTTTCCCATACAGCTCTACTTATTACGTCCCCTTTGTTTAATTTCTCAGGAGCAACTTCTCAGTTGTGACATGTACTAATATTTATAGTGGTGGTGGTACATGTTTTCATTATAACTTTGATATTTAGACTTGCAAGTATAATGGATGTGTACACTCTCCAAGAACAATATGTATAAGAGAATAGTATGGTATTGAGTATCATTGTTCATATTTGACAAAGGTACTGCCTACAACTCTGATTTCATGCTAATATTTACAACCACACACCTTGATGTTCGACAGTTCCTGCCCTTCAGTACATAAAGTCTATCTGGACTTCTCTAACACAATCCTCATGTGTTCGTTCCATTTCATATCGGTTTGCAGCGTTACGCACAGATATTTAAACAGCATGACTGTGTCAAGCAGGACACTACTAATGCTGTATCCAAGCATTGCGGCTCTGTTTTTCCTACTCATCAGCATTAACTTATTTTTGTACATTTAGAGCTAGCAGCTATTCATCACACCAACTGAAGTCATATTGTATCCTCGTAGAACCACTCAACTTCGACTTCTTCACTGAGTTGTTCTGACCAACTTATTCTGTTGTCACTGTTCTCTACTGACAACACAATCTACGTCTACATCTATACTCGGAAAACAGCCGTGAAGTGCATGGCAAAGCGTATGTCACATTGCTGTCAGTTATTAGGGTTTCTTCCTGTTCCATTCACGTATGTTGTGCGTGAGGAATAATTGTTTGAATGTCTCTTCGCGTGCAGTAATTATTCTAATTTTATCTTCACGATCCCTATGTGAGCGATACGTAGGGGGTTGTAGTATAATCCTAGAATAATCATTAAAACCCGGTTCTTGAAACTTTGTTAATAGACTTTCTCAGGGTAGTTTACACCTGTCTTCAAGGCTCTTCCAATTCAGTTCCTTCGGTATCTCTGTGACACTCTCCCGTGAATTAAAGAAACCTATGACGATTCGTGCTACATTTCTCTGTATACATTCAATATCCGCTGTCAGTCTCATCTGATACGGGTCCCACACACTTGAGCAATATTCCAGAACCAGTCACACAAGAGATTTGCAAGCAATCTCCCCTGCAGACCGAAGTCTACCACCTGCTTTACCCACGCCTGGACTTGTACACCCATGAATTTGTATGAGTTTGCCGCTTTCAACAATGACTCATTGATATTATAACATAGTTATAGTCATAGGATACTAAGTAACCCCCCCCCCCCCTTCTTTTATACCGGCGGGTCCGCCTGTCATGACTATAGTGGTCGATTCTGCACTTCATAGGAATGTCGAGATACTTCTGATCAGATAGTATATGTCATGACTGTAGAGAGTTGTACTGCAAGGAAGCAAAGGAGAAGATGTTAGCCGGCCGGGGTGGCCGAGCGGTTCTAGGCGCTACAGTCTGGAACCGCGCTACCGCTACGGTCGTAGGTTCGAATCCTGCCTCGGGCATGGATGTGTGTGATGTCCTTAGGCTAGTTAGGTTTAAGTAGTTCTAAGTTCTGAGGGAGTGATGATCTCAGATGTTAAGTCCCATAGTGCTCAGAGCCATTTGAATTTGAGAAGATGTTGTTTTGGGTGGCCGGTATCCTCTTCCTACAACACAAGTGCATAGGTGGATTAATACGGTTGTTTATCTACATCAACTGTAACTTCAATAGAGTCCATTTTTCTTGGCACAAGCTCTTCAGTAATAGTCCTCTTGCAGACTGTGGTAATGTCCATTGGTAATCTTGCTATTACAAACTTAAGTTTCTCACTGCTAGTAGATACAATTCCAATTGGGGTAAACTAGTCCCGCTATAGTCACTAATCTGGTCGCTATGTGCTGTCGTAGCCCGTGACGAATTAAACCCACTCTGCGACAAAACTGACAGTCACTTAACTGCATGACTGAGTGAGGCCCTCCGGTCACTGGTGGCAGCCTAAATACATGCTGTCGAGAGGGTGTTGGCGGCAAGTTGCTTGTAGGTGTGTCTCTGACCTCTCCCGTGACGGGCACACTTGATCCAGCACATACTAATCGATCTTCGTGCTTCATCTTTGCCGACCGGTGTGCTGGCGACAGCTTACGCCAGCACAATAACGGCACGGGTAACATGCAGCATTGAGTTATCTCGCTGAAAGACAATATCATGTAGACTTGACAAAGGGCACAGCTACCAGCTTGCATGCGTCAGAAATGTAAAGCTGCTATAAGGAACACTAGCTATGCAGACCACAGTTGATCCTGTTGTGTATTACCCAAAGGCATGCCATACTGTCACACCAGGTATTGGGCCAGTATGACGAGTGTGAGCTGTGAGTGTTCCTCTCCCCAGAGCCTTCACACACGGATATGTCCACTGTGACGCTGTATGCAGGAGTGCTGTCTGGTGAGACGACATGGTGCCACACCTGTGTCCAGTGCTGCCGGCGCAGCTCCCTCTGCTGCCAGCGTCACGGGAAACCGTAACAGTAGTATTCGTGCGAACAGTCAGTGCCGTATCAGACCTCGTTGCATTGCGTGTGTCGTCATTTGTCATTATGCAAACCAGGCCGTTTCCTGGCTCTAGGTACGTGGCGGTGGTGTACAATCCGGTCCGGCTGATCGAATGACGCCCTCTCGGGCGCTATTCACGTGGGACTGTTGGGAACCTGCATAGCGTGTGACGTGGTCCTCCGGAAGCATTTCATACGTAAATGGATGACAAGGGTGGGATCCTGAGCAATGCGAGCAGCAGTCTAGCAGATCCTTCTACTGTCGAATTCCCAACCGTGTTGGCATGAGCTGCTCCACTGCACTCATGGACGCCCATGTGAATGTTCCCCAGATCATAACGTAGCCGCAGCCAGCTTGCCTCTGTCTCGTGGTACTGGTGCCCAGCAGCTGTTCCCCTGGAAGACGACGGATTCGCGCCCTCCCATCGGCATTATGAAAAAGGTGTCGGGATTCAGCACACCATGCAACGGGCTACCACTGCGCCAACGTCCAGTGGCGATGGGCGTGTGCCTTAGTCGTAGTAGCCGATGTCGTGGTGTTAACATCGGCACATGGGTCGTCGGCTGCGGAGGCCCATCGTTAGGACTAAATCATACGCACTTGTACTCTGCCCAGCATTAAAGTCTGATATTAGTCCCGGCCCAGGCTACGACGTCCGACAACTGGAATGAGGGGTGGCGACGGATGAACGTGGTTTCACCTTGGTTCCGCCACGTGTTGAAAACACTCATCGCAGCACTCCTCGAATACCCGGCAAGTCGTCCGGTTTCCGAAATGCTGGTGCCGAGCCTCTGGGCCATCACAATCTGCCCTCGGTCAGACTCAGATAGATCGCGCTCCTTCGTTATGCTACAGTCGGACAGCACGCGCACTGACACAACATGCGACGTGCGTGTGTCTGATCAGCAGTCACTCCTCCCCAGGTGAAGCTGCTGTCATCTGAATGGGTTTATATCGATAGTAGGTCGGCAGTCATAATGTTCTGGCTGGTCAGTGCACATGTTATTATTTCTGTCTAGTTTAAGCTGTTGTTGTTGTTGTTGTGGCAACTGTCGGCGCAGGAATCTGGAAAGGCAAGCAGAAGATTAGTTGGCTGGTTCAAATTGCTCTGAGCACTATGGGACTTAAACCGAGTGAGGTGGCGCAGTGGTTAGCACACTGGACACGCATTCGGGAGAACGATGGTTCAATCCCGTCTCCGGCCACCCTGATTTAGGTTTTCCGTGATTTCCCTAAATCGTTTCAGGCAAATGCCGGGATGGTTCCTTTGAAAGGGCACGGCCGCTTTCCTTCCCAATGCTTCCCTAACCCGAGCTTGCGCTCCGTCTCTAATGACCTCGTTGTCGACGGGACGTTAAACACTAACCACCACCACTATGGGACTTAACATCTATGGTCGTCAGTCCCCTAGAACTTAGAACTACTTAAACCTAACTAACCTAAGGACATCACACAACACCCAGCCATCACGAGGCAGAGAAAATCCCTGACCCCGCCGGGAATCGAACCCGGTAACCCGGGAGTGGGAAGCGATAACGCTACCGCACGACCACGAGATGCGGGCGAAGAATAGTTGACAGAAATGTAGTTTGAATACATGTATTGTGCACGACTTATTCTGAAGAACTGCTTCACCATCGACAACTCGTTACACCTGTGACTAACAATACGCCAGAGGCCTGACATAGAAGAGCGTTTATATACACTGAATATTTAGCGGTAGAGCTAATTAGCAACAACTTGGAGTAACCTTCGGCACCAACCAACAACACGGAAGTCTTGCTAGAAACACAGAACTACAAGTAGACACACCAAAAAAAGTTGTGCATCACCCCGGTTCCCAAAACTCCTGAAGATAGACGTTAACTGTTGCTATTGTATCAAAGACATAGTTCCTTTGACTGTTCAGAGATATCACTAAATCCGCCCAACGATGTAAACAACCATGCATGAGCAACGCCTACTGGATGGAGGACGTCCGACAGCTGATCAGTTCCAATCATTCCACCAGGAAGAGGTACACCGCTCGTGTTGTCTGTAGTTCAACCATGCCTAGACGGTAAATACTGCGGTTCGATCGCGTCCACATTGTTACTTCGTGCCAGGAAGGACTCGCAACAAGGGAAGTGTCGAGGCGTCTCGGAGAGAACCAAAGCGATGTTGTGGAGGAGATACAGAGAGACAGAAACTGTCGATGACATGCCTCGATCAGGCTGCCCAAGGGCTACTACTGAAGTGGATGTCCGCTATCTTCGGATTATGGCTCGGGGGAGCCCAGACAGCAACGCCACCATTTGAATAATGCTTTTCGTGCAGCCACAGGATTTCGTGTTGCGACTCAAACTGTGCATAATAGGCTGCATGATGCGAAATTTGGAAATTTGTGGTAAGCTCTTATGGGACCAAACTGCTAAGGTCATCCGTCCTAAGCTTACACACGACTTTATCTAACTTAAACTAACTTACGCTAAGGACAACACACACCCATGCCCGAGGGAGGACTCGAACCTCCGACGGGGGGAGCCGCGCGGACTGTGAAAAGGCGCTCCAGACCGAGCGGCTACCCCGCGCACCCTCATGATGCGCTACTTCAATCCCGTCGTCCATGGTTCAGATGGCTCTGAGCACTATGGGACTTAACATCTATGGTCATCAGTCCCCTAGAACTTAGAACTACTTAAACCTAACTAACCTAAGGACATCACACAACACCCAGTCATCACGAGGCAGAGAATATCCCTGACCCCGCCGGGAACCGTCTTCCATGGCGAGGTCCATGTTTGCAACCACGACACCATGCAGGCGGTGCAGATAGGCCCAGCAACATGCCGAATGGACCGCTCAGGACTGGCATCACGTTCTCTTCACCGATGAGTGTCGCATATGCCTTCAACCAGACAATCATTGGAGACGTGTTTGGAGGCAACCCGGTCAGGCTGAACGCCTTAGACCCACTGTCCAGCGAGTACGGCAAGGTGAAGGTTCCTTGCCGTTTTGGGGTGGCTCTGTGTGAGGCCGCTGGCGGTCATGGAAGGCGTCGTAGCGGCTGTACTATACGTGAATGCCATTCTCCAACCGATAGTGCAACCATATCGGCAGCGGTCATGGAAGGCGTCGTAGCGGCTGTACTATACGTGAATGCCATTCTCCAACCGATAGTGCAACCATATCGGCAGCATATTGACGAAGCATTCGTCTTCATGGATGACAATGCGCGCAGCCATCGTGCAGATCTTGTGAATGACTTCTTTCAGGATAACGACATCGCTCGACTAGAGTGGCCAGCATGTTCTCCAGACATGAACGCTATCGAAAATGCCTGTGATATTTTGAAAAGGGCTGTTTATGGACGACGTGACTCACCAACCACTCTGCGGGATCTACGCCGAATCGCCGTTGAGTAGTGGGACAATCTGGACCAACGGTGCTCTGATGAACTTGTGGATAGTATGCCACGACGAATACGGGCATAGATCAATGAAAGAGGACGTGCTACTGGGTATTAGAGGTACCAGCGTGTACAGCAATCTGGACCACCAGCTCTGAAGGTCTTGATGTATGGTGGTACAACATGCAATGTGCGGTTTTCAATAAAAAGGGCGGCAGTGATGTTTGTGTTGATCTCTATTCCAATTTTCTGTACAGGTTCCGGAACTCTCTTAGCAAGGTGATGCAAACCTTTTTTTTGATGTGCGTAGAAGTTGGAATTTGGTGGCCAAGTGGCCGTCCCTTATAACACTGACCTGCCAGTCTGCATTCGAAGGCGGCCTGGAATTTCTTCATTGGCGGCGATGTTCAAAGCGCCCGCAGGAATCTTCGAGGCGCCCGCTCTGACAGTGTCGATAACGTGCGATACCACAGATGCAGCTCTCCATGCTACTCTATCATGTGCATGTCTCATCATATCCGAATAGCTACTGCAACTGACGTCCTTCTGAATCTGCTTACAGTATTCATCTTTTGGTCTGACAGTACAATTTTTACCCCCTGCACCTCCCTCAAATACTAAATTAGTGATTCCCCTTCGTGGTTTTGCAATTTAACGGCCACCAGTGTCTTTATCTTAACAGCAGAGCTATCAACACTGGAAATCTTCTCGAAGTTATGTCCGTTTCGACACCGATAACTGCTAAGTGAACCTCTTTAGTGTGCTGCCTGCTTCCATCTTAAGAGATAATTATCAGGTCATAAGAGGTCATCTTAGCGAATACTAATATGATACGTTCTGACTTCGATAATGACCATTCTTTCTGAAGTTAAACACAAATGAGGCTAAATCTGCTGGTAAATGTTTGTCAGATAAGAATAAAATTAATGGTTGAACTTCTGGAAAGGACGTCCCTAAGTAGTTTAATCTGGGAGGCCGACACCTACTCTCTCTGTTGTGGTCAAATGCCAGAAAGTGCCGAATGTAAAATGTATATGTCGCCTGTGTCGTCATTTAGAATACCATACTTGAAAATCTATGATTGCAACAGTGCTCAACATTATGTGTAGCCAGCCACGGTGGCCGTGCGGTTCTAGGCACTGCAGTCCGGAACCGCGGGACTGCTACGGTCGCAGGTTCGAATCCTGCCTCGGGCATGAATGTGTGTGATGTCCTTAGGTTGGTTAGGTTTAAGTAGTTCTACGTTCTAGGGGACTGATGACCTAAGATGTTAAGTCCCATAGTGCTCAGAGCCATTTGAACCATTATGTGTACTCCCATCAGATCAACTTGAGATAGAATAGGCATTATCGGATTCAAAATGACCTACCATTCTCTCATATATGCTAAGATAATATTTTTTTGCACAATGATACTGCATATACTGATCCCACGTGAAGAGATACACTTGGTGACTGTTGGTATGTTTTTCAAAATGACATTTACAAAATACGTTACAATTGAGCATCACTGCCTACCGATAAATTTCACCATTCAGTTACAAAGTAGGCAGATGCTGATAGGTGTGAATCTAGCGAAGCGACAGTTTACCAGGTGAAGAAATATGAAACCGGAATTTCCCTATAGATGGCGCTATCCGTCAGTGTAGGGCCCGTGAGCCTGCGTCTGCAGCGCCATCTGCATTAACCAAGTCCCATAAAACGGTACCTGTTTCAAACCCTTAAACATGCCGAGTTTTGTGCATACGAACTACGATTTGCGGACAGCATTGGTTTTCTGTTATCATTTGCAGAAAACTGCTGGAGAATCGCATCGAATGCTATTCGAAGCTTTCGGCCAACATGCTCTTGTGAAAAAAAATTCAAAAGTGGTGATTTCGCCGTGAGAAATGACGAGTGCGGGAAACCACCGAAAAAGTTCGAAGACAACGAATTGCAGTCCTTACTGGATGAAAATGATATTCAAACTCAACAGGAACTTGAGGAACAACTGAATGTGACGCAGAAAGCCGTTTCTCTTGGGCTGACACGTATGAGAAAGGTGCAGAAAGTGGGAAAATGGGCTCCACATGAACAGAATGAAAGAGAGCAAGAAAATCGAAAGACCACTTGTGAAATACTGCTCGCCAGATACAAAAGAAAGTCGTTTCTCTATCGACTAGTAAGAGGTGATGAAAAATGGATATATTTTGAGGATCCTAAGCGTGGTAAATCACGGGTGAATCCAGGAAAACCATCGACATCGACTGCAAGATCAAATCATTTTGGAAAGAAGACAATGCTCTGTGTTTGGTGGCATCAGAAGAATGTCATCTATTATGAGCTGCTAAAACCTGGTGAAACCGTTAACACTGATCGCTGCCAACAGCAAGTGATCGATTTACGTGAAAAACGACGGGAAAATGGAAAAAGGCAACACAAAGTGATATTGCTTCATGATAACGCCCCATCACACACAGCAAGATGGATCAGGGAACGATCGACGCCCTCAGAGCTGGGAAATACTAGAGCATGCGGCTTATTCTCCGGTTCCGTCCGATTATCATCTGTTTGCATCGCTGGGACACGCTGTCGCTGAATATGTTTCGCTGCAAAAGAAGAACCTTTTTTTTCATAGCTTTCGTTGCCTACCGGAGAGGTCGGAAAATGTATAAGTATTGTTTATCAGTTTCAAACAACAGACGTGTAATTATTGCAACCAAATTCTGGTTTCATACTTCTGCACCTGACTATAAGGCTTTGTTGCAAAGTAGTGATATGAATTCCTTACAGAAGAATGAAAAAACTGATAGATGCCGACCTCGGGGAAGACCAGTTTGGGTTCCGGAGAAATGTAGGAACAATACTGACCCTATGACGTATAGAGGATGTAAATACAGATGGCCATAACAAGGAAAGAATTCCAGAAAATGAGAAATCAGTTTGATCAAATACACGGCGTAACGAAAATGTTCGGCACAATTTGCATGATACGTTCCTCACACGCAGATGAAGGAATTACGTTATACGAAACTGGGCCTGGAAGCTCTTTGTTTCCGTGTTACAGCTTATTTTCTCCAATTCTTTAATCATGGGAAACAAACATGAGCAGAACGCACCAGCAAACTACATGAAACTCTTTCTCACAGGAGCTGTTCAATATGCGCTTCGTGGACAATGATACATGCATCAATCAGCCGTCGTAATGAACCTCGGATGCACTAATGTATCCCTTGAGTATAATGTTTGATTTCGCAGCCTTCCACAATAAGGCCACGGAGACTCTAAACATAGTGTACTTGGGTTCCATACACAAGAGATTCCAAATGATAAAAGTCGAGTGAGTTTAATGTCCGGACAGCGAGAATACCAGGCAATTGGTCCATCTCTACCTGCCCATCCGTCACGGAATCTGTTATTTAGAAGCTGACGGACCTTAACACTAAAATATGGAGGCGTTCCATCGTGCATGAAGTATATGTTTTGTTGTACAACTAAAGGGACATCTGCTAACAGATCGGGTAGAACATTCTCTACGAAATTATAACAACTTTGTCCGTTGAGCCTGGGTGGAAGAGAGAAGACCCTACCAAACAGTCACCAACAATGCTGGCCCGAACATTGACAGAAAATCTTTGTTGATGACTTGCTTCAACAGTTGCGTGAGGATTGACGTCTGCCCATACATGCCGAGTATGAAAATTTACTGGCTGATACAGCCTGAGGTAGCTGGTCCTAGTGTATGGAAATTAGTGGTAAGTTCCTGTGGGACCAAACTGCTGAGGTCATCGGTCCCTAGACTTACACACTACCCAATCTAACTTAAAACAACTTACGCTAAGGGGAACACACAGACCCATGCCCGAGGGAGGACTCGAACCTCCGCCGGGGTCGCCTCCCCCGGTCACGAGTGTTAGGCTTAAATGCTCCACCTTCCCTAAGCCGACTATCAATGCCTGCAAACGTTTTCCTGTCGGGGCACCGTCGCCCTGGTAAAGCTCTCACGTTACAAAAATTGCCCCCAGATAATCCATACATCAAACGGGCACCTCCATCTCTACATTTGTGTACACTGCCATTGCACGAGCCAAGTCTGTGATTACATAGTAATCTGTGTGCTTGCAACGATCGTACTGATCGCTGGAACAGTTGATGTTACCTTTAAACAAGCAATGGCGTACGTGACATGGCAACAGAAAACACTGGCGGTGCACAACATAAACAGACGTCACCATAGCACTCTCCATAATTCTAAGGTTCCGATCGTGTGTGTTTCCCATGATTAATGAGTTGTGCACGGAAACTAAGTATTCCAGACTCGCGATCATATATTTTCGTCGTGAGGAATGTGTCCTGCAATTTGTGCCGTGGATTTTTGTTGGCCCTGTATAAATTTAAGTGTTAGGAATTCTTTTCTGGACTGTAGGTAGCATCATACACGATTGGAATGGGGATGAAAAGTAATTCAGACAATAACAGTGTAGAAGTTTTTGAAATGTGCTGCGACAGAAGAATGCTGAAGATTATTTGTATGTATCGAATAACTAATGAGGAGGCACTGAATAACTATGGGGAAAAATGAAATTTGTGGCACGACTTGACTGAAAGAAGGGATCAGTGAACAGGTCACATCCTGAGGCTCAAGAAATTGTGAGTTCAGTAATGGAAGGAAATGTGGAGGACACAAGTTGTAGAGGGAGAACTAGGCACGAATACAGTGTGCAGGCTCAAATGGGTATAATCAAAATGGTTCAAATGGCTCTAAGCACTATGAGACTTAACATCTGAGGCCATCAGTCCCCTAGACTAAGAACTACTAAAACCTAGCTAAGGACATCACACACATCCATGCCCGAGGCAGATTCGGACCTGCGACCGTAGCAGCAGCGCGGTTCCAGACTGAAGCGCCTAGAACCGCTCGGCCACAGCAGCCGGCTAAATGGGTATAATAGGTTGGAGTAGTTATTCAGAGATGAGGGTGTTTCCAGGCATGGAGAGTTGCATCAAACCAGTCTTCAGAATGAACACCCCGCACAACAACAACAACAACAAAGGCCCCCTCTCTCGCATCATCTGTCCCGCACAGATTTCATACGGATGAGCGGACTGATAACCTCATAGTTAGGTTCCTTGAAATCGTGACTATGCATCTGGAACGTTGTAAAAGAAGGTTCAAATGGGTCTGAGCACTATGGGACTCAACTGCTGTGGTCATTAGTCCCCTAGAACTTAGAACTACTTAAACCTAACTAACCTAAGGACATCACACACATCATGCCCGAGGCAGGATTCGAACCTGCGACCGTAGCAGTCGCACGGTTCCGGACTGCGCGCCTAGAACCGCGAGACCACCGCGGCCGGCGTAAAAGAAGGATGTTAAAGCTTAGACAGAGTGAAAAACATAACTGAAATAAGGGGCAAAAGTTAATGTGCATGGTCGAACATTCGTGGCGCTCATCCAGTCCAGACTATGTCGCAGTTCCAATTGGATTTTACACTGAATACGCTCTTGGAGTTAACTTCTCTTCTAGTTCATATTTATACAGAATCTCTCGCGCGGTGGATGTTCCCTCGTGACTAGAAAATAGAGAAAGTCTCATCTACATCTACATGACTACTCTACTATTCACAATAAAGTGCCTGACAGAGGGTTCAATGAACCACCTCCAAACTGTCTCTCTACCGTTCCACTCGAGAACGGCGAGCTGGGAAAACGAGCACTTGAATTTTTCTGTGCGACCCCTGATTTCTCTTATTTTATCGTGATGGTCATTTCTCCCTATGTAGGTGGGTGCCAACAGAATGTTTTCGCGATCGGAGGAGAAAACTGGTGATTGAAATTTCATGAGAAGATCCCGTCGCAACGAAAAACGCCTTTCTTTTAATGATTGGTACTCCAATTCACGTATCATGTCTGTGGCACTATCTCTTCTACTTCGCGATAATATAAAACGAGCTACCCTTCTTTGTACTTTTTCGATGTCATCCGTCAGTCTCATCTGATTCGGATACCACACCGCATAGCAATCCTGTTTTCAAAAACACATTTGAACACATATGTCCAAATGACCTTCTTTGTTTCTCATACTCTCAGCATTGTTTCCTGCACTGTCTCCCCATTTAGCAAAACTGCACCGTATAGTCCTTTTTCTCTGTATCAGTACACAAATGGAATAGAAAAGAAATCTGATAATGCAGGTAGCTGCCGTAATGCAGATATTTCAAAACGAGTGTTCGTGGCTTGCAGAGACAGAGAGAGAGCGAGAGAGAGAGAGCGAGCGAGCGAGCGAGCGAGCGAGAGAGAGAGAGAGAGAAAGAGAGAAATGCGTGAACAATACGAAGGTAGAACGGTATGAAGCCCAGCAGAAAGGCTAGGCAGTGAGTCCGCGCTGCGCCAAGTTGTGCAGCGTCCTCAGGGGACGCCAACGTCAGTAGACAACACGCATACCGTAATGCGTAGGCGGGCCTGTGATGTCAGCGCAGAGTGCGTGTGCAGGTTCCGAGAACCGGTCGCTGCGAGGAAAAGTGGTCCCTCCAAACCCAAACTCGTCACAGGACTGCGGAAGCGACAGCTGGTCGCTCTCCTGCGTAACCCGAACCGTTTGACACCCGCAGCGGTAACGTAACGAGAATCCCGCCGGTGTTGCAAGATTCTAAAGGGGCCGTGAAATGGGGCTACCTCCCCATCCTTCTCTGAAATTACGTCCTCATGTCAACATTCTCTGAAAAGATCATTTTAGCTCGAAATCTGAACTTTCTGGGCTTTATACTGTTGCGACTGTACTTAGTTCCAGTAGTAATCTGCCCTTTAAAAAGTTAGTACAAGTATGTTTACTATATCAAATTAAATTCACATTAATACACTACCCGATTTGTGTCAGTAACTAACGAAAAGAAGCCGTTTGTTAATAATCCAATTTTGAAATTTCGTGATATGAACTGTCAGACATGTTGCATCACATACTCCTGAAAATTTACTTGTCCTCTATTTCTGAAATTCTACGATATTTACTCAGTACGATTATTTAAAACCATAGCTCTACTTGACAGCAAACCAAAATACTGTTAACAATATTTTATTCAAAGTGATTCGTTTCTAATTAACTAAAATGTAATTTAAATTATTGTACTGTAAAATTCACTGAAATTGTATGGAAATTAAGTAAACTTTTCCAAATTTAGTATCAGAGCATGAAGGAAAATATGTAGTCCATTTTTTGTTGTAACTAAAATCATCTAATGACGTTTAATTGCTATTTTGGATTCTTACTTTTAACTGTATATTCAGCTGTTTAGTTTTATGCAAAAGGAAGTGGCGCATGAACCACGAGGTCACTCTGCATTATTGTCTTACGGAAGCTGTTTGTGTGGGAGTCTTTCGAAGGCTGTCGGACAGCCAACGTGTATTCCACCAATGTACATGACAATCTGTCACAATATAAAACAAGGAAAGTGGTATACTCTTAAGTTTCTGAAGCAACAACCCCTGTGGATATCAAAGTTGTCAATCTCATCATATGGAGCAGCTAAGTTATTATGTGAACTGTCATTAACTGCGATTGAAATTTTCTAGCTTTCACTCGTCTTCGTGCTTGTGAATGGCGGAGGCCCAAACTATTCAGTTGCTCCGATGATATGTTTGAGAATTCACTATTACCGTTGTAAAACTATAGACAGAATAAAGAAACTGTACAATTTTTTCACTCAGCGTGAGTGGTCATTAAAATGGTTCCCTCCTCTCACACATTTAAGGGTGACATTTTAGCCATCACACTCTCGATATTTATTGCGAAATATTGAGTATTGCGCAATAATATTGACCTTCTGAGAGCGGTTTGCGACGTGTGTTCAACGAGACTGCAGAGCTTTGAAATTAGTAATGTTTGCTCAATGTATGCGTGAGCAATATTTTGTGCGGCGGAATGCTATTAGTGGTCAGTAAACGGCAGTTCTTGCCGATACTGAGAGAAATTCAGTTCGCTTCGAACGAAATCCGACAAAGAACTGTAAAAAAGTAAATGACAAATGATCCAAGGATGTGCTGGAGGATGTAAGTTATACCAACAAGCGATTCTTTGAGAAATGAAATTGCTGACTGTTTAGGAAATACCAGGTACCTTATTGCCCACAATAGCAGCAGAAACTGAATATAATTATGTCACGACAGTAAGCAGATATATTTATTTTATTTGTAGCAGTTTTCAGAACTGACAAATAACATCACGTCAGTTGTCTAGTGAGCATACATGTCATTTTTTTTTGTTTTGTACCTGGAACAGTTGTCAGAGACACAAGATCAGCTAATCTGTCAATCAGTTATCAATAAACAGTTGTTTTATGCCGGCCGTGGTGGCCGAGCGGTTCTAGGCGCTACAACCTGGAACCGCGCGACAGCTACGGTCGCAGGTTCGAATCCTGCCTCGGCATGGGTGTGTGTGATGTCCTTAAGTTAGTTAGGTTTAAGTAGTTCTAAGTTCTAGGGGACTGATGACCACAGAAGTCAAATCCCATAGTGCTCAGAGCCATTTGACCCATTTTTGAGCCAGTTGTTTTATTTCGTTTGCAAGAATTGTCGCGGCAGAGAACTGCCTAGAAATCAGAGCTTGTGCACGATAAATTGTATGATTGATTTGTTTATTCTATAATTAGTTATTGTTTACGGATCTATGCTACATTGAACGAGTCCATGCGCCACTGAAATGTTTACTGGAAGATTTTCAAACTGACTTCGTCAGAAGATGGTGGGTACGAAACTCATCTAAACGCTGCGACAAGACGACGCCACCTCTCGACTGGTTACCCGAGAAGATTTCATCTTTGGAATACGCCGAGAAAAATCGCATTTTTTCAAACTTATTTCGTCTACATAATATCTCATTGTGTTTTCCAAGGAAAACAACTCAGTCGCAAAACATACCAGTTCCATATTGTCGAGTACCGATGTGTTCGCTACGAAGCCAGAGTTGTAACTGACGCGTCCCGGGCATAAATATTGCCCAATAATATTGTACCGTCCTCGGCGTCACACTTTCCCGCAATATACTGACACAACATTATTGCGCGCAATAAATACAGGGCGTTTCAAAAACAATGACCTCATTCCAAACACCATTGTTATTGATAAAAAATACTACAAATATGAGATGGATTACAAAATATTCACAAAATCTAAAAGTTTTAGTTAAGCTATTACATACGCTCTATTTGCCCATCACCAGCAGGACAAATAACATCTAGACGATAGCTAAATTCGTCATAAACTATACATAGTGTTTATGCTCTTATATTAAGTTATGGCGGCTGTTATTCTGTTCTTCACTTCCTCTACCTCACGATGTAAGGAGGGGGGGGGGGGGGGGTTGAACACACTTTTCTTCACGCATCCTCACAAGAAAAAATCGCATATGGTCATGTCTGGCGATCCTTAAGGCCAGTTCATTGTCTCAGGGTCCCGTGCTCCCTAGTCATTGAGGAACTGATATACGGTCGTAGGTTCGAATCCTGCCTCGGGCATGGATGTGTGTGATGTCCTTAGGTTAGTTAGGTTTAAGTAGTTCTAAGTTCTAGGGGACTGATGACCTCAGCAGTTAAGTCCCATAGTGCTCAGAGCCATTTGAACCATTTTTGAACTGATACTGATGTCAGTGTGGTGGAGAACATCCTGTTGGAAAATAAAGTCATTGGAGTCCTCCGGATTTTGAGTAAAAGGCCAGTTCTGCAGCACTTGAAGATAGCTCTTTCTAGTCGCAGTGTTTTCCTCAAGAAAGAATGGACCCTACACTTTCTAACGAGAAGCGACACAAAAAAGACGTTAATTTTAGGTGAATCTCTTTCGTGCTCAGTAATGTCATGAGGGTTTCACAAGATTACAGAGAAAAATCAGTTTTGACATTTTTCGCGAAAAATTGTGTAACAAATAAAACAATATACTTTTAATTAATTCTGTGGCGTAATCGGTAGCGTCGTAGAATGTTAGTAGTGTATGCTGTGGGAAGGCAGTTCGAATCCCGTTGTGGTCCGTAAGCTTTTTTGTTCTGTTTGAATACCTAAATCATTTAAATATGGGATTCATCAAATATATGTTCATTAATTCATACTTAAAAATCATTTTTCAAGAGTAATGCACGTCTTATAGTTACCTATCACCCCCAGAATTCTGGTTTTCATTGGCAAACATAAACTCTTTAACTATTGATATTTTATAAAGGATTGTTAAAGACTATTGAAGGTAAGACAACATTGCACAAATAAATTTTTTGGAGAAAAATGAACAATCAAATACTCCTTATTTGAATACGTCCGTTGTGTTGCAGAACAGTTTTGGTCTCTCACGAGCCGGAGTGATTAATGTCGTAGAAACATGGAAAACAATAAGTTTCACGGCGTCGAGCACACTGTACAAAGGCCGCATGTTTACAGTTGTCACCGTACCACTGCAATCTGAACCCAATAGGACTGATCTGGAGCCAAGGTGAGGGTTTTGTCGCGAGAAATGAGAAGACATTTAAGCCGCTAAACGTACTGCAACTAATACACGAAACTTCGTGACACGTTACTGTCGAACAATAGCGAATTGCAGACCAGCCCGTTATAAAAGAGGAGTAAGAAATGCTGATTTTTTTTGGTGGCCTGAGATTCTGTTGCTGATCGTATCTACGTAACGGTGCTGAAATGTACTTTCAGTGGCTTCATTATTTAACTACATATGAAACCAGCAGTGCGCTTCTACGTCACATATAGCTCACAAAGAAAAATTACCTTTGTTAAAAGGAATTTTCATCACTGTTGGTTTCCGTCTGCTCACCTAAGAAGCGTATTATCTGAGTTTTGCCATATATTGTTCCTTCTGTTAAAACTTAAATGACATTCAAAGCTGTATTGGTCTCTGGTAGACTTTTTTATGTCTTTACAGCAACTATTCACATCAGTGCAGGTCAGTTGGATCCCCGGCCTGGTCATTGCTATCCAAGTTAAATGCGACGGTAAATCTGTTCCCCCTATCATCGCCGAGTCGATGTAAGCGCAACGCGCAACATAAAATGTATACACATTATCGAACTTGACTGTAATTAGCACAGCTTGTTTTCCGTACCTCATGAAAGAAAATCCAAAGAGGTTCCAGCAAACGCGAGAAAAATAGGTAGTGTAATGTTTACATGAGGCTTATTCGTAAGATGAACGGAGCGGATTCTGTATGTTTTATAGATCAAAAGATGCGTTAACATTAGCCAGACGGCCGTATGAGGCATTGCACGTTCTCTGCTTGCGCAGCGAGTAGTTTCGTGTGCTCCGTTCAAACATTTGACGAATTCTTTCGCCATGTCATCAGAGGCGCCAGGACCTGCTCGTACCTTTACACAAGCAACGCGTCTCTTCAGATTGGCGGTATCAGGGACGATTGTCTTGGTTGCAGGCGGATCAATGGCAACGCCGACGAAAAGCACGCTGTACCGAAATCATGGCTTGCTCTTTGCAAACTGCAGCACACCACAAAACGCCTTCTTTTTAGCGGACGCCATCTTACTTTCCAATGACTTTAAACTGAGCAGACGCATTGACTGACATCTAATGGCGATTTTTTGAACTCCTAGGCCACGGACCTTCAAACAATACACATTTCCTTGCTGGCGTGTCCTATGTGTAGTAACTGTCAACGTCCAAAATCAAGGTATTCATTTTTAGTCACACTGTATTGAGCCTGTGAGGGCCTCTTTACACGGTCGTGTTTGAACAGGCCATGTTACCAACGACCGTCTGCACATCTGGTCTGCAGTATTCAGTTCGCATTTACACCTCCCAGCCACGCTGCAACTTTCAGACAGTGCTGAATCAGTAGCCCTGTTTGGTGCTTCTGTGTTGGAAATTATAAAAAGAAAAAGATCAGTTCGCTGAAGACGGACAAAAGGGTGGCTTTTAAAAAATCTAACGGCTTTGCATGCTAATCTTTTGAGGGAACTAAATACTAAAAAAGAGAACTGGTTTCACTACCAAAGACTGGACGAAAAGACAGACATTCTGTTTGATGTTGCAGTATATTATACCGTATACAAGGAGATCTAACTCTGTAATGAGCAAATCAATACTTCAGTGATTATGGAGGGCTTATAGTGATACTGAGATACTCGGCAGCTGGCTGAAGCTATGCTAATCAGAAATTTTCTGGTGTTTTATCACCTTCGTCTTTGAGCCATATCATTCCGGAAACAGGCTGTGCCATGTTTGAAGTACTAGAACACTTCATCTGGTCTGCGTCAATTCAAGCGTCGCCAGATTTTGCACAAACCCGACACAGACATTACCACAGACAAATTTTTCAGTCGCTGATTCTTTCACAAGGAACGTTGTGTCTGTGCAAGCACTGTTTGTACAGGCAAATCGGTGCAAATTATCCGAGCATGTAAAGAGCATTATAATCTCCGAAGTGAACCGTGTGAGGTGGTTGCTGGCAAAACACACTGAAGTTGTAGTATTCTGGAGGACGACTGTTCGAACCCCCATCCGATTCAATTCCCTGGTAAGTGTCGGCAGTGTATTCCCAAATCCCCCTGACTCCTGGAACTTCGTTAGCAGGCTTTCGTCTACCTTCAGGCGTCTGTCAGTTCAGGCTTTTCGGCTTGTCTGTGACGCTCAGCTGTGGACAAAATAAACCTGGGATCAATACGTGTTACTCTTCTTTGTATACGTGCAATATCTCATGACAGTCCGATTTGTGATGCCTCACACGCACTTCAGTAATATTCTAGGCTGGGTCGTATGAGTGATTTGCAAGCAATTCGCAGACTGGCTAGATTTTCTCAGTATGCCACTTGCTCATCTACAACTGAACGTGTGCGATCGGTTCACTTCATATCCATAAAAACTGTTGTTGTTGTATTCAGTCCTGAGACTGGTGTGATGTAGCTCTCCATGCTACTCTATCCTGTGCAAGCTTTTTCATCTCCCAGTACTTACTGCAACCTACATCCTTCTGAATCTGCTTAGTGTATTCATCTCTTGGTCTCCCTATACGATTTTTACCCTCCACGCTGCCCTCAAATGCTAAATTTGTGATCCCTTGATGCCTCAGAACATGTCCTACCAACCGGTCCCTTCTTCTTGTCAAGTTGTTCCACAAACTCCTCTCCTCCCCAATTCTATTCAATACCTCCTCATTTGTTATGTGATCTACCCATCTAATCTTCAGCATTCATCTGTAGCACCACATTTCAAAAGCTTCTAGTCTCTTCTTGTCCAAACTATTTATCGTCCATGTTTCACTTCCATACATGGCTACACTCCATACAAATACTTTCAGAAAAGACTTCCTGACACTTAAATCTATACTCGATGTTAACAAATTTCTCTTCTTCAGAAACGCTTTCCTTGCCATTGCCAGTCTACATGTTATATTCTCTCTACTTCGACCATCATCAGTTATTTTGCTTCCCAAATAGCAAAACTCCTTTACTACTTTAAGCGTCTCATTTCCTAATCTAATTCCCTCAGCATCACCTGAATTAAGTTACAGCCAGGTATTTGTAAGAGCTGTCTCCAGTTATGATTCATTTATATTCTGGACATAAAATACGTCAATTTTTCGTTTTGTGAAGAGCAAGATTTTACGTTTCTGAACAATTAAAGCAAGCTTCCAATTTTCGCACCAATTTGAAATCAGATCAAAATCTGACTGAATATTTACGCATGTCTTCTCAGATAGTACTTTGTTGTCGATACCCGTATTATCTACAAAAATATGAGATTTCTGTTGATATTGTCTGCCAAGTAGTTAACTCTCGCAACACCAAGGGGGAGACGGGGTCTGGGGTACTTTGTGCCACGTTTTGAAAATATTGTAATCTAATCAGTTAAATTATATTTTAAAATTTGGAAAAATATTGTTTGTTTTTATTGAATTCGTCTAGCAGATTACATATTTTAAAAAAAATTTAGGTTAAAGTTGAACCAAAAATTGAAGATTTAGGAGTAGGTGTCATTTCCTCATTGAATGTCATATTCAGTATTTTCGGGTTCGGGACCTCACTTGCACATCAGTATCTCTTTAAATAGTATGTTGTAAGTGAAAGTCGACAACAGGAAACAAAATTTTCATTTTCAATTTTTTATTCAGTGGGTATAAAGTTGGTAGTGCACGACACTGAAACTGTGTTGATGTTGTTAAGAGAGTGCTAAAATATATTTTCGTGTTCTGGACCCTACTTAAACAACAGTATGTCTTTAAAAAGTGTGTTGATGATATAAGCCAACATCAGATAACGAATTTTATTTTTTTCGATAGTTTAGGATGGGCGTAAAGTAACGCGCGTTACGGAAAATGCGTTGATACTGGTAGGGTTATTGTACAATGCGAGTAGCATCTGTCCGAAGAAACTCCTCGGGCACGCCTGTACTTGACGCAAGTTGTTTCTTGCAAAGACGAAAACAGCAACCAACCAGCGTTAATGCTGCAATTTCACATCGACAGGTTCATCTTCAGACACCTGTTCACGTTTATACACTCCTGGAAATGGAAAAAAGAACACATTGACACCGGTGTGTCAGACCCACCATACTTGCTCCGGACACTGCGAGAGGGCTGTACAAGCAATGATCACACGCACGGCACAACGGACACACCAGGAACCGCGGTGTTGGCCGTCGAATGGCGCTAGCTGCGCAGCATTTGTGCACCGCCGCCGTCAGTGTCAGCCAGTTTGCCGTGGCATACGGAGCTCCATCGCAGTCTTTAACACTGGTAGCATGCCGCGACAGTGTGGACGTGAACCGTATGTGCAGTTGACGGACTTTGAGCGAGGGCGTATAGTGGGCATGCGGGAGGCCGGGTGGACGTACCGCCAAATTCCTCAACACGTGGGGCGTGAGGTCTCCACAGTACATCGATGTTGTCGCCAGTGGTCGGCGGAAGGTGCAGGTGCCCGTCGACCTGGGACCGGACCACAGCGACGCACGGATGCACGCCAAGACCGTAGGATCCTACGCAGTGCCGTAGGGGACCGCACCGCCACTTCCCAGCAAATTAGGGACACTGTTGCTCCTGGGGTATCGGCGAGGACCATTCACAACCGTCTCCATGAAGCTGGGCTACGGTCCCGCACACCGTTAGGCCGTCTTCCGCTCACGCCCCAACATCGTGCAGCCCGCCTCCAGTGGTGTCGCGACAGGCGTGAATGGAGGGACGAATGGAGACGTGTCGTCTTCAGCGATGAGAGTCGCTTCTGCCTTGGTGCCAATGATGGTCGTATGCGTGTTTGGCGCCGTGCAGGTGAGCGCCACAATCAGGACTGCATACGACCGAGGCACACAGGGCCAACACCCGGCATCATGGTGTGGGGAGCGATCTCCTACACTGGCCGTACACCTCTGGTGATCGTCGAGGGGACACTGAATAGTGCACGGTACATCCAAACCGTCATCGAACCTATCGTTCTACCATTCCTAGACCGGCAAGGGAACTTGCTGTTCCGACAGGACAATGCACGTCCGCATGTATCCCGTGCCACCCAACGTGCTCTAGAAGGTGTAAGTCAACTACCCTGGCCAGCAAGATCTCCGGATCTGTCCCCCATTGAGCATGTTTGGGACTGGATGAAGCGTCGTCTCACGCGGTCTGCAAGTCCAGCACGAACGCTGGTCCAACTGAGGCGCTAGGCGGAAATGGCATGGCAAGCCGTTCCACAGGACTACATCCAGCATCTCTACGATCGTCTCCATGGGAGAATAGCAGCCTGCATTGCTGCGAAAGGTGGATATACACTGTACTAGTGCCGACATTGTGCATGCTCTGTTGCCTGTGTCTATGTGCCTGTGGTTCTGTCAGTGTGATCATGTGATGTATCTGACCCCAGGAATGTGTCAATAAAGTTTCCCCTTCCTGGGACAATGAATTCACGGTGTTCTTATTTCAATTTTGCAGGAGTGTATTACATTTGTTGATGCTTACATTATTACCAGCTGCTTTTCCCCAATTGTTGCGAAAGTTCCTCTGGGTAGTAGTGACCTATAGCGAAAAACGATGTAGGAGACTACCTATTTCAACTGTAACTGTAACTTATTTATTTAATCGTATGGCTAGGGCCCTCCGCTGGGCAGGCTTCGCCAGGTGCCGGTCTTTCAATTTGACGCCACTGCTGCGACCTGCAGTCGATGAGGATGATAGGGTGATGATGAGGACAGCACAACACCCAGTCCCTGGTGGCAGATAATTCCCCGACCCAGCCGGGAATCGAACCCAGGCCAAGAGGACTGACAATCCTTCACGCTGACCATTCAGCTACCGGGAGCGGACAAACTAACTAATAAGGGACGAAACATGTTAACAGATCTCTACGGTAGAGCTGTTACAGCTTTAGCTTACTTATGCGAGAATTTCGACATGAGTAATCTAAAACGATAGCAGTTGTGCCTTAGAGTTTTCTTGACGCTGCTTAATTCGTTACTAGCCACAGTTTTTGCAGTTTTAAGTTTTCATCGATATGCACACTCAAGAAAATTGAACTTTTACTGTTTTTTGTCGCTGCAGTAGGTTAATAGAAGGTGGGGGATTTTTTGTCATACAAAACTGGGCCAGGTATATTTGTTTGAAAGTTAAAGTGCTTGTTGGAGATTATTCTGATGGCAAAAGTAGGTGAACTTAAATATTTTATCATGTCCGCATTGTACTTCTTCCAGTTTGAATTTACATCGATATGCACATCCAGGAACGCTGAACTTATTACACTGTTTATTATTTTTTGATCAATCTTTACAGAACGCGTTTTTGTCCGAAATTTCGTAGCCAAACGAAGAATGAGAAATGGAGAAACCGGTTATCAAATTGCCTAACTTGAGGTCTTGTTTTGCAGAAACATACTTAATTGCTTGAAAACAGTCAGGCTAATTAAGGAAAACTGAATTAGTGATTTTAGGGAAATTGAGATATTTCATGAGCTGCTACTGTTGTTTAAGTAAAGTAAGTATAAAAAAATCCACCTTTTGAAGGTCTAGCTACTTTACGCGTAAAAAGCTGCGGTGGTATGATATTTAACTGCCAAAAGGCTTCCTTCGAGTCAATACTAAATTCAGAACATTTCGAGAACGACAGACATTAGGAAGGCAAAAGATCTAGCTTTTTGAACAAAATAAAGAATTAAAAATCGGTGAAATGGTTTGTGAAATTATTGTCTAAAGGTAAGAAATGAATCAGGTTAGAGAACCACTTGACGCGCCTGTGAATGATCTTCGAAATCATGTACAGCAAATGAGGCGCGTCAAATGTTTTCTAATCTATCTTATTTCTAACTTTTAGACAAATTATTTTACAAAACATTAAGGAATTTTTAAAACAATTTTTATCGCTATACTACGTTAATAGGAAGTGGTGTAATTTCTTTGTTCAGAGTTAAAAAGCTAACCCATTCGAGCAAAACTAGTAAATAACATTATAAAAATCGTCCTCTACTGTTTTTCCTATTGACGCTGCTTCACTCGGTTTGCCAATAACGCTTCGTTTCATACAAAAAAAGAACAAATTATGCTGCGTGATCCAAATAAAATGGTTGTTCACGGACGGAGGGTGTGAATTAATAAAGAAGGAATGGTCTGTGGACGTTAATAGTGGCAGAGAACTAGCTCCGAAACTGTTTATAGGTAATATATACGAAGCTCTCCAGCAGGTGTCATTTTGGGTCCATCCTGCTGCTGCTCACACAATGACCGATACAGCGTATTTACCCGTTTCTGTTAAACCAATAAACCCCTCGGTTCTTTAAAGAATCGAACTTTCATGTATTAAATAGCTTCAAATTTCTGATTACTTGACACGAGAGAAAGTGTGTTAAATATTTGACGTTAACTATCTGCGCTAGAAAAGTTAAGAAAAGAATTGAAATTATTGTTTGTTTAAAGTTTGTTGGAAGTCGTTAAGTGCTGTGTGGGTAAATTGCGCGCCGGTTTAAGCGAAAGTTAGTTCTTCGCGCATCTCAATGTTCGTGACGTCATATTTCCTTAAATATGCACCGTACAACGACATAATTTTGCAGGTACATACAGTGATATATGCAGATACCGTCTGTGAAATGTATTGCGAATAGGGTTAGTAGTAACGAAGTGAGAAATTAAAAACGTCAAGCCTTATGCTGAAGTTTGACAGTATGATTAGCAACAACACTGAGTGAGTTTGTATGATTAGCGACAACAGTAAGTGATAAACTTTTTTCCTTTCATTAGTTTCTGGGGTGTGTTTGCGAGAAGAAGTTTCGTAAAGGTTTGAAATTATGTGAAAAAGTTTGTCGCAAGTCTCTAAGTGCTCTCATTCTCAAATAGTGGATGAATATACTCTGTGTAAATCGCGCTGTGAGTTTCGCTGCATCAAGACATAAATATACACACTTTCAAGCTGTAATACTTGAAGTACTGCGTTAAAAATGTAACATAAGATTGTACCTCTTTGTGATTAGATTGTGACAGCATTTTAAACTTTTAAATTTGGTTAGTAATTATATGAAATATTGAAATTTTGTTGCCCCTGGAAGCTGTTAGATAGGCAACTTGCATCGTGCACTGCGTTAGTTGCTTAAAGCTACAGACAGCGGTTAGGGCAAAGAGATGGAAACAGAAAGATATGCACGCTTGAACATAAATGCAGGTGCTACCCAAGCCTGCAGTTTGCGCTGTTGTATTTAACCACGAACGGCCCCTGCGCAATGTTTTCAGTATGTTGCAAAGTGTTAGTCGTGGTGTAGTCATGAGTGCATTATGTCGGACTGTTGGCGCTCGTATTGTATGTGCTTCCGTAACCAAGGGAGCCAAAGTGTTGGGTGTACCAGGAAGCACCGATCGAAGGTTTCTACCACATATACGGCAAGCAGAAAAACATCGTCCGCTATGTCACAACGCTGACGAAAGTTGTTGTTGTCTTCAGTCCTGAGACTGGTTTGATGCAGCTCTCCATGCTACTCTATCCTGTGCAAGCTGCTTCATCTCCCAGTACCTACTGCAACCTACATCCTTCTGAATCTGCTTAGTGTACTCATCTCTCGGTCTCCCTCTACGATTTTTACCCTCCACGCTGCCCTCCAGTGCTAAATTTGTGATCCCTTGATGCCTCAAAACATGTCCTACCAACCGATCCCTTCTTCTAGTCAAGTTGTGCCACAAACTTCTCTTCTCCCCAATCCTATTCAATACCTCCTCATTTGTTACGTGATCTATCCACCTTATCTTCAGTATTCTTCTGTAGCACCACATTTCGAAAGCTTCTATTCTCTTCTTGTCCAAACTAGTTATCGTTCAGCAACGAAAGAAAATCATTTGGTCGGATGAGTCTTTATCACACTGATTCCAACTTCTGGCCGAGCAACGTTTCAAGACCGAAACATGGCGAGGGTTCGGTCGGTGACGATGATTTGGGCAGCCATATTGTGGTATTCCATGGGCTCCATAGTTACTCTGCAAGGTAAATATTGCCGCAGATTATGTGACTATTTTGGCCTATCAGGTCGATTCCGTGGTACAATGTTTATTCCCCACTAGTGATGATGTGTTCAAGGAAGACAGGCCTCCTGTTGACACAGTTCACGTAGTTCAGAACTGGTTCAGCGAACACGGTAATGACTTGTCGGATCTCCCCTGGCCACCAGAGACAGAGGATTTCAATATTATTGAGCCTTCGTGGTCCACTTTGAAAGGAAAGGTAGCCTACAATTCGCTATCCACCTCCATCTCCTTTACCTGAACGTGCCACCGCTTTGCAGCACAATTGGTATAAAATTCCCTTGTAAACCATATAGCACCAGTGTCTATCCATCCCGAGACGAGTGGAAGCTGTTTTGAATGACAACAGGTCTCTTACACTGTATTAGAGATGGCAATTTATTGCAGTTTCTTGATGTTTTACATATATTAGTCCAACCACCGTAGGTAAGCCATTCGCCAATCTCATGTATAGCTACAGAAGTGCATCAGCCTCACACTGAATGTCCTGAGTCCTCAGCAACAAAGAAAGTAAGCCAAACGTGTCAAATTTTTTGTGGGAAAGGGAAACTTAATTTTTATGCTGCTATGTTTAAGTAACAGCGACAACGTTACATTAGGCATTTAGTGGTACGGAAGCGAGCTGAATACCTGTTTAGTTACAAGTAACTGTAAACTGATCATCTCGAATACTCATTAAAAACAGCAGCACAAGGTAACCAACATTAGATCGAGAACATCTTTTACACGAAACTTCCTCGAAGATTAAAACTGTGTGCCGGACCGAGATTCGAACTCGCGAGCTTTGCCTCTCGCGGGTAAGTGCTCTACCAACTGAGCTACCCAAGCACGACTGACGACCCCACCTCACAGCTTTAATTCCGCCAGTACCTCGTCTCCTACCTTCCAAACTTCACAGAAGATCTCCTGCATACCTTGCAGAACTAACACTCCTGGAAGAAAGGATATTGCGGAGACACGGCTTAGCCACAGCCTGGGGGATGTTTCCAGAATGAGATTTTCACTCTGTAAGGTCTCATTCGCCCAACGACGTCATCAGATGTGCGTGGACGACCGGATCACTTCCCGTGTCTTTCCGAGCACCATGTATCTACAAAACATTTACGCCACTCATAAATTGTAGGCCTACTAGGAGGATCTTTAGCGTACTTTGTACGGAAATTACGCTGAACTGTTGTAGCCAACTTCGATTCTTCGAACCAAAACACACAGCTAGCACGCACGGGTCCAGTGATGGCAACCACCTTAAGGCAACTGCCGCTAGCGCTCCTTACGGTGGAATTCGGTACAAGTGAAGTCGCGAGACAAAAATTGATGTATTTCCCTACAAATTGACACTACAATCACCTCTGTAGATCCTATGAATTAATTTAGATGATTTTTCAAAGTTCTTAAGTCCTTTTTGAAACACCCTGTGTAGTGCAAAACTTCAATGCCAGAGGGATAATGGGCACTAAATGACTTGTGTCCTCCGTATAAATTTATCAGCCATGTATGAAGCATTCACAATATCCTTGCATGTAGCTGAACTCCCACATATGCACGACTCCAATACGGTGTACCTCATCGATAAGTCTTGTACAATTCACTGTATTTAGGTTCTGAACTATCGTCAAAAATCTACCACAAACATTGTTTGGTGAACAAACTGTACCTTTTATTTGCGTTTCAAGTTGCTTGGTCTAGCACAGAAACAACTGTAAGCCGGCCGGTGTGGCCGAGCGGTTCCTAGGCGCTTCAGTCTGTAACCGCGTGACCGCTACGGTCGCAGGTTCGAATCCTGCCTCGGGCATGGATGTATGTGATGTCCTTAGGTTAGTTAGGTTTAAGTAGTTCTAAGTTCTAGGGGACTGATGATCTCAGATGTTGAGTCCCATAGTGCTCAGAGCCATTTGAACCAAACAGCTGTGCCGAGTATTAAAAAGAAGTTCGACTCTATTGTGCCCATTACCTCTGAACGTCTTTTATGCTTTTCTTCCATTTTTTTGAGTCAAAACATTACGATCACCTACTTAATAGCATGATGGCGCACCTTTATAACGCAGAGCAACAGCAATTCTGCGTGGGAGGGATTCGGCAAGTCACTGGTAGGTTTCCGGAGGTGTGTGGCGCCAGACGCTCACGTAATTGTCGTGAATGACGGGCCACTGGTTTGTATCACACGATAGCGTCCCACGCGTGTTGCATCAGGTTCAGATCGGGCGATTTACTATGCTCCTCAGACCAGTGTAGCGCGGTTCTGGTATTGTGACACGGAAAGCCATCAAGAAGCGTGAACAGATGTAGCTGGTCCGCAAGAATGTTCATACAGTCCACAGCTGTCATGAGGCCAATTATTACTACTCACGTCCCGTGGAAGTTGCTCTAGTGAATGTTCCTCACAGCATAATACAGGATAATTAAAAAAAATTAAGTTTTATTGCAGGCTAACTATGAAAGATTGAAACAAGCTGCGCACCTCACTGGATAATGGAAGGTACAAACTTTTACGTTCGCACAGACACTATACCATATACTCGACATAATCACCATGTGTTGCCCGAGAAACATCGAATCGGCAGTCCACTTTATTCCACATACGATTCAACAGCTCCCTGTTTATTGAATCTACATCTCCAACAATTCGATTTCTCAACTCTTGAAGAGTAGCTGCCAAAGACTGTTTTGTACCCCACAGAGAAAAAGATCGAAAGGCGTGAGGTATGGTGACCTGGGAGGCCAAAAGCAGTGGACAAGACTTTGTTGTCCACTTCCTCCAATCCAACGTTGTGGGATGGTCCTGTTAAGATAACGCTCGATCTTAAGGTGAATGTGAAGTGGGGCTCCATCATACATAAAAAGGAAATCAGTTTAATGTTGTGAAGTGGAGGAAACATCAAAATTCGCAGCATGGCGAGGTACGACATTTCTGCCACGTTTTACTCCGCAAAACAAAAACAGTCCATAGACTTTGTGAACAGAAGCGCTCAAAATACACTACTGGACATTAAAATGGCTACACCACGAAGATGACGTGCTACAGACGCGAAATTTAACCGACAGGAAGAAGATGCTATGATAGGCAAATGATTAGCTTTTCAGAGCATTCACACAAGGTTGGCGCCGGTAGCGACACCTACAACGTGCTGACACGAGGAAAGTTTCCAACTGATTTCCCATACACAAACAGCAGTTGACCGGCGTTGCCTGGTGAAACGTTGTTGTGATGCCTCGTGTAAGGAGGAGAAATGCGTACCATCACGTTTCGGACTTTGATAAAGGTCGGATTGTAGCCTGTCGCGATTACGGTTTATCGTATCGCGACATTGTTGCTCGCATTCGTCGAGATCCAATAATTGTCAGCAGAATATGGAATCGGTGGGTTCAGGAGGGTAATACGGAACGCCGTGATGGATCCCAACGCCCTCGTATCACTAGCAGTCGAGATGACAGGCATCTTATCTGCATGGCTGTAACGGATCGTGCAGCCACGTCTCGATCCCTGAGCCAACAGATGGGGACGTTTGCAAGACAACAACCATCTGCACGAACAGTTCGACGACGTTTGTAGCAGCATAGAATATCAGCTCGGAGACCATGGCTGCGGTTACCCTTGACGTTGCATCACATACAGTAGCGCCTGCGATGGTGTACTCAACAACGAACCTGGGTGCACGAATTGCACAACGTCATTTTCTCGGGTGAATCCAGGTTCTGTTTAGAGCATCATGATGGTCGCATCCGTGTTTGACGATATCGCGGTCGCACATTGGAAGCGTGTATTCGTCATCGCCATACTGGCGTATCACCCGGCGTGATGGTATGGGGTGCCATTGGTTACACGTCTCGGTCACCTCACGGCACGTCACTTTGAACAGTGGACGCTACATTTCAGATGTGTTACGACCCGTGGCTCTACCCTTTATTCGATCCCTGTGAAACCCTACATTTCAGCAGGATAATGGACGACCGCATGTTGAAGGTCCTGTACGGGGCCTTTCTGGATACAGAAAATGTTCGACTGCTGCCCTGGCCAGCACATTCTCCCGATTTCTCACGAATTGAAAACGTATGGTCAATGGTGGTCGAACAACTGGCTCGTCAAATACGCTAGTCATTGCTCTTGATGAACTGTGGTATCTTATTGAAGCTGCATGGGCTGCTGTAGCCGTCTCCATCCAAGCTCTGTTTGACTCAATGCCCAGGCGTATCAAGTCCGTTATTACGTCCAGAGGTGGTTGTTCTGGGTACTGATTTTTCAGGATGTATGCACCCAAATTGCATGAAAATGTAATCACATGTCAGTTCTAGTATAACATATTTGTTCAGTGAATACCCGTTTATCATCTGCATTTATTCATGGTATAGCAATTTTACTGGCCAGTAGTGTAGTTATTCACTCGATTTCCATGAAAAAGAAGTCGTTAATCTCAGCCGAAAAGTAACACATCTTTTACTACTTAATCAGTTCAGAAGACGGTGTTCTTTGTTCATTAAACATGAATGGTTAAAACATGGGATGGAAAAAGGGAGGGGGGGGGGGGGGGGGGAGCTCACGGTAGACGCAACTCTACAATGGTTCTTAAATCTGCTGCCAGGGTCGGATTTGGAGCGCAACCTGTCACTGCAGTGAAGTGCAGACAGGATCACGTGATGTCGGTCTCCGCTTACTATAGCTGTCTGAGTGCTCTGCTGTAGTTAATGCGAGCTTGAACGTGGTTGTAGCGGGTTGTTTAGTGAATTTAGATTCCATTTGTTGCGAGTTCTCATTCCTGATTGTGGAGGTAAGTGATAAATTCTGCATAAACAAGCGAGAGAAATAATTTGCAGCATGTACTTTTTTTTCCCCAAGCGAAAAGCACGCGATTGCGCGTACTACAACTGCCGCTTGGAATTGTCAACACTGCAATCCCCGTCTGTGGCTGAACACGCGCGGTCCGCTACCGTTCGTGGTTCCGAATGCCGCGAGACACTCCCAGCTTCTGACGGATGCCTAGCTCGCCACACGCCGTGGTTTCCATGTTGAGCCGCAGCACACGAAAAGGACCACCAAGCGTCTGTCGTGTGTAGCAGCACTGCTCGCCAGTTGAGCCGCAGCACACGAAAAGGACCACCAAGCGTCTGTCGTGTGTAGCAGCACTGCTCGCCAGCTGACGTTTCACCGGGTGACAGGTGCGCCTTTTTATCTACTCGGAACAAATGAAAAGTGTGGGTCACTAACTATAACCTCCCACAGAGCGTACAATTCTTCCCTGCGGAAATGGAAATAAAGAAGACGGACACGGCGGTTCAACGTCCCTCGGGGCATAAGGGGAATACAATGTAATGACAAAGAAAGGCCATCCTGGACACTGGCACAGATACGTGGTTCGATCCTGGGAGTGTCGTTTAGGGGAACACTCTTTAGTCTTGATTTGTGGTCATATTCGTAATGTTTTACATTCACAAATCCACAGTGCAATCCAAACCGTAAATAAGCTCTAAGCCCAAGGTTGTCATATAAGGCCTATACGGTTTTATCATGTGACATCTGCAACCCGTCCAATTTATTATTATTAAAAAACTGAAAAAAATCAGCTGTTCACTGCTGTAGTCTCCGTAGATACGTGGTTTGCGCGTTGGACTGCCTTGCGGAAATCCCGGATTCAGTTCAGTTAGAAAGCATCGCTTGTGCAAATTTCCTTCACGATGTACTGCGAACCGTGGGTGAAGGGCATTGACACAATACCTCACTGCAGACTGTTAACGAAGCCCCGAGCGTACGGAACAGCTTCCCAAATGCGTGAGTGGCTCGATGACTTCATCACTAACAGAACCCAGGAAAGTGTGTTCATCTCAGAGGAGGGAATAGTTGGATGTGCCCCAGGAAAGGATGATGGTGGGACTACTCTTGTCCTCTCCACACGACGGCCCGCTGAAAAGTAAAGCCTCTGAATTTTGTTTGTGAAACCTTTTAAAGCTTTTTAAACAAAACAAACTTTATTAACATTTTACATTTTTACTCTTTGTGTGTTTTATGTCTGCCTGGAGTGGCAAACATAAGTTGGAATTGGTAGCAGGACGTGACCGGGGTGTGACGGAAGATCTGATGGCCGAGAAAAGATTAGTCTCAAAGTAAGGCGCCAGCGATCAGGAAGATTACTTATCTTTATTCTCCAGACTGAAGCAGGCTCCGTCTATTTCTCTCATAACAAGTAGTTACGTAATTAAGTTCACAATTCACAAATCCACAGTGCAATCCAAACCGTAACTAAGTTGTAAGCCCGAGGTTGTCATACAAGGCCTATACAATGACACTTCGATATTAACACAGCTAGCGAGCAAGAGCGAGTGGCTGTGGCGTCAGGTCTGTGCTCCCGTTATACCTTGTGGCCATAGGGGGATCTGCAGGCAAGAACTATTGAATGACGCGACGTCTTCAGACGGAGATACCGCCCATGTGCGGCCGGGCTGAGCGACGGCAGGGCGCGCGTGATTCGGTTAGGTCCGCGGAGATAGCAGTGTCTGCGTATTTATTTCTCAACATAGCCACCATGGCGATGAACACATTTCTCCCAAAGAGAGAGAGCTTCGCTGATATCATCACTGTAGAATGTCTGACATAGTTGTCGGAGCCACAACGTGATCTCTGCTTGCACCGCTTCGTCACTATCGAAGTGAAGGGCCTCGATGGCGTCCTTTTGCAAGCAGATGAAAATCGAATGGAGCGAAGTCGGGATTATTGGAGGACAATCGATGACAGTGAACCCAAGTTGTTGGATTGCTGCAAATGTCGCAGCGCTCTTGCGTGGTCTGGCATTGTCATCCTGAAGGAAAGGGTGATCCATTTGTGGATGAACTCTTCTGCAGTTAGAAACTCGATCATGTTTGTTGTTGTTGTGGTCTTCAGTCCTGAGACTGGTTTAATGCAACCCTCCATTCTACTCTATCCTGTGCAAGCTTCTTCATCTCCCAGTACCTACTGCAGCCTACATCCTTCTGAATCTGCTAAGTGTATTCATCTCTTGGTCTCCCTCTACGATTTTTACCCTCCCCGCTGCCGTACAATACTAAATTGGTGACCCCTTGATACCTCATTTCCTACCAACCTATCCCTTCTTCTAGTCAAGTTGTGCCACAAACTTGTCTTCTCCCCAATCCTATTCAATACTTCCTCATTAGTTATGTGATCTACCCATCTAATCTTCAGCATTCTTCTGTAGCACCACATTTCGAAAGCTTCTATTCTCTTCTTGTCCAAACTATTTATCGTCCACGTTTCACTTCCATACATGGCTACACTCCATACAAATACTTTCAGAAAAAACTTCCTGACATTTAAATCTATACTCGATGTTAACAAATTTTTCTTCTTCAGAAACGCTTTCCTTTCCATTACCAGTCTACATTTTCTATCCTCTCTACTTTGACCATCATCAGTTATTTTGCTACCTAAATAGCAAAACTCCTTAACCTAACTCGACTACATTCCATTATCCTCGTTTTGCTTTTCTTGATGTTCATCTTATACCCTCCTTTCAGGACACTGTCCATTCCGTTCAACTGCTCTTTCAAGTCCTTTGCTGTCTCTGACAGATTTACAATGTCATCAGCGAACCTCAAAGTTTTTATTTCTTCTCCATGGATTTTAATACCTACTCCGAATGTTTCTTTTGTTTCCTTTATTGTTTGCTCGATATACAGATTGAATAGCATCGAGGAGAGGCTGCAGCCCTGTCTCACTCCCTTCCCAACCACTGCTTCCCTTTCATACCCCTCGACTCTTACAACTGCCATCTGGTTTCTGTACAAATTGTAGATACCCTTTCCCTCCCTGTATTTTACCCGTGCCACCGTCAGAATCTGAGAGATTGTACTCCAATCAACATTGTCAAAAGCTTTCTGTAAGTCTACAAATGCTAGAAAAGTAGGTTTGCCTTTCCTTAATCGTTCTTCTAAGGTAGGTCCTAGGGTCAGTATTGCCTCACGTGTTCCAATATTTCTACGGAATCCAAACTGATCTTCCCCGAGGTCGGCTTCTATCAGATTTTCCATTCGTCTGTGAACAATTCGTGTTAGTATTTTGCAGCTGTGACTTATTAAACGGATACTTCGGTAATTTTCACATCTGTCAACACCTGCTTTCTTTGGGATTGGAATTATTATATTCTTCTTGAAATCTGAGGGAATTTCGGCTGTCTCGTACATCTTGCTCACCAGATGTTAGAGTTTTGTCAGGACTGGCTCTCCCAAGGCTGTCAGTAGCTCTAATGGAATTTGGTCTACTCGTGGAGCCTTGTTTCAACTCAGGTCTTACAGTGCTCTGTCATACTCTTCACGCTGTATCATATCTCCCATTTCATCTTCATCTACATCCTCTTCCATTTCCATAATATTGTCCTCAAGTACATCGCCCTTGTATAGACCCTCTATATACTCCTTCCACCTTTCTGCTTTCCCTTCTTTACTTAGAACTGGGTTTCCATCTGAGCTCTTAATATTAATACAAGTGGTCCTCTTTTCTCCAAAGGTCTCTTTAATTTTCCTGTAGGTGGTATCTATATTAACCCTAGTGAGATAAGCCTCTGCATCCTTACATTTGCCCTCCAGCCATCCCTGCTTAGCCATTCTGCACTTCTTGTCGATATCATTTTTGAGACGTTTGTATTCCTTTTTGCCTGCTTCATTTACTGCGTTTTTCTATTTTCGCCTTCCATCAATTAAATTCAATATTTCTTCTGTTACCCAAGGGTTTCTACTTACTTTTTACCTATTTGATCCTCTGCTGCCTTCACTGTTTCATACCTCAAAGCTATCCATTCTTCTTCTGCTGTATTTCTTTCCCCCATTCCTGCCAATTGTTCCCTTATTCTCTTCCTGAAATACTCTACAACCTCTGGTTTAGTCAGTTTATCGAGGTCCCATCTCCTTAAATTCCCACCTTTTTGCTGTTTCTTCAGTTTTAATCTACAGTTCATAACAAATAGATTGTGATCAAAGTCTACATCTGCCCCTGGAAATGTCTTACAATTTAAAACCTGGTTCCTAAATCTCTGTCTTACCATTATATAATCTATCTGATACCTTCTAATATCTCCAGGGTTCTTCCATGTATACAACCTTCTTTCATGATTCTTGAACCAAGTGTTAGCTATGATTAAGTTATGCTCTGTGCAAAATTCTACCAGACGGCTTCCTCTTTCATTTCTTAGCCCCAATCCATATTCACCTACTATGTTTCCTTCTCTCCCTTTTCCTACACTCTAATTCCATGACTATTAAAGTTTCGTCCCCCTTCACTACCTAAGTAATTTCTTTTATCTCATCATACATTTCATCAATTTCTTCATCATCTGCAGAGCTAGTTGGCATATAAACTTGTACTACTGTAGTATGTGTGGGCTTCGTGTCTAAACTACTGTAGTATGTGTGGGCTTCGTGTCTATCTTGGCCACTATAATGCGTGAACTATGCTGTTTGTAGTAGCTTACCAGCTCCTATTTTTTTATTCATTATTACACCTACTCCTGCATTACCCCTAGTTGATTTTGTGTTTATAACCCTGTATTCACCTGACCAAAAGTCTTGTTCCTCCTGCCACCGAACTTCACTAATTCCCACTATATCTAACTTTAACCTATCCATTTCCCTTTTTAAATTTTCTAACCTTCCTGCCCGATTAAGGGATTTGACATTCCACGCTCCGACCCACAGAACGCCAGTTTTCTTTTCCCTGATAACGACATTCTCCTGAGTAGTCCCCACCCGGAGATCCGAATGGGGGACTATTTTACCTCCGGAATATTTTACCCAAGAAGACGCCATCATCATTTAATCATACAGTAAAGCTGCATGTCCTCGGGAAAAATTACAGCTGTAGTTTCCCCTTGCTTTCATCCGTTCGCAGTACCAGAACAGCAAGGCCATTTTGGTTAGTGTTACAAGGCCAGATCAGTCAATCATGCAGACTGTTGCCCCTGCAACTACTGAAAAGGCTGCTGCCCCTCTTCAGGAACCACATGTTTGTCTGGCCTCTCAACAGATACCCCTCCGTTGTGGTTGCACCTACAGTACTTGTCTGTATCGTTGAGGCACGCAAGCCTCCCCACCAACGGCAAGGTCCATGGTTCATGAAACAGTATTGAATAGCATGCTTCATGACAGGTGGATTGGTCGTCGAACCACTATACGATGGCCCGCACGTTCACCGGATCTGACGTCCCCGGATTTCTTTCTGTGGGGAAAGTTGAAGGATATTTGCTATCGTGATCCACCGACAACGCCTGACAACATGCGTCAGCGCATTGTCAATGCATGTGCGAACATTAAGGAAGGCGAACTACTCGCTGTTGACAGGAATGTCGTTACACGTATTGCCAAATGCATTGTGGTTGACGGACATCATTCTGAGCATTTATTGCATTAATGTGGTATTTACAGGTAATCACGCTGCAACAGCATGCGTTCTCAGAAATGATAAGTTCACAAATGTACATGTGTCACATTGGAACAACCGAAATAAAGTGTACAAACGTACCTAAGTTCTGTATTTTAATTCAAAAAACCTACCTGTTACCAACTGTTCGTTAAAATTGTGAGCCATATGTTTATGACTATTACAGCGCCATCTATCACAAAGCGAAAAAAGTGGTCCAACTAAAACATTCTTATTTCTTTACGTACTACACGAATATGTGATAAAAAAATAGGGGTTCCTATTTTTTTTAAAACGCAGTTGATATCCGTTAGACCTATGGCAGCGCCATCTAGTGGGCAAATCATTGCGCCATCTGGTTTCCCCCTTCAAGCTAGACATGTTTCGTTCTTTGTAGTTTTTTCGTTTGACGCTTATTTCGTGAGATATTTGGCCCGGTCACGATCAATGGGCCACCCTGTATATGCCATGTAGTACCTCAAGCGATAATGACAAAAGAATTTAAAAGATTCGATACATCACTTTTCAGCGGGCCTCGTACACAAATGATCTGACAGATAGGGTGAGCAGCACTCTGCGGTGTTTGCTGTCGATGCTGCAGTAAACTGGAAAGTATTGGCGTTGATCGAGTGTAGGAGGATACAGGATGACTAGACAGAACTTCCATTTGGTGTGCTGAATGGCAGCTTGCTCCACATGTAGAAGAATATAAGTTAATACAGATGAATAGGAAAAATAATCTTGTGATGTTCATGTGCCACTTGACACAGTGACGTTGACGTTAGGGCGTAATGTTGCAAAATGATATGAGCTGGAACGAGCATGTTAAGTCGGTAGTAGCCAAGGTGAATGGTCGATTTCGGCGTATTCGGAGAATTATTGCAAAATGTTGCTTATTTACAAAGGAGGCCATCTATATTTAATAGTTTCAAATGGTTCAAATAGATCTGAGCACTATGGGACTCAACATCTGAGGTCACCAGTCCCCTAGAACTTACAACTACTTAAACCTAACTAACCTAAGGACATCACACACATCCATGCCCGAAGCAGGATTCGAACCTGCGACCGTAGCGGCCGCGCGGTTCCAGATTGCAGCGCCTAGAACCGCTCGGCCACCATGGCCGCCCATAATAGTTTTGACAGTCTGTGGTCGCTCATTGTTAAGTGAGCATTGGGCAACCGTGTTTTGTGTGCTTAGCACTAAGACTTCTGGTTTACCTGTATTTAATATGAAAACGAAATAAATATTGTGTGGAACAACTGTATTATTAGCTCAGCCTCAATTATTGAACTACATGAAAAAAACGTAAATTAGGTACAAACTACGGCGTGCGCACACTTTATGCAACATGTAAACGTCACTACAGATATTCGGATTTAGGTTGCGACTTGTTCGAAATGCTGTCGTCATTGGCGATGATGTGACACAGACGAATGGCGAAATTCTGCATGACCCGCTGAAGTGTCGGAACATCGATGCTGTCAGTGACCTCTTGAATGGCTGTTTCCAGTTCACCAATGGTTTTTGGGTTATTGCTGTACACCTTGTCCTTAGTATAGTCCCACAAAAGCGAGTCGCATGTGTTCAGATGTGGCGAATATGGCGGCCAATTGAGAACCATGCCAGTAGCCTCTGGGTAGAACCATGCCAGTAGCCTCTGGGTAGAACCATGCCAGTAGCCTCTGGGTAGAACCATGCCAGTAGCCTCTGGGTAGAACCATGCCAGTAGCCTCTGGGTAGAACCATGCCAGTAGCCTCTGGGTAGAACCATGCCAGTAGCCTCTGGGTACCCTGGACCAGAATGCTGTCCCCAGAGTGCTGCTCCAGGTCATCAAACACTCTCCTGTTTCGATGGGGTTGAGCTCCGTCTTGCATGAAACACATCTTGTAGGAATCAGGGTTGCTTTGGTAATGGGGATGAAATCATCTTCCAAAATCTTCACGTACGATTCGGTATTCACCGTGCCATCGAGGAATGTTGTTGTTGTTGTTGTGGTCTTCAGTCCTGAGACTGGTTTGATGCAGCTCTCCATGCTACTCTATCCTGTGCAAGCTTTTTCATCTCCCAGTACCTACAGCAACCTACATCCTTTTGAATCTGCTTACCGTATTCATCTCTTGGTCTCCCCCTACGATTTTTACCCTCCACGCTGCCTTCCAATACCAAATTGGTGATCCCTTGATGCCTCAGAACATGTCCTACCAACCGCTCCCTTTTTCTAGTCAAGTTGTGCCACTAACTTCTCTCCAATCCTATTCAATACCTCCTCATTAGTTATATGATCTACCCACCTAATCTTCAGGATTCTTCTGTAGCACCACATTTCGAAAGCTTCTATTCTCTTCTTGTCCAAACTAGTTATCGTCCATGTTTCACCTCCATACATGGATAACTCCTTACAAATACTTTCAGAAACGACTTCTTGACTCTTAAATCTATGCTCGATGTTAACAAATTTCTGTTCTTCAGAAACGCTTTCCTTGCCATTGCCAGTCTACATTTTATATCCTCTCTACTTCGACATCATCAGTTACTTCGCTCCCCAAACAGCATAGCACCGATTATTCCGTGACTGGACATTGCATAGCACACAGTCACCTGTTGAGGGTGCAGAGACTTCTCCATCACTAAATGCGGATTCTCAGCCCCCCCCAAATGCGCCAACCAAACCATACTAACTCCCATCATGCCCGGCGGCCAACCGGGAAGTTTGAACGTCCTGGCGCAAACCGTTCCGAAGTTATGACAATCTTATTTCAATAACTGTTACGCAGTAAGTCGAAATCTACCTATGGGTTCTTTTAACTTTCCTAGGTTTATGTAAAAACAAGCGACCCTACAATTGCCGGCGCTGTTGCAGACGCTGAGCGGCGATGGTGCGCCGGCTGGGCCCAGCGCACTACGTGGCGCCGTCGCCCGTGCACGGCCAGTCCGTCGCGCATGCGCACTCGCACGGCCGCGCAGCCTCCACGGACGGCGAGGACAGCGCGCTGGGCGCCGCCCGGCCGCCCTCCGCCTTTTCCATCTCGGGCGGGCATCGGCCGCCTTCGGCCATCTCCGGCGCTGGTCGGCCGTCGGCGGGGCGTTCCGGCACTGCTCGGCCTTCCCCTCGGGCGCCCAGCTTGCTCTCCGACCCGGAGGGCTCCGACATCTACGTCACCAGCGCCGCCTACAGGGCGCCCTCGGAAATTAGGTGAGCAGGTGTCGCACCGGTGCCAGATTAAAATTACTCGTCACGGTAAGGCAGGCCGCAAGATCAGACGCTGGCCCGTGAGGTGACGCAGGGAGGCTCACGCCAAATACCTCATGGCAGCGTGAGTCACGCCGACAATCATCGCAAGTTGGATCGCAGTTTGCTGAGGAACTTTGGCTCTGGCAGAGATGGCGACTACTTCTACTATCTAACTATCCAACAATAAATCAATTTAAACAGCGCTCATAGAACTTTGTATCATTCTCTTAATATGTATATTACAGGAGAATGGTGAAGATTAGATAGGTAGATCACATAACTAATGAGGAGGTATTGAATAGAATTGTGGAGAAGAGGAGCTTGTGGCACAACTTGACTAGAAGAAGGGATCGGTTGGCAGGACATGTTCTGAGACATCGAGGGACCACCAATTTAGTATTGGAGGGCAGTGTGGAGGGTAAAAATCGTAGGGGGAGACCAAGAGAAGAATACACTAAGCAGATTCAGAATGATGTAGGCTGCAGTAGGTACTGGGAGATGAAGAAGCTTGCACATCCTGCGAAGATGTTGCATACTATCTTTGACGCAGAGTTATTGACAGAAAGAGAATCAACTTCTGGTGTACCGCCCGCCATCGGAGCGCTTTGCAGAATATGCATGTGCTGTAGGAGTGATTATATATCAGAAATGTACTCGTACGACAGTTTCGATTCTATATTGATATCAAAGACATGGTTAAGTCCATCTATTCTGTTTTCACTAGTAGATATGGAGTGCTACACGTTAGTAAGGAATGATATTGTAAGGAACCTAGGCATCTTCTTTGGTATACATTTAACCAGAACAGAGCACACCACGAAAATTTGCTACAGAGTTTTAACAATGTCAATGTAGAATGTTAACAACGAATTGTAATGCAACTTACCATTTCGTATGTCCGTTTCCTTGGCCACTTCCTCCCACTTCTCAGCTTTCAGCTTCGTTTTTAAGTAATCTACATGGCTTGTATCATTCAGAACTTTGCGAACACGCGTACGACTTCAATTAGCTTTTCCTCCATTTCGTATTACCAACAGCCAGAACCACCGTGAGCCTCGCAGTAAACTGCGTACAGGAGACTGCGGTCCACAGGGTCAACAAGCGCAGGAACTGTGTCAAGTCACGCTGTGCTCTAACGTGCGCAGGACCATTCAATTGTGTGGTTCGCAAAAACTCACCGTGAGTCACCCCGCGTCACCTCACGGACCTGTCTCATCTTGCGGCCAGGCTAAATGGACTTAACGAAGAGACGACGGCATTCAAAATCTGCCCCTCCATCCACCTCCTCGTACCTATTTCACTCCTTCAGCACATGTATATACTGCAAAGCACTCCGATGGCAGGCGGTACACCAGAAGTTGATTCTCTTTCTGTCAATAACTCTGCGTCAAAGATAGTATGCAACGTCTTCGTTACCAAAACCTCAGTCAAATTACAAATTTCGTTTGTTACTGCACACACTGATGAGATGCCTCCTAACATCTCGTGTAGTGCAGCAACTCGACTTGGCAAGAGCTCATCAAGTCATTGGAAGCCCCCTGCACAAATATTGAGGGATGCTGCCTCAATAGCAGTCCATAATTGCGAACGTGTTGCCAGTGCAGGATTTTGTGCACGAACTGACCTCTCAATTATGTTTCATAAATGTTCGATGCGGTTAGTGTTAGGCGGACTGAATCACCGAATCATTCACTCAAACTGCCCAGAACGTTCTTCAGACCAATTCCGAACAATTGTGGCCCTGTGACAAGGAGCTTTGTCATTCGTAGCTGATAATAACCATGTCCAGTCAATGATTGATTCAGTTGGATCAGAGGACCCAGTCCATTCCATGTAAACACAGCCCAGACCATATGGAGCCACTATCAGTTTACACAGTGCCTGGTTAACAACATGGGTCCATGGCTTTGTCAGGCCTGTGCCGCACTCGAACGCTACCATCAGCTTTTACCAACTGAAAGTCCAGACCATAATGGAGCCATTATCAGATTGCACAGTGCCTTGCTGATGACATAGGTCCATGGCTTCGTAACCGAGTGAGGTGTCGCAGTTGTTAGACACTGGACTCGCATTCAGGAGGACGACGGTTCAATACCGCATCCGGCCATACTGATTTAGGTTTTCCGCGCTTTCCCTAAATCGCTCCAGGCAAATGCCGGGATGGTTCCTTTGAAAAAGGGCACGGCCGACTTCCTTCCCCATCCTTCCCTAATCCGATGAGATTGATGACCTCGCTGTCTGGTCTCCTTTCCCAAACAATCCAACCCAACCCATGGCTTCGTGGCATCTGTGCCACACTTGAACCCTCCCATTAGCTTTTACCAAATGAGATTGAGACTCATCTAACAAGGCCACAGTTTTCCGGTAGTCTAAGGTCCAACTGATATGGTCACAAGCTCAAGAGAAGTGCTGCGAACAATGAAGGTCTGTTTGCAAATGCCCTTGTGTCAGTTATCTGCTGCAATAGCCCATTAATGCCAAATTTCTCTGCAGTGTCCTAATGGATACGTACAGTACATCCCACTCTGATTTCTGCTGTTATTTCATGCGGTGTTACCTGGCTATCAAAGCTTACTGTTGTACGCAAACACCACTGCTCTCGGTCGTTAAGTGAAGGCCGTCGGCCACTGCGTTGTCTGTGGTGATTGGTAATGCCTGAAATTTGCTATTCTCGCACACGCTTGTCACTGTGGATCTTAGAATATTGAATTCCCGAACGATTTCCAAAATGGAACATCCCAGGGTGTAGTTCCAACTACCGTTCTGTGTTCAAAGTCTGTTAATTCCGAGCGTCCGAAAAACCTTTTCCGATGAATCACGTGAGTCCAAATGACACCTCCACCAATGCACTGCCCTTTTATACCTTGTGTACACAATATTAACACCATCTGTATATGTGCATATTGCTATCCCATGACTTTTGTCACCTCACTCTGTATGATCGGACTTTTTCCACATTGGTATGAGAGGAGTTTCAGGTACTGTGTGTGCACTTCTGCTTCCCAGACTGCAAGAAGTGGTACAACAGAAGCAACTTCCCTGCCCCTCTCTTTATAGACAACCAGGGTGTGACTGAACAACACTCAAAGAAAGACACCACATACATCTTGGAAAAGGTTTCTTACGATGCTTGAGATACAATCGTTAAGGGAGGAAACAACAGTGTACGTATATACACCGTGCAGGTGGTGCACATAAATGTGGGCAAATATCAGCCTGCACAGAGGGATACAAGCTGTAATTCTTTGCACAATCCATGTGAACGAAACATGAAGGAAATTTAATATATGGTTCAGTAAAATGTACCCTTTGCAATGCACTTCGTAGTGATTTGCAGACACAGATATGAACATGGGTAAGCAGTGCATGGGGAGCAGGCGACATACCTGTATTTCTTGTTTTGTACCCAGCATCCACAAGAGCAGAAGTGACACATGGGCCTACAGAATGCTTAAATGTTGTGAGTACTCAAAATCAGAACTGAAACTATCTTCTGCAATTCCATGTAATTATACTGATACAAATTACAAATCAGCAAAATGAAACAGTGTGTTCAACAACTGCCAGTACGATTTTGGACCATACAGTACTGCTTATCAGCCACTGTTAGTAATGAGTTGACATTAAGAAATAGTACACCAAAGTCTTGGACCCTGTCAATTCAGAATTAGAGTGTCCAGATTCCACGATACAGTTCACACAAAGTATTGTATCCTTCGGGCTGGTTTTTTGTCATAGCTCACTGGATCCATACAGTAACACTACAATCCTTCCTATGAGAGAGAGGCTCAAAATCTTTTCTGGCTCAAAAAAAAAAAAAAAAAAAAAAAAAAAAAAAAAATCACAAGACAGGGCATAAAGAAAAGTTATTTCATAGTCACATTACAAAGTAATACATTTAGGCCAGAGACTTTCTAATACTGTGAGTAAAATGTTTGTCCTGCAGTACAAAATAAGTTGCTGGTTCAGCTTTATTTTCATTCTCCGATATTAATCTTCGTTCACCAACTATTTGTTAAACTTGGGAAACAAAAATTGCCTATTAGAAGTAATTGTAACATCTGGATGATACAGAAGCTCTTTGAAGTGAAAAATATAAAAAGCACACATAGTGCTCGAAATGGTTGCCAATGTATTTTTTAGTTGAATCTAAGTAAATATCTAAAAAAAAAAAATAAGGATAAGACATCTGGCCCTGCTTATTCCATGTCCCTTTCTCCTTTTTCTTAGCTGCGAATTTTGATTATAATTTGGTACTTCAGTTTTTATTCCACTTCTTGACATTAAAACATTAGAAAATAACTTCTTGAGAAACACTTCCAAACTTTTGTTAAAATTTACATTTGTTACATTATGTGTGTATTACTTTATTGTTCTCCAAGATAACAATTATTTCTCCATCATCCACCATTGGGTAACAATTATTTCTCCATTATCCACCATTGGTGTAGCCATACCACTAACTACAGTTCTACATGTTGAAACACATAGAAACATCCAGGCCAAGATAGTCAACCATGTTTTTCATGAATATTGTGGATACTAACTTATTACAGTGTGGAGCATTTCAGTGAAAAGCTCAGCTACCAAAGGTCATTGTGACAATATACTTTACGAGAAAATAAGTGAGAAACATATAGGTGGGGTTATTTTTTCTTTGTGTATTTGTTTAAAATGAAAGTTTCCCATATTATTATAAGAGTAAACACTGGCCAGAACAAGAGGAAAATGTCAAACTTAGTTGTGATGCAGTTGTCAGGTACACTGATACATTTAGTGCTGACTTGTATCAGCCATTCTATACAGATTATTTTGAGTTTGTGCTGGCAAATGAGACAGGTTTTGCACAGAGTGGAATAATAAATTACCGTAATAACCACATTCGGGCAAATGCAAATTGTTGAGCAATCAGTGATGCTAGGGGTCAGTTTCATTTTAATGTCAATTTGGGAGCAGAATTGTCTGTACAGACTCATAGGGCCATACAGTGCCCCAGACAAATTTGGAGACTGTTACTCTTAAAGAAAGACAACAGATCTGGTTTATGCGTCACTGGGCAACACATCATTTTCTGTGTTTTGTACTAAAGTACCTAGCACAAAGATCTAATGTGTTATGGATTGGTCGAGGAAGTATTGTAGTGTGGCCTTCCTGTTCATCTGATCTTACTCTTACTGATTTCTGGCTGACATTAAAGGCATTGGTATAATCCACACCCACCTGTCTACAATATGCACACATTGCAGGACTGTGCATATCAACCATGTGACTAAATATGAGGATGGTCAGGTGTGTACCCATTACTTTGTAATTCTTAGAGACAAAGAACTGCAGAAGGTGTGAAATGGGTGGTAATCACAATGAGTGCCTCTTGTAGTGTTGTCAAACAGATAGCTAACATAGTACAGAATGGCCCATATCTTACAGTATTTGCTTCTGCACACAAGTGTGTAGGACCTTTTCCTTCTTTGATCGGTAATATCTCCTAATATCATATTATTACTCGGTTAATTATTGACCCTTGCATGAACTGAGATATTGAAGAAAGCGTGTTTTTTATTATTATTATTATTATTATTGAAAAATATACTGTACTTTGAGTCTCTTTATGGAATAACTTTTTCTGTTATCTGCCATAATTTTTTTTGGTTATGTTTTGTACAACACATTTAAGGAAATAATAGGCGCTCTGCTTCGCGGTGTAGCTTGCTCGCCAGGTTTCGAGAGCGTGCAGTTCTGGATGAGGTATCGAATATATTGCTTCCCCCTACTTATACCTCCCGAGGAGATCACAAATGTAAAATTAGAGATATTCGAGCATGCACAGAGGCTTTCAGACAGCCATTCTTCCTGCAAACCATACGCGACTGGAACAGAAAAGGGAGGTAATGACAGTGGCACGTAAATTTCCCTCCGCCACACACTGTTGGGTGGCTTGCGGAATATAAATGTAGATGTAGATCCCCATTCTAAAGTGTGGTTTTATGTCTTTTATTCATAATGTTACCAATGTGTGAAGTTCTGCATTCATCTGCTGTTATATTTAGGTGTTCCTATTGTCCATATTTACATTTACAAGAAAACCTAAAGACAACAGAACCATGCAGCACCTCACACATTGGAAACATAACGAATAAGTGGTATAGAGATACACAAAAATGCATGTCAAAATCGTAATCATTTCCATAAACATGTCACACAAAATATAAATAAAAAGAAAATTGTGACTGATAGCAGAAAAACTCATTTCTTAAGAAAAAGCGATTGTTTTTGGTCACAGGGTTTCACCAACCAATTCTAATGAATAAAATTTAAAAAGCAACACTTTTTAACAACATTTAAATACTCTCTAAAAGAAAAGTACAGTGATTAATGCTTGTTTCACTAACATCAAATATTTCACAAAAGTATCAGATAGCAAGATATGCATAACCTTCTTCTATCATTGGAACATCCCCATGCAAATCTTCATCATTACATGCAGCAAGAAGGTGATGCGAGGCTACTAAGATAAACTGTATTTCCTTTGGACCCTACTTTATACAACTGAGATACACAGTCAACTCTTGATTTTTTTTGAACTAGAGTGATATGTAACATTTAATGTATTGAAAGAGGATTAGGAAACTATTTCAAATACATAAATGTACTCTCATTTAATTATGCTGGGTTTAATGATGAAGCCTCATGATGTTTATAGTGCAGTAGCAAATTCCGGCAATTTAGTATTTCAATTTTAGCAAATGTCACTTTGTCAGGAGATTTCGATGCAAATACTAATAAGTGTTCTATCATTGTTCTTATGATTTCAATGGCTTTCAAAGAGCATTAAAAACAGTGCACCATTCCATAAAAAAGAACAACATACATGTTTAGTGGTAGCTTCCACATGTTAATGTACAGCTTCACTCGTTCCCCATCCCATAAAGCTCTTCTCTGTGGTATGTTAAAGAACCAAGTTCTCAAATTAAATCTACACCTCATCAGTGCGATGTCCTTCTGTATATGTTCTTCATTGCAGCCGTGGATCACGCTACAGCCGGACCCCATCCCGCCTCTCCCGGCCAGCCTCAGAGCTGTCACGATCGACGGTGAAGACATCACGCACTCAGCAGTCACGGGCATCCCGTGTGTCGCGGCGTGGTGGGCTCGTCGTGGAGACGATGGCAGCACCCAACCCATTCTGCCCCAACACACGTGGCATGTGCTGCCTCATGCTGCTAATCAACCTTGGATTGATACTCGTCACCCTTGGCTTCACAGTAGTTATACAGTTCTTTGAACCACTGTTTGTGTGGTGAGTATTTAGAGAAGTTACGAAGTCAAGTTACACCAATTTTCATACTTTCACTACCCAGTATCAAGGTCTGTCACAGTAGTTCTGAAAGAGTGTCACAGTTAAAAAATGAAAACTTTTGCAGCCAGAAAAGTCATGCCTAATTTGGTCCTCATGCAGGTTGGCCTGCATATAAAGTGCACCAATCATAAATGACGTTGTCTCGTATCATTCCATTATTGTTTTAAAATTAGAAACACTTACCTGTCCTTTCATTATTGCTTCAGTTAACGCAGTGATAACTTGTGCTGTCATATGTGCAAGTGAGCAGCAGTGCTACTAAATAAACAGTAAATGAGGTGAGAAAAAATTTACAGTCTGTGCAAGAAAATGACCCAGATTCTGAGCTAACAGCACAATCCCACAATGAGACAGTTATCTATGGGATCATCAGTAATCAAATAAGTTGTTTGTAGGGATCTGATGCAGCTGCACTACTTAATGTTTTGAGTGTGTCATTACTGTGGGATAACACTTTTATGTGGCAACAGAGCAATAAATTTAAGTTTATTTTATTATTGTTTAATTAAACAGTCATTTACCTCATATAGTGTTAAGTTTACTATCATTGTTTAACTAAACGAAGATACAACTATAAGTTTACTCATACATGTTTACCTTGGCTACATAAAGACATCTATTCATTATATGTGTACAAAGTACACCCACTCGTGTTATGAAAAACGGGACACCTGCTCAACAGTTAATGAGCACAATGGACAAAAAATTAATCACCATGAGGAGATATCACACTTATACTGTGTAACACCATCTGTAGGTTTGATAATGGCTGCAAGTCAGTGAGGGAGAGAGTCCACATGCTTCCTCGGGTTTGTCATTTTCAGATAGAGCCACTTATTTATGATTACATCCTGTAGATCTATCATACTGCATGGATGTTGACTGCTAGGTTTTGTGAGATTCTGATTAGTTGATTTCCTAGGACAGGCAAAATGTCTCTCGTGCTCATCAAACCAGGAATGTATGCCTGCGGTCCTGTGAACACAGCCGTTGTCGCTTTAGAAGGCAGGAGTGTCCACAGCATATGCATCATAAAGATGTAGAAGAAAGGGAGCACTTTATCACTAGACTGTTGAAATAAGCATCCTGGTTCATGTCCACAGTGAATGGGTTCAATGTATGGTGCCATAAACATCACAGAGCTACCACTAGCCTCAGTCGCAGCCTCCACAAACTGCAGGTTAAATGCCTCAGTGGACAGCCAGTGCACTTGACGAGTTGCACCAGAGCCAAAACTTACTTGTCACACCACACTATGCCTCCTGCCAGCTTCTGTCCAGTTTATATTCATTGGCATATTGAAAATGTGCAGCTTTATGTGGTGCTAATTGGACAGTTCACTTTGATACACCAACAAATTAAGCAACTTCATTCTCGGTGTGGTCATGGGAACATTGAAATGCAATAATTTATTTTTGGAATTGTGTCATTTCACCATATTGCCCAGTCTTACTGCACCAATTCCATACTACTGACTAGTACATACACTGCCTGCCAAAAAACGTGAAGGATGCATAAGGAAAGTAGGAAGTGAATGAAAATTCATGAGTTGAGAGGATATGTGATGTTATTTCAGCAAATTACAAAATTGAGTCAAACGAATAAAGAAATTGGCAGTATGAGTCCACATACCAGTATGATGTTGCTCACCTATGTGTACACACTGATTTGGTTGGGGACAGTTTCATAATGCCATTGTATCCTCTCCTGAGGCAAGCTGGCCCACACCTGTCGAAAAAGGTCCTTGATGTCCTGGAACTGATGTCTGATTGGTTCCACATGTTCTATCGGGGACAGACCAGGAGATCTTGCTGGTCACAGAGTACTTCGACATTGTGCAGATAGTTAATGCAGATGTGCCGTGTATGGATGAGCATTGTCCTGTTGAATCATGGCATCACAATACTGTCGCACAAGAGGTAACTCATGAGGACACAGGACGTCTGTAACTTCCTTCAGTCTCTACCAGCTGTAGCCTGAAGTCATACCTGGTGGCTCCACACACAATAATTCTACGAATAACACTGCTGTTCCTCTCTAAAACATTGGAAGATTGGGACCTCTCTCCAGGTCACCGTCATACTCGCCAACAGTGGTCATCTGGAGTAATGCAGACCTGTGATTCATAGCTGAACACAATGCAGTCCTAAACATCAGCAATACATGCATCTTATCATGGACCAAGTGAAGTGGCACAATGGTTAGCACAGTGGACTTGTATTCAGGACGACGACGGTTCAAACCTGTGTCCGGCCATCCTGATTCAGGTTTTCCATGATTTCCCTAAATCATTTCAGGCAAATGCCAGGATGGTTCCTTTGAAAGGGGATGGCCGAATTCCCTCCCCATTCTACCCTAATCCTATGGGACTGATGACGTTGATGTTTGGTCCCCTCCCTCAAATCAACCAGCCAGGCTGATCATGACACCACTCCAAATGCAGCCATTTGTGTTGTGGTGTTAGTGGTAGGTTAGACATAGGATGGTATTTATTACTCTGGCTGCTGCTAGTCTTCAGCCAATCTTTCCATATAACAAAGAATGTTGAAGGGAGTCCATTACTTGTTCTCAGATGGAAAGTGCATACATGGCAGTAAGTTACTACAGTGGTCAGACTTCATCAACCAGAGCCTTGATGATGAGTATGCCTGCCCTCACATGTCCATGCATTCTATCAATGGGCCACTGTCACACCCATATGCCCCTCTGGATAGTGCATGATTCAACTGGGAGGCCAAATAAAGATCCACAATAAGGGTTCCCTCAAACACTGTCAAATGCCAATAATGTCATCTCACACGAGTACGTAGCATCTCCGTGTCCTTCACAGTAATCACTCAACACCTTACACTGTTCATGCCCATTGTGTACCCTGCCAGGTAACAACACTAAACACAAACAACACTAATGCACTCTGGTGTCCATTCTACCTGTCACAGAGGATTGCAACTCCTAATCATTTATGTACTAGCTGAGGGTTTGTACTAGTTGAAATTTTGTTGACATCTGTCTTCTGGATGCTTGACTTTTTTTGTCAGGCACTGAACATAATAATTGATTGCCATGATGTAAGTCAGCAATTGAATGTTGCATGACAACTCAAAATATGAAATGTATTCACATTTGCAAATACAAACAACAACATGCATGTTCAAAGGAACACTGCATCATGCTTCTTAACAACACAGGCACCGCGATATTTCACTGACCACTTAATACCAGTTCTACACCAACCTCAGCACTCCAAAGTGACCGGTGTGTTCTTTGATTGAAGTGAGCTCATTATGGACAGTTGTGGAGAGACTGAATGAATTTCTCTATGTTACAACATTCTCCCCCACTTAAAGATGTCCAACACAGTGGATACAAAATGCTGGGTTCCTACAATGAGTTCATTCCACCACAGTGCAACAGCCCAAATATTTTAGTAAGTGTGATATCACAGTTAATAACATTTGTTTCACAAACACAGAGTTAGGGATGAATTTGCAATTCTGAAGAAAGATTATTTATTTTTCAACCTAGTTCTCTATCCAGAAAACAGCCTTTTCCTGAAGTGCCAGCCACCTTTTTTGTAAGCCCTCCAAAAAAATAAGAATTCTCAAGTTCTCTCAGTTCCATCTATGCCATAAACTTAGCCTTAATCAAGCAGATTTGTTTGACCTGTGAGCCATTTCTTGCAGTGATTGTGCTGGCCGAATATGGAGGATGATACAACTACAAGGGTTGGAACTTGAATTGTGGCAACTATTTATTCACAACTGATATAAAAGAGTTAAATGTTTGCACCTGTTACTGTCCTTCAAAGTAGTCACCAGCATTGTGTAGAACCCGTTGCCAGCAATGCAGAAGGTGTAGTATACCATTAGCACAATCTGTTCGGTCTACTGCCTGTCGAATCTCTGGAACATTTCTGAAGCGAATGCCATGAAGTGGTTCCTTCATCTTCGGAATCAAATCAAAGTCACCAGGACTTAAGTCCAGGGAGCACAGTGGATGGTGCAGTACTTCCCAGCCCCATTGACCGAACAGAGCAGTCACAGCTTGCTCTGTATACGTGCCCGCGGATTGTCGTGCAAAATGATGGGTTGCACAAAAGTATTGCTGCTTCTTTCGCAAAGCTGCTTGCAGATGATGCTCAAAAAATGAATAGTAATACTGTGCATTGATAGTCTGCAGTGGGGGAACGTAATGCATTAGGATAATCACAGTCTTACATGAGAATCACCATAACTTTAGACCACTCCATTCGCACCAACATAACAGGCTCTGCTAACGGTATACTACGCCTTCCACATTGCTGGCAGCGGGGTCTACACAACGCTGCTGACTACTTTGAAGGACAGTAACAGGTGCAAACATGTAACTCTCTTGTATCAGTTGTGAATAAATAGTTGCCGCTATTTAAGTTCCAACCCTCGTATTTATGAACTTCTGCTGCAACAGCTACTAAGGAACATGCTGGTATGTTCTCATATCGAAACAGCACCTTCTTCTCCACCAGCTTCCTGTAATTCCTTGTTGAATTAGTCTAACATCTCACTGTAGTGTTGTCTAGTAATAATTCTCATTTCAAGTCTTTTGCATCCCAGAAACTCATCACAATAATTTTCCCAGTACACTGGGTCCTCTTCGGCTCCTTCGGAGCAGATTCATAAGATGCAGGTTCGAATCCTGCCTCGGGCATGGATGTGTGTGATGTCCTTAGGTTAGTTAGGTTTAAGTAGTTCTAAGTTCTAGGGGACTGATGACCACAGCAGTTGAGTCCCATAGTGCTCAGAGCCATTTGAACCATAAGATGCAACCACACATTTTGACTATTGATGATTATGACAACATAATGCTAGAATTATGTCTCATTGACACAAAAAGTTCTTCAAACCTCATTTAAATTGTTCCTAACACAGCTTCGAAGTTAGAAGCCACACCTGCTCATAGTACACTGTTAGCTATGATGGCATTTATGAGGCTGTTTTTTATCTCAAACTTAAGCGGAAAATTTATTGCAATTCCAATTGACACATGTTTGTACTCTACTACTCCTTGCACTTTTGTTCATCAATCAGCAAGAAACAAGCATTGGCTACTTCAATGTTGCATTCAATAACCACATCTGCTGGTATTGAGGGGTGATCCAGATCGAAAAATTGACATGCAACAACATTTAAATTCCTAGAACCAAAGTCTAACTTGTCATTAATGCAGAGCTTTGGGATGTGACGTAATACTGAGTAATGAAGATGCCACAAGACTCGAAGCACCATATTGTTACTGCCCGAAACATTTTGTACGTTGCATTTCTTCTTCCCCACATACAGTTTGTGCCCGACTTAAGTCGATCATTTTCGTATACGTATAATTCATTACCTGCAGTGGATTCTGAGTGATGGGAATGTTTTGTTACTTGCATGTCTTCATCCCAACATGGAGTACATTCCAATCTGGTCATTATTACATTCCTCCTATTTATTAATCCTCAGTGGGCCAAGTTAGTACTGGCTTGAGTGCCGAATACATTAAGTCATTCGCCATAAGCAGCTTGGGCTGAATCTGCATTGCTCATAAACTTCCACTTCATTTCTCCCAGATATATTTCACATGTTATGCTGTTTCACTCAGTATGGTTTCTGCCATATGGCAAATTGCAGGCTTATCCATTTTCCATGTCATTAAAGGGGCATTTCCCCAAGCTACGGCAAGTGGCTTGAATGCACCAACTGGCAGTTGCCAGCTTTACATCACTGCTAATTGCCACTGCAGAGCGGGCACAACTATTATGTCTGTCTGTAGTGGATGATGTGTGGCAAGGGGGGAAGGGGATGTCTTCAAATAACACAGTTGACAAGCAGTAACACACTGTGCTGCTACTTGTGTTCTTTATTGCATGTAGGGTGTTTTTGTGTGAAAAATGATGTTGCAATAGACAAAGGGAAATCAATTACTTTGGTACACAAAGGCCTATTCAAGAGACAAATGGGACAAGACTACAGACACAAAGATTGCAATGCCACAATGAATGCCTCAAGGGAAGGGAAGTATGCAGAGAACTTTATGAACAATTTAAAGCCTTAGACACAGGGAATTATACATACAGCAAGTTGTGCAATAAAAGATTTCACATAGGATACTCTCATCAGAGCCCAAATGAAAGTACTGATTTTAACAAAAAGCTCTTGCCAGATCATAATGACCACATTTTTTATGTGAGTTGCAAGAACAGCAATATTTCTGGAAAGAATGAGTACCACAGCATGACTCACAAAGTACACTAACTAAAAACTCGAGAACCTGAGGCAGACTTATCATTGATCCATAACGAAACATCATGTCCCCTTACTCTGGACACATATAGATATGAGTGTCTTTTCAAGATGAAAAACTTTTTCAAACCTTCAGGTACATTTTGTACATCATAACATACTGTCAAAATGCAGCGAACAGTCAGTTACGTGGCATCATTTCATGTTTGTGACTCAACTGCTCATGCTTGACTAATGGTGAGATAAACAATGATAAGATAAGGCATTCATTGTGAAGCTGTTATCCTATCATCTGTGAAAAAATCAATTTTTTAGTAAATACTTCTTTTAAAATAGTGTGAGAAATATTCTGGTGCAAAACATCATGTGAAATGAAAAACCAAAATTTTACTTCTTCATATGAAAATTAATATGTGTCTTAAAAAGCTATCTCCAGTATCAGATTGGTGTACTTCCATTTACATACAAATATTTTTATAGCAAAGACACGGGATGCTTCTAGCTTTTGGATCTGTCACTTAGAGAATGTTTGAAGTGTCAGCAGTAAATGTGGCACAAAGAAGTTTACTGAATGGCGGAAACCGTATTGTGTGAAACAGGCCCTTCTGCCGTGGATACAAACACCACATGTGTGAACTGTATGTCACCAACATAACTAGTTCGATATGCTCACATTTCTTGCAAAGTGTCAGTTCTATTGTATGAGTCATTAGACTATTAATATTAGTTTATGTCAACAATAATGTACTAACTTTTCTCATTGGGTACCTAATGCAACCTTTATGCAGTGAAAAAGAAGCAAATGGTATGACTTTCTCAGAGAAGAGTCAAGAAATAAAACAAAATGTGATTTGTGTCAACAACCATACTCAGACAGAAGAGAGTCCAGAGCAAGTTTCAAACAGACATTTATACAGAATAACATTTAATAATTAAACTAAAAAATATTTTGTAACATGTACCGGTCTCAGCAACACCGAATACATATAGTACGAAATTTAGTCGTTCCTTTACAGCCTTAACTGATGGTGAAGGTTCAGCGTAAACAGCCTACAGTTTCACTTTTATCTCATCATTCAATTTCCCACCCAAGAGCAAAAAGTCATGTCACTGAATGATACTGTAATGGCTGCTAAATCCATCTTGACTTACAAATCTGTGTCACTTTTGTTTTAGCTTAGTTTGTTGCACAGCAACATATGATGGTAACACCAGTTTGTGTTAGATGTGACATATGTTGAAAAATATGGGTACTTGCGGAACCCCCCTGGTATCGCTTATAATTTTAAGAAACTGAATAAATGTCTACTTTGTACACTGTTGATACATGTAACTCATGAGTACAACATATTTACTGTTGAATTCTGTTATTTACAGGATCTTGGGGATTGTATTTTTGGTGTTTGGGTTTGCCACCCTGTTTGGAAGCCTGGTCTACTGTGTATATCTGTGCAGGGATGCTAAACATCCAAAAGATGTAAACCTCGAAGATCTCTACTGGACGCATCACTGGCAAAAATCGGTAGGCACGACAGATGTCCGCAAGAGTGACCCAGACCGTTACAGCGACCGTTATTCCGTTGGCAAGTACAGTGACAGGTACTGAAGATGACAGAAGTGATTACACTGTCGAGTAGCCTGATGGAAACTGCGTGGTAGCTGTGGTGTGCATGGTGTTGAGAAGAGGACACTGTTGTATAACTTTTGGTGCTAATGTAGTGTAGCAACTACAATTAAAGTGTAAACTAACTAAGTGTATTTTAATCTAGCTGACTGTTACATAATAATTTTGTTTCACTAATGCCACACTGGCGTCAATGATGTAATTCTCCCCTCTCCTCCTAAAAAAAGCCTGAAAGTTTACCTGTATTGTCTTTATTACATATGTCACTTGTATTTGACTGTAACAATGCTGGACTGTCACATTTGCAGTGATGCTTCGATTGATGTAGTTGGCTACTTTGATGTTATACTCGTGTTATACAGACAAACAATGAAACTGGCCACAATTATTAGTGAATGACGATACAATCATAGCTACAAGTGTATGTGGAAGGCCAAAGAGCCTTGTTTATTAAGACAGGAGCAGTACAGCCTAAAAGCAATAAGTGTAAAAAAAGTAACCTCGGACCATATAGTGGATGTTATCGGATGTGTTGAGAAATAGGATACATACAGAAATAAAAACTTAACACACACACACTAATGGAGAGAAAACTATACCTAGCTTTTGGAAATGTTAACTCCTTGGGAGGGGGTGGGGGAGAGTTCCCATCTGTTGTGAGGATGAGAGGAAACAAAGCGAAGGAAAAGGAATCAGAGAGAGAGAGAGAGAGAGAGAGAGAGAGAGAGAGAGAGAGAGAGAGAGAGTAGGAGGTCAAAGACAGAACTTTGGTAAGTGCCGATATCTAATGTACTGTGTACTTCAGACAGAAAGTTGAATATGTACCGTGTATCTATATTTCTTGTGGAGATTACTTAAAACATCTATACTGCAGTGAGTAAGCCTGTTATTTGCTACCCAAAAAGTTTCCAGTAAATTCCTATTTCATTTTCACTTTAATGTGACAGATAAAATATCTCATTCAAGATATTTTTATGCAGATTCTTTGTATATGTTTGTTCTCTGATAATAACTTCATACTTGTGCAAATATTGTTACAATAGACTTTTGGTTTACTAAATCATGACAGATAAACAAAGCAATCCTTTAAAAATTCATCCCTTTACTGGTAGGACTGAATGTAGATTCGCAGAATGGGCCAGTGCTTAAAATATCCATTTGATAAAAGTTTACAAAAAAACTGAAATATTTTTAGTCACTCTTAATATTGCTGAATAAAGTGTTATGTTGATAATATTAAAATTCACCATGTGGAAATACAAAATGAGTTATAAATAAAATGAATCCTGCTATTTCCAGATACAGGTGTCTTTACCACTTATGCTATAGAGTAATTGCATAGTACACATGGTGTCACAAAAAGGATAGAATGACACCTGTGAAAGAACCAAACTTGATAAAATTAACTTAAATGCAGCACAAACAACATGAGTGAGTTTTGCACATAATTTAAGTTGTGCTCATTTTGTTTTCTGTCAAAATTCCAAACACTATAAGAACATTTATAACTTCTTTCATATATATTAAAGATGGTATTCCTATTAGTTTGAAATCCTCTTACGAAAACATGCACTAATTGTGTCTCATCAGTCAGTAAATGTGCCAACAAGTTAACACCACACTGTCAATAGTTCTGCAACTTCACAGGTTTCCCTCTTTTTATCTTATATGATTTTAGTAATAATGCATGCATGTGTGAAAATTACTAGAAAGTACATATTAAGAGGGCAATTTCAGTTGTTTGAGTTAATATAATATCACCAGAATACAATAATTGCAGTTAATGGTAAAACCAGTGAGGGTAAGATATGCAGACTGGTCACCCTTTTTATTTTACTGCCAGATCAGTAATTATGTGTGAAATGTGATCTACATCTGATCAGCAGCCACAGCACATTTTCCAATACAACACTCGTGGCTGCCGCATCGCGGTCGGGAAGTGGGGCTGAGGCAGCTTCAGTTAACTTTTTAAAATATGACGACACTTGGTGTATTTGTATTTTTAGTTTGACAATGTCCATTATGGACAAACATTAGTAAGTGTAATTCTGAAGAAGGTTGGGCTATCCCAATTGAAACCTAGGTAAATCTAGGTAACTCCACAACTGAGGCTGTTAATTTTGAATTTAACAAAGATAAATACTGGCGCCAAAACCTCTGTGTCTGTGTTTCGACCGCTGCATTTTCATACATTATCCAACAAAGGAAATACAAATTTCATATTGTTCATCTTCGAATGTAGCAGTATTTCAATGTACTATGAAAATCCGACTGGCAAGACTGGGATGTTTGTCAATATGGGAAACTCTACGTTCTGAATTTTTTCCTACCTCTGAGAAGAGATGGTTGCTAATAGGAACTTCTATGAATTGTGAATCACATGCAGTAGTCTCTTCACCATAAGAATAATACAAATATAAACATTTTGTCGTGTATTCTTTCATGTTTGCAGCTATCTCATTTAAATCCTGTTTGCCTAATAAACTACGAAACTAGAGTGAGACAACAGTAAACGCGGAAGAATACACATATCATGTCATGTTTATATTAGTATTATTCTTATGCCTAATAATGATACAGTCAGAAATGAAGCACGGCAATTGACTAGATTTTTAAATCTAAGATTACTCTAATTTCGGTGCAGAATGTAATGTACTAAAAGAGGCGCCTGCAAAGATTTTCAAATGGAGAAAAATTTTCGCTATACTCTCGTTCAGAACATCCTCTATCATACGCAGCCTATTATTTGGTTCTTGTTGTCTTTATCAAAGAAAGCAGCAGTGTAAGTAACAACAAATAGCAGCCTCTTGACATTGTTTCGCTAATGAGATGATTCCTCTCTCTCTCTCTCTCTCTCTCTTTTATTGTAAGTGGCGGTACCGTGCACAAAATCAAGCCATGCGGCGACAGGCTGTAAACAGTCATTATCAGAAAGCGACAAACAATGCATGGCACAATACAGTAACGCATTTTCAGCTTAGAGTGACGTAAACACCTATAACAGAGAGAATGGCACTTATCAGATCAAAGAAAAAAAAGCAATCAATTCAAACCAGATGAAGCACGTGAAAAACGAAGGGTACCCGTGTAAATACGGACGGAGCGTCTGACGCATAGCAATGGCTACCTGGTAACGGTTAACTGCTAAGCTTATGACTCGAACCAAACTACTGTAGCTATATCGTCATGCATTCGACCTAACTTATGTCTCATATTATAATGGACCAACTTTGTTTCGATTTGGAGGTGCGCCCTAAAATTTTCTTCCACCTTGAATTTCGAGTCTCAAATTTCAGGTGCGGTTTAGATTCGGGATTTTTTTTTTTTCCTTTATTTAGTCTCATTTTTCAGGTGCGGCTTAGATTCGAGTAAATACGGTAACTCGTATCATGTAACCTTATGGTTACTAACACATTGCAGTTAAGGTTTTTGATGTTTCATTATGTTTGTGCAAGAGAATGATCGTTATCCAAAAATAAATCTCTGTATTGTTGGCTCTTCATGGATACTCTCTCAGTGGTACACTATTTACTACTGTATGTGCAGAGAACTAATACTATCACAGAGTAATATACGGGTGTCTACCAATTACATGTCAATATTGTGGAAACTCTGCCAGTTGTCTGACTGAGTTCTCTGGCGTACGAAAATTATTCTCTTAAAAACATACTGTAAAGGTTGAGAAAACTTTGAGCAGCTACAACATTTCTCGCATCAGAGAAAGATCTTTTAAGTAAAAAATAATAAAATAATTTATTTTCTTACAAATATATACAATACAAAATACTGATGTTTGTAATCTTTGTACAAAAACATAAACTAAGATATTTTGAGATTCTTTCATACTGTGTGAGACTCTTCTAGAGATTCTTACATATCACAGCTAGTAATAAACTTCATACATGTGCCAAAGTATGGCTATGAGAAGAGTACTTGTTGTACTTCAGTTTTATTAACAAATGTTGAAGTTTTCGTTGTACTTTCCCAAACAGTTCTGGAATGTCTGTTTTACCTCTGTTCTTGCTGTACACATTTATGTAAATTCCCAGTACAACAAGCATGCCAGACCATACATATCTGTAAGAAGAAAAACAAAGTGCTACAGTTAACAGATAATATTAACAATGGAATTGTATAACATATTCTAAGTGTGACATATGCTGATGACGATGCATAAAGTGGGTAAAAACAGTCAAGGCACTGAGAAAAGAAAAATGCTTGGGGAAGGTTTTTCAATAAGATGGTTTACACTGGAGGGATAGGAATACAAAGGAACTTGCAAAATTAATTACAAAATGTCTGCAGAGGAAACAGTTCTCATAATTCTGAGCAGTGCTAGGATTACTGTACTTCACATGAAAGGATATAGGTCTGTAGTTTTTTGCCTATCAGTCACCTCCTCATTATGTACAAGACATTCTATACAATTACCACCAACTGCACTGAAAAAATGTTGCATTTCAATGATACAAAGGAATACTTGAGGTTTGGAAGTGAATACAATGCAACAAACCATTTACACACCATAAATGCAACTACAGAATGGAGCAGTAAGTATGAATTACCACTTTGACTGGGATTCACTGAATCTGAGAAAGCTTTTGACTCGGTTTCAAAAAAGTATGTAGTGACAACATTTGAGGAACATGGCACTGAATCAACCTACCTACACCAATATACTGACGAATATAAATGTCAATCATGATTCATTAGGGTAGTACAAAATTCAGAACTGAAAGAGGAGTTAGGCAAGGAGATTCCATACAACTCAGAGCCTTGAATTGGAAAACCATACATGTTAGTGGAACATATGTAACCCACCTTCATTCTGCTTATGATATTGTACTGTTTGCCTTTAGAGCAATTAAATTTCGGCAATAAATTGAGGGACTTAACAGATCAAGTTTGAAAGCAACTGTGAAAATCAATTAACTGTACTAAGAGTGGTCCGGTATAAGAGGGGTTTGGAAGGCCCTAATCTGGTCATGCCACTATATAAAGTAACAAAAATATATAAAATAGAGTATAACAAACATACTGAAAAGCAGTACCAATTAACAATGTAGTCACAGAACCAGTTAACTATCTTTAGTATTTGGAGCAGTTGAAGGCAACAAGCAAAACAGACAAATGAAAGAGTAAAAACGGCATGATATTCCTTTGATAAACTCAACTGTGTCTTCAAAATTAAGTTTACAATGAGCCTGAAATGAAACATTTTCAACTTTCATCACAGAGATGCGGACTTTCAATGTGAAGACCAGTCAAAAATTAAAAGTCATTCACAGGGCAATGGAGAGGACTACAGAGAGGAAACGAACAAATGGATTGGAGAAGAGAGTGGAATGAAAGCCATAATTATGACTATCATGAAAAGGATATTAATATTTAAACAATGAGCTAACAGAAGGTAAGTAGGTGACATTGGGAAACAAGCAGGGGAAATTCTGGAGTCTATAACTGAATACTGTGATGTATATGCTGGTCTAGAGGCCGTTATCCTGCAGGCAAACGGATGATGATCATTTTCTTCATGTGGGGTGCCACAGCTGCACATTTGTTAAGACATTTTGAAGTTTACCACCTCGGTTATTTTTCAAAATAACACCTGAGGTGGAAAACTTCAAAATGTCTCGTAAGATGATGATGCAGCACATATAATCCAAACAATAGTACATAAAAATTCCCATTTTAGTTTTGTTTCAATCAGTAACTTAAAGAGTAAAGATAACAAATCACAAGTAACAAGACTATTACAGTTGATATAGAGTACACACACACACACACACACACACACACACACACACACACACACACACACCTGCATCGTTTCGATGATTACGCTGTGCTGGTATTGCAACTCAGCTGGGACTGGGTAGAGTGGACGAGGGGAGACAGGAGGTGGGAAGTGGTACAGAGTGCATACATGTATGAGGAAAAAAATTCCCGGATTTCCCGGTTAAAAATTCACTTTCTCCCAGATGAAAATACATTTTTTCTGTGTTAAGTAACAGCATACTTTTCCTCGGAACAGTAAAACTTATCAATCCTTTAAATAGTTGTGGTTTTGTACACCGGCGTAGAATTTCCTGGCTCTTTAGAAAACGAAACTCGGGGGGGGGGGGGGGGAAACACGTTTTGCAAAGATGTCTGATGTGCAGCAACATGTACACTGCATATTTTCGTATTACAAAAGTATAAATTCAAATTCCACTAAACACCACATGTCACTTTCCGAAAGATTAAAATCGAGATTGGGATGCGCTTTTGTAAGCCAGTTGTAGCACATGTCAAGTGATCTCGCCAGCCGATTAATGACAGCAGAAATTCAGGTCATAAGACATGTGATGTAGTCAGGCAATAGCAACATCACTGTTAAGTAGCACGAACACACAAATAGGAAAAGGTAATGGTTTAAATTAATATACATACTGTTCCTACAAGAACAGCAAAGTTTTCACATATAATATTGGTCTCTAAGATTAATGAGCTGCAGGAGAAGCTAAGATTTGACACACAATGTTGATAGTTTTTGCGCATGTTACACTTTAAGATACATCACACAAATGCGCCAGTAAAATTTTTAACAATGACATAAATGTCTGATATTCTGGGCTCAAAAATATTCTAAATGGTCATCCTCAAAGAATTGATTAATTCCCAGTGTCCGGGAAATCTTTTCAGGTGAATCACACGAGTCCAAATGACACCTCCCCCAATGCACTGCCCTATTATACCTTGTGTGCACAATACTAACACAGGGCGTATACATGGACAAGGAAAAAAAAAATTACTGGATTTTTTCAGTTGAAAATACACTTTCTCCCGGGTGAAAATACACTTTTTCCGTTTTAACCGACAGTATACTTTTCCTTGGCACTGTAAAACTTTGTTTCGATTTGAAAGCGTGTGGATTACTGCTAAGATTTTTGAGTTCTACTGGTAGCTTACTGAAAATGGATGCAGCACTATACTGCACACCTTTCTGCACAAGAGTTAAGGAAGTCTGATCCAAATGCAGGTTTGATTTCTGCCGAGTATTCACAGAGTGAAAGGTGTTTATTCTTGGGAATAAGCTAATATTGTTAACAAGAAATGACAGTAAGGAGTATATATATTGTGAGGGCAATGTCAAAATACCCAGACTCATGAACAGGGGTCGACAAGAGGTTTGTGAACTTACACCACTTAGTGCCCAAACCGCCCGTTTCTGAGCCAAAAATATCCTTTTAGAATGGAAAGAGTTACCCCAAAATAAAATACTAAAAGACATCCATGAATGAAAACAAGCAAAGTAAACTAATTTTCATGTCGAACTATCACTCACTTCAGATACCGTTCAAATAATAAAAATAGCAGCATTAAGTCTTTGAACATAATCTTGAACATGGGCTTTCCATGACAGTTTACTATCTATATGAACACCTAGAAAATTTGAACTGTTCAGTTTCACTAATCATATCATCATTCTGTGAAATTAAAAGTCGGGTTTTGTTGAATTGTGTGTTAGAAAGTGTAAAAACTGAGTCTCACTGTGATTTAGCATTAGTTTATCTTCTACAAGCCATGAACTTATCTCATGAACTTGAAACTGAGCCAATGTTGCACACAACATCCCTTACTACCAAACTAGCGTCATAAGCAAACAGAAATATTTTAGAGTTACACATAATACCAGAGGGCATATCATTTATATAAATAAGAAACAGGAGTGGACCCAGCACCGATTCCTGGCCCCCTCCCCTCCCCCCCCCCCCCCCCCCCCCCCACGCGCGCTTGGCCAGACCCCACATCACAGCCATTCTCAACACTGTGAATAATGACCTTTCGCTCTCTGTTCCTAAAGTAAGAGGTGAACGAATTGTGAGCTACTCCCCGTACTCTGTAATGGTCCAACTTCTGGAGCAATATTTTGTGATCAACACAATCAAACACCTTAGTTAAATCAAAAAAATATGCCTAGCATTCGAAACCCCCTGTTTAATCTATTCAGTACCTCACAGAGAAAAGGGAATATAGCAATTTTAGTTGTGTATCTGAGATATGGATACTTGTCCTATCACATCTATGAGTTGAAGATTTCTCTAGCCCAGAATATAACTTCTTAGATAAGTCTAACAAGAGGTTTTGTTATTAGAAAGTTTACCTACTTTGGAGCTATTTTGTGTGACTGTTGCAGCTTCTCTCCTTGACACTGAAGCATAGTAATGCTATTGTACATCTCGTCTAATTTATCTAATCGTTTTAATTTCTCTACTACTACTACTACTACTACTACTACTAAAATATTGGTATCCATACTTCAAGTAGTCAGTGGTATACAGTATAACTAACAATCAATTCGCTCAATAGCACTTCCCTCTCAAACCAAGTGTATTTACACCATCACACAATCTTGGCAAAAATCGTCTCGACAAATTGAAGTACTACATAAATTCTGCACGTGGGACACAGCACAGCTCACTCAATTCATTGAAACAGCAGCTACACAGTTCTGCCAATGACAACAGAACCGTGGTGCTTAACTGTGCTGCAATTGCATAGTTTGACTGTCACCAATGCTGTCATAAGTAGCTGCTGCACAGATGCTCAAAAACAGCTCCCCAAAATCTTCTCGTTTGTCACTGTAATGTTTCTTCTGCCTTATATTCTAAGAAATTAATCACACACATAAATAATCGTGGGTGTTGACCAGGTTGCTATGGTCAACAGATTTTCTTAATTTCAAATGGTGTGCCATTCACACTTACGTGGTTTTCATTAAATCACCAAATGCCTTCTTTTGAGCATAACTCTTCATTAAACGACACTACAATGTGTGCTCACCTGCATCTTTTTTCTTGTTTATCTCAGTTGCTGCAGGGATCATCATATATTATTTAATAAAATTTCTTATTTTCTGTTGTAGCTTTCTTATTTTAGCATCTCTCATCTGCGTCCTTCACTCAGTGTGCCAAATTAAATGTTTTAATGTTATGGAGAAGTACTAGTTACAGAAACTCAGAACACTGTCTTTTGACAGAACGTTTCTGTATTTTATTGCTCAAATAAAGTCACTACACAGTTGGATGGACAGATCTGACATTAACTTGAGCAACATATATGGAGTGAATCTTATTACAACAACTCAAAGAGTACATCGAGTCAAATTTCTGCACATATCAATCTTAAAGGGCACACAACTGCTTGTTTGCTGTCTACAAATTACCTTAATTACTTTTTCTACTTTCACAAGCATCTTTCAGCTCCCTAAGAGGGTAATAGTTGAACATGTTATTCCGGAGAATCTCATGTTAACACTTCAGCAGTTGTCCTTGCAACATAACCTCCAACAACACAGTTCTCGCCTCAATCTCTGCTAGCCTCTGCCCCGCATCCACATCTACCTGTCGCAGGAATCTAACTTCAATCATCCTGCACACACACCCTCGTCTCCGCAGCATCCCTTCCTCAGTTCTTCCTTCCCCTTCCAATTCACTCCTCCACACGTATCACTGTGTGCTGCACATGACTCCCCTTTTCGGCTAGAGTAAGCTCACTGGTGCCATATTCCTATCCCTTGGGTTTGTTGCCTCTCCCGTCCATCCATTCGCCACCTCTTCGCTCCCTGTCCAATACGACAAAACCCGTCACACCAGATGAGCTGCAGTGCTGGTAACACAATGCAATCAGCTGTGCAGTTTTGTATATATATATATATATATATATGTGTGTGTGTGTGTGTGTGTGTGTGTGTGTGTGTGTGTGTGTGTGTGTGTGCATAGCTATGCAACTAGTCTCCCCCTTTCTTATTTTAGCATCTCTCATCTGCATCCTTCACTCAATGTGCCAAATTAAATGATTTAATGTTATGGAGAAGTACTAGTTACAGAAACTCAGAACACTGTCTTTTGACAGAACTTTTCTGTATTTTATTGCTGAAATAAAATCACTACACAGTTGGGTGGACAGATCTGACATTAACTTGAGCAACATATATGGAGTGAATCTTATTACAACAACTCAAAGAGTACATCGAGTCAAGTTACATATATCGCTCTTTGCTGATTTCCTGTTTTCGCACTTTGTTCATCATTTCTGCACATATCAATCTTAAAGGGCACACAACTGCTTGTTTGCTGTCTACAGATCTGACATTAACTTGAGCAACATATATAGCATGCATAGCTCTGAAAAAGGATTCACGCTAAGGCTACCAATATTCTCAGCCTTGGTTAGGTGTCTATCAACAACTCCGTACACAAACCATTCAGTGGGTTCTCAAATTTATATTTTACATTTGGACTACATGAACATGTACTTGCATGACACCTGTCATGCAAGCATTAAGTGCAATAAAAAATGGTGAGTTCGTCATGACCACCACCACCACCACCACCAATCATTGTGCCACTACTGAGTGCCGTGACTCCATGAACCAAGCACCTGCATCCCACACCGTTAACAGTTTCTCTTACAGCCTGCTGAAGAGGTAGACTGAAGATCATCTTTATTTCAGGTACCCATCTACTCATTGTCCCCCTCCCCTTTGGTCCCAGGCCCTCAATCTTTCCTTCCATGATAATTTTCTCCATCTCTTCTCATAATATGACCAAAGATCTAAAGAATTTTTTGGTTGACATAAGGAGAAAGGCACCTGAAATACTGCCTCACTCAATAATGAACACATCTGTTCTTCTTTCAGTCCATTTTATGTGCAGCATATTGCACCAGCAACAAAGCTCAAATGCAACAATGAGCTGTTTGTCTCTCACCATAAAAGAAGACATAACAGCTTCAACATGCCAGATCTTTGTGTTGTTCATTATCACTCTGTTCTGCCTGTCCTTGGCGAGCTTGTTCATAGCCACTTGCCCTAGTATGATCTATATTCTTATCTCATTGTCACCACCTTTGTCATAGATGGCGGACAAAAGATAGATGAAAGAATGCACAATTTCCAGATCCCTTAGTTCACCTATGAGTTGGACCTGTGCTCCTCTATCAATAATCATCAGTTTGGGCTTTGTGAGATTGATGTCTAACCCATATGATACACTAAAGCCCTTTACTTTTGGTAGTAGCTCATCTAGTTCATCTCCACTGTTGGCTAAAAGCGTTGTTGTACAGTATCTTACAGCACCAGAAAGTCACCAAACTAAAATATTAATACAAGCACAGTATCACCAGGAATTTTGGGGTTGTTAACAGTTCTTCCACCAATTGAGATGCTTTTGGTCCAGCCATCAAGAGCATCCCTAATGGCATATCTGCAACAAATTGTACAGTTGAGGGGATAGAACGAAATTTCATCCGACACCTTTTGTTACACTGAAGAAATCAGACACCTAACTCATATCAGACTAAAATACACACACCTTTCAGGAAAATGCAAGAGCAGCTCAAATTGTAGAATACAAATGTGAAAGTATGTGACAGAAAATAAAGTTGTTGCAAATAGAAGTGGAATTTACAAGTACGAAAATTTGAAACACTGCATTCATGTCAACTCTTCATAATAATGGATAAAACTGAATAAACAAGTTTTCTGTTGCACTAACATTATTTAAATTGATTCAAAACTTAGCTAAGATATGCTGTGATACATTTTCACTATTGTGAAGAACGAGAAATTAGTATGTTCACCATCATATACAGGGTTATCATAAATTCAGTTGATTCCCAAAATTTCGGAAACTCTTTGACACTAATTTGTGCATTTTGGTTAATATTTTTGAACACAATATGACAATAAATTTACAGGGCTTTAATGATGTTAAAAAGAGGAACCATTAAATAATGGACATAGGTTATTGCTATCTTCTTCTTATTGAAGCTTAGAAAAAAAAATGTACCTCTAAATGTAGTTGCATGTGTAGAACTAAAAATTTCGGTGATATTAATATTAGCACTATTCATGTGTGTATAGGCAGGGTGGTCCATCTGAAGTTTCGGATGAGATTATCTTGAAAACTATACATTGGGTAAAAATCGTGGGTAAGACAAGTTCGTAAGCTCAAAGGGGGGCATCAAATGATACTACACGTGACACCCAGCCTCCGCCCCCTTGGGTGGGGCAACTTTTAAATCTTAAATGGAAACCCACATTTTTTATGGCAGATTCAGATTCTCCATAAAAAAAGACATTAAGTTTTGTCTGAAACATTTTTTTAAACCATTGACAGATGGCACTGAAATCGGGAAACATTAAAATTGGGGAAGAACTCCAATTTATTCAGAATGATCAGAGAAGGATGCATCAAATCGATACAAAATGCGCACCATTTCTTTCATTATGCCAAACTAAGCTATTTTTGTACAAAATGTATCCTACCTGCCACAGTTTTTGATGGAGGGAGCGGAATGGTATTAAAATCTCGTTAGGGAACTCTTCACAATTGCATTACTCACCCGACTGTGGTGCTATCGAGGCCAAACCGTGAACTATGACTCAGTATAAAGGTCGGTGCAATGCAATTGGACGTCACTGTACTTTCAGATTGTGAACTGTAAACATCAACTGACGAAAGTAAATTATTCTTTAGCGAAACATGGTTCACTATCCTCCTACAGAGATTGTTGATATGATGTTAATTTTAGGTGAATGCCATAACAATTAGGCTGAAGCTGCGCAATTGTATGCAAATCATTTCCCAAATAGACAAATCCAAGCAAAAACATTAATCAAAATTGCACTCAACGAGCTCGAAACGGACATATACACCGTCCACCTCATCATCGCGAATACGATTAAAATGACACTCTTACCCTTATCGTTCTCGCCTATGTTCAACTTGATCCCGAAATTAATAGTCGTGCGATTCAGAGACATACTGGAATACTGAAATCAACTGTTTTGAGGATTTTGAAGGCACATAAATATAATGAGTATCATATCACACTGACACAGGCATTAACGCCAAAAGGTATGCAAATATGCGTGCATTTCTTCCAATGGACCTTGGAAATGAGAAAGTGACAATGATTTTTTTTGGTACGTTATGTTCACCGATGAAGCCACATTCAAAAACAATGGCAAATTAAACAGTCATGAATGTCATTTTTGGTCCCCTGCCAATCCACTTTGGCACAGACCCGTTGACAGTCAACACAAATGGCAGTTAATGGTCTGATGTGGAATTTTAAATTGTTGCTTGATAGGACCATATTTTTTGACTGAAATGTTACTGGGGAATCTTATTTACAATGTCTCCATGATGATTTCTTGGAGGTAATGGAAGATGTTATTTAGAAACTAGACAACGAATGTGGTTGGAACAGGACGGAGCAGCTCCCCCTTATGCTAAAAATGCGCGGAACATTTTATATTTACGGTACCCTGGTCGGTGGATAGGATGTGGTGGGCCAATTCAGTGGCCTCCACGTTCACCAGACCTAACATATCCTGATTTTTTCTTGTGGGGTTATTTAAAAAATATTGTTCATGAAAGACAGCCCACAACCCGAAACGATATGGAGCAACGCATTCGAAGAGCGTGTGCAGCCATACCATGCGATGTGTTGCTCAAAACTGTGGACAACTTTCGCAGATGATCGACTTTATGAATTGAAGCAAATGGGGATAATTTTGAACAATTTCTTCATGGCTAATTTAATTAATTAAGCACCCCAAATGGTGAGAGGTAAGGGACTCACACTAACGAAGCACCCCAACATGTGAGAGGCAAGGGGACACACACTAATGAAGCACCCCAACATGTGAGAGGCAAGGGGACTCACACTAATGAAGCACCCCATGGGAACATCATTCTACTACGTCCATGTTGTTCCTGGGTAATGCCAAAAGTAGGATACAGTACATTTTGCACAAAAATAGCTTAATTTGGCATAATGAAAGAATTGGTGCACATTTTTTATCAATATGATGCGTCTTTCTCGGATAATTTTAGATAAATCAGAGTTCTTCCCCAATTTTACTTTTTTCTCGATTTCAGTGCCATCTGTCAATGGTTTAAATAATGTTTTAGACAAAACTTGATTACCTTTTTATGGAGAATGCAAATCTGTAATAAAAATGGATGTTCCCAGTTAAGATTTAAAAGTTGCTCCCCCACCCCACCCAAGGGGGCGGGGGCTGGAGGTCACGTGTAGTATCATTTGATGTCCCCCTTTGAGCTTATGAACTTATCTTACCCACTATTTCTACCCGATGTATAGTTTTCGAGATAATCTCATCCGAAACTTCAGATGGACTACCCTGTATATCTTGTAATCTGACTTGTTCCACATTATATTAATGAAATAATCGTGAAAATGATCTACGGAACATGACATAACTAAACTAAACATGACATTCTGCTAGGTTGTGTACACAATTTTCCTTCATGCTTGCTTAATATCAAGAGAAATTGTTAAAGCGTGTAAAAAATGTTAATGTTATTAGATAACTTTTAATGACATTCTGTGTTTTCTAAAAGCGACTGCACCGCTGAGCGTATGATGTTGTTGTTGATGTTTTTGCAGTGTACATGTGCGCAACAGCGAGATTATCAGTGCCCTTACAAATATTAAAACAAACAAATATGGGTAAAAGAGTAAAAACTTGGGCACACTTCCCCACTAATTCACTCACTCACCAACTCCTACTCACTCGCGGTGATCCACACAATCACCCAACATCAAATGCTGTAAAACAAAGGAGAAATAGCGAAAGTTGCTATATGTGGGATGAAAACAGAAGGAAAATGACAGAGTAGCTAAATAAATGGCACAGGGATATGTGACCAGATGACTACTTACAAACAACATAGGTGCACCAGTCACCCTTTTAACACATTAAGAATGTCTCCCAAAAAGTTTTGGAAACAAGTTGGACAAATCACAAAATATTAATAGGCTCACTACATTCATTTGAATGTTACTTAAAATAGAGAGCAGATCTACTGCTGCCTTCTGGTCCAAAAATAAAACACAGCCTACTAAACGTGGCGCACTGTGATCTATATGCCATAAGCGCTGCTTATTATATGATGTTTACAAGAGTGTTGCTATTTTCCAAAACCAGATAGTTTCCTTCTTTCTCAGGATTATTGTTTCAGACCTACAGACAAACCCAATTAAAATTCAAGAATACCGCTATGTAACTGAAATGGAGGATAATTTCTGACAAAGACCATAAAAACCACCACCTTACTAATCCCTTTACCAAATGTACTTCCAATACATTACCATTACTGACTGGAAACATGAGGGAAGTCGCTTGTTTGAAGCTATTATTACGTCTGTGCAGTACAGGAGTGTCCTCTGCCACTCTCCCCGGCAGGAAGACCTTCATTTACCGGCCAGCAGTTATTCTTGTCCATTGCTCCTGCAACATTATGGTACTTTCTGTAGCCGCTTTGGCATTATAATTGATCCTACACATGCCAGCTGGGTAATTAGTTGCTATGAGAAAGCCGATGGGTTTCATCCACTCCCATTTCATAAACTCAGCCTTCAGTTTATGAGCGCACACCCACTTGAAAATAAAAACATTTGTCATGGTATGAGGTGTTTAGAACTGTTCATTATTTTGAATTTTAAAATTCGGCAAATTGACTGTTCAAACAAATTTTGGGCTTGCAGCTGGTCGTCGTTCAATACCTCGTACGATGTTTCAACTGGGCACCTGCCAGTCATCTTCAAGTGAGCTGTCACAGACTGGCGAAAATGTCCTTCGTTCCGCAATATATAGCGCACTGTAACTATTCTGTGCATGCGTCCAAAACTTGATAGACAGACCACACTGCCCGCCAGCAGCGCCCTCCCTAGTGGAATGGCAGAAGTCAGTTGCCCTCTACATTGCTGTTTGCCGCGGCCCTCGGCGCACTCTGTCGTCTTCGATTTGAGCAAATCATGAAGATGATGGGATTCCATGCACTGTCAAGCTGGTAGCCGCTGTCACGGTTCAACAGATTATACACCAGACGTATTTCTATGGATTCTTTAATAATGGAGTCCCAGAAAGATGTTGCTGTGGACAAAATCATTGATTTCTCATACTCCATTGAATGTACAGTAGAAATACAATGTTCATCAATAGTGGACTTGCTTGGCTGCAAAAGGTGGGAGTAACGATAAAGATGTTCAGTGCAGCATTCTTTCATGGTGCGTGTGGTTTCTACCTATATAAGCCATACCACACTGGCAAGGTATCTTGTAAATTCCGGCCTTTTGTAGTAACAGTTTTTCCTTTACTGATCCCGCAACATCTGCAATCTTCGATGGTGGGTGGAAAACCACTTTTACCTGAAATTTTCGGAGGATTTTTGCTATTTTAAACAAAGTGTTGCTAACAAAAGGAAGAAAATGTAAAGATTGTTCCGGCATGTTCTTCTCTTTATCCACTTCCTGATTCTTAGTTTAAACTGTTAGTGACCTGTTAATCTGCCAGATAAAATACCCATTTTCACTGAATATTGTCTTTAGATGGGCACTGAATATTGTCTTTAGATGGGCAAGTTCTTGAGGTAAGCTATCTAGATCTGAGACAGTATGAGCTTCTAGATCTGAGACAGTATGAGCTCTATGAACAAGCGTTTTAAGCACACTCATGGTTTGCGATGGGTGATGGCAACTCGATGCTTGCAGGTACAGATCAGCATGAGTGGGCTTCCGATAAACTGAATGCCCTAAAGAACCATCATTCTTCCTTCGAACCAGGACATCCAAGAAAGGCAAACAACCATTTTCTCTATTTCCATGGTAAACTGGATGTTGCTATGAATGGAGTTGAGGTGATGTAGAAACTCCATTAATTTGTCTTCTCCATGAGGCCATACCATGAAAGTATCATCCACATACCTCCAAAAAAACTGTTGGTTTCAGGGCAGCTGATTCAATCACTCTCTCCTCAAAATCTTCCATAAAAAGGTTGACCACCAAGGGAGACAGGGGGGCTACCCATGGCGACACCATGTCTGTTCAAAGTATTATTGATTAAACATAAAATAACTTGAGGAAAGAGTGTGCCTAAACAAAGCAGTGACATCAACAGGAAACATGTTACCAATCAATGTCAAAGAATCTGGAAGAGGAAATCTTGTAAAAAGTGAGACCACATCAAAACTTACTAGGAAGTCTACACTGTTAAGATGAAGAGCTCCCAGTCTATTGATAAAATCAGCTGAGTTTCGTATGTTATGTGTGTACTTGCCTACAAAAGGTCTCAGCATATTAAATGGACCTATATTCTTCCGTGGCTGGAGAGTTAATTTTACTCTAGACGTCGCTACTGGAAATTCTGAGAGTGGTTGGTTTACCCTAGCCATTGTGCGTTGTGAAAACGCTTCCCTTCCTGGACTGGAATGCTTTGCCGATAGAGATGTTATCGCCTACAAGACGTGGCATTGTGGAACTGACCAGAAGACTCAAAGTAGACCTAGTTATGTGTATAGTAATCCAAATGCTAGCCAAGCTCGACAGTGTTTAACTTTGGTGATCTGATGGAAACCAGTGTTACCATCATGGCAAAGCCATTGGCCTGTTCAGCAAGCAAGTTAAGACAAAATAGTGTGTCGCTGTATGGTTGGAGCACACCTAGAGTGGTGAGCAGATAAGAAGGTCGGTATGTAACACATTTTACCCACACTTTTTTATGTTTACACCCTGCAAGCCAAAGCATACTCCACGGTGAAGGATACTGTGTACTAATATTGGACATTTTCTGCTTATTTCATACTCTAATTGAGCAAGAGAGAAGTGACTGTGTATATGTCTCTCTTAAGAGTTAAAGGACATGGAAAGTAGGCAACAATTGAGAAAGGAGCAAGACGGGACTGCAGTAAAGAAAGGCAAAGAGAAATTAGGAAAGGGAATTAAAGTTGAGTGAAATAAAATAAAGACTTTAAGGTTTGCCAATGACTTCGTAATTCTGTCAGATGCATCAATGTACTTGGAAGATCAGTGGAACAGAACATATATGTCTTGAAAATATGTTATAAAATAGAAACAACAATAGTACAACAAGGGGTAACAGAGAGCAGCCAAATTATATAAAGCTAGCACTGAGGGAATTAGATTAGGAAATAATAAACTGAAAGTAGTTGAGTTTTGCTATACGACAACAGGCAAGAGAACTAGAATAGCTGAACCACAGAGGATATAAAATGTAGACTTACAATAGTAAGAAAAACATTTTCTGAAAATGAGACAACATTTTTATATCCTGCAATTTAAGTGTTAGGAAGCATTTTCTGAAAAAATTTGTGCTACAAAAGATGGGTAGAATCAAAGACATTTATCACACCACTTGACTAAAAGAAGGGACCAAAAAATCTTCAGTTTGGTAACTGAGGAATGCTTGTGTGTGTGTGTGTGTGTGTGTGTGTGTGTGTGTGTGGTATGGTGGTGGAGGGGAGGGGTGGAGGGGGATGCAGGAATTGTATAGGGAGACAAAGACTTGACTACAGTAAGCAGGTTCAGACGGACGTAGATTGTAGTACAGTTATGCACAGACAAAGAGGTCTGCACAGGATAGATTGGTGGGGGACATGCATCAAGCCAGTCTTAAACAGAAATGCCTGTGTACATGCACTAATCTCTCTCATCTTAATCTCGTGACCTCTGTAGAAGATACACAAAGGTAGAAGTATAAATGTTGCACTGTCTTCGTTAGATAACTGGTTATCAATTTAGCCAACAAATTTCCAGAACAAGTGTCACAGTGTTCTTACATTACCTTTTAAGTTCCCTGAGCATCTCTATTACATTTTGTAGAGGGTGCTCTGACCTGTTACAATCCTAGCATCATTACCTGAATTCTGTTGACATTTGTGTCATGCCTATTTAAAAATAATTCCAAATGGTGGTGCAGTTGGTCACAATGAACTAAACCTTAATCCTTCCAACAATCTATAACACTTCTTCTCTTTGTATTACCTATTACTGATTCCACGTGTCTCCTACATTTTATATCACTTCTTAGTATTACTCCCACATATTAAAGAGTCTGATGTGGTTTAGATATTTGTGACTGATCTTATAATCAGATACATGTAACAGGCAACATAAATAATAGTGTGACAAAAGTTATCTGATACTCTCTCTGTGCTCAGGAAAAAAAAGGAGTTCCAGTACTGTGACCATCCAGGGGATATTTTTGAAATTTAGACTTCTTAATATGTTATTTTTAACACTTCCTGAGCATTTTAAAAATGTAAATACAACATTTGTTTTACATTGCTTCAACTGCAGCAAAAGTTCTATCATACCACAACTCAAAATCCACTGTTCTAATTTTTTTTTTCTGTCAGAGGGTACAGTACGCCATACCATCACAAAATGAGCACTGCTCACTCTGGCAGCCGAACTCTGCTGCAGCAGAAAAGAATATGAGTCACGACTGTGACAGTTTGGCAGCAGCAGTATCAGTGGTATCAGATGCCTGCCAAAGTGGGTAGTAGCCCCACGGGTTGCCACAGGATATTATTGGGTTCTTTCTCCGCATTGTAGGCATTATCTTGCATTTATCCACATTTAAAGAGAGCTTCCTTTCATTACACCAAGTTGAAATTTTGTCTTAACTATTGCTGCATTTCCTTTCCTGTAGACAGCAGCATAATCAATGAACAGTCTGATAGTGCTGCTGATCCTATCTTATTTAAGTAAACTAAGAACAGTCAAGGTTCTGTCAAGCTTTCTTGAGGCATGTTCAGTCTCACTATTGTTTCTGCTGCAACTCACTTCCCAGTATAACAAAGCAGGTCCTATTAAGTAAAAGAAATCAGTATGATTATATCTCGGTTGTTAGTCAACATCGTTTCAGCTTCTTTCTTACTCACAACACTTATATACACTAGAACACTACTGTTATCAGTTCTTAGCATATGTTTGGTGCTATCATTACTCAATACTACTATAGTGAAATAGCCATTTCCATGCATACACTAACATGAAATCAACGTTAAATGTTTCAACACATACTATGAACAGATGTGCCAGACTGAAGCTATTGCTTGTTTTGTCACGCAGTACACTGCCTCTTCCTATTGTCTACTGGCATTGACACCACACCTCCCATCTTGTTATAAGTCCACCACTCTGGTAAAAACATGTATATTCAATACTTCTGACATTCAGTACTCTGTGGCAATTCTCAGGTTTCGCGAAGAATCTTCAGCTGACTGAATACCGTAGTGCACTGATGGCACAAGTGACATGCCTGGTCATGCTGCACATGCATTTGTTCCTTTACATAAAGTAAAGCTGCCATTAGGCTGGCTATAACATCACAGTGCTTTACTAAGCAGCATACTATTGGAGTTGCCATGTCCTCCTCTTCTTCTGACTTTTGAACTGACTCATCCAGAAAGTTATAGGGGAAGCTACAGTTTAACATCACAGTGCAACTTAGTATCTCTCACATTAACAAACTTCTCCCTTGTAGAACATGAAATTATATTACAATCATCTGTAACAATTCTATAAAATTATATGCTATAAATCTATAATAATTAAAATATAATCTAAAGAATAAAGAGGCAAAATCAAATATCTGCCACAAAACAGTGCTATATAGAGTAATCAATGAATTCTCAAAATTTATATATATTGTGTACTTACTGGAATGTGAATGGCTTGTCAAAGAACATGAAGGAGATGATAATGGACACAGCCTTGCGACATGTGGTGACGGTAGCAGCGGCAAAGGCCCCACTTGTGCGTACGAGTGTCAGTACAATTTGGATTCCAAGGTAACCAGATACTGAGAATAGTAATGCGTAGCCATATGTCTCCAAGGGGTGCTGCAGACACAACATCAATGTTTCCTGTACAGTAACTGCATATCCAATTCACTGGGATGATCTTTTTTAGGTAACCGAGATTCATAAATATCATAGTATTCCTTTTAACTAAATTCTAAAACTGAATTAAAAAAGAACAGAAAGAGAGAAAATAATTTATTTCAATACTTTTACAGGGAGAATATTTGTGGCAATATACAAGGTGTAACAAAACAATAAGGCACAACTTTCAGGGATATCCTTCAAGGTAAAAGGAGAAAATATATTGCAGGAGCACGCATCTGCAAATGTTTTATTTCCACTTTAGAATTAATTCTCTACAACTCTTCATAGCACATGAGTTAAAGAAACAGACACAAGAACAGAATGTAGCAGCACATTATATGAAACACTTTCTCAAATTAAACACTCAGAATACCCTCTACTTACATTTATACAAGCAACAGCCTCCCATGAGGCTGAATCCAGGATACTCTGATATATCCCTGGAGTACTGTATATGCCTTCACAATATGGCCATGAAGACTTTTTGGGTCTTGCACCGGGGTTCAATACACAAGAGCCCTCAAGTGATCGACTCCCCCCCTCCCCCCGCCTCCTCCAAATAAAAGTCTAGTAGATTTAGTTTAGGAAAATGTAAAATCTAGAGGCCAGTTAACTGATCCATGTCTTCCTCTCCATGTGTCATGGAATCTATTATCTAGAAGGCAATGTGCATTAACACTGAAATGAGGAGCAGCTCCATTATGCTGGAAGTATGTTTCACTACATGGATAAAGACACATCTTCTAAAATACTTGGTCAAGTATTCTCTAAGCAATGAAATGTTTCTTGACTCATCTCCAAGTAAATATTTTCTTCTTCTATTTGTATGGAGAATGAGTTCTGAAATTTGGGCTGTGACCTTTTTTTTACACCCTGCATAGACAATTTTAGAACAACTGTTAATAGCATTTCTCACACAGAGTACACATGAAACAACAGTTTCAATCTCTAGCTTTCAGAACTTTTCTGATTGTTTCGTTGATCTAGAGAATGTGGGAAGCAGCAAACAGAAAAGACTGAAGGGAACACTTTGGAAGATCTTTTGAACTATGGATAGTCTATTGAAAAGAGATTAAAGATGAATACCAATTACAGGAAAATCAGGGTACTGGTGTAAAGTCCAATCAAATTCAGGTGCTGCTGCAGGAGCTAGATTATGAAATTAGATGGTAAAAGCAGTAGACAAGTTTTTCTATAAGGGCAGCCAACCAACTGACAATGGCACAAGTCTTTTCAGTTTATGGAACTGATTTATGCATAATCAACAATATGGCAACAATAGACACTTTTGAAATGTGGCGTTGAGAAGAATGATGAACATTAGATGGGTACATTGGGTACTTAACAAACAGGCACTGTATCAAATCAGGGAGAATAAAACAACGGTACATCTTGGTGTAAGAGAGGGTAGAGGGTAGATTGTAGGACACATCTTGAGGCATCAATAAATATTTAATCTGATAACGGAGGGAAGTGGTGGCGTGGAAGAGGACTGTGGTATTCCAATACTATGGCGCAGTTAGAAGTGAACACTACTAAATAATAATATATTAAAAACAAAGATTCCAAGACTTACCAAGCGGGAAAGCGCCGGCAGACAGGCACATGAACAAAACACACAAACACACACACAGAATTACTAGCTTTCGCAACCGACGGTTGCTTCTTCAGGAAGGAGAGGGAAAGACGAAAGGATGTGGGTTTTAAGGGAGAGGGTAAGGAGTCATTCCAATCCCGGGAGCGGAAAGACTTCCCTTAGGGGAAAAAAAGGACAGGTGTACACTCGCACACACACACACACACACACACACACACACACACATATCCATCCGCACATACACAGGCAAACACAAAAGAGAGCTGTTTTCAGAGTGAGATGCCAGCATTCCATGAGTCTGGTGCTTTGAGGATGGTACGCAGTAATATGGAACTTGGCAACACTGCATAGATTGCAGAGCTTAATCTGTAACCTTTCAAGGGAGGTACAGGACCAACCAGGTCAAGACATATGTGGTGAAAATGTCCTCTTGGGATGTCAAAACATCCAAGAGGAGTGTTGACCGACCTTGTTACGTTGGCAGGGAATGCACGCGTATGCCCAGGTGTGGCAGTCACTTTTGATGTTCAGCCAAACAAAGCGCTTGGCATGCAAATAAAAGGTGGCTTTGATGCCCGGATGGACCAGGTCATGAATAGCATCGAAGACTGCATCGCTGGGAAGAAGAAAATATGGGACATGTAGTGCTGGTAGAAGTGTCACACAACACTGGAAGGGTTGACCCAAGTAGGAGTCGGGATTCCACTACAAGGGATGTAGATGAGTCTTGTAACACATTTTGTATATTGGAGTCTTGTTATTGCAAGTGAGTCAACTTGTCCACGTCAAGGAGTGAAGTAAAGGAGTTAATTCTTGACATGTAGTCCGGGATGACATTGACAACACCTTTGATATAACAGACATCTGTAGTGTACTGAGAAATGAGGTCCATATGTCAAAAACAACAAGAGGGAAGGTCGGTAACAGATTTAAGTGGTGCATACGCAAGGGGGCAATAGTCCATAAAGAGGGTAAACTCATGACATTCAATATCTTGTCAGAAGTATCTCACTGCCTCGTAAATGGCATATAACTGTGTGTCAAAATCAGACCATCTGTGCTGGGAGGAGAACAATTTCTTAGAGAAGAAGTGGAGAGGCTGTTAAGATGTCATCTGTATGTTGCTGAAGCATGGTGCTGATAGATGAGTCACTAATGTCTGTGGTAACAGAGATGTGCACTTCAGCGATGGGGTAGGTGAGTGAGACCACATTGTAGAGCAACCTTGAGATTTTCAAAAGCTTAAAACACAGCTTCAGACCAGTTCACTCTACTCAATAGTATTCGTGCCTGCTAAGGTGTCTGTGAGACGGCTTGATGTGAGGCAGGATGGGGTGTAACACCCAGGAACCTGGGAAGATCACAACAGGTCTCAGGTAACAGCAAGCTGGAGATGAAGGAAACATGATCAGAAGTACAGTGAATGCCCTCGGTGGTAACTTCATGACCAAGGAAGGTGACGCTATGAGAAGTTGAGTTTCATCATAATTAATTTCGACACCATTGTTCGTGAGGACTTGTAACACATGTGACAGGTGTTTCTCATGTTTTTCAATGGAAGAGGAAAAGATAAGGATGTCATCGGGATATACAGAGCAGAATGGCAGCGGGAAAAGTAGAGTATCAATAAGGCACTGCCATGCGTAGGCAACATTTTTCAGTCTGTAAGGTGTATAACAATATTCAAATAGACTAAATGGTGTAATGGTGGCACTTTTCGGGATGTCGTCAGTGTGCATACAGATTTGATAGTAAACCTTGAGGCAGTCTATGACGCTAAATACAAATGTGCCATGCGAAGTCTTGAATGTGCAGAATGAGATAATTGTCAATGACAGTGTGTGCTCTCAGTTTGTGTAGTCTGCACGCAACCTGTAGGTATTGTCTTTCTTAGGCATCAGCTGCATAGGTGAAGACTAGTTCCTAGAAGAGTGGCGGACTATACCTGCTTCTAATGGTTCCTGCACAGTGGTCTTAGCATGGTGCATTTTGTTAGCTGTCAGACACCTTGCCTTGTGATGGATGGGAGGACCTTCTGTGGTCCATTTGAAATAGCCATGAGGTGTGAAGAGGGGGTGGGAGCATCACATGCAACACTGATACATGAAGAGTCACTGACCTGTTGAGTCGGTGGAATGGCAGTGGGTGCGTTGGCCAAAGTTACAGCAGGCAGTACTGTGGTGGAAGGGGCATCGAGCTTGTGACGTGCAAACGTCATGTTGTCGGAAACATTCATGACCAAACAACGGAGCGTGTTGTTCCTGGCATGATAAGCAATATCATGACATTGGAGTAAGAGCTCAATGAGGGAGCTGGCTGCCAGACGTATACACTCAGATCATGGATGGATGAGTGTATAAAAACTCAGATGTGGGGCTGCAGCCACTGGAACGAAGGAACCTGGTAAGTGTGTGCCAGAAGTATGATGCAACAGCACAGCAGACTGGATATCTGCAGAGAGGCCAAAGTCCTTAAAGAAGTAAATTCCGAGGACAGGTTTCTCAACATTCGCCACATGGAAGGTTCATGGAAACTGCAGGTTAGGGGTGAGCTGCAACTGCTGTGCCATGGGCTAGGATATCTGAATTATTAACCACAAAGTGTGTACCAGGCAAGGGCAGGATTTTCAACAGAGTGAGAGCTAGCAGGATAACGCTTGCATCCACACCAATGTCAGTCATAAAGCACGTGATGGTTAGCCTGTCGAGCACATAGAGGCATCTAGTTGCAATATGATCATTGTACGATTACTGATTTTGGAGGTGGCACCCTGAAGAAGCAGCTTGGGTTGTGGCGCTTACCGTGGGCTCAAGCTGAGTATTCCATTACACACAGAGCACATCAGTTATGAGTGGCGTCCTCAAAATTTGTGTGGAATCAACATGGGGTAGGCTGGGTGGGGAGCTGGATGTGAAGTTCCGATGTCTGCTGCCGTGCTGCACTGGGGCCATCAAGAGTTGACGGTGGGGAGTGGAATGGAAGGTAGTGCACCTGGTCTGCCACTAGGTGGGTACAAAACTCAGTCATGTGGCGCATGAGATCTCGCGCGACCTAGTCCGGGTGGGCAAGGAGGTGGGGCAGCTGTATCCACAGCCGGACTGCCAACATTAGTAGCAGAAACTGTTCTTGCAGAAGTGAAAAGCTGGTGATGTCACCAGACTCAATATACGCAATCCACATGACCCAGTCTGAGTTCCAATGGTTCTGTAGACAAAGATAAGAGCTTCAGCTGGATGTTGCGTGGAAGTTTGATGATCCAAATGGTCCACAAGACAGTGTCTGGCATGGTGTTAGGATCGACAAGGGCACCTAGGTAACACCGGAGTTGAGAGTGTGTCCTGTAATCGATTTGATCCACGTGAATTACGGGATGAGTGCTTCCCCGGTGAGTGAGAAAGATGCTTGATGATGATGAGCCTCATGTTGAGTTCTCTGGGGGTGAGGGGTTGGGATCAGGATGATATCACTGATAAGTTACAGGTCGGCACGTATGAGTGTCCAATGAGGCATACAAAATGCGCATCATCACTGGTGATGCCACTAATGTAGAGAACAGTCCACTTCAGTGAACCATGTGAGAGGGCTATCATTGTTGAGGGTAGGCATCTTACTTGTTGAGGTAGGCAGCTTACGGAAGTGGCCACAGGTGGCGGCCTGAGGTAGCACTGGAGCACAAAACTGTATACTAAACAAGGGCATTACGCTAGACGGAGTGACAGTGGTTTGCGACAATGGTATGATGCCTGGCACATAACAACAGCGTGATGGCCAACATCTTGGTAGCAGTAGCGGGGGTAGAGACACTTCGCAACATAACACATCACGGCAGATGCAGGACTGAACGCAGAAGGCGTGGGTGACATGACCAGAATGGTAGGAATGACCATGGTCATTATATCATTAAAGAGTCTGGAATGCTCAAACTTAGAGGATGTGGTGGCACTGCGCAAAGGCTGAAACAATGATGCAGGTTGGGAGGGGTAGATGTTCATGTGCTGCAAAGTCTGATGCGGGGTCAAGAAGCCAGGGTCTTGTCTTCTTGTCTGACCACCACTCACTTAAGCTGAGCCACTACAGCTAGAAGTGTCCAAAATGGCTGCCTTTGATGGGATTGGGGTGGGGGTGGGGGGTAGGGGGAGGAGACGTAGGTGGAACTCAACACTCAGAGGTGAAGGCAACGTGTGGGGTGGTGAGTGCAAAGTTGAAAGTGGTGTTTTACCTACTTGCGAAGACACACTGTACTGCACTCAAATGTAGAGATTGGTACACGTCTGATGTGTGATACCATGAGGAAGCACTGGTCATGGGAAACATTGCTCACAATAACCAGCGATGATAACTGAGGAAAGTCAATGTGATGCAGAACTGCGCAATAATACTAGACACACACTATTAAATAATAAACACATTATTAATGGAGTGTTTTTACACAAAGATTGCATCGGATACAAAAACGACACACAACATGGTTGAACAAGAGCATACAGAGTGTAAGTCAAAGAAGTTAGTCCTCACAGAGGTGGTGGTTAACTCATAATTAATTGGCTGCCACCACAAGACCAAAGATCGAATAAAGTGACTAGGTTCAATGGATGTAGGTTGCAGTTATTACACAGAGATGGAGAGTAATGTACCAGAATAGAATGGCATAGACTGCTGAATCAAACAAGTCTTCAAACCAAAGATCACGAAAACAACATTACAGACATTGAGTTTTGAACTAAAATTTAGCCACTTCATGTGAGTTCATTTCACTTGTAGAAGTCTCTTAACTGACCCTCAGGTAGGTCAAAAATTTCAGACGACTGAGTACCATCAAGTCAATAGCATACCTTTGCAGTCAGTATGAAGATGGTCATTCCACATTTGAAATGGATGGTGGTGCTTCCCACATGAAGGCTATATGTTCTATTCATGCAAGATGCACATAGATGTCAAGGTAGTGAAAGAAAATGGATAAGAAAAGTCGAAAATGGTTCAAAGTTACTCAGAACACTACTCGACAGAAATATCAAAGAGAAACAGTAACTGAAACTATGTTTACATTCAAGTTTTGTCTCTTCAAATTTCAGATATATTTCCACTTTCTTTTCTAATTTCAAGTATGGATCTTCAATATTGAAAGAACAGAAACTGTCTATATTTCCAAATTGCTGTTAACCAGATTATTCTTGCATCTGTCAATGAACAGATATACAGCAGTTTTCTAGCATTTCATTTTCAAGACATCATCAGATGTGCCAAAGCAGAGTATCTCCACTTGCTTGAACATCATTTGCAATTTGTTTTCAGACAGTAATTATCTAGTAGGCTACATATTAAAATTACTTCTCGGGCTGTGTTTATCAAACTCTTATTAAATGTGGTAGGAAAACAAATAAAGATTTAAGACAATAATTCACCAAATAGTTGAGACACTCAGTTGCTGACATGCAAATAAACACGACAGAACTTTGTTACTTTTTGGACGAATCTTTCTTCAGAGGTACAGAGTACATTGAGGAGTTGTGTTGAGTGGATTGGGAGTGACAGGGAGGGAGAGAAAGAGAAAGAGTAACAGAGAGAGAGAGAGAGAGAGAGAGAGAGAGAGAGAGAGAGAGAGAGAGAGAGAAAGGGAAAATTGTAGCTGACAGCTGAGATGGAGAAACAGCAGGCATAGTCGAAAAAGTAGGACCTTGTCAATGAATATTTAAAAAGGCATATGGATTAGAGAGAGAGAATTGTGTGTGTGTGTGTGTGTGTGTGTGTGTGTGTGTGTGTGTGTGTGTGTGTGTGTTTTCTATCAAGGACTTTTGATAACAATGTGTATAAGCATATATAAGCTACTACAAGATAAGCGATGAGCCGATATTCAACTTTTGAAGTGATTCGAGAATTTCTGCGTAAATTCTAGAACCACTCAGCCTTCTACCTTCTCGAACACAAGATATTTTAGATATGAGTGCGAGAAAGTGGAATCCTACCTACTGCGCATCACATGTTTGTGTGTACAGGTTGGAAATGAGCCGCGAGCAGAATGTAGATGCTGCAGTCGAACTGCACCAACAAGTACTTGTCGGTCGATCCATGGATGTTTAGTGAAAGTGGACAGAAGGACCATGGAGTGTTTATGCTATTCTGTTCTAATCGTATTTTGATCATTGTTATAGTAATGTGAGCAGTTGAAAAAGAATCATTAAAAACTTTTGTCTTAGCCTTGGTGAAGAGCAGACACGTATTCTGCTTCATGTTCAGAATGGACATGGTTTTTAAGCCAACTTTCTCTCATATGTAACTTACTTTGTTTCTAATGCTTGGAGACACGAGAGGTTTACGAAACAGTATTTATTCATGTGAAGTGTGGAATTTGTAAAATGTTAGAAGTTAAAATATACATCGTTAATTGAAGCAAATGAAACTCGGTATGTCTATTTATTTTCATAAGTAGAAAGAGTCTTAAGAAATTCCTGTACCTAGTAGCATACTTCGGAGAAGAAATGAAAGAGAGTTTTAAGCAGCGCCAACCAGCAGAGAGGTTTGGCCGAACATCTCAAATAAGTTGTCTCGTAAAAGAAGTGGAAGTTTGCATACATACTTCAATACTTTAAGTCGTCCAAACCGTTAAAACTGTAAAGTTCGGAAATTAAATCACAGTACTGTTGCATTGTATGACAAACTTGGCCCCAAATGATCTGTCAAAGTAAAGAGAGCTCCTGCTCCATAGCTGACTACAAACAATGCCAGACAGTGAATGAGTGTGATTCTGCACATAGTAAAATACAACACCTGCACTGTATGAAGAATATAGGAAGATGCAAAACAAAGAGAAGTAAAATGTGCACAATGCCAAAATCAGGCATGCCTGCTCTGTTTTATGCGGCGTGTCGAATTCTGCAGCACTATGGAAAAAACTGCAGCTTCAGCATAGAAAAGACAAAATCTGTAGAGGAACTGAATATTTTTTCTCACAGTCAATTATCAAGTTGTGACAAATTACTAGCCACAAGATAGCACCTTCTCAACAGACTTGCTTTTCTTGAAACACGTTTCTGCACACGCAGTACAAAAAGCAATAATGAGAATCTCTTCTCTCGTACACTTCCTCACTATCGGTACATATCCTACAGTGTGGAAGCAAAGCTTAATTGAACCACTACCCAAGAATGATAACCAAAAATCGCCAGATGACTAAAGACCAAAGATCATATTATAGTAAATACAACCTCAAAATACATTCATTATTCACAATCAGATAAAAGATTACCTCAAAACTTACACCATTCATCACAAATATCAATAAGGCTTCCAAAACACCAAAGTATAGCAACTGCATTAACTGAAGTGACAAACAACATCAAACATTCCATGGAAAGATGCAAAGCGACCATTTTAACATTGCTTGATTTCAGCAAGGCTTTTGATACAGCTGATTCTGACATATTACTTATTAAAATGAAACAGCTGAATTTCTCAACAGTGAAATAGTATGATTCAACTGCTACCTCAAAAATAAAGGTCATTGAGTCATCTCCATCATGGAAAATGTGCTTTATGGAGTGCCTCAGAGTTCCATCCTTGCTCTGAATATGTCCAGGCAGTTCTGGATTCTGGATGAAATGGTAGGAAGAACAGAAGAGTTTTGTGGACCTTGACCTTATACCCCAAAAGGTTTACCAGCAGCAATGTCATCTGGTCTCATCTGGTCATAAAAGCTCCAGTCTGTCATTCAGCTGTTTGATTACAGCAGTCCTTCCTGTGCTGTTAGGCTGGTTGCAACCAGGTAGGCAGCATGAGTTCACACACGAGAGAGAGAGAGAGAGAGAGAGAGAGAGAGAGAGAGAGAGAGAGAGAGAGAGAGAGAGAGACTGTTTACTTCATTGCTTTTTTATCTCTCCTCACATATCAAATCTTATCATCATTGCACAACTACAGAAGCAGATCGGTTACATCCAGCACCTTGGTTTTGCCTTTGCACAACACCAAATCTTTCTCCATCTCCTTGTCCATTTCAGCCACAGGGCTATGGGACAACTTACTCTGTGATCTGCCTCTTATTGAAAACCACTATATAATGTGCCACAAATTAAAGCTTTATCTTTTATCACCACCATGCCCTTTCCCTCTCTATGCTTTTCTCAATCTTTTTATTTCAGTTTTCTTCTTCTTGGCTCATCTGCCAATCTCATCCTATTATTTCTTGCTCTTCCTCTGACCAGCCAACCTGTTCTCCACACTGATTCCTTCTGCACTGTTGTCAAATATTGCTGTTAGGCGTAACTACTCACATTTAATAAAAACATATTGAGGAAACTGTTTAAAGTAAAAGAGATTGATATTTCTTAAATTCCAGACACTCATTACTATCACTGTACAAGTTGTCATTATGTGCAAGATATCAGAGACTGGGGAAATGTCCCCGGACTTCAATAAGAATGCAATATTCTTATTATGAACAAGGCAGGCAATGGGAGGCTTCGAGAAAATTAATAATTCTAATTCCAAAGAAAGCAGGTACTGACAGATTATACCAAACTATAAGTTTAATAATTCATAGTTGCAAAATGCTGCCTTGAATAAAATATAGAAAAATGGAAAAAGTGGTCGAAGCTGACTTCGCAGGCGATCAGTTTGGGTTCTGTAGAAATGTTGGAATGTGCAAGGCAAAACTGACCCTATGACTTATCTTAGAAGATAAGTCAACCAGAGGCAGGTCTAAATTTATAGCTTTTGTAGGCAGAGAATGATTTTGACAACACTGATTGGAATACACTCTTTGAAATTCTGAAGGTAGCAGGGATAAAATAACAGGATTCGAAGGTAATACACAACTTGCACAGAAGCCAGATGTCAGTTGTCAAAGGCATGAAAGGGAAGCAGTGGTTGAGAAGGGAGTGAGAAAGAACTGCAGCCTATCCCCAATGCTATTCAATATATACATGGAGCAAGCAGTAAAAGCAGCCAAAGAAAAATTTGGGGAAGGAATTGTAGTTCAGGCAGAAGAAACAAAAGACATTTGGGTTTGCCGATGACGCTGCATTTCTGCCAGACAGAGCAAAGGACTTGCGAGAGCAGTTGAAAGGAGTGGACAGTGTCATTCAAAGCAAAACAAGGGGAATGGAATGTAGTCAAATCAGCCGATGAAGAAGGAATTAGATAAGAAAATGAGACAAAAAAGTAGTAGATGAGCTTTGCTATTTGGACAGTAAAATAAATGACAATGGCTGAAGTAGGGAGGATATAAAAAGTAGATTGGCTGAGGTAAGAAAAGCATTTATGAAGAAGAGAACTTTGTTAACAGTGAATGTAAATTTAAGTGTTAGGATGTCTTTTCAAGCGCATTTGTCTTGAGTGTAGCCTTGTACGGAAGTGAAATGAGGACGATAGTCAGTTCAGACAAGAAAAGAACAGAAGCTTTTGAAATGTGGTGCAACAGAAGAATGCTAAAAATCAAATGAGTAGATCATGTAACTTTTGAGCAAGTATGGAATAGAATTCGGGACAAAAGAAATTTGTGGCATAACTTGACTAAAAGAAGGGGTCAGCTGATAGGGCACATTCTGAGGGATGTCCAGAAAAGTGTGAGTGACTGAGTGAGTGAGTGTGTGTGTGTGTGTGTGGGGGGGGGGGGGGGGGGGGGTGAGCAAAAACTGCAGAGGGAGAACAAAACATAAATACAAGATGAAGAGCCTCGCACAGGATAGAATAGTGAGGAGGACTGCGTCATATGCATCTTTAGACTGAAGGCCACAACAATAGTAGCAACAACAACACCAAGAAACAATACAATGTTATTATTATTATATTACTCATGTATCATACACATTGTAATGTTTACTCACTGAAGAAGCTGGTTGGATGTAAAACAGGGCCAAAGGCCCTAATCGTGCCAGGTGAAATAAATCCAAAACGAATTTAAAAAAAAATTTAAACAGTTGTAAACACTACATATGTACCATTTGTAGCACACTGAAACCTGGTAGAGATGGAAGTTGTTATACATTTCTTTGTAGTAGCAAATAATGCTGTATTTATAACCAGCATGCAGCATTTTAGACTCCTGAGTACTACTTGCCACCCAGTGAACTGTAATTAGTTGAGGTTTAGTAATAGCCTTATCGATGTCTCTGGCCGGAATTCCACATGATAGAATAATTAATGTTTCTGAATGAGCTATAATGGTCCCATATAAAATTATGAGACAAAATTGCTAATTATTAATTATGTCAGGAGTAATAAGAGTACTGTCAATGCACACATACAAAAGTACATACACTACACTAGTTTTAGTCAACTAACTGGTCCTTCCTCAGGTAGAGAGAGGAATAGACTGGAGAAGGTTAAAAAGGACAGGCAGGTAACTCAGAATAGGCTTGTTCTATATCTAAATACACCTACGTGTTCCGCATGGTGCATGGCATGGCATGCACCCTTAATCCCGCCAATCGTGTCCTTTTTTGTTACACTTGCAAATAAAGTGAGGAAAAAATCACTGTCTATATGCCTCCATTTGAGCCCTAATCTTTCTAATCTTATCTTCATAGTCTTTATGTGAGATTCACACTGGTGGCAGTAGAACTGCTCTGCAGTTAGCCTCAAATGCCAGCTCTCTAAATTTTCTCAATAATGTTCCTCTAAAAGAATGTCACCTTCCCTCCAGTGATTTCCACTTGAGTTCCCAAGTAGCTCCATAATACCTGCATGTCTACCAAACATACCAGTAAACAAACAATGGAAACTCCATGTAGGAATATCAACAATGTAGGAAAAGAAAGATTGCTGAATGAGAGTTTCACTCTGCAGCAGAGTGTGCACTGATATGAAACTTCCTGGCAGATTAAAACTGTGTGCCAAACCGAGACTCGAACCCGGGACCTTTGCCTTTCGCGGGGAAGTGCTCTACCAACTGAGCTACCCAAGCACGGCTCACGCCCGGTCCTCACAGCTTCACTTCTGCCAGTATCTCGTCTCCAACCTTCCAAACTTTACAGAAGCTCTCCTGCGAACATGGCAGAACTAGCACTCCTGAAAGAAAGGATATTGCGAAGACATGGCTTAGCCACAGCCTGGGGGATGTTTCAAGAATGAGATTTTCACTCTGAAGTGGAGTGTGCGCTGATATGAAACTTCCTGGCAGATTAAAACATCCCCCAGGCTGTGGCTAAGCCATGTCTTTGCAATATCCTTTCTTTCAGGAGTGCTAGTTCTGCAAGATTCGCAGGAGAGCTTCTGTAAAGTTTGGAAGGTAGAAGACGAGGTACTGGCAGAAGTAAAGCTGTGAGGACGGGGTGTGAGTCGTGCTCGAGTAACTCAGTTGGTAGAGCACTTGCCCGCGAAAGGCAAAGGTCCCGAGTTCGAGTCTCGGTTTGGCACACAGTTTTAATCTGCCAGGAAGTTTCAAGACAGATTGCTATTTACCATACAGAAGACATCTCAGGTGTAACAAATGTAGCAGCCTGCCTCTGGATTGCTTCGATGTCTTCCTTTAATCCTACCTAGAGCAGATCCCAAACACTTGAACAGTAATTGGCAATAAATCACATTAGTGTCCTTGATGTGGTCTCCTTTACGGATGAACCACACTTTCCTAAAATTCTCCCAAGAAACTGAAGCTGACCATTCACCTTCCCTACTACAGTCCTTCCATGCTCATTCCATTTTGTAATATTACACCTAGATATTTAATCAACATGACTGTGTCAGTAGCACACTACTAATGTTGTACTCGAAAATCTTGGTTTTGCTTTTCCTAATCATGTGAATTATTTAACATTTTATTACGTTTAGTGCTAGCTACCACACCAACTTCAAATTTTGTCTATGTAATCTTGTATCATCCTACAGCCATTCAATAATGACACCTTCCCATACACAACAACACTATCTGCAGACAGCTACAGACTGCCGCTTACCCTGTCCACAAGATCATTTATGTATATAGAAAAAAATAGCTGTTCTATCACACTTCCTTGGGGCACTCTGATGACACCTTTGTCTCTGAGGAACACTGTTGGGAAGACATGGGGCAACCTCTCCTTCCTTAGAAACAATTAGTTTCGAGAGCTAGTGTAGTGCATGTACTTTGATATGCGTGTTTCAGCAGTACTGATATTTCTCCTGAAGGTTAGGTCTGTCCAGTAACTCTGTTTCATGATTTTATGCTTTTCTCCAGAAAATTTTCTTTTGGTGCTTATAACTGTTTCAGTGTGTTATGTTTTAGGTAATCATCCAACAAAGTGCTCATTACTGAATAAATATCAGTAGCAGGTAAAGGTTATTGAGCGACCATTACATTAGTTCACAAAAACTTTATTGTGAACAGTTGTGTATTGAAACAATGCAATTCCAGCTGCAAAGCAATAGTGAACATACATCAAACAATGCACAAGACCACGGTTAGTAAAAAGGAAAAAAAAAAGAAAATTTCAAAACCTAAAACACACAGAGATAAAAAATTATATTTAGCAGTCTTAATATATTACCTCTGAACAAAAATTGATTCCTTTGTGTAAATCACCAGTGAAAAACATAACAGACAGTAGGTACAGGAATCCAATGGAGTATGAATACAGCACAACTTCACTGTTTGCTGCTTTGTACTGTTTCATGGATTTCTCCTGAACATTTCCAATAGCAGCATCACACAAAAGCGCACAGGAAATCATACACACTCCTAAAAAGTAGAGAAGTGTAATTGTGGTAACAAAAACAGAGAATGACAATCACAGTACAGATGAAACAGAGAAAATACAGAAAACAGCTTACACTTACACAGTAAATGCAACATTTAACATAAACTAATTTCTTCTAGGTGGACCCCCATGGCCTCAATAAATTTGAAGGAGAACATTATTTATTGTCCTTGTTTCATCAAAAAATCATGTGCCACACATATTTGTGCACAGCACAGTTGTCAATGGTCACAATCTTGTAATGTTTACTGCAAATCACACTATATACACTTTTTTTGCTACAATGAAGATAATTTATCAACATCTGTTACTACAGTTGCACTTGAGAACGAGTGGTGCCCGAAACCAGTGATGTAAATAAAATAATTTAAAATAGGCCCTAGTACAACAACGTCCTCCTTCAAATGTATAACATAAGTTTCTAACATTTTATCAGTAAAGTACTTAGGGCTGTAACATTTTCTCAGATTCAACAATGAATATGGACACAGCTCCCAACTTACAATAATCATTTTGGTCTTTTTCCCAAACATTTTGGGAAATAAAAGGAAATTTCAATGCTGGTCTTGATGCAATTCCAGTCTCACTGTTCCAAACAGCAGCTTCAATTCACCACTACTAAACCACAGCAATAAGAGAACAGTAATTTATACACGATGTATAGTATTCCGATAATTAAAACAAAAATGGAAGCTTGTATGTAGACTTTTATTTGGGTGAAGTGCAACTGGACAGCAAATAGGCAAAGTGAACATTTCCCTCTGCACCAGCACGTACACAGTTTTGAAACGTCCTAACAACGTAAAAAACTGTGCCCGACCAGCATTCAAAACTGGAGCCTTATCTTTCATGGAAAGTGCTCTTTCCAACTGAGCTATCCAGGCACAAGTCAGACCCACCCTCATAGATTCAGTCTGGCCAATATCTCTCTTCCAATTTTTCAACATTTAAAGTGAAAACTTCATTCTCTCATAGGATAAGTACTGAGCAACAGACAGGTACACAGAAAAGCATGCTCATGCCCAGAAGTTAAAGAACTTCTGAGATCCACAAAGAAGAATTTTGTCATAGTGATACTGTGTATGGTAAACTGTGGCAGGATAATATGAAACTACAAATGGCAGTATGTTATGGGGTAAAGAGCTCACAATAGTCAATTTGAAAGAAGATCTCAGTTTAAAATTCCTGACTACATGTTGTGCACATACGGTTAGCCAATATTAATGATGCAAGATACATAACACTAGTTGTGACAGGGTTATTGTCAGACTAGCAGCCATCCTACAGAGAGCAGTTGCAAGTTGGGTAAATCTGCACAGGACCTGTCTCATCTGAGACCTGCCGGCAGCCTCATTTCAGGGTGTGAATACATATCACCAGCTTTGAAGGGTTCCTCTACACATTGAGTGACACACCAACTGTGCATGCCTTCACCATATGTAAATGCCCTGCCCAATATGATCTGACAGAGCAACACTGTGGGGAGGCATGCTACAATCCAGCTCCTTATTCTGAAGAGAATCCAGTGTCAGTCTATCCCCGATAGCTTCAGTGCTCTGGCGACTGGGGACAAATATTCAGGCAACTCAGGAAGTTCAGAACCAGTCTAACAGTACAGGGCTTAAGGTGAAATCTAAATGTAAGAAGAAAACTTTTAAGAGGACCATATCTTATTCTTGGATAGTAGTCACAGTAGAGGAATACCTCAACTAGTAGAGAACTATCTGCAAAATTACTACCAGGTAACCAGTATTTTCATACTAGGAAGTGAAAGGCTCAGCAACGTAACCCACAATTTAGGCTCTGTTAGGATTGGTCTAGTAACTGGAACACTTTTACAACTGACTTCTTTGTTCCCTCAGCAAGTATGTACTTTGCGGACCATCTGTTGCTACCTTAAGAAATTCTAAAGATGAAATTAGAGCATCTACATGCCCCCCCTCCCATACTCTGCTAAGCTGATCTGCCATTTCATAGTTGGTGTAAACAATATTGTTGTTGTTCTGGTCTTCAGTCCAGAGACTGGTTTGATGCAGCTCTCCATGCTACTCTATCCTGTGCAAACTTCATCTCCCAGTACCTGCTGCAACCTACATCCTTCTGAATCTGTTTAGTGTACTCATCCCTTGCTCTCCCTCTACGATTTTTACCCTCCATGCTGCCCTACAATACTAAATTGGTGATCCCTTGATGCCTCAGAATATGCCCTACCAACCGATCCCTTCTTCTAGTCAAGTTGTGACACAGAATTCTCTTCTCTCCAATTCCATTCAATACCTCCTCCTTAGTTACGTGATCTACCCATCTAATCTTCAGCATTCTTCTGTAGCACCACATTTCAAAAGCTTCTATTCTCTTCTTGTCTAAACTATTTATCGTCCATGTTTCGCTTCCATACATGGCTACACTCCATACAAATACTTTCAGAAACGACTTCGTGACACTTAAATCTATGCTCGATGTTAACAAATTTCTCTTCTTCAGAAACGCTTTCCCTGCCATTGCCAGTCAACATTTTATATCCTCTCTACTTCAACCATCATCAGTTATTTTGCTCCCCAAATAGCAAAACTCCTTTACTACTCTAAGTGTCCCATTTCCTAATCTAATTCCCTCAGCATCACCCGACTTAATTCGACGACATTCCATTATCCTCGTTTTGCTTTTGTTGATGTTCATCTTATATCCTCCTTTCAAGACACTATCCATTCCGATCAACTGCTCTTCCAAGTCCTTTGCTGTCTCTGACAGAATTACGATGTCATCAGCGAACCTCAAAGTTTTTATTTCTTCTCCATGGATTTTAATACCCACTCCGAATTTTTCTTTTGTTTCCTTCACTGCTTGCTCAATATACAGATTGAATAACATCGGGGAGAGACTACAACCTTGTCTCACTCCCTTCCCAACCACTGCCTCCCTTTCATGTCCCTCGACTCTAATAACTGCCATCTGGTTTCTATACAAATTGTAAATAGCCTTTCGCTCCCTGTATTTTACCCCTGCCGCCTTCAGAATTTGAAAGAGAGTATTCCAGTCAACATTGTCGAAAGCTTTCTCTAAGTCTACAAATGCTAGAAACGTAGGTTTGCCCTTCCTTAATCTAGCTTCTAAGGTAAGTCATAGGGTCAGTATTGCCTCACGTGTTCCAACATTTCTACAGAATCCAAACTGATCTTCCCCGAGGTCGGCTTCTACCAGTTTTTCCATTCGTCTGTAAAGAATTCGCGTTAGTATTTTGCAGCTGTCACTTATTAAACTGATAGTTCGGTAATTTTTACATCTGTCAACACCTGCTTTCTTTGGGACTGGAATTATTATATTCTTCTTGAAGTCTGAGGGTATTTCGCCTGTCTCATACATCTTGCTCACCAGATGGTAGAGTTTTGTCAGGACTGGCTCTCCCAAGGCCGTCAGTAGTTCCAATGGAATGTTGTCTACTCTGGGGGCCTTGTTTCGACTCAGGTCTTTCAGTGCTCTGTCAAACTCTTCACGCAGTATCGTATCTCCCATTTCATCTTCATCTACGTCCTCTTCCATTTCCATAATATTGTCTTCAAGTACATCGCCCTTGTATAGACCCTCTACATACTCTTTCCACCTTTCTGCTTTCCCTTCTTTGCTTAGAACTGGGTTGCCATCTGAGCTCTTGATGTTCATACAAGTGGTTCTCTTATCTCCAAAGGTCTCTTTAATTTTCCTGTAGGCAGTATCTATCTTACCCATAGTGAGATAAGCCTCTACATCCTTACATCTGTCCCCTAGCCATCCCTGCTTAGCCATTTTGCACTTCCTGTCGATCTCATTTTTGAGACGTCTGTATTCCTTTTTGCCTGCTTCATTTAGTGCATTTTTATATTTTCTCCTTTCATCAATTATATTCAATATTTCTTCTGTTCCCCAAGGATTTCTACTAGCCCTTGTCTTTTTACCTACTTTATCCTCTGCTGCCTTCACTACTTCATCCCTCAAAGCTACCCATTCTTTTTCTACTGTATTTCTTTCCCCCATTCCTGTCAATTGTTCCCTTATGCTCTCCCTGAAACTCTGTACAACCTCTGGATCTTTTAGTTTATCCAGGTCCCATCTCCTTAAATTCCCATCTTTTTGCAGTTTCTTCAGTTTTAATCTACAGTTCATAACCAATAGATTGTGGTCAGAGTCCACATCTGCCCCTGGAAATGTCTTACAATTTAAAACCTGGTTCCTGAATCTGTGTCTTACCATTATATAATCTATCTTAAACCTGTCAGTATCTCCAGGCTTGTTCCATGTATACAGCCTTCTTTTGTGATTCTTGAACCAAGTGTTAGCTATAATTAAGTTGTGCTCTGTGCAAAATTCTACCAGGCGGCTTCCTCTTTCATTTCGTACCCCCAATCCATATTCACCTACTATGTTTCCTTCTCTCCCTTTTCCTACTACCGAAATCCAGTCACCCATGACTATTAAATTTTCGTCACCCTTCACTATCTGAATAATTTCTTTTATTTCATCATACATTTCTTCAATTTCTTTGTCATCTGCAGAGCTAGTTGGCATATAAACTTGTACTACTGTCGTAGGTGTGGGCTTCGTGTCTATCTTGGCCACAATAATGCGTTCACTATGCTGTTGGTAGTAGCTTACCCGCACTCCTATTTTCCTTTTCATTATTAAACCTACTCCTGCATTACCCCTATTTGATTCTGTGTTTATAACCCTGTAGTCACCTGACCAAAAGTCTTGTTCCTCCTGCAACCGAACTTCACTAATTCCCATTATATCTAACTTTACCCTATCCATTTCCCTTTTTAAATTTTCTAACCTACCTGTCCGATTAAGGGATCTGACATTCCACGCTCCGATCCGTAGAACACCAGTTTTCTTTCTCCTGATAATGACATCCTCTTGAGTAGTCCCCGCCCGGAGATCCGAATGGGGGACTATTTTACCTCCGGAATATTTTACCCAAGAGGACGCCATCATCATCTAATCATACAGTAAAGCTGCATGTCCTCGGGAAAAATTACGCCCGTAGTTTCCCCTTGCTTTCAGCCGTTCGCAATACCAGCACAGCAAGGCCGTTTTGGTTATTGTTACAAGGCCAGATCAGTCAATCATGCAGACTGTTGCCCCTGCAACTACTGAAAAGGCTGCTGCCCCTCTTCAGGAACCACACGTTTGTCTGGCCTCTCAACAGATACCCCTCCATTGTGGTTGCACCTACGGTACGGCTATCTGTATCGCTGAGGCACGCAAGCCTCCCCGCCAACGGCAAAGTCCATGGTTCATGGGGGGAAACAGCGAATAGCAAAATAAATATCCAAACTGTAGTATTTTAAACAGCGAATAGCAAAATAAAATACTACAGTTTGCATATTAATATAAAAGATAAATTTCTCACATTCACACAAGAAAATAAAAGGATAGATGGAATTTCAGCAATAATAGTTGTGCATGTCAGAACATCACATGCAAATTGCTGAAATCCGACATTCACCTTGGTACAAGTTGACATTGTTCTACTGTAGAACCAACACAAGGACAGCAGGAGTGGCTTTATATGCAAAAAGACGTTCAGTCTAAGGGACCTCAGATTAGTGAATATTGCGTTGAATAATTGTTTGAATTTTCAGGTTAACTTCCATTCAGAAGGCTGTTGCACTCAGCAACTGTTATATTGACTTGTAAATAATAGATTTCAGCTATCAGTTGTCCCTTTTAAATTTTATTGGGAGATCTAGAAACTAGCCATTCTTAATGCATTATCATTTTTGCTTCATCCACAGTTAATTGAATTTTGTCCCAGAATAGTGGTTCAAGAAACACATAATCTAATATGTTACCAACCACTTGCAAAAAATATCTCTGGCTTCATCAAGCAACTAGAGACAGTTTTAACATGGTTATGCAGACTTAACAGGATAAGTACTGTTTGTGTAGACTTAAATGTTGATTTTTCTATCAGGTAATACTGATGGAAAGCAACCTATAATCATTTACAAACAGCTTTGGATGATTTTCCACAGCAAAATTTCCTACGAAGATTGAAGAGGACAATGTAACACTTGTTGAAAATTTGTTTTAAGACCCAAAACTACCTTCTGCGATTCAGTAATTGGTTTATCTGACAAAATGGTTAAATGATGAAGGTAAAATTTACTGACCAAGTTCAGTTTAGATCATACAAAAATAATGCATTGAAATCATCCAGTAGAGTATTAAAAAAGATGAACCTGTGCACCGTACTAAAAAGCACTCCTAGAGTTCAACAAAAACACTTTGAGACATTATTAGAGAAGGAAAAAAAATAGCAATGTAATTGATACTGAGTCCACAGATATCAGTTGTGGCAGAAATGATTATACACTAGTCACTGGAAATGAAAACTGACAATTACTTTCTTATATTAGCAGGGTCTGTAACTGTGGTCTATGAGTAGAACACTGACTAGTAATCAAAATGTTTTAGGTCATGGGTTCAATCCCAGTTACTACTTAAATTTAAAATAAAAATTATCAGCAACACCAGCTGAAGACTTACAATATAAGAAGTCACTCTCATTATGCCAACAGTCTTCGCAAAGAGGGCACATGAGCAATCAGAGGTTCAGTGCACTGTCTTTTATTTGGGGGTAGGAAACTGCCCCTAAAAAGCAGAAGAATCAGCAGTGATCAAAAGTGTGATTAGGCAGAAGGCAAACGGGATCTTCTGGAGGGGAACACTAAGGGGGAGGTGATCACAAGAAAAAGATTGAATAACCAATGAGAAGATAACACACTACAAGTTGGAGTGTGAAATGTCACAAGTCTGAATCTGGTTCCTCAGTCCAGAAATAGTCAGTGAAGAGAAACAAAAAGGAGATAAGGATTTCTAGAGCACAAATGTGGAGCAATATCAGGAGGAGCAGCACAAACAGGTACAATGGGAGTAGGATTTGTTATGAACTAGAAAGTAAGACACAAATAGTCAGTTTCTGTGAGCAGTTCAGTACCAGCATTACTCTTATTATTACTGATAGCAAACGATATACATGCCAACATCACAAGCAGAAGATGAAGAAATAGAGAAACACAAGTATGAGGATGTTGAATGTATAATTCAATATATAAAGGGAGATGAGAAACTAATATCATGGATGACTGGAACACTGCAGTAGGGAAAGGAATGGAAGACAGAAATATGGGAGAATATGGGCATGGTAGTATGACTTGGAGAGGAGAAATGCTGAGTTCTGGAATAAATTTCAGCTAATAATACTGGATGTATTGTTCAAAATCACAACAGGAGTGTGTATACTGGGAAAATGTCTGGAGTCACATGAAAATTCCAGCTGTAATACATCATGATCAGTCAGATCAGATATAGGACTGTCACGCATACTGAAGAGCAGATACTTATTCATATCACAATTTAGAAATAATGAAGAGTAGGCTGAAGTTTAAATGAATTGTCAGAAAGATTCACTATGTAGATAAGTGAAATACATAAGTACTGAGGAATGACAATGTGCATCTGAAGTTCTCTAAGCCTGTACATACTGAAGTAATGAATACCGCGATAAAGCTTACTTCAAGAGGAATGGGCATCTCTAAAAAGCACAATAACAGAAGTTGGGCAGACAAATATAATACAAGGAAGGTAACCTTGGTTAACAGAAGAAATACCTCAATTGTTCAGCAAAAGAAGGAAGTACTAAAATTTTCAGCAAACGACAGGAATATTGCAACACATGTTACTTAGGAGTGACAGGAAAATCGAAAGGAAATGGTTGTTGAAAGTGCTGGCTCAGCAGACAGAAAAGTCAAAACAACCTTTGGAAAAATGAAAAGTGTGAAATGAATTCTTCTCTGAAGTGCAGAGGAGACAGAAGATAAAGGGGGAGAAACTGTCTCGTGACATGATAAAAGAAAAAGGAGCTGGTAGGGAACATAAAGGGGATACAGTATTTGACTCAGAGGTCTGGAAGACTTGTGATCAAATAAGGCAAAAGACCTAGATAAGAGTCCACTGAAATTTCTAACTCAATGGGGCAAATGACAGCCTAATAACTACTCAAGCTGGTTTGCGGAATTTGTGAAACTAGAGATACCATCATGCTATGGCGTAAAGACGAGCACCAGCACACCAGTCTTGAATGGCAGAGCAGAGAGGGCTGTGAAGAAGACGTCAGCCAATTGCACAATGACCGACCTCTCCAGGACGACAATAAAACAGCAGCAGTCCCTATGTGAAGAGAACATAAGTGCTGCTCCTGACTGGCTGTGGCCTGCTTCTACAACAGCATCAAGATTAGGCACTTCAAGACCAGTGACTTAGAAATTGCATATACTGAAGAAGCTTGATTATTTTGTCTCTCGCCCTCTGCTTGCAACACATCTACATCGTTCTCAATGTTAAGTATTGTCATTGTTCATTTCGTAATAAAACTCATTAATACGATTTGTTTGAATTGTTTGTCCAGCAATTTGAGAAAACATGTTTCCTAGACACCCTATATTTGACGACTAAGCAGGATTCAACACACATCAAAGTTGCTTACAAGAATAAAATACAGAGGAATATAAAAGAAAATTGATGATGTGTTAGATAACAATTGGTTTGGCTATCGGACAGTTAAAGGCACCAGAGGGGCTGTTCTGAAATTGCAATTGATAATAGAAGCAACATGTAAGAAAAATCAAGACATGTTCATCGGAATTGGTTGGTCGATTTGGGGAAGGAGACCAGACAGCGTGGTCATCGGTCTCATCGTATTAGGGAAGGATGGGGAAGGAAGTCGGCTGTGCCCTTTCAGAGGAACCATCCCGGCATTTGCCTGGAGAGATTTAGGGAAATCACGGAAAACCTAAATCAGGATGGCCGGACGCGGGATTGAACCGTCGTCCTCCCGAATGCCATCGGAATTGTTGGCCTACAGAAAAGAATGGAAGACCAAAAATTAAGTGCTTTCATTAACAACCGTGTAAGACAGGGGCACAGTCTACTGTTCACATTGTGGAAGCAATGACTGAAACAAAAGAAAGGTTCAGGTGTGGGATCAAAATTCAGGGTGAAAGGATGTCAGTGCTAAAATTCACTGATGACCTTGTTATTCTCAGCAAAATAAGGAAGAATTGTAAAACCTGTTCAATGGAACAAAGAGCCTAATGAGCACAGACTGCAGAATGAGATTAAACTGAAGAAAAACGAAAGTACTGAGGAACAGCAGAAATGAGATTGGTGATAAAATTAACATCAGAACTGTGGATGGCAAAGAAAACAAAGTCTGTTATGTTGAGAGCAAAGAAAAACATGACTGACAAAGTGAAGAAGGCATAAAAGGAGCACAGGCAAAGAATGTATTCCTGGCTAAGGAAATCATTTAGATCAAATATCGACCTGAGTACAAAATTTCTGAGAATGTACGTTTAGAACACAGCACTGTATGGAAGTGAATCATAGATAGTGGAAAAAACTGGGAAAGAGGAGAGTTTGAAGCATATGAGATGTGGTGCTATAGAAGGATGTTGAAAATTAGGTAGAATGATAAGACATAAAATGAGGAGTTTCTCTGCAGCATCTGTGAAGAGAGGAATGTGTCGAAAATATTGACAAGAAGAAGGAACATGATGATCAGATACGCGCTGAGACGTCAAGGAATAACTTTTATGGTACTTCAAGGGGGCTGCAGTCAATAAAAACTGTAGGGAAAGATAAAGATTAGAATATGTCCAACAAATAACTGAGAATGTTAGGTGCAAGTTCTACTCTGAGATTGACACAGGACAGGAACATGTGGCAATGCTGGCCAAGAAAATTCATCCATTTGCAAACAACCAAAAACAGATACATTACATTTACTTGTGCAGACACTGCATGCACCAGCGATTGCACTGGTTTCAAAACTACAACCCCAGTGGGGTTAGGAAACTCATCAGGCCATTTGAAAGTAATAATTCTGCTGGCTATATTTGTGTTTTTAGTTGAATATAAAATACTTTTGCTGACTTGCAAGGGCTACCCTCCAATCAACATATTACCACTAATCGGAGACCTACTTCACTCTTTCCACCCCTTGATAATTGTCTATCAGTTCAGCCTTCATAAAGAACTCTCCACAGAAAAAGCAATGCAAGACCTCATAGATGAAGTGCTGACAGAGCTAAATGAATAAAATAATCCTGTTGGTGATATTTTGTGTCCTTGCCTTGGCTGGATCACAAAATTCTATTGGGCAGTCTGAAGCATTATGACATTAACGGCTGTCCCTCTTGCACTGATGGTGTCTTAGTTTTATAACAGAAAGCAGAGGGGCTCGCTGATGGAAATTGTCACATGCATGAAACTAACTCAGAATAGGGAAACATAACATGGGGTGCCACAAGGTCTGAACAGGGTCCACCAGAGCAGGACCATGATGATGATCTGCTCGTGTCAGAATAGTGGAAGTTGGGTCCCCATCCCTCCCAGTCTCTAGCCCCTCACTCCCTTTCCCTTTCTGCATGTTTCTCTATACAAATTTTAAAAAAATTATAATTTTTTATACCACAGTTAATAAAAATGAAGCATTACTGAATAATATTACTTAGATGAATTATATTTATGAAAAATATTGCATACAACAAATTAAACGTATTGTTGTAGAAAGCTGAGCATAAAATGTGTAAATCCCCCCCCCCCCTTCCTCAAAAACAGATATCAAAAATCTATAATATTTATGGCAGCTACTGAACTCTGGTTTCAGTATAGTGTACACCAAAGAATATATATTATCTGCTCTTCATAAATTATGAATAACGCATAAATTTTAAATTAGAAATAAATGAAAAAGGTTATGATTAAGAATTGAGAAAATACACAAGACTCGTATTTTCATTACAGTTTTTCTTTGCATTCCCTTGATGTTTTCATTATGTGAAGTTTAGCAGCAGTTTTGTATTCTACTGACAAGGTAACTAAATTTAGCAGTCTGATTTCACACTTCTTTGACCTTTAGCAGTTTTTCACCATCTTTAATTTACTGAAACTGCATTCACAAGGTGCTGCAGTCACTGACATTGTCATAAATATCCTCAAGGTTATTCAGATGTTTGGATAAGCATCTCCTAACACCTCAGCACCTGTAAGCTGTGTAGGCAGCAGTTTTGTGACCTGTGCACTTTTGACACATCAGCCATGTTAGCAATAGGCATCTGTAGGTTAGTACATTGATTTGCAAAACTTGCGAGACAAAAGTAATTTTCGCTGCACTGCCAAGTAACATACCTAGGTGAAACTTGGACCATACATAGAAAGAACTGCTACAGTATAGTACAGAAGGTAACTGAAAGAGATACTCGAGACAAACAGAAATGAGACTTTAATCTGAAACAACTACACTGAAGACCCTGGATATTACATAACATGTGACTTCATTCTTAAGACAGTGTGTCATCACCATGAATAATAATGCATTCGCTGCAATGTGGTCCCATGCAGGCCACAAGTTTGGTACCAGAGTTCTCGTGATAGGACGTTCCATTCCTCCGCCAGTGCGGTTGACAACTGCTGCATGGTCATTGGTGCATTTGGACATGCTGCAGTACTTCTCCCCAGTGAATCTCACGTCTGATCAATGGGATTCAAGTCAAGGGAACAGGCAGGCCAGTCCATTTGCTGAACACCCTCAGGTTCCGAGAGCTCCTCCGCTTGCACTGTTCTATGTCATCGTGCATTCTCACCCATAAAAATGAAGTCTGGCCCGAATGCACCTCTGAAAAGATACACATGGAGAAGGAGCACATCATCACAACAATGTTCACCAGTGAATGTACCATATTCAAAGATTTGGAGGTCAGTGCACCCACGCAACATTATGCCTCCCCACACCGTACCACTTGGCTCACTGAAACGATTATATTCAACAATGTTGATGGGTGCATTGCATGTTCCCACTTCTCACCATAGGAGGTGACATCCATCATTATCAAATATGGCCATTTTGGTGGTACACGTGTTAAGGACTGGAGAGGCATAATGCTGCACGAGCATACTGACCTCCACTTTTTGAACACGATACAGTCACCGGTAAATGTTATTCTAACACTGTACTCCTTCCCCATCTGTGATTTTTCAGAGTGCATTTGGCCATGACCTTATTTTTATGGATGAATAAGGGTGCTCGCATCAAATGGTACAGGTGGAGGAGCCCTTGGAACTAGAGGGTATTCAGCAAATGGACTGGCCTGCCCATTCCCTTGACTTAAATACCATCGAGAGCATGTGTGATTCATTGGGGAGACGTACTGCAGCACTTCCGCGTGCACCATGACCATGCAACACATGTCAACTGTGTTGGTGGAGAAATGGATCATCTCATCACAAGAACTCCTTACCAACTTTGTTGCTTGTATGGGAGCATGTTGAATGGCAGACCATGATGCTCACACATGCTATTAAGAACCATGTCCCACGTTTTCTAATGTCCAGCGATCATGCCTACTTCAGTGTAATTATTGTTTTTGGATTAATGGGTCATTTCTGTTAGTCTCATTGTGTATTTCTTTCAGTTACCTTCTGTACCAGTTCTTTCTATGTAGCGTCCAAGTTCATTGAATTATTTCCCTCATCGGTAACACATTGTGCGATGGTTGCTTTCATCTAGCTTTACACACCAGTGTAATTTCCATATGATTCTCCTTGGATGAAATGACCTCGCAGAAATTAAATTGTAACAGCAGCACATGTTTACATTCATGGGCTGAGGGGAAGGGAAATCAACAGAATTCATGTATCTCTCCCAGTTAATTCTTAAACCATCTTTCTAGTTGTTTTTTTCTGGCCAGTTTTTGCACACCCTCTGTTAACTGTTCAAGTAGCTTTTGCTGACGCCTATCTTGTCTCACTCTACACCCCTGAAGACTATTTCCATTGGTGGGACCTACAGAACACATGTACGAATTAATGAGACTGCGAAGATTTGCTTTTACTTACTTCAACCAGAGCTGATACAAGACTGATCATGGGGCAACACGACTTCCACAAAGCCAACATGTATGTATTTAACAGTTCTCTCTACTTTTACCAGACCACACGTGACACTGTACAGTAAGTTTTAAGTGTTGTTAGCTTGCTAACTTTGACACCTGACATCCTCTGCTAAAATCATTATGCATCTGTCTTAATAATGTTAATAAGAAATCACCACAGTTGTACTGATACTTATGTCACAACCAGTTTAGTTCGAAAGAACATTTCAAGGTTATCAACAGTTTTGATAGGAAATCCACCAATTACTCTTATGAAGACTATTGCTAACCTGATGGTGTTCTCTCAAACAAAATCATTTGTGATATAAGGAATATGTATCAATACAGCTGTGGTGGTTTGTTGTTAATATTAAACAAGGAGTCAGCTGTGACCATCATGATCATTTGTCTCAAGCTTTCTGTTGCCTTGATTGTGTCTGGAATTTGGTTTTCACACAACTTGAAACCTTGTACTATGAGCCCATTTTTCCTGTAGTTGCTGTACTACATGGAATTACTGAAAATTGCTGTACCATATGTCGGCTTTGACCCATGATGCCATAAAGTGACATATACCACTACCTGAACCATGATGTTGCCCATTACACACGCAGACAGATACAAACAAAAAAAATTTAATATAAAAAATAACATGAAACTGACAGGAAAAGTGCATGAATCGGGGAGGGGGTTTGGGTGAGAACAAACTAAATATATGACAATCCTAACATGAAGGCATACAAAAACAAATAGAAACACAAAAAGAAACCAAATAAAAACCTCAGCAGTTAACAAATCCAACAAATATAGCTGGGGGAGGGGAGAAGGGTGCAGGAAGGAGGGGCAAACATTGGAAATTTCACTTTGTGTTTGTGTGTGTGTGTAAATTTATATTGGAATAGTTTATCATTCTGTGGTTTGGGTTAGTACTTGAAGTTCTTATTTAATAGTTAATCGTTCTGCATACTGTGGAGTGTGTTGTTATTTTGGCCTGATTAGGTTTTGATACTAATTAGTTGTGGTTTGTTGGTATCATGGAATATGGTTCAGATATATAGGTCAAATGAAATTTCTGGTACCTGGTTTTGGAGTTATTTGTGTGTTTGTGGTGTTGTTTGATATGTATAAGTCAAGTGAAATTTCTGATACCTAGTTTTTTGTAGGATTTTGTTGGTTTGTGGTGTTGTGAAATCCTGGACTGCTACCTAGCAGCAGAAGTTTTCTTGTCCTCTTTTACTATTCTATCAACTTATAGTTAGGGCTTCTTCACAGGTTAGCTACAGCTTACATTCTTCTTCATCCATTCAATGTCCTTCCTACTGCAATTGAGATAACATGCCAAATCTATCCTTTACAAGACCTTACGGAAAGGTACACAAGAGATACTAAACACTTCCTCAATTCCATGTGAATCAAAATATTCCTAAACTTTAATAGTATTTATAATACCAACTTCAGTGAATAAAATAACATTTACCAATCTAAATTAATGGAATTACACTAGTGATGGCAATAAACATCTCTCACACTCACCTAGAACACTAAATTTAGGAGAGACCTGACTGTCTGCAAGAGTGAACAGTGTCAGACCCAAGCACATACAGCCAGCCGCAGCAAAATCTAGTAAACCATAACGCTTGTGCTGAATCAGTATGCTGCCAATCAAAACTGGTATCAGTTTACAGCATTTGAAAATAACCTGGGTTGGATAGTTAAGGTAGCCAAGAGATGAATTGGAGAATCCCATTGTGCCCAACGTCAACATAGCCAGGAGCAAGTATGTTTTGATTGGTATTCTGCAAATAAATTACCTTATCATTCTCGAGGATGAGGTGAACAAACACTAGTAAGGATATTTGTCAGTTTCATTTCAATTTTTATCGAGCTACCAAGAACAAACTAAAATAATTTTTCAAAATATTAGTGTATACTGATGAAAATTTTAATACTTTTCAATACCTTGATTAAATAAGTGTGTAATTAATAATGTACTCACTTTCTAGTTACATTTTTTACAGATGTTTCCACAAATCCAAAAACAGTATAGTAAGCAAATTGTACCAAGGTTAGATACCATCCATAAGGCTTAAAACCATCAAGGGTAAATATTAACTCCTGTAAATAAAATAATCTCCAGCTAGTGCAATTATTGGAATGCAGAGTACTACATATAGAAACTTTGAACTAAACAACACTTATTAGTGATCAATGTATTCTGAACAATAAAGTCTGTAAGTATAAATTCCCTTAGCTTCAATGGTGACAGAAGGTGGTAGACACATCGGCTGATAAAGAACTGACAGAACAATATTTATTTATTTCTCTCTTTTTCCTGTTTCCAACGAGCTTTATTTGTAGTTTTCTTTCAAGTTTACATGGCAAAATGTAAATGATAAAGCAAATTAAGAATAAAGTTTGTCATATAACAATCAAAGTCCATGATTAGGCATGCTGTTGTAATTGATGTCTCTTCAGATTTTCATTTATAGGGTGGAGGCATTCATTGTAATACATACCACTGTTTGAGGATTTTGAATGAGCCTTTTAACATGCCGAAAGATAGAACCACTTTGCTCTAAAACCAACTGCATGTAAATTTGACATCAATAGTCAGGACGCAAGAGAAATCAGGGAAAATTATACACATTTTTCCACCTTTACTGAATTCTTGATTGATAGGGAAATCGGTGCTTATATGTAGGTGACGTATTCAGTCTTGACAATTTTCTTACTTTGAAGTATCCACCGATTAGACAATACAAGAAAGTGTTGCTTTTTTAAAGTTTTGAGTATAGTTGCTAAATTAATGTAGTACCTGAAGGTAACCATACAGCAAATAAAATCCAAAAACTCCTACGGAGCATATCACAACCTGCCGAATTTGGCTCAATGTGCTAATGTCAAAACATAAAACTTTGATTTCTGTTCTCGTGTCAGTCCGGTTTGCATTTCCCTGAATTGAGCCCTTAATACGTTCATCTTCGATTGAGAGTTTCACACTCATTGCCACATTTACGGCACAGTATTTCCATACGTATTCTTTATTTTGCCGCTAACACGTCAACGCAGATTTAAATACCACGTTTATACGACAAAAGACTTTAGCCTACGAAGTTTGTACTCGTCAATAGCAGAGATGTGTCCTCGACGTGTAAACGCCAAGCACCAACCAAGGAGTTTAGGAGTAATTGGGTTCCCTGTTATTTCTGTTTTATATGTCCATCGTTTCCTTCTTGATGTAAGTTATAAATTTGACGAATTGCTGAATAAAACAGTCAAATTATTAAAAAGATAGAAAACAACTAAGATATGAAACATGGCCACCCCTGCTAGCAGGCGGCTGTATATGGAATGAGATTGCTCTAGTTGTTGTACATAGGCCAATTCACACTGGCCGCCACGTCGCGTCAAAACATTCCACAGTGCATTTCAAATTTCGGCATTCACATAGGCTGTCAACGGATCGTCACGATCACATCACGTCTCAGGAAGAAAGTTTTGACAGTGGCTCTAATGAAGGAAAAAATACAATTTGTATGATATTAGCTACCTAATTAAAAAAATGGATCTGGTAAATATGTTGTTTGATGTATTTGTATGTGTATATTTTCGCCGGCAAATAAATATTGATGTTTCGAAATGTTGGTTCACTCCTTAAGGCCCATCCACACGCAACGATCTGTCTGCGCAAATGTCTGCGCACATCACATCTGTGCAGACATGGTTGTATGTGGACAGAATATTTGCATCAACCTGAAGTGTGTGCAAACCTGAAAGTTGGAGTTGGAGGTTTGAGCAAAACCTCTCAAATCTGTGGGTTCCAACCACATATGCGCAGACAAGTTGGAGCGTGTGAACAGGAGATCGCCGTAAATCTGGAGCGAAACAGCTGTTTGCTCAGTCTAGTGTTGGTATTTGTGCGCACAGGGCATTAAAATGGCTGATACTCGTTAGTGTTCTCGAGAGTTTGTAAGTGAATTCATTGAAATATATAGAAACTACCCATGTTTGTGGAAGATTAAAATAAAGAATTTAGTGACCGAGACAAAAAGACAGCAGCTTACAATGCTCTAATTGAAAAGTTGTGGGTATTATTTCACTTAACTCTTATTTCGACATTGCAGTTGAAAATTCCAAATCCTGGTAGCTCCTTCCTGTTCCTAGGAATCTTAATGTTACCGCCAGCCGTTCATGAGGAGAAATTGCCCTTCTCTATACAAGTATTTTTTTCTCATAATATGGGGGGTTTACAAGCTTTAAGAGATAATTATAAGTTTCGACATCCATCCGCAAATAATTTCGCCAGTCGTTAGGTTCGCTCTGCAACTCTCGCAGTAAATTTACGTAAGAAAACTGCTTTTGCTTTAGCAGCCATTGTCTATACCAGTTTGACCGCTTTCTCTGTTTCCTGCGGTTGGTCTGAATGTTTTTTGCAACACAGACCACAACAGAACTTCCTCCATTTCTATATTTCAAAATAACTGAATTAAATTTTTGAAGTTTACAGGGAATGTAGTCGCTTGCCACTGATATTTCTTTTCTACACCGACAGATGGTGGACGAGTAGTAGATTGGGGTTTGAGTCGTGTGAACACACCACATTTGCAGCGATCTTTTGCATGTACAGACATCTGCGACGATGTCTGCGCAGACAGATCGTTGCGTGTGGACCAGGCTTTAGCATTATAGTCTAACAAAACATGTAAGACTGTGTTATCACCTCACCACTAGAAGATACATTATGAGGTTTGCTTTGGCCATTAATAAACTTCATTGTTGTTAGCTTCTCAGTTTACATACTGGGTCGTATGAATAAAAAAGGGAACATTCTCTGAAGAAGATTCTAAGAACAATAGAAATTCTCTAAGGGCCGATTCTACAATCTCCGATTAGTAGCTCTATTCACGGAATAGCGAGAGAAACGCGTTGTGCGAACCTGGATGAACACATAAACTAAAAACAAACTTAGGATAACTTAACCGGCGATTTTAGACCAGTTAGATTTAAGTGTCCGGAAGTCATTTCTGAAAGTATTTGTATGGAGTGTAACCATGTATGGAAATGAAACTTGAACGATAACTAGTTTGGACAAGAAGAGAATAGAAGCTTTCGAAATGTGGTGCTACAGAAGAATGCTGAAGATTAGATGGGTAGATCACATAACTAATGAGGAAGTATTGAATAGGATTGGAGAGAAGAGAAGTTTGTGGCACAACTTGACCAGAAGAAGGGATCGGTTGGTAGGACATGTTCTGAGGCATCAAGGGATCACAAATTTAGTATTAGAGGGCAGCGTGGAGGGTAAAAATCGTAGAGGGAGACCAAGAGATGAATACGCTAAGCAGATTCAGAAGGATGTAGGTTGCAGTAGGTACTGGGAGATGAAGAAGCTTGCACAAGATAGAGTAGCGTGGAGAGCTGCATCAAACCAGTCTCAGGACTGAAGACCACAACAACAACAGAGACAGATGCAGCTGCAGACGGCAATGAGATTTTTTCTAAAATGTTCCCGAGGTTGAGGAAGGAGAAAAAGTGAGACGACGCCGATTCCGAATTTAATCCAGATTTCGCTTATCAAAGGAAGATGTACTTCGTATTTACAATCTTGTAAGTGAGAAACTGGAGCACAGGACGGGCAGTTGGGACTATTTCTCCGTTTTCTAAAATAATACTGTTTATTTGTACTATTACGCATTTAATTTCAATAATTAGTGAATTCCTTCTCGTTATTTATGTAAACCAGTCACATTAAATGGTCAATTCGTGCCAAAATAGTCTTATTTATTTGGCATGTTTTACAATTGCTGCAGGGGTGGAAAGCACTGTTTTGTTTTACCTGAAGAGCCAAAGAAGCTGGTATAGGTATGCGTATTCAAATACAGAGATATTTAAACAGCCATAATGCTGCACTGCGGTCGGTCTGGTGCAGTTGCATGCACGCACACGCAACATTCCGAGTTGTGATGTCAGAGCTTGAGGATCTCAGTATGGCACAGGGTGCGGCAAAACGTCGTCGGGTGGAGCTTGCTTCGTTGGTGGTCCGATTCGGCCCCACCCTCAATGCTACAACTGCCAAGCTGTTGGACATGTTGCCATGTTGTGCACACTATCCACACGCTGTGTTAAGTGTGCTCGGGAATATACCAGGCGCGACTGTACTCGGAAGAAGATGGATGTACCACCCAAATCCACCGGGTGTGGTGGGTAACATGTCGCTTCTTACGGGATGTCACAGCTTCCAATAGGCAGAGGCAAGGAGCCATGGCCAAGGTCATGGCGCTGTCAAGGGACCTGCACCAGTCAGATCTGGAGGCAATAATGCTGCTGCTGCTACCTCTGGTTCCACTCCAGAGCCCCCACCTGCAGCAGTGCCTGTCTCCACCACTGCAGCTGCAGGTGCCAAGAAGGACCGCCGACCATGGGTTCCAGCACCTCCGTCAGAATGACATGCCACAGAACAGCAGCAGTGTTACGACCACGACCAGTAACACTATGACCACACCCCACAGGGACGTCAGGCCGACATGATGCCTACCCCGGCTCAACACCCACAAGCTGCTCCTGCACCCTCACAGGAGATGCTACAAGTCTGGATGAAATGAAACGCCTTCTCCAGGAACTTTGGGAGCTTCTCAAGGAAATACCCCAGCAACTCGTCGCCACTATCACTGCAGTCATTCAGGCGTTTTGCACCGAATCTCTGACCACCCAGCATGCAGTGTAATCGACGATGTGTAATTGTATGTGTGTGGAATGACCAGGCTAAGGAATGAGTCCATCGATGTTCGTCTGGTACCTGAGACATTCCTAAAGCCTGGAGTTCATGTTTGTGCTGCAAATTATGTGTGTTATCGGACTGACAGGCCCAACCATGGTGGTGATACAGCTGTGTATATCCTAACATCACTGATGCACCATCAAGTTCAGTTCCTGCCACTGCACACACTGGAGGACACAGCTGTCATCGTTGAAACATCGAATGCATACATCACGTTTGTGGCAGTTTACTGCCAGCCCAGCCGACTGTTGCTTCTGGAGGATGTCAAGACGCTGTTAGTATTACCTGGGAAAGTCTTTGCTGGAATGACTTAAACACCAAGTATGCTGGAGTTCCCCAAGGCCCCATACTTGGCCCCTAGTGTATATTCTATACACCTCTGATATGCCTCAGATGAACGGAGTACACCTCACCCCCTATGCCGATGACGTGGCGCTCTTTATGGGACATATGAACGCTGGACATCTCCACAGTTGAATGGAAGAAGTGGCTGAAACCATCAGTCAGTGGACAAAATAAAAAAAAAGATGGCGACTTAGCTTCAATGGAGCTTAGATACAAACGCTCCTCATCAACAAGAAGTGTGTCCAAGCAAACTTCCCACAGATTACTGTCAGGGGAATTGCAGTATCTTGGAGCGCTACAGCGAAGTGCTTGGGAGTAACGTTGGACAGGAGGCTAATGTGGGGACAGCACATCGACGACGTCGTCTGGAAGGCCAGAGATCAACTGACCCAACTGTACCCATTCCTCAACCCATCAGTGACACTAACTCCAAAACTATGTGTGATGCTTTATGTCACACTCATCTGACTGATCATCGACTATGCTGCCATGGTTTGGGGCAATGCAGCGGTGACTTGCGTTAGTCACCTGCAATGGCTCCAGAACTGGGCTCTGCAGCTGGTATTACATCTGCCTTGGGATTACTTTATTTATTTTATTTACACATCAAGTTCTGTAGGACAAAATTGAGGAGCAAATCTCCAAAATCATGGGACATGTTAGTACATTAAATTAAAATGTAAAAGTTATAACAGATAAAAATAAAATGTTTATAAACCTGAAACAAGTCAAGCCATAAGTTTAAGTAAACGCTATCAACAATAAAACAAGAATCAGCTTAATTTTTCATGGAAGTCCTCAACAGAATAGGAGTGACCATGAGGAAACTCTTCAGTTTAGACTTGAAAGCGCATGGATTACTGCTAAGATTTTTGAATTCTTGTGGTAGCTTATTGAAAATGGACGCAACAGTACACCTTTCCGCATAAGAGTTAAGGAAGTCCGAAACAAATGTAAGTTTGAGTTCTTCTGTTAACAAGAAATGATATATATATATATATATATATATATATATATATATATATATATATATATATATATATATATATAGAGAGAGAGAGAGAGAGAGAGAAAGAGAGAGTGCGAGAAAAGTCAATGTCAAAATACCCAGACTTATGAACATGGGTCAACAAGAGGTTTGTGAATGTACACCACTTATTACTCAAACCACCAGTTTCTTAGGTAAAAATATCCTTTTAGAATGGGAAGAGTTACTCCAAAATATGATATAATACGATATAAGAGAATGAAAAGAAGCAAAGTAGACTAATTTTCGTGTCAAACGATCACTCACTTCTGATACCGTTCAAATAGTAAAAATGGCAGTATTAAGTCTTTGAACAAGATCCTGAATGTGGGCTTTCCATGACAGTTTACTATCTATCTGAACACATAGAAATTTGAACTGTCCAGTTTCACTAATCATATGGCTATTCTGAGAAATTAGAAGGTCAGGTTTTGTTGAATTGTGTGTTAGAAACTGTAAAAACCGAGTCTTACTATGATTTAGCATTAGTTTATTTTCTACAAGTCATGAACTTATGTAATGAACTGCACTATTTAAAACTGAACCAATGATGCACACAATATCCTTTACTACCAAGCTATGGTCATCAGCAAACAGAAATATTTTAGTTACCCTTAATGCTAGAGGGCATATCATTTATATGGATAAGGAACAGGAGTGAACCCAACACTGATCCCTGGGACACCTCCCATTTGACCATAGCCCACTCAGACCAAATATCACAGCCATGGTGAATGGTGACATTTTGCTGTCTGTTGCTAAAGTAAGAGGTGAATCAACTGTGAGCTACTCCCCGTATTCCATAATGGTCAAACTTCTGGAGCAATATTTTGTGATCAACACAATCAAACACCTTAGTTAAATCAAAAAATATGCCTAGTGTTCGAAACCTTTTGTTTAACCCATCCAGTAACTCACAGCCAATACACACAAGCCGACCTCATTTGGATCTCCAATATACCTATCATCTGATATAGATTCTGCCAGGCTGCTCAACTCTTCTACAAGAAGACCATCTAGTCAACCATCACCTTATCCGCACACTGGGCTATTGGGTACAGCATCTCAACGCTACCAGATGGCCTCACCTGCTTTGTGATGGCTAAGTCATAAGAAACCCTGGATGACACCATTCACGCTGATCGATAGGACACCACCATGATGCTAGGCTAACAATGCTTGTATAGTCAGTTTAGAGACATAGCTCACAAGCTTGAATTCCACAATAGGGACCCATCTTGTCTCTGTCATGAGACAGCAGCAGCACAGTTGTTAGATCGGTTAGTGCAGCTACAATGACAGGTTATCAAGATTTAAGTGAGTTTGAACGTGGTATTATTGTGAGTGCATGAGCGATGGGACATAGTATCTCTGGGGTAGCGATGAAGTGGGGATTTTCTCTTATGACCATTTCATGAGTGTATCATGAATATCAGGAATCTGGTAAAACATAAAATCTCTGACATCTCTGTGGCTGGAAAAACATCCTGCAGAAACAGGACCAACAACGACTGAAAAGAATTGTTCAACGTGACAGAAGTGCAACCCGTTTGCAAATTGCTGCAGATTTCAATGTTAGGCCATCAACAAGTGCCAGCATGCAAACGATTCAACAAAACATCATCAATATGGGTTTTTGGAGCCAGAAACCCAATCATGTACCCTTGACGACTCCAAAACACAAAGTATTATATCTCACCTGGGCCCATCAGCGCTGACATTGGACAGTTGATGACTGGGAAGAAGTAGGCTGGTCAGACGAGTCTCGTTTAAAATTGTATCAAGCAGGTGGACATGTATGGCTATGGGGACAACCTCATGAATCCATGGACCCTGCATGTCAGCAGGGTACTGTTCAAGCTGGTGGAGGCTTTGTAATGGTGTGGGGCACATGCAGTTGGAGTGATAGGGGACCCTTCATATGTCTATATAGATTCTGACTAGGTGACACGTATGTAAGCATCCTGACTGATCACCTGCATCCATTCATGTCCATTGTGCATTCTGACGACTTAGGCAATTCTAGCAGGACAATGCAACACTCCACATGTGCGAAATTGGCTCCAGGAACTCTCTTCTGAGATTAAACAGATCCGCCAGTCACCAAACTCCCTGGACATGAACATTCTTGATCGTATCTGGGATGCCTTGCAACATGATGATCAGAAGAGATATCCAGCCCTTCGTACTCTTGCGTTTTTATGGACAGCCCTGCACACTTCATAGTATCAGTTCCCTCCAGCACCACTTCAGCCATAGTCGAGGCTATGCCACATCATGTTGCAGCACGTCTGCATGCTTGTGGGGGTCCACACAATATCAGTTTCTTTGGCTCTTTACTGTATTTAGCAATGCCTTAATAGGCTAATCAAATCGAAGAACCATACCAGTTATGGGTACTATTTCTGTTAACAGCTGTTTCAGTTTTAGACATAAACAATGATTTTTCATGCAGAAAAACAATTTAATTAAAGGTAGTGTGCCAATTTCGTTCAGACACATTACTTCAGCACCAGAAAATGTTGTTCACTCTGTTTTCTATTAGGAATGACCGTTTTTGTAAATAATACAGCAGTGTCACAACAACTTTTGCCTTTTAGTGAAAGTATTAGCTTTACAGGTGCATCAATGCTTCAGAGCAACAACATTGTGTCCCACTTACCATTATTGACTGAAACCTGTGAATTATCTGTGGTTAATCAAGCTAAGTTTAACACAGTAAGATTAAAAGGAAACTTAATATGTAAAAATGGTAATGCCTCCTCAGCTACAGAACATAGCTATTCTGTTTCTCAATTATCAGTGTTATCCACAGAAGCCCATCCATGTTGTTGTTGTGGTTGACTTATTGACTCTTAAATCTATACTCGATGTTAATAAATTTCTCGTCGACAGAAACGTTTTCCTTTCCATAGCCAGTCTACATTTTATATCCTCTCTACATCGACGATCATCAGTTATTTTGCTCCCCAAATAACAAAACTCGTTTACTACGTTAAGTGTCTTATTTCCAAATCTGACACCCTCATTGTCACCTGATTTAATTCGACTATGTTCCATTATCCTCGTTTTTCTTTTGTTGATATTCATCTTATGTCCTCCTTTCAAGACACTGTCCATTCCGTTCAGCTGCTCTTCCAGGTCTTTTGCTGTCTCTGACAGTATTTCAATGTCGTTGGCAAACTTCAAAGTTTTGATTTCTTCTTTGTGGATTTTTATACCTACTCAAAATTTTTCCTTTGTTTACTTTTGCTTGTCCAATACACAGATTGAATAACATTGGGGATAGGCTACAACCATGTCTCACTCCTTTCTCACCCACTCCTTCCCTTTCATGCCCCTCGACTCTTATTAGTGCCATCTGGTTTCTGTACATATTGTAAATAGCTCTTTGCTTCCTGTATTTTACCCCTACCACCTTTAGAATTTGAAAGAGAGTATTCCAGTCAACATTATCAAAAGCTTTCTCTAAGTCTACAAATGCTAGGAACCTAGGTTTGCCTTTCCTTAACCTATCTTCTAAGATAAGTCGTGGGACGGTATTGGCTCGCGTGTTCCTACATTTCTCGTGAATCCAAAATGATTTTCCTCAAGGTCAGCTTCTACCAGTCTTTCCATTCGTCTGTAAGAATTCGTGTTAGTATTTTGCAACCACGACTTAATCAATTGATAGTTCAGTAACTTTTACACCTGTCAACAACTGCTTTGTTTAGGATTGGAATTAGTATATTCTTCTTGAAACCTGAGGGTATTTCGCCTGTCTCACACATTTTGTTCTCCAGGTGGAACAGTTTTGTCATGGCTGGCTCTCCCAAGGCTGTCAGTAGTATATTAGAACAAATAAGCCCTCGGTCACAAATATTAAGTCAAAGTTCAACAGGTTTCAACACTACTATGAGCGTCATCTTCAGAATTGAACTAACTGTTCTAAAACATAATAAATAAATAAAATTAAAGTTTGTACTGCCTGGAAAGAGATGCAGTACTTACAAGCCACATTTTAAAAAATCTAAGCCGGAAAGGCGACGTCATGAATAGTTATAAATAAGATGGCGAGCCATTAAGGGCTGCTCGTACTTGAGTGAACAAGCGTTACAACAAGACTCAGTAGTTCTAATGGAATGTTTTCTACTCCTGGGGCCTTGTTTTGACTTAAGTCTTTCAGTGCTCTGTCAGATTCTTCACATAGTATCATATTTCCCATTTCACCTTTATGTACATCCTCTTCCATTTCCCTAATATTACCCTCAAGTACATCGCCCTTGTATAGACAATCTATATACTCCTTCCACCTTCCTGCTTTTCTTTCTTTCCCATCCATATTTATCATAATATAATTGCTATATGTATGAGTTACAGGAGCACAATACGAATCTAGCTAACGAGTCTACGTAGTTCTAGTATGTGGAAGGAGTGTGTTCAGTGTCCTCCTTTATTTCAGATAAAGGTGATTTAAACTGAAATATCAAATATTGCACTTCTGGGAAGTACCATCTATCTGAGAGTGAGGACTTATTATGACTGATGAATGTAACAAAAAGTTTGATTGTATACTAATGTCTAGAACTAACTCAGTCACATCTACAGCAGAACATATTATTCACTCTTATCTCCCATTTAGACTACAACTTCCCATCTTTTAGTAAATGCTTCAGAGTGAAAACAATTATTCACCACCGGATATGATTCTTGTGTTTCTCGGTTTTTAGTATCATCCACATAACCACATCCATATTTATCATAGAGTAATTGTTAAGTGCGTCATAATAATATAGGTAGGTGCCACTCAGCTAACAGGAATCTTTAGTTATTGAATCTACACACTCATAACGCTGGAAGGAGTGCGTAACGAAACTGAAATGATGGTAGGCTACCAGTAATTTGGAGTCCGCGCGTCGGAAATGGGCGCGCTGGCGTGAGACTGCCAGGGAGCGCACCCTGATGCCATCTATTGGTGAAACCGGGAATTAACGGGAACTAGCGGAAAGGCAGCACCGCGATATCTGTCAGACAATGCACTAAGCTCTCGGACTCAAATATATTCTTTTTCTTGTGAATTATAAGTTATTACTGTATAATTTAATGTTAAGCGCTAGTAGTAAATCATTATGACTGTTATGAACTCCAGGGTAACAAATATAAAATTTCTTAAACACTAAATGATTTCGATAAAAATGTGGTAGGGGAAGGCCCCCACTCTTGGTGATACGAGCGTCGCTAGTGGTAGCTGGGGACACAAGGACTGAACAACAGAATGGCCTGGGTAGTGTTGACGTGATCAGACGTGTGTAACTGCTCAAGCAAAAGTGACTGTGCAACGTCGAAGACACGAATATCGTCGCCGTTTGTGGAGTAAAACGCGACGAATGGTTATCGAAGCCACTGGGGCTGATTGTAAGAGTTCCTGCGCACAGATTTTATGGCGAACGTGCAGGAGCTTATACGAGTGCTACGGCTCGTAGTTCCAGCCGCCATTAAGGGCATGAGGCGTGAAGAGTTGCGTTATCCACATAAATCTCAACACCAGCATCGGCACGGCTACCCAAGGCAAGACTGCTTGTAATTGTTAATTCGAACTTTACAGAAATGTAAAAGGAGAATACCACTTGTTCTTTTATGCAAGTACAGAGGACAGAATAAAGTTATGAGTAAAATTACGACACATGTTGTTCATTGTAAAGTGTAGTAACCTCAAACATAGTATAGTGAAATCAGACTGAGGCCACCATCACCTCTTTCATTTACAATTCTTTTTGTTGTAGAATACTTTAGCGTATAAGAATGTTGAAAAGAGCGCTGGTCACACCAGAATGAATCGCTATTTTATAGTTAACTTAAATTTTTCTAAGTAACTTTATAAGTAACATCACTTAAGTAATTCTATATCAATTGTTCAAAGAGTAATATCCAAAATCTTTATATAAAGTTGAAGGATAGAATTTTGTTAATCCAAATTGCATAAACAGTCTTGGTAGTAATTATCAAGTCAACACACAGAAATTGAAAGAGTATTTGCTTTGTTGAATCACCTTGAATGATCAGTAACAGTAACATTCAAAATTATGTTTAAATTCAACACAAGCCGTTTCACTTTGAAACGAGCCAAAAATTGATTTATTCTTTTGCTCCTTCAGAGCTGGCGACCGTAGTTATAAGTATTTTCAGAAGGGTTCGACGGTAAGTCTGCTGCTCTCGCTCTGCTGATAGGATTTTCCATTGCTGCTAGCAGTTGGGATTGGATACATAAGCCTACTACAAAGTTAAGTGGGTCAGGTAGGCAGTGTTACTGTGTGAACTGTAGGGCACTGTAGGCCGTGGATCGAACCTGTTCAATCATCATAGCTCTTTGGGATATAGTCTGGTTAGGAGTGTGCTAATCATTAGGTAAATACTGGCGAGTAACGGTCAAAATGTACACGCAAGTGAATAATAGCTTAGCAAGGACCACGTAGCACATAGTTAATGTTGTGCAATGGCGAGGGTATGAGCGGAGTAAAAGTGAACTGAGCGAGTGGCAGCTGTGCTGTTTTCAAATATTAACAACTTGAATTCACTACTACCTCTTACCATTGGGACTGAGCTATTTACTGTTATAATACGTAGCAGTAAGTGCAAAGACGTGTCAGCTACAAGTCCGTATTGATGATATACATATGGAATTAGGAAGCAGGTCAATCCGTCAGTGGAGCGGGTTAAAACAACCGAGTCAGTTGAGAACATACCCCATTTACTGATGGAAAGATTCGGCGGTTCGGTCGCAAGTGGCTAGCAAGTTATGTTTTTAAATTTGTCTTGTATAGTCAAACATATTGTCTCATGTCGTTCCTTTTCTTTCTTTCAGAAAAGACTCTGTTCCATCAAAGAAGCAATTATTATTGACACTGAAATATTTTGCTTCTGTGATTTTTTCTGTCCATGGGAGACTTCTTTGGTACTGACAAGCCGACTGCCAGAGAGTTTCTTAAAAGGATCTGTGAGAGACTGGACAACATGTACAAGGGACAATTTGGTTAATTATTTCAGTTATCTGATGTAGTTAAGTGAAAATAGAATAAAAACATATATGTGGAATAATATACTTTTATTCTGAAATCATTCGTTTTATTCGTATTTTCCAATCCTAATTTTCAGCTGCATTCTTTTTTTTAAACAATACAGATCTCTCTCTCTCTTCTCTGGTTCTTACCATGCTTCTTTTGAAGCAGCACCCCCAACTCTGTTAATTCTTCCACATTTGACATGTGTATCTTTATTCTGAAAACAAAACTGACAGTTTTAAACTGATGACTGTAGAAAAGGAACTACATAGTGAAGGTCTCGTGTGTCTAGTTACTTTCCCTTCCCTCCCAGATTAAATTTAGCTGCTAAACATGATTACAAAAGCTAAAATTAGGTTTAAAATAGCTACTGTTCCTAAAACATTTAAGTTGAGATACGATAACAGCTGCCACTTCAGGTATTTGCCTTAGGTGCATTTCTACCAGAGGATTATAAACAGGTTTATGTTTGACATCTTGGATATTCGGGAATATCCAAGATGTCAACAGATCGCCGGGAAAGCATGAAGAATTACAGGTTTATGTTTGATTATTGTAAATGTTGGCATCTTATACTTCATACAGGGTGACAATTATTGAACTACACGAAATAAAATCGTCATCGTTTCTCAATAGTTGGCCACAAGGCATGATGGGAATTAGTATGTACTGTGCAGTTTGGTTTAGTGATGAAGCCCAGTTTCATTTGGATGGGTTTTTCAATAGAGCAAAATTGGCGCATTTGAGGACTGAGAATCCGCATTTCACGGTCGAGAAGTCTCTTCACCCTCAACAGATGACTGTGTGGTGTGCAATGTCCAGTCATGGAATAATTGGTGCGATATTCCTTGATGGCACAGTGACTATTGAACGGTATGTGAAGGTTTTGGAAGACGATTTCATACCCATTATCCAAAGTGACTGATTTTGACAAGATGTGGCTCATGCAAGACGGAGCTCGACCACATTGAACCAGGAGAGCAAGTTGGGGACCACATTCTGGCTCTGGTGTACCTAAAGGCCATTGGCTTGGGACTCGATTGGCCGTCATATTCTCCACGTCTGAACATATGCGACTTGTACTGGTGGAATATATTAAAGACAAAGTGTATAGTAATAGCCCAAAAAAAAGTTATGAGCTGAAAACAGCGATTCAGGAGGCCATTGACATCATTGATGTTCCGACTCATCTGCGGTTATGCAATATTTGTCTATTCGTCGGCACCACAACATCGCCAATGATGGCAGGCATATCGAACATGTCCTTACCTAAATCCAAATATCTGTAGTGACGTTTACATGCTGAATAAAGTTCCTGCATGTCATTGTCTATAACTAATTTACGTTTTTTTCACATTCGCACATCAAAAAAGTTTTGCATCACCTCGGTTCCGAGAGTTCTGGAACCTGTGCAGAAAATTGGAATAGACATCACCATAAACACCATTTATGCCCTTTTTATTGCTCATGAAAACAACAACACCATATAGCGAGACCTTGAGAGGTGGTGATCCAGATTGCTGTACACACCAGTACCTCTAATACGCAGTAGCACACCCTCTTGCATTGATGCATGCCTGTATTCGTCATGGCATACTATCCACAAGTTCATCAAAGCACTGTTGGTCCAGATTGCCCCACTCCTCAACGGTGGTTCGGCGTAAATCCTTCAGAGTGGTTGGTAGGTCACATCGTCCATAAACAGCCCTTTTAAATCTATGCAAGGCATCTTCAATAGTGTTCACGTCTGGAGAACACGCTGGCCCCTCTAGTCGAACGATGTCGTTATCCTGAAGGAAGTCACGCACAAGATGTTCACGACGGGGGCGCAAATTGTCGCGCATGAAGATGAATGCCTCGCCAATATGCTGCCGATATGGTTGCACTATTGGTCGGAGTATGACATTCACATATCGTGCAGCTGTTACAGCGCCTTCCACGACCACCAGCGGCGTACATCGGCTTCCCTTAATGCCACCTGAAAACAACAGGAAACCTCCACATTGCTGCACTCGCTAGAGAGTGTGTCTAAGGCGTTCAGACTGATCGAGTTGCCTCCAAACATGTCTCCGACGATTGTCTGGTGGTAGGCATAAGCGACACTCATCGGTGAAGAGAATGTGATGCCAATCCTGAGCGGTCCGTTTGGCATGTGGTTGGGCCAATCTGTACCATGCTGCATGGTGTCGTGATTGCAAAGACGGACCTCGCCCATGGACGTCGGAGGTGAATTTGCGAATCTTGCAGCCTATTGTACACAGTTTGAGTCGTAACACAATGTCCTGTGGCTGCACAAAAAGCTTCACTCAATATGGTGGCGTTGCTGTCAGGGTTCCTGCGAGCCACAACCCGAATAGCCGTCATCCACTTCAGTAGTAGCCCTTGGCGGCCTGAGCGATGCATGTCATCGACAGTTTCTGTCTTTCTGTATCTCCTCCATGTCTGAACAACATCACTTTGGTTCACTTCAAGACACCTGGACATATCCCTTGTTCAAAGTCCTTCCTGGCACAAAGTAACATTGCGGAAGCGATCGAACGGCGGTATTGACCGTCTAAGCATGGTTGAACTACAGAGAAGACGAGCCAACTACCTCTTTCCTGGTGGAATGACTGGACCCAATCGGCTATTGGACATCTTCCATCTAATAGGTGCTGCTCATTCATGGTTGTCTATATCTTTGGGCAGGTTTAGTGACATCTATGAACAGTCAAAGAGACTGTGTCTGTGATATAGTATCCACAGTCAACATCTATCTTCAGGAGTTCTGGGAACCAGGGTGATGCAAAACTTCTTTAGATGTGTGTAGTTCATTAATTGTCACCCTGCATTTAGAGCTCAATATAATTATTAATAATCATATCACAGAAACAAGGTTTATATATGCCCAGTAACTGCAAAAGTGGATGCACAAAGTTCAGTAATTCAGGAAAGAGTTTCTACAGAAACCCCTTGAGGCTGTAATTAATTAATCGTCCTAAGACGTAAATACAACAGCAAGTTAGGCAGTAACACCTCTCAGGATTGTCAGTCAAATCAATCTCAATGACATCTGTGTTGACACAATTGGAGACTCTGAAAAACGATCAACTATTTCACAAAGCAGACTACATTTCACAGTTGCTGTTGTATTATGTCCCTGTTTGAACCGTGGCGTCCTTCCATTGATAATTTTATCAAATCGTAAATTTCATTGTGCAGGACTTGGAACTTACATTCTACATATCGAGCGCCACTGCTGTATTTCCTAGGCATAATATTTACATGTTTTTTTTCATGGGGGAGAAGAAATCGTACACCTCTTGTAGCTGCTCTACCGATCTGTGTGAGGTTGTTTATGAATGGAAACTGTTGCATATTTTTTCCCATACTTTAATCGGATATCTAGAAAGAACTCTTACTGGTCAAACAACAAATACCTGAGCCTTCAACCAATTTAAGGATAGATCGTTACACTGTTATACAAGCAAGTACCCAACAAACTTAGTTATCTGTTTTGCCCTAACGTTTCACTGAATGAGACAGCAGAAGTTTTCGTATTTTCTGCTATACGCTTGAACTTGTGTACAGTATCTACCAATCAAGCGAACAATTTTGTGAATTTCTGCATACAGTGACTAAAGTAAAAATGAAATGACGTACTCAAAAATGCCCATTATGCTCTTAACGTGCTGCCAACCTAACTGGATGAGAATACTATTGCCCAGGAACAGCAAACCAGGGTATAAGATGCTGTCATACAATGTGCGCTCCGAGGTAACCCATGGTTATCCTATTCCTCGATTAGCTATCACTGGATTTAACCCAAGATTGTACAACTGGGCCTGAGTAAGTTCTCAGTTTCATATGAATAAAAAATTCGAAGCATATTCTCTGACGAGAAAATGCCTCCTCACTACCTCTACCCCATATTAAGAAGGTTCTTGGTGTATTTTTTCTGCCTTGTCCAGCAGAGAACACACGTGCAGTATTACATTTCATTCATCTCGCTTAAACAGAGTAACTATTCAGTGTACAAATGTGGAACTGGCATCAGTGCTTTCTAGAACAGGTGTATTACGTTTCGATTTGATTACGGACATTTTACGAAATCGAATTTTCTGGCGATGTTACCGAATTTTCGACCTGTGGGAAACTTTTTGTTATTGAAGTTAGGTGAATACATTATGCGAACTCGACATTTTTATCTACTCCACAATGGAACTCTATCGTACACTAGCAGCCGCCCGTTATGCTTGTTATGAGAAAGAGATGGCTGTGTGTGTAATAAACACGGTATTAATTTTTCCGATCCGCCTACTTATTTCTGACACAACAAAATTTAAGATTTATGCAGTGAGAAAAGATAATGAACATCTGAAAATATCAGTGACAGAGTTGTCTGGTTTATATCTAGTAAGTGTTCTCATACACCAGTCTGAAAACCTGGTTCTGCTAAATAATGCAAAAATGTTTTCAATTTTGCTTCGTTTGAAGGGTCGTCCCCTATTCTTTAATGATTTTTGGGAAGGAAGTTCCCCAGGCAAATAATGTTGCTATTGTTAAACCTGTATAAACTTATACAGTTTCTCTCTTCAATATTTCTTTGGGTTACATATCATCCTTTTTGCTTTCCAATAAACATAAATTCTGTCATTTTAACTAAAACAACTTGGTAAAACTTGACCTTAACAGAATTTACTCAGCTCGAAGTTTGCTGCAGAAGTCACTTAAAAGATGGAGAATGTTCTCAGATTGCGAGAAACGTCTCTAGTTTTATTCATACAAAATCGGAAAATATTCTTGTCCTGAGCAGTTTTCTGCTCGTTTTGCTCACACAGAACATTTTATTCATATGGCCCTGTATATTTCGATGGTAATTAATAACCTCACTTTCGCCATTCAGTTCTGGGCCAAGGAAACTGACATGGCATGACATGATGAATAGTGTGAATACACCCTGACATGAAGGCACCGAAACGTGACATAATGTGATGGCCAACATGACATGACATGACAGCCAATGTGAAATGTCCTTAAAAGTGATGGATACGGTTATTCACAGCAACAGCTATAGCAAAACCTACAAATTTTATGAGGCTGATGTTGGACCATTGATGGAAGTCGATGGGAGACACAGTTTAATGGACTGTGATATGAGTCTTTAGATGGCAGAATCGGGTGTCGATTGAGTAGGAAGGTTGCATGAGTGAACACAGATAAGCTACTAACAGAGATGAATGAGCCTGAACATTCAGATAAGCCAGAACTTGGGAACGAAAGTGAATTTATAATACTTCACAGGGAGGACGCATTATACTGTACCACTAGAATGAATTTTTCACTCAACAACGGAGCTTTAACTCTCACACCTTTAAACGTGGTACAGTATAAAACTTCTTGGCAGATTAAAACTGTGTGCCGGACTGAGACTCGAACTCGGGACCTTTTCCTTTTGCGGACAAGTGCTCCACCAACTGAGCTACCCAAGCACGACTCACGCCCCGTCCTCACAGCACTTGCCTGCGAAAAGCAAAGGTCCCGAGTTCAAGTCTCAGTCTGGCACACAGTTTTAATCTGCCAGGAAGTTTTATACTCCACCACGTTTAAAGGTGGAGAGTTAACAAGTGTCTGCTGTGAGGATATACTAAATTTAAGGATGGGAAAATTTGGGTTAAATTGAAACTGGCAGAAACACTCATCTCTCCCAACAGTGAACTTCCCGAAAAACGAAGGCAAGCAATTGCATTAATACCTGCAGTCGACAGCTGTGTACAGGACATACTTTTTCTTTTTCTATCTGACTTTGATTAAAAAATGAAAGAAGTTAAAAAACCACATTTCCATAACGCAAGTGACCTTCCTAAATATGGAAAGATGAAACTACTTTTCGAGTGTTAATGGTTACTGGAAAATTTTGTTATGCCTTTTTAGTAGTTATTTCAGTCTTTTACACTCAAACATTAGCCAGAACGTGTCACAAAGGTCTCAAATTGAATTTTTTTCTAGATTTTTTTTTAGGTTAGAAGGCCTCGGGAAAGTGCGGGATGGGCTGCAATGTCAAAGGGTGCTTGGCAATTACAGGACGTGCTTGGATCAAGGAACAGTCGGAATTATAGTTGTAAATTGTTGTAGTTGCGCTGGAAAAGTCCCTGAGCTTCAAGCGCTAATAGAAAGCACAGAAGCTGATATCGTTATAGGTACAGAAAGCTGGCTAAAGCCTGAAATAAGTTCTGCAGAAATTTTTACGAAGTCTCAGACGGTGTTCAGGAAAGATAGATTAGGCAGAATTGGTGGTGGAGTGTTTGTGTCTGTCAGTAGTGGTTTATCTTGTAGTGGAGTCGAAGTAGATACTCCGTGCGAATTGGTGTGGGTGGACGTTATACTTAACAGCCGAATTAAGTTAATATTTGGCTCCTTCTACCGACCCCCAGACTCCGATGATACAGTTGCGGAACAGTTCAGAGAAAGTTTGAGTCTCGTAACAAATAAATACCCCACTCATACGGTTATAGTTGGTGGGGACTTCAACCTACCCTCGGTATGTTGGCAAAAATACTTGTTCAAAACCGGTGGTATGCAGAAAACGTCTTTCGAGATTGTCCTAAATGCTTTCTCCGAAAATTATTTCGAGCAGTTAGTCCACGAACCCACGAGAATTGTAAATGGTTGCGAAAACACACTTGACCTCTTAGCCACAAACAATCCAGAGCTGATAGAGAGCATCATGACTGATACAGGGATTAGTGATCACAAGGTCATTGTAGCTAGGCTCAATACCATTTCTTCCAAATCCATCAGAAACAAACGCAAAATAATTTTATTTAAAAAAGCGGATAAAGTGCCACTAGAAGCCTTCCTAAAAGACAATTTCCATTCCTTCCGAACTGACTATGCGAATGTAGACGAGATGTGGCTCAAATTCAAAGATATAGTAGCAACAGCAATTGAGATATTCATACCTCATAAATTGGTAAGAGATGGAACGGATCCCCCGTGGTACACAAAAAAGGTCCGAACGCTGTTGCAGAGGCAACGGAAAAAGCATGCGAAGTTCAGAAGAACGCGAAATCCCGAAGATGGGCTAAAATTTACAGACGCGCGAAATTTGGCACATACTTCGATGCGAGATGCCTTTAATAGGTTCCACAACGAAACATTGTCTCAAAATTTGGTAGAAAATCCGAAGAAATTCTGGTCGTATGTAAAGTACACAAGCGGCAAGACGCAGTCAATACCTTCGCTGCGCAGTGCCGATGGTACTGTTATCGACGACTGTGCCGCTAAAGCGGAGTTATTGAAGGCAGTTTTCCGAAATTCCTTCACTAGGGAAGACGAATGGAATATTCCAGAATTTGAAACACGAACATCTGCTAGCATGAGTCTCTTAGAAGTAGATACCTTAGGGGTTGCGAAGCAACTCAAATCGCTTGATACGGGCAAGTCTTCAGGTCCAGATTGTATACCGATTAGGTTCCTTTCAGATTACGCTGATACTATAGCTCCCTACTTAGCACTCATATACAACCGCTCGCTCACCGATAGGTCTGTACCTACAGATTGGAAAAGTGCGCAGGTCGCACCAGTGTTCAAGAAGGGTAGTAGGAGTAATCCATTTAACTACAGACCTATATCATTGACGTCAGTTTGCAGTAGGGTTTTGGAGCATATACTGTATTCAAACATTATGAATCACCTCGAAGGGAACAATCTATTGACACGTAATCAGCATGGCTTCAGAAAACATCGTTCTTGTGCAACTCAGCTAGCTCTTTATTCGCACGAAGTAATGGCCGCTATCGACAGGGGATCTCAAGTTGATTCCGTATTTCTAGATTTCCGGAAAGCTTTTGACACCGTTCCTCACAAGCGACTTCTAATCAAGCTGCGGAGCTATGGGGTATCGTCTCAGTTGTGCGACTGGATTCGTGATTTCCTGTCAGGAAGGTCGCAGTTCGTAGTAATAGACGGCAAATCATCGAGTAAAACTGAAGTGATATCAGGTGTTCCCCAGGGAAGCGTCCTGGGACCTCTGCTGTTCCTGATCTATATAAATGACCTGGGTGACAATCTGAGCAGTTCTCTTAGACTGTTCGCAGATGATGCTGTAATTTACCGTCTAGTAAGGTCATCCGAAGACCAGTATCAGTTGCAAAGCGATTTAGAAAAGATTGCTGTATGGTGTGTCAGGTGGCAGTTGACGCTAAATAACGAAAGTGTGAAATGATCCACATGAGTTCCAAAAGAAATCCGTTGGAATTCGATTACTCGATAAATAGTACAATTCTCAAGGCTGTCAATTCAACTAAGTACCTGGGTGTTAAAATTACGAACAACTTCAGTTGGAAGGGCCACATAGATAATATTGTCGGGAAGGCGAGCCAAAGGTTGCGTTTCATTGGCAGGACACTTAGAAGATGCAACAAGTCCACTAAAGAGACAGCTTACACTACACTCGTTCGTCCTCTGTTAGAATATTGCTGCGCGGTGTGGGATCCTTACCAGGTGGGATTGACGGAGGACATCGAAAGGGTGCAAAAAAGGACAGCTCGTTTTGTATTATCACGTAATACGGGAGAGAGTGTGGCAGATATGATACGCGCGTTGGGATGGAAGTCATTAAAGCAAAGACGTTTTTCGTCGCGGTGAGATCTATTTACGAAATTTCAGTCACCAACTTTCTCTTTCGAATGCGAAAATATTTTGTTGAGCCAAACCTACATAGGTAGGAATGATCATCAAAATAAAATAAGAGAAATCGGAGCTCGAACAGCAAGGTTTAGGTGTTCGTTTTTCCCTCGCGCTGTTCGCGAGTGGAATGGCAGAGAAATAATATGATTGTGGTTCGATGAACCCTCTGCCAAGCACTTAAATGTGAATTGCAGAGTAGTCATGTAGATGTAGATGTAGATTCTCAGATGACTTTGGGGTCCAATAGTGATATCCTACAGGTTGTTTCATTTTTTTAAATTTATTAAGTATCCATTTCACCAAATCATATAGGACACGGCTTCCTATGAGGCCAAGCAATACTACAGAACTAACAGATATAGTGTAGACCTACACTTCTCTTTAGAAGGAGTGAAAAACCAAGAATGAGATATGTAATCACAACGAAATTTTATTTCACTGATTAGGGACATTACACAACACTCATGGTCAGCATTACAGACCTGTCCATGCACTGTGACTGTGGAAATTCAATACAGAACAGCATCACCACATGCTGCAGTCAGAGGCGCTACATACTATTGCAAGGAATCAAAGAGCGCCTGAATATGCTGCTGGAGAATAATCTGCCATGTCGGTTGTAGACACTTCACAAACATCAACTGTGGCTGCAGGAAGATCTGAACGAACAAGCTGCCGACCTATCACATCCCAGACATGTTCAATGGGCAACATGTCAGGTAACCGGTAGGCCACAGAAGCAGGGGTACCTGTCGTTTTTTGAAGAAGGCTGGCACATTCCTCGCCGCATATGGCCATGCATTGTTATACTGAACTATGACGTATAGAACAGCCTGCAGGAGGGACAGTGCCTCTGGCTGTAAAATCTCCTTGATGTAGAGGTAGCTGGTGATGTTGTGCTCAAGATGTACTAGGTGAGATCGCATGATATAGGCAATGGAGCCCAAAATACTTGGCATTTGTCTGTTATGACACTCAACAATACAGTGTGCCCCACTGTGTTCACCACTGTGGTATTAAACACACATGCTGCCATCACTGTAGGGTAAGTTAATATGAGATTTGTCTAAAAACACTACATTTTGCCACTCAGCACTTCATTGTCGGCATTCATGTGCTCATTGGAGTCTGCAACATTAGTGGTTCTGGCCAATGGAAGCTGACACAATGGAATGTATTCAACTAGTCTAGCCTCCAAAACGGCGGTATGGGACTGTTGATGCAGAAATGTCCACCCCCAAAAGCAGTGCTCCAACATTGCTCCAACGCTGTGGGCAAAGTTGTTCTGTCTGTTGTGGCCAAGCAGACGAGATGGTAGTCATATTTCACTGTGGTCACACTGTAATGTCCAACAACCTGTCGGCGCTGTGTACATCACTCTTCTCTTCAATGATTTACGTATACATAATCGATCGAGCAGTGTGCTCTGTATGGGCCGTAATGTTAAAGAACGACAGACCTGCTTCATGGAGACCAATGGCTCTGCCCATTTGAACGCACTCACATGCTGATATTCGACCATCTGATGCTGATGAGCCATAAGGGCACATGATTACATGTTTCCACTTCGTATGATGGCTCCACACTGAAAGAGCATTGTATTACACTGACATGTCTGTGCACCCAAAGGAGGACTCCCTTGGACCTATGTGCCACTTAAATCATTTGTTATGGTTCCACTGTTCTACACGTTCTTTTATCATGGCATGTTGGAGACCATTGCTTCTGAGCATTTCACTTTTTACAGACAGCAGTGTATATACTGTTATTCATTATTTCATTGTAAATTCCTCAAAATAATTTTGTACTGCCTGCATATTTCAGAATGTGTATGCTCATAGGTCAGGCTGTTCCAACCGAGCTCCAGGGAGGCAGAGCGCTCACTGCGGCAGCTCGGAGTCCTCGTGGAGGGCGAAAGCGAACTCACTGCCCCCTGGCGGCATGCAGCCGCAACTGACGCAATAAACCGTGTTCAATGACAGCTACGACTAGGTATCCTCTATTGGAGGATACCTTTTTATTCATTGAGGGAGATGGTCGACCGCAGTGTCTTGTATGTCATTAAGTATTTAATTCTGCGAAGAGGTACAATATACACTCCTCGAAATTGAAATAAGAGCACCGCGAATTCATTGTCCCAGGAAGGGGAAACTTTATTGACACATTCCTGGGGTCAGATACATCACATGATCACACTGACAGAACCACAGGCACGTAGACACAGGCAACAGAGCATGCACAATGTCGGCACTAGTACAGTGTATATCCACCTTTCGCAGCAATGCAGGCTGCTATTCTCCCATGGAGACGATCGTAGAGATGCTGGATGTAGTCCTGTGGAACGGCTTGCCATGCCATTTCCACCTGGCGCCTCAATTAGACCAGCGTTCGTGCTGGACTTGCAGACCGCGTGAGACGACGCTTCATCCAGTCCCAAACATGCTCAATGGGGGACAGATCCGGAGATCTTGTTGGCCAGGGTAGTTGACTTATACCTTCTAGAGCACGTTGGGTGGCACGGGATACATGCGGACGTGCATTGTCCTGTCGGAACAGCAAGTTCCCTTGCCGGTCTAGGAATGGTAGAACGATGGGTTCGATGACTGTTTGGATGTACCGTGCACTATTAAGTGACCCCTCGACGATCACCAGAGGTGTACGGCCAGTGTAGGAGATCGCTCCTCACACCATGACGCCGGGTGTTGGCCCTGTGTGCCTCGGTCGTATGCAGTCCTGATTGTGGCGCTAACCTGCACGGCGCCAAACACGCATACGACCATCATTGGCACCGAGGCAGAAACGACTCTCATCGCTAAAGACGACACGTATCCATTCGTCCCTCCATTCACGCCTGTCGCGACGCCACTGGAGGCGGGCTGCACGATGTTGGGGCGTGAGCGGAAGACGGCCTAACGGTGTGCGGGACCGTAGCCCAGCTTCATGGAGACGGTTGCGAATGGTCCTCGCCGATACCCCAGGAGCAACAGTGTCCCTAATTTGCTGGGAAGTGGCGGTGCGGTCCCCTACGGCACTGCGTAGGATCCTACGTTCTTGGCGTGCATCCGTGCGTCGCTGCGGTCCGGTCCCAGGTCGACGGGCACGTGCACCTTCCGCCGACCACTGGCGACAACATCGATGTACTGTGGAGACCTCACGCCCCACGTGTTGAGCAATTCGGCGGTACGTCCACCCGGCCTCCCGCATGCGCACTATACGCACTCGCTCAAAGTCCGTCAACTGCACATACGGTTCACGTCCACGCTGTCGCGGCATGCTACCAGTGTTAAAGACTGCGATGGAGCTCCGTATGCCACGGCAAACTGGCTGACACTGACGGCGGCGGTGCACAAATGCTGCGCAGGTAGCGCCATTCGACGGCCAACACTGCGGTTCCTGGTGTGTCCGCTGTGCCGTGCGTGTGATCATTGCTTGTACAGCCCTCTCGATGTGTCCGGAGCAAGTATGGTGGGTCTGACACACCGGTGTCAATGTGTTCTTTTTTCCATTTCCAGGAGTGTACAACGACACTATACACGTCTTCACGCAGCGCACTATGATCAGGTAGAAGACGTTGCAATCAGAGAACTGGTAGCCAGGCTTAAGAACGACATACCAGGAGACGTAAGATTAAAAGCGGTTTCCTAATACGGAGGGTATCAAAACATCCAATATATTTCGTGTTCTGTAATGCGTTTATAATTTTCAGGTGAATGAGAGCGGAGAAAACACTACTGAATCCGCAATTTGAGCAAGCTACAGGGTCGCTCACATCGGTGGGACCACTTGTAAAATCGTGCATGGTAGCAGTTGCAGAATGTTTGTTTCCAAGGGAGATGCAGGTAACTGAAGGGGGTTTGCCTGTAGAAGCAAACAACGTCTCGTCGAATCCTGGACATGCCAGTGGATTTAGAAGCACAGCTCAGGAAAAAGGCGGAGGGCTTTGTTGCATTTTCGCTAGCGCTTGACGAAACTACCGACATATCGGACTGTGCTCAGATTGCAGTCTTTGTGCGTGTTGTCGACATGGAGCTGCAAGTAACTGAAGAACTCTCGGATGTGGTACCACTCGATTACACCGCAACAGCACGTGACATTTTTGAAGCTGTTCGTGAATCAGTGGACAACAGGAATTTGCTGTGGGATAAGCTCCATTCTGTAGGGACAGACGGTGCACCACAAATGATCGGGCGTCACCAAGGTTTTGCTTCTCGTTTGAAAAATAAACTCAGGAACGAATTCGGGAAAGATATTTTAACTCTTCATTGTTTTATTCACCAAGAAGCACTGTGTGCTGAAACAGTAGAGCTCGATGGCGTAATGAAAGATGTCATGAAGTGTGTGAATTTTGTGTGGCGTGACGGTATGAATCATCGCCAATTCAAAGGATTCCTGAAAGATATGGAAGCGGAGTATGGGGATATACCTTACCACAGTATAGTTCGTTGGCTGAATCGGGGGAAAATTCTTGATGTGTTCTTTGCCATTCTTGAGGAAATATCCCTTTTTCTCGAAATGAAAGGGGAAGAAATGCGTTGTCTGAAAGTTATAAAATGAATATCAGACCTGGCGTTCCTAGCTGACATAACTATGCATCTGAATAATTTAAATCTGTCATTGCAGGGCAAAGGGCAGCTAATCGTTGACATGCACGACCAAATCAAAGCGTTCATGGAAAAGTTACGTTTATTTGAGAGACAGGTGAGAAATTGACATTTAACGTTCTTTAATCGTCTTGCTTCTTTAAAACTTCCTGAATTTACTACTTTCGGCGATTACCAAGCAAAGTTAAACCAGCTCATCACGTCATTTGAAACACGATTCCGAGACCTCACTAGTTTGGAAATGGAACTTAAGGTGTTCAGAACTCCTTTTTCAGTTTACCCCAATGACTTGTCATCGTCACTTCAATTGGAGATTATTGATTTGCAAAATTCAACTTTGTTGAAACAGAGATACTACAACACGTTGGATTTGTCACAATGGTATCGTTCATTACAGCAAAAATCATTTCCCGAGCTTCGCAACAATGCCGCTCATATCAAGTGCATCTTTGGATCCATGTATTGTTGTGAGCAGCTTTTCTCAGTAATGAAAGGAGTAAAAAGTAAGGAACGATCGTTTCTTCAGGATGCAACTACGAAGGCCATCCTCCGCATTAACGCTGCGAACACTTTGACGCCTGATATTTCCGATCTTGTAATGAAAAGAAAATATCAAGCTACAGAGGCCCAATAAATTTAGTATGCAATTTCTTGTAAAACAGTTGTTTCTTACTTATTTATTGAACATCGTATTTCCTGGTGTAGCATGTCACCACGTCTTAGCAGCTAAGAGTATGAAGTTGTTGATTTTGTAAGACGCAGCATCTGGCACTTCAAAACGCTAGCCTTGCCGCCTGCCTCAGCCAGCCATGCCACGTGCCGGCGTGCCGGCCCACTTGAATGGTCACAGCGAGCGACACGGCTCCCTGGAGCAGGGAGCGCTCCGCAGCTAACAACGGAGCCGACGAGCTGGAACAGCGTGTCATAGGTAATGGGTAACAAAGGAATAAGTCTTACAAGATTTAAAGAAAATTCACACTAAAATAAAAACAAAACAACAACCAAATTAAAAGAGTCTGTTGAGAAGTCTGAATTTTTGCACTTGCTGCCTATTAATGGCTTTCCAGACTGCGATGGACATGAGGGGAAAATTATTTTATCTTGTGATAGAAGCACAGCAACAACAGTTAAAACACCAGAACAAATGAAATCAGAAGCAAATGAAAACCTCAGTTTTTCAGATAGCAAAGTTGGAAAACGTCAGTAATATAATGGTATGGAGCGGTACCTATTGTCATGGTCCTGACATCATCTGAAACAATATGAATGCAGTTAGGGCAATGTGTGCACCATGTGTAGTAACTAATGAAGTATTGGAATTATTAAATGAGTTATGGCATTGTTAACTAAATTGTTTCAAACTGTATACAAATACCAGTGTATATAATGTATAAATACTTGTAAAACTAGAAATATAGGTAATTGCTTGAATGCATTCATGTATTATATATATGGTCCAATAAATCTCAAATTTATAGTACAGCAGATTACACATTGGACAAGAAATTTGAAATATATAGTTATATGAAATTTAAATAGATAACTGAAATTTAATATCTGTCACAGGACCATCACATGAGTAAATTTTAACATTACAGAACATTTTTGTAATAAGAGTATTCTTGAGCAGGAGCGATTTATAACTGCGTAGGATTCGCAGCCAGAGTCAGTTAACATAAAAGTTTTCTGAGTATGGTACCGCGTCATAATGTAAAAACTACTGCTAATGGAGAAAAACCAACGTTTTGGCCATGGTTATAGTGGCCTTCTTCTGGGTCTAATGGTCATTAGACCCAGAAGAAGACTGCTGCAACCATGGTCTAAATGTTGGTTTTTTCTCGAGCAGCAGTAGTTTTTACATTATGACATGGTACCATACCCAGAAAACTTTTATGTCGACAAATATTTATATATCTAAGTTGTGTATCCATGCTGATTCTGCTACACTTTGTTTACAGGTAGAAAAGTTTTAATTTATTTATATAACATGACCTAGTACATTGGAGTCACAATCAAAGATGGCGCCAGCCACTCCCCCTTTATCTATCATGTGACAAGCCATTCGCCTTATCTACCTATTGACAAGCGCCCCTCCCCCTAACCTGAATCACTCAATACCCTCTCTTCTTCAGCCAATCACAGCAGAATATAAATATGAGGCTGATTATCAGAATGTAGTTTCAGTAAAGAACATAAAGAAATTGTGGTAGTTATCAGAAGAACATCTATGAATGCACAATGAAATGCAGCATTATTCTGTGGCCTTGAGTGCATGGACAATCTGCTTTACTCTTTGATTTTTATTAGTATTCTTTGTATTGACTTACGTTTTTCAGTTGATTAATGTTCGAGCTTTAGTAAATAAATAGTCATTCTTGAGTACTAGATTGTATCTATTCAGCACATGGAGATAAGTTGTAGTTGACAAAAATAAAAGTAATTTTAAAAAATGTAATTAGCATAGTTGTGGTCTGGTCCTTGCACCACCCTCCCTCTTCTCACATTTAAGTCTCAGGGAAGTATTAAAACTGGCTTCAAGTAAAAAAAAAAATTTAACCTTGTGGCACCAATATAAAATATATTCATTATGTCTGTGAAAGTCAAAAATATTTATGTACACATACATACATCTATATTTTATCAGCTTATATTAAAACGACATATAAAAATGGCACCAAGTTACATTATTTTCATGAAAGTCAAAAATATTTCTTTACATATACATATCTATGTGTTTAATCAGAAGAATATTAAAATGATGCAGTATATCTATGTGCTTAAAATAGCGCAAGATATTTTTCTCTGAATTGTACAGTTTACAGAGTGACTGTCCACAATGATGACAGCGTCTCTGACAGCTACAAAGCTACTACAGTGAGTTTTCTGATTTTATAAAACGATACAGTGCTGACTCAGCACGCAAAATGGAATTACTGAGGATTAGTCAGCAAGTTTTGTATCTTGCTGTCAACACAAGCTTTATATTCCATTTTCCACATTTTCAAGGAACATTATAGCTGGGGAAACCAAAGCCCAAGATACATAAAAACTTAATCTCAGAAGTGCACATTGAATTTCTGCAACAGGCGACAGATAACCTAACCTCTCAACTCTGTAGGACAATTTTTTGGGTAAAACAATTGTTATGGTAAAAATATTTTTGCTGGTCTTTAAGGTAATCTATGCTCATCTTAACACACCATGACACCAGGTCAACAGTAGCCCACAACCTCTTACAATAAGATAATGTTACCCATCTGAATGCTGTTTCAAGATGTTCCCCGGTGGTACATGTCCAGATGATGTAGTTGCATGAAGGGATTCCACACATTTTGGAAGACACCTATTTCAACCAATGGAATGTTCTGCAATTGAGTCATTGTAAACATGCAATAAACATCACTGACATTCTGATTTACCGTACTTTTAGTTTATTAATATCAATACCCAATGATCCATTTCAAAGGTGTATGTTTACATAAAAAACTCCTTCCTAAGAATTACTAGACTCTGTTGTTTGGCTAGCAATACAACCACTGCCTACCAATCCATTCTGTAAAACGCACTTTCCATTTCCACAACATTCGTGGTACAAGTTCTATAGTTTATTATAATACAATGACAGCCAATGACTCCATCAGCACAGATGCACACCAGGCTCAAGTTCTTACAGGAATCTTTGAAATACCATGAGTGTTGAGAATAATGGGCAAGAGTCACTACATGAGTAGTGTGTGGATGAGTTGAGAATTTGGGGCTGACAGGAGGTGTGGTAGGGTAGCCTGTGCAGTTGCGATGACCAGTGTGTCTGGATGGAGCAGTGATCAGTGCATCTGCTTAGTAAGCAGCAGACAAAGGCTCGAATCCCAGTCTAGTACGAAGTTTGAACTTTCTCCAATGATTTAAATGAATGCCTACTCGTAACCAACGTCTATAATTCCTTTGCGTCTTGTTTCATAATGGCTGCTGCATCAAAATGGTGCTGGGAAATGACCTTCTACGCCTTTATCAGGGTGTGATTGATTATCGGTCGCATAATATTTCATTTGGTGAAACAACTCATCGTTTCAACTGTGACTATGCCACAGAGATGTTAGAAACTGAGAAGAAAGACCTACTTATCGAGTTCTGACCGAACTACTTGCTATGGCCTTAAAAGCCAGCACCGCTGTAACTATACCTGGTGGTACTGGAAGAGTTCTCTGGCTGATCATCAAAATCCAAGAGCCAAAAGGAACTGTCTTTTTGATTGACCTGCTCACTCAGATTGACATTCTCAACAGATTTTAAGTCTGTGTAAGGTGAAGTCAGTCTAATGCAGAACCTATGGGGCTGAACGTATGTAACTCAGTGCGATTAGATAATTTTGGAAAAAGAGATGCAGTAATACCACATGGAAGTATACTGGTCAGCATACAAGAAATATTTGAGAATTAGGTACTTCCCATGGCAAGGAGACAATTTCAGAATAATAGAAGACAGAATTCATTACCCAGAAAGGAAGTATACATGATCATACCACTACTTAAAAAATCGTTATATCCAGTCTTAGAAGACTTCACATATTTGTTCAAGGGAATGCAACATTTGTCAGCTATTGTCCTTGGTTACCACAAAATTCCAACCAAAGGTCCTAAACGAAGAGCACAGAAAGCATACAGAATCCTATACAACTTACAGTTGGTTATGGAAGGAAGTATCTAGCAACAATTCCAGCAGCTCAATGCAACAATTATACAACTGTCTGCTAGCCCCTTGGCATCTCCATTAGTGGTTGTTCCCGAAAAGTCTATTAATGGTAAGACTATTTATCGCCTATGTTTGGATGTGAGGATGGTAAATAAAGTCGCCACTGCTAACATGTAGCCTTTGCCTCGTAGTGATGAAACTCGGGACAGACTGGGAAACTATAAATTCTTCACCACATGAGATATGAAATCCAGATATCATCAGATTCTGACTGCACCCCAAGACAGCACAAAAACCGGTTTTGTAACGTCCTTTAGGTTGTATGAGTTTTTGAGAATGCTTTTTGGTCTATGAAATGTACCCATCACATTTCAATGATTTGCAGACTTGCTCTTACGAGGGTTAATGCCTACAACGTGCTTAGTCTCTTAAATAACATCATTTTATTCTCCAGAACAATTAAGGAACATGCTGATTGTTTAACAAATGTGCTATAAAGGTTGCAAAAGCGCTTATTTGAGCCTGAAATTGGAAAAAGACTCTTTTGCAGATGCCATGGAGATTAAACTGCTATCAGATTTACTGAAGAAAGGAGCAGCTTTCGAATGGATTGCAGAATATAAAACTGCAATGCAAAAGGTTAAAGATGTGTTAACAAATTTGCTCTTGCTGATGTATCATGATTTTGAGAAGCATTTACATTGTCACGTGATGCCTGAAATTTTGCTGTGTGTTTCATTCTAAGCTAGGAAACAATGGCGAAGAAAAACTGATTGGTACACCTCTCACCAACTTGATAGGGCTGAAGTTAATTACAGCACCACAGAGAAGGAACTGTCAGGCTTGATGTTTGGAGTCAACTATTTTAAATGCTGTTGTATGAAAGGAAGTTCACAGTGGTAATTGATCATGCTGCCTTTTTATGACTCCCAAAGTTGAAAGAATCCAGTTATCACTTATCGCCTTTGGGATTGAAATTAAGTGAGTATGACTCTGACAAACGCCATAAATTGGACAAACGTCATCAAAATGCAAATCCCTTAAGTACTAATGTTAATTTATATATAGAATATGACGTTGTGAAGCTCAAAATCAATCAAAACGTATTGGAACTATACCTCCTGCGACTGACATTTGAATCTCATAAACGGACAGACATCGCCTTCAAGATCAAACAACCAGCAAATACTACAATCCTTTCATCTAAAAAGCGAAAGCATAGATGGTGGAATGAGGTTTGTGATGAGGTGGTGGTCCAAAGAACAAACGCCTAGAAAAAGTGGAACTCGACCAGGAGACCTGAAGATTTTGATGTAATCCACGAAGTTCGAAAATATGCAGCCATCACTTTACGAAGGTCGAAGTGATTGTATGAGAAACAGCAATTGGAACAGATCGATCAGGATTTCCAGAAAAACAATGCCAGAGAGTTCTATCAGAGACTCAACTCTTCTCCATCTGGTGAAGAGGAGACCAAAGAGATCATCAACAACCTTAAGAATAATAAGTCAGCAGGAGAGGATTCAATAGTGGCGGAACTACTGAAGCTGGCAAATAATGAAACTCTAGATGCACTGTCTAACTTTTTGAGGAGATCTTGAGAACTGGGATGATACCAACTTAATGGCAGTCAGCTTTAATCCATCTTCTACACAAAAACGCTATAAAAAGAATGTCAATAACTAAAGGGGCATCTCATTAGTATCTGTTCCATATAAGATTCTCTCGAAAGCAATAAAGAACAGAATAGAAGGTCATCTTGACCAACTGATTGTGGAATATCAAGCTGGATTCCGAATGGGCCATTCTTGCTCAGAACAGATCTTTATCCTGAAGAATATCACCAGGTACAACAAACTGGAGAAAATAACTATGTGGTTGTTTTGGTTGATTTTCAGAAGGCATATGGCTCCATCGACCGAGACATTAATTAATATTTTTGAAGAGTTTATGGTGGATGATACATCAAGAAAGCTGATCAAACAAACTCTCACTAACACATTGTCTAAAATAAAATTGATGGGTGAGATCTCAGAACCTTTTACAGTCAGAATGGGCGTAAGACAAGGAGATGGACTATCCCCACTCCTTTTGAATTGCATCTTGGAAAAAGTCATTCGAGAGTGGAGAAATTTGTTAGTCCGAGAAGAAACAAATGAAGGGCGGTTCAGACTTAGTTCTAAGAACAAAGGGGTGTACATTGACCGCTTGGCCTTTGCAGATGTCCTGGCTATTATTGCTAACAACGTAAAGTCAGCGGTCAACAAAATCAACAGGCTGTCAGAAATTGCTGAAAAAGTTGGACTACAGTTCTCTATTCAAAAGAAAAATTACATGACGAACATCTGAGGTGGATCTGAATAGATGATCACCAACCTGGGAAAAATCGGATGAGTCAAGAATTTCAGGTATCTCGGTGAAGTCATCCAGGACAATGGATTGGAAGAAGAAGCAATTAATGTCAGGATGAGGGAGTTAGAACAGGCATATCAACTGACAAAAAATACCTATAACAAAAAGTCTATGAGTATAGGGCCCAAGTTCTGACATTATAACACAGTTGTAAAACCTGAGGGCTTAAATGTGTCTGAAATTTTGATCATGAATGAAGGTCAAGATGAGTGGCTGGAAAACAGAGCACAGAATATTAAGAAAAATCCTACATATTATATGGGTTGGTGAACAATGGTGAATGAGAGCAAATGAGGAATGGTACAGCATCCACTAAGAAGAGACGATTGTTATTTTACTGTCATCTCATGAGGATGGATGGTGACTGACGAACAAAAAGAATATGGAGTTTCATATTATCTAAGAAAACAAGGCCGAGATGGTTGGAAGACTGTGAAAAAGATCTTAGGCAGATTGGTATCTCAGAGAGAGAAATTCCTACAAGGAAGAAATTTAGAAGATTGGTGAACAACTATCAAGGTTTTAAAATGCCGTCGATGTCCAAAAGACAGAGAGGACCTTTGTCCAAAGAGCATAAACAGGCACTTCTTGGTGGGCTCAGAAGACACTGGCTGGAAGTCAAAGCTAGAACAAGAACAAGACCTAGACACTAAAATGAAATTGGTTGTTACCACACAGGTCAAAGAGGCTCAACTCGATAGTAATAATAAAAAAAATACGTCATTTAGTACAGGAGATGAGGTCCTTATTCTAGAACCAAGATAAGTGCAAAGAGAAAATGCCAACTGTAAGTTGCTACAATTCCAAATTTCGTATCTGGAACAGTTTATTTCTATTGTGAGACTCCTTTTGGGAATTGGTTAGTAATACCGAAAACTCTCCAGTCTCATATCATTGGCCAATGTCCAATGGCATCCAGTCCTGCCACAGTAGCAAAAGAGCTACACATGCTCGAATTGCTACTTGTTATTGGTCTAAAAAATGGTTACTGGTGACTTGCAGAGGTATACCGATATTTCTGCTTATTTTTTGTGAGCACACAGAGTGCAACATACATGATCATGGATTTCACTGCAGACTTTGCCAGTAGCATCTATGTCACTTGAGACTGTGGTCCTAGAAATCACTGGACCTTTTCTCCAGTCACAATGGGAGAATTAATACATTGTGTCAAATATTGAGCATTTTTCTCAGTACCTGATGTCAGTGATTGTGGAGAGTGTGGCAGGAGGCTTTTTCAATCACTTGATAATACCACTTGGAAGTCTCGATGCCATTTTGATGGACCAAGTAACAAACTTCATGTCTACTTTATTTGTACAGGTGTGTAAAATGTTAATGATTAAGATGCAGAGAACCACTCCATTCCATCCTAAAGCCACCAGCTGTGTTGAAAAAGTCAAGAAGACTATTGTCTGAGTGCTATCTTATTAGGTGGATAAGACACATCATGACTGGGATCGTTAACTGCCAAATATTTTATCTACATGTAACACAAGAGTTCAAAAGTCAACTGTCCTCTGATATCTCCCTCTGTACTGGATAAATTGCATTCAGTTGATGATCTGAGAGAGGCAAAAAGTTTATCAAAATGGCTTAAAATGATTGCCACCATGTACAGCAAAGTAATTTCAAAGCAGCTTCAAGACAAGTACAAAGGTATAATAAAGTAGTAGTGTTACCACCATATAGACTGGGTTTTGCTCCAGAAACTGTCAATTAAAAAAGGGAAAACTAAGAATTTTCTCTGGTGGATGACGGGCCTTATCAAATTATGTAACTGATATCGCCTGTCAGAGCTGAGATACAGCTAGCAGACTGCACTGTAATTGTAGAAAACTCACTGTAATTGTTTACTGTTATAGACTGAAATACTATTACAGACAAGAGACACCACTATTCCTATCGTGGCTGCAGAGCCATGCCGCTATTGGTATGTGGAAAAGAAAAAATCTACTGCCTCTTCTGCACCAAGATATGCCATACAATCCAAGCCTCCTTTTGTGCCTTGGTCATGGTGTAGGCGTGTTCTATTCTCTCATCCATCAGTGTATTCTCTATATCCTTATTGAGTGCTATTAAATATGCTACGCAATCCAACTGTGCTGCAATGCTTATTGCTAAGATGGCAATTTTAGTGTTTTACCCTTCTTTTCTCAGTAATGGACAGCTGTCACGCCATCGAATGTCTTATTTTGCCCTGCTGTGATGCACCTGCTTGCTTGTGACATATTGGTTGTTCACATGTTTATGATGCCTGCAACTGTTATGTGCTGTTGCCACAGTTTAACAACATTGTAAAAATACGAATTACTAACAACTTTCGTTCTTATACTTGATCATTTTCAAGGATTACACTATTTTTAGAGTAAATGAATACTCTTTTTATTTATCGCTAAATAAATATAAACGTTTTGTCTATAATACAAAGTATCCCATTATGATTTTGACACCATGTTACACTATTACTAGATCTTGTTAACACAAACCACACTCTACAGTTTTACTATGATATTTGACTTCTGTTCTTATTCCGTTTTATACCTCCTCCAATACCGGTATTCCCCCACTAGGCGCATGTTCCTTGGGGCATGCCAACTTTCGCTGCAGTCAAGTACCATTCAAACCTTTGCGTCAGCACTTAGATGGTGATATTTGTCTCTGCTGACTACTATTAAGTGATATCCTCTGGCAGAATTAGCATTGCAGTTTGAAGTACTGAGTCATACACTGCATACACCATACTTACGAAACCTGGAAGTTACAAACACACATGCTAATTACACACCACATATTTTTTACAAATGCACCCTTAACATATCCATGTTTGGTTCATCTGTTTTTATCCAGTAGTGTGTTCTTATGTGCTACCTGTCTGTTGTTTATGTTTGTGTGTCATACTGGTTAGTGATGGTCATATAACATTTGAGCCAAGTTAATTGTTACATCTCTGTAGCAAGCCTAAATCCACTCTATACTTACATGTGGAAACAATGGATAAGAGGTACAGCACATTCAATATTTACGTCCTATTTGCATGTTTTATGTATAAGATTTCCTTGTAGGTGTCTCAGCTTGCATTAGAGCAGAAGCTGAGAAATGAACCTGTTAAAACAGAAAAATGGCGAACATGCTTGTCTTTAAAGGACTGTGATAAAAAAGTGGGAAACTAGCTGTCTCTTTCTGCCTTCCTCACCAAAACTTCTGTCAATGGAACATATTAGCGCTCTTTTAAGACAGAACACACTACATCCTTTTCCCCTTGTCTCCACTTGTAATAATGCCTTCATACTCAGCAGCTGCATCTCACTGCTACTGTCTTTATGTGTCTCCCTCCCACTGCCTTCCGTTTCCCCCCATTGACACCTTCTTCTGCCTCTCTCTCCTATTGTCTGTCTCCATTCCTTTCTGTTACTTCTCCTTAACACTCTAACCTTCTCTGTCACTTTCACTGTCTTTCTTTCCCATTGCCATTGTAGTTGACCCATTTCTTCTCTCCCATTGCCATTCTTTGTTTCTCGTTTGCAGTCTGCTATCTTTCTCTTCAACCACCGTTGTCTCCTCATCACACATGTCCTTGGGGACAGTTTGCTCAGGTTTTTGACCTCTAGACTGGGAAAATTTGGTAGATTTCCGGGACGTGTGAATGGGGCAATGCTTTTGCATCAAGGTTTGCTTATGTATGGTCTCCAATCATCTCTCTTTTTCATGTCCACTATCTACTCTCTTGTTTGCTCCCACTGCTAACGTCTCCATTTATCTCTGTTTCTGTTTTAAATCCACTGTCTCGCTGATCACCACTATCTCCTCTCTCTTTGGCTTCCACTGCTAATGTCTTCGTTCAATTCTCTTTTCTTTACTTGCCACATTCTCTCTCTCACCATCACTGTCTCCTCTCTCTTTCCCTCTTATCTGTGCCTGTCTAAGATGAAATGTTCTTTCCGTCTACCTGAGAAGAAGTTCATATCCAGTCGCTATTATAGAAATCTGACTGGCTCTCCCAGCGTTGGATACTCTTTGCCAGTTACAGAAAAGACTGGGAGCTCCAGCCAACGAAAAGTTCCGAGATATGTTACCAAAATCGCTTCCCTTACGTATTTCTACTTGATTAACCAATGAAGGTAACTGTCTGTGAACCGGGGGCAGAAGTTCGGAATTCTTTCCCTCCAAAGGCGCAGCATTTCACCCTGGGCAAATGATAGGGAAGGAACACACACACACACACACACACACACACACACACACACACACACACACACACAAACAAACAAACAAACAAACAAACAAACAAACAAGCCCATGCTCCCGCTCCCAAAAATTTTCTTGAACCAGCAAGTGTTCGTTTTACAAGTTTGATTGAGGACAGCTGTTTGCTTGCTCCTTACCCGCTACCGTGACACTCTCTGCTATCACAGCATGTCGTGTCTTTTCCACACTGTAGCTCTGCATCTGTCTCACAGCATTCGTGAGACTCCAGGCGGCTGCTGAAGGTTTAGTCTCGTAGTTTCTCCAGGACACTCCCTGTTGTTACGGCTGGATGTTTCCGTCCTCATCCCAGAGCGGTAGCATATCCACAAAGGAACACATTTATAACCAAATATCGCGCTCCTGCACAGAGATATCCCACAGCGGCTCGGCAAACTTGGTGGCAGAAAGAAAGGACTCGACAGAGTGAAAAGACAGAACAGAATCTAAACAGATTTGCAGTCATTGCAATAGCTCTTACTTGCATGCATACTGAGGTGGACTACTCATATCAAGACTTTATGAGGGTGTCCTAGATTAATTATATGAATGACAATTAGGTTATGTAACAGTTTGTCAAAAACTGTCACGTTACAAAATGTCAGGTCATACTGATCTCATAGATAAGAGGTCAAGTGCTTTGAATAGCCCTTGGAAAAACGACCAATTGTATACCTATTGGAAGAATGCCATATGGAGCTATCCTACAGTACAATACAGGGTCAAAATTTAAACATTATTCATCTTCCCTAGTCCAATAAATTGACAAATTGGTTGGTTGTTTTGCATTAGGTGTTGTCCACGGTGGGCCTTTTGTAACCATTTGTTCAAGGGCGGTTCATGAGGAAATCCTGATAAACAATATTTTTTTGGTACCAAATGTACCAATTGTGGGGACATACACTTCGACAGTTTCTTTTCAGGCAGATCGTCGAAATTTTTACCATATGACGTCAAGATGATGTCTCCAGGAATTTTGAAACTTTTTTCCATTTCATTATCCATTACCGAGATCCATAGGTTTAACGTTACTCGTCCTACTTTTGCACAAATCCACAAGAGAGTATTTTTTCTATACTGTAGGTGTAGCCTGAAAATGTTATACACATTTACCTAAAGTAGTTAAAGTGAATTTCTTGCATTTGATGGAATACGATTTTATTTTAACCCTATATTATGCATACTGATTTGTTTTTTATGTGTGTCAGAGTATGTAAATGTGTCGAAGTATACAAATAAGCTGTCAAAACTTTACCTACAGAATTGGTTTTATATAAGCTGCACACTTACCTGTAATATGAAAAAGAAGGGAACCACTCCCGTCAGGCACGAAAAAGGAGAATATGCTCAACTTTTAAAGTCTCTGACAGAACCACATGAGCACTCCTCCGTCTTGACACTAACAACACTTCCCGAGTTTGCACTTGCACCCACTTCCCCAGTGCACCCCATCTAATTGGATACGGGTGTACTGTATAACACTGGTACCGCGAATTGATACCTATCACTGGTATTTGCACTTCTATGTGTATACCCGCCTGATCCGTAATTACTCTCACTTTGGACATGCGATAGAATAACGGTAAATTGCGCTTCGCCGGAGGCACGGCATGACGCACTCCTTCCGAGAATTCTTTCTGCGCTTTCAGCAACGCCTTCAGTATCTGATCTGGACCTAACAAAATGGCACTCAATTGCCCATGCACTGCGTGATGCATAGCTTCCTATAACGCTTCCAATTTCGACACGCGCATCATCCACCCTGTCTGCTAATGCCCTCAATAAAACTGCTACTTATACTTCCCCGTCTATCCGGCTCAATCTCGCCTGTATCGCCTCTATATCCCCATTCAACACGTTCCTGGTATTTGCTGCATACCGTTTCAGGTCTGACGTCAACTCCCGCACTGTTCTAGTGACATTCAACATCCCCTGCTCCATGTTACCTATACGTGTCGTGTGCCAATCCACTTTCGACTTTGTCCCCTCCGCCAACTACTGCACCTCCCCCACTGTAATATTTAAGCTCCTTATATCTTCCTCGTCCGTGGTTCCAAACACTGTTTTCAGCAATTTTCCCCCTGCAGTCAACCACCCTAGTTTCCTGCGAACGACAGTTTGCGGGACCACTTCCGTTACTTGTTGCAGCTACCTTCTCAGCTTTTCGTATGAGAGCTTCAATTCCTGATACTCGTTCCGAATGTCTTGAAACAACCCCTCCTTCTCCGTGGCCGCCTGTAGCGCCATAAACCTATCCTGTAGTGTCCGAACATCATTCCTCACTCCCCATATATTATACGTGAGCACAATTGTCCACCTGCGGCTTCACAATACAACATCTAATTGTCTTGCAAACAAAATTCCCTTATCCAGTGGTTCCACCTGCACCACCTCTCCTCTGCAACAGTGTAGCAGTACCAGACTGACGAAAAGTTTCCCGAGCCACATCCTGGCACGGCACCTGAAGGAAAAGGAAGCCATGTCAATCGCTCCCTTCCTTACAATGTCTAAAATACACAAATGACAAGTAAAAACTACAAATACCCTATTACCTAATAACAATAAATACAACATGTTCCTCCCCGAGGACACTTAATCTACTTATTCCTAGACCTAAGTGCGTAAGGAACGTTCCTCTGCTGTTAGCTTCGGTACCCTGACACCCTTTGTTACTGCTGGAGGAATCTGCTCTAACGCATCCACTGCTCCCTTAAACAGCTTAATCCTATTCACATGAACTACTGACGACTTGGTTGGTAACTGCAACTTTACGTTCACTGGAGACACTATTTCATTTACCTGATACGGTCCAGAATATTTCGTCAAAAACTTCTTCGTTTTACCCTTCGGAACATAAGGATTAGCCAGCAATACCCATTGACCAATTCTGTATTGCGGCAGTTTACCTGTTCTTTGCCCAATACTCTCTTGTGTCTCCAAAGCTTTAGTATTAGCACGCTGTACCATTTGCCAAATCTCTCTCAATTTCTTGGTGAAATTCTTCACTGACTCATCATGTGAACCTACCTGAGGTTTGAGCAAATGGTAATGGCATTTTCTGACCATAAATTACCTCATACGGAGAGAGCCCCGTTCCTGTATGAACTTTCGCGCTGTATGCGCTTGTCGACAAATTTAAATGCACGTCCTAATCCGTGTGTTATGAATTTACATAATGACTAATCATCTTAACTAACGTCCTAAGAACCCATTCTATTCGTCCATTCGAGTGAGAATGAAATGGGCTTGTCCGCAATTTCTTAACTTCCAATAAACGGCATAACTGCTTCATCAGCTCCGACATAAAGTTACTACCCTGATCTGTAATTATAGTATCAGGCACACCATACTTCAGCAACCAGTTATTTGCTAAGGCATGCGCAACAGTGCTTGCCTTCTGATCTAGAATAACTACCATTACCAGGTATCGGGAAAAATGATCTAATATTGTTAATACGTATCGATTACCCGCTTTGGTCTTGTTAAATGCCCAGATTACGTCTAACCCGATGAATGCAAACGGACGATCCGCTTCAGGTAGTCTCTGTAACTGAATTTTCTGATGACTTAAATCTGCTCTCTGCGCACATGGTATACAATTTTGCACATACTGCTCTACATCATTGCGACGTATCTTCCACCAAAACCTTTCAGCTAACCGTCTATCAGTCGTTCTCTTACCACCATGACCCGACAATACATGGTTGTGCGCTTGTTTCAACACTTCTTCCCCCAGCGACTCCGCTACTACGACGCGTATTCCGCACTTCGTCTTCCTGCAAAGCAACCCATCCTGCATTTCAAACTGCGGTTGCGTTCGGAACAATTGACACTCTCTGTCAGTGGCTTGCGCCTTTATCCACTCCTCCTCACTTATGCCCACAACTTGTACAGCTGCTATTTTTCTACTAAGCGCATCTGCATTCGTATGTTTTACCCCTGGTTTGTGAATTACCTCGTAGTCAAATTCACTTAGTTTCAGTGCCCATCTCGTTAAACGACTCGAAGGCTCTTTCAACCCCAACAACCACTTCAATGCTGTGAGATCTGTAATCACCTTGAACTTACGCCCATATAAATAACAGCGAAAATACGAAATACCGTAAATCACTGCTAACATTTCTTTCTCTGTAGTTGAATAATTCTTCTCTGCCTTATTCAGTTGCCTGGAAGCATAAGCCACTGGATGTTCCTGTCCATTAACCCTCTGAGAAAGAATACAACCTACAGCAATATTACTAGCGTCACAAGACAGTATGAACTCTTGTTCGAAATCAGGAAGTATCAACACTGGGTCTGATGTTAGTATCTGTTTGAGCTTCTCGAATGCCTCCTGACACTGTGCAGTCCATTGAAACGTAGCCCCTTTCTTTAACAATCTCGTTAATGGATGAGCAATTTCTGCGAACTCCTTTACATATCGTCTGTAGCAATTACATAAACAGACATATTGCTAAACTTGTTTAGTGGTCTGTGGTACTGGAAAACCACGCACAGCCGACTTTAGATGAGGATCCGTTCTTACCCCATCCTGACTCATAATATGCCCATGATAAGTCACGTGCGTCTGAGCAAACTGACATTTCTCGACACTAAGCGTAAGATTTGCCGCTCTTGGACTACTAAATACTTCGTTCAGTCGTTCCACATGCTCTTCTATATTACGCGAAAAAGTAACAATATCATCGAGGTACACCATAGCAATCTTCGGTTTCAGTCCCCGAAGCACACTATCTAACAGACGCTGGAAAGTAGCAGGAGCGTTTTTCAACCCAAATGGCATTCTGCGATACTGAAAGTGACCAAGGCTTGTTGTAAAGGCCGTCTTCGGTCTATCCTCGGGACTTACTTCTATCTGATGGTAACCACTCTAAAGATCTAGTGTCGAAAAATCTTTACACCGACCTAGGTTGTCCAATGTTTCCGTGATGTTTGATATTGGATACGCCTCTGGTACAGTTCGTGCGTTCAAAAAACGACAGTCACAACAAAACCTATACTTTTTAGTACCGTCCAGTGACTTCTTAGGAACTATCACTATGTTGGTAGACCACGAGCTTTCACTGTTCTCTGCAATACCGTCCCTTAGCTGTTGATTAATAAATTCTTCCACTAGTGGTTGTAGGTGTTTCGCTATCTTGTATGGTTTTCTATAGACCGGCGGACTATTGCCAGTCGGTATACGGTGCTGTCTAACAGGAGTTGCTGGTAATGGACCTTCCGAACTAAGCAAATCCAAATACTCTAATAACAAAGCTTCCATAGCTTTCCGATCACCATTCTCCAAATGACGAATCTTATCACGTAGTACAGATGCCTTGACGGTTTGCTTAACGTTATAATCACCTTGGGTTTCACCTATATCCTCATCATCGAGTATTTCCAAACTTGTTACCACTAAACCCTTTGGGAGATCCACTTCATTTGCCCTAAAATTATCTACACTGACCGGAATCATCAGTTCCCCATTTATATCCGTTACGCTCACAACGCTCCTCCTAATAAAACAATGCATTTCATCCAATGCTTCATTGCTCTGCAGTGGCTCCACCACACATAGTCTCTGCTGTTGTACATTGGTGCCTACTGACAACCAAACTAACTTCCCTATGCCCGAAGGCACTTTGACATGCATAATCATCTTTAATGTCCTTTTACGCGGTTCAATTGGTGACATCTTAGCAACGGATGCACCTCGCGACGTAGAAACATTTACAGCTGTTGTACCCATTGAAAACAAGTTTCCACTAAGTTCAACTGTACGCTAGTTCAAATGGCTCAAATGGCTCTGAGCACTATTCGACTCAACTTCTGAGGTCATCAGTCACCTAGAACTTAGAACTAATTAAACCTAACTAACCTAAGGACATCACACACATCCATGCCCGAGGCAGGATTCGAACCTGCGACCGTAGCGGTCGCTCGGCTCCAGACTGTAGAGCCTAGAACCGCACGGCCACTCCGGCCGGCAAATGTACGCTGTGAAAGACTAATTTTGGCATGGTGTTATCGAGGAAGACCAGTCCGAGAGTCACAGAATACCCTTGTCCCACAGTTGGCAACACTTCCATTTGCTCTCTGAACTCTACAGTTCCAATCTTAAAAACGAGCTGTGTTGTACCCAATGATTGCAACTCATTATTCCCTACTCCACGTAATCTATATCTAGGAGTACCTAGTCTTCTCCAACCCACGAGGTCTAGACTAGCAACAGATACATGTGCCCCTGTATCAATCAAAAAACTTACATCTGTTATTCCTTACAACACACATCAAGCAACAATCCGTCTCTGTACTACTTTTCGCCGTACTTCTGCTTACCGGGAATGTCTTCCGACGGACGAAACACTCCCGTTCCTGTTTAACGCTTTTTCCTGTTTATTCCCGTTACCATTGTGCTTACTACGACACCCATTCGCCCTGTGACCGTAGCGTTTACAAGCATAGCACTGCGGCTGTCTGCATTGAGCCTTCACGTGACCTTTCCTCCCACAACGGTAACAATTCCTCTCCGACGCAAAGATGCGTTTATCACTGCGAACCCTTGCTGCAATGTCTATCTCCTGCAGATGCGTTGCAATACACAGTGCTGCAGCTAAATCCCCAGGATTCTCCATCTTAACCCCACGAGAAAATTCTGCAGGAATTCCCCTGAGGAATACATCGAGGGCTCTGTTTTCTGCCTCTCGTAGTAATACACGATCCGCCTCAGGATTACTCGATAATTCATAGGTCTGCGAATTAATTTTCCGTATCCTATCTGAAAAAGACTCCACTGTCTCATTGACCTTCTGTGTCAAATTATCTAACTTCTCCCTAAAAAATCTTGCACTATTCTGCTTACGATATCTTTGTCGTAACCCATCTGCCAATTCGTCAAACGTGCTCACCTTACTAAGCGTCTCATAGTACATCACGAACGTCTTGGCTTCCCCTGCAAGTCGCAAATTCGCCATACGTAACGTAGTTACGTCCGACCAATTGCTCATTGCAACTGTTGCCAAAACATCGTTAATGAACGCTGTGACATCCTCTGCTGTTTTACCCCAGAAAGGCGTGGTCAGGTTAGCTACTGAAGGACATATTGCAAGGTTGGACATTACTACTGACTTGCACTCACTTGAACCCGTTTGCGACTTTTGCGCCGAACGCAAGGTCTCCATTTGCGTCATTAATTCTAGATGACGTAACTTATGCTGCGCATTCTCTTCTAACAATTTTGAGACTTGCTCCGTCAGAGCAGCTATACTCACTTCAGTACTAACGGATCTTGTTTCCAGCATGATTTGTGCAAATTACCAACAACTTACTCTATACTGAATTTACTCCTCACAATAATAACTACACTAGCTACTCAACTCCTTTGTCACAGTTGAGCACTACACACAAGAAGACAAACAAGACTCACAATGCACAACTAAACAAAATTCATCCATCCGCCTTGTTATTGCCCAGCGACACTCTCTACAATTGTGCGCCACGTGACCAAACCGTCTATAAATTGAACATTCTACTGGTACAAACTTCGTGCATGGCTCCCCACGACCCGTTAAATTACACACAGTACATCTGACTGGTACCAAGTACGTTTCCCAACTATTTCCCTTAAACTCAGACAAATCTGCTGTTTCCGCAGGTCTCACAAAGTGCACTCCCAACAAAGAACGTGCATCCTTAGTTATTAACAAAAATCGCCTCTTGCACTTACCGCAAGGCTGCGTAGAGTCGACAGTTCTGGCCACAACTCTGTGGTGTCAGTCCTGCAGTGTCGGTGTCGACGACTCCAGATACCAGATCTGCAGGCCAGTGTTGTAGTGGGCGAGTCGAACACTTCTGATACCAAATCCGTAGGCGGTGGGGGCGAGGACTCCTTACACCAAATCTGTAGGCGCCCCGGTGGTCCCGGTCGCCTATGGTGGACTGAAGACCGAGCGGTGACCTCTCCAGTTGTCAGGATGCTAGGAAATGACCGTGGACGCGTCAGAAACGCCAAAGAAACATTATTAATTCATGACACCTTCATCCCTGCCGAGTACAATGTGGCCTGCATAACACAACATATCAACGACCTTCCCCGAGTCCTCGCTGACTCGTAGCGATGACACCAGCTCCGGGTCGCACCAGTCTTGCTAGCGCACCGCCGCGTGCTGTGACATAGCGGTGGACTTCAGCAGCGCGGGGCTGGCGGCGTGCGGCTGGCCGGCCGGGTCGGACAACAGGCAGCTGCGCGCAGGAGGCTCCGGGTTGGAGTCCCGGCGCTGTCGGCATGAGAAGCGTTCTCGTAGTGCGAAGTGTACTCTATCCCACCACGTCTTCTTCCCTGCTGCTCCTGGTGGCTCGTCCGCGGTGGACGGGGGGGAACGGGCTGCAATCCCCCCGCGTCGTCGGCTCACCCGGTTTCACGGCGGATGCACAGGGCCTAGGTCCCGCACGATCTCGACGACGGCTCACTGATGTGGCCAGCATTGGCGGCGAGCGAGTCTGCCGCGATGTCTGCTAATCCTAGGTTGATGATTGACAGCGGCAGCAGAGAGGACCAGAGCTGGTACTGTCCCCTCACGTCTGCTGCTGGATGGGACACACTTACTGCAAAATCTCCTTAATAAAGATTAACATGTCGATCACCGAGCTGAGCGCTACGCAGCGACCCAGTACACATCTGACTGCAAGTCTAACTGCGAGTGCCTTGTTGCTATTAAAGCTGGCGTATTTAAAGGAAGCACGAGCGACGTCCTGACGTCATGCTCGTTTGTAATGAACGCATTCGTTCCACTTATACTGCTGATTCATCTGTCGAACTCGCCCCTTAGGTGTTCTTGCGACCGAGTTACGTGTTGTTACGGCAGACTTACGCGAAGTTGTGAAATGCAATACAGCTGACGCTATACCTCTGTCTTACACTCTACGAAAGTCTCTAACACAAACCCTCGTGCTAAGCAATACTCTCACGCCTGTTGTATCTAACCAGGCCATTGCCTCTGCGTGACGACACATTCCGATACATGTGCAATCATCTTACCTCTTGGCCAACCTACTGCCTCTGGCTCTCGGCATAGGCAACGAAACTTTGACAACATTCCACGTTTCCAACTTTGTACTATTCTGCAACACTACAGGAGACACTCGATATGACCACGCCTCCTCTCAGCAACAGCGGTGCCCTCACACTAGCAACAGTATGGAGCCGAGCTAGTAAGAGGTCCGCCCAATTCGAAACTTCAGTTTCAGTAGTCAACAACATCGAGTACAACACTGTTTGTGGAGATTCAGATGGACTTATACTTTTGTCAGGGTTGAATATTGTACCAGAAGATACGAGGGCTATGCCGAAAGTTTTTAGCAGCCCGTAAATCGTAAGGCGGAGGACAATGGTGTTGTTTTCATTTGAAAGAGCGATGTTTTTCGACCTTGGCACATGGCGCGCACTGTCCCCCCCACAGCGCAGTGAGAAAGCACAGGCAGTGCCGAGTCAGAGACGGTGCAGGATGGAGCTGCCGCGCCGCGACTTTCGCGCCATGTTTTTTTTTACGATTATAAAAAGGGTTAAAGTACCGAAGAATGCCATTCTTCTTTGCTGCGTATTTTTGGTGAAGCATCCCCTTCTAGGGACACAGTTGGAAATTGGTTTCACGAGTTTTCGAGGGGTCGGCAGTCAATTGAAGATGAACCTCGTCCCGGTCGGCCAGCAACAGCCGTGACTCCTGAAAACATTGATGCTGTGAGGAAAATGATCAAAGAAGATCAACATCTTACATTTTCTGACATTAAAATGACCCTAAATATTGGATCAACAGCAGCACAGACCATCGTTCATAGTCACTTAGGCCTTACTAAGAGATGTGCCCGACAGAAAGCCAAAAGGAGGCAACAGTGGACTAGTGTCGTTTCATGCTAAAAAAATTCAATGGAGGGAAGTCGCAAGACACCTACAATATCGTCACAGGTGATGAAACGTAGGTCTACCACTATGACCCTGAAACGAAGAGACTGTCCTCTGTGTGGTGCTTTCCAGGGGAGGAACCACCCATAAAAGTTCGACAAAGTCGGTGCTCTGGAAAAAAGATGGTGGCAACTTTTTTCAAAAAGATCAGGCATCTCACTTCTGTGACCTTGGACACATATCGTACAGTCAATGCTGAATGGTACGTGAACGATTGTCTTCCAAAAGTCATCCCCGCGTGGAAGTCACAGCATCCAAAGTCCAAGAGTTGGCACCTTCTGCTGCATCACGACAATGCATCTGCGCACAGGGCTGCCAGAACAATGGGCTTTCTGGAGAAGGAAAAAGTGCGAGTGTTAGTCCATCCCCCCTATTCACCTGACCTGGTCCCCTGTGACTTCTTTCCGTTCCCTAAGGCTAAGGGGCCGGCCGCGGTGGTCTCGCGGTTCTAGGCGCGCAGTCCGGAACCGTGGGACTGCTACAGTCGCAGGTTCGAATCCTGCCTCAGGGCATGGATGTGTGTGATGTCCTTAGGTTAGTTAGGTTTAAGTAGTTCTAAGTTCTAGGGGACTGATGACCACAGCAGTTGAGTCCCATAGTGCTCAGAGCCATTTGAACCAACCCTAAGGCTAAGGAAAAAAATTCAAGGGCAGCAGTTTTCATCAGATGAAGAGGCCATTGCAGCGTATGAGAGTGCATTAAGTGACATCCCAAAAGAAGCTTGGGCTGACATTTTCTGCGTGGTTTCAGAGAGTGGAAAAATGTATACATGCTAATGGAGAGTATTTTGAAAAGTTGTAAACGTTTTTTTGGAAATAAATTTTTTTCACACATTCTGCTAAAACCTTTCGGCATAGCCCTCATAACAGTTACTACATCAAGTGATATTTTGCTGGCCCAAGAGAGATGTAAATTATCTAGTACTACTGCGGTAAAGAAGTGTGTCATAGTTACGTAATTGTTTTATTCATTCAGATAATAAAGTGATCTAATATTTAATGTGTTCTAATTTGACGAGCCTTCTCTCAGAGCAAACAAGGAACCCACAGTAGTGGCTGGACGAAAGTAGTTTCACCTGGCCACAACAATACAGATCTGCTGAGCACCCAATCGTAGTCTCACAATATGACCCATTGAAAAATTTCATTTTTTCCCTATTGTCAACCCAGATTTCTGTAGATGCCATTGCGCGAGTTTTCATTAAATAATTTAACATGATCTCATTGGAGGCTCAGTCTGTTTACTGATTACATCAGTTTAAGATTTTACTAGTATCACAGGGGTAAGCTCGGCACAATATGACCTCCTGATAAATCGTATTTTAGTGTCCAGTTTTTTGGTACATTTTGATACTGTGCATGACAATGCCTAGGGATAAACTAATGCATACACTACATACTAACCGGCCGTAGTGACCGAGCGGTTCTAGGCGCTACACTCTGGAACCGCGCGACCGCTACGTTCGCAGGTTTGAGTCCTGCCTCGGGCATGGATGTGTGTGATGTCTTTAGGTTAGTTAGGTTTACGTAGTTCTAAGTTCTTGGGGACTAATGACCACAGAAGTTAAGTCCCATAGTGCTCAGAGCCATTTGAGCCCACTACATACTGTTGTTTGTCGCCAGTACACGTGCTATCACAGGTGATGTACTGCTTTGTTTGATGTCTCCTTTCGACATTCTGCACAATTCAACATATACTGAAAAGGCTAGAATCACAGTGTCACAGTACAAAAGAGAATCAAATTATAAGATACGTATTATTTAGCCTCGTGGTGTCAGACTATCGTGTTTTAGGAAGCAAGGCCCCATAACAATTGAAACTACGGTATACCTTCTGTCCAATTATAGTCACCCAAAAGAAATTTGAATTTTCCTCTGTGGAACTGTGAACACATAAAAGAGTGATATTGCGTATAAGCAACGAAATGCATTTTGTGGCGTAGCTGCCTTTGTTCTGAGTGTAACTTGTTCTTTACCATAAAGGGCTAAAATACAACCGATGCCGCAGAAGGGACTAACAGTAGATGCCGTTTCCTGAAGAAGTAAGAAAAATTTAAAGAACCCATTTACTTTGCCTACCACACATACTTCTCCAGGTCATAGAATTAGAATTTTAGTGTCAATTGTAGTTGGTCTCTTCTTTAAGGCTCGATTAGCAACTAGAATACGAAAGGTAGAGATGCACTAGGCGAACAGAGTGCTGTTAAAGAAACTGTATTAGTTATAAAATTCACTCCATCATACTCCTTATTTTAGGATAATTGATCAAATTCAGTCATTTGCAGAGTTAATGAAAAAAACGACTCTAAGCTGAATCCATTTCTTACTGTTTAAACGCCCTGAGCTCCCTCTAATGCTCACTGGCTAGAGTGTGAGCAGCCTGGCAGGCACCATCTACCATCAGCAGCCATGAATCCCTCTTACCGCTGTCATGTAACAACAGCTACCCTACCTTAGCCTATAAGGTCATCTGATACCACCATCTGTCCAAATGAAAATTCCACTGATATCACCATCTGTCCAATGAGAATTCCTTATTCATTAAATTTGTAAATTAGTTGCTCTACTCTTGAGGGAGGCAGAAGGAATGTTCAGTGGGCTACCTGCTTGGAGGGAGAAGCAGCGAATTATTCGAAATTTTCATTTTCTGAATTAATTTCAGAAACTAAGTTTTCTGTTGTTGAGAAATCGCTCACAGCCTGCCCACCAACACAGCACATGATGCTTGGCTCAGACAGGTTCTTACAGTGAACATTTCTGGTGGCTGGGGATCTTGGTAAAGTCTTGGTCGCAGTCCTTGACCAATCGGAAAGTAGGCAGACCCATGTGGTCTTTCTGATCCTGTGAGAGGCAGCGCAAAGACACATAGCTCTCTTGGTTGCTGATTTCCCATCCATTAACCGTCCCTCTCCTATGTTCCATTTGGGACTTTGGCCATAATGACCTCCTCCAAGTGTACAGCGATTGCCCTAGGTGCACCATATGTATCCCTTAGAATGTAATAAACATGGCAAATTTTTGTTTTTATTTACGAACGCAACCATCTTGGATGCCCAATTACCCGCCTATCCTGACAACTGAATTTCGACTCCACAGGCCCGCAGTTCGACACAGGACGGACATGCAATATCACTGTCCTGCATTCACCTGCGCAATAGGGAGCACAGAGGGTGCTAAATTTAATTGAGGGCAGTAATTCAGCAAAAACACCTATGTGCATGCATTTTCGATATAAAGTCGGTGATGTGCATCAAACGTTGTCTGTGTAAAACACATCTGAAGATGGCTGAATGAATGTCAACAGAATTATTGTGATAAAACGTCCACATCATCTGTCTGCAAACCAAAAACCTCCAGAAAACTTCAACGATCAAACTATTAAATAATTTTCAAGATATCTGTATTTTCATTTTGACATACTAATGTTTCAGTAAGAGTTTTGATTACAATATTATACCATAATCAGAGATAATTATTTCAGGTTATTGGGAAAACAAAGGCAGGTAATTTATACATAATAAAAATAAGAGTGGACCAAATAACGATCTCCTTAGAATCCTGTTTGAAATCCGAAATAAGACGTACAAACAATCTCATTTCAGGATACTCATGTTACTGCTCCTGTGTACATAACGTTTTCCAGTGCCTTTAAGGAGAATACAGACAGTGAGAGTGCTTGGTAGCTACTAATGTATCAGTGAATACCATTCTTGTAAAGCAGTGTGACAATATATTTCAGAATTTCTAAAAAAATACGTCCCGAAGTAGTTGTGTATTCTGTGTGTTTCTGAATATATTGCGTGTATGTGAAGTACATTCTGGAGTTTAGTGATTTGCTTGAAATATTATGAGCTGTATGGGAACTTTGATTTTGAAAGAATTAACTGGATTCTTAATTCTTTTGGTAGATAACAGAGAAACTGTGGTTTAACTGTATACATATAGTGCCATTTCATGCACGTATCCTATTGCATTACCTGATAACTTGTTCACACCACTCTTTTGAAATATTTCCTGGGAATGGTTACTAAATACGTTGGATATGTGACTTATCATTTATTACTTGATGTTTTATTTAATAACTAAATCCTCATCTTTCCTAACAGGAAAAGGTTTCATGTTACTATTTGAATTGTTAATTTCAGATATTAATCTGTCTTTTAAAAATTTTAATCAATTTCTTTGGAAGAGCAAAATATTTTTTTAATACAAAATCAACCTGATCTCTTTGGTTGCTTTAACTACTCTTTTGTGTGGGTTTCCTCTTCTTTCCTATCAATGAAATTAGTTTTGAACTTTGTGGTGGAAATGGCAGAGCGTTAAGTGAATGTGTAACCTAGTAGAAAATTTGGCTTGAAGACATGTCTAATGGATGGTTACACATCACTTCATTAGTCAACCTTTAACAGTCTTGGCATTAGACTCGTTGAATTTTTAATCTGTAACCTATCAGTCTACGAAAACAGCGAAATGTGGCCGAATTTATAAATTAAACTAACAAAATAGAAAAGTTAATTTAAGTAAATTAATGCATCAACCATTTATTATCGTATATTGGAATATAAAATTGTATTAAGTAAAATCAAAATTGTGAGTAGTGACCTCAAAATAAAAAGAATAATATAAAAGCGGTTTTGAGATTATGGGTAAAATTTGTTTGTCTGCTTTTTGATATTTCAACTTAACTTGTGATTACGAATCAATACCAGTTCGCCAATTTTAAATTTTGGAACATGTGTACGATGGTCATGTTGCCACACATGTTGTTACGCACATGAACGTAAATTATTGCTCATGCTTAGTTGTATTTCATTCATAGAGATTGCTTCCAGTTTGTACAGGGGAGTCAGAGGTCAAGGAGAACTCAGCCAACAATTTTGACGCTCTGTCTCCCTCTGTAACTCAGCCAGTGAGACACAGTTCACCTGCTATGTCCCATGTCAATCCCCGACAGGATAGTAGTCGTCACCAGTATTGAACGAATGGCAGCAGTGGGTGGAAAGGATGACTTTGTGCATTCAATGTATATGTATGGAGGCCCCATTTAGTATGCTGACTAGTTTTCCCTGGCAGCTATTGAAGGGTCAAGGTGCAACCAACTGCACACTATGTTGCATATTGGATAGAATGATACCTGTCACCAGAACAGCATGTACATTACCTAATTATCTATCATGCATGACTATAGAAAATGTGTGAAATCATTGTGATTCCAAGAAAGTAAGACAATGTTCACTTGCCACCAGTGCAAATCCAGTCACCTCCTAAAATAATGTCATAAGTTGAAATACCCACCCCAATACCATTAACATATCCCACCATCTTATTCCTATACACGTGTGGTTATCATGGAAGATTAGTTGAGAGATAACACCCTTAATATCGAATCAAAATTTATTGGTCACTCATACATATAACAAAGAATGGCTGTTGCACATCTGCACGCCGGAAGTTCACACAAGAACAACTAGTTCAAAGAAGGAAGGTGCTAAGGCCAGGGCACTCTGCGCCAGAGGCGCCACAGACCCCCCCCCCCCCCCCCCCCCCCACGGTTGTGCGGAGCACAGCGGAGGGAAGCCTCATCATGAGATGAAGTTGTAATCTTGGTGCCAACGAGGCAGTTGTAAGAGCCGGCCAGAGCGGAAAGTGGGGGTGGCAGTGTCGGCAGTGCTGCAGCCTGGTGGTTCCCATGGCTGTACGTGAGAGGTGACGGCAGGTGGAGGCGAATCAGCTGAAGGCAGGATGGCTGCATCGGCAGGTATGTCGTTGAGGGACCACACCGGTTTTAACTGTGTCAGTGGCCGTCTGTAGAGCTGGATGACTAATGTGTTGGTACTGGAATGTAGCACACGATGAGGGCCCAAATAGGGCGGCTGAAGGGCTGCTTACACAGTGTCGTCCTGCAGCATAACAAAGTCACACGTAGCTAGGCCCTTGGGTCGAATACAGTGGGGGGGGGGCGGGGGGGGGCGGGTGGTAAGGGGCGGGGCAGGGGGATGAGGCGCGCAAGGTGCATGCAGACACGCTCGACCAGGGCGGATAGATCCTCGGAAGAGGCTCGCCGTGCAGAAACTCGGCAAGTGAGGCATTAAGATCTTCTTTATAAACCGAGGGAATAGCTCACGGGAGGGCTTCTGAGCAGAGGCCCCCATGGCACATTAGGGTGGCTTTGAGTGCGTGGTGCCACCGCTCAACGAGGCCGTTCAACTGCGCGTGGTATGCTGCGGTATGAAACTTGCTAACGCCACAGAGTCGTGCAAAGAGTGTGGACTCAAATTGATGTCCCTGGTAAGTGGTGAGAGACAGGGGACAGCTGAAGTGAGCAGCCCACGCCATGATAAAGGAACAGGCGAAGGTCTCGGCTGTGATGTCACTAAGGGCGGCTGTCTCGACCCAACGGTTCACAAGATCGATAAGATGTATCTGCAGCTCTTGGATGGGGAAAGGGGACCAAAGATGTACATATGGATGTGCCAGAAACGCCCTTCCAGGATGTCAAAGTTGCCCAGAGGAGGTTGAGCATGCCTGCATCTACACCTACATGATTACTCTGCAACTCACATTTAAGTGCTTTGCAGAGGGTTCATCGAACCACAATCATACTATTTCTCTGCCATTCCACTCGCGAACAGCGCGAGGGAAAAACGAACACCTAAACCTTGCTGTTCGAGCTCCGATTTCTCTTATTTTATTTTGATGATCATTCCTACCTATGTAGGTTTGGCTCAACAAAATATTTTCGCATTCGAAAGAGAAAGTTGGTGACTGAAATTTCGTAAATAGATCTCACCGCGACGAAAAACGTCTTTGCTTTAATGACTTCCATCCCAACGCGCGTATCATATCTGCCACACTCTCTCCCGTATTACGTGATAATACAAAACGAGCTGCCCTTTTTTGTAGCCTTTCGATGTCCTCCGTCAATCCCACCTGGTAAGGATCCCACACTGCCCAGCAATATTCTAACAGCGGACGAACGAGTGTAGTGTAAGCTGTCTCTTTAGTGGACTTGTTGCATCTTCTAAGTGTCCTGCCAATGAAACGCAACCTTTGGCTCGCCTTCCCCACAATATTATCTATGTGGTCTTTCCAACTGAAGTTGTTCGTAATTTCAACACCCAGGTACTTAGTTGAATTGACAGCCTTGAGAATTGTACTATTTATCGAGTAATCGAATTCCAACGGATTTCTTTTGGAACTCATGCGGATCACCTCACACTTTTCGTTATTTAGCGTCAATTGCCACCGTTCATACGGCGGCACAGTCGTCGGTAACAGTACCATCAGCACTGCGCAGCGAAGGTATTGACTGCGTCTTGCCACTTGTGTACTTTACATGCGACCAGAATTTCTTCGGATTTTCTACCAAATTTCGAGGCAATGTTTCGTTGTGGAACCTATTAAAGGCATCTCGCATTGAAGTCCATGCCAAATTTCGCCCGTCTGTAAATTTTAGCCCATCTTCGGGATTTTGCGTTCTTCTGAACTTCACATGCTTTTTCCTGCCGACGGTGCTGCTCTGGTACGGAATGCACGCGGAGCTCCAAGTGTGACATTCGTGCCAGACGAAGCGCTCTATAACGAGCTGCGTGGTGACTCGCATCCCAGGGTGAGCTAAGCCATGCAAGATGGTAAAGATGCTATGGCGAAGGGTGGCGGAGTCCAGGGGGCGAAGTGTGCCTGTAGAGCTGTCCCAAAGGACAGGGATCATTGAACCAGGTAGTATATGGGGCTGGCCAGAGAGCGATGAGCCGTTGTCTTATTTTATTCGCTGTATATTATCATCAGCTGGTAGTCGAGCGAGTTCCTCCAGATTCAACAGCGTGGTTAGCACGCAGATGCAGCAATGATAGTCTGCCGCAACATTCTCCGCGCCGTGGGTGTAGCATGTGTTGGAAGAGTGCTGACAGATGTAGTCCATATGGTGGAAACGCCTGGGTGGGAGGTCCTTAGCCAGATTACGAATAGCATCCACAAGTGGCTTGTGATCAGTTTAGATTGGGAAAGAGTCGCCCCTTGAGGTCACTACGAAAATGTTTAATCACCTTCTACAAAGCGAGTAGCTCATAGTCAAACGCTGACCACTTGCTCCTAGTCAGTTTCTAGGAAAAGAAGAAGAGGGGCTGGGTGGAGTCGGTGGTGTGCTGCTGTAAAACGGCGCCCACAGCTGAGTCACTGGAATCAGTCATGACTGAGACATGGGCCTCAGGGTCAGGGTGGGCGAGCGTGACGGCTTTGGCTAGGGCAGTTTTAAGGTTACCAAAAGCGTCGATCATAGGTTGGGTCCACTCCAACTTCCGTTTTCCAGTGGTGTTTCTGCCGGAGAGATCGTCAGTGAGAGCCATTCGGACAGAGGCAGCTTGAGGAATATGGCGGCGGTAAAAGTTTGCCATTCCCAGAAAATGATAGAGCCGAGCATAATCTTCGGGGAGAGGAACATTAAGTATAATTTTGATATGAGAACTCGTCGGTCGGAGGCCATCGGACGTGGAACACAGTTGAGATTTATCACGGTTGATCATCAAGTCGTTGGCAGTGAGGGCCAAACGGACTGCATCGAGGTGAGCTTGATGCTCCTCAGCAGATGAAGAAAAGTTAAGGATATCGTCTAAGTAAGCAACGGCAAAAGGCAGAGGGAGCAAAATGTAATCAATGAACTGTCATGATTAATAAAATTCTTTTCCGGGCTATTATGCCGTGGTCTGATGGATTTCGCATTGTAACCCAACGTTTCGTCCCCATCTGCGGAGGACATCTTCAAGGGGGTTCGTGGCTTCTGTTAACTTCCGAAACACACACTGTCTCACTACTGACTGCAGCAAATTTTTGTTTTCGCGTGCTCCCGCGCATAGGCGTGACGTCACATGTTTTGAATACGCGAGCGCAATTGGCCGTTGTCGGTTGCCGCCGTCCGCTGTTGCTATCATCCCATGGCGGAAGACTGGTACACATCTTCTTCAGCACCGGCATCCAGATGTCATTCAATTTCACGCCCTCCTCCTTCCTATTAAAATTCCTGGGGTGTTTCATAATCTCTATAGCCTCTCTGTAAAGCCTTTCATGATATCCGCTTGTGGCTGCCAGTACTTGAGTTCTATCAAAATAAATGTGGTGGTCTCCTAACTGCAAAGCGTGTTCCGCAACAGCTGATCTATCAATCTCTCCCCTTCTACAATTGCCCTTGTGCTCTTCTAGTCGTTTTTTGACCGTTCTTTTTGTGGTACCCACATATACCTCCCCACAACTACACGGGATCCTGTAAATTCCTGCTTTTTCCAGCGGTTTACGAGCATCCTTAGCCAATCTCAGGTGTTCTTGTATCTTCCGGGTAGGTTTGGAAATCACCGCGATATTCCGTTTTTTCAATATTTTCCCTATGCGGTCAGTGACGTCCTTAATAAAAGGCAGGAAAACTTTCGATTTTGCAAGCGCTTGTGCATTGCTATGATTTTCACGCGGCGGTCTTAACGCTCTTTTTATCTCAGCAGCCGAGTAACCATTCCTGAGTAATGCATCAGTGAGGTGTTCCAGTTCCGTATCCAGTAGCCCAGGTTCACAGATGTTCCTCGCTCTATCCGCCAAGGCATAATAAAAATAATCGTACAGGGATGTCGGAAGTCGGCATGAGGGGTCAAGAAGGTATCCAAATGCAAAGTCAGTTAACTGACTTTGATGAGCCGGGACGATGTAGGCGGGGCGTCGGCGGCAGTTGGCGATGGAAGGCGCGATGCAGGAGTGAAGTGCCGCGAAGAAACAGAAGAGGTGCATCTTGGAAATTCAGCCGTGGTGATGCGATAAAAACAGCAGACGGTGTAATGCTCGACACTGGAGTAGGTTGGCGAGAAGACTGTAAGGGGGTGTGCTGAGCTACCTCACTGCAGGGCTGGAGATAGGTGATGTATGGTACGCCGTGCATGTGACAATTCAGCAGAGGCAGAGATGATGCGGGCATGTAAGTCATCATTCTGGGTGCGGAGTTCGTCGATCTAGGAGTGCACGTATGACAGACCAGAGAGCCGCGTGGTTATGTGCTCGACCAGGGAAGCACACATGGAAAGTGTAGCCAAGGAGGCATAGAGCGAAGTTGTGCTGAACTTGGGTGTGCACGAAACTGTAGAACCAGACATGTGGCAGAGTGCGGCGACGTGCAGTTCTGAGGAAAGATCGTAACGATGAAGAAAATCCAACCCAATCACAGGTCCATGTCGGCAGTGTGGAAGGTCCAAGGGAAGGTGTGAACTGGTGAGAGGTGAAGCGACATCTTGATGGAGCCGTGAACCACAATGGGAGAACGGTTGGTGGCGATCAAGGCGAAGGTAATGGGGCATCGCACGTCGACGACATGCTTGGCCGGTATGACGCTAATGTTGGCGCCAGTGGTTACGAGAAAGCGAATGCTGGTCGATATATCTGTGGCATAGAGGTGTTGTGTCGCTAAAGCGAGTGATGCAGCATCGAAAGTAGGCGCCATGAAGGTACCGGTGGGATGTAGCACCTAAACGTGCCCTCCAGTCTTGTTTGGGTAGGCACAGAGAGTACGGCAGTTGTGCGTGGCGTCCCTGTAAGTAGCATGGAAATAGCGCAGCGCGTAGGCCAGTCGGCGGGACGGTGTGGTGTGGGCGGGGGTCGCGGCTGACTGCAGTGGGACCAGTAGCCAATCGGGCCGTTGCTCGGGCGAGGTCATGGCTGCCGGGAGCCCGCTGGCAGTACGTCCTGTAGGCCGCTAGGTGACTGCTCCTGACAGGCAGCTGAGGCGCCTAGGCGAGAGCACTCGCCTCTGCCGACAGGGTGCGGAACCAGAGGCACAGGTGGCCAGCTGAGTAGGATGGTGGAGATGTCGTTCGTTACAGGTGGTCTCGGTGATGAATGATGGTGTACACCTCATCTGCTATGTGTAACCGAACCTCTAGTGTATCAGCGACGTGAGACAGTAGATGAAGCTGCAAGTCCGAAGTCATTTTGACCATCCACAACATCCAAAAGGCAGTGTCAGGCAATGCTTGGTCGTCGATTAAAGCACATAGACGCTGCCAAAGTTGCGAAGGTGTGCAGTCATCAAGCTGCTCCTCACGAATCGTGACGGATCGCCTCTACCGGCGGACGGGAAAGGCGCTCGATAAGCAGTGATTTGCTGGTCAAATAGTTGTGCAATGCGAGTGGTGAGAGGAGCAAGTCACTGATGAGGTCCGTATGTACATGGAGATGGCTCACCAGGCAGACAAAACGGGCGCTGTCGTTGGAAATACCGTGAATGTACAGGAGGTGGTAAACTAAGGCGAACTAAGTTTTTGGATTCGATTTTTGCAATGCAGGTAGCTTAGGAAATCTGCATGGTAACACATGTTGAGACAGCACAGGCAGATGGAGATCGGTGTGTGCAGAGCAGGACGAAACAGAGTGGACAGAAGAGGCAGTGTACACGTAACCAGCGAGGTGTGTCCAATCGGCAAGCCTGATGAGGAACGCGACACAGGTGTAACGGTAGGTGGCGTAGCAACAGCGGGCGAGGGGCAGTCATAGTGCAGGCGCATGGCAGCGGAACCGATAACCAGAGTGGGTGGAACGGCTGGCGCCGTTACTAAAGCGAGCAGAAGGCACTCATGGTGCAACCACTATGCGATGGTAGCAGAAACCGATATGGCCAAGGCGACAGGTGTCGCCAAAACGGCGTGAGGGGGGTGGTGGTGCAGTGACACTATGCAAATGAGAATGTGCTACCCCATGCATAGATATGTTCGATTCACAGTTCTGGAAATTTACTGGCACGTCAAGCCATCCCAAAGGTAACGACAAACTTGAAGGATAAACCACAATGTCTTTAACTGGAAGGTCCTCCATGTTATGGTTAGGTGGGGCACGGTCCATGTTGTGGCTGTTGTTGTGTTGCCATGCTAGGCGGTGGTCATCTTGAAACGGGTAAGGCTAGGAGGCCGCTGGCGTGTCCACTCATGGTCGCAAGCGGGAGAGTTGATGGGGCTCATTAGACTTGCACCAAAAGTCACAGGTACATCCATTGTATCGTAAACAATGGAGTCCAGAACGCGATGTGAGTGATTGATAAAAAGAAGCACAAATGACGCTGGATGAGATGTCGACAGTGTCGCCATTGGGGTTATCACGGAAGATTGGTTGAGAGACAACACAATATCGAATACAGATTTATTGGCCACTCGTACATACAACAAAGAATGGCTGTTACACATCTGCACGCTGGAAGTTCACAAGAACACCGAGCGAGGTGGCGCAGTGGTTAGCACACTAGACTCGCATTCGGGAGGACGACGGTTCAATCCCGTCTCCGGCCATCCTGATTTAGGTTTTCCGTGATTTCCCTAAATCGTTTCAGGCAAATGCCGGGATGGTTTCTTTGAAAAGGGCACAGCCGATTTCCTTTCCAATCCTTCCCTAACCCGAGCTTGCTCTCCGTCTCTAATGATCTCGTTGTCGACGGGACGTTAAACACTAACCACCACCACCACCACCACCACCACAAGAACAACTAGTATAGAGAAGGAAAGTGCCAAAGATAGGGCACTCTGCGCCAGAGACGCCACCAATGTAAGGTAAAATTCCCACTTACACGTCTTTGGGTAACTGTCTGCATCCACCTTGTCAACACACCCCTTCAGCCGATGATTTCCTACCTCTTATTCCCAACTTTGAAGATATCATCTACTGTGCCAAAATGTCCATTCTTTGGGTGGCCGCATTTTGATCAACACTGGTCGCTAATTGCGCGTATTATTTGAGTGTCACTGTCGTGTGTTTGCAGAACTACTCATCTTACTTTTTTCCACCTTGGTACACTAATTTATAGGCACACTATCCCTCTTTCATATCCTCATCGTTATTTCATAATCCTGTTCCAATCATCAATTTTCTGGATCTATTTGTAAGTTTCTGGTCGTTATCTTCTAGTCTACTCACTGATATAATAGCAGTATTAACTGGCACAACATAAAGTCCTCTATATTTCCTATGTGAATCATTGAAGGTCACTTGTATAAAATAATCTGTAATTTATCTGTAAACTTTCTATATTTTTTTTTCTAAATTGAATTTAAAAAGCTGAAGTGGTGAAGAACGGCTACCCATCCCGTTCATTTGGAGAAATAAAACGATTATAAAGAAGAAAACTAATATAAAGCGGGAGGACGACATTAGGAAATTTACGTGAACAATATACAAGAATATGTTGCTGAAGAGTGTAGCACATGGAGGCCTCTGAAGGAACATAACACCCTGCAGCGGATGTCAAATGGCTGGACCTGTTGCCAGTGATCTCCATACGAATAGTAATCACTGCATGTTGCCAACACTGATGATCTCTGACGTCGACCTATCATGTCACAACGGTCCATACGTAATTGCAAAGATTTTGAGGTCCAAGCAAAACAAACTCATGTAATGCGACGTGTTGGTCTGAATGTGGCGGGTGTTTGGAGTGCTGCATTTGAGATGAGCAAACGACCGGCAAGTGACGATGGACTGCCGTCGAAAAAAGCACCTGGATTTTGGGCAAATGGCCTTTTGACGGCTATGAAGGACCCTACATTAATTGTGAAGGAAGACAGCAAGGTTGTGGTTATAAAAGATAAATATCCAAAAGTGAGTTGTACCCTCGGTATTCAGTTAAAGAGTTTCCTTTTCAGTGGGCCTAGTAGGTAGTAAGAAGTAGCGAAATATATGCTTTAGTTTTCTACTGCTGTCTGTACACATGCTGAAACTGGGTCGAAAGCTTTGACAATGTATAAATCTCAGTGGCAATGGTAATACATACTCATTCAAAATACCACATGTACGAATGTTCCACCCACTTCAAAGTCCAGCTTGTATACATACGTTAAAGACTACGAAATCTACTAATTATTTATGCAAATGAGAAAAATTGTTTCGTAACCTCTGAATCTCTGCGCACGTTTGTGCAGACATTTGCCTAATGTTGGGTATCGTCATATTGGGTAGACACGAAGAATAATTCTGCTAATTTCAAACAATTTTTCGCTAGAAGGTGTGAAGTGGCACACCTTTTGCATTTTTTTTAAGTTGATACTCGATATTGGTACATCGTTTGCGAAACAGCAGTGTAATGCAGCTTTCCTGAATGTTTGTCACTGCAGTTTGAATGATTCCTAATGTTAAGTGATAAATATGGAGTGAATGTTGACCTCCTTCACACTCTTTTTCACCACATGACAACCAATTTGTTACTTTCCAGTCCAACCTAGACCTCAGGCTATGTTACAGATCAGTTTGTCACAGATAAGATTTAAAGGGTTGTCACTAACACATGTTACTTCTCCATGTTGCCTAATGCTTATTTACTAATGTAAATTTTTTGAGCTTACGGTTTTATCACTCAAGTTTTAGAATAGTATTAAATGTTTTCAGTGTTATGTTACCCTCCCTACAAAAATTATCGACAAGTGCTGTTTACTGTATTACTGCCACCCGAGATAAGACTTACCCTTATTTCATGATTTTGTAAAATATCTCTTGCATATATCAATTTCTGTTACTGAAGACCCCTGTAAAGGGATCTCAATGATCCCCATTGAAAATTAAATGTTTTGTAAAATATTCATAAGCTAGGTATTGTTGAAATACACATTTCTGCGAATATAATTATCAGTCCTTAAAACACACTGCAGAAAACTGTTAAGAATTCCTTTTGGGCCAATGAAGAAGTTTCCCTCAATTTAATTTATGAGCAAATATTTAGAGATTGCTTTAAAAAAGAAAATTAACTACAGTGTGTGTGAAAACATATCAACAAATTATATTGTATTTTTTGATACTTTTGTATTCAATATGATATATAAGTTTATCCAGAAAGGGAAGTTAAAGGGTGAAATTGGCTCTGGGATCAATGTTACTCTTGGGGGCAGGGGAGCTTCAAAATCACTGCAGTAGACAATGCTATACCTATACCCAAATGAAAATGTAAGTGGCTGTATGAATTGAACTATTCAGCATTCACACAACAAAATGTGTCTACACTTATAGTCTGCAAACCACCGAGAAGTGATTTGCACAGGGTAGGCCTACGTCCCACTGTGTCTGCCATGTTTGAGGATGAGTTACACACTGATGCAATTTGGCCTTTCTTTTGACACTTGTTGCAAACAGCCCAGTGCTTAGGGTACCCTGCACACTCATGTTGGATGAAGCAGTACAGGTGAGGCCACTGTTGTGCTGCGGCCTGTTGGTGCTGTGCTTGTAACCGACACTGCTCCATGCGACATTGAGTCTGAAGGTTACTGCTGCGATGGCTTCCCCATTATCATGAACACTAGCAGTGTGCCTTTAACAGGTTGGCTGAGCAACTTCCAATACCTCCCTCTATGCAGCAATCTGATCGCCTGTGGCCTGTGACACTTCAAAGGACTATGCTTGCTATATTGAGCACAGTGACAGTAATACGTTGAGAGAAGTTTGCACATTTCATCAAAAGATGCTGTCCAGTTGGCACGACAAATGCTAAACACACGGTGAAAGCCAGGAGAGAAAGAAAGCCTTACACAGATTTGAATCTCCCATGCGAAAAACCTGGAAATGTTGGCTTAGGAGTCCCAATCTTCAGCCGATTCAGCATATGGTGTAAAGGGCAACAGTTGCAATGATGGGAGAGTAACCTTCCACAAACTAGCAGATGCCACTTTCTTGAGAGTGGTGGTGAGAGCCTGCTGCTGTTCTGTGAAAGCTTGGGTATTGTTGGGCAATGGTGCATTGGAGTATTTCTTCCATTGAGATTTTTGTCGGGTTACTTGGCACTGACACTTATACACGGAGAAAATGTAACACTTCCTTATTGCCAAGTTTGCTGTAGCGAGAACAAACACGATTTATGGAACGTAATACTTCATAGAGCAACTTGTAAGATACAATGCAGAACAGGTTGGGTGTAGCACCGACACACTGACTGGACTATTTGCTTAAATAATAATGGTTCTTTGGAGGCTCACCAGAATGCCCCAGGAAGTTGACACAGGTGGCCTCCACAAGCAGACGTGTGAACTGTGTGGATGTGAGATGTCTGAAATCGCGGGCTCATGAAAAGCTGTGAAGGTCACATTATACTGTGTACAGAAAGCTGGTTGAAACCTGAAATTGATAGCAGTGAGATTTTTGGGGGAAGTAAGTGTAATTCGAAAGGATAGGCAAATGGGAAAAGGTGGTGGTATATTTGGCGTAGTAAACAAGAAACTCAAATCCACCGAGGTAAAAATTGAAGCTGCATGTGAGATTGTGTAGGCAAGACTCAGTATTGCCCGCCAGACTCGTCTCCTGATGTAAGCGAAAACTTTAGAGAAAACCTCAGTTCACTTGTATGCAATTTAGTCAATCATGCTGTAATCAATTGGTAGGGACTTTAATCATCCAATAATTAATTGGAAAAAATACAGTTTTGTTAGTGGTTGGCATGATGAGACTTCCTGGGAAAGAGTACTAAATGCCATCCCTGAAAACTGCCTAGAAGTGATAGTTAGGAATCCCAGTCATGAAGGAAGTGTACTGGATCTAATGGCAACAAATAGACCTGACCTCTTTGAGGGTGTGCACATCAAAACTGTTATCAGTGACCATGATGCGATTGTGGCTACGTGTATTGGATCTAATAGCAACAAATAGATCTGACCTCTTTGAGGATGTGCACATCAAAACTGGCATCAGTGACCATGATGTGAGTGTGGCTACAGTTTTTACCAAAGTGCAAGGACAGTCAAAACAAGCAGAAAGATATATATGTTCAGTAAACTAGATAAAAAATCAGTAATGTCATATGTCACTGAGGAACTTGAAACTTTCAGCACAGATCAGGAACACGTAGAGGAGCTCTGGCTCAAGTTTAAAAGAAATGACCATGTACTGGATAGATATGTGCACAGAACAACAGTTCATAATCGGAGAGAATCTCCGTGTTAGACAGTAACTGTAAAGAAACTTCTAAAGAAACAGAGATTACTGCATTATGGCCATAAAACAAAATGTATGTCTTTAGATAGAGAGAAGCTGAATAAAGTGCCTTTGGCTGTCAAGAGTGCAATGCATGATGCCTACAATGGCTGCCATAGCAGAATACTGTTAAGTGGTCTTTCACAGGACTCAAAGAGATTCTGGTAGTATGTAAAGATTGTTAGTCGCATTACATTAATACTTGTTCCATAGTCATGAATACGACGTTTTGTAATGATGTGGAACATGAAAGTTTCACGTAAGTTTTCTTTACACAATATAATTATTTTTTTTATTTTTACTACTTCATATCTAAAAATTTATCAGTTGAGCAGAAGGAATTTAGCTATCTGTCAGACTTTTAATGCTATTTGGCAAATGACCAAAGACTTTTGTGGCAGCATAATTCACCCCTTTCTGTGCTAAAGTTAGTGTACAGTCCCTGGTGATTGCAACAGGAATTGAAATTGAGTGTAGTGAAACAAAAGCTTGAAATGATTAACTCTGTTTTTAAATGCTCTTTTACAGAGGAAAACCCAGGAGAATTGCCCCAAATTAATCCTCATACCACAGAAAAGATGAATGAAATAAGTATTAATGTCAGTGGTGTTGAGAAGCAACTGAACTCGTTAAAACTAAACAAGGCTCCAGGACCTGATGGTACCCCTGTCATATTCTATACTGAATCTGCCACTGAGTTAGCCCTCCCCCTTTTTTAGCTATAATCTGTCGTAGATCACTTCAACAAAAAACCGTGCCCAGCTCTTGGAAAAAGGTACAGGTTATACGCGTCTTCAAGAACAGTAGTAGAAGTGATTCACAAAACTACCACTTAATATCCTTGACATCAATTTGTTGTAGACTCTTACAGCACATTCTGAGCTCAAACATAATGAGGTATTGTGAACATTTAATGAGGCATCTTAAACAGAATGGCCTCCTCAGTGCCAGCAATCATGGATTTTGAAAACATCCCACCTTCATGATTCTCTATTATTCAAATCTCGTATAGCACGCCGAAAGAATAAACACCAATATATTTCTGTAGGAGCTCTGATTTTCCTTATTTTATCTCAGTGATCTTTTCTCCCTATGTAGGTCAGCATAAACAAAATATTTTCGCATGCGGAGGGAAAAGTTGGTGATTGGAATTTGTGAGAAAATTCCTCTGCAGCAAAAAATGCCTTCATTTTAATTATGTCCATCCCAGATCCTGTATCATTTCACTGACATTCTCTCCCCTATTTTGAGATAATACAAAACATGCTGCCTTTCTTTGAAAATTTTGATGTACTCCGTCAATCCCACCTGGCAAGGATCCCACACCAAGCATCAGTATTCTAAAAGAGGACAGACAAGTTTAGTGTTGGCAGTCTCCTTAGTAGATCTGTTGCATTTTCTAAGTGTCCTGCAGTCTTTTGTTAGCCCTCCCCACAACATTTTCTGTGTGTTCCTTCCAATTTAAGTTGTTCATAATTGTAATTCCTGGGAATTTACTTGAATGTAGGGCCTTTAGATTTGACTGATTTATTGTGTAACTGAAGTTTAAGGAATTCCTTTTAGCACTCATGTGGATGACCTCACATTTTTCATTATTTATGGTCAACTGCCAATTTTCATACCATACAGAAATCTTTTCTAAATTGTTTTACAATTTGTTTTGATTTTATGATGACTTTACAAGTCAATAAATGACAGCGTCATCTGCAAACAACTTAATGCTGCTGCTCAGATTGTCTCCCAAAGCGTTTATGTAGATAGTGAACAGCAAAGGGCCTGTAACAATGCCTTGGGGAACGCCAGAAATCCCTTTTGTTTTACTTGAGGATTTCGTGTCAATTACTACGAACTGTGACCTCTGACAGGAAATCACAGACTATATTCCATGAGCATGTAATTTCACTACAGGCTGCTTGTGTGGTACAGTGTCAAAAGCCTTCCATATATCCAGAAATACAGAATCAATTTTAAATCCCTTGTCAATAGCACTCAACACTTCATGTGAGTAAAGAGCTAGTTGTGTTTCACAAGAACGATATTATCTAAACCCATGTTGACTGTGTGTCATTACCATTTCCTTCAAGGTAATTCATAATGTTCAAACGCAATGTATGTTCAAAAATCCTGCTGCATATCGACGTTAATGACACGGGCCTGTAATTTAGTGGATTACTCCTATACCTTTCTTGAATATTGGTGTGACCTACGCAACTTTTCAGTCTTTGTGTATGAATCTTCCGTCGAACAAACGATTGTATGTGATTGTTAAGTGTGGAGCTATTGTGTCAGCATATTCTGGAAGGAACTTAATTGGTGTACAGTCTGGACCATCAATCATGTTAAACCTACTCACATATTTCTCACGTGACGTACTGAAAGCTTTGGATGAAGGCAGTCAGCTAGAGGCTGTATTTTTTTGATATGCAAAAAGCATTTTATTCAAAACCACACCTACCTTTGTTGTCAAAGTATGATCATATGGGGTATCAAGTAGGGTTGCCAGATTTCAGTGAGGGAAAATAGGAATACAATTATCGACACTGACATTTTTTAAAATAATTATATTTATTGCACATTTTTTTCATAATACACTCAACACGATGGAGTGCTTTTCAGTTAGCACACAATTCTCAACATTTTTTCATTAGACAATACTGTCTTATAAAAAACACCGCAACTTTAATCATAATTGAAATAAGTGTACAATTCATTTTTTATTGGATCAACTGAACATCTGTTTCGATCATCCTTCCATTTAATGCTCATAGTGGAGAAAACACTCTCCTTGAATGCATTTGAAGGAAATATACTCAAAACAAATGTAACTAAAACTAAAACACTGCACAATTTTGATGTCCCAATGATTTTTATAATGTAGACCCATCTCTGCGGTCTTGTCATAGTAGCTAACTTTGCTTTTAAATGCTCATTCTCTTCCCCCCAAAACAAATCAGAAGCCATAGTGACCTATGATATATATTATGCATGAAGGAAATCAACAATACAAAGTGATTCAGCTAATTTCAAAATATTTTGAAACTAAGTTTTTTTTTCATGTAATATGCAATCCATTAAGGACAAGACATTACTTTCGTCAAAATGAAACTTTATGTGGATGTCTGCATTCTTCCAGTTGATTTGTTTTTCACCTGGGATCAGATATTCCAATTTATTTAGCAACTGTTGCACCTTATAGCCAATAAACAGATTGTTTATCCTATGTTTGAACTCCATTTTTATTTTCTCCAATCACATGATATACTTCAAAAATTGTTAGCTCATTTTTTCAAAGTTGAGTACACCCTTTGAAAAACTGTCAGTCAAGTACAAGGAAAACTGTAGGTACAATTCCATTAAAGTAAGCTGTTTTCCTGAACTAAACCCACCTATCAAATTGTTTTTCCTGGAGCTGGGGCAATCATCTGCACTAGAAAAGTATGATATAATTGTAGGTAGATTTTTCAGCAACTTTTCTATGGCAGGCTTTATGCTTAAACAACATGTAGGTGCATGTCTCAACAAAGCATTGTGTTCTGTATCAACAAATTGAAAGAAATCTTTCAACTGAGGTACCCTTTTAGCTGAATTTGAGAAAAAGTGGACGTCCGAATTACTAACATTTTGATATCTATTGACATAGTGTTCATATCAGATTTACAGCAATTATGGACTATATGAGGAGGATATAATATGAACATCAACAAAAGCAAAATGAGGATAATGGAACGTAATCGAATTAAATCGGGTGATGCTGAGGATATTAGATTAGGAAATGAGACGCTAATAGTAGTAAATGAGTTTTGCTATTTGGGGAGCAAAATAACTTGTGATGGTCAAAGTAGAGAGGATATAAAATGTAGGCTGCAATGGCAAGGGAAGCGTTTGTAAAGAAGAGAAATTTGTTAACATCGAGTATAGATTTAAGTGTCAGGAAGTCGTATGGAGTGTAGTCATGTATGGAAGTGAAATGTCAGTGATAAATAGTTTGGACAAGAGGAGAATAGAAGCTTTCGAAATATGGTGCCACAGAAGAATGCTGAAGAGTAGATGGATAGATCACATAACTCATGAAGTACTGAACAGAATTAGGGAGAAGAGAAATTTGTGGCACACCTTGACTAGAAGAAGGGATTGGGTGGTAGGACATGTTCTGAGGCATCAGGGGATCGCCAGTTTAGTATTGGAGGGCAGGGTGGAGGGTAAAAATCATAGAGGGAGACCAAGGAATGAGTACACTAAACAGATTCAGAAGGATGTAGGTTGCAGTAGGTACTGGGAGATGATGAAGCTTGCACAGGATAGAGTATCATGGAGAGCTGCATCAAACCAGTCTCCGGACTGAAGACCACAACAACAACAACAACATGCACTATATGTGCGTAGCAGTTTGATTCCATTATACCACGATTTTTCCTTTTTAAGTGAACATAGACAGAGTTTTTCATCCCATAGTTTGCATTTGTATAGTGTGCAGTAAAACTTGAAATCTGGTACAAATTCAACTTGTGTTTTGGAATCCTTTTCAAGATCTCCTCAGACACTGCAAATGCAGATTCACCAGACCCTCATAGAAATTAGAATTTTGTGGGACACACCTGCTTGCACATCAAAGTATCTTACACAAATATAATAACACTTTTGATTAGCTTTGTTGGAAGTGTCAAACGCCACACCAAAAAACTTGCTATCCTTCAACTTCTGATTAAAATTATTAATGCTATTCGGTTCCAAAACAGTAATTAATGCCTCACATTTTGTTCTACCACAGTGATTTTATTTGCAATTGTCAAATCCGGGAATGACAGAATATATTTTTACATAGTCAGTGCTGCCATAGCTAAGACGATGATTAACTGTGTGAAATGCGAATGTAAGGTCAGATGTTGTTATCTGAAAACAAAGAAAGAAGCACTAATAATAGTACCTTTTCATAAATGCCTAAACAGCTCTATTATTATTATAATCATCATCATCATCATCTTAAAAATAAGAAATATTGAAATTAGCATGCACCTACTTCAACAGAGTTCACCTTGTACTAGAGAGTTTTCATCAGTGAGGTTTCTACCGATGTCAAGCGTCTGTGTTTGCGGTTGACATTGTTAAGATGATGCCCAACATCGGGTATGCTGCCATGTGAAATCGAAAATCTCTCTCCAGCTTTTCCAACACACAAGGGAAGCGTCCTGGGACCTCTACTGTTCCTGATCTATATAAATGACCTGGGTGACAATCTGAGCAGTTCTCTTAGACTGTTCGCAGATGATGCTGTAATTTACCGTCTAGTAAGGTCATCCGAAGACCAGTATCAGCTGCAAAGCGATTTAGAAAAGATTGCTGTATGGTGTGTCAGGTGGCAGTTGACGCTAAATAACGAAAAGTGTGAGATGATCCACATGAGTTCCAAAAGAAATCCGTTGGAATTCGATTACTCGATAAATAGTACAATTCTCAAGGCTATCAATTCAACTAAGTACCTGGGTGTTAAAATTACGAATAACTTCAGTTGGAAGGACCACACAGATAATATTGTCGGGAAGGCGAGCCAAAGGTTGCGTTTCATTGGCAGGACACTTAGAAGATGCAACAAGTCCACTAAAGAGACAGCTTACACTACACTCGTTCGTCCGCTGTTAGAATATTGCTGCGCGGTGTGGGATCCTTACCAGGTGGGATTGACGGAGGACATCGAGAGGGTGCAAAGAAGGGCAGCTCATTTTGTATTATCGCGTTATAGGGGAGAGAGTGTGGCAGATATGATACACGAGTTGGGATGGAAGTCATTACAGCATAGATGTTTTTCGTCGCGGCGAGACCTTTTTACGAAATTTCAGTCACCAACTTTCTCTTCCGAATGCGAAAATATTTTGTTGAGCCCAACCTACATAGATAGGAATGATCATCAAAATAAAATAAGAGAAATCAGAGCTCGAACAGAAAGGTTTAGGTGTTCGTTTTTCCCGCTCGCTGTTCGGGATTGGAATAGTAGAGAGATAGTATGATTGTGGTTCGATGAACCCTCTGCCAAGCACTTAAATGTGAATTGCAGAGTAGTCATGTAGATGTAGGTATAGCCTGATTTTTGCCCGCAATACTGGAAATCTTTTTCCTGAACAATACACTTGCGGTCTTCTGTTCTGGTGTATGCTGGTTTGAATATTGTATTTTCATTTTGTGGGATTTTTGCCATCCCATCCATTTTCAACACACTACTTCCACAAAGAAATAAGTTCCAAAACGTGAAATGTATGATGGCATACAATAAAGTGTTGAACCAGCTCCCGAAATGAACAAAACAATGTGCCTTGTTGCATGGGGTCAAAGTACAACTTGTTCACAAAAGAAGAAAATTTCTGTGGTGGTGCAGTGTTAGGAGATTAGATTAGATTAGACAGAGTGAGAACAAGCCACACACCTGTCACACAGTGCTAGTACTACGCTCACACTTACGTACCGATATCAACTTATGCCAAAGCAAGGCTTCAATCGAAATTGAAAGTTTCACATTAAATGATGGTGCTTTTTTGCTCCTAATTCTGTATCACAGACAATTTGAAATTGAAAAGACCCAGTAATAAAACTTACATTTTGTCAATAAAAAGAACAACTACAACAATCACTTCACAATGGTTATAATGCAAGGTTCTGTGTTGGATCGCTGAGGTTGGCAGTGACCAACACAAAACATGAGCAGACAGAAGTCGACTGACTTCTGCCGAGCCAGAACTAGGCAGGTCCCCTTGATCTCTTTGTTAATAGCCTGCACACACTGCAGTTCTGCTTCTGATGTCACATGTACGAACTCTGCATAGTAAAATTTGGTACTGGAAGATTAACAAATATGTCATTAAACCTCATGTTCAAAACAGGAACTTTTGGCACACAGTTAAAGATGTGCTCTGTACCTGGAACAAAACAGGGGAATTTCATATTGTTCTGGCTAAAACCATACAGCTGGCAACTGTAGTATCACATGAAATTTGTGACTGGATTGAGGACTTTTTGGCAGGAAGGACACAGCGTATTATTGTGAATGGAGTAATTGTCGGATGTACATCTACATCCATACTCCGCAAGCCACCTGACGGTGTGTGGCAGAGGGTACTTCTATCAGTTCTCCCTTCTATTCCAATCTCTTATTGTTCATGGAAAGAAAGATTGTCAGTATGCCACTGTGTAGCCTCTAACCTCTCTGGTTTCATCCTCATGAATTATACGTAGTAGGAAGCAACATACTGCTTGACTCCTCGGTGAAGATATGTTCTCGAAACTTCAACAAAAGCCCGTACCGAGTTACTGAGCGTCTCTTTTGCAGTCTTCCACTGGAGTTTATCTATCATCTCCGTAACGCTTTCGCAATTACTAAATGATCCTGTAACAAAACGCCTTGCTCTCTGTTGGATCTTCTCTCTCTCTTCTATCAACCCTATCTGGTACAGGTCCCACACTGCTGAGCAGTATTCAAGCAGTGGGCGACCAAGTGTACTGTAACCTACTTCCTTTGTTTTCGGACTGTATTTCCTTAGGATTCTTCCTATGAATCTCAGTCTGGCATCTGCTTTACCGACGATTAATTTTATATGGTCATTTCATTTTAAATCACTCCTAATGCCTACTCCCAGATAATTTATGGAATTAACTGCTTCCAGTTGCTGACCTGCTATATTGTAGCTAAATGATAAAGGATCTTCATTTCTTTGTATTCGCAGCACATTACACTTGTCTACATTGAGATTCAATTGCCATTCCCTGCACCATGCATCAATTTGTTGCAGATCTTCCTGCATTTCAGTACAATTTTCCATTGTTACAACCTCTCAAAATACTACAGCATCATCCACAAAAAGCCTCAGTGAACTTCTGATGATATCCACAAGGTCATTTATATATATTGTGAAAAGCAACGATCATACGGCACTCCACTGCGGCACACCTAAAATCACTCTTTCTTCGGAAGACTTATCTCCATTGAGAATGACATGCTGTGTTCTGTATCTAGGAACCCTTCTATCGAATCACACAATTGGTGTGATAGTCCATATGCTCTTACTTTGTTCTTTAAATTACTGTGGGAACTGTATCAAATGCCTTGCAGAAGTCAAGAAACATGACATCTACCTGGGAACCCGTGTCTATGGCCCTCTGAGTCTCGTGGATGAATAGCGCAAGCTGGGTTTCATATGATCGCCCTTTTTGAAACCCATGCTGATTCCTACTGAGTAGATTTTTTAGTCTCCAGAAAAGTCATTATAATCGAACATAATACGTGTTCCAAAATTCTACAACTGATCGACGTTAGAGATATAGGTCTATAGTTCTGCACATCTGTTAGACATCCCTTCTTGAAAATGGGGATGACCTGTGCCCTTTTCCAATCTTTTGGAACGCTACGCTCTTCTAGAGACCTACGGTGCACCACTGCAAGAAGGGGAGCAAGTCAGTACATAGAACTTTACTTTCGAATTCGTTGAACACCTCTCGCTCATAGCACTCCTCACACCCCGTTTCACTTCGTGTAATTTTTGTTTGTCTGCAAGGCTTTGGCTACGTGTATGTTTGCTGTGAAGTTCCCTTTGCTTCCGTAGCAGTTTTCTAACTCGGTTGTTGTACGGCTGAAATCACCGATGTAGAGGTAACTTTGGGTGTGCTATGCAGAAGTGTATTGGAACTGACCCTTGCTGTTCATGTTGTATATTAATGACCATGCAGACAATATTAATAGTAAAATCAGGATTTTGGCAGTTGATACAGTTATGTATGATGAAGCTCTATATGAAAGAAACTGCATAAGTATTCAGTATGATCTTGATAAGGTTTCAACATTGTGCAGAGATTGGCATCTTGCTTTAAATGTTATACTGTCAGTGAGCTACTGTTTTAATTGGCAAAGTCACTCAAATACTGGGTAAAACAGGTGGTAGACTTCAGTTTATTGGTAGAATACTGGAGAAATGCAATCAGTCTACAGAAGAGGGGCAGCACAAATCGCTACAGGTTTGTTTAAGTCTTTGGGAGAGTGTCACAGATATACTGAAGGAACTAAACTGGCAGACTCTTGAAGATAGATGTAAACTTTAAAGTCTATTAACAAAGTTTCAAGAACTGGCTTTAAATGGTGATGCCATGAATATACTGCAACGCCCTACATATTACTCACATAGTGATCATGAAGAAAAGATTATAATAATTACTGCTCGCACACACACATTCAAACATTCTTCCCACTCTCCATACGTGGATGGAACAGGAAGAAACCATAACTGGTACAGTGGGATGTACCCTCTACCATGCACTTCATGGTGGTTTGCAGAGTATAGATGTAAATGTAGCTGCAGAAGCCACATCAGTTTGTATGCAATCTCCTTTGTGGAATGATTGTGTTTTGCCAGTATTCTGCTAATAAAGTGAGTTCTACCATCTGCTTTACCCACAACTAACCACTACTAAGTTACACCTAGATATTAGCTGACGGGCTCCAACCATGAGTCACTGATAATCTAGTCATAAGATCCCATGTTTTTTGTTTTCTATAAAGGATGACATAAGATAATTTATCACAAGATACCATTAGAGGTCTGTACAGCATACTGTTGTGTGCATCTGATTCCATTAATATGCAAGGCACCCAAATGCCATACTGAATGCAACATTTATATGTGCTTCATTAAAGATTCTTCATACTAATGTAATGTTTTTATCATTTGTTTTTGTGCATCACCTGTAACAATGTGGAAAATAAGAAGATAAAAATCATCTTGCCATTGGTACTGGTATAATGTTTTCACTGCGGCATCTAATATATGTATCAATTGTAACAGTCTTAGCAAATGAAACCTACAAGTACATCAAAATTGGTTGAACTAAATCCTATGTGTACACAAATTAGAACTGTAACCCCTAGAAGTGTTATAACATCTAAATTCTTTGCTAGTGGTTTGTTGTGTGCATTAAAAATCCACCACAGAAGACAAATCTGTACTCAAAATTCATATTTAATTCACTTAGCATGGTACAGTACACAGAAGGCAATTCAATACAGTTTTTCTGTACATTAGAACCTTCTCCATTTTTATCCACATTTTACAAGTTTTTTGCATCCACATTTGCCCTGCTTGCTTCTTTCTGACCCTTGTTATCATGAGGAATCCAGAACGGAATATCCTTTGTCCATCTCCCATTATTTTGTATCGGTGTCTGCCCATTTTATGTTCTCACCTCCTATTCTTTATATTATATGTTGTTGTTATTCTGTACATTCTTGTTATGTGCAGCAAGCACCCTTATTTTGGTTATTCGGCACCCTTCAATTTTTGACTGTCTTCGCATCTAATGTTCGCCCACATTTCACATGTGCAAGTCAATACTGGCAGAATACACTGCCTACATAAGGGAGGTGCAGTCACCCCCCACCCCCCTTTCCTTTGATGTTCTATCGCAAATGGAATGAGAGAAAACGATGGTCTATATGCCTATGTACGGTCCCTTCCCCCAGGGGATCCACAAATCTTTTGTAGATACGTGCGTAGTGAGCATGGGACCCTGAGCTAATGTGGCCCTCCTTCCTTTCCGGGCTGCATACCTTCCTTTCCCGCATCCTTTCCCCCTCCCCCCACCTCCGCCTCTTTCCTTCCCTTTCTCCCCCTCTGGGAATGTGTTTTGTGCCTACGTTCAGAGACGAACACTCGAAAATGTAAAACAGTCTCTCTTCTTCGCTTTCTCTGCTGGCAAGTCTTTGTCCTTCTCTTTTCCTTAGCTCTTCTCTTTACCCTTTTCTCCGCTGCGGCGTTTGAGACCTCTCTTCTTTCCTTTCCCTTTCTCTGTTCCTCCCTTTCTCTTTCTCTGTTCCTCCCTTTTTCCTCCCTGTGTGTGTCTGAAGGCCGACCCACACATTCCCATGCGTAGCCAGTGACGGTGACGGGGTAACACGTAATTCCCCGCCCCAGGTAGACAGATAGGACACGTACGTACCCTCTGGTAATGGCCAGGCCCAGGGAGGGGTGATTACCCGAGCTGATACCTTCCAAAAGTACTGATTGGTCCCTCCGTCCGTTTATCGGGAGGTGTGACCTGAGGTGTGAACAATCACCTAAGGCGCGAGGCCCCAACAACGAAGGAGCGCGCCATCGGAGACGCCGGTAATCATGGGGGTACTTCCGCAATGGTTTCCTCATCATATACTATGTCTGCTCACAAGCGTAAATTCAATGAGTCTCAGCCACAGACAGTTGTTCCATCATTGCCACAGTTCCTTGTTGTTGTGACAAAGGTCACAACTTCTCCACGGTCAACCCTTTCATTATTCAAAAAGGTGTCGACGCAATTGCAGGTACTGAAAAGTCTTGTTCCAGATTACGAAATGGTACCTTGTTGTTAGAAACAGTCATTGCCCTCCAGGGACAAAAATTGCTGCGTACTTCAGTGCTACACACCTTTTCTGTCCGGGTGGAAGCGCACCGCACTTTAAATACCTCAAGTGGGGTCGTTCATACAAGCTCCCTCGACTGATTGTCAGACGAGGAAATTCAACACTACCTGTCGGACCAGGGCGTAACGGCTGTTCATCGAGTCATGAAAAGGGTTGACATGAACATCGTTCCAACCCGTACTGTCTTCTTGACATTTGACAGAGTTCAACTCCCATCGAACATAAAAGCAGGCTGAGATAATTTAAGTTCACCCTTACAACCCAAACCCTACGCATTGCTATCGGTGTCAGCGGTTCAATCATAGAAGGCAGTCCTGTTCCAATCCGGCCAAATGTGTTACGTGTGGCAAGGTTGCCCATCAGGGTGCTTGTCCACCTCCATCCCCTCGTTGCAGCAACTATATGGGTGACCACACTGCTTCCTCTAAAGACTGCGCCATTTTTAAAGACGAAAAGCTCATTTAGGAAATCAGAGTGAAGGAACAGGTGTCGACCTTTGCTGCTCGAAAATTATTCGCCAGTCGAAAGCCCAGTGTGCCTCAGACAGGTAAATACAGCACTGTCCTTGCGTCTCCTCGGCCAACAAAGGAGGCGGCCACGCAGACTTGTAATCTCACCCTTAGTGCCTCGGTTGTCAGATCGCCCAGCACAAAGATCGCCCGTTCAACCTCCCCACTTTCGCCTGCTCTCTCTATGGCTCACCCTTCATCGGGTTCTGCTAAATCTCGAGCCCAAAAGACAGACACCCGGACTTCCAAAAAAAGAGCCTACTCATGAAGATTTTTTATGTACTCAAACTTCACAACCATCAGTTCCTCCTTCACCTAAACACCTTGTTTCCAAGAAGGCTAATAAGAAACCCAGTTCCTCTCATTCTCCGCCACGGCGTGTCTCTTCTACAGCACCACCCGGCAGTAGCTGCCCTCGGCGGCCGTCCTCTGTGTCGCTGAGGCGCACTGCTGGCGGCCGATCAACCGGCCGATCGCTGGTGGCAGGAGCTGCTCCTGAACAACGTATGGATCAGGATCTTCTGCCTTCGGCTGAATGCCATTCCACGCTGTCGGTTGCAAGCTATGATGAGCAGTCGTTGAGTTGAGGGCAACCTTCGTCACATTCTTCCATTTTATGTCCACCCTATGTCCATTATCCATTGGAATATTCGCGGCATTCGAACCAATCGGGATGAATTGTCGATCCTCTTACGATCCTACTCGCTGGTCATCTTCTGTCTTCAGGAAACAAAGCTGTGTCCCCACGACCGCTTTTGTTTTCCTACATTTTCAGTCAGTCCGATTTGATCTCCCCTCTATTGAACGCACTCCAGCACATGGAGGACTCATGATTCTTCTCCATGATACTCTCCATTATCACCCAATCCCCTTAAACACTTCCTTCCAAGCTGTCACTGTCCGTCTTTCCCTTTCTAGATACACCTTCTCTCTTTGTACTGTGTACATTCCACCGTCCACACCAATGGCACGAGCTGATCTCCTTCATCAACTTGGTCAGCTTCCACCCCTCTATTTGCTGGTTGGGGACTTCAATGCCCACCACCTACTTTGGGGATCTCCACATCCTTGTCCGCATGGCTCACTATTGATAGATGTCTTCCACCAAGCGGATCTTGTTTGCCTCAACACTGGGGACCCTACATTCTTGTCTGCCTCCACGACAAATTTCTCTCATTTGGACCTTTCGGTCATTACTGTTCCGGTAGCTCGACACTTCGAATGGTTCCCTTGCTGATACACACCCGAGTGACCACTTTCCATGTGTCCTTAGATTAAAGCCACAACTGCCATATATGCGCCCGAGATGCTGGAAGTTTGCCCAAGCCGATTGGACACTTTTTTCGTCTGTAGCGACATTCGATGACCGTCACTTTCCTAGCGTCAAAGATGAGGTTACTCATATTAAAGACATTATTCTTACAGCTGCAGAACGTTCAATACCTCGCACCTCCATATTGCCCCAGCACCACCCAGTTCCTTGGTGGAACGAAGCATGCCATGGCACAATATGTGAACGGCAACGTGCTCTTCGCGTTTTCGGACACCATCCTACTTTGGCCAACTGTATCCGCTATAAGCAGTTTCGTGTGCGATGCCGTCGCGTCATCTGCGATAGCAAGAAGGCAAGCTGGGACTTCTTTACTAGCTCGTTTAACACCTTCACTCCCTCCTCGGAAGTTTGGAGTCGGATACAATGGTTATCTGGTGCGCCTAGTTTCTCCCTGGTCTCTGGGCTCACTGTCGTGCATGATACATTAGTGGACACCGTCGCAATTGCTAACTCATTGGGTCAACACTTTACTGAGAATTCGAGCTCTTCAAATTACCTGCCAGCGTTTCTCCCGAAGAAATGTGCAGCGGAAGTGCAACCTCTTGCTTTCTCCTCTCAAAATCGCGGAAGCTATAATACTGTTTTCTCCATGCGGGAACTCCAACATGCACTCTCTTCTTCTCGCTCCTCCGCCCCAGGACCGGATGGTATCCACATCCAAATGTTGCTGCATTTATCCTACCATAGTCTGCATTACCTCCTTCGCCCTTATTATTGAATTTGGACCGACAGTACTTTTCCCAGACGATGGCGGGAAGCTATCATCGTTCCTGTTCTGAAACCTGGAAAGGACAAACATCTCCCCTCTAGCTATCGCCCCATTTCTCTCACGAGTAGTGTATGTAAGGTTTCGGAGAGTATGGCGAATTGCCCTTTAGCCTGGTGGCTGGAGTCCTGCAGTCTTTTAACACCTGTTTCCGACAGCATCGTTCTGCAGTTGACCATCTTGTTGCTCTCTCCACTTATATCATGAACAATTTTCTCCAGAAACGCAAAACAGTGGCAGTATTGTTTGATCTGGAGAGAGCATACGATACCTGTTGGAGGACAGGCATCCTCCGCACACTGTTCTCTTTGGGCTTTCGAGGTCGGCTGCCCCTTTTTCTTCGTGAATTTATGACAGCGCGCACATTTAAAGTGCGGGTGACACATTTAAAGTGCGGGCGAACACTACTCTCTCCCGTACTTTCTCCCAAGAAAATGGGGTACCCCAGAGCTCCGTGCTAAGTGTTGTACTGTTTGCCATTGCCATAAATGCAATTATATATTGTCTCCTTCCTGATGTCTTGGGCTCCCTCTCTGAGGACGATTTTGCAATCTACTACAGCTCTCAATGGACCAGTCTTCTTGAACGACGTCTTCAAGGATGTCTCGATCGCCTCCATTCTTGGAGCATCGAAACCGGCTTCCGCTTTTCTCCCACTAAGACCGTTTGTGTTAATTTTTGGCGTCATACGGAGTTTCTTCTGCCTTCCTTACATCTAGGCCCTGTCAACTTTCTGTTGGTACAGCACCGCCTTGGCTCCAGCCCCGGACCTGCCTGCTCTGTGACCTTTGTCAGTTTCCCAAGGATGGTACCCCTTCTCTTGTTTATCGTCGGGCATTTGCTGCTCTCTGCGCACAAATGAAGGATGCCACATGACACCCCAAATCGATTTCGGCTTCCCGACCAGTGTTCGGTTTATACTGCGGAGCTTTACGCTGTTCTCCAGGCTGTCCAATACATCCGTCGCCATCAGCGGATACAGTATGTTATCTGCTCAGACTCTCTCAGCTTTCTCCTCAGTCTCCAAGCTCTCTCTGGTCCACCGGATTCAGGACTGCCTCCATCTGCTCCACTTGGGGGGCCGTCTCTGTGGCGTTCCTTTGGATCTCAGGACATATTGGCATCTGTGGAAATGAGGTGGGGCCGATATAGTGGCCAAGGCTGCAGTCTCTCTTCTTCGGCCAGCTATTCGCATGATTCCCTTCACCGCTCTACGGAGTGTTTTATGTCGTCGTGTCGCTCTTTTATGGCATGCACATAGGTCGACACTTCCCAATAATAAATTGTGGGACGTGAAAGCTCTTCCCTGTGCTTGGACCTCTTCCCTGCGCTTGGACCTCTTCCTCCCGAACTCGTCGTCGGGAGGAGGTAATTTTAACTAGACTCCGGATAGGGCACTGTCTTTTTAGCCATTGACATCTTTTAAGTGGTGATCCTCTCCCACTCTGTTCCCACTGCTCTCAACTGGGGACGGTGATACACCTTTTACTTGAGTGACCCTTTTTTACTCCGTTACGTGCCCGTCTACAGCTGTCGCCTAATATATCTTCCATTTTAGCAGATGGCATGCGCTCAGCCGATTGTGTTCTCGAGTTCATCAGTGCTAGTGAGATGACGTCAGTCATTTGAAGCTCTTTGTGGGGACAAACAACCCCCCCCCCCCCCCCTTCTATAATGGTTTTTTAAGCTTCCCTTCTGTTTTTGATTTCCCCAATTTTTGAGTTTTGCTCCCATTGCTGCTGATTTCCAGTTTCGTTTTTTTAGCTTTTTCTAAGTCACGGACCGGGCGCTAATGACCGTAGCAGTTTTGCGCCATAAAATAATACGGTCCCTATTTTCATCTACATTGGTGGCAATAGAATTGTCCTGCAGTCAGCTTTAAATTCCGGTTGTCTAAAGTTTCTCAGCATTGTTCCTCAAAAAGAATATTGCCTTTCCTACAGGGATTCCCATTTGAGTTTCCAAAGCACCTCCATAATAATTGTGTGTTGATAGAACTGTCGCAAATCTGGCAGTTGGCCTCTGTCTCCTCCTCGTTATCTGACATGATAGGGATCCTAAACACTTGAGAAGTAGCCAGGAATGGGTCACACTATAGTGTCTTGTGTAGGTGTGAAGTTAAGAATACAATTTATTTGACTTAATAAACTGGCCCAGTATAAACACACAGTAAACACAATAATGCAGAAGATTGATGTCACACAAACAGAAGATAGCTAGCCAATGTTAAATCCCATACATAGTCAGAGACAAAAGCAAGTCATCAACTGATAGTAGCCTGTAAAGGAACATTCAGTCAAGTGAATACACAAAAGAATGAGTCTTTGCATGGCAGGTGCACAGTTGTAGCAGATTGGAGGTCACGGGGTTCCACTAGATGACGTGACATGATATCTGGATGTGGGGCCTGTTCTGAGTGTCTTCTGGACACAGCTTGTAGGCTGTGGCATGAGCAGTGGTGGGGGCTGGAAGTAGGAATCAATCTCCGACACTGTGACAGCTCCATGTCACTGTTGTAGTCTTTTAGTGCATTCTGTACATCATCATCTTTACAGATTACCCACACTTTCCTAAAATTCTCCAGTAAACCAAAGTCATTCATTCATATTCCCTATGACAGTCCTTACAGGCTAGTTCCATTTCATTTATCTTTGTAATGTTACATCTAGATATTTAATAAACGTGAATGTGTCAAGCAGCATATTATGAGTACTATATTTGAGCATTACAGGATTGTTTTTCCTACTCATTTTCATTAATTTATAGTTTTCTGCATTTGGATATAGCTGTCATTCATCACACCAACTAGAAATTTCGTCAAAGTCATCTTGTATTCTCCTACAGTCGCCTGATAATGATATCTTTCCGTACACCACAGCCTCATCAGCAAATAGCTCCAGATTACTGCTAACCCCATGTCAATCAGACCATTTATTTACATAGAAGATAAAAGCAGTCCTTTCATACTTCCGGGACACTCATGATGATATCCTCGTCTCTGATGAACACTCACTGTCAAGGACTGCATACAGAGTTCTATTAATTAATGTGTATTTAAGATCCTCACATATTTAGGAACCTAATCCCAATGATTCTTTAACAGTCTGCAGTGGGCCACTGTGTCGAATGCTGTTCGGAAATCTAGGAATACAGAAGCTGCCTGTTACCCTTCAACCATGCCATGCAGGGTATCGTGTGAGAAAAGGCCAAGCTGAGTTTCGCATGAGCAATGCTTTCTAAATCTGCACTGATTTATGCACAAATATGTTGGCATTTCCAAGTTTTTAATGAAACTATAAGATTAAAATACACCTAATCCATACATGTGTTGATACCACTGTACATCGTGCAAATTGATGAAAGGCAGTACACAAATTTATCAAACAATTATCTTGATTAAGTGTATCATAATTAAGAGAAGCAAATTTGAATTGCACTCTGGCACATAGTTTTAGTCTGCTAGGAAGTTTCATGCTAATCACAAATAATGACTAGTGCTCATCTGACAATTATGAACAGTGTATGTAGATTAGAAGAAAAACAGTCACTTTGGGGAAAGCCACTGATTCACTTAAACTACTCAGCTGCTGTTTGTATCCAATACGTCAAAAATATGTTTATGTAGCATCACATACACCACAATCAGCTGACTATATGCTGCTGAAGTATGATCTTTGTGACTTAAACAGCCTGGAGTTCAAATTTTCTGTTAAACTGTAGGAGTGGGTAATGAGAGATTATTTTACTTGGATTTTGAATATCTGTGGATTTTCAATTTCTTATTTGGTATGTTAGTAACTCTGTATAGACTTTGTTTGTACCAGAATGTAAAATTCCTTTCTGATTCCCAGATTAGGGGTTCATACTCTATCAGGATATTATTTTTGCGTGTGCTACTGTGGGTGTGAATTGTACAGTTATCCTAAATTCGCCCCTCTTATTAACGAAGAATACAAATAAGAAATATATGATTTATTGATACCTAAATGTAAGAATCTGTAGGTCCTTGAACAGACGTCTGCAAGGTGTACAGTTATCAAGTGCAAACATTATTCTTATTGCATACTTCTACAAGCAGTCATGAAGGAATATCAAATGTCCTTATAATAGTATAATGCTGACAGAACAGACTGATAACTGACACTAATATTTTCCTAAACTGTGTGAAAACATGCAAAAATTTGTTGGTCGCAGCACAGATAGGGTGGTCCTTATATGGGAGTTACATGAAAAGGTCAAGTGATTTGTGCACACAACTCCATATTTTTTAAAATTTTTGCCACACTTTGATAAAATGCCACATTTCATAGCAATTAATTAATATCAACCCATGGCTTAAATAGCTAAGTAAGATGTCAATACTGAAATAAGTGTGTGTATTCTTCTATTGGCCTATGCTACTGAAATCGGTCTATATGTATTTTGCAGATATGTGTAAACATAATTACATGGGAAAAATTTAAATATAAATATGTGACAGAACACACAGAATGTAGCATACATCAATAATAGTGTAGCACAACTTTTTTGTGTCTTTTTTTTTTTCTCTTCAATTCGAGTATTGTCTCCAGAAACCGTGTTCACATTAAAAAATGAATTCTCTTCGTTCTTTTGTCAGCCATTAATAATCCACTGAAATTTTGCATTGCCTTCACCCCTGTCTCTGTTGTATCATTTCTCATCTTAAGATTTTTCAAAGTCTCTTTGGCACTAAGGTAGCAATTGTTTGAATCTCAAGAAATAGCAATTTTATTTAAGAAATCTAAGTCTATGGTTGACTTCAACACGTCCAAATTCTTGACTGAGATGAACTCATCAATTTCTTTACATGTAGTAATACAGAGATTCTCAGCATAATCTGTTTGGTAATATTTTGAAACATTCTTAATAGTGTATGTGAAAGCGCTAAATTGAAATTTATAAAATTATATTATGCCCAAAAAGTTTTGTAACTTCAACAGGAAGAACATTGTACTATATGTGTTTGTGTCATTGTTAATTAGGTCATCAAACAGTGATAACACACAAAAATATCTCTTCATTTAAATACCACAAGTGCTGACAAAACTTCTTTAGAGCGTGTGAAGAAACTATTGCATTTACTTTTTTGTTCAGTTTTAGTTCTTGTAAAAAGTACAAATCATTGTAAAGTGCAGTGATTGATGAGGAACCCAGAAATTGCCATTTTGCATATAATGTAACTATATAAAAACAAGCATTTTTCGGGCCATCCACTTCACTAACGAAGAGGTATAGCTGAGAACAATAGAATAGGCAGGTCAGTGAAAACCAGAAAAGATCACAAATTTTTGTACAGTGGTAGAAAATAATGCCATGAATAACATACTAAAAATCCCTGCTGGCTGTGTGTTGAGGTGTGCAGTGGTGCAGGGTAGGGGGTCTTCAAAGGCTAGTTTTTTATGGTTTTCTTGAATAACTCGAAAACTGCAGCTTCTAGTGAAAATATTTCCCAGGATAAAATTAAACTAGATTAATTTCATATAAAAAGGTCACATTAATTTTTTTTTCTCTATAACTAGAGTTGTGGCATTGAAAAATCACAGATTATTAAAAATAATGTTTTAATGACTTGAAATTAATGTTTATTGTTAAATGAAATGGATTAAGATCAAATATCAAATGTGTGTACTATGTAAAAGTGCAGTAGAACCTTATTAACCCCTTAATGCCAAGTGCCACAAATTCACGTCATACCAGTGCTGTGCTAATAATTGGAAGATTAACTGTTTTTGAATACAAATGTCAATAGGTACTGATTCTTCACGAAGCTGCCAACACTCTGACAAGTGCTGCATTCTCCTGAGTGTTTTGGGTACCTCTAATGAACTATGAGTCTTGATTTTTTTCTTTAAGTTAGAAATTTATTCAGGCATTAGGGGTTGAGGGGTAAATTATGCAAAAGGGTGGAGGGTAGAATGCGAGTGAAGGTAGGTCGCCAAACTGTGTTCATCAGCTTTGACAGGTCTGCAAATGAAGAGCAAGCAGGTGAATCTCCACTCTGTCTACCCCACCATGTCACGACAAACAACTACAGGTTCTTTCATAAGCTAAACCGACCCTCCACAACACCATGCAGTGTACAGATATCACTAGGGGGAAGCTGGGGGGGGGGGGGGGGGGGGCGGGGCAAGGGGGCTATTTTCCACAAACTGCTTCAGTAACTCATATCTGTATGCCACAAACGTGGCATACAGGAGAGAGGTACTGATACTGCTAATGCAAGAAACACACGTCATCCCATATGGTAGCTGCAGTGTTCTGGGAAAGGCAACATCCCCCACCATGAGTGCTTGCTTTTCATTTTGCAAACTACACTTTGCCAGCACTTCCTCTCTAGTTCTCTTGTGTGAATATACAAAATAACTTCACTGAGTGCATGTTTATACATTGGAGTTATTTTTAGTATATTAAATGAACACTTATTTGCCATTGTTAAGTGAGCTATAATGTAAAAAAAGTTAAAACAACTGGAGCTATCAACTGTATACCACACTAAAGAGCGTGTCCCAAGCATAACATGCTGTCAATATGTATTTGACAATTTTGATTTCATTGTCTCCCCTATTACTGGCTGGAATACATATCACAGTATGAGGGGTTTCAAATGCATCATACCAGCCTCAACTCTCCTCAAATCTCAGGAGGCCCAGATGCTTAAATTTCTCTCTGCAATAGAAATAGGTCACCTAAGTGTTCTGGAAATTTAGGTATTTCGACATAAGTTGAAATGCATTACAGCAGATTATAGTTATTGATTTGAACATGATTAGTCCTATTCCATCAGAGGTGTTAGCAATTCATGAATGGAAGATATTTATGCAGTCTACCAGTAACACAATTAATAGTGGGAGAAGCACAGCTACTTTGTGACCATTCATAAATTTATTGCCAAGTGACTATGACACTATTACACGGCTTTACAATATGTTGTCGACAGTAGACAGCAGCAGGGTGCCGCATTTGCCCATTCAATCCATTTCCAACCAATACTGCAAAGGTTGCTGACAGCATCACACACAAAAATTATACACTTCTCAGCCACTGTTTATAGGAACATATTTTACAGAAAAACTCGTGTAACAATGGCAAATAAGCACTTGTATAACAAACTGAAAATAACTGGACTATTATATAAAACATGAGCTCAGTGAAGTTATTTTGTCTACTCACATAACAGAACTGGGCAGGAAGCTGTCGTACATGATGACAAAGAATGAATGTACCCTCTAGCAGTGTGGAAATGTGTAGAGAGATTTACAAAGATTCTGTCCATAACCATTTCTTGCATTAGTATTGATGGTAAAGAATACCAGCATTCTGTGTAGCAATTCTGCACAGTGTGGAAAATAGACAGCCCCCTGTCATATCTGTGCACTGTCATGTTTCGAAGATTTTGTTAAAAGGACATACAAGACTACAATCTGGTGATCTACCTTCTCTCATCCTTTTACATTCCAGCCTATTTGTCACCACCATGATACCTCCCCAAAACACAATTTATGCCTTAGAAGGCTCTGATGCACTTAGAGGCAGTACACACATTTAATATTTGTACTTAACCCAATTAATTTAAAATGAATGTTAATTTTATGCAATTAAAACAATATTTTTAATAAACTGTGATTGTCCCTTCCCCTGCAACATGGAAACTGTTAGTCATAGAGAAAAAATGAACGCGTCCTTTTTTATAGGGAATGTGATGTAATTTAATTTTGTATTGTGAAATTTTTTGCCAGAGGTTGCATTTTTAGAGTTACTCAAGAAAACCACAGAAAAGTTATTTTTTAAACTCCGCTGACCCCATGCTCACACCCAACTGGTGGTATGTTGGTCACGACAACCCCTCTTAGCACTGTACAAAAATTTGAGACGATATTCCTCCTCAATTTTCCTTTGTTGATTGGACTAGAGGGACATTTTCACTGAATATTCCTTTGGCCATTGAGTTTGCATGATGCAAAACTCCAGACAGTGTCACTTGAAGCCCACAGTTGTCCCCAGAAACATGATGCACAGTTCAGAGACTGCACAGTAATCATTTTTCAGGTGCCCTCCTTTTATTAGTTTTTTTTAAAGAAGTTAAGTAACCCATTAATTTTGAGAGCACTAAAAGCCTCACATAACTGTCAGTCTTCATAACTTGTTTTTTCATGCCATTCCACATTTCTCAAAGTTTTTTTGAAAAAGCTAAACTTGACTAACTGCCACCGGGGTAACACATTTTTGAACACATTCCATCTCAGTAGCTCATACATGTGACTGTTCCAACAAAGTAACAGCTCCATTGAAACGACGTTAGCTGGAGCCAGGTGGTGTCACAACAAAGAATTTGAATTTTCTCGCCCAGTCTTCAACTTTTCTTGCATTCTAAACTGCTGTGATTATTTTTTCTCCACTAGAATTCAGTAATGCATGCATACAAATTACACTGTCCAGTCACATATGACCACCTGTTAAAAGCAAGAATAACCACTTTTGGCAGTGTGTACTGCTGCAAGATATGCAAGAAGAGGTCAATGACGTTCTGGAAGGTATGGAGGAGATGTGGAGCCATGTGCCGATACCATAAAGGCATACTTGTGTTGATCTGCTGCCTTTCATAATGAATATCACCCAGGGAAAGCCGCGAAAACATTCCGCAGACCATAATGTTCCTGCCCTTATTTGTTTCCAATGTTTCATACTGTACAGACCAATGGTCACCTGTCCAATGGAGAGTAAAACTTGATTCACCTAAAAAGGCCACATCATGACACTCGGTGGACATCCAATTGTGGTACTGGCATGCAGGTCCCCATCTTGATAGCCGATAAAAAGCTGTCAGCACTGTTGCATGAACCAGGCACCTGCTAGTGGAGGCCCATACCCAGCAGCATTCGCTGATCAGTTGTTGAGGAGATATTGTTGGGTTAGCATCTCGGCTCATCTGGATGGCTAGCTGCTAAACAGTTGCTTGTCTGTTTGTCCATACACATCTCTGGAACCATAATTCAACCCTATCATCTATGGCCTGTGAAGCACCACATTTGCCTTGGTGCCAGTTTTGAATAGCACTGTTTTGCTATGCACAATATACTTTAAGCGGGGTGGCATGTGAACAGCTTACAGACTTAACAATTTTGGAAATGATTAAATCCTTGATCTGAAAGCCAAACTTTCCTAGTAAATGGGCTAAAGTATAAAACAATATTACCTGCTCCAAAAAATTCAGTGTTTGTTGTTGTCTCCTCATGTAGTTTCTAATTAGACTCTTGTTAGCCGTGTTGAGCAGAATTATATTCTTATGTTCAACCTAATTCTGTAGTCAGTCTCTCTCTCTCTCTCTCTCTCTCTCTCTCTCTCTCTCTCTCTCTCTCTCTCCCCCCCCCCCCCTCTCTCTCCACTAAGTATTCCTTTCTGTACCAGCTCTTCATACTCTAACTTGTTTCCTTATTCCTTTCTTGTTATTTCAGTGTATTTTACACTATTACTTCGTCTCCTTCCTATGCACCCTTTCAATATCCTTCATATTTAGTTCATTTTCCTCCTTATCCTTCACTGTTTTATACTGTTAGGTAGTTCCAAAATAGCACACACTCAGCATTAGGGCGAATGTCATTTGGAAACAACTCTGAATAGGCCATATCTCCAAGATATTCTTCCTTCCATGAGTGTGTTACACACACAAGATATACTGGAGAGCTTCTGGGAAGTTTGGAAAGCAGGTGAGAGGCACTGGTGGATTTGAAGCTGAAAGGATAGGTAACAAATTGTGTCCTGATATCTCATTCAGAAAGAGATGATGTATAATCACTTGCCTCTGTGGTGCTACTTTCTGTGTAGGGAGGCATGAACTTTCAGGTGAAACATCGTTCAAACAGCACACACATCCGCATATTCATTGTATGTGTACGCCACAATTTCTTGTTAGCTCTATAAAATCACTATTCCATAAAGTTAGTTTTGTATGGATGTGTTGTTTTGGTGAAAAAAAATACAGGGTGGGTGTTTCACAATTCATGTTACAAACTTCTAGAGGTTTTACCGTGGACTTAAAACATCAAGTTTTATATAGGAACTCATGTCCGAACACACCATCCAATGATGACACAGAGTGTCAAAATTATAGGCACTGGTGCCTGTTAATGTATGAATATACAGGGTGACTTTGTGATGACATTACAAACATTCAAGGGTGATGAAGAAGATAAATGTATCATTTGAGGTAAGGGTTCCTGTAGCAGAAACAAACAAGTTGAAAGTTATAAGCGAAAACATTTCTGATACCTCTGACAGTGGAGTACTGTTTTTGCTAAATTGTAATGTAGGAAACTTTCAGAATTTGTAGTATGGATCAATACAAGAAAAAAGTCTAGTAACATGGGCTGTAAAATGTATACCTGAGGGGCTACGAGCTCTTGTTCATCTTCGCTAGTAAGAAGCACTTCTCCTGTATTGAACAAGTGCTCATACCTCTTAAAAGGTATGCATATCTGAGTCCAAGTTCACTAGAAATTTTATCTTGTTTTGGTTTACACTGCCACCTCTAAAAGTTGCCAACCCTTAGCAACGACAGTACTAATACATGTATTCCACTGTCAGAGGTATCAGAATGCTTTTTGCCTATAACTTTAAACTTGTTTGTTTCTGGTACAGGGACCTTTACCTCAAATCGTTGCATTTAATCTTCTCCATCTTTCTTGAAAGTTTGTACCATCATCATGGAACCATGCTGTATATACATACATTAACAGGCATTGGTGCCTGTAACTCTGATGCTTTGTAGCATTGTTGGATGACGTTTCCGGACATGGGTTCCTATGTAAAACTTTTATCTACTAAGTCCCCTCCACAACCTCTAGAAGTATGTAACATAAATTGTGGAACACCCTGTATAACTACACAGTATCAAAAAATGCTAGTGACCATTTTATTTGTTAGAATAAATCATCTGAGTTCTGTCCAGTAGAGTAAGCAGATAGGGGTTTTGGTATCAAAGAAATTTTGCCTTGAACTGTTTTCTGGTTGTATCAGAATTAACACAGGTTTTGGAGATACTAACATTAGATAGGACAGCAATGCTACAAATACATACTGAAGGTATAGCATTTCATAAAAAATAAGTCTTGTAGGATTCAGCCAGATGTTAAGTGTTTGACAGATGTCATTTCGGTAGCTCACGCATCAGTGTTACAGCTTACTTTATTTAGCAACTTCGAATCAGGTCTCTCTGAGCTGGGTGGACTAAATTCCAGACTTTTGGGCAGAAAAAAATTCTGAACCCATGAATTACATGTAGTAACTAGAACAACAATACGAAAATGATAGATTGCTACTCACCACCCTCCTCCTCCTCCTCCTCCTCCTCCTCCTCCTCCTCCTCCTGAAGGGGGCTTTTTTTGGTCTGGAATCTAAAAGTTTAGCAATCTTTCCATTGTGTCAGTCTACGTCAGTGCCTTGTCTGTCAGGTGAGTACTGGTCTGTCCTTTCCCTATTGTTATTGTTCCATAGTGGACTTCCATTGTTAAGATAGTAGATAGAAATAGACTGTGAGAATAAGTGCATTGTGGAACTGCTAACAGAAGTAGTGGAAGCTATTAGGTGCATGGAAACAGGAAGTAACCTTCGTAATAATCAGATAACAGTAGAAATTCTAAAAGCACGGAGCTAAAAGATTATGAAAGTGAAATTTGCACTGTTATTCTCATAATGCTTTTGTAAGAGCACAACAGAGATACACTTCGTTGGAACATAGCTGTATTTGTTGTAATCAACAAGAAAGAAAGCAGAGAAGATGTAAAGAACTTTGGATTCATTAGTCTTTTGCCAGCGGTATACAAGACGAAATTTGCACGAACATCTTTACTTGTTGTTTAGGGGGAAAAAAAAAACCTCAGGCTTTTAGATCTGTGTGTAGTGAATATATTACTGCTGGTTGTGGGCAATGTTATATAGAAACAGCAAAGATTGTTAGTTTCTAGTTTGTGTGTGTGTGTGTGGGGGGGGGGGGGGGGGGGTTATAGACAATGAGAAAGTGTTAGCCTATAGAGTCTGTATTGTCAGCACTTGAGAACCAAAGAATATAATCTACTTGTATGAGTTTGTTAAAGAATAAATACAAAATCATGCTACAGCTTCCATTTCACTAAAACCATTTTTTGCGGCCTTGGCAGAGGTCTTCAAACCAATAATTATTTACGATTAAGACAGAATAATCCCAAACACCTCTTACCTAAACCACTATTGATTTGCAGATATCTGCTTTGGATCATGAACAACTTCAGCAAAGGATGAAGAAACACACAAGAGCATGGATAGTGACAGATTTGAAGATTAATAACAGTAAGATCAAAATAATGTAGGATAGTGGCAGATTTGAAGATTAATAACAGTAAGATCAAAATAATGTATAATCAGTACAGGTGTTGGACAAAAAAATGGAAACACTGCAAGAGATGGTTGCTTGAAGAGGAATGCAGATGCTAGTCAAGCCTATGGGTTGATCATGAACGGCATCAGTGCATTGTCCTCAATGCATTGCATGGTCAGTACCAGTGCTCTGTGTAGCCTTGAGTGCATTACGTCAGAGCTGATCGAATTTGAACACAGGCAGATTGTTGGTGCTCATGTGGTGTGGGTGCTTCCGTAACCAAGGCAGACAATGTGTTTGGTGTTTCAAAATGCACAATATCAAAGATTTATGTCGCACACAGGGAAAGCAGAAAAATATCATCCACTCGGTCATAGTGTAGACGAAAGTGTGTGTTGTACACTGTCATTAAAAACGATTGTGACGAAACATAAGGCAGCAAGAGCTTCAAAAGTCACTGCAGAACTGAATGTCATTCTTGTGAAATCTGTCAGAACCGAAACAATAACAATGGGACTCCATAAGCAGGCCACACTGGAATTCCAAAACCACTCATCAGTGATGCAAATGCCTGTAACAGGAAAATGTCGTGTCAAAGCCATCAAACCTGGACTATGGAGCACCAGAAGGAAGTTTTTTGGTTGGATGAGTCTTGTTTCACAGTGTTTCCAACTTCTGGCTGAGTTTGTCTTAAGAGTGAAATGTGGAAGGGATTTGGTGATGATCAGTATGCCCATATTGTGGAATTCCATAGGCCTCAGGGTTCTTCTGGAAGGTCACGTTATTGCCAAGGATTATGTGACCATTTTGGCTGATTACGATCATCCCCTGGTACAATGTTTGTTCCTCAGTGATGTGATCTAAAATGCCAGGGCCCCTGTTCACACAGCTCACATCATTCAGGACTGGTTTTGTGAGCACGAGGAGGGATTGGCGCATCTTCCATGGGACCACAGTCACCAGCTCTGTCTAATTTGGAGAGAAGGGTGCACAATTGCTATCCACCTCTGCTCTCGTTATCTTAACAAGCCATTATTTTTCAAGAAGAATGGTATGGGATTCCATTGAAAAACACATGGGACCCATATCCATTTGGAGATGACTGGAAGCTGTCTTGAATGTCAACAGGTTTCCTACACCATATTAGGCACAGCAATGTATTGTATTTTTGGTGTTCTCATTTTTTGTCCATCATCTGTTTGTTAGTAGGAAAATAGTTAGGATTAATGTCAAAATTATGGAAACAGCTGACAAATTTGTATACTTGGAATCGCTGAAAACAATAAGTGGATGGACCACTAAAGAAATAACTATGAGGAAAAAAAAGGCTCGGAACTCTGGGAAACTGAGCACTATATTCAGAAGAAAATTCCAAGTTTGCCTCAAACCATGTGCGCTCATATGATTATCTGCCGCTATGACTTACAAATTCGTTTGTCTTACTTGTCTCTGTGAAAATAAAAAAAAAATGTAACAGGCATATACTTCAGACTTTCCTGAGCCATGTCTTCAATTGCCTGAAGGTGCTAATTGATTTATCGACAGCACACATTTTTGGTGGAATTATATACTTCAGCAGAGCCCATTTAATTGATGGGAAATGTGTTTGCAGAAAACACTTCTAAATCAGAGCTGTTATTATCTCATTAAAGCATACCAGCTTCTACTTTCCTCTTCAACACTCTGTCATAAAACACTGACAGTTAGTTCGTAGTTTTGACCAAAATAGCATCACATGTATTTTTCACAATTTTAGGATAAATGAAAACTGCTTTGAAAGGTATATTACAGTTTCCTGTACACCTTGACTCAAGTGACACAATGACACAGTCTAACTACTTTGTAGTAACTATTTCACTTGCTGCAGGAATTTTCGCAGAAAGTATAGCCTTTTGAATGTTGGTTTTTAGAAGTATCTTTAAAACTTAGATTTTCTCGTTTCGTGGTGGGTTGGATGATGCACATCCTGGAAGTTTATGCTTATCTTAGTAAACCTGGTCTGGCACAGAGTTTTAATCTGCCAGGATGTGTCAAATCAGTGCACACTGTGCTACAGTCTGAAAATTCATTCCGGTATACTTTACAGAAGTAGCCTGCAGTAGCTGTTGTTTTTTTTTTCTTTTTTTTCCTATCTGTCTTATTCCACACCCTCAAAAGCTCTTCTTGGTAAAGTGATTAACAGAAAAAGATCTTTAATGAATACAAATGGAGCACACATTTCTAATTTCCTGCCAACTTTTTCTGCAAATGAACAATGCAGCCCTGGTCACTGTTTTTAGGAATAGGTCATAACTGAATTTGAATATGCACATAAAATCATAGGTTTACTTTTATATTTGAAAGCCACCTCTCTCTCTCTCTCTCTCTCTCTCTCTCTCTCTCTCTCTCTCTCTCTCTCTCTCTCTCTGTGTGTGTGTGTGTGTGTGTGTGTGTGTGTGTGTGTGTGTGTGTGTGTGTGTGTGAGTGAGAGAGAGAGAGAGGGGGGGGGATAAATTTTGATCTGTCTTCTCACCCAGAGTTTGATTTTCCAGACTTTACACTTACATAACAATTTTCTTCTTTTCACAGTAACTCATTTTATCTTGTGTGCTGATAAGAAGAGGAAAACATTTAGTTGAATTGTACGTAATAATTCCAATTTTAAGATGGTAATTGTGTTTCCTGTGAGTGACCCCAAAACATTGAAAAGAACAAACAGCTCAAAACTTTGAAAACTTGGACCCCATAATTATTATGATAATAAGTTTTGCTTAGTGTATTTTGGGTTCACATTTACTATAACGGCTTGTTTGTATCAACATTCTGAGTAACTGATGGAACTGAGAATCCCATGTTCAACTTCCTGATGTATGTTCAATATCAACATATAAATAGCACTTTAGCACCACACATTTTGAGGCATTACAGTGCTTATCAATTGGCTGTGAGTCATTTCTGTTGTACCCTTCCTCTGATTCCTTGATTTTGTACTTCTGTCCAGCAGCTGTCCTGACTTTGTTCATCACGGGAGTCTAGTTGTTGAACAACTCGAAAACTTTGTGGGCTTCAGGTTTTTTCTGAAATCAGCCCACTGTCCAGTGGCTAATTCATTAGCTGTTTGGAATATTTACCGGAAACACTGAATCAGCTGTTTTGCACATGTTGTTGTTGTTGTTGTTGTTGTTGTTGTTGATGTTGTTGCCTTCAGTCCTGAGACTGGTTTGATGCAGCTCTCCATGCTACTCTATCCTGTGCAAGCTTCTTCATCTCCCAGTACCTACTGCAACCTACATCCTTCTGAATCTGCTTAGTGTATTCATCTCTTGGTCTCCCTCTAAGGTTTTTACCCTCCACGCTGCCCTACAATGCTAAATTGGTGATCCCTTGATGCCTCAGAACATGTCCTACCAACCGATCCCTTCTTCTGGTCAAGTTGTGCCAAAAACTTCTCTTCTCCCCAATCCTATTCAATACTTCCTCATTAGTTATGTGATCTACCCATCTAATCTTCAGCATTCTTCTGTAGCACCACATTTCGAAAGCTTCTATTCTCTTCTTGTCCAAACTATTTATCGTCCATGTTACACTTCCATACGTGGCTACACTCCATACAAATACTTTCAGAAATGTCTTCCTGACACTTAAATCTATACTCAATGTTAACAAATTTCTCTTCTTCAGAAATGCTTTCCTTGCCATTGCCAGTCTACATTTTATATCCTCTCTACTTCGACCATCATCAGTTATTTTGCTCCCCAAATAGCGAAACTCCTTTACTACTTTAAGTCTCATTTCCTAATCTAATTCCGTCTGCATCACCCGACTTAATTCGACTACATTCCATTATCCTCGTTTTGCTTTTGTTGATGTTCATCTTATATCCTCCTTTCAAGACACTGTCCATTCCGTTCAACTGCTCTTCCAAGTCCTTTGCTGTCTCTGACAGAATTACAATGTCATCGGTGAACCTCAAAGTTTTTATTTCTTCTCCATGGATTTTAATACCTACTCCGAATTTTTCTTTTGTTTCCTTTACTGCTTGTTCAATATACAGATTGAATAACATCGGGGAGAGGCTGCAACCCTGTCTTATTCCCTTCCCAACCACTGCTTCCCTTTCATGTCCCTCGACTCTTATAACTGCCATCTGGTTTCTGTACAAATTGTAAATAGCCTTTTGCTCCCTGTATTTTACCCCTGCTACCTTTAGAATTTGAAAGAGAGTATTCCAGTCAACAGTGTCAAAAGCTTTCTCTAAGTCTACAAATGCTAGAAACGCAGGTTTGCCTTTCCTTAATCTTAAGATAAGTCGTAAGGTCAGTATTGCCTCACATGTTCCAATATTTCTACAGAATCCAAACTGATCTTCCCCGAGGTCGGCTTCTACTAGTTTTTTCATTTGTCTGTAAAGAATTAGAATTAGTATTTTGCAGCTGTGGCTTATTAAAGTTTTGCACATAAACATCCCAATTTGTTGACTGGGTTTCATTCATTCTAAACAGATGTCCATGGATTTCACCTCTTTCTTGTTTTGCATGTAGCAAGCGGGATGGCACAGTGGTTAGCGCACTGTATTTTGAGAGGATGGCGGTTCAAATCTGCATCTGGCCATCCAGATTTAGGTTTTATGAAAAGGATAGCTGCTATGCACCATGGAGCAGAGATGCTGAATTGCAGATAGGTACAACAAAAAGTGTCACAAAATGAGCTTTTGGGCAACATGTCTGGCTTCAGCTGTCAGATCCTGCAGTCACGTGTGTGTGTGTGTGTGTGTTGACAAAGAACTTGTTGGCCGAAAGCTCACTTCGTGACAGTCTTTTTGTTGTGCCTATCCGCGACTCAGCATCTCTGCTATACGGATAGTAGCAACCATACTTTTCATAATATTGTTGCATTCCGTCCTGGATGTTCCATTGTCAAATTTAGGTTTTCCCTGATTTCCCTAAATCATTCCAGACAGATTCTGGGTTGCTTCCCTTGTGTGTGCTTGGCTTTTTTTCTTCCTCATCCTTGAACCAATTTTATGTGCTCTGTCGGTAATGACCTTAGTGTTGACGGATCTTTAAAACACAATCTTCCTTTTTGTCTTTTCGTGAATTGTATCAGTCATTTGCTAACTTTTCACTTTCTCTCAACAAATTGTCTTCTGAAGGATGTCAGCCAAATCTCTTTGGCATCTGTTAGTCCAGCCCTCCCTTTATTGCAGACACACAGGTGCTTGGTTGCTGTACCCGAGTACATCCAATTAGCAGAAACCATTTCTTCTTGCTTGCAGTTGCTGGCATACTTTCTGCCAGTTTGAGTGTGCAGTATTGTGGCAAGATGTTAAAAAAGTACCTGATTTTTCAGTTCTACTGTAGTGTTTGTTACCATGATGTTGATGGTCTTGTTGTTTGAGTGTTGACCATATAGTCTGATATCTGATAGTGTCTTGCAAGGAATCACTGCACCAGGAGAGTGAAGACATTACTCAAATCATCAAAGTGATCCTTTTTCTAAACCCTTTTAACTGCAGTTAGTATTTTTATTTGCATGTCCTATGAATCGTAATTGCAATATCTTGCTACGTCTACATCTGTACTCTGCAAACCATCATGAGGTGCATGGCAGAAGGTACGTCCCTTTGTACCAGTGATTCGGGCTTCTTCCTGTTCCATTCGTGTATGGAAAGTGAGAAAACTGATTGATAGAATGTTCTGTGTGTGTTGTAATTATTCTAATCTTATCCTCAAGATCCCTATGTGAGCGATACACAGGGGGCTTGCAGTACATCTCAGATATTTAAGAAAAAGCCAGCGTGCTGACCAAGCTCTGAATAATATGAATAACAGATTTCATGACAGCACAAGCGTAATACAAAGTATGAATCACCATTTCAGTGGCTCTCCTACACTCGATGAAGCTGAAGATAATCAAGCACCTGGGCATCTTTTAACGCTGGTTCTTGAAACTTTGTTAATAGGCTTTCTTGGGATAGTTTACGTATATGTTCAAGAGTCTTCCAGTTCAGTTCCTTCAGTATCTCTGTGACACTCTCCCACAGGTTAAACAAACATGTGACCATTTGTGCTGCCCTTCTCCATATACGTTTAATGTCCTTTGTTAGCCCTATTTGGTACAGGTCCCACACATGTGAGCAATATTCTAGAATCGGTCACATGAGTGATTTGTAAGCAATCTCTTTCGTTGACTGAGTGTACTTCCTCAGTATTCTACCACCTGTTTACCCATGACTGAGCCTTTGTGATCATTCCATTTCATAGCCCCACAAAGTATTATGCTCAGATAATTTGTATGAGTTGGCCGATTGCAACAGCGACTCATTGTTATTGTAATGATAGCATACTACATTTTTTCGTTTTGAGTGCAAAATTCTACATTTCTGAACATTTAGGGCAACTTACCCATATCTGCACCACGTTGAAATCTTATCAAGATTTGACTGCATATTTATCCACCTTATCTCAGATAATACTTCATTACAGATATCTGCATCATCTGCCAAAAGCCTGATTTTACTATTAATATTGTCTGCAAGGTCCTTAATATATAACGTGAACAGCAAGGGTCTCAACACACTTCCCTGGGGCACCCCTGAAGTGAGTTCTACATCCGACGATGACTCCCCATCCTAGATAACATGCGATGTTCTTCCTACCAACAAGTCCCAATCCAGTCATAAATTTCACTAGATATCCCATGCGATTGTACTTTTGACAGTAAACATAGTCAAATGCTTTTCAGAAATCAAGAAACACTGCGTCTACCTGATTGTCAGGATCCAAAGCTACCAGTATGAAAACTACAGTGTACAATATGTCTTCTCTACGATTATTATAACTGAATATTGTTGCAGTTACAAATCTTGTAATTTCAACGTCATTGATGATTTCCTGATTACATAATAAATATTTTCACTAAAAGTTGTTGTCTCTTTACAATATGATAACCAACTTGAGGAACTTAAAGTTGGACCTCTTTAAGTATTCATGAAAGCAATTCCTGTTTCCAAAAACGGGAGCGAGGACACTGTCATACCCATTATCGGCAAATTTCCACTCCTCCAACTATGTCAAAGAGTATAGGGAAAGTCATCAAAGTAGCAAATGCCTTGGAAAAGCCTCAGTTTGCTTTAGGCCTCTAAGTTTAGGATATACAATAAAACAGCGCTTTACAAAGAAACTTTTCTCGATTTAATTTGGGGAAATTTAGAGATAAAACAAGTGAAATCAGCGTTTCTAAGCAAATTAGGCCACATTCTGTGTTCACTAAAAATGAAAGTACCCATTGCAAAAGAAAAGTAAATGCGTAACACTATTTCTACATTTGGGAAAGACACAACTCTAATGAATTTTCCTTAAATAGTTTATAAAACGCAGTTCCAGCGGCTCATAATTTTCTGCTATCAGTAGCGACAGCCACCATGCTTTGAACAGCTGAGAAAATTGCACCAGTTCGTCTCCCAGTATTTCTTGCAAATCGTCTCGATAACCAGAGTTCTTTTCAAGATCTTTTCTGCGGTTCAAGTATTAAATTTCAGAAATATTCCAAAGACACTTGTCACTTTATTGTACACTTCCATGTGTTTCGCTAATGCAGACAACACATTACTATTTATGAAAATAAAGAACTGAATTTTAAAATGTTGCCCAGCTTCGAGTGCAGGAGAGCCACTGAAATGGTGGTTCATACTTCGTATTTCGCTTGCGCAGTCGTGAAATCTGTTACGTATATTATCGTAGCTGGGTCAGCACGTTGGCTTTTCCTTAAATATCTGAAAATATGGACTTGGGCGCAATGTTTTTTTTCCCCTCAGTAGAACATATAAACGTTATAACAATCAAATTTTTTTGTACAGTCACTTCATTAAATTTGTACAAAATAGTAAAGTTAATACAACGATTGAAATGAGGCGTTCTTACGGCGATATTGAGTTATTTTTTTAACGGTTTAGTGTCTCACGAGAAATTATTTTCGCCACCATTTTCCAATAGAGGGTTCACCAGGGTACGATGGATGCCTGCTCGATGTGCAACCTGTAAGGCCGTAACCAATTCTACACCGCTGTATAGATGATTTCAGGAATTCCACCCCCCCCCCCCCTCTTTACCCTGGTATCACAGTGGCAAATAAATCTTAGACTACTGCATTCCGAAGCACATGAATAATATTAATATTTCACGAGTACTATCCGACCAAATACGGCTAACAGATATCTACATTGTTATAAACGTTGCACATGTAGAAGCTATTTGTTTTCCTTCAACTGGTGACGCGTATAAATATAACAAATAAGAATGCCTTATTATTCAGTGTTTCTCGTTTTCCTGCCGCCAAATTTCGCACTCAGTAGATAAAATTATATTTCATACCTTAATGCCTTCTAATGTTGGTAAACAGTGACGCTGAATCCTCTTAGTAGAGTGATCGGGATAAAAGAAGAGCACAAACCGCGAAACTACTCGTCCTACAACAGTTAAGTTTCAGCAAGATAGCAATCTTTACTGTAGTTGGCTTGTATCAAAAGTACCTGTAAGTAATGTAAATACATTATAGAAGGAATGAACGACTGTAACAGTAGACTTACAGAAATAAATATGTTATCCGTTAACTACCTTCTTATTGGTGATCGACACCCTACTCTAGTGGTGGGCAGGAAATTGCTTATCTGTTAGAAATCACAGTGATTGAGAAGTCAGATATCACAGTAACAACTTTACAAAATCTAATTGCGATTTCAGTCACAGTTAGCAGTCGCAAGTAGCATTTCACAATAAACGCCGCGAGCCATCTGTTGGCCGAATTCCATACTGCTTTCTGCGACTTCTGTGACAAGTCGCAACTAAGAGTCGCAAGTAGCAACTAAAAAGCGCAGGTTGCAGTGTCATCTGTTGAGCAAAGCTCATACTATGCTATACGCTACCGAATCAAACTGCGATTTCCGTGACAAATCGCAACTAAGTCACAAGTAGCAACTAAAAAGCGCAGTTAACATTCTTTTCCTAGTGCCATCTGTTGAACGACGTACGTACTTCTTTATAAGAGCCTTGTGCCTCTCGAGATCGGTGTGCTGTGTGCGTATGAAGGACTTATTTCATTAGTGGTACAAGTCCATTTTTGTTCATTTTGAGATACGGAGTCCTAAAGTTAAATGAGCGCTGAAAAATCTACAGTTGAGATATTCAAGTATATGGCTTCTGCTAGAAATGAAACTTTATTAATGTTTGTTTGGATCATTAATTTCAGAAGCATTATAGACAGAAAAGTGGAGGTAATGGACTTGTACCACTATTGAAATAAGCTCTTCACATTATATGACGACATGCACATTCAGCATCAGTTATGATTGGTCAAACACAGCTGTGACTCTGAATGTATTATATTAATAAGAAGCTGCATTGCCTTTTTCTCCTGAAAATATCAATTAACGTAACAAATGTGATTCTGCTTCCAATATGACAATTTTGGTTAATACTTCACATGTCTACAGGACTTTGCAATGTTAACACAGCAGAAATCAGACATCTGTATAAGTGTAGTGAAATGAAAACAGCATTATTGAGTCATATGAATGCCTCACTTTTATTCCGGCACAGTTCAAGACTCGGGATAAAAGTTTTGCCCCCTGGTGTTCCACATTGCAACTTCACACACACGAATTTTTTGCCGACACTTCAACCACCTACATGAGTAAGCTTTTCCTGTGTTACTTTCAAGTACTGCACCTAATCTATTCCTGATTTAACTGTAAGATCTGTATTTACCAGTAAATATGTGGCGGAAAATTACGGGTATAGGGCGGCTTAAACATGTGAAAAATGAGATTTTCATTATTCAATCACTGTATTTAATATTTATTATTCCTTTAAAATCGCATAACAACTTCAATAAAACACAGTTTAATCACTCATCTCTGCACATTTATTTCACAATTATGTCACTTTTAAACTGCAAATCCTCTAAGAGCTGTCTTGAATCTTCACGAGTCTCTCTCAATAGCCTTAATGTGGATAGATACGTACAGCAACCAGTAATCAAGAGTCAGAACTGTGTCTGCAAAATCACAAGGATTATTAAACAATTTTTGCTGTCACTAATTACATGCAATATAATTGACAGAGTAGATTGCTAATATTTGCTGTAATGAAAGCCACTCAATGGGGTATATTTCATATTTGCAACAACGATCTCACTGAAGTAATTAAGTCCACCGAAACACTTAGAAACTAACCTCTCGTCTGACGAAAACGGTTTAAAGACGCAGTGGCAATTTCTCCAGATCTGTTGACAAAGATATTTTGAATTATCAATTTACTGAGTGACTGAAATGTAGTTCGGGTACCTGTGAACATAACAATATGTTAGAATTCATTTTCTAAACACGAACTATTACGCTACTGTATGGCTACTTACATATTAATTACACTATTAATATTTTCACAGTTGTTTCTTTAATACATAATTAAAGCCAACGGAAGAACAAACGTAAAACTTTCTTACCAATGACAGATTTGTTGAGATATTTTCTGTGTGAGCAGATGTAACTTTTTCATACGGTGGTAAGTCGCAGAAGTCACAGAAATCGCGGAAGTAGCAGAAATAGCAGTGGCGGAGGGATACGCGACCTACGTTCCTTAACTGCGACAAATCACAGTTACGAATAGCAGATACTGAAAAGTAGCATTCACAGAAATCACTGATATCAGAAAATCGCTGTTTAGCCCATCACTACCCTACTCCAATCGATCAAGTTATTGCGACAAGCTTCGTAAATGTTAGGGAATTCCCCTATCAGTTTTGCGGTGTTGTCAGTTTGCGACACACAATGTATGGTGTGGTCAGTGCTCACTTTTAGAAATGGATGAATTTGTTGCTACTCAATCACTCATTTACATGGGACTCCCAAATCCGGATTTCGTAAATCGATTTCTCAGTGCCACTTCTGGGTGTTCATGCAAACACTTCAAAATTGGTTTTGGAAATCCATTTCTGGTTCATCAGTTCCGCAATCGATTTTATTTACCATGTAAACGCAACCGGTTTTGAAAAGTGCTTCGGTTCTCAGATATTGTCTTATTTTAAAATATTTTCGACTAATGTGGACGGAGTGGCTTTTTGTACAGTGAAGGATAAGTACAAATAGTAGACTGAAGCGGTTTACACCTCAATTAATTGAAGAGAAATTGCAATTGTTCTGACTAAATCATAGAGAGTACCACCTGTTTTCCAGGCGCCATATTCAACAGTGCTATACTCCGTCATAAGAATAAATCTGACGTAAACAAACACAAACACGATGACTTGTCAGAAGCTGTAGCAGAAGTACACTGGTGTTAAGCTCTTGGAAGTAGGTCCTGCTTGTGTGTTAGATATATTATTACTAAGTTACGTTAAATAAAATTCGAAGGTATTCAAATGTATTAACAGCCTTCAGCGTTTTTCTTAATCATGCTTTAGCTAATGTACTTTTAATTTTTTTAAAAAAAAGTGTGTAGTCACAGCCTCTGCACTGTTGTCAGGCTGTTAATATGCAGTCTGAAAATGGCTGAGGCTGCTTCCCCATCCGTGGTGAAACACACATGTGGAACACGGTTATAAAATGCGGAGAAATAGGTTGTCCTTAACGTTTTCCATAAATTTGCACAGATAATAGGTTTTGAAGTTTTCCAAGGGGCTATGTTAGATACAAATGAACGAAAGAATACGGTGGAGAGCGGCCTGAGCTAGCGAGGTGTGCGCATCTCTGCCGCTACGCTTATTCGGCTGTTGTGAGTTTCTGAAGAAGTTTCTGTGCTGTGAGCGCCGCGGGAAGCAAATTGTTGTGTGTTGTTCTTACAACCCCTGCAGATTGTGTTCTGCTCCCCACAGTATGGGAAAGAAGTACGCGCAGAGGAAACGTGTTTGGTAGGAAGGGTCCTTCGGTTGTGCACCTCACTGAGTCTGCCGACCAAGCAAGGAAGCCCCGAGTTTTGCCTAATGTTATTTTGTTCTCATTAATAAAATAATTGACATTCGAAACTATATTGGTTCTTTGCCCGTCTCGTTTTATGTCTGAACTGTAACTGCTCACATCATTTCAGGTTAGTTGGACCAGCTGGCTGGCCAGTGCTGTCCTAGAGAGCCTGTATACGGACAGGCTCTCTATGCTGTCAAAGTTTAACGTGCCAGTAAGGCTGTTGTTCCGCGTTATCTCTCATTGTCAGTCTATGTGCGTGTAACACAGCATAAAACATACTTGACTGTACTGGTCACAGCTTGACTTGCTCTTCATGTGAAACGAAATCTAATGAGATTCAAACAAACACGGAAGAAAACATGGCGTAATGTTTCAGTCTGGTTTATTCTTATGAAGAACAGAGTATAGCAAATCTACTTCAGACCTTCACTTGTAAACACGACAGCAAAAAACGGTTTCAGAAATTCTGTTTTTGTCTTTTGGAAGATTTGTCGCATGTAAACGTAGTGATTGTAGATTTAGAAACTACCGTCATTTCATTGGACAGTAGGTAAATACCATTCATATCGAACTTGACAATTTTTTTTTTTTAACGTACGGGCGCGGTACCCCCTAATGCGCGGGCCATTTGCCAGTTCGTAATTTATATCCTTTTTGCTTCCATCATAAGCTCTCATTTTGTTGCCCAGATAGCAACACATGCCTACCATTGTTAGTGTCTAGTTTCCTAATCTTAATCTCCCAGCATAATCTGACTTAATTCAGCTTCCCGCTGTCAGCTTCGTTTTGATTTTATTGATGTTCATCCTAAAACTTCATTTCAAGACATTATCAATTCCGTTTAAATGATACAAAAGTCCTCTGCTATCTCTGACAGAATTACAATGTCTTCGGCAGATGTCAAGCTTCTATTTCTTCTTCCTGAATTTCAGTTGCACTTCCTTTACTTCTTGCTCTATCTACATAATGAACAGGAATTTCTGGCCCAGCTATTGACAGATATATGTCCACCTGTGGCTTAATGCAAAAATGTTATATAACATTATATTTGACAATATAAAGTAAATACAACACCTACAAAGTTTCTGAGAATACTTGTTGACGAAAACTTAAATTTTAATGACCCACTGATAAAACTTGTACAGAAACTCAATTCAGCGTGCTCTGTTTTAAAAAATATCTCAAACATTTTTACCTCAGAAAGTTCCAGGTTGGCATACTTGGCTGTTTCTAGCCTCGTGCAACTTATGGAATATTGTTTTGGGCTACCATCACTTGCCACCTAAAGCAAACCTTTTCATTACAGAAGAACTCAATCCAAATAACAACATAAATCCTCCGCAGACACACTGAAAATCTATGTTCAGAAAGTTAAAATACTAACAAACAATATCCACACTATATAGCCACAAGCTTAGCTGCATGCAGTGTAGCGTAGTGGTTAATGTTTCTAGCTGGGGTGCTACGCATTGCCAGTTCAGACCTGACCACAAGGAACTGTTTGTTATTTAGCTCCTATCATTTCTGGAAGGTTCTGTATAGTTATTGTGTTTGTATATTCTAGAATATTTTATGTTGGTATAAATAGCAGTACACTCTGTGCAGGAATTCAGTCCAGTTCTGTTCTGACTGTACACTGGTGCTTCAAATCATCATCATCATGATTGTGGCTGCATTTAGGCAATGTAAAAGCTGTTGCTTCATGGTCAGGAACTGTAATACAGACAGTAAATCATTCTCACATTATGCATATTCAGGAGACTAATGGATTCCAAAACAGCAGATATCCATCAGTGTTCGTGGAGATGCTGGTCAGAACGTGACAAAAGGCTGAAAATATTCGACAGAGTTGCCATACACAAAAGGTGGGCTAACTTGATGTGTGGCAATGTGTACTTTTACAATGAAGAGAAACTGCAATAGCAGGGATAGATTCCAGGTCGAATTCAAGAAAATATTTGGCGACAATCGACAGCAAATTCACTTAGTGGAATATTTATTGAACAGGGTCCAACATCATGGAAAATACCAGAGTCCTATGTGCAGAATGTTTTAGCCTAATGACATGTTGTGAATCCAAATATGATGTAAGCTGACAAAATCTGACGTTTGATGAAAGGAGTCAAAAAAGATTTGTACCAGACCCATTTGCTAAAGGATGTCACAACAACAAAATTCTTCAAGTGTGCCAGCGCATTGAGTAGATGGAGCAGAAAATATATGGACTAAAGAGGTATGACCAATTCCCAACTGTGGTACCTGTGGCAGTTGTAGAAAACCACTATGACTTGGTCTTCCTCATAAACCATGTTGTGAGAGAAGAGATTCAGCATTTTATAGCAGCCAGAACTGAGGGGTTGAGTAGGCAAGAATTAGCAACCACAAATGTTGACCCTATAAATCAGCAGATAACAGAGAATGTTGAAGAAGTGTATCAGTCTTTAGCCACAATTCTCACTGACAGTTAAACACACCAGGAAGAATGGTCTTGGGCTCATGCCACAGCCATCAAGGGACAACCCAGCACCTAACCAACACAGGTACAACCAAATTGTCTGTCAACTATACTACACCAGAAAACAGCTGACAAGAGGACACCACGCCAGTATGTTTCCACTGTGGGTGCCCTGGATACATTGCATGCAGCTGCAGAGAAAGAAGACAAGTTTTTGACAACTAGTAACCTGCCAGATACGAACCATCCCTACAGATCTGTTCACGCCAGTCAACAGCAGATGATTGTGGTCAACTTGTGTGATGCCCATTGCCTTACCCTGGATAAGGTTACTCCTCAACACAGTCAGAGCCATTCCTCATTGTCAAACAGAGGTACCAACCGCTTGCCTAGTCGTTGAATTCAGGAAAACTTGAGTAAGGTGACCATTTATGGAGGTGAGGCTGCCACAGATGAAAAGCCTACATGGACGACAGTCACCACATTTTCAGGAAATCAAATTGACGTCATTGCTGACAGTCAATGTGTCCCAGTACTAGTCGACTGAAAAGTTTCATTTTCTATAGTGTTAAATGCTTACCGTAATCAGCTAAAGAAGACTATGTTCCGTTATGCAGAAGTGGCTGTGCTGAGGGTTGCAAATGGCAAATAGTTCAGCTAACAGGAACATGTATTACAAGAATAGCTGTCAATGACAGAACACAGATTGCAAAAAGCTACTCAGTCTCACAAAAGGAATCTATATGCCAGCAACAATCGTAAGCATTGTAGGTGGTCAAGGAGAATTGTGGATCACTAATTGTCATGAGCAGCCGCAACTCATCCCTGTTGGTATATGCCTAGTAACATCTGAACCAGTTTAGGAAGGGCAGCCCAGTGCCATCGACAAAAGAATCTTGCTCTGCTACCACTATGGATAATGCAGAGGAAAATATCTACTATGGAACTGCCAGTGGTATCTGACGTGACAAAGAAACAATATCTGTGAGTGTTGGCTGTTCTGCACCAATTGTAAATGCTTTAAAATCCAGAGTGGAGATAAGACAGACCTAGTGGAACATAGTAAAACATCATATCAATACTGGGCATCATCCGCCAATCAGCCAGTGCTCGTATAGAGTGTAGCTAGCTGAACAATGGATAATTGTGGAGGAAGTGGTGAAGATGATACCAGGTATATACCACTAGCTTCGTTATAAGTCACTCTTCCATAACAACCTAACATCAAGTCGTGTCGTGGTAAAAGCCACATATAACACTAGCGTGCCGTGACACGAGATAATGTTACCCTCTGGGAGGATTTAGCGTTTTGACCATGCATGTGTCTAATGGATGAAGGTATCGGACAGTAATTTTGAATATATTGTCATTGATAGAAAAACTAAACAGGCTTTTACTTTTGGGATAATGAAAGTAGTAAAGTTCATATTAGGAGCATTAATATGAAATATTATGTTCAAGAAAATTGAATATTGGTTGCTGTAGTGACCTTTATTATGACTCCCTTTGAATAGCACACTGGATACACACGAATACAGTGCAATCTAAGTTGTGGGTAGCAGTAGTTACCATTAATGCACAAACCAATAATCATAGAAAGTAAAATTGTACCCCACTCATAATAGTAATAACAGCTGCAATCACGATCATTATGTGGCTCGGTACTGAGATGTTACTGTAGGAAGCACTGATCTAAAGTTGGACATGGAAAGGTTTTTGATTTAACTGACATATTAGTACCACAAATAAGATTAAATAATACTACAATTACACTGTTTATACTTCCATTTATATAAATGCATCAGATTACTTTAGTAGCGATAATATTCCAATTATCTTTCTAATATGAGAATAATAGGGTGGGGGACCCATAAACTGATACTGTATCACTAGTCAAACTCTATGATTATTTCAGTAGTAAGATTCATTTCAACTAAGTTTAATTCTTAACCCCACTTGGAATAGTTTGTTTTCATCCTTCAAAGCAAATTACTCAACACCGAGCTCGATTTACCTAAAAAAAAAAAATCATTCATGATAGCAATCAAGGCTAAATTATGCTTCAGATAAGTTTAACTTGTGTGCATTTTTCAGCATCTGTGAAGCAGGTATTCTAGACAGTAACATTTACACAGTCTGGCACTGAATTCTAGCACATTTAATACACAGAAGTAAATCACTAATTCATTAGAAACAGGATACTCGGTTTTCTGAACACTTAGGAGGGGATCCTGTATAGGCTTATGAATAGGATAAAAGTTATGGTTCTAAACACAGGTTTATAGAACTTAGATTATTATTGAAAACTCTCACACAAATTAACTGGTCCATGCTCCGATACATATCTGTATGTATGAAGCTGATGGAGCAGTGGCGAAGTAGTGGTAGCAAGTGATATGGTGGCTAACTGTACTCACGGCTCTTGATGTTTGAATGCTCTTTACAATTTCTTCTTGGCCACGGATTTTTAATGTGTTAGAGCTATTCGTTATTTCTGAGATTACCATGCAACAGCCAATTCCACATCCGAGGCAATATTCCTTCAAAACGGCTTCCAGTTGCCTCGTTTGGCACCTTTGATGTGTACCGTGCAACGGCTAGACACTGATTGCGTACCGTTCTCACCAAGGAACCGCCCAATTCGACTGCCAAAAGCACCTTTTATATCGCTCCAAGCCACTTCCATTGCGGAGAGACTTCTCTACATCTTTTACGTTATGCAATACAAGTGTCCTAAGCATGAACCACCTTCCAGTACACAATATTTTCTTTATAAATGTAAATATATTATAAAATTTCATTATTTTAAACATTATTTAGTTTTTTTCTATACATATATTAAAAACTTTAAATTTCCTGTCGCAAATCAATGACTTTAAGTAACGAAGAACAAACACTTCATAATCACAGATACACAGTTACATAGTATAACCTACTTCTAATTGATATAGGTGTTATAGGTGACATCAGTGAAACTCAGTCTGTGGTGCTCTCCTATGCCCCTTGTGAGAGAGGTGTATTAGGCTCTGTACAGAATACTGAAGACTGAACAAAATCATGAAAATAGATGTCTACCCACTGCTGCACATTGATGGCACCCTAAACTGTTTGGGAGGAGCAAAGTATTTCTCAACTATGGACCTTTAGCCAGGTTAGTGTTAAATAGAGATTGACAAGGCTAGCATTGTGCAAGCCCAGATCTGGGAAAGGGGGGGAGGGGGGGGGGGGGAGAGGCAGAGGTGCAGGCGTAAACTGGAGTATCTGCCCCAGGCAGTAACTTCAGGGGGCACCAAATTCATATTCTTGACAAAAAAAACCTTGTTTTACAAAGTCCCTAGCATTCAGTACACATTGTACTATCTAATATTTGTATGATTTCATAACATCCCAGTTGGTTTTTAAACGTTGTTGTTGTTGTTGTGGTCTTCAGCCCAGAGACTGGTTTGATGCAGCTCTCCATGTTACTCTATCCTGTGCAAGCTTCATCATCTCCCAGTACCTACTGCAACCTACATACTTCTGAATCTGCTTAGTGTAGTCATCTCTTGGTCTCCCTCTACGAGTTTTACCCTCCACGCTGCCCTCCAATACTAAATTGGTGATCCCTTGATGCCTCAGAATATGTCCTACTAACCGATCCCTTCTTCTAGTCAAGTTGTGCCACAAATTTCTCTTCTCCCCAATTCTATTCAATACCTCCTCATTAGTTATGTGATCTACCCATCTAATATTCAGTAAACATTATTGAACACTTTCTAAGTTGATTTTTGAATATGTGCACAGAGTACATGATGTCTTGGCCAGGGGAATCCCTGTCACATCAAGAAATAGAAAACTTTTCCAGAGAAAAAAGGGGACTGGTCTTGAGCAGAGCTGAATAAACTCGAATGAGTGAATGCCAATCGCTGTTTGTTTATGTGGTTGATTGGATGTGTGAATGATCAGCATTGTCATAATTATTAGCAAAATCCATATATTCAGACTACCAGAGTGGAAATAAATGAGTAACAGGAATAACAGATAAGAAAGATAATATATAATCTTTTCTGTGTATCTAAGACAATGAAATATTGACAAACTTTTTGCTAGATTGCTATACTGCCAGTTGTACAGTCCTCGATTGACAGCTGCTTTAAATTCTATTCTCCTGATGCAGGGTCTCAGCAGTGAGTGAAATGATGAAGAGACAAGGATGGCCTTCCCAAATTTGCAAATTAATTTTATCTTTGTAATAATTTTTATAACATTTTTAATGTATGATAGAGATATAAATTTTTTAACAATGCTGGTACGACAGATCCAAGCATATAGCCTACCACTTTCTGAAACAAACAGTTGAAGACAGGGGAATTAATAAAATGAAGAGCTTATGTCTTCTTTTGTTTCATACAGGAGCATCAAAACATTACCTTTGCCACAAAACAGCTCATTAATTTATCTTTGTCAGGGTCTATAACCCATTGAGTTTACATGCATAAAAAGGAAAGAACACACAAATAATATGATTCAACACAACTGATGGCACAGAAATAGGTCTAAAATTGTCTACGTTATCCCTTCCTCCCTTTTCATAAAGCAGCTTTACTTGTAATTTAATTATTCAGGAAACTGATCATTCTTAAAGGAAAAAATACAAATATGGCTAAGTACAGGGCTAACAATTGCAGCACAGTACTTCAGTATTTTGATAGGCACTCCAACATGAGAGTCCTTAGTCTTCAGTGATTTAATTATTAACTCAGTCTCCCTCATGTCAGGATCACAGAGTAGTATTTCAGACATCAATCTCTGAAAGGCATTTTCCAAGAGCGTTGTACGATTCCCTGTAGGAACAGTTTTTATTTAATTCACCAGCAATGCCCAGAAAATGATTGTTAAATATTTACATATACCTGGCTTGTCAGTAACAGAAACATTTTTATTACGAAATGACTTTAGATTGTCAGCCTTGTGCTGTTTAGCGGACACTTCCCTTTCAACTGAACATATGGCTTTAATTTTATCCTTTGAATTAGCTATTCTGTTTGCCTACCACACACTCTTTGCTTTCCTAATAACATTTTTAAGCATCTTAAAATACTGTCTGTAATGGGCTACTGTACTGTGATTGTGACTACTTCTATCAGTTTGATATAATTCCCACTTTGTTCTACATGACGTCTTTATCCCACTTGTCAGCCACCCACACTGCCTTTTGCTGCTAATACTTGGCTTAGAACATTCTGATGGACAGGAACTTTCAAAGAGCATGAGAAATGTATTAATAGTATTATATTTGTCATCTATGTTATTGGTACTATAAACATTGCACCACTCTTGTTCCTTAATGGAGTTTAAAAAAACACTCTATTAGCTTTTGTACATAGTCTGTAATTATATGTAACATTTGTTTGAGTCTCCCTTTTACTGACAGAATGTCCACCTAGTAACGAAGAATGAATAAGAACTAACAAAGAAATAGAGGGGCTGGCCAGTACTTACCTCAACTCAGTACAGCCGATAGAAACACAAAAAACAACCGAAAATTTAAGTTCCTAGTTTTCGTAATAAATGTTCCTTCATCAGGGAGGAGAGAGGGGAAAGAAAGGGAAGAAGGGAAAGTGGATTTAGTTACTCACAAACCAGATTATGAAGCAACAGGGAAAGGAAAACAGGGAGGGTAGCAAGGATGGAGGCATGGTTGTCAGGGGGAAGCCAAAGATCTGTTGCCTTCACTATTTCAGCTCTTAAAGCTACCCATTATTCTTCTTCTGTATTCGTTTCCCCTGTTCTAGTCCATTATTGCTTAATGTTCACTCTGAAACTCTCAACAACCTCTTGTTCTTTCAACTTATCCAGATCCCATCTCCTCAATTTCCCACCATTTTGCAATTTCTTCAGTTTTAATCTGCAGTTCATAACCAACAAATTATGGTCAGAATCAACATCTGCCCCTGTAAATGTCATATAATTTAAAATCTGGGTCTGAAATCTCTGTGTTACCATTATGCAATCAAACTGAAACCTTCTGTTGTCTCCAGGTCCCTGATAATAGAGTTTATAGATGTAAGCATTGTGGTCATATCTCAGAGATTCGTTCAACACATCTGTTCACACTAGTTTATCCTGTGCGAAACTTATCGTGTCTAAACAACTACTGCAACCCAACAGTCATTCGAACCATTGTACTGTGTCCACTCTGTGGTGTCTTTCCCCTACATCTTTCACTGTCAACACTTCCTTCCACTTACAAATTAATTATCTGCACCTATATTCTGCAAACCACCATGAGGTCCATGACAGAGGGTACGTCCCATTGTACCAGTTATTAGGATTTCTTCCTGATCCACCCATGTATGAAGCATGGGAAGAATGACTGTTTGAATGCCTCTGGTCTGCAGTAATTATTCTAATCTTATTCTGATGATCCCTATGTGATCAATACATTGGGGGTTATAGTATATTCCTAGAGTCACCATTTAAAGTCAGTTCTTGAAACTTTGTTAATAGACTTTCTTGGGATAGTTTGCATCTATCTTCAAGACTCTTCCAGTTCAGTTCCTTCAGTATCTCTGTGACACACACTATTGGATTTGAAGGAAATATCAAGGTGGTAAGGTAATGACCATGATTCTCTTTTCTAATCATCACTACTTTTATTACACGACAAATGTACAGGTCGAAGACTAGGCGGGAACTGAGGTCCCGGAAGTATACAAAACAAAAATCAACTCAAAGACATAATACACATATGAAGTTCTGGCCTATCGATCTGTGGATCGACGCCACAGATAAAACAAACCTGCTGCCCTTATCCGTATATGTTCAATATCCTCTGTTAGTCCTTTCTGGTATGGGTCCCACATACTTTAGCAATATTCTAGAACTGGTCACCTGAGTGATTTTTAAGCAATCTCCTTTGTAGAATGATTGCATTTGCCCAGTATTCTACCAATAAACCAAAGTCCCCCACCTGCTTGACCCACGACTGAACCTATCTTATCATTCCATTTCATATCCCCGCAAAGTGTTATACCCAAGTAGCTGTACGAGTTGGCCAATTCCAATGGTGACTCATTGATATATAGTAACAGAATACTACATTTTTTCATTTTGTGTTATGCAAAATTTTATGTTTCTTAACATTTAGAGCAAGTTGCTAATCTTTGCATTACCTCTAAATCTTGACAAGATCTCATTAAATATTTATGCAGCTTCTTCCAGATTGTACTACATTATATACATCTTCATTGTCTGCAAAAAACCTGAGATTACTATTAATATTGTCTGCAAGGTCATTAATATACAACATGAACAGCAAGAATCATAACGCACTTGCCTGTGGCACACCCTAAGTTACTTCTACATCCGACGATGGCTCTCCAACCAAAATAACATGCTGCAGTGACCCTACCAAAAAGTCCACAATCCAGTCACAAATTTCAGTTGATACCCCATATGATCATACATTTGACAATAATCTCTTGATGCCTCAGAATGGATCCTGTCAGTCTCTCTCTTATTTGTGCCATAAAACTCTTTCCTTTCTAATCACATTGTGTACAACTTCATTAATTACTCAAACTACTCTTTTAATCTCCAGAATTTTTCTGTAACATCGAATTTCAAAGGCTGCTGTTTTTTTCTTGTTGGTACTGGTTATACATTTCACTTCCAAATAAATCTAGAAGAAAGAAAGATATGGAAAACTTTGACAAAGATGAGGAACAGGATGGTAAGAAACATGTAAAGACATCAGGGAATAAGAGGGAGCTGTTGGGGGTAAAATGGTAGGGGATGACAGAGATTGGAAAGTATCTAATAAATAATTGAGGGTGTAACGTATAAGTAGTACTCGGAGGTTAAACAGTTTGCCACAGGAGAGGAAGTTGTTGTGGGCTGCATCAGACCTATCAGGGGACTGCTGAGGAAAAAAGGCTACAATCCAGATAAAAACATTCAGTTAAATCTTGCTAGCATTTCATTTGATATGCAACACTTGTCTAGATGTTGCAGGCCTACTTTATCCACTTTGTTCCTTCTGTTATTAGTTATTTTGATACCCAAATAACAAAACTTGTGTACTACCTTTGTGTCTTAATTCAGCTATGCTCCATTACCTTTATTACAATTTTAATGATTTAAGGACAATGTGCAAGCTTCTTCATCTCCCAGTACTTACTGCAACCTACATCCTTCTGAATCTGCTTAGTGTATTCATCTCTTGGTCTTCCTCTATGATTTTTACCCTCCGCGCTGCCCTCCAATGCTAAATTTGTGATCCCTTGATGCCTCAGAACATGTCCTACCAACCGGTCCCTTCTTCTTGTCAAGTTGTGCCACAAACTCCTCTTCTCCCCAATTCTATTCAATACCTCCTCATTAGTTATGTGATCTACCCATCTAATCTTCAGCATATGGTGACTAGCAATTTACTTTTCCATAACATTGCTATTGTTCCCTCCTGGATTTTCCATTGTTTGACTTTTAATGATTTTCATTTTATACCCAGTTCTGAAGACACTATATGTTCAGTTTAGCTTATTTTCCAGGTCCTTTGCCATCTCTAACAGAATGCTAGTATGATTTCACACTCTTAAGTTTTTACTTCTTCTCCCTGAACTTTTATTTCATTTCCAAAATTCTCTTTGGTTTCCTTTAGAGGTTGCTCATTGTTCAAATTTACTAACATGGGGTATATGCTACAACCCAGTTTCTCATCCTTCTCTACTATCGCCTCCCTTTCATGTCCTTCAGCTCTTATAGCTGCAATTTGATTCCTGTACAATTTGTAAATAACCTTTCCCTCCAAGTATTTTGAATTTTAGAGAGTGCACCCCAGTAGTGCTAACGCGCTGCTTCCTGGACTTGGGTAGGCGCGCCAGCCCCAGATTGAATCCGCCCAGCGGATTAATGACGAGGGCGGGTGTGCCGGCCAGCCTGGATGTGGTTTTTAGTCAGTTTTCCACATCCTGCTAGATGAATACTGGGCTGGTCCCCACATTCTGCCTCAGTTACACATGTCGCAGACATTCAAAACACGTTCGCACTATTTCACGATTTCCACTACATGCAGACAGCTGGGGTACACTGATTCCATCCCAGGGGATACGGGGTGGCGGCAGGAAGGGCATCCGTCCACCCCTCCAACCAATCTTGTCAAATCCGTTGTAACCATGCCGACCCTGCGATTGCTGCGGGACTATGGTGTAAGTGAAAGAAAAGCGAAAAAAGAGAGTGTACCCCAGTTAATATTATTAAAGCTTTTATCTAAATAAATGTAGGGAATAGATTTATTTCTCTTCTTAGGAATCTGGTGTAGAGCCTCGGCTACCTGATAACCAGTTCATGACCCCCACCCCCCACCACTCTTTGGTGGATTCATGCTTGGCTACCATGGGGCCCCAGCCATGGCTGCATTTTTTCCCCTCTGTGCTGCATGTCTATCCTCTTGATATTGTTTTTCCCCTCACTTGGGGAACATGTCTGGTATGTTCTTGGGAATGTTCTGTATTGTCTGTATCTGATGTAAGAACAGTCTCACTTTTGTTTTTCCCTCCCTTTTCCTGTCATTGTTTTTCTCCTCTCGTTCCTCCACATTGGCATTTGAGGTTCCTCTTTTCCTTCTTCTTCCCTGTGCTCTCCTGAAGGTCAGCCCACATGTCTGACATGTAACAGGTGACTGGGTGACGCATAATTGCCAGCCCTGGGTCGACAGGTAGGGTTTGCACATACTATCTGGTACAGACCAGGCCCAGTGCGGGGTGATAGCCTCAGCTGCAACCTTTCCAAATTGCCAATTGCTCCCCCTTGTGAAGGGGTCCCCCAGTTGGAAGGTGCGTGCCATCGGAGATGCTGGCAATCGTGGAGGATTTTCTCGCAATGAGTCAATCATCTTCCCAATCAATGTGTACCAAATGTAAACATAATGAGGCTAATGATTCAATGATCATTCCCGCTGCACCAGGGTTTCCTCGTGGTCTCACATACTGAAGATGGTCAGTCCTTTGCAATCATAAATCCATTTATTGTTCAGAAAGGGGTTGATGCAATTGCTGGCCCTGTGAAATCCTGCTCTCATTTACGGAATGGCACTTTTCTTATGGAGACCACTTCTGATTCTCAAGCACAACAACTGCTTGCTGCCCCGATTCTTCCCAGCTACCCTGTTTGTGTCGAGTTCTTCCTGTGGTGTAATTTACACCAGGCTGCTCGACAGTCTAACCGAGGCCGAAATCCAATTGTACCTCTCCAATCAGGGTGTGTTTGCCATCCATTGTGTAATGAAAAAGATAGATTCCTCCTTAGTGCCCATCCGCACTCTTTTGCTTCTCGCCTTTGATAGAGTGGTGCTCCTGTCCAAGATCAAAGCAGGCTATGAAATTATCACAGTCTGGCCATACATTCCGAACCCGATGCACTGCTACCAATGTCATTGTTTCAGTCACACCAAAATGTATTGTCGACACCCAGCCAAATGTGTAACCTGTGGTAGGGGTGTGCACGAGGGCAATTGTTCACCTCCTTCTTCCCCACTGTATCAACTGCAATGGCAGCCATGCTGCCTCCTCTCGGGATTGTTCCATGTATCATGATGAGTAGGCTGTCTGAGAGATCTGAGTAAAGTAGAAAGTGCCTTACCCAGTTGCTCACAAGTTACTGGCTAGTTGCAAACCCTGCGTTCTCCCGTCTGACAAATATAGTTCTGTTCTTTTTATCCCTCTCTCCATGAAGGACATGGCCATGCAGACGTGTGAGCTCCAATTCAACTCTGATGTTGTGAAACCGCCCAGTGTTAAGGTAGCATCACCACCCCCCATTCAGCTGTGCAACAGCCACCAAACTCTCGCCTCAAGGGGTGAAGCCATTGGCTACACAACCGGTAGGCTGGAAAGGACAGGAGGAGTACTCCCGCGAAGACTTCCACTGTCCCTCCAGCCAAATAACACTAGAGTCTTCCTCTAACTGGAAAGGCTCAAAGAAAACCACCAAAGGCAAACGGACTTTTCATTCGTCGACTTTAAGATCTTCTTCGACGGTGTCACCACGTGATACATTAGCTCGGCCAGCCTCCGGGTCGCCGGTGCGCACCACCAACCATTTTTCAGCATTTGACTCCATATGCCAACTGCACAAGCGAGCCCTACATCTCTTCCTCATCATGACTCTCCTCCAATGGAACGTTCACCGCCTTCGGTCCCACAAAGAGGATTTATGGCTGCTTTTAGCATTGCAGTGTCCCCTTGTACTCTGCATTCAGGAAACGAAATTGTGCCCTCAAGACTGCTTTGAGCTTTCGCATTTCTTACCGATTCATTTTGACCTCTCCCCCCGAGATCGGCATTCCATCTCATGGGGGCGTCATGTTGCTCATATGGGGTGAGATTCATAGTCAACCCATCTCCCTGACTACCCATCTTCAAGTTATTGCAGTTCGCCTTTTCCTCCCCCTCCTGACTTTTTCTCTCTGTACCATTCATGTCCCTCTGTCATTTGATGTCACCAGGGCAGACGTCCTTCAGCTTATTGGGTAGCTACCTCTCCCATTTTTGCTACTCACTGACTTCAATGCACATCATCTCCTTTGGGGTTCTCCCAGGACCTGTCAGAGGTGCCCTTTTGGCTGACCCTTAACCTCTTCTGCCTTAACAATTTAGCACACACTTCTCTTTCCAATTCCTCACACACCTATTCCCATTTGGATCTATCCTTCTGCACTGCCCAGCTTGCCCATCATCTTGAGTGGTCCCTTTTTTCTGACACTCGAGCAACCATTTCCCATATCCTATCCATTTGCTGACTCCTACCTGATCCACGTACACACCCAAATGGCAGGTTACTAAGGCTGACTGTCAGATTTGCTCCTCCCTAGTGACCTTCGAAGAACAAGATTTCCCCAGTTGTGATGACTAGGTGGAATATCTCTCAAACGTTATCCTTACTGCTGCAGAATGTTCCATTCCTTGCACTTCCTCTTTGCTACATCATGTCCCAGTCCCTTGGTGGACTGAGGCATTCCATGATGCAATTCGCACATGGAGATGTGCTCTCCACTTTTTTAACTATCATCCTACAGTGGCAAACTGCATTCTTTACAAACAGATGCGTTCAAAGTGTCATCGCATTTTTAACAGTTCCAACCCTTCCTCTGTCATGTGGGCCAACCTCCAATGGCTCTCTGGGACCAAGACCCATTCCAAAATTTCTGGCCTGCCAGTAGCAGATGATGTCATTGTGGACCCTATTGGTGTCTCCAACACCTTGAGTCGCAATTTTGCGGAGGTTTTGAGCTCTTCCTATTATCAATCTGCCTTCTTCCATTGGAAACGGGCAGAGGCGGCTCAGAAATACCCTTCTCTTCTCTGAATCATAAGTGCTACAATGCCACACTTACTATGAGGGAGCTAGATCATGCTCTCAGTTTATCCTGATCCTCCGTCCCAGGGCCAGATGCCATACACATTCAGATGTTGCAGCACCTTTGTCTAGTGGGCAAGCACTTTCTGCTTAACATGTACAACCACATTTGGGCAGAGGGCACATTTTCCAGACTTTGGCATGAAGCCACTGTCGTACACATACCTAAGCCTGGTATGGACAAAAAACTGCCTTCTACCTACAGCCCCATCTCTTTTATCAGCTGCATTTGCAAGGTGATGGAACGTATGATTCTTGCCCGGTTGGTATGGTGGCTTGAGTCTCCCTATTTACTGACGAATGCACAGTGAGGCTTTCAAACACGGCATTCTGCAGTTGACCATCTCGTTACTTTGTCCACTCGTGCCATGAACCGTTTTCTGTGGAAATCCCAGAATGTGGCTGTGTTTTTCTATTTGGAGACGATCTATGACACCTGCTGGAGAACTGGTATCCTCCATACTCTTTACACATGGGGCTTCAGTAGCCAACTGCCCTGTTTCCTTCAGGCATTTTTAAAAGACAGCGTTTTCAAGGTGCATGTGGGTTGTGCCTTGTCGGACACCTTTATCCAGGAAAACCGTGTGCCTCAGGTTGCATACTGAGCATCATCTTCTTTGCTGTCACCATTAACCCTATAATGACGTGTCCCTCTTCTGTTACCTCCTGGAGTTCGCTTTCGGAACTTGCTACAGCGGCTTAACTTTATACACCTACACCTTTCCTAGTGGGTGTGAACCCTTCACCACCTTGGCTTCGTGAAGTGGGCCTTCATTCATTTCCTAAGGACATTGCTGCAGCCTCAGTCTATTGCTTCAGTTTCACAACTTTCACATGGAACTTCACGATAGTACCTGTGTATACACTTATGACTCTCGGACTGACCATGGGGTTGGGTGTGCCTTCGTCATTGGCAGCTGTGTCTTTCAATAGTGGCTTCCGGCATACTGCTCAGTATTTACAGCTGAGCTCTTTGCACTGTATCTGGCCAAGGAGTACATCCGTCGACACAGTCTTTTCAATTGTGTCCCCTGCTCAGACTCACTCAGCACCCTTTAAAGTCTATATGCGCTGTACACCATCCATTGATTAGTGCAGTGGGTCCAGGAAAACTGTCACTTGCTCACTCTTGGCGGAGCCAGTGTGATGTTTCTGTGGGTTCCTCGTCATGTCGGTGTGCCAGGAAACGAGCCTGCTGACGCCAGAGGCCAGATTACAGTCGTACTGCCTGCGGATAACGGTAATGCCACAGTTCTTCTGACAAGGGAAGCCTACAATGAGAAGATATATTGTCAGCTAAATGATTCTACGTACCGCAGAATTGAAAAGGACCCAACAAGCTGAATATCAAGGAAAACTGCTACCCTTTTGAATGACTGTTCTCTACCTGAACAAGTTATCAAGAGATTGAGACCACACAATGCAGTACCACCAATACTCTATGATCTTCCCAAGGTACACAAGGATGGTGCTCCACTACGATTAATTGTGAGTAATACTGGTGCTGCCACCTATTCTACAGCAAAATATCTGGCCTCAATACTAAAGCTGTATGTGGGTAAGTGTTGGCACCTTATACGTAATTCCGAGGATTTTGTCAGTCGCTTGAAGGAAGTTAAGCTTAGCAACTCGGATTTATTAGTCAGCTTTGATGTGGTCTCACTATTTACCAAAGTGCCTTTAATGGAATCATTACATCTTATTGGTAACTTATTCAGTGCAGAAATGAAGGCCTTGTTTGAACATATACTCTCCTCAACGTACTTTTTATTCAATGACGAATCCTTTGAACAAACAGACGGTGTCGCCACGGGGAGCCCTTTGTCCCCTGTGGTAGCTAATCTCTTCATGGAGGACTTTGAGGAGAAAGCACTTGAGTCTGCTGTCTTAAAGCCTACGGTCTTCTGGTGGTACGTAGATGATATTTTTGTTGTATGGCCTCATGGCAGACAGGAACTGGAGAAATTCCTTCATCATTTAAACTCTTTACATGAGAACATCAAATTCACGATGGAGATTGAAAAAGATGGCACTTTACCATTTCTAGACATGCTAGTACGCCGTAAAAATGATGGGTCATTAGGACATTCTGTGTACAAGAAACCGACTCACACAGATCTGTATCTCCAAGTGTCAAGCTGCCACCACAGAGCACAAACAGCCGGTGCTATCAGTACCTTAATACATCGAGCGTATGTAATAGCAGATGATGAAAACTTCCACGCAGAATTAGAACACTTGCAGAAGATTTTTAAAGAGAATGGCCACACTTCACGCCAAATAAGAAAGGCCATGCGGAACTGTCATAACAAGAAGCAGCGCACTGAGGACGCTGATGACGACTTTAAATCTACTGCGTTTCTTCCATACGGGAATGTGTCGTCGAAAATAGGCCGATTACTGAAGAAGAATAAAATCAAGGTTATCTTCCGTCCACCAGCAAAGAACCAGGCTCTGGTTGGATCCGTTAAAGATGATTTACAACTGAAGAAAGAAGGCGTCTACAAAATTCCCTGTGAATGTGGCTCTGCATATATTGGCCAGATGACAAGAACTGTCCATGAACGATGTACAGAACATGAAAGATACACCCGTCTGCAGCAACCGTCAAAATCGGCAGTAGCAAAGCACTGTATTTCATTGGGACACTCAATGGAATACAATGGAACAAAAATGTTAGCTCCGGTTTCCGGATTTTGGGATTCCGTAATCAAGGAATCAGTGGAAATACGTCTTGCCGATAATCTTATAAATCGTGACAACGGCTTTCAACTGCATAAAAAAGGGAATCCTGTTATTAAAATTATAAAGTCACAGCGGATTAGACTGCGTCATTCGATACTCAATGACTAGATGATCTTTTACTTTCACCACCGAGGGCAGCACGTACAACTCAGCTATGCCGTGCATGTCAACACGTGACGCATGCGCTGTAGGATGTCAGTACATTTCGCATGCGCGAGATTTGGCATAAATACTGCAACTGCACCTGGGCTCTTCAGTAGTTGTGTACTCACCTGATGATGGCCGGACGTCTCTGGGCTGAAATATCGTGGCAGAATGTCGACGGGATCCGGCTGCATACCGGGAAATTATTAGAGGAATGGACAGTGTCTTGAAAGGAGGATATAAGATGAACATCAATAAAAGCAAAACGAAAATAATGGAATGTAGTCGAATTAGTTAGAGTGATGCCGAGGGAATTAGATTAGGAAATGAGACACTTAAAGTAGTAAAGGAGTTTTGCTATTTGAGGAGCAAAATAACTGATGATGGTCGAAGTAGAGAGGATATAAAATGTAGACTGGCAATGGCAAGGAAAGCATTTCTAAAGAAGAGAAATTTGTTGACATCGAGTATAGATTTAAGTGTCAGGAAGCCATTTCTGAAAGTATTTGTATGGAGTGTAGCCATGTATGGAAGCGAAACATGGACGATAAATAGTTTGGACAAGAAGAGAATAGAAGCTTTCGAAATATGGTGCTACAGAAGAATGCTGAAGATTAGATGGGTAGATCACATAACTAATGAGGAAGTATTGAATAGGATTGGGGAGAAGAGAAGTTTGTGGCACAACTTGACCAGAAGAAAGAATCAGTTGGTAGGACATGTTCTGAGGCACCAAGGGATCACCAATTTAGTATTGGAGGGCAGCGTGGAGGGTAAAAATCTTAGAGGGAGACCAAGAGATGAATACACTAAACAGATTCAGAAGGATGTAGGTTGCAGTAGGTACTGGGAGATGAAGCAGCTTGCACAGGATGGAGTAGCATGGAGAGCTGCATCAAACTAGTCTCAGGACTGAAGACAACAACAATAACAACAACAACAACAACCATTAGGAGGAAGGAAGGATTCGCGTTCAGCTAATGAACGAGTGAGAAGCACACCATTTTTAGTGAGTAATTGTAGACCGCCATTTTGGGGTCGCTATGAATAAGTGAGAAGTATATATTTCATATGTGCACCGTTTAGAAAAATACAGTATTGTTTTATTAACAGAAAGGTCGTGTGAGTTGTTATTTCAAATAGTACAATAATTACAAGAACTGAAGCCCACCTGTGTACTTTGGAAAATTATGAAGATCCGATAAGCTTAATGGGAACACGGTCAAGACTTCGGAGGTGAACACAGCTACCAAATGTAGCATTATAAAGAATGGTAAGCACAAATCTACAGTGGAGAAAGAAACTACTTCTCCCTGCAAAATAATATGAACTAATACAAACTTATTTCCAGGCATAGCTCAGCTTATTGTGCTTGTCATTCATGCCGAAAAATTAATCTCATTAATTCAATACATTTTAAAAAGCCCCGCATTTCAACATTTTATTATCATCTATTCCATTATTTTATTATATTGTACCCACCACTTTGTCCACATTGCACCCAAGTTTTAACTGTCCACCTCTTCCTGACAGACTGCCCATTTTTTAACATGTTTTGTTCCTACTTGTGTTTGCCATCTGGGCTATTGGCCATTTTAGCAAATAACATGTGGACTGTCTACCGTGTTTTACTTTTTATCCTCCAAAGCAATATGGCGAAGCCATTTAATTTTTTGTTTTGGACCTCTGTTTCTGTATGGTGTTTTCCCCCCCTCCCCTGTGCCTGTTTGTAGCTGTCTTCTATTACGTCAACTGGGACTGTCGTTTAATTGCTTTTTAACTCCTCTCTGTCTTTGTGTTCTATAGTTTTGATTCGAGCGCGTATGACCCCAGTTGTTTTTTGTGCTCAAAAGCTTAACAAAACCAAAACCCAACCATTTTATTCTGTTGTCAGCAGGAAGGATGATGATGTATCAGAATAGATATGCAGCACCAGTTCTCGACAATTTTTATGCTATTCTTCATTATTATTCTGCTGTTTATGAAATCTTCTCTATAAGCTGAGTCACCGTGTCATTTTCTGCAATGTCTCGACAAGTTTTCCTCTCATCATCTTCAGGCAAAGTGTTAAGTTCATGTCCGATTCATTCTTTTCTTCCTGTTGGACCACAGACTCTTATACCAAGAGCTCAATGGGTAGGCCAGTTGTGTGCCTCTGGAAGAGATGTTGCTGCCATGATGGAATGCCTCCCCAGGGGGAAGAGGGGGCTCCTGGCATTGAGAACTAGTGCTACGTATCTTTACCGTTTGCTGCTTCCACCACTTTTGCATCAAGCTATTCTGGATGTATTTTTGCTAACACTGCATCCCATGTGGAGCTCAGTTTGACGTTGCTGTTCCCATTGACAAGATTGTGATGTACTCTTATTTCCATTGCTTCATTGACCAAATCCCAGAACTGGTTGGGACAGGTGAGAATCTTGTTCCGTTCAAGAACAAACCTGTCTCCTTTGTTGATGCTGTGCTGTGCTACTGCAGACTTGTTATTTTGGCTGATGCAAATGCTCTTCACACATTCTGAAAAGTGCTGCAGGATTCATCGTTGTGTCTGGCTGATGTACTTCATGCTTTACTGATAACCATTGCTGTTGGATGTCAAGTATCCATAGCCATAGCTGAGACTGCCAGGATAATAGAGAAGTATGACATAAAAACAATTTTCTGTACAATAGTTAAAATCAAGCTGAGGCTCCAGTCAGCCAAACACCATCTACTGTTACGGGCACCTGACATCTACATCATTGGTTCAGAGTATGGCACGGAGTGCATCAGCCAGGTGCAGTGATGTATCTCGCAAGACTGTTCAGAACCTGTGAAGAGCATTTGCCTTGGCCAAACTGAGAAGTAGCATTGGCAGAGCACATTATCAGGGAACGAGATATGTTCATTTTTGAACAGAAAAGGTGTCAATGCATTCTGGAATTCTGTCCTAAAAGAGGCAGTAGAAATAAGATTAGATGATTATATCGTTGACTGGGACAGCAGTTTGCAACTGAGCTCTGAATGTGGTGTGGCATTAGGAAAATAAATAAAGAATGCTGTGATGTGAAAGGGACATAGACTGCATGGGGGTTGGGCAGGCAGCACCAGTTCTCGGCACCAGTAGCCCCCTTCCCTGTGCTCAGGCCTTTCCCACCACTGGCCGTGACATACCTTACAGAGGCAAGTGATTGGCCATCCTTTCGGACCTGCGGCAGAGGAGTCAGCTGTCCAGTGACTATAAAAGAATGAACTGGATGTAAACTTGACACTTTCATGCAAGTGACAATACAGAACCACTGTGACAGCACAACGCCATGACTTGGCTAATAACATGAGAAGTTTTCGGCAATGATTTTCGGTGAAAAAGCTTTGCTTTCCCTCTTGTCTTTTATTTATTTTTATCAAGGTTTTTAATTTAAATTAAAGTGTTATATATGCAGCTGCTCTCATGTAAGGCATTTCTTTTTGTAAGTGTAGTTTTACCTCATGTTGTCCACTTTCCTCTTCCACTTCATCCTCGTGCCCCTCCCATGACCCACTCATTCACGTGAGCAATGTTTAATCTTAATGTTTTTTGGATTGTTGCCTTTAAATTTGCTTACTGTTTAGCTTTGACACTTCCGATTATGTTACTACTACACTGTAAAAGATGACATTTACTCTGTGTTTGTACCTCACTCTCCATGCATAATATCTTTTTGGATTTTGTTTATTTTAAAATTTTCTCAGGGAATCGAATGTTCAAACAAATTTCGGGCTTGCAACCGGTTGTCATTTTGTACATCCCATGGTATTTCAACTGGACACCTGCCAGTCTTATTTAGGTCAGCCATCAAAGACATGTCATTGATGGCTCACCTGAAGATGAAATATAAGGGGATGTGTTAGATGATGACTGGCACTGAGTGCGAGTCCAAAATTTATTTGAACTTTTTGGATGCTGTTCACTAGTAATGGAGCATCTATGTGACAATGTCAGTTGTAGCATGATGGCGGCCTTGTAAACTGAAAACTGGTTAACAAAATAAATAAATGCTGTAGAACATTTACAGTTATGAAGTTGTTCCACAAAGCACAATGGAAGAACCATTTAACAACTGACATTAATGTATCTTATAAGAGATGTGAGTTTTGAAATTTTGATTGCTTGCTGCTTTGTACTGAATGCTTACTAAAATAAACAATAAACCCTTTCATTCCAGGCTGAATTCCACTATCTTGTACTTCCAAAGGAAGATATACATTCCTTGACGAATGTCACTAGAGCTAATCTTCCACTTCTTAAACACATGGATAAAATTGCTCAGGAAATAACAAGAAACCATGAGGAAAGACAGTTCAAGTTAGTATACATTTTTGCTCCTTTTGGTGAATGTAGGAAATACAATGTAATAGAAAATGAGTTGGACTTAAAATTATGTTATATGCATGTTGAATAAAACTTAAATTTAATGTTTGGGTTGGTCAAGGCTCAACCCTAGGTCTGCTATTTTTTCTGCTATTTTTCCTCATATACACTTTGTGATCAAAAGTATCTGGACACCCCTGAACACACATGTTTTTCATATCAGGTGCATTGTGATGCCATCTACTGCTAGGTACTCCATGTCAATGACCTCGTTAGAGAGCAAAATGGGGCACGCCGCGGAACTAACGGATTTTGAATGTGGTCAGGTGATTGGATGTCACTTGTGTCATACGTCTGTCGCGAGATTTCCACACTCCCAAACATCCCTAGGTCCTCTGTTTCCGATGTGATAGTGAAGTGTGGAAACATGAAGGGAAACATGCAGCATGACACCGTACAGACCGACCTCGTATGTTGGCCAACAGAGACTGCCGACAGTTGAAGAGGGTCATAGTGTGTAATAGGTAGACATCTATTCAGACCATCACACAGGAATTCCAAACTGCATCAGGATCCACTGCAACTACTATGACAGTTAAGTGGCAGGTGAGAAAACTTGGATTTCATGGTCGAGTGGCTGCTCATAAGCCACACATCACTGCGGTAAATGCCAAACGATACCTCACTTGGTGTAAGGAGCACAAACATTGGACAATAGAACAGTGGAAAAATGTTTTATGGAATGACAAATCACGGTAAACCATGTGGTGATCCGATGGCAGGGTGTGTGTATGGCGAATGCCCAGTGAACGTTATCTGCCAGTGTGTTTAGTGCCAACAGTGATATTCAGAGGCAGTGCTGTTATGGTGTGGTTGTGTTTTTCATTTCGGAGGGGGGGGGGGGGGGGGGGAGGCAGCTTGCACCCTGTGTTGTTTTGCATGGCACTATCAGAGCACAGTCCTACATTGATGTTTTAAGCATCTTCTTGTTTGCCACTGTTGAAGAGCTATTCGGGGATGGTGACTGCATCTTTCAACACAATCGAGCACGTGTTCATAATGCACAGCCTGTGGGAGAGTGGTTACACAACAGCATCCCTGTAATGGACTGGCCTGCACAGAGTCCTGGCCTGAATGCTATAGAACACCGTTGGGATGTTTTGGAATGCCTACTTGGTGCCATACCTTACTGAAAGACTTCGATACCTCTCCTCGTTGCAACATTCCGTGAAAAATGGGCTGCCATTCCCAAGAAATCTTTCAGCACCTGCTTGAACGTATGCTTGTAAGAGTGGAAGCTGTCATCTAGGATAAGGGTGGGCCAACACCATGTAGAATTCCAGCATTACCGATGAAGGGTGCCACGAACTTGTAAGTCATTTTCAGCCAGGTGACTGGATACGCTTGATCACATTGTGTATGTAAACAATCTTTCATGCAATATGTAACAAACATCAGTTCTTTTTGTGGATGACGCTAATATTGTAATTAATCCAGGCATATATACAACAGAAGAAATTATAAATATTGTTCTTAAAAGCATCATTGACTGGTTTTCTGTGACTGGGCTGACTCTCAATTTTAAAAAGACACAAATACTCAGTTTGCATATCTGATGGTACTACATCAATGATAAGTGTAATACATGGTGAAGGAATAATACATAATGCAGAAACTTCAAAATTCTCAGATGTTCACATTGACGAGAATTGAAATTGGAGAAAGCACATTATGAAACTCCTCAAAAACCTTATTTCAGCCATATTTTCACTTAACATCATTGCAAATCTAGGGGCTAGAGAAATCAGTATGATAAGACATTTCACATGTTTTCATTCAATAATGTCATATGGAATAATGTTGTGGGGTAAAATTTTAAGAGAGAAAGTGTTCATTGCTCAAAAATGTGCTGTAAGAATATTATGTAATGCTGACCCATGTGTGGTGCTCATCCACGATCACTTCTATTACTGCTTCCAGTATATTTATTCCCTCATGAAATTTGTTTTAAATAATCCACAGCAGTTTAAAAGGAACAATGATGTACATAATTACAATGCCAGAAGGAAAAATGACATTCATTTCTCCATATTAAGGTTGTCTTCAGCACAAATATAGATGCACAAATCTGCAAACAAAAATTTTAATCACTTACCCAGTGATACAAAATGGAACATCAGAATAACAAAGTGCATTAAAAATTTATGCTTAAATGTAGACAGAGCATTATAAAACGATCATCTTTTTTCATTAGCCCATCCTTTTCTGTCACTCTGTTGCTATGACTTCTGCTTCCTCGCCCCCCCCCCCCCCCCTCCCCTCCACCCCTCAATCCAAAACAACAAAAACTAAAAAATTCTCTCCTACCCAAAAGTTTTGACGAAGTACTGTATGAATAAAATGTTCTCGGTTTTCAAGCCGCATCAAATGGAGTAAAATCCTCGAGCTTTCGATGACCATCTCCGCCATTGTCGTCAGGAGTTCACTGACTGCCAGGGCTGCTACAGTTTCTCACTTATGTAGGCATGATATCAGCGGCATCCAATCAGATAGACCCAATGTGGCACGTGCGTGCGTAAGTCGACCCAGGCAGCTCGTGGCGCTATTGCCCGTGGCCGCACCGCTGACGTCAGGTGGCACCAGGGGGAGGTGCCACATTTGAAACGGCCGCTCCCACGTCGTGCATCTGTCTTTGCTTTCTTTCGATGTCCAACGCCCACCCCCCATGCCCTGCTGAGTGTGTACCGCTAGTCTCTGTTGAAATTGTTGTTGTTTAAACGAATCTCAGCCGCTTCCTTCCCTGGCGCCACCTGACGTCACCAGCATGCGCCACGTTGGGTCTATCTGATTGGCTGCTGCTGTTGTTGTCATGCCCATGTAAGATAGAAACCGTAGCAGCCCTGGCAGTCAGTGAACTCCTGACGGCGATGGAGGAGATGGTTATCGAAAGCTTTAGTATTTTATTAAATTTGACGTGGCTTGAAAACCGAAAACGTTTTATTCATGTATGCCATTGTGAAAGACTCAGAGGACGCAAAATACTGTATGTTTGACAAGAGTAATAATTTACACTTTAAGCAAGTCATTGGAATTACATAGGGTAGCTGGGTCAACATTGTGTTCTCTTCTTGGCTCGTAACTACAGACTGTGTTTTGTGGCAACATGCAATCACCTCTCTGACTGAGCTTTAAGCTAACTCCTTATCACTTAGTGCCCGTGTGCAGTTCTGTTGTCCCTTCTGTCAAAGGGCAACACAACTGACATTTTTTCTTCCCTGTGAGAGATTTGATGCATTTATAGTCAGTTACTTAGTAATGTAATAAGTGTGTGTTTTGAAGTTTTCCCAGCACATTGAGCATCTCATGAGATTTTGGGATTACAGCCACGTGATACTGACTTCTTGCATCGATATTTTAACAACCAGACAGCCATTTTCAGATGAATAGTATCACTAGAAATTGGTATTGCACATCACTACATTCTTTACAAAAGTTGAAGTGTTGGCCAGAATGAAACTCTTGGCCATGAAAAGATCCTTTTGGAATTAAATTACAGTATCTGCAGAAATACGTTTGATGTAAGTTTTTATTAATTGGGATGGTGGCTTTCAGCTGCATAAGTTGAGACACCCAGTCATTTGGTTATTTGTTCACAAAGCAAAATTATATGCCTAGCGCCATTTAATGTGTAGAGAAAGTACATAAAAGGGTATGCGTATTTGTGCTGATGTCCGCTTAACTTTATTATATCAAACAATAGAAAACCCAGGATGGAATGTAGCAAAGGAGTTTGTAACTTTTTATTATATAGTGTAACAGAAAAACAAATTACATCAAGTGGGAAACGAAACACAGTTCTCCAAACTAGTCCAAAGAAACTGGCCCCAAAGATAATGGACATTGTGTCCTGTTGACTGTCGATAGTCACTCCCACGCAAACCCCTATCCCCACCCCTAAAGTGCAGAGTACCAGATAGGCCAGGGTACTTAAACTTCATTTCCTGGCCCACACGAGTGTGGATGTAAGGGGTCGGGTGCCGTTGGATGGTTCTGCTTGTATAACTTTTCCCAGGGTGTGAAAGTTGGGCCAGTTACAGCTATCTGGCTCTGGCGTGATTGTTGACCTTGTTTGTAGGTGTGCATGAAGTTGACTTTGTGGTGGTGAGCCTTGCTGGCAGCATCCAAGCAGTTTTTACCCACAGTGTGGAGACTTTGGTCCTCTTTCTGTGGTTGAGGACGGTCACTGTATTTTTCTCATCGTAATGCTCAGTATAGGCCGATGTACAGTGGCTGCAGAGGATGTAGTACCAGATCTATGGGAAGCACGGTGTGTGCGAAAACTGGGTGTGTGTGGTATGCTGTGATGGCAGAGTTGCACAGAAGGTCTCTGCATGCTTTCTGATTTGCTGCAAGAGACAGGTTAGCTGTGCCTTGTTTGGAAGAGGCATGGGTGCAAGAAATTCCACTGGGATGCATAATTGTTCCCCGTACATGAACTCTGTCAATGAACAGCCCACATCAGTTTTTAAACAATCCGTAAACACAAAAAAAAACCAGTGGCAATGCATGAGTCTAAGAGTCTCTGTGGTACATCAGGTAGGCCTTTAACATACAGTGCCACCTTTCCACCAAGCTGCTGCTGGCTGGGCTGTAGCTGGTTGTTCAGTTATGTCAGAAACTGCAAAATGTTGACAATTGCTAGAACATTGTGGACTCAAATTGGCGTCCCTGTTTGGTGGGAATGAGAAATGGAAACCCAAAATGGGGCACTAAAGTTTCCATGAATTCTCACGTGGTAGTCTTTGTGGGAACATCTCTGATCAGAATGGCCTCTGTCCACCATGTGCAACAATCCACTGCCATAAACAAATACCTGTAGCCTTCAGAAGGGGGAGGGGCACAGCCAGATCAATGTGGACATACCCAAAACATGCACTAGAAATTGGGAATTGTCCTACTGGAGTGTGCACGTGGTGTCATACTCCACTGTGTTGGCACTGAAGGCAGAAGCGGGCCCAGTCCCATGTATCTTTCTTGACTGACGGCTACACAAAACGGACTGTCACCAACCTCGTTGAGATGTTAGTTTGTGGGTGTGCCAAGTTGTCAATGCTGTCAAATTGTCATCAGAATTGGGGAGGAATTAATGTATTGGCATGGTCTAGCAGTATAAATGTGGCACCATACTTAGACAAGCCGCAGGGCACGTCCATAAGTTGGGAATGCAGGCCGGTGGAAGAGTCTGCAAGAAAGATTGTAGTTGTGTTCCCAAAGTTAGAGCACTTGCAAGTTCAGAACAATCCAACATCGAAGCTTGCCCATTGATGTGTGAAAAATTGTCTGCCACAATAGTGTCAGTTCCATGGCTATCACACACATCTGTAGAAAATCATCGTATGTACTCGATTTGGCGAGCCTGTTGCGGAGAACATGAACTGCTGATTTTGTGGAAACTTGACACGATGGGTTTGTGGCTGGTAAATATTGTGACAGGTCTGCCCTCAAAGGAGGGGCGGAAACGCTTGACACTCATAAATTTCGAGGAGTTCTGTTGCATATGCACTGCAGCAAGTTTGGCTGGCATGTACCTTCTGAGAGAAAAAAACTTTGTGGTTGCCAATGTCTGTTTACCTTCTGACGGAGTGCTGCACCTGTTTGGAACTGGCTTGCTTTGACTACACAAGCTGGGTGGGCTCCTAATGCATGAGCATCATGCAGGCTGTCTTGCAGCTTTGTGAAGACTGACTCTGTCTTGTGCATCTGTGGAAGTGGGCGTTTGGCATGTTTGTTACCTCCAGCCAATGCATTGTGTAGCATTGTCCGAATGGACATTCTGGGAGTTGGCGTTGATAAAAAGCATATCATTCCCAGGAATCGCCTGAGTTCTTGAATATTTTGAGGTTGATGGAGATTATGCAACAGTTCCACTCTTTCACTTTGAGACGTAGGAACCCATGACGCTGTGAACTGTGGAGCGTGCTGTATCATGTTGAGTTGCTTCTTGATGTTCTGGATGCTGTCGTCAATGTCACAGTGGAAGTTTTGCATGGACGACATGCTGGTATGGGATGATGTGGGGTATGTGTGAAGAAAAATTGTCCACTGCCACACCACTGTAGTTTTGGGCTCATCATTTATGCAGGGAAATTTTCACTCCATAAAAGGAAGAGTACACACATTTGTGCTTATGTCCACTTAACTTTATTATACAGTGTGACAGAACAAGAAGTTACATGAAGTGGGTAATGACACATCCTTCTCAAAACTGGTCCAAAGAAACTAGCCTTGAAGATAATGAAGATAGTGCCCTGTTAACTATCGACAGTCTCTCCCAGATATTCTTATCAATTTAATTACTGAGTTTTAACTTTGTGGTTGTGCACACAATAACACTGTTGCCTAAGTGCATCTCAGATGCAGCATAACATGACGAGAGATGTGGTTGTCTAACTTAGACCTGTGCACATGCATTGTTCTGACAATTTTTAGTATAAACATAGCAAAGCACACTAATAATCTCCACTCCTAAAATTAATCTGTAGGTTGTTGCCTAGTTTTCTGTTTAAAGAAGGTGGCAAGAAGCCAACTTCATCTAACTGCAATCCCATAATCTTGTTGAATTGAATGAGAAGGAAAGACTTCCTTCTCATCCCATATGATAAGTCTCCCCTGACCCGTGGTTCTGGCTGACTTTACTGAAATCAACCCCTTTTTCTAGACCTCTCCAGTCCTTTTCCTTCACCCTCCTTCCTTTCCCTTCAACCCTTCTGCCTGAAGAAGGAGCCACTGGCTCCAAAAGGTTGCCAGTTACAACCATCTTTTATGTGTGTGTTCTGCCGCCACTTAGTAGACTATTTATCTATCCAATTGAACAATAAATGCTGCATTTTCCAAAACATCCATGGCAGATAGCTATTCTCAGACACTCATTCTTACATTGAATGTGTGCATGAAAACAGTAATTCGTAACTCTTCTTCCGTACAATGAACAAGTAAGGTTAAATAGTGTTGTATGAAGGCTAACAATAACAGTCTGACAGATTGATAGCAGTAATCCACAGACATGCTGGGCACAACTGTAGATTATTTGTGTTATAGTTTTGTAACTAAGTAAGTACAAATCAAAAATGTGAAAGTTATATTTTTTAAATATGTTGCAGGATTGGTTACCACGCAGTTGCAAGTATGGCAAGACTACATTTGCATGTGATCAGCGATGACTTCAACTCACCTTCTCTCAAAACAAAGAAGCACTGGAACACTTTTACAACTGACTTCTTTGTTCCCTCAGCAAGTATGTACTTCGCGGACCATCTGTTGCGACCTTAAGAAATTCTAAAGATGAAAGAAGAGCATCTACATGCCCCCCCCCCTCCCATACTCTGCTAAGCCGATCTGCCATTTCATAGTTGGTGTAAACAATATTGTTGTTGTTCTGGTCTTCAGTCCAGAGACTGGTTTGATGCAGCTCTCCATGCTACTCTATCCTGTGCAAACTTCATCTCCCAGTACCTGCTGCAACCTACATCCTTCTGAATCTGTTTAGTGTACTCATCCCTTGCTCTCCCTCTACGATTTTTACCCTCCACGCTGCCCTACAATACTAAATTGGTGATCCCTTGATGCCTCAGAATATGCCCTACCAACCGATCCCTTCTTCTAGTCAAGTTGTGACACAGAATTCTCTTCTCTCCAATTCCATTCAATACCTCCTACTTAGTTACGTGATCTACCCATCTAATCTTCAGCATTCTTCTGTAGCACCACATTTCAAAAGCTTCTATTCTCTTCTTGTCTAAACTATTTATCGTCAACGTTTCACTTCCATACATGGCTACACTCCGTACAAATACTTTCAGAACAACTTCCTGACATTTAAATCTAAACTCGATGCTAACAAATTTCTATTCTTCATAAACGCGTTCCTTGCCATTGCCAGTCTACGTTTTATGTCCTCTCTACTTTGACCATCATCAGTTATTTTGTTCCCCAAATAGCAAAACTCCTTTACTACTTTAAGTGTCTCATTTCCTAATCTAATTTCGGCAGCATCACCCAATTTAATTCGACTACATTCCATTATCCTCATTTTGCTTTTGTTGATGTTCATCTTACATCCTCCTTTCCAGACATTGTCCATTCCGTTCAACTGCTCTTCCAGGTCCTTCGCTATCTCTGACAGAATTACAATGTCATCGGCGAACCTCAAAGTTTTCATTTATTTTCCTTGGATTATAATACCTACTCCGTATTTTTCTTTTGTTTCCTTTACTGCTTGCTCAATATACAGATTAAATAACATCAGGGATAGTCTACAACCCTGTCTCACTCCCTTCCCAACCACTGCTTCCCTTTCATGCCCCTCGACTGTTATAACTGCCATTTGGTTTCTCCACAAATTGTAAATAGCCTTTCGCTCACTGTATTTTACCCCTGCCACTTTGGAAGAGATTATTCCCCTCAACATTGTCAAAAGCTTTCTCCAAGTCTACAAGTGCTAGAAACGTAGGTTTGCCTTTCCATAATCTATTTTCTAAGATAAGTTATAGAGTCAGTGTTGCCTCATGTGTTCCTATATTTCTGCGGAATCCAAACTGATCTTCCTCGAGGTTGGCTTCTACCAGTTTTTCCATTCGTCTGTAAAGAATTTGTGTTAGTATTTTGCAGCCGTTGCTTATTAAACTGATAGTTCGGTAATTTCCACATCTGTCAACACCTGCTTTCTTTGGGATTGGGATTATTATTTTCTTCTTGAAGTCTGAGGGTATTTTGCCTGTCTCATATATGTTGCTCATCAGATGGTAGAGTTTTGTCAGGACTGGCTCTCCCAAGGCTGTCAGTAGTTCTAATGGGATGTTGTCTACTCTCAGGGCCTTGTTTCGACTTAGATCTTTCAGTGCTCTGTCACACTCTTCACTCAGTATTGTATTTCCCATTTCATCTTCATCTATATTCTCTTCCATTTCTACAATTCTGTCCTCAAGAACATCGCCCTTGTATAGACCCTTTATATACTACTCCTACCTTTCTGCTTTCCCTTCTTTTCTTAGTACTGGGTTTCCATCTGTGCTTTTTATATTCATTCAAGTCGTCCTCTTTTCTCCAAATGTCTCTTTAATTTTCTTGTAGGCAGTATCTATCTTACTCGTAGTGATATGTGCCTCTACATCCTTACATTTGTCCTCTAGCCATCCCTGCTTAGCCATTTTGCACTTCCTGTCTATCACATTTTTGAGACGTTTGTATTCCTTTTTGCCTGCTTCATTTAGTGCATTTTTATATTTTCTCCTTTCATCAGTTAAATTTAATATCTCTTCTGTTACCCAAGGATTTTTATCAGCCCTCGTCTTTTTACCTACTTGAGCCTCTGCTACCTTCACTATTTCATCTCTCAAAGCTACCCATTCTTCTTCTACTGTATTTCTTTCCCCCATTTTTATCAGCCCTCGTCTTTTTACCTACTTGAGCCTCTGCTACCTTCACTATTTCATCTCTCAAAGCTACCCATTCTTCTTCTACTGTATTTCTTTCCCCCATTCTTGTCAATCATTCCTTAATTCTCTCCCTGAAGCTCTCTGCAACCTCTGGTTCTTTCAGTTTATCCATGTCCCATCTCCTCAATTTCCCACCTTTTTGCAGTTTCTTCAGTTTTGATTTACAGTTCATAACCAATAGATTGTGGTCAGAGTCCACATCTGCCCCTGGAAATGTCTTACAATTTAAAACCTGGTTCCTGAATCTGTGTCTTACCATTATATAATCTATCTTAAACCTGTCAGTATCTCCAGGCTTGTTCCATGTATACAACCTTCTTTCATGATTCTTAAACCAAGTATTAGCTATGATTAAGTTATGCTCTGCGCGAAATTCTACCAGACGGCTTCCTCTTTCATTTTTCTCCCCCAATCCATATTCACCTACTATGTTGCATTCTCTCCTTTTTCCTACTGACGAATTCCAGTCACCCATGACTATTTCATCATCTGCCGAGCTAGTTGTACTACTGTGGTAGGTTTGAGTTTCGTATCTATCTTGGCCATAATAATGTGTTCACTGTGCTGTTTGTAGTAGCTTACCCGCATTCCTATTTTCCTATTCATTGTTAAACCCACTCCTGCATTACCACTATTTGATTTTGTATTTATAACCCTGTATTCACCTGAGCAGAAGTCTTGTTCCATCTGCCACCATCCTACACTAACATCCACTATATTTAACTTTAACCTATCAATTTCCCTTTTTAAATTTTCTAACCTACCTGCCCGATTAAGGGACCTGACATTCCACGCTCCTATCCGTAGAACGCCAGTTTTCTTTTTCCTGATAACAATGTATTCCTGAGCAGTCCCCGCCTGGAGATCCGAATGGGGGTCTATTTTACCTCCAGAATATTTTACCCAAGAGGATGCCATCATCATTTATCTATACAGTAAAGCTGCATGCCCTCGGGAAAAAATTACAGCTGAGTTTCCCCTTGCTTTCAGCCGTTCACGGTACCAGCACAGCAAGACCATTTTGGTTAGTGTTACAAGGCCTGATCAGTCAATCATCCAGACTGTTGCCCCTGCAACTACTGAAAAGGCTGCTGCCCCTCTTCAGGAACCACACGTTTGTCTGGCCTCTCAACAGATACCCCTCCGTTGTGGTTGCATCTACGGTACAGCTATCTGTATCGCTGAGGCACGCAGGCCTCCCCACCAACGGCAAGGTCCATGGTTCATGGGGGGAGGAAAATGAAATAGAGTAGATGGGATTGTAATAGAATTTGTAAAGATATACGGAGAGATGTAGATGAAACAGATATTCCATCAGATTCTTAATTGTGAAGGATAAAATGTTGCTGCTTAAAAAAATCCTTTTTTTCTCTTCTTTTATCCCCCTTCCCCAATCCACATTTTATCCTCTTTACTTCAGACAGTTATTTTGCTGCCAAAATAAAATAAACTATTTTTAGTGTCTTGTTTCATAATCTAATTCTCTCAGCATCACCTGATTTAACTCGACTACATTCCATTAGCATTTTTTAAATGTTGATCTTATAGCCTCCTTTCAAGACTGTCAGTTCCATTCACCTGCTCTTCTAACTTTTGCTATCTCTGAGAGAATGACAATGTTGTCAGCAAACCTTGATGTTTTTAATAGCTTCTCCCTGAACTTTAATTGCTTCTGCCAGTTTGTCATTGGTTTCTTTACTGCTTGTGAAAATGCACAGATTGAGTAACATCAGGGATATGCTACAACGCTGTCTTACTCTCTTTTCAACTTTTGTGTCCTTTGGCTCTTATAACTGCTGACTGGTTTCTGCAGTGAACTGGTCAATTGACAATAGCACATTCCTTGTGTTCACTGTAGGTTCTACATCCACATCACTGAAAACTTTCAACCTGCTGGCTGACCTGTGATTGAAACATGACACCAGTTGGTAGGGGTTGGAGGCCCAAAAATAATGTTTTAAGCAAGTGCTCCAACACACAGTTATTGAAACTTTTGAGCTCTCCCATGGGTGCATTTAGCAAGCAGGTGTTTGGTAGCTATGTATCTGTAGACAGGTTTTACATCATCTGCTATTGACATTGATGGCCATGTCTGTATTCATCAGCAGTTACACTAGCCGTTTGGTGCTACTATTATGGCTCAGACCCCTTTGGACACAGAAAATGACAGGGTTCCTCTGTTACGTTTAAACTTATTCGTACTATTAAGTTTCCTTATTATGCCCATATTTATAATCTGCAGAGATGAAATGTAACTTCAACACAATTCTTAAAAATGAAGAACTATTTCAGATCATTACAATCACTAAACTGAAAACAGAATGCTGAACTGATGTTCCCCTGTTACCTACAGCAGCTCAACACCATCCTGACCAACTTACAAAGCAGTGGTCAAAGAATAAGTTGAGTGCAGCCAAAGGAAGTCTGCTGCAGCTGTGACAAACTTAGCTCAATTAATAGCAAGCAGAAGGGGGCCTGTCATTTAGAAAATACTCTTTTTTTCCATTAATATACACCAAACATACAAAAACCATACATATTCTGATTTGGGAAAGACTAGGGTGTAACCTAACACAACAACAACAACAACAAAAACTTGTTATTTTTACAGATTTTCTGTTCGTGGTTCCGTTAAGAATTTGTTTTGGAAGGATTTCTTTCTTTCTCCTCTTTTTTGTTTCATCAGTCTTGAAACTGATTTTGTGTCCACTGTGACTTCTGTTCCTCACCTCAGATTACCCCTTAAACTCAGTATCCTCAACTACTGTTTGTATATATTCTAATCTCTCTCTACTCCTCTGTCTCCATTGAAATATTTCCTAATGTCATTAACACTTGTACCATCACCTTGTCCATTCTTCTAATTAGTATTTTACTCATAGCTGTATTCTTTTCCTCACTAATTCTGTGGAGAGGTACCTCATGTCATATTTTCAGTACACTTAAATTTCAGCATCCTACTGTAACATTATGTCTGAAACATTTTGATTCTCTTCGTTTCCCGTTTTCTTGTACTCATTGATTCACTTCATACAATGCTTGTCTCCAGATGTACCTTCTCAGAAATTTATTTCTCAAATTGAGGCCCACATTTGGTACTATCACTCAATAGGAATAATAAAGTGATTCACAGCTAGTTGTTTATGGGGCGTCTACCTTAGCAACAGCCAAATCAGCGAATGAGCTTGGTCATGCCTTCTGCCTCTTCACTGTTGTCATATCACTCTGCTACCTCAAGAAGTGCCAATTTCTGCAGTCAGTTGAAGACAACACTTTTGCCGAGTAAAGAATTGTGTTTCATTTCTCTCTGTGTGGTGCATTTATTTTTGTACTGAAATGTCTTAAACTAGTTGAGAAAATTTGCAAAAAAGTGATAAGACTATTACCACCCAGCTAAGCAAATTCAATACTGCAAATTAATGGATAGAAGGTGAATCTACCCATAACAAAAATGGCCAGTTGTTGCTCCTGCAGCCATGTTGTGTGTACAAACAAATGGGAACTGATAACATTGGCCAATCCCCCATGCCCGACTGTCAGTAATTTTGATAATTTGATTCATACAGAGTAACTTCTTTTGACAAGAAATGTCTCTCTGTCTGCACTATGTTCCTTCTTTTGTAATCCTTGCTTTGTCCATCATATATTATTTTGTTCATGAGGTAGCAGGATTCCTTCATTTCATCTGCTACATTGTTCTCGGTTTTGATGTAAAGTTGTCGCTAATCTCATTTTTACTGCACCTCAATACCTTCATCTTTCTTTGATTTACTCTCAATCTGTATTCTGTGTTCAACGGACTGTTCATTTTATTTCATTTCTTACGCCTTGTAATTCTTCCTCACATACATAGATACAGGGTGGTGGTGAGGGTATGGTGAGATAGGTTCCTGACAAAGGTGCAGGCACAGAGGGGATCAAATACTGACCAAAAAAAGATGATGGTTTGAGATCTCTTATCTCTTGTGTTCCTATATTCTGCCTGCAAGAAGCCTTCCCCGTGGCCAGCAACTGGAAACATATGTTGTAGGCACACTTTCATTTTCACACCAACAAATCCCCCCCTCCCCCCTCCCCCCTCCCCCCTCCCCCCCTCCCCCCCTCCAGTGGAGCCTGGTCATCTAGGGAAGGCATATCCGCAGAGACAAGAACTCACTTGGTCAGTGTGCTGAAGTCTCACACCAAGGCACTAACCCCCTGACCTAGTCTGCAAACAGATCTCATATGCCACTTACCTTCACATACCCCATCCTCTCACCACCCCCAAGAAGCAGCTAAGAGAGACTTCCCCCTTTGTCACTTATTATCACCCCGGACCAGAACAGCTGAAGCACATTCTTTGTCAGGGCTTCTATTACGTATCATCATGCCCTGAAATAAGGGATATCGTACCAAAGATCCTTCCCACCCGCCAAAAGTAGTGTTCTATAGCTCACCCAAACTCCACAACATCCAATCCCATATCCATGTGGAGGACCCAGGTGCAAGACCTGTCCAATACACCTACCAAATATTTCCTGTTCCAGTCCTATTACAGGCTTATCCTTCCCAATTAGAGGAGGGCCACTAGTAAAAGGAGTAATGTGATATACCAGCTCTGCTGCAGTCATTGCATAGCTTTTTATATTGGTATGACTACCAACCAGCTGTCCACAATGATGAAAAGCCTCCACCAAGCTATGGCCAATAGCACAATAGACTGTCCTGAGGCACAACATGCAGCTAAACTGGATCTTCTCTTCCACTACAAGCATTTCTCAACTGTGTAGATGGAGTTAACTTTGTAACACATTCTCCACTCTCAGAATCATCCTGATCTCAACCTACAGAAACCTATTGTCCCCACACCATCCACCCAACAGTTTCTGTTCCCTCTGCCCTATCATCCCTCTGTTCATGTCCCTTCACCCTCATTGGGTGCCGCTCTCTGCCAATGCCTTTCCCCTTCCGTGCTCCTTTCCTCCCCCCCCCCCCCCCCATTCCACCTACCACCTTCCTACCTCACAGCCTCCCAATCATATGCCTAGCAGGCTTGTCATACCCTGTACTCTCCACTAGACAGTGCCCTTCCCCCCTGCGTGCCACACCCCCTCCCCCACTCCCCATCATATCCTGCTTACGGTGAGTAACAATCTATCCTTTCCCTAACATTGTTGATATCCCAACCTGGAGTTTCCTTTCTTAGGCTAGTCAGTCAGTCAGTCAGTCAGTCAGTCAGTGCCGCTCCGTGGAGTGTAATTGCAATGCCCCACTATGATAGCTGCTCTTTGTCAAATGTATATTTCCGTAATGAATGAATAATAGATACATCGTCGTATACATAGTTATTTTCTTCAATAAATTCTTGTATCTTCATTTTTCTGTGTGGAGACTGCATAATTTATCACTTTTGGTTTCATGATCTGTTTGGTGTTTCAGAAGTGTTGGCAGAAGTTGAAGAACATGGTAAATTTAACCGCATTTCTAGTGAAGTTGCAAAAAAATTGATGGACACACCACTGAAATGTAATAAGTGCAGCTTTCAGTCACCAACTATTCCAAAGTTAAAACAACATTTACTTACACATATAACGAAAAAATGAATCAAACTGGACTTAAAATTGGGAATAATGTTCCTGCAGTGATTTTTTTTGTTTTGTTTTTGGTTTTATGGTACTTCCACTTCAACTGAAATTTTATTTTGAATAGAAAATATGGACTTTTGTCATGGATTTTATTTGCATAAAATAAATTGTCTTTATTATGCAACAGCATGCACTTACGTTTTGCTCGGCAAATATTACTTTTATTATTGAACAACATTAGCTAATGTGTACATATTAACCTGACAAGAATTAAGAAAGGAACTATATTATACGTACTCAGAAAATAAAAACTAATAAAAGTAAGTAACACAATAAGGTCCTATATTTATCCACATTGCCCCATAATTTCTGTAATTATGGTAGTGAGAGCATGTTCAATATTTGATGGATGCAGTGAGCACATCAATACAACTGCCTGCAGGCTTGTGGTGAACATTGTGAAAGTGTCTGTTGCTTATTGCTATTTCCTCTCACAGGTCAACCTACAAAAGTAACAAAAAATGAGTACATGCAAGTACTTGTGAAATACTGATGAAACCACTACATTACTGAGAGAGAAAATGATTTACTGTATCACTTAGAACCATCAGGAGACACAACTCTGTTCTCATCTGTTTTCATTTTCAAGTGACAGCAACTATTGAATGCTAATGGTAGTTCCACAGGGTACAAACAATGATATACTTAAAGCAAACAGTACTTTGTATGTCATGGGAAATTCTTTTGCGGAACTGGAAGACTGATTCTTTATCTGTGTATTGCAGAAAGCTTATGATAAAACATCTTGTGAAACACCATTTGACAGCTCCTACCTTTACTCTTTTCATTATTCACTCTCACAAGTTGAATAGACAACTATGAAGCTGTACGAAGCTACAGATATTAATATGAATGTTTTTTACATCCCAAGAATTTCTTCAGACTAAAATTACTTTTCTCCTTTCCAAATGCCAGAAGACTGTAGAAGATTGTTTCCCATATGCTTCATTGAGAGCTCTAAAAATAGTAATAGTAATAATAATAATAATAATAATAATAATAATAATAATAATAAGCAATTCTTTCTAGAACGAGTAGAAACTAGCAAAATACACAAAGCAATCACTCATATAAATACATCGGCTACACCACTGCAATTTCATAACCACTTCTACAACCCTTTAGATCACATAACATCAACAGATACAAAGAAAGTAAATTGGAAAAAGAAAACACTACATGGCAAACACCTGTACCATCTAACACAGCCACACATCGATCAAGACACATCCAACACATGGCTAAGAAAAGGCAATATATACAGTGAGACGGAAGGATTCACGATTGCAATACAGGATCAAACAATAAACACCAGATATTACAGCAAGCATATTATTAAAGATCCCAATACCACAACAGATAAATGCAGACTTTGCAAACAACAAATAGAAACAGTAGATCACATCAAAAGGGGATGTACAATACTAGCAAATACAGAATATCCCAGAAGACATGACAATGTAGCAAAAATAATACATCAACAGCTTGCCTTACAACATAAACTTATAAAACAACACGTTCGCACATACAAGTATGCACCACAAAATGTACTGGAGATTGATGAATACAAATTATACTGGAACAGAACCATTCTAACAGATAAAACACCACCACATAACAAACCTGACATCACACTCGCCAATAAAAAGAAGAAATTAACACAACTAATTGAAATATCCATACCCAATACAACAAATATACAAAAGAAAATAGGAGAAAAAATTGAAAAATACATCCAACTGGCTGAGGAAGTCAAGGATATGTGGCATCAGGATAAAGTTGACATTATACCAATTATACGATCAACTACAGGAGTCATACCACACAATTCCACCAGTACATCAATGCAATACAGCTACATCCAAACTTATATATACAACTACAGAAATCTGTAATTATTGATACATGTTCAATTACCCGAAAGTTCCTAAATGCAATGTAACATATACCGTACAGTTAAAATGAAGTCACGCTTGATAAAGGTCCCCGTCACTTTTCAGTTTTAACCCAAACTCTTTGCCTTTACAAATGTCTGGTTGTGTCTGTGTATGTGCGGATGGATGTGTGTGTCTGCGAGTGTATACCTGTCCTTTTTTCCCCCTAAGGTAAGTCTTTCTGCTCCCAGGATTGGAATGACTCCTTACCCTCTCCCTTAAAACCCACATCCTTTTGTCTTTCCCTCTCCTTCCCTCTTTCCTGGCGAAGCAACTGTTGGTTGCGAAAGCTTGAATTTTGTGTGTGTGTTTGTGTTTGTTTGTGTGTCTACCGACCTGCCAGCGCTTTCGTTGGGTAAGTCACATCATCTTTGTTTTTATATATATGGAAAGATTCCAAGACTTACTAAGCGGGAAAGCGCCGGTAGACAGGCACAATAAAATAACAAACAAACACACACACACACACACACACACACACACACACACACACACAATTTCGAGGAATTCCTGTTCTCAAATATTGGAAAGTTGTACAATGCTGGACTTCAGCCAAAATTAGCTCAGTTCTACAACAAAATAAGCTATCCTGTTGCTAGGGGCACTCCAATGATTGCACCATTGATCCTGTGGGATCACTCTTCAGAATGGAGTGTTGCTAGCTTTCGTCTTTCCCTCTCCTCCCCTTTTTCCTGAAGAAGCAACCGTTGGTTGCGAAAGCTCGAAATTTTGTGTGTTATTTTATTGTGCCTGTCTACCGGCGCTTTCCCGCTTGGTAAGTCTTGGAATCTTTGTTTTTAATATATGTTTCCCATGTGGAAGTTTCTTTCTATTTTATTTATATATATATGGACACACAAAAAGAACGTGTATGTCCATTAAAAGAGAACATAAGCATATACATAGAATGTAATGTAGAAATGACATAAAAACAAAACAAATGTAGTATCTCATATGTGTTTTCCTCGTTTATAAAACCATCCATGTTGTAGCAATATTTTTCACTATTTGAACCTGTGGGTTCTTGCAGTCCTTTAACTTTGAATGCATTTTACTGCTAAGCTTAAAAGCAACACAGTCTGGAGTATTTTCAAATAATGTTAAGTCAGTGGCAAGGTGACATGTAATCTTGTTTGTGCCTTGTTTCATAAGCATGTGTAAACGAATTTCCCTCAAAAAATGTGTTTTTTTTTTTTAATCTCAAAGAGAAGTGTTTCATATATAAACATAGAAGGAATTGTCAGTAAGTCAATGCTTGCAAATAAAGGTTTGCATGATTGTCTGTTGTTTGTTTTTGTCATGATAATTTTTTTCTGTAGCTTCAACACACTGAAGAGGCTTCCTTTTCCTACTCCCCAAAAAGTATGTCATACTCTAATATATTGTGGTGAAAATAATTCTGTGTGGGGAAGCTTGGGATGTGTATCATTGCTTAACACAAGACAGAGTACCACATCATATTGTGGATATCCTCCACCAAATAAATAATATACTCCTTGTGCAATCCGGGTTGCTGCTTCTTAATGCTGTCATAGGTTCATCTTCATATTACTGCATCGCCACTCGGGACTTATGCAATAGTAGAAATAAGCTCCAGGAATTCGTGTTCACAGGAGTTTTATTTTGCATGTTAGATGTTTGGCGACGAACTCAAAGGCTGCCCTGAACTGATCCAAGACTGACTTATGGCAGCGTACAAATCTCCCCAGTTTACGTGATGTTAAACAATTGCTGACATTGTTACATATTACATTTTTAGAGTTATACAATTAAAATTTTTATGTAAATCTTCCCAAATTACATAGAAATTTACATGAATTAAAAGTGAATAATTTCATACAAAGACAGGACTGAATCTGTTTCTATTAAGACTATAAATTACATGTTCTATCATTGTAACAATATATTTCACCAATTCGCATATATCATTTTACATGCTTAAAGGATAATCACGCAATCATTTTCAGGTGAACAGAGGTATTAGTTTTATTGAATGAAAGGCTTAGATTCAATTAATCAAATTTTGTATGAGTAAAATTTTGCATTTCTGTATAGATGTAATTACAATTCAATTAACTAACACCAATTAAAACATGAGTGCTTAATTCTGACTGAAAAATTGTCGTGTCATATTTCTATTAGGGATACGATTTGTTATTGGCTTGAATACATAAAAGTAGCTGTCTTTCGATGACTAGAAAAATCGGAACTTTAATTGTTAATTACTCCATAATTACAATAGCAATTTTTATCCTACCATGTGCCTCAAGTTTGTACAATGTACAAATTGTTATGGTACATCAACTTTTAATCCAATATGTTTCCTTCAATCTGCATATTGGTGAGGCCCAATGTAAACAATGCCTGAACAGTAGTTTAAATTAGTGCAAGTTACTAATTTGCTGCAAAAGAAAATCTTCACTGTATTCAAATCCAGATAACCAGAGGAGACAAAATCAAAGCAGCAGTTTAAACTGATGTAAATTACTGATATTGCATGTATGTCCTCCTTGGGAGAGTGGGGATGAGACTGGAAAAGGATACAGAGTCCCAAAAAGGGTTGTGGTATTACAATATCTTGCAACTGATATAAAATATGCATGATACCCAATTTTCCTAACAGCTAAGTCAGTTACTTTATTTAGAACCCTCACTGGTTAAACAAAGCTATTTAATTGCTTCAGTGAGCAATCCATGTGATCAGTCCATCTCAAGTTTTTGTTTTGGCCACTCCAAGAAATTTAACAGATTTTGCTGTGATCAGTTCTATGCATTCATAACTTAACTGTCATATATATTCAACAGTTTGTTTGACCCTGACCTGAAGTGTACAATTAGTGTTTTTGTTAGGTGTAGCTTCATAGCAGTATTATTTATCCAATTTTCTATTTCTCAGAGAGTTTGTTTCATTTTCTGTTTAAACTCTTCAGTGTTTTTACAGCAGGCTACTGCTGTTGAGTCATCTGTATACAGAATTGTACCGAAGTTACCTTACCTGGCATATCATTTATATAATGTAGAAATAGTAATGGGGCTAGTATAGACCCCTGGGCTACACCTGCTTGTATTTTCTTCGACTAGAAAAAGCTTTCTTGCCCTTACATTGTATAATTACCCTCTGTTTCCTATTTTTGAGATAATACATGAACCAACTTAAGGATTTTTCATGGAGGCCATAAGAAGCTAATTTGACGAGCAGGTGCTTATGGGTTACCATATCAAATCCCTTGCTGAGGTCACAGAAGATTCCAAATATGCTCTCCTTGTTATTTAGGCATTTGCCTATTTTATTGATTAGTTCATTAATAGCATGCACCGTGCTTTAACCCTTCCCAAATCCATACTTAGTGTGAAGAATAATGTTATGTTTTTTTGTTATATTTTTATAGTTGGTTACACACTACTCGCTCAAATATTTTAAAAATAATTGATAGTAGACAAAAATTTCCTGTCTCCTCTTGTCTGCCCTAGGTTGAACTTCCGCATACTTCAGTCTGACCAGAAAGCAGCCCTTATCAAGCAATTGATTTATTATGTGACAGACTTTGGGTGCAATATTATCACATTCTGCCTTTATTATTTTTGTTGGAATTTCATCCCAGCCCACAGATTTGAGATTTTTTAGGGATTTTATAGTTTTAGCCCCTTCATAGCAGGATACATGGGTTAAATTTGAATTCTGAACTGTGCCGCATCACATAGGCACTTGGGTGTGGAGGAGGGAGATCATAGGTTAGAATTTATAAATTACCTGTTGAATTCTTTGCATATATGTCTGGAGCTTGGAATCATTTCCCCATCTATTTCTAATTTATGATTAAACCTTTTTGTTTTTTCAGCACCTATTTGTCTTGACAATCTGCCATACAGCTTTTGATTTATTTGTGGCATCTGATATGTATTTACTGTTTGCCATTTGTTTTGCCTGTTTAACTACTCTACCAAATATTCTTTTGTATTTATTTACATAGCTGACAGACTTTGAATCATGGTTGTTCTTTGCTTCCATGTGCAGTATCCTCTCTGTAATACTAGAGATCCTGATACCTTCAGTTATCTATGACTTTTTTTACAGTTTTTGTCACATGCTGTTATGAGCAGGAAACATTCATTGAAAACACCAACAAATTCTGATACCAAAGCATTCTAGTTTGTGTTTACTGAGTATCAATTACTGAACGACCAGGAAGTTTCATTTAGTCTTGAGACAAATTTATTCACATTTTGATGGCTGAGGTTTCTGACTTCTTTCACTATTACAGTTTTATCTAAATTTGGCAATAAGATAAAAAGGGCTGAATGTTCTGATACACCTAATTCTTAGGTGAACTTTTCTGTAGCACCATAGTTGATACTGCTCATTATGTTATCTATACATGCTGCAGAAAATGCTGTTATTCTAGTGTACTCGCTAAAGTTTAACGTTAAGCCATTTGTAGATAACATGTCCTCCAGAGAAAGGGCAAACCTGTCATCAGCTCTTAAATTTATGTTGAAGTCAGCACAAATTATGACGTTTTTACATAACTTTTCTACCTGCAACCTACACAGCAAGGTTTCAAATTTGTCCAGAAATGCACATATAGCTGAATAGTCATGGATATGATATATGCTAATAATTAAGATGCCATATTCGAAAAGTTCAATGTATCCGTGTTTTCTCACAACATGAATAAACAATGTGACCTACAGTACTTCATATAGTTGGTAGTCACACTCATAAATATTAATATTGGTCTTACATGACAGGGGAAATACTTATTCGGCAGTATTACAGTGCAGGGTCATGTTACAAAGCTGTTCAAAGATGTGCATACATGGAATGTCAAACACAGTAACAGAAACATTACATATGAATTGTGGTAAAGAGGGTAAATGTGTGGCTATGCTTGATCCTGGGCCTTTGGCATCTTAAGACCAAGAAAATCATTGTTCATGTTTCCAGTGCTTGCCTTTCAGGAGTGAAAATGTTGAAGATGAGGTGTGTTGGTAAATAAGTGTCAGAAAATTTCCTATCACTCCACTTCAAAAATTTACGTACTGATGAGAACCTTCTGCTGTTCAGAGGCTGCTTTGATTTCAAGCAGTATATTTTGTTGAAAAGAAGTCAGTTTGGAATAAAAGATGTTTGTTCTCTGTCATTGTGAAACAAGGCTGCTTAGTTCATTTGCTTGTGATGACTGATATAGTTACTATAGAAACTCATTTAGAAAAATTAGTTACAAAATTATTTTAAAAATTTAATGTGGTAACCACACTTTTCAAAACTTAATTTTGAATGAGTACACATACTATATTTTAGCAACTGGTACATAATTTCAGATCCAGTGCAGTACCAACTATTATTTGAGAAATTCAAGTGAGTCATCACAAAGAATGAACGAAGTCAAGAGATCGGAAGAATAAAAACTTGATATGGAGGGCACTTTTCAATCATTGTTGAATCATCTTGAAAAGAAAGCCGCCTTATGGGAAGATGTCATTTACAGCAATAAAAACAAGCAGAAGGAATCATGGTATTGTTGTAATCAATATGATGTGGGAATACATTGTGTACCATATTTCAAAATGTATCATTCATGAAATAATTTACGAGGGTGGTTTGAAAATTTCTTAGAATGGAATAAAAAAAAAGTTATTATGTAAGTAAAACTTTTTTATCTTTCAATGTAGTCTCCTTGTAGATTAATGTACTTGGTCCAACGCTGTTCCAATGCCTTGATTCCATCTCAAAAATGAGTTCCCTGCAGGCCTGCAAAATAGTTGTCAACTCCAGCTATAAATTCCTTGTTTGAAATGAATCTTCATGCACCAAGAAAACTTTTCAGTTTTGGGAAGAGATGGAAGTCTGACAGTCATATCAGGTAAGTAAGGTGGGTGTGGCAACAATTCATACCTTAGTTCACGTAATTTTGCCATGGCGACAGCACTTGTTTTTGATCAAGTGTCAAGAGGTGCAGCACTCACCTTGCAAATAATTTTTTTATTTCTAATTCTTCACTTAAAATGTGATTTACCCTTTCAGATGACATCTGGCAAGCATGAGCAATTTCATGCACTTTCAATCGGCAATCCTCTGTAACCATTTTGTGCACTTAAGCAATGATTTCTGGAGCACTGACTCATCTTGGCTGACCACAGTGCATATCATCATCTAAGCTCTCCCAACCAAATATAATTCATTTGTCCACTTGGCAACAGTTGAATGTGAAGGAGCAGAGTCCCCCAGTGAATTCTGGAAATCAGCATGAATGTCCTTTGCTTTCATACCTTTCTTTATGAAGTACTTAATCACTGCTTGAATCTAGATTTTTCTTTTCCATCTTCACGAATCACTACATGGGAACAAAAACAGAGCCACAGCTCTCTTCCAAGAGCACTGATGTGGCACGTGTTTACAGGCAACAGTCCAATGAATATCACGTGAACAACTCATTGCGTGAGTGCTGATCTCTAGTGGTGATTACGAGAACTTTTCAAACCACCCTCGTATGAAATATAACTTTTTATTTCATTGTAATGTTTTGTTAACATTGATAAACAGGTGCATAGACATATCAGTGAAGAGAATTTAGTGTGAATAACCAGCACAGCTGAGACAGGCATAAGGTGAGCCATGCCACAAAGAGCAGGCACACCACTGGCATGATCTCAGCAGTGAAAATCGCTGCTCAGGTATTCCATATACGTGCATATAGTGTATAGTTTACTAGGCACCAGTATGGAACTGTATAGAAGGCATTCTGGGGGAAAAAAATTATGAGAGAGTAAAGACTGCAACAGGCAAGTGGGATGAAAATAGGGATATGTGTAAAGTGAAAGACATGATTACAATAAGCAGGCTCAAATTTCTCAAATTGTAAAAGCAATGAAATTCAATCTTGTACTAATGTAAGGGCTAAAAAGACATCTGTTTTTTCCCATGCAACAATTGCCAGTGGAACTGGAAAAGGGTATAGGGTGGGATGGTAATGGTAAACAATGCCCCCATCTCCATACCGTATGATAAACAGCATAGTACAAGTGTAAAATAATTCAACTTGAAGCACTATCCCACCACGTTAAAATGAAATTTGTAAAACATTAAAACTGGAACTATAATGCTGACAGACTATGATCAATCTTTACTGCTGAGAGAAGTGTTTAATGAAACGTGTGCTTTCTGTCAACATTACCATCTCCAGTGGCATGGTAGTGTTACTATAGTGTACACCAGTTAGTGATGTTGCAGCAGATGTGCAAAGTTTATCTGCTTGCATACCTCTCCTCTAAACTGCGACATTTCCTGCAAGGGCTCTTTCATATTCTTCACTTATTCAAATGAACTGAAATCTGCAAACTCTGCTTCCTGATTTGCAGCCTGAAAATTGTTCACATATTAAGCTTTTTATTTTTGTTTACCATCTTTATTGATTTAGCAATAGCTTATGACATTTACCATGCTGGGAGGCAAGACTGTCAATTCCATCATGTATTGCAAAACAAGTCCTGCAGCTGCTTCGCTTCTTATTGTCTGAAATGAAATGTAATTAGGTTAGGTAAATACACAGATACACAGATATTGGTCAGATGACAATCCTCACAGGATTGATACACCTTATGTAGATGTGCATGAAAGGTGATAGATAGTTTGGTGTGGAATATGGTGTTACCCTACTGTTGGGCTTTTCTTTGTTCAGGCTATACTAGCAGCAGGTCATTACAATATCTGCAGTTGTTAGATGGAAACATGCTGCTGTCTGAAGATGGGACATTTTTAACTTTCAGCTCAATAGTGTCACATTTTTGTTATGGACTAAATGTCCAGGTATACACAGATATTCATTTTCCCTGGACCAGGATATGTTGAAGAGATCTTATTCTTGGTCTCGTTAGAAAGTAATTTTTTGAAACTTGTGCTTGTATTCCAGTATATATGTCAGTTAAAGCCATGGAAGAATGGGTGAAGCAGATAATAACCGCCTCACAACATGCTGAGCACATCTTCAGCTTTTAAATGTTATGTCCAGCATTTCCCATGCTCTGTGCAAATAAAGAATAAATAAAGGTATATTCAAGGGAAAGACCCCATTATTTCCCATGTGCAATCCTCTATGTGTTTGATATGTCATATGACTCGCTTTCCATATGAATATTAAGAGTTAAAGTAGCAGATTGCAAAATGACTGCCATGTTGGTAACACAGCCATACAGGATCTCTGCACCTAATTCCACTTGACTTTAAATTCCTGTTTATCCGTATTTTCAGTTTTCTAATGGTGGTTCCACACCAGTGGATTACACTGTATGTTGTGAACAGCTGCAGTTCTATGCACAAATTCTGTCCTCCTTGAAATGCTCTTCTTGCTTGTTTCAGAGCAGACTTGTTCTATGAAATGAATACTATTAGGTAGAACAGGCACTGTTGGTTCACAAAGAGTGTTTACTATCCCAATTACAAACCAATTTAACTTCCAGACAACAGTACATTCATCCAACCACGTATGACGTGAACAGACTCCCATTATGATTCTGAGTCAAATTCAGTTATTTGTTGTACATAGATCTCCTTCGCTACAGAGTCCCATAATCACGGAATGTCACCATGGCATGTCCATGGCATGCTGCACATCTCTGCAGACTATGAGCCCCTGCCTACTCTGATATCACAAGCAGCTGTCCAAAGCCCCTAGAATATCTCCACCATGAATCACTACCACACCAGTCCAAATAGAACATAATTTTCTTTTACTTATGACTATTAAAACTTATAAACAATGTAGGAAAAAACAGCTTGCTACTTACAGCAAATAAGGCACATTACATTTCAGACAAGCACAATTAAGACACATCCATAAAGCTTTTGGCCACAGCCTTTGTCAGAAAAGGAGAAATGCACGTCATTCATACACACAGACAAACACACCTCATGCCACATGACCACCAACTCTGGCAGCTGAGGTCGGAATGCAACTGTCGCGTGAGATGCAAGCAGCAATCTGGAGGAGGTGGGGAAGGGGCATGCAGTAATTATTCTAATCTTTTCCTCAATATCCCTATGTGACAGATATGCAGGGGATTGTAGTATTTCCTAGAATCATCATTTAAAGCCGGTTCTTGAAACTATGTTACTTGACATTTTCAGGATAATTTACATCTATCTTCAAGAGTCTTCCAGTTTGCTGCTTTCCAACATCTCAGTGACACACTCCCACAGATCAAGCAAACCTGTGACCATTCACGCTGCTCTTCTCTGTACGCATTCATTATCTCCTGTTAGTCCCATTTGGTACAGGTCGCACACATTGAGCAATATTCTAGAACCGGTTGTGCGAGTGATTCGTAAGCAATCTCCTTTGGAGACTGATGGCACTTCCCCAGTATTCTGCATTTTATATCCCTACAAAGTGTGATCCCAGGTATTTGTTTCAGTTGGCCAATTCCAACAATGACTCACTGACATTATAGTCACAGGATACTGTGTTTTTCTTTTTGCAAAGTGCACAATTTTACATTTCTGAACATTTAAAGCACGTTCCCAATCTTGGCACCACCTAGAAATCTTATTAAGTTCAGACCGAATATTGATGCAGCTTCTTTCAGGTAGTATTTTTTTAATAGATAACTGCATCATCTGCAAAAAGTCTGAGGTTACTATTAATATTTCTGCAAGGTCATTAATTTGCAACATGAACAGCAATGGCACCGACACACTTCCCTGGGGCACACCTGAAGTTACTTCTACATCTGACAATGACACACTATTGATGATAACATGCAGTGTCCTCAGTCCAGTCACAAATTTCACTTGATACCCCGTATGATCATAATTTCGGTGATAAGTGTAGGTGTGACACTGAGTCAAATGCTTCTTGGAAATTGAGAAACACTGCATCTACCCAACTGCTTTGATCCAAAACTTTCGTTTTGTCATGTGAGAAAAGTGAGAGTTGGGTTTCACATGATCGATGTTTTCAGAATACATGATGGCTGCCATTGAGAAAGTCATTCTGTTCAAGACACCTCATTATGTTTGAGCACAGAATATGTTGTAAGATTCTACAACAAATTGATGTCATGGCTATTGGACAGTAGTTTTGTGGGTAACTTCTACAGCCATTCTTGTAGGTGGGTGTGACCTGTGCTTTTTTCCAAGAGCAGGGCATGCTTTCATTTTTTGAATGATCTATGATAAATTGTAGTTAGGAGAGGGGCTAACCCAGCTGCAAATTCAGTTCAGAATCTGACAGGAATTTCATTGGGCCATGCATATTTGTTCAGTTTTAAAGATTTCAGCTGTTTCTCAATTCCACAGACACTAATTTTATTCATCTTTATCATTTTACTTCATTCATCTTTTCAGTGGTGCAAAAATTAAATTGGGTCAACTCTCCTGGGTTTTCTTTTTAAAAGGAACCTTTGAAAACACAATTAAGCATTTTAGGTTTTGTGTTGCTTAGTTTCAGTTCCGTCTCATTAGCTAGGGACTGGGGACAAACTTTGGTGCCACTAAGAGCTTTTACGTACAACCAGAATTTCTTTTTGTTTTGTGAAAGATCATTTGACAATTTTCTGCTATGGTAGTCACTGGAGGCATCATGCATTGCTATCTTGACAGCCCAACGTTTTTCATTAAGCATCTCTTGTCCAATGTTTTGTTTTACATGTATTATGCAGTAGTCTCTCTTTCTTTAGAAGTTGCTTTACGGTGACTGTATACTATGAATGTTCCCTCCCACTGTGAACTGTTCTACTGTGTACATATCTATCCAGTGAGAGGTCAACTATTCCTTTAAATGTGAGCTGCGATTCCCCTACATACTTCTGACCTGTGCTGAGAGTTTCAAGTTCCTCATTGGGATATGAGACTACCGATTTTCTTATCTAGTTCTCTCCCCCCCCCCCCCCCCCTCCCTCACTCCTTCCTTCCTTCCCTCTCTCTCTCTCTCCCCTTTTCTGAATTGCGCAGATCGGAACTTTCCCTGCAATACATAATACATCCTAAGTTCCCATAACCCTCTTGGTCTCAACCTTCGTTAGTCATTGTCCTCACCCATCCAGCCCCCACCCTGTTCCCACTCCAGCACTACACAGGCATCATTTCACTGCCACACCCAGTCTTTTAATTTCTTTTTATTTCTCTCCTTTCTGCTACGTACCCCTCCACCGTCCGCACCTTCTCTCCTGCCCTCCGTCCAAACTGCAACACTTCACTGTCCACCACTCCCACAATACCATCCTTCCCCCTCCCCACCCCACCCTCCTCCTTACCGCCACCCAGTCACCACTCCCATCATGCACTGGTGGTGCTGCTCGCAGTGTGGTTTCAGCGCTCTGAGACTACAGGTGTGTGTGTATGTGTGTGTGTGTGTGTGTGTGTGTGTGTGTGTGTGTGTGTGTGTGTATAGCATCTTTCCTTCTCTGGTATTGTTACATTCCATCCTGGATTTTCCATATATATGAAATTACCAAAGCACAATTAAAAGAAGGAGAGAGAGTGTGTGTGAGAGTGAGAGAGTGTGTGTGAGAGTGAGAGAGTGTGTGTGAGAGTGAGAGAGTGTGTGTGAGAGTGAGAGAGTGTGTGTGAGAGAGAGAGAGTGTGTGTGAGAGAGTGGGAGAGTGTGTGTGAGAGAGTGGGAGAGTGAGTGAGAGAGTGGGAGAGTGTGTGTGAGAGAGTGGGAGAGTGAGTGAGAGAGAGAGAGAGTGAGAGTGTGTGTGTGTGTGTGTGTGTGTGTGTGTGTGTGTGTGTGTGTGTGTGTGTGTGTGTACCAGTTATGATGTGGACATCCTCAAAGAAGTCAGGTCTGTTTGTTGCCATTAGATTCAATATATTTCCATCATGAGTGGGGTTCTTAACTATCCATTCTGGGTAGTTCTCAGCGAATGCATTTAGTAATGTTTCACACGATGTCTTATCATGTCCACCACTAACAAAACTGTAATTTCCCCAATTAATCGCTGTATAATTATAGTCTCCACCAATAATTACTGTATGATTTGGGATCTTATGTACAAGTGAAATGAGCATTTATCCGAGGCTTTTGGTTACATCAGGAGATAAACCTGGTTGGAGATAGGAGGATCCAATTATCATTTTATGCCCACCCCTGACACTGAGTCTTCCCCCACGATTTAGTGTGCAGCTCCACTGTGACAAGTACACCACCTCCATTTCCATTTGGCTATCCTTTCAATATACATTTAAATTTCCTGCAAAAATCTCGCTGCTATCAATTTCCGCTTTCAGCTAGCTTTATGTACCTAGTATCATGTGAACTTCATCACTTTTCAGGAGCACTTCAAAGTCTGTCACTTTGTTGTGAATACTTCTACGGTTTACCATTAGGATTGATTTTAACACTGCCACCTCTGGGAGGCATTTTCGATCTTTCACCGATGCTTCTACGTTTCCTACAACTATCATTACCTGGATTGTATGGAGAATCGCCTAATTAAAATAATAATAATAATAATAATAATAATAATAATAATAATAATAAAACAAAAAAAACAAAACAAGGAAGTTGTGTGCACCCCCACACACAGTCAACTGCCTACCACCTCTGACATGTAGTACACATCTAACCTATTTGGGAGTGCCCTACACTTCTCAACCCTATGGTGCAAGTCCAGAAAGTCGAAGCCTAGTTTGTCACCGAACCTTCAAAGTCTGACACTGAGTGCACCTGGTGTTCTTCCTTTTCATTGCTGCCATTTCTTTTAGGGATACCATCATTCCCCATATGGTTGAACCGTGGATGATTAATAAATAGAAAATACAGAAAATCATTCAACAGACGTTAACAAATACAAAATCCAAAGTGAAATTTATGGGAAAACTTTCAAGACCATTTGAAATAAAAACTGGGGTTAGATAGGGTGATGGGTTGTTGCCTTTGTTGTTCAATGTAGTTCTGGATAGAGTCATGGAAGAATGGGAGAAGAAACTTGAAGAAGAAAAGTGCTGGAAACCAATTTCATTAGGAACCAAGAAACATCACCTAAGAATCCCCTACTTAGCCTTTGCAGACGATCTCACAATAATGGCAGATTCTAGTGAGATGGCTATAAAACAGGTAGAAATTCTAAAAGAATGTGCAGAAAAAGTCGGCCTACAGATATCATTTGAAAAGACAGTGTTTACAACAACAAATTTAGAAATTTCCAAATTACAAACAAAATACGGAGAAATCAACAGAGTACCATACTTCAAATATCTTGGAGAAATTATCTCGGAAAAATTTGCACAACAAGAAAGAATACAAAAGCTCATAAAGGTTTAGGATTAGTGCAAAACCTCTATAATAAAAAATGTTTATCTTTAAATGCAAAAATTAGGCATTACAATACAGTCATTAAACCATCAATGTTATATGCCAGCGAAACCTTGGCACTAAACAGGAAAACTGATCTAGAAAATCTAAAGAAAGAAGAAAGAAAAATAATTAGAAAAATTTTGGGACCAAGATGGACCGAGAATGGATATAGATTACAGAAAACATCAAAAATTGAAGAATATTCTAACATAGAGATAGACATGAGGAAAAGACGCCTTAAATTCTATGGCCACATAATGAGACTTCCTGAACACAGATTAACAAAAAGAATTGTAAAATACGTAGATTCTCTTGTTAATGGAGGAGAATGGATCCAAAAAGTTAAAAAAGATTTGGAATTAGCAAAAATTAATAAAGAAGAAATAGCTGCAAGGAACAATTTTAGAATAAAAGTTGAAAAGTGGGAGGTTAAACCAGAGACAAAAGCACCGAGAACCGGAACAAAATGGAGCGAAGAAAGAAGAACAAAATTTTTGCAAACTATGAAAAACTGGTGGGCAAATAAAAAGAACCAGAAGACCAATAAGAACGGAAAGTGAACCAGCTTTACTTAGCGTCTTCCACATGGGAGCTTTACGACTAATAATAATAATTAATAATAATAATAATAATAATAATAATAATAATAATAATAATAAATAGACCCTTATCCTGTTGTGTTTGCCTCCTCTTGACACCAGACAAAACCAGTTTTCCCAAAACTGGTGAAGTGAGTCCCGCTGGATCAATTTCACTGAAAGACGGCACCTCAGACTTGTCCATTACGGGGATCAGTACATCATCTTGAGCCCTTCCTGGTGCCCACCCACCATGTACAGGATGCCTATATCTACAATTGACATGCTACTTGCAGTCAAATGGACGAGTAATGACAGATTGTTTACTTTCTGCAGAGGAGAGACAACCCAAAGGAGAGGTTAGTACTTGAGGTACCTCTGACACCATTATCACATGTACACAACTCTTGGAAACTCTTCCTACAAACTGATTCACAACAGCTGCTACTTGGTTGACAGTAGTCAGGACAATTTTTAGCTGCTTACGAACACCAATCAACTCATCCCGTCTTCAAGAACAGTATTCACAGTAGGGCTGTGTTTTAACTGGTACAGTGTATTACAGCACACTGAACAACTAACTTTACATTAAGCCCACTGATTATCTTTTAATGAGTTGAACTAAAAAGTTGTTAATTCCCTTTAAGAACTGAAGCAAATACACAACACAATATTTCTATCAAGGAACACACAAACTTATGGTAAAACTCAATAGTTTTGTAAAACTTTTTGAGCTTAATTATAGTTGTTAGCAAAATCGACTCCACTTGACGAGAAAACTAGATGTAACACAACATGTCAGTTAGAATATCTGCTATAGTAACTAAATCACAAACACCAATTTACTACACATTGCTCGTAGATTATGCAAAGAGCAATGGAAGTTTCCAAAAATTCTCAAAAAGTCATGTTCATTTGCATTGATATACAATGAAATTCAGGGTTGATGTATTCTTTGGCAAAGTTGTGAACCACAAATGCTAATTTGCTACAAAATAAGGTAAAGTATCCAAATCACTATATCGTTAACTTACAAAAATATAGTTTTGTAAGTGTCTGAAAATTTGTAAAAATAACCCACTCTCTCTCATGTAATTGTACAATGAAATTAGAGAACAATTGTTTTGAACAAGGACAGGCCTGCTGTTCTCAAAAATGTTTGAAATTTCACATCACATCACTATACAAACAAGTATTGATACAATCAATGAAAGATTACACACAAGCGATGTGAACAGTAAAATATGTGAATCTAGCACTTTCAAATCAACACACAAATATTGTACACAGGGTCTCTCACAAGGAAAAATCCCAGAATCAGCTTTTATATATAAATAAATGTGTGAATTGCAAAGATTTTTCATGTATCTATTTCTGTGCACACTTCTACACTTTGATTAGATTAGATTTACTTTCATTCCAATTCATCCGTAGTGAGGAGGTCCTCCAGGATGTAGAACATGTCAGAAAAACAACAATACATGACAAATATTTACAACTAAAACAAATAAGCTAGTGTACCATTCCACAGGTCCCAAGTGAAATGATCGACATTTTTTTAATGAACACTGTATGAAAGAGTCATTTTACAAATACTAATGCACTGAATTTAAAATAAAGAAACTTTTTTATTTGTTTATTTATAAGGTAATAAACGTGTAATAAAGCTACTGCAATACTTCTTTACAATGAACACATTACTGCACTGAAATTGTGCAGAAGTTATATAGTACTTATATATACACACAAATCAGTTGGTTTTACTGTAAAATTCATCAATGGAGTAGGAGGAGTTGGCCACCAATAAATCCTTTAGGCTTCTCTTAAACTGAATTTCATTGGTTGTTAAGCTTTTTGTGGCTGATGGCAAGTTATTAAAAATGTGTGTTCCTGAATAATGCACACCTTTTTGTACAAGACTAAGTGACTTTAAATCCTTGTGAAGATTATTCTTATTTCTAGTATTGATTCCATGAATTGAGCTGCTGTTTTGAAAAAGTGATATATTTTTAATTACAAATTTAATTAAGGAATAAATATATTGGGAAGCAGTAGTTAGTATCCCTAGTTCCCTAAACAGGCTTCTGCAGGATGTTCTTGAGTTCACACCACATATAACTCTTACTGCATGTTTTTGTACCTGGAAAACTTTAGCTTGGCTTGATGAATTACCCCAAAAAATAATCCCATATGACATTATGGAATGAAAGTAAGCATAGTATGCCAGCTTTTTCATTTTTATATTCCCTATGTCTGATACAATTCACATTGCAAATAGAGATTTGTTAAGTTGCTTCTGCAGTTCTGTGGTGTGCTCCTCCCAGTTGATTTATTATCAAGCTGTAATCCCAAGAATTTAACACTGTCCACTTCTATCTGCTTGTCATCATACATTAGGCATACACCCATGGGACACCCCTTACAAGTTCTGAACTGCATGTAGTGTGTTTTTTCAAAGTTTAGTGACAAAGAATTGGCTAGGAACCAGTGATTAATGTTCACAAATATTTTATTAGCCGATCTTTCTAAGACTGCTCTTGATTTGCTGTTTATAGCAATGTTTGCATCATTGGCAAACAAAATGATCTTGGCATCTGGTAATGTTACTGATGAAAGGTCATTGGTATACACAAGAAAAATTATGGGCCCCAAAATGGAACCTTGTGGGACCCCACATGTAATTATTTCCCAGTTGGATGATGCTTGATACATGTCTCTTTATTAACAACACTTTGTTTCCTGCCAGAGATATAAGATTTGAACCATTTTGCAGCATTTCCTGTTCCACTATAATATTCTGATTTATTTAAAAGGATATTGTGATTTACACAGTCAAATGTCTTTGACAGATCGCAAAATATACCAGTTGCCTGCAATTTTTTGTCTAATGAATTAAGCACATTTGTACTGCAAGTGTAGATAGCCTTCTAAATATCAGAACCCTTTAGAAATACAAACTGTGACTTTGACAGTATGTTATTTGAGATAAGATGGTTATAAAGCCAATTGTACATTACTTTTTCTAAAATTTTTGAGAATGCTGGCAACAGTGAAATTGGACAGAAATTTGATGCTATTTCTTTATCTCCCTTGTTAAACAGTGGCTTAACCTCAGCTTATTTCAACCATTCAGGAAATATTCCACTGATAAACGACTGGTTACACAGATAGCTTAATATCTTACTTAGCTCAGAATCACATTCTTGATTAACTTTGTTGATATTTCATCATACCCACTAGATGTTTATGATTTTAAAGATTTTATGTTGGACATTTTTTCTGCTGGGGTAGTGAGGGTCAAATTGGTTGTGGTTGGCAGGAGAGCCAACACCGTGTTATTAAAGGAGGCCGAAATGCATGCGTTTTAGCTCACGCAGGCTGGCGTGAGGTCTGGAACATGACAAGGGATTTAGAATTGAGAAAAACGGACATAGCTCGTGGAATACTTAACTTTAATCCATTAATGATGAACGTCGCTCTTGACATTACATATTTCACAATATAAATAGTACTGATAATGGCGCCTTGCTGGGTCGTAGCAAATAACGTAGATGAAGGCTGTGCTAACTATCGTCTCGGCAAATGAGAGTGTATTTTGTCAGTGAACCATTGCTAGCAAAGTCGGCTGTACAACTGGGCGAGTGCTAAGAAGTCTCTCTAGACCTGTCGTGTGGCGGCGCTCAGTCTGCAATCACTAATAGAGGCGACATGCGGGTCCGACGTATATTACTGGACCCCGGCCGATTTAAAGGCTACCACCTAGCAAGTGTGGTGTCTGGTGGTGACACCACATTCCTCCCCCGCAAATTGGCATACAGTTGTGGCACAAGGCTTCCGCCCGCCATGGGGAGGCCCCATGTTGATGTATGCGACAAGGTTGGGAGCCTAACAACAGGCGAGGCAGTGCCACCCGCACCCTGCCATTTGGACTGCGGGGAGCTAGGAAATGCCTGAAAACCTGCTCCAGGGTGCACGCCAACATGCTGTGTATGCGCCCGTAGAGAGACAGTAGGGGCCGAAGGGTTGACCTCCATCGGGCCGGGGCACTCGATGGGTGAAGACGACATACGGTCCGGAGCAGGCAAGAGTTCCATGTTGGAGGACAATTGGTCACGGGAAGTGATCAGTGGCGCGTGACTCAGGGAGGCACATGGAAGTTGCAGCGACGTGTCCACTGCAGACGTTACCGGCGGGAGAACAGGCAGCAGTGTCGCGTTGCCATGGGGCAAACTGGAAGGCAGCATCGGTAACACCTGGGGCTGAGGCGAGCCAGTAGATGGGTCCCCGGAGCGCTGACCGGACTGCACCATCGCTGAAAGCAGACGGCGAGCGGCAGATCCCGTGCGACGACAGAGGCACAGCTGATTGAGATGCCAACACACCTCACCAGAGGCCCCCAAAACAGATACATAGCGCTGCCAAGGCAGCGAAGAATGCGCCCTTCGAGCCAACGCCGTGAACCTCGATAGTGGCGGTAGTAGACAACATCGCCTGGAACAAAAGCAAGTGTCTGTTGCTGCACAAGAACCTGATGCGGCGGATGTAGCAAAGACATCAAGGTTCGATGACGACAGTGGAGCAACTCAGCCAGCGAGCGACCAACTCAGGGCTGAGAGCGATACGAGGACAAAAAGAGCAATAACGCGTCCTCCCAAGAATGCGACTCTTTCAACTTCAACATCTGTGACTTGAAAGTCCTGACCAATCGTTCAGCGGCACTGTTTGACTGTGGTGAAAACGGCGCGGACGTCAGATGTTGAATACCATTGGCCTTGCAGAATGACTGAAATTCTGCGGACATGAATTGTGGGCCATTGTCTGAAACAATAGTCTGTGAAAGACCTTCAATGCAAAAGATAGCAGATAACGCTTGGATGGTGGCAGATGACGTCGTGAAAGACATCCGGACAACAAAAGGAAAATTACTGAATGAATCTACCACAACCAACCATCAAGCATTCCAGAATGGACTAGCAAAATCGATGTGTAAGCGTTCCCAAGGGGAAGTGGCTTTTGGCCATGGAAAGAATTTCTGTGGTGGTGCTGATTGTTGTTTGGCACACACCATGCCAGAAGAGCACATATTCGTAATCGCGGCATCGATTCTGAACCAAATACAGTGCTGACGAGCAAGTTGTTTCGTTCTCACTATACCCCAATGTCCTTGGTGAAGAAGCTGTAAGACAGAGGACTGTAACGAACATGGTACCACGACCCTGGACTGATCATTATCAGAATGCAACAGCAAAACACCACGTCATACAAAAAGTCTCTCCTTGTGAGCAAAAAATCGGCGAACCAACGGGTCCCCGATCCATGACTTTGACAAGGGCCATTGCGTAGCAACAAAACGCAGAATGGGAGCAAGGACAGGGTCGGCAGCTGTGGCTGTAGCTACATGACGAAAATCAATCTGAAACGATTCGACCATGTCATCGGTTTCCGCATCAATGAACATGCAAGCAAGTTCGGAGGAATTGAATGCCCTATCCTCAGCAACAGGCAAGCGGGACAACGCATCGGCGTTTCTGTGCTTAGCAGTGGACCGATACAAGATATCATAGCGGTACTGCGAGAGGAAAATAGACCAGCGAATGAATTTCTGCGCGGTACATGGAGGTACAGGCTTGGTCGGATGAAAAAGCAATATCAAAGGTTTGTGGTCTGTGATTATGGTAAAGTGACGACCAGACAAGAAATCATGAAACTTTGTAACACTAAATACGAGAGCCAATGCTTCTTTCTCGAACTGTGAATAATTTCTTTGCGCAGACGAGAGAAATTTGGACGCAAAGGCAAGTATTGGAAAGCAACGCCAATTTCAACTAGCAAAAGGCGCGTTCACATTCCGTCATCCAGATGAACGGAACACCTTTATGGCGTAAGCGATGAAGCAGAGCTGAAATGGAAGAGGCATGCGGAATATATTTATGATAATAGTTGATTTTTCCCAGCACACTCTGTAGCTGCTTCAAATTCTGCAGTGAAGGCAAGTCTTGTATGGCACGGAGGTGTGTTGGGCTGGGATGTATGCCTTGGGCATTGAGTACATGTCCCAAGTATGGCAAGTCCCGAGCAAAAAACACACATTTGTCCTTCCGCAAGCGAAGACCATTTTGTCGCAAGACCTGAAATAATGTTCTGAGATTGGCCAAATGTTCTTCTTCCGTCTTTCCGGAGATCACAATATCGTCCAGATAATTTGCTGTAGTAGGGACCGATGCAAAAAACAGTTTGTAGATATTGCTGAAACAATGCAGGGGCGGATGCACACCCAAACTGCAGTCGTTTGAATTGATACAAACCAGAATGCTTGTTAATCACCAAAACATGCTGGGATTCTTCGTCCACCGGTATTTGCAAGTACGCATCTGCTAGGTCCAACTTCGAAAAATATTTACCCGAGCACAGTTTGTCAAAAAGATCTTCCGTGCGGGGTAAAGGAAAAGTGACAATCACTAGTTGTGGATTCACTGTTGCCTTGTAATCCACACAAAGTCTCAACTTTCCGGAAGGTTTTGGCAAAATTACTAAGGGTGATGCCCAGAGAGAAGCCTGCACACGTTCAATTACACCTTGTGATTCCAAATTGTGTAACGTTTTTGCGACCTCATCACGCAATGCGTGGGGAACATTGCGCGCTCTAAAAAATTACAGTTGCGCGTTTACTTTCAGTTCCAAATGTGCTTTATAGTTCTTAGCACAACTGAGGCCCGGTGCAAAAATGTCTGCAAATTCTTCACATATACGAGAAACACTGTTTGAAGGCACAGTCTGGTGCATTGATAGGACCTGATTTACTATAGACAAGTTAAACAACTGAAATAAATTGAAACCAAACAAGTTCACTGCAGAAGAAGAACGAAGGACGTAAAATGACACAAGTTTTGTTTGTCCTTTGTATGTTGCAAGAAGGCTGCACTGTCCTAACACAGGGATACTTTGACCTGAATAACTACTTAACATTTGCGGCATGCAACGGAGGTGTGCACAGCAGTTTGTAATTGTCTTGATTTATCAGTGAAACTGCAGCCCCGGTATCGAGCTGGAATGCTATCACTTTGCTGTTAATGTCCAAGTCTACAAAAAGTGTATAGTTCTGCTGACGACAAGAGCGACTGCCTCGTGCAACGTGAACTGACACTGGTACATAATCACTTGCGACTTGACAGGAGTTCCGGCAATGTCGACGCACACTATTTTTGGGAAGAACACAGTCACTGTTAGAGAGAGTGGCACTGGGCGGAGTGGAATGAATGACATGAATTTCCATGGGCGAAGTTTTGCGAGCCTGAGTATTCATGGTTCGATTCCGATTCCGGCGCGAAGCAAAGGGCCTGGAACGGTTTTGAGCTTCCGATCTGAGCTTTTTCTGGCAAACACTCTGAACATGTCCTTTTGTATTACAATAAAAACAAATAGCTTGGTGTGTCAGCAATTCACACGCGAATGTTTAGTAGCACACCGCGGGCATGATTTGATCACTGCATTTGCTTGCCGGCGTGGCACACCTGGCTGAGAGCCTGGCAGCAGCGGCTCGGCCGGGCGCGAGGGCTGTTTACTGCTCCATGCAGCTCGCCCAGCGGGCCGGTGAACCTGATACACTGTTGGCGAAGTTTCAAATGATTCCTGAGCAAAGTCAATTGTGTCCTGCCGATCCAATATGTCCATCACTTTGTGAAGGGAGGGATTTCCTAGTTTCAAAATCTGTTCCCTTATACAAACATCAGAAACGTTCTGTGCAATTGCATCACGTACCATAGTATCTGAATAAGGGAGTCCACATTGACACTCAAAAGCACAATCCCTAGTAAGGCCTTGCCAGGTTTCAACCCACTCCCGATTAGTCTGACTTTCCATACGTTTTGTACGGATGAAGGTATACCGTTTGGCAACTACATTGACTGATTCTTTGAAATATGCATCTAATGCAGACAAAATTTCTTTGTGGGACAGAGTTGCTAAGTCGCATCGGGGAAATAATTTGACTATCACACGGTACGTGGTCACGCCGACCGACGACAACAAAAAAGGCTGCCGCTCGTTACCTTGAATTCTGTAGGCGGCGAGATGGAATCCAAATTGGCGTGACCAGTCCGTCCAGCTTTCCAGTGCAGCATCAAAAGGTCGAAAAGTGGGTGCAACAGTGTGTTATGACTGGGTTAGCGGTGAAGCGGCTGCTGCCGCATCGTTTTGCATCGCACGTTGACCCTGGACGAGCTGTCCAAGGGCATCCAGTAAGGTCTGCGTCTGCTGATTCTGTAAGCATTAAAATTCGGAAAGTACATCTGGAGTGTGTGGCGAAGCCATTACACAAGTAAATCAGGGCAATTTAGATAAGAACACTTTTACTCTCGTCCCCAATGTTGTGGTTGGCACGAGAGCCAACACCGTGTTATTAAAGGAGGCCGAAATGCACGCGTTTTAGCTCACGCAGGCTGGCGTGAGGTCTGGAACATGATAAGGGAATTAGAATTGAGAAAAACGAACATAGCTGGTGGAATAGTTAACTTTAATCCATTAATGATTAATGTCGCTCTTGATGTTACATATTTCACAATATAAATAGTACTGATAATGGCGCCTTGCTAGGTCGTAGCAAATAACGTAGATGAAGGCTGTGCTAACTATCGTCTCGGCAAATGAGATCATATTTTGTCAGTTAACCATCGCTAGCAAAGTCGGCTGTACAACTGGGCGAGTGCTTGGAAGTCTCTCTAGACTTGCCGTGTGGCAGCGCTCTGTCTGCAATCACTGATAGTGGCGACACGCGGGTCCGACGTATACTACCGGACCGCGGCCGATTTAAAGGCTACCACCTAGCAAGTGTGGTGTTTGGCGGTGACACCACAAAATTCATATTATAGAAGTTACTTGAAATGTCTGGTCTGAGGTATTCCATAGCAGCATCTACCGAACCTGACAACCCCATCTTTTCAGTAACAGTTATAAAATGTTTGTTAAATAGTTCTGCAACAATATACATATCTGTCACCAATGTATAATTTACTCTTAATGCTGTTTGTTCCTCTTCATGTCTGGTTCTACCAGTCTCCTTCTTCACTATATCCCATACTGTCTTTATTTTGTTATCTGATATGACTATCTTTTCCTTGTAATATATTTACTTTGATGTCCGTGTTACAGTTTTTAGTATTTTGCAGTATTTCTTGTAATATGCTATAGCATCAACATCGGAACTGTTTCAGATTGACAGATACAGTTTTCTTTTTGTTTTACAAGATACCCCTATTCCTTGAGTTAATCCATAGCTTCTTTGTAGACTTTGCTCTAACCTTGGTAAGTTTTGGGGAAAAACAGTGTTCAAGTAAGGTAAGCACTTTATTAGCAAAAGTGTTATATTTTTCATTCATGCCATGAGCATCACTCCAGTGAATGTCTCTGAGAAGTGTCCTAAAATAATCAATTTTTGGCTTATTGATTACCCTCTTGAACTCAGATTTAACAGATTTTATATCCTGTTTAGTATTAACATTTAACAGAAGGAACTGCATGTCATGGTCTGAGAGGCCATTGACTATTGGCTTTGTAATATAATTTTGTTCATAGGACTTTTCTATAAAGATATTATCAATGGCTGTTTGTGAGGAATTGGCTACACTAGTGGGGAACTTTACAGTGGGAATTAAGTTGAATGATAGTGTTACTAACTCAAATAAGTTCTTATTGGGAGAGTCTTTAAGGAAATGTACATTGAAATCACCAGCAACCACTATTTCTTTGTTTTTGGTTGTTAAATGGGACAGTACAGCTTCATGGTGGTTTACGAACAGATTAAATTTACCTGCAGGTGCTCGATAGACATTATGGATAGACATGAAGGATTTTTAGTGAAATTCTACTTCTGTTGCACATGCTTCCGTATGCTGTTCTAGACAAAATTTATGAATGTCTATGTTCTTAAATTTATGACAGTTCCTGATGAATGTGGCAACTCCTCCTTTCTCCATTTCTGGTCTACAAAAGTGAGATGCTAACCTAAACTCTGTAACACTTAAAAGTTCTATACCAGTGGTCACATGATGCTCAGAAAGGCAGATTGTCAGCTGGGTTTGAAGACTATAATTCATCTATGCAGACAGTCAATTCATTAATTTTATTTCTCAGTCCTCAAATATTTTGATGCAATAAAGATAGTTGACATTTTACATTGACTGAGTTAAAATTGGATAGAGTTAAAATATCTGCTGACTGTTGAAAATTCTTAACCAATAGCTGTTTATGCTGATGTAATAACCTAGAATCATGTTTTTTGGTTTCTTTCTCAAACTGAAGGTTTGTCTCAGTTCTAATCTCTCTTAAAATTTGGTTTGTTTCTGTCCTCCCTACCCTAAAAAAGGGTCTTTTCTGAACCCTATAACCACTGTTATTTTACCACTCATGAAAGTGCCTCCCCCCTTTAACTTTCCTGCTATTTTCCCAGCCAGTTTACCCTTCCCAATCCTGTTGAGGTGAAGGCCATGCCTAGTATAATCCCACCTATTGAGAGAATCAACAGGAACCTGCACCCGACATAAGCAGCTGTTCCAGCTCCAAATTAGCTCTCTTGACAGAAAAGTTCAAATGAGGTCGGTCATGGTGCCCAAGAAAAGATACAAACTCAACACTAGTATGCTTCGATGCTGAAGTGCCAAAGAAGAATACTCTAGTGTGAGTCTGTCATGCACCCGGATATCCGCTGTAAACTCATTGCTTCTCAAGTCTCCAACTGTTCATATACTAAGATCATAGTTCTTAGACTTATTTTACAGGGTTCTCACTCTTCTAGTGCATATTCCCCTTACTGTCATACCTATATCACATATGGAGTGTGTCCCTTATGTATTGGAAGAAAAGTAGTAAACAGTAACTTAGACCACATCAGACTGACAGATCCGGCACAAAGTGTTCTCTGCTCATAGTATTACAGTCAAGTCACCACACACTCACACGAGAGAAATGGAAACACCACATTTGACAATATTACTGAAGGATGAGACAACTTTTGTGCAGGAAAGGAGTATTTTGGGAATTTTTTTTGAATTATTTCGAAGAAATACTTGTTAGTAGGTATAACTCAAGAATCAACATTGGAACTTTCATGAGTGAATACATGCTGTGTTGTGCTCCAAAAAAATATCTAATGAAAACAAGTTAATGATATTCTAGATAACAAGAAGAAAAAAAATTCCCACTCAGAAGATAAATAATCGCGATATCCTACACTGAGATAAAGGTTGCATGCATTTGTAAATTATTTAAATGACATGCACATACATATCAGTTATGACATGGAAGAGTTTGCGGTGAGTTTGTCGAGGAAGAGTAATAACGAAATAGCAGCAAGCAGACAAGGCAGTTCAACATGACTGACCGACTATGGCGGCATAAGTCTTCGCAGCACAACACATCAATGGTTCACCACCAGTGCAGCAGCTGCTCACCACAGCTACTCAACACGGCACACCAGCACTGTCTGTGCAGCTGATGGCAGTGCACCTGTGATTACAGGAGTCTGTACAACAAAAAGTACAGCAGATGGTTGAATCCACTAGAATTAAAGCCAATTCTTTGGAAGATACTGTATATCACTAAGGAAATACAGAAATTGTGGAATGCCTTCAAAGCTGCAAAAATAGAATTTAGAACTAATCAGACTAATAATAATGTTAGTATACCCCACGAGTATTTTTTGAGGTTGTTCAAATGGGAAGCAGTATGAATTTTTCCAAACAGGTTCCAAAGTTCATATCAGAAGAGAAGGTGCATCCACGACATCTTTCAAGGTTATCCTCCAGATCTTCGCCTAAAAAGTGGAGGACTCCGAAAAGATAGATTTTACACTCACTTATTTGACTGGTGATTCAACAGAATGGAGGAACACCCATTCTGAAGATTTCAAGTCCTGAGTTGATTTTCGTGAAAGGTTTGAGAGCAAATAATTGTCTCCCATCACAGAAGAAAAGTTCCTGGAGTAGTTATAAGAAGTACATAAAGGTGCTTGACATATTTCATGATCTATGGGACTTAATGACCGGCATTTGGCACTGCGAAACATTATCAGTTTATTGATGGGGATAGTTCAGTAATTTTATAACTGTGGTGTTTTCCAATTTATTTATTAAATTTATGTAATGAGTTGCTTTTCACTATAATGGTTGCTCAAACTGTTTGAACAGTTCATCATAATAACTTATGTTGATCAACAGTTTAGTGAGAGATTAATGGAAGAATAAGCTAGTCTATTAAAACTTAATTGTCAGTAATTGGGTATGTGATTTTTGTAACAGCACCGACACTCAATCTAGTAGGTATTAGAATTCTGACTAGCCTTCATTCATCATATGAGTACACCTGATGTAAACAAACCAAACATGATCATTCGTCAGAAGCTGTAGTACACGTACACTGGTGGTGTTATGCTCTTGGAAGTAGGTACTACTTATGTATTAGATATATTATTGCTAAGTTACATTAAATGAAGTTATGAAGTTAAATTATTCAATTTTATTAACAGCCATCAACATTTTCCTTAATCACACTTTATTTATGTAGTTTTTATTTAAAAAATTGTGTATGGTCACAGCTTCAGTAGCATTGCACACTGATTGTCTCACTCTTAGTATAAAGTATAAAAATGGCTATAGTGGAATACACATGTGGGACATTGTTAAAAAGTACCAGGAAATATGTTGTTCTTAACGTTTGTCATAAATTTACATAGATAATCAGCTTTGAAGTATTCTGAGTGATATTAATATTAGATGCAGTTGCGTCACAAATGTACATATGTGTATAGCAGGACTGGTAGCACAGCAGCTTGAAAAACACATTGCAGTACACGGCTTGCTGCTTCAAGTCCTTCCAGAGAAAATTTTTTCCTCATTGAATTTGAAACACCTACATCTCATAATTTTAAAATTCAGCATCATTTTTTATGAATAATGCACATCTTCTTATTTTAATTACATATTGCACGTGAAATTCCTGTTTTCACTTCAAATGTAAATACTCACCTATTTATATTTGATGAAAGACTTTTAGTAAAGGTTGTTTAAATTGAGAAAACTTAACAATTTAATTTTTAAGGGAAAAATGAAAAACTAAATACTCTTTATTTGGCCTATGTCCATTGTTTTATACCACAGATGTAGATAGAAATATGAAAAAAACAATCCTTTTCACAGCTTCGAGCCCACCATACAAATGCTGCATTTTTACATTTGCCACTGTACCATTACAATATGAACCCAACAGAATCCATCTGGAGCCTAGTTAAGGGATTTGGCCCAAGAAATAACAAGACTGTTAAGCTGCCAGATGTACTGGAACTAACACTCACAGTTTTTTCACGTGTCCCTGCTGAACACTGGCGGGATCTAGAATGACGCATCATAAAAGAAGAGGAGAAAATGTGGCACCTGGGTGGCTTTGTGGATTCAGTTGTTGATCGACTCATTATCAATGTAGCAGATGACAGATCCAATACTGAAATGTATTTTTCAGATTTGGATAAGGAAGGAGCTTAGAGATTACCAGACGACTGACTGTAATTAATACGTTCAGTGGTTTCAGTATTCAACAGTACAGTGAAATTCTTGCAGTATGCTTTTGCATCACACGTAGCTCACTCAGAAAATTTACCTTGTGTTCATGTTGTTGTAATTGCAGGCTAGGTGGACTGCTGATTGGCCAGTACTGTCCAAGATGAATGTGCCCAATAAAGCCGTTGTCCTGCACATTATTGCACAGTCTATGTGCATGTAACACTGCATAAAACATATCCTTATGATCGTGCTTGACTGCACTGGTCACAACTTGGCTTCCGCTCCATGTGAAACAAAATTTGATGAGATTCAAGCAAACACGGAATAATACCATGGCATAATGTTTACATCAGGTTTATTCTTATGACAAACAGAGCACAGTACAGTTGTCAGTAATTATTTTTTATTAGATTATTATTATTTTTGTATCCAGGGTAGTACAATATAATTATTTATAAAATCAAACATATCTACACGGAAGGAGTCTCTCCGAAGATTGTTCTGCTGATAATATGCCAACACAAAAGATCAGGCGTACCCCGGACAACGTTAGGAGTCATCCTAGCAGCAGATCCTTCCACCATCAGGACAACAAAATTTTATTAGGTTGAAATTGTTTGATTTTTAGGAGGAAGAAGTCTGCCCCTCGACCATCAGAGAGTGAGCATGTGATTTACAAGGTTAAACAACTCACAATAAAAAAGATGGTAGACAGTAGTTCATTGGTAGAATACAGGAGAAATGGAATCAGTCTACAAAACTGGAGACTGTGTACAGAAATCTCATATGATCCATTCTAGAGTACTCCTCAAGTGTGTAGAATCCATACCAAATAGAACTAACAGGGGATATTGAACAGATTATGAAGAAGGGCAGCAAGAATGGTCACAGATTAGTTCGACACCTTGAGAGTGTCATGAAGTTGCTGAAAGAACTGAATTAGTAGATGCTTGAATATAGATCCAATCTGCCCCACGAAAACTGTGTAGGTACATGATGAAAGACCCCAAACATATTGTAAAGTTAATATTTATTAAAAACAAAAAATGAAACACCAATTGACCATAAGTGTTGGCAAAGACGTCAATTATGAATGCACAGTAAGGTGCAGACAAATGAAAAACATTCATTCAATTTTTTTTTGTACATGATTTTGTTTCTCACTCTCTTGTATGTAGAAGTTCTGTTAAGAAGTGCCATTTGGAGGATGGCGGGCTACAAGTGTTTTGTATTGTACATGTTTCAAAATAAGAAACAGATTTGATAAGTGTTAAGTATTTTTTATTCAAGTGAAATAAAACTGAGTTAAGAGTCCACTGGCTGTAGCTACAATTGAATCGTAAGAGTAGTAGTCCAATAGTCTAAAAATTTGTACAAGCACAGAACATTTCAAACAATGCAACTGTACTATACTTTAATTTTTTTCTTTCCATTAATATGTATTTCTTATATTTCTCTATTTTTATTAATATAACACAAAACCTACATTGAAAGTTTCTACAACTAAGTTATGAAACAAAGAATATATTACAACCCCCTACATATTGCTCTGACAGGGATTGCAAAGACCAGACTAATTACAGAATGCAAAAAGACATTTTAGCAATCACCAGAAAACCCCACAATTCTTTAAAGAATTAGTCTGCCCTGTATACAACAGTTTCAAACTTCTGATAGTATTAAAGTGAGTTAAAATATTAAATGTTTGACAAGAAGCATGTATGTGAGAAAAAAGGTTTGAAATTGTAGTTAAATTTTGTTAGAAGTCACTATGTGCACTCATTATCAAACACTGGAAAAGTATAGTTGTGGTAATTTACCCTCCGTTTTAAGTAAGAGCTTGTTTTTCATGCATTTAAATATTTCTGAGAGCATATCTCCTGAATTCTGTGTCATAACAGTGATATAATTTGGCAGGGACATTCAGTGGTATTTTTGGATATTTTCTGAAAAATGTGTTGCAAATAGTCAGTAGTAAAGAAGTAATAATGAAAATGTCATCCCCATTGCAACCATTTTACTGCTAGAACAGTGAAAATGTAGTAAGCAATAAACTCTTTTTCTTTCATCATTTTGTGGGTGGTGTCAGTAAGAAAATGTTTCATTAAGGCCTTCAATTATGCTGAAAGTTTCTTGCAAGTCACCCAATGCTCTCATTCTCAAATACTGAAAGAATATAATCTGGGTATCTGCATGTAGTGAGTTATGCTGCCTGAAGGCATGCTAGTACTTTTATGCAGAATCTAGTTGTGATACTTGTCTCACTGTGTTAAACCTTTAACACAAGACTATACCTTTTAATGAGTAGAATATGACAGTGTAATAAATTTTTAAATTCAGTCAATAGTTATATGAAATACAGAAAATAAAATTTTTGTTACATCTGGAAGCTGTTAGATGAGTCACTACAACTGGGTTAGCTATTTAGTAGTATAGATACTTCCAGTGCTCCATATGTGAATGGAACAGGTAAAAACCCTAATAATTGGTGCAATGGGATGTACACTCTGCCGTGCGCTTCATAGTCGTTTTCAGAGTGTAGCTATAGATGTAGATCCAGAAGACATTCTCATAGTTAAAAAAAAAAAGACATTAATTTTTCTCATGCAGCATTAGCCAATGAAATAGGGAAAATTGAGTGGGGATGCGGTGATAATGGCAGATGATAGTATAAGACAGCCTGCAGAGTACAAATGTAGAGTAATTCAACTTAAGAACACTTATTCAGCCACGTCTTTATAAAATTTGTGAAGCACTGAAAGTGGGACTGTAATTTGACAAATGAAAAGTCAAGGCTGCAATATGACATGCAAACATTACACAGCTTTTTATATCAGTATGATCACCAAGCAGCTGTTGACCACCAAACCGTAACTGAGAGCAAAACAGATCACCCTGTGGCATAACATGCAGATGAACATATCATGTTTGATTTCAGTGGCTGCTTCACTACCTGAGCTTAAACTTTGTTGAACTATTGAGCATTTGGGATTCTTGTAAGACTCATTTGAAAAATGTCCAAAAATTTCCTGTAAGTTGATTTATTTTCCTTAAAACACAGAAAATGGGTGTCAAGCCCATTTTAAAATCCCAGTGTCTATTATGCAATATATCTCTGTTACAAGTTCACACCTTGAAATCAGCCAGAAGATATTTAGTTGGAAATGACATTTTGAACATCCTAAACAGTCATTGACCCATGACTACTTGTGAGTTAACACATTCAGTCATTCAGTAGGCTTCTCGTAAAGAAGTGCTTGCCATAATTTCTTGTAATCTGCATGAAAGACATCATGCGGAGTTTGTGTTTGACATGAAACGTTCACATGCAAATATCTCCTTAAATAAACCACTCACAAAGCTCAAACTTTCAAAAAATACTGAACACTGTAGTTACTTTTTGTTAACAACACAAGAACCTATCAAACATAAGAATTTCTTCATTTTGATACAGATTTGATCATCACGTGTAACATAGGTGTTTGCCAGAAGACGGCTCCCAAGCGACTTTCTCGACTCTTAGAGCTGCAGCACGAAGCCCTACTCAAACACATGAGAAAATGCTGAATTCCTATTGGCTAGTATGCTAAGCAACCAATCAAATCTTCTCAAGCGCTTCTATACTCATGATATTTCTAATGTCAGTCAAGCAGATTACCACAAGTAATTTAGACTGAAAATCACATAATTATGAAACTAAATAAAATTTAATGAAAACAAAATGCATTTTCTTTCCACAAAATAAATTACTAATAAATTTTACAATCAACACCTCTTCTGGCTCCCTTTTACAAAATTGAGCACACTCAGGTATATAGTCCATCAGAGTTACTCTCCCAAAATTGGGGTAGACAGTCACTAAATACAAGCATGCTAACCTTCTCCGAAGTAACGCCTAGATATGTACAAGGGGTCATAAAACAACTGAAATCATCTGATAGCTTAGATATATATGGCATATCATGCGACGTGCTAAAAAAAGTGTGTGATTGCATTTTGTACCCTTAATGCATAAATAAGTGCTTACTTGAGGGATATTTTCCTGATGAGTTAAAACTGTCTAAGGTGTCCCAGTATACAAAAAGGGAGATACAGACTCTCCATCTACTTACAGGCCTATTTCAATAGTACCCGCATTCTCCAAGGTAATAGAATGCATCATGTACCAACAATTATCATCTCACTTTGAGAATCTAGGAATAATTAATCTACACAATACGGGTTTAGGAAGAATCTGTCAACCATTGATGCAATCAACAAGGTAGTCAGTTACATCCTCAAAGTTTTTGAGAACAAAGGCTTTGCTCAGGTCTCATTCTGTGATCTAAGCAAGGCCTTCGACTGTGTTGAGCACACGCCACTACTAGAGAAACTAGAATTCTACGGCATCAAAGGAAACAGTCTCAGACTATTAAAAGCTTATCTCAACAACCATAAACAGGTAGTTTATGTTGGTTAGAAAATGTCAAACGTAGAAAATGTTAAAGTAGGTGTGCCTCAGGGATCTGCACTGGGGCCCTTCCTGTTTCTGATAATGATCAATGACCTCCCCTCGTTTATTAGATCCACCACTGTATTGTGTGCAGATGATATGACTTTTCTTCATAGCAGTAACAATCTTAATGATCTTAAAACCTGTGCTGAAAATATACTCACTTGTGCAGCATATTGGTTCAGAGCAAATGGTTTCCTGCTAAATGAAAATAAAACTCAGCAGATAATCTTCACTCTAAGAGACAAACCACTATCTGATGACCCTAGTTCTGTTATATACCTGGGAGTTTATTTAGATGAAAAGTTATCCTGGGGCCAACATGTAAACTATTTTAGTAGTAAGCTATCTAGAGTAATTTATTTATTAAGACAGCTCAGAAATTGTGTACCTGAAACATACATCAGATCATCTTATTTTGCATTTTTCCAAAGTATAATATCCTATGGCATTATCTTGTGGGGTAACTGTAGTCATATACATGACATCCTATTATTGCAGAAGAAAGCCATTAGGATAATTACAAATTCTTCACATAAGGCTCACTGCAAACACTTATTAATTATACAAAAAATTATGACAGTAATAAACCTCTATAAATACAATGTCTTAATCTTTACAAAGAAGAACCTACAAAATGTGAAACAGAGAGAAAATGTACATTGTTACAACACAAGAAGCATCAAACACATATACACACCTTACCACAGATTATCAAAATCAATAAATAGCTATGAAGTCACAGGGCACAAACTATTTAATAAGCTGCCACATGCCATGCAGGATCTTCCTGAACATATATTCAAAGAAAGACTGCATGAATGGTTTATTGCCCACCCATTCTATGATATATGATATCAATGAATTCTTCACCTTTAAAATGCAGTAATCCAACAGATGACCCACTGTACATTTATTGTAATATAAGCTAAAATATTTCATTAGTCAATACCTTATCACACTGTATTATAAATTGTATCTTCATTTGACGTTGTCAATTGCTGTAGTGGCTTAAACACAATAAAATCTTTATTATTATTATTATTATTATTACTATGTGATTAAAAGTATCCGGACACCCCAAAAACATACGTTTTTCATATTAGGTGCACTGTGGTGCCACCTACTGGCAGGTACTCCATATCAGCAACCTCAGGAGTCATTAGACATTGTTAGAGAGTGAAATGGGGTGCTTCGTGGAACTCCTGGACTTTGAACTTGGTCAGGTGGTTGAGTGTCACTTGTGTCATACATCTGTACCTGAGATTTTCACACTCCTAAACATCCCTAGGTCCACTGTTTCTGATGCAATAGTGAAGTGGAAATGTGAAGGCACATGTACAGCACAAAAGCGTAGAGGTCAACCTTGTCTGTTGACTGACAGAGACAGCTGACAGTTAAAGAGGGCCGTAATGTGTAATAAGCAGGATGTATCCAGTCCATCACACAGGAATTCCTAACTGCATCAGGATCCATTGTAAGTACCATGACAGTTAGGCAGGAGGTGAGAAAACTTTGATTTCATGGTCGAGTGGCTGCTCATAAGCCACACATCACGCTGGTAAATGTCAAACGATGCCTTGCTTGGTGTAAGGAGCGTAAACAATGGACGATTGAACAGTGGAAAAACATTGTGTAGAGTGACGAATCACGGTACACAGTATGGCGATCCAATGGCAGGGTGTGGGTATGGCCAATGCCCGGTGAAGGTCATCTACCAGTGTGTGCAGTGCCAACAGTAAAATTCGGAGGTGGTGGTGTTATGGTGTGGTTGTGTTTTTCATGGAGGGGGCTTGCACCCCTTGTTGTTTTGAGTGGCACTAACACAGCACAGGTGTACATTGATATTTTCAGCACCTTATTGCTTCCAACTGTTGAAGAGCAATTTGGGGATGGTGATTGAATTACTCAACACAACTGAGTACCTGTTCATAATTCATGACCTGTGGCAGAGTGGTTGTATGACAATAACATCCCCATAATTGACTGAACTGCACACAGTCCTGACCTGAATCCTATAATACACCTTTGGGATATTTTGGAGTGCTGCCTTCATGCCAGGCCTCATCAACGGACATCAATACCTTTCCTCAGTGCTGCACTCATGAAGAATGGGCTGCCATTCCCCAAGAAACCTTCCAGCACCTGCCTGAACATATGCCTGAGAGAGTGGAAGCTGTCATCAAGGCTAAGGATGTGTCAATACCATATTGAATTTCAGCATTACCGATGGAGGGTACCATGAACTTCGAAGTCATTTTTAGCCAGGTGTCTGAATACTTTTGATCAGATAGTGTATGTCACAAATTCCCCCATTGCACAATAACTTTCTCATGCTTACCTTTACATTGTTTTAATATAGTATCACAATCTCACTTTACATATGTGGTCTATTCAGTCTCTGTTTCTCCAAAACATTAACACAACCAAAGCATGATGAAATAGTAATTTTCCAAACTACCTTTTATTCAGTCAGAAATCTGTGGCAATGAAACTAAAGAAAATTTCAGAAAATTGGATTATTTGAACCTATCGTCTTAGTTGTAGATTCAATTGATAGCATAGATGAGTACCTTACAGTGCCTAATTCAGTTTCACAATGCCAGCATGGTTATTATGTGTTTTAGGTAAAACTTTATATCTCCGAAAGTATGCAAATTATTGCTTCGAAATTTTAACAGTATGTGTGTTATCCATAGAATTTGGCATACTAAATATGAAAAAGATCAATTAATATTTAATAGTACTACTTCAGGTTCAATCAAGTACTCAGTTAACTCAGCCCAGTAGCCAGTGTCAGCTGTGCCAGTGTGAGAACCAACAACTGTGCGCCTTCCTGCTCCACGGAAAGCTATGCTTTAAATAAAAGGTGACAACCCATAACAATCTGCTGTGTTACACTTGGTTCTTTTTTGTGGTAATGGAATATAACACATTTCAAAATTAGTAATGAATATTCTTTAACATTTGGGCTCCCCTCCTTTCAAATACCTGTCATTTATGTGATACCTCGAGGACATTCACTGAAATGACACTATTACACTTTTGATATACCTTAGATTAGGTACACTGTTCATTCCTTAGCCCCATCATGAGGAGATTCACCAAGCGTAAGAAACATGTCACAAGAACAGATATGTGTAATACATATAATTTACAACAGAACTGACAGCTAATGTTTCTTCCACACATACAGTGATGTGGCACAAATCAAAAAAGTTTTTCTTCATTTACACATTAATTAAGGAGACCAGAACCATTTAAGTGTGTATCACTTGGGTATCACGGGGATTTCAACCTCGTCCCATCTGTCCCCAGATCAGTCTGCCACTGCGGTTGTCCCGGTTGCTGCCCGCAATGGGGCTGAGCCCTCGCCTGTGGTTGATTGGGCGGTCGTTCCAAGGTGTGGCAGGCAGCGAAAGATGTCCCAGGAGGCTGATCAGAAAGCCTTCCCAGTGTGTCTGACAAACAGGTTTCAGGTACTGTCTCTGGCTGAGCCAGATACAGCTGCCCGCCCTGTTTCAGAGGATGATTCTCAGCCTTCAAGGTCCGGGCAATCGCAGAGAGTGGGCGTATTGGTAGTTGGGAGCTCCAATGTTAGGTGCGTAATGGGGCCCCTCAGGGATATGGCGGCTAAGGAGGGGAAGAAATCCAGTGTGCACTCTGTGTGCATTCCGGGTGGAGTCACTCCTGATGTGAAAAGGGTCCTTCCGGATGCCATGAAGAGCACAGGGTGCAGCCAGCTGCAGGTGGTGGCACATGTCAGCACTAATGACGTGTGTCGCTTTGGATCTGAGGAAATTCTCTCTGGATTCCAGCGGCTATCTGCTTTTGGTGAAGGCTGCTTACAAGATGAAGGCAGAGCTCACCATCTGCAGCATTGTTGACAGAACCGATTGCGGACCTTTGGTGCAGAGCTGGATGGAGGGTCTGAATCAGAGGCTCAGACGGTTTTGCGACCGTGTTGGCTGCAGATTCCTTGACTTGCGCCATAGGGTGGTGGGGTTTCGGGTTCCACTGAATAGGGCAGGAGTTCACTACACTCAGCTGGCAGCTGCACGGGTAGCGGAGGCTGTGTGGCGTGGACTGGGCAGTTTTTTAGGTTAGAAGGCCTTGGGAAAGTACAGGGTGGGCTGCAATCTAAAAGGGTGCATGGCAAATATAGGACATGCTTGTATCAAGGAACAGTCGGAATTGAAGTTGTAAATTGTTGTAGTTGTGCTGGGAAAGTCCCTGAGCTTCAAGTGCTAATAGAAAGCACAGAAGCTGAAATCATTATAGGTACAGAAAGCTAGCTAAAGCCTGAAATAAGTTCTGCAGAAATTTTTACAAAGTCTCAGACGGTGTTCAGGAAAGATAGATTAGGCAGAATTGGTGGTGGAGTGTTTGTGTCTGTCAGTAGTGGTTTATCTTGTAGTGAAGTCGAAGTAGATACTCTGTGCGAATTGGTATGGGTGGAGGTTATACTTAACAGCCAAACTAAGTTAATAATTGGCTCCTTCTACCGACCCCCAGGTTCCGATGATATAGTTGCTGAACAGTTAAGAGAAAATTTGAGTCTCATAACATATAAATACCCCACTCATACGGTTATAGTTGGTGGGGACTTCAACCTTCCCTCGATATGTTGCCAAAAATACTTGTTCAAAACTGGTGGTAGGCAGAAAACATCTCCTGAGATTGTCCTAAATGCTTTCTACGAAAATTATTTTGAGCAGTTAGTCCACGAACCCACGCGAATTGTAAATGGTTGCGAAAACACACTTGACCTCTTAGTTACAAACAATCCACAGCTGATAAGGGAGCATCATGACTGATACAGGAATTAGTGATCACAAGGTCATAGCTGGGCTCAATAGCGTTTCTTCCAAATCCACCAAAAACAAATGCAAAATAATTTTATTTAGAAAAGCAGATAAAGTGTCACTAGAAGCCTTCCTAAGAGACAATCTCCATTCCTTTTGAACTGACTATGCAAATGTAGACGAGATGTGGCTCAAATTCCAAGATATAGTAGCAACAGCAATTGAGAGATTCATACCTCATAAATTGGTAAGAGATGGAACTGATCCCCCGTGGTGTACAAAACAGGTCCGAATGCTGTTGGAGAGGCAACGGAAAATGCATGCGAAGTTCAGAAGAACGTGAAATCCCGAAGATTAGCTAAAATTTACAGATGCTCGAAATATGGCACGAACTTCAATGCGAGAAGCCTTTAATAGGTTACACAACGAAACATTGTCTCGAAATTTGGTACAAAATACGAAGAAATTCTGGTCGTATGTAAAGTACACAAGCGGCAAGACGCAGTCAATACCTTCACTGCGCAGTGCTGATGGTACTGTTGCTGATGACTGTGCCGCTAAAGCGGAGTTATTGAATGCAGTTTTCTGAAATTCCTTCACCAGGAAAGACGAATGGAATATTCCAGAATTTGAAACACGAACAGCTGCTAGCATGAGTTTCTTAGAAGTAGATACACTCCTGGAAATGGAAAAAAGAACACATTGACACCGTTGTGTCGGACCCACCATACTTGCTCCGGACACTGTGAGAGGGCTGTACAAGCAATGATCATACGCACGGCACAGCAGACACACCAGGAACTGCGGTGTTGGCCATCGAATGGCGCTAGCTGCGCAGCATTTGTGCACCGCCGCCATCAGTATCAGCCAGTTTGCCGTGGCGTACGGAGGTCCATCGCAGTCTTTAACACTGGTAGCATGCCGCGACAGCGTGGACGTGAACCGTATGTGCAGTTGACGGACTTTGAGCGAGGGCGTATAGTGGGCATGCGGGAGGCCGGGTGGACGTACCGCCGAATTGCTCAACACGTGGGGCGTGAGGTCTCCACAGTACATCGATGTTGTCGCCAGTGGTCGGCGGAAGGTGCACGTGCCCGTCGACCTGGGTCCGGACCGCAGCGACGCACGGATGCACGCCAAGACCATAGGATCCTACGCAGTGCCGTAGGGGACCGCACTGCCACTTCCCAGCAAATTAGGAACACTGTTGCTCCTGGGGTATCGGCGAGGACCATTCGCAACCGTCTCCATGAAGCTGGGCTACGGTCCCGCACACCGTTAGGCCATCTTCCGCTCACGCCCCAACATCGTGCAGCCCGCCTCCAGTGGTGTCGCGACAGGCGTGAATGGAGGGACGAATGGAGACGTGTCGTCTTCAGCGATGAGGTCGCTTCTGCCTTGGTGCCAATGATGGTCGTATGCGTGTTTGGCGCCGTGCAGGTGAGCGCCACATTCAGGACTGCATACGACCGAGGCACACAGGGCCAACACCTGGCATCATGGTGTGGCGAGCGATCTCCTACACTGGCCGTACACCTCTGGTGATCGTCGAGGGGACACTGAATAGTGCACGGTACATCCAAACCGTCATCGAACCCATCGTTCTACCATTCCTAGACCGGTAAGGGAACTTGCTGTTCCAACAGGACAATGCACGTCCGCATGTATCCTGTGCCACCCAACGTGCTCTAGAAGGTGTAAGTCAACTACCCTGGCCAGCAAGATCTCCGGATCTGTCCCCCATTGAGCATGTTTGGGACTGGATGAAGCGTCGTCTCACGCGGTCTGCACGTCCAGCACGAACGCTGGTCCAACTGAGGCGCCAGGTGGAAATGGCATGGCAAGCCGTTCCGCAGGACTACATCCAGCATCTCTACCATCGTCTCCATGGGAGAATAGCAGCCAGCATTGCTGTGAAAGGTGGATATACACTGTACTAGTGCCGACATTGTGCATGCTCTGTTGCCTGTGTCTATGTGCCTGTGGTTCTGTCAGTGTGATCATGTGATGTATCTGACCCCAGGAATGTGTCAATAAAGTTTCCCCTTCCTGGGACAATGAATTCACGGTGTTATTATTTCAATTTCCAGGAGTGTACTTATGGGTTGCAAAGCAACTCAAATCGCTTGATACGGGCAATTCTTCAGGTCCATATTGTATACCAATTAGGTTCCTTTCAGATTATGCTGATACAATAGCTCCCTACTTAGCAATCATATACAACCGCTTGCTCACCGATAGATCTGTACTTACAGATTGGAAAATTGTGCAGGTTGCACCTGTGTTTAAGAATGGTAGTAAGAGTAATCCATCTAACTACAGACCTATATAATTGGCGACGGTTTGCAGTAGTGTTTTGGAACACATACTGTATTCAAACATTATGAATCACCTCAAAGGGAACGATCTGTTGATACGTAATCAGCATGGTTTCAGAAAACATCGTTCTTGCGCAATGCTGCTAGCTCTTTATTTGCACGAAGTAATGGCCACTATCGACAGGGGGTCTGAAGTTGATTCCATATTTCTAGATTTCTGGAAAGCTTTTGACACCGTTACTCACAAGCTACTTCTAATCAAGCTGCGGGCCTATGGGATATCGTCTCAGCTGTGCGACTGGATTCGTGATTTCCTGTCAGGAAGGTCACAGTTCGTAGTAATAGATGGCAAATCATCGAGTAAAGCTGAAGTGATATCAGGTGTTCCCCAGGGAAGCATCCTGGGACCTCTGCTGTTCCTGGTCTATATAAATGACCTGGGTGACAATCTGAGTAGTTCTCTTAGGTTGTTCTCAGATGATGCTGTAATTTACCATCTGGTAAGGTCATCCGAAGACCAGTATCAGTTGCAAAGTGATTTAGAAAAGATTGCTGTGTGGTGTGGCAGGTGGAAGTTGCCGCTAAATAACAAAAAGTGTGAGGTGATCCGCATGAGTTCCAAAAGAAATCCATTGGAATTCGATTACTCGATAAATAGTACATTTCTCAAGGCTGTCAATTCAACTAAGTACCTGGGTGTTAAAATTACGAACAACTTCAGTTGGAAAGATCACATAGATAATATTATGGGGAAGGTGAGCCAAAGGTTGCGTTTCATTGACAGGACACTTAGAAGATGCAACAAGTCCACTAAAGAGACAGCTTACACTACACTCATTCGTCCTCTGTTAGAATATTGCTGTGCGGTGTGGGATTCTTACAAGGTGGGATTGACGGAGGACATCGAAAGGGCACAAAAGAGGGCAGTTCATTTTGCATTATCACATAATAGAGGAGAGAGTGTGGCAGATATGATACGCGAATTGGGATGGAAGTCATTAAAGCAAAGACATTTTTCGTCGCGGTGAGATCTATTTACAAAATTTCAGTCCCCAACTTTCTCTTCCAAATGCGAAAATATTTTGTTGAGCCCAACCTACATAGGTAGGAATGATCATCAAAATAAAATAAGGGAAATCAGAGCTCGAACAGAAAGGTTTAGGTGTTCATTTTTTCAGCGCTGTTCGGGAGTGGAATGGTAGAGAGATAGTATGATTGTGGTTCGATGAACCCTCTGCGAAGAATTGCAGAGTAGTCATGTAGATGTGGATGTACATACTAATGAGTATAAGATAATATCAAGGCTATTGCAGATGACCATCATCAAAACATAACAGTTCATAAGGCCTACTTCTGCAGATAACATTACTGTGCTGAAGTCAGCTACTGCATAGTACAGGAAGATTCCAGTTATCTGTCTGCAGATTATCAGTTTTGTGTATTATCCATGCATAATTTGGTGGTTTTACCAAAATAAAATTTGAAGTATTATGTTATTATTAGAATGTATATATTTTCATTTAAATGATTGAAGTGCTTCACATTTCACCACCAAAAGATAATGGGGGCTCCAATCCCACTATGGGAAGCTTCTGAAATATTTGTCTGTTGTTTCCAATTTGAGCTTCAAGTAAATTGAAGGATTCTACCCTTGCAACATATCCATGGTGAATTTCCACCCTGTATGTTTACCTAGCCTTTTCCCTTGACACTAAATGTTGTTGATTTCCATCTTGCTAAAGCCAATAGTAAGAGAAAATGGTTTGGATTTTCTTCTGAGAGAGTTCCCTTCAGACTACATCTATGTGTTGATACAAAACAAAAGCAAATTTTTAAACATTGCCTGGAGGAACGAGTTCTTCATCATAATTTTCTAACTCTGACAGACCTCTATGATAACGTAGCTTTTAAAACGCATGATTAACATTTGTCACATTTCTTCTAGTTATTGAAGGGCACTTTACATGTGCTTGGAAGATGACAGATAACTGCAGACATGCTGTTCAAAGAACTGAGAAGAAATAAGAAGTTATAGAAAAGTTAAATGTGCGAATCTGCAGTAAACATTTGTCAGAATTTTGACATACAAACAAAGAGACACAAAGAAAAACTGATAAGTTTTGCAACCAAAGCTGACAATCTAGCCAGACCATTGTAACACAAGTGCCTGTGAAGTTCAACTTTTGCTAAAATAAATGAAGCATTACACTTTTGGTTCAAGCAGAAGAGATTCCCATGTAGAGTCCAATGGCAACAGAGATAAGGTCTGATTGACGGATATAATGGAACTGAGGTTATATATCCAGCAAGGAGCAGCAGCCTATGATATGTATAAGGGGCATTCAAATGAAACCTGGTCACTAGTGTAAAGTAACAGTAATGATTTTAGAAACTCAAAAATGTAGATACACACGGTACACGTATTCAAAAATGGTTGCCAAAACTGTTGGAACTTTTATCACATTGTGATAATAGCCAGTTGATTCCATCTGTGAAGAAGCTAGTAGGCTGCTGTCAGATCCAGGACTGGACCCAGTCCCACACTTGATTGTCCATTGCGAATCGATGTCTGTGAATAGCTAATTTTAAAGGTACAAACACATGAAAGTCACATGGTGAAAGGCCAGGACTTTACAGTGGATGTTCCAGCATTTCCCACCAAAAGTACTGCAATGTCATCTTCATTGCATTGGCCGTGTGTGGGCAGGAATTATCATGCAGGAGGATAACGCCATTGGACAACATACGTCGGTGTTTCGACTTGATGGCTTTTCGATGATTCTGTAAAGCGGCTTGATAACACTGGGCATTTATGATGGTTCACTGTTCCAGGAACTCAACAAGCGGTGGGTCCTGGTGGTCAAAAAATAAGGCTATCATGATCTTATCAGAACTGGTGTGCACGGCCTTTGATTTCTATGAAGATGGTGAAGTCACATGTTTCCCCTGCTTGCTCTGACACTTGCTTTCTGGTTCAAAATGGTGACATGATGTTTCGTGCCCTGTGACAATACATGGCAGAAAGCCATATTCCTTCTCATGATAAAATTGCAGATGACTCAAAGACAGCGCCATTTGAGCATTACACTGTTCAGCAGTCAGTTGGTGGGGAACCCACTGCGCACAGATTTTTCAAAAGTTCAAGTGTTGATGCATTATGGTGTGGGTGGTGCTCATGCTAATACCCAGTAACAGACGGATCTTGTCCACAGTGATTCTGCAGTTGTCCAAGACTAAAGCAGTCACTCCAGCAACCATGTGTGATGACACCAAGAGCCTGTCCAGGACGAACATCATCTTCCAGTGACTTGTGCCCCTCAAGGAATTGTTTGCGTCATTCCACAACACTTGAACAACTCTGACGGTACTCACTCTACACAGCCTTCATCTGTCAATATATTTCACGGCCTCCAACTCCCTCTGCCATCAAAAATCGAATGCTGTTCATTTTTGCAACACAACCTATGACCAGCTTAGAGACAGAAGTGATGACACTTTCTGCAGGACATAACCATCATTTTGCAGGACAATGCTCAAGCATGTACAGTGCAAGCTGTTACTGATTTGTTTGACTGATGGGGCTGCTAAGTGCTATACAACTTACTGCACTCCCCTGACTTAAGCCCTTGTGAGGTCAACTCGATTTCTAAACTGAAGGAAACACTACATGGCATTCACTTCAGAACTGCTACAAATTTGTCGGGCAACAGACCTCACCGCTCGAACTGTCAACACAACTGGCACTGCTAAGAGTATCCTATGACTTCCACATTGCTGGCAATGGGCTATACACAATGCTGGTGACTACTTTGAAGGTCAGTAAAACTTTGAAACATGTATCTACTTTGTACGAGCTGTAAATAAATTATTTATTTATTTATTTTCGAGTTTCATGGATCTTTGATGCGAGTGTATTGCTAGAATGTAGAACGTGTCAGGTTATTACAGTAATCATCACATGTAGATGACCATGAGGCAACCAATTTAACATATATAAGCAGATACATGAAAAAGTACATCCACATGTCAAATAATTACACACAAAAATTCAGATAACGACACAGATAATAGTACAGTAATGACATAGGTGATTGCATAAATAATAGTACAGTAATGACATAGATTATTACATAAACGAATTTAAAGTACTTCATCTAAAAAAATATTCTGCCAACAAGTGGTGTGCTAATCTATGTAATCAGTTTTATTAGAAATGAATAAAATTAAACATAAATTCAAGAAGTATTACACTTTATCAAAGAATTCCTGTAAAGAATAGAAAGAATTATCCAAAAGATAAAGTTTTAGCTCTGTTTTGAATTTAGTAAGATCCCCAATGGCTGATTTGATATGGACAGGAAGTTTCTTGAATACTTTTATACTTGAATAATGAACTCCTCTCTGTACCATGCTGAGATTTTTTTAAATAATTGTGAAGACCATGTTTTCTTCTTGTATTATTATCATGGTATGCACTATTCATTTTGTAAATTGCATAATTTTTGTTCACGAAGCTCATTAGTGAAAAGATGTATTGACAAGGTGTGGTGAGGATCCCCAGCTGTTTGAATAAATTTCTGCAAGAAGATCTAGGGTGCAACCTACTCATAATCCTGATAACTCTCTTCTGTGCAACAAGGACTTTATTTGCTTGTGGTTGATTTCCCCAGAATAAGGTGCCATATGTCATAAGTGAATGGAAATAACCAACATATGCAGTTTTGAATGTTTCCATGTCACAAACAGGTGCAATTGAGCAAATGGCAAATGCTGCTGAATTCAGTCTTTTACATAGGTCAGTGATGTGGACAGAGCAGTTTAGTTTGTTATCAATATGTAAACCCAGAAATTTGGAAGATACAACTTTCACTATTTCTTTGTCTCCACATTTTATTTCAACATTTTCCAGTTTTTTGTTTACTGTTTGAAACTGAATGAAGTGAGTCTTATTAACATTGAGGGACAGACCATTTGCAGCGAACCAATCTAGAACTTCTTGGAGTATAGTGATCACAGTGTTCTCTAGACAGCAGTTGGGTACTTCGTCAGTCATAAAGGTTGTGTCATTATCAAATAGGGTGAAGTGTGCTTCTTGGGTCACACATCACGGGAGGTCATTTACAAAGATTAAGAAAAGTAAAGGACCAAGCACCGAGCCCTGCAGCACTCCACGTTTTACTGTATTCACTATTAAAGTTCCAACCGTTGTATTCTACTGTTTTCTTGTCCAGAGAACCTTCGAAACATACCATTATTATAAATATGGAATATTTGCTGAGTAGGAAGCTAGTTTACATTCAGAAGCAGAAACATAAAGACTTAAGAATGAATAAGTAAAAAGTCCTAGTTGTAGCAAGTACGAGTGTAAAGATTAGTAAAGAGCGAGAGTGAGCAGTTGATTGTGAAGTATTAATAATAGTAATTCATAGTAATTTCTCAGTAAAAATATCCTGCATTGCACACACTGTACAAAATATTTGCTCATCTACCTGCGTCTATCGCTACAGTAGAAAGAAATTTTTTCAACATTGCAGCATACAAAGACATGGCCGAGGTCGACAATGAAGGAGGATCGATTTAATGGCTTAGCTCTGGTGAACACTCACCCTATTGATGATGTAATTAACAAATTTGCCAGAAGAATAGGTGCATAGAATTCATTATTTAAGAAAGAGAACCACAATCGTAACTTTTTTATATCATAAGATAGCATTGTCTTGTGTATGTGTATAATAATAATAATAATAATAATAATAATGATAATAATAATAATAAAGATTTTATTGTGTTTAGGCCACTATAGCAATTGACAACATCAAATGAAGATACAATGTATAATACAGTGTGATAAGGTATTGACTACTGAAATATTTTAGCTTATATTACAATAAATGTACAGTGGGTCATCTTTTGGATTACTGCATTTTAAAGGTGAAGAATTCATTGATATCATATATCATAGAACGGGTGGGCAATAAACCATTCATGCAGTCTTTCTTTGAATGTATATTCAGGAAGATCCTGCATAGCATGTGGCAGCTTATTAAATAGTTTGTGCCCTGTGACTTCATAGCTATTTATTGATTTTGATAATCTGTGGTAAGGTGTGTATATGTGTTTGATGCTTCTTGTGTTGTAACAATGTACATTTTCTGTATGTTTCACATCTTGTAGGTTCTTCTTTGTAAAGATTAAGACATTGTATATATAGAGGTTTATTACTGTCATAATTTTTTGTATAATAAATAAGGGTTTGTAGTGAGCCTTATGTGAAGAATTTGTAATTATCCTAATGGCTTTCTTCTGCAATAATAGGATGTCATGTGTATGACTACAGTTACCCCACAAGATAATGCCATAGGATATTATACTTTAGAAAAATGCAAAATAAGATGATCTGCTGTATGTTTCAGGTACACAATTTCGGAGTTGTCTTAATAAATAAATTACTCTAGATAGCGTACTACTAATATAGTTTACATGTTGGCCCCAGGATAACTTTTCATCTAAATAAACTCCCAGGTATATAACAGAACTAGGGTCATCAGATAGTGGCTTGTCTCTTAGAGTGAAGATTATCTGCCGAGTTTTATTTTCATTTAGCAGGAAACCATTTGCTCTGAACCAATATGCTGCGTGAGTGAGTGCATTTTCAGCACAGGTTTTAAGATCATTAAGATTGTTACTGCTATGAAGAAAAGTCGTATCATTTGCATACAATACAGTGGTGGATCTAATAAACGAGGGGAGGTCATTGATCATTATCAGAAACGGAAAGGGGCCCAGTACAGATCCCTGAGGCACACCTACTTTAACATTTTCTATGTTTGACATTTCCTTATGTAATGTACCCTCTTTCGTCCGGGGTGAAAATTAAATATCAAGTGACAAACTTTCAATTCATTTAAATGCTATTTCAAGCCCTGAGATTATGATGATCAATTGACGACACCCTGCCAGCTTGGGTGGTCTGTATCTACAACAGACGATGTTAAGCTTAATATTTAGACAAAAGAATGATACATCACAGAATACTAAAACTAATTAAAATACCTTACCTTTAGATGCTTAATTTGCTCTCATTGTCTTGATTCTCGCCATGGTGCTTTCCATCCATCTAACATTGTTAATATTAGGTCCGGGTCATTGTGTGCTAATGAAAACTGGTACTTGCTTTTTGTATTATTATTGATTCTTCATTTTTATTAATTTAACTTTTTCACAATAATTTCCATCTTCATATCACAAACTATTTATAGATATTCTCTATATAAGACGGCAGACTTCCTTCCGTACTCCCATCAACAGTCCACCTCACAAAACCATGCTCTCCCCGCACCAGTCCAACTAACTCACTCCAACAGTCACCTTAACAATGTCCGACTCTCTACCTTTCACACACGAATGTCTTTGGCTCACACTGGTGCCAACATATTCTCCAGAAATAAACAAATAAAGTTCACATTATAGAATAATATAATAAAAAAGATTTGGGCAAAATTAAATACTACATACAATAATATTAAATAAAAAAATCATAGAAATGAAATTGGAGCACTGACCCTGCAAGGTCAGATGCGATTATAAGGGTGCTATCGCACTCTTCAGTAGTCCGTTACATTACACTTACCAACACAAACTACCTGTTTACGGTTGTTGAGATAAGCTTTTAATAGTCTGAGACTGTTTCCTTTGATGCCATAGAATTCTAGTTTCTCTAGTAGTGGCGTGTGCTCAATACAATTGAAACCATTGCTTAGGTCGCAGAATGAGACTTGAGCAAAGCCTTTGTTCTCAAAAACTTTGAGGATGTAACTGACTACCGTGTCGATTGCATGAATGGTTGACAGATTCTTCCTAAACCCGTACTGTGTAGCAATAATTATTCCTAGATTCTCAAAGTGAAATGGTAATTGTTGGTATGTGATGCATTCTATTACCTTGGAGAATGCGGGTACTATTGAAATAGTCTTGTAACTAGATGGAGAGTCTTTATCTCCCTTTTTGTATACTGGGACGATCCTAGACAGTTTCAACTCATCAGGAAAATATCCCTAAAGTAAGCACTTATTTATGCAATAATGGTACAGAATGCAATCACACACTTTTTTTTAGCAAGTTGCATGATATGCCTTTTATATATCTAAGCTATCAGATGATTTCAGTTGTTTTTTGATCACCTGTACAAATCTAGGTGATACTTTGGAGAAGGTTAACATGCTTGTATTTAGTGACTGTCTACCCCAATTTTGGGAGAGTAACTCCGATGGACTAATGTCAAGTTTGATAATTGCATCTCCTATTTCTTTCACTGAATTAATAAAAAACTCATTGATTGTTTGAGGTGGGATATTAATTTTGTCTTTTTTAGCATCTGTGGCAGCACTGTTAATTACTTTCCAAGTGGTTTGCATTTATTGGTGGAATTATGTATGCTGTTGGCATTGTAGGTTTTTTTGGCTTGGGATGGCTTTTTTGTATTCATTCCTGCATTCCACATAGGCTGATTTGGCATAGTGAGACGTCATACTATTGTGTATGTTGTACAGTAACAAAACTTGTTTCTTCAGATCTGTCAGCTGTTTAGTGTACCATATATTTTGTCTGTTTTGAGATCTGGATTTGCAGCTGCTGTCCATTATTTTGATTTTCTTTATGGGAATGCTATGGTTAAATAGGATCAAGAATGCATTTAAAAATCTATAAAATATTATTTTGGCTGGCAGGTCATTACTTGATGTGTTACTTTTATCCTCAGTTATGGGTCTGGTAATCACAAGTGTTGGGACAGGTCTATTTGCATTGCTCCTATTTAGGGGAATTTTACTTGCATAATTTAGGGATACGGAGTCATGCTCAGAGAATGGGATCACTACAACTTCGAATGTGTTTTCAGTGGTCTTGACGTTTACAAAGATGTTATCTTTCTTGTGGGCCTGTTATTGACATGATGTAAATTGTATTGTCGTAGTAAGTTTTCCAGATCTGCAGCACTACCCTTACATTTAGTAACATCAAAATCAGCATTCAAATCACCTCTTATTGCAATATCATAGTGTAGCTATTTAATATTACTTAATTCACTCAGTAGCATGCCCAGTTTTTCTGAAAATATGTTAACACTTCCCTTTGGTGATCTGTACATGGATACTACTATTAGCTTATGATTATTAATGATTATACCCGTAACTTCAAAGTGCTGTTCATCACACAAGGAATTTAGGTCTAGTTTGGTTATTGTACAATTGAGTGACTGGTTGGAATAAAATGCCACACCACCTCTAATGTGCTCTTTCCTACAGTAGCTATTTACTATACTAAAATTGTCAAATTTGCAAGTTCATTCCCATTAGCCCAGTATTCACTCAGACAAAAAATATCAAACTTGTTATCAAGACCAAACTCCTTTATGATAAGTTCTTTATCTTTCAGTCCTTGAATGTTAAGGTAACATATTTTAAGATCCAAACTTTTATTGCTTACACACTGAACTCTATGGTGATTGGTTTTCAAACCTTTTACAAGGCTTATCTTTCGGATTTCTGCATCTTGTTGCCTTTTACTAAAAAATTGTTCACTTGGAGTGGTAGCACATCTGCTGTTGTATGCCTACTCTTCCCTTCTTGTGGTGATATTGTAGATGAGGCCTCTATTACAGGAATTGATGAAACTGCTGTTATGGTGTGTGGAGGCACAGTTGTGGCATCTGGTGACTGAGGAGATAAGGTTGTTGCTTATTCTTCTGCTGCTGTTGAATCTTGCTGATGAAGTGTGATAGGTACTGCCACTGCTGCTGCTGTAGGCATTGTTGTGGCAACTGGTGACAGTGGAGATTTGGATGTTGCTTCATCTTCTGCTGATGTTGAATCCTGTAGATGAAGTGTGGTAGGTACTGCTGCTGCAGCGTTTGTTATGTGTGTAGGTACAATTGCTGCTTCCACCTCTACTGCTGCTATAGAAGTTTAATTAAATTTTCTTAAACTTTGCATGTCACTGAATTATTTTTATTACAGTAAAAGTAAAGGTAGCTTAAGATGTCTTTAGCACCCCTTCCTTGAGGTTTTCCTGTATCTGCCACTGGTTTCTACTACATGTTTTGTCTAGTTTTGTGGTGAAACAACCTTTTTCAGGAACTGCATTCTGAAGTGAAAAATGAGTTAAACAGAAAATCATTATCATAAATGTACATAAATGACAGAATCTTTTGTTTACTGTACATGATGTCATCCATCAAGATGGAAACTTATATAGTGTGGGGTTTCTGGCACTGAAAAAGACAGTGTGCTCGAAATGCCACATTAAACTGTATAGGGTTGAGATACCACCAGAAGAAATAACTTGCACAGGAAAATGAAGTTTCAAGATGAATGCAGAAATATATCTTGTATTACTTAGATAGGAATCCTATGTTACACATTTTTGAGCTTTGTTTCGATTCACACCATGGGAGTATCTCATATATACTTTTAGGATATATTGTTGTAATTGGTAACAAATACCACTGTAAGTTTCTATATTTTGAATTGTTTGTTTCTAAAGTGTTACCCACTACTAATGCTATACATTTGTAATTTTATATGTTTTGGGTGTTTTTCTTATGTGGTTTGGTGATTTAATGTTTTTGGTGCTTCACGCCGCCTGCATCACATTATTTTTGACATTTACACCTACATTTGATATTATATCTCTGTGTGCTGGATTGTAATCCTTTTACAAATTGTCTACATTCCACCTTCAGGATTGTAGAAGAGCATTTCACTAACCTACATTAGCATGCTACCCATTTTATATTAGGAACAAAGGGAGTAAGCTGTTTGGTAATAATCCAACTTTGAAATTTCGTGATATGAACTGTGTAGTCATGTTGCTCCAAATATTCTTGAAAATTTACTTCTCTCCCACTTCTGAAAAGCTATGATGTTTATTCATTATGATTCTATACAATGATAGCTCTACTTGACAGCAAACCAAAGTACTGTTAACAATACTTTATTCAAAGCGATTTGTTTATAGTTAACTAAAATGTAATTTAAATTGTTGTACTGTAAAATTCATTGAAATTGTATATGAAATTGAGTGAACTTCACCAAACTGAAGATCAGTACATGTAGGGCAATATGTGGCCCATTTTATGCACCCACGCACGCATGCATGCACGCACGCACCCACCCACCCACACCTACACACACACGCACACACACACACACACACACACACAGAAAAGCGCACGTTCAATTCACCCACATGACTGTAGTCTCAGGTAACTGAGCCACACTGCAAGCAGCAGCACAAGTGCATGATAAAAGTGTTGACTGGGTAGGGGTAAGGAGGAGGTTGAGGCAGGGAGGGAGAGGGACAGTAGGGTAAGAGTGGCAGACAGTGAAGTGCTGCATGTTAGATGGAGGTCAGGCATGAGCTGGGGAGGGGTGGGGGGTACCGGAAAAGGAGAGAAGTAAAAAGACTGGGTTCGATGGTGGAATGAGGGCTGTGTAGTGCTGTAATGACGCCAGGGAAGGGGCTGGATGTGTGAGGACAATGACTAATGAAGGTTGAGGCCATGAGGGTTGTGGGAATGTGAGATATATTGCAGGGCAAGTTCCCCCATGTGTATTGCAGAAAAACTGGTGTTGGTGGGAGAAATCCATATAGCACAGGCTGTGAAGCAGTCATTGAAATGAAGGATGTCCAGTTTGGCATTGTGCTCAGGAACAGGGTGGTCCACATGTTTCTTGGCCACAGTTTGTTGGTGGCCATTCATGCAGATAGACAGTTTGTTAGTTGCCTTGCCCACAGAGTGCAGCACAGTGGCTGCAGCTTAGCCTGTAGATTACATGACTGGTTTCACAAGTAGCCCTGCCTTTGATGGGATATGTGATGTTCGTGACTGGACTGGAGAAAGTGATGGTGGGAGAATGTATGGGAAAGGTCTTGCATCTAGGTCTATTACAGGGGTATGAGCCATGAGGTAAGGATGGGACAGGGGTTGTGTAAGGATGGATGAGTATATTATGTAGGTTCAGTGGAAAGTGGAGTGCTACTGTTGGAGGGATGGGAAGAGATAGTGGGCAGGAAATTTCTCATTTCAGGCCATGACAAGAGGTAGTCGAAACACTGGTGGAGGATATAACTCAGTTGCTCCAGTCCTGGATGGTACTGAGTTATGAGGGGAAAGCTCCTCTGTGGCTGGATAGTGGGACTTTGGGAGGTGGTAGAATACTGGAAAGATAAGGCACTGGAGATTTGTTTTTGTACAAGGTTGAGACGATAATTATGGTATGTGAAGGCTGCAGTGAGACCGTCAGTATATTTCAAGAGGAACCACTCATCACTGCAGATGGGATGACCATGACGTGGCTAGGCTGTGTGGAAGGGACTTCTTGGTATCAGTGGCACCTGTCGAAGTGGAGGTATTGCTGGTGGTTAGTAGGTCTGATTGGACAGAAGTACTGATGTAGCCATCTTTGAGGTTTAGGTCAACATCTAGGAAAGTGGCTTGTTGGGTTGAGTAGGACCAAGTGAAGTTGTGGAGGAATGTGGATAGGGTGTCCTCACCCTCAGTCCAGATTGCAAAGATGTCATCAATGATCTGAACCAGATGAGGGGTTTAGGATTTTGGGTGTCCAGAAAGGACTTCTCTAGGTGGCCCATGAAAAGGTTGGCATTGGATGGTGCCTTTCAGGTGCCCATAGCCGTATCCCAGAATTATTTGTAGGTAATGCCTTCAAAGGAGAAGTAATTGTGAGTGAAGATATAGTTGGTCATGGCGACTAGGAAGGAGGTTGTTGGTTTCAAATTTGTTGGGCCTTGGGAAAGGTAGTGTTCAGTAGCAGTGAGGCTATGGGCATTGGGGATTGGGGTTGTTAGTACTCGTTACTATTGATGCCATCTCTCTTTACACTTTCTGCAGCAACAAGACCTGAGGATATCAAAGTTGACTATCTCATTATATGGAGCAGCTAAGTTATTATGTGAACTTCCATTAACTGTGATTGAAATTTTCTAGTTTTCACTCATCTTCATATTTGTGAATGATGGAGGCCCAAACTATTAAGTTGCTCCAATGGTATTACTGAGAATTCACTAGTACCACTGTTCACTGTCCAACTATAAACAGAACTAGATAAAATGTATACTTTTTCTCACTCAGCATCAGTGGTAATTAAAATGCTTCCCTTCTCTCGCACATTTAAGGGTGGGATTCTTATGTTCCACAAAAGAACTGTCCAGTGACCTTGACATCCATTTGTTATTGAATCTTACAACATTTTCTGAGCTCAAACATATTGAGGTTTCTTGAACAGAATGAACTCCTCCATGCCAAAACACTTATTGTATGGATCACAACTCATACTCTCCATACAGGACATCCTAAAAACCATGGATCAAGGTAATCAGATACATTCTGAAAAAGCACTTCACTCAGTAGCACAACTACATTTATTATCAAAAATATGACTTTATCAGGAAGCGAGTGAAATTTGTGACTGGAATGAGTGTTGTTTTGTAGAGAGATTGCAGCAAGTTATTTTGGATGGAGAGTCACTGACAGATGTAGAACTTCTGGTGTGCTCCATGGAAACATGTTGAGACCCTCACTGGTCATGTTGTATATTGATGACCTTGCGGACAATATTAATAGCAACCTCCAACTTTTTGTGGATGATGCGGTTATCTATAATGAAATTCTGTCTGAAAGAAACTGCACAAATGTTCAGTCAAATCTTGATAACACATCAAAGTAGTGTAAACATTAGCAACTTTCTGTAACTGTTCTGAAATGTAAAAATGTGCACTTCATGAAATATAGGGTCCCATGACCATACTATCAATGAGTTACAAGTGAGATTGGTCAACTCATACAAAAATGTGGGTATAACAATTTTTAGGGATATGAAATGTAATTTTGACGAAGCAAGCTGAGATAATTTTACTTCCCCTCTTGTTTTGCATCTGACTCTTTAAATTCTTTTTTCACTTTTAACTAATTACTATTAACATACGTGAGCATAATCTGCATTTTCATAAAAGAAAGGTTGGCCCTCAGCTTTAAAGAACATAACACCAGATCGAATTTTGTGTTTAGTTTTATGCATGTAATTGATTTTCTAATTTATTTTGACTATTCCTACTGAGTATCTTTCATTATTGGGCAAAATTAGTAATTGTTTCATAACTTAAATTCTGTTGTTGACTTATAAACAAATATAAATTCTGTACTAATTATAAACATTTGGAGGAACAACTAATAGTATTCTCAAAGGATATATTTGGCTCGGTTTGAAAACATGTTAGCAAAGCCAGCCCTTAATTAATTCCAAAGTAATTAACAGTTTTGTCAAAAGTATTGATTGTGTAACAATATCTGTTAATTTCGTCATTTAAACAAATAATTTGTCCTAACTCTTGTAGTTGAAGAAACTGTTAAAAAGAACTAGTTTTCAACGTATACAGTTAATCAAATGAGTTAAGTTTTAATTGTAATTTCTGTAAATTAAACATCAAACAATGTGTAGTTTCAGTACCTATTATTGTGAGGATATATAAGGGCCTAATTTTTGGTCCTGAGACAGTCAGTCCACGGCCAAGTTTCAGACAAGAAACCTCTATTAACAACAATGCATCCACTGAACTGCGAAATAGACGTTACACCAGTAGGCCATGTGTTAAAACAGTGACAGTGTCTGTTCCATACATACCTTATTATTCTACAAGAACAGTGAACTGTGTGGTTAGGCTTTTACTGCTTGTAGATGTTCAACAGCATCACTAAGATGCTGAAAGAACGAAACTGGCAGACACTTTAAGAGAGAAAATCTACTCAGAAAGTTTCTGGTACCAACTTTAAGTAGTGAATCTAGGAATATACTACAACGTCCACCCCCATCCCACCCCCACATATTGCACATGCAGGGATCACAAAAACAAGATTAGACTACATACAGTGTGCACATTGGTATTTAAGCCATCATTCATCCTGTGCTCTATACATGAATGGAGATGGAAAAGAGCCCTAGTAGCTGGTACCATGTGACACACAGAGAATAGATGCAGATGAGAGACAGAGCTTAAGCACAAATAATATATGTTGTTGTTGTTGTGGTCTTCAGTCCTGAGACTGGTTTGATGCAGCTCTCCATGCTACCCTATCCTGTGCAAGCTTCTTCATCTCCCAGTAACTACTTTAATCTACATCCTTCTGAATTTGCTTACTGTATTCATCTCTTGGTCTCCCTCTATGATTTTTACCCTCCACGCTGCCCTCCAATACTAAATTGGTGATCCCTTGATGCCTCAGAACATGTCCTACCATCCGATCCCTTCTTCTAGTAAAGGTGTGCCACAAATTTCTCTTCTCCCCAATCCTATTCAATACCTCCTCATTAGTTATGTGATCTACCCATCTAATCTTCACCATTCTTCTGTAGCACCACATTTCAAAAGCTTCTATTCTCTTCTTGTCCAAACTATTTATCGTCCATGTTTCACTTCCATACATGGCTACACTCCATACAAATAGTTTCAGAAACGACTTCTTGACACTTAGATCTATACTCGATGTTACAAATTTCTCATCTCCAGAAACACTTTCCTTGCCATTGCCAGTCTACATTTTATATCCTCTCTACTTTGACCATCATCAGTTATTTTGCTCCCCAAATAGCAAAACTCCTTTACTACTTTAAGTGTCTCATTTCCTAATCTAATTCCCTCAGCATCACCTAACTTAATTCGACTACATTCCATTATCCTTTTTTTGATGTTCATCTTATATCCTCCTTTCAAGACACTGTCCATTCCATTCAACTGCTCTTCCAAGTCCTTTGCTGTCTCTGACAGAATTACAATGTCACTGGCAAACCTCAAACTTTTTATTTCTTCTCCATGGATTTTAATAACTACTCCGAATTTTTCTTTTATTTCCTTCACTGCTTGCTCAATATATAGATTGAATAACATCGGGGAGAGGCTGCAGCCCTGTCTCACTCCCTTCCCAACCACTGCTTCCCTTTCATGCCCCCTCGTCTCTTATAACTGCCATCTCGTTTCTGTACAAATTGTAAATAGCCTTTCGCTCCCTGTATTTTACCCCTGCCACCTTCAGAATTTGAAAGAGAGTATTCCAGTCAACATTGTCAAAAGCTTTCTCTAATTCTACAAATGCTAGAAACGTAGGTTTGCCCTTTCTTAATCTAGCTTCTAAGATGAGTCGTAGTGTCAGTATTGCCTCACGTGTTCCAACATTCCTACGGAATCCAAACTGATCTTCCCCAAGGTCGGCTTCTACTAGTTTTTCCATTCATCTGTAAAGAATTCGTGTTAGTATTTTGCAGCTGTGACTTATTAAACTGACAGTTTGGTAATTTTCACATCTGTCAACACCTGCTTTCTTGGGGATTGGAATTATTATATTCTTCTTGAAGTCTGAGGGTATTTCACCTGTCTCGTACATCTTGCTCACCAGATGGTAGAGTTTTGTCAGGACTGGCTCTCCCAAGGCTGTCAGTAGTTCTAATGGAATGTTGTCTACTCCCAGGGCCTTGTTTCAGCTCAGCTCTTTCAGTGCTCTGTCAAACTCTTCACGCAGTATCGTATCTCCCATTTCATCTTTATCTACATCCTCTTCCATTTCCATAATATTGTCCTCAAGTACATCGCCCTTGTATAGACCCTCTATATACTCCTTCCACCTTTCTGCTTTCCCTTCTTTGCTTAGAACTAGGTTTCCATCTGAGCTCTTGATATTCATACAAGTGGTTCTCTTTTCTCCAAAGGTCTCTTTAATTTTCCTGTAGACAGTATCTATCTTACCCCTACTGAGATAAGCCTCTACATCCTTACATTTATCCTCTAGCCATCCCTACTTAGCCATTTTGCACTTCCTGTCGATCTCATTTTTGAGACGTTTGTATTCCTTTTTGCCTGCTTCATTTACTGCATTTTTGTATTTTCTCCTTTCATCAATTAAGTTCAATATTTCTTCTGTTCCCCAAGGATTTCTAGCAGCCCTCGTCTTTTTACCTACTTGATCCTCTGCTGCCTTCACTACTTCATCCCTCAAAACTACCCATTCTTCTTCTACTGTGTTTCTTTCCCTCATTCCTGTCAATTGTTCCCTTATGCTCTCCCTGAAACTCTGTACAACCTCTGGTTCTTTCAGTTTATCTAGGTCCCATCTCCTTAAATTGCCACCCTATTGCAGTTTCTTCAGTTTTAATCTACAGTTCATAACCAATAGATTGTGGTCAGAGTCCACATCTGACCCTGGAAATGTCTTAAAATTTAAAACCTAGTTCCTAAATCTCTGTCTTACCATTATATAACCTATCTGATACCTTTTAGTATCTTCAGGGTTCTTCCATGTATACAACCTTCTTTTATGATTCTTGAACCAAGTGTTACCTATGATTAAGTTGTGCTCTGTGCAAAATTCTACCAGACAGCTTCCTCTTTCATTTCTTAGCCTCAATCCATAATCACCTACTATGTTTCCTTCTCTCCTTTTTCCTACTACCGAATTCCAGCCACCCATGACTATTAAATTTTCGTCTCCCTTCACCATCTGAATAATTTCTTTTATTTCATCATACATTTCTTCAATTTCTTCGTCATCTGCAGAGCTAGTTGACATATAAACTTGTACTACTGTAGTAGGCGTGGGATTTGTGTCTATCTTGGCCACAATAATTCGTTCACTATGCTGTTTGTAGTAGCTTACCCCCACTCCTATTTTTTTATTCATTATTAAACCTACTCCTGCATTACCCCTATTTGATTTTGTGTTTATAACCCTGTATTCGCCTGACCAAAAGTCTTGTTCCTCCTGCCACTGAACTTCACAAATCCCCACTAAATTTAACTTTAACCTATCCATTTCCCTTTTTAAATTTTCTAACCTACCTGCCCGATTAAAGGATCTGACATTCCACGCTCCGATCCGTAGAACGCCAGTTTTCTTTCTCCTGATAACGACGTGCTCCTGAGTAGTCTCCGCCCGGAGATCCGAATGGGGGACTATTTTACCTCCGGAATATTTTACCCAAGAGGACGCCATCATCATTTAACCATTCAGTAAAGCTGCATGCCCTCGGGAAAAATTACGGCTGTAGCTTCCGCTTGCTTTCAGCCGTTCGCAGTACCAGCACAGCGAGGCCGTTTTGGTCATGGTACAAGGCCAGATCAGTCAATCACCCAGACTGTTGCCCCTGCAACTACTGAAAAGGCTGCTGCCCCTCTTCAGGAACCACACATTTGTCTGGCCTCTCATCAGATACCCCTCCGTTGTGGTTGCACCTACGGTACGGCTATCTGAATTGCTGAGGCACGCATGCCTCCCCACCAACGGCAAGGTCCATGGTTATATAAATAATACAGGGATGTATCCCAGCTATCTCTTCCACCCAAAATATCTCTGGAACAATAACAGCTATTGGAAAACGACTTTCACCGATATCAATGTAGTGCTGGGGCCCATGAACGTACATATTTGGAAACATTCTAAAACGAAAGCATATGTGTATTTTAACACAAACTTATGTTTTTTAAATGGACCTCCTGTATTTTTTTCTTCAGCAATCCATAGCATGACAAAGCACATATGCAATGGTGTTGATTGCATCACAATATTCCCATTACGCCTCGAGATATTAAGACACGAAGTTGACGCTTGAAACACCCGACATGCACTGCTATCGCACATCCTGAGACTCAGGGGTGAACCTCATGGTCCCTGTAATCGCGATGTCATTGACATGCGTAATCACACTTCCATACTTATCAAGAGGTCCAAAACGAATAATACGGTCTGCTGCGATCCTGCTGTGATTACGGGCAGCATGGGGTTCACGCCTGAGCCTCAGGACGTGCGCTAGCAGCACATGTCGGGTGTTTCAAGCGTCAACTTTGTGTCTTAATATCTCGGAATGTAATGGGAATATTGCTATGCAATCAACACCATTGTGTATGTGCTTTGTCATGCTATGGATTGCTGAAGAAAAAATATAGGAGGTCCATTTAAAAAAACATAAGTTTGTGTTAAAAAACACATATGCTTTCGTTTAGAATGTTTCCAAATATGTACGTTCATGGGCCCCAGGCATACATTGATACCGGTGAAAGTCGTTTTCCAATAGCTGTTATTGTTCCAGAGATATTTTGAGTGGACAAGATAGCTGGGACACCCTGTATATATAATGGAGGGAAACATTCCACGTGGGAAAATTACATCTAAAAACAAAGATGATGTAACTTACCATACGAAAGCGCTAGCATGTTGATAGACACAAACATACACACAAAATTCAAGCTTTCGCAACCAACAGTTGCTTCATCAGGAAAGAGGGAAGGAGAGGGAAAGACGAAGGGATGTAGGTTTTAAGGGAGAGGGTGAGGACTCATTCCAATCCCGGGAGTGGAAAGACTTACCTTAGGGGGAAAAAAGGACAGATATACACTCGCACACACACACATATCCATCCACACATATACAGACACAAGCAGACATATTTAAAGGCCACATTCATACACGAAATACATTTTGCTTCATGAACAATAGGAGATGGATGAGTAATAATAACAATACAAATAATGATAAAAATTAGCTCCACTGCTTGCGTGTTATGCAGTGTGCACCTCTTTGTTATTGATGATGTAAAGCTCATTGCAGCGTGTGTGTGTGTGTGTGTGTGTGTGTGTGTGTGTGTGTGTGTGTGTGTGTGTGTGTGTGTGTGTGTACAGAAATGGCGGCCCTAGTCCCACTTGGGCCTGTTCTCGCCCACCGGCTGCGACCACAGAGCCGCCCTGGTGGCCCTGTACAGAGCTCTGACAGCGAGTGCCACGAGCAGCAGCAGCGCCCCCAGTAGCACCACCAGCGCCGCGATGATGTTGAGCAGCAGGTACTGGTACCACGCCAGGTCCAGCGAGGCAGACCTCGTGTGGTACGTGCCCTTGTGCCGTATCACGTACTCCATCCAGTGCACCGCCGTCTCCGTCAGCTTCTCTGGCCGGTCATGGAACAGGACGGAACATTTCTCCGCATTTTGTTTGTACTTGGGTTCGGTCAGGAGTTTATTGACAGCCCTCCTGAAGGACTCCTCAGTCAGCTCGCTGACCCTAAGTTTCATTCCGAAGCCATCGGCCTCCGCCCTGGCCAGGTCGGCGTTCTGGTCGCCGAACACCGGGATACCCAGCAGCGGCACACCGGCCGATATCGACTCCCATACACTCATCAGCCCGCCGTGCGTTATGAACAACTTCATCTTCTTGTGGTTGAGCAGATCATTTTGGGGAAACCATTTGCTCTCAGTTTTAGGTTCGCTGGCTGGTTGGGCACACTTTTGAGATCAAACTTCCACAGAACTTTCTGCTTCAGTTTGGAGAACACGCTGAGAATCGCCACCTTTTGTTTCTCGGGAAGTCTGAGTTCTCGATGTTACTGCCCAAACTGAAGAATATGACTCCATCTTTTGCGTCATCCGTGAACTTCTGCAGGTCCTGTGGTAGCTTCTTCAGATGCTCGATGTGCGTGCCTCCAACCTCTATTATGTTCGGTACCAGAGGCTGGGTGTAATAGAAGCTGACGTGAGTGTTCACCAGCAGGACTGACGTGTTGTGCTCCAGGTCTGCCAGGGACGGCATGTCGGGGTCATTGAAATGCTGGCGAACCACAGAGTCCAGCAACGGGAGGTAATAGAACTGCCGGTAGAATCTGAGGAAGTTGCCAAACAGCGAGTTTTGCGTGCACTGCAGGAAGCTCCTGCCGGTGCTGAGGGGCAGCATGGGCTCTGGCAGGTAGGCGTGTGGGAACGGGTTGCCCACCGTGTCGGTCATCCAGCAGAGCCCGCCGCCCAGCGCTGCCGCCCCCACCACGGGCACGCGGTACTTGTGGGCAAATGCCAGGTAGCAGTCGTTCGAGAACACCTCGATCGGGAGCAGGTCGAACTTCCTGTCGCCAGATGTCACCGGCTGCTTCACGCCCTCCGTCTCCACCGTAGCGGCACACAGCCGCTTGCCGACCCTAGACACCGTCAGCACTTCGATCAACCGCTCCTGCGTCGCCGACCTCGAAGAAATTTGGAGGCCGAGGTGTGGCACCCTGTGTGGCCTCCAGGCTGATGTGCTCCTAGCCAGGCGGTGGGCTCTCCTCAGGGAAGTAGGTGATGACGGTACGGGGGTTGGACAAAAATATGGAAACACAGGAGAAATGCATGCTTGAACACAAATGCTGATGGCTGCAGGTTACACTGTTGTATTTGGTCAAGAACAGTGCCTATGAAATGTTCTCAATATGTAACAAGTAACAGCTGTGGTAAGAAAAAGAGTTCTGTGTAATTGTGAGAGCATTATGTTGGAGCTAAGTGAATTTGGACATTGTGCTCATATGGTGGGTGTGTCTGTAACCAAGGCAGCTGACATGTATGGTGTCTCAAGGGTCATAGTATTGAAGATTTATACAGCATACAGGGAAAGTGGAACATCATCATCCATTATGTCACAGCATAGACAAAAGTGTGCATTGAGCTACAGTGAGAGATGGTCACTGAAGAGGACTGCAACAAAAAATAAGAGGACAGCTGCAAAAATAACTACAGATCTGAATGTCATTTGCATAAACCCTGTAAGCACTAAAACAAGATGAAAGGAGATCCATAAGCAGGAAATTTCAGGGGTAGCTGAAATTTCAAAACCATGCAAGCATGGTGCAAAAGCCATAAAACCTGGAGTATGGAGTAATGGAAGAAAGTCATTTGGTCAGATGAGTCTTGTTTTACACTGTTTCCAACTTCTGTTCAAATTTATGTCCCAAGAGCGAAACATGGTGGGTTTTGGTGATGATTTGCCAACCATGTCATGGTATTTAATTGGCTCCTGGTTACTCTGCAAGGTTACATTACTGTCAATGGTTATATAACCATTTTGGCTGATCATGTGCACCCCATGGAGCAATTTTCATTCCCCAGTGGTGCCACTGTGTCCCAAGAAGACAGGGCCCTGTTCACAAAGCTTGCATCACCGATGATTAGTCTTGTGCCACCACTGTCACCAGATCTCAATATTATTGAGCCTTGGTGGTCTACATTTGGAGAAAACAGTGTGTGATCGCTACCTATTTCCCATCATCATTACCTGAACTTATCACTATTTTGCAGAAAGAATGGTATGTATAGGATTCCACTGAAAACCATACAGGACCTATTTGTATCCATTCTCAGATGATTGGAAGGAGTTTTAAATGGTAATTGGTTTCCTACACCATATTAGGCATGGTATTGTGTTGCATTTTTCGTCTTTCCATATTTTTATCCAAGCCCTATATGTGGACATGATCTGTGATGCTTAACAATAAATTATACAATGTTGTGTCAGCCAAGAAGCAGCACAAATACTAGAAAACTGTTATTAGTATGTATTTTGTTTGTAATACTGTTTGTTCTTCCATTCCTCTTCGCAAAGTGATAACATGATAGTTCATAATTAGGGTGACTGTGGAAGTCTTTGCCTCTTACAGTACCAGGAATGTGGAACTCCGTGACCACAGTCAGATTTTATAACAGGTTTCTTACACACCATGTCCAATGTTAGATAAAGTATCATCAGAAACTGTGAGCATTAATTTGTGGCATTAAAAACTAATTTCTGTGAGTGGAAAAGGAAAGAAAAGTGGCATTAATGAAGAGGATGAATTTTTTGGTCCTGGACAGACAAAATTAAAACAATCCTTGCATTAAAGTATGCAGAAATGTTGTAGTGTGTGGAAAGAAGTGAAAAAAAGGAAGCTGAAACACATTATTTCAATTAAGATTTTAATCATAGCATGAAGGCTTTCAAGGCAGGTGTTGTGATCACTTAACACTTCTGGGTTGAGATGCTGTGGTGCATACATAAGACTCTCCCCTGACATTTTGCTTTCGATTCTGGCAGGCATCCTCCGAGGACAATCGGTGAACTGCAACGAGAGCAAGAGTGAGTGCTGTATATATCAGCCATCCAGAGGGCACCACTGTCAATCATGTGGTGTCAGCTGTGCTATGATCTCTGATATTACCAACTTTCTCAATTGAAATTAATTGATTATCACGCTGTTGCTCCAATATTGACATCCATATCTTATCCAGCTTAATGCCTTCATCTTTTCTATTAAAATTTCTGCAGTGTTTGGCAATCTCAATGGTGTCTCTTTACATTTGCCCATAATAATGTGATGTCTTTGCTGTGATGGTGGTCTCACTAAACTTTATTTCATGATCGCCTTCCTGAAACACATGTTCCGCTACAGCCAATTTATCAATATGTCTGAGGCGGCAGTTACTTTTATATTTACCCAGACGTGTGTTTATAATGCTTCTTTTTGTTGTGCCTATATAGACCTTTCAAACATTAATAGGCAGGGTGCACAAAATATGTGAACCAGCTCACTTAGATGATGAGACTGAACACCTTAGAGCGACATTCAAGAAGAATGGGTATTCCAACAGAGAGATAGACCGTGCACTACACCTTAGACTGACAACCAGGACGGATGAGGACTGACACCAACCCAAGGGGAAAGTGTTCTTACCATCCATCAGTAAGGTCACTGATCACATTGGAAAAATTTTAAGCAAGTACAATGTGGAAACTGTTTTCAGACCCACCAAAAAAATAACAGAATGTTAACGATCCACAAAAGATAAATGACATCCTCTAGCTACACTAGGTGTCTTTAAAATTCAGTGCAGTTGTGGAAAGGTCTATATAGGCACAACAAAAAGAGGCATTGTCAACACCCATCTGGCTGAGCATAAAAGGAACTGCTGTCTCAGACATATTGATAAATCGGCTGTAGCGGAACATGTGTTTCAGGAAGGGGATCATGAAATAAAGTTTAGTGAGATGACCGTCATGGCAAATACATCACATTATTATGCACGAATGTACAGAGACGCCACTGAGATTGCCAAACACTGCAAAAATTTTAATAGAAAAGCTGGAAAAGACATGGATATCAACATTGCAGCAACAGTGTGATAATCGATTAATTTAAATTGAGAAAGTTGGCAATATCAGAGATCATAGCACAGCTAACATCACGTGATTGATTGCAGCGCCCTCTGGATGCCTTATATATATGGAGCTCACTTGTGCTCTCGTTGCAGTACACTGATTGTCCTCAGAGGATGCCTTCCACAGTCAAAGGTGAAACATCAGGGGAGAGTCTTATGTATGGACCACGGCATCTCAGCCCGGAAGTGTTAAGTGATAAAATTTTAATGTAAATGACTTTACAGAAAATCCTTTTAGCTTCTGATGACCAGAATTCATGTCTACTATTTGAGATCTGAATGTTTGTGATAAGAAGTTACTAGCACAGCTAACTGCCTGTGGCACCCAGGCTGACCAAAGCTGTATTCACGCTATCCAACCCCGTGATTTTCAGTATTTTGAATAGACATTTTTAGTGTATAATCATCTGGCAGCCAGAACTCCATGGTAAATAAACATTCCTGCTCAGAAAAAACAGACCACCTTGAATGACTAGAGACAGGATGATCTTATTCACAGGACATTTACATTAGTATGTTTTACAGAAATAATTAGCATTTGAACCATGTCGGATCGCAGGTTCAATGTCAACATCAATTGTGGAACAAAAGCACCTACCGGTACAATGTACCTGCAGCTCTAATTGTCTCTGTAAACATAAGGTAATGGATCTGTGTGACCTGAGAAGACGTGCAGGAAGCCATGCAGGCATATGCACAAACCGTACTGTGAAATCGTTGAGTTTGAAAGAGGGCACATTATTGGCATGAGAGGACGTGATGCATCCATCTGGGAAATTGCTGCTTATGTGGGACCTCTGGTGCAACAGTGGAACAGCATAACATATCATACACTATCAGCGTTGACAGTCTGTTGCCATTTATTATGGCCTGGGTTACATGCATGTCATCCACTTATCCACTTCTGATACTCCAGAAATATTCTAGACAGCAATGGTGTACGGAATATCACTGGGGACAGGAATGGCATCAGACAGTGTTTTTAGATGAATCCAGGTTCTGTTTGTTTGAAAATGATGGCTGCGTTTTTGTTCGCCACAGACATCGGGAGCAGCATCACAGTGACTGCATTCAGACAAGACATATAGTGCCAATTCGAGGCCTTACGGTTTGGGGTACAATTGGGTACAAACACAAATCATGGTTGGTGTATGTTCAGGGCACAATTATCAGTGTGACCTACATGAACAACATCCTGCAACCTGTAGCCATACTCTTTCTGCACGATGCCCCAGACATCATTTTTCACCAAGACAATGGATGACCACATGTTGCTACACAAACACATCTTCTTGGTGTCACAGCATGTCAGCCTTTTGCCTTGACCTGCCAGATCACCAGACTTGTTGCCAATCAAAAATGTGCAGGATATAGTGAAATGACAGGTGTAGTGCTGTGACCCAATACCAGTCACTACAGATGAATTTTGAAACCAGATGAATGCAGCATGGATGACTATATCACAGGATACCATTCACGCCTTATATGTGCCGATGCCATTACATATGGAACAAGTTATCAGGGCCCATGGCGGACCCTGTGCCCATCAGGCAACAGCGCACATGCTGCATCCAGTTGACTGAAATGACAATCATTTCTGCAGTACATACTAATTTAGATGTCCTGTGAATATGAACAGCCTGTCTATAGTCATTTGAGGTGTTGTGTTTTTTGTGGACATGAGTGCTCCTAGCAAAACAGTACACTACAGCCATCACAAATAAGTAGATCTGAGAGAAAATTTACTTAATATCTTTCATAAAAATGCATGAAGATTTATACACAACAAGAAAAAAATATCAATATAAGAAAATGAAAGGGCAACAGAGGTATTAAGAGCCACAGTATGTTTATCACTACGTCATTGGAAATAGTGCAATGGAACAAGTATGTACAAATTATCTGGGAAGATACAAGCTGGTGTTATTGACAATAAACAGGTTGCCAGGCAGCAAATATGTTAAATTCCACCAAACATCACAGAAATTATAAATATGATAATACAGATTAACGGGAGACTAATTATTTTCTGAGGCTTTACAGTTCATTTATTCTCTTATGAAGCTTGTTGTCAACAGCTAGTCATAGCTGTAACACAACAGTAACATTCATAAACATAATACTATGATGAGAATATTTGAGAAATTAGACCTAAAACGGAGGCTTTCCAACAATTGTTCTTCCCAAACACCATTCGTCAGTGGAATGGGGGAGGGGAGTGGGTGGGGGTGAGATCAGTTAGTGGTACCAGAAGTACCCTCTGAAACACACCACCAGGTGGCTTGTGGAGTACATATGTAGATGTAGACATAAATCTAAATGATGTGACAAAGATTTTGATCACTGCCTCTAGAGAGAGTGATGATTACACACTTCACCACTCAGGCTTAACACGGTATAGAAAGGAGTGAAGGAGTGAGGTATTCAGCTACAGACAAGGTACTGGTGGAAGTACAACTATGAGGGTGGTTCGTGAGTCATCCTTGGATAGCTCAGTCAGAAGAGCACTTGCCCGCAAAAAGCAAAGGTCCCGAGTTCGAGTCTCGGTCTGTAAAAAAGTTTCATATCAGTGCACACTCTGCTAAAGAGTGAAAATTTCATTCTGGAAAAATCCTTTTACTTTACTTTTTAAAGCCTCTTTCAGTGCAACCATGGCTCTTGCCAAAAAAGATCTTAAACCTAAAAAAAAATTGGGCAGACAACTTCAAAGGTTTCCAGAACTTCAACAAAACACCATGTCAGATCCTATGAAACTGGCAAAATACAATGATCTTTAAAAACTTCTCATTTTCATCCCCCCACTCCCCCCCCCCCCAAATTTACCACAAATTCTACAAAGAGTAAAAACATGTAGCAGGGACCCAGGAAAGGAAGGAAAAGAAGAGAAAGAAAAGCAATATGAAGGGAATGGTAATGCTGAAGAAAAGCTAAACTGAGAGTGACCAGATCAAATTTATTTTATTGATTCTGATCAAGAGTTAAAGGCCTCCTAATAAATAGAAAGACAACCATTGTTATTTATCATGTACTATTATTTGAAGTATTGTAGAGGACAAGGGGTTATTTTTAGGAAATATGGTACAAAATAGTGATTTAATGTGTTTCAGTGTGCAATGCGCCAGCCTCACAACAGACGGCGGACGAAGGCTGGCCAACGCGTTATGCAGGTGACATAGTTTTGCAATGAGTGCTGGTATGTGTGTACGTGCGTGGCAGCCATCAATAGCCAGAATGCAGCATTAGCAGAATTATGCAGGCGCGGGCCACGTGTTTCGCAGTTGCGTTAGCCGACTCATCGAGAACCTTCTAATAAACACGCCGACGCGTACCTGGTGGGTTCAGCAGCTGTCTGCACTATTTCAGGGCATCAGAGGTGGGTGTCGGCATTCAGTTCGACTGATAAGGCGTTTGGTCACTGTCACGTCGTCGTCATCAGTGACGCTGTTCCTGAGGACCAGCCGGCAGAGGGCACTGAACACCGCTGCACCTGTCACTCCCAGCGTCGTCACAAGCCGCCGCGTTGCAGGGGCAAGCTGGGCTGGGACTCGTGCTGCTAACCTCCTACAGCCTGTGCAGCTGCTGACCGAGCACGGCGTCACGTTCACCGGGGCTGCGTGCATCAGCATGTCTCCACCAGGACACAGGCGGTGGGGCTCAGCTACCGGAAAACGTGTTGGAAGAACCAACAATAAAGAGGAAGATTGCTAAAAACAGCCACATTCTTCTACCCAGCTACGCCCTACAACCCCGACCACGTCACCTGCTCCGGTCATCCTATTACAAGTGGTGTCAGTTGGGCAACCTACGCATCACACACTCCTGTTACAATTGGTGACAGTAGTGGTCTTCTCCCTGGATTTGGAGGAAATGGTGGCTGGTAATTGATGAGGATATGTGGCACCTGAGAAGGGCAACAATGGATCAGCAACTCCTGAAACATGACAAGTAAGTGCCAATTTTTCGTTTGATGGTTTGTCTGAACCTGTAGCATAGTCTGTCTTCCCTTCCTGTTCTCCTTTCTGGGCTCACTGTAGTCTTGATTTGATAGCTGGTAGCGATGGAGCAGTCTGTGTCAGCCAAGGTGGCTATTCAGCAGCTAATTGAGCGAGTGTCAGAATTAGAGATAGAGCTTGCTCGGTTTAAAGAAGCGAGCAAGGAACGGTTTCCTGTTAACGCAGTAATTCTTGACACTAATGCTGCGTCTTTGGTCACACCTTTCTTGGGAAAAGCTGGGGAGTATGTTTTTTTTTTTTTTTTTTTTTTTTTTTTTTTTTTTTTTTTTTTTTTTTTGAGAACCTTAGCACGGCTGCTAAATTGGGAAATTGGGGTGCAGGAACACTTTTGCATGTGGCTAAGTTGAAAGTAACTGGGGATGCCAGAGTGTACGTTACATGCCATGAAGAATTAAGGGATGCTCAGACATTTGAAGTATTCAAAAAATGGTTGCTGGAAGGATATCGGAGGAAAAATATGTCTAGATATTATCGAGAACAATTGAATAGAATGTATCAAAGGAATGGGGAATCAATAGAAGCTTTTGTAGATTAAATTCGAAAAATTAATGTTAATACCTATGAACTAATGGATTCCGATATGGTTAATGAAGCCATTTTGCAGAAAGCTGAGCATAGGGCACTAGACGCATTTTTGCGAGGAATACAACCCGAAAACTCACACAAGATTAGGGTGGAATACCCTAAGACTCTCAATGAGGCAGTCAGAATTGCTGTGGCATTAGAGGAAGTTGAAGCAGTAACAAAGACGTGGGATAGGAACGCAGTGTTTAATGCAGAAATAAAATGTTTCAGATGTGGTTGGATGAGACACATTAGACGCGATTGCAAGTAAGTGCTGTGCAGGAAATGCAGACTTTGGAGTCATCGGGAGCGTAATTGCAATGGGTCCTGGCAGAAACATGACAGGAAACCGCAAGGTGGGCCTCACCCCCCTCAGTTAAACAGGGCAGGGGGTGATGTGTCGACTGTGCAACACCCCCAGTAAGGATTAATGCTAGTGCAGAATCAGTGGCAGATTTTTTTCTGACCGGGTTGGTGAGGGGCAGACCGTGCAAATTTTTATTGGATAATGGGTCTCAGGTGTCCGTGGTGAGTAGAAATGTACTTAGTAAAGTAGAATTAAAACCACCATGCTGGGCGTTAAGTGGCTTGCGTGGGGGACAGGTGAAGTCACTCAGATCAGCAGTGTTAAACTTCCGAGTGGAAATGAGGAACTTCCAGGGTGAAGGTAGAAGTTCTTCCAGTTGTTGGCAGCAGCTATGATATCATACTCTAATTGGATTTCCTAGTTGCACATCACGCAAAAGTTAACCTGGAACGGCATACAGTTGAACTGGATGGAATACAATTTCGCCTAGGTTCTGCAGCCGAAAAACCATTACTGTCACAAGGAAGCGGCCAGACATTGGGTAGGCCACCCAAACTGCGTACAAGGTCTCTTAGGGTTAACTCGTGGGATACTGTACCGAAGGGTACAGGGAAAATAATCTTGGCAGATGTTGGAGCTAGCGTGCCGGTAAATTCGTTGTGTGTCATTGAACATTTGTCTGAGAATGAGCTGCTGGATAAAATGAAGTGTTTTACACACCGTAGCATGTCCCACATGTGGGAAATAGAAAGGAAAAAAGGTTGTGACTGTCAGAATTGATAATTTTGGCCTTGAAGAGGTGCAGTTAGTATGGGGTACTGTAATAGCGAATCTGGAGATAATAGGGGAAGATGAACTGGATAAGGATTTCGCAGCAGATTACACAGTGCTGGGAGAGTCTGTCAGCTGGTCCGCACTGAGGGGTAAAGCAGCACATTTAGAAGGGCAAGACAGAGAAGTCATGGAGAACCTTTTGACGGAATATAAAGAGTTATTTAATTCTCATGGTCCACTGCCCACTACACTGTTAGTTCAGCATTACATCCCCACTGGGAATGAAGCACCAGTGAATAAAAGTCCATATCATGTTCGAAAGAGTTTACAGCCAGTCATGGAAGAATTTATTAATCAACAGCTTAGGGATGGGATAATAGAAACCTGTAGTAGTCCCTGGTCCACTCCTGTCCTAATAGTGGGTAAAAAATCACATGATGGGGTAAGGCATATCGTTTTTGTTGTGATTATCATTTCCTGGATCAAAAAACTGTATCGGATGCCTAATATCACTGAAAATCTGGATAATTTGGGCCAGTGTTGGTACTTCATGACCTTGGGTCTTCGAAGCAGGTACCACCAGTTGGAGGTTGCCCCAGAAGACCAACCAAAGACAGCTTTTCCAACACCTACAGGTCATTTTCAGTATCAGCGAATGCCTTTCAGACTCAAAAATGCTCCAGCATCTTACGAGGGCTGAAACCTAATCAGTGTATGGTATACTTGGATAAGGTAATTGTTTTCTCAATGGACGTGCAAGAACATGTGTGCCATTTGTGCAAAGTTTTCGATCATCTGAAAGCAGGGTGGTTAACTCTTCATATAGAAAAATGTCATTTTTTGTTGCAAGAAGTCCGTTATTTAGGTCATATTATAGGACAGGAGGGTGTCCGCACGGACCCACAACTTGTAGAATCAGTAATGAATTTTCCGAAACCCACAAAAGTAAAAGAGTTGCAGTCTTATTTAGGTCTTGCCAATTTTTACAGCTCCTCACGCACTTGTTGAAGATGGGAGCAAAATTTCACTGGTCAGCAGAATGCAAAGACTCTTTTCAAAAGTTAAAAAATTTGTTAACATCTAGTCCAGTTTTGGATTTTCCAGATTTTAGTAAACAGTTTATATTGTCTTGTGAATCTTTGGGCATTGTATTATCTCAGGAAATAGATGGGCAGGAACACTCGATAGCATATGCTTCCAGACAGCTAAACAATGCAGAAAAAAATTACTCAACAACCAAGAAAGCGTTATTGGCATTAATTTTTGGAATAACCTATTTCTGGTGTTATTTGTATGGACGACATTTCAAGCTGATTATTGACCATGCAGCACTTAAGTGGTTGTTAGGGCTTAAAGACCCAATGAGTAGATTAACTAAGTGGGCTTTGTGTCTTAGTGAGTACGATTTTGAAGTGATTCATCAACCGGGTAAATCACACGGAAATGTGGATGGTCTGAGTCATAAAGTATGTGACATGGAATACACAGGAATAAATGAGAATGAATGGGTGGAGGCACAAACCGCTGACACAGATTGTCAACGATTGTATCGTAAAACTAGGAACGGTCCACGCGTAGTTGTACCAGAAAAATTGCAAAGCAAAATTTTAAGGCAAGCTCATGATTCAATGGTCATTCAGGTCGAAGAGCAATGGAAAGGAGGGTAGCACAGAGTTATTGGTGGTCAACGCGTAGGCTAGATGTCGATCAGTAAGTAAAGAATTGAATTCCGTGCGCTCAACGGGCGGAAGTGAGTCATCAGAAAATTGTGTTGCAACGACTACCGGAAGTGGATAGACCTCTCCAATTACTGGGCATAGACGTCTTGGGACCTTTCCTGCAAACACCAGTGGGTAATCGCTATGTTTTAACAATAATAGATCACTTTTCGCGCTATGTGTCTATGACAGCTATTCTGGACCAGCGAGCCGAAACAGTGGCTCACGCCATGGTACATTAATCGATATTGAAATTTGGAACACCTGAAACTATAATTACAGATCAAGTGTCAAACTTTGTGTCCGATTTGATGACACAGTTATGCAAGGCTAATGGCTGGACTGAGAGAGCTCATCATACAATAGCTAAGATGTTAAGTTATTATGTAAATTCGAGACACAACAATTGGGATGCCCTATTGGCGTTTGCAACTGCGGCGTATAACTCAAAAGTGCATGAAAACACAGGATTATCTCCATATGAAGTATTGTTCGATCGGAAGATGTCATCTCCATTTGAACTGCTCAAGATCCTACCAGGAACCGTTATTTCGGCTGTTAAGGATTTATCCACAGTTCAAAACGAATCTGGCCACAGGTGAAAAAAATGAACACTAAAGCGTTAGAGAGACATGACAAAGTTCACAACAGAAAGGTGGCTTTACCCAAATATCGTGTAGGACAATGGGTGATGATGACTAATCCGTATGTGCCAAAAGGCACAACGAAAAAATTTGTATCCCGTTATCAAGGTCCTTTCCAGGTGATCGAGATGACATCACCAGTGAATGCAAAATTACAGCTTCCAACTCATCCTACTATTGAGCATGCGAGCCGAATTAGGCCTTTCAAGGGGAATTTTGAGGAACTTCCTTCATTGTCTGCAGTAACTTCTAGAGGAGAGAAAGATGAATCTAAGAAAAAGAATAAGAAAGGAGTATGTAAAGAAGAGAACCAAGTTAATTGTGGAAGCAATCAGACATGCTATTATGCTCTTAGGCCACATGTATAAAGGAAGAGCTGATGTGAGTTGTTTTTCTTTTGTTTCTCAAGAGGCTTGACGTTCTGGTAAGACCAGTAGTTCCAGCATAATGGGTTGCACTGAAGAGGGATGGGGGAAGGTGTGCACTCTCTCTCAGCATAGTTATTCTGTTTTGGTGTTGCAATTTATCTGAAGCCTTGAAGGTACGTCCTATATCAAGTGGTGTTTTGTTCTCGTGACAAGCAAACGTAATTATGTCCAAACATCAATGGACCTTAAGGGTAGACTGTAATATTTGGGCAGTTGAAGACAAAATCTGTAAATTCAAGGATACATTTAATGATCTTCATTTCATGATGGCTAATCAGTGAAGGTTTAATGACACACAGGGAGAATATCAGCTACTACGATCAGCTTTTGCACGCAATGCGCGGGTACCTAACCCCAGTACTGTTACCTTCGGAACAACTTCGGCAAGGATTATGGAAAGTTCAATCGGAATTGCCCGCATCCCTGGAGCTATTGATGACTTTAACAGATGAACACTTATCTCTCTATTACAAAATGGCCACTGTTACCAGTACGCAGACGGGTACCCTGCTGAGAATTCATATCATAATACCATTAACATGTAAGGACTGTAAATTTGAATGTTACGCCTTGCATACGTATCCAGTGAAGTGGGAAATTTTGCACAAATTTGTACAATTAACTGTACAGTAAATACTGTTAGTGGCACATAACAGACAAGCTCATGTGTTCCTCACCGCACAAGACTTGCTGTGTTGTCGAACAGGTCCAGTTACTATCTGCCCTGCTAAATTGTTACACACTGTTCCCAAATCTTGTGAGTATTCTCTATTCTGCTCTCGAGAACCAGTTGCGGAGTGCCCTAAGGAAATTATAGCAGGCATGGTGCAGTTCTTTCAGCAAGTGAGTCCACATTGGGTATTTTCAGTAATGGAAAACACAGTTGTCATTTGTGTTTGTTACGAGCAGGGTAAGCAAGGGAGTACGCAAAGAATAGAATTGCAGGGGCAAAGACTGTTAATTAACGGCACACAGTGTGACATTTCAGGGCCAACTTTCTGTTTACCAGCCGTGATTACTAGCGCTACAATCCTGAACATAACACGCACATTGATCTATGTACCCAACCAACTGGTGCAATTCATCATGAAAGAAAATCTCACTCTTTTGAATAGCACATAACACCCGACTTTGATCGCCTCTTTCAACCAGATGCTAGCAGCTCAGGATGGATGTATAACTATGGAACATCTTTTTCAACAAGTGCATGAGTGCCATAATGAGCATAAGCAACGCTTACTAGTTATTGGATCATCAACCATCGCCATCTGTATTTTTATCTTAGTCGTAGAATTAGTGTACTATCGGCTCAAGAGGCAGGTAGCTCAAATCCCGCCTCTTCCAACTTTTAACCTAAGGGTCCAGACAAAATCACTGAACAGTTGTGAGGCATTGCAGCAGAACACTGAGTAATGTTTATGGACAAAGGTTAGACTGAGGATAGAAGCGAATGAACACAGTGTAAATAGTGAATCAGTCGCATTTTGTGGTGTTTGTGAAGTGAACTGTACTTGTTTTGACTTTTTGGTTGAATTTGGGGATGAATTCTTTTCGTACGAGGGAGGAATTGTAGAGGACAAGGGGTTATTTTATGAAATATGGTGCAAAATTGTGATTTAGTGTATTTCAATGCGCAATGCGGCAGCCTCACAGTAGACAGCGGACAAAGGCTGGCCAGCACATAATGCAGGTGACACAGTTTTGCAATGAGCGCCGGTATGTGTGTATGTGTGCAGCAGCCATCAACAGCCAGAATGCAGCATTAGCAGAATTACACAGGTGCGGGCTGCGTGTGGCGCGGTTGCATTAGCCAACTCATCGAGAACCTTCTAATAAACACACTGCCGCATAACTGGTGGATTCAGCAGCGGTCTGCACTATTTAAGGGCATCAGAGGTGGGCGTCGGCATTGGTTTGACCGATTGGGCGTTTGGTTGCTGTCACGTCATCATCATCAGTGACGCTGTCTCCCGAGGACAAGCTGGCAGTGGGCGTTGCCCGCTGCTGCACCAGCGACTCCCGGCATCGTCACAAGTGCTGCGTCTGCAGGGGGCAAGCTGGGCCAGGCCTCGTGCCGCTAACCTCCTACCACCTGTGCAGCCATTGACCGAGTGTGGCGTCACGTTCCCCGGGTCAGTGTGCATCAGCACGTCTCCACCATGACACAAGCGGTGGGGCTGAGCTACCGGAAAATGTATTGGAAGAATCAACAATAAAGAGGAAGATTGCTAAAAACAGCCACCTTCTTCTACCCAGCCATGCCCTACAACCCCGACTATGTCATCCTGCTCCAGTCATCCTATTACAGTATTTCCTAAAATGCTTTGCTGTGGTATTGCCTTTCTTTTCTCACATTTTCATCATATTAATATTGTAAGAATTCCCCAAAATATGTCGAAGCACTCATTGTTTCTTCTTTAATTCAGCATTTTCACTTAGAGGCCAACAGTGGTAAGTGCAGCACACTATCAGAAATGTGCTGATAGTAGCAAGACCATTAGTTGAATAATGTTATATGTTTGGAAAGAGATTAAAAAAAAAAAAAACATTAGTGATGATAAATATATAACGTTGTATTATGATGCATTTATCCAAAGTAATTATAATCTGTAAATTCTGACCTTCATTTTCTCAGAATCTGAAAACTTTCTCTTACCTCCCTTGGTCTCTTGATGTCCCAGTTTTCCTCCTCCACCTCCATGGGAGTCTTTCCCTGATGCTTAACACATCGCCTATTATCATGCCTATTCTTGTAACTAATGTTTTCCCTATAGTCCTTTACTTGATGATTCTACCACTAGACTTAATTTTCAGCATCTTACTGTAACACAATATCTTAAACAGTTTGCTCCTCTTCTTTCCTTGTTTTCTTAAACTCCATGATTCACTCCCAAACAAAGCTATTCTCCAGATGTACATTCTCATAAATTTCTTACTCATATTGAGACCTGTAATTAGTACTAGTAGACTTGTCTTGACAATAAATGTCTATTTTCCTTGGTTGGATTCTTTCTTATGTGACCTCTTACTTTGTTTCATAGGTAGTAGAATGCCTTTGCTTCCCCTACTACATTGTTTCCAGTTTTTATGTTAATTCTGTTGCTAGTCTCATTTATGCTGCCCGTCAAGACTTTCATCTTTCTTTGATTCACTCTCAATTCAATATCTACATTTAATAGACTGTTCATTCCCTTCCATAGGTTCTGTAATTCTTCCTCAGGATGGTAACATCAACAAATCTTCGCAGTGATTTCACTCTGAATATTAATCCTATGACACGCTCGCCCATGTGATAATTCCCACACTTAGTGGTGTTTTCTTGCAGTGTTTTGGTACACTTTTCTCAAATTGAACAATTTTAAGTTGAAACTATTCGAAGATTTATGAAGCAGAATATTTACTATGAAATCATTCATTTGATTTATTTTGATAGTCTCATGAAGGATTCTGCTAAAGGAGCAAAGGGATACACATTGCCTTTTGAGAAAACAGCACTTCAAGAATTTCTTTCCTCAAGTAATACATTTCAAAATCTGGTTTCTGAACTACGTCTTGTAGCAATAACATTGCCAAAAAAGAACAGAATTCCCAATAGTTTGTTGGTACCCACCTGCGCGCATCCTACCTGCATGATAATTAGCAGATCATGTTCTTGCAGAAGAATTGTCAGCATTCCCCACTTTTTCTATGTTGCCTTTGCCACTTGACATTTTTGTATCACTGTCATTAAAGTCATTGTCATCGTTGTCATCTCCAAACAAAAGATATGCCAGCAATATCTGTTAGATAGCACTTACACTAGGTATTAAGACCCTTGCATCTGATGTAAAACTCTAAATATATGTTGTAGAGCCTCCCAAATGTTGATAACTAAAGTCCTGGAGATTGTTTGTAGAGCACCCCACACGGTGCCACCAGGCAGCCCAAACTGAGATCGGACAGCCCGCCTGAGTCCAGTTCATTGAGCATGGTTGAGGAGTTAATGCTGCTTCTCAGCCATTGTTTCATTTCCTTCATTGCTTCTCCAAAATACAGGTTGAGCAGTAGAAGAGAAAGAATGTACCATCTTCCATTTTCATCCAAACACATCTCCTTTGATCTTCCATTCTAATTATTCCCTGTTGGTTCTTGTACATGCATTAAATGAATATCTTTTGACGTAGCTTGTATCCAATTTTCTAAAGATTTCAAAGATTTTGCACCACTTTACATTTTCAAACACTTTTTGAAGGCTGCTATATCCTACAACACATCCTGCAATTTTGTAATCCTACTGACTTCTGTACTCATTAGTTGTTACCCTACACCTGTCTCCATCATTCTTTCTATGTGTAATGGTGAGTGGTTATGATTTCTGTTACCATTGTTGTTCTTGATTTTTGGGTGTAAGGCAGTTGATAACTGTCTAGGAATCTGAAAAAAGATGTTCCCATCCATGCCTTAACAGAATGTCCTTAGCAGAATGTGAACAATTAAGATACGGAAAATTTATTTCACTTTGAGAAATATATTTCTTTTTGTGATGTAAAATTCATATCATGTCAAGAAATATATTTGCCTTTGGGCTTGTGACAAGTGTGCAGCAATACAGTTGTTGTAAATGTTTCCATAGGAAACTGAGAAACATACATGCAACTTTTCTATTCTGTGAACAAAAGTGTCAGACATGAGTACTGTGATGAATCAAGCCAATAATATAAAAAGAACTGTACAATCCCAGTGGGCATCGATCTTTTTAGTTTGATACAAATAATTTTGATACACATTCATAAAAATGAGTTATTCTGTACTTAAATACTTATATCTTGCACATTTAAATTAATGTTTAAGCTTGAACTCAGGAAAATCTATTTTATTATTTATTTCAAAGTTGTGCCAGTGATTATTATTGACAGCATTATAAACTCTTTGACCTCTATGTGAGATTGCTTTTCTTGTTTGTTGGGTGGGAGGAACAGTCTTGGCAGGAATGTGTTGTGCAGTGGAGACACTTGGCAGAAGAGCTGTTGCAAGGGAACTTGATATTGTTTCTTAGTACTGTTGAAGGCAGAAATATTACATTTTATTAGTGCCGAGTGTGTAAATACTGAAGAATATATCCATTTCAAAGTGCAGAAACTATATTTATTGGAACAACTATTGGAAGTTACCTCAATAACAATCCTTTGATCATTTAATATTTCTTGGTAAATGGACAGTGACTTAGGGCCAACAGCACAATCCATGGAAGACAACAAAATCAACAATGAGCAAACAAAATAAGTACTAATTCAGGACTATAGATGAGATGTGGGACTCAATGCAAACTATCTATAAAAAATGGTAAACCTCTTGTTTGTAGACAGATCATTGAATGGGCAGTGTTGAAGAATCCATTACAGTACTTCTTTCTGTGACTAGGTTATTTAGTTACTCAGTCACTTCCATACTCTATGGACCACAATTGCAGTCTCTCATTATGATATCTGCTTTTTCTCAAATGTATGTTGTTTTAGTCTTCTACTGATATTGTAACTTAATAGATATATTGTCATACATAAAGTTATTTTCTTCAATAAATTTTTATATTTTCATTTCTCTCCATGGGGCTTACATAATGTATCATTTTTGCTATCAAGAGCCATTTGTTGTTTCAGAAATGAAGAACAATGTAAATTTAACCACATGTCTAATGACATCACAAAGGAGTTGACAGACACATCGCTGAAGTGTAATAAGAGCAACTTTCAGTCACCAACTATCCCCAAAGCTAAAACAACATTTACTTAAAGATTTAACTAAACCAGGACCTTTGACTTCATATACTCCAGTACAAAAGTTAGAATACAGATTCAGAAACTGAGAGAAAACACTTCCCACAACACAAAGAAGTAAGTAGTCTTATGTGACACAACCACTAACACTTAGTGAGAACTTCCAAGGTTACAGGCGATTAAGCAAATGTTCAACTAGTAAAGAAAGAACTTATTGAAGTCAAAAAGTCTCTACAATCTAATCCAGAATTCTCTTATCTATTTATGATTGTTGAACTGGAGGCAGCCCTTAGCCACACAAATGTAGAAAAGCATGCGTGGGTGGTGCCGCGGCGCGGTTTAGGTGCACTCACCTCGGATGCGGTGCGCAAGCTGGATGTCCTTGGGCATGATGGTGACGCGCTTGGCATGGATTGCGCACAGATTGGTGTCTTCAAAGAGGCCGACAAGGTAGGCCTTGCTGGCCTCCTGCAGTGCCATGACTGCGGAGCTCTGGAAGTGCAGGTTTGTCTTGAAGTCCTGGGCTATCTCGTGCACTAGGCGCTGGAATGGCAGCTTGCGGATGAGCAGCTCTGTGCTCTTCTGGTAGCGCCTGATTTCTCGCAGGGCGACGGTGCCCGGCCTGTAGCGGTGGGGCTCCTTGACGCCGCCAGTGGCGGGCGCGCTCTTCCTCGCTGCCTTGGTGGCGAGTTGTTTGTGCGGCGCCTTTACGCCGGTTGACTTGCGAGCCGTTTGCTTTGTGCGGGCCATAGCTTGAGAGCGGAGCGGTGTGGAGGTGAGGTGCAGTGCGGTGTGTGCGCGATGGCGTCCGGTGCTGCCTTGACATCAGCATGAATTTTTTGTGCACAGCGGAGTTACAATGTGAAAGGGGCTAGTTGTCCTTTTCAACAGAATTCTTGACACTGGAACATTAGCAGCAAAATTTAAGAGAACAGTCAGGGAAAAGAGGAGCAGCTGCAGAATACTTTTGCCCAGTTTCTCTACTTAGCTATGCTTACAAACTCTTGGAAACAATTATATTAAATCAAATGCAAGATCAAGTTAATTCTGTGGAACCACCTGAACAAGAGGAATTTAAATGTTGTAGAGAAATGTTGTAGAGCTGCTGTGAGCAAGTGCTCCCCTTGACTATTCATGTAGTAGCAACTAGAAGAAACTAAAGACTGGTGCAGTTTTCCCTGACCTAATTTCATGGTGCGGTATGAAGGTCTAATATTAATATGTCTGAAAAACAGTACCTTGCAAAACTCTAGATAACCTCTTAAGCAATATATTGAGCGATTGGCAGTTTAAAGTACACCAAGGCAAAAAGAAGAGCTGATCATGTGTACTGAATGATGGCTTCCTCTGAGGCTCTGTTTTTGGCCTGGTGTTATTCAATATCTCAATTCAGTTCAATTTAGTCTCTTTATTCATCCATTAACAATATACGTTATATGGATGTAGTCAATTATAATATAATTTCTTAAATTTAATTTGTTTCAAAAAACTTGGATAATCAATACAAATATTTTATATCAGTATATTATAAATAATATTACTTTTCCATATTCAGATATTCTTCAATGTTATAAAAACTAGGTGTTAGTAAAATTGTTTAAGATCTACCTTGAATTTATGAAATTCTTTAATTTTTATTACTATAGCAGGCAATGAACTAAAAAGTATTTTGGGCTGGTAATTTACACTTTTCTGGTAGAATGCTTCTTTTTGGGTGTTTCTGTGAAAATATTTCTGTTCCTCGTTTTATTTATTTATTTATTCCATATGATCTAATGATACACAGTGTGTTGCAGATGTCAGAAAATATCAGTTAACATTGTTAACATATATTAACATACAGTATCCTAATGTATTATATTGCAAAGATTGGTTAGGTTTACTTCACTCAAATTGCTCAATGTTTTCAATTTAACACAAATAGCACTATTTCTGTTCTAAGTATTCATTTATAGAGTAAAAATAGTGACACAACAACTATGACTTCACGGCTTTGCTAAATTTTATATTGTCGTCGATGGACTTAATACTAGTGGGAAGATTATTGAACAATTGTAGGCCCATGTGGAAAACTCCCTTTTTACACAGTTGAGTGTTTGTGCGTAAAACATGCAGATTAGAGTTTTTCCTGGTGTTTTGTTTATGTATTTCATTATTTTTGCGGCTCTGGAGTCATTTGGCACTATGTGGTTTCTGAAAAATTTTAGTCTCGAGAATGTATAGGCAAGGCAGTGTAAGTATTTCCAACTTTCTGAAGCTGGGTTTGCAGGAGTCTCTTGGTTTGCTCCCAGTAATAATCCTTGCTCTCTTCTGTATTTTGAATGTGCTCAGGGCAGTTGGAGAATTTCCCCAGAATATCACACCATATTTTAGGTGGGCTTGTATCTAAGTACACTTAAAGCATAACAGCCAGTACTAATTGTGGCATTTAATTTTCCTGTATGTGTATTCCATTTCATGTTATCTTGAACCCAGGAATTTGAAAACAGTGTCAGTATCTATTGGCTGGTTATTTATAGTGACAAGTGGCTGAGAAGAATTTGCATTTTGTGTTGTGTGAAAGTTCATGTAAGCTGTCTTTTTGGTGTTGATAGTTAATCTGTTGATTTTAGCCCAGTTGCTGAGTTTTTCAGTGGCCAAGTTCACAGCTTTTTGCACAGCCTTTGCATTCTCCCCTTTGAGAAGTACAGTTGTGTCATCAGCAAATATTATTGTTTTGTGTGCATCTACATTCAGGCTCAAGTCATTAATATACAGGAGGCAAAGTAGAGGTCCCAATACTGAGCACTGTGTTACACCTTGCTTTACAGTTTTATTACTTGATAGAACTTTGGTTATTGAGTTGGTTTGGCTATTAGTGTATTTCATGCTGACACTCTGCATCCAATTGGTTTGGAGTGAACCAATCAAATTGTTTGCAATTCCTCTGATACCATAGAGTACTATTTTTTTCCAGCAATATTTTGTGCTCAATAGTGTCAAAAGCCCTTGACAGATCCAGAAATATGCCTGTTATGGGTTGTTTTTTATCTAACAGATCTAATTGTATATTTATGCAATCATATACTGCAGTTTCAGTATATCTGTTGCTTCTGAACCCATGTTGAGCTAAACTTAGTAAATCTTTTTTTTCAATGAAGTCCATTAGTTTTTTGTGCATTATTTCTTCAAAAACTTTAGAAAAGCAGGATGAGATTGAGATAGGCCTGTAGTTATTCTTTATTACCACCTTTTTTTGAAGACAATAATTACTTCAGAAAGTTTCAGAGCTTCAGGGAAAGTACCTGCCTGAAAAGAACAGTCACAGAGGTGAGTTAATGGTTCAGCAATAGTGTATATACAATTTTTGATTACAGCTGCTGGGATACCATCAATTCCAGCTGAATATGAATTTTTGAACTCTCATTTTCAGTGACTTTGGTTATGAACATGATTATTTAATGTTGAATATTCCTGGTGAGTTTTCAGAAAGCAGACACATTCATAGATTTGTTAGCTTCCTAAGAGTCATTATTTTAAATTCTTTAAATATTTCCCTTTATCACACTCTACAGGGAGCCCCTTTCATTACTCTAATAGACCTTTTTTGAAGTCTGAAAGCTTGTTTTGCCATACATGTATTTCCCCAGAAGATCACACCATATCTAAGCAAACTGTTCATATAAGCAAAATGGGCACACAGCAATGATTCAGTGTTGCAAAATTCCCAAAGCATTCTTAGCACATAGCAGCATTTACTTAGTTTTTTACTCAAAACTTCTAGATGCTTTTCCCATGTCAAGTGCTCATCCACCCATATAGCTAGGAATTTTGTACATGGAGCTTTTGCAATAACATAGTTCCCTACCTCAGTTTTTAGTCTTCCTCTAGCTTTACTTTTAATATTACTGAAATTCATCAATCTCGTTTCATACTTATTTATGATCAAAGCATTATTGCTAAACCGTTTAACCGTCTAATTTATTGGCCTAGAGACACTCTGCTGTAGATTATACTCAGTATATCCTTTTATAAAAATGCTAGTGTCATCAGCAAACATCACCGTTTCTGCAACTGTCAGATGGTTTGGTAAATCATTTATATATACACAAGAACAACGGTGGGGCTAACATGGGACCCTGGGGCACACCATAGCTAGTTTTTTTGAAATCTGAAAGATACTCTTTGCCTTCATGACTTATTTGTACTTTTTGTTGTCTAACGTAGAGAGAAGAAATGAACCATTTGAAGGCAAATCCCTGGACCCCATAAAATTCTAGTTTCATAAGCAATACGTCATGGCTGATTAGATCAAATGCTTTAGATAATTCTAAGAATATGCCACAGCTTAATTAATTCTTGTCCAAGGCATTTAGGACCATTTTCATGAATAGGAAGACTGCTGTTTCTGTGGATCTATCCTTTCTAAACCCATTTTGAGCATTAGTCAGTATTTTATTTTTATTCAGGAAGTCAGCTAGCCTTTCATACATTACTCTTTCAATTACTTTAGAGAAACCTGACAATAATGACACTGGCCTGTAATTATTAATGTCAGTTGTACTATCCTTTTTGTGAAGTGGCTTTATTGTGGAGAGTTTTAGTTTTGGTGGGAACACCCCTGTCCTGAAAGAAGTATTAATAATGTCAGTTAGGTGAGTATCTATACTGGTAGGACTATGTTTGATTACCTTGTCTGGAATTCCATCAATACCAAAAGACATTTTATTTTTTAGTTTATTGATACCATTTCTAATTTCACATTCTGTTACTGGGTACACAAACATAGTCTTTTTACAAGTTGGTACTTTTATGTTTTTGTTGTTTGAGTTGCACAGACTTTTAATCAGGTTCGGTGCTATGTTCACATAATGTTCATTGAATATATTGACTATTTGTTGAACATATTCTATCACTTTACCCTCACTTTTAATTTTGAAATTATTGGTCTTGGTTTTACATTTTCCTATCCTATTGTTTATAACCTTCCAAACTGATTTTGATTTATTGCTTCCCTTGTTAACGTTTGAATCATTGCTTAGCCTTTTTGCTGCCTGTAAAACTTTCCTGTGGACCCTTCCATATTTCCTATAGTATGGTTTTATTGTTGTATTTATTTCAGCATGTTTGCTTAAGTTTCTAAGGCTGATTTTTAATCCCTTGTGTTACCCATGCGTTTGACTTCTCACTGCCTTTAATTTTTTTAAATGGGAATGCTACATCATAGCAATATTTATAATCAGTGAGAAAACTGTCATACTTTTTGTGTACATCATCATCAGTTTGTTCTATGCCCCACTGCACCCTTTTTAGCATACCATTAAAAACCCTTATGTTGTTTGCATTAATAAATCATCTTTGTAGGTATTTTTTTAGTAACTGTGCATTTCTTATGGTTCTCATTCCTTATCATCATTTTTAAAGCCAGTCTATAGGGCAGACCTTCTGAACTTGAGCTGCCAGAAATTCCAATATGCAGATGATATTGTAGTATGATATCAGAGTCAAGATCTTCCTGAATGTGAAGAACACCTTACAAACAGCCTCACTAAACTCTTCAATATTTTAAGACATGATAACTTAGACTTATATTTCTTTTCCACCTCTCTAATTATTTAGCATCAGCAAAGATCAGCACATAGTTTGGCCCTCTTGCCATAGTCAAATACAATGATAAGCCAAAATGCCTTGGTATCATTTTAGACAGAATGCTGGCATATCATAAACACCTTTCCAGTACAGCTAATAAGTTACAAACATAAGTGAAGATTGTGAGCAAGTTAGTAGGTAGTATATGGGGAGTAAATACAGACCATCCACAGCAGAATATTTTGCCCCAGTTTGGCTCCGCAGTGCTATGTGAAGATAGTTGATGTTCATTTGAATGCAGTCACGAGAACCATTAATGGTGCAGTAAGATCTACACTTATGTGCTACCTATCAATACTATTAGACATCTGTCCATTTCACCTTCAGCACCAGGTGGCATTCTACAAACATTGCCAGCAAGCATCTAAAAATAAATCAACCTTAGTCATAAAGATGTACTGTCAATGCCTAGCAAGTGTCTCAAAACCAGAATCCAAATGCTCTCTACTAGATCCAACAGGGATGCTGAATGGAAACATAACAAGTCACGAAAACCCAGAACCATGAACGTATTAAGAATCTGCATGTTTAGTTCCTTCACCATCTTAGGGAGGAGTGGATACAGCTTAACAGATACTGGACTGGAGAAGGTATGTGCAAATACAGTATCATATTTACAAGTCAGGCTCTTGCACTGTTAGTACTTATGACTGTGTTGTTATTTAGACAATGAGTCACACTGTGAGACTGTCATAACAGGTGTTTCCTTGGTGATATACATGAAACATCTGATAGGGTACTCTGCTGGATTGAGTCTTCTGACATTTGTGTGTAGTCCGTACAGTTCAATGTTTATACAGTGTAAATAATTGCACATGTCTACTTTGTAAAATATCTTCCACTCCATTAAGCTGTCTGGTACAGCAACTGCACTTATAACCAAAACTGTTTCTAATTCAAACGTGTAATTTTTTTATTTTAATGTGTATTGAAATTGTTGTAGTAATTGATGCAGATGATGATAATGATGATAAATGAATCAAACTGCACTTTAAATCAGGGAGAATGATCCAGGATGAAATTATTTTTTGTTTTATGATACTTCCGATGCAACTGAAATGTTATTATGAATAGAAAACATGAAGTTCTCACATGGACTTTATTTACAGAAAAATCAAACATATTTATTACACAACAATATAAGCTTCTATTCTGGCCTGCAATATTACCTTAATTTTTGAAAAAAATTTTACATGTAGTCAGATCAAGAGAAACTAATACAAATAAACAGTAGTGTAATAAGATGTTAACAGTTATCTACACTGCCTCTCAATGTATACAATCCTTGCTATGAAAGTACCACTAATTACATGCAGAAGGTTCAGTATTTGGTGGATCCATCACCATGAGCACATCAATACGGCCATCTTCAGGTTTCTGGCGGACATTAAGAGAGCATTTGTTGCTTATTCCTCTTTTCTCTCGCTGGTCAGCCTACAAAAATAATATAAAATATGAGTATGTCTAAGTTCTTGTAAAATACTGATGAAACCAGTTTATAATTGAGAGAACTGTTATGAAACAGTTGAGACTCTATTCTCTACTGTTTTTATTTGTAAGCAACATTAACCACTGAATACATAATGGTAGTTCCATCATTTTTACAATGGAAATAATACTATCAGAAGGTACAAATACTGTTTAATTCTGTAGCCATTCTAGGGAAGGCAGATGTGTTTGATGTACTATAGGTAACATAAGCAGGGGCATATACCAAATACAGATGCGTGAATTTCCCAAATGATCATAAATTAATTCCAACAGTGTAAGAAAGTAGCCATAAACTGCAACTCTGTACAGGACACAAACAACAATGTATCTAAAGGGATCCAACTTCCTAGTGTCACACTATCATCATAAAGTTGCCTCAGCATGTCATATCTTGTGAATTACTTGCACATGACTGAAATCCTTATACTTCTCGTTGAATGACACAAACTGGCAGATAAAATAATGTGTGAAACAATATATATCAGTAATCAACATTTTCTTTGATAAAGGACTGTCACAAGATGTCCTCAGTGCAATATGAATAATGGACAGAGTAAATATAATAACTTACCAAATAATTGAGACACTTGAAAACAAGATTAAGAATGTAAATAGTCAGGATAATGTAGCCATGGAGGCATGTGTATGTAAGTAATTTGTGTTTATTTGTCTCATAATGTACATAATCTAAGTCACTTGATGCGGTTACAGGAGACACGCCAAATTGTGGTAAAATTTCACCATAAACAAAGAGCAGCTGATTTTAACAGACAGCATAATAATAATAATAATAATAATAATAATAATAATAATAATATACAATTTTGCTATACATACATACAATAAAATCTAACATTTAATTACACCTTGCTCAAATGATCATTTCATCCTCTATGAATTATTTTATTGAATAGTACCATTTCTCCCACAAAATCTGCTGTAGCCTCATTTTTAACATTTCTGGCTTCATATTAAATATATTTTTGCTCATTAACGTCTTGTATATTGTCATCCCCATATAATGTGGGGTCCATGCATATAATTTCATCTGGTGTATGGGTAACATAAAATTATTTTTATTTCTTGTGTTATATGTATGGCTAAAATGATTCTCCTCAAAAAAAAAAAAAAAAAAAAAAAAAAAAAAAAAAAAAAAAAAAAAAAAAAAAAAAAAAAAAGAGTAATCTGCTATGTAGGAAGATTATAATTTCAGAAATGTATATGGAGGGAACAGTTAGGATTTGCAGTTTCTGAAATAATGGATGATAAGACTCTGTTAGCTGTCCAGTACACATATCGGACAATTTTTTTTTTCAGTTTCAGTATTCGAGATACACTTCTTTGACTTCCTCAGAAAATTCTCCAATGTCTAATGACAGATTCAAAATAGCTATGATAAGCAATTTTCCGTGCACCCAAGTCAGTGGAGTTTGCTAGTATTCGTATTTCAAATGCGAAACTGCTTAGTTTATTTGATAGGAAGTCAAAATGTGTATTCCAGCTTAAGTTCCTGTCCACATTTAGTCCCAGGAATTTGATGTGTCAACTTCTTTCATAGGTTGATTGTTATGTTCTAATTTAAGTTCCACACATTTCGAAAGTTTGGTTTTGAAATATACCACATGGATTTTTGCAATGTTCATTTAACTGGAGCCAGTTTTCTAAGGTATTCCGTGTGCTTACAATGGAGCTCAGAATTTTTCCTGCATCATCATCTTCAGTTAAAACAGGAGTATTGTCTGCAAACAGAACAGATGGGGAATTTATATTTTTGGGCAAGTCATTTACATAGAATAGGAACAGGATTGGCCTCAAAATGGAGCCTTGAGGCACATCTTGTGATACTGTATTCCATTTAGAATAATAGTTTACTGCATCTGAGGTGATAGTTACCCTTCGTTTTCTGTTGTGTAAGTATGATGTTAGCCAATTTAGGGCATTGTCCTCAATCCCTAATTTGTAGGTAAGCAAGTCATGATTCACGTAGTCAAATGCTTTTTGTGAGATAACAGAAGATGACTGCAACTTTACTGCTCTGATCCAATGATTTGCCTATCTTTTCAACAAAGTTGTCCACTACATACAAAGTGTTTTACTTGGCTGAAATGCAAATTAGTTACTTATAATAATATCATTTTTTACAATAATGTTTTTGATCTGGTTTGCAGCGACTTTCTCTAACACTTTTGACAGTGTTGGAAGAATAGAAATAGGCTGATAGTTTCCCATGTCTTCCCTCGCCCCTTTTTTGAACAGAGGTCTGGCTTCAACATATTTCAAAACAGTGGGAAAGCATCCCTGTTCAAAAGAATGGTTGAATGTTTTAGTTAGGGGAGGTGCTATTTTGCCACACACTGCTTCAATCACTTTAGTGGGTATCCCATCCCACCCAGCAGAGTTTTTAATTTTTAATTATGATATAACATTCTCCAAATCCTTTATTGGAACTTTTTTAAAAATCTGTAAGATACTGTACTGAACACCCTTGAAGAATAATCCTGCTTAAAGTTAACAATATTCATATTCTTATCATATCTGTGCTTATCATAGACTTAAAAGTTCAACCATTCGGTGAATTGTTACTTTTACTCCTTCCATTATTCACATTCAAAATTATGATAGAACACTACGAAAGTATATGAAGACACAAAATTTATTGAATAGGAATATTTTTAAGGCCCTAATACTTTCTTCAAGTTTAAATTATTTCTCTCTTTTTCCATGCCAAAAGAGTATGGAGTATTGATTAACATGTGTTTTTCTTAGAGCTCTAGCAGTAATAAAGATTTCAATAGTTATTTTAGTTAGGACTATTTCAATCATTACTTAAATTACTACTTACTTTGGGGCTATGTAGGTTGCAGCTACTGCTCTGATCCATTCTTGATTCCTACAACCTGCCAGTTGTAAGGTTATTATACCAAGCTACATGTTTCTTTGGAGTTCTTTGGATTACGTTTAGAGAGAAGTTGAGTCTAGCATCTATCATGTTGACTGGAGCAGTCTTATAGCTAGAGCACAAGTATTGTACTGTACAATCACAATATCAGAATTTCCACCAACCAGCTTTTATTCCGCTTCTCCAAGAAGGGATACACCAAGAGAATGAATGAAGTAGGAATCAGTAAGATTGCACTTAACCACAGAAAACATCTAACAGTTGAGCATACAATAACACAAACATTTGTCTGGCCAAAGGCCTGGCACGCCAGCTTATACAAAGCTGTTTTGCATGTGCCACAGCACTTGCTGTGCTGCCTCTCTCAATGCAAGGTGGCCTCTTCAGGCCGGATGTGGAGGCATGCACAGATTGATTACACACACTCACTCCTGTCCCCCTTGGGGAAAAGTGTCCACTGTGGAGATATATGAGCCCTCATCAGATAGGGACAACAGCTAGAGCAGATGTCATGTCATCACAGGAGAATATTGTGTGAAATGACGTACATGTGAAGATGTACAGTGCTCACTCCCCCAAGAGAGACCATAAGGGAGAAATGGTCACGGAGGGACTGGAACTGTGTCAACAACTGGGCAGGCACTTGGCAATGGAGGCGCCAGAGAAGACAGTGGAGGCAGTAGCAACAGGGGCTATGAGGATGGTGGCCTGGCACTGGCTACTCTGCCTGGTTGCAGCAGCATACAGAGCAAAGATGATGCAGGAGCTGTATGGGGCATGGGCTGCGTTATGAGGACCGGTGCTGATGATGGAGGCAGTCATGCGAGAGTAGGGCTCTCTGGCCCATGGTCGGTCACTTGTAAGCAGAGTTGGTTGTCGTGTCATGACATAGAGCCATCAAAAATGCACATGATGCAGAAGCAGCAGCCTCAGCAGTGATGGGTGACCCCTGGTATCCACTTAGGACAGCGCCCAAACCCTTAGGCCCAGGCAGTGGAGCCTGGAAGGAATCGTGAGACGGGTGGTTGGAAGTTGGCCGGAGCAGATGGAGCGCTGTACTGGGCTGCCAGCCACGAAGCAGCTCTGTTGGGCTTTGACTGCCAACTGAAGTCAATCAGTAGCAATGCAAGAACCTATCAAGAGCTTCCTCAGAGAAGACAGATTTATTTTTTCATGTGGGTTTTGAACATATGGACCAGATGCACCGCTTGGCTGAGGATAAAGTGAGGAGCCATAACATGCCAGATGCTACTCTTTTGTACAAAAATCTTCAAAATCTTGAGTCATAAAATGTGGGCCATCATCCACCATGATGTACATGGCAATCTTTCTTAGCAAAAAATCTTTGACAGGGCTGTGACCACAGACTCTATGGATGTGGACGAGCAACAAACAATATAAGGGAATTTTGGGAAAGCTTCAACTACCACAAGTTAAAAGGAGTTCAGGATGGGCCTGGAAAATTGAGATACTAGAGGGGGGCAGACCACAGGGAAAGAGAGGCCTATCTTGCTGCTTGATGGGTGACACAACACGTGTCATCTCATTGTTAATACACGGCCATAACATGTGGTGGCAGCCCAGCAATTTTGTACGAGAAACAACCCAGTGGTTCAGATGGAGAAGGCAGATGACATCCAACTGCAATGTGGATGTGATCACAACCCTAGTTCTGTACAAGATATAGCAAGAATAAATAAGACTATGATCACCTGTAAGACATCATTGTTTTTTTGTGTAGTTCTTTGTGTGTCTGGTACATCACATGATCGCCATTCCAACTGAAAATTATGATTCATCTTTTGGATCTGCTGCTCTTTTCTTTCTTTCCATGTTTGTAGTTATTATTGAATGTGGGTTTTGCCTTTTATGCAAAACATTTTTTTTCTTGTTTTTTGCTGATCTGTGTCATCATCAATTTTGTTTGTTGAAAACTAAAAAAGTGAATACATTTTAGGGTGTAACTGATCGAACAAAGTGAGACCAAAAGAAAGTTTTCATTCATCTTTGTTCTTACCAATATTTTACATTATATGGTTTTGCAGGACCATCTGTATGGTGTCCTACAATGACAGCTTGTCATCTGCAAACCAAATTACGTAAATGTGAATTTCACCAGTGAGTTAACAAAAACCAAGGGATGTGTTAACTTGCTGATGAAATTTGTATTTACATTGTTTGTTTGCAGATTACAAGCTATCAGTGCAGGACACCTTACAGATAGTCTTCTTTTAAAAACATATAATGTAAAATCACAGGAAGAACAAAAACAAACGAAAACCTACTTTAGGCCTCACTTTGTTAGATCAGTTACATCCTAAAATATGTTTAATTTTTATAGTTTTCAGTAAACAAAACCCACTACCACAGGCACAAAGAAGCCAAACATGTTTGGGTAACAAGAAAAGGCAAAACCTATATCCTATAATTCTCTAATGATCATCATGTTGGTAACATAATTTCACACATCTGCCACTCTCTCTCACATCTCGTACCATTTGACTATAAATTTCTGTTGATCCACCTTTTTATAGTTTTAGAAGGGTGGTTCACACCTATTGAGCACCCAGTATATCATGAACAGCAGCGGCTCTACCATACCACCTAGAGGAACTGCAGATGACACCTTAACGTCTGATGATGCCTCCCCATTCTTGTTATGTAAGAGTGGTCAACAGCACTAACAACATCAATGTAAGATACATACATACATTTCAATGTTTTATTGCAACACAAAAACACAAAGTGGCCTGTAACACTCCATGTAGTTGTTACTCATACTCATAATTAATCGATGATTATAATTAGTAGGTTTGAATTTCTCTAATAGTTGAACTAGAGAAATTAAATGTCATGCAGAGGGCTGGTAAGACATCAGTTTTTCTTGTGTAATATTTGCAAGTGGTATAAGGCAAAGGATGTGGTAGAAGGATGATAGAGGTGAACAATGCATTTTCCTCCACCCTACATGGTAGTCAGCTGAGTACAAATGTTGAATAATTCAGCTTCTACAAGTATCCAAAACATTTGCTAATGAAATAGGTGGTATATTCAATCATGCATCCTGTCAACATAATCATCTCTAGTGTCAGCCAATGCAAGTTAGCGGTGTTGGAGCAGATGTGTAGAACATTACCTTTGAAATGTATTGTTCTTTAAACTGCAACATTTCCTGCAAGGCTTCCTTCATGCTCTGTGTGTGCTCAAAGGCCTCAAAAGCCACAGATGCTTGTCGTCGTTGTTCTGCCTTCAGTTCTGCAACCTGCAAGGCGAATGAAATGGTCCGAAAAAGTAGATCTGAATTTCTCTAATACAAAATATACAGAGAAATTACATCTTGTACAGAGTGCTACTACTTTTCTCATTTGACATTTGACAGTGGAACAAAGAAAAGTACATGGTAGCGAGATGACATTGGTAAATAATGTATCCTCTCCCATACTGTAAGGCTTGTCAGTTACTTTCATGCTCCATGGATCATTTGCACTGCATTAATTGTAATGATGTGAAAGGAGCCATTATACATTCATATTACACATTCATATGTAAATATGGCTACATGCTGGCCATTTACAAGTTTTCTTTTTAACTACAGATGTGAATCAGTAATTTCTACCACCACATTTTACACATTACAATAACAGAAATTCTTCTACAGCTCAGAAGCAGTCACCAAGGATAAACTTTTTCAGTTTGTTTTCAAATTTAACTTTGCTGTCTGTCAGACATTTTGTATCAATGGGTAGATGATTAAAAATTTTGGCAACAGCATTGTACAAATCCTTTTTGCACTTCAGATATTACCAATGTGGAGTAATTTCATTTTTTTTCTTCTGCATTGTAGTTATATACATTGTTGTTCCCTTTGAAGTGCAGTGGACTGTTTACAACAAACTTCACGAGGCACTAAATATACTGTGAAGCAGTAATCAAAACTCCTTAAACAGCTGTTTTAAGGATGGTTTTAGGTGAACACCACATATTATTCTTAGAGCACATTTCTGAGCAATTTAGACATACCTTAAAATGGGTTACTCCGGAACATTATCCAATACATTATTGAAGGAGAATATGGAAGATATGCCAACTTATTGATTTGTTTGCCCCAAGATTTGCAACAATTCTAAGTGTAAACATGACTGAATGAACCGAGTTGTTTGAGGAGTTCCATGATGTCCTGCTCTCCCTCCCCCCCCCCCCCCCCTCCCCCCTTGAAATGCTCATCAATAGGGACAACAAACCTGTTTTTAAGTTTAGACTTTAGTTATTATTTCCTCACCATATCTTACACACATCATTGGTGTAATACTTACCACTAGATGTGCAAACCTGAATATGTTGTTTCTTTTTTAAAATGAGTATGGAAATGTTTGCAGATAGCCACAGAACAATACTTTCAAGAACATTATAGTATTTACTATTTTTCTGTTGGTGTATGTACGTACTAGTGTCATCTGCAAAAATAATTAATTTCGCTGGTTGTCTATTAGATAGAAAGTCGTTTACATATATGAGAAATAATACCAGACTTGAGATTGAGACTTATGGAGTTGAGTAAGTTATTTCACCTATTTCGCCTGCTTATATTTTTTGAATTATTAAGTGCAACTCATTGCATTTTTTTGATTACATATGACAACATCCATTTGTTGGCTACACCATCAAATAAATAAAACATAGGTTTATCTCACAGAGCACTGTGATTCACAGAAAATACAAAAAAGTGCTATTTTGTTATTTAATGATTGTAAATTTTGGTGAGTGAATGTGCAAATGACATTCTCAGGTGAGCAACTTGTTTTAAATTCAAACTGCAATTTACAAAAGATATTATTGTTCCTCAGGCATAAAACTATTCTAGAATGCATCACTCAAAAATTTTGGAAAATGAAATCCACAGCTAAATGATCATTAGTTATTGACATCTCTCTTATCAAGTTTCTTATAGAGTGATTTGGCAATGGCTTATTTCAAAATCTCCAGAAAAATGCCCAAGTTAGTGATGCATTACACACTTCACTTCAGAAAAGGCAGCATGGCTGCAGGTGCGACTGATTTGGTGTCTGTGTGGTTGTGTATGTGAATGTGTTTACTGTTGCTAGAAAAAGAGTGAGAGCCGAAACGATAGTGTAGATACTGTATTCTGTTGAGTGCTTCTACGTGCCACACATCAGTCAGCTGTAAGTGATTGGTTGCCTTTCCTTCATTTTATGTATTATTCCATCCAGGAATTTCCATTGTTGTTATATTTTGACAACAAAAGTCCGTTAAATTCTGAGAATGGTGTTGTAAGCTGAAAACTGGTTGAATAAATAAATTAATGCCATACAACATACACAAACCAGTAATTGTTTATAAGGCTTACTTACGCAGTAAGGCTTACTCTGGCGAAATTGAGTATTGCAAAGTGCAGCATGATCACGATTATCTGGCTGAGGATTATCAGGTTTGTGTATTATCCATGCATAGTTTGGTGAGTGTTAAAAAATAAAGCCTAACATAGTCCATAATTATTACAATGAATATTTTTGTTAAGAGTGTAAGAGATTCAAGTTTCACCATCAGAAGACAATGCGGGCCTGTCTCATTCTTGGACATCGCTGAATTATTTTTACAGTGTTTCTCATTTCATCTTCAGATAAATGGAGGGACTCTACCCTTTGTAACATGTCCATGGCCAAATTACAGTCTATGTGTTTGCCTAGTCCTTCCCCTAAAAACTGAAGGTTGATGATTTTCAACTCACTTAAAGCTGTTAGTAAAAGAAACTGATTCAAGTTTTCTTCTGAAACAGTCCCCATCAGAATTCTTGTTCTGTTTTGACACAAAATGAAGGCAAACTGTTAAAAAGGAGGAGTGCACTCTTTATTATAATTTTCCAGCCGCCGACATGTCTTCATAATGTTATAGCTCCTAAAAAGTATAACTGATATTGAATATGGACCTGTATTATATTTTTGTTGTTGTTGAAGTTACAGATGGTTTACATGTTCCAGGAAGATGGCAAGTAAATGCAAATGTGTTGTTCTAACATTCAAGAAGAATTTAGAAGTTATACAAAACTTAGAAAAGTGAGAATCTGCAATATAACTTTGCCAGTATTAAGGAATAGGCATACAAACAGAGAGAGAATAAAAAGACAATCTGTTAAGTTCTGAAACCAAAGCTGAAAGCAAAACGGGACCCATCACAGTATACAGGTCTGCAAAGTTCATCTTTACATGAAACTTGTGGTTCAAGTTGAAGAGACCTCCACGTAAAGTCTGATGGTAATAGAGAAAGAAAACGAGGTCCATAAAACTCTAAATACTCAAGGAGACTTTAACAGTTCATCAGGATGGCTTGCTATATTTAATGAACATCACTACAGGATTTGAGAAATTGCTGTTCAGGCTGAGAAACTTGGTGCTGACAAAATGCAGCTAATACTTTTTGAGGCAAATTCTACAATTACATCGAACATAACAGATTTCTCCCAGAACAGATTTGCGACAGTGATGCAACTTTACCTTACTGGAAGGATGTGCCTGCAAACCTTAGCTTCCCAGACTGTTGCTCATGTTAACTGAGGATTTTTTCTATCAGGACATTAACATGAATAATTGGGAGCTTGCTACATTCATATTATGTGATACAGTTAAATAACAAATAAATCATTTGGTTCTGCTAAATTCATCAGCAGAGTAATAATTGGCTGCCAATAAATTCCTTAGGGTTTTCTTAAATTGTGCTTTATTACTGGCTAAACTTCTTATGGTTTCTGGAAAGTGCTTGAAAAAGTATACTCTTAAGTAATAGACACCTCTCTGGACCAAACTGAGTGACCTGAAGTCTTACATTGCTTGTAATTATTCCATAAAATGCTGATTTAAAGAGAGAGATATACACCTGTGAGTAATTTTGTTTAGGACTGCACCAAAATATTCACAATCACTTGATGAGGTAGAATAATTCTGCAAAGAGTTACAGGAAACATTATTTAAAAATAATAATGGAGCATTATCAGAGCAAAAGTGGGACAATGGGAAATTTTGGGCAGGATAGTTACCAGATATGATAAAGGTCTTGCATGATCAAAATTTGCCAAAAATAAATACTTTTGTAGTTGGCACTTCCTTCCAGAAGAAAACAAATGGAGATAGAAATGAAAATAACTATATTTTATATGACACTAAGAAAACTGTATAGGATGGTTCTAAACAACTTAAGAATTTTAGGTGCTCAGAGACTGGCAATGTTAACAATGAAAGAAAAAACTTACTCATTACAAGAAATTTCAGAAGTGTATGCTATGATAATTTATTCCATAATTTGGAAGTTTAGCAGGTTAAATTAAGCACCAAATTCAGCATCTTGGGAGCAGAAAGATTATACTTACTTAAGCAAGAGGGATTTTTTAACATAGGTATTAGGCAAACAGTAATATAGTTTTATCTGTAATTACTGGAATTGAAATAAAATCCAGGTGGTTGAAGATAACTATTAAAAAGAAGGCATGACCTTCAAGGAAATGCAGAACTGTCCTCAAAAGGGATCGAGAAACTACAATGAATTTTGATTTGATGGAACAATGGTACAAAACCATCTAAAGGAATAACTGTCTCACAAATTACACAGGAACAAAACTAAAGGTTGAACTTTAAGGCATAAAAACCACTGAAAATTTATGAATGGAAAAATAAAGGGGAGGGGGGGGGGGGGGGGGACCCAAGCAAATAAAGTCATGGGAAACACCTTGAAACAGTCATAGCCGCAAGGCAAAAAACAGCGTAGAGCTACATGTACGTTGAATGAACCTGGAGAGCAGGTGAGTAAATGGTCTAATAGAGGGCCGCATTGAAACTAAAGTGCAGAGGAAACCCATGTTTCCCATTCTAGTACAGCGGTGTTATAATGTAAAAAAGAAAAGAACTAATGATTTCATTCCATAGATAACATTGCCATAGAAACAAAAGAGGTAGAGAGATGCTCTTCAATTTTTTAATTGCTTTAGATTCAACTGTCTGTCTCTTTAAGTGGTAGCAGGTGGACATGTGATGAGTTACGCTGCATTGGTATTGTTCATAAGTGTGTATACCAATTGTGTATTAGAAAGTAATAAAGAAAGTTATCAAGATACCAAAGTTTATTTGTACATTCCCAGCAATGATACCCGTCTGTTCATCTCTCTGCAACATGCCGAGAATCCTGCATCCAGAGGATCGAAACAGACAAGAATAATTTGCATGAGCAGAAGGGAAGCAATCCAGAACCAGTATTGTCATACCAAGCTCTATGCACAGTAACAAGAAAAATAAGTACATAAATTTAAATTTGAATAAATGTATTTAATACATTTACACGCAGTTTTCTTGAAATTTTCCCAAATTTCTTCACCCTTTAACGTGTTTTGGCGGCAACACAACCACCTAACTTTTGTGCACATCATTGTTTACCAACGCAATTTCACCACAGGATCAACATAGCTCAGCTTTAACCAACACTTTTTCGACTTTTTTCACACCTTATCTCCAGTTGCTTTCTAGTTCACCTTTATCTCTCCCCATATATTTTTATTTTCATTTCAGCCTCATGTTACACTTTCCACCTTCTAATACCATGTTACCCTCACAACATCCCCACAATGACCCCATTAAGTTTTATTTACATTCCCTCCGTAAGCATGCCTTTGCCCTAGCCAGATTCCCATATTTTATTTACTCAGGCTTGTCTGACAGTTGGCATTACCCCCAAAGGCCTCACACTTAAAGTTCCCATCTGTGGCTGCAACCCTTCTTTCCATCAGTCCCTATACCAGTTCCAAACTGAACAATAAATTGCCCTCATCCACCTAATCCTTCACCTACACATCAACTAAGCCAATGAACACACCCGTCAACTCCTATCCTTAATAAAAGTCCTCAATTTTTCTCTCCCACATCCACACCGGCTGTTCAGAGCATCCTCCTACAGGCCAACCACAAATTAGAACCGCATGCCACCCTCCACCTCAAAAACCTATCCAATCTCCTGGTTTCCCACCTCCGGAAAGGCAACTCACTCACCCTTCACAACCTTTCCAGCAAACCTCAACCTCCTCTCATTGCACACAGACCGTCTCTCCCATCTATTCAATCTCCCACTTCCAACTCCACTCCCCCCCAAAACCTCAAAATTCTCATCAACGCAATCTGGAACCACAACACCCTAATTCAGTAGTTAACCTTTCCTCCAAAACTCTCTCCCAATCCGAAACCTCTGTCCTATCCAAAGGCCTCACCTTCAGCCCTACTCCCAGATTCAACCAAACAGCCCTTGTCAAATATTTACTGTCCTACACTCATACTCTCTGCTGGAAATATCACTTTGCACACAAAGAAAAATGATCCTAATCCTACTACTAATGATCCAACTCCCCAAGACACTATCCAAATTGAACCCTGCCTGGAACAGTTCCGTCCTCCGTCACAGCGGGACCCACCTCATCTTCCTCAAAATCACCCTCTCCAAACCTTCCAGGAATTTCTCACTTCCAGCCTTGCCTCTCAATCCTTCTTAAAAAACCTTAATCCTACTCCCAACATCACCACTGCTGAAGCCCAGGCTATCCGTGATCTGAAGGCTGACCGATCCATCGTCATTCTTCCGGTGGACAAGGGTTCCACGACCGTGGCACTTGATCATCGGGAGTATGTGGCTGTGGGACTGCGTCAGCTTTCAGACAACACTACATACAAAGTTTGCCAAGGTAATCCCGTTCCTGATGTCCAGGCGAAGCTTCAAGGAATCCTCAGAACCTTAGGCCCCCTACAAAACTTTTCACCTGACTCCATCAACCTCCTGACCCCACCGACACCCTGTACCCCTACCTTCTACCATTTTCCTAAAATTCACAAACCAAATCATCCCGGCTGCCCCATTGTAGCTGGTTACCAAGCCCCCACAGAACGTATCTCTGCCTACATAGATCAACACCTTCAACCCATTACATGCAGTCTCCCATCCTTCATCAAAGACACCAACCACTTTCTTGAACACCTGGAATCCTTACCCAATCTGTTACCCCTGGAAACCATCCTTGTAACCATTGATGCCACTTCCTTATACACAAATATTCCACACATCCAGGGCCTCGCTGCAATGGAGCACTTCCTTTCATGCTGATCACCTGCCACCCTACCTAAAACCTCTTTCCTCATTACCTTAGCCAGCTTCAACCTGACTCACAACTTCTTCACTTTCAAAGGCCAGAATACCAACAATTAAAGGGAACAGCCATGGGTACCAGGATGGCCCCCTCGTACGCCAACCTATTTATATGGGTCACTTAGAGGAAGCCTTCTTGGTTACCCAGGCCTGCCAACCCATAGTTCGGTACAGATTTATTGATGCCATCTTCATGATCTGGACTCACAGTGAAGAACAACTCCATAATTTCATCTCCAACCTCAACTCCTTTGGTTCCATCAGATTCACCTGGTCCTGCTCCAAATCCCATGCCACTTTCCTTGACATTGACCTCCATCTGTCCAATGGCCAGCTTCACACATCCGTCCACATTAAACCCACCAAAAAGCAACAGTACCTCCATTATGACAGCTGCGACCCATTCCACATCAAACAGTCCCTTCCCTACAGTCTAGGTCTTCATGGCAAATGAATCTGCTCCTGTCCGGAATCCCTGGACCATTACACCAACAACCTGAAAACAGCTTTCGCATCCCGCAACTACCCTCCTGACCTGGTACAGAAGCAAATTACCAGAGCCACTTCATCATCCCCTCAAACCCAAAACCTCCCACAGAAGATCCCCAAAAGTGCCCCACTTGTGACAGGATACTTTCCGGGACAGGATCAGACTCTGAATGTGGCTCTCCAGCAGGGATATGACTTCCTCAAATCCTGCCCTGAAATGAAATCCATCCTTCATGAAATCCACCCCACTCCACCAAGAGTGTCTTTCCGCCGTCCACCTAACCTTCATAACCTCTTAGTTTATCCCTATGAAATCCCCAAACCACATTCCCTACCCTCTGGCTCCTACCCTTGTAACTGCCCCTGGTGTAAAACCTGTCCAATGCACCCTCCCACCAGTACCTACTCCAGTCCTGTAACCCGGAAGGTGTACACGATCAAAGGCAGAGCCAAATGTGAAAGCACACGCGTGATTTACCAACTGACCTGCCTACACTGTGAAGCTTTCTATGTGGGAATGACCAGCAACAAACTGTCCATTCGTATGAATGGACACAGGCAGACAGTGTTTGTTGGTAATGAGGATCACCCTGTGGCTAAACATGCCTTGGTGCACGGCCAGCACATCCTGGCACAGTGTTACACCGTCCGGGTTATCTGGATACTTCCCACTAACATCAACCTGTCAGAACTCCGGAGATGGGAACTTGCCCTTCAGTATATTCGCTCTTCTCGTTACCCACCAGGCCTCAACCTCCGCTAATTTCAAGTTGCCGCCGCTCATACCCGACCTGTCATTCAACAACATCTTTGCCTCTGTACTTCCGCCTCGACTGACATCTCTGCCCAAACTCTTTGCCTTTACAAATGTCTGTTTGTGTCTGTGTGTGTGTGTGTGTGTGTGTGTGTGTGTGTGTCTGTGTGTGTGTGTGTGTGTGTGTGTGTGTGTGTGTGTGTGTGTGTGTGTGTGTGTGTGTGTCTTTTTTCCCCCTAAGGTAAGTCTTTCCACTCCCTTAAAACCCACATCATTTAGTCTTTCCCTCTCCTTCCCTCTTTCCTGATGAAGCAACTGTTGGTTGCGAAAGCTTGAATTTTGTGTGTATGTTTGTGTGTCTATCAACATGCCAGCACTTTCGTTTGGTAAGTCACATCATCTTTGTTAACAGACCTCTCAATTGTTGAGATATATTTCTTGAAGATAAATGCTCCATTTCATCGTTAGAAGAAACTAATGAGGCCCTTGTTGCATTGCTTACAGGTCTGTGAGATTGGAACTATTAACAACTTGAAGGAGCAAATTAAAATTAAATAATGCCTTACAGGTCTGTGAGATTGGAACTATTAACAACTTGAAGGAGCAAATTAAAATTAAATAATGCCTTCCAATTAATATTCTTTATGGAAAGTGTGTTTCTATAGGAAAGATGAAAGCTTGTGTAAAGCCGACATTAGAATTCAAAATAATTCATTCAAATTCTGTAAGGTTGTATCGGAGCACACTCAGATTCATTAATGACTATGCATATAAATCTGATGTAATTGAAAGGTACCAATACAAACAAAATTTTGTTTTTGAAAAACTTTTTTTATAATTTTATTAAACACTGTTCACAATGGAGTCAAAGGAAATGGCCATTGTTGAAAATTCATTGCCAAATGCAATATGCCAAGAATGGCGGAAATCCAAGCTTGGCAACAGCTGAAAGTAACCCGCCACCTCTTGAATTGGCCCATGGCTACCAAAACAACCAAGTTGGTGTCACACTATTAAAAAATGATGACACTGGTAATATAACTAATCATGATGTCATTTTTATGATACTTGATGAGACAATTTCTCAGTTCTCACTGGGAAACATTTTTCAAAACAGTGAAACTGAAGCGTGTGACAGCGAAATTTCCTCTGACTATTTGCTCACTATGTCATGAACGCAAGAGCAGGAAACAGTTCAAAACAGCAATGTTAACACTAGTGACACCCACAATTTGACAACTCATGCAGTTAATAACACAACAGCTTGAAAAACAACAGGAACTTCAGGAAAATATAGGACAACAGTTTTCACAGCAAAATCAGGCATTTAACTATTTCAAGGACATTATTAGTCAATGGTTCAGTGAGGTGAGCAAACTATACACACTGAATTATCTGGTAAATTCACAGAACTCGGTAATCAACTAAAACAAGAAATAATTACCAACGTGTCCCGCAATATAAATACATTAACGGAAAAAGTAACATCCGTAGATTGTAAACAGGAACAACTTGAGAGTGAGTTACAAAATCTTAGTGAAGCATATTCTCAAATTCAGGAGACTCAATCCCGAGTGGATGCATTGGTAAGAAACGATCACGAACACAGTAAGTGAGCTACAAGACATGTGCAAAAACCTATCTAAAGAAATATGCAAGTCAAATTTAAGAGTAGATCAGTTAAGTTTAGAGGCAGAATTTGCCCCCCCCCCCCCCTTTGCAAAAAAAAAAAAGAGAGAGAGAGAGGGGGGGGAGAGGGGGAGAGAGAGAGAGAGAGAGAGAGAGAGAGAGAGAGAGAGAGAGAGAGAGAGAGAGAGAGAGAGAGAGAGAGAGAGAGAGAGAGAAGTTATGTACAGATGTGAAATAACTGAAAAGCTGAAATTGGGATGCTGGATAAGGGCAGCACCCTTGCTGAAAAGGTAGTGTCAGAATGCAAAATTTATGTAGATACTGTTGAAGAAGCTCTAAAAGAGAAGGAAAGTCAACTTCTAGCTAAAACAGACTTAGGTTTAAATGAAACAGATGAAAGGTTACAAGACAGTGTAGCCAAAACTACTGACATTCCAAAACAACATATGACTGACAGAAAACAAACTTGCACTTTTAGAGAAGTTGGATACCTTCACTGGTTACCCACAATATGGGGTTGGCCCGTCAAAGGAAAATAGCGAAGGTAACACAATGCAACAATGCTTGCCAGCAGTTGCACCTGTCGAGCAAGCACACTTGCCGTGCACTACCCCACAAACGAACATAAACACACCTGTCATTGACAGTGTGGCATGTTTGTCAACATTACATGCAGATGATGGATTACTTAATCATCAACAATTTCCAATATTTACTACTGAAGGGAAAAGAACACACCCTGTGGTCTTTATCAGAGCATTTCACACAAAATGTTTCACCGCGTACCTGGACTGAAGCCCAGAAAATTATATTTATTGTTGGATACACACAGGGTGACTTTCTGCTATGGGTTATAGACATGGTGAAATATTGCCCTATTATGAACAGTTTGAGAGAGCGTTTCTGGATAATTATTGGTCTGAGACTGTACAAGAGAGGCTCAGATGTGAAGTATGCAACCCAGCTTCGTTCAGTAGCAAGGGGCTATTTTGAAAAATATTTGAATAAAACCAGATATAGGACGAACCTAGTATCTCAAGTAGACGTGCTGAAAATTTTAAAGAACTGTCTTCCTGCCACATTAGGGAAAAATTAATTACTATCCCAGAACATGACACTGAATACTTCTATCTGTACTGGACTCAACATATTTAATATGCAAAGAGAGACCAGTACAACCAAAGCCTGTTAATACGCCAATAGCGACACAGAAATTTACAGACCAACAAGTAAACAATGGATTCGTAGTACAACACGGATGACAACCTTCCCCCACACAGACCTATGGTAATGGTAATGGTAATCACAACAGCAATGGAGAAAGCTGTAAATACAAAGGTAGATATAAAACAAATGGCCAAAAATTTAGCTAAAACAATTACAGTGGGTGAGTAGCGTATGGCCACCCTGTACTATATGTACAGATGCAAGCTACTGGGAATAATCAGCCGATCGCTTGTGTTGTGCAAACTTATGTGTGGTGATGCTTTAGATGTAAGTTGTCATAATGATGTTTCTAATGAAGTTTCTGGAAAGTCTGATGTTCATGTGGATGTGGTTAGCGAAAATGTTATTGTGAGTGATGTTGGTGATGTTAATAGTGTTTGTAGTGTAAGCTCAGGTGATGATGATGATGATGATGATGATGATGATGATGATGAAGATGAAGTTGATGTTAGGGATTATGATGGTTATGTGCTAGAAGATTTTAAAAGTGAATTGGATGGAATATTATATGTGGAAGTCAAGGAGGACGTTATTAGTAATATTGTTGAGAATAGCAGTGCTGGAACTCTAATGACATGCCACATGAGAATCAGTTTGTATCAGTTCAGCTTAGTAATACATCAGGAGACAGGGGTTTGATTGTGCCGATGTGTCTGAGATTATTTTGAAATCTGTTTGGGACAAATTTAAGATTACAATGATGACAGTGAAGTTAAGATCAAATTAAAGGAAATTTGTGAGCCAACTTCTTCTTCTTCTTCTTATAAGCCAAATGAAATCGTCAGACAAGATACTAGTCAAAACATGTGTGAGGTAAATAATAACTCAAAAATTACAGTAAATTCTAGTATATGTTTGAAGAAGGTATTGCCTAGTAAAGAAAACATGAACATGGAGCAGAGGTTTGATGAGATAATTGAAGATCTTTTGTTTGAGGAACACGAAGACAGGGAAAACTACTATTGGCAGTACCTACATAAAAATTAAAGCTGTAGGTTGGGAAGGATTTTGTTTCATTGGCACAGGGAGCCCTATTAGTGCCTTCTCAAGCAAATTAAAAGATATAATTAAGCATGATCCTGATTTTACTGAATTACCAGATGTTGGAATAAAAATTAGAGGAGCTACTGGTAGGCTGAGCAAAAATATTAATAGACAAGTGTTGTCAACCTTAAGTGTAAATGATGTACAGTTTACTCAAGAATGTCTTGTAATAAGTGGTCTGAATGAGAATGTACTGTTAGGCATGGACTGGATATTGAAAGCTAAAGCAGCATTTGACTGGGGAAACAGATTATTTATCTTTAATTACCCTAAGACAGGGGTAAGGTCCAGCCAGCACTGACATATCAATTCAAAACTGTGCTGATAGGGGAATTGAAATTAGGGAAGTTATCTTTTCTAAAGACAGTGGTTATTGTGTAGAGGAAATTACTGAAGATTATGATGATTGAGATTATGGAGACATAGTTCAAGAAAAATTAGGTGAATAAGATAAATTGAACCAAGAACAGAAGGTAGAATTAGAAGAATTATTGTGGAATTACTATGATGTTTTTGATGACAGACCTGGTTAAATAAGGACTATCAGTATAAACTCAGATTAAAACTACATGAGCCTTTGTTCATAAAGCCTTATGGGGTACCTATTGCAAAAAGAAAAGATGTAGAAAAGGAACTTCAAAAGATGGAAGAGTGGGGCATCATTGAGAGAAGTAAGAGCCAATACAACAACCCATTGGTAGTGGTAGCAAAACATGATGGTAGTGTTAGGCTCATGCTTGATTCAAGACATCTAAATAAGTATCTGGATAGGGAAACTGATCATCCAGAGAACATTGAGGAGTTACTACATAAATATGAAAGAATGAAATACATGACTAGTTTAGATCTCACTTCAGGATTTCATCAAGAAGAATCAGAAGATGATTCCAGAAAGTATACTACCTTTTTGTTTGGGGGAAGATGTTACCAGTATTGTGTAGTACCGTTTGGCCTTAATGTTTCAATACCAGAATTCATTAGAGCTCTTGCCTTCCTTTTGGGAAAAGAACTTTTGTCATTTTGATTATGGGAGAAATCTGGGAGGAACATATTAATACTTTGAGGGAGGTTTGCAATAGATTAAGGAAGGGGGGGGGGGGGAAATGTCACTTAAACTATCTAAATGTAAGTTTGCTGTGAAAAAAAAATTGAAGTTTCTGGGCCACAGCATTTCTGAGGAGAGTATTTTGCCAGATTCTGAAAGACTTGAGGCAATTGTGAAATTCCCAATTTCTAAAACCAAGAAACAATAGAAGTCATTTTTTGGGATGTGCAGTTACTACCAAAAATTCATTAGTACCCAAGCTTTGAATGTTCCAAGTCTCAACAGATTGCTGAAGAAAAATGCAATGTGGGTTTGGGGTCATGAATGTGAACCTGCCTTTGAAGAAACAAAATCACAATTATGTAACAGTCAAATTTCGTCTCGATTTGAGTTTACCCTTCTGCATTATGGCAGATAGTAGTGATTATGGTCTAGGGGTTCACCTTTTCCAAGAAGTAGATGTAATTGGGAAAATAGAATACAGTTCTATCGCTTTTGCTAGTCAAACTTGGAAAAAACATGAGAAACAATACACTGTTACAGAGAAGGAACTTTTAGCCATTTACTGGGCATTTCCTAAATTCAGAAATTATTTATTGGAGAATCAGGTAGTTGTCTACACTGACCATAAGGCATTAATTTATATTCAAGAATGTAGGTTACATCATGGAAGTATTACCAGGTGGGCACTCTTGTTACAGCAGTGTAACTACTCAATAAAATATCTTAGAGGGCCCAATAGTGTAGTTGCTGGTGCTTTGTCTAGGCTACCTGAAGGGCAGTGACTTTGAACATAACAGTGGGGAATGTGAAAAGGAATTTAAAATTATCTATTTAAAAGGGGTGGACAATGAACAAGAAATCAGAGACATTTGTAATGACATCCGTTGGAATCAGAACCAGGCCGAGAACTGTAAGCTGGTCAAAAGTTTTTTAGGATAAAGGGGACATGAGAAAGTGGCATATTATTAAAAAATTTACAATGGTATTCTATTCAAGAGAAACAGTGTAGATAGTGATGTATGGAAATTATGTTGGCCTGATAAATACATTGATGTACTCATTAAATATATTCATGAAAGTTTTGGCCATTGTGGAATTCAGAAGTGTACCCTGAAAATCCAAGAGAATGTATACTTTAACAATATAGCCAGAAGAGTTAGAAGAATTTTGACAGATTGTGACAGGTGCCAAAGTGTAAAAGTATCCAACCAAACTAGTAGAGGATTGATGCAGAACATCTTGCTAAAAGAACAACATGAGTTAGTTGCTGTGGACTTGCAAGGAGCATTACCAAAGACCAAAAGAGGCTATTGCTATATTTGTTAGGGTGGATGTGTTTTCAAAATTCATTAAGTTATACCCTCTTCACAAAGCAAACAGTAAGAGCATTATTTCAAAAATCAGAGGGGACTATTCTAGCAGGGTAGGAAAATATCAGAAAATTTTATCAGATAGTGGGACTCAAATTACTTCTGGGCCATGGAAAGCTTTTATTGAAGATGAAAGGATAAACCACATTCTTATTTCAGCCTATGATCCATCAGGAAACCCTTCGGAGAGATACATGAGAGAAATTGGGTGATTCTTTAGAACATACTGTAATACTAATCATGGTAGCTGAATTGACTATGTTGAGAATCTCAAAGATGTTATGAACAGCCTGCAGCATTCCTCAACAGGTTTTTCACTTTATGGAATACAGTATAATAGCAAACCACCACATCCAATTAGTGATTTCATTGATTTCCCAGTCTGCAAACCATTAAGAACTCAAGAGAGAGAGGAAATTGTAAGAAAAACCATGAAATCTCAAGGTGACATAAAGAAATGTAGACATGGCAAAATATTGAATCCTACACAATTTAAAATTGATGACTTAGTCCTTGGTAAAACGCAAGAGAAATCTAAAGTGATCGGTGGTGAATTAAAAAAGTTTTTTGACATATACATTGGACCTTTCAGAATTCAAGACAGCCCGCATCTGAATGCTTAACGTCTAGTCTATCCAAGTTCTGGTGGACTGTTTGGCCTATGAAATGTGACCAAACTGAAATTGTTTTAAAAAATGTAAGAAATATTTTATAATAGATGTTTATAGAAATTTTAAATGCTGTCATGATGTATTTTTACCAGGATATATTGTATACTATGTTATGTTACATATATTTGTTCCTCAGGGGAGCATAAATTCTTTGTATGCTAAGTTTGGTGAACACTGAGTCCCCTAGCTGGGAAATTGCCATGTTTCATTTTCATATGCTAGCATTGCATCTTACACTTATTCTGTTATCCTGTACAATCAATTTTCTCCAGCTGTCAATCTATCCTCTCTTAGCTTTAAGAAATTCTTTAAATTAATCTTACTTTTAAACAAATCTTTTAGAATAATTCGAACTTTGTGCAATTACATGTAAAAATTTCTGTGAACCTGTTTTGTTCTTGACAACCTATCCACAAAAGACTAAACCATTCTCTACTCATTCCTAACTAGACTTGACCACTGTATACTGTGTACTAATAGCAGACTGTGCTATTGCAGTCTATGGTAGCCAGCAGTGTACAAGAAAGCCATGCCAAGTATCAGATAGGGACTGAAAATTAGAGTGTGTTGCTAAGGTGTGCCAGTCTTCAAGAAAGACGACACCAGTCTTCAAGAAAGAAGACACCATTCCTCAAGAAAAGGTGATACCAAAGATATGTAAAAAAAATATTATTTTTGTGTGGGTTTTTAAAGTAGAGACCTCATACCTTCCGTATTTCATTTGAAAGTGATGACGGGAGGGGGTTGTGTAATGAAACAGGCTGTACTGGGTCACGTGGAGTACCCACGTTTCATAGTATGCGATACACACTAAAACAGATATGGGTAGTGTATAAGGACAATTAATGAATGAGGTAACTTACTGCAACAGTGTGAAGTAGTGATAACAAAAATGTTAAACTGTGTCACAGACCAATTAATGTATGTTTTTAATCAGGTAAAGTAATGTACAGTTAGGATAAGTCATTACCACATTGCTATGAATTTTGGGATGTTTTGAAGAGAAAGAAAAAGTTCTGGAATCAGGGTTAACAATGGATAAATGTTAGTAACCTTTTTCATTCAGTTTTGTAATTATAATTCAATTTGTAAAAATTCATTGTTTAGCATAATGCAAATTAACTGTGTAAACTATTAATTTTGGAAAAGCTTAACATTTGTGTATGTTTGATAGTCAGGACAACATATTCTTACAGAAATCACCAACTAAAAATCTGTAATTAAACTCATAATTAATGTTTCTGGAACATTCTATAGAGAAATTCTGTGCAATGTCCACATATTACGAAAACTAGAGAAGATGGAGACATATCATGTCTCAGAAAGACAATTTATATCACAAATAATGTTAGAAGAATGATTCATTAATCTTTTGTAACATGATTTAAAGCTTTTGGGTTGTACATAACTGTTCCGCATTTTAGCCTTCAAATGTTGAAAAAAGCCCTTTGGAATGTTTGAATGGTAATTTTGACATTGTAGAAATATTACCAGCTCAGAACTGTTTCATAAAATCACATAATTAATTAAATTATGGAAAGATATTCGAGAATGTTCTGAACTGAATAATAAGAACTTAATTGTTAACTGTTTGTATGTTTCAAAATTGCACTTGTAAAAGATCGTTAATTTCGGAAGTGTCATTGTACTCATTTTAATTTCTACTAAAACTCCATAATGTCAGAATTTGCTGGGTTAACTTATTGCAATTGTAACATCAAACATGAAATAACATAACAATGTCAAAGAATGTAATTGTTAAAAGATGTAAAAATACACCTTGTCAAAAAGGCTTGAGAGGAGAGCGGTTGGAGTACTCGCTGGTGTGTTCTGGTGCCTGTAAAGTTGTAACAAATAAACTTTTGTTGTTAACAGAATTATTTGCGTACGTCTGGTAGTGACACAAGACTTTCTGCATTGAAGTTATCACCTCCAACAATGTAAAACATGCTGTGCTTCTGGATCTGGTTACGTTTTACCATCTAATAGAGCATTTACTCACTTGCTTTCCAGATTCATTTGATGTATGTGTGGCTTTACACTGCACTTCACATAACAGTTATGCCTGTTCCAAGGTAATTTGCATCACTTTATTCTTCGCCTGTGCTGCCCCCGCCCCCCCCCCCCCCCCCTTACTTTTCCCTTCATAAATTTTGTCTGGTTTTTATCCTTTTAAATTCATACATTTGGTTTCGTTCCAGAGTAACATTTGTTACACTGTTCTTCATTTAGATGGTTTGTTGCCTTAGTTCTGACTAACCAACCTACCAGCAGGTGATATGTATTTATTTGATGATTTCTCATGAGTGTGAATTTACTTTTTTAAATTTTTTTTTAATTTAGTGCAGATTAGAAGCATGCTGCTTAATTTATAATTTCATATAATTATGTCCTTGCTAAGCTCTTCTTTTAGGTAAATCTGAGGAAACTTTAACATGATGAAAAGAGTGATTTGTAATAAAAATAACTTTGCAACCATAATTGTCTCTTTATATAATGGAATCTAATATGCATAATGTTATGCAAAAAAAACAAATAACATATATTATTTTTGATATACACTCCTGGAAATGGAAAAAAGAACACATTGACACCGGTGTGTCAGACCCACCATACTTGCTCCGGACACTGCGAGAGGGCTGTACAAGCAATGATCACACGCACGGCACAGCGGACACACCAGGAACCGCGGTGTTGGCCGTCGAATGGCGCTAGCTGCGCAGCGTTTGTGCACCGCCGCCGTCAGTGTCAGCCAGTTTGCCGTGGCATACGGAGCTCCATCGCAGTCTTTAACACTGGTAGCATGCCGCGACAGCGTGGACGTGAACCGTATGTGCAGTTGACGGACTTTGAGCGAGGGCGTATAGTGGGCATGCGGGAGGCCGGGTGGACGTACCGCCGAATTGCTCAACACGTGGGGCTTGAGGTCTCCACAGTACATCGATGTTGTCGCCAGTGGTCGGCGGAGGGTGCACGTGCCCATCGACCTGGGACCGGACCGCAGCGACGCACGGATGCGCGCCAAGACCGTAGGATCCTACGCAGTGCTGTAGGGGACCGCACTATCACTTCCCAGCAAATTAGGGACACTGTTGCTCCTGGGGTATCGGCGAGGACCATTCGCAACAGTCTCCATGAAGCTGGGCTATGGTCCCGCACACCGTAGTCCGTCTTCCACTCACGCCCCAACATCGTGCAGCCCGCCTCCAGTGGTGTCGCGACAGGCGTGAATGGAGGGACGTATGGAGACGTGTCGTCTTCAGCGATGAGAGTCGCTTCTGCCTTGGTGCCAATGATGGTCGTATGCGTGTTTGGCGCCGTGCAGGTGAGCGCCACAATCAGGACTGCATACGACCGAGGCACACAGGGCCAACACCCGGCATCATGGTGTGGCGAGCGATCTCCTACACTGGTCGTACACCTCTGGTGATCATCGAGGGGACACTGAATAGTGCACGGTACATCCAAACCGTCATCGAACCCATCGTTCTACCATTCCTAGACCGGCTAGGGAACTTGCTGTTCCAACAGGACAATGCACGTCCGCATGTGTCCCGTGCCACCCAACGTGCTCTAGAAGGTGTAAGTCAACTACCCTGGCCAGCAAGATCTCCGGACCTGTCCCCCATTGAGCATGTTTGGGACTGGATGAAGCGTTGTCTCACGCGGTCTGCACGTCCAGCACGAACGCTGGTCCAACTGAGGCGCCAGGTGGAAATGGCATGACAAGCCGTTCCACAGGACTACATCCAGCATCTCTACGATCGTCTCCATGGGAGAATAGCAGCCTGCATTGCTGCGAAAGGTGGATATACACTGTACTAGTGCCGACATTGTGCATGCTCTGTTGCCTGTGTCTATGTGTTCATGCTCTGTTGCCTGTGTCTATGTGCCTGTGGTTCTGTCAGTGTGATCATGTGATGTATCTGAACCCAGGAATGTGTCAATGAAGTTTCCCCTTCCTGGGACAATGAATTCACGGTGTTCTTATTTCAATTTCCAGGAGTGTATTTGGTCAATGTGGTAAGAGAAGTAGCAACCAGCATCTGGCATTTGTTTTCACTCCACATTTTTTTCATAAAACTATCAGATAAAACAATAAATAACTCTCACTCACTTGGTGCAAAAGATCTTCATATGCCTTGTGTGTTAGATGCTGTACTGTCTGGTTCAGTGTGTCCAGTGGGGCCATAAATTTGTGTTCCAGAGCATTTCTGTCCTCAGCCAGTTCATGCTTCAAATCTAAAAGCCAACAAGATATTTTGCAAACAAATATCAAAAATTTTATATAGGCAAGAATGTAACAAGGGTGACAACCAAACTATCAGTCACCCACTTAAAAGGGCTGACTGGTGGCTCTTGTGTGCTGTAGATAGAGTAGAACGTTCTGATATACCCTCTCACCTACAGCTAAATATACAACTACAACAGTGCTATTAATTAAAGAAAATTTCCTAGAAATTCGGGTTATAAAAGGAAAAGTACGTAGCATTATTGAACACTTTGCTGTTGAAATTGGCTCATTGTCACAAGTTGTTAGAGGTAGAGGTCTTAACGCAAATTATGGAGTGACAGACCAGTTTGTGTGTTGTGTAGACATTTTCAGCATAGATAATCATAGACAACTGCTTCATAGCTGCCTCACAAAAAGTGCCTCAAAAGTGGCTCACGAACTGACTTGGCACTGGCCCTTATATAAATATATACCAACATGGATATTACATTCATTATACTTTTACACATTTACGGTGAAAAATTAAATGTTTACAAAGTTTTAAGTGTGTCAGCCAGCTCTGCATAAATACAGAAAACATCTGGAATATATTTCACACGAATATTAATTTTTTCCCTATAAAATTGGTGAAAGTTTACATTTAAACAATCACCTTAGAAATTTTCATATTGTAAATATCTATGTCATTTTTGAAGAATCACGTTTTCCAAGATCACTAACAATTCTTTTTATTACTATGACTGGTTTCAACAGATCTATACTGTTATCAGTGGATCTTGTAACATTATTAGATGTACATTCTTGTTAAAACACTGAAAGTCACATAGTGATGTTGCATCAAATTGTAAAAAAAATATGGCAGGGAACATCAGCATATCACAAATAAAATAACAAGAAATGAAAACATATGATACATGCTGATGTTCCACCATATACTAATCATTTGACACCACAATTACGACTTAGCTGGTATAACATTTTCACAGATCATTTGAGAAATGACAAATTTTACCGCACTGTATAATGGATATATTTTTTGTACATCCTACACTGATTTCTATGATTATTTCATGCAGTGTTGCTTGTCTGTTAGCACTGACAACTCTACACAAATGTCACTGCTCTCAGTTGTTAAGTGGAGGCCATCGGCCACTGTGTTGACTGTGGTGAGAAGTAATGCCTGAAATGTGGTCTTCTCACACAACTCTTGACACTGTGCAATCAAAATGCTGGATTATCTAACAATTTCTGAAATGAAATGTACCATGTGTCTAGCTATAACTACCAAGTTAATTCCCAATGTGCGGCCATTATCACATTAGACACCTTTTCACATGAATCGCCTGTGCACCAATGAGAGTTCTGCTAATTCACTGCCCTTCTATACCGTGTGCACATGATACTACCACCATCTGTATATGTGCATATTTCTATCCCATAACTTTTGTCATCTCAGGGTACTGTGGCCTGATGAGTTGCCATCTTGCCTTTTTTCAAATGCTCAGTGGTGTCAAGGCCACCAACGACCCAATGAGACACTGAGGCCACATAGTGTGGTGAGGTAATTTCAGTTTGGAGATGGTTCTGTGATGTTTTGGGCGTATTTTTCACACCATCACTTGGACACCCTCATTTAAGTTACCATAAATGTGAACCAGGACGTTTATTTCAACAATTTTGTTGTCCTTTCTCTTCTGTCTTTGTGATGAGTATGCTGGGGACACTCACGTCTTCTAAAATGACAACAGCCAGGTTCACAAAACTGCTTGAATACTTACCTCGTTTGATTAACTTTAAGACATCCTGGCACACCTTGACTGTCCCATTAAACCAACTGATTGTAGTCCCATAGAACATGTTTGGGACTAATTGGACAACAGGTTTATCATAAATAGTAATTGACATTTGATAGCTCCATCAGGTTACATCAATGAGTGGATTCAACTGAATATGGTGTACCCAAAGAAATTTGCAGACACTCCTTCTCACTGAGGCCATTATCAAGGCTAGAGGGCCATGTTACATGATGCTAACATGATGTCTGCTCAACAGGAGGATGAGGTGGAGAGGGGCATGTGACTACTTTTTTCTCTGGTGTGCTTATCAGATTGAAAAACATATGTAGAAAATGAACAAAGGGAAGGTAGAAGGATATGTAAAACATGAAATATTGACTGATGAATCATTGTTATTATTTTCATACTTATAATAAAAGCTATATTTCATCATGATGTTCTTATGTAGTTGAAGGAGGACAAATGTTTTGTTTTCATTGCACCCTGTGATTTTTTGTATGTTCAGAAAACTCAGTAATTTGATAGAAAGGTACAACTTTAATCATTGTGACCAAACACTATGCTGCCCTAATATTCAAATTGGTATCCATGAAAATTACAGAACCAAACCACATGTGACTAAAATTGACTTCATATTACATATTAAGTATATCCACAATACATAAATTATTAGGGCGACAGAACTGTATATGATTTGGAACTTAGAAATCAGTATGATGTGAAGCACCATATTCAGGTTCATTTATTTATCTGTCCACCTGTAAACAATATAAATTCTATGAATGTTGTCAGCATATTAATATATATGATGCATTCATATAAATACATAAATATATATATATTTTGTGGATGGATATACGTGTGTGTGTGTGTGTGTGTGTGTGTGTGTGTGTGTGTGTGTGTGTGTGTGTGTCCCTTTTTCCCCCTAATGTAAGTCTTTCCGCTCCTGGGATTGAAATGACTCCTTACCCTCTCCCTTAAAACCCGCATCCTTTCGTCTTTCCCTCTCCTTCCCTCTTTCCTGATGAAGCAACCGTAGGTTGCAAAAGCTTGAATTTTGTGTGTGTGTTTGTATTTGTTAGTGTCTCTTTCAACATACCAATGCTTTTGTTTGGTAAATTACATCATTTTTGTTTTTAGATATATTTTTCCCACATGGAATGTTTCCCTCTATTATATCAATATATGGAAAAACCCACACCCTTTCATTTTTCCCTCTCCTTCCTTCCTTCCTGACGAAGCAACTGCCAGTTGCGAAAGCTCGTAATTTTGTGTGTGTGTTTGTGTGTTTTGTTCATGTGCCTGTCTGCCGGCGCTTTCCCGCTTGGTAAGTCTTGGAATCTTTATTTTTAATATATTTTTCCCATGTGGAAGTTTCTTTCTGTTTTATATATATATATAATCACATACACACAAGCAAATGCATACATTATTTGATTTACTAGCTATGTCTGTACATCGTATTTTATTGTTCTATTGAAAATATTGTAAAATGCCTCTTAATCATAGCAGTTAATCATTACCATAGTTGCCAACAAAATTTAGATATCATTTCAGATAATCCTTGACAGTATACAAACACTTCTCTATCACACAATTTTTAAGGTATTCTTGAAGGTATGTATCTCACTTTGCATACTGCAACTGTTGCTTGGAATCATCAACAATGCCATCCCCATCCCTGTCTCGACATGCGCAAACTGCCAGTGTTCATGGATCCGACTATAGTTGCAGCATGATATGAAATTTCCTGAAAGATTAAAACTGTGTGCTGGGCAAAGTCTTGAATTGGAGACCTAAGTCCCAAGTTCGAGTCTTGGTGTGGCACACACATTTCATCTGCCAAGAAGTTTCATATCAGCACACACTCCAGTTGAGAGTGAAAATTTCATTCTGGAAATATGCCTCCGGCTGTGGCTAAGCCATGTCTCTGCAATAGCCTTTCTTCTGGGAGTGCTAGTCTTGCAAATTTCACAGGAGAGCTTTTGTGAAGTTTGAAAGGTAGAATACCAGGTACCAGCAGAAGCAAAGCTATGAGGTGGGTTATGAGTTGTGCTTGGGTAGCTCAGTCCATAAGCACTTACCCACAAAAGGCAAAGGTCCTGAGTTCAAGTCTTGCTCCAGGACACAGTTGTAATCAGTCAGAAAGTTTCATAAAAGAGCACATTCTACTGCAGAGTGAAAATTTCATTCGAATTGCAGCGTCAACCTCACACCTCGCATGGCTGAACATGAATAAAAGTATGTATATTTGCCTGTATTCTGAGGCTCTGACTTACTGTTTTACAGTGCAGCCATTCATCACTCTGCTGGGCATACTATCTTTTTGAATCATCTGTTATCAGTAGATCCTTTTTGGGGGCAATGTATAAAAATAAATGTCTTATTCTGTCTACATCCAATGGCAACAGCAGTATTCTATGCAAGTTGTAAAATTTCATTTTCTACCATCTGGATATTTAACACATAGCTTAAAATATTCCCAGAAATGAAAACATCCAGATTCATAATTCTGATCAACTGGTAACTACTGTTACCATAACAGTGACAGGGAACCATTTGCCCTTGATGGTGTCTTCTATCAGTCCTAGATAATTTACAATCTGAACGTGATTGATCAGATACTACTCCAGAATACCTTTCTGAATGTTGGCTGTTGGTGATATTAACATGTTATGTTCCTGTTCTAATTCACAGAATATACCTGTAAGCTGTATTATCTGTTCGTTAACAGTGATCAAAATCACTGCTCTCTGTAATTGTGCGTTGTGTGCTATTCTCATATTGTACTGTGTGTCTACTCAATTGCTTCACACCCTGCATGATCATTTCTCCTTTTTTACATTATGGAGCTTACCATTTGATTAAAACTACTTTAAGTTGCTTTAACTATGGTCATCAGCCCCTTCAAGAGTCTGAGTAGCTATTTCTGATCCCCTTCTAACACATCGATCTTCACCTTGGAGTGCGTGGTGTCTTCTTCATCAAACATGCCGTACAAGATTTTACAGATCTTCTCCACCAATTTAAGATTTTTCAATTCCCTGTATAGGATTCACATCATGCCAATTGTCCAATTACATCTTGTGCTTTTTCAGTTTTTCTTACATGCCAATGTAACCCAAGTTCCGCACTGCTGCACCCTTGTTCAATTAAGCCAACTTATATTTACAATATCCAATTGCTCACCTTGTAACAACTTCCATGTATTCAAATTTTTCCTTTAGCTGTAGCAAAATTAAAATAACTCACAATTCTCCAAGTAACACAAAAAATTCTCACTTTTCACATGTCACAATATAGTCTGGGTGCCAATTGGAAATTTGCTGTGTGTATACACAGTTCTTGTCATTTGAGCTCAAGTTCAATTAGTAGGAGAGCAATACTGATGATGCAGTACAGTGCAAACATCTGGAATTAGAAAAATTCTTTCAGTCTGTTGGCAATAAGATACTTATTTCTTATGTCCCTTTCTTGGTACTACTGTGAAGTATCTCCACAACTGTGTATCTAACTTATGCAACTTGCCTCCTTGGGAGCTATTGTCAAAGAACTGACATATTTATAAAACTGTTTTTTATTCGCATCTTACGATAATATTATTTGTTGCTTGTTTTGCATAGTGAATGTACCTCAGAGCATTTCTTGCATGCTTTTAGCTCTGCCACATAATCATCAAAGTTAAACCTCAGTTGCTGGATCCCTCTGTTTTATCTTCAGATTGCTACACACTCTTCCAAAGCCCAATTCATGTGGTGCATATCCCATCACACTGTCTGTTGCCATATTCTACATGTAAACTGCATATGGAACCTAACTTTCCAAGTCGGTTTGAGCTCTATTTACATGGTGTCGCAACAACTGTATTAATGTTTAGTGTGACCTCTCTAATGCTCCATTTGTTTGAGCATTGTAGCTAGCATACTGTGGCTTCACACCATTTTGTATATTCTCTTCAGGGCTTCACCCATAAAATTACTTCTCATGTCACTTAATGATACTAAAGGTAATCCATACCTCAGTACAATTTTTTTAAACTAACACACAGACTACTACATCAGCATCTTTCTGTTCAGTAGGTTCATAAACTTGGTCAGCGCATCCTGAAGCATAAGAATATACTTATTTTCTCAGTCTGTCTGACCTACTATTTTAATATCAGAGTTCCGATGTCTTTGCGATCTGTAAAGGTACCTTTGTGTGTCCCCTATGGAGTTTATTCTTCCGACAGCTCTCATATTTCCAGATATATCCTTCTGTATCTTTCTTCAACCTAGTATCTCAAGTAGATGTGCTGAAAATGTTAAAGAACTGTCTTCCTGCCCACATTAGGGAAAAATTAATCACCAACCCGGAACAAGCCATTGAATACTTTCTACCTGCACTGGACTCAATAGATTTAATATACAAAGAGAGACCAGTACAACCGAAACCTGTTAATATGCTGACAGCGACACAGAGATTTACGGACCAACAAGTGAACAATGGGGGTGGTTCAAAAATAAGATGTATGGGTACTGCAAGCTCTATGCCAAAATCCAAAAATCAGAAGTGGCCATATTTTCAACTCTGCTTGCTCATCATCAATTGGCTTGTGAACAACACTGGCCATTCCTATCCCGTATTGTTACTGGTGATGAGAAATGATGTCTTTATCATAACAGAAGAGGAAAAAAGGAATGGCTGAGTCCAAACAAAGCAGCAACTCCCTATACAGTGTCATGTGTGCATTCACAAAAGATAATGTTATGCATCAGGTGGAACAGCCATGGTGTGGTGTACTACCAATTGCCTTCCTGAGATGTAACCATCACTGCTGACATTTTTGTCAACAACTGAGGTGTCTTGCAGACACAGTCCAACAACAGTGCCCAGGGAGACTGTGTGAAGTGATACTACTGCACAATTTGCCCACCCACATTTTGCTAGCACTATATAGGAATTGAGTTGGGAAGTCAGTCCACACCCACCTTATTCATCTGATCTTGCGTCCTCAGATTTTTAGCTTTTCCCCTCTCTATCTAACAACCTTCGAGGACCTCCCGTTCCAGATGAAAATGCGCTCTGAACACGGCTTGACAAGTTCTTTGCTTCAGAAGCGCATGATTTCTATAGTTTCAGAATTGAAAAGTTACCCCAATGTTGGCAGACTGTTGTAGATAGTGAAGATGAACATATTATTGATGACTGAAGTCTCTGTTACGTGTATATGTTGTGATTATAAACTTATGGAAAAAGCTATGAATTTACACAACAACTCAATACATCAAATGGTTGTAGTGTCAGCAGTTCCTGCCAAAAAAAGTTCATCCCCCATATTTTTGGATCATGCTACATAGATGTAGAGCTCAGTTAACTTACAAAATGTGCTCAAAGTGGTTCTTATTCTGTTCTAAGCAACACTGCATCTTCCTGACTATAATATGCCCAGTCTGTTATTTGTATCTATCAAGGCCAAATGCCTCTCTAAAACTAGCTGTGCTGATATAATAACAGTGATCGGATCAATATTTATGCTGCACAGCTTAGAGTGGGCATCTCACTCCCAAGGAACATGCACCTGAAGACTAAAACTGTGACCATGTGCCTACTGGTACATGCCCCATCAAAGTTACTACATTTCCATTCACAAAATCTATAGATATAAAAAGGATTCAAAAGGAGACACTGGCATCACTGAACTGCAAGGCTTAATGTCTCTAGTACGAGTCACAATACACATCCCTAACATTTTTAATCACATGTACTGATAATCACTCAGGTTGGTTTTGCTTTTCAGATGTAAAAATTCCTTCTACCAATCTTTGCCAACAACTCGCTTCTAAGGAAGCGAACTGAACTGCAAGGCTTAATGTCTCTAGTACGAGTCACAATACACATCCCTAACATTTTTAATCACATGTACTGATAATCACTCAGGTTGGTTTTGCTTTTCAGATGTAAAAATTCCTTCTACCACTCTTTGCCAACAACTCGCTTCTAAGGTTGATGAGTTCTCAATCCTGGGCATGAACACTGTAACATTTAATGGATTTATTGAACTTCTCATGGCATGTAGGAACATATTTTCCAACCTTGTCCGACCTCCAGCCATGATTCTCTACTACTCCTTGCTTTCTGTGTCACCCATAAAGATGGTGACAAACTGAGCTTCTCGATCACTGGGGGTTTCCCCGGTGGCAGTGCTGCTGTGCTACACCACTATGTGTAAGGTATAGATATTGATACTCAATGAGTAACTATATCTGTAACCTTTCACAGCACTGATTTCCAAATTTTGTCACAAATATTTATTGAATAAATCTAATTTTGTAGTATACCTCCAACTGAAAAAAAAATGGGTTTGTTATCCATGGACCATGGAGGCCATTCAATAGTGTGGCCTACCCCATCTGCCAATCCATTAATCAAAAGTTTCATTTAGAAAGTCTCTCGCAATAACTCCAGAATGTGGGGGGTGTTCCATCTTACTGCCGAAATCAAGTTTTCCTCAACTGGCTGCAGACATTCAAAAAATGGACATTTCCATGTGGCCCTATTAGCCCACTGCTGAAAATCCCTAGGCCCTATTAGCCCCTGTACATACATGCCAGGAGATTTTAACTTTTCCCCCATGCCACATGTGTATTCATAGAATCCTAGTGGGCACAGCTGTGTCTGATCACTCTGCCATTCATATTAAAAGTGGGTTTGTCAGTCTGAAGAATGTTTTTGTAAAACTCAGGACTGGCTTCATGTCAGAAAGTGTAGAACTTGCAGAATTCCATATGCCTGTCCAGATTGTCTTCATTTAGGCCTTGAAGGAAAGTAGGCCTATATGTTCTCAATATCAAATTTTTCTGAATCCTTTGTAGGCTTGTTCTTGCTATTCCAAACTCCTTGGATGCTTTTCTTAATTAATAATATACAGAAGATGGGCACTGTTGTGACATGATACATGACATGGATCCCAAAATTGCAATGAGCAGCATGATTGTTGGAAAATTATTTTTAAAAAAAAGCAGTCATTACCTGCTAGTTCACTCCTGAAGCCAGATACTACCACTTCAAATTCTTTTTGAAAGTCCAATATGGAAGCTGTTTTCTCCTGCAATGCCCTGCAAGTGATAAAAAGAAAAGTTCTACATTACTTACTCTTGAATTTGTAAGCATAAGTATGCAAAGACTTACATAGTTATGTACCAGTGAGGGTTAACACAGTCACCTAAAGCTGTTTCCAACACAATATTTTGAATTTGCAGTTAGTGACAACAAATGTGGTAAGAGCTGTCAACTGACATGACCTAAACTTTACTGGTGCAAGGAAGTGTCAAAAACAAGAGATTGATTATATAAAAATGTTTAATGTGTTGTCAGTAATAAGAATAACAGAGAAACACCATATCATCATGACACATAAGGTTAGGAAAGGTCCATTTGGAGATCACTTATATCACGTTTTGAAGATGATTAAGTTAGACTTGAATTAGACACAAATATAGCTGATGAGTACATAGAATTAAGAATCAGCAGAATTCCCACAAAAAGCTGTAAGTACAAAACAGCAATGAGCACTAAATACATTCGTTTTATCTTATTGTAATTTTGGACACAGTCCCCGTGACTGCAGAAAATGATAATGCAGTAAGGATGGGTGTGCCTTTTTGCAAGTACTGAGTGATCAAAAAGTCAGTATAAATTTGAAAACTGAATAAATCATGGAATAATGTAGATAGAGAGGTACAAATTGACACACATGCTTGGAATGACATGGGGTTTTATTAGAACCAAAAAAAAAAAAATACAAAAGTTCAAAAAATGTCCAACAGACAGCTCTTCATCTGATCAGAATAACAATAATTAGCATAACAAAGTAAGACAAAGCAAAGATGATGTTCTTTACAGGAAATGCTCAAATGTCCACCATCATTCCTCAACAATAGCTGTAGAAGAGGAATAATGTTGTGAACAGCACTGTAAAGCATGTCCGGAGTTATGGTGAGGCACTGGCGTCAGATGTCTTTCAGCATCCCTAGAGATGTCAGGTAACCCCAAAGCCAATAATCGCATGGACTGAGGTCTGGGGACCTGGGAGTCCAAGCATGACGAAAGTGGTGGCTGAGCACACGATATAAGACCCCATGTCATTCCAAGCATATGTGTCAATTTTTACCTCTCTAGCTACATTATTCCATAGTTTATTAAGTTTTCAAATTTATACTGACTTTTTGATCACTCGGTATATAATTTGTTTTTCTTTAATACACAAACATGTTTCACAACAGTTGTGGAATCCTCAGTGGGCTTTTGTCTTTTCTTTTTCCTTTCAGTATATGTTTGTGTTATGTGGGTATCCAAAATCTAGCCCCATCTCTAAATTAATACATATCATCATTACTATATTTGGCTTGTCCGGAGCTGTGAGTAGTTTGTATTTATGAGCCAAAAATGTTTTTGTTTAGTTGAAATGACATTTTCTCCAGCTTATTTATGAATCCTGCATCTTGTTATGTTGGTGTGGCTTCGGGACAAGTTTCACTGTATAATTACATAAATTGTGCAGTGAAACATTTGTCCAAGTCACAAAAATATAACAAGATTCAGGATTCACCAATGTGCAAGAGAAAAAACTTCATTTAAACTAAACAAAAACATGTTTCGCATGCAAATATAAACCTGCCACTGGTCAGCACAAGCCAAATATAGTAATGATGATAGTATATTAATTTAGGTATGTGGGGGGATGCTGCAATTGTGATGAAACATGTTTGGCTATTAAAGCAAGCCAGTAATTGTGTACTTACACAGAGGTAGACCCATTCTTAATTCATTGTTACATTCATTTTCTTTATAATCCTTAGTTTTACTATTGAATGTTCCAAGTTCTTATGGTCTGGTTCAGGTTTCACTCTCCCTCGTCCGGCCATCCTGATTTAGGTTTTCCATGATTTTCCTAAATCACTCTAGGCAAATGCCGGGATGGTGCCTTTGAATAGGGCACGACCGACTTCCTTCCCCATCCTTCCCTAATCCGATGAACTGATGATCTCGCTGTCTGGTCTCCTCCCCCAAACAACCCAAACCCAGGTTTCACTCCTTCCCATCACTCCACCTTTCCCTAGACACACAGTGCAATACTATTTTTTAATTATTTAAGACAAAATAGCAGAACCATTATTTTGAAATACTGAAATCCGCAAAACCTTTGTACACAGCTACATACAAACATATTTCGCTGCTTTACTGCCAGTCAACTGCACTGCCATTTTTCTCTTTCTGATTCATTATCAAACATGAAAGGTGAATTGCACCAGTTCTTGGTGAAAAAAATGGCGCATTTTGGGGCACAATCAAATTGACGAACTAGTATACAGTGACTTGTGGGGACTGGATAGTGGATTCTCTTCTTACTATGACGACTTACAAATTTCCATTTCAGAAGGAAATTGCATTCGAACCATATGAATATTTCAGAATCTATAGGAATTAGAGTAGCTGAGGGGTCAGATTGTTTGACTGTCATACAAAAGACCCAGGTTCACTTCCTGGTACTGGCAGGGATTTTACCATGGTGAACTGGAAAGGGGTGCACTCAGTTTTGTGATGACTATTAAGGAGATATTTTAGTGAGAAGTCATAGCTCCTGGGAAGCTGATTATGGCTAACTACACACGTTTCATGATGCATCAGAATGATGCCATTGACAGATGATTGAATGGTCCATCATGGCAATGTCAAAGTAGCAGCAGAGCTGAAAAGCAGCTTAAACAGCTGAAGCTCAGTACGATTACAGAGCCTGATGGAGTCACTGAGTTTTCTATGAAATTTTTAAGTCATATACTTCCATTCCTGACAATAATTTGCTGTAAAACCCCTGAGCAAAAATCTGTTCTCCATAATGAAAACCGTGAGAAGATCACATTTATCTACAAAACTGGAAGTATAACTGGTCTCTAGACTACCATTCTATATTAATTAAACAAACTTGCAGCAGAACTCTTGAACGTATGTTGATTTCAAACATTATGATCTACAGGGAACAAAGTAATCTTCTCCATGGAAATCAGCAAAAGTTACAAAACCCACAGGCATACAAAACTCAACTCACACTCTTCATACATGGCATTGTCAGTGCATTAGATAGCAAAAACTATGTTCATCAATGTTTCTAGGCTTCATCATCATCATCATCATCATCATCATCATCATCATTTAAGACTGATTATGCCTTTCAGTGTTCAGTCTGGAGCATAGTCCCCCTTATAAAATTCCTCCATGATCCCATATTCAGTGCTAACATTGGTGCCTCTTCTGATGTTAAGCCTATTACTTCAAAATCATTCTTAACCAAATCCAGGTACCTTCTCCTTGGTCTACACTGACTCCTCCTACCCTCTACTGCTGAAACCATGAGTCTCTTGGGTAACCTTGCTTCTCCCATGCGTGTGGCATTACCCCACCATCTAAGCCTGTTTGCCCTGATTGCTACATCTGTAGAGTTCATTCCCAGTTTTCTTTGATTTCCTCATTGTGGACACTCTCCTGTCATTTTTCCCATCTACTTGTACCTGCAGTCATCCTAGCTACTTTCATATCCGTAACCTCAACCTTATTGATAAGGTAACCTGAATCTACCCACCTTTTTCTCCCATACAACAGAGTTGATCAAAAGATTGAATGGTGCATAGATAACTAAGTCTTGGTATTGACTGCCTTCTTGCAGAAGAGAGTAGATCATAGCTGAGCGCTCACTGCATTAGCTTTGCTACACCTCTCTTCCAGTTCTTTCACTATGTTGCCATCCTGAGAGAATATGCATCCTAAGTACTTGAAACCATCCACCTGTTCTAACTTTGTTCCTCCTATTTGGCACTCAGTCCGTTTATATCTCTTTCACACTGACATTACTTTCGTTTTGGAGATGCTAATCTTCATACCATAGTCCTTACATTTCTGATCTAGCCCTGAAATATTACTTTGCAAACTTTCAATCGAATCTGCCATCACAACTAAGTCATCTGCATATGCAAGACTGCTTATTTTGTGTTTACATATCTTAATCTCACCCAGCCAGTCTATTGTTTTCAACATATGATCCATAAATAATATAAACAACAGTGGAGACAGGTTGCAGCCTTGTCTCACCACTGAAACTACTCTGAACCATGAACTCAATTTACCATCAACTCTAACTGCTGCCTGACTATCTATGTAAAGACCTTTAATTGCTTGCAAAAGTTTGCCTCCTATTCCATAACCTCGTAGAAAAGACAATAACTTCCTCCTAGGAACCCGGTCATATGCCTTTTCTAGATCTATAAAGCATAGATACAATCCATCCCTGTTCCACTCTTAACACTTCTCCATTATTTGCCATAAGCTAAAGACCTGGTCCTGACAACGTCTAAGAGGCCTAAACCCACACTGATTTTTATCCAATTGGTCCTCAACTAATACTCGCACTTTCCTTTCAACAATACCTGAGAAGATTTTACCCACAACACTGATTAAAGAAATACCTCTGTAGTTGTTAAATTTTTTCTGTTTCCATGTTTAAAGATTGGTGTGATTACTGCTTTCGTCCAGTCTGATGGAACCTGTCCCGACTCCAACGCCATTTCAATTATCCTGTGTAGCCATTTAAGACCTGACATTCCACTGTATTTGATGAGTTCCGACTTACTTTCATCCACCCCAGCCGCTTTATTGCACTGCAATCTATTGACCATTTTCTCCACTACCTCAAATGTGATCCTATTTCCATCAGCATTCCTATCCCATTCTACCTCGAAATCTGAAACATTGCTGATTGTATTTTCACCTACATTGAGCAACTCTTCAAAATATTTCCTCCATCTGCCCAAGGCATCTACAAGATTCACCAGCAGTTTTCCTGACCTGTCCAAAATACTTGTCATTTCCTTCTTACCTCCCTTTCAAAGACTGCTAATTACACTCCAGAATGGTTTTCCAGCAGCTTGACCCAAAGTCTCCAACCTGTTTCCAAAGTCTTCCCAATATTTCTTCTTGGATGCTGCAATTATCTGGTTGGCTTTGTTTCTTTCTTTGACATAACTTTCTCTGTCTACCTGAGTTCTAGTATGTAGCCATTTTTGATACGCCTTCTTTTTCCTTTTACAGGCTGCCTTGACTGTGTCATTCCACCAAGCTGTTTGCTTCATCCTATCTTTACACACTACTGTTCCAAGACATTCTTTACCTTGTCCACGCCTTTTCCAATGACTGTAATTGACTACATTCAACTAACTGGTATCTTTCTGAGATCACTGTTATGTACTTGTGCCTGATTTCCTTATCCTGAAGTTTCCCCACTCTTATCCTCCTACATATGGACCTGACCTCCTGCACTTTTGGCCTCACAAAATCAATGAGAGATCTGGTTCCCCTGCCTTCCCAAGTATACCAGTGAATGTTCTTATGTTTAAAAAAGGAGTTTGTGATTACTAAGCCCATACTGGTACAGAAATCCAAGAGTTGTTTCCCGTTCCTGTTGGCCTCCATATCCTTTCCAAATTTACCCATAACCTTTTCATACCCTTCTGTTCAATTTTGAATCCTGGCATTAAAATCACCCATGGGCAGAACACTGTCCTTGTCCTTTACTCTAACAACTACATCACTGAATGAGTCACAAAAACTATCCATCTTATCTTGATCTGTCCCTTCACAATGTGAATATACTTACACAATCCTAATTTTCTTGCTAGACACTGTCAAGTCTATCCACATCAGTCATTTGTTTACATACCTTATTGCAACAACACTGGGTTCCATTTCTTTCCTGATGTAAGGCCCTACACCCTATTGTGCTATTCCTGCTTTGACTCCTTACAGGTAGACCTTGTATTCTCCCACTTCTTCTTGTATCTCACCCGTTACCTGAATGTCACTAACAGCTAAAACGTCATCTTACTTGCAGCCTCTGCCAGCTCTACCTTTGTCCCAGAGTAGCCCCCATTGATATTAATAGCTCCCCATCTCGTTACCATTCGTTTGCTGAGTTGTATCTTAGGAGTCTCTGGTTTGTCAATTAGAGGTGGGACTCCATCACTTCCAAAGGTCCAAGGCATTTTGCTCTGTTTCTTGCCAGCATCATATTTAAAGTACAAGGGAAGCACGTTGCTAGCCTTACTTGTCCTGGGTCCCATTGAGTTTTACCCCTAACGGTTGAGGGACTAACCGGTGCATTTAGTAGCCTTTGCCGTCTGAGCACAAAGGTGGCCACGACTCAGAATATGTCCGAGATGCTCAGCCTTATTCCAAAGTAACTGGTATCCTGACTGTCAGGACCACTTACTTGGCCACTCATATGTTGCCTGTGGTTCATGAACAAGGACATGACAACAGGAACCCACACCATGAACCAGGCTTATGAAAAGTTTATAATTCACTACTACATTGATCAGTGAAGCTCATAAAGAAAATGTTCCTACCAAACATAAAAGTTTAAACATATGAAATTCTAAAGGGACACTCTTCTGTAACATTACCTTTATTTAACAGAAGTTATCGATACCAAAAATACTTTCTATCTTGTAAACACGTTACCATTATCTCAGCTGTTTAACTAAAAGAATTTCACATGTTTTTGTGTACGATGTATTATATTTCAGGTTAAAATGTGTAAAAAGAAATTAATTTATTTTCTTTGTCTCTATCAGTATGTACTAATTCTGTATGTACAGTTATAATTACTCTTCTTTTAGAAACATTTGAAAATACGAAATATCTGACACACTTAAAATTCCTATTATTAATTATGCAATCTGGTGCTAATTATTAAACTGAATTCTGGATTCATTTGTAAAAGAATAACGTAAACTGGTGAATATTCATTTTTCAAGAAAGTTTGTAAACTCTTTGGAATATTGTTAGTGCCACAGAATGAGTTACTAGTGAGGATGCCTCTGATGCGGTTGGCTGTTACGGGCTTTTCAGAAACAATGATGAATGAAATGATGTGGTGTGGCCCTCTCAACTACATACCCTCTGACCCAGAGTTGCAATATTAAAAGTTTTGGCTGATTTCGTTGTCTAGGGGCTGGGATACATAGTTGCTGCATTACAGGCCAAATACTGCTGAGTCTACAGTATACGATAAGAATACACACACGAATTGAATGGTCGAAGGTTTCTATCACTTGGCAATTGCAAATTATGAATGTAACATATAAATTTATAAATGAAAGATTGCAATTAAATAAAATCTGCAGGAACTATCTTATTGACTTTAAATGACGAGTACGATAGTAGAAGTACTTTTGAGAATGCGGAATATTTCTACAAAACATTTATTGGTGTTGATGGTCCAGTAATTAAATAAAATATAAGTTGAATAACAGGGAAACAATAGATTCCTATTCCACATAATGAATTATGAACAATATAGGCGTGAGATATTCACTTCTGAACATATACTACATCTTCACTGCAGAAGCCACGGAAATCACACTAGAGCACAGGTCAGCACTCTGAAATATTTCTATCCTCCATGACCACGTGCAAACTGCTCCACTGTCTAAGTCTTTCCGCCGACCGTCCGTCATGCCATACTGTCCCGGACTCTCCCCGTGTCCTGTGCCGTCCACTCGCACTACACTCTTCCTAACTGCCCCTTGTCCTCTCTTGAATCGATGCTCTTTTCCCACTTCCACCCAGTATCCCCATTCATGAGCACTGTGATTGGCTAGAGCGCTCCCTCAATGTCTCAAAGCCAACACATACTCACAAATTTATTGAAACACATTCAAAATACTGAATTTACATTTAAATAACATGAAGTTAAATAAACATTCCTATGGCTGGACCATAAACATGCTCTAACATACATTATTAAATACATAAACAAATTAAATAAACATATATCAAAGGAATAGCAATCAAAAGTAGGCCAGTAGCCTAATGTCTCTGTGCTTTCTAAAACACAGTAAATAATTGACCAATTTCTTCATGAATAGCATATATCAGATGAAACAAAGGCATAGATGAATAAATATATTTATAATCATGCCACTACCAATTTTTCATGTAACTGTGGAGTACTTATGGCATGACAGGATCAATAGTAATTGGCCATTTTTACCTCTAATAACTCCTGTACTACTGAAGTTACATGCCTGTAATTTATACCAATTTAGGTTTACACTAATAGCTTTTGAAAGAGACATTGATCGATGAAATTGGATGAGCCATTTGGATTTTGGAAATTCGTTGCTGGGGGTTACTTGTACAATTTACTGTAAGATATTAAAGTTTAAACTAATAAAGATATCGAAAATCTGACTACATCATCAGAAGCTTCGTGCAAATGACAGTAATGTACTTGTTTGCTTTTGAAGTATCACGATTCATCTGGCTACTATTAGTTTCTATCCGAACTGTGAAATGTCTGCCATGATGGTTTCACAAAGTCTGTCATCTTTGGCACTCTCGGCATACAAGTCTCTTTCATTGACACAGCATCACCATCGAATTCCCAGCCATGCAGTTCAGGCTGGACCCGTCTTGCTTTGGCCAACATCCAGTACCATGTGGTCAGCCTGAAGAGCAGTCTGCGCCCACTGAGCGGCTCGTGCGGCCACACCAACTCCGAACTTAGAATATTTTCAGGGCACCACAACTCCCCATTACCTCACAATGTGTTTTTAATTTTGGCAATAACAATGTAATTTTTGATTTAAAAGTGGAGATTGTAAAGACAGTGTGACATAGAAAAATGTAAAGAATAAAAAAATTACAGGAACATAAATTATTGAGCCAGCTTACTTCAGAATTATGATGTCATTTGGAACTTACAAAGTAAAAAATTTCAGCCTCAAGAATCAACCCACAGATGTGAAGGATTGGAGCCAAATAAGAGAAAAAGAATGTAAGTAAAAAAGATATTTGTAAATCTTATTCCTCTCAAAGATTATTAAAAGAGTAAATTATTTTGAAGAGTGACAAACAACAAATTTTGTGAGACAGAGTAAGATTACAATTGGTGGCTTCATCCAGGATCAATTGGCTGATAGTGAAGTTTTGTCTGTTGCAGAAGAAGGGAAAGTAATTTGTGTCATTGAAGTTTATATATAAATGAAGTTGCAATCACTTGAAGGAAGAAGACAGAGGGTTGCCCAACAAAGTTGTATCAACAGTGACGAAATACTACCAACAATGACAAACCAGATAAATTGAAAGAGGACTTTACATCTACAACAAGGAACATAAAAAAAGGATGGATAAGTACAAACTACTTGTGAAATTAATTTGTATATAGACACATGAGATAGGTAACAAAATGACTAGATATGAGGGTAGTAGTGATGTAGAAGTGAAAGCTGTAGGACCAAGCCAGGACATGTTTGAACCAAGTGAAATCACAGTCAGATGGAAACAGTAAAACTGATATCATGCACTTGATTTAGGCAAAACTAGAGGAAATGAAGGCAGATAACAGTATCAAATTTAGTGCAGCAATGATCAGCTAACTGAAATAAGAACTGAAAACAATAGTAAAATGGGCAGAGTACAGTACCAAATAGACCAACATAGTAATCAGGTTTCGCAGCCAAAAAATGGGTTGACAGAGGGATTAAAAAGTGTGAATGGAAAAGTTGATGTTTTAGAAAATAAATTTATTGTTTTGGAAAGTGAATTTACTGCTGAATATGCAAGATAACTAATGAAGAATATTAATGATGTCAGAGTTGAACAGAAGGCCAAAGTGGGAAAAATGAAAAAGAACTTTAGTAGTCTAGATCAAAAAATTTTAAATGTTGAAAACAATATGCAAACTAATGTAAAAGGTTTAGATCAAAAAATTTCAGCAGTTCAGGAAAATTGTATTCACAAAAATCTGTATTCAAACAATGGTAATGCATGGTCCAACATTCCAATCAAAAGTTTTCCATCAGACAATTTACATCCACCACTGTAGAGATAGTTTTGTGTCAGGCATGAGTGTCAATCAAAAAATTAAATTTGTTAAAAGATGTCTTGAATGCGAAGCTCTGTCTTGAGTAAATTTAAATTTAAGTCAGAGGAAAAAGTTTCAAAAAAATTTTTTTTAATAAATTTTGGTCATAAGCTGAATAGGGGAGAATTAAAAGCATTTTTGAATGGTCCTAATTATAGGAATAGGGACAGTAGTCTGAAAGAATTTTGTAAGAACCAGCTTAAGAAATTAACATACTTTGACAAACTATTTGCCCAAATGACATTGACTAATGCACTCAAAAGGAGATTACCAGAAAGGTTGCAATGGGATTTAGTACACAGACCTGACAATTGTCTTGAACAATTTTTACAATATGTTGACAGGCTGGATAAGGCAGTCGAAAGACATATGTATCATAACAATTGGGATGATGGAGATCACAATGGTAATAACTACAGAAACAGAGATAATGCATATTCTTTCACGGTCAGAATGTTAATAGAGACAGAAATTTTGTAGATCAGCAGAATAGGAAAAATGAGGGATAACTATCGGCAGCTTAACAAGAGAAACAATCATAGAGGTAATTACTCAGGAAATGGCAGTCTGCCTCAATGAAGGGCTACAGTTTTGGGGTGAGGAAACACAACAAACACAGGATCCCTAATTTACACTTGCAATTAGACAATAATAACAGTGTTAATAATGTGGCACAGGTATCTGAAGTTGAACAGAAGAAATAGCAGATTTCTCATTTATGTTTTGATCAAACGTTTTGGTATACTATGTTTAATTATAGCGATGTAGGTGCTAATCACAAACCAGAATGTGAGAGTAATGGGAATTTTTATGTAGAATGTACTAATGATTCCTCCTCTTGGTCAGAAAACAGTGCTATCGATGTATGTAAATCAGGTGATAACTGTATTGGATCTGATTTAGGTGGTATTTTTGGTGCAGATGTGAATGAGAGCCATGAAATAACTAAGGTTACTGAGTCTGACACTGGTAGCTTATTGCAAATTAATGTAGGTGAGGTAAATGGCTTTGATGGACATAAGACTTGTGTTAACGTTGTTGTTGAAATAATTTTGGAAGAATATTATGAAGATGATGATGAGTATCAGGTATTTGTGGAATTTAAGAACAATGAAGTTTTAGAGTTATTTGTGAATGATGTTGACAATACAGATAACTTAAGTGATGTATGTGATGATGTAAGTGAGAGTCAAAGTATACCAGTCCAGTCAAAATTTGTATCCAAATTGGTAAATGAAGTGGAAGAAGATATAAGTAGGAAGTGTAATTTTGACAGTAACATATTTTGTGTTCCTTCTGTAATAAGTGATGTTAGTTGTGCTATAGAAATGTTTCATTACGTTCAGTCTTTACCTGACAATATGAGCAACCACAGCAATGCTATGATACCAATAAAGTTGATAAACCCTGCAAAGACAGAGTGGATGTAGCATTTGATGAAATAGAAAGTGATCTTTTGCATGAAGTGCCTAATAACAGAGAAGATGATTCAGATTTTGGGTGTCCTTACATTAAGATTGAGACTGATCAGTGGGAAGGGAACTGTTTGATTGAGACAAGATTAAGTATAGTAAGAATTTTGTGGAAATGTCCACTGTACATGTAAAGCTACTGGTAAGCAAAGGAAGTATGTAAAACTTCAAGTACTGGTAACATTTAGTAAAGAGGGCAAACCTTTGAACATGGATGAATAATGACCCTTAATCTAGAAGAAAATATACACTATGTTTGTAGATTTATAATACTATATAATTGAGTTTTGTTTGTAATGAATTTAGTATGTAAGATGATGTGATTTCTAGAGTTTTGTCTTATCTATTGACTGAGATTAAATCTATTTGCAGAGTCATAAGACTATATAAAGGTGGTTTGTTTGTCGGGAATGTAGTATGTAAGATTATGTGATTTCTAAAGTTTTTTTCTTATCTACTGACTGAGGTAAAATCTATTATACACTATATAATTATGTTCCATAATAGATTTGTGATTTAGAATTTGATACATATATGCCATGAGACTAAATGAGTAGATCCTTTAACAATTTTGAATTGGGACAATGTTCATAATTTGTACTGCAAAAATTAGGGATAGTATCTTAGTATATCTCTGTGTATCACCTTGTTAGTTTAATTTTTTTTCTTTTCTCATTGCACTTTGCTCTGTTTATTAAAGTTTCAAATGTGAACACTTTTTAATCCTATCTTATGTAAATCCTACGTAATCGCTTCTGGAATACAAATAGGGAGAGCATATGCCGTGTGATGTGAAGAAGGTGTTGAACAACATATTTAGTACACAAAACAATGTCTCAGGATTTGATGTGAATGCTAAACAGGAAGTTACCTATCTGTTGGAGCATGTGATGAGAACTCTGGGGAGGAAACGGAAAGATGTGGGCGGATCCACTCCCTACACTGCTGTATGGCTATACCTGGCTGGACCAGTCGACTTAACAAGAGATCATAGGTGCTGGGTAATGTACTCAAGCACCTGTCAACCACATCAGTGTAGTGACTGAGATTTGTAAACTGTGTGCCAAGACTGCCAAAGACAGTGTTAGTCTACATAAAAGTATGTTTTTTCAAGTATGGGGTTAACTTCCAAATACATTATGTAACTTTAAATCAGTATTTTTTTTCAACAATTGTACACCTTTATGTATGTAGGTTAGTTTGTATGGACAATTAGCAAACAGTGTAGACAACATTTATTAGTATAGACAATATAGCAAGATGTATACGTGCCTGCATTCATACACTGATTTTGGTCCTCAAGCTACTTGATTATGTCACCACTCAAAGATATTTAGACTCTGTTTACCTGTATTTTTTCTGAGTAATGCAATGTTGTATCTGATTGGAAGTTGAGCTGTGGGCAAAGTCATGTTTAACTTTGTTTTGGGTATCCCTGGTCATTGCAACTATGTGTATGAACTGAAGGAGAGGGTACAACCATTGATTGAGGCTTGATGCTTCTTACAATTACTCTTTGCATATGGTTGAATTTATTGATATGATTATGAGCTTTATTCATTTTGTTGTGTCAAAACATTTTTTGCTGGTTTGTACCAGGTGTGGTGTGGATTCATGGGTCAGCCCCCACATCGTAAGCTTAGGCCCTAATATTTTTCATTATTTTATCCTTTTATGAGTCACAATATCCTTAAGTACTCTGGTTTATGTGGCTGACTGATTTTGAGCTATAATCCTACTCAAGATTGAGTATATTCCTCTGGTCTGTAGCCGTTGTCGTGAGTTTTTCAAGTCAGCTCACTCGCCATTTTCTTCTCCTTTGAAGGTTTTGAAAGAATGATTTTAGAGATGTAAACTTACAATTTGTAATTCTAGTAATTTACCTTGTCTCTGTATTTATTTCTCTGGTTTAGTGTTGCAATGTTGTAGTTTTGACTTTGTATCAACTGTCTTGTGACAGAATGTTCCATAGATCTGAAAATCTGAATGCCATGTCCTGAAATATGTATAGATTATGACTTGTATAGTAGATATTTTTCTTCTGTATTCTGTAATATGTTATGCATCAGATACTTCTAGACATCTGTATTCTATCTTTTGGCATCACATTGTACACTGTTTGGCAAAGATTATTGTGTGTCACAAAATACTGTAAACACATTGTTTTTGAATTTTGTGAGGGGGATATTGTAAAGAGACACCGTCCTCCAACATTACCATTATTTAACAGAAGTTACTGATACCAAAAATACTTTCTACCTTTTAAACACGTTAATATTATCTCAGATGCTTAACTAAAGTAGTTTCATATGATTTTGTATATGATGCATTATATTTCAGGTTAAAATGTATAAAAAGAAATTAATTTATTTTCTTTGTCTCTATCAATATGTACTAACTCTGTATGTACAGTTAAAATTACTCTTCTTTTAGAAAAATTTGAAATTACAAAATATCTGGCACACTTAAAAGTCCTATTATTAATTAGAAAATCTGATGCTTATTATTAAATTTAATTCTAGATTCATTTACAAAATACTAATGTAATTTGACCCCCCCCCCCCCCCCCCTGAACCATGGACCTTGCAGTCGGTGGGGAGGCTTGTGTGCCTCATTGATACAGATAGACATACTGTAGGTACAACCACAACGGAGGGATATCTGTTGAGAGGCCAGACAAACGTGTGGTTCCTGAAGAGGGGCAGCAGCCTTTTCAGTAGTTGCAGGGGCACCAGTCTGAATGATTGACTGATCTGGCCTTGTAACATTAAGCAAAACGGCCCTGCTGTGCTGGTACTGGAAATGGCTGAAAGCAAGGGGAAACTACAGCTGTAATTTTTCCCAAGGGCATGCAGCTTTAATGTATGTTTAAATGATGATGGCATCCTCTTGGGTAAAATATTCCAGAGGTAAAATAGTCCCCCATTCAGATATCCGAGTGGGGACCACTCAGGAGGGCGTCGTTATCAGGAGAAACAAAACTTGTGTTCTATGGATCGGAGCGTGGAATGTCAGATTAACAGGCGAGTGCACAGCATGAAGAGTGAGGGTAGCAATCTCAACAGCACGCCAAGCCCCCCTTCCCCCTCCAGGATTCGGGCGAGCTCGCTTCCTCAGCGCTCACGCTACGACAGTGGTGACATCTGCACCGTGGGGAACCAGATAAAGCCTACATGACATCCGTCATGACAACCGACACCACACTGCACTGCTCCACATCGGACACAGCCGACAGCAGGAGCTGTACATCACCCCCGCCTAACGCAGCCCGGCCGCTGTGTTGGTTCCACGCCAACTTCGGCGACGCGGCCAGGTAATGTTGCAGCCCTTGCGCGTCGGGAAACGTAGCTCACGAGGCGCCTTAGGTGCAGCGTCTCACACACACGAAAAAAAACACACCTAACAGCAGCAACAGCATCTAACACGGTAAGCACCGACGGTTGTCTATTCGCTCTTGACCTCGTCTCAGGAACTAAATTCCTCATTGAGAGTGGTGCTGATACGAGTGTAGTACCCCCGGCTCTCACAACTACTGTGTTAACTTCCTCGCCCAGACTGTTCTGTGCGGCTAATGACTCTCATATCAAAGTGTTAGGTACGGTGCAGTTAATGCTTAAACTGTCAAAACACTTGAAGTTTTCGTGGACTTTTCATGTGGCACAGGTGACTTGTCCGGTCTTAGCCTTCTGACTTTCTGCAACACTACAGTACATTAGTCTACCAACCTTCGCAAAAGACTATCGTCCTCATGGCTACTGCATCTGTATAACCTATTTGGTCAACAGACATTGACATTTCACTATCACAGAGCGAATGTGCTCTTCTTGCGGCCAAGTTAACTAGTAAAAGTTGCGGTATGCTACTACAATGACAAGAAACCAGTGAACTCAAGCAAACACAGGCCAAGCTCACCTCCCTTATCGAGTGTACCGAACAGACATTACAGAGCATGAAATCCGAACTTGCCTCACCTCGAGGTATTCGCTCTTCGCCCAAACCAGCGTGTGCTCAAATCATTGACTCATTGCTCGAGTGTTCAAATACTACCGACGCACCCCACGCGTGTAGCATGTTATCAATCACGAGCGGTGCATGTCACAAACTCAATACGACTGAGGACCCTCCGGTCAGACACTGACCACGAAACCTGAATCCACACAAACTCAAAGTGGCGAAAGCAATCATCTCGGACCTATTAAAAGCATGCATTGTACTCCCATCCTCCAGTGACTGGTCGTCACTGATTCATCTCACCCCAAAGAAGGATGGTTCCTACACTCTCTGTGGCGGCTATAGATGTCTCAATGACCACACAGTCATGAACAATTATCCAGTACCAAACATTCAGGACTTTGCTTCTCAGTTGGCAGGCACTAAAATTTTCAGTGTGGTAGCTGTGAGAAAGCGTACCACCAAATACCAATGTATGAACAAGATATCCCTAAAACGGCCGTACCACACCCTTTGGCCTCTTCGAATACATTTACATGCCTTACGGATTGAAAAACGCTGCCCAAACCTGGCAGAGGTTCTTAGATACAGTGTTACGACCCCTACCTTTGTGCTACACATACCTGGACGACTTTTTGATCTTTTCTTCCTCTTGGGAGGAACACGAGCTTCACATCCAGGCACTGTTTGACACATTAGAATCCCACGGTGTGATCGTCAACAAAGACAAATGCAAACTGAGACAGGATTCTGTTGTTCTTCTGGGACACATAGTTTCAGCCGATGGTATCCGGCCCACACAAGAGAAAATAGACATTATCAAACAGAAACATACCATGAACTTTGCCAGTTCTTAGGAATGATCAATTTTTTCCGCTGCCACATTCCAAGAGCCGCTGAACTACAGGTCCCGCTCACAGATACATTGCATGGGGCACAAACGTCAGGCGACTGGTGCGTGCCGAGAACATAGGTCATGAATGCAACTTTCAAAAGACTCAAAACCGCACTTGTGGAAGCCATCACGCTTGCCCATCCACATCCAGATGTGCCACTTTCGCTCACCACGGACGCTAGTGAAATATCTATTGGCGCAGTACTTCAACAACACAGAGAAGAGGTGGTGCAACCTCTTAAGTTCTTTTCAAAAAAACTTTCTCCCTCTCAGTGCAAATTGTACACTTTTGACACAGAGCTCTTAGCTGTCTACGAAGCCATTAGATATTTCCGTGAAGATGTCGAGGGACGCCCCTTCATGATCTTTACAGACCACAAACCTCTCACCCAAGCACTCACGAACCTTCCAGCCAACCCATCTCCTACGAGGGTCCATTATTTCGACCTCATTTCACAATACAAAACTAATGTACAATACGTTCGGGGATCCAACAACATAGCCACTGATTATTTCTCCCGGATCCTCAATCGACTTTGATGCTCTTGCTTGAGCGCAAACAAATGATGACTCCTTAGCGAGTCTTTTATCTGACAATAATCACTCTCTGTGCCTGGTGCGCAAGACGACCCCGGCACATGATCGGAACTATGGCGTGACACTTACACTGGCGTGCCACACCCCCTCGTCCCCTCCTCTTTGCGTCACTCAGTTTTTGATGTACTGCACAGTCTCGCCCACCCAAGCATTCGCGCAACTATGCGCATCATCGCCAAGTGTTTCATATGGCCTTCACTTCTCAAAGACTCGTGACTGGTGTCGCACTTTTATTTTGTGTCAGCGGTCCAAAGTCGGATGCCACTGCACACCTCCTCAGGCATCTTCCGCTCTCCTTCTGGCAGACTCCGCCACATCCACATCGACATTGTCGGCCCCCTTCCCCAGGTGGATGGTTACCAATACTTGCTTACTTTTATCGACAGAACAACTAGATGGGTCGAGGCAATACCATTGAGTACCCCATGCTAATCAAGAACATACAACAGACGATACGAGTGCAGAGAGCACCCGCTCCGAAAGCACAAACTCCCCCTAAAACATTCGTGCACCAGCGTTTAGCCACATGTGAAGCTGTGATGCTTAGGGACGATATAGTGCGTGCCGCCCTGCAACCCCCATACACAGGCCCTTACAGGGTACTTAGGCGCTCGTCGAATACATTCGACATCTGTATCAAAGGCAAACTCTCGACAGTGTCAGTGTCTCAACTCAAGCCGGCGTGGGTCAGTGCAGACGACAACACCTCCAGCGACCCAACGCCACCGACCACGACGGACGACAACCTCCACACTGCCGCCTCCTCAATGGACGACACACCGGCCATGCCCCCTTCCCCAATGCCGGGGACCCTCACTGGGCAGAGTCTGGGGTCCCCACCCTCTCCTGCTACGCTTGTCACACACTTCTCACCCGACATTCAACAACCCGCTACCGTCTCCATCGACGTCTACTTCTGTATAACTACCACAAATGATTCTCTCTTAGTCATCCACTCTCCCCTCCCCCCCTACCCCCCCCCCCCCCCCCCCACCATCCTGCTCCACCAACGACAACACCTTCCAATTTTCCATTCTCCACTCCTACTGATCCCCGATTCCTTAGATCCTTCCCTCATTCAATCTTTCGTTGACGCCACGAGGACACTGTATGTGTTGTACACTGTGTCTCCGTCTATTCCCCCCCTCCTGTCAGCTCACGAACCAGTTGCCGCCGCATACTCCCACCAGTGTGGCACCGTGATTACATTTATCCATCCAAAAGGGCTTAACCCCCCCCCCCCCCCCAGGCCAGTTCTATCTCCGGCCGAAGATGGTGCGACACCTGCACCCTCCCCCCATAACAGCCAGAGCCTCGTGCTCCGCACGGCAGAGGAGGGCCTCTGTGGCAGCACTGACGTGCCATAACATCTCTGGCGTGCAAAAACTCTTTGGGCCAAGGCGACCATTATGTTCTGTCTATGTGATACTTTCAATGTGTAATGATGTATATCTGAAGTGTGACAATAAATGTGCCCATTGTTTTAACAAGTGGATCAACAGGTTGTTATTTATAACAATAAGGACCCAAACACCCACACTCTCTTTCAAATTCTAAAGGTGGCAGGGATCAAATACAGGGAGTGAAAGGCTATTTACAATTTGTACAGAATCCAGATAACAGTTATAACAGTTGAGAGGCATGAAAGGGACGAAGAAACTTTTGTAGAGACACAGGAATTCAACATGTACTATTACCATCATATGATAGGGGTGGAGGATCAAGCATTTATATCAGGGAAAGTAACACAGTTCAAATCAAGACATGACTTCAGTACAGTAAGAGAAATTAATCGTGTGTGTGTGTGTGTGTGTGTGTGTGTGTGTGTGTGTGTGTGTGTGTGTGTGTAGATCTCCCAGTGGAACTGTGGACACTTTTTTCAATAAATTAACAAAAGTTCTAGTCTCAAGTACAAAGTTCAACATAATTCTGTGAGGGGACATTAACATTAACACAGCACCCTCATAAATATCCTTCAAAGTTTTGGAACGTCCCTATTGGTCAATAGTGCAGCAAGGGTTACTACAATGACCGCTTCAGTAATTGACCAGGTGGCCACAAATATGGACAGGGAAAAATGTGATGTAGCTGTAAAAGATCTCGAACTATCAGACCATCTCTGTCAAATAACAACAGTAAAATCAGGCATTGAATCATTCCCTAAATTACAAGCCTACAAATGACATCTATCAGATATCAAAAAAAAAAAAAAATTTTCAGAAGAACTAGCAAAACAAAGCTGGGATGAAATGTATAAGGAAACCAATGTGAATATGAAATTCTCCACATGATTTAAACTGAACTTTGAAAAGGCATTTACAATTTAAGGGAATCACAATTTGGTTTCCAAAGTAGCAAAAATACAGTCAGCCATAGTAGAATTTACAAAAGTTGTACTTGATGCTCTTGACAAAGATGAGTGTGTCACAGGCATATTTTTGAATCTTTCTAAGGCCTTTGATACAGTCGAGGACAAGACTCTATTAAATAAATTAGAAGCATTAGGAATAAGAGGAGTAGCTAATGACTAGTTTTGACGATATCTAACAGATAGCGTGTAAAGACCAGAGATAACACATACTTCAAATAGATCTAAGAACAGGCGCGGCTCGTGGTTTCTATACTGGGGAAGGCTGCGGCACTTATCGATCGGAGCCAACATAGACCTCCGGTTATGCTACAGATTAGTCTGACATAAATAACTAAGACTTCAGGGGAAGGGGGTGGGCAGATCACTCTCTACCCATAATTTTACGTACTGTATCTTCTATAATCAGGTATTAAATATCACTAGAAGCTAACTTCGAGTTAAAATCTTTGGTTAGTGTTTTTATACATCATCATTACATTTTCTGACACTTTGCAGCAAATCATATGAAAAGACGCATTTTGGAGAGATCTTTAATGCGGGTCTGGATGCACCAAGTTCTTTCACTTTAATCCTATGGCCGTGTTCCAAGTTTTTACCTATTAAATTGCGCACTGAATTCATATTGAGCTTGTTTCACACTCGCGGTATGTCGCAGATATTCACCAGCAAGTAAAACTCACTAAAATCTTGCAAAATATACTCCGAAAAAGAAACTTGCTAATATCACACGGTATCAACAAATGCAGTCAGCATTAGCAAGCAAGGAAAATAAAGTAGCGGGACAAATTTTGCGCGCTTTGTCCTCTAACCACTTACGAAACTCTCGCTAGATGGCAGTATTGGTATGTTACTGTAGTGTAGTGCACTCTGGCGGGATAATTGCAAACTTATTATAAATGTGGATAAAATAGCCAATGGCAGAAACAAAACAACTATGTAAAATATTATCAAAACAATAATACTAAATGTCGATTAATGATGCATCAAAGCGTAGTAGAGATGTGCAGAGACAGAGATTGGATAGCGAAGTTTCGGCCACTCTACATTCCTTTATTACATAGATAGTGGAACCTGAAAAATGAGTGGTGGTTGATATGACACCCTTAGGCTGCAAGCTCTGAGCCTTTGGGTCGCCCATTAAGAGCAGTACTATGTAGAAGCCACGGCCCCAAACCGCTACTACATGCAGCTTACGGACGTACCAAGGCACAGCCTAAACACTACTAACCGTTCGGAAAACATCTATTGATACAAACAGTTCCAAAAACGTTGACCGTTGTAATTTTAATCGGAATGGGAAATATGCGAGATTCGTCCTGATAATTTAAATTATTTAATACGTTCTTGCGAAATTTACTTTAACATATATTTTGGGGCGGCTCCGCCTCAGAGCCTTTAATTACGAGCTGCGCCTGTCTAAGAATATTGTAAAACACTTATTGGAACCAAAATAAATCAATGTAGGGGTTCCACAAGGTAGCATTTAGGACCAACACTATTCCTGGTATACATCAATGACTTCCCCCAGTAGTGTTACTCATGGTGAAAAAATTCTGTTCGCTGATGACAGGAATATTATAGCTACTGAGAAAACAAATGAACTCCTTACAGAGAAAACAAATGAAACTCTCAAGGAAGTTTATGATTGGTCATGGGTGACTGGAATTCGGTAGTAGGAAAGGGACAGAAGGAAACATAGTAGGTGAATATGGATTGGGGCTAAGAAATGAAAGAGGAAACCGCCTGGTAGAATTTTGCACAGAGCACAACTTAATCATAGCTAACACTTGGTTTCAGAATCATGAAAGGAGGTTGTATACATGGAAGAACCCTGGAGATACTAAAAGGTATCAGATAGATTATATAATGGTAAGACAGAGATTTAGGAACCAGGTTCTAAATTGTAAGACATTTCCAGGGGCAGATGTGGACTCTGACCACAATCTATTGGTTATGAACTGTAGATTAAAACAGAAGAAACTGCAAAAAGGTGGGAATTTAAGGAGGTGGGACCTCGATAAACTGACTAAACCAGAGGTTGTGCAGAGTTTCAGGGAGAACGTAAGGGAACAAATGGCAGGAATGGGGGAAAGAAATACGGTGGAAGAAGAATGGGTAGCTTTGAGGGATGAAGTAGTGAAGGCAGCAGAGGATAAAGTAGGTAAAAAGACGAGGGCTGCTAGAAATCCTTGGGTAACAGAAGAAATATTGAATTTAATTGATAAAAGGAGAAAATACAAAAACACAGTAAATGAAGCAGGCAAAATGGCTTAGCAGGGCTGGCTAGAGGGCAAATGTAAGGATGTAGAGGCTTATCTCACTAGGGGTAAGATACAGGGTGTTTCAAAATGACCGGTATATTTGAAACCGCAAAAAAAACTAAACGAGCAGCGATAGAAATACACTGTTTGTTGCAATGTGCTTGGGACAACAGTACATTTTCAGGCGGACAAACTTTCGAAATTACAGTAGTTACAATTTTCAACAACAGATGGCGCTGCAAGTGATGTGAAAGATATAGAAGGCAACGCAGTCTGTGGGTGCGCCACTCTGTACGTCGTCTTTCTGCTGTAAGCGTGCGCTGTTCACAAGGTGCAAGTGTGCTGTGGACAACATGGTTTATTCCTTAGACCAGAGGATTTTCTGGTTTTGGAATTCCACCGCCTAGAACACAGTGTTGTTGCAACAAGACGAAGTTCTCAATGGAGGTTTAATGTAACCAAAGGACCGAAAAGCGATACAATAAAGGATCTGTTTGAAAAATTTCAACGGACTGGGAATGTGACGGATGAACGTGCTGGAAAGGTAGGGCGACCGCGTACGGCAACCACACAGGGCAACGTGCAGCTAGTGCAGCAGGTGATCCAACAGCGGCCTCGGGTTTCCGTTCGCCGTGTTGGAGCTGCGGTCCAAATGACGCCAACGTCCATGTATCGTCTCATGCGCCCGAGTTTACACCTCTATCCATACAAAATTCAAATGCGGAAACCCCTCAGCGCCGCTACCATTGCTGCACGAGAGACATTCGCTATCGATATAGTGCACAGGATTGATGACGGCGATATGCATGTGGGCAGCATTTGGTTTACTGGCGAAGCTTATTTTTACCTGGATGGCTTCGTCAATAAACAGAACTGGCACATATGGGGAACCGAAAAGCCCCATGTTGCAGTCCCTTCTTCCCTGCATTCTCAAAAAGTACTGGTCTGGGCCGCCATTTCTTCCAAAGGAGTCATTGGATTTTTCAGATCCGAAACGATTACTGCATCACGCTATCTGGACATTCTTCATGAATTTGTGGCAATACAAACTGCCTTAGATGACACTGCGAACACCTCGTGGTTTATGCAAGATGGTGCCCGGCCACATCGCACGGCCGACGTCTTTAATTTCCTGAATGAATATTTTGATGATCGTGTGATTGCTTTGGGCTATCCGAAACATACAGGAGGCGGCGTGGATTGGCCTCCCTATTCGCCAGACATGAACCCCTGTGACTTCTTTCTGTGGGGACACTTGAAAAACCAGGTGTACCGCCAGAATCCAGAAACAATTGAACAGCTGAAGCAGTACATCTCATCTGCATATGAAGCCATTCCGCCAGACATGTTGTCAAAGGTTTCGGGTTATTTCATTCAGAGACTACGCCATATTATTGCTACGCATGGTGGATATGTGGAAAATATCATACTATAGAGTTTCCCAGACCGCAGCGCCATCTGTTGTTGACAATTGTAACTACTGTAATTTCGAAAGTTTGTCTGCCTGAAAATGTACTGTTGTCCCAAGCATATTGCAACAAACGGTGTATTTCTATCGCTGCTCGTTTAGTTTGTATTGCCGTTTCAAATATAGCGGTCATTTCTGAAACACCCTGTAGATGCTGCCTACAGGAAAATTAAAGAGACCTTTGGAGAAAAGATAACCACTTGTATGAATATATAGAGCTCAGATGGAAACCCAGTTCTAACCAAAGAAGGGAAAGCAGAATGGTGGAATGAGTATATAGAAGGTCTACACAATGGTGACATACTTGAGGATAATATTATGAAAATGGAAGAGGATGTAGATGAAGATGAAATGTGAGATATGATACTGAGTGAAGAGTTTGACAGAGCACTGAAAGACCTGAGTCAAAACAAGGACCCGGGAGTAGACAACATTCCATTAGAACTACTGATGGCCTTGGGAGAGCCAGTCCTGACAAAACTTTACCATCTGGTGAGCAAGATGTATGAGACAGGTGAAATACCCTCAGACTTCAAGAAGAATATAATAATTCCAATCCCAAAGAAAGCAGGTGTTGACAGATGTGAAAATTACCGAACTATCAGTTTAATAAGTCATGGCTGCAAAATACGAACGCAAATTCTTTACAGACGAATGGAAAAACTGATAGAAGCCGACGTCGGAGAAGATCAGTTGGGATTCCGTAGAAATATTGGAACACGTGAGGCAATACTGACCCTACAACTTATAGAAGCTAGATTAAGGAAAGGCAAACCTACGTTTCCAGCATTTGTACACTCAGAGATAGCTTTTGACAATGTTGACTGGGTTACTCTCTTTCAAATTCAGAAGGTAGCAGGGGTAAAATACAGGGAGCAAAAGGCTATTTACAATTTGTAAAGAAACCAGATGGCAGTTATAAGAGTCGAGGGACATGAAAGGGAAGCAGTGGTTGGGAAGGGAGTGAGGCAAGGTTGTTGCCTCTCCCCGACGTTATTCAATCTGTATGTTGAGCAAGCAGAAAAATTCGGAGTAGGTATTAAAATTCATGGAGAAGAAATAAAAACTTTGAGGTACACCGATGACATTGTAATTCTGTCAGAGACAGCAAAGGACTTGGAAGAGCAGTTGAACGGAATGGATAGTGTCTTGCAAGGAGAATATAAGATGAACATCAACAAAAGCAAAACGAGGATAATGGAATGCAGTCTAATAAAGTTGGGTGATGCTGAGGGCATTAGATTAGGAAATGAGACACTTGAAGTAGTAAAGGAGTTTTGCTATTTGGGGAGCAAAATAACTGATGATGGTCGAAGTAGAGACGATATAAAATGTAGACTGGCAATGGCAAGGAAAGCGTTTCTGAAGAAGAGAAATTTGTTAACATTGAGTATAGATTTAAATGTCAGGAAGTCATTTCTGAAAGTATTTGTGTGGAGTGTAGCCATGTATGGAAGTGAAATTAGTTTGGACAAGAAGAGAATAGAAGCTTTTGAAATGTGGTGCTACAGAAGAATGCTGAAGATTAGATGGGTAGATCATATAACTAATGAGGAGGTACTGATTAGAATTAGGAAGAAGAGGAGTTTGTGGCACAACTTGACAAGAAGAAGGGATCGGTTGGTAGGAAATGTTCTGAGGCATCGAGGGATCACCAATTTAGTATTGGAGGGCAGCGTGGAGGGTAAAAATCGTAGAGGGAGACCAAGAGATGAATACACTAAGCAGATTCAGAAGGATGTAGGTTGCAGTAGGTACTGGGAGATCAAGAAGCTTGCAAAGTTTAGAGTAGCATGGAGAGCTCCATCAAACCAGTCTCTGGACTGAGGACCACAACAACAACAACAACAACAACAAACAGGCAGCTAAAAAGTACCTGTAATTGCAATACATTTTATACACTGAAGGATTACTTAGACAAAACAGAGTAGGGGTTTGGTTAAAAAAGTTATACAAATAAATAATAATAATGATTACAAAACATCCAAAACTCCACATAACATCTTCAAACTATGTTTATTTCCTTCTTTTTTCCTTTTCTAGAAAAACTAACCCCCAAGCTATGCATAGCACAATACTAACACCTCTTCCTCTTTCTGAACTCAACATCTCACTCATTATAGAGGGATGGTGACTCAATTTTTCAAGATAGCAAATGGGAAGCTGCAGTACAGAAAATGGCCCAGAGATCACCAGTGTGTGTGTGTGTGTGTGTGTGTGTGTGTGTGTGTGTGTGTGTGTGTGTGTGTGTGTGTGTGTGTGTGTGTGCGCGCGTGCAGTGAGTGAAGTGTTATGAAACGATGCGTGTATAGTGTGTGCAGTGACTGGCAGTGAGATACGAGTAAACAGTGTGGCATTACATTACGTAATAAGTTATTTGTACAAAAAGTATAGTATACCAGGAATAAATCTAATGACTGTCTCTAACCAGAAGTCTGTAAGTGTATGTGTATACTAATCAGTTTATTTTAAATTGGGGTAAACTTGTAAATACTTTTACATGTCCTATATTCTTGTAAAATGAGATCTACGGATGAATAAAGCTGCTGCTGCTGCTGCTGCTGCTGCTGCTGCTACTACTACTACTACTACTACTACTACTACTACTACTACTGCTACAGTAATAGTAGTTGGAAAAGGAGTGAGACAGGGTTGTAGCCTATCCCCAATGTTATTCAATGTATACACTAAGAAGCAGTAAAGGAAACAAAAGAAAATTTTGGAGTAGGAATTACAATCCGCAGAGAAGAAATGAAAACTTCCACGTTTGCCGATGACACTGTAATTCTGTCAGAGACAGCAAAGAACCTGGAAGAGCAGTTGAATGGAATGGACAGTGTCTTGAAAGGAGGGTGTAAGGTGAACACCAACAAAAGCAAAATGAGGATAATGGAATGTAGTCAAATTAAATCAGGTGATGCTGAGGGAATTAGGTTGAGAAATGAGACACTTAAGGTAGGAAATGAGTTTTGGCAATTAGGGAGCAAAATATCTGATGGTGGTCGAAGTAGAGAGGATATAAAATGTAGACTCTCAATGGCAATAAAAGCGTTTCTGGAGAAGAGAGACTTGTTAACATAGAGTATAGATTTAAGTGTCAGGAAGTCTTTTCTGGAAGTATTTGTGAGTGTAGCTATGTATGGAAGTGAAGCATGAACGATAAATACACTCCTGGAAATTGAAATAAGAACAACGTGAATTCATTGTCCCAGGAAGGGGAAACTTTATTGACACATTCCTGGGGTCAGATACATCACATGATCACACTGACAGAACCACAGGCACACAGACACAGGCAACAGAGCATGCACAATGTCGGCACTAGTATAGTGTATATCCACCTTTCGCAGCAATGCAGGCTGCTATTCTCCCATGGAGACGATCGTAGAGATGCTGGATGTAGTCCTGTGGAACGGCTTGCCATGCCATTTCCACCTGGCGCCTCAGTTGGACCAGCGTTCGTGCTGGACGTGCACACCGTGTGAGACGACGCTTCATCCAGTCCCAAACATGCTCAATGGGGGACAGATCCGGAGATCTTGCTGGCCAGGGTAGTTGACTTACACCTTCTAGAGCACGTTGGGTGGCACGGGATACATGCGGACATGCATTGTCCTGTTGGAACAACAAGTTCCCTTTCCGGTCTAGGAATGGTAGAACGATGGGTTCGATGACGGTTTGGATGTACTGTGCACTATTCAGTGTTCCCTCGACGATCACCAGAGGTGTACGGCCAGTGTAGGAGATCGCTCCCCACACCATGATACCGGGTGTTGGCCCTGTGTGCCTCGGTCGTATGCAGTCCTGATTGTGGCGCTCACCTGTACGGCGCCAAACACGCATACGACCATCATTGGCACCAAGGCAGAAGCGACTCTCATCGCTGAAGACGACACGTCTCAATTCGTCCCTCCATTCACGCCTGTCGCGACATCACTGGAGGCGGGCTGCACGATGTTGGGGCGTGAGCGGAAGACGGCCTAACGGTGTGCGGGATCGTAGCCCAGCTTCATGGAGACGGTTGCGAATGGTCCTCGCCGATACCCCAGGAGCAACAGTGTCCCTAATTTGCTGGGAAGTGGCGGTGCGGTCCCCTATGGCACTGCGTAGGATCCTACGGTCTTGGCGTGCATCCGTACGTCGCTGCGGTCCGGTCCCATGTCGACGGCCACGTGCACCTTCCGCCGACCACTGGCGACAACATCGATGTACTGTGGAGACCTCACGCCCCACGTGTTGAGCAATTCGGCGGTACGTCCACCCGGCCTCCCGCATGCCCACTATACGCCCTCGCTCAAAGTTCGTCAACTGCACATACGGTTCATGTCCACGCTGTCGCGGCATGCTACCAGTGTTAAAGACTGCGATGGAGCTCCGTATGCCACGGCAAACTGGCTGACACTGACGGCGGCGGTGCACAAATGCTGCGCAGCTAGCGCCATTCGACGGCCAACACCGCGGTTCCTGATGTGTCCGCTGTGCCGTGCGTGTGATCATTGCTTGTACAGCCCTCTCGCAGTGTCTGGAGCAAGTATGGTGGGTCTGACACACCGGTGTCAATGTGTTCTTTTTTCCATTTCCAGGAGTGTAGTTTAGACAAGAAGAGAATAGACGCTTTTGAAAAGTGGTGCTACAGAAGGATGCTGAAGATTGGATGGGAGAAGAGGATTTTGTGGCACAACTTGACTAGAAGAAGGGATCAGGTGGTAGGACACATTATGAGGCACCAAGGGATCACCAATTTTGTATTGGAGGGCAGCGTGGAGGGTAAACATCATAGAGGGAGGCCAAGAGAAAAATACTCTAAGCAGATTTAGAAGAATGTAGGTTGCATTAGGCACTTGGAGATGATGAAGCTTGCATAGGATAGCTGCATCAAACCAGTCTCTGGACTGAAGACCACAACAACAACATCATAAATTGGTAGATATTCATTTGTCAAGAAAATTTGTAATTTCTTTGGAATATTGTTAGTTCTGCAGAATGAATTAGTAATGGGGATGCCTCTGATGTGGTTGGAAGTGTTTCTAATTTTGGCAATAACAATGTAATTTATGATTTAAAAGTGGAGATTGTAAAGACAGTATAGCATAGAAAAATGTGATAGAATAAAAAAATTACAGAAACAGAATTTATGGAGCAGGCTTACTTCAGAAGTATCATGTCATTTGGAATCTACAAAGTAAAAAATTTCAGCCTCAAGAATCAACCCCCAGACATGAAGAATTGGAGCCAACTGCAAGAAAATAACATAAGTAAAAAAGTTATTTGTAAATCTTATTCCTCTCAAAGCTTATTAAAAGAGTAAATTATTTTGAACAGTTACAAACAACAAATTTTTTGAGGGAGGGCAAGATTACAAATTACACAGCACTTTGTCTGGTAAAAAGTATTGTCTATAGGCACTGAAATAATATCTGGTGTGCCCTATGGGAGCATAATAGTATAATCGCTGTTCATGTTATACATTAATGACTTAGCAGATGGTATTAGACATATTGCACAGATGATACAGTTATTTATGAGGAAGTTCTATCCAATAAAAACTGCAATAATAATCGTTAGACCTTAACAAACTATCACAGTGGTTTAAAGACTGCATTTCTGTCCATTGAAAGAGAGAGTTGCCAAAGTTCTGCACTTGACGAAACATGTAAAAATGTAGTATCTTTTGACTGCAGGATTAATGAATCACAAATAGAGTCTGTCATGTTACAAAACATTTAGGAGAAACAATGGGTAGAGATATTAAGTGAAACACCCACCCAGGACTTGTAATGGAACTGACAAACAGACATTATTTTATTTTATTTTATTATACACTAAAGTTTTGTTAAAAAAAGCTTTTGCTTAAGATAATACTAAGTTAGGTGTTGCGATCAATAATCGATATTGGAATGTATGTTCTTTGTAGTTTACAACGGTGATCTTTGGTCTACAACGGGTTTACGGCCACTTGAGTGTTGGCCACGGTTGAGTGTAGTTGTGTATATAGTTTTGGCAATAAATGTGTTTTTGATACAAAGAAACCGTGGAGTACTGCCTCATTTTTCGATAGTCCAGTAATAATTAAAAAACCCGCACCTTTTCTTGGCCCCCGAGCAACAAAGGAATCATCGCCTAGACAATGAGAAGCCACATGGACAATGCAGACTCAGCAGCATCAACAAAGGAGACGTCATGGCCAGCTCTACTAAGTATTATGCAGCCATTAGCCACACCGTAACGGTGTCCTTATGGAGATAACTTTTCCTGAACAGTAGAGCGGTTTCGTGACAACTGGGGGCTCGTCCAGGATTTAGAAATTTATATGTACTGGATTGATGAAATCTGTTTTGCAGAAGTCTAATGACCACGTGGTACGAAGAAGTGCAATACATGGAAGTCAAGGGGGATGAAACAAAGCAGTAAAGTGGACTGACCACATGAGTGAGGACCAGCAGGTTAACGGTTTAAATGATTTAGGAATTTATGCACTGATGAAGGAACCAGGTGAGCAAATGTTTGACACTGATTTAATGAGCAAAGAATTAAAAACACTTGGGTGTGAAAGCAACATTTTAAGTTTTCAGGAGAGAGAGGTTGATGATTGTAGTATTTGGGAAAATGAAGATTTAATGATACATGATGATGGTGAAAAATATTTTGTTTGCTTAAAAGAGGAAATGGAGGCATTAGGTGTTGTGGGAGGAACTGATATGCATGTTGTAGATGTACCCAAGGATGTTATTAATAGTTTAAGTGGTGGTAATGCCAGTGTCACAACCAATAGGCTCTGTAATCCAACATCTTACGAAGGAACCTGGGCAGTTGATAAAGATTCCCTGAACAGTAAAACTGACTGTGCAAGTAGGCTACCATTTGCAATGAACAAAGGTGAATTATTTCTTTATAATATGTGGCAATTAAAATGATAGCAATTTTAGAAAAATGATTCTTAATATGTCTCAAATTTTATATCCTGATTGGTGGAAAAACACTAAACATATTATTGTTGAACAACTGAAGGATAAATACCTTAGTGGTGAACAATGTCATATGGGTGAAAATATTTGGATTAATGAAATTATCAATGCAAGTGACAGTGCTAATTATGTGTGTGTTAATGTTATTACCGTAGATAATAAAGGTGACAGTAATATAGGTACTTGTAAGTCAGAAAGTCATTGTTTCAGTGAAATTCAAAAAGATTTATTGTATGAATACATTCAGCCTCAAAAAGGTGATGACATAGGTAGTCCGTTCATTAGAGCAAAAGTTGGTACCTGGGAGGCAAGTGCCTTATAGACACAGGGAGTCAGGTGTCAGGAGTATCTGAAATTCTAAGCAAAAAGCTGAAGTGTGAGAAAGATTACATTGAAATGCCAGTCATTGGGGTGAAAATAAGAGGGGCTACAGGAAAACATAGTAAAACTGTGAAAAGACAAACTTTGTTATCTTTTACAATTGAGGGAGTCACATTTACACATGGATGCCTAATTATACCAGGCCTCAGTGAGGACTGTATTCTTGGGATGTCATGGATTCGGAATGTAGATGCAAGATTTGACTGGGGAGGACAAAAACTTATCATAACAACACCAAATGGGGGGTGTATCTCCACCAAGTTTGTCAGATCAAATACAGTGTTGTGTAATGATAAATTTAACACTATAAATCTTGTAAAGGAGAATAAATATGTTGACAAACACATAACAGAGCTGGATTTAAGTGAAGTAGATTTCAACACACTGGTAAACACAAAGATTTCCGAAGCTAGTGGTCTAAACAATGAGCAAAAACAGGAACTAGAGTCTTTGTTATGGGAATACAGTGATATCTTTAGCAATATTCCAGGGAAAGTTAGGGGTTATGAATGTACTTTGCACGTAAGACCACATGACCCATTTTTCATAAAACCATATGGTGTGCCCATAGCAAAATGTACAGCAGTTGAGAAAGAATTACATAAGATGGAAGTGTGTGGCATTATTGAAAGGAGTATCAGTGCTTATAATAACCCGCTGGTAGTTGTGTCAAAGAGGGATGGGGGAGTGAGAATAGTTCTTGACTCCAGGCCTTTAAACAAGATCTTATACAGGGAAACAGACCACCCTGAAAACATTGATGAGCTGTTGCACAAGTTCAAGGATATAAAATTAATGTCAAGTCTAGACTTAACCTCAGGCTTTCACCAAGTACCCCTGGCACCCAAATCTAGGAAATACACTGCTTTTCTGTACAATGGCCGTTGCTATCAGTATTGTGTAGTCCCGTTTGGCTTGAACTCATTGGTAGCAGAATTCATTAGAGCTTTAGACCATGTGCTTGGGCAGGAACTTGTATCCAAATTAGTGATTTATGTAGATGACATTTTAGTAACTGGACAAGATTGGAATGAGCATGTTGGGCTTTTAAGACAGGCGTGTGAGAAACTTAGAAGCGGGGGAATGACACTAAAACTAGAAAAGTGCAAATTTGCAGTACCTGAGTTAAAATTTTTGGGACATGTCATAACAGAAAAAGGAATTTTGGCTGATCCAGACAAAATTAAAGCTATTGCAGAGTTTCCTATACTGATCTTTGCTTCCTACAGCTTTTGTTTATCAACTAGGTTTCGAGTTCTCTTGGATATGTGATAAATTTCTATTTGTCTATATAGCAGTTTTCTAACACAGCTATTAAACCACAGTGGGTCTTCCCCATCTCTTAAGATCTTGCTCAAAACACACTTGTCTAAGGGATACTAAATGATGGTTTTGAACTTTTGCCATTTGTGCTCCACTGTCACTGACACTTTACACAGATGTCTATCAACTGTCTGTATACTGCCAAAGTGAAGGCCTGCATAATACAAATATTACAATTACTTGGAATTTAGATCCATGAATCCAAATATTCAAATAAATTGTAAGAGTGATGAATGAGGCATCCTTTTAATTTGTTTTTGAATATTTGAAGATTTTTAGTTTCATTTCTCGATGTTTACCAGCAACCTCTTGTAGAAAACACCATTCGGGACCCTAGGAAGAGATTGCATGGCCTATATGAAAAAAATATTGAACAATGTTTTTCCCATTGGCTGTACACATTTATCATAAATGCCATAATTGCAATTTTGGTTTTAAGCAGTTGTGAAGTAGTTTTGATGCTGAAATCCAGCAAATGTCAATGAGGCAAAAAGAGATAAAATGGATAGAAACTTTTAAGGCATTTGGAACTGGTTACCTAAAAACAAATGTGATTGTGTTTGGAAACAAAAGTTATTTTAGTGAATGCAGCAAAGACAATGAAAATGATCAACTTCTCACTGTTCATAAAATACATTCTGATACAAGCATACAGATATATTAGAGTGCTTATGAAACTGAGATTAAAAGTTATTAGAAGTAATGCTAAAATTGATTATAGTAAGAAAAGTTCATAACCATTACTGATACCAAAATATGCAAAAATTAAAATTGAAAATAACCCAGTCTCAAGAAACAGAAAACTGAAATGACCTGGATCAAAACATTGCTCCAGGAAGTTTGCAAAATGAAAGACTGACTAAACTATGAAACATTAAAAATATACATCAGTAAGCCATTTACTATTTTTATTACATTTGACAATACATAGGAATTAGTTTGTCATCTTACTGCAACAAGGTAACATAATGTTTTGAACCTTTGAGTTATCTTTATGACTCTTGCCTATTTCGATATGCTCCATTCAATGTTACAACTGGACATCTCTCTGGATTTACTGCATTTCAACAAATAGGTATTAAACCCAGGGAGTATTTCTGTGCTACAAACAGATATCTTGAGTTGCCCAGTAGAGCCGTAACAGGGATTGCCGATGATGAGATAACTATAATACTACATGTAGATAACTTCAGTTACTTAGCTGTAATACTTCACTAGCATACTATGTTGGGAATATAGCAAAGAGGTGAACTATTCCTGCATCAGTTATGTAGTGCATGCATCCCACATTTTTCACTTAAGATCTTAAAAAGTATTTTCACAAAAATTCAGAATAAAAAGTTTTTAGGACTATTTGTATGGGTTTAGGAATCTGCAAGCAGCTAGCAGAAATTATTTTGTACTTTGTAGTCCAATTGAAAGACTTGGTACATTAAATATCAATTTTTGTTGAAATAATTATTTTCCTCTTTATAGTCTTGAATGTGTGAAATTTTTCAATCAATTTCAAACATCTTGATGAGACTACAGCAGGTTTATTTCAGTTTCTCTTCTTCTGAATCGACCATTATATTGCTTCCTTCTGCAAATGCCTTGTGAAAAGACAATGAAGATAAAAACTACATATATTCAAGTACATACAGAGGTTTACCAGCAACCATTTGCGACTGGAATGGGAAAAGGGTGAAACGGAAATGATGCACGAAGTACTGTCCTCCACACACCAGACAAGAAAGAAAGTCCATACTAAACTGTCATCTGGTTCTAAGCTATGTTGAAAGTTTCAAGTCTCTAGCTCATTGGAAAGTTATTTTAAAATCAATTGCAAAATTTGAACTGAACAGACAAGGAAGCGACCAGACATACATGAGCTAAAAAGAGTCAAAAAAGTAAACTAGACTGCTGATCAGACAACTATTATCAGAAGTGTAAGGAGGAAGGATAACAAACCTTATGTTAATCGTGAAATAAGCCATGAGAATATTATCAATTGGATGTATTGTCTTCATTGGAAGTATTGTCTGCATGACAATGCAGAAAGAAGATGTGAATATGAAGCCAGTCAAACAGCAGACGATGTGATGGGTAAACTTCACAAAATGGCATCTATTTGTTTACAATTCAAAGAACACTTTGTTGAAGTGTTTAGAGTTCTGGGCTGTAACAAGAAAAGTCAACATAATCACATTGTCAGACACCAAATCTTTGTACATATCCATCCTGGCTATAACAGAGAAAAATGATTTGACATCCCTGTTCAAGTCAGTGCTTCCTGCACTTAGATCAGAATATTAGCCATATTACAAAAACCTATTTCATCATGAAGATTCAGAAAGATGTAAATCATCATCTGAAAATCAGTAAATGACTTCGGGCAACTGCAATTGTTTTTGAAACAGGAAAAGGTGAAAAAGTGAATGGATTCCTGAATATTCAGCATTACTGTGTATGTTTAAAACAATTTTGCATATTTCAACATCACTATGTATTTTTCTGCAAATAAATACTTTACTATAGATAGCAATTGACTTATTTTGGAAATAACAAGTAGGTAACTCACCATGTGGACCAGTGCAACAAATACAAGTACTATACTTTTCAAATTAAATACATCAGATCAGAATTATTTCAAACATAGTATAGTGAAGCTTTAAAATTCTGTTAAATTTTAAAACAGATTTCTTCCAATATATTTGCTGTTATCTAGTTGTACTAAGGTGATGAACTAATAAACAGATAGTAAAAGAAAGGTAAATTGTCTCAGACAGAAATGAGTAGAAATAGATTGGCACAATGCTGGGCCTTTTTTTAAAAAAATGCCAATCCATACACTTTATAAAAAACTGCTAAATATGAAAATTGTCGTTACAGGAAGGCGAGGAATAATTATCTTGAGAGAGAGAGAGAGAGAGAGAGAGAGAGAGAGAGAGAGAGAGAGAGAGAGAGACTGACAATAGATATAAAATATCCCAGGCAGACATGCAAGAAAATGAAATATACAAAAATTAAATAAAAAATAAAAATGAGAAAATATCAGCAACAAAAACTGGCAATAGAAATACAATTTGAACATGCCGTTTAGGCATATGATACTTGACACTCTTTGTGTAGTGAAAGGAAAGATGATCGTGACAGAGTAATATTAAGCAAGGAGATAGTTGCAGAACATATACTGTGCACAGGTGTGCAGGTATTAAATGGGAGGTGTAAAATATGAGAAAACAGCAAGATGTGATGACAAATAAATGGCTTCACCTGCTGTGGGTGGGGCCTTTTACGTGTTGGCATCGTAGCTTGATCATCAAGGAGCAACCACACTCTCCAAGAATGAAAATAAGAAAGGATGGTTTTGTGACAAATGAGATATATTGTAATCTGGATTCTCACGTTGAGACTTCAAGGCTTATGTTGTATAAAAAGTTGTGTTCTTCTTTAATTTATGAGTCACTCAAATGATCTGTATGCCCATTCAAGAAAATATAAAAGGATATTAATGGATGTGCTTTTTCATGATGTAAGTATAAGTTATCTTCTTTTGCTCCCATAACAGCTACAGAATGTGAAGAAGTCAAGCTTCTCCTCAGCTACACATGGGATTTTAGAGGCAATGATTAGCAGGACCTCTGCTTCAAGAGAATCTACTATGGTGACCGGATTGAAAAGAAAAAGATAAATACACCAGAGGTTACATCGGGTGACAGATCTCATGAAGTGTTCTGATGCAGCTTCAACTACAAGGAGTGACCCAGAAGCTACGTAACGCCCTAGACCAACAAAAAAATACTCTCTTTCTCATTTACAACAAGGTACATAAACAAAAAAAACTGAAAGCTTCTTTGCAAACAATAATAATAAGAATCTAAAAAAAGAGACAATCCTAAAATTTCATCAAGAAAGACAGTCTACCGGTAAATGTTTTATTCACTGATAGGGGGGAAAATCTATCAATGTATACTAAAGCTATGTGCACAAGTTAAAATACACAGTAAAAATGAAATAACCAGGTCCACTGTTAATCAATAATTGATCAAGACAGCCAATAAATGCTCCTCCATGTAGCACATTGAAGTTTTATTTTTAGATATGAAGATTTATTGAGAGGATTGACACCATTAATGAGAATGTTCCTAGAAACAATAATTATTTCAACTAGTATAGCAATAATGCTAATTTACAAACAATGAAGACAGAGCACTTCATAAAATATTTGGTAGCTATCTCTTAATCGGGTGCTATGAATGAATTTGTATAAACTAAACACATGCCTTGTGTTCTTATCGTGCTTGTTCAAGGCTGCTTTCATTTCTGCAATGTCATCTTCAAGCTGTTCCAAATTATTTCTGTGATTTATGAGAGCATTCTCTAGCAGCTTAGTGTCCTGTTTTAACTGCTCTAATGTCTCCTTTATATCAGAACCAATTATAACCTCTCTTCTCTTCCTGTAGACAGCTTCATTGGATCTGTTTTAAGAGAGAAATCAATTGCTTCAAAATGTTTGGTGATATAAACATAGACACAGTTTAAATATTTGTAACAAGTAATGTTTTCCTTAAATGCTGTCAAGTGAAAGGGGATTTTCCAGTTAAAGTAGTTATTATAGGAAATATGGTTCAGCATGTGTGTGGCTGGAAAACAGAATGCTGGAAATTACACTAGGACAAAGGACACTGCCACATTTTCTGCATGGGAGAAATCACAACAACCATTCTGCAGGGGTTCAATTAGGGACTTGTTACTGTTCTTGCTCTCTGTTAATTATCAACTGGAGACAGAATTAGCCCTTTTAGCACATAAGAAAAACATTATTGTTGGAACATACAAAGGAACACTGACACCGAAACTAGTAAATTACAGTTTTGTAAACATTTAATAATGGGTTCTGAACATTGAAAAACTACAGCTCCTACAGTTCTGTATTGTTAAAAATACTCCACCTCCTATTAACATAGTGTACCAACAAAACTTAATTGAAAGGATATAAAGTTAACAATTTATTGTGTTGCATATTGGTGAAAACTTAAACTGGGAAACTCATATAGAATACCTGCTAAAATGTTTTAGATCACACATTTTAACCAGAATTCACAACTTTGGTGGGCACAGAAACCAATAACTTCTATTTTCAATCACTGATGTCCTATAGGACTATTTTCTGGCAGCAACTTATCACTCAATGGAAAGATGTTGATTGCACAAAAAGGAATTTGAATTATCTGTGGTGTTCACAAAAGTACATCATACAAGCATCTGCTTATGCAACAATGAATATTAATCACAGCCTATTAGTGCATTCACACTATGCAACAGAATTAAAGGATCACTTTTTTGAAACCCTATAATTTTGTCCCATTCTGATGAGTAACTTTGAAATTTGGCACAAAGGTGCCTACAACCCTCCTCTATAATGGTGCTTAACCACAGAGCTATGCAATGTCACTATCAGGATGAAAGATGCTTCAAACAGTAGGGTATCGACACTGCAAGAAAAGCCACAGGTCAGAAGTTCATATGAGTTGTAAGGTGAATTAACCATGTCCCAATGACATAAAATTTCACAACAATTCTATCTGAAGCCACTGTGGATTTGCCCCATGTCAGGGAGGTTGTCACACCACCTCTTACCCACATTTCATCCCTTTTTTTGACAAGGTCAGAACAGTGATACCAGTGCTGAAATCACATGGTTTTCTTATGAGTGGCTGAAGAAAAGACTTCGGACACTTTGCTTCTCAGAACTGACACGAAAAAGCCTCAGAGGGTGGCATAAAGAGTATCAATGAAAACGCTCCTTTCCATAGGGCATTGACACCAACACTCTTCACCATCTAAATTGACAGTTCTCAGTGCAATGAGCATCAGGATCATAATCTCGATAACCTTTGGTGTCGCTATTCTGACATCTGTTGCACAGATATCAAAAGAAAGGGTGAACGTGTGTATGAAGAGGTGTGACGACCTTCCCAGCATGTGACACATCTACAGTGGCTTTCACAGAACTGTGGTGAAATTTTGTGCCAGTATGACATCATTAACCACCTTACACATCACACAAATTTCTGAGCTCTCGTCTTTTTTGCAAGCATTTACACCTTGTGCTTGAAGTGTCATCGAGCCCAAGGGCAATGTCACAGAGTGCCAAGCTTTTTCACCATTAGAGAGGAAGGTTGTGCGCACCCTTGCGCCAAATTTCAAACTTCTATGTCACAATGGAAAACAGTTAAGGGGTTTCAAAAAAGTGATCCTTTAATTCTGTCGCACAGTGTATTTACTGAAAAATCTGTTGCCAGGAAGACACTGCAGTCAGAGTAATGAGGACGTTCACAAATACAACACTAGAAGGGAAAATGATCATTTCATTCCACAGAATCTAAAATTGACACAGGAAAGAGTAAAGTGCTGAGCTATAAAACTCTCTAACATTCTCCACAAGGAAGTGAAATGTCTGACAGACAGAAGTATTTTCAGATGTAGTGTGGTGGTTCTGCCTGCTTTTAATTTCTTCGTTTGTTGACAATTGTTCTCAGTGTCGATTTACTGGCTGAAAAATGGGTTGTGTGGATTCCGACACTGACTACTTTAAATGATGTAGCCGACGTATGCACAGTTATGGTTTACAGTACTTTAATTTCACTGTTCACAAACTCCTAATAATACACAGTTATACAGCCAGTGCACTATTGTTTAACTTTTGACAAGCCACATTAATAGTTAGCAGACGGAACTCCACATACTGCTACAATAGTTTCTCGTTGAACCTCTACGAACAGTAAAACCTAACCACAAAGTCCACATATCTTGAAGAATAATCAGGTCACTGTTTTTACACACAGCCTAATTCTTTAACACTTATTCCACAATTAATTTGAAGCATTGTTATCGTTCTAACCAGCACAGGTTACTCATCAGAAAGTTGGCTGAGGACTGACTGTCTCATGACCAAAAATTGGGCCCTTATATATCATCACAATAATAGGTGCTGAAATTACACATTGTTTCAAGTGAAATTTACATAAATTATGATTAAAACTTAACTCATTAAATTGATTGAATACATCAAAAAATTGCTGCTTTTTAACAGTTTCTCCTACTACAAAAGTTAGGCCGAATTATTTGTTTAAATCATGAAATTAACAAATATAGTTCTGCAAACAATACTTCTGACAAGACTGTTAATTACTTTTGAATTAATGAAGGACTGGCTTTGCTAACATGTTTCCGACTATAGGCAAATAGATACTTCAAGATTACTAGCATTTCATCTTCCAAACGTTTATAATCAGTGCAGGATTTATATTTGTGTATATGCCAACAATAGAATTTAAGTTATGAAACAATTACTGACTTCACCCTATGATGAAAGGTACCAATTAGGAATAGTCAAAATAAATTATAAAATCAATTACATACGTAAAACTATGCACAAAATTAGATCTGATGTTATTTACTTTAAAACTGAGGTCCAACCTTTCTCTTTTGTGGAAATGGAGATCATATTCACATATGTTAATGGTAAATAGTTGAAAGTAACAAAATGAATTTAAGGAGGCAGAGGCAAAACAAGAGAGGAATTGAAATTATCCCAGCTTGCTTCATCACAGTAGGGTGCAGTTGTTTCTCCTTAACAATTCCTGTACCACAAAGGAATTCTAGAGTATTGAGTACAAGCTTTTGTTAAGTTGACATGTTCCACATCACATTGTTTATCAAGAATATAATTTATCAAACATAGATCTAACTAAGCAGCTACCTGTCAAGCTAAAGAGCTACCTCCAGGAGGCAGTGATGGATTTAGGTTGGTTGGGCCCTGAGTGAAGCAAAAAAAAAGTATGTATTCATGCCATCTTCTCACAGTGGCACACTAGCAGTTTTATGCAAGAGATTTCCCAGTGGCCCTGATGTAATAAGCTGAGGACTTCCCACCATAGAGCCACTGAGACCGTGACACACGGAGTAAACCCTTCTGTTGATAGGAAAATAACATCATCTGAAAGGGTGAGGTAATGCCATAGCACATAAAATTTCTGAAGCAGGTTCAATGCCTGGCTCAGTGCCAGTAGGGCCACCCATGCTGTATTGCGCATACAACCTGTTGGAGTACCAGATCCATTGCCACAGCAGACCACACAAAAGGAGCATGTTTCTGAACTAACAGATGTGATGGGTAGGTAATAATAGTACCAAGGAATGCCAGAAGTTCTTGTAGATTAGATGGATGAGAGAAAGCTGTAATTGTGGTGACATGTTGTTCCATGGGGCGCATGCCCTGCTGGGAAATTTCTTGACCCAAATAAACACTGGAAGAATGGAAAAAGTGAGACCTGGCAAAATTATGTTTGAGGCCCACAGCCTGTAGAACAGTAAACAATAAATCGAGGTGACATAGGTGATCCTCCAAGGTAGCACCCGTCAAAATTGTATCATCATGTCAGTTAATGCACTGAGGGGCAACAGATGTAACTTGGTCTAAAAAATATTGAAATATGTCAGGTGCACTATCTACCCCAAACATTATCTGTTGATACTGATAGAGGCCAAAAGGCTTATTAACCACAAGCAACTGTTTTGATGCCTCATCCACGGAATCTGAAGGTAGGCTTCAGCTGTCTATTTTCAAAAAGAACTGACCCACAGTCAACTTTGTGAGCAACTCCTCTGGGTGAGGTAGGGGATACGTATCAATGACTGCATTAGTAGTGACCTCAAAGTCATCAAATAGCAGAAATTGACTGGATGGCTTCTTTACAGTCACTAAGGCTGTACCCATGCACTTGAGGAAATCAGTTTAATCACTCCCAATGATGTTAGGTGACGCAGCTCCATCTTAACCTTGCTGTGTAAAGCTAATGGCACTGGCTGTGCCCAAAAAAAGTGAGGGCAGGTGAGGGATTCGAGGGCGATGTGCACCGTGAAAGTGCTTGCACAACCTATCATAGGGCAGACAAACCTGAAAACTCAGAACACAAGGAATCCAACTCTTAATAAGGCATTTGGTTGGACACAAGATGGATTGTGTCCATAATAGAAGAACCAAAAGGAGCAAAGGCATCTAGCCCAAACATACTTTCGGTACTCGCGTCATTAACTACCAAATACATAATGGAACAGACAACTAACTTGTAAACTATTTCGGTAGTGAATGACCAAGATTAGGAACCTTCAGTTTGTTGTAGCTTACCAATCAATACTCGTGGTGTGGCAACAATGGGGACCCTAGCCTGGCATACGTCTGAGCTGAGTAAGGACATGGCGGCCCCAGTGTTAACTTGTAGGATTAATGGGTTAACCCTCGCTTGCACTTCAATGAAAAGTTTGCTGTGGCCTACAGACAATGGCAAACATGATGATAGAACAGTGTGAATATCGGCATTCACTGATTCCTGCAAAACAAGAGGGACACGAAGGAAGCAGTGTTCACTGTTCCTGCTGCTAAAGGCATGTTTGACTGCATCAGCCCAGTTGGCTTGTTTGTAGTGTGGCCACCTCCTCTTCCCACAGCGTGTTAGGCTCCATGTGCTGAGGATGCATACTGTCAACAATGGCGACATCACTCCAACCCTCTAATTAGCAGCCTGCAGTGCTGGAGACTTTGAATGATTATGCAATGTTGAAAACCTCTTCTAACATAGGGTCCTCAAGCTGAAGGGCATGTTGATGTGCCTCCTTGTGTAGAGCCAAATGAATGACTGTGTCTGACAATGGTGTCCGCATAAGACTCCTGAGACTCACGAGTGATGAACTGACACTTACAACTGAGGTGGTGAAGTTCGGCCACCCAAGTTCAATATGATTGCTACTGTTGTTTACGACTTTGGTAGAATTCAACACCTGCAGCTACCATGTGCATACACTCGTGGTGGTAGGAGGACAGCAATTAACACATATCGTCAGAAGCAAGTGATGTTGGCTCTTGTAGAGGAGCTAACTGACACAGTGACACATACGAGGGGGATCCACAATAAGAAAACAGCCTTACAGACCTCCTTGTGGGCCACAGAATGTTGACAAAGCTGTTTCTCATAAGCATCCAAGACTTTTGATGAATTAATAATTGGGGGGCAGGGGGGGGGGGGTTGAGCAAAGAGGATGGATGAACTACCGGCAATAGAACCTGGGTCACCGTAGCCAACAACCACCCCCAGCATGGCCATATTTGTCTGCTGTTGCTGGAGATGTAAATGGAGCAGATCCTCCAAGGAAGAGCTAAATGGCAGAAAAACCACAGGATCTGAAATACATGAAACTCCTACCCTCACTCATTAGCAATTTTCTTCTAACTAGGAACACAAGGACACACATGGCCATATAAGAAATACTATTTATTACACTGGAAGTAGTTACATGCATCAGCTACACTGCCAATGGAGGGCCCGGAGGTCCTTGTATGGCCCTATGAAGACACTGTGTCTGGTATCACTGGACTCGTGCTGCATGTGCATGGTGGATTAGATGACTGCAGTTAGTGACCAGTGTGCCCTTGGTGACTACCTCAGTTAGCCATGGGCACGCTGTTTGAATGTTGATGGGCACTATGCTTGCTGTAGTAGCCTGACTCACACCTATGTTTGCATATTAGCTTCAGTTTGCTTATCTTTAGCATCATGAGTGAGAATTCCAGCAGTGGACATGTCATTCCACACAGTGTCAAGAAAACACTTCATTAATCATGAAGGATGGCAAACTGATCATCACAAAGCTCGGAAGTAATAGTTGCAAGTGGAATTAAAAATTTACCAAATCCACTTTTAATGAAACCTGGGTTCTTATCTGTACATATAATTTATATAGCACTGCACTCATTTTATAAAACTAAAACTAAACTCCTCCCAAACAGGCCATTAAGGCCCAAAGGTACTGACCGGCCACCATGTCATCCTCAGCCCACAGGTGTCACTGTATGCAGATATGGAGGGGCATGTGGTCAGCACACCACTCTCCCGGCCCTATGTCAGTTTCTGAGACCGGGGCTGCTACTTCTGAATCAAGTAGCTCCTCAATTTGCCTCACAAGAGCCGAGTGCAACCCGCATGCCAACAGCTTGTGGCAGACCGGATGGTCACCCACCATCCAAGTGCTAGCCCAGCCCGACAGCGCTTAACTTTGGTGATCTGACAGGAACCGGTGTCACCATTGCGGCAAGGCCGTTGGCACTCATTTTATACCTGTGCATATATAAGCACAAATTTAGTTTATGTATCACCTATTGCTGAAGTATTGTTTTTGGGATCTGACTCATCCACATTTGTCACACCAGAACCAGAGTGTTTGTCAAACAATACTTTAAAAATGTGTACAAAGCTCAGAGTTTTATTAAAGATCTTTGGAGTTGTTGGCAATGCTGTAGCATTGATGCCAAGTTCAGTCGTATTACATATGTGTTGGATTGGGTTCAGATCTAGTGAGTTGGGGGCCAGCGCATCAACTGGAACTTACCACTGTGTTCCTCAAACCAGTTCATCACACTCCTGGCCTTAAGACATGGCACTTTATCTTGCTGAAAAATGCCACTGCCATTGGGAAACATCATCATGAAGGGGTCTACATGGTCTACAACCAGTGTATGACACTCCTTGGCCATCATGGTGTACTGCACGACCTTCACTGGAGCCATGGTTGCCCACATAAATGTTCTCCAGAACATAATGGAGCTGCCATCAGCTTGTCTGTGTCCCACAATACAGGTGTCAAGGAGCTGTTCCCTTGGAAGACGACCGATTCTTGCCCTCATACCTGCACAAAGAAAGGGATTGATCAGGCTGTGTAATGCTCTGCCTCTGCGGCGGCATCCAGTGCTGATGGTCCTGTGCCCATTTCAATCATAGCTGTTGTGGCGTTAACAGTGGCACATGCACAGGTCATCAGCTGCAGAGGCCCATCGTTAAAAGTGTTCGGTGCACTGTGTGTTCAGATACACTTGTACTCTGCCCAACATTAAATTCTGATGTTAGTTCCACCACAGATCATCACCTGTTCCATTTTACTGTCTGCCCACCCTACAGTGTCCAACATCTGTAATGAGGGGTGGCTGCCCAACACCATGATGTCTGGTTTTGCTGTGTGTTGATGACACTCACCACAGTACTCTTTGAACACCTGGCAAGTCATGCAATTTTCAAAATGCCTTCACCATTCCACACATGGACAGCACACTCAGTGATGTCAGATGCACCACGTGTGCATCTGACTAGCAGTCACTCCTTGCCAGGTGACACTGCTATCGCGTGGATGCGTTTACATCAATACTAGGTTGGTGGTCATAGTGTTCTAGCTGATCAGTGTATTATTCTACGTAACTATGCATTTCACGGAGGCTGTCAAAGTGAAATGTGTCAGGATGTTAACAAAAAGAGTGCTCTTTCATCAGGACAATGCACCTTTGCACACATCTGTCACTGAGATGTGTGTCATTGAGTCCTATGGCTTTGAACTGCTTTGACACTCACTTTATTCACCTGATTTGATCTCACTCAGGCTTTCATCTCTTCTTTAAGCTCAAGAAACATCTACATGGAACTCATTTTCAGTCAGATGAGGTCATGGTTGACGTAGAGGCCTTTTTTACCACGCAGAAAGAAAAGTTTTACAAAGAGGGTATAACGGGCCTGCAGCACCAGTGGCAAAAGTGAGTGGCCCTAAAAGGCTACTACGTTGAAAAATGCCCATAAACATATGGTTTACTGACAGCCTTTGTTATAACTGAATCAAGAAACAGATCTCAGATTACAAGAGCAGTCAGTATGAAACATTCATCTCAGAAACTATGAAAACTGAGTGTAAACAGACAAAATTAGAAGTATTGTACAATATGCTTTAGACAGGTATATGCTGAGCAAGGTTGTGAGAGGATGGGAAAGACTAGGTGTGATTCATCAGCTGAGTCAGAAAGCTGCACTGAAAGCAAAGAGAACACCTCGAATTTGAATGTAATGAAAGTCTGGTTGACAAACAAAAAATTATCAAAGCTCAAATATGCAAAAAGAGAACGGTGGATAATTTGAAAGTTAAATTCTATCTACCAAGCTGACAAAAAATTCTTAGAATTTTTGGTCTTATGTTACATCAGTAATGGAATCCAATCAAGTAGTGACCATGCTCACACCAAAACAGAGAATGAAAGAGAGAAGACTATATTCCATTTTCTAGAATTGTTACACTGGGGAATAACACACACACACACACACACACACACACACACACCCTATTCTACATACTTTACACTTCTTCCACATACTCCAAGACCAGTTCACTTTCCTCCCATTGCAGCACTTTGAGATGCCTCTGTGGTAGGATTCGTCCAGCTGATTATTGAAGCACCATTTGGCTGCTGTCTTTGCTTCATAATTACTAGTGAATTGCTGTCCTGACAAGAGCTTCTTTAGCAGTCCAAAAACATGAAAATTGCTAGGGGTAAGGTCTGGACTGTACAGTTGGTGGTCCAGAATCTCCCAGCGAACTGCCCAGAGCTTTTTGACAGTTCTGATATTGCCACAAGTGGTCTTGCATTGTTGTGGAGCACAATCACATTATCCACATTGAGAATACCTCAGCCCCTTCGCCTGATGGCAGCCCTCAGACAGACATGACAGTGTGGCACAATAACTGTCGGCATTGATGGTTGCACCTTGTGGCATGAAATCCAGCAGGAGCGGTCCATGGCTATCCCAGAAGGCCGTTAACGTTACTTTCCCAACAGATGGTGGTGAACGGAATTTTTTTGTCACAGGCCAACCTGGACGTTTCCACACCATGCTCTGCTGCTTGTATTCTGCAGTATCCACATTTCACCATCAGTAACAATGCAGTCCAGGAAACCTTCACCCTTCTTGGAGTGTTGTTCCAGATGATTCAGTGAAGACACAATTCTCTTGCCTTTCATCATGTCATCCAACTGCTTAGACACCCGCTGACGTGAAATCTTCCAGTATCCTAAGAACCTGTTAACGATGTCGTAAGCACTTCCATACGATATGCCAAGCTCCCAGGAAATGACCATGATTTGCACACACGGATCTGCTTTCTCCATTGCATCCACATGGGAAATGTTGTCGGTCAGTCATGAATGGGGCCCCCCTGACCACTCTCTGTCATGCAAGACTGACCGCCTTTATTGAACTCGCATCACCACCACCACCTCACAGTGCTCAAAGCAAGAAAGTTTTCCCTATACTTCGGTTGCATATCCCTGTAGATCTCGATGGGCATTTGTCTCTTGCTCCATAGAAAACAAATCACACTTTGTTACTCTAATACCATGGACATGTGAAGCACAACCAGCATCTTTAACAACTGACAGCAGCGCCGTGCGTCAGTGCTACCAGCAGATATGGCTGGCATGAACCAAGACAGACCCAATGCTGGGAATAGATTTGTTGACTTCCTATTTACAGCCGTAATGTGACTAAAAAAAAATAGGGCCAAAGGCTTTCTAATTTGTTCTCATATTATGAAGAGAAGACACACAACCCTCGTGTAATAGCCTACAGTATTTATTATTTTACAAACTGATGTTTGGCTGTTTCACCATTGTGTGTTTTTTCCTTTACAATGCTTAAAATACTCTACTGAAAACCAATGAAACGATCAATTAACATACTTTTTTTGTATTCTTATAACTGACTCAATGGAACATCGGAAAGAGAATTATTTTATACATGACAAATCGCCTGTTGGCTTCTCCCTTTAAATCTTTGGTCAACGTTTGTTCATCAATTTCCATGGTATTTTGTCAGCACAAGTAGTTGGCATTGCTGAAGGCTCACCCTATATTGCTGGCAGTCAACCACCTTTTGCAATGCTAGTGACTTTTGCTGGCTCAATGTCAGAAAAATGGTTTAAAAAATGTCAGCTGAGGATTCCAAGATGGAGACAAACGGGCAATATATCAACAAATGGCCACTCTAATGTGGCAGACATGGTAAAAATATCATGAAGTTATCAATGACAGGAATGATGATCATCCCAATACACTGGCCACATGTAGAGCATATATCTGTTAACGTGATTAATCTCGTTTCCAATTCTATCATGTTTGTAATTACCTTATGCTCAACTATGATACTTCCTGGCTTTCAAATAATTATTTTAACTAAATTTACTTTATTAGAAAATTCCACAAAAATTGATGATATCAGTTGCTGAAAATGCTTAACTTAGTTATGTAGACGAATATTGTTCATTACTAAATCAACATTCAGTAGCTTGGAAATTAATTTTGTTCCTAAAAACTTAATGGCTTTTTAACTAATTGTTATCATCATGTAATAGATAAAATTTTATATAGAAAAACACATTTAACAATGCCTCATGTTAGGTAAAGAGGATCTCTGTTTACTGTAGTACACTTTTCAATGCTTGGACTTGCGTAAAAGTATAAATTTTAGTTGTACGATTAATCATTTTTAAGAACTAACAATGTATCAAAAACATCTTAATTATTGTATAAAGTACACACCTCAAAAAAATGTTTTGCATCACCTCGGTTCTGAGAGTTCCAGAATCTGTACAGAAAATTGGAATAGAGATCAACACAAACATCGTTTCTACCCTTTTTTTTGCTCATGGAAACCACACATTGCTGGTTGTACCATCATACAGCAAGATCTTCAGAGGTGGTGGTCCAGATTGCTGTACACACCGGTACCTCTAATACCCAGCAGCACATCCTCTTGCATTGATGCTTGCCTGTATCCATCGTGGCATACTATCGACAAGTTTGACAAGACACTGTTGGTCCTGATTGTCCCACTCCTCAACGATGATTTGGCATAGACTCCTCAGAGTGATTGGGAGGTCACATAATCCATAAACAGCCCTTTTCACTCTATCCCAGGCATGTTCGATAGGGTTCATGTCTGAAGAATATGCTGGCCACTCTAGTCTAACGATGTCATTTTCCTGGAGGAAGTCATTCACAAGTTATGCACGATGGGGGCACGAATTATCATCCATGAAGAAGAATGCCTCGCCAATATGCTGTGGGTATGGTTGCACTATCGGTCGGAGGATGGCATTCCCAAATCATACAGCTGTTACGGCACCTTCCATGAACACCAGCGGCATATGTCGGCCCAATATAATGCCACCCCAAAACAGAAGGTAACCTCCACCTTGCTGCACTCATTGGACAGTGTGTCTAAGGCATTCAGCCTGACCGGGCTGCCTCCAAACACATCTCTGACGATTGTCTGGTTGAAGGCATATGTGACAATCATTGGTGAAGAGAATATGATGCCAATCCTGAGCAGTCCATTAGGCATGTTGTTGGGCCCATCTGTGCCGCACTGCACAGAGTCATGGTCACAAAAATGGACCTCGCCAGGGACGTCGGGATGAAGTTGCGCATCATGCAGTGTATTGTGCACAGTTTGAGTCGTAAAATGACGTCCTGTTGCTGCATGGGAACCATTATTCAACGTGGTGGTGTTGCTGTCAGGGTTCCTCTGAGCCATAATCCATAGGTAGCGGACATCCGCTGCAGTAGTAGCTCTTGGGCAGCCTGAGTGAGGCATATCATTGACAGTTCCTGTCTCTCTGTATCTCCTCCATGTCCGAACAACATACATTGCTTTGGTTCATTCCAAGATGCCTGGACACTTCCCTCGTTGAGAGTCCTTCCTGGCACAAAGTAACATTGGGGTTACAATTGAACTGCGGCATTGACCGTCTAGGCATGATTGAACTACAGACAACACTAGCTGTCTACCTCCTTCCTGGAGGAACAACTGGAACTGATCGGCTGTCGGACCCCCTCTGTCTAGCAGACACTACTCATACAAGGTTGCTTACATCTTTGGGCAGGTTTAGTGACATCTCTGAACAATCAAAGGGACTGTGTCTGTGATACAATATCCACAGTCAACATCTATCTTCAAGAGTTCTGGGAACCGGGGTGATGCAATACTTTTTTTCATGGTGTAAATACAACACTGGAAGATCCTGCCAAGTCTCAGGCTGAGGTTTTTTTTGTTAAAAGTTTTGTTATGTTTTACTGGGAACTTAATTCTTTAACACAACAGCAAATGGAAATATCCATCTGCTCAATACACTTCACTATAAAAATGATCACCCGGGCAGAACTGAGTTACACTTCCTGATGAGATGTATTCACTCAGAGTAATTCTATATTTCATACACAAAAGTAGTGCTCTGCTTTTCTCACCGTCCTCTTCCTATTTATGTATGACTACTGGCTAATGTGCCCAAATTGTATTACAGTAAGTCACTTTACAGCACCTACTAAAATATTACCATTATGTCCTTTGACACACAGTGGCTCCCAAGATTGGAGAGTTACTTTGTAGCAGGAATAGATGTTTAATTTCGTAAATTATATGTCAGGTCTACTTAGTAGCGTAGATACTCAAGTGGTCATTTTCCTTTGTAAACAGTGCTCATGGTGGATTGTTTGTCATCGTAAATTTGTTATATTTAAATAGAATTTGCAATTCAAGACTGCTATAAAAAACCTATTATGTGTATGTTTTTGTTTATTTTGGTAGCAGCATAAAATGTCTGTGTTCATCTGTGTAAGCATGTGAGTGGTGAAAGTCAGCCATTTTAAAGCTACTTACACAGTACAACAAATGAGGTTGTCATATATGGAAGTACTGAAAGAAACGAACTGTTTGCTAATTGAAATCACTGATTGGTTACCGACATTCTGACAATGCAGTTCCACACATAGTGTTCCTGTGAAGGTATGGAAACAGCAAATACCATGTGTGAGCCTGGACGACAGGTGTGACTAATTGCCATTATGCTCAAGTATCTTTGGGTTTGGTATGTCGATTATGTCAAGTTCATCCATACATCCACAAAGATGTGAACTACAGGTTTGTCCTGGCAGTGAAGGAACTCCAGAAAGACAGATTCTAAATTCTTGCCTTTTTTATGGAATAATTACACACCGCTACAGTGATTTATAAAGTGGATTTCTTGATACTCCATCCCTTCCAAAATTACAATGTGAAGGATAGCCCTTTCCTCTGTTATTTTTTAACAGATGAAGCAATCACTTTAATCACATTATTTTGAATGAAATTAATCTGAAGAAATAAAAATATGGATAAACTGAAAATATTTTTAAATAGATTTAGGAAAAGATTTTAATGCACATTTGGAATTGCATTAAGAAATTTCTTTCACTATCAGAAAAAGCACACTTGATCTCTCTGAAATGAGGAAGTTATTGGTTACTGGGAAGGTGAGTTACTTAGAGCTGGTTACAAACTGGTTATTGCGAGTTTGTGCCTGGTAGTGATGTGTGCAGAATTGGACTGATTCACAAATGAAGTGCTCCCAAGTGTCCTGATTCTAACTCGAATCAGAAATGAGTTGCTTTTGATTAGCTCCATGTATGGATAATCCAAATATTCAGAATACTTTCCTCAATTCATTTAAGTCAAACAAAGAATGCCCTATTACGAAAAATATCTTTTACTGTTTTAAAATTAGCATGAACTATATGTATTTTTGTTATTACACTTCATAATAATTTTGACAGCATTTACTCACAAGAGAATTTGTTTTATAACAATCTGCATGAAATTCTGTTACGGGTCATGAGAAAAAATAACTGGCATACCTGTATCGTAGTGCATTTACATCTGCCCAAGAGATCACAAAGGAAAGTATACACAGAATAGCTGTGTGTCTAGCATACATATTAATTTCCATCATATTGGCAAAGAAAAACACATACACAAATTTTCCTGACAAACAGTTTCCCACTCTTTTATACTAGTTCTCAAAAACTTCCAAATTTTGACATGCAGCCAAAAACTTTGTCTCAGCAGTGCAGTTGAAAAAAACAAATATGGCAGTGGATGAGATTACTGCAGAGCTTCATGGTGTCTTACTCTGCTATCAGTAAGTCTGACAAAGGTCAAAGTTATCATAACTTCCTGCCCGAACAGCTGTGGTATCTGACACACTGAGCTTACGCAGAAATAAAAATTATATCTGTATGGACATGATCTGCGACATATAACAAGAAATTATGTAATGTTATATCAATCCTAGGAACAGCACAAATACAAGCAAACATTTGTTAGTACCATTTGTTATCTTTGAGACCTATTTTGTTTGCTTTTCTGTTTGAAATCTATCACCTCTTTGGAAATAATTCTTTTCTTCAACTCGAGCAAGGATCAGTAGAGTGAAAATTGGTAGGCTTTAATACTGAAGCCTCTTATCCTAAAATTTAAAGTCAGTTATATGTTCTTTTGACATCTCAGTACTTAGCTCTAACATACTGTTTGTTCTACAATTCCTCCCTGCAAAGAAGTAACACAACAACCAATTAGGATGACTGTGGAGGCCCTGGCCATTTTCAGTATCACAAATATTGTATCCAGGATCACAGACAGATGTTACAACAGGTTTCTTACACACCATGTTCAGTTTTAGCATAAATTGATGACATTAAGCACCAATTTTCTTGAGTGGGAGGACATTGGAATGTGACATTAATGACAAGAAACTTTTTGATCCTGTGATGACAAATTTGTAATAATTTTTGAATTTAAATTTCCTTACAAATTGTACAGAATGGAAAGGGGTTTGTGAAGAAGAAGAAGCTGAAAAACACTATTTCAGTGAACATTGGAATGTTAATCACTTTAAACAAGATCTGTTTACATTTTGATTGCCAGAATTTGTGTCTACTCTTTGAGATCTGAAGCTAATAGCACAGCTAATTGCCAGTGGCACCCAGGCTGACCAAAGCTGTATCCATACTATCCAATGGATTTCCAGTAGTATAAGTTTATATTTTAAAGTAAAATCATCTGACAGGCAGAACTACAGGATAAATATAGTAACAAATGAAACTGCTACTAGCTAAACAATACATTACAGCTTAGGCAAATCAGTATATCCAAGAGAAGACTTATTTAGTATCTGTCATAACACATGTAAGAAGATATATAGACAAAAAGAATGAACTTCTAACATCAATAAACAAAAATGAAAGGGTACCAGAAATTCCATAAAACATTCACTAAACTTAGAAATAAGGTTAGTGAAAAAAGTATAAGCTTACCGAGTATCAGAGCAGATTTGTGACTGGATTGATTGCCTCTTTGCATTTGCTCTTAATGGAAAAAATTCTACAGATCTAAAGATAACTTCCAGAGTAACCCAAGGACGTATGATAGGACCACTACTGTTTACAGTGTGTATAAATGACCCAGAAGAAAGTGTCAGAAGCTCTTTAAGACTGTTCACAGATGATGCAGTTGGCTATGAGAAAGAACCGATGCCAGAAGACAGTATTGATTGCCAACATTACCTACAGAAGACTGACAAACAATGCACTTTCTGGCAGTTGACTCTAATATAAATAAATGTGTCATATTGTACATACATAGGAAAAGAAATCCACTGCTATACATCTACACTATTGATGACAAATTGCTGGAACAATAACCACTGTAAAATGTGTAGGAGTACATATCCAGAGTGACCTTAAGTGGAATGACCATATAAGACACATAGTAGGAAAAGTAGATGACAGACTGAAGGCAATGTAAATTGTCCATGAAAAAAGTGGCTTGCAAAGCACTTCTTTTACCGATTCTTGAGTGCTGTTCATCAGTTTGTGACCCTTTTATCAGGCAGGACTGATAGAAGAGACAGGGAAGATCCAAGAAAGACCGACACATTTTGTCACTGGGTCGTTTAATCAGCATGTGCATGTTACAGATATGCTTAACGAACTCCAGTGGAAAATGCTGCATGAAAGGCATTATGCATCACAGACGGGCTTGCTATTGAAATTTTGAGACAGTACTTTCTTGGATGGTCAGACAACATATTACTTTCTCACAGACACATCTTATGAAATGACCATGATGAAAAAACTGTGAAATTAGAGCTAATACAGGGACTTACCAATAATCATTCTTCCCATGCACCATTCGCGAATGGAACAGGGAAGGCAGGGGATCAGCTAGTGGTCCTAGAAGTACCCTCCACCACAGACCATCAGGGGTTTGTGGAGAATTGAAGTAGATGTAGATTAACAGGAAATCCATTATTCTAGGGGGCTTCACAGCTTCTTGTGAAGCTTGTCGTCAACTGTCAGTCACAGTTGACAAACAACAGTAAAATTTATGAACACAATACTAGGAACAGGAATGAGTTGCACAGCTCACTACCCAGTCTTAGTATGATACAGAAAGAAGTGAGATATTCGGCCACAGAAAGTTTTGGCCGCTTACCTAGCAATGTGAAGATAATTAACTTTGAACATAAACTGAAATTATACCTGTTTGACAATTGCTTCTGCACAATTTGTTAATTGCCTCAATCACAAAGTTTTTTGAACAGTGTTATCGATTTTGTCTACACATTAGCAAGCTTCAGTATCTACATTTGAAGCAGAAGAGAAACATTACTATCTCATACAATAAGAGATAAACAAAGGACAGAAAATATAATACAAGCATGATGCTGCAGAGAAACAAGTCACAACCATGTAAAAATACTATAAGACAGAACTGCCATGACTGCTTCAAACACGCATGTACAGGATGCAAAGTTATCCTAGAGGTTGTGGATGCACACACAATGTACAGATGATTAAAGAAAGTAATTAAGAGGAGGTTCATGTATGCATGCATCAATGACCTCTAGGATAGCTTTGCACCCTATACATGTCTGGTTGAAGTACAACTCATTATTTTTACATGGTTATAAAATGTTGCCGTGCAGCAGAATGAGAGGTATATCATGCTTACTTTACATTTTCTGTCCTTTGATTTTAATCTCTTACTGTAGTAGATAGTAACGTTTTTCTTTTACTTCTATTGTACAGCCTGGAGACGGCTATTGTATAGCTGAAACCAGTAACGCTGATTAAAAAAAAAAAAAAAAAAAAAAACTCTGTGATCAAGACAAATAAATAAAGAACTATGTACATCACATGATCAAAATCCAGTCACTCATTTCTTCTAACTCCATAGAAGAATATCTCAGTGTGTAATAGTGAGGGGGTCACAATTATGATCTATGGAATACACAAATAACTAAGTACAACAATATAAAAAGGATAGATTGTACTCACCATACAGAGGAGGTTGTGAAAAGCACACAGGCAAACTTAAAAAATAAATAAATAAATAAATAAATAAAAAGTAGTAAAAAAGAAGACTGCTAGATATTATTAGCTATCAGAATGAGTCCTTCATCAGATGTAGACAACACAAAACCCACACATATTCCCCAATGCCCAACTCACATAGTACGGCCACTGTTGTCTCTGGTCGCTAAAGGCCGATAGTGACTGTATCTGAGGCGAGTAGCAATCTTTGCCAGTATGGGTAGTGGAGGTATGAAAGGGTAGGAGGCAGGGAGGGAGAGGAAAATAGCAGGGCAGGGGTGAGGGTGAGAGTGAGGGAAGGTGACAGTGCTGCCTGTGGGAGTGAACAGGGTTGTGGTGGGGCAAGATAGTGGGCTGCTAGGTGGAGCATCATGACGCTGTGCCCGGGGAGGGGGAAGGGCAAAGAGGAGAGTAGTAAAGTAGAGAAGGGCAAAGTGCTACACAGACACACTGCTGGGAATGAGAGCAGGGAAGGTGATGGGCATGTGGAAGACAGGGAGTAGCTAAGGTTGAGGTTGGGATTTACAGGAATGCAGGATATGTTGCAGGGAGTGCTGCCATCTGTACAATTAAAAAAAGATAGTATTGGTGGGAAGAACCCAGACAGCACAGGCTGTGAAGCAGTTGTCAAAATTGAGAAAATTATGTCAGCACATTGCTCAATGACTGGGCAATCTAGCTGTCTCTCCACCATAGTTTAGCTGGCGCTATTAATGCAGACAGAAAGCTTGTTGTGGTCACGATCACACAGAATGGGGCACTGTGGTAGGAGCTAAGCTGATAGATCACATGGCTGTTTTCACAGATGGCCCTGCCTTTGAAGGGGTGAGTGATGCCTGTGATGCAATTGGAGTATATGTAGTGAAGCAAGTATGGGACAAGTCTTGCATCTAGGTCTACTGCAGGAATACAAGCCACAGGGCAGGGAGCAGGGAGCAGGGGGCAGGGGGCAGGAGAGGAGAAGAACAGATAAGGGTATTGTGTATGTCGGGTGGGCAGTGGAAAACCATTGCGGGAGGGGTGGGGAGGATATTCCTCCGTTTGGGGCAGAATCAGAGGTAGTCAAAACACTAGCAGAGTACTTGTTGATTTGCTCCAGTGCTGGGTGGTGCTGGATCGAGAGTGAGGTACTCCTTTGTGGCCAACAGTGGTATGTGAGAGATTGTAGGTGACTAGAGAGATAAGGCACAGGAGGTCTTTTTATGGGAAAGTTGGAAAGGATAATTTCGGCCAGTGAAGCCCTCAGAGAAAGACCTTCACCCCACCAACACCAGCTTTTCTTAACTGCATAGCTGGTAACTCTCTGTGCAACATATTCTTCATTCCTGTGACACCACTAGCCCCACCCTCCACTAGTCAATATCTTCCAGCTGCCTACCCCTTCCTTGTTCCCTCTCCAGCTCACACACACACACACACACACACACACACACACACACACACACACACACACCCCAACCATTGCACCTCCACAGCCCTTTCCTCTCCTCTAGTTCTCTCCTCACACCATTCCCTCTCCCTTACCACAAGCACTGGCTACCAGTGTTGCACCTAGCAGCCCACTATTGTATCCCCACCATGTTCCTGCGCACAGCCACTGAATGCCTTCTTTATGTGGTGAGTAGTGATGCATCCTTTCCATATTGTTATTATTCCAGCCCAGCTTTGCCATTGTTTAGCAAGTTTATTACAAAACAGGTGGCCAGTATTTGCCTTGAAAAGATGAAATGTGAGGTACTGCTAACAGTCACATTAAAATGTAAGAGAGAGACACTACCTAAGTTTCAAAGCTAACACTCTTTCTGTCAGGGAGGAAAAGGGATGGGTTAGGAAAGGTTAAAAAAACAAAGGGCAGGTCACTCAGATACCAGGATGAGAAGCATCCACCTGTAATGAGAAGGAGCGTCGACAAAGATCTGACCATAATGGTCCAATGTTAACAATAAAATATGCAGGGCAGTTAGGCTCAGGTCATAACAGAAAAAGGTGCACAATAGAAACACAAACAAGGACTGTCACAAGGTTCAGCGAAAATGCGAAGGAAGAATAAGAAGAAGAGATTTGCTAACCAAAGCAAAAAGTACTATTAAAAATTGTCAGATTGTAGACCACTGCTCCTAAAGCTAAATAAATATATGAAATGTATGTCAAACACTGGAAACTCCAGACAGGAGGAATATCCACAAGGTAGGAAAAGACAGATTGCCACTTACTGTAAAGAGGACACGTCAAGTTGGAGACGGACATAATTAAAAGACACTCACATATAGCTTTCAGCCACAGCCTTCATCAGGAAACGCACGCTCGCTCGCTTTCTCCCCCCCCCCCCCCCCCCCCCCCCCCCCCCACACACACACACACACACTGGGTCGAGATGCTGGAGTTAGCAGTCATGTGTGCCTAAGGCGAGCTTGTTTGTTTGTATGTGTGTTTTGTGGGCAAAAGCTGTTTGTGAGCGTCTTTTAATCAAGCCTATCTTTGTGGTAATTAGCAATCTGTCTTTTCCTACATTGTTGAAATGTATGTCATAGTGATTAAGACTCTAAATAATGCTTTGACAATGAACAATGTGTCCTGATCTAGACACCAAAAATCTGAATGTGAATGTAACTGCAACATAAAATAATTAATGGTTGCTGATACTTTTGTTGTAACATTGGAATTTACACACAAAAGGAGCCCTTCCTTAAACAGTGTACAGGGTGGCTACTGCCTGCCACTGAGGAGCATTAGTCTGAGCCTCCCACTCTCTCAATATTACCGGCATTCAACTGGTTAGGATATACTTCCTTGTTCCTACAGAGACCTAGGTCCCACATGTTTATCACTCTTTAGATGTGAATGGCTTCTGTCCTGGAAAATCACTTCTTGCACACCATATCGTAATTCATACGGGAATAAACCACTGTTTTCGTTTTTCCTTTCGTACTCTTTAATAATGCTTTCTCCTCAGCCTATTCTGTACATGAACAAACTCAAACAGTATTGCATGAGTATTGATTTCCTCTAAAACAAATGAGGCTGAAGTCAGACACAGAAAGGAACTAGTGATGGGTAATATGTCTGGTTAAATCAGCGTGTGCCTGGAAGAGAATATTCCACCTATTTCGGAGGACAGACTGTAATTTAAAGTTAAAACACTGTAAGATATGTAGTAAACTACTCCAATACATTAATAAAAAGCAACATATACGGAATAGGCACAAAGAATAAAACCCTCTAAGAATAAAGCAAAAGGAGCGTTATTTCTTTAATGGCTTGTGACATGTATATCCATTGCAAACTTGCAGACATTCTTTGCTAAAAATGTATGTATGCAACAGGAGTCAATGGTGTCAGGAGTGCAACTGCCTGATATATGTTTCAATGTTTTAATGCAACACAAATACATTACTTGACCCACAGTACTTCATGAAGCTGTTAGCTGTATTAGCAACTACGTTAATATTTGGTGGTTTTAGTTTTATGGGCATTAGGCCGTGGTCTGCAACATATTTCTCTGTCTAAATGTTTCATCTTCCAATGCTGGATACATCATCAGAGGCTATGACAACTCAGTACTGGAAGACAAAATGTTGGGGAGAGAAATATGCCTTGGACCACGGCCCTAATGCCCATAAAATTAAATTCACCATTAACACAGATATTGGGCAATACATTCATATTGCTTATAGATGTTAGAAGAAGCTTTATTAGTTGTCTTTGGCCCCCTTTCAAGGGATTACAATAGAGGAGTGTGTTGTGAGACAGTCTGTAGATGTTCAAGTGTGGATTATCAAATGTGGAAGTACAAAGCAAATAATTTGTGAGATAAAGATGACAACTCACCAAATTGTATAGGTGGTTGAGTTGTCAACAGCCCAAACAACACTGAAAAGTTTGCTAGCATTCAGACGAATCCTTTTTCTATCTGGAGTATGCATAAATAGGCACATATAAATGCACCCGTACAGCTACATTGTGCTGGCTGCATGCACGACACCAAGACTGCAGTTTGGCAGGAAGACCGGGTGAGGGGTTGTGGCAGGTGGAGTGGACTGGGAGAAGGAGGGGGTCTTGGAGAGGTTGGCTCATAACCCAGACGGAAGCAGCAGGTGTGCCGGATAGGAATGTGACATGCCCATCGACCTCGTGAGTTAGTGTGTTGCACTATGAGAACGATGTAGCGGAGTGGGTTAGGAAGCTGTGACAGAACAGAGGAAGGGGAGACTGTCAGGAAAAGGGTGTGGATGCAGAGAGTTAGTGGAGATTGAGGCTAGGATTACATTAAAGAAGGATGTGTCACAAGGATAGTTCCCATCTATGTAATTCAGTAAAGACAGTGTTGGGAGGGGAGATTCGGATAACACAGGTTGCGAAGCAGCACTCTGTCAGTTCAGCAGTGGCCCTTTTTTTTTGGGTAGACAGTTGGCTGATGGTCATAGTGTACAAAAATTGCAGTAGAGCTGAAATATGACACGTTTACTTTCACAGGTGGCTCTGCCTCTGGTGGCATAGGATAAGCCTGCCTATGACAGGACTGATACAGGATGTGCTGGGTGGGTGAATCAGGCAAATCTTGCACCTAGGTCTTCCACACAGAGATGACGCATGTGGTCGGGGGTTGGTAGTGGGTGCGGCGTAGGTATGGACCAGGATATTGAGTAGGTCGGGTAGACAGCATAATACCAAGATAGGAGTGGTAGGAAGGATCTTGAGTAACATATCCCTCATTTATGTGCACAATGGCAGATAGTAGAGAAGGATATGCTTTGGTTGTTCCAGTCCAGGATGACAGTAGGTAATTTTTTTGAGGTGGGTGGGTGGGGGGAGGGGAGCTCTTCTGTGCAGCTGGTTCTTGGGGGTTATGGGAAACTTAGGGGCATATCATGACATAGCATGGGAAATCTGTTTGAGGACCAGGTTTGGGGCCAGACCTTATCGATGGCATCAGTACAGAGATGGGGATTAGTGACTCTGATATCACAGCGACTATGGTTATGAACGCTAAATAATTAGTTGAGAAGGCTAGGAGAGTGTTTCTGCTAGAACGAGCAGATAAGAAGTTGTTAAAACCTCTTTTAAACAATGAACTGACATCACCTAGTTCCAGTAAGATGGACACAGAGGAATTATTGATAAAGTTTACACTGACTGTATATTGTGGTATGGAGAACTATCTGCCTTGTAAATGAATTAAAGACAGAAAAGAATCACCATGTTCAATGAGATTCGGAAAACGCTGAGGATTAAAGACTACCACTTCCAGTTTTGTTTTTTTGTTAAAAATATAATTGAAAGTAATTAATAATTATGATTCAAAAGTTATCAGTATCGCTCAGTAATATTTAATGACAAGTCACTCTTTCTAATTGAATGAAGACAATGTAAAGTAAAGTAACTTAAAATTATAAAACTAAAGTAATTCTGACAACTTGAAATCAAAGAAAAGAATAAATTAACTTCACATATGGCATCTCTGTGTTTGTTGTAATAAGGCTATTGTGTACCAGCTTGGTTCACATTTTGCCATTGTCTATCTATTGAAAGTTAACAATTGCTTACTTGATCCAGCAAAATTTCAAAGTAATTACAATCTTTCCAAAGTACACAGCTTGCCTAGTCCAGGAATCTAGTGCACAAAAGTAAACATTAATCTAAGGTTACATAAATCAGTGTCTTAGTGAAATAGCGACAGCAAGTCAATCATTTACTTTTCAATAGCGCGTTTAAGTACCTTTTCGTAAATTAACAGATCTGAGCATTAACAATATAAGACAACCACTTCCATTATTCAACTTGGGTCAACCTCCTGTTGTGCAACATTTTCACTGCTCTCCACATTATTGACCTGATGTTGCACAAACAATGCCCAATTGGGCTGCAATAATATTAACTAATTTCTGTGTTATTTTCAATTAGATTTGTAGTGGACTGAGTAATTTGGTATCCCTTTTCATTTCATATTTTACGTAAGTAAACCCAAATAAATGGAATATGCAGGAGTAGAATAGATTGCTCATTGGAATGGCCTGTTGTACATTTCTCTTCAGTAACTGGTCACATTTTCTTTGGAGGTGATAGCCTTATCCAAAATGAAATTCATTATGCATATGTGGTCACTGTTATGTTATTGCATAACCAATTAGCAAGAAGGGAGCGGGGGGGGGGGGGGGGGGGGGGGGGTTTACAGGCTGACTTGTTAAAATTTATGGAATCTCTAAACAAATCCTTCATGTTCAGAATCCCATGCCACTTTCCTTGATGTTGACCTCATCCTCACTGATGGTCAGCTACACTCATCTGTTAACATTAAATCTACTAACAAACAACAGTGTACTTATAGTTTGACAGTTGCCGTCTTTTCTATCTCAAACGTTCCCTTGACACAGCCTTGGCATTCAAGGTGAACATATTTGTTCAGATGCAGACACTTTACATTAATACACCACCATTCTCACCTCATCCTTCACCGGAAGTAATTACCTCACCAAACTAGTTCAAAAACAGATTTATCGGGCCATCACATCCAATTCTGGTACTGATGGTCCCTCCAACAAACAGCTCTGGAGCACTCCACTTGTCACTCAAGTGCTACCCTGGTCTTGAATGTATTAATCAACTATACAACAACCTGTAGTAGAGCATGCTCTACAACATGACAGTCGCGATCTCAGTGCATCAGATTTCTCCCTCAGACCAACACAGGTGGGGGAAATGGCATTACATGTTCTCAGTTCTCACCACCCACCTGGCCTTGATTTACATTAATTTCTTTGGTCTCCACAATATTACGAAATGGACAGATTGCTACTCACCATGAAGATGACATACTGAGCTGCAGACAGGCACAATGAACAGACTGACACATTGAACTTTCAGAAAACACACACACACACACACACACACACACACACACACACACACACACACACACACACACACACACACACCATTATATATCATCATGTACGCATGAGGTGTCCTTGCTTGTATGTGTTTTCTTTTCTGTAGAAGGCTCTGGCCAATAGCTGAGTGTGTAACTTTCATTGTGCCTGTCTGCAACACTCTGTGTGCCCTTTATGGTGAACAGCAATCTATTCCTTTCACAATATTGTTGATATTCCAACTTGGCATTTCCAGTGTTTTTTTGGTCTCAGCAGTTCTTTTCAGTAACTATTCCTTTCTTCACTCCATTTTAGTTTACTGTCACTTTTATTCTCCATGACACATGTCCACCAGATATAATGAATGCCATTAGCTTTCTGCTCTTATTAACTCTTGCATGACTTTTGTAAGATCTCATGTTTTCAAAACTCATTTGGTGCAGTCCTCAACAAACAGTCTTTCCATCCCATTCAGTTAGTAATTTTCCTTCATTCCTCTTCCTTCCCTTACAAAACTTCAGGCAGTACAAAAAACCACCATTGACTCCAAAAGCTTGCACATTTCCTTAACTTTTATGTGTATTTCCTCCTGGATGAGTAGATTTGTTATCTATCGTGTTATAACATATTTTCAAAAATTCATTACTTTCCATGTTATTGTGATTCCATGCAGGATTTTGAACCATTTAACGTAATAGCAGAATAGACTACATAAATCGCAAAATGAGGCAAAGAAAATCCATATTAAACAAAGTTTCAAATAACTGGATGAGCACAGTATGGGGAAAAAAACAGATGGAGAGCTGGAGGAGTACAACATGGAGATAATGGCAATATACTTGGAAAGGGATTCTGACCAAATTTCAGGAGCAAATGCTAGGTCCACAAGCTGCGACATTGTCACAAATAAAATAGTGACACGAATATAGAAAAAAATTCCTTTACTTTACATCTATGGTCACAAACTTTTTGTCAACAAATTACCGGTTTTGGTCTACAATGACCATTTTTGGATCTGCAGCAAAATATGGCAAAACATAAATACGCTAACCGATTGTCTACAGCTTAAAACAAGAAAATAGCCCAAAATGAAAAGCACTATTGACATACATATACATTTGTTTGCCTTAAGTATCAAGAGGCATGCCTGTTTTATAAAAACAATGTCCTAATGTATTGCAGCTACAGTGGCATTGTCAAATATACATAAATCTGTAGAAGTCATCCTTTCATCTGCACTGCTGTTCAAAACAAACTGCCGTACAGTAGCCACAAGATGTTTGTGTTTTAAGTTCACCAGATGTCACTACTGTAGGTATACACAAGTCTTCAACGATTAATTGAACAATGTAAAATAAAGGGGGAAAACAATTGGTAAAGTCTATAATGGTCTTATAAGGTACAAGAGACATTACAGTAATAAAAAGTGATGAAGCATAACACCACAGAAGTTAGATTGCTAAAAAGAGGAAGAGTTATGAGACAGTATTTGACGTATGCTCAAGTGTTAATATTATAGGTAATGATATAAATAATAAACAACTTTCATAGTGCACTAAATAATATAAAAAACTATAAAACAAATAGCTAAAGAAGCCAGAATGAAAGGAAACATACTGTTTCATATAATCAGTGCCCTCTGTTAGCACTAACGTGAGAATGCTGCACATAAGAGAGAAGTGGTTACAGGAGCGTGAGTGTCAGAGGACCCCTCATACCATGCAGCACGCTGTTGCAAGACAAGAATGATAAAATTCCATACCAGTGCATGAACAAAATTATCTAGTTAATGCAGTATATTATATAAACAGAGCAGGAACAAGAAAATACTAGAGTTATGCATACAACATACAAAAACAAAGTAAATATGCGAGGCACACTATACTATGTGAAACTATCAATAAACTATATATAACAGAGGTGTTCAGTGATTAAAGTAAAACATTGTCAAACAAAGCAAAGTAGGCACTGGGCATGAAGTCACTGCCAGTTAAGCAGTTTTGTTGGTTCTTTCTTTTTTGCTTCATAAATTTCAAGCTCCTCTAACAAATTAAGGGCACGGCCATTTTCCACTCTTTTGAGAATACACGAACAATTTTTTCTCCCTATAAACTGACCAGTTTCAGATAAATTCTGTCCCCAACTAGTTTTGTTCCGTGGCTGTGAATGTTCTTTATGTTTTATTTGCAGTTTTAGGGTGGGGTTAATCCGAAAGCCACATCTGACATCCAACTTTAAAATGTTTTTCTATTTGCAAGGACATTTTGTCATTAAATTTCATAGGAATGGTGTGTGTGTGTACGCTGTTTGTTATATGTTTCTTAAGCCTATTGTAGGGGCGAATGACATCATTTACAGAAAATCAGTTAGCTACCGCAACCTGCTTTAAAATACCGAGTTCTTTACATATTTCCTTTTGTCCAAAGGTAGACAAAGGAGCCAGTGAACCATGGAGGCCTTTTTATGTTGGGGAGAAAGGTATGAACTGGCGCTGATGAAACTATCTGTACGAGTAGGTGTTCTAAAAATTGAAAACTTACGTTTGTTGTTAACTTTCCTAATAGTAAGGTCAACATAGTTAATGGAGCTCTCTTCTTGAACTTCAGTAGTAAAAGTTATTTTTGGGTGCATGCTACCTTTTGTTAGGGCAAATGTGTTGACCTCATTTGTGTCATCTTCTATTAGTAATAAAATGTACAGAACTAATCGAATTTCTAGAATTTGTCTTAATTTACAATTTTTTTTTACCTTCAACAGCAAAGTTTACTGTCAAAAAGATGGTCTTGGGATGGGTAATAGTCTAGCTAGTACTTTAGCAGACATTTCTGTCAACGATTTAGAATGTCAATTTTTTGCCAAGTTTCCGCAGCTAAAAGATAAAGCTATTTATTATAAACAGTACGTTGATGACAATTTATTAGTGATAGTTCACTTCGTATAGAGTGCCTTACAAATTTACTTCGTTTTCGTACATTGTACACATAACTCTTGTATTTTCTAGTTCCTTCTCTGTTTAGATGATATACTGCATTAACTAGATAATGATGTTCATGCACCGATACAGAATTTTATAATTCTTTTCCTGCAACAGCATGCCACAGGATACGAGGGGCCCTCTGAAGGTCACGCTCCTGTAACCATTTCTCTCTTATGCAGCATTCCGGCGTTAGCACTAACAGAGGGCACTGATTACATGCAGCAGTATGTTTTCTATCATTGCAGCTTCTTTACCTATTTGTTTTATAGTTATTCTTATTATTTTGTGCATTATAAAGTTGTTTATTATTTACGTTATTATCTATAATACCGGCACTTGAGCATACACTACACTAATTAATCCGGCCCTCAGTAATCCGGCCTCTCAGTAATCCGTCGCACATCCAAAAACACATGCACAATGAAATATCGTGCACAACAATGCTTAGTTAAACAATGCTTTATATGCTGTATTTGAATTTGTAGCTTTCTTTACAGTTCGGATTCATGTCTTTTAAAAGGAAACACATTACACTAGACCTCAAGCAGAAACTCAAAATTTCAGATAAGTTAAATCGGGGTTCTTCGCAGAAAGCCATTGCTGCCGAGTTCAATGTTGGTCGAGCGACTATTTATGACATCTTAAACAAAGAACATCTTATTTGGCTGTACTCAATAAGTGGATAGTGAGTTGGGGAAATGAAAGGTTATGCGAAACAGTGAGAATGAAGAACTGGACGTAGCTGTTTATAGATGGTTCATGCAGCAACACAGTAAAAGAATTCCAGTCAGTGGCCCAATTATAAAGGAAAAAGCAGCTGCATTTAATACACAACTTGGCAGTATTAACTTACTTGCAGCAAGCGAAGGTTGGCTACCAAACTGGAAAAAAAAAAAAAACAACAGGGCATTTGGCAGCTGAAAGTCACTGGGGAAAATCACTCGGCTAACGATAAGGATGCTGACGAGTTTGTAAGCAAGATATGGAAGATAATAGACGAAGAAGCTTTAACGGCTGATGCCTTGTATAATGCTGACGAAACAGGTCTCTTTTTACAAGATGCTTCCTTCTTAAACACTAGCTGCCACGAATGAGAAGGAAGCTCATGGTTACAAGCAACAGAAACAGTGCGTAATATTAATGGCATGTTGTAATGCAAATGATAGACATAAACTACAGCTTATGGTGAGTGGAAAATCACAGCATCCACGTTGTTTTCAACACACTGACATAAATACTCTACCAGTGCAGTATTGTGCTCAGAAGAAAGTGTGGATGGACAGAAAAAGACTGTATTCTCTCAGTGGTTCCATAAAAAATTTGTAGCAGCAGCAAGAAAAGAGCTAAAGAAGAAAAAGCTTCCACTAAAGCCATCCTTTTAATTGACAATGTTCCCAGTCATCTGTCAAAGGTTTCTCTAAAGTCCGAAGGTATACAAGTACTCTTTCCCCCACCCAATGTTTTTCCCCTAATTCAGCCCACTGACCAGGGAATTTTTGAATCAATTAAACGTCATTATCGACATTCACTTCGTCTCGTTGCTGAACGAAAGTGAAAACAACTCTACCGAGACTATGCTGAAGGTGTGGAAACCAATTAAGATACGTGATGTTGTTTTCGAAGCAGCCGAAGCATGGGATAAAGTGGAGAGTGTTACCATAATGAAGAGCTGGAGAAAATCGTGGCCATCCATTGAATTGCATCCAGTAGTGAGTGGCAGCAATGAGCCAATCAATTCAGAATTATCAATTACTCTGCATACTGACATGTTCCACAATATTCCAGGACGAGAAATTGATGATGAAGATGTCGCGAAATGGCTGAATGTGGAAAAACTGATGAAGAAATAATCAAAATTGTGTAAGAAAGTAATGACAAAAGTGACAAAGAAGAGGACACAGGAGGAGACAACATGAGGATTTCTCACACGGCTGATGCTGAATCTGTCGAGGTCTGCCTGGAGTACATTATGCAAAAACCAGATACATGCAGTACCAATGTAACGCTTGTAAAGCGGTTGCTTGATAAAGCATCCACTGTTGTGTGTCATCATCATGACAGTTAATTAGGGATATGTTTCATAGTGAGTGATACAACTCTATAATTATGTACAGCATACACTTAAGGACAAAGTTTTCTTTGAAAATTAATGTATTTTTGTATTTAAGTACAGTACACTATATCGCCTATGTTTTCAAAATAAATAAAAAACAAAACACATGAATAAAATAACTCTATAATCCGGCATCCGCATGTGTCAGGAATGGCTGGATTAACGAGGGTTAGTGTATGTCAATTACTGTCTCTTTACTCTTCCTCTGTTTAACAATCTAACTTTTGTTGCGTTTTACTTCATCGATGTTTATTACTGTAATATCTCTTATACCTTATAAGCCCATTACAGACTTTACCGACTGTATCCCCCCCCCCCCCCTTTATTTTACATTGTTCAATTAATAATTGAAAACTCGTGAACTTGCAACACAAACATCTTGTGGCAACTGTAAGGCAGTTTCTTTTGGACAGTAGTGCTGCTGACAGGATGATTTGTGCATATTTGATGATCATGGTGCTGATTTTGTGTTTAACATTTGACAATGTCACAGTGGCTGCAATACATTACAACATTGTTTTTTATAAAACAGGCATGCCTCTTGATACTTAAAGCAAACAAATGTATATGTGTGTCAGTAGTACTTTTTGTTATGGTCTATTTTATTGTTTTAAGCTGTAGACAATATGCTAGTGTATTTATGTTTTCCCATATTTTGCTGTAGATCTGAAGATAGTCATTATAGAACAAAACCAGTAATCTGTTGACAAAACGTTTGTGACCATAGTTGTAAAGTAAAGGAAATTTAAGCACTAGGTCAACTGATGTAAACATTTGATTTCACTAAAAAGGGAAATAATCAGAATCAGCCAATAACTAAACAAAATAGCATTTTCATAGTAAGTTTACAGATGAAAATTAACCAGAAGCACCAAATTTTATGATAAGGGCGGAGATAGAAATGTCTCCTTCGAACCCAAAACAAACTCAGAGTAATGAGCAGAATTTTTAGATTTCCCTACATTAATCAAATTAATTGGTTTGCAACCATGGCAAGTAGTTTATTTAGTGCTCCAATTTATGTGTCAGCAAATGTTGTTGGGTAAATCAGAAAATAAAAATTCATAGGAAATACTGTAATAAGAAAATGAAGAAATTAGTAAGAGTTGGCTCGTAAACTCTGATTCAATAAGGATAGGACAGATAGCAGTCTGTGTCTGTTCAAACAAAAGAAATTTTTTTTTGAGTGGTTAAGGGCAACCATGGGACTATAAATCAAGATGGTTGGATGGGGATTTGCACCCAATTCCTCCCATATGTAGATCAAGTTGTTTAATTACTGTACCATCTCACTCAGTTTGATATTAGGACCTAAATTCATCCATTCAATCACTTACAAAACTTTACAAACTTATCAGAGGAATTTCCCATTGACAATTATACCAAAGCAATTTTTTTGAATATTACTCTCTGCAAAGTAAAACAAACTTATTAATGTAAATACTCGAAAGTCCCGGTGGAACAGAAATAACAGATTGAGTAAAAATAATTTCTTATCATTTAGATGTGTTAAGCAGTTAACAAAAACACAAAAACATAAACTATCACTGAAAATATTGCTGATTTTTCAGAAAAGTCCTCGTCCATATCAAACCTAGTGGCCATCTCCTGCCCCCACCTCGCACCACGCATGCAAATGCATGTGCAAATGAACACAGCTTCTTTGTCCCAGAGTTTTATCATTACATGCAGAAATGCAAGGACGTGGGTCTGTGAGTTTAATTAGACAGGCTCTCAAGTACCATAAAACACAAAATATGCTGTTCTCTAATGACCGAGTGCTGCCATGAAAGGTGCACTATGAAAGCAGTTCAATTCTCAACTTCAATTACAAAAATTTCCATCTAGACTTCTGCATTTCAATTAAAACATAACTGGCAGGCACTGGGAGACTGTATAACAGATATTTGTGTGAAATGAGTTGACTTACAACTTGGACTACATGAGGGTCTTTATTTGTAACATACATGAACAGATAAAACTTTTACAGCTGTAGATACATTCAGTAAAGCGACAGAAACATTTCAGCACATAAACAACAAGAAATAAATACTGCCTAACAATTTTCTCTAAATACTATCTATGATTATAATTGTTATACAAATTCAGAATATATTCATTATCTATACTATGAGGGTTAGTCAAAAAACAAAGCCTCCTACTATTTTGCCTCCTTATATAAAGCCTGTTAAATGAAAAATTTGACAAAATGTTGACCAGCAGGTCGGTGAGTCCACACAACATTTAGCGAATTGATGACATCATTCGTGGTGACCACTGGGTGACTGCAGGTAATTTGTGTCACATTACTCCCCCCCTCCCTCACCCCCCGGGGAAACAGTGTGACAGCAATCATCGAGTCAAAGAGGTCAGAGAGGTAAATGGAACTGTATCACAGAAACTCACTGAAGAAGAATCCATGCATTAATGGCTTCAGAAGCTGGACCGTGTGTTTCAACACACTAAAATACATGTCAAGTCTGGGCAAATGGAGGCAGATTATACTGAAAAGTGCATTTGGAAGGAGAAAAAGGGGGCATTACTTTTTGACTGACCCTCATACAAAGAGCATTATTATGACACATAAGCTCTAAACATCAATTAAATAACAGTCTTTATGGAATGACTGCATATCAACAATTACTTAGTAACACACATACATAATATTTAAAATGCACATAATTATCATGTATAGCAAATTTGGAGGAATAAACATTTTTACAGTAGCTTATCCTGTGTAACAGTGTGTGAAATATACAACAGCAAGGACAGGACATGCAGGTGTGTGTGTGTGTGTGTGTGTGTGTGTGTGTGCACGCTGCACGCGCGCGCGCTCTCACTCACACACACACACACACACACACACACACACACACACACACACGAGAGAGAGAGAGAGAGAGAGAGAGAGAGAGAGAGAGAGAGAGAGAGAGAGAGAGAGAGAGAGAGAGAGAGAGAGAGGGGGGGGGGGGGGGGGGGAGGGGGAGGGGGAGGGGAGAGGGGGAGAGACTGGTTGGCTGATATGGGGGAAGGGACCAAACAGCAAGGTCACTGGTTCCATCAGATTAGGGAAGGATGGGGAAGGAAGTCTGCCGTGCCCTTTCAAAGGTATCATCTCTGCAGTTGCCTGAACTGATTTAGGGTAATCACAGAAAACCTAAATCAGGATTGACAGGTGCATGTTTGAACCATCATATTCCCAAAAAGAATCCAGTGTGTTAACCACTGCACCACCTCGCTTGGTCACAGAGAGAGGGAGAGGGAGAGGTGCGGGAGGGGGGGAGATGTGTGGTGACAATATCAACATGCAATCTTATTGTGGAAATGTAAAAACAAAGAGGTCGTGGACAGTCTGAAGAGCTACATCCCAATGCCCAAATGACGGATTGGTGGGCTTTACACATTTAGTATAACCACAGACAATATGAGGTCCATAGTTATTTGAGGTATAACACAGACAATTGAACATCAATACACCTGAACAGCTAACACCAATAATCTAAGAACAAAAACACAAATAAGTGCTCTGTTACCATTTAAAGTCTTCTAAAAAGATAGATGGCTTAGTTGAAACTTAGGCTCCAACCTAGCATGCACCAAGACACACGTGCGCGCACACACACAGACACAGACACACACACACACACACACACACACACACACACACACACACACACAGAGAGAGAGAGAGAGAGAGAGAGAGAGAGAGAGAGAGAGAGAGAGAGAGGAAAAGGGGGGAGATGAATGTATGATAATAACAACATCCAATCTTATCGGGTAAATGCAAAAACAAAGGGCTCGCAGATAAAACCATCTCTTACAATCTGAAGAGCTATATCCCAAGACCCAATAGCATACTTACAGATTGTTGCACTTTAGTGGGCTTTAGACAACAAAATAACCACATCGAATAAGAGGACCACAGTTTTTGTTCAAGATTTAACACTGAGACTACTAAACATCAATACACCTTGAATAACATACACCACTAAGCTAAGCACAACAAGTTTAAGAAATGATATGGCACATTCAGCATTTCTCTATAAATTCACCTGATTTAACATAGAGTAAGGCTTTAGAAACATTCTGAAGCAAGTGTCTGAAAACCTCTGACGAACTTTTCTGATTTGGTTCTTCAAAAGTAGCAAGTTTAAAGCTAACCGGCTTGTTGAAAACGGTGTACACAAAGAGAAATGTTATATTACTACAAGGATAGAGATAAAACACATGAAAATATGACAGAGACTATTCAGAAACTACTGGATGAATACCACTCTACTGAGAATCAAATTTAATTTCAGGATACACAAAGACAAAAGAAAATGTGTGTGGAAAACAACAGAAACAGTGTTGGTAGCACAACATTGCACTGTTTATGTTCTTCAGTATTTTTTATCCCTCTAATGGAAAAAAGAAAAAGAAATACTCCAAAAGAATCTGCTGACCTGCATAAATATCTGCCGGGTTACAAAATAAAAGGGAAATGTAAACAAAGCAAGAATTTTAAATCAAGATTCATCACCAGGCATGTGAAACATGCAGTGAACGAAAGTAGCAATTGACTGAAGTAATAAAATACATATCAATCAGTTTCTAAAAATGATTATGAAAAGGATGTCAATAGATTATAATGCATGGAAGAAATTCCATTTGCTAAGGTGCTGACAAGGGAAACTTTCCATTGCAACCACCTCAGATTTAGTGATAAGATGGTCGAGTGGATAGCCCATCAAAAACTGAACACATGTCAAGTATGAAAACAAGAAGAAGGGCAAATGGTCCAAGCTCAAAATGTGCAACATTGAGCAAATTTAAATAAAAATGACGACGTGTTTAGGTGGTCACGTTGTTGGATTGTGAAGGTGAAGATTCTTTTCAAATCTCCCTCGTGTTGCATACCCCTCCCTCATGATACATTCCCCTCCCCCACAAAATTATGAACTGTCCGCCCAGCAATTGACATATCTGAATTCAAATTTGTGTCTGTGTTGTGGTGTAACACCCGTCTGCAACGGCAAGGTGTAAAGAAGGGACCCTCAGACATACGTACCTCCTCTTTGTTCTATGCAAGTACCACATGTTATGACTCTTGTGCTCCGTTTCGAAGTTTTAACTCGCGAGGGTTAATAACCCTGTATTTGTTGTTTACATTTCTTGCCTGCGCTCACTTTACATCACATTTACTTGCAACAGTAATATATTCTTACCGTATGACTCATATCCTATGACCAACAAACAGCCTGACAATTGCCAAGGCTATAGAAAGAGAACAGACATGTCAATGACCGGATGGACATTTCAAAATTTGTCATGGGGGGGGGGGGCATGAGTGAGATTTGAACACTGACCTCCAGCTTTGCAGTCCAACATTGTGACAACGCAACCATGATTCCATGGTGCTTGCAACTTGCTTGATGTTGTGCACCTTAAGCTTGGACCGTCCTCTGTATCTTTTTTTGCAGTTCAGTATACCTTCTTCCAGTTTTAATGTTACAACTACGTTCAATTTTTAACGGGCTATCCCCTGGGCTATTTTATCACTAAATCAGAGGGGGTAGGATGGGAAGTTTCCCTTGTAAGAAGCACTGAGAGATGGTCATCAGAGGCAGATCACTAGCTTGAGATGTGTAAATAACAACCACAGCTGTCGTAGTGAAACTATCTAGTTATTCTCATGGATATTTAAAGCAAACTGAAATGAAAGTTAGAAATTGTGCACTGAAACATGCACTTAGTACTTGTCCAACACAAGGCTGCTGTTCTACACTAGATCACTTTCATATGTTGCAAACTGAAAGTTCACAGTAATAAGCACATCAAGAGGAAGTGAAGGACACCATCAAAGAACACTTATACACATAGTATAATTTACTATAAAGCTATTTAAAGTTAAACAAATCAGTTTCTCCTAAAGATATATTTTATCAGACATTTTCGTTCTGCACTACAAAGCTTCAGCAGGTTTTACATAGTTTTCACTTTTATAGGTGAATGTTGCACTGCTCTCCAAATTTAACTACACTGACACACAGCTGAATTCCAGAATGTTTTGCCTCTTACGAGCAAATACCTCACAATCCTGCTCACTCTTAAATATAATGCATACTTAAACATAATTAACTTACCACACAATATATGAATCAATCTTGACGCCACTGAGACTCAGATTTGTAACTTCCATCCACAACAGTGTCAAATAATTGTTGGTATTCACCTGTGGTGACAGTGAAAGGAAGATATCAGAGCACTTTCTCTCCACAAGTCCAAAATTGCCCTTGAGGGGAGAGAGGATCAGCAGCATATGTCCAAGGACTTTACACATCACTACATACCTGAAGCTTTGACAAAAAAAGAGTCCCCTTCTCCATTTGACTCAATTTTCTGCGTGTCCACTCTTCAATCAGCAAAATTATCATTAATCTACATAATTTTTATATCTTCCCAGTTCAGAGTTTCTTTGACATCTGCTTTGCAACCATGATGTTCTATGTCAGAAGTTTTATATCAGTTACCATTCATCCTTGCAACCTGCCAACAGTCCAAATTTCCTCAAACAATAGATTTATGCTGGAACAATTTGTAAAGCCAACTTCATTTGGCCCAGATCTGTGTCTCACACAGTGTACTGCTAACAAAGTAGCAACATGTGGGGTGAACTATGTCACCAAACATCACATACTGAAGTAGCCAGTTTGATGTAAGTATAATTTTATGTGCACTAATTGTGTTTTGCCAGATTTATTGACTCAAAAGATGATAAATGTAGCATCAGCACTGAGACAGAAATTTGATTTGCTCTACTGGAGGAACAATGCTGAGTGTTCAATTTCAGAACTGTACTGTGGCGTGATGGACTAGAGCCATGCAGTTGCTATAATAAATGAAGTCGTGGCATCATTTGCACACACCCAGTCGGAATGTATGTGAACTTTGTGATGCCTAACATAAAACCCTGTTAATCAGACAAGCACAATGCTACTCGCAACTGCACACAGCGGCTTAATATTTTTGCCTTTTGAACTGTAACATACACATCGCACATCTGAGTGCTGTCTCAATACAAAATTTGAGCAAAAAAAGTGCATTATGAACACTGCACATGAATATGTGCATCATTCAGTTTTAATTAGAGGCACAGTGAAACAGTTTAAAAGCTTTAATTAGGTAGGCAATCAAAATTCAATGAAATAAAAACCGATGGGTACAGGTGCACAAATATTTGGTGAAGGCCTGAAGCTATGGGAGAATCACCCAATAAACTGGGTTTACATCATAACAAGAAAGCTCTTGAAACAAATAGTAGAAAAGAGATACGAGGAGGTGAACTACAAGAATATTAGAATATAAATAGAAATGTAAAAGGGAATTGTCAGCCTTCTGAAAAAAACAACAAATAAGTAATTTTTTTTTTTGGAGCACTCACACATTAATAACATGAATGACTGACAGTGACAACAGAATTAGAGGTTACTTTTAGTTTTGTAGCTTTTCACAAAGAAAGCATTACAAAGTACAAAAAGGTGAGCTGGAAACTCAGACATTACCCAAACATTTGAAATGCACACAAATGTAGGATATAATAAATGACAGGAGAAATCTCTGACATTTGGTGGCATTGGAGCTTTGAGCGAACTCAATAGCAGCAGATGAAAATTTGGGCCAAACCGGGAGTCAAACCTTTCCATCAGCGGCCACCTTAATTGAGCACATCCCCAGTCAGACCCACATCTCCATATGCTACACGCTATGGAGTACCTCTCCCTATCCATTAATTCACTTGCTCACAATCGGACTGTATTGTTGCAAGTTTTTGGATACTACTGTGCATCCGCACTGAAACATCTTAACGCCATTTGGCATGTATATATTATCCAGAAATTGTGTCTGTTCTTTCGGAACATTTCTATATAATAATAGGATAAGATGATTTCCTTGTACATGTGTACAAAAAATTTCATCTAAGTAAGTTACCTGAACAGGAAGATGCCAGTCCAAGTATGTGTCTCCTTTGGCAACCACAGATTAAATACCTCTCCCTAACATTGTAAGATAAGATGCCTACTGTTTCATTTCAGTGTGTGTCTGTACTAGTAGCAAAACATTTGTATGGTACATAAATTTTAATATGAACTAACTGAGAATGTAAAACTAGCCGATTTTCCTGCTGCTTTCTCCTGTTACTATACAGCACTTTAAACAATGAACAAAAGAAAAGTGGTAATCTAAAAATATAGCAAACCTAGCAAGGACATCATCCAAGATAGGGAACACGTTTGAATAGATCAAGGCAGGGAAGGAAAATCAGCTGAGTATTTTTCAAAAGATTAATTCTAACATTTTTCTGAACTGATTTTGAGGCACTACCAAAAACACAAATCTGCATAGTTAAGCTAGGATATGAACTCTGTTGGAAAGTCCAGTGCATTATTCACTGTGTCACCTCAATCAATCACAATAGAGAACTTGGGTCAACGTTACTAGTGTCTTACTTATGACATCGTGGGGCACTAGCCAATGGCAGTGCATTGGTCCAAAATGGACTACATACCTTCTGACTCTATTCCATTAATTGTGTCTGCTGTCACGAGAATGATGCTTTCCACTATCACTGATAATAATGGTCAGTTCCATTGCAGTAGGGGGTCATGTCTAGTTTCAGACAGGCCATCTACTGTCACTCTTTACTACCTTCAAAAATCTGTAAAGTCGTATATATCAATCACAATAGAGAACTCTCATCAAGGTTACTAGTGTCTTACTTATGACGTCATGTGGCACTAACCAATGGCAGTGCATTAGCCCAAAATGGACTATATATCTTCTGACTATTACATTAATTGTGTCTGCTGTCACGAGAACAATGCTCCCCACTATCACTGACGATAATGGTCAATTCCACTGCAGTAGGAGGGCCGTGTACAGTTTCAGACAGGCCATCTACTGTCACTCTACACTACCTTCAAAAATCTGTAAAGTCATATATCTCTCATTAGCGCCATTCACGATAAAGGAACATTTCACACCTTAAGACTTCATATTTTGCAATATGAATAATGAAAAATCTGAAGAGGTGAATTAGTTCAGAATTTTCCATACATTACTATGTCATACACACACAAGATACAACACTTATTATTCCCATATTTTTCATATTTTTCTTAACAAAAGACAGAAATAAACCAGAATTTCAAGAAGTGGATATACTGGAACACAAGCAGTAATTCTTGACCAGGACTTTACCGACGGAAGAAAATTCCTACCCTGGAAGCCCAAGATCTGTTACCTTCACCTGTTTTGCATTTATCTCAATACTATCCCATTTGTTCCAGTTTCTGTAATTGTCAGGTAGATTTAACCTATTCTAATTTAATGTAATTCACGTTATTTTGAAATAATTGTGCATGTTTTCATTGGCGCAACAAAAAATATTTTTCACATCACAGTTAGATCATACAAACTGTGTTACATATTTCACAGAATTATCTTTAAAAATTAATATGTAGAAAAAAAAGTGTATCATTGATTACTTGATAGTTAAAAAAGAAGGTAAGCAACATGGTTACAATGCTAAGGAAATTAACAATCAGCAAAAATTGCAAAAGTCTAATCATTTTGCATTTGAGAGATAAACAGGGAAATAAATCTCAATATGATTACACTACAGGGACGTACACAGATAAAAAAAAGCCCCTCTACAAAGCGACAGAAGAAGTAGCAGCATTCTGGCCCGCCATTCCAGTCTTCACGAGGCTGAATTCACTGATGAATGCATCCGTGTGCTTCGGATCCAAATTCTTCAATGCTCGCCAATATATCTCACTCACATTCTTTGCTTCACCAAGTTTCTGTTCAAATTTAACGTAATCCATCCAGACATCTGAAACAACAAGAAGCAAAAAAGATGCACAAATTGTGATATAATTCCAATTCTCTGCTGTCTTTCACTCTTAATAGATGACTACATGTCCAAATTCATAACTGACTGACTTCCACAGAATGTAATGTCTTCCGACAAATTAAATATGTTTGAAATTTTCTGATCTGTTTGATACCAGACACACTAAATATATTAACTTGTGTGGGTATCTCTAAGGTGAATGCAATGTTCACTTCTATTTATCACTTTAATGTTAACATAAAATAATGAAACAATTTATTAGAAGACAGCAGGACAAATACATTATAGTGACATGATAGGGTTTGCAGGGCAGAGTTTAGTTTCACTGATCCATCACCACTGATATGCTCTGTTTCACATAAATCGTTTGACGAGATCACGTTTTGAGTGTTTGTGCTATTGCACGCAATCAAATGAATAACAGGGCTACCAGCAGATAAGATCTCCCATCAGAGCCCAAAAAAGTGAATATGCTCCTGTTTAAAAGTGTCTGGCTGACAAGTGGAGTACCAGTTACCTCATTCTACTTTCCTCAAAACCTTTAAAACTTTTCCCCAAATTTACCTCATTCTACTTTCCTCAAAACCTTTAAAACTTTTCCCCAAATTTCTGCCTAGCGAATATATTCAAAATCTTTTTAACATGCAATTCACCTCTCACTTCCACAAGGTCCCCTAACTAACTAGCTCACATCCTCCCACTTTCACTCATTCATCCCCCCCCCCCCCCCCCCCCAATATCTAACAGCTTCCTTTATTTTGCCTTACTACTGTGGCCTCTCTCTCTTCTCACTGTTATTACACCTCTCTTCCTTGTTGTCTTGTCACAGATTGTGTCTCATTATTACCAGCTCTCATTCACTTACATTTTCTCCTTCTCTTTATTTGTCTCTCACTGGTAGTGTCTCCTTCAAACTTTTACCAGCACTTTTCCTTCACTGTCAACATGTTGTACTGCTATTGTGTCCCTCTCTTTCTCTCACACAGCTATATCCCCTTGGCTCTTTCTATACCACAATCACGATCTACTATCTTCCAGTATATATTATTTCTCACCTCTATCTCATTGCCACTGTCTCCTCCTCTCTAAGTACAAAAAAGTGTGAACATGTTCGCATGCTGAATTTTTGGGAAATTTTTTAAAGGTGCTGATGAAGGCAGAATAAGGCAGCTGGTACCACACTTTTTAAATGGTTCAAATGGCTCTAAACACTAGTTTTACAATGTGGGTTTCCCAGAAGTCTTATGATGATAACAGAGACACTTTACGGCATATTTCTCCCTGCTACATCAGTTTATACACAATGTTTTCCCGACACACCAGATTTTGTATGTTCAAGCATAGCAACTTTGAACCTCTGTATCTTGGAAATGGATACAAACATAAAGAAAATTTTCAAGGTCGCTCGAGATTGGGATATTAGCAATACACTAAAAATTTCAGCCTTCTGCTGTGCATAGTCTTGGAATCCACAGTTCAGTTTCAGAAAAAAATTGTTTTCTAAGGAACCACCCATGAATTAATGCTGCCTCCATAAGCCCATTAAGGCCCACTGTAGACCATACCAAATGCAAGAAGAACCAACACATTTGCTCCATTTAACTAAGCAGCAGAAAGTGTGTAATATCCATACTTTGACCTTGTGCTGTAGTATAGTGACACTAAGATATAAAGGGTCTATACAAGGGCGATGTACTTGAGGACAATATTATGGAAATGGAAGAGGATGTAGATGAAAATGAAATGGGAGATGTGATACTGTGTGAAGAGTTTGACAGAGCACTGAAAGACCTGAGTCGAAACAAGGCCCCGGGAGTAGACAACATTCCATTAGAACTACTGACAGCCTTGAGAGAGCCAGTCCTGACAAAACTCTACCAGCTGGTGAGCAAGATGTATGAGACAGGCGAAAAGCCCTCAGACCTCAAGAAGAATATAATAATTCCAATCCCAAAGAAAGCGGGTGTTGACAGATGTGAAAATTACCGAACTATCAGTTTAATAAGTCATGGCTGCAAAATACTAACGCAAATTTTTTACAGACAAATGGAAAAACTGGTAGAAGTCGACCTCGGGGAAGATCAGTTTGGATTCTGTAGAAATACTGGAACACTTGAGGCAATACTGACCCTACGACACATCTTAGAAGCTAGATTAAGGAAAGGCAAACCTACATTTCTAGAATTTGTAGGCTTAGAGAAAGCTTTTGACAATGTTGACTGGAATACTCTCTTTCAAATTCTAAAGGTGGCAGGTTAAAATACAGGGAGCAAAAGGCTATTTACAATTTGTACAGAAATCAGATGGCAGTTATAAGAGTCGAGGGACACGAAAGGGAAGCAGTGGTTGGGAAGGGAGTGAGACAGGGTTGTAGCCTCTCCCCGATGTTATTCGATCTGTATATTGACAAGCAGAGAAGGGAACAAAAGAAAAATTCGGAGTAGGTATTAAAATTCATGGAGAAGAAATAAAAACTTTGAGGTTTGCCAATGACATTGTAATTCTCTCAGAGACGGCAAAGGACTTGGAAGAGCAGTTGAACAGAATGGACAGTGTCTTGAAAGGAAGATATAAGATGAACATCAACAAAAGCAAAACGAGGATTATGGAATGTAGTCGAATTAAGTTGGGTGATGCTCAGGGAATTAATTAGGAAATGAGACACTTAAAGTAGTAAAGGAGTTTTTCTATTTGGGGCGCAAAATACTGCAACTGATGGTAGAAGTAGAGAGGATATAAAATGTATACTGTCAATGGCAAGGAAAGCGTTTCTGAAGAAGAAAAAGTTGTTAACATCGAGCGTAGATTTAAATGTCAGAAGTCGTTTCTGAAAGTATTTGTATGGAGTGTAGCCATGTGTGGAAGTGAAACATGGACGATAAATAGTTTGGACAAGAGGAGAATAGAAGCTTTTGAAATGTGGTCCTACAGAAGAATGCTGAAGATTAGATGGGTAGATCACATAACAAATGAGGAAGTATTGAATAGAATTGGGGAGAAGAGGAGCTTGTGGCACAACTTGACTAGAAGAAGGGATCGGTTGGTAGGACATGTTCTGAGACATTGAGGGATCGCCAATTTAGTATTGGAGGGCAGCGTGGAGGGTAAAAATCATAGAGGGAGACCAAGAGATGAATACACTAAGCAGATTCAGAAGGATGTAGGTTACAGTAGTTACTGGGAGATTATGAAGCTTGCACAGGATAGAGTAGCATGGACAGCTGCATCAAACCAGTCTCAGGACAGAAAACCACAACAACAACACGGTTCTTTTGTTTGGGTATACAAATGGTCCCTAGCCCAACGGCTACACAAAAACACTTGCCCCTACCTTTTTGTCACCAACAGAACCTGAGGTATGGGGACCAGAAGAATCCCATATTTATGTGCGGCGATTTGGAATGTATCAGGTAGACATGCATACTGATGTTTTCATTATTATTAAATTAATTAATACAGCCACAGTAAATCATTAACCCTCTGACTGCTGTGGATTCCAATGCACATTGACAGAGCTGGGTGTTATGCATATGGCCGTCCACTGGATATAAAAACCATTATCTCACGAACGAAATGCGGTATCATTCTGCTCTCAATTTAAAAAAAAATCATTATCTTATCTACAATTTGTACACAGAAATGTATGAGCTAAAATCAACCACAACTAAAGACTACACAATGTGTTTTAATCTCTGCAAACTTATTAAAATTTTGTGCAATGCTTTACTAAATTTGATGCAGCACAGTAACTACGACAAATAATGAAAAGAAATTCACTCCTTTATTGAACAAAGATGTCAAACTGTAAGACGTGCAAAACTCAAATTTTTTCACCAAACAGTTTTCTTAAAATTGGATGAGTAAGTATTTCACAGCAACTGGAATGCCATCCCTTAGCACAGGTTGCAGCATTAGGTAAGTGGTACAGTGACAACAAAGTTATACCTCATGAGCATAAAAAACATTAAATTTCAACAACAGAAACAAGTTTTATTTACAAAAGACAAATGATATGCACCAGCAAATTATTTTTTAAGGCTTCGACATGACATTCATATTAATACTTCTGGCAACACTAGTCCAGTCAAATAATTGTAAAGCATGATTACAAACCATAAGCATTGCCATTCTGCAAGGGGCACATTTCAAAATTATACTGTTATGAATCTGTATCCAAATTTGATTTGACTCATGACGGATGATGTGAGAAATCACGGGTCACACCTGTTTACCTCACACTTTTCTCATGACATACTGAAAGCTGCAGTATTTCATGATTTCCAAAAAGTATTTGACTCAGGATTGCATCTAAGTATATTAACAAAAGTATGATCATATGGAGTATAAAGCAAAATTTGTGATTGCATTGAGGGTGTTTTGGTAGGGAAGATGCAGCAAGTTATCTTAGATGACGAGTCATTGTCAGATGAAGAAGTAACTTCAGGTGTGCCCCAGAGTACAGTGCTGGGACCCTTGCTGTTCATGTTGCATAATAATGACCTTGCGCAAAATACTGACAGTAATCTCAGTTGGTTGCTGTTGTTTTTTTTTTCCTCCCCCCTCCAGATGATGCAGTTATCTATACTGAAGTACAGTCTGGAAGAAGTTGCATAAATATTGAGTGAGATCTTGGCGAGATTCTGAAGTGATGCAAATTTTGGCGACTTGTTTTAACTGCTCAGAAATATAAAACTGTTCGCTTCACAAAATGAAAAAAACATTGTATCCTATGGCTGTAATGCCAATGAATCACAGTTGGAATTGGTCAACTCATAAAAAGACCTGGGTGTTAACCCTCTGTAGGGCTATGGAATGGAATGATCACATAGGCTCAGGCACGGGTAAATCAGGTGGTAGACTTTGCTTTATTGGTAGAATTCTGGGGAAATAAAGTCAGTCTACAAAGGAGATTGCTTACAAATAACTCGCTTGACCCACCCTAGAATATTGCTCAAATGTGTGGGACCTGTACCACATATATTGAACATATGCATCATGAATGGTCACAGGTTTGTTTGACCTGTAGGAGAGGGTTGCAAGAACTGCTAGACTCTTGAAGATAGATGTAAACTATCCCAACACAGCCTTCTTGAAAGGTTTAAGGAACTGGCTTTAAATTATGACTACAGAAAAATACCACCCCCTATGTAATGTTCCCATAGAGGAGGGGCAGGGAGAGAGAAATTAGGTCCGTCTGCATAGTTCAGAGAAACTTGTGCTAGAAGGCAGTATTCAAATGGTTGGTGTTATGAAGCAGCTGTTGAAGTTATTTGTGATGTGATGTGCAGCATGTTTGGCAACTGGATGGTCAATCTGTGTTCACCACAGTTTGGTAGTGGTCATTCATGCAAGTAGACAGTTGATTATTTGTCATGTCCACATAGAATGCTGTACAGTAATTGCATCGTAGCTGATGTATAACATGGCTGCTTTGACACATGGCCCTCGTTTTATTGGGTAGGAAATGTGCGTGAATGGACTGTGGTAGGAGATGCAGGTGACTGTATGGGGCAGGCCTTACACGTGGAATGACCACAAGGGTATGGCCCATGGGATGCACGGTTGCAAGTATGATGAGAATAAGAATGGATGAGAATGTTCTTAGGTTAGGTGGGTGGCATAACACTACATTGTGGGATGCGGGTAAAATTTGGTTAGAATATCCACTATCTCAGGGCACAACGAGGAGTTGTCAAAGCCCTGGTGGAGGATGTGGTTGAGCTTTCGAAGACCAGAGTGATCAGAGGAGTGCTACTTGGTGGATGGTTAAGGGAAGCCGGAACGATCCATCTCCCCCATGTTAATTTTAGCGCAAATACAAGGAACATTTTTTCTAAAACCATTAAACATTTTGCTCTGAAATTTGGACAACATGTTCAGTGAACATTTCTCTAAAACTTATAACGTCATGTTAAAAAATATTTATTGGTTTTTGATTTACTATTTTTTGTAACAGATGCTTATTTTTTTCTCTAAAATTTTGAATTTTGCGCTTTTTCTTCTATTACTCTTGAATTATACAATATTTGTTTACAATTTGTTATAAAAATGAAGGAAAAGAAGTAAACAATATTGTGTATAAATTTCATTGCTATACTGTCAGCAGTTTTTGAGAAAATGTTCCTCAAAGATGAAAATTTTAAAGTTATGGGAAATGGCTTCCAAAGTTTTTTAATACATTCCTGCCCCATGTAATGGATTATCAGCATCTTCTTCTTTTCCCAATGTTAGTTTCCTTTTCACTGGTCTTTTCTTCCCTTATGCTGCATGTTGTAGGCTTTTGTCTCTTCTTCCTGCACCTCTTAGTCTTTCTTCATCAATTAGGCACATTGTGGAAATGGTGTTGTGACTTGGTTGGAAACCTAAACGTTTCAGCACATCACATTTGATAATGTTTCCTTTATTGTTGTTGCCACTGCATCATACACTCCAAAATGCAATGTTTTTATCTGTACAAACACTCTTTTGGGAATCCTAATCCAAATTAAATTATTTAGACTTTCATTTGGATTTTTGTGTTTTCCCATGTAAACACTTTTCCAATAAACTTGGCTGTGATAAATCTCTGAATATGGGCTTAATTACATCAATTACAGCATTTGGCAAACTGATTGGTACTTACACCATGCGGCATCACCTGTGGGACACAGTGCATGTTGTGGGTGATTATTTGTTGATGCAGTAAAAAACAAAAATTATGCCCATACTGCTCTCCTCATATGCTCAATGCTTCTCTTATTTTGCCTAACTGCACACCCATAATACCTCTACAACCTATCAATTGCTTCATCTCAATCTTCCTCTTCCTCCGAGGGTCTTACCATCACTAAGCTTTTTAATGTGAATTTCATTGCCATAAGGTTTGAGTTCCTCTATGGCTTTATATCCCTTAGAATCACCATCTCCTAGATAGTTAGTGTATTGTACATTATACGACTCCAGTGATCTGGAAAAAATTGCTTTCACTCCCTCTACTTCCATCGTTCCACTCGTGCCGTGAAAATTTGGCTTCACAACTTTCACCATGTTCGTTCTTGGTATTGCCCTTACATCTACAATGTTTTGAGAGAACAGCAACATCAATTACTTTGCAACTGTCTCCACTGGTAGCTGTCACAACTCCATTTAGAGATTTATGACCTCTACATTGCCATGATCCATCTAAAGCAACAGTTAAATCTCTACAGTACCCATTATCTGTCACAGCTTCTTCATTGTTGCTCGAGCAATATCTTCAGCAGCAGATCTCACCAATTCATTATAAAATCCAAACTTGGATGGTGGTTTTGGCAAGTTCATAATTCCACATAACATTGTCCCTGCAGCACTGCCCTTGCCAATGCAACGCAAGCCATACACTAGCCTAACATTTATACCATACACCTTCTTTCCACTATTACCACTAGGAGGAATACTGTTAGAATTAGAAAACGAATTTTCTGTAGCACATTTGTTACACTTCAATAACATTTTACATGCCAAACCAATGTGTGAAGTTATTTTCAATTCCAGTTCTCTTTCTTTGCAAGCTTGGCATAATGTGTTAGGTTTCAAAATCTTAGAGAGCAAGGAAATGTTCATTATTTCATTCACATCATTACTGTCACTTTGATAGTTTTCAAATTTTTCTTTGCTGTCACAATGTTTCTTGCTGGAAGAAGTTCTATCACATTCATTTGGAATAGTCAGTGAAGCAGTCTGAGCAGCATCTCCCTTGGAAACAACTAAAGATTTCTTCTTCCACTCATTGTGCCTTTTCTTAAACACTCGATTGCCAAAATGGGGCATATTGATAACCACAAACCAAATACGTAAAACAGGTACGAGCAAAATTCATCAAATACGCAAAATTGAACAGCTAAACAATACAAAGGAAACTCCACAAGTCAACACACATAGTATAGCATTTATGTTTACCGATATGAACAGTCACTTGTCACAGAGATAAAGCCATAAAACGTTGGAAAACAAATCACTGTCGAATTCCGCAAAGATACCCCGCTTGCAGCCAGCGAGCGGCGCCGTCAGAGGTAACACACCAAGTCGCTACAACCATTTACGCAGAGTGTCAACTTTGCAGCGATAAAAAAACAGACTTAGAATTCACTTAAAAGGGTGAAACTTTATTTGTTTTATTCAGAAAACTCCAAATAATTTTATAATGAACAAACAAAAAATGTTAATTTTGTCATTTTCATCGTTCCAGCTCCCCTTAACAGGGTTACTGCTGTTAGCAGAGGAGACAGCAGCAAGGGAGATCTGTTTATGAATGAGCTGTATAGGATACTGTTTGTCAATAACAGCTTTGGTAAGGTTATCACTACCTTTCATTTGCTCCTGCTTTCCACTACATTTGCAGCACCCTCAGATGGCGAGACTGTAGGGAAAAGACTTTCTGACATGGAGCAGATGACAGTTGCCACAGTGGAGATACTGCTGATGGTTGGTGTACTTGACATGGAAACATTTATGGAACCATGTAATAAATGTAGATAGACAGGAAAATGGTGTGTTGATTCGTTGAGAATGATCAGGTGAAGTGGATTTAGATGTAGGTGGTGCGGTTGTGGAAGAGACAGCAAAGCAGAAGAGCTTGAAATTTATAAAGCAAAAAAGAAAGAACCAACACAACTGCTTAACTGGCAGAGCGATTTCGTGGCCAATGCCTACTTTGCTTTGTTTGACAATGTTATGCTTTAATCACTGAACGCCTCTGTTATATATAGTTTGTTGATAGTTTCACCTAGCGTAGAGTGTCTTACATATTTACTTTGTTTTCGTACATTGTGCAAATAACTCTAGTTCCTTCTCTGTTTATATAATATACTGCATTAACTAGATAATCTTGTTCATGCACTTTAGGGGCCCTCTGATGGCCACATTCCTCTAACTACTACTCCCCTATGCATAATTCTGGCGTTAGTGTAACAGAGGGGGCTGATTATGTACGGCAGTCTGTTTTCTTTCATTGTGGCTTCTTTAGCTATTTGTTTTATAGTTTTACATTATTCTGTGCACTACGAAAGCCGTTTATTATTTATGTCATTATCTATAATATTGGAACTTGAGCATATGTCAATTACTGTCTCTTAATTCTTCCTCTTTTTAACAATCTAATTTTTGTCATGTTTTATTTCATTGCTTTTTATTACTGTAAAGCCTCTCTTACCTTATAAGCCCATTACAAACTTTACCGATTGTATCCCCCCTTTATTTTATGTTGTTCAATTAATCTTTGAAGAATGTTTCTATGCCTACAGTAGTGATATCTGGTGAACTTGCAACACAACCATCTTGTGGCAACTGTACAGCAGTTTGTTTTGAACAGTATTGCTGCTGACAACATGACTCTTGCATATGCTGTTATTTTTATATATATTTGACGATGCTGGTGCTGATTTTGCGTTTAACATTTGATGATACCACTATGGCTGCAGTACACTAGGACATGTTTTTATAAAACAGGTATGCCTCTTGATTCTTAAAGTGGATAAATGTATATGTATATCAGTAGTACTTTTCATTATGGTCTATTTTATTGTTTTAAGCTGTAGACAATTTGCTAGTGTATTTATGTTTTCTCATATTTTGCTGCAGATCTGAAGATGGCAAATACAGACAAACTAGTAGTCTGCTGGCAAAAAATTTGTGACCATAGACATGAAGTAAAAGGAAATTTATTCTATATTCGGGTCATTGTTTTATTCACATCCATTTTGCAGCTTGTGAAACCTTTTACATATTTTGCTGTGGACAGACATTTGTATGTGCACTGTGTTTGTGGTTATAAATGGAGCATTTTCTGTCTTGTATATGATTCATTGCTGCAGTATTAGTTTGCAGTAAGTATCAGCTCTTACTAGTCAAAACTACAAAAATTCAACTATAAACTAAAACCATGAAAAACTCACTGAATTTTATAAAAAATCCCTAAGATTTCCAGATACCCACGTTGTTCCGAGATATCCTGGGGCATATACACCCTGATAACAGACATGTACGAAGACCAAAGACTTTCACGCCTTCCAGAAAGCTGTAAAAAACCTACTTCTTTAATAAATGTTGTTATAATTTTAAGGATTACTTTAAAATACATGTAAATCATTTAGAGAAATGTTCATTTGATGTCAATTAACTGACATGTTCAAGAGCCAGTGTACAACAGAATAGTGACAAACGATTCAAATTGTAACACATTTGGTCATTTTGTGTGTGTGTGTGTGTGTGTGTGTGTGTGTGTGTGTGTGTGTGTGTGTGTGTGTCATGTAGGCACTCTCTTGCATATTTGAAATGTGTACATGTTAAGCATTTGTGTATTTAAAACTACATATACTTTTGATGACAACTGTAAAATGAAGACTGACCATGGATGGATGAATAGAAATACAAATTACCAGAAGGGAAGTTACCAAAATCCCATTTAAGGTACACAACAAGCGAATATGACAGTTAATGGCCAAAAGTCAAGAATGGACCTCAATTTTAAATTATCAGAGCAGATGTTACGTGGAATTGAGCTGAAAAGTCAGACACAATGAAAATGAGTGAAAGAAGTAAGTAGAAAACAAAGTTGTGAGAGATGACAACAGTGTAACAAAATCAAGAAAAAAGGAAGGCTCTGGACAAAAATAAAAATCAAAACAAATGATGTAGGGTAAGACCAAAACCTGAAGACAAATGACACAAACATAATCTCCTGCGGCACTTCTGACATGCAGTGCTATGATCATGTGTAGTGTTGAATGACAAACACACCTGCAAGCCAGTGCCCATGGCTACAACACTGCATATGCATACCTGTATTGTTTTTTCCAAACTGCTCGCAGGCGAGCTCATAGCAGCGGCGGACATGCTTGAAGTTGACCTCTGGGACCCTGCACTCCAATGCAGCCATTTTGCTGTGCATTTCAAGGCACAATGGAGGCTGCACACTCAACTTTTCATACATCTTGCGAGCTGCCACAATTCCTGCCAACGAGAGAAAAATCACGCAATTATTCACACAGAAAGGAAATTACACTGCCCAGAGCTCAGTCTGTGCCCAAGATATTCTCTCTCTCTCTCTCTCTCTCTCTCTCTCTCTCTCTCTCTCTCTCTCTCAATCGCTACCAGTACTAACTACTACTTTTCTAGTACAAAGATGGATCCGACATAACTGAAAGTTTTGTAACAAAATTTGTAAAATTGAAAATTAATTCAAATTTACTGTTTGGAACTTTTCTACATACTCACTCATTTTACTGATACAATTTGATGACCTGGCTACCAATTTTTTCAATGCGAGAGCGAGAGAAAGAGAGGGAGAGAGCAAGGACATGCCTGAAGTCAACAGCACACACTATTGCACCTCTGCCTCACCAAAAGCTTCCTCAAGCAGTCAAAATATGTGGAAACCACAGAGTTCCAGCACAGAGCTGACAGCATTTAAGAGCAGTTGATCTGTACATATCCAACTGCTTCAGATGGTCGGATATTTGCTTATCTTAAACTAACACACAAACAGCCTCATACAAGAGCATTGTTCAACTACTTTTTGGTGCTTTATTAACCTTTTCGCTGCTATGGACATGCTTTCTGCATTCTGTGCTGAAGACTGTTTTTGTTATAGTTTTTCTGCTCGCCAAACACGGGTGCCTGTGCTAGGAGATAGCATTCTGGCCGATATGAAATACTTATATCTGATTTTTTTTGGAAACTATTGGGTGAAAAAAAATTTGATTTTTTGCAGATCTTACATTTTGATATCTTCACTTGATAAAGAACCGAACTTCTTTCTGTTATCTGTCATATTGCACTGCATCAAATTAAGTAAAACATTGCAAGCAATTTTAAAGAGTTTGCAAAAATGCTTTGCACAGACTTTGCATACAGTTGACTTTAAATTGTATTTTTCGATGAATGAAATGTAGATAAGATTTCAAAATTTTATTTAAAACTGAGAGCAGAATGATATCTCATTTTGTCCTCGAGTTATTGGCTTTTATAACCAAAGAACAGCCACAAGTGATTTAACCATCCACGTCCTTCCCCATCACTAGTAGTGTGGTCGTAAGAACTGTCATACCTCATAAAAAAAATTCGAGATAACAAAATGATGTTTTTTTGCCAATGATAGCTAGCAATGAGGCACATATATTGTATGATGATGACTCCAAACCTTTACGGTAGTAACTAGTCTGCAGCAGTGGGAGGTCGGCGGCTCAGGACACATACAAACGTCTATAGTACTCTAGGAAAACCCAAGCAGTGCACATATACCTATTCACAGTACCTGGAGAACAGTGTAAAAAGGCGTGTATAAACATCACAGCAGCGAGAAGGTTACACAAAATACCAATAAAAATGCAAGGAGAACACACAAAATACTTTGCCGTGGCAAAATTTTATTCCAGCTTTGTAATCTACTAATCAAATGCAATCATTTGATACACATAGCAAACATATCATGTACTATTTTTATTTAGGCATTTTAGTGACTCTTGTGTATGGAATGGTTTTAGCTATTTTATTCCCACATCATACCACCCGTGAGGACACCTAAATTCTATATCGATTCACTGTATGCTGATTAAAATTGGCCTCCAATGCCATGTGAAATTGTATAAATAATAATTAGATTTAAAAGATACTTTACAATTCAGACATATGGCTCAGCTGATGACATAGGAATGATGTTACACATGACAATTATAAATGAAACTGCCTCATCAGAAGATAGGCAGTTTTTCGGTGAGTTATGACAGTTACTGCTGAGTGGCAGGAGTATAAAGTGGTGCTTTGGTTGACCATTTCTGACGGTACTGTTGATCTTACTATCTGAGTAACAGTACGGTCAATACAATGAGAACTGACACACTGAGGTGGAGCATAAATGTTTTATTTTGAACTGGAGGCTAGTAATAAGATAAAGTTTTTTTTTATTATTCAATCATTTATGGTGACCCGAGACGTCAAATGAAGCTACAGACTGCAACCTCAGACCAAATAACCGCACTCTTAGAGAAAGTGATCACTGGTAGACCTCAATCCGATGATTTGACCACCAGAGCAGCACTTGCCTTTGACCAGCACCAGCCACTCGAGGTACAGCGGCTTGAGGGCGACAGCGACAGGGCTGTCCTGCTGGGACACAGCATTCTGGAACACCTCCTCGACGCGCGCCATGCTCTTGGTCTGGTAGTACTGCAGCAGCACCTTCCAGAGTGGCAAAGCCGCCGCCTCGCGTGTGCCCAAGTGGCTGACCGCATCGCGGAACACTGCGATCGCCTGGTCCTCCTCGTTGCGCGCCAAGTGCAACCGCAGGCGGAGGTGCCACAGCTCAGCACTCAGCGGCAGGCGCTCTGTTGCCACACGCAGCACGCCACACAGCTTCTTCAACTTACCGGCTGACTGCAGCATGTCCACCTGTCAGAAATTAAAAATTATGTCACCTGCCTGGCTCTATGTACTTGAAATGCAAAGTTCTAGCAACATGAGGAGCCGCTTTAGAGGCCAGTTCTTGTACTGCACGGGAGTGGATGAGGAAGTGGTGTGAAGGAAACAAACTATTAACTGTTCAAATAACTTACGGGAATGCAGCTAGTGACATCTTCCACAACTGCCAATATTTTGACACGTGCACACCTGGCAGTGTTCCCAGAAGTTATTCGGACATTTACACACTGGAAGAAACTAAAGTTTCTAAACGTTAACTGCTCCACATAAAATTACGTACCGGGTTTTGGAAAGACAGATTTATTCGAGATACTGTTACAATGCTTCAAAATTCTTCAAGCTATAGCCCTCGAGCATCGACACATTTCACCAGCAGCTTTCCCTCGACTCGAAGGTGTTCTGGTGTGCCGAATCCAGAAGGCCCTTAAAGGTAAGCATGCATGCTTCTTTGATGACACTTAGGCTCTCACAGTGATGTCCTTCGAGGGAGTACTGGTGAATTGTCGCGATGCCATTTGTCAGGTAGCCGGTGACTTCTTGATCAGGTGTGGGTGCATTAGTGTGATGCAATTTACAGTTTCCGGCGATGGCTGGCCTGGTGGCTGGCTAGTGCACACTGTCATCTTATCAATGCCAATTGCATCAGCAATCATGCACACACTTAACTGACAGTCTGAATTAAACACTAACACACACACACATTCCATGTTTTAGTCAGTCTTGATGTTAACAGCTGTCCAGCAGGAGGCTCACCGACCACACTCTCTCTCTACCACCTCTGAAAAGCTTGAACCACTTAAAAACTGCAGTTTGTGACACACTTTTATCCCTGAACACTTGGTAAATTATGGCCAACGTCTCCGTAATCGATTTCCCAGTCCAACATTCATGCTACATGCTGATTATCAGTAACTCCAAATGCAACACTCACATTACACAAGAGTTTCGTAGCTAGAAAGATGACAGGTTGGGGTACAAATAAATACTGCAGCAGCGCCTTCATTACAGTTAACACATATCAGTAATAGTGAGCAAGGCCTCTAACATAGTGTACAAGGCATCAAATATATGCACTTTGAATGTTAGGCTACCACAGTTTGCCACGTAAGTCCATCACAGAGCACTACTCACTGTGAGTCAGGTTTGGAGTCAGAAAATAGTGTGCTGACTGTTCATCAAGTAACACAGAACTACTGCCATGGATGAATAGATCAAGTTCTCTGAATATACCTGTTAGATTTGGCCTGTTAGTCGATTTGTGGGGGTGAGGTCATCAGTCCCGTGATCTAAGCCAGCAGAAATCGAGGGAGGAACAACGCAAACAGTGTAGTCCAGTCGAGGGGAAGGGGTAACATGCAAACGGGGCGTCAGTGCAGCAGGAAGAGAAAAGAACAGGAGGGGTAAGGGGTGGAAATGGGGAGAGCAGACGTGCCCCAGAAACACTATGCACAGTGGGGCACCAGTACAGTCACTGACCCATCTAGGCACCCACCCCATACCATTATCACGATACACCAAGGACAACACGGAGGGAAGAAGACACAAGAGTAAAGGAAACAAACAGCACAACAGACCAGACAAAATGGAGGGAACAGAGGGGGAGAACCTGAACAGAGTGGAGGCAAGCAGAGGTCTGCAAATAGGGCATTTTGCTCACTCATACTCGCATGAACCCATCGTGCTCAGTCACGGCTCACCTGAGTACGAACACCTGAAGCAGACAGGTTGTGGTTGAATGAGGCGCCGCGGGGAGGACAAGGTCCACTCAGTTTGGCGCGTTTGTTACGCTGCTGTAGCGACCGTTTCAGTAGCAGCTCTGTGTGTCTCCAGGCTGGTGCCGTTTCTACGCCCCACCAGCTGATGGATCTACACTCACATCACTTTAGTTATCTGTAGATGCATACACCTGGGTGGTAGCGTCTAATAGTGATACTGCTATGATCCATAAGGAAAAATAGCATGCTTTATGCAATAATGAAAATTTGGAAACAATCTGGAGTTTTACAGAACCTTTTATCACTCTCATAATGAAAAGTCACACTGCTGTTTTTTATAATACCATTTGCTTCATTGATTCATATGTACACATGTGAACTTGAGCACCTAACAAATTATAAACCTTACAAGAACAAAATTATCCCCCAAATTATTTCCTGTTGGCATAATTACAATGAATCAACTCGATTCGGATCAAGTTTGCTTGGCCCATCCGAGATAATTTTCCAAACCACACTGAAATTTCTTTCACTATTACATTTGAGGGAGGGACGTAAAACGTTCTAGGTAAATTTGATATGGGGGGAAAGAAAAGATACTAAATTTACGCTTTCTCATCTCAAGCGGACCCACCTCCTCTTCCTCAAAATCACCCTCTCCAAACCTTCCAGGAATTTCTCACTTACAACCTTGCCTCTCAATCCTTCTTAAAAAAAGCCTTAATCCTACTCCCAACATCACCACTGCTGAAGCCCAAGCTATCCAAGCTACCCCCAGAAACCATCCTTGTTACCATTGATGCCACTTCCTTATACACAAATATTCCGCATGTCCAGGACCTCGCTGCGATGGAGCACTTCCTTTCATGCTGATCACCTGCCACCCTACCTAAAACCTCTTTCCTCATCACCTTAGCCAGCTTCATCCCGACCCACAACTGCCTCACTTTGAAGGCCAGACATACCAACAATTAAAGGGAACAGCCATGGGTACCAGTATGGCCCCCTCATACGCCAACCTATTCATGGGTCACTTAGAGGAAGCCTTCTTGGTTACCCAGGTCTGCGAACCCAAAATTTGGTACAGATTTATTATGACATCTTCATGATCTGGACTCTCACTGAAGAAGAACTTCAGAATTTCCTCTCCAACCTCAACTCCTTTGGTTCCATCAGATTCACCTGGTCCTACTCCAAAACCCATGCCACTTTCCTTAACGTTGACCTCCATCTGTCCAATGGCCAGCTTCACACGTCCGCCCACATCAAACCCACCAACAAACAACAGTACCTCCATTATGACAGCTGCCACCCATTCCACATCAAACAGTCCCTTCCCTACAGCCTATGTCTTCGTGGCAAACGAATCTGCTCCAGTCCGGAATCCTTGAACCATTACAACAACAACCTGAAAACAGCTTTCGCATCCCGCAACTATCCTCCCAACCTGGTGGAGATAACCAGAGCCACTTCCTCATCCCCTGAAACCCAGAACCTCCCACAGAAGAACCCCAAAAGTGCCCCACTTGTGACAGGATACTTTCCGGGACAGGATCAGACTCTGAATGTGGCTCTCCAGCAGGGATATGACTTCCTCAAATCCTGCCCTGAAATGAAATCCACTCCACTCCACCAAGAGTGTCTTTCCGCCGTCCACCTAACCTTCATAACCTCTTAGTTTATCCCTATGAAATCCCCAAACCACATTCCCTACCCTCTGGCTCCTACCCTTGTAACTGCCCCCGGTGTAAAACCTGTCCCATGCACCCTCCCACCACCACCTATTCCAGACCTGTAACCCGGAAGGTGTACACGATCAAAGGCAAAGCCACATGTGAAAGCACCCACGTGATTTACCAACTGACCTGCCTACACTGTGACGCTTTCTATGTGGGAATGACCAGCAACAAATTGTCCATTCGCATGAATGGACACAGGCAGACAGTGTTTGTTGGTAATGAGGATCACCCTGTGGCTAAACATGCCTTGGTGCACGGCCAGCACATCCTGGCACAGTGTTACACCGTCTGGGTTATCTGGATACTTCCCACTAACACCAACCTGTCAGAACTCCGGAGATGGGAACTTGCCCTTCAGTATATTCTCTCTTCTCGTTACCCCACCAGGCCTCAACCTCTGCTAATTTCAAGTTGCAGCCACTCATATCCCACCTGTCATTCAATAACATCTTTGCCTCTGCACTTCCGCCTCGACTGACATCTCTGCCCAAACTCTTTGCCTTTACAAATGTCTGCTTGTGTGTGTGTGTGTGTGTGTGTGTGTGTGTGTGTGTGTGTGTGTGTGTACCTGTCCTTTTTTCTCCCTAAGGTAAGTCTTTCCACTCTCGGGATTAGAATGACTCCTTACCCTCTCCCTTAAAACCCACATCCTTTCGTCTTTCCCTCTCCTCCCCTCTTTCTTGAAGAAGCAACTGTTGGTTGCAAAAGCTTGAATTTGTGTGTATGTTTGTCTGTCTATTGACCTGCCAGCGTTTTTGTTTGGTAAGTCACATCATCTTTGTTTTTAGATATATTTTCCCACGTGGAAACAGAGTAAGATATTATGTCCATGTTATAATTTTGTTCTAGCGTATCAGACACTAATATTTCTCATCACAAATTTGGCACACAGTATTTAATGTCTCACTTCTGTCAGAAACAGACACTATTTCCAATAATAGGAAGTGTGACCACAGAATTGATACTATTCTGTTATTGTTGTGGTCTTCAGTCCTGAGACTGGTTTGATGCAGCTCTCCATGCTACTCTATCCTGTGCAAGCTGCTTCATCTCCCAGTACTTACTGCAACCGACACTCTTCTGAATCTGCTTAGTGTACTCAACTCTTTGTCTCCCTCTACGATTTTTACCCTCCACGCTGCCCTCCAATGCTAAATTTGTGATCCCTTGATGCCTCAGAACATGTCCTACCAACCAGTCCCTTCTTCTTGTCAAGTTGTGCCACAACACCTCTTCTCCCCAATTCCATTTAATACCTCCTCATTAGTTATGTGATCTACCCATCTAATCTTCAGCATTCTTCTGTAGCACCACATTTCAAAAGCTTATATTCTTTCCTCGTCCAAACTATTTATCGTCCATGGCTACACTCCACACAAATACTTTCAGAAACGACTCCTGACACTTAAATCTATACTCGATGTTAACAAATTTCTCTTCTTCAGAAATGCTTTCTTTGTCATGCCATTCTACGTTATATCCTCTCTACTTTGACCATCATCAGTTATTTTGCTCCCCAAATAGCAAAACTCCTTTACTACTTTAAGTGTCTCATTGCCTAATCTAATTCCTCAGCATCACCCGACTTAATTCGACTACATTCCATTATCCTCATTTTGCTTTTGTTGATGTTCATCTTACATCCTCCTTTCAAGACACTGTCCATTCCGTTCAACTGCTCTTCCAAGTTCTTTGCTGTCTCTGACAGAAATACAATGTCATCGGCAAACCTCAAAATTTTAATTTCTTCTCCATGGAATTTAATACCTACTCCGAATTTTTCTTTTGTTTTCTTTACTGCTTGCTCAATATACAGATTGAATAACATCGGGGATAGGCTACAACCCTGCCTCACTTCCTTCCCAACCACTGCTTCCCCTTCACGCTCCTTCACTCTTTTAACTGCCATCTGGTTTCTGTACAAACTGAACATAGCCTTTCGCTCCCTGTATTTTACCCGTGCCACCTTTAAAATTTGAAACAGTATTCCAGTCAACGTTGTCAAATGCTTCCTCCAACTCTACAAATGGTAAAAACGTATGTTTACCTTTTTCTTAATCTATTTTCTAAGATAAGTCTTAAAGTCAGTATTGCCTCACGTGTTCCAATATTTCTACAGAATCCAAACTGACCTTCCCCGAGGTCGGCTTCTACCAGTTTTTCTATTCGTCTGTAAAGAATTTGCGTTAGTATTTTGCAGCCATGACTTAGTAAACTGATAGTTCGGTAATTTTCACATCTGTCAACACCCGCTTTCTTTGGGATTGGAATTATTATATTCTTCTTGAAGTCTGAGGGTATTTCGCCTCTATCATACATCTTGCTCACCAGATGGTAGAGTTGTCAGGACTGGCTCACCCAAGGCCATCAGTAGTTCTAATGGAATGTTGTCTACTCCCGGGGCCTTGTTTCGACTTAGATCTTTCAGTGCTCTGTAAAACTCTTCACGCAGTATCGTATCTCTCATTTGATCTTCATCTACATCCTCTTCCATTTTTATAATATTGTCCTCAAGTACATCACCCTTGTATAGACCCTCTATATACTCCTTCCACCTTTCTGTTTTCTATTCTTTGCTTAGAACTGGTTTTCCATCTGCACTCTTGATATTCATACAAGTGGTTTCTTTTCTCCACAGGTCTCTTCAATTTTCGTTTAGGCACTATTCTGTACAACATCAAAATTTCGTCTTTCTCATTTGCAAGCTGGAGATAGCAATGTTTCAGCACTAGTACTATCTACAGTTAATAGAGGATAATACGACCATTCTATTTTACTGCCAAAATGCAGACGACACTGAAACTGGCGTTTTGCAATTAAGCGCAATTTTCATTTCTGGATACACGGTGTGTCTACAGTAATTTAACCGTATTTACCTCTGTACTTTCAGGCCCTGTATTACAATGGCTTTTCAGTTTGTGCACCCATAACAAAACAAACTGAACTGATGGAAACCTTGCAGCATTCTTATTGCATCTTTGAATAGCTCTAAAAATATCACCAGTTCTTTCACAGTACCGTTGTTGTAACCTGTAAGTATTTCAGAGACGTCTCTCTCCGGAAGTAGGTCCCCAATTTTGTCATACTGCCTTTACATTCTGTAGAATTCTAACCAAGTTGTTCCACTAACTCTCCATTTCTTGCTTCAAACTTTCTATATTGAATTCACATCACCAGTTTTCTTCATGAAACAAACACTAGCGGCATAAGTTATGGGATGAACCACTCCAAGCCCATTTATCTAATAATCGTCATCCAACATGAGTTTCAGAACTGTGTTCAAAATGTGTAATGCATGCATAACGCTGAAAGGATTGAAATGCCTTCCATGGTCAATGGTAAATGAAATCTTATTAAAACGTGGGAATTTACTCCTAACAATGTGAATGTTTCCTCAATGTAATTCTTCATAAATTTACCAATTTTTTTATTATAAGAAACGTGAATTGTCACCAGTAGCATATTTTGGAGTGCCTATTCTCGATAAGCAAAGTGCGCAGTACTAGATAGATAACACATTTACCACTCACACACCATACACATGATTATCTACAACTTGTACAAATACCAAACTGCATTTCTAAGACTCCAATGACTTGAAAAAAAAAAAGCAATAATTGAGAAGGCAGAAGTAGAGAGGATTTAAAATGAAGACTGTCAACAGCAAGGAAAGTGTTTCTGAAAAAGAAAATTTTTTCACACCAAATATAAATTTTAATGATTGGATAGTATTTCACAAAATTATTTGTGTGGAATGTAGCCTTGTACGCAAGTGAAACGTGGGCGATGAAGAGTATTGTCAAGAAGGCAATGGATGTCTTCAAAACTTAGTGATAAAGAAGAATGCTGAAGATAAAGATATGAAGATTGTGTAACTAAAGAAGAGGAAATTACGACACAACTTGTCTAAAAGAGGGGACAGTTGACAGTACATATTATTAGGCATCAAGGAATTGGCAGTTTGGTAATGGAGGCTAAATTGTAGAGAGAGACCAAGGCTTGCCAATGGTAAGCAGTTTAGAATGGGTGTAGAATGCAGTAGTTATGTGAAGATGAAGAGGCCTACGCAGGATAGACTACTTTGGAACACTGCATCAATACAAAGACGAATTATATTTATTGTTAATGCAGCCCAACAGCAAATAACACTACCTTTCATTAGGTAGGTCAGTTGCATATTTATTGCCAGAATATTTGTTTAATAAAGCAGCCAGCACATACACTTGTGATGTATTTGTGTATGTATGTCTATTACTCTCTGCAAAGAGCCTTATGTTAAGGAAAAGTTAAAAAACTTTAAAGCAGTTTTCTTATGGCGACTGTCAGCAAATGATAAAGTTGCATTACTGTTTTGGTCACCCTTCCATTTGTAGCACTTTCCATAAGACACACATTCCTTTGTGAAACAACAACCAATGATTGGTTACATATTATCCACAACTTTCGAATGCAGTGGCAGTTCTCCAACTACATAGAAATCATCGATGGCACATGTATCGTAATGCAATTGTACATATGCTGCCATACGTTTTTTGTGCAGTGGAGGCTTTTCTGCTGACTTCAAATATCATGCGACCATTCTCCGGCATATTAAAGAGTGCAGTAACGTGATATGAAACTATTTTTAGTTAGTGTTTGTGTCGGAGAAAGCAGGTTAACCAAAAAATAAATACATCATTTTGGCAACCAAATATGGAATCGGCAATTCCATTATAATGCCTAAAGTGGTAACTGTCAAACCAATTATGACTGGTCCTTCACAACTACTTGCAAGACGGGGATCAATGAGACTTCACGGATATTGAAGACTATTCACATAATTTTCCAGTGGAATCTTCACGATATTTGTAGATTATGAAACAGTTCAAGTTTTTTTTTTATGTGAATAAGTGATTACTTGCAGTTAATTGAGTATTAGGCTGTCATTTACGTCTCCTCTCATGTGGTTGCACTATAACTTCACTTACAAGACATAAGTTGATTTTCACGTTAAAAACTTTTTTCTTCACAATTTTCATGTTCTTTGTGTTAATTGGTGTGGAGCGCAATTATTCTTGTGTCACAAGCTGCAGATATTTTACCAATAACTGATTTAAAGTCAGATTAAAACTGTGTGCCCGACCGAGACTTGAACTCGGGACCTTTGCCTTTCACAGGCAAGTGCTCTACCATCTGAGCTACCGAAGCACGACTCGCGTACGGTCCTCACAGCTTTACTTCTGCCAGTATCTCGTCTCCTACCTTCCAAACTTTACAGAAGCTCTCCTGCGAACCTTGCAGAACTAGCACTCCTGAAAGAAAGGATACTGCGGAGACATGGCTTAGCCACAGCCTGGGGGATGTTTCCAGAATGAGACTTTCACTCTCGAACAGAGTGTGCGCTGATATGAAACTTCCAGACAGATTAAAACTATGTGCCCGACCGAGACTCTAACTCGGGACCTTTGTCTTTTGCATGTTCCACGTCACTTTAACACTCATTTCAGATGCTATTAAACACCATTTTAAAAAATCAATCCATTATGAGAAACTGTAGTTACTTTCACATCTCGATAGAGAAATAAATTTTGCATGCTTATCATGCGACAAAATACATGACACTTTACGAACTATCATTTTCAAATAACCACATTTTGATTTCTTCAACCATTCATGAAATTTGGGGCTGATACAACCACATGATTTCCGACAAGCAAGGCAAAGTATTGGTCGCATCGTAAGCAACCCGCGTGCGACCACCGCGTGGCCTGTCTGCCCACGTCATTCAATATCTCAAGAAAGGTGATAGCTAATGTTCTGCTCTCAACTTTAAATAACAATTTCAGAATGTTGGCTAAATTTCTTATGCAGTAATGTATACCTAAAATGAACTATATGCCAAGTCCAGGCGTGAATTTTTACCTCTGCACACTCAATAAAATTCGTGTAATTGTTTACATAAAAGTGGGACAGAAAGCAACCACAATGAATAACAAAAAGAAATTCAGTCCTTCATCGAGCAAAGGTATCGACCTGTAAGATGCAGAAGAACCAATTTTTTTCACCATATAGTTTCCTTGAAATTGGATGATAAGTACTTCATAGCTGCCGTCGTGAAAGTTCGTGCAGCCTGGGGTTCCATACATGCCGTCACACTCAGTGCATTCTGTGATTGGATTAGCGGACCTACAGCGTGGCAGGCGGCAGCGGTTTGATATGTGCAAACCATGACGTAGAGCTGCCTGTGTCGTGCCACTAACAGTGTTTTCACGGCAACCAAGGGACTGCCGCATGGTTTTGCCAACATGCAGATGCCACCGGAAGCCCTCAAAGGGCCAAGCCAGTTCCAACAGCATGGAATCCACAAAGAGACAGTGAGTGAGCACCAATAAAATGAGTTTTCTGGAGAATGACATAGGCAGCCAAGTAAAAGGCAATAAGGGATTGCAACTCTGGGAGGTTATTGTAGTAGCCATTACAGTTCCACCGAATGATCACAAAGCAGTATACAAATGGGTGGCAAAAGGGTTGGACCCAATCACGCCAATGTGTCACCATCCGTCACCAACAATGATGTGGTGACATCCATAAACAAGACGTCTGACTGAGGTTGCGAGGGGGGTGATAGTAAGTACCTCCAGGGGGCACTGAGGGGTGGGGGCCTTGTCCTGGGACTTATGTTTCTTCTCCTCCTCTCCTGGAGGCTGAGGAGGGCAGAGCACAGAGGAAGAGTAGGCTTCTGCAAGATCTGGAACTGAAAGACAGCTGGTGCCTTGCGGACAGACTATGCATCCCATGACCAAGTTGTGCTAGCAGGCCTATGGATTAGGACACGATGGTGGGGAGGGGTCCTGGGAGGGAGTCTCATCAAGAAGGGGGGCCACTACTTAGGGCAGGGTGGGGGATTAGCATCCGGAGGAGAGGATGTGGAGACCGCAGGGGAGGGGGAGAGGAGAGGGGGCGGGACTGGGGTAAGGAACTGGTTGGTGAGGGAAAGGATGTAACAGTGGCAAAAGTAGAAGACATCAACACAAGGTGGAGTCTGTCACATTTTTGACATCCCTCAATGTACAATAGATGGCCCAGGAACTTCTACTCCTGTATTTTCTTTCCTTTCTTGTAATTCTGGCAGTCTGACGAGCATAGAGTTAGGGCCATGACTATTTACACACATGGGTGGCAGAACACAGGGGCTTCCTCCATGGGGTGGGTGTCCAGTCACCACATAGAGGGTCTGCCGTACATTGGGAAGACGTGCCCAAAAAGCAAGCACCAAAAGCACTTCATTGTGTGGCAGGACATATGGCTCCACATCACACTGGTAACATAACCTTGACCTCCTCTGGGACGATATCTCCCTCAAAAGCCAGAATATTTCCTGCACATGTTGGACAAAATGAATGCGGCAGTGTTTGAGATCAGCTTAGAGTTCATCAGTTTGAAGGACGAGGTTCCCATGAAAAATCTCTCCCTGGACCATATTCAGAGACTGGGAAGGGGTAATAAGACACTGGGATGGCACCAAGACGATCAAAAGAATGAAGAGCTGCAGACTGGGAGGCAGCAGCAGCTTTGATCACCAGGGAGCCAAACCACATCTTACTGAGAGACTCCACTCCAAACTTGGCCTTGATATTCTCAAAAAAAGAGGCTTCGCAGAAGTGAAAGTTACCCTGTCTGTCCTTATTCAGACCAGGTAGTGGGGAAAGTGCTTCATACCAAGCTGGCGAGCCTGGCCCTCCTCGTACGGTGAAGCCAGGGAAGAGAAGGCTGTAAGGTCATAAGAAGCACCATTCAATGATCTATTACCATTAAAAGAAATGACCATTTGAGAATGGCAAAATTTTTAGCCCTTTATGCTCCATGCACAAAGCATCTTCCCTGATACGGGGCCCCTCTGACCAGGGGCTCTCCCCATCGGTTCCACACAACCAAAACAAGGCTTCTCTGGCATGGCAACCATTGCCAAGAGTTCCGATGCTCTGGGATGATAGGCAATGACTCCTTGGCATTTGTGGGGTGGCAACAGCTCAGGTATCATAAATGTGATCCCTCTGTTGTCAGGGGGCTCAGCAGATGGGTACAGTCTCACTACATAGGCTGGCTACACTTGCTGGTGACCTAGTGGGATGGGCCGGGGGGGGGGGGGCTACAGTGGGGGGGAGGAAGAGGGGAAAAGAAGGGGAGGAGAGGCATCCACGACATAGATGCTAGGGAGGGAGCACTTTCCCAAATGGCTCACACCACAGACGGGACATTTAGAAGTGGAGGTCAAGCCCCAAAGGGTGGGCCAAAATTGCTTTAGGATGAAAGAGAGAAGGCAAGAGGAACAATACAGCATGGAATACATGAAGCCAGGTGGCTAGCCAGGTTGACAGAAGTGATAAGACAGAGAGTGGAAGGAGGGGGCAGCTGGGTAGGAGCAAGGATGAGGAGGAAGAGGCATTGGGAAAGAAATGCAGCACCATGTATGAACTCACAAAAGAACCATGAGGCCCCTGGAGTGTATACTCCTTAGAGATCACTATTGGGTACAATGCAGCTGTGGAAAAGAAACAGAAAATGCCCTAAAGGATTATTGGTGTCAGGATGGCAACAAACTACCAATTAAAAAACTGGAGAGTGGATACTAGTAGACTCAATGGAACATCACTGATAGGGGTGACATGATTACTCTCTTCTCAAGTAATTGGCGAGAGTTGAAAATACACAATAGCTAACATGCACCCTTCAGTATTGAGGCTTATGCCTGCAAGTACTCAAGCTATCTGTCTATTCTACAGATTTGCCTATGGACTTGGACACACTGGATATTGTTGCTGGACTCAACAGCACTCTTGTTCTTGCAACTCTTTATTTCACTTATATCGAACGACTCAAGCTCAGGCAGATAGACGTCTTTGTGGTATCATTCAACCCACAGATACCAAACGCCAGGTATCTATTCGTAATTCATAGGGTGGCACCAGACATTCTTAGTACCACAGCCAGAGGCAGTCACACACAACACACCATTGCCAACTGATGGCCGCCCCACAGACACTCCCTCCTCAGCTTATGCAGGCAGCGCTGCTTCCAAAGTGGATAAGATCACCACTAGCTAGCATTGTGCACCCTTCAGTATTGTGAAATATGCCTGCAAGTACTCAAGCCTCTCTGTCTGTTCTACAGTGGATTAAAGACTTGACTATGGACTTGGACACACTGAGTATTATTACTGGACCTGCCAGGACTCGTGTACTTGCAGCCCTTGGAGTTAAGTAAATGATTTTCATGTGCCTGTTGTGTCTCTCGTTCTCTGCTTTCTGCTTTTGAACCTGTGAATCGCTACTGGATACAACAACATTGACACCAAGGTTGGTGCTCCATTTGTCTGTTGTTTGGCTGATCTGTGCATTTCTCAGACAGCAACATTACAGCAAAAAAGATAGTGAGTGTTTCTTACAGATTCTTGGACAAACACTGTGCTTGCCCATCAAACTGTAATTATACTAACTTTTTTTGTGTATCAGAACATTCTGACCTTTCTATGATGCAAATCCAAACAAGTCTATTAATGTCACTCGCAACACCCTAAGTGGCGCCACAACATGACCGCCTGTCTGTGTTAAACAGTTCTGGACATTCAACACACAGCAGGAAAACTGGTTTGAATAGCATGCTAAGCTTGACATACACTTCACTGCACATCATATTCAAGGTATGAACAGAAAACCCTACTTTTTGGCAACACCAGGCATCACAGCTTACAGACTGACATGGTAACCTTTACACACTGCCTGCCCCAAAAGTATAGGCTAGGAGGACTTAACCACTGCAGTAGATCGGTATTTTGAAGAACAAGTGAATGTGGTAGCTGTTTGTTAAAAGTTTTTCGGATCACGTAGACAACTTTCCCAAACTTACAGACACCACGTAGCCAATTTACAAGGTCTGATGAGGCATTGTAATATTATGTGTTTAATGTGGTAGATATTACAGTGATACAATGATTCGAGAGGCTATCACCCAGAATGTCTCCAAGTCTACAACCGGAGGAAAATATATTTAAATATCCGGACCCAAGTTTGAAGCAAGTGTTAGAATTAATCGAATCACAGGACTCTTATGATAGTGCTGCACTAGAATTTGACTTTCCTCACATTTTGTGGTGCAAAGTAGGGTCAATACCAAACAGTTCATGCACCGTGTAATTCCAAATCACACACAGGATAGCGCCCTAGACAACATCACTGGCATGGTGTGTGACATTTAAATCTTGCCCTCAGTTATACACATCACACAAGTGGCAGGCGTGCCTCTGTTGCTACACACAGTGTTTTCAGTGCGGCAAGCATGGATGTGTAAAATCAGAGTTTTTGCAAAAGTAGAAGTCACACAAGCAATCTGTTCCTTACTCCAAGAATCAGTCTATGAACATCGATGTTGTACTTTAAAAGCCTTGTAGTGCTAGTCACGGTGTCAAGTCAAGTGTTAAAATCAGTTGCAATAGTCTCAGAACTGTTCTCATGTTCAGCATCAAGCAAACAAACTTTGTCACTTTGGTGATTGCTAATTGCAATGTACACATGCTGTTAGATACGGGAGCTTCAGTGACTATTTTGAACAGACTCACATATGCACTAATGGGAAAGTGTAAATGGTACACTTACAGACACACTCTCAGCTTATAACAGCCAGTTTTTGATGTTTGCAGCCTGCCTGGCACTTTTTGCACTGTTACAAATACAGTTTCATGCACAGAGTTGTGTTCAAAAGACAGTCAAACCCTTTTTGATATTTATTCTTTGATCTTCTACAGCTCCACATTCAGTACACTATACTTTCTGCAAATTTTTCTGTTCCTCAGCACACTATTTGAAAATTCTGTGCAGGAATCAGTAAAGCCTAAGCAGAACAAACAATTCTGAGGCTCATATTACAATGAAAGAAAATGTGTGATCTTGACTTTATTCGGCGAGACACATCCCTCAGGCACCTAGAGATCAAGAGGCTAAACATTTGTTAACCTTGTAGGAAATAGGCATGACCACTCCAGTAGAGGTCAGTTAGTGGGAATCTCCTCTTGTACTCACCAGGAAACCATCTGTCCGATTTAAGATAGTATGCTGATTTCAAGTCATCAGTGAATCCTCAAACACTGATTGATTCATTTGCATTACCATGACCTGATGGACTGTCGGCTAAGCTAGGAGCCAGTTGCTTCTTTTCTAAAATAAATTTATGGGACACATATCAGCAGTCTACAGTGGACAAGCAATCTCAGATTTTTTTGTGGTCAACACCCACATGAGGTTATTCAAGTTTTTATTTTGGCCCTTCAGCTGTGCTTCAGCATCTGCAATTTTTCAGCAATATCTTTAACAAGTGACTGCTACAATACCTTCATATACAAATTATTTAGATGCTGTGGTTTCAAGTCATGCTACTGAGGAATATATTTCTAACATGAGAATCTTATTTCACGTTCTCTCTGCTGCTGGTCTCTACTGCAACAAAGACAAGTGTTTATTTTCTTTTTTCGGGCAGCAATTGAGTACTTAGGCCATGTAATCAACACTTCCTTTGCAGTCTCTTAACTGCAATCTGTAACCCAGCACCTTGCAATGCAAGTGAATTTCAAGCAGCACCAGGAAAACTCATTTACTACATTTGTTTCATTCCAAACACAGTGCAAATTGCAGCTCCACTGCATAGATTACACAAGAAAAATGTTAATTTTGTATGGACTTGGGAGTGTCAAACAACTTTTCAGCAAATTGAAGGAAGATTTATTGAGTGACCGTTGTTTAATGTATTTTGATTCCATTCAGTCAGTCATGATAGCGATCAACGCATCCTTGTATGGGATCAGTACAGTGCTTTCGCACAGAGTTTGACCTATGAACAGATTGATTGCTTTTGCATCAAGCTCTTGGGCACAGTCCAGTGAAATTATTTCCAGGTACTATGGTATGACAAAATTCCACCAATATGTATATGGGATAAAGTTTTACTTGGTGACAGACCACAAGCGACCAATGTTGTCTTTCTTTCCTTTCAGACCATTCCCACCATGAACAGCATTGAAGCGGCATGAAATCATGTACAGACCGACAGCCAAACAGTCCAATGCTAACACCCTCTCTCATTAACCACTGGCATGATACAGTGTTTGATGAATCTGAAGACTCATGTTTCCATACTGATGAGCAAGACTATAAAACTCTCAATGGCTTCCCCCTCAATCATTGTTGTATTGTTCAAGCAGATCCCAACTGCAATGGGTCAAAATGAAATTTTATTATTTGAAGTGTTGTAATGGTAGTCTATTTTGTCTTAACATATTGGTGTAGTGGCCCCATTATAGATAAGATGTATTAAATTTGTGTTTGATGTTAGTATTATGTAGCTCATATGTGCCTCTTCAAACCATATGTTCTAGTGTACCAATGCTGACGTGGGGCCAAAATTCATATCTGAGCGGCAAAAAAGCTATCTACAGTGCACAGACAGTTTGAGCGGCAAAGACTACTTTGATAGCAGTCAGCCACGAGAAGTAGAGCTGAAGGCCATATAAAAATTGAGTAATTGTTAAAAATAATAACATCACTCTACATCTGTTTGTTAAATGGTTCCTACATGGTTTAACATGGGATTAAGTCAGTTGGGTTTGAACTATTCTTGGGGAACAGTCAACATAGAAGAGCCTGGTGATCTAAATAGTTCATGAAATTTTTATTAGTGTTCCAGTTCCATAAACTTATTTATGGTTTAGTGTTGCAATAATGATTTAGTGTAGGAATTTGCTACACTCTGACAGAATCTACAGTTCAATGTGGAGAGCTACAGAATATGCACACACTGAGAGAATTGTTCGGTATCTTATTGGTGTAAGAAAGTAATTTAATTTCGTTTTCAGTAATAGGAATTAGAGATGATTGGTATATTGCTAGCACTAACAAATTTTGGAATGCAATAGTTGATTGGTTGTACAGGATTAATTTTGCCCACTCATTGACAATACCTTCGTTCAAAGGTTCATCACTAATTAATCAGAAGCATTTGCTCATACACGTCAAGGCTTTACTACTACTTACCAGCTTTCTCTCTCTCTCTCTCTCTCTCTCTCTCTCTCTCTCTCTCTCTCTCTCTCTCTCTCTCTGTGTGTGTGTGTGTGTGTGTGTGTGTGTGTGTGTGTGTGTGTGTGTGTGTGTAGTAATAGTGGCACATAGGTTTCTAAAAACAAGTGTGATATAATGTTATCAGAAAGCAATTTCTAAACTGAAACCACAAGATATTCTAGTCAGTTCATTCATCTTAAAGACTGAAGATACACAGAAAAAAAAATTCTGAACGATTTATTTGGAAGAGAAGTAAATAAATGCATAGGAAGGACATTAATTTTATTACATAAAACAAAACAGAAACAATTTATAGCAAGAAAATATTATATTGCTGACTGAGCAACCAGTTACATCTCCGGATCTTAATTTGTCAACCAATACAATTTATGAAAATTTAGGTTTCTTTAAAAAACTTGTAATGCAAGTAATTAGTTATCTATACAATATACCAGATAGTACCAAAGCGTCACACATAGAAAGTGATCACTAGTTCTGGAATCAGTTGTAAGAATTATTCTGATATTATTCTGATTCCAAGTAATATTAATGCAAGCAATGATGATCCAAATGAACGAAATGTGAAGGTAGAGACACCTTCTGATTACCATTATTTAAGAAGGCATATTTATTAAAAAGATAATTTATATATGGAAATTTACTGAGATTCATAATATTTGTTAGACAACTGTAAATATTGAGATTTATGTTGTGCTAATACCGCAGGTGCAGTGCACGTAGCCTTATTAATCCGTATCATATGCACTGCAGGTGTAGTACAGGGTATTCAAAAAGTCTCTCTGCAGTGCTGTATGATTGTTAGCTCCTCGTGCCATGTGACTGTTTGCCTGCCTGGGTGTTTCAACGAAATGATCAACGCACAACGATACTGCAGTGATTTTCTGTACCCATTCATAGGAGAAATTGTGTTAAGTAAAATACTGAACAGTTATTTTCAACAAGATGGCGTTTCAATGTCACTGCTTGCTCATGTTTTTGGTGATTGCATAATTCCACGATCGCCTGACCTAACACCACTTAACTTTTTCTTCTGGGGTGAAGCGAAAGCAACCGTCTATACAAACTGTCCAAAATCCATTGATGAATTGAAAACTGCAATATCCTCTTTCATTGCTGCTGTTACAGGAGAAATGTTACAGCTTGTGTTTCGAAACAAGATTAGACGAATTGAGTTGTGTGTTCAACAACAGGGGGGACACTTTCAACATTTAATGTGAAAATTTGTAAGTAAAAATGAATATTCAATAAATTAATAACTTTTATTTTACTGAGTTTCATTTCGGTATATTCAGAGCGGCATATGGCAATCACAGCGAACAATCATACAGCACTGTGGAGAGACTTTATGAACATCCCGTAGAAAGGAAGCAGGATACAGTAGTGAGGGTGAAAGTGAATTGATTCATGTTGAAATTAGGCATGTGGGGCTCATCCCCAATGTCCTTTTTAACACTCTTCACACCCTTACCTACACCCTTCTTGAAGTCGGAGGGTATTTCGCCTGTCTCATACGTCTTGATCACCAGATGATAGAGTTTCGTCAGGACTGGCTCTCCCAAGGCCGTCAGTAGTTCTAATGGAACGTTGTCTACTCCGGAGGCCTTGTTTTGACTCGAGTCTTTCAGTGCTCTGTCAAACTCTTCATGCAGTATCATATCTCCCATTTCATTTTCATCTACATCCTCTCCCATTTCCATAATATTGTCCTCAAGTACATCGCCCTTGTATAAACCTTCTATATACTCCTTCCACCTTTCTGCCTTCCCTTCTTTGCTTAGAACTGGATTGCCATCTGAGCTCTTGATATTCATACACGTGGTTCTCTTCTCTCCAAAGGTCTCTTTAATTTTCCTGTAGGCAGTATCTATCTTACCTCTAGTGAGATAAGCCTCTACGTCCTTACATTTGTCCTCTAGCCATCACTGCTTAGCCATTTTGCACTTCCTGTCAATCTCATTTTTGAGACGTTTGTATTCCTTTTTGCCTGCTTCATTTAGTGCATTTTTATATTTTCTCCTTTCATCAATTAAATTCAATATTTCTTCTGTTGCCCAAGGTTTCTACTAGCCCTAGTCTTTTTACCTATTTGATCCTCTGTTGCCTTCACTATTTCATCCCTCAAAGCTACCCATTCTTTTTCTACTGTATTTCTTTCCCCCATTCCTATCAATTGTTCCCTTATGCTCTCCCTGAAACCCTGTACAATCTCTGGTTCTTTCAGTTTATCCAGGTCCCATCTCCTCAAACTCCCACCTTTTTGCAGTTTCTTCGGTTTCAATCTACAGTTCATAACAAATAGATTGTGGTCAGAGTCCACATCTGCCCCTGGAAATGTCTTACAATTTAAATCCTGATTCCTAAATCTCTGTCTTACCATTATATAATCTATCTGATACCTTTTAGTATCTCCAGGGTTCTTCCATGTATACAACCTTCTTTCATGATTCTTAAACCAAGTATTAGCTATGATTAAGTTATGCTCTGTGCAAAATTCTACCAGACGGCTTCCTCTTTCATTTTTCTCCCCCAATCCATATTCATTTACTATGTTTCCTTCTCTCCCTTTTCCTACTATCGAATTCCAGTCACCCATGACTATTAAATTTTTGTCTCCCTTCACTACCTGAATAATTTCTTTTATCTCATCATACATTTCATCAATTTCTTCGTCATCTGCAGAGCTAGTCTGCATATAAACTTGTACTACTGTAGTAGGCGTGGGGTTCGTGTCTAATAGAGCTATAATAATAATAATAATAATAATAATAATAATAATAATAATAATAATAATAGAGCTATTATTATCCTAATTATTGCTGTGAATTCATATTACTCTGTAAATTTGAGTCATGATTGATTGTACACGACATTTTTGAAATAAAGAGAGTACATTTATCTCCTATTGATTAAATGTACAACATGTTGTACTATTCGTAGTATCTAGTTGGTAGAGCATAAAGTGCTTGCAGTACATAGAGAATAAAGTGACTGAGGCCTCAAGCTCTGCTAGTCTTTGTCCCATAGCTGTCTACCCTTTACAAGCTCCCACTTGAGTCCTATACACACCTGCTGTCATGCCAGCACAGCTGCATAGTCCTTTCCACCATGAGGTCATTATTGCTCCATCACCTCAACAGGACTGACTGCCAGGGGGTCCAGTTGCCAATAGATGGGCCGAGAGTCGAACTGAGGCCTTCTTAACCACTGAGCCACTATGGCACCTACCAGTGGCAGACGCCTGGCTAGGGTATGCTCCCTAGATGTCTACACCACATCACCCACCACGGCTGGGGCAGGCTGCCGCTGCCCCCCCCCCCCCCCCCCGCCTTCCCCCACCCCACCCCTCGTGTAGCCATACCAGTCTGCAGCAACGGCACCTTGCCCAGTGGTGTCAGGAATGTTTACCATACGAAGTCCCTTATGCTCAGATCACTTCAAGTGTCATGGCTACTGACAACTTCAAGGGAACACAAAGCTTTGCTGCCAAGGTCTGGGAGATCAACACCTGAGTTTGCTACGCCACATGACGAGGGCTTGGTCAGACATTTATCTGTTACTCTAAACTTTTGTGCCTATAAACAGTTTCCAAGGACGTCATCTATACTGCAGCAGCCACCTACTCCTCCAGCGGACTCCTGTAGCCTCTGTTAACCCAATGGATATAGAATTGGAGATGCACAATGGGAAAATAGAAGGTGCAGCCAATGACCCAAAGAAGGCTTCTTCCACCACCCTGTAGTGGACAATGCACCCTGTGTAGCTATAAAACATAATATAAAGAAGGGCATGATATACTGAGTACTCACCCACATAAGATAGTATTTTGTCTGCATTCTTCCAGCACTGTGTGCACCCTGGTAAGCATTACGCAGCATTTTCCGCTTGAAAGTCGGCAAAGGAGTCGCCTCCTGAGCGAGTTCCTGCATTGTTTCTATGTACAGAGACCACATACGCTCTGTCGGCAGTTGTTTTACAGCAGCATCATACACGGCGACACAACGTCTGCAAAACAGTGGGAAATGATGTTTTATACAAACAATGATATTGTACCAATTTAAACAATAAATGTGTGTGGGAACACACAAATATGTGAACAGTTGACTAAAAAGTATTTTTTCCAAGCAGTTCAAAACTTCATGTTCATCGATTTTGCAAAAATATTTTCGCTAAATTGTATGAAACTGGTCAGACAGTTACTTTGTTTATTTATAATTTCTATTTATTTCTTTCTTTTTAAATGAGTCATCAAGCTTTCAACTAGTTTCATGCAGACACCATGAATTCCTCACGCGACACAAATATTTGTTGGATATGTTCCAATCTCTGTCTTCTCCTACAATTTTTACCACCACAGCAATCTCTAGTATCATGGAAGTTACTCCCCAATGACTTAACTCATATCCTGCCCCTTACTCTTGTCAGTGTTCTTTTCTTTATTTACTATGCAGAAAACCTCCTCATTCCTTACCTTATCAGTGCCTTAATTTTCTATATTATTCTGCAGCACCACATCTCCAACGCTTTCTCTCTTCTTTTCCTGTTTTCACCTTCTAACTGATGTCAACACAAGAGATTTGTTAAGGTAAAGGGACTGTAACACATACTGAAGCAACTGAGACAGTCAATTTCTTTCATATCTCCTGCAATTTTTGGGAAATTTAAAAAATTCAGCATTAAGAAAACACTGTCGTGCAGAGAGAGATTAAACATGATGCTATGTATTACATTCCAACATATAGTGGAGCTCCAATCTTCTGAAAGCCATATTAGATTGCACGCACAGTAACTGAATACTGCGAAAAAAAAAAATACCCTTACACGACAATCCATAAACTTATTCCACTGCCTAAATCAGCGGACCAGTTCTTCGCAAATGGTTGCAAAACAAGACAGTCATTGTTGAGTTTGTGCTGATTATCACCATTTACACGTATACACTCCCACACATTTAAGCAATTTCACGGACTGATAAAAGTCAACTTAATCCTTCATGGCAAGAAGATATTTTCAAATACACACCTCTTAAAAACCTATTTCCAAAATCTGTCTAAGGAAGAAGACATGCAGAAAATGGCAGATATCACTCTATTAGGACTTCATGAATTTAATTTCATGCCACTTGGATTAATGAATGCACCAAGCACTTTCCAAACATTTATTAAGAAAGTACAGCAAGGATTAGATTTCTGTTTTGCCTACATAGATAGGACCCCGATTGCATTTAGTATTTTGAAAGAAGAACACTTAAAACATCTAAACACACTTTTCGAATATCTTTATAATCAGGGTTGAAGAGAGAAACAACCATTGTAAAGACACTTTGTCCAGAAACTGCGCAACAATTGCGAGATTTCTTAGCACACTTAACTTCTATTGTCACCATAAAGAACGTGCTGCACAAAAGCAAGCTCTTCTGAAGAAAAGTAAGAAGAATGACAAAACAAAAATAACTGGACCTTCGAGACAACAGAACAGTTTGAGAAAAGCAAGGAAAATCTAGCCCAAGCCACACTGATAACTTGCCCAAGTTTATTTTGCGGGCGCATCAACTTCACAGCAAGAGAAACATAATGGAATTTGAAAGTCCGGTGGTTTCTTTTGAGACAAGTTTTCTGTAGTCCAGAAGCTTCTCAATTTAAGACAGAATTTCTAGGTATTTATATATAATGTAATCGGATAGATAAAAAAATCTACTCACCAAGTGTTGGCAGGAGAACACACATATAAAGTTAATAAAGTTTGCAAGCTTTCAGAGCCAGTGGCTCCTCCTCCTTGCAGAAGGATTGACAGGGAACAAAGGGTGCCAAAGGAAAAGGACTGCTAAGATTAGGGAAAGGGGAGGGTCCAAAAGTTGCCCAGAACCCTGGGTCAAGGGAGACTTACTGGATAAGACGAGAAGGTAATCTCGTCCGATGTAGCCCCAATAATCAGTCTTTCCTTCTCATTCTGTCCGGTACATATCCCCTGATTTGGGTTCTAGGAGACTTTTCCTTACTCTACCCCTTTTCCTAGACCTCTCTAGTCCTATTTCTTCACCCCTCTTCCGTCCCCTTCAACCCTTCTGCAAGAAGGTGCCACTGGCTCTGAAAGCTTGCCAACTTTAATGTCTTTATTGTATATAAGCTCTGCCTTTTATGCAAAAACACTGAAGAAAAAAAGAGAAAAAGGAAGAATGGAGGAAAGAAACTATGTTTTAGCATAAAAGATGGAATCTACATCCAATAATTTAACTGCAAACACGGAAAGAAAGACAAGAGCTGCAGATCCAAAAGAGGAATATTTAATAACTTTATATGTGTGTTCTGCCACTGCTTGGTGAGTAGATTTGTTATCTATCCAATTACATCACATTTTCAAAATTGATCATTTTCATTGATATGTTAATTTATTTACTAATTTCAAATACCTGCTCAAAGGAAGAACATTTTATATCTACATAGATAATGCCCAACAAATTTATGCATTCAAACAGAAGAATGAGAAAGCTTCATCACCGCAACTTCATTACCACCAGTATATTTCTCAACTCAGATGTATCAGATGTCTGGCACAGAAAATGTAGTGGCTAATCATCTGTTTAAGCAGTTATTAGTATTTAGCATGTAATACTACACATGAAACAATCCAGATTACATAAAAACACACAAATAAAACAATGGAAACTTCAGGTTGAAATATCAACAATATTAGGAAAACAACAGATAGCTACTTTCTTAAGAAGGCTCTGGCCAAAAGTTTAACATGTAACAGCCTTTCAATTGTGCCTCTCTGCAACTCAACATGTCATCTTTATGATGAGCAGCAATATATCCTTTTCCTTATATTGTAAATACATAAATAACAGAATGAAACAATGACAGTATTATGAAAAGGACACACTACTACTCACCATGTAGTGCAGACACTTGCCACAGACAGGAATGGGGGGGGGGGGGGGGGGGGGGGGGGAACTGCTGAAAAAGTAAGCTTAAAGCCTTCTTCTGTTAAACACACACACACACACACACACACACACACACACACACACACACAGAGAGAGAGAGAGAGAGAGAGAGAGAGAGAGAGAGAGAGAGAGAGAGAGAGAGAGTGTCTCTGGGTGATCGGGGTGAGAAGGAGACTAAGTCGGGGAGGGGGTGGAAAAGGAGAGAAGTAAGAAGTCTGCGAGTGTATTGGTGGAATAGAGGGCTGTGACTGCTGGAGTGGGAACAGAGAAGGGGATAGTTAATTGAAGGACAGAAACTAATGAAGGTTGAGGCCAGGGGAGTTATGGTAATGTAGGATATACTGCACATATTCGGAAAAGCTGGTGTAGATAGGAAGGATACAGATGGTGCGGGTTTTGAAACAGTCATTTAAGAAAATGAATTGGGCAGCTTGCTCAGCAATTGGGTAGTCCAGCTGTCTCTTTGCAACAGTTTATTGGTGGCCATTCATGCAGACAGCTTGTTAGCTATCATGTTTACATAGAATGCAACACAGTTATTGCAGCTTAGCTTGAGGATCACATGACTGCTTTCATAGGTAGCCCTGCCTTTGATGGGATACGAGGTGCTTGCAATCAGATTGGAGTAAATGGTATTGTATGGGTCAGGTCTTGCACCTAGGTCTATTACAGGGATATGAGCCATGAAGCAAGGGGGTGGGAGCAAGGATTGAACAAGGATGGACAAGGATATTGTGAAGTTTTGGTGGGCAGTGGAATAGCACTGTGGAGAGGTGGGAAGGACAGTGGGTAGGACATTCTTCTTCTCAGGGCACAACGAGAGGTACCTGGCAGAGAATGAGATTCAGTTGCTCCAGTCCTGGGTTGTACTGAGTCACAAGGAAAATGCTCCTTTGTGGTAGGACAGTGGGACTTTTGGAGGTTGTGGATGGTTGGAGAGACAAGATACAAGATATTCTGTAAAAAGTTGGAAGGGTAATTTCTGTCTATGAAGGCCTCAGTGAGGCCCTACAAATGTGACTGCCACGAGTGGCTGGGCTACATGCAAGGGACTTCTTGGTACGGAATGCGTAGCAGCCGTCAAAGTGGACATATTGCTGGTGGTTGGTAGGTTTGATATAGGCAGAGGTACTGATGTAGCCATCTTTGCGGTGCAGGTCAACATCGAGAAAGGTGACTTGTTATGTTGAGGACAAGGTGAAACAAATGGAAGCGCAGATGTTGAGGTTTGGAGGAATGTGGATAAGGTGTCCTCACCCTCAATACAGATAACAAAGATGTCGTCAATGAATCCCATGAATAGGTTGGCATAAGATGGTGCCTTGTGAGTGCCTATTGCCGTATCATGGATTTATTAACAGGTGAGGCCTTCAAAGTATTGGTGGGTGAGGATATAGTTGGTCATTGTGACTAGGAAGGAAGCTGTAAGTTTGGAATCTATCAGGTGCGGGAAAAGGTAGTGTTGAATAGTGGCAAGGCAATGGGCATTAGGGATGTTAGAGCACACAGAGGGGCATCAATAGTCACGAGCAGGGTGCTATGTGGTAAAGGAACATGAACTGTGGAGAGTTAGTGGAGAAAATGGTTGGTGCCTTTTATACATGAGGGTAGGTTGTGGTAATATATTGAAGGTGTTGGTTTACTAGAGAAAAGATCGTATCAGTGGCGCACAGTAATCTGCCACAATGTGGATCCTAGGTGGCTGGGTTCATGGACTTTAGGAAGCATGTAGAAGGTGGGAGTGCTGGGAGTGGTATGTATGAGGAGAGGCAAAGTCTCAGAAGAGAGGTTATGTTATGTGCCTAATGATTTGAGAAGAGATGGAGATCCTGTTGGATTTCTGGAATGGCATCACTGTGGCAAGGTTCGTAGGTGAACACCTCTGATAGCTGGCAGAGTCCTTATGTCAGTTAAGACTCACAGTTCAAAACAATAGTGGCGGGTCCTTTTTCAGAAGGGAGTATTACAAAGTCGTGATCAATTGCACAGGTGGGTATTCCCCTTGCAATATATACTATGTTCCCATAACCCTCCTGGCCTCATTGTTCTTACCCATGTAGATCCTTCCCTGTTCCCATTCCAGCACACAAAGCCCTCTATTCCAACAACACATCCAGTCTTTTTACTTCTCTCCTTTTCCACTCCCCCCACCCCCCCGTCCACACTCCCGTCTAACCTCCTATTTGCACCTAGCTGTCCTACCCTCTCTCCATCTTGTCCTTGCATGTTCCCACAAGCAGCACTTTACCGGCCCTCACCCCTACCCTGCCATCCTTTCCCAGCCTCCTCCTCATTCCCACGGCCTAAACTGCTTCTCCCATCGTGCACAATTGCTCGCAGTCTGGCCTTTGTTGCCAGACAGTGGTTGGTGTGTGTGTGTGTGTGTGTGTGTGTGTGTGTGTGTGTGTGTGTGTGTGTGTGTGTGTGGAGGGGGTTTAAAACCCACATCCTTTCATCTTTCCTTTTCCTTCCCTCTTTCCTGACGAAGCAGCCGCCGGTTGCGAAAGCTCAAATTCTGTGTGTGTGTTTTATTCATTGTGCCTATCTACCGGCACTTTCCCGCTTCGTATCTTTGTTTTTAATATATTTTTCCCATGTGGAAGTTTCTTTCTATTTTATTTTCATAATATTGTCAGATATACAATTAGGTAAGAAATAAGAATGAATGGTGCATTAAAAATAGTTGTTATAAGGTAATCTCAAGTCTTCTTATCTAATTAAGGCTTGATGGTGTAGCCATGAAAAAGTCAATTCATGCCCCTTGACAATGTGTCAGGTGGTCTAATTCAATGCTCCAAAATCACAGCTTGGACTGGGTTGCTTGCCCCATTTATGTAGGTTGTATGCACACAAGCTGTGTCCTGTTCAGATGCGATTTATATTCTTCCATCGTGCTATGGGAGTTCAAACCATAGGGTCTCTCTAAACAGTCAATAAGATGCCGCACTTCAGGTGGAGCATTCGAACTCCAGGTTTCATGCCATTTTCTGTCAATAGTGAAGTTGCTAGCAACAAGCTTTCTGATCAGTCACAGTTGTGGGTTTCTGGAACAATGCCATTTTATTGTCAATCTTGGAATTTTTGCATGGATGTGAAGATGTAGATTATTCGTTACTTTAGAATATTCTTTAAACAGAGCTTCTTGTTTTCTTAACAGAGGAGGGTCTGTGTGTTGGAAACCAATACGGTGAAGGAGTTCTTATGCAACATGAGGTGATACTTGTGGCTGCTCCGAATGGTATATACCTTAAATGCGGGAGAGCTTGTCAACCACACCGGAGCACAATATTCAGCTGTAGTAAACACTTAACTGAGTGCAGAATATTTAAGTGTATGTACTGATGCTCCCCAATTAGTACTGCAATTTCTGGTAAGGTTGTTTGGTATGCTTGATTTCCAAGAAGTTCTTTGAGACGCTTCTTCAAAGTATGGACCTCCAGTTTAGAGTAGTTTGTTGAGATCACCAGTAACGGTTTTCAGCACTTTTGAACTCGTTGTGGTATACCGCAAGTGCTAGATCATTAGCATATCTGAACTTCCTTGTGCCAGTTTCTGGTACGTCAGAAACGTAAAGGCTGAAAAGTATCGGCAATAATACTAATACCTGATGTAGTCAATTACTGAAATTTCTGATATGTAAGTGGTTTGCAGCCCCCAGTGGACTGAGACAGTGGTGTAATTTATTAATTACAACCTTTGTCCATATACACATATACAATTTAAGATCAGAGTTTTTAAGTGTCAACACAACATGGCTCAACAGAGTGCGAGATACTCAGTAACATAATCTAAATGTGCCTGGCCAAATTTTAAAGAGTTATGTGCAACAATGGACTGTTATGCACAGCTTACCAGAAAAGGAAAATTACATGGCATATTAGATCACCTACTGGAAGATGCCCCATTTGTTGTAACGGCGACCGGAACAGTCGCGGGGTTTGAGTGACGGAAACGTGGCGGGACCTGTGGAGCGGCCCGCGAACAACAACACAACGGGAGAGAACGGACACGACCAACGAAGGACCTTACAACATAATAAGAACAGACAACAGAGTCAAGAAACCAAACAAGACAACCACGTCCACTCGTAAAGTAAAAAGGGATTCAAATTCCGCGGCGCGCGGTACCAGACCATTGTTGATGAACATTTCCAGGTGGTATATATTGCTCTAGTGCAGGCTGTTCCAATCCTACCCCATAGTGCACGAGTGTCACCCACTGCTAATATAAACTACCTACCAAGTGGCCACACAGTACACATTTTGTGCATTTGTCAAAACACTTTGTCATCCCAGCCTGCATTCCTTCAACTGGTGCAGGAAGGTCACACAGGCCGTTTTCCCACCCTTGCTCACCTGTGCCAGACGGTGCCCAGTTGTCCACAGGCAGGCACTTTAGCTGGAAGAGCCTGACCTAGTTTGTCCTCCACCATCTTCTGACTGATTTAGTGAGTGTTTTAACTTGTCCATATACATTCACGAGCTGGGCACAGGTTCCACCCCTTTACACAAAGAAAACAGGTACGGAGACTGTTTAATATTGCGAGACGCAAAGGACAATGGGCTAAATATCGTGAGGCCCTTGTCAGTTACAACCTTGCACTAAGACAAGCAAAGGAGGCATCCTGGAAGGCATTCTGTGAGGAAGTGGAAGGCACGGCTGCACAAGCCAGACTTCACAAGATTCTCACTAGAGTACCAACTAATCCAGGAGGCACGTTGAGGAAGGGGGATGGGGAATATACAAAGACAGCACACGAGACGCTGGAATTGCTCCTCGAAACTCACTTTCCTCAATATGCTCTGCCAGATAACAGAGACCAGTATGTGACCCCAGAGAGACAACGGTTCTCAGACACTCGAAGAGAGGACTGGGAAGCGGCCAAGGAGTATGTGAACTTCAACAAAATCCAGTGGGTGGTGGGAACATGCCAAGTCACCTGGCCCAGATGGGATTTTTCCAGCTCTCCTGCAACAGGCACGAGGAAAACTTATAAGAATCCTATTTAGGGTTAGCTTAGCAGCAGGAATCATTCCCAATGTTTGGAGGGCAGTGAAGGTTGTCTTCATTCCAAAGCCAGGTAGACTTGATCATACCAAGGCCAAGGATTTCAGACCAATCAGTTTGTCCTCCTCCATTCTCAAATCACTGGAAAAACTGGTTAATGTATACATTGGGGAGAGGAGGCTATGTAGGGTCCCTCTACACCTGAACCAACACGCATACCAACCATGTAAATCATGTGAAAGAGCTCTCCACCAACTCGTCGGGAAGGTGGAAAAAGCACTTCACTTCCATGAAATAGCCCTCTGCGTCTTCCTGGATATCAAGGGGGCCTTTAGTAACACAGCCTTCCATTCAATGGTAAGGGCAGCAGAGGTGCATAATCTGGGGACCACTATGTGTAGGTGGACCAGAGCCATGCTTATTGGAAGGAAGATAGAGACTAGCAGGATGAATGAAAAGATGGTAATTAAGACCACTAGAGGCTGCCCACAAGGAGTAGTTTTGTCTCCTCTATTGTGGAATCTAGTGGTGAACTAACTCATTGAGGAACTAAATTACAGACAATGCTTCTGCCAAGGATACACAGATGACCTTGTCATAGTAATGCTTGGCAAATTCACTGACACAGTCAGGAATATGGCACAAGGAGGATTGTACATTGTGCAAAAATGGTGCACTAAACAGGATCTGAGAGTTAATCTTAAGAAGACTGTTGTTGTTGTTGTTGTTGTTGTTGTTGTTGTTGTTGTCTTCAGTCCTGAGACTGGTTTGATGCAGCTCTCCATGCAACTCTATCCTGTACAAGCTTCTTCATCTCCCAGTACCTACTGCAACCTACATCCTTCTGAATCTGCTTAGTGTATTCATCTCTTTGTCTCCCTCTACGATTTTTGCTCTCCACGCTGCCCTCCAATGCTAAATTTGTGATCCCTTGATGCCTCAAAACATGTCCTACCAACTGATCCCTTCTTCTAGTCAAGTTGTGCCACAAACTTCTCTTCTCCCCAATCCTATTCAATACCTCTTCATTAGTTACGTGAGGAGTTCCTAGATAATAGAATGCAGCATGTCATTCTCAATGGAGAGAAGTCTTCCGAAGTAAGAGTGATTTCAGGTGTGCCGCAGGGGAGTGTCATAGGACCGTTGCTATTCACAATATACATAAATAACCTGGTGGATGACATCGGAAGTTCACTGAGGCTTTTTGCAGATGATGCTGTGGTGTATCGAGAGGTTGCAACAATGGAAAATTGTACTGAAATGCAGGAGGATCTGCAGCGAATTGATGCATGGTGCACGGAATGGCAATTGAATCTCAATGTAGACAAGTGTAATGTGATGCGAATACATAGAAAGATAGGTCCCTTATCATTTAGCTACAGAATAGCAGGTCAGCAACTGGAAGCAGTTAATTCCATAAATTATCTGGGAGTACGCATTAGGAGTGATTTAAAATGGAATGATCATATAAAGTTGATCGTCGGTAAAGCAGATGCCAGACAGATTCATTGGAAGAATCTTAAGGAAATGCAATCCGACAACAAAGGAAGTAGGTTACAGTACGCTTGTTCGCCCACTGCTTGAATGCTGCTCAGCGGTGTGGGATCTGCACCAGATAGGGTTGATAGAAGAGATAGAGAAGATCCAACGGGGGAGCAGCGCGCTTCATTATGGGATCGTTTAGTAATCGCGAAAGCGTTACGGAGATGATGGATAAACTCCAGTGGAAGACTCTGCAGGAGAGACGCTCAGTAGCTTGGTACGGGCTTTTGTTAAAGTTTCGAGAACATACCTTCACCGAAGAGTCAAGCAGTATATTGCTCCCTCCTACGTATATCTCGCGAAGAGACCATGAGGATAAAATCAGAGAGATTAGAGGCCACACAGAAGCATACTGACAATCCTTCTTTCCACGTACAATACGAGACTGGAATAGAAGGAAGAACCGATAGAGGTACTCAGGGTACCTCCGCCACACACCGTCAGGTGGCTTGCGGAGTATGGATGTAGATGTAGATCTATCCACCTTATCTTCAGCATTCTTCTGTAGCACCACATTTCAAAAGCTTCTATTCTCTTCTTGTCCAAACTAGTTATCGTCCATGTTTCACTTCCATACATGGCTACAATCCAAACAAATACTTTCAGAAACGACTTCCTGATACATAAATCTATATTCGATGTTAACAACTTTCTCTTCTTCAAAAACACTTTCGTTGCCATTGCCAGTCTACATTTTATATCCTCTCTACTTCGACCATCATCAGTTATTTTACTTCCTAAATAGCAAAACTCCTTTACTACTTTAAGTGTCTCATTCCCTAATCTAATTCCCTCAGCATCACCCGATTTAATTTGACTGTATTCCATTATCCTCGTTTTGCTTTTGTTGATGTTCATCTTATATCTTCCTTTCAAGACACTGTCCATTCTGTTCAACTGCCGTCCAAGTCCTTTGCCGTCTCTGACAGAATTACAATGTCATCGGCGAACCTCAAAGTTTTTATTTCTTCTCCATGAATTTTAATACCTACTCCAAATTTTTCTTTTGTTTCCTTTACTGCTTGCTCAATATACAGATTGAATAACATCAGGGAGAGGCTACAACCCTGTCTCACTCCTTTCCCAACCACTGCTTCCCTTTCATGCCCCTCGACTCTTATGACTGCCATCTGGTTTCTGTACAAATTGTAAATAGCCTTTCGCTCCCTGCATTTTACCCCTGCCACCTTTAGAATTTGAAAGAGAGTATTCCAGTCAACATTGTCAAAAGCTTTCTCTAAGTCTACAAATGCTAGAAACGTAGGTTTGCCTTTTCTTAATCTTTCTTCTAAGATAAGTCGTAAGGTCAGTATTGCCTCACGTGTTCCAACATTTCTACGGAATCCAAACTGATCCTCCCCAAGGTCCGCATCTACCAGTTTTTCCATTCGTCTGTAAAGAATTCGCGTTAGTATTTTGCAGCTGTGACTTAAACTGATAGTTCAGTAATTTTCACATCTGTCTGCACCTGCTTTCTTTGGGATTGGAATTATATTATTCTTCTTGAAGTCTGAGGGTATTTCGCCTGTCTCATACATCTTGCTCACCAGCTGTAGAGTTTTGTCATGACTGGCTCTCCCAAGGCCGTCAGTAGTTCTAATGGAATGTTTATGAATAGAGATATTTAGCATGCAAGTTGGAATCTAAATCTCTTCGATGAAACTCTACCTGTGAAGGGGACAGTGAAATATCTACGGGTAACCTTGGATGAGAAGCTAACTTGGACCCCTCATATTAAGAGTGCCTGCTCCAAGGCAAAAAGCACTTTAGTGAGTACTAGGAGGCCTTGTGGCAAAAACTGGGGCCTAAGCCCCAGGGGTATGCACTGGATATACACCACAGTGGTTAGACCTAGGATTTCCTATGGGGCCGTAGTGTGGTGGAAGAAGGTAGAACAGCGGTTTACTGCTAAAAAGCTTGCTCAGGTGCAGAGATTGGCCTGCTTAGCCATAACGGGCAGATTTAGCAGCACACCAACCACTGGAATGGAAGCCATGCTGAACATGCCTCCACTTCACCTCTGGGTTAAGATGGAGGCAGCAGCTGGGGCATACAGACTTAAAACTGGCCAAAACTGGGTCTCATTTGGATATCCAGAATCACACACTAACTTAGTGAATGAGGTAAATATAGGTATGGCTGGGGAAATGCCCACTGACTATATGATAACTCCTAACTGCTTCAACAAGCCATACAACATAATAATTGGAAGTAGGTAGCAGTGGAAGAAAACAGTTTGACACCATGCGGAGGACATCGTGTGGTTCACCGATGGGTCGAAAACAGAACAAGGCGTTGTGGCAGGGTCGTACGGGGTTCAGCCAAGACTGGAGAGCAACATCTATCTAGGGAAACAGGCCTCTGTATTCCAAGCCGAAATTACTGCAATCAGGGCATGTGTGAAGGAGAATATGAGTAGGTGCTACAATGATCATAGCATCTACATCTATTCAGACAGCCAGGCAGCCCTGAAATAATTGGCAGCTCCTGCAACAAGATCTAAGATTGTTACAGATTGCCACAGGGCTCTGGTGGAGCTAGGGGGAAGCAATAGGGTGTACCTAGTGTGGGTCCCTGGCCACTCAGGGATCTGTGGCCATGAACAAGCCGATAGATTGGCTATGATGGGGGCAACAACTCCATTTATTGGACCGGAACCTGTCTTGACAATCACCAAGGCTATGATCAAATTAGAACTACGGAACTGGCTAAGGAAACAGCACGTAGGATATTGGACCAAGGTCCATAAACAAAAACATGGTAAGGTAATGATGCCCAAGCCATGTTTTGAAAGAAGCTGTGTAATCCTGGGATTGAACAGGAAAGAGATCAAACCCATGACTGGACTGATGACCGGCCATGGGAACTTCTAAAAACACCTACACACAATGGGTATAATGGAAGAGGATCCTAAATGTAGGATCTGTGATGAGGGTGAAGAAACTGCATTACACCTAATCTTTCAATGCATGGCATTGGAGAGCAAAAGATACAGAGTCTTCGGGACAACTAGACCTGAAGAAATTGTGTCTTGGTAGAGGGACTCCTTGCACTATTTAAGGGCACTGGTTGGCTTTACTAGATATACAGGGAGCGGTACCGCACAATAAACCTAGTTTCGGTGCGGGCAGTGGCGGGTTAGACCTAAGCTGTTTTAGCTCTCCTGTTAAAATCCAATCAAATCAATCCACCCCTTTGAAATATTGAAGCAGGGACAGTAGAAACAGTGTTTTCAAAAATATCTGGATTAGCAAGGTTGGAATGCCACAAGTAATAGCAGATTAGTGAACACAGTTAGCATCTAGTATGTTCTGAGCCTTGGCGTAGACCTGTGACTGGAAACTGACTAAACTACTGCATAATACCTGCAGGATAATGGAAACATAAGAAGGTTACATCATATGCTGAAGAATGCCACACAATCCCATGCTACAGCTACATGGAGTAGTGCTTTTTGCATTTCTTACAAGCAGAAACGTTTTACTGTACTACAATGAAGTTACTCAAACACTTATGTCAAGAACCTATATCACAATGGATGTTGACCTTTCATCACTGAACTAAGAAAATAGTGGGTCATCTGACATCTACAGAGTATTCCAACAAGACCAAAAAAACTCTTTTCATCAAAAACCATCTTAAAATACAATTCATGTGTTTATGTGAGTACAGTACTTACCAAGTCTAACAACCATACAAGGGCCCTTATTTCCACAGAGTGTAATCACGAAAATAAGTTTCCTCCAGGCCTGCAAAATAGTTGTCAACTCCGGCTACCACTTCGTCTGAAGTGAATCTATGTCCAAAAAGAAAAATTTCCAGTTTTGTAAAGAGATGAAAGTCTGACAGAGCCATATCAGGTGGAAGAAGGGTGTGGCAACAATTCATACCTTAGTTCGTGTAATTTTGCTATGGCGACGGCACATGTGTGGGCATGCGTCAAGAGCCGTGGCAGCCCATCTTGCAGATAATTCTTTCCTTTTTAGTCCTTCAGTTAAAATGTGACACACCCTTTCAGATGGTACATGGCAAGAGTGAGCAATTTCACGCACTTTCAATCGGCGATCCTCCATGACCATTTTGTGCACTTTTGCAATGATTTCTGGAGTAGTGATACATCTTGGCCGACCACTGCACAGATATCATCTAAGCTCTCCTAACCAAATTTAAATTCATTTGACCTCTTGGCAACAGTTGAATATGAAGGAGTAGTGTTCCCCATATATTCTGGAAATCGGCATGAATGTCCTTTGCTTTCGTACCTTTCTTTACGAAGTACTTAATCACTGCTCAAATCTATATTTTTTCCCCTCTTCGCTAATCACTGAACGGGAACAACAGAGCCAAGTCATCACCGCACCTCTCTTCCAAGAGCACTGATGTGGCACGTGTTTACAGGCAACAGTCCAATGAATATCATGTGAACACCTTCTTGTGCTAGCATTGACCTCTGGAGCTGATTCCAAGAACTTTACAAACCACCCTCATAGAACACTTGTTAGTCAAAAATGCTCAACCTTGAGGCAATCCTTTGGGTACATGAGAATAAACACCAGTCAGAAAATTTGAAGTCTGTAGATTAACCACAAATGCAACCTGCTTGTACTGGACGGTAGCAAGTAGACCTGGATGAAATCCATGAGGCATATTAATGATCACTGGTCTCGTACACTGGCTAGCCTAATGCTTTTTAGTGATTTGCCTCGTTCATTTAGACTAATGCTGGTCTGGTCCCCAATATGGACTTCGGAAAAAAACTTTACACAAAAAGTTAAAATGCAATTATGTCAGAACAAAGTTTACTCGATTCACAAAAAGATGATGCACACGACTTCCCTTCCTGAGCTTAACCAGTGACTCTGGCAACTGGAACAGCATGCAGCCCCAAAATTAGAAATAAAATAATTTTCAAAGTCATGAAAACAGCGGAGCCCATAAGGTGGGATAAACTCTGAGGAAGAGACCCTATTAAACAACAGATGTTATTAAATTGACACATTCATTACGCAACACAAGAAATAAAAAGCATACTGAAAATGAACTAGCACCTTATTCTTTCCTTCAAGCAGAGTTTCCCACTTAGACCTTTAGACTCCAGAAGCTTCTTGTTGCCAGCATGCTCATCCCGCGTTTCTGTGGCGCCATCATCAGGGGCGTCCTGCTCCGGTGCGGAGCGCTCGCGCTCAGTGCTCGAGGCATCGTCTGTCGAATACGGCAGCCCCTGCAATTCTCGGCGGGCCATGGCATCCCAAGTGAGTTCGTCATTTGGGTAACGTGTCAGCATGTCACTGCAATACAATATCGTATAAAATTTGAGCATTTTGGCAATGTAGTCAACAAACAAAGACAATCGATTTGTCTGTTTATAAAATAGTTTAACAAACTAAATGGCCACTAGCAAATACAACAAAGTTTACTATATTGCTAACAATATTAAGTCAACGTAAACAACAAAAGACCTATAGTAAAAATAAAAATCTTAATTACATAATCTATGTGTTTGCAAATAATCCTCTTTTTGGGAAAATTAACATTAACCTAAATCTTTATTTGGCACCTGTAATACAATCAATGCTCTCCGAGTTCATTTGTGGTTATCACTTAAGCTATATATTACTACAGTTTTCTGTCAAATACAGCTTTGTATCCATATAGAATTTAGTAGTTGATACATAATTAGACATACTTTATTTTACAGACTACAAGGTTCACTTTTTTCTTTGAAAAATTACCTCAACATTTTATGTATGTCTTATACTTGACATTAATATAAAAATGTGCAGTGTGTTATTTAATATTCCCACAAGTCCTAAAAATGACCATATATTCAATGCTGGGGGAAATGTTTCTCTCTCTGGCACACTGGATTCAACTGGCAGCAACATAACACTGATACAACAAACATCAGCTGCAGGGATTCACAAGCTTGCTAACACTGTCTCCCTCCTGCCCCACCATCACAAACCCAGAACACTCTAGCCTATGATGCGTCATTGCAATCTACGGTGCCAGTGAACCTGAACTAAAAGTAATTTGTGTTATCAGTAACATCACAATAATTTTGTTAGTAGCTAGTTTCATAATGGGAAAAATAAAAGGTGTTCATGGATGTGAGCTATAAACTGAAAATAATAGCATATGCAGAGAACATGGAAACAAGGCACTGAGTAGCATTTTGGCCCTCCACCAACAGAAAAAAACCATTTGCACTTGCTGGGATAGTGAAGAAGAAGTGACAAAAATAAGGAAGACCCTAAATGTGTGAATAGAGCAATGAACGCAACATTGCCAAAAATAAAAGATGACACATTGAAATGGCTTCAAGGACACTGTCAAAATGGCACTGGAATTCACATAAAAATGATTCAGATACAGTTTCATAAACAAGAGCTACAGTGGAACTTAACAGCCATTAAAGGTGAGGTTGGTTGGTACTACAGGTTCATGAAGCGCCATGGACATAGCATGCTAAGTAAAACCAAAATATCTCAGAAAATGCCACAAGAGTATGAAGAGAAAATAACATTATTCCATCGCATTACTATTCAGTACTGAAAAAAAAATCAGTATGGAACTAAACCACATAGAGAATATGGATGAAACTCCTCTGACATCTGTTATGCCGAGTACCAGAACGGTTGCCATAAAGGTGCTAAAACTGTAACCATAAAAACAAATGGGCATGATAAAATGCACTACACTGCTGTCCCTTCATGATGTGTCGACGATACTAAACTTAATCCCAAAATCATTTCCAAGTGCAAAACAATGTCAAAGCTTCAACAATTGATGTTCACATATGTGACAAGGATGGGAGGGACAAAGCTGTTATGAAATTATTGATTAAAAAGGACGAGAGAGAAGGAATGGTGCTTTACTGAAGAAGAACTTTCTTGTCATGCTAGATCAGTTTAGTAGCCACTTGAAAAATTCCATGAAGAGAAACTGAGATAGGGCAATACAGAGCTTGCTGTTATTAGGGGACGACTTATTTCACAACTGCAACCTCTTTACGTCTCAATAAATAAACCACTTAAAGTGTAAGTGAGATAGTACTGGAAGAAATGGATGCTGGATAAAACCCAACATGAATTGATGCCAACGGGAGCTTTAAAATGACCTACAATCAAACAAGTGTGTCAGGGGGATTTTAAAAGTCAGTTCGGCTTTATAAACTAAGAATTTTTTTTAGTCTGGCTTTGCAACCTAATAATAAAAATGTCAAACAATGGTTACTCCAGGTAGGTCTTCTTTAGTCTTAAAGTACAAGGTGTTTATAAATGAATATAGGGGTGTTTTAATGCTTTATAATATTTATTATATTAAATTTAAAGTCATAAATGATGTGTCAAAATGAAAGTTTAATGTAATAAATATTATAAAGTATTAAAACCCCGATATTAATTTATAAACACCCTGTATTTGGATGTAGCGCATTATATGTAAAAATATGGAAAGACCCATTATTGGTAATCAAGCCGTAACAACTGAAAATATCTAAAAGTATGCTAGCAGAGCAATGCAAAAAATTGTAAAAGCAAGTCACCAGCACACATCCTAAAGCCTTGTTTACACGCCAACATTTGGTTGCGCCACTCGTTGCACACAAGTGGTTTCATATATGACAGACACAGCAACACCAGTATACACTTCAGTTTTATTGTTTTGTGGGTCCCAGAGTCGTGTCTGAAATGAAACTTTTGGCAGCTGCACGTCTCACGAGTTGTGATGGGAGAGCGTGTAATCACTGCATACGAAAAATATAATCATGTTTCTATTCGTGACTGGATGAAGAAAAGACGTCAGCTCCATTGCTCAGCATCCTTGCTGAAATAATTTATGACGGAAGATCCAAGAATTTCTTTTAATTATCTTAGAATGTCACCACAACTGTTCACGTTTCTTCGAAACAGAGTTAGTTGTGATATAAGGAATAAAGGTTCTGTAATGCATGAAGCACTGTCGCCAGAACTGAAATTACATACCATATTGTGTGCATTACAATAGAGGACACTCAGTATGCTACAAGATACAGTTTTAGTTGGTGATGACACTTTTTCATTAACACCAATAATTATTAACATTAACAGTAATAATTGTTAACATTAGCAACAATAATTATTCGAAGCAAGCCGTATTAAGAAGAGAAAGGTTTGCAAACTACTCTCTTGAAGATAGATATGTACAGTGACAATATTTCAAAATTCTAACATATGTGAACGGGGAGCACTGCAGCGACGTTTTAAATAGATGAATATTGAATAAAGAATGCAGCTTCTTGAATTTGTATAGCCTTCCCTCCTGTCAACAATATTCCTTAAAGAGTTGGCCAACTCCAACGATGGGATTTTAGTCTTCTAGACTAGAGCAGTGCTACAGCTAGAAGTATACTTGCTTGTATTTTTCTTAATTCAGTTGTATATGTGCACCTAACTCAATAAATTTTGCCCTGCAGCTCAGATACTGTCAAACCATCTATGTTATAATTGCACATGATGGTCTCAGCGGCAGCAATATGTTGTTTATTTTTTTTAATCAGCATCACTGAAATCCCACAAACACCTACGCAAAGCATAGACATTCACAAAGCAAACATTATTCTCTATTACCGACTTCATATTACAGTTTGTCTACACTCTATGAACACACATAACCTCAAAACTCATGCAACTAATGTCGCCAATGTTGGAACACACGTAAAGTGTTTAATTTCACAAATGAGTTGCACAAATGCGCGGCATGCATGCACAGTGGTTGGTAGTGCAGTTGCCTGCAACCTATTGTCATCGTGTAAACTAGACTTAATGAAATTTAACACACCAGCAAAACCGGTGTCTTACAAAAGCACTGCTTGTCTAACATTGAATATTGCTCTGGGATTCTTAACATGTAAAATTAATGCAGGAGACAGGTAAGATCCAACATTTAAAGCACGTTTTCGTTTAGTGTGTGCGAGAGTATCAGAGACACTCAACAAACCTCAGTAGTAGATCTTAGAAGTTTGAGTGCACTTTACGAAAGTTCTCAAATATTTTATTTCTAAGCTTTTTGCCTCCATGCCTTCCCCAAGTTGATTTAAAACTAAGTTCTCACTTTTACATAATCTGTGTAAAACCACTGGAGAGTTTTTTATTCCCATCCAATCCTTTCATTTAGAGGTATAGTAGCACTCGTTAACTATTGATATACCATTTCCCAACATTTTATTTAGTTAAATTCTTCAAAAAATGGCATTTTTTGGAAACTTTTAGTTTCCTGGGTACTTTGAATCATCATATTTTCATGGTATACAAGTCCTAATACAAGACTTACTACATACTGAACTCGATCATCATAAAAGTTCTTTGAAAATAAATCATTTTGTTGACTGAAGGTGAAATCTTGTACCATTTCTGAATATAAATGAACAAACTTTATTAGCAGTAGATCTGTTCATTTGCTTATCTGCGAAACCTGTACAGAAGTTGACATATATTCTGCTGGGCTTTTGTGCCATCCCAGGAATGTTAACCGGTGATTGGTGTCATGACATACAGAGTGATCAGAGGCGTCAAAGAACCATGACGTCAAGGAAGATTAATAATGTAAATACTGATGTATGAAGACTATTGTTTTTTGCTTTTTGTTAAAATGAGATGTACCTGATTAACTTCGGATCACGCTTGTAATCAAAGGCATAATGGAAACCTTCATACAAATCAGAGTTGTTGAGTTCTAGTTTTTGATATAAGTGGAATTCTTCTGAAGACATAAGAAGTCATGGATTCACAGACTTCTCAGAGCTGAAGACCAGCAATGAGATAATTTTAATTCTGGTTCACATTTTGCATCCTGGTGAGAAAATTTTACTTGTCCCATTAATCTGTTGACACTCAAAATGTTCCACGGGATGAAATTTCAAATTAACCAATTTCTGAGTCATGAACCACAATCTGAGTACATATCGATTCTTGAAGGTTAATGATAATGATGGTGGTGGTGGTGGTGGTGGTGGTGTAGAAACTGCTGCATATACAACTGGGAAGTAGAAAGTCTTGTAATTCCTTCTGGTTTTACCAAATTCTTTAAAAGTGCATGTTCAGTTGATTACTGTGTGTGTGTGTGTGTGTGTGTGTGTGTGTGTGTGTGTGTGTGTGTGTGTACTTGTTTTCATAAGATGCTATGAACATTCTTTTCCGCTTTAGCAATTGACTTAAGTGACACACCATTGAGAGATGACCCATCATACATACTTGATGATTTTCATCTGAAGTCTATTTGTGAAGTCAAATTCTTTTGCCACAGCAAGGAGACCAATAATGAAAGAAACTTCATTCACTTTCTTTACTGCAGATTCGTAGATGACCTCTGCAAGTCGTCCATCAAGAACCTGGAAGGAGAGAAAATGAGTTTCAATTGGCACTCAAAATAAAGTAACTATAAAGGTTGAGAAATAAATATGAGAAGAAGTAGTAATCTTCTGTAAAACTTTACTAATGGCTGTAATTTTCAGCAACTGTAGTATTTTTTACAGGATAAATTTCAGTCATCAGTTGCAAGTAAATTTTAGTATGCTTTACTGGTTTCAACAAATTAATTTATCATCTTCAGAAGCTTAGTTTACCAGATATCAATATCTTCTTCATAGAAGGATAATGCCTCAGTATGGCCAGAAATTTGCATATTGTACGTGATTATTTTAAACACGGTCTGACAATTGGCAAACACATACAATACGCAAATTTCTGAAAATACCATGGCATTATCTTTCTATGAAGGAGATATAGACAGATGCTAAACACTAAAATTTACTTGCAACTGATGATTGAAATTTATCACGAGTATGGTACCACGTCATAATGTAAAAAAACTACACTGGGGAAACCAATGTTTCCGCCACAGTTACAGTGGCCTTCTTTTGGGTCTACTTGTGACCCAAAAGGAGGCCACTGTAACCCTGGCCAAAACATTGGTTTCTCCAGTATACTTTCTTACACTATGATTTGATACCACACTTGGAAAACTTTATGGTCCAATGAGTGACTTTTTCTGGTTTATATTTATTAATCAATTGTGTGAGAAAACCTATATCATATAATCTAAAGAATTCACAGATAATTTCTACAGGATGGGAAAACTAAAACTGGGCTGGAAAGTATTTGTAAGACTAATGAAGAACTGACCCTTATTATTGAAAAGAGAACTTCCATCACAGAAAATGCTGGAAAACATGATTTTGATAAACCAACTGGTTGCTGTCACATGTCTCTGAATGCACATATCCCACATACTCTGTCTCAAGATCGTGCCTGTGCCATTATGTTTGAGAGAAAATAGTTTCAGTGACAATTAAATTAAAAAAAATAAAGAAAGGGTGCTCATGATAAAACACCACATATTCTCTTTTAAGTGTTATGCAAGCAAAGCAAATTCATGATAAACTTGTGTGGAACTGCCTGTGCGAAAGTTAAGACCCATTGTGTTTTGTGAAAACCTCCAAATAAATCACAATGCACAACTTCGTGGCTAAATGGCATAAAACCAGCTGTGTAGCAAATTAAAACCACAACTGTGTGAAATGAGTTTGAACACCACAAAACAATGCTCAAGTGAAGAAAAGCCTGTAACAAAGTCAAATAAAATCTCAATGCCATTTATCATGCAGGTGGGAATTAAAGAGATCATTTTGTTCAAACATTATCAAGAAGTATCTGCATCTGTATAGTTATAGGTGTACTGCTCTGAACATGGTTTTTTTAAATGTGTGTTACTGCATCCAAAAGAACTTTCATGTGTTGAGTTCTGCCCTTGTGGTTTCTGAGGGAAAAGGAATCAGAACTTCTGGCTCATAAGTTTCTCATTTCTTCAGATAAGACTTGGCCCAGCCTGTCAGGATGTGTGAACTCACAGAACATGTCCCATTATGTATCAGAAAATCCCCATCACTATGGAGGGCCACTGCATAATATCAATATTGATGTTTGGTAAGCAATGTCTGGTGTCCCCATCTTAAATCTATTTCTCCACCAAACTGTTAATGCTAACCAGTAAGGCCAGGAACTGTTTAATACCTATGCAGATCAACTCACAGAAGATGATGAACTCTATAGATATTTTCAGCAAGATGGGAAAAGCTCACGCTGCCTTGACAACCTTGTGGTGAGTGCATAAAGCGTTCGGTCACAAGAGGACAATCAGCAGAGACAGGACAATCTCCTGGCCATCTTGATAGCCTGGTCTCGCTCCCTCTGATGTTCACCTATAGGGAAAATTGAAGGATCAGGTGTACTCAAATAATCCTCACTTACTAGAAGAGCGACAGCAGAACAAAGTTTGATAAATCGAGCACAGCACTACATCGACATCAATGGTGGCCATTCCCAGCATCTTCTGTGATGTTCGTAGACATGGGTCACTCCTGTTTCAGTCTTATTGTAAATATTTTCTGGGCCAGTAATAATTTTGCCTATGCTGTATAAATTGTGTAGTGCTTCAAAAACATTTAGCCAAATTTTGAAATCACCTCATCGATTGCCTCATCTTGGAACTGCTGTGTTGTGGATATTTTGGAGGTATCTGCTGCACTCTGCGCATCTCCACTAACAGTTGAAGGAGCATCTGTGGCAGCTGCTGACGCTTCCTTTTCTTTTTTCTGGTCCAGCTCAGCTCGCAATTTTTTAACATAAGCAAGTTCCAAATGGAATGCCTACAAAAGATAAAGGTAATATACAGATTATAAAACAAAGTTTTGAAGTAGCTTAATCACAAATAACTGCATTATTATAGAATACAGAAAGACAAATCCCACATTTATGTTATAGATAGCGTTGCCACCCATCCAGTTTTCAGTGGGATGGTCCCAGAATTTAAAGTACTGCCCAAGATCCTGAGTAAAAGGACTCTGGAGACACTTTTATCCCACCCTGTGTTAAATTTGTTAATCATGCGAACGAAGAGAAAGAATAAAAGGTGCATTTCCTCAAATAGAAAGAATGATGTAAGAATTTCCCCCTTCAATCACACGATTCAAAATACACCTTTGTCTGTCAAAATAAGGATTACCCGTAAGTTAAGTTCCGGCGCATTTCACATCAAGTATGAACATTTTAAAATTAGGAAAGACTGGTGTTTGGAAAACATGATACGTCCTTCCTCTAATGAAAGGGTTTGTCAATTTCATCTGTTCTGAAGAAGAAAGTTAAAAAGATATATTACTTTCAACAAAGACTGGTTAGAAGACCAAGGTTTTTTTTTTTTTTTTTTTTTTTTTTTTTTTTTTTTTTTTTTTTTTTTTCACATGACGGAAGAAAGAAAATTAGTTCAAAGCAAAGTGTGCGATTTGCCCCGCCACATTTTCAATAAAATTTTAAGGAATAAAAGACATAGTGGCTCACCAGAAGACACAAAAATAGATTCTGGCATAAAAAGCAGTGTCATAAAAAGAAAACAATACAACTTCCTTTATGAAGAAGCACACATCTGAAGAAGATGCCACAATAAGTGCTAAAGTCGCATCTGCCTGTCACAGCGTAAAACACGGCCTTAACTACAAGTCATTAGCTTGCCAAATGAAATGCATCATTACCTGTTTCCATACAGTAATATTGCATCTAAAATCTTGTGTGGAAGAACAGCTACCTCAGAAAATGTTATTGGCCCATACAATCAAGATGTAGTCACAGGCACGCTTCATAAAGCCTTGTATTTTTTTTGTGTTCGCAGATACTTCAAACCGATGAAGAAGACGAAGAAGAAGAAAACTCCCTTTTGCAGTTCAGTAATCTTCCAAGATTTTTAATTTCTCTTTTTTATGTCAACTTTGACTGAACTTATTACACTGCCTGTAAATGTTAATTTAAAAAATCATTTCAAGACTTCCTTTTTTATTTTTGTATTGACAATTTTCAAACTAAATTTTGATTGTTTAGAAATTATAGGTACTACATAATATTTGTAGTAAACTGTCATGATTTTCTTCATTACGTATGATAGAGAAGTTGTGCACAGCTCAGGGTTTCTTCAAAGATGGTATCCCTATTTATAGAATCTGTAGATTTAGGAAATGTTCTTGACACTGTTGAAATTCCAAGTCATTAGAGATGAATTTAAGAGAGTAAAAAGTTATCTGCAACTTCTACAAAAACCACACTCCAGGTCTAGGAGTTAAAATAACATGAAAGGGAAGCAGCAGTTGAGAACAGACTGTCAGAAGTTGGAGGCCTACACCCTGCGTCACTCAATATTTATATTCAGAAAAAATAAATCAAACCAAGAAGAAATTTGGAAACGGAATAAAAGTGCAAATGAGCTGGGAAAAAAAGCTTGGAAGGTTTGCTAATAGCACTGCAATTCTGCCAGAGACAGTAAAGGGCTAGGAGGAGGAGGATCAGTTGAATAGTATGGATAGTGTCTTGAAAAAAGTTCGGAGACGACTATCATGAAAATTAAACCAAGACTAAAGGAGCATAGTCTATTTAAAATGGGTAATGCTGAGGGAAGCAGGCAAGGAAATGAGGCACAAAAAATAGTACATCAGTTTTCTAATTTGGGCATCAAAATAGCAACAATGCAGGAAAATATTCTGTGAAAAGGAGAAGCATGTTAATAGTGAAAATCAATTTGAGTGTTAGGAAGCCTTTACTGAAAGTATGTGTACACAACAAACAGTACAGAAAGAAAGAGACTGTAGGTTTTTGAAATGTGGTCCTACATAAGACTTCTGCAATTAGATGGGATGAGCAGACTGAATAATTAATGAAGTAGTACTGAATCAAACTGGGGAGAAAAGAGCTCATGGCACAACAAAGGTATAGAGGTTGACACCTAGAGAAAAAGCAACTACTATTCTGGGAATGGGGAATATGTGAGGATCGGGGATTTGAAAATTGTCAGAATCAAAGGGATGTAGGTTGAAGCAGCTGTGGAGAGATTTTGATGAATCAGGTTTAATAGAATTTTACATTTTATAAACAATATTTTTAAGTTAACAAACTGACACAATTTGAGAGACTTTGCTGGTCCCTTACAAATATGATTTTTTGTATAGCAAAAACAACACTCCATAACCACTGAAATTATCATAAAAATTACAACAATTAAAAAACTGAAGAAAGATGAGGAGGTGTTTCCAGAAGTGGACAATTATGGAGTCCCAGCTTTTCAGAAGTTATCCATGTTAAAAATAAAACCAAAATGTCATAAAGCAATTGTGTGCACCCAAAAGATACTTGTAAAAATGTACAAAGTACGACTGCTGAATGAGCCAAGACATATTCTTAAAATGTATCCTGTCATCACAAAATTATTTAAATTAAATAAAATGTTTAAATGGTGTAAATAGTTCTGTGACAACAGGATACACTTTAAGAACACGGCCTGGCTCATTCAGTAGTCATGCTTTGTAAATTTTTGCAAGCGTCTTTTGATTGTACTCAATTCTAATATGACAATTCACCATTGTGGTTTGACTTTTAATGTGGATAACTTCCCGAAAGCTGGGACTATGTAACTGTGTCTACTGTACAGAAATGTAACAATTATAAACATGATGACGCATCTATACTGATGTGAAACCAGTAGGTGCAAATAAAGCATCTTCATACAGCTGTGTGCCTTTTGGAAGCACCTCCTCATCAATCTTGACTTTTTAATTATTGTAATTTTTATGATAATTTGCATAGTTATCAAGTGTTGAGTGTTGTTATTGTTATGTGTAACATCTCTGAGACGTGGCTGTCCCAATCAGAAAGTTGTTTGTGCAATTTTATGTATATAGACTGAAGCAGTAAGTGAAAATTTGTAATGAGTACATGAATCTAACCTGGATTCTCCTTCTTACTAGGCAAGTGCATTAGCCACTACGCCATCTTGGCCCAGTGGATAGCACGACTGCACAGATTACCCTGGCATGCCTCCCTCCTCAATCAAAATTCTCACTGTCGCTCCAGTCCACGGTTCATGTGTGAGGAGGAATTTATAGTATACTGGGGCAGCAGTGAGAATTTGAATTGAGGAGGGAGACGTGCCATGGTAATCTGTGCACTTGTGCTAGTCACTGTGCCAATGTGGCTTAGCGGTTAATGTGCCTTTGCTGCTCCAGCCTACTTACACAAAATTTTTAAGTTAAACTCAAAAAGAGGAAATTAGATGTGCAGAAATAAGACAAAGTGAAGCACTCAGTTTTAAATTATGTGAAGACCACAAAACATAGGAAAAAATGAACTGGCCTTTCAGCTGGAACTGGACAAGATATGTAGGAATTTCCTGGATAAATTAAAACTGCGCACTACATCTATGATTTTAATAATGCCACCAACACAGAATGTTACAAGCAAGAACATTATGTACTGTACTTTATGCAACAGATGTCAGAAACACATGTTTTGATAATAACTAGCAGTACAGCAGTTCACGCAGAACATGACAAATAATAATCAAATCTTAACACTAAAGGCAAAAACAAAAAAGAACGGTAACTTTGTCTTTCTTGTAGTACCTCTGTGTATAGAAGTTTTGAGTCTGGGTGAAATCTGAGGCCTCGGAGAAGAAACTGCCGGGCACTCTCCACGGAATTACTCTCTTCGAATTCCCAACGAGCAGCAAGTTTCCACATTTGAGGTTTATCACTGTGTACCTGCACCATTTTAACCAGCATGCGGCTAACTGAAGCGTAGAAATGCTGCAAAATACAATTTCTTTAATTTGAATCAGAAACATATGATATGTGTACTGTATATTTAAATAAACCAGGTATAAAACAACAAAGTGTACAGCTAACAAATGCACTAAAACAAGTTTATAAATCACAGAAAGCTAGACAATAGCCCAGTTTCAGCCATAATGCACAAATTTACATTTCCCACTATTAGGTTGCTAACTGGGCACATAAGGTGTAATAGTCATCGTAGCAGATCCATTGAAGTTTGGATTTCACCACCATCGTACCTATACAGCTATCAACAGCAAGAAACCTCCATTTTATTCAGCATCTTTGGTACTCGGCACTCCCAATCTGATTTACACTGGTCCAAACATAAAGCAACACATGTAAATTTTGCAAGATTGCATTTATCTTGCCACGAAACACTATAAACAGGTGACAGTAAAGTAGAAACAAAGTCAAGAATACAGAATGTAAACAACTGCACCATGCATAATGAAAAACAAAAATGTTCTTCATTTTTTTTCCAATTTAATGGATGTGCACACACATTCCAACATCTGGTTAACATGCTCGGTGTGGGGTCTGACCACCTCTGGCAGTACTATAGGCCTGGCAATAATACGGAATGCTGTGAATGATGCCATCACTCTCATGTTGAGGCAATAATGCCCATTCTCCCCACAGAGCTGCTCACGAATCTTTGAGAGTGGTTTGTGGATGGTGACTTGGTGCAATCCATCTCCTAAGTCCATCCCAAACATGCTCTATGAGATTCAAATTGGGAGAGCGAGCAGGTCACACCATGTCTGCACTATCATTCGTTTCCAAGCAAATGTCAACCAACTTTGCTCTATCAGGTGCCTATTCACCCTTACAATTTCACAACGATGCGTCGAAATGATCAACATAATCCCTGCTCACCCCATTAGCAATCTGCCTTGAAACCAGTCTCTTTACACAGTTTTTGGGTCCCGAAATAGATTTCCATGATCCCTCCAGCTGCAAATCTGTCGAGAATCGCTCTCCAGACCACATCAGGATTCATCCATGAAAACAACACTGGCTCACAGTTCAAATGTCCGGGTGGTATGTGAAGGACTCAACGCTAGACATTTCCTTCCGTGAAGATGCATCAGAGGTACGCATACTGCAGGCCTCCGACAGTAAAAGCCGTTCTACCATAGCCTTCTGTACACTATTTACCTCTATACATTACGTCCAGTGGATGCTGCGAGGTTAAGATACCAGCTGCCAAGCAGTACTAAGATGGTATCGTCGTGCCCTTAAAGCCAAGTAACACATGTGTGACCTGCCCTGATCTTCAGAAGACAGTTTTGGTCTCTATAAACTGTCGCCACATCTGAGAAACAACAAAACGATTCACATTAAGCCATCGGGCCCATCAGTTTGCGTATGTCCTGCGTTCATTCTTCCTATGGCAAACCACCACAGAGAGCCTAGTGGGCATCTTCTCTGTGCCATTCTGCACTGTCTGAGACTGCGTACACAGCAGCTGTTGATGTGAGACTGCACAGCAAACACTACTCCATTTGATAGGTGCCTGAAGTCGTCATTGGTGTGGTTGACCATCAACTGGAATGCCATCTTCCATGCAGAACACAATGTATGGACATCTAATGACATTTTGTATGATTATATCATGAATTAGACACAAGATGGAGAAATAGTGGTTTGTTGCTTTAATTTTGGACAATAGTGTAGTTGGTAGACCCCAATGACACGTATCCCTCCTCCACATAGCCTGGTAATTTTTCCTAGAGCCAGGATCCCCCCTTTTGAGGAGAGAAGGGAGTGGCGCATCCAAGAGTGCAGTGTATTTTTGACAGCTTGCTGTTTCATGTGATGGTTATTTACCACTGAGCAAATGGTCCGAGTTGTAGCATGCTTTTGCATATTCCTCATCTGCTGCAGCGTCTTTGCAAATACAGTTCCAGGTAATATGAATAAGTGGTCTATTGGAGTGGGTAATTAGGTAGCAAGTGCAAGTGAATGCTGTATATACTTCTGTGGTATGTGCAGAGCATGTCCAGGCTAGGCTTGTGTATTCTGCCACTTAATAGCATAATGAGGGAGGGAGAGAGAGACTGTGCATAGTTTAGGAACAATATTGATACAATAATGTATTTATATAATAAATTTAATGAGATGAATCTATAGCACACTCTTTGAATCTAATTAAAGCTAAAACAGTTTTTTGGCATTTGTGTCAAAACTTGCCTTGTCCAAATAAAATTTGTGCTAGAGAAAGTTCTATCGATTTCCAAACCTCTCCTCTGTGAAAACAAATGACACTGATAATCTGAAATTTTGTCTGTATTTAGAAGCACTTAACAAAATAATTCTGATTGGGTATTAGAACCCTTCTCACAACCACAAACATAAGTTTAACCGTAGGTGAAGTTGAGACAAATGTTAACAAAATTAAAGTTAAAACTGAAATTTAAACTGACTGATTTTGATAGGAAAGGCAAATTCAAGTGTTATATACAGCTTTATGAGGTGTACAAAGAAGTTTTTCATTGCAATTTCTGCATAATTAGCCAAAAGAGGATTTGGCGTGATCACCAATTTAGTAACAAAGAAAGAGAGACTGTCAGTAGTCAAACACTGCGATTTAAGGTTTGTGAGGACAAATATGGCATGAAATATCAAAAATTTGATATCACCTCTCAGCCCTATCATTATTAATAATAATACATTAAGTTTTACATGGTATACATTTGTTAATCAAACTTTAAGCACTACAAAATATTGTTAATATCTTTTAATTTTGAAACTCTGTGCCCTTTTTCAAACATTTAACATAACCAAAAAATGGGCTAAGAGCAAAAACATTTTCAGAACAAGGGGAAAAATTATTTATTTCAGAAATAAACGTCAGAGTGGTTTTCTTCCCACCTAAATGGGCAGTGAGTAACCTCTCCCTCCCTCCCCCCCCCCCCCCCCTCCCCAAACCCTCCTTTTTTTTTTTTTTTTGCAATAAAAGGGTGTTGGGACAACTATGATTATTCTCTGACAAGCATTTAAAATATTATGATATTATAAAGAATTATACAAGTCCTCCACCACCCCTTCCTTGTATGTGCATTTTTAATTAATTTTTACTTTTTGTTGCCATGACTGATTTCAACTTAGGCAGCTCTCCATCAACTTCCTTTAGAATATTTAGTAACATTAGTGTGCATCACAGACCATTGGGTGGTAGAATTTTAGTGTTCTGTTGTCACTGTAACTATGCCAGTTTACATAAAATTCCACATAAACTTGTCATAATTTTGTATTAGAAATTAATCCAGAACCAATTATTACAGAACTTACTCATAAACAATACGATTACATTAACATTTAATTTCAAATATGCAACAAATCTCTCAGGCAAACAAACAGCATCCTATGCTACAATTTTAATGGATCTCGGTCAGTCAACCTATACAAATACCTGGGCATAGCAATTTGTGAGTATATGAAATGGAATTATCACACAGACACAATTACAGGTAAAGCAGACAGACCGTGATAAAGACTTCAGTACATCCTTAGCGTACTGGGAAAATGTAGTCAGTCTACAAACAAGACAGTTTACAAAATATTCATGGGGCCCATGCTACAATTCTGTTTAAACATGCAGAACTCCTATCAAAAAGGTCCATCAGGGGATAGTGGATGTAAACAAAGAAGGGCGTAGATGGTGGCAGGTTAGTTTCACCTGCGAGAGAGTGTCACAGAAATGCTGAAAAATCTGAACAATCTGACGCTAAAAAAGAAAGCCAGCTATCCTGTGAAAGTCTACTTACAACATATCGAGAACCAATATCAAGGGAGGTGATAGGAATAAACTATTCCCTCCTATGCTACAGTTCCACAGGGATTGCAAGGGTGGGATTAGCTGAAATGTCCTTTTACAGAAGCATTTGCACAATAGGAACTGAAATGTGTGGTAGAATGGAAGAAAGCCCTCTGTCGTTCAGTTGACAGTATTTTGCTAAGTATCGATGTAATAAAGCAGTATGAATATACATCATATACACAAATCTGAGAAAATGAGCATTCAACCACTGTATCAAAATTCAAAAGGATTTTAGCGGTTCAGCTTACAAGTCTCTGGGTGTTGTAATCAGTGGATTGAGGAATGTCAGCTATAAAAATATCTCCTCATAATATTACCATGCACTATACGGTTTTAAACTCTGGGGAAGGGAAAAGAAACTATGATAAACTGCCAGTTATACTTACCACTCTTTTGCAAAATTTAATGTATGAAAGCCACAGTCTAATATCATCACCAAATCTGTGGAGTGCTCCTTTAAATACATTATCTATGCGACGAGCCACTAAGTAGTCAATGTTGTTCTGGTTGATACCCAGGGTCTGGAAAAGAATTAATAGTAGCAGGTTTAGCATTAATTACTTTAGCCTGTACCCAGTTGATTGTATCGACATCTCAATAGAAAGCTCTCAAAACAATTCAAATTGATACTAAGGCCACACTGGACATGCTGATGATTATTTCATAAAATGGATTTAGAAAATATTTCTCCTGTCTCTGATAACAACTTCTCACGAGAGTCAAACCACTTAAGTGACATGTTGTTGCTCTCGTCATTCAGCAGACTGGTTTGACGCAGCTCTCCACCCTAGTCTATACTAGGTCAGTCTTTCCACACCTGTGTAATCTCTGCACATTGTGCCCATTTGAATCAAACTGTGTTCAAGCTTTGGTCTCCCTCTACAATTTTTGCTCCCCCCACAATCCTCTCCATAACCAAAATAACTAGTCCTCAATTCCTCAGGATGCATCCTCACAATCTACTACCACTTTCAGTGAAGTTGTGCCATAAACAGCTTTTATTCCTAATTAAACCCTTCATCATTAGTTATTCAATTTACCCAACTCATCAACTTTCTTCTGCAGCACCATGTTCCACATTTAAAAACCAGATAAATTTCATTTTTGTAAAAAGTAACATTGTCTTTGCATATATATATTACTTGATTCAGTTATCGGTTTTGAATATTACAGTCGTCACCAGACTGATCTAATAAAACAATGCGCATGTCGTGAGCAAGAGTATTATGATGAACTACAACAGTGTAATTATTAGAGTTGATTTGCATGACCTGGGAAGCAACAGACAAGTAACATACCTGTCTGAAAATTTTAGCCATGACTGGCACCTCCACAGGATATAAAAACAAGATAATACCATGACGAATACTTGTAACCTGTGATGTCAGCAAATTGCCCTTCCAACGGCGATTGCAAGTGTATATTACAAAACCACAGATAGGATGTAAGATTTTACATAGTCCAAAATAGGATGAGTTAAAATGTAATGAAAATAAATTTGGGTCCAGGTAAGATATTTGTGAGAACTGCAAATACCTCCCGCTCTCAAGTAGGTGTCTATTATGACGTACAATGTACATTATGAAAGTCATTGAACAAACTCTACCAAGACACGAAAGAAGTCACTAGCACAAAAACAGAGCCAAAAAGACACAAAATACCTAAAATAGAAAGGGCAGCCATAACCATGAATAAGATGTGGGTGGAATGAGACCAGGGACAGAAACCAAACAGATATGGTCAGCAAACCATGATATGAAAGAACGGCAGCCCATCGCACGGTTAAAAATAGGCATTCAGTGAGACTTCGATTTGTTCATTCAGAATTTTAGTGGAGTGGTGTTTCTTGTACCCGTGGATCTCCAGTTCCTCCAGAAGGTTCAACAGGTAGCCTTTCAGTACAATATGCACAACTCTAATGTTGTTATCGAGTTTGGTTACAGTATGCTTGGTTCAATAAGCTGTTGCACAAATACTGTCTGTTCTGCAGACGTGTCTATTCCCTGAATGTAATGTGTATTTCAATTTCTACATGTGTGCCCAAAATTTATCCCAACTATCACAATGTATTTTGAAGATGAATTGCAGTAGTTTAAAATATACAGCTGCTGCAAAAATGGCCACCACAAAAAACTTATCATTTTGTAGATGCGTCAATTTGAACATTTATTATGTTTGTTACTTACATTGTGTCTCAGCTGAGTTTCAGAGTACTATTTATTTGAAAACAATATCACACAGTTATATTCTTAAATTGTTTCACCAGCTCTTAAGAAATTTTTCCTCAATATGTTACAAAGGCATAATTTTTCTTTCTTTCTTTTTCTTTTCTTTTTTTTTGCCTTGTGTGCCAGAGTGTCTCTCTTGTTTTATGTGACAAAGCTGTGTGTCCATTTACTGCAGGTATTTGTTTTAATATGTCTAATTCTCCATGAATTTCTTGGCTGCCTGATGGCAAGCCAATAAACTGGTGTTTCATGGAAGTACAAGAAAAATTGTTCTATAGTGCATAGGATGACAGGATTTGACATTATTATTATTATTATTATTATTATTATTAGTAGTAGTAGTAGTAGTATTGTTATTATCCTTTTCTCAGACATTATTTCTGGTTAAAAATGGAAAGTGATGCGGACCTTGATCAAGCGTGACTTCCTTATAACTGTACGGTGTATGTTACATTGCATTTAGGAACTTTTGGGTAAGTGAACATGTATCAATAATAACAGATTTCTGTAGTTGTATATGTAAGTTTGGATGTAGCTTCATCATCATCATCATCATCATCATCATCATCATCATCCATGCACATAGGTTTTCTATAAATGACAAACATGTCTATTATTTGTTTTCGTGACTATCAGGTCCAAATAGTTAATACTTTTTTTTCTCTACTTCAGTGATAAATTTAAGGTTAGATTTGTGTCCCTGGTCCCACACAGCTCACATCTTATTTATGGATCTGCACGTCCTCTCTCCTTCAGTGTTTTCTTGTCTTTTTGGCTCCGTTTTCACAAGCTCACTGCACCTTTTTGCTTGTCTCGGTATGCTGTTTTCAACTAATTTCATACTATGCTATGTACAAGGTAGACCTATTTGAGAGATGGAATTTGTGACTAACTATTTACTGCAAACTCCATTTTCTATTTCAGCTGTATTTTTATTACAGTTTTAACTCCTATTTTGTGTTGTGTATAATCTTAAGCAGCCTTCCTGTGGCTTTATAATGAAACTGGACAGATAAAGAGTCTACTCTGCCAAGCAGCACCAAGAGATAACATACATGTCAAGGTTAAAGAAATGTGTAAGCTTTTTGCAGCCAGTGCTCCTTTTGGCAAAATCATTGAAGGGGAAGACAGAGGGATGAAGAGGAGGGACTGACAAGCTTTAGGAAATAGTAAGAGTTTGTAAAAGTCATCCAGGACCCCGGTACAGGACAGGATGACAAGGAGACTAATTATTGGGGACTGCCTGAGCAGGATTTGAAAACCAGAGAGCATAGACGCGGAAGATCGGGCAATAGGCAAGATAGGGATCACTGGCAAAATGTTGTGCAGGCGTTAATAAGAGCAGTAACCTAAGAGTATTGTGTATGGTAGAGGTGAAGAAGACAAAAATTGATAGTTCAGAAAATGAAAGATATAGAACACTAAAAGGGAGCTAAGAACAGAATGCTTACTGAGAAGAAATGCTGAGACTGGAGAAATTAACATAAATTAAGGCCATGTTGGTGGTGAGAACCGAAGATATACAATGCCAGTTCCCAGCTGCAGAGTTCTAAGAAGCTAGTGTCTGGGGGAAGAATCCAGATGTGGCATGGGTGGTTCAATGAAACAGGCACCGAGGTAACGACTTATGTTGTAGAGCATGCTCCACAACTGTGTTGCCAGTGTACAAACTCTGTCTACATCCATCTTGACGAATATCTTGGTGGTTTTCATGCCAATGCAAAAGGCCAAACAGTGTTTACATAACAGCTGGTAAATGATTTGTCATTTCACAGTGAGCTCTCCCTTTAACAGTATATGTTTTGCCAGTTACAGGGCTGATATAGGGGGTAGTAGGAGGTTGAATACAATAAATCTTATGGCGGATATTGTCACATGAGTATGGGCCATAGGGTAGCGTAGGATAGGGAAATGGTTGCCGAAGCAGCATAGGTCTGACCACGATATTGCAGGGGGAGTGGGGGTGACTAAGTGTTATTCTGCGTGTGGTGGCAAAAATGTTTGGCAGAATGAACATTTCAACAAGGTTATAACTTCCTTAAATCTTGCCCTAAAATGGGATCCACTCTGCCCAACATTTTGCCCATTGCACCTAGAACAGTATTTCATCTCCCCCCCCCCCCCCCCCCTCATTTTGGCGACCCCCAAATCTCCGCAATATCCTAGTCAGACCCTATGCTGCAGCTGCAATTTTTTCTCTATCCTATAGTCCCTACCACTGTGACCATCCCCATTGTAAGACTTACCCTATGCACCCTCCTACCACCACCTGTATCAGCCCTGTAGCTAGCAAAAGTGAGAGCTACATGTGAAACAACACACATCATGTACCAACTTTTACAGAAACACTATCTGGCCTTTATGTTGGTATGATTACCACTATGTTATAAGTCAAGATTAATGGACACAAGACAGAGGGTGTACAATGCCAATACACAAAATTCGAGCATGATCTTCTTCCCCACTAACCTGTGGTTCTGGGGAACTTTTCCAAGTTCTCCCCATTTCCTAAACCTTGCCAGTACTTTTTCTTCATACTGGTCCTTCCCCTTCAACACTTCTGCGAGAAAGAACAATGGGCTCCAAAACCTTGGAAATTTCCTTAACGTTTAACACACAACCCTGATTACAGTGAGGGGCACCTAGCAGCCAGGCTCCCACAGTTATTAATATTGCAGCTGGAAGTGCATCAGCGTGCTAATGGTGACTTTACATCAGCAGTCATAAGTGGTCATCACAGTATTATGTTTTTATATCCTGTGAAGGTGCCAATCATGGCTAAAATTTTTATTTACTTTCTTTATTAACTTCAAGGAGACAGATACGTAATTTGTCAGATGGTACTCAGGTCATGTGAATCAATGCTTATACTGTTGTAACTTACCAGAATGCTCTTACTGATAAGTACACATGTCCTTTTTTAGATCACTCTGTCGGTCATAATTATCAAAATCGTTAATTGACTTAAATAAATTTGCTACTACGTATTGATTTAGTTTCTACAAATTCTTAAATGTTGGATCACTGCAGTCTTTCAGGTGATAACATCACCTCTCATCAAATTTCATTTTGTTGCTGAAATTTATGATCAGCGGTATTACACTGTAACACTTCCAGTACAATTACTGTTGTGACAATGTATGTAGTTTGAAATTACAAGCACCTCAGTTCATGAGCAGTTACAGGGCTTGAAATCTGCCATTTTTTTGCAATTATATCATTAGCATATAACATCGCAAGTTCATGTGTTAAGTACAGGCATCTACAATAGCTGTGAGAAAATATATGTAGGACAATGAGGAAAAACTTTCAAAACAAGATTCAGAGAACGTCTAAATCTCACACACGTCTTCATTTAGTTCACACCTTCAAGAACTTAAATACACAGCCAGCGACAAAAATGTTTGTCAATCCTACACTCCACTAAAAATGCCACCCATTTTAAAAGAAATACAACTTTTCATGTATATGACAAAATATCCTCATATAATTTTGAATGACGAAACCTACCCAAAAAATAAAATTTTCAATCAAAATATTCAGCAATATTCTTGTAAATTTGAAGTGCTGAAACACATTCTGTTAACATCGCTAATACAAATTAGAACTGAAATTTTGTAATCTATGATACAAACAAATTCATCATAATCTTAGGATGTTAAGCACATCTCAATTGCCAATTACACAACATCCTAATTTATATGCTAATTACAACTTTTGTATAATTAATTACATTTTTTATTTTAAAGAATGGTGTCAGCAAACATCTTTGGAATGCACCAGGTGGTTGTAATTAAACTGATGGCATTCCAAGTGCTACAGTGTGGGCTGTTTACATCACAGCATGCTGAATCATCATAGATACATTCATTAATTGGTGTGTTCACAGAGTATGCTGAAAAAATAATAATTCTACTTTCTGCCACCATGTGAAAATATGGTGCTGTAAGTGAAATGTTTCTTGCTTTGATGTCAACATGCTGTTAGTTGCTTGGTGGCACACGTTGATTTCTTTTGTGAAGTGGCTGTTGGTGTAAAGGACTAAGAAGCTTGGAAGTTTTCCATATGAAACACAATGGCTACTGAGAAGAAAGAACGTGCACAGCTGGTAAGGTTTTTTTTTATCATACCAGCACCAACAGCAGCACTGCACTACGTGAATAGGACTGACAGAAACACTTTTCAATAAATGGGAAAAAATATGATTAACCCATTAAGTCCCAAATTAATTTTTTTAATTCAATTTTTTATTCCTTAATTATAATGTACATAGTGCATGAACCACAATAAGTACAAAAATAGCCAAAGAATATTTATACATGCTGATATAATGGCCGTCCTCAAAATAGGACATTGCGATCTAGCAGTATCATATACTATACTAAACTATCTTCAAGTCTTAACTATTTATTTCTTGTGAAATGGTACAAAACACCTCACACACAGCGTTACACAGCATTTAACACATATATGTTTTTGGTTTCCCGTTGCATTTAGCTCTTGCACATCTCTGCGTGCTTCTTTTCTCAATCATATGACCAATTCCATCAAACCTGATGTCTGGTATCACCCTCAACTGACTTGGCGGGTATTCCATTGGACGTCCAATATTCAGTCTTCCAGTGTCCCATTTCAAGTATGTAACTGTAACAGCACGTCTGAAATCCAGTAAATCCTGTGCATTTTTCCCATGTACTAGTTTGTAGAAGAGTCCGGCATTTACGAGGGCCATTTCCAGCAAACGTGTAATAGGACCCAGTACCATTTTTTCCCACTAATTACAGTCGCATATTTTCCAACTAACCAGTCATGATGGTCAACACCTCCCATGTATGTGTTATACAACTTCAAAACGGCAGGTTGTTGCACTTGTGTCTTCTTGCTTGCTTGTATATTGTACCGCGTAGCTGCTCCCAAAGGTTCAACGTGGTCAAAATTTGTACCAATTTTAACACATCTGTTGTCGTGCCATCAAACAAATAAAACTTCACCATTCCTGTCGAACTGGTAGTCACAGTTTCCTCGAACTGTCTTTTTCAGTTCATTGCTGTTCAATAGTGGACATTCACCAACTCAATTCTCTCTGACAGTCCCAGTTGCTAGAAAACCCAAATTTCTCAGATGAGTCAGAAGATCTCTATTAATGAAGAAATTGTCAAAGTACACACAATGATTCTCGGGTTTTTCAATGCAGTCCGACTTGTTTAGGACTACTCTTGATCCCAATAGTAGGTCATCCCTTGCAGTATCTTCTGGATCTTTTCCACAGTATAAATCAAATTTGAAACAATAGCCACTTGCTCCACAAAGAGACCACAACTTATAGCCAAATCTAATAGGCTTGCCTCGGGGTCATTACTTACCTCAACAACCTGGTAAAATTACCACGTTCTAAAAAGAAAATACATCAGCAGTAGCAGAGTTTCATATTCGAACGTGCAGCAATACAAACAACTGAAATGATAACACCAAGTCCCAGTGTCCTATTTCGAGTACACCAAATTTTATAACAATGGAAAACAATGAATATAGCTCCAATTGAGCTAACAATGCAAGTAGTTTAAAAGACACATTGTTGACTATAAATAATCGCATAAAGATCTTTGCCACATATTTCAAATGTTACTAAACTGTCGATAAAGTAAATACTTTTAATAACGAAAAGTGTGCCTTAGCATTCAATAATCAATTAATGGTAGGATTTATTGCTTTTAATTTCCTGTAAGCATACATTTGTTATAAGAAGCATCAACAAATGATGTAGAACAGTAGTAGTTGCAAATTAATAATTTATTGTGTATTTATAAATAAATATGTGCTCTGTCCTTAAAATAGGGCACTGGTACTTAATGGGTTAAGAAACTTGAAGAAACTGATAATTAAGTGGTGCAGCAGGGATACGGAGGCAACTCATTCCCATGGCAGCTGTTGATGAATTTTCTTTAGCTACGGCCAGCAATGCAGCACATGCTTCAAATTCTGCAGCCAGTGCTCAAGCTGCGTAATGGGAATTCTCTCTCTCCTGGTCAACAGCTCAAAAGATTTTGCCATGCGTTTTACACAAGATTCAGGATGGGCACCACATGATGAGGCACATTTTACTCTGCACAGTGCCGTGAGTATACAAAATTGTCACATATGAGGTATTACTAAACCACATGTTCTACAGGAACATCCACTGCACTCAGCTTAAATCACTGTGTGGTGTAGTACGATTTGACAAGCCTCTTCATTCTGGGCCCATTTTTCTTCGAGGAGATGACACCTAAAGGGCATGTTAGGTGTACAACACAATTACAGCTTTGCAAAAATGCAACTGTGACCACACCACTATTTTCATCCAATATTGGCTGACACCACATGCCTCTCACCAGGTGAAAGATTTGCTTCGAGAAACCTTTGGTAACAAGCACATCATCTCTATACAATTTCAAAATGTGTGGCCTTCCAGATTCCTGAGCTAAATTCACGCGAGTTCTGGGTATGGGAACATTTGGAAGATCACGTCAATCATGGATGTATCCGGGCTCTTCCTGATCTGAAGGATAGCATATGACGACATATCGCACTGATTACACCGGATATGCTGCGAGCAACTGTCGACCACACTGTTACGGGTGTAGCGTGTTGCTGAGTAGGGAGATCGTATTGGACCCGTGTTGTAACTTGTGACCACACCTTAATAAAAGTGCCCAACTCACTGTTATCATGTGTGCGATTGTGCCTCCCATTTTTCTGCACCCACACCACATTCTGATTGCTTGCGGTGCCATATTTTCACCTGGTGGCAGAAAGTAGAACTATTTTCTTTTCCAGCATATTCCGAAAATGTACCAATTAATGAATATACCTACAATGTCTGTGTCCTCCAATACATACAGCCCGCAGTCCTGCACTCTGAACACCTTCAGTTTAATTATAACAACACAGCACTTTGAAACACAAAATATGTAATGCCAGTTAAATTATGATACGGGAAAAGTAACAGTCACATAATTCACATAACTCATATGACTCACTAGACACTAGAGATTAATATATTTTGAAAGACTTTTACTCTTCCATAATGCAGACGCCAATGATGATTGGCATGTGTGCCTGTTACTGGTCAGTGATAAACAAAAAAAGAACAAAAAGTACAGTCTATTGGGCAGCCGGTGTGTGTGTGTGTGTGTGTGTGTGTGTGTGTGTGTGTACCAATGTTTCAGCCACTGTAGCAATTAGTCATCATCACGGGACAATGCCGCATTCAAATCTTATGCAGTGTTATTTTGTCCTGCTCTGTCAGTGTTACAGGGATGCCATTGATTTTTGATTGGATGGCACAAATGGAGAGCCAGGCGTGTGTTGAGAGTAGTTATTTTTAGTGCCACACCATAGTATTTTGCTGCTGTGGTGCCTATCTGCGCCTGACATAAAGCAGTACATTACACACTTAAGACCACTATGTTCATAGCTGCAACTGATGGGATAGCCTCAAAAGCATTATTGGCCAGCAAGCTGTCTGCTGCTACTGGCAGCCAGTAGTCATTGATGTAATTCGTGTCAGTGTAATACTTTCCAACGTTGACTGCGTCGTATCTTTCCCTCGGTAGTAAGAGACTGCATAGCTGGTTCATAAACTAAGTAAATGGTGAAGTAGTAGCTTAAGTGGCATACTTCTTACAAATTTTATGTTCCTCTTTAGCATATGTTAATATGTGCCTTTATCTTTTCCTCATCCGTGAAGCTCCTCTTTCATGATGGGGTCTACACAAAATGACAAATTAATGGAAAAATAAACCAAGACAATGTATGAAAAACAGAAATGTGCAGTATACAATTTGTGTATTAGCATGCTCTGAAAATATGAGATAGTTTTGTTACTAGCAGAAAGGACGATGTATTCGTTAATTTATTTTCAAATGTAATTCAGTTAAAGCGTTTTTTATCAGTCTAAAGATAGTACAGTTTCTGATGTTTGCAATGTCACTGAGTAAGGTTTCCTCTTGAGGTACAACTTTATATATGTAGAATCAATTGAGAAAAGCAACACCACCACCTACAAAGGGACCGTGCATACTAAAATACTGCAATATTCAAATGCACTTTTGGGTTGAGGACAGCTTGTTCTGAAGATGGTCCCTATTGTTTTATTTTATAATATAAGGCACTATTTCCCAAACTGTGTTCTGCGAAAAATGAATAAGTGTTCTGCAAGACACTACTAATAGCACGGTTTTTATCACAGATTTTGATACTACTGATTATTTTCCAAAAATTTTATTACGGTTTCTGTGTTATTAGTTATGATTTAAAATTGGAGTAATCACTGAAAAAGGAAGTTTTTCCTAGTACAAGTATTCTCAAAGCCTTCCTTCCGTCAAAAGAAAAGTATGGGAGCTCCCAATGTGTGGATATGGTCACAAAGGCACATTCAGTGTAGAAGGTTTGTAACATATTATGAGACTTGTGTATATTCCGTATTAATTTGTGTTTTGAAGTTTATGATCATCAGGTCTACAATTAGTGCAAATAAGTTGACCAATATCTGATTCTACACTAAGGTGACGAAAGTCACAGGTTATCTACTAACCATGTGGTTAGTGTTTAACGTCCCGTTGACAACGAGGTCATTAGAGACGGAGCGCAAGCTCGGGTTAGGGAAGGATTGGGAAGGAAATCGGCCATGCCCTTTCAAAGGAACCATCCCGGCATTTGCCTGAAACGATTTACGGAAATCACGGAAAATCTAAATCAGGATGGCCAGAGACAGGATTGAACCGTCATCCTCCCGAATGCTAGTCCAGTGTGCTAACCACTGTACTAACCCTGTGTCAGACCTCCTTTTGCCCAGTGTAGTGCAGCAGCTCAACAAGTCATTTTAAGTCCCCTGCAGAAATACTTAGGTGCTGCCTCTATAGCCATCCATAACTGTGACAGTGTTGCTGGTGCAGGATTTTGAGCACTAACTGACCTCTCGATCGTGTCCCATAAATGTTTGATGGAATTCATATTAGGGATCTGGGTGACCAAATCATTTGCACAAATTCTACAAAAGGTTCTGCAAATGAACCATGAGCAATTGAGGCCCAGTGAAATGGTGCATTGTCATCCATAAAAATTATATCACTATTTGGGAATATGGAGTCAATGAATGGATGCAAACGGTCTCCGAGTAGCTCTTACCACCTGAAATTGGGACTCATCTGAATAGGCCACAGTTTTCCAGTCGTCTAGGGCCCAACCTATATGGTGACGTGACCAGGGGAGGCACTGCAGGTGGTGTCGTGCTGTTAGCAAAGACAATCATCAGATGTATGGTCCCATAGCCCATTAATATCAAATTTCACCACACTGTCATAACTAATATGCTTGTCACATGTCCCACATTGATTCCTGAGGCTATTTCATGCACTGTTGCTTGTCTGTTAGTACTGACAACTAACTGGTATTCTCGCCACACACTTTACACTGTGGATCTCAGACTATTGAATTCTCTAACAATTTTTATAATGGTATGTCCCATGTGTCTAGCTCCAACTACCACTGCGTTTTCGAAGTCTTAATTCTCATTGTGTGGCCACAATCACGTCTGATACCTTTCCACATGAATTGTCTGAGTACAAACGAAAGCAATGTCTTTATATCTGTATTCACGCATATCGCTATCCCATGATATTTGTCACTTCAGTGTAACTGTTCTGTATTATGGGTTTTGTGTTTTATGCTAAGTGAAAGTTTTGTCTAACATATTTCCTAATGTGTGTTTCTCAGTCTGTGTACATTTACAGTGCTTGTCTACCTTTCCTTGGTGTTCTTACCTCACTTCTGGCAAAATCTGTATTAGATTTGCTGTTGAATAGGTGATGCGGACACACAAAAGTCTCACAGATAAGCATCAAAATATAGCAGTCTGTAACCATTAACTGCTTCTAATATGATAGTGTCAGCAACCAAGCTTGGCTAAATGAAGAGCATTTTTTATATAATACTACAGACTGAAGCTCTGTCTTGCTGAACTAGTGTTAAGCATTATGCCTATCTTCAGCAGCATCATTAAAAGTATTCATACCGCATAAGATGCAAAAATTTCATGTAAGGCAAATAATATTCAGCTTCTTGATAACAAGAGCAGCCAGACAGGTGAGGTCAGTTTAATGTATTAACCTCTAAATCCAATGAATTCAGCCTAACAATATTTCAAAACATAGGGATAAAGAATGGAACATTAAAAACAAATCTATTACATTTACCTCAACAGGCTCTGCACACTCCACCAGCAAACATCATTAGCTCCCTGAAAAGGAATAACTATTCTGATTGTTATCACTAACATCTTGTGCTGAACCTCCGCAATCGCTCTATGAGTCATTTTGTTTACAACTGTTAGAAGTTAGAGCAAATAAATGAGATATGTGCATATCATCCTCCTAAAACATGAAGTGAGTGTACTAATGATTTAATACAATGCAGAAACAAGCATTACCTCTTTCCGAATTTTGACCAGTTTCATTACATCCATTTCATATTGTATGTATCGAAGAAAATCTTCTTTGCATTTGGTTCTCCTCATCAGTTTGTACTCGAAATCTTTCCTTTTCTTTATAATTTGCCTGAAAGAGGAACAAAAGTAAAACAAAAGTTGACTACAATGCACAATTAATGACCCTATTCACTGCCTCATCACAAAATATACATTTCATTCATCTCATCAGTAAATGATGTTTTTGGAAAGCCTGTAACTGTGTCATCCATACTTTAAATAACGAAAAGATGCACCAGGTATGTAGTTATTCATGTTCAGCACATCTCCTCCATTACACAGAATATCTCTCTCTCTCTCTCTCTCTCTCTCTCTCTCTCTCTCTCTCTCTCACACACACACACACACACACACACACACACACACACACACACACACACACACAATATCATCACTTACACTGCCTGTTTTCATAATGAAAATAAGTTACAAAAATACAATGACAGTATGGTTCCACAAAGAGTTTGTATAAAGGTGTTACATTTTTTTGTGGATTACATTATTTATATTATTAATTATAAAAATTATTTTACTGTTACCGACCACTATATTAATTAAATTATCGATCAACAAGGTAGAAAAAGACAAGACAGCTATTTACTGCAAAGAAGACACGTCAAGTTGCAGACAGGCACAATTAAAAGACACTTACACAAAGCTTTTGACCACAGCCTTCATCAGTAAAAGAGATACTCACACCAGGAAGCACACTTCATGCACACACAAACGCCCATTCCGGCATCTTGGCAGGATCACGTGGGACGCCAGCAGCCATCTGGAGGGGACAGGAAGGGGAAGGGATAGTAGTGGGGAAAGAGACGAACGCTGTCTGGTAGAGTATGCTGGGACTAGACTGGCAACAGGTGCAACGTCAGGAGGCTGTGGAGGAGGGAGGTAGGGAAAAAAAGGACTAAAATAGGAGAGGAGCGGGGAAGGATGGACAGATGAGTTGGCAGAGGGCTACAAATGCACAGGGTGGGAGATGAGAATGGGGAGAAGATGATAGGACAGAAGGGGGTGGAAACTGTAGGGTGGAGGGTATGGGGGCAGTATGTGGAAGCCAGCATACTTAAGAGAGTGGAAAATGTGTTTTGAGGATAACTCCCATCTGTGCAGTTCAGAAAACTTGTGGTGGAGGGAAGGATCCAGATGGCTCAGATAGTGAAGAAGCCAATGGAATCAACTGTGGCATGTTCAGCTGCATGTTGTGTCACAGGGTAGTCTATTTTGCTCTTGGGCACAGTTTGGCAGTGGTCGTTCATCCTGACAGACAGATAGTTTGTAGTCATAACAGTATAAAAAGCTGTGCAATTATTGCAGCAGAGCTGGTAAATGACATGGCTGCTTTCACAGGTGGCCTGGCCCCTGATGGTGTAGGATAAACCTGTAATAGGACTGGAACGGGAAGCGCTGGGTGGGTGGATTGGGCAGGTTTTGCACCTGTGTCTTCCACAGGGATATGATCCTTGTGGCAAGGGGTTGGGGCTGGGAGTGCCACAGGGATGGACTAGGATGTTGTGGAGGTTAGGTGGGCGATGGAACTTTACTTTAGGAGGGCTGGGAAGTATCTTGGGAAGGACGACCCTCATTTCAGGGCATGCCGATAGGTAATCAAGGCTGATGAATAAGCCAGCAAATATTTTCTGTTATAAGTACTTTATGAAGATGTCTGCTATTGTACCGGATTTGGGATGTCATCTGGTTGTTTATAATCATCACTGTGCAAAGAAATTGTAGTTGATAATTGGTTCCAATACCTCTATAAGTTAAATAACTTCAGCTTGTGAACACTTTTTGCTTTAGTAAATTGCTATTTATTGCTGCAATGACTTCTTTAGCAGGGATACTGGATTATATGTTTTTGATGTCAAGAGATATAACTGTCTCATTGGACATTCATTCTTGTGTACTTTAGGTTGGTATCTTAATATGAGGTCTTTAGGGTTCCTGCAGTAGTTCACACTGCAAAAATTACCGAAAATTACTTAGAAAGGTTTTTAAGAAATCAAGAAAAATGCACATAATGGCAGAAATCAGTAATTCTGGCACACATATAAGGCTATCTGGGACGTAGTGAAACAGGAGGCATGACAACCAGCCACAGAACAGGATAACGTCACTTCTGAACTGAATGAAATGGCTAGAAAAGATGAGTCACAGGTAGTAAATGTGTTTAATAATCATCTGTTAAACATATCAGAAAGCAAAGGGACAAAAAACTCATGAGAAAAATCACAGCAGTATGTTGAAAAAGTTCTCTCATAAAATTCAATCATATGAATGTATCACCAACTTCTCCTCCTGAATTTAAGAAAACTATAAATTCCCTCAAAAATAAAAGCTGATTGTGTTTCCAATACAACAATCAAAATTTGTGGTCCATTGATAGTAACCGGGCCAAATATCTCACGAAATAAGCATCAAACAAAAAACTACAAATAACGAAACTTCTCTAGCTTGAAGGGGGAAACAAGATGGCATTACGGCTGGCCCGCAAGATGGCGCTGCCATAGGTCAAACGGATATCAACTGCGTTTTTGTAAATAGGAACCCTCATTTTTTATTACATATTCGTGTAGTACATGAAGAAATATGAATGTTTTAGTTGGACCACTTTTTTCGCTTTGCGAAAGATGGCGCTGTAATAGTCATAAACGTATAAGAACGTGGTATCACGTGACATTCTGCCAGTGCGGACAGTATTTGCTTCGTGATACATTACCCGTGTTAAAATGGACCATTTACCAATTGCAGAAAAGGTCGATATCGTGTTAATGTATGGCTATTGTGATCAAAATGCTCAACAAGCGTGTGCTATGTATGCTGCTCGGTATCCTGGACAACACCATCCAAGTATCTGGACCGTTCGCCGAATAGTTTTGTTATTTAAGGAAACAGGAAGTGTTCAGCCACATGTGAAACGTCAACCACGACCTGCAACAAATGATGATGCCCAAGTAGGTGTTTCAGCTGCTGTCGCAGGTAATCTGCACATCAGTAGCAGAGAAATTGCACGAGAAACGGGAATCCAAAAACGTCGGTATTGAGAATGCTACATCAACATCGATTGCACCCGTACCATATTTCTATGCACCAGGAATTGCATGGCAATGACTTTTAACATCGTGTACAGTTCTGCCACTGGGCACAAGGGAAATAACGGGATAATGACAGATTTTTTTTACACGCATTCTATTTAGCGACGAAACACCATTCACCCACAGCGGTAATGTAAACCGGCATAATATGCACTATTGGGCAATGGAAAATCCATGATGGCTGCGACAAGCGGAACATTAGTGGCCTTGGTGGGTTAATGTATGGTGGGGCATTATGGGAGGAAGGATAATTGGCCCCCATTTTATCAATGGGAATCTAAATGGTGCAATAAATGCTGATTTCCCTTCGTTATGTTCTACTGATGTGACTATAAGATGTTTCACTGCATGACAGAATGGCGATGTAAGTGCAACATGACGAATGTCTGGCACATAGCTCGCATGCGCATGAAGCGGTATTGAATAGCATATTTTATGATATGTGGATTGGTCATTGAAGCACCATACCATGGCACGCACATTCACGGGATCTGACATCCATGGATTTCTTTCTGTGGGGAAAGTTGAAGTATACTTGCTATTGTGATCCACCGAAAATGCCTGACAACATGTGTCAGCACATTGTCATTGCGTATGCAAACATTACGGAACGCGAACTACTCGCTGTTGAGAGGAATGTCCTTACATGTATTGCCAAATGCACTGAAGATGACTGACATCATTTTTAGCATTTATTGCATTAATGTGGTATTTACAGGTAATCACGCTGTAACAGCATGCGTTCTAAGAAATGATAAGTTTACAAAGGTACATGTATCACATTGGAACAACCGAAATAAAATGTTGACGTACCTATGTTTTGTATTTTGATTTAAAAAACCTACCTGTTATCAAGTAACAACTGTTTGCCTAAAATTGTGAGCCATATGTTTGTGAATATTACAGCGCCATCTATCACAAAGCAAAAAAAGTGGTCCAACTAAAACATTCATATTTCTTTACATACTACACGAATGTGTTATAAAAAATGGGGGTTCCTATTTTTTTTTTTTTCTTTTAATGCAGTCGATATCCGTTTGACCTATGGCAGCACCATCTAGTGGGCCAACCATAGTGCCATCTGGTTTCTCCCTCCAAGCTGGGCAAGTTTTGTTCTTTGTAGTTTTTTCGTTTGATGCTTATTTTGTGAGATATTTGGCCTGATCACAATCAATGGACCACACTGTATAATAAGCCCAATCCTATCTGAAATATGTAATGCATCAATAACTCAAGGCTTTTTTTCAGACAGACTGAAATGTCCCATTGTTAAATCTCTCTCTAAGAAAGTTGATAAGAGAGATGTCAATAACTACTCACCTGTTTAACTGTTGACAATTTCCAAAATTTTTGAGAGGGTGATGTTACCCTTAGCAACAGTAATATCAGCAAATCACAGCTTGCGTTTCAAAAGGGTTGATCTACTGAGAATGGCATTTATATGTTCAATCACCAGATTTTACAAGCACTGAATAATATAATAGCGTGTCAGTCGGTATTTTCTGCAATCTAAGGTATCTGACTGTGTGAATCATAGTTTTTGCCTAGATTAATTTGAAGTTTTATGGGTTTGGTGATACAGTGGATGTCCCATCTAACTAAAAGAAGTAGTATTTCAGCCAATATAGTCTGGTGATAGAATTATGACTGGGGAAAAATCAAGCATGGGGTTCCCCACGGCCCAATCTTAAATTCACTTTTTTTCCTCACATATGTAAACAATCTTCCATCTAATATACAACAAGCAGAATTAGTACTTTTGCAGATGACACTAGTAATTGATCCAAACATACATACAGCAACAGAAGAAATAGTAAACCATGTTTTTTTTTCCAAGTTATCTCACCCTCAATTTTTAAAAAAGTCAACATTCAGTTCTGCACATCTAGGAGTTTTACACCAAAGATAAGCATAACACACGACAACGAAATAATAAATAGGATGGAAACTTTAAACTTTTTATACATCCATATTGATACAAATTTAAATTGGAAACTGCATATTTTGGAACTCCTGAAACAACTTAGCTTGGCTGCATTAGCACTTAAATCACTGCAAATTTTGGGGAGAGACAAATCAATAAGTTGACATATTCTGCGTATTTTCACTGAATAATGTCATATGGAATAATGTTCTGGAGTAATTCATCTTTAAGAAAAAAATCTTCCTTGTGCAAAAGTGTGCTGTAAGAATAATATGTGGTGCTTACCCACAATCATCTTGTAGATGTCTATTTAGTGAGTTGGACATTTGACTAGTTTCACAGTACATTTATTCCCTCATGAAGTTTGTTGTAAATAATCTGCAGCACTTCAAAAGGATTGATGATGTATATAACAACAACACAAGAAAAAAAAAATGGCTTTCATTCCACCACATTAAAATCGTCCTTAGCACAAAAAGGGATACACAATGCTGCAACTTAACTTTTGATATTTTACCCAGTGTTATAAAATTTCTGACAGAATACAAAGTAAAATTTGAAAACAAACTGAAAAAGTTTCTCCTTGACAACTCCTCCTTTTCCACAGAAGAATTTCTATTAAAGGATAATGGGTACGTCTTTCTAACTCACAACTTGTAGACACTTAGAAATGTTCAAAATGCAACCACATGTGCAAATTAATTTGTGATGCAAATGTAAATGATTCGTTCAACATCATCAAGATCTAACGAGCAAAAGGATAAATGGAACATGAAACTAAATAACTAACCAACTCCCGGTGATATATTTCTTTTCTGTTCTGTCAGTCTGAAATGCGTTGACCTTAACTGCTCTTTGCTTCTGTTGTGGAATTGTTTTGTTGGATCTTTGTTCAGATGTACTACATTGTTTTCTGTAAAAATTTAAAAGGTTTTTCAATGTGTTCACTTTCTTTCATAATGACTTTTGTGTGACTTATCTGCTTTTATGGTTGTTGCCTGATTTTCTCTAAGTGTTTTGTTTATATTGCCTATTGTTTTGAATCATTTTATGGAGTCTACCGTTACCTTCATACCCAAATAATTCCTTCTCTATGAGTTTGTTTAGTTTGTGACTTACAGCAGATTTCTGATTGCTGTTTAGTTTTAGTCACTATGACTGTTTTAATGTGTTCATAGACAGGTTTCTTTTTTCATATTTCAAACCTTTGTTTCATGGTTTAACTGTTTTCACTTTTTTACTATGTCTTTGTTGCTCTCTACTCCACTGTAGAAAGTCTGTGTTTTTAACACTGTTCCGTATTATTCTGATATCATTTGGATTTCAGGTTTTTTCAGTTTCTTACTGTGTGTGTCACAGATCTTAAGGTACACCTTACATATTATGTCATGAACTTTCTCCCATATAATATTCAGTGTATTAGGGTCCACGCTGTTGGCTATTTCTAAATGTATGTCCAAAAGTTATCTGTTTAGAATGTATTTTCTTCTTGTGCAACAGCTTTATTTCTGCATTTGACCAATATTGCTTCTATTTTCAACTTCACAATCTTTGTACAGTGACTTCTGTATCGTGGTTTAACATTAATGTACTTTGGAATCAGACTTAACTGCTGAATTTTGTGTATGCAGTCATTTTGAAAACTTTCATTTTCATGTTTTTGAAGTGTTATGTCACTTCCATTTCCATTTAGGCACTAATAACTTAATTTCTTTCATCATAATTAATGTTCTTCAAAAGCATGAAACTGTGTCACTGAGTGGAATAATAATGAATAATGAAAAACTGCATAAGTGACTTTTTTTAAGTTCTAACACAATGTATTTAGAGAATTTATTCTCATTTTCAAGTGCATTTGTCTACTTTTTTTGTGGTGTTTGCATATGTGGTTTTCCACCTCTCTTGCACTGCAGTTTTCTTTTTGATGTTATACTCCAATTGGGTAAAGTAAATCTTGGGACTAATTTTAAGTGCTAATGCTAAAAATACTATAATTGTGTCTGTATGTTAACAAGTATTATGCTACAACTATTACAGAAAATATTACACACACATGCAAATCATCACTTACATTGCTTGTTGTTTTAATAAAAACATCTTACACAGATATTATAAACACTACTGTTTCACAAAGAGTTTGTATACAGCCAGAGGTGTTACTTTTTTTTTCTGGATTGTAACTAACTTCCATGACAGAGTGTCAGAAAGGTTCCATGTGAGGCAACTACAATATCTCATCAACAAATGAATTTCTACTGACAATCTATTTACTTCCAGATCACTCAGGAATGTAGCTGTGTGATATTTCAAATTTTTTGAATTTATAACTGTATCTCCTTGTTTCTGGTTGGGTTGGATTGCTCCTGTCATTTGCTAATCATATAATAACCAAAGTAATTCGCAATGTCATTTCCTTCTGTTGGTGATTATAGTGTCTGACAATGGCGTAGGAGTAAAAGCCACAATCTTCATAAACTTTTCATAGTTCCGTGTCATTGGCTGTGTGAATTTCAGGTCAAATGTCACACAAAATATGTGATTTATTATACAGTTAATAAAATAGAAAGAAACTTCCACTGATTTACCAACTGACCTGCCTGCACTGTGACGCTTTCTATGTGGGAATGACCAGCAACAAACTGTCCATTCGCATGAATGGACACAGGCAGACAGTGTTTGTTGGTAACGAGGATCACCCTGTGGCTAAACATGCCTTGGTGCACGGCCAGCACATCTTGGCACAGTGTTACACCATCCGGGTTATCTGGATACTTCCCACCAACACCAACCTATCCGAACTCCGGAGATGGAAACTTGCCCTTCAATATATCCTGTCTTCTCGTTATCCACCAGGCCTCAATCTCCGCTAATTTCAAGTTGTCGCCACTCATACCTCACCTGTCATTCATCATCATCTTGCCTCTGCACTTCCGCCTCGACTGACATCTCTGCCCAAACTCTTTGCCATTAAATATGTCTGCGCGCGCACACACACACACACACACACACACACACACACACACACACACACACACACACCGGTTGCGAAAACTCTTAATTTTGTGTGTGCGTGTTTGTGTGTTATTTTATTGTGCCTGTCTACCGGCGCTTTCCCACTTGGTAAGTCTTGGAATCTTAATTATTATACAGTTACTTTGATAGCATTTTCATGCTCATAATCTCACAGATTTTACAATATTTTTGACAATGTCAAGCAGTAGTGGTGGCAACAACTGAATGAAAATCTAACAGGTCGGCTGTTGGAAAATAACCGATTCATTTGACTGTAGTTTTATGTAATCGTTAGATTATTAGTCATCCCTTCTTTTTTAGTAAAACCAATCTGCAAAAGCAAACGAATGAAAACAGCTGACCTGGTCTGTTATAATTTTGCGTACTGACCGAGTTATTCCATTCATTCTTTTCGAGTGAAACAAGTCTGCAGCTTTTCTGTCACTTGAACCAGGTATTCATTCTTTTAACTGAAACCATTCCTACGTATTTTAGTTGAGTGAGCTATGCTCTGATTCTTTTGAGTGAAATCTATTTGTAGTATTTTCATTAATGAAACTAAAAGAGAAAACTGTGGTACACATAAATCACCCTGGACAGTAAGACTTAACTCTGGGATACATTAAGGCATTATTAGAAATCTCAGGGAGGACACCAAAGTTAAGATATGCATTATACATATTCATTTAATTTTGTACTGAATAGGCTTATTATTCTTTTCTTCATAATTTAAAACTCATTAATGTATTGTTGTGGATTAAGTTAAGTCAGATGCAATAGTGTGTAACTAATAAATCTGATGGCCAGTCCTTCAGATTGGTGGTGGTGGTGGTGGTGGTGGTTGTTGTTGTTGTTGTTGTTGTTGTCTTCAGGCCAGAGACTGGCTTGATGCAGCTCTCGATGCTACTCTATCATGTGCACGCTTCTTCATCTCCCAGTACCTACTGCAACCTACATCCTTCTGAATTTGTTTAGTGTATTCATCTCTCTGTCTCCCTCTGCAATTTTTACCCTCCACGCTGCCCTCCAATACTAAATTGGTTATCCCTTGATGCCTCAGAATATGCCCTACCAACCGATCCCTTCTTCTAGTCAAGTTGTGCCACAAATTTCTCTTCTCTCCAATTCTACTCAATACCTGCTCATTAGTTATGTGATCTACCCATCTAATCTCCAGCATTCTTCTGTAGCACAACATTTCATAAGCTTCTATTCTCTTCTTGTCCAAACTATTTATCGTCCATGTTTCACATCCATACATGGCTACACTCCATACAAATACTTTCAGAAACGACTTCCTGACACTTAAATCTATACTCGATGTTAACAAATTTCTCTTCTTCAGAAACGCTTTCCTTGCCATTGCCAGTCTACATTTTATATCCTCTCTACTGCGACCATCATCAGTTATTTTACTTCCTGAATAGCAAAACTCCTTTACTACTTTAAGTGTCTCATTTCCTAATCTAATTCCCTCAGTATCACCCGACTTAATTCAACTACATTCTATTATCCTCGTTTTGCTTTTGTTGATGTTCATCTTATGTCCTCTTTTCAAGACCATGTACATTCCATTCAGCTGCTCTTCCATGTCCTTTGCTGTCTCTGCGGTTCACCGATGACATTGTAATTCTGTCAAAGTTTTTATTTCTTCTCCATGGATTTTAATACCTACTTCAAATTTTTCTTTTGTTTCCTTTACCGCTTGCTCAGTATACAGATTGAATAACATCATGGAGAGGCTACAACCCTGTCACGATACTTTCCCAACCACTGCTTCCCTTTCGTGCCTCTCGACTCATAACTGCCATCTGGTTTTTGTACAAATTGTAAATAGCCTTTTACTCCCTGTATTTCAACCCTGCCACCTTCAGAATTTGAAAGAGAGTATTCCATTCAACATTGTCAAAAGCTTTCTCTAAGTCTACAGATACTAGAAACGTAGGTTTGCCTTTCCTTAATATATTTTCTAAGATAAGTCGTAGGGTCAGTATTGCCTCACGTGTTCCAACATTTCTACGGAATCCAAACTGATCTTCCCCAAGGTTGGCTTCTACCAGTTTTTCCATTCGTCTGTAAAGAATTCGTGTTAGTATTTTGCAGCTGTGACTTATTAAACTGATAGTTCGGTAATTTTCACATCTGTCAACACCTGCTTTCTTTGGGATTGGAATTATTATATACTTCTTGAAGTCTGAGGGTATTTCACATGTCTCATACATCTTGCTCATCAGATGGTAGAGTTTTGTCAGGACTGGCTCTCCCAAGGCCGTCAGTAGTTCTAATGGAACGTTGTCTACTCCGGGTGCCTTGTTTCGACTCAGGTCTTTCAGTGCTCTGTCAAACTCTTCACCCAGTATCGTATCTCCCATTTCATCTTGGTCTACATCTTCTTCCATTTCCATAATATTGTCCTCGAGTACACCGCCCTTGTATAGACCCTTTATATACTACTTCGACCTTTCTGCTTTTCTTTCTTTGTTAGAACTGGGTTTCCATCTGAGCTCTTGATATTCATGCAAGTGGTTCTCTTCTCTCCAAAGGTCTCTCTAATTTTCCTGTAGGCAGTATCTACCTTAGCCCTAGTGAGATAAGCCTCTACATCCTTACATTTGTCTTCCAGACATCCCTGCTTAGCCATTTTGCACTTCCTGTTGCCCTCGTTTTTGAGATGTTTGTATTCCTTTTTGCCTGCTTCATTAACTGCATTTTTATATTTTCTACTTTCATCAATTAAATTCAATATCTCTTCTGTTACCCAAGGATTTCTATTAGCCCTCGTCTTTTTACCTACTTGAACCTCTGCTACCTACACTATTTCGTCTCTCAAAGCTACCCATTCTTCTTCTACTGTATTTTTTCCCCCCATTCTTGTAAATCGTTCCCTAATGCTCTCCTTGAAGCTCTGTACAACCTCTAAGACTTTCAGTGTATCCAGACTCTCCTCAAATTCCCACCTTTTTGCAGTTTCTTCAGTTTTAATATACTGTTCATAACCAATAGATTGTGGTCAGAGTCCACATCTGCCCCTGGGAAAGTCTTACAATTTAAAACCTGGTTCCTGAATCTGTATCTTACCATTATATAAGGTATCTGAAACCTGTCTGTAGCTCCAGGCTTCTTCCATGTATACAACCTTCTTTTATTATTCTTAAACCAGGTGACAGCTATGATTAAGTTATGCTCTGTGCAAAATTCTACCAGGCGGCTTCATCTTTCATTTCTTTCCCCAATCCATATTCACCTACTACATTTCCTTCTCTCCCTTTTCCTACTATCGAATTCCAGTCACCCATGACTATTAAATTTTCATCTCCCTCCACTATCTGAATAATTTCTTTTATCTCATCATACATTTCATCAATCTCTTCATCATCTGCAGAGCTAGTCGCCATATAAACTTGTATAACTGTGGTAGGCGTGAGATTTGCATCTATCCTGGGCACAATAATGCGTTCACTATGCTGTTTGTAGTAGCTTACCGCATTCCTATTTATTATTAAACCTACTCCTGCATTAGCCCTATTTGATTTTGTATTAATAATCCTGTATTCACATGACCAGAAGTCTTGTTCCTCCTGCCACCGAACTTCACTAATTCCCACTAAATCTAACTTTAACCTATGCATTTCCTTTTTTAAGTTTTCTAACCTACCTGCCCGATTCAGGGATCTGACATTCCACGCTCCAATCCGTAGAACGCCAGTTTTCTTTCTCCTGATAACAACGTTCTCTTGAGTAGTCCCCACCCGGAGATCCAAATGCGGGACTATTTTACCTCCGGAATATTTTACCCAAGAGGACGCCATCATCATTTAATCATACAGTAAAGCTGCATGCCCCTGGGAAAAATTGTGGCTGTAGTTTCCCCATGCTTTCAGCTGTTCACAGTACCAGCACAACAAGGCCGTTTTGGTAAGTATTACAAGGCCAGATCAGTCAATCATCCAGACTCTTGCCCCTGCAACTATTGAAAAGGCTGCTGCCCCTCTTCAGGAACCACAAGTTTGTCTGTCCTCTCAACAGATACCCCACCACTGTGATTGCACCTACGGTACGGCTATCTCTATCACTGAGGCACGCAAGCCTCCCCACCAGCGGCAAAGTCCATGGTTTATGGGGGGGGACCCGAGAGGTTAAAATTTGGCTTTGTTACTGTTTTTTATCCCTCAGAGGTATATGAAGAAAAAACAAAAACAAAGCCAAATTTTAACCAACGTTTGTAACCTGTTTGCTGAAAAGCTGTGATGACTGACGCCCATTAATTAGAAACTCATTTGATCGCCTGTATGCCTCACAGGAGTGTACTTGGCATGAGGTGGAGGCCTGTTAGTGCAGAGGATGGATCTTGCACTGCACTGACAGCCAGGTTGGTTGGTTGGTTGGTTGGTTGATTTAAACGAGGGGGAAATGGACCAAACTACGAGTTCATCGGTCACTTGTTCCCAATAAAACAATGCCACAAGTGTGATGAGAATAACATAGATGAAACATATAACACAAAATGGAAAGAGAGGAAAAGTCACAATAATGAACGAGAGGCAATGAACACTACAAGGTACGAAAGAGGACAAGAGAACAAAAGAGAGATGCAAGAAACAATTAGAAGAGAGTAAAACAATGAAGCAGATTACAGTGGATGGCCGACCACCAAAATAAAAAGGAAACACCAGCCACCCTGCAACACGTTAAAACTTCCAACCTAAAAGTATTAGGGTGGAGGACAGAGAGGGACAAAGGACATGCACTAAAACTCAGATTGAATGACAAAACCCACCCTCATAGATGAAATGTAAAACCAAATCAGCCGATGAGGTGGTGTTTGCTAAAATCAATGATAACGAGTCTGGCAACCTAAGATAAAGTCACAGGGCAGTCAAAGAAGGACACGTCAACATGGTGCTGCACCAACACTGAGGTGAGTCTTCATGGCGCAGGAGGTAGCCATGGGTCGCCAATGCATTGCCAATGTGGAGCCAGCAGGGAACCACAGAGTCCCTGCGAGACACCCTCATCTAGGACTTCCACACATTCCTGGTCTCGTTAATGACTCGCAGTTTGTTTTGCGTACTGAGATATTGCCATTCTATCTTCCAAAGCTGAAAAACCTTGTGGTGTAATAACGAACATATGTCACTTGCGGGGATGCCCATCTCCGGAAGTGGTTTCCGTGTAGCCTGTTTGGCCAGCCTGTCGGCAAGTTCATTTCCTGGGATTCCGACATGACCAGGGGTCCAGACGCACACCACTGAACGACTGGACCACTGCAAGGCATAGATGGACTCTTGGATGGACGCTAACAAAGGATGACAAGGGTAGCACTGGTCGTTAGTTTTCGGGCTGCTGAAGCAGTCACTACATAAAAGAAGAGACTCCCCAGGGCATGAACGGAGATACTGAAGTGCACGAGAAATGGTCACCAGTCCGCAGTGAATACACTGCAGCCATCAGGTAAGGAATGCTGATCAATATGGCCGCTATGCGTGTAGGCAAAGCTAATGCGACCATCAGCCATCGAGCCATCGGTGTAAACCACTTCAGGGCCCCGGAACACATCAAGAATCGAGAGGAAATGACGGAGAGCCTCTGGGTTAATGGAGTCCTTAGGGCCACGTGAAAGGTCCAGATGAAGCTGCAGCCGAGGCGTACATGAACGAACCGCAAGTAGAGGTGGTAAAGAGAAGGACTCCAGTTCAGAAAGGACCGCACGTGAACGACAATCGTTAGCCCTGACCTGGGCCACCAATGCGGGAGATGGGACTGCTGCAGGTGGTAAAAGAAGACGGTAATTCAGATGCTCAGGGGAACTACGAATGTGTGCTGCGTAACTGGCGAGCAGTTGCGCACAGCCAGGCAATCTCTTTGTGCTGGCTATGATCCTGGGAACAGCAGAAAGTTGATGGCAGCAAAGCCACACACCAGACCCTGATGTCACCTCAGATGGAGAAAGGATGAAAAAATATGCAAGAAAAATCACTGAAGCCCATGAAACATTCAAACAACAGATTTAACTGTCAGATACTTGGGTCAGTTGGTTGTCTCACAATAAGTGAAACCATTCAAACCTAGAGAGTGAATGAAAAACATTCATACATATGGTGTGGCCGCAAAGACTCTTTTCATTTGAAATAACTGACTGAATAAAAAAACACTATACTGATAAAAACAGGTCCTTGTACCATCACTATCCATGTACAGTGAATTTAATTTGTCACTTCTATGGTTATTGAAACGATCTCTCTGTCTCCCCTCTAGGAAACTTTCAGCTATTTATGAGATATTTAGTTGCATACTGGGCTACCTGGCAGACAGGATGAAACAGTTAGCAGTTTGTGGGAGATTCCAATGTAGATTTCTTAAAAGATGAGGACAGGAAAAATAATTTGGAATGATTTATTTGGATGTTTTGACCTAATTTCAGTAGTCAATTTTCCAATGCACATGCAGCAACAGACTAGGAACCCGACTGATGATATTTTTATAGAGAGTGCTCAGGCTGAAATAATCAATGTGTACTAAATTGTTAATGTACTATCTAATCATAATGCACAGTTAATGACAATGCACAATACGTCACCTTTCAACCCTGAGGCAGGGTCATACAAAACAGAGAGGCATACTAATACAGCAAGTAAAACATTTTAAAAGTAAGTTCAAAAAATGGTATGGGATGATGCATATATAGAAAGATATGTTAATGTCAAATTCAATTTATTCTATAATAAACTTGTGTCCATATCTGAAAGTTTCTTTCCTAAAAAGTTATACAGAAAATACATAAAAAACAAGCAAGCATGGATAACTAAGGGAATTAAAATCTTGTCTTAGATGAAGAGGGAAATTTATATAAATGTCAGACTAAGGTAAGATCAGACATTATTTGTATACTTAAAAAATACTGTAATAGTTTAAGGAAAGTCATGAAAATGTTACAAAGCGTGTAAAGCCTAGCATAAATGAATATTGGAGACAGTAAGATTAAAATTATATGGGATTCTGTCAAATGGGAGATGTACAGCCACTCAGTATGTGAGATACCCTAACAATTACACTAAATGACAGTGTCATGACCCTTGAAAGTATAATTTGCAACTTATGAACTGTCAATCACTTTCTTAATCTAGCCACAGAAACAGAATTAAATGGGTCAGCTGAAGAAGCATAACACTCATTTAACCAATACTTGACTAATGTTCATCAGTCTGGGATCTGTTCCAGATAGGATTGAAACAGGGAATAGATGTGATCAGAAAAATAGCGGCATGTTTCATTCCAGGTTCATTTAGCAAGCGCAGAAGTGTCACGGGGGTGCTCAGTCAACTCCTGCGGCAGATCCTGCAAGAGAGGCATCTGCATCATGGTTTGGTTTACTATTCACAGTTCTGAGAGTGTATATTCCTTGAAGGATCTGCCAATATACTGCTTCTTCCTCTGTCTGTCTCACAAAAAGACCACAAAGACAAAATTAGAGAGATCTGAGCACACACAGAGGATTACTAGCAAACATTCTTTCCATGAATCATTCGCAGCTGGAACAGGAAAGGGGGAAAGTGACACAGTTGATACACCAAGTACCCTCTGCACCAAAATATAAGGTGGTGTGCAGATTATAAATGTAGTTGTACTTATATTAAAAATGTTATTCCACAAAACTTTAAGCAACTAGAAGTACCAGCAACACCCTTCACTGAAATTAACTCTATATGGTGTTGGAATGCCTAACAGAATTCTGAAAAGCTGTTCTAATTTAATATTAACAAGTAATGCCCATAATGAGACATGTAATGCATCAAAGACACAGGGAATTTTTTCAGAAGATAAAAATACACAACTGTTAGACCTGCTTAGAAGGAAGGTGATAATACAGAATTAAATAATTATCAATCAATTTCCTTACTGACATTATTTTCCAAAGTCTTTGAAAAGTAATTTACTGTCTTATATTTAGGTAGAAACAATTTACTTAGTATAGCGCAATTTGTATTCCAGAAGGGTTGCTGGACCAAGAATGCTATTTACATTCCCTCACCAAACATTACTAGGCTTAAATATTAAAATATCATCATTTGGAATCCTTTGTGATCTTGTCAAGGTGTTAGATAATGTAGATCATGCTACTCACTTAGATAGCCACAAGTTTTATGGAACTTATCGCTTTACTCGCAACTGGTTCCTATCAGTTAAAAAATATAATCCAAAAAGTTGTACTAAATAATTCAAATAATGTTGGAAGAGTAGAAAATTTTAGTGACTTGAAAGAAATCACAAAAGGTTCAATTGTGGTTCTACTCCTATTCCTTATATATATATGAATGACCTTCCGTTTACATTCAACAAGTAGAAACTGTGCATTTTGCAGAGACAATACTGGGGTTATAGTAAATCTCACTACAGAGAAATAACAGCTGAGTTTTTTAATAATGTTATTCAAATACTTGTTAAGTGTATTTTTTAAATTATGTAATCTTGCTTTAGCTGTTGGCTTTTCTCAAGCATCTACAAAACATAATACAACACAGGGAGTAACACTGAAACTGCAATTGTAAAATAAACCACTAACAGCTTAACCATGATGACATTATTTAAACACTTCATAGGTGCTGTGGACCCAAATTACAAGAAGGTAATTATTAAGTGATTCTCTTTAAACAGGCTATCCCTAAACTGTGAGAAAAAACAATATATTAAATTCTGTATGACTGAGCCATACAAACAATTGATGTAGCACATGAACAGAAGTCAGTAAATAGGGCAGAATGCTCCAAATTTTTGGGTGTACATACTGATGAAAACTTGAACCAGAAGTATATTACTATCTGCTCAAACAATAAAGTTCGACTATATTTGCTCTTTGTATAACAGCTAGTCTTGGAAACAAATGAATCAAGCTCCAGACATATTTTGCATATTTCCAGTCAGCAATGTCTTATAGAATAATATACTGGGGTGACACACCATACAGAAAGGAAGTACTGATTCCACTAAATCTAACAGTGAGAATAATACAAGGTATTCATCCGCAGTCATCATGTAGGTATTTCCTTGAAGAGTTACACATTTAAACCACACTGCCACAATACATATATTCTCAAATGAAATTTGTGATAAATAATCTACCACATTTTGAGAAGAACAGTGAGGTAGATACCTACAACACTAGAGGGGAAAATGACCTTTATTAACCATTATTAAAACTGTCAGTGGCAGTTTAATGGCAATGCCATGTTTCGCCCTTGTGAGGCATCTTCAGATTCACCTAAAGGTGTAAAATAAGACTGTGAGGCATAGGTAGAATAAAAATGTGGGATGGGTATGAGCCAAAAGTTCCAGGCTGTGCATCCATCTCAACAACTAAACTTACATAGGGAATAACACAGTAAGCCAACATCTGTTCTTTAATGGCAGCATATTGTACTAACTGTATTGTACTGAGATCCTCCCAAGGGACACTGCCTTATCAAAGGTACCTTCAGTACTGGGCAGGAGGGTTTGCGTGCTGCAGCTAAGTTGAAGGCTATGCCGGCAGTAGCGTAGCTACTGGCAGGGTCACTCAAGCTGGCAGACCTCAATGGAGGAGTCAGACTAAATATATCCCACTTAGGGAAGGGGGGTCTCTATAGGTGTGGTAAATCCAACCCTCCTAGGGGAGGAAACCCCTATCAAGTTAGGGGGTTGGGTCAATGGGCCAGCACCCCATTATCCACAAGAAACTTCTACAAGCTCAAGACTCTAAAGTGGAGTCTTGGAAATTGGATAAAAACTCTTTACGACAATTATTGGCAAGGTAAAGGACTTTGAGAGTTGGTACATGGAAAGTTCAAAGCCTGACAAACACACTGAAATAGAGAATGAAATTAGTCGACTGAAGGTGGACATAATTATTCTGTCAGGAACAAAAAAAGAAGGGACAAGGGAATGAGACATATGGAAATTTCATCCATTTCTGGTATGGAGTTGATAAACAAATAAGCAAAAGTAGGTGTTTCCATTCTAATTAACAAAGCTGTTACATCAAGGACTATGCATTTTTATGCAAAACAATTGTTACTACTACCATCAAGGTATATGGCACTGAAAAAGTTATAAGGGTGTAACCAAATGATGATGCGGCACAGCAAACCAAAGACCATTTCTACCAGAAATTAGACGATCTACACAAACCAAGTCAAAAAGCACCAAGAAGTAATAATGGCAGGAGATTTTAATGCAAGCGTTGGCTCAAAAGTAAATGATGCAGTAGTAGGAAGATGTGGAGAAAATGTCATTAATAGTTCTGGAGAAAATCTTTTAGTATTCTCTAACCAATATGAGTTGAAAATTCTGAACACTCACTATTCATATAAAGATATCCACAGATATACATGGGAGAGGTCATCATTACAGCAGAAATCAATAATTGATTACATCATTACCATGCAATGGCCAAAAAATGGTAGTTCAGGACTGTAGAGGCATGCTGGGAGCCAACTGTCGGTCTGATCACTACTCAGTTTTAGCAAAGTAGATATACCCATTTAGGAGAAAACCATCAACAACTGGACAAGTGGCTGACCACAGAAATCATGAGAAATTAGAGCAGGCAAAGTAGAAGCTCTTTCTCCTGAAGCAGTTCAGCATAAAGTATTTATTTCAACGTAGATTAGAAAAAGCGATTCCAGAAAATGAAATTGTTGAAGTAGAATATGAAAATATTAAAAAAGCTCTTACAAAAATTTCTATAGAGGTATTATGGACTGAGAGTAAGAGTCTAGCTAAATGGGAGCCTCCGTGGATGTCTGATGACCTGAAGATGTTGATTAAGGGAAAAAAAAGATCTCTACAAAAAATAGTTATCAACTAAATCACTACACGACACGCAAAACTACCAGACAACAAATTATGAATTAAGAAACGGAATTAAATTAGAAAAAAAACAAGATGTGGGAACAGAAATGTATTGTAATTTAGAGTCTAATTGTTGGACCAGAAACAACAGAAGGATAATTAATTACTAGTATGAAGAAAACACAAATAAACAAAGCAATAGACAACCTAATTCCCTTAAAGAAATGGAAAAAGCATTATGCAGACCTTTCAATTAACAATAGGCCACATTACACACAAGGGAATGAAAAGAAGACTGAAGAAACAGATCGAAATATAAATATTACAATAGAGGAAGTTGAATTTTGCTTAATTAAAATGAAGAAGGCCCGATCACCTGGTCCAGGAAACATTCCTGTTGAATTATTGAAGGCTGGAGGAAGATATTTGAAGAACGAATAACCTGCCTAAGGAACAACTGTTGTAAAAGGACTGAAATCCCCTCAGAATGGAAAAAGTCATATATGGTTTCTATTTTCAAGAATGGGAATAGAAAAGACACAAACTGCTATAGAGGCGTTAGTGTCAACTGTACAATGAGCCACTTATTTGGCAAGATAATGTTTGAAAAAAATTAGACAAAATGTTGGCCAACATATTGGAGAATACCAGAGCGGGTTTAGGCAGAACAGATCATGTACAGATAACCTATTTATTTTACAACAACTATGCAGAAATTTACAGCAGTAGGGAAGGAGCTACACATTGCTTTTGTAGATTTAGCAAAAGCTTACAATACAGTCCCTAGATCCAAGCTGCAGGATGCTATGAAAGATATAGGTATGGATGATCACCTTTTACAAATTGTTATTGAAATGTACAGAGATAATGTGGTACAGATCAAATGTAGTTCAAAGTTATCAGAACCTATTAATGTCACTACAGGTTTGCAACACGTTTGCAATATGTCACCCATCTTGTTCAATTTAAGTGGCTCTCCAAAACTGGAAGAACAGCTGTTATTAAAAAATTAAGGAACATGCAAATAATGTCATAAAACACTAATGCCGGCAACACACCTAAGGCTATACGGAATGTAGTGAAACGAGAGACAGGACAATCAACCTCAGAAAAGGAACTGAAGGAAAGAAGAATGGGTTTAACATCCCGTCAACATTAAGATCGTTAAAGATGGAGCACAAGGTCAGATTGTGTCAAGGATATGGAAGGAAATCAATCATGCCCTTTCGGAAGAACCATACCAGCTTGCATAGAGCCATTTAGGGAAATCACAGAAAACCTAAATCTGGACGACCAAATGAGGATTTGAATTGTCATCCTCCCGAATGCGAGTCCAAGTGCTAACCACTGTGCCAACTCACTCTGTTCATTACTGACCTGAATGATGACTCACAGGTAGCAAATATATTTAACTAGTGAACTTGGCAAAGTTTTGCAACTGCTAAATATGTATCTGCTTAGAATATGTTGCAATTTCCTTCTGCCCATCTCCCCCCTCCTTCCCCCTCTTTATGTTCATTTCCTCCTCTGTCCATTGCTTCCACCCTCCCTCCGACTTTGAGCCCTGTTTACTGTTGTTACAAATGGAACTTTGATTGGAAATTGAAGTCGCTTAAAAAGAACCGGAAAATTGTTTGTCTCATTGGTATTCAAGATATGAGACAGACTTCCCCAGCTGCTGGATCCCTACGGATAACAGTTTCAATACGAGAGTTTTGCATAGTTTTGGACACATGTAGGATTACATTTTGGATGATTCAGATTCTGTATATTCTAATCATTAGTCAACAAGCCATAAAAACTACTTTCACATCCTTTCAAGACTCTGTCCATTCCGATCAACTGCTCTTCCAGGTCCTTTGCTGATTCTGGCAGAATTACAATGTCATCTGAAAACCTCAAAGTTTTTATTACTATTCCATGGATTTTAATTCCTACTCCAACTTTTTCTTTTGTTTCCTTTACTGTCTGCTCAATATACAGATTGAATAACACTGGGGATAAGCTACAACTATGTCTCCCTCCTCTCTCAACCACTGCTTCTCTTTCATGCCCCTCGACTCTGGTTTCTATACCAATTATAAATCTCCTTTCGCTCACTGTATTTTGCACCTGCCACCTTCAGAATTTGAAAGAGTATTGGATCAGTGTTGCCTCGCATGTTCCAACATTTCTACGGAATCCAAACCGATCTTCCCCGAGATCAGCTTCTACCAGTTTGTCTTCTCTCGGGGCCTTGTTTCGTCTTACGTCTTTCAATGCTCTGTTAAATTCTTCTCGCAGTATCATATCTCCCATTCCATCTTTATCTACATCCATTTTCATAATATTGCCCTCAAGTACATTGCCCTTGTATAAACCTTCTACAGTCTCCTTCCACCTTTCTACTTTCCCTTCTTTGTGCAAAACTGGTTTCCCATCTGAGCTCTTGATATTCATACAAGTGGTCTCTTTTGTCCAAAGGTCTCTTTAATCTTCCATTAGGCAGTATCTAGCTTACCCCCTAGTGATATATGCCTCTACATCCTTACATTTGTCCTCTAACAATCCATGCTTAGCCTTTTTGCACTTCCTGTTGATATCATTTTTGAGACATTTGTATTCCTTTTCGCCGCCTCCATTTACTGCATTTTGTATATTCTCCTTTCATCAATTAAATTCAATATTTCTTCTGTTACCCAAGGATTTCTACTAGACTTCTTCTTTTTACCTACTTGATCCTGTGCTGCCTTCACAATTTCATCTCTCAAAGCTACCCATTCTTCTGTTTTGCATTTCTTTCCCCTATTCTTGTTAACCGTTTCCTAATGGTCTCTCTCAAACTCTTTATGACCTCTGGTTCTTTCAGTTTATCCAAGTGCTATCACCTTCAATTCCTACCTAAACATATTAAAAAATATATAGCCTAGCTCCGTCCAAATATTTATTAGAGTAATGTGTAGATATCTGGAGCAAACTGGACAAGAAATGTTAGAGACTTTTGGTAACAAATTTAAATGACAACTTGTCTTTAAACAGTAGCATAGATAATCATTTCTTAAACATAGTAGGAAGTATAGGAGTAAACAGTTCAAGAGAAAAATCACAGCAGTATGTTGAAATGAATTCAATCACATGAATGTTTCAACAACTTCTTCCTCTGAAATTAAGAAAATTATATATTCTCTCAAAAATAAAATCTCATCTGGTTTGATGCTGTTACCATTACAATACTCAAGATTTATTCCCATGTAATAAGCCCTGTCTCGTGTGAAATATGTAATGCATCACCAACTTAAGGAATTTTGCCAGAGAGACTGAAATATGTTGTTGTCGCCAAACACCTCTTTAAGAAAGGCAATACGAGAGATGTCAGAAACTACCGGCCTCTCTCTGATGGCATTTTCCAAAATTTTTGATGTGGTGATATATTCTAGAATAGTATCTTACTTGAGCTACAATAATACCCTCAACAAATCACAGTTTGTATTTCATAAAAGTTTCTCTACTGAGAACGCTGTTTAAGTGTTCACTCACCAAATTTTACAAGGACTAAATAACAAAATAGTGCCAGTTTGTATTTCCTGCAGCGTACCAAAGCCATTTGACTGTATGAATCACAATATTGACCTAGACAAATGAGGTTTCATGGGATTGATGGTATATTCAACTAATGGATAAAGTCATATCTAAACAAAAGAATGCAGAAAATGTTTATTTGAAGTTGCTCGTCCCCACTGAAGGCCAGCTACATACTTCCATCCACATCAAACCTAATAACAAACAACGTTACTTACATTTTGAAACAAGAAACAACTTCTGAGCACACTACTTGTCACCCAGTATTATCCTAGTCTTAAATGTATTGATCAGCTATTACGACAAGGCCATGACTTTCAAAATCATGCCCTGAAATGAGATCCATTCTGCTTGAGATTTTAAACACTACCCCTAGAATAGCTTTTCGTCACCCACCCAATCTTCACAATATCCTTACCAGACCCTATGCTCCTTCTGCACCCATCTCCCTACCCTATGGCTCCTACCCCTGTGACCAGTCTGCCTATGTACCCTTCTACCACTACCCATTCCAATACATATACTATCAAAGAGAGAGCCACGTATGAAGTGATATGTCATATACCAGCTGTTGTGTAAACTCTGCTGGGCCTTTTACATCGGCATGACTACCACCCAGTTATCAGTGAGGATGAATGGGCATACACAGAGGGTGTATACAGGCAACACACAATATCCTGTTGCAGAGCATACTGTATGACATGACAGTCATGACCCCGGTGCCTGTTTCACCACACACGCCATCTGGATTCCTTCCCCACACACCAGTTTCTCAGAACTCCGCAGGTGGTAACTAGCGCTGCAACATGTCCTTGGTTCTCATCAGCCACCAAGCTTTAATTTATGTTAATTCCTTCCGTCTGAGTATTTCTTCATAGTAACTACCCCTTCCTTCCTTCCAAATAAGTTTTACATATCTTTCATTTTCTGACTTGTCTATTTTTCGCCGTCCCCCCTCCCATCTCTCTTGCAAACAATGCACTTAGTTTTTCACTCTTATTAACTCTTACACAATGTTTTAGTAGTAATCTCTGTGTTGCATACTATCCTGTCTTCCACTTTAAGCTCTCAGGTTTACAAATCTCGTGCGGTGCAGTCCAACAATCAGTCTTTCCTTCTCATCTCGTCCAGTAAGTCTCTTTTTTGGGTTACTTTTCTGAACTGTACCCCTTTCGCTAAACCTCTCCAGTGCATTTTCTTCAGCCCTCTTCCTTCCCTTCGACTCTTCAGCCAGAAGATGCCACAGGCTCCGAAAGCTTGTAAAAATTAAATCCTTTTGTGTATGTGTTCCCCTGCCACGGCTTGATGAGTAGATCTTTTTTTTCCCTATCCATTTATATTATATTATCGAAATTTGTACTTAGTAATCCAACCAGTGTAGTCCCACAACCAGAAGCGTTAGTTCTTTTTGCCGATGACACTAATATTGTAATCAATCCAAGCATACGTACAGTAACAGAAAAAAAAAATGTAAACAGTGTTCTTGAAAGTACCGATGACTATTTCTGAGTCGTCTCAACCTAAACTTTAAAAAGGCACAACATATTCCATTCTGCGCATCTAGAGGCACTACATCAATGGTAAGTGCAAACTTTTTGTGTATCCATGTTGATGACAATTTAGATTGGAAACAGCACATTTTGGAATTCCTGACACTACTAAGTTCAGCAATATTTGCACTTAAAATCATTGCAAATCTCAGAAAGAGGCAAATCAGTTTAGTTGACATGTGTTGCATGTTTTCATTCAATAACGTCATATGGAATAATGTTCTGGGGCAACTCATCTTTAAGAAACAAAGTCTTTACTGCTCAAAAATGTGGTATAAGAATAATATGTACTGCTCACTCACGATTATCTTGTAGACATCAGTTTAAGGAGGTGACATCTTGAGTTGCAGACAAGCATAACAAAAAGACTGTTACACATCTGCCTTCCAGGCAACGTCTTCTTCAGAAAAGGACACACACACACACACACACACACACACACACACACACAAACAAACAAACAAACAAACAAACAAACGCGCATGCGACTGCCATCTCCAGCAGCTCATTCAGGTTTGTGAGGTTCTTGTAATTTCGTACTATGATGCAGCACCATCACTGAAGTACACATATTTTTTAATTCTGACAAAATGTATGAGAAAAACATGCTGAGCTGTGGTATTGTACTGCACGTTTTCAGGTATACAGCACAGGCTCTTAGATCTTACAGAATTGTTAAATTTGTAATATAGTGTACGAGGTCTGTTCAAAACAATTCCGAAACATTTGTAACTTTGCGCCAATGGTGTGTTGGAGCAAAATGGGGCTGCAGCCCTGCAAACATCTGTGATTACGGTGTAACTGCCAATATTTCATTGTTGTATGTCTGTTAGTTATTGTTCTGTGCAGTATTGAGTAGAATGTTGAACCTCACAGTCTGCAAATTTTGAGATGGAACAGTTAGAGAAACAATGCGTCTGCATTAAAATTTGCATGAAACTCAAGAAAAGCTTTACAGAGAAAAACCAAATGGTGCAGGAAGCTTACGGTGATGTCTGCGTAAGCTGTACTCGATGTTACGAATGATTCACATGGTTTAACAATGGCCAGGGGGAAATTAAAGGTGACTGACGATGTACGCGTTCTTTGACGTCTACCAATGATGCTCGTGTTAGGAACATTGACAAAATAGTGCATGCCAATCGAAGACTGTTTGTCAGAGATTGCAGAAGAATGTAAGATTTCAATTGGATCATGTAATGAAATCCTGACACAGTATCTTGGAATACGTGTTACCGCCACATTTGTCCCACAGCTCATGAGACAAAACTAGTAAGACCTTCACTCGCAATCTGTAAAATGCTTTTGGATCGTGCAAATGAGAATAAGATGTTCCTTTAGACAATCATTACTGGTGATGAGACGTGGGTCTATGGTTATGGTTTTGAGGTGCTGAAAGGACAAAGATTTGCAATGATAGACAAGATAAAATTCGTAGACAGCACTTAGTGTGATCCAACAAGAAGCATACCAAGACCGACTGCTTTCAAAAGTTGAAACAGCATTGGGAGTGGCGTATCAATTGTGGAGGAGAATATTTCAAAGGAAACTGTCCACAATAAGTATAAGGTACATGCAGAAAAATTTTGTGGACAAAGTTCTGGAATTTTTTTGAACAGATATTGTATATGTGTGTGCAGTGTTGCCTGAGAATTATCCCAGAGGTATCTCTGCATCCACCAAGAAAATATGATTTTCAGCAAAGACTAAAATAACTAGTATTTCAGAACAGGCCAAATATTCCTAGCGACATGTAATGATGCTGCTTCAAATCGTCAACCACCTCGGTTAGATTTTCACAGAAGTCAGTCACAGGCAGCTGAAGTGTGACTATGGTAGTTCTGTTGGCATACATGCCCTTACAAATGTTTATGATATCATCGTCTTTCAGATCTGCCTTTTATGTGCAATGAATTATTGTACAGTCCCTCCCTGGAATTGGGCACATGCGTTCACACACGCGCACACACACGCTCTAAAGCCTCACCATCAACAGGTATGCACCACTTCAACCTCTACTCAGAATCTAGAAAAGTTGATATTTTGATACAGCTTGCAAAATTGAATGTACAATTCTCTCAGATTAACTAAAATTACACTGATGATGTCATTTTCATTTACGGTACTGGAGTAAGGTTATAGTACCACATTTGTGCACCCTAGCTGACTCTTAATTCTTCACAGTGAAATGTAACATATACATTAAGTGAAAGACTGATACCGACTTCGGCTCTCACCTGTTTACAGTTCTTATCTACACACCAACCACAATTTTTCAAGGCATGCAAATGGTTTTTATTCATCTTCAATTGCTCATAGTGTTTGATGTGGATGGTATGTGCGACAGGCATTTTTATTTTATTCTTTGTCCATGAATAAATTGAGTTGGATTATTTTTACTTGCATCTAAAATTGCTACCAGATATGTAAACATTTCAGAAAAAAATTCAGTCAAGAGTCAAATGCCTCACCATAAGCCACATAAATGTAAAAAAGAAAAGTAAATTTCATTCGGAAAAATATTAGGATTATAAAGACACACAACGGGAAACTTTAGACATTAACTGCAGCATGTGGACTGGTCTCCAGTAAATGCTGCTGTTAATTTAAACTGTAAATTTAATATGTTTAGCAGTAAATTTACAAGTCCATTTGAATAGAAATTTCCTAAAAAGTTAATGAAAGAAAACTCTGTTTAAATCAGGTCACAGACCTTGGATTACTAATGAAATCAAAATTTCTTGTAGAATGAAAAGGGAGCTTTATACAGCAGCCAAGATATCAAATGATCCGAATAAGGTTAGGCATTACAAACAGAACAATAACATTCTCAACAAAACCGTAAAAACACCAAAGAAAATTGATAAATCAAGTATTATGGTAAAAACTATCAAGAATTTTGTAAATAAGGAAGCAGAGAAAAGTGCAGTTTGCAGTGAAAATATCCAAATAAAAACTCAGGGTCATCTTGTTAGTGATCCAAAAATAGTTATTGACATACTCCACAAACATTTTCAACAGTAATGGAATAAATAGGATCACAACGCTCCATATATCAACGATTTTTCTGCATGCCAATGTACTTAACACAGTGAACCAGACCAAAGTAACAACAGTAATTACTGGATCAGTTTATGTGCAATCAACCCATGGTCTAGTCCTTGACATATTAGATTTTGATGATTTTTGGTACATTAACAGTACCAGGAGCAAGGGGGGGAGGAAAAATCTCAATTGAAATTTGTTGTGGACCTTTCATGTCCGAGTTGTTAATTTTTAAAACTTCCAAAATTATATCATTTTTTGTTACATTTTGAAGCCTTAACATCATCGTCTCAAAAATTATTTGACTTACACAACTAAAATTTGTACCATTTTATTCAGTTTCTTATAAGCTTTAAAAGTATGAAATAACACTGAATTTTCCCCAGATGAAATTGTGTTTTAATTTTGAATATGTTTTGGAAAAAAAGTGTGTGTTACCCGTAAATTATTTGTTAATGTGTGTGTCAAATTTCATGATTGTGTTCCAGTCGGAATAAAACATAAATAAAATAAAAAAATTAAATTTTATTTTACTCGAACTCAGCATCTTTGTACAGTCTTTGTGGGGATTTGTACTTGTTACTAGGATTTAATATGCCAAAAACCAAAGAAGGACGTCAAATCATTATTTTTATTTAGTGATAATTTATTACATTAGAAGAGTTATATGTTTAAATTTAAATTCACATTTGGCTATTCCATGTTAACTGTGAAGACATTTCAACATACACCATAACAAAACGCGCTCAAAAAAGATTACGAATAATTTACTTAATTATATCCTCATTCTACAGACACATTAATATTAATCAACACTATTAATTAAGCAATGATGCCATAGGCACGAACAACAAGTCATGTAATCTGTTCAAAATCATGCAGGATCTGGAACCACTTGAATTTTACGAACATCAAAATCCTTAAAATCAGAAACATGATACTACTGGACCCCTGTGGCTTTATAAAAACTTTTGCCAAGCTTATTTTTCATACAGCGTTAATCATTTGATCATTTGTTGCTTACAAGAGAGTGATGGCAAAATGCTTTACCCCACTCGAATAATTTGAATGAAGTTAATGTTGCACTTCCATGACTAAATAATATTAATGCTGTACTTGAGGACAATATTATGGAAATGGAAGAGGATGTAGATGAAGACGAAATGGGAGATACGATACTGCGTGAAGAGTTTGACAGAGCACTGAAAGACCTGAGTCGAAACAACGCCCCCGGAGTACACAACATTCCATTAGAACTACTGACGGCCTTGGGAGAGCCAGTCATGACAAAACTCTACCAGCTGGTGAGCAAGATGTATGAGACAGGCGAAATACCCTCAGACTTCAAGAAGTATATAATAATTCCAATCCCAAAGAAAGCAGGTGATGACAGATGTGAAAATTACTGAACTATCAGTTTAATGAGTCACAGCTGCAAAATACTAACGCAAATTCTTTACAGACGAATGGAAAAACTGGTAGACGCGGACCTCGGGGAGGATCAGTTTGGATTCCGTAGAAATGTTGGAACACGTGAGGCAATACTGACCTTACGACTTATCTTAGAAGAACGATTAAGAAAAGGCAAACCTACGTTTCTAGCATTTGTAGACTTAGAGAAAGCTTTTGACAATGTTGACTGGAATACTCTTTTTCAAATTCTGAAGGTGGCAGGGGTAAAATACAGAGAGCGAAAGGCTATTTACAATTTGTACAGAAACCAGATGGCAGTCATAAGAGTTGAGGGGCATGAAAGGAAAGCAGTGGTTGGGAAAGGAGTGAGACAGGGTTGTAGCCTCTCTCAGTTGTTATTCAATCTGTATATTGAGCAAGCAGTAAAGGAAACAAAAGAAAAATTCGGAGTAGGTATTTAAATCCATGGAGAAGAAACAAAAACTTTTAGGTTCGCCGATGACATTGTAATTCTGTCAGAGACAGCAAAGGACTTTGAAGAGCAGTTGAATGGAATGGACAGTGTCTTGAGAGGAGTATATAAGATGAACATCAACAAAAGCAAAACGAGGATAATGGAATGTAGTCAAATGAAATCGGGTGATGCTGAGGGAATGAGATTAGGAAATGAGACACAAAGTAGCAAAGGAGTTTTGCTATTCAGGATGTAAAATAACTGATGATGGTCGAAGTAGAGAGGATATAAAATGTAGACTGGCAATGGCAACGAAAGCGTTTTTGAAGAAGAGAAATTTGTTAACATCGAATATAGATTTATGTATCAGGAAGTCGTTTCTGAAAGTATTTGTGTGGAGTGTAGCCATGTATGGAAGTGAAACATGGACGATAACTAGTTTGGACAAGAAGAGAATAGAAGCTTTCGAAATGTGGTGCTACAGAAGAATACTGAAGATAAGGTGGATAGATCACGTAACTAATGAGGAGGTATTGAATAGGATTGGGGAGAAGAGATGTTTGTGGCACAACTTGACTAGAAGAAGGGATCGGTTGGTAGGACATGTTCTGAGGCATCAAGGGATCACAAATTTAGCATTGGAGGGCAACGTGGAGGGTAAAAATCTTAGAGGGAGACCAAGAGATGAATACACTAAGCAGATTCAGAAGGATGTAGGTTGCAGTAGATATTGGGAGATGATGAAGCTTGCACAGGATAGAGTACCATGGAGAGCTGCATCAAACCAGTCTTAGGACTGAAAACCACTTTGACGATTATTTTATGTACGACATTCCACTTTGTGACTGTGCTTGGTACTTGTCACATTCCCACATGTGCCTTTCAACATTTTATTGAGCGACTAAAAATTTTAAATATTGACACTAGCACTCTACTGCCACTTCATCCCTGACCACACATGCTTACAATAGTTATACATGCACAAAGCAACCTGGTTCTCAACAATATGTCTCTACTGAAGTGAATTACTGTAAATAGAAGTGACTGTGTGTGTGTGTGTGTGTGTGTGTGTGTGTGTGTGTGTGTGTGTGTTTTAAGCACCTCAGTGAGAATATCATCACCAACAAAAGTTATTCTGAATTTCAGATGGGGTTATCACAAGATGCAATATTAGTATTTTCTACTAACATTTTTTAGTCCATTGACAAAAAGATGAAAATGGGTGGAATAATTTGTGATCTATCAAAACCATTTGACTGATCTAGTCACCTACAATTTCTTTACACAAACCTACATATCTAGGTACAACTGGCACAGCAGGGAAGTGGCTTGATCTGTCTATCTTTCAAATAGAAAACGAAAAGTTGTACTAGATAATTCAGAAAGTGTCTCAGCATCATTGGGATGGGGTGCCATCACACTTGGGAGTGCCCAAGGGCTCTATTCTGGCCCCCTTACATTGTATTATTTTTATTAATGTTCGTTCTCTGTACAGACAACTGTAAATTCACAATCTATGCTGATGACACTACATTAATTATTGATAATTCAACAAATAAATTTGAGGCATCAACTAATAAGATTCTTAGGGATACTGTGAATTAGTTCAGCATAAACAGTCTTTCTGTTAGTAACAGTAAAACTTCATTCAGTATCACACAATCTCTGAAAACGATGAAACAGGAGGAAAAGTAGGTGACATACAGATAGCTATGGTGGACAGTTCAAAATACATGGGCTTACATACTGACTGCAGAGCACAGGCTGAGTCTGAGCAACAGACTGAATTCCGCAACTTATGCTTTATGCATTGTCTTCTCTCACAAAAAATATGGGAACCATTAAATCAGCTTATTGTGGTTATTTTCATGTCATTATGGCATATGGAATCACATTCTGGAGAAATCTACCACCCAGTGGCATAGCAAGGTGGGTGGTGGTGGGACATCGTGTCCCAGGTGCCACTTACAGGAACAATACCAAATGGCATCCAAGACAAACAAGATTTTCCACAAACTATATTATTATCATCATCAGAGTAAACTTTATGTATTATATAAGGGGCGTTCAAAAAGAAATGAGCCAAAGACATAACTACAGAAACCAGTACCTGTACATTAAAAGTATTGACGCTGGCTGTTGAGACACTTGTCCCACTGTGACACATGGCAGTGAATGGCTGTCTCATAAAGTACCTGGGGCTGCGATGTTAACCAGGTTCTTTTTGAATGCCCCTTATATTACTATATGGATTTCTGGAGGAGGAGGGGGAGCTAATGAAGGGCTCTGCTGCAGGCACCAATGTGTGTGTTGGGCGGTGGTTGAGGATGCCAATAAAGTATCGTGCCCGGGGCACCAGTTCACTATGCCACTGCAGCCACTTGCAAGAAAAGTGTCTTAAGAATTACAAGCAGATGGCCCACTACAGTCAGATGCGGAAATCTTTTCAAGGAACTTTAAATCTTCACATCCACTGCACAATACATATTCTCCCTGATGTGTTTCATAAGTTAAAATCAGCACATTTTCAAAACTAGCAGTGTGTACCACACTCCTGACACTAGAAGAAAAGATGATATCTATTATGAGCATGCAGTCATGATTATGGTACAGAAGGGAGTCCATTTCAGTGGCTGAGTGATTTTTAATGCCCTCGCATCACACATTGTTTCACAGATGATGAGCTCTTATTTACTAGAATGAATAGTACCCATGTACCTGTAACACTCACACACATCACCAGATCTTTATTTGTGATCCTGTCTATATTTATTATGGTAAAAGATATTTATTTTTCTATATTTTCTGTAATTTTTATTTTTCTGCAATGTTTATTTAACTTCAAAATTTATTTTTTTCTAACAGAACCTAAGCTTAAAGTATCTAAGATGTAACTGATCAGTACTATTTACATTACATCATAACAAATTTGTAAATCTGACATGTTCCATATACTGCAATATATTCACAATGTGGATCAATGGAACATGAAATAAATAAGTTTTTAGGCATTGAAGGTCAAAAGTCAAGGTCAGAGTAGCTACTTGTGAAAATTCTTAGAAACGTGGCATGCTGTATACCAATGTAAAGCTCTATTCATTAGCTTTTCCATGATGTTAAGTTTTATTGCTGTGGAATAGAACCAGGATTATAGTAATTTATGATGAGACAGATGCATGTAAATTTTACACAAGTTCCAAACTTCATACTTAGCTAGCCTGCAACTTTCTTCGCAGTTGTCATACACCTCTGCAAATTGGCAATTTTCCAGCTCTTATTTTGATCACTGGATGCACCAAATTTTAAAATAAATTTGAGATTTTCAGGTAGAATATCTTACCCTTCTGGTACCAATAAACCTTTGACTTAATTTCCCCAACTGTTAAGAGGATACAATAATTAAACTCTTATTACTGTGTGTAAGAACGATGTATTTGAGCACTAAAAGTTGCATCCTCGTACACAAAGCGATGTAATAGGTTGAGTTGCCACGTTCTGCCCTGTATAGCTTTTGCCTATCTGATGACATGATTCAGAAGTTTCTATCTGCAGTTACATTAGTTATAATTTGGCTGTGACTATCTGTAGGCTATTATATCATGATAAAGCTCCTACTTCTTTACCAAGATATTTTAATGCTATCAGATATCCAAACAGTTTGCTAACTGGCAATGTTTTTCTATTTACAATTTATTTAGACGGAGAAGGGCCAATTTATTATACCTATCAACAATATGTCTAAATTGTACTCTTCTTGACATACAGTGGAGATTCTGAGTCGCAGATAGGCACAACAAAAAGACTGTTACAAGTTAGGTTTTCACCAGTATGGCCTTCATCAAAAACAGAACACTGAAGCTTCAGTTGCCAGACACAGCAGAGAGAGAGAGAGAGAGAGAGAGAGAGAGAGAGAGAGAGAGAGAGAGAGAGAGAGAGAGAGAGCTTCCCATTTCATAGTATTGTTACATTTCCTCTTCCTCCTGAATCTTCCATTGTTTGATTATACTCTTCTTGGTGTTCTCTTCAAGACTGGTATTATACATTTCCATTGCAAGTGCATCCCCAACTCCAAACCTTATGATTAATAGTTTGGTGTACACCTCAGCATTTACTCAGTTTAGCATTAATATTTGTGCATCATGATCGAATGGCCCTACTTAGAAATTTTTCACATAATATGTTCATCTGCTAGAGGTCAATCAATGAAGGTCATATCTACGACTTTTCTACTGTTCTCCTATACTTCTGTGCAGTTACGCAAAAATTAAGTCTGAGTATAGGTTTAAACTGTGCTTTCACTTAGTGCATACTGAACGTTTAGCGAGCAAATAACTCAGTACAAAAAATAAAAATATATTTCTTGCAGTGTGTAGATAAAGCTTTATCCACCCAACAGAAAGGCTCACTGCATGGAATGGAGTGGTACAAGTTGGACAAGTTCCACCCTCTTCACACAGTGCATAGAGAACACACAAGCTTCGAGTCTCACACCAAAAAGACAGACTTGACATGTTTCACTAAATATTGTCACTGTTCTTCTCCAATGATTTTCAAAGAGGGTGGACCAGAAATTAATTTATCATTCAGTTCAAAACAAGTATATGAACAAATCAATACTGTAGTACTACACTCACTATGGAAAGAATACTACAGTGCATCACAGAGTTTCAATACATAACAAAAGTTGGTAGCAGCTGGACACAAAGTGCTGCTGGCTCACACTCTTCTGATGGCAACCAAATCAGAATCACAGAAGGCAGCAATCAACAAACTCTGAACAAATAGCAGTATAACTGGATAAAAACAGAGGATATGATGAATTCAATGTTTTAGAGTATGTAGAATTGGCCACAGTGCGGAAAGAAGACTTAAGTTATGTGAATAAATTGGCATGCATACAAACTTGCCAATGTATGTAGGTACTGGAGAAATATATTTCATGACTGAGTATGTGATCATTGTGGATATCCATAAATAGCCATCAAAAATTGTTTATTGTATTTTCTTATTCAAACTATTGTTTTGGCTTTGTCAACATTAGATCAAAACTTCTAACTTTTCATACAACATCCAGTAGAAATACCAATCCCACATAGCTATAGGTATTACTGATGGTGCCTCTCAACGTCTATTTACAAGTTCTAAGGTCTGATTTGGTGACAGCAATATCTGAAAGACTTTATTCACACAACAAATTCATTATGTTTAACCAAGTTGATATTTAACTCAAATTAACCTACAGTTTTCAAAATTTTAATACATTAACCAAATCGAAGCTTTTGTGACAGACTGAACTGTAGCATGGCACGAGGTCCAGGATATGTTCAAAGACGGCAATCTCGTAGTCATTGACGAAGCCAACAAATGCAAATGCCAAATAAAGTTTGTGGTAACAAATGGACCGATAGCGAAGCCTGAAGTTCACGTCTGCGCCATATTGAATAATGCAAGGGGTTCCAAGACGTAACTTTTACCCCATATTGCACTTAACTATTCGAATATCACTGTATAAAAGAGCTATAAACTAAATTCTGTCATCCAAAAACAACATTACGGTGCAGTAGAACTATAGTAAAAAGCATTTTCAGATGTAGACTGTGCATTTAGGCGACAGATCGAATCCAAATGCACAGCACATTTTGGACTATTTGTTACTACTGTACATAAAGATACTATAACAATAATAGTCATAGCAATGCTTTGCCACAAAATAGTTGTGCCTCGGGCTCAAGTAACAAATGCCACCCGATTGTATCATGGGCGTTGCGCTGTCTCTCAAACAAAAATAAACAAACCAGCAAGCTATGTACAGTAGGATACCGATGTGGTTTTCTCACCTAATTTCCGATTTGTCGAACAATTGAAGTTTCTCCATTTGTTCAAGTTCTTTAATCATTTCCTCCGCACGAAATTCCACATATTCAGCCATTGTAAATGATTAATTTTGTATCTTTTGCCTCAAAATATAAAGAGCGCTAAATTGCGTCTACTACAACAACAGCTCAGCTAGATACGTCCTTCGACATATACCCAATTCACTGCACCGACACTGTCACAATACCGATCAATCAAGCACCAGAGATGACACCGACATCGACACAGTAGCCACAGCCACCGTTTTCGAGATCCCGTATCAGGAAGGCAGTGGCGCAGCAGTACAGTAAACAGCCGCGTCTCCCTCGGCAACGAATATTTGCGCCATATCCCTCAGATCAATGATTTCTGCGACCTGGTAGGAACGCTTAATCTCGCTGCAACCCCCCCCCCCCCCCGTTTTCGTAATTAAGAAAAAATAGTGAAGACCAATGACACACTGTTGAGCAATATTACAGAAGGGCTCGCACGAGTGGCTGATTGCATTTTCCCAGTATGTACAATAAGCCGATGTCTGCCACCTGCTTTACCCATGACAGCCTATGTGACCGTTCCAGTTCATACCACAACGAAATGTTACACCCAAGTATTTGTAGGAATTGGCTGATTCCAACAGTGACTCATTGACATAATCATAAAGTACTACGTTTTTTCGCTTCGTGAAGGGCACAATTTTACATTTGTGAACATTTAAAGCAAGTTGCTAATCTCTGCACCACTTTGAAATCTTATCAAGCCCTGACTGAATACTTACTCAGCTTCTTTCAGATAGTGCTTCACTATAGGTCTGCATAAATTCTGAGGTTACCATTATTATTGTCCGAAAGGTCATTAATACGCGACATGAGCAGCAAGGGTCACACACGAAGTTTCTTCATCTGATCATGACTCTCCAGCCGCAGTAACATGTTGCGTCCTCCCTATCAAAAAATCCACAATCCGTCTCAAATTTCGCTTGATAAGACATGTGTTGATACTTTTCACAATATGAATAGATGTAGTACTGCCTCAGATGATTTTCGTAAATCGACGAATACCGCATCCTCCTAACAAAGCTTTCAGTGTATCATTTAAGAAAAGTGCGATGTTTTCAGAAGTCATGCTGGTTAGCCTTGAAGAGGTCTTTCTGTTCAAGATACCTCATTAAATTTGGGCTCAAAATATGATCTAAGATTCTACAGCAAATCGATGTCAAGGACATAGGGCCGTAGTTTTGTGGATCTATTCTATTACCCTTCTCGTAAATGGTTGCGACCAGTGCTTTCTTCCAGCTATGGGGGAGGATTTCCCCCCCCCCCCCCCCTAGTAATCTACGTTAGTATGTAATCGGTCTATATTGGGATAATTTGTGCTTGTAGTGCTACATTATCAAAACAGAAACTGAACGAATCAAAGAATTAACGAGGGGACGTGATAATAATTACTCATGTGGGTAGTCTAAATCAGTGATCGTCAAAGCTATTTGCTCGAGAGCCAGTATTAACATTGAGGGACGACACCTCGGGATGCGTATGTACCAATCTTATTATTAATTGGTAAGCTGTACAAATCGGCCCCCCCCCCGCCCCCCCCCATGAACTATGGACCTTGCCGTTGGTGGGGAGGCTTGCGTGCCTCAACGATACAGATAGCTGTACCATAGGTGCAACAACAACGGAGGGGTATCTGTTGAGGGACCAGACAAACATGTGGTTCCTGAAGAGGGGTAGCAGCATTTTCAGTAGTTGCAGGGGCAACAGTCTAGATGATTGGCTCATCTGGCCTTGTAACACTAACCAAAACGGCCTTGCTGTGCTGGTACTCCGAACGGCTGAAAGCAAGGGGAAACTACAGCTGCAATTTTTCCCAAGGGCATGCAGCTTTACTCTATGGTTAAATGATGGCGTCCTCTTGGGTAAAATATTCCGGAGGTAAAATAGTCTCCCATTTGGATCTCCAGGCGGCGACTACTCAAGAGGACGTTGTTATCAGGAGAAAGAAAACTGGCGTTCTAAGGACCGGAGCGTGGCATGTCACATCCCTTAATCGGTCACGTAGGTTAGAAAATTTAAAAAGGGAAATGGGTAGGTTAAAGTTAGATATAGTGCGACTTAGTGAAGTTCGGTGGCAGGAAGAAAAAGACTTTTGGTCAGGCGAATACAGGGTTATAATTACAAAATCAAATAGGTGTAATGCAGGAGTAGGTTTAATAATGAATAAAAAAATAGGAGTGCAGATAAGCTATTACAAACAGCATAGTGAACGCATTATTGTGGCCAAGATAGATACAAAGCCCACACCTACTACAGTAGTACAAGTTTATATGCCAACTAGCTCTGCAGATGACGAAGAAATTGAAGAAATGTATGATGAAATAAAAGAAATTATCCAGATAGTGAAGGGAGACGAAAATTTAATAGTCATGGGTGACTGGAATTCGGTAGTGGGAAAAGGGAGAGAAGGAAACGTAGTAGGTAAATTTGGATTGGGGCGGGGGGGGGGGGGGGGGGGGGGGAGAAATGAAAGAGGAAGCTGCCTGGTAGAATTTTGCACAGAGCACAACTTAATCATAGCTAACACTTGGTTCAAGAATCATGAAAGAAGGTTGTATACATGGAAGAAGCCTGGAGATACTGATAGGTTTCAGACAGATTATATAATGGTAAGACAGAGATTTAGGAACCAGGTTTTAAATTGTAAGACATTTCCAGGGGCAGATGTGGACTCTAACCACAATCTATTGGTTATGAACTGTAGATTAAAACTGAAGAAACTGCAGAAAGGTGGGGATTTAAGGAGATGAAACCTGGATAAACTGAAAGAACCAGAGGTTGTACAGAGTTTCAAGCAGAGCATAAGGGAACAATTGACAGGAATGGGGGAAAGAAATACAGTAGAAAAAGAATGGGTAGCTTTGAGGGACGAAATAGTGAAGGCAGCAGAGGATCAAATAGGTAAAAAGACGAGGGCTAATAGAAATCCTTGGGTAACAGAAGAAATATTGAATTTAATTGATGAAAGGAGAAAATATAAAAATGCAGTAAATGAAGCAGGCAAAAAGGAATACAAACGTTTCAAAAATGAGATCGACAGGAGGTGCAAAATGGCTAAGCAGGGATGGCTAGAGGACAAATGTAAGAACGTAGAGGCTTGTCTCACGAGGGGTAAGATAGATAATGCCTACAGGAAAATTAAAGATACCTTTGGAGAAAAGAGAACCACTTGTATGAATATCAAGAGCTCAGATGGAAACCCAGTTCTAAGCAAAGAAGGGAAAGCAGAAAGGTGGAAGGAGTATATAGAGGGTCTGTACAAGGGCGATGTACTTGAGGACAATGTTATGGAAATGGAAGAGGATGTAGATAAGGATGAAATGGGAGATACGATACTGCATGAAGAGTTTGACAGAGCACTGAAAGATCTGAGTCGAAACAAGGCCCCCAAGGAGTAGACAACATTCCGTTAGAACTACTGACAGCCTTGGGAGAGCCAGTCCTGGCAAAACTCTACCATTTGGTGAGCATGATGTATGAGACAGGGAAATACCCTCAGACTTCAACAAAAATATAATAATTCCAATCCCAAAGCAAGCAGGTGTTGATAGATGCGAAAATTACCGCACTATCAGTTTAATAAGTCACAGCTGCAAAATACTAACGTGAATTCTTTACAGACGAATGGAAAAACTGGTAGAAGCCGACTTCGGGGAAGATCAGTTTGGATTCAGTAGAAATATTGGAACACGTGAGGCAATACTGACCCTACGACTTATCTTAGAAGCTAGATTAAGGGAAGGCAAAACTACGTTTCTAGCATTTGTAGAATTAGAGAAAGCTTTTGACAATGTTGACTGAAATTCTTTCAAATTCTAAAGGTGGCAGGGGTAAAATACAGGGAGCGAAAGGCTATTTACAATTTGTATAGAAACCAGACAGCAATTATAAGAGAGGAAGGACACGAAAGGGAAGAAGTGGTTGGGGAGGGAATGAAACAGGGTTGTAGCCTCTCCCTGATGTTATTCCATCTGTATATTGCGCAAGCAGTGAAGGAAACAACAGAAAAATTCGGAGTAGGTAGTAAAATCCACGGAGAAGAAATAAAAAATTTGAGGTTCGCCAATGGCATTGTAATTCTGAAAGAGTCAGCAAAGGACTTGGAAGAGCAGTTGAAAAGAATGCGTAGTGTCTTGAAAGGGGGATATAAGATGAACATCAACAAAAGCAAGATGAGGATAATGGAATGTAGTTGAATTAAGTCGGGTGATGCTGGGAGTATTAGATTAGGAAATGAGACACTTAAAATAGTAAAGGAGTTTTGCTATTTAGGGAGCAAAATAACTGATGATGGTCGAAGTAGAGAGGATGTAAAATGTAGACTGGCAATGGCAAGGAAAGCGTTTCTGAAGACGAGAAATTTGTTTACATCCAGTATAGATTAAAGTGTCAGGAAGTCATTTCTGAAAGTATTTGTATGGAGTGTAGCCATGTATGGATGTGAAACATGGAAGATAAATAGTTTATACAAGAAGAGAATAGAAGCTTGTGAAATGTGGTGCTACAGAAGAATGCTGAAGATTAGATGGGTAGATCATATAACTAATGAGGAGGTATTGAATAGGATTGGGGAGAAGAGAAGTTTGTAGCACAACTAGACTAGAAGAAGGGATCGGTTGGTAGGACATGTTCTGAGGCATCAAGGGATCACCAATTTAGTATTGGAGGGCAGCGTGGAAGGTAAAAATCCTATAGGGAGACCAAAAGATGAATACACTACGCAGATTCAGAAGGATGTAGGTTGCAATAGTTACTGGGAGATGAAGCTTGCACAAGATAGAGTAGAATGGAGAGCTGCATCAAACCAGTCTCAGGACTGAAGACCACAATAACAACAACATACAAATCGGGAAGTTGTAAGCGTCCAGTAGACTAGTTGTGGTAAGTGCGCGATAAGTTGGCAGCTATCTCCCATGTAGTCATCGTTAAAAATCGGTACCATTCAGACCACTTCGTGTCAGCTGTTCTCTATTTCAGACTGTTGCTCCCTCAGCGACCCCAACGTCATAGCACAGTCTGTTGTCTGTGTGAACGGATGGTAAATTGGTTAATAGAGGTAACTGTACTTATGTTTCAAAGCGTTATTCAATATGAGACACTATGACATATGATTTGAATGTCAGTTTTGTTCTACTCGTTGCACTGTATTATCAGATCTGTGATGTAATGTTCCTCACTGCAGGTAAGAACTATATTTGAAGAGGACCGTCTCTGTAACACGTATTCACAAATCCATATTACTTCCGTCTCAAAGTTCATACTGTAGCACTTGATCGCTACGAGACGCTCGCACACGTGAGTTATCGGTACTGCAAGACAAAACAATAAACGTTTCCCGCTGTAAAGCACCAGTGGCCGCGCTACTTGACCCCTATACCCCTGAGGTAACTCTACTTAGCTCATGGACAAATTCATCCATATCGATTAAAATGAAGCACATCTAAAAATCGTAACTGGCTGTGTTAGTATTTTCTTTTTTTTTGTTTCTTACTAAGTAGGAAAACTACTGCTCTTAACGTTAGTTGACGTTTCGGATTCGGCTGTTAGTTGTCAGATGCATATTGTTATAAAATAAGGCTGAGAATCGCGGGCCACACGACTACTTGATTCTGGCCACATGCGACCCACAGGTAGCATTTTGACGACCACTGGTCTAAATCGAGTGTAATATTAGGCTTGGATTCCAGCCACTTCAAGAGACATGCAGTTCAAGGTATAATGTGAATGATATGTAAACCTATATCTCATTATAAATTTGTTAATGCAGATCCGAAACGTGAAGTACGAGTCCGCAAAAAATGCAGCGTAGATGATGTAGATAAAAAAGTCAACGAGGAATGTTGCACAAGAAAAATTATTGCAGTGTTACTGCAAGAGGTACGGTGTTTTTAAATACGAGTGCAACAAATTCACACAGGATAATGCAAAGATCTCAAATGAATCACATAGTAAACTGCACCCGGATACTAGAAACTTTAGCAGCAAAAATTGAACCTATAGCATTTGCAAAAAGTACCGGAGAGTAGACAGAAATGGTAACATATGTATTGTATGCGGAGCTAAGTTCCATATTCGGTGTCGCAAAGTTAATCCGTCGCCGAAAACATGTGAAAACACAATAACAAAGTGGACGTCTGATAACTACAGAGATGAACTAAATACACCACTAAAAAACAGATACGAAGTGCTAAGAGGAATAAGTGATGGAAGCGCTTCAGTAAATGTAATTGAAAGTACACAGATATATGATTTAACTGTTGCTGTGCCCAGAACATTCGAAAGCCACGTTGAGATACTCTCATGTCACAACAGAAAATTCATAAATGCTTAGGGAAGCTCCACATCTTAGCGGATACCGACAAACGCGAAATCGTATCATCTCTTAATGAAGGATCAATTGCGGAATCCATTAGTTTTGTGAAGCCTGGGGCATCCCTCTCTGAGATAAAAACGTCCACACTGAAGAAATTATCAAATTGTCTGTTTGGCGTCTGAAACGATGTATACAAGAACGAAACATCAATTGCTTGCTCAGAATTAGAGAAGCATCTGGTTCACTTGCCAGTCACAAATGCTCTCTTTGCAAACATCTCACACCGCTACAATTTGCCACGCTGGTCATGTGTAAACAAGGAGATTATTACTGTTAACGAGCGTTTTTCGGGATTGTTTGTGTTGTTGACATTAACAGCGTAGAGCGCAGATTTCACACTTCGCATGGACTTCACTTGAATGGCTTGAGGAACCAAACTGTGATGTAGAAAATACTAGAAGAAACTAAGAGGCAAAAAGATGCATCTGCAGTATCAACAACAGTATTAGTACCAGTAACGTCACAAATACCAGTAGCAGCTGATACAACACAAGTAGTAGTAGCAGCAGCAGCAAAATCACCACCACCACTACTAACAACAATGGAAGCAGCAGCAACAACAACAAAACCAACATCGGTAGCAGCATCAGACTCAATACAAATAATAGACTCATCGCAGTAACAGCAACAAAACTAAGTACAGTGGCAAAACCAACTTCAGCAAAAGCAGCAGATCTGACATCAACAGTACCAACAACATCAGAAAAGGAAACGAAGACAACACCTGTACAAATAATCATATCTGCAGCAACACAAACATCAATAAGAACAGTTGCAAAAGCAAGGTACATCTACTTCACTTAATTAGGTTCAATTGTGGCTTCAAAGCAAGAAATAGAAAGACTGACAAATCAGCCTGAAAACTTGCAGATAAATGAGAACTATCAGGAAAAAAGCAGCATATTCCCAGGTAATGATAGAAACAAAAATACTGGCAAATGTTCATGATAATACGTGACATGCCTTTATTTGTATATATTTCACGAAAGGCACTGTGTCTGTACTGAAAAAGCTCCCCCACTGCTAAATAAATGTGTTGGTTGTGTGACGTATCTTCTAATTTGTGTGAAAAGTTACAATTTCCTGCCAGAAAAGTAAAATTCTTCCTTTGTTTATGAAAACAAATGAAACAACGAAAAAAAATACCAAGAGAAATGTCCCTGTACCAGAATATATTTCGTCTGCATTATTGCTTTTACTTGAAGACGTTCTTGTTTGGAAAACAAATATCCTGAAATAGATAATCTGCAAATTTTCTTTTATACTTTAAAGGCGTCTGAAAGTTACAAGGCACCTATTAATTTTTTTAGGTTAATTGTGACAATGAGTGGTAATTTGTTTTTCCTACATAATCAATGTGTTTTGAATATTTACTCGTATTTCCGTGTTTCATGCTTACTTTGAAAATGATTGACAATGACAAGTCCCAGAAGCACACTCAGTAATGTGAAAGTGAATAACAAAATTTTTGCCACTGGCAGGTAGCGAAACAGAATTATTACCTTTGCAAAGCCATCTCTTCATACACTACACAGATCGTTTCCCATGACGCCACATTGTTGCCATACAACATTGTCCTGTACGATACACCTCCATAAACTTTTATACACCGATAGTTAATTTTCAGGCATTTAATACCAATAAACTAATAAATATTTTCGAGAGATCCTCTACGTATCGAAACAGTATTTATTTACAGGACGTAAGTCATGATGTGGTTATAATAGAAACACACCAATTACGAGCTTGAAATCCAAACCAGATGCTTCAGCCAAACTATATCTTTGAAAGAGGCACAAACCACAGTACCTCCCGTGAAGTATATACAAATAAAGGCACGTTAATGTGTCAAAACATGCAGTGCCTCAAGAACAAAGTTTTAGCTTTAGAATTAGCTTTAAATAATTTCGGTGACGCCTCACGTATTTGTGTATCTGTACAATGGTGGAAGGGTAATGAATTAAGCCGTATAGAAATAAGCAAATTTAAATTAGCATCGCATTATAGCGGATGTGCATATAAAAATGAAGAAGTATACATTTATACAAGAGTGGGATTACAGTTTAAAGCAAAAGCAGAAGTGGAAAATATTTTGAACTATGCGCCACAGATATAATAACTGTGGAGAACAGTAAAAAATTATTTGTTATATCAATATATAGATCAACAATGGGTGATAAAACATAATTTTTAAGAAGCTGGAGGCAGTGTTAAGCACTGTATGCAATAATGTAGTGAAATTATTTTTTATGTGGCGATTTTAACGTTAAAATGTTAATTGAAAGTGAAGAAAGAGACAGCCTCTGAGTATTCTAAACAAGTTTCGCATGAAACCACTCTCTATGGACCTCAGTAGAATAAAAGAGATGCCATCAGCCATATTAAATAAACATCTTTACAAATATGAAAAATGGTCTCACTGAGGCACTAAAAAGTAAACTTAGGTCTTTCAGATCACAACACACTCATTATATGTAAGAATTTTATAGTCATGATAATAAAATTTAAGTGGGAATAAAGTAAATACTTTCATTCAGCTGCAAAAGAAACTGGGGAAAATGCATTTAAAAAAAAACCTGATGACCCATGCAACACTTTTCCTAATGCATTTATATCCCTATTTGAGACATGTTTCCCCAGAAAACTTAGGAAAATCAATGTCTTGCCAAGGAACAACGACCAGTGGATCTCATCTGCTCTCAGAGTATCTAGTCAAATACTAAAACATCTCAGTCAAATAAAAGCTGACAACAAAAATAAACACTACACAGACCATGTTAAGACACATGAGAACATTTATAGGAAGGTGATTAAAAAAGCTTATACAATGCACAATGCCAAAGTAATTTTATGGACAGCAAACACATCAAAAAAATATGGAATGTAATAAAAAAAGAAATATACAAAAATGTTAAAAGGCAAGATGACATTGTTTTGAAAGATGATCACTAAGTTTTACTCAGAAATCTTACTCTACCAAATTACATACATTAATACTTCATAAATGCTCCGGTCAACCTGAGTAAAAATTGCCTTAGGAATAGTGGAACATCAGTCCCAAGAGAACAAAGTGTCAATTCAGTATTGATTTGCTCCATAAATAAATAATAAGTTCTAAGAATAATAAAAACAATGAGGACTGAAGTATTGCATATGTATCTCACTTTCAGAGTGTACAAATTGGGGTACCACAGGGGAGTGTCCAGGATCTCTCTTTTTTTCTAATTTATTTAAATTACATCAAAATTCCAGTAATGGTACTCACATAACACAGTTTGCTGATAATAAAAATGTTACTGTACTGATTTAAAGCAGGTATTGCCAACATGTACAACTGGAGTTTTGGAATATCTACAAAACTGGTTTGAAATGAATAAGTTAACCTTAAATATTTCAAAAACTAATTATATACATTACGGGAAAATAAAGTCAAAAAATGACCTGGACAACAGGATACAAAATAAAGAAGATAACATAGTAACTATCACAAAATTTGTATGTGTGTATGTACAGGGTGGTCCATTGATAGTGACCAGGCCAAATATCTCACGAAATAAGCATCAAACGAAAAAACAACATAGAATGGAACTCGTCTACCTTGAAGGGAGAAACCAGATGGCGCTATGGTTGGCCCGCTAGATGGCGCTGCCATAGGTCAAACGGATATCAACTTTTTTTTTTTAATACGAACTCCCATTTTTTATTACATATTCGTGTAGTACATGAAGAAATATGAATGTTTTAGTTAGACCACTTCTTTTGCTTTGCAATAGATGGCTTTGTAATAGTCACAAACGTACAAGTACGTGGTATCACGTAACATTCCGCCAGTGCGGACGGCATTTGCTTCGTGATACATTATATGTGTTAAAATGGACCGTTTACCAATTGCGGAAAAGTCGATATTGTGTTGATGTATGGCTATTGTGATCAAAGTACCCAACAGGAGTGTGCTATGTATGCTGCTCGGTATCCTGGACAACGCCATCCAAATGTCCGGACCGCTCGCCAGATAGTTACGTTATTTAAGGAAACAGGAAGTGTTCAGCCACATGTGAAACATCAACCACGACCTGCAACAAATGATGATTCCCAAGTAGGTGTTTTAGCAGCTGTCGCGGCTAATCTGCACATCAGTAGCAGAGACATTGCACGAGAAAAGGGAATCTCAAAAGCGTCGGTGTTGAGAATGCTACATCAACATCGATTGCACCCGTACCATATTTGTATGCACCAGAAATTGCATGGTGACGGCTCTGAACGTCGTGTACAGTTCTGCCACTGGGCACAAGAGAAATTACGGGACGATGACAGATTTTTTGCACGCGTTCTATTAAGCGACGGAGCGTCATTCACTGACAGCAGTAACGTAAACCGGCATAATATGCACTACTGCGCAACGGAAAATCCACGATGGCTGCGGCAAGTGGAACATCAGCGATCTTGGCGGGTTAATGTATGGTGCGGCATTATGGGAGAAAGGATAATTGGCCTCCATTTTATCGATGGCAATCTAAATGGAGCAATGTATGCTGATTTCCTACGTAATGTTCTACCGATGTTACTACAAGATGTTTCACTGCATGACAAATGGCGATGTACTTCCAACATGATGGATATCCGGCACATAGCTCGCGTGCAGTTGAAGCGGTATTGAATAGCATATTTCATGACAGGTCGATCGGTCGTCGAAGCACCATACCATGGCCCGCACGTTCACCGGATCTGACGTCCCTGGATTTCTTTCCGTGGGGGAAAGTTGAAGTATACTTGCTATCGTGATCCACCGATAACGCCTGACAACATGCGTCTGCGCATTTTTAATGCCAGTGCGAACATTACGGAAGGCGAACTATTTGCTGTTGAGAGGAATGTCGTTACACATATTGCCAAATGCATTCAGTTTGACGGACATCGTTTTGAGCATTTATTGCATTAATGTGGTATTTACAGGTAATCATGCTGTAACAGCATGCGTTCTCAGAAATGATAAGTTCACAAAGGTACATGTATCACGCAGGAACAACCGAAATAAAATGTTCAAATCTACCTACATTCTGTATTTTCATTTAAAAACCTATGTGTTACCAACTGATCATCTAAAATTGTGAGCCATATGTTTGTGACTATTCCAGCGCCATCTATCACAAAGCAAAAAAAGTGCTCCAACTAAATCATTCACATTTCTTTGCGTTCTACAAGAACATATAATAAAAAATGGGGGTTCCTATTTTTTAAAAAACGCAGTTGGTATCCGTTTGACCTATGGCAGTGCCATCTAGCGGGCCAACCATAGCCCCATCTGGTTTCCCCCTTCAAGCTAGACAAGTTTCGTTCTGTGTAGTTTTTTCGTTTAACGCTTATTTTGTGAGATATTTGGCCCAGTCACGATCAAGTTAAGTTCTGCTTGCTCTGCACAACATGTAATTAATAATGTGTCTAATAAACAGTGTAGTAGAGTTGTCTACTTTGCTTAATTTCACTCTTCTATTACCTGTGGCTGCAGTTACTGGGGTCATAATAAGACATATCTATATCTTCACACTATAGAAATTAACTGTTAGAATAATTATCAACAGCTCAAGGCTAACACTATCCAGGCAATTATTTAAGCAGCTAAATATTCTAATTTAACGAAGCCTCCACATACAAAAAGTGTAAGTAATGTAAAAAGGTGCACTAATAATATATAAGCCAACTCAGATCTGCTTAGGTATAATTCAGCCATAAAAAAGAATAAACAAGGCTGTAGCACAGAAACAAACATTCAAGGTACTAGATTGTGTTAACAAACTACCAGCCAATATAAAAAAAATAAAAATTGTTTAGATTTAATGAATCAATATTCAAATTGTTTATGATCAGCTGATATTACAGTGTAAAGTAATCCCTGGAATAACCTGTTGGCAAATAATTATATTCATTTACTATTTGCCATAGTCATGTCAATAGCATTTTCAGTAAAATTTTTGCTTTGATCAGAGCTAGTCATTTTGAACAGAAGTGTTACAACTCTTATATGTTTTATGCAAAGCTGAGGTAAGTTGTCAATGTAAAATACCTTTTTCATTCATTTATGTAAATAATCAAAGTTGTGAGATTGTCTAGGTTACTATGCAGCCTTGTATTTGTATGCTCTCTCTTTCTACACACTTCTACACACACACACACACACACACACACACACACACACACACACACACACACACATATATATATATATATATATATATATATATATATATATATATATATATATATATATATATTAGAAAGAAACTTCCACATGGGAAAAATACACTCCTGGAAATTGAAATAAGAACACCGTGAATTCATTGTCCCAGGAAGGGGAAACTTTATTGACACATTCCTGGGGTCAGATACATCACATGATCACACTGACAGAACCACAGGCACATAGACACAGGCAACAGAGCATGCACAATGTTGGCACTAGTACAGTGTATATCCAGCATTCGCAGCAATGCAGGCTGCTATTATCCCATGGAGACGATCGTAGAGATGCTGGATGTAGTCCTGTGGAACGGCTTGCCATGCCATTTCCACCTGGCGCCTCAGTTGGACCAGCGTTCGTGCTGGACATGCAGACCGCGTGAGACGACGCTTCATCCAGTCCCAAACATGCTCAATGGGGGACAGATCCAGAGATCTTGCTGGCCAGGGTAGTTGACTTACACCTTCTAGAGCACGTTAGGTGGCACGGGATATATGCGGACGTGCATTGTCCTGTTGGAACAGCAAGTTCCCTTGCCGGTCTAGGAATGGTAGAACGATGGGTTCGATGACGGTTTGGATGTACCGTGCACTATTCAGTGTCCCCTCGACGATCACCAGAGGTGTACGGCCAGTGTAGGAGATCGCTCCCCACACCATGATGCCGGGTGTTGGCCCTGTGTGCCTCGGTCGGATGCAGTCCTGATTGTGGCGCTCACCTGCACGGCGTCAAATACGCATACGACCATCATTGGCACCAAGGCAGAAGCGACTCTCATCGCTGAAGACGACACGTCTCCATTCGTCCCTCCATTCACGCCTGTCGCGACACCACTGGAGGCGGGCTGCACGATGTTGGGGCGTGAGCGGAAGACGGCCTAACGGTGTGCGGGATCGTAGCCCAGCTTCATGGAGACGGTTGCGAATGGTCCTCGCCGATACCCCAGGAGCAAAGTGTCCCTAATTTGCTGGGAATTGGCGGTGCGGTCCCCTACGGCACTACGTAGGATCCTACGGTCTTGGCGTGCATCCGTGCATCGCTGCGGTCTGGTCGCAGGTCGACGGGCACGTGCACCTTCCGCCGACCACTGGCGACAACATCGATGTACTGTGGAGACCTCACGCCCCACGTGTTGAGCAATTCGGCGGTACGTCCACCCGGCCTCCCGCATGCCCACTATACGCCCTCGCTCAAAGTCCGTCAACTGCACATACGGTTCACGTCCACGCTGTCGCGGCATGCTACCAGTGTTAAAGACTGCGATGGAGCTCCGTATGCCACGGCAAACTGGCTGACACTGACTGCGGCGGTGCACAAATGCTGCGCAGCTGGCGCCATTCGACGGCCAACACCAAGGTTCCTGGTGTGTCCACTGTGCCGTGCGTGTGATCATTGCTTGTACAGCCCTCTCGCAGTGTCCGGAGCAAGTATGGTGGGTCTGACACAACGGTGTCAATGTGTTCTTTTTTCCATTTCCAGGAGTGTATATTAAAGATTCCAAGACTCACCAAGCGGGAAAGCGCTGGTAGACAGGCACAAGAAAAAAACACACAAACACACACAGAAAATTTCGAGCTTTCGCAACTGGCGGTTGCTTCGTCAGGAAAGAGGGAAGGAGAAGGAAAGATGAAAGGATGTGGGTTTTAAGGGAGAGGGTAAGGAATCATTCCAATCCCGGGAGCAGAAAGACTTACCTTAGGGGGAAAAAAGGATAGGTATATACTCGCCACACACACACACATATCCATTCTTACATATACAGACACAAGCAGACATACACTCCTGGTATCGGCGAGGACCATTCGCAACCGTCTCCATGAAGCTGGGCTACGGTCCCGCACACCGTTAGGCCGTCTTCCGCTCACGCCCCAACATTGTGCAGCCCGCCTCCAGTGGTGTCGCGACAGGCGTGAATGGAGGGACGAATGGAGATGTGTCGTCTTCAGCGATGAGAGTCGCTTCTGCCTTGGTGCCAATGATGGTCGTATGCGTATTTGACGCCGTGCAGGTGAGCGCCACAATCAGGACTGCATATGACCGAGGCACACAGGGCCAACACCCGGCATCATGGTGTGGGGAGCGATCTCCTACACTGGCCGTACACCTCTGGTGATCGTCGAGGGGACACTGAATAGTGCACGGTACATCCAAACCGTCATCGAACCCATCGTTCTACCATTCCTAGACCGGCAAGGGAACTTGCTGTTCCAACAGGACAACGCACGTCCGCATGTATCCCGTGCCACCCAACGTGCTCTAGAAGGTGTAAGTCAACTACCCTGGCCAGCGAGATCTCTGGATCTGTCCCCCATTGAGCATGTTTGGGACTGGATGAAGCGTCGTCTCACGCGGTCTGCACGTCCAGTACGAATGTTGGTCCAACTGAGACGCCAGGTGGAAATGGCATGGCAAGCCTTTCCACAGGACTACATCCAGCATATCTACGATCGTCTCCATGGGAGAATAGCAGCCTGCATTGCTGCGAAAGGTGGATATACACTGTACTAGTGCCGACATTGTGCATGCTCTGTTGCCTGTGTCTATGTGCCTGTGGTTCTGTCAGTGTGATCATGTGATGTATCTGACCCCAGGAATGTGTCAATAAAGTTTCCCCTTCCTGGGACAATGAAATCACGGTGTTCTTATTTCAATTTCCAGGAGTGTATTTAAAGGCAAAGAGTTTGGGTAGAGATGTCAGTCGAGGTGGAAGTGCAGAGGCAAGGATGATGTTGAATGACAGGTGAGGTATGAGTGGCGGCAACTTGAAATTAGCGGAGATTGAGGCCTATTGGATAACGAGAAGAGAGGATATATTGAAGGTCAAGTTCCCATCTCCGGAGTTCAGATGGGTTGGTGTTGGTGGGAAGTATCCAGATAAGCCGGACGGTGTAACACTGTGCCAAGATGTGCTGGCCGTGCACCAAGGCATGTTTAGCCACAGGGTGACCCTCATTATCAATAAACACTGTCTGCCTGTGTCCATTCATGCGAATGGACAGTTTGTTGCTGGTCATTCCCACATAGAAATCGTCACAGTGTAGGCAGGTCAGTTGGTAAATCACATGGGTGCTTTCACACGTGGCTCTGCCTTTGATCGTGTACACCTTCGGGGTTACAGGACTGGAGTAGGTGGTGGTGGGAGGGTGCATAGGACAGGTTTTACACTGGGGGCGGTTACAAGGGTAGGAGCGAGAGGGTAGGGAAGGTGGTTTGGGGATTTCATAGGGATGAACCAAGAGCTTACGAGGGTTAGGTGGACGGCGGAAATACACTCTTGGTGGAGTGGGGAGTATTTCATGAAGAATGGATCTCATTTCGGGGCAGGATTTTTGGAAGTCGTATCCCTGCTGGAGAGCCACATTCAGAGTCTGATCCAGTCCCGGGAAGTATCCTGTCACAAGTGGGGCACTCTTGGGGTTCTTCTGTGAGAGGTTCTGGGTTTGAGGGGATGAGGAAGTGGCTCTGGTTATTTGCTTCTGTACCAGGTCGGGAGGGTAGTTGCGGGATGCGAAAGCTGTTTTCAAGTTGTTGGTGTAATGGTTTAGGGATTCAGGACTGGAGAAGATTCGTTTGCCACGAAGGCCTAGGCTGTAGGTAAGGGATCGTTTGATATGGAATGGGTGGCAGCTGTCATAATGGAGATACTGTTGCTTGTTGGTGGGTTTGATGTGGATGGATGTGTGAAGCTTGTCTTTGGGCAGATGGAGGTCAACGTCAAGGAAAGTGGCATGGGATTTGGAGCAGGACCAGGTGAATCTGATGGAACCAAAGGAGTTGAGGTTGGAAAGCAACTCTGGAGTTCTTCTTCACTGTGAGTCCAGATCATGAAGATGTCATCAATAAATCTGTACCAAACTTTGGGTTGGCAGGCTTGGGTAACCAAAAAGGCTTCCTCTAAGCGACCCATAAATAGGTTGGCATACGAGGGGGCCTTCCTGGTACCCATGGCTGTTCCCTTTAATTGTTGGTATGTCTGACCTTCAAAAGTGAAGAAGTTGTGGGTCAGGATGAAGCTGGCTAAGGTGATGAGGACAGAGGTTTTAGGTAGGGTGGCAGGTGATCGGCGTGAAAGGAAGTGCTCCATTGCAGCGAGGCACTGGACGTGCAGGATATTTGTGTGTACGGAAGTGGCATCAATGGTTACAAGGATGGTTTCCGGGGGTAACAGACTGGGTAAGGATTCCAGGCGTTCGAGAAAGTGGTTGGTGTCTTTGATGATGGATGGGAGACTGCATGTAATGGGTTGAAGGTGTTGATCTACGTAGGCAGAGATACATTCTGTGGGGGCTTGGTAACCAGCTACAATGGGGCGGCTGGGATGTTTGGGTTTGTGAATTTTAGGAAATAGGTGTCGGTGAGGTCAGGAGTTTGATGGAGTCAGGTGAAAGGTTTTGTAGGGGGCCTAAGGTTGTGAGGATTCCTTGAAGCCGTGCCTGGACATCAGGAATGGGATTACCTTGGCAAACTTTGAAAGCTGATGCAGTCCCTCAGCCACATACTCCCGACTATCAAGTACCACAGTCGTGGAACCCTTGTCAGCCGGAAGAATGATGATGAATCGGTCAGTTTTCAGATCGCGGATAGCCTGGGCTTCGGCTGTGGTGATGTTGGGAGTAGGATTAAGGTTTTTCAAGAAATACTGAGAGGCAAGGCTGGAAGTGAGATTCTTCCTGGAAGGTTTGCAGAGGGTGATTTTGAGAAAGAAGAGGTGGGTCCCGCTGTGATGGAGGCAGAGCCACGTGTGAAAGCACCCATGTGATTTACCAACTGACCTTCCTCCACTATGACGCTTTCTATGTGGGAATGACCAGCAACAAACCGTCCATTCGCGTGAATGGACACAGGCAGACAGTGTTAGTTGGTAATGATGATCACCCTGTGGCTAAACATGCCTTGGTGCACGGCCAGCACATCTTGGCACAGTGTTACACTGTCCAGGTTATCTGGATACTTCCCACCAACACCAACCTATCCGAACTCCGGAGATAGGAACTTGACCTTCAATATATCCTCTCTTCTCGTTATCCACCAGGCCTCAATCTCCGCTAATGTCTAGTTGCCGCCACTCATACCTCACCTGTCATTCAACATCATCTTTGCCTCTGCACTTCCGCCTCGACTGACATCTCTGCCCAAACTCTTTGCCTTTAAATATGTCTGCTTGTGTCTGTATATGTATAGATGGATATATGTGTGTGTGTGTGTGGAGAGTACATACCTATCCTTTTTTCTCCCTAAGGTAAGTCTTTCCGCTCCCGGGATTGGAATGACTCCTTACCCTCTCCCTTAAAATCCATATCCTTTTATCTTTCCTTCTCCTTCCCTCTTTCCTGACGAAGCAACCGCCAGTTGCGAAAGCTCGAAATTTTTTGTGTGTGTTTGTGTGTTTTTTTATTGTGCCTGTCTACTGGCGCTTTCCCGCTTGGTAAGTCTTGGAATCTTTGTTTTTAATTTATATATATACTATTATTTTCTAGCGAAATCCATGCAGTGTAAGATTTTTATGTCTGAATAAAATAGTACTACTAGTAATAATGATTATAAGAGGGGCTAACACAGCCACAAATACAGTGCAGAATGTGATAGAGATCCCACTAGGCCCTGCAGCTATGTTCAGTTTCAACTATTTCAGCTATTTCTCGGCACTGTTGGTGCTAACACGTGTTTCACTCACCTTTTCATTGGTAAGAGGATTAAACTGGGGCAATCTTCCTGGATATTCCCTTGTAAAGGAACATTTGATAATGGAGACAAGCATTTCAGCTTTTGCTTTGCTACCCTCAAGTTCAGTCCCTGTGTCATTCACTAGGGACTGGAAATAATCTCCGGTGCTACTAACAACCTTTATGTATGACAAGAATTTCTTTGAGTTTTGTTATATGTCACTCCACAATATTCTGCTACAGTAGTCACTGTAGGCATCACACATTGCTCTCCTGACAACAAAAACTAGAGATATTTTCGAACTTCTAGTTAGGGTCAATATTAGATTTGCTCCTGGTACACAATATCTTATTTTACAAATAACTTATTAATTAGTGTAATGCCACACTGTTCACTCATGTCTCATTATCAATCACTGCATACACTATACACACATTGTTTCATAACGCATCACTCACTACACACACACACACACACACACACACACACACACACACACACACACACACACACACCGGTGATCTCTGGGCCTTTTTCTGTACTACACCTTCAAATTTGCTATCCTCAAAAACTGATCAGCATCCCTCTATAATGAGTGATATGTTGAGCTCAAAAAGAGGAAGAGGTGTTAATTTTGTGCTATGCGTAACTTGGGGTAAGTATTTATAGAAAAGGAAAAAAGAAGGGAAAAAATAGTGTGAAGCTGTTATATGGAATGCTGGATGTCTTATAATAATTATTATTATTATTTATTTGCATAACATTTTTTTAACCAAACCCCTACTCTGTTTTATCTAAGTAATCTGTCAATGTGTAAAATGTATTGCATAACAGGTACTTTTTAGCTGCCTTTTTAAATAAGTGTAACTTTGAAATTTCATTAATCTCTTTTGGTAATTTATTTTACAGTTTTATTCCTTGGTAGAAATATCTGTTTTGTGTTTTATGTTTATTTTTTCTTGGTAAATCTAAGTTGAATCTAGCTCTTATTCCATGGTAATGGACAGAGGTGTTTGTGCAGCAATTACCAATGTTATTTTTTATTTGTACAACTGACTGGTAAATGTATTCACATGCTGCAGTTAAAATCCCCAGTGTTTTGAACAGATCTTTACAATGAGCTCGACTACTATTTTTGGTTATTATTCTGTAGCATTGCATGGGTAAATGTCCGAGTAGTCCATGAAATCTTTGAGCAATAATATTGTCGGGATGTTCGTTAAAGTCAGATATACTTTGTGTCACGTGAGAGTAGTGAGGTAGTAACATGTGATGTCATCTCAAGGTGAGATTTTTTTGTAGTGCAATCTTTGCTGAGCGATTGACACAGTATAAAAATCAATAGGTAATTACATTTTTTGAAGTAGCAGATTACAATGCTGCACTGCACAAGATTTTTTTTTTTAAAAAAAGATGATAACTTCTGAGTTGCTCAAGTGCGCAGCCAAGTTGTAATCGAGTGTGGGTCCTCTTTAATTTTAAAGAACTGACCTATAAATGATAATTGATAATCTGGAGTTGGTTTGGAAAGCCGTCTAGAGAGCCACGGTCAAACTTTGTTGTAAACAGATCGCACGTGGACTTTGAAATAACGGTGCCAAGTTTGAGATACGCGGTAGTCTATCGCGTGTTATAGTTGCGTGAAGAATTAATTGATACTCCCCGTAATTTCTTGACAGTAACTTATTAATAATTATTAAAAAAATTATTGGAGGTTATAGTACTCGTTCTTGATGCTTACAGTAAATGGGGTTTGATTTTTCCTGTTTGAATACGACTTATATTAGTCATGGAATAGTCGACTGATTGATATGTTGGTTAGCAACCAATAAGCAGATTGTAATGGAATTACCAGGACGATCATTTCAGTCATTGATGACCACTATATGGACATCAGAAAACTAACTACTCTCGTTGTGAATGACATTTGGAATGCATGAGTTTTGTTTCAGCTCGTTGGCATCAATAAACTTCATCCGAAGTTGTAACTTTATAAACTGTGTCATGTTCCTTCAATTTAGTAGATCGATAAACATTATAGTCTAAACTACAATTTTCACCTTTTGAAAAAGAGAGCACTTACCTTTTTAGAGGAATGTTTCAGCTTTAGTCATCAATTTTACCAAAATGGAGATAAGGTTGATACCCACACATAGCACTACGTCATCGTGATCAACCACATATGTGCCCCTTCTCCCTCCCTTTTGTCGAAACCCTGAGATATAGCCGCGATACGACGAAGGAGGAAGGAAAGGGTTTGGACAGCCAAGAAGAAAAGAAGAAAATGACAATGACGGAGGAAGAGAGAGAAAGAAGGAGAGTGGAGGTCACAGTTTTCTGAAGTTTGAAAATTGTGTTCATATTTTGTGCATTTGTTCCCCAAAAGAGAATGTCATAACTAAGAATCGAGTGGACATATGAATAGTATGTAACTAAAAGACACTGCATGTTACACACTGATGATAGGATTCTAAGGGCATAAGGTGCTGATGACATTATGTTTGCAAGTAGCTTTTTGTGTACACACCACTTCAGACGATAGTCAATATTCATTCCTAGAAATTTTTCATTTGTTACACAGTCTATAGAGGTGCCATCTATATTTAATTTAACATTGCCATTTTCCCTCTTCAAACTGAAATTCGTGGCATTAGTTTTCTTTATGTTCAGTGTCACTTTGTTCCTTATTGACCAATTTTAAACCTCCTTCAGAATTTCACTTCCTTTCTCTGAGAGGAGTTCTCTTGTTTTCTCAGTGACTAGAGTATTACTGTCATTAGTGAGGAGAATTCTTTCATCATGAGTAACACTACTGGGAAAGTCACTTATGTACATCAGGAATAATATTGGTCCTAGTATGCTACGTTGCAGAACCCTTATATTCATGTATTTCGGTTCTAATGAGTGTTTTACTAAATGTTTGGATCTATTTGAAGTATGTGTTATCTCTACTCTTTGTACTTTAACTGCTAGGTATGATCTATACCAGTCATTAACTACCCCCTTATTCCTAATGCTTCTAGTATATTTAATAGAATCTTGTGGCTGACTGTATCAAAGGCCTTAGAAAGATCCATAAATATGCCTGTGACACACTCATCTTTAACAAGAGCATCAATTCTTCTATGGCTGACACCATTTTTTTGCCACTTGAGAAACCAAACTGTGATTCGCTTAAAGATTTTATTTATTCTGGTAATTCATTAAATTGTCTTTTATAATTGCTTCTATTATTTTGAGAATGGTGATAGCAGGGAAATGGGCCAGTAATTTTCTATCTCTTCAGCATTAACTTTCTTAAGCAAAGGTACAACTCTTGTCTGTTTTAAATGCCTTGCAAATGTCCCTGATGTGAAGGATTCATTTATTATATTTGTTAAGGGGTCTTGTATAATCTCTAAACATTGTTTTAGTACACACATTGGTACTCATCTAAGCCATCTAACTTTTTATTTTTTAGATTTTGAACAGTTTTATTGACTTCATTCTCTGTGATTGGAAGTAACATCATTGTATTTAGTGCAACATTACTTATAGGTGTTATATTTGTTTTGGGGAATTTTTGCTGTAACTTCTCTGCAATAGTTGAAAAATGCTCATTTACATAGTTTGCTAAGTGTTGTGGATTATTTACTACCTTACCCCCTCCCTTAGCAGTATGTTATTCTGCATTTGTTTGCCTCTCCCCGTTCTCTTTTTTATAACATCACAGACTGCTTTGCTTTTATTCTCTGCATTATATATTATTTTGTCATTAAATGACTTTTTTGCAGCAATCAGCACTGTCCTATTGATCTTTTTGTGTCTATGATAGAAATTTAAGAATTCTTGATTATTGCAACTCTTTTTCACAGAACTAAGGTATTTAAGTGTTTGGAAGGACTCATTACCTGATGTTATCCACCTATTTTTGTGAGATTTTGATACAGACATACATACATTTGTAAATGCCTTTTCCAAGTCCAATTTAACTCATGTGGAGAATTTAGAGAATTTCATATTCACATTGGTTTCCTTATACGCTTAATCCCAGCTTTGTTTTGCTGGTTCTTCTGAAAAATCTTTTATTTTGATTTGTGATAGATGTCATTTGTAGGATTGTAGTTTAGGGAATTCTTCGATTGCTGATTTTACTGTTGTTATTTGTCAGAGATCAGAGATCTTTTACATCTACATCACATTTTTCCCTGTCCATATTTTTGGCGACATGGTCAATTACTGAAGCAGTCAATGTAGTAACCATTGTTGCACTATTGACCAATAGGGACATTCCAAAACTTTGAAGGACATTTATGAGGGTGCTGCTGGATTCATTTATGATGTTAGTGTTAATGTTAATGTCCCCACACAGAATTATTCTAACCTTTGTAATTGAGACTTTATCTAGAACTTCTGTTCATTTATTGAAAAGAATGTCCACACTACTACTGTAAGATCAATACACACACACAAAATGATTAATTTCTTGGTGATATCAAGCCCTGTTAATTCAACAGCTGATATTTCAAAGCGTTTGTCTTCACTTACTGTACTGAGGTTCAACTGGTTCAAATGGCTCTGAGATGGCTGGAGTGGGCGTGCGGTTCTAGGCACTACAGTCTGGAGCTGAGCGACCGCTGCGGTCGCAGTTTCGAATCCTGCTTCGGGCATGGATGTGTGTGATGTCCTTAGGTTAGATAGGTTTAATTAGTTCTAAGTTGTAGGCGACTGATGACCTCAGAAGTTAAGTCGCATAGTGCTCAGAGCCAACCAAATGGCTCTGAGCACTCAGGACTTAACATCTGTGGTCATCAGTCCCCTAGAACTTAGAACTACCTAAACCTAACTAACCTAAGGACATCACACACATCCTTGCCCGAGGCAGGACTCGAACCTGCGACTGTATCAGCAGTGTGGTTTCAGATTGAAGCGCCTAGAACCGCTCGGCCACATGTACTGAGGTCATGTCTTAATATGAATTGTGTTCCTTTTCTGATATAAATGCATGATCCTCCACCCCTTGAAGCAGTCCTGCAGTAAGGGTTTGCCATTTCATACAATGATAATACTACACTACTGGCCATTAAAATGGCTACACCACGAAGATGACGTGCTACAGACGCGAAATGTAACCGACAAGAAGAAGATGCTGTGATATGCAAATGATTAGCTTTTCAGAGCATTCACACAAGGTTGGCGCCGATGGCGACACCTACAACGTGCTGACATGAGGAAAGTTTCCAACCGATTTCTCATAGACAAACAGCAGTTAACCGGCGTTGTCTGGTGAAACGTTGTTGTGTAAGGAGGAGAAATGCGGAAGGTAGGAGTGTGGACGCAATGATGGACCAGAAGCTGTGGCTACAGGTGACGTCAGACTTCCGGTCATAACCCGCCATTCGGCCTTCGCTCTGGTGGAAACGTCCCCCAGAAACCGCCCAGAAGGTTATGCGTCCACCTCCTGAGGTCCACAGTAAGATGTAGAAGGCGACGGCTGCTGCGGCGTCGGCGGTTCCACCTCCATCGGTAATACGAGAGGGGGCGGTGGAGGCGAAGGGTCCGTCTCCATGGGGTCGTCCTGCGTTGTCGTGATTACACCCTCTGGCAGGTGCTGTGGACGCGCTGTCTTCAGGATCCGTGAAGCTGGGGGAAGAGACACAGAACGATTGCCGTGCACATGACAGTGGCGAATTTGATTATGATGTCGACGCTGCAATCCATCTGGGTCTGAAATGAGATACCTGCATGCGCCAAGTCAACGAAGGATCTAGCCTCGGACACACGGTCTGCTGCCACTAAAAAACCTGAAAAACACAATATCATGCGGCACGGAGCGATACCTGCGGCCTTCTTTCGGCAACACATACTGAAGAGGGTGGGCCAGTGTCCGATAGCGCTGGCAATGGTCCATCTAGTCGTCCAGAAATTCCACACGCGTGCGGTGCTGCTGCACACGTGCAACTTCCGGGTCACAGCGTGCACGCCGCAGCCGTCAGCGTTCATGTAGTACATGTTTCTACGCACAGATGTCGCTTTATCCACTTGCTGGGATACTCCATACTGGTGCATTCTAGTGCTATTTCCATAGCTTGAAAGCCAACCATGGGAAGGTATTTCGCGTATTAAACATTTAAAATACTGTCGCACTCATTGAGACGTCTACTTTTATGTTAACAGTTTAACCCAGTAAGACAAGTAATACAGTTAACAACCGTGGGTTTTTATTAAGGGAGCTTGACTGACGGCACGTAAATACGCGTATTGTTTGTGAACTAGTATTTAAGAAAGAGTGCATTTAGCGACTTCGCCCCCCTTGTCTCCCCCGAGTCCTTTCGCATTTCCCCCCCCCCTCTGGCTTTCCCCATTCCCTCTCGCGTCTGCCCTGCCCCCCCCCCCCCTTCACTTATGAGTCCTCTCCCTCCTTGGTTCCCCCCCCTCTTCGTTTTTCCTCTCCTACCTCCTTGTTTTCCCCCTCATCTGTCCAGGTCCGCCCCCCCCCCCCATCTGCCATAGGCTATGGTGTGTCCTCTTTGTGCCAACATTTTAGTGCAATGTTTACAGTCAGTGTTCAGTGTTGTGTGTCTTTTACGAAGTATTGTGAACGGCCATCATACTGTCGCTGGATGCGATTTTATATCTCTAGTGAACCGAAACCAGACTGTCGCCATGTTTTTTTGATTGTCTGTCTACTATGTCACCTGTCTGCATCCTGTGTATTTTTATTCGCTTTGCCAACCCTTTGCTTTATGTTTTAACTTTCCCCAATTTTCCGCCGTTTAACAATTTAAGTGCCCGTTTTATCGCCTGCTTTTATTGTATCTTAACTTCTCCCTACATTTTAAAAAGTCTGTAGGCTGCAGAGCAGCATAATAAGCTGCTGCCAGCCCGCCCCCTTCGGAGGGAATCGAAATTCAATAAAGGAAAAAAAAGCGACTTCCAACGAACCTCATTCATGATTTCAAATAACATTAAACTAATGCAAGATTTCCTATAACTAATTCTCGGTGCCCTCAGTTACACCCACATAATTTCTGTCTCACTGACCTCTGAGCAGAGTGATAACCACAGACCTATCGATGATCAACTGTTATTTCAATACCATTATTGCTATATCTTTAATCAGTTCCGTCTGAAATCTGCATAATAACCTACAATTAGATGAATGTTATGTTTTATCGACTTCAGCTGAGCGTTGCCTTTCACACATAAAAAAACCCTAAATGTAAGTATACATTGGAACAATCGGTTTAATGACCAATTTTCCTGATAATAATGTAACATGGAGCAGAATGAGGCAACAATGCACAGTTAGTAAACAATAATTTTTAATTATGAAAGGAATAAATCCAGACACGTTTATCACTGGTCATGGAAATGATATAGTTAATATCGGGCACAAAAGATCGGCTCATTGACAAACGCAAGCAGTTGCGCAGATTTTCATCACTTATGCTTGATCGAAACCTTGTTTTATTCATTTTTATCAGCGAGAAAAATCTTTCACAAACATATGTCGACCCGAACATGGGCACAGCTCTCGCGGCTTCTCGGTGCAGGCGTGGAAATTATTGTTGTAAAAATTTTTCGTTGAATTCTTTTGTACTTCGCACTGCAAAGAACTTGTCCTTCAGTCTTGTATTGGACTGTAGGTCGATCAGTTCCATAAGTAGATCATTCGGAGCATCTTCAAATGATGACGAGAACGGTCGAGCAAAGAGGCGAATGACAGGAGACAAACTTGTAACATCTGCAAATCGTGCTCGTAATTTATCCTTAATTTTTACAATTATTGAGACGTATTCTTGAAATCTAGCACTTTCATGGACCAGTCCAAGAGTTGGGAAATGTGAAGTGTTTTCTGTCCCAAAGCGCAAGCTTCCTTTCAAAGGTATTTACTTTTTTCCAACATGTCAGAAATTAAATTATTTTCACCTTGCAAACTGACGTTCAGGCTGTTTATGTGAGAAGTAATGTACACGAGAAATGCAAGGTCTGATATCCAACAAGGGTCTTCCAACATAGATTCACTTTTTCCCGTCTCATGTAGGAATGTTACTATGACCAAACGTAAATCAAAAAATATTTTCAGCATTTTACTTCGACTGAGCCAGCGTACTTCGGTAAAGTAAGGTATGTCGCCGTCCTCCGCTCCTAATTCCTCCAAGAACCGCCGAAACTGGCAATGCGTAAGCCTATGTGTCTTCAGATAGTTTACAATACGCACAACAATTTGCATGACATTTGCTAACGTTACTGATTTTGCACAAAGCGCCTCTCGATGCAGAATGCAGTAGATTCCATGCAACGTCTCGTCTATGCGCCCTACCTTTTTGCGCATCCGTGCTATGAGTCCTTTCTGATGGCCTTGCAGTGATGGTGCTCCATTAGTGGTCACTGAGACTAACCGATTCCAGTCCATACCGACACCATCAATCGCTTGGCCGACAGCTTGTAGTAAGTTCGCACTTGTAGTAGTCCCTTTCAAAGGTAATAAGTCCAAAATGTCCTCTGTTACACAAAGTGCATTATCGACACCTGGTATGTATATTACAACCTGGGCTTTATCTGTAAGATATGTCACTTCATCGAGCGATACATGAAAGCAACAAAGTCTTTAGCCATATTTATTAGCTGCCTGTGCACATCGCCGGCCATAGCACTGATACGTCTTGTCACTGTTTGTTTGGATAGACTGATTTCTTGAAACCTGCAACGTTCGTGGACACACAAGTTCTGCAGCATCAATCAGACACCCTTTCACAAACTCTCCTTTAGAAAAGAGTTTCCCAGATTGTGCAGTTCTTAATGCGATTTTAACTTGCTCACAGTGAAGATTTAGTGTGGTTGTCATTCTGGGAAATTGAAAACTACATTGTACAGCGTACAGTAAAATAGATATAAATGTAACACTAGAAACTATGAGTTCAAGAAGTATCAGTTACTTTGACGTACAGTAAAATCGAGTTGATGTGTCTCATCCATTTTCTTAAGGACATTTAATTTTGCTTGCCGTTCTTCATTGTTGAGTACACTACACTCGTCTTTGTGATATGTATTGTAGTGTCTTTCAATTGAAAATTTACGCTGGCCACCTATAACTGCCGCGACACAGCAAACACTGTGAGTTTTCGCCAACGACTCCAAAAAAAGAATTGCACTTCCCAGTCATTTTTAAACGACAGAGAACATAGCTCTCCCGTCCATTGCTTTTTCACAGTTCCTGCCATTTCTCAGTACTTCATAGTTAAGGTTGCGGTCACCAGGGGTAAACGAGACTGGTTATGTTGTGCTCTTGCTTGTACCACATGAACAGGGAAGTGGAGCCGCCGCCGTTCATTTAGGACACATGTCTAATAATAGATGTCGCTGTCGCTCGGTGTCGCACACGTGCGCACATGTGCAGCGTTTGGCCGGCCTTGATTCTAGTGGATGCCAACGATAGGAGGGGAGAAACAGTTGCAATGCTTCATCCCTTGTGTGTGCGGTGCGGAGTTTGGCCATCTGCTGCTTGAAGGTTTTTAAAAAACGTTCCACCTCGCCGTTTGATATTGGATGCAAAGGTGCACTAGTTATATATGTTTCAAATTCATTGATGTGAACTGAGGGCCGTTGTCCGAAACTATGACTTCAGGCAAACCTTCGAGGCAAAAAATAGAGGACAAAGCCTGAACTGTGCTACGTGACGTTGTCGAGTTCATTGGCACAGCAAAAGGAAACTTCCTAAAGAGTCTACCACAATCAACCAACGAATGTTCGAAAAAGGCCCCGCAAAGTCTATGTGCACAAGTTGCCATGGGGATTGCGACTTACGCCAAGTGCTGGATTTTTGTGGCGGAGCGGACTGATTTTCCGAATATGCGTGACACTGTGTGTGACATTATCTGTTATATTTGGTATATACTGCCAAGTATAGAGTCGACACACTCTTTCTTACGAATAATCCCCAGTGTCCTTGGTGAAGTAACTGCAACACTCGTTTTTGCAAAGTTTTGGGGATCAACATATTTGACTGTCCACTGTCATTTTGAACGAGAATCACACCTTGCTGTATAGCGAGGCTATGCCGACGTGCAAAGGATCGACGCACTATAGAGTTTTTTATGCCATGCAATGAGCGAGGCCAAGATGTGTGAATGTATTTTAGCAAAATATTCAAATCTGGCTTGTGCAATTTTTCTATAGTTCAGAGGATTGAAACAACTGAGAATCCTGAGCATCGATGTCACAAAAAGATGCAGCTGAAGCATACGTAGGCTGTATCAGGGCCAATCGGGAGACGTGAAAGTGCCTCCGCATTACCATGTTGATCTGTCAGACGATACACAATCTTGTACTGGTATTGCGACAACAAAAAAGCCCATCTTTGCAATTTTTGAGCAGTTCGTACAGGAGCCGGCTTCATTGTATGAAACAAGGAATGCAGTGGCTTGTGGTACATTACTAAGTTGAATTTTCTGCCATACAAATAGTGGTGGATTTGGTGATTCAACAGACAATTCCCAATGCTTTCTCTATTTGTGAATAGTTACACTGAGCTTTGGACAACACTATTGATGCGAAAGCAATAGGCCTGACTTAATCACCAAATCTGTGCGAAAGCACTGCATCAGTTCTGTAAGAGCAAGCGTCAACTTGCAACATAACTGGTTTGTCAGGGTCGAAGGGAACCAAGCAGCGATCAATGAGAAATCAATCTTTAAGTTTTTGAAAAGCTGCTTGTCACTCATCTGTCCAAACAAAGGGGACGCTCTTGCGGCGCAAGCAATGCAGTGGAGCCGCGGTGTGTGCAGAACGCGGTATGAACGGAATACAGTGGACAACATGGTTTCTTCCTTAGAACAGAGGATTTTTCTGGTGTTGGAATTCCACCGCCTAGAACACAGTGTTGTTGCAACAAGACGAAGTTTTCAACATAGGTTTAATGTAACGAAAGGACCGAAAAGCGATACAATAAAGGATCTGTTTGAAAAATTTCAACGGACTGGGAACGTGACGGATGAACGTGCTGGAAAGGTAGAGCGACTGCATACGGCAACCACAGAAGGCAATGCGCAGCTAGTGCAGCAGGTGATCCAACAGCGGCCTCGGGTTTCCGTTCGCCGTGTTGGAGCTGCGGTCCAAATGACGCCAACGTCCACGTATCGTCTCATGCGCCAGAATTTACACCTCTATCCATACAAAATTCAAATGCAGCAACCCCTCAGCGCCGCTACCATTGCTGCATGGGAGACATTCGCTAACGATATAGTGCACAGGATTGATGATGGCGATATGCATGTGGGCAGCATTTGGTTTACTCATGTAGCTTATTTTTACCTGGACGGCTTCGTCAGTAAACAGAACTGGCGCATATGGGGAACCGAGAAGCCCCATGTTGCAGTCCCATTGTCCCTGCATCCTCAAAAAGTACTGGTCTGGGCCGCCATTTCTTCCAAAGGAATCATTGGCCCATTTTTCAGATCCGAAACGATTACTGCATCACGCTATCTGGACATTTATCGTGAATTTGTGGCGGTACAAACTGCCTTAGACGACACTGCGAACACCTCGTGGTTTATGCAAGATGGTGCCTGGCCACATCGCACGGCCGACGTCTTTAATTTCCTGAATGAATATTTCGATGATCGTGTGATTGCTTTGGGCTATCCGAAACATACAGGAGGCGGCGTGGATTGGCCTCCCTATTCGCCAGACATGAACCCCTGTGACTTCTTTCTGTGGGGACACTTGAAAGACCAGGTGTACCGCCAGAATCCAGAAACAATTGAACAGCTGAAGCAGTACATCTCATCTGCACGTGAAGCCATTCCACCAGACACGTTGTCAAAGGTTTCGGGTAATTTCATTCAGAGACTACGCCATATTATTGCTACGCATGATGGATATGTGGAAAATATCGTACTATAGAGTTTCCCAGACAGCAGCGCCATCTGTTGTTGACAATTGTAACTACTGTAATTTCGAAAGTTTGTCTGCCTGAAAATGTACTGTTGTCCCAAGCATATTGCAACAAATGGTGTATTTAAATCTCTGCTCGTTTAGTTTGTATTGCCGTTTCAAATATACTGGTCATTTTTGAAACACCCTGTAAGACAAAAAATGGTTCAGCCATGCCCTGCACATTAGTCCGTACCAATGGGCCTTCTAAGGGTTGTTTAGATAGAGTTTAGTTTAAAGTTTTATAAAATATTACAATTTACAAGTTGCACAGTTCATAAATAAAAAAGTAATGTATTGAACATTATTCAAATTCCTTCACCATACAAAATTCATCATGCTTTTCTCGTTCTGCTACTGTTTATAATTTATTCAAAGTCTCTGAGCAGGTATATTTAGATATGGTAATTTGTTAAAATACGTGAGAGCAATATAATTTTAATTTTTGTGGACCTTTGTTAATAAGGTATATGGCTTGTCAGTTGCATGCACCATATGCTACCCACTAAATTAGTGTATCGAAGTGGTGTAATTAGTTCTTTCTTAAGATCTGTAATGAAGCACAAGCATGATTTGCTTTAAGGAGGAGGAAAATATCACCTTTTTTTCATACCAACCTAGATAATGGGCATTTTCGAAAAAAGTGTAGAGTTATTATCCATGAGAAACTGTTGCTCTCTAACATTCTGGGGCAACTTGAATTGGTTAGGATAGTTTTGAGCAAGTAAAGACACTTTACTGTCTTTGTGCATAGTATTGGCAAATGTTTTGTCATAGTGTATGAAAGCCATTGCCACTAACAGAGAGAGTGAGAGTAGTAGTCTGCACATCCGTTCCCTGAATTCAGCGTCCTATCTGTTTGCAACGACTACATAGCCTACATGTGCTGGCAACAGAGACTAGGTTGCACTTGGAGTCCAGTTCTTACCATTGTTTACACTTCTCCCACACCTTCCAACTGTTTATATAAAGTATTTCTGTTTGCTTGCTTCTTCTTGCCGAGTCTTTGTGAGTGCTGAGTTGTTATCATGGAGCTGTAGACACTGAGAATGGGGTGAAATTCGGACAACTTTTCATCTGTGGCAGAAGTAAGCAGCATTTGAAACCAGTATCACTGAGAAGGTGGCCAATGAAGAGTTTCCCAGCACAACAGCTTGGTGTTTTAGTCCTTACAATATTGTTGCACATACAGAAATAATTCTTCCATGCTGATTCGGTTCTTCTGAGCAGCGATTAATGGGTCAAGAGAAGTAAGACTAGTAGGTTGTAGCTGGCATTAACGTAGGTCAGATTTTTAGCACATAAGTTTTCAAAGGGAAGATCGGGCAAGGAAACCAGAGGGTGGTTGGTGTTCAATGTTGTGCTCCCTGGTAAGTCCAAAATTTGCTGTCAGTCTCTTTTAACATCTATGGTGGCCTGTCTCTTGGAAGGGCATACACAGCATAAGGTGAGGCATGCATAGGAGTACAGTAAGTTTGCCCACTTCACTGTGCCATTCGTCTTCTCTATGCCACTTTCCTACTTCCTTTCAGAGTGACTGCCAGTAGATTCTTGTATGCCTCTGAAATTTCGATTGCCTTACACATGTACCACAGTTGTCCAAATCAGAACGTGCAATTTTACATTAAGTGAAGATGTCTTTTCTACTGCCTGTTAGGAACCCTGATATCGAATGAGGAATTTCCTTATTTTCTATCTTGGAGAGTATGGACTAGTTAGCATTACCCATCACCCAATGTGGAATATTTGTAGTGCGCACTTACTTCATAGTACTCCATCAAAATCCCAGGTAAAAGGCATTTAGCCTCCTTGTAAGTCCATGGGATAACTGAAACTTCCTCCAAGGAGGTGGTTTAATTATCTCAAAAGGTGAAGGCATTGTTTGTTCATGGAGCATGTTATAGAGTGAAAGTGCCATGCTCTCATGTATTTTGGATTTGTATGTTGCTATAATACATGGTAACGAAGTGTCCCATTCATTATGATGAGTACTCACATAATGACTTAGTATATTGCTTATGGATCTTTAATCAGCTCTGTTCTATGTTTCACTTGAGGATGCAAGCACTTGTTTCTAACTTCCAAACAGGCTGAAGTGGGAGCAACTGATTTCTCAGTTCCAACATAATATTGACATCTTGGTCTGTTATAAGATCCTCATGGCCTCCAGATTTTAATGCTCATTTATTAAGCATCATGTATACCACTGATTTGGCTTGTTGGTCAGGAATGGCAGTCACTGACAAACAACATGGGAAGTGATCAGTGATGGCCAATGCATAGCGATTTCCCACCAGTATTTGCCTAAAGAGTTCAAGGATATCCATGCCAGTCATTTGAAAAAGTTGACTAAAATGCAATAGTCTCTGCAAAGAACCTGCTGGTGATTGAGTTTTGCTCTTTGAGCGCGAAGTGTGCAATCCTTCATGTATTACTCTACATTTAACTTGCAGGTCCAGTGGTTTTCTACCACCTGCCATACTATACGTTACATGGATAAAATCGAGGGTTTCAATCAGTACTTTGCTGCATAAGATCTCTGGTATACCTGTACATTGTCCATGCTTGACCTGTCTGCAAATTTACTGTCATTGACTCTGAACTGTGTTTGCATTATGAATCGCCTGTGCAGGGTACTTTGAAGGTGGGAGTGGTGGGCTGGGGTAATTAACTGATGGGACTGAGTTGAATACCATTTATTAATAAAACACCCCTTACATGAAGCTAATAATCATGGCTGGCTACTGGGCTACCAGCTTCACGGTTACAGGACCATCAGCTCAGAGGGACACCACGGACACCACAGTTTCTCCAGTCATAAGCACTGATCTCAACCTGCAACTAAGACAGGTATGAGTCAACGGTGTACTTAAAATGTTCCCAGATCCTTTACCCACAATGAACAGTAGTTAATGAACATTATCTTAAATAAAACAAAAATAAACACAATAACTTAAATTACCATGGTGCACCACTTCTAAGCTTAAAGAGGTGGCCCTTTGAGGCACCAGCGATTCTAGATCTGTTCTTTTTTAGAATTTGAATACACACTGACCAGAAGTGAGATAGTACACTGGCATACCGCACCTTAACACCTCGGTGTTACTTAGAATCATGCAGGACACCACTATCGCTCCCTTAATGTTTAATCCCTATAATCCTTATAGCATATAACACGTTAACCAATGTTATAATTACAGAGAAAACTTTCGCTGCATCACCAACGTAGGGACAGACAAAAGTTTCAATAATTTAGCAAAACTGGATAACCTTTTGCACAGACAACACTTACTGGGAAGATGTGCATAACCACATTTCCATCTTATGCTGTACAACAACATTGCCAGCCTTAATGTAGTGAGTAAATAGGTAAAATGAGCAAACTATCTCTTTTCTTTACTTCAGAAAACCAGAGCAGTAGCAGTAAGTGACACAACAACAAAGGAACAGCTAAAAGGACCATACCACAAAACTAACCTTGTTCTGTATCAATCAGTACTGCACAAAACATGTAGCATACAGAAGTATTTGTTCTGTCGAGCAGTTTATGCAATTCTCAACATTGGCTGTCAGTAGAACAATAAGACCATTTTGCACTACCAATCCCAATTCTACATAAAATGTGAACGCTCAGAGACACATGGGAACTAAAGGCCTCAGTAACAGATCACAACATACTAATTCCTCTGTATGTATCACGCAATAGCGCCTTAGAAGGGGTGCCTGGCCAAATCCGACCGCCTGTCACCGATAAACACTATAAATAACCTGTCAACTACAACATTAAAGAAACTATCTTCTTTCACATATAATGCACACTTTTGGGTTATCACTACCACAGTCATAATAAAACAATTCATTTAGATGTATAGTTCAAAGAACTAGGTGGAATACAAAGCTCACTATGGCTGGCAACGCTGTGTTCCAAAAAAAAAAAAAATCACGTCTGATCATCCCAATTTAGGTTTCCCACGATTTCCCTAAATCACTTCAAGTAAATGCTGGAATGGTTCCTTTGAAAGGAAATGGCCAATTACTTCCCCATCCTTCCATAACCTGATGGGACTGATGACCTCTCTGCTTAGTCCCCTCCCCCAAATCAACCAACCAATCAACGAAAAGAAAAACATTTAACACCCCGTACTATGACGCCATACTACTGTACACCACACTGGCAGCTCACAAGCAGGAGATGTTACTCCAAGCCTCTCATAGAGGGCACAATGTAGAGGAGAGTCACCCAAGTTCGCCATAAGTTGGATGGGACTGCGAATTTAAACCGCCAGAATGATGAACATCTAGCACATGCTGACATATTGGATCAACGCTCTGCACTTTTCACCATTCATTTCTGGAAATGCCAAGTTGTTTTATTGCACACCCTTTTAAACAAGAAGTGTCAGTGTGGATGGTAGTTTATAACTCGAAAGTTAAATTCACTAACACAAAACACTTATTGGATCAGGCAGCTTCTTAGATCCTTTAGACCCAAAAGCTATTTTAGTGCCATCTGATCAACAACAGTTTTGAAGCATCTGCTATGAAAAAAGCAAATATTTGATCATGAATAATTTTTCTCGGCATATTTACTTCAGTCGTTTGTCATTTGGTACATCCCTTATCATAAACTGCTTTTTTAAACGTTTTTGAGAAAAATAATTGTTTACTTTGGTCATCTTAATATAATGATACAATTGATCAGTCATCATTGCCATGGCTTTATGTACAAATTTCACAATCAAAGTTAGAACCTGCAATCATTTACATTTTACCCCACAAAGCCCAATAATATTTTGAAGAGTCACTCTTCTACTAGACACAGAAACTCTTAGCAATCTTTTCAAGGCCATGCATCATCATGTTAAAGATGGGCTGCCAATACATGCTGCACCAATTCTGGTTGATCCCGTCACCAATATAATCGAATTTTCTCTTTTTTGCTTATCTTATTCCGTACAACCAACACTTGACAAATCAGCATTCAGAGGGAGAGACCGAGCAAGGTGGCGCTGTGTTTAGCACAACTGGACTCGCATTCAAGGGGACGACTGTTTAAACCCACGTCCAAGCATCCTGATTTAGGTTTTCCGTGATTTCTCTAACTCCCTTCAGCCAAATGCTGGGATGGTTCCTTTGAAGGGGATCTCATGGGACCGATGACCTCGCTGTTTGGTTCCCTCCCCTGAATCAACAAACCAACCAGATGGAGAGCGATTATAGCATACATATTCAAGTGGCCCTAATATAAATAAGAGTATCTGTAAAAGGAACTCCACTAATATTGCTGCAATCATTACAAATTCGCGCATCAAAACAGGTAAATTTTAAAATACATTGGAACTTCTGAACAACATCAGTATATCCGCCCACCAAACTACTAGATCCCCAAACGAAGAAGCCATCGAATCTCAGGGATATAGGACACATAAAGGAAATTTTGGTAAGAGAGTTATGAAAAATGTACCCTTCCTGGCGACTCAGTTTGCAGTGCATCACAAGTGGTTTACAAGCATTCTTGACTTCTCACCCAACTACAGAACCACAGTAACATTCAGGTCTTACAGTATGGGATACTCTTGTGTTAATTCCCACACTCTTACCAACAGTTCCAATGGGAAACATCCAAAGACCACAGACTAGTCTTGTGGTTCTGTATAAGGCCCAGCATGACCATATAACTATACTACCAGAATATTTCAACACCCAGATTGTATAAAACAGAAATATCAGAAGATTTTTGGAAGATATCCTGCCAGCAAGAGAAGCAACAAAAATTGCAAACGCTTAATCAGCCTATTCAGCGAGTATAGACTACTTTTGATGTCCACAGTGTTTATACATCTACTGGCGAAGACCAAAATTTGGTGCAGCCAAAACAGCATACTCGATGAGTTCCAGATGGGATACATAGCAACAGGATGGACAGAGCTACTGGATGACTTGTATATGTCAAGGTGTTTCCAGGAGCTGACACTGATTCTGATCACTACCTATGACTGAACAAGATTAATCTAAAGCCACTAAAAGCCAGCTGCGATATAATTTAAGCAATCGACTATCGATTATTGGACCAAGTCTGTTTATTCAGTTATTATTAGTTCTGTAGATCATAGATTACATTACAATTACTTTTTGCAGCTACTACTTGATATCTAAAAATTTATCTATTGAGTAGAAGGAGTTACCATTCAGAAAGTCTTGTAATTTATTTGTAAATGTTGGTCGGTTATCAGTCAGAAATTTAATGCTATTTGGCAAATGACCAAAGATTTTTGTGGCAGAGTAATCAACCCTTTCTGGGCCAAAGTCAGATTTAACCCAGAATAGTGAAGATCATCCTTTCTTCTAGTGTTGTAGCTATGCACTTCTGTATTATTTTTGAAATGGGATGGGTTCTTAATAACAAAATTCGTAAGTGAGTGTATGTATTGTGGATGTACTGTGAATATCCTGAGTTCCTTAAATAAATGCCTGGAAGGTGGCTTGCTTGGTCACCAGCTTTTATACTGATTACATGCTTTTGTGCAATGAACACCTTTTCTCTTAATGATGAATTACTCCAAAATATGATGCCATATGAAAGTAATGAGTTTAAATAGGCATAGTAGGCTAATTTACTGACGTGTTTATCACCAAAATTTGCAATAACCCTAATAGCATCAGTAGCTGAACCTAACAATTTTAGCAGATAACAATGTGTTTCTTCCAATTTAATTTATCATCAAGACAAACACACAGAAATGTCGAATATTCTATCTTAGCAACAGATTTCTGTTCAAAGTCTATATTTATCGGTGATATATGCCATTTACTGTATGCAATTGTATATATTGTGGTTTCTCAAACTTTAGTGAAAGTGCATTTGCTGAGAACCACTCAATAATATTCTGAAAGACACTATGCACAATTTCCTCAGCTAATTCTTGTTTGTTAGGTGTGATTACTATTCTTGTATCATCAGCAAAAAGAACTAGCTTTTCATATTCATGAATGTAGAGTGACAAGTCATTGAAATATATTAAGAATAATAAGAGACCCAAAGCTGAACCCTCTGTGATACCAGTCTTGCTACCTATCCAGTTTAAGTACTCTGCTTATTTTTGCAGTCTCTCTGTACTGTTAATTTCAACATTTTGCAATCTTCCAGTTAATTATGAATTAAAACATTTGTGCACTGTTCCTCTCATACCACAATACTTACGCTTATCTAGAAGAATTTCATGATTCACATAGTCAAAAGACTTTGAGAGATCACAAAATATCCCAATGGGCGATGTTCAGTTATTCAGGGAATTGGGTGATAGTTGTTAGCATCAGACCTATCCACTTTTTTATGCAATGGTTTCACAACAGCATATTTCAGTATCTGTAAAAATTGCCTGTTTCAGTGAGCTACTACATATGTGGCTGACACTCCTTCTTCCCTGTTGGGAACAAGCTTTTAGTACTCGATTGGTAATGCCATCAATTCCATTTTGTACAGTAAGGCACATCATGATATAGGACAAGTCAATTAAAAATTATGGTAAGATTGTGGTGGTACATACTTCGCATAGCAGAATACATGTAAGAGTTATAGAACAAAACTTAAAGCTAAAGCTATAGCTTAAGATACAATAATTTAAATTATTACTAAGTAGAATACATACAAGTGCAAACAAATAAAAATTTACATTACTAAGAAATAATCCACATGTTTTGCATAGTTCTCATTATCAAGAATATTTCATACAGACGGGTGCCTACTTGAGATTATATTTGTATTACGAAGTTTTGTTCACATAATGCACACACAGATAAGAATTATGTGCCACACATTATATTTAAAACAGAATACAACTAATAAGAAGTACTTAACATTTTGTATCAAGAAATTCGTGTACAGCTTAGAAACACTGACTTAGCAATAATTGCTTTAATTTAATCTCATTATTTTTTGATTTCTTCTTGGCTTGATGTCTGTTGGGAGGTGACTGTATATTTTAATGCCCATTCATTTAATCCCATTAGCATATAATTTTGTAGTGTGTACAATAATTTGTGATTTGGTTTTGTTTCTGGTGTCGTGTGTGGCAGTCTAAATTTCTGTGGAGGAATTTCAAGTGCTGTATTGTAAAACAAGTCAATTCCATTGTATAGAGACATGGTAGTTGCAGGATTTTTAACTGTTTAAACAATGGCTTAAACTACTCAGTACTTTTTTGTAATGTCATAATTCTTGCCACTTGTTTTTGTAGTTTGAAAATTATGAGAGATTCAGAGCTATTTACCCAAAGATCAGGTGATAGCTCAAGACAGACTCAAACAGGATGTGGTACACCAGCTTCCAAATATCTACACTGGCTGCATCTTTTAATTATGTTAATAAATAACAGCTTTTGTTAAGCTTATGTGCCAACTCCTCGATATGTGGTTTCCAGTTTAGAGTGTTACTGATGGTAAGTCCAAGAAATTTTGTTCTCCTGCCTATTTGTAATGTTATTTTCGCCACCAACTACAACTACATTGAAGGGGACAGTATTTTGTCTTGTGCAGTTATACTTACAATTTTCTGTGTACTTATGAATAGTCTATTTGTTTGAAAACAAGATCGTAATTGACAAGTAGTTTCATTGGCTGCATCTTTAACATGTCACCTCTACTGGTTATTAAAATATTTGTGTCCTCAGTGTACTGAAAGGAGTTAGCCTTTGATATGTGTTCAGGGAAGTCACTGATGAATAATATGAAAAGGACAGGGCCAAGAAGAGACACCTGAGGGACACCAACATTTTTTTTGGTAACATATCTGACCTGCAATACCTGGATGTATTAGAATTTCTTATTTCTACATATTGCTTTCTTTCACTGAGGTTGCTACTGAACCAATTGTGGGCTACACCTCTAATCCCATACCTCTGGAGTTTCATAAGGAACAGCTTGTTGTCGACCATCTCAAATACCTTTGACTGATCAAGAAATATACCTTCAGAAGAATATTTATAGTCAACAAAGCTTGAGCATTTTTCCAAAAATGCGTATAAAGCATGTGTGGTGGAGCTACTTTTCCAAAATCCATATTGGGAAGTTGAGATAACGTTTTCTGAATTTGAAAATATTTCTTATCTTATTGACATACAGTAAACAAAGATTTTTGAGAAAACAAATAGCATAGGAATTGGCCTATAGTTTGCTATGTCAATTTTCTCATCCTTCTTGTAGAGAGGTATAATTTTAACGAGGTTTAGCCAGATCAGAAATATTCCCTCTATAAATGAGATATTTATGATATTTGACAGGGGCCCACTGATGTAGTCTGAGCACTAATGAAGTAAGAAACAGGGTATCATATCATGCAGTGCAGAATGAATCTTCGCTATTTTTTTTATAATACCTACAATCCACATGGAGTTGTAGGATACAGGAAAAAGGAGTTCAGAGGAGTCTTGTTTTTGAGAAGAGAGTGTACAGTGTTTGAATAATTGGTCAGGAGATTTGTGAAAATTTAGCTTTTAACATTGATACTTTTACGCATCTGTAGTACCTTGAGCACCTGTGACAGCAAAGGGAAAAGTATGTCAAGTCATAAGAAAGATACTGATATTTCTATTTCCAGAGCCATTGCCATCAACAGGTTGTATTTCCAATACTTTGCTCATTGTCGAATGTCGTTCGAATGAAATAGATATCCTAAAGTTTAATTCTAAGTATAGCGGTCAAATATATATGTGACCGATTCCTTAGGATGATGATTCTACCTGTGCGTACTCGGTCTGCAGTGTCGGTGACCTGTGTGGGGGTGATTCATGTTTCCCTTTAACGGTAGAAGCTGTCAAAATGGAGAGGCCTGTTGGAGTGTAGGAATGTAGATGAATTAACTATGTTGTACTATAGACGACCGAATAGCGAACTAATACTTGTTGGATAGCTTTCATGATCGCGTGGAAATTTGAGAAGGAATATGGAGGTGCGTTTGTGCTGGATCATTATTCCCCCCAATGTAAATTGTTCGGTTGACTGCTTCTGCATAGTTCACGCCTGATTTAGTTGAGAGAAGATTGATTGTAGGGGGTGCATCTAGCATATGGAAGACATGTTTGCCAGTTATGATTTCGAATGTGTTACATCAGCGAGATCGCTATTCGCGGGTGGAAATACCATTTTTCGTCTGTTTGTTTTTAGTTACTCGGTGGTGTAGAGCACGCTACGCCTAGCTAAAGTTTCGGGTTTGTATAGAAATAATTCCCAGTCTATATCTTTGGAATTATTTTGCATGAGCGATCGGTGGGATACTGCCGTGTGCGAACCATGCGAAATTAATTCTTGTAATCCCAGGGCCTAGAGATGGGTGTAGAAACGCGAGCAAGCAGGCAGGTCTGGACCAAAAACAGTAACGCGTTTGTACCATGGGAGGGGGGGGGGGGAGGGGGAAACGAGCCAGTCTTTGTACAACAGTTCTGAGAGTGAGTTAGATCCATTGACGGCCTTCTGGTGTAAAAGGGATGATTTTGTATGGTTGTTGTTGTTGTTGTCTTCAGTCCTGAGACTGGTTTGATGCAGCTCTCCATGCTACTCTATCCTGTGCAAGCTGCTTCATCTCCCAGTACCTACTGCAACCTACATCCTTCTGAATCTGCGTAGTGTACTCATCTCTCGGTCTCCCTCTACGATTTTTACCCTCCACGCTGCCCTCCAATGCTAAATTTGTGATCCCTTGATGCCTCAAAACATGTCCTACCAACCGATCCCTTCTTCTAGTCAAGTTGTGCCACAAACTTCTCTTCTCCTCAATCCTATTCAATACCTCCTCATTAGTTACGTGATCTATCCACCTTATCTTCAGTATTCTTCTGTAGCACCACATTTCGAAAGCTTCTATTCTCTTCTTGTCCAAACTAGTAATCGTCCATGTTTCACTTCCATACATGGCTACACTCCAAACAAATACTTTCAGAAACGACTTCCTGATACATAAATCTATATTCGATGTTAACAAATTTCTCTTCTTCAGAAACGCTTTCCTTGCCATTGCCAGTCTACATTTTATATCCTCTCTACTTCGACCATCATCAGTTATTTTACTTCCTAAATAGCAAAACTCCTTTACTACTTTAAGTGTCTCATTTCCTAATCTAATTCCCTCAGCATCACCCGATTTAATTTGACTACATTCCATTATCCTCGTTTTGCTTTTGTTAATGTTCATCTTATATCCTCCTTTCAAGACACTGTCCATTCCGTTCAACTGCTCTTCTAAGTCCTTTGCCGTCTCTGACAGAATTACAATGTCATCGGCGAACCTCAAAGTTTTTACTTCGTCTCCATGAATTTTAATACCTACTCCAAATTTTTCTTTTGTTTCCTTTACTGCTTGCTCAATATACAGATTGAATAACATCGGGGAGAGGCTACAACCCTGTCTCACTCATTTCCCAACCACTGCTTCCCTTTCATGCCCCTCGACTCTTATTACTGCCATCTGGTTTCTGTACAAATTCTAAATAGCCTTTCGCTCCCTGTATTTTACCCCTGCCACCTTTAGAATTTGAAAAAGAGTATTCCAGTCAACATTGTCAAAAGCTTTCTCTAAGTCTACAAATGCTAGAAACGTAGGTTTGCCTTTTCTTAATCTTTCTTCTAAGATAAGTCGTAAGGTCAGTATTGCCTCACGTGTTCCAACATTTCGACGGAATCCAAACTGATCCTCCCCGAGGTCTGCATCTACCAGTTTTTCCATTCGTCTGTAAAGAATTCGCGTTAGTATTTTGCAGCCGTGGCTTATTAAACTGATAGTTCGAGGAGAGGTTATGAATTGTATGTTTACTACATCGATACGGTATGCGGTGATATATTGCTGGGTTGAAGATCAGTTTCATGTTCTAATATTCAAGCTCCTGTCCACACTGGGAGAGCAATGTAATTAAGCAAGAGCCTTTCCATATATGACGATATGTATGGCACTTTGTGAGGTTTAGTTGTCGGTGCAATATGGTGATCAGTGTAAAATAGTTTACTGCCGCTGAATGTCACTTCTGTAGAAAGAAAGAAAAGGCTGACGGTGCTTCCCTAGGATTGAGGAGCATCGCGACATATAGCTGGTGTGAGTGTAGGTATACCATGATTTTTTCAGGTGCTGTACAGATATAAAAGGTAACTGCAGTGTTTGTGTAAAATGTGTCTATATTGTATTGTAAAGTTATTGTGGCTTACGTTGTGTAAAATGTGTATATATTGCTTTGTAAAGTTACTGTGGTTTCTGTTGTAGCATGACTAGAGAGGATGACTGTATGTCCTGTCGAGAGGGACGTATAGATTCAGCACATTGATAACCACGACGGTATAAGAGAGATTTTTTTATGTGGAAAATTATGTGCGCTACAGATACTGAGATTCGTTCCAGAAGCACAGTTGTCAAGAGGAGACATTACTTGTATATCGATCGGTGTCAGACTGCAGCAGCAATCGTAATATTTAATTGTAGTTACACTGGTAAATATCTTCCCGGCTTCCAATTTTCTTGTGCATCCCATATGCGCTGTTCTCGTAACCAGGTTCCGTTAGGATAAGAATTTCCGTGCATACAATCCGAGACATCGGAAAAGTTCTTACAAAAGAGACTGTTAGCTATGTCTGGGACACTATACAATTTTCGAGATGTCGACTTGGCTCTTATTTTACATAGTCATGTGGTATCAGTATGACATTGAGAATGTTGCTACATGCACTTGCGCTGGTATGTAGTTACACACAGTGGAGCGTACGTGCTTTGGAAATAGGTCTTCACTTCGCCCCGTTCTCGTCATCAATGGTGCATAGGTGATCATGTATTTCGTGATGAATTTCTCAGGTATCAAGTATGAAGGGGATGTCGCTGCCTCATGCTTGGGGAACAGCTGTGTGTGGTTTGGCAGCTGACATCCGCAGCTCTTCGCTGGGGCTGTCTGTAGCCTCCAGTGCGGTCTAGTGACAAGGGGTGGCGGAGGGTGCTTGCACGTGTTGATTGCGTGTCTGTTGCATTATTTTGTGAGCAGGTCTGTAGGCTGCGCTATGCGTTATTTGGACAGTTTATGATTTCGTGTATGCACATATGTGTACTGCATTATCTAGGAGGAGTTTGCATGTCTGCACTGAAATTATTTAGGTAATTTACGAATTATTTGCGTGTCTGCAGAGCGTTATTTAGGAGTAGTTTACAGATCTGTGGACTGTGTGGCGTGACCCTAAGCATGCCAGAGTGTGTGTTTTGTATCAGTGTGATAAATATACTCCATCCCTAAATAAGGTGTTCCAAAATAAATAGAGTACACTCCTTCCTTACTCTCCCCAGCAGCCCAGTGCAGGCTGAGTCATTTTCGTACCATTTCCCCCCTCCAGAGCACTACCTTCGATTACATCGCAGTAGGGATGACAGCATGCTCTGGTGGCAGTACTGTGTACTAGGTCAGTTGGACTCTAGTTCTCTTGGTGGAGACACTATTTCCTGCCATTTTCCCCTGCCAACTTGCATTACATCATAGATGAGAGCACCCTCTGGATGCAGTACTGTGTGCTAGGTCCAGACCTCATGGTGAACACACTGTTTGCTGCCATCTTGGATAATGGTACTTGCGTCATCAGCTGAAGTCATGGCTGCCATCTGGGATTATGTCATGGAACGGACAACAGCACCTTCTAGTGGTGGTACTGTGTACTAGGCCAGTTGGGCTCTGGACCTCGTGGCAAGCACACTAGATGGGACTGTTGTTGTTGTTGTGGTCTTCAGAACTGAGACTGGTTTGATGCAGCTCGCCTTGCTACTCAATCCTGTGCAAGCTTCTTCATCTCCCAGTACCTACTGCAACCTACATCCTTCTAAATCTGTTCAGTGTATTCATCTCTTGGTCTCCCTCTACGATTTTTACCCTCCACGCTGCCCTCCAATACTAAATTGGTGATCCCTCGACGTCTCAGAACATGTCCTATCAACCGATCCCTTCTTCTAGTCAAGTTGTGCCACAAACTCCTTACCATTTCTATTCAATACCTCCTCATTATTTATGTGATCTACCCATCTAATCTTCAGCATTCTTCTGTAGCACCACATTTCGAAAGCTTCTATCCTCTTCTTGTCTAAACTATTTATTGTCCATGTTTCACACTCCATTCAAATACTTTCAGAAACGACTTCCAGACGTTTAAATCTTTACTCGATGTTAACAAATTTCTCTTCTTCAGAAATGCATTCCTTGCCGTTGCCAGTCTACATTTTATATCCTCTCAACTTCGACCATAATCAGTTATTATGCTCCCCAAATAGCAAAACTCCTTTATTACTTTAAGTGTCTCATTTCCTAATCTAATTCCCTCAACATCATCCGACTTAATTCGACTACATTCCATTATCCTCGTTTTGCTTTTGTTGATGTTCACCTTATACCCTCCTTTCAAGACACTGTCCATTCCATTCAACTGCTCTTCCAAGTCCTTTGCCGTCTCTGACAGAATTACAATGTCATCGACGAATCACACAGTTTTTACTTCTTCTCCATGGATTTTAATACCTACTCCAAACTTTTCTTTTGTTTCCTTTATTGCTTGCTCATTGTACAGATCGAATAACATTGGGGATAGGCTACAACCCTGTCTCACTCCCTTCCCAACCACTGCTTCCCTTTCAAACCCTCGACTCTTATAACTGCCATCTGGTTTCTGTACAAATTGTAAATAGCCTTTAGCTCCCTGTATTTTAGCCCTGCCACCTTCAGAATTTGAAAGAGAGTATTCCAGTCAACATTGTCAAAAGCTTTCTCTAAGTCTACAAATGCTAGAAACGAAGGTTTGCCTTTCCTTAATCTTTCTTCTGAGATAAGTCATAGGGTCAGTATTGCCTCACGTCTCCCAACACGTCTACGGAATCCAAAATGATCATCCCCGAAGTCGGCTTCTACCAGTTTTTCGATTCATCTGTAAAGAATTCGTGTTAGTATTTTGCAGCTGTGACTGATAGTTCGGTAATTTCACATCTGTCAACACCTGCTTTCTTCGGAACTGGAATTATTATATTCTTCTTGAAGTCTGAGGGAATTTTGCCTGTCTCGTACATCTTGCTCACTAGATGGTAGAGTTCTGTCAGGACTGGCTCTCCCAAGGCTGTCAGTAGTTCTAATGGAATGTGGTCTACTCCTGGGGCCTTGTTTTGACTTAGGTCTTTCAGTGCTCTGTCAAACTCTTCACGTAATATCATATTTCCCATTTCATCTTCATCTACATCCTCTTCCATTTCCATAACATTGTCCTGAAGTACATTGCCCTTGTATACTCACTCTATATACTCCTACCACCTTTCTGCTTTGCCTTCTTTGCTTAGAACTGGGTTTCCATCAAAGCTCTTGATATTCATGCAAGTGGTTCTCTTATCTCCAAAGGTCTCTTTAATTTTCCTGTAGGCAGTATCTATCTTACCCCTAGTGAGATAAGCCTCTACATCCTTGCATTTGTCCTCTAGCCATCTCTGCTTAGCCATTTTGCACTTCCTGTCGATCTCATTTTTGAGACGTTTATATTCCCTTTTGCCTGCTTCATTTACTGAATATTTATATTTTCTCCTTTCATCAATTAAATTCAATATCTCTTCTGTTGCCCAAGGATTTCTATTAGCCAACGTCTTTTTACCTACTTGAACCTCTGCTACCTACACTATTTCGTCTCTCAAAGCTACCCATTCTTCTTCTACTGTATTTTGTCCCCCCATTCTTGTCTATCGTTCCCTAATGTTCTCCTTGAAGCTCTCTACAACCTCTAGGACTTTCAGTTTGTCCAGGTTCAATCTCCTTAAATTCCCACCTTTTTGCAGTTTCTTCAGTTTTAATATACAGTTCATAACAAATAGATAGTGGTCAGAGTCCACATCTGCCCCTGGGAAAGTCTTACAATTTAAAACCTGGTTCCTGAATCTGTATCTTACCATTCTATAATCTATCTGAAACCTGTCTGTAACTCCAGGATTCTTCCATGTATACAACCTTCTTTTATGATTCTTAAACCAAGTGTTAGCTATGATTAAGTTATTCTCTGTGCTAATTTCTATCAGGCGGCTTCCTCTTTCATTTCTTCCCCCAATCCATATTCACCTACTACGTTTCCTTCTCTCCCTTTTCCTACACTCGAATTCCAGCCACCCATGACTATTAAATTTTCATCTCCCTTCACTATCTGAATAATTTCTTTTATTTCTGATCTACCCCGAAGTCGGCTTCTACCAGTGTTTTCACTCGTTTGTAAAGAATTCGTGTTAGTATTTTGCAGCTATGGCTTATTAAACTGATTGTTCGGTAATTTTCACATCTGTACACATGCTTTCTTTGGGATTAGAATTATTATATTCTTCTTGAAGTCTGAGGGTATTTTGGCTGTTTCATACATCTTGCTCACCAGATGGTAGAGTTTTGTCAGGACTTGCTCTCCTAAGGCCGTCAGTAGTTCTAATGGAATGTTGTCTACTCCGGGGGCCTTGTTTCGAGCCCGCCGGAGTGGCCGAGAGGTTCTATGCGCTACAGTCTGGAACAGCGCGACCGCTACGGTCGCATGTTCGAATCCTGCCTCGGGCATGGATGTGTGTGATGTCCTTAGGTTAGTTAGTTTTAAGTAGTTCTAAGTTCTAGGGGACTGATGACCTCAGAAGTTAAGTCCCATGGTGCTCAGAACCATTTGAACCTTGTTTCGACTCAGGTCTTCCAGTGCTCTGTCAAACTCTTCACGCAGTATCGTATACTGTCCTCAAGTACATCGCCATTGTATAGACCCTCTATATACTCCTTCCACCTTTCTGCTTTCCCTTCTTTTGCTTAGAACTGGGTTTCCAACTGAGCTCTTGACGTTCATACAAGTGGTTCTCTTATCTCCAAAGGTCTCTTTAATTTTCCTGTAGGCAGTATCTATCTTACTCCTCGTAAGATAAGCCTCTACATCCTTACATTTCTCCTCTAGCCATCCCTGCTTAGCCATTTTGCACTTCCTGTCGATCTCATTTTTGAGACGTTTGTATTCCCTTTTGTCTGCTTCATTTATTACATTTTTATATTTTCTCCTTTGATCAATTAAATTCAATATTTCGTCTGTTACCCAAGGATTTCTAGTACCCCTCGTCTTTTTACCTACTTGATCCTCTGCTGCCTTCACTACTTCATCCCTCAAAGCTACCCATTCTTCTTCTACTGTATTTCTCTCCCCCATTCCTGTCAGTTGTTCCCTTATGCTCTCCCTGAAACTCTGTACAACCTCTGGTTCTTTTAGTTTATCCAGGTCCCATCTCCTTAAATTCCCACCTTTTTGCAGTTTATTCAGTTTTAATCTACAGGTCATAACCAATAGATTGTGGTCAGAGTCCACATCTGCCCCTGGAAATGTCTTACAATTTAAAACCTGGTTCCTAAATCTCTGTCTTACCATTGTATAATCTATCTGATACCTTTTAGTATCTCCAGGATTCTTCCATGTATACAACCTTCTTTCATGATTCTTAAACCAAGTGTTAGCTATGATTAAGTTGTGCTCTGTGCAAAATTCTACAAGGTGGTTTCCTCTTTCATTTCTTAGCCCCAATCCATATCCACCTACTACGTTTCCTTCTCTCCCTTTTCCTACACTCGAATTCCAGCCACCCATGACTATTAAATTTTCATCTCCCTTCACTATCTGAATAATTTCTTTTATTTCATCATACATTTCTTCAATTTCGTGGTCATCTGCAGAGCTAGTTGGCATATAAACTTGTACTACTGTAGTAGGTGTGGGCTTCGTATCTATCTTGGCCACAATAATGCGTTCACTATGCTGTTTTCAGTAGCTTACCCGCATTCCTATTTTCCTATTCATTATTAAACCTACTTCTGCATTACCCCTATTTGATTTTGTGTTTATAACCCTGTAGTCACCTGACCAGAAGTCTTTTTCCTCCTGCCACCGAACTTAACTAATTCCCACTATATCTAACGTTAACCTATCCATTTCCCTTTTTTAATTTTCTAACCTTCCTGCTCGATTAAGGGATCTGACATTCCATGCTCCGACCCATAGAACGCCAGTTTTCTTTCTCCTGATAACAACGTCCTCCTGAGTAGTCCCCGCCCGGAGATCCAAATGGGGGACTATTTTACCTCTGGAATATTTTACCCAAGAGGACACCATCATCATTTAATATTACAGTAAAGCTGCATACCCTCGGGAAAAATTACGGCTGTAGATCCCCCTTGCTTTAAGCCGTTCGCAGTACCAGAACAGCAAGGCCAGATCAGTCAATCATCTAGACTGTTGCCCCTGCAACTACTGAAGAGGCTGCTGCCCCTCTTCAGGAACCACACGTTTGTCTGGCCTCTCAACAGATACCCCTCCATTGTGGTTGCACCTACTATCTGTATCGTTGAGGCACGCAAGCCTCCCCACCAATGGCAAGGTCCATGGTTCATGGGGCAGTGGGGACAGGATGGCACTAGTGGCTTAAATTGTTTAAATAAAGACTGGTGCATGATTTCCACAGTTGACGATTAGCAAGCATGTTTGCAGAGTCTTTTAGATGGATTATTATTTTGACAATTTACGAGTTGTTTGCCTCTATGGACGTAAATGTATTGCATTATTTACGATTGGATGCAGCTCGTGGTCGTGTGGTAGCGTTCTCACTCTCCGCGCCCTGGTTCCCGTGTTCGATTTCCGGCGGGGTCCGGGATTTTCTCTACCTCGTGATGACTGGGTGTTGTGTGATACCCTAGGTTAGTTAGATTTAAGTAGTTCTAAGTTCTAGGTTACTGATGACCATAGCTGTTTAGTCCCATAGTGCTCAGAACCATTTCCGAGTGCTTTGCAGGTCTGTAGGCTATGCAATGCGTTATTTTGACAGTTAACAATTAGCAAGCACATGTGTAGGGCAGTATACACGAGTTATTTAGGAGTAGGTAGCAAGTCTGTATGCTGTATGGCATGTCAGAGTGTGTGTTCTGTATCACTGTGATAAATATACTCCATCCCTAAATAAATTGTTCCAAAATAAGTAAAGTACACTCCTTCCTCTCTCCATCAGCCCAGTGCAGGCTCAGTCCTTTTCCCACCTATCTGTAGGAAGAGGTGGCGGTTGGATGACTTAGGTTTGTTGAGGTGAGATTTGTTACCCGCAATAATCTTAGGTTGGTAGAGAAACCCCAAGTGACCTTTCTTTACCTCCACTTGGTGCCAGTTCCTAGGAGGAGGTGGCGGTCAGGTGATTAAGGTTAGTGGGGGTAGCCCAAATGACCTATCTTCCCACGATTTTCTTAGGTTAGTAGAGGTAATCATGGTGTGATGCATTATCCTGTTGGAATTTGAACTTCCCGCCATTTTTCTGAGGGAGAAGAGGGGAGGCAGATTAGGTTAGTGGAGGTAGCCCAATTATCCTATCTTCCCGCCCAAATCCGCATCTTGGATGACGTCATGTCCGCCGTCTTTGATGACATCATGCACTGTTGCCTAGTCTACACGTCTCCATTTCGGATCATCGCCGCCATATTGGATACATCTGGCAACAATGGAGAGTGGGGCCACATCGGCCTAGACCCACTACTCGCATAAGGGAAGCTTGTGGAAATACTTCGATAGGTATATTGCGTAGATGAGGTATTGGTTGGAGCCAATCCTTCAGAAAGAAGTGCTCTGCGCACTGAAGGCAAAATTTCCTACCCACCTAAGATAAAAAGTTGATTAATGTACCGGATGAGGACTTGGAACAGTTTCTGTCCATGATCGACTCACTCGATGTCATCAAAGAAGATGCTAAGTCGTATCAGGCTGATTCCAGAAACTGCAATAGCTATCACAATAGTGGTAACACTAACGACAATGACGATAACAAACAACACCAGAGTGGAAAGAACAGGTACGCAAAAGTGAACGTGGCTGCCTATAGTCAAAATAACCACTCAGAAAATGAACCAAACACGAATTACGGAAATAATAAGTGGAATCATAACAACGCTAACCCGGCAAATGGTTCCAATAGAAAACGGAAGGATGGTAACGGAAATGGTTACAATGATTCCAACCACGATAGGAAAACACCATGGAAAAAACAATCGAGAAATTCCTGGAGTAATAGCAGTAATGTACCGATCCAGCAAGGTCCAAATGACAGGAACAAAAGTAGTCAGCGAAATCTTAATCATGGAAATGATTGGCCTAACCAGCAACCAATTCTATGGTTCGGGAATCCAACGCAAAACATGATGTAAGCCATGCCTGTTATTCCGAACCCGAACAGTTGCAATAACAGTGGCATCGAATCGCGTATGCAAAGTCGTAGAGCAGGATACCAATGCACAACAGTTAAACTAGAACCGACCACTCTAAACAGCCTTCCTAGTGCGGTCGTGTTCCGAAGTGGAGGCAACTTCAAATCTGACCTTAACACATTGAGGTACAACGACGGTGTGGATATCAGGGAAGAACTTTTACAAGAGCCGAACACATGCACGTAAGATTATGTTGTGCAAGCTGCAACGAAAGTCTTGATAAATGGTGTCAGTGTGGAAGCTATAATAGACACAGGAGCAACACTAAGTGTCATGAATTACGCATGATTCAACTAAGTAAATCGCATAAGGAGACTTCCTGTTCTGCCTGTGCAAGACTGCCGCGTTTCGGGGGCATTAGGCGCATGTATACAGTGTGTGAAGCAACAGGTGCAGGCCGATTTGATAGTAGAAGACGAGCACATACAGTACCACTTCTTACACATAAAAAAATTATCGGTTTCCTGCATTCTTAGCTGGGATTTTCTGTGCAGTAGCGACGCTATGATCGGGCTACAGACGCGAAAATGAGTAATTACAAATGATGGTAAAAGGATTGCACTGCAGCTCATTAAAACGCCGAGTGTGCACAACACATACTGTCGTAACGTTGTTGTAAATTAAGTAGGTCCACACATACTACATATTGCGGAACAATTTGGGAAAACAGAATTCCTGCACTCAAATGATTCAGAAGCACCCATACACAGTAATCTTGCCACTATCAGAGCTAAAGTATCAGGATCAACCTATCAGGAAAACATACAAAAGGAGTACGCAAATGTTTTTGCAGATAAACCCTACGTAATAAAAAACTTTGACTATGATATGGAAGTTGCCCCACATGAGACATTTTACAATACATCGTACGCCGTACCATGGACTGAAAAGGACGCTGGTAAAGACTTTTTATTGGACCCTATATAATAAGTGAGATGCCTCACGGAGCTAGCTATTAGTTAAAAGTGCCATTTACAAATAAAGTTAAAGGTTTATGTATATAACCACAGAGACTTGAGAAAGTACTATGAATGATAAGGTGTACATAGGAAAACAAACACTTCCTACACTTCGTGAAGTGAACTTTATTACTGAAATGTGATTCATTTTTATGATGTGTATATACCGTACATAGCTAACGATCTGTATGTTATTAATGCATTCTACACTACTGGCCATTAAAATTGCTACACCACGAAGATGACGTGCTACAGACGCGAAATTTAACCGACAGGAAGCAGATGCTGTGATATGCAAATGATTAGCTTTTCAGAGCAATCACACAAGGTTGGCGCCGGTGGCGTCACCTACAACTTGCTGACATGAGGAAAGTTTCCAACCGATTTCTCAAACACAAACAGCAGTTGACCGGCGTTGCCTGGTGAAACGTTGTTGTGATGCCTCGTGTAAGGAGGAGAAATGCGTACCATCACGTTTCCGACTTTGATAAACGTCGGATTGTAGCCTATAGCGATTGCGGTTTATCGTATCGCAACATTGCTGTTCGCGTTGGTCGAGATCCAATGACTGTTAGCAGAATATGAAATCGGTGGGTTCAGGAGGGTAATACGGATCGCCGTGCTGGATCCCAACGGCCTCGTATCACTAGCAGTCGACATGACAGGCATCTTATCCGCATGGCTGTAAAGGATTGTGCAGCCACGTCTCGATCCCTGAGTCAACATATGGGGACGTTTGCAAGATAAGAACCATCTGCACGAACAGTTCGACGACGTTTGCAGCAGCATGCACTATCAGCTCGGAGACCATGACTGCGGTTACCCCTGACGCTGCATCACAGACAGGAGCGCCTGCAGTGGTGTACTCAACGACGAACCTGGGTGCACGAATGGCAAAACGTCGTTTTCTCTGATGAATCCAGTTTCTGTTTACAGCGTCATGATTGTCGCATCCGTGTTTGGCGACATCGCGGTGAACGCACACTGGAAGCGTGTATTCGTCATCGCCATACTGGCGTACCACCCGGCGTGATGGTATTGGGTGCCATAGGTTACACGTCTCGGTCACTTCTTGTTCGCATTGACGGCACTTTGAACAGTGGACGTTACATTTCAGATGTGTTATGAGCCGTGGCTCTACCCTTCATTCGATCCCTGAAAAACCCTACACTTCAGCAGGATAATGCACGACCGCATGCACGGGCCTTTCTGGATACAGAAAATGCTCGAGTGCTGCCCTGGCGAGCAAATTCTCCAGATCTCTCACCAATTGAAAACGTCTGGTCAATGGTGGCCGAGCAACTGGCTCGTCACAATACGGCAGTCACTACTCTTGATGGACTGTGGTATCACGTTAAAGCTGCATGGGCAGATGTACCTGTACACGCCATCCAAGCTCTGTTTGACTCAGTGCCCAGGTGTATTATTACGGCCGAGGTGGTTGTTCTGGGTACTGATTTCTCAGGATCTATGCACCCAAACTGCGTGAAAATGTAATCACATGTCAGTTCTAGTATAATATTTTTGTCCAATGAATACCTGTTTATCATCTGCATTTTTTCTTGGTGTAGGAATTTTAATGGCCAGTAGTGTATTTCTCAGTACTTAGATTTTAAATTTGTATTTTTTGAATAGAGTGAAATATTTACTACTAAGAGAAGTGATTAATCATTTAACAAGCCAAGTCATTTTGTTCAGTTTCTTGACGAGATTTGCATAGGCATTACTTGTCTGTTTTTCTTACAGGTAAACTTTTAAGTTAAAGAAAGAAATTCATAGATCTTTTGCTTTTCTTTTAAAATCAGTTATTAGTTCTTAAAGAGTTTGATGGCTCTGATGAACGTTTTCATTTTCTATAGTCATTTAGAAGTAGATTCTCAATTTCTGGTGATGGATAGTTCTAAGTATGTTTTATATTTGTCTTAGCGTAGGAAAGTCGCTATGGAGAATCAAGGGAAATGGCTTCCTTTTTACTTATCAGAATATACATGCTTCACATGCGTACATGACAGCAAATTGCCTTTTCCTTTCTGTATTTTACTTTCCGCCAGTAGGTATAAAGCAGCGAGATTTTTTTCTCTCTTGGCTGAGCAACAGAAACTTCACTTGTGTGAGTAAAGTTATGCTTTCACGCGTAAATATGTAAATGAGTGTAATCCTGAAATGAGTGAATTTTGTGATCCTCTTGTGTGAAATTCATATTAATTCTGGACAGTAATGATGGTGTAACGATCAGCATTTGTTACTGTGAAACTTAATGATGAGACCTCCATCGTGTGTGTAAATTTTGTGCACAGGAAGGGACTTTCACGTGAACTGTGTTAACTAAACTTTCAGTGGAGCTTATATGGGACAATTTCCGGTGAATGCGTCAATAGAGACTTCCATCATGAAACAAGTTGGCGTGGTCTCCTATGGACAAACGTTGTGATCCTCTGACAACTTTACAACAAGGCAAAGTTTATCACAACTGTGTCTTGTGTTATAAGAGTTTTAGACTTGTGAGCAGTGGTTTTGTGTGGTGACATTTCTCCACAACACTGCTACGTGTAAACTGTGTGAAGTGCTTGTTTCAGTGAGCAAAAACTGTGTGAAAAGCAGATATTGATCTCTGAACCATGTACGTTAGTGTGACGAACCGAAGACAAGTATGATCGTAGGACAAAGTCCGTACCGGAACTGCAATTTCGATCTACTTGTGAAAGACTGTGTTTCGTAAGTGCATCGGGAACACTGAGTCAACGTTTTTGCTTCGGCATGAACATTCACATATCAGCCGCAATCTGCGTCGGGAGAACCATTATTGACAAATTACCGCCGCGGTGCGCGGAGCAAACTAATATTTACCGAACAGCTTGTAGTGCAGCTCTGTGCGTCACGTCTCTGTCTCGCCCTGCGTAACTTAAAATGCACCGCGAGGATGACGAAATTCAGGACTCTGGATTTGTTTAACCACCTGACTTACCTTACAGGGCACTAACGTCTGAAAATTCTGTTTTTATAATATGTACCCGACCTATTTCATGTACATCGCCACCAAGCTGCCATCCCACCTTAATGGGCCGCGATGCAGAGAAGTGCAAGAGTTCCGGTCCATTCCGAAGGAAGGAAGGTTGCATCCGGGAGCCGAGGATGAATTGCAGCCGATTCATCCGGGTGGCAAATCCATCTTCAGTACTTTTATATGTAGGCCCCCGCACGACGATTCTACGCTTAATAACCTTTGTTTCAGCACTGCAATCAACATCCTACAATCAACCAACGCCATGAAGACATCGAGTATGGTTTGCATTATATAGAGTCATTCTTGAAATCAAACCACATCTAACTAAAAATCTGTCTGTAAAGTAAACTAACACCTAACGCAAATTATGCAGTACACACGCAGTAAAATTCACGAACGCATTTATTTGACTTCTGCAACAAGTATCTTGTATGACAGCAACAGCGATGCTAATAATGTTTTTGCATTGTATGAAATACCTGAATTATGTAAATTTTATTTTTTAAGCCGTGATAAACTGTCACATGCATTACTATTTAACAGTATTAAAATGAAATACTTAAGAAATTTACCTAAGTTCTCTTCAGATTTAACTGAGATATTAGCGAGTACAAAAACGTATTTAACATCTTATACAATTGTATGTAGTGAAATATTTGCTATAAAGATTTTCCTTTTTGCAATAACAATTCGCTATCCTAATGTGAAGTATATATGATTCGTCTGTAAGATATAAAACACTTAAATTATTTAACTCACTCGCATTGGCAGCTTTAACCAAACTAAGAATCATCAACAATAGGAAAATATTTAGATTTGTTCAGAAAGTATAGCGTTGTATATGACACGTATACTTCTGTAACTATTTTAACTAGCGTTTTTGTTTTCCTGGCTTCCCGTCTGCCAAATGGGTGAGCCCATCATCATAACAAAACCGGCAAGTTAATATGAGGACAGCAGCGAATGAAGGCTCGTATGTGTAAGTGACTAAAGACATGTAAACCCGAAAAAGATTTGTAATCGTCAATACTAGGATATGTTATTTTAAAATTTCAATTTCTAATATAATATTAAAATACCAGTCCGGGGAGCGATGTGAAATAACTCCTCCCGTGACCCGGTAGAAATAATTAATTATTTATGTCAAAGGAAAACTATATTTTTCGTTAACTGTAGTGATCATGTAACTCTGATTGAGTAATCCCAAGATTACTGTGATCGGCGCGGTATTAACACCTCTTTTGCTACGATAAATTACGATGCGTGACCGGTTTTCCGCTCTCTATTGTTCTAGCGCTTTTATGTTAGCCTCTCGAACTAACATTCTATCTTGTCAGACATTTTAGCTCTAGTGAGCTCTATTACTTAATATTACAGTTATTATTTTTGTCTAATGACGTATTATTCATCGCAATTACCGCGATATTATTATTTCCCACAATGATTTGCTCTGCTGATGAGCATTCTAATTTCTAAGCGGGAAATATTAAACTTTATTAACGATAACTATTTTTCGCTGTAAGTTGGCAAATTCCATTGTGTTTTCTTTGCAGAAGATGTTTGTCTTGAAACTTGTCAATGTACGAAACAGTTTTTCTAAATAATAACCTGAATTGTAAAAATAGGTGTTTTCAGAAAAATATTTAGTAGTTAGATTTCCAGTGTCTCAGATATTCTATATTTATCATTAGCGATCCCACTTCTCGACACTAATAAGAAAAAAATACTTTTCTTTGCAAAGTTTTGCCCTGCTCTTTAAAAGCTAGCCATCATTCAAACTAAAAACGATATATTTACCGCTGAATTACTTCTTCCAGAACTTTGCTACAGAAACTACAGAAGGTAAATCTCATATTGCTAACTTGACTTATAAAAGTTACTAGTTACTGTCAATAGAAGTCATCTCAATTATAAAATATTCTCTCTATTTAACAAGATTTAACATTCTTTCAAGTAATATTAATAGAAAGTTATATTTCATGCTCTAACACACTCTGTATATTGCCATACATTTTGTTTTTCTGAGACGAATTGGAGATCTGTGTCAGGTTCTAAACTGACATTAACACGATCTAATCACGGCCACTCACAGAAAACTAGACCTCCCTCTGTGACGCGCTTGACGTCATTCAAGAGGGCTGCTGTGACGTCAGCTGATAACGTGATTGGCATCATTCGAGATGACGCGAGTACCGTTACCCACGATGGTGGGAAAGTGCCACGCTCCCCCTGTCATGCCCCCCTGGCAGGAAGTGTGAATTTTGGAGAGAAGATAGGCCAACTGGGCTACCTCTCCATTAAACTCATCTGTTACAAACAAGAGAGTTTGTTTACATAGAATTTTAAGAAGGGCCAGGAAAAGTTTTAAATCTCTGAAGCCAGAAGTAAATTTCTATTTCACAATAATATTTGCGGCCGCGGTGGTCTGACGGTTCTAGGCGCACAGTCCGGAACAGCGCGACTGCTACGGTCGCAGGTTCGAATCTGCCTCGGGCATGTATGTGTGTGAAGTCCTTAGGTTAGTTAGGTTTAAGTAGTTCTAAGTTCTAGGGGACTGATGACCACAGATGTTAAGTCCCATAGTGCTCAGAACCATTTGAACCATTTTGTAATATTTACAGTCAATAACTACAGCAAAAATTGTAATCATTATACTGAAATAAAAAGTAGCTTTCGATGTGACAACATCAGTCATTATGTGCACAGGCAGCCCCATATCTACAATGTTTCCGAATCGTGGAAAAACTTAATATTAGTCACCCCCTTCCCTCCCCCCCCCCCCCCTCCCCAACACACCCTGGAGAATTTGAGGACGTCCAAAATTAAAAACATGATTTTCAAAAAGTATATTCATTTGTAGCGCAAATCTTTCTGAAGAGTTCGATATGTAAAACATACATGTTCGAGGAAATGTAAGACATGTTATTCGGTCTGAAGTGAGCCAAAGTGCACAGCCACGTCTCTTCACACAGCAAGCATTCTTCTATAACACGTCACTGTACTTCGCTCTGTGGAATTCATACGCATATATTTTGTAATGGAAGCCACCATACCCATATTCAGGACAGTGGACAATAAAATGTCCTGTGGTGCCTCTCCTGCTCCCAGTCAGCTGGTTTGAAATCCCAGCCCCTTTAAGAAGACTCACCGTTAATACTGGGTGGGAGCCTTTGTAACCAGTAGAATAAGATCTCCTCAGAAAATATGCCCTTTTTATTTCCTATTAGCTAATAACTTTATCTTTTGTGTGACATGAAATTAAATGTAGGGAACATAAAGCGAATAAAGAGAAGAGACAAGCAAGGCAGTACACATTTCTTCAATCCTTAGGTCTCAGCATTTTTTCTCTCTAATCTTGCTATAGATTTACACAGTGTGCTTTCCTTTCTGCGAAAGTTCTATTACCTCATAAAAGTTCGTCAGTCGTTTTGCTACATGAAAAATCAAAATGCCGTCGTCTAATACTGAAAAAGCTTTTAACATGAATAGTACCAAAGGTTGGTGTGGTTTCTCGAATTGACTGCGTTTGTTTTGTCACTGTGTGCTAGATAAAACTATCTAGGCCTTTCTAATATTGCAGCAAGTGTAACACACGCCAATAAGCGAAACTGTTCGGCACAAATGGTCATTTTTATCTGAATCATTTACAAAAATAACACGACAAAATATAATTTACGAAGTACCAATATCAAATGCCTATTGTGCCTACTACAACCAAAAAGTTTTATGTTAGGAAATAGTTTCACATTTCATTCATACGCTCCAGTTTCTTAAGCATGAGACTAAAAAGTAGCACTACGAAATTTTTATATAAATATGGAGTCTTCATATTCTTCCACATAATTTATGTGATGTCCCCTTTTTTTTCAACAAACGATCTTGTCAACACTAATTCTGTAACTATTCCTGCCATTCTCAAAACTTATTCTCCAGTTATCTTCACTAACCCCGCCAGAAATACCAGTTTACTTATCCCACGTTTATTTTCCGGTTAGGGGTCGTTATGTGTTCGTACAACACGTTTTCCGCGCAATTCCGAGAATAGAACTTCAGCGGCTGCTAATCGGAGACTGTACAAATGGCCCATAACAGTGCAGCTATCTGGCAAAAATTTTCTTTCAAAATTTCACTTTCTTGGATACACCGAGAAGATTAACATGTAATATTTCAACCTTTTATTCTTCTTGGTCGTTTATATCCCCTCTGGCAGCCTGAATCTAAGGATTTCGCTAATAATTATAACAACGCTGATTACGCATCCAATCAACCACATAAACAAACAGCGATTGGCGTTCACCCGTTCGGATTTATTCCTCTCAGCTTATATAGCCCCGTCCTCTTTTGTGTGCGGGAACGTTTTCTATTTCTAGATGTTGCAGGGATTCTCCTGGCAGACACATTGCGTACACTATGCACACATTCAAAAATCAACTTATGATTCGTTCAAAAATCAACTTATGACTCGTTCAAAAATAACTTAGAATGTGTTCAAAAAAGTTCTAAAAGTAGCAGGGATGCGTTTCAAAAGTATACGAATAATCGATACACTAATCTGCGCTTTATGGTAGGCGCTTTGTGAAACAAAGTCTTTTTCTTCAAAAATAGGAATTTGTCGCCCCCTGAAATTGCCGCCCGGGGCAGATACCCCGGTGCGATCACCCCCCTTTCCCTTCCCCCCCCCCCCCCTCGCCCCTCCCCACCCCCCTACCATAGCGATATGATAAGGGAAGATGGCGCGGAGGGCTTCCCATGTACGTTGCTTTGAGGCCGGCGCCGCCAAGTTAATTTGTCCACATCAGCAGGCAGTTGCTTCTAGATCTTCATTTCTGTCGTGTGCACGCAACTGTTAGTGTAAAGAGTAAATATGCCAGTGCTTTTGGAGTAACACAGAGTTATGAAGGCATTTTCAGACGATTTTCTGGTCTTGAGTGCCTATTTGAGCCAATTCAAAATGGTTCAAATGGCTCTGAGCACTGTGGGACTTAACATCTGAGGTCATCAGTCCCCTAGAACTTAGAACTACTTAAACCTAACTAACCAAAGGACATCACAGACAGCCATGCCCGAGGCAGGATTCGAACCTGCAACCGTAGCGGTCGCGCGGTTCCAGACTGAAGCGGCTAGAACCGCACGGCCACAACGGCCGGTTATTTGAGCCAGTAATAAAGAGCATTTCACCTTGTTAAAGTAACTTCCTTTTTGTTATACGTTTCGAATACCAAGAAGAGAAGTATGTAATGTGAACAGGCAGCAGTCATAACCCAGCATTTTTCTTAATACGGAATGACGAAACATGTTTTGTCCGTGTCCTCTTCGCAAAATGCTTAGAACATACTTAACTACGTCTGGACGGTTTGCAGTACATTTTTCTCTCAGTGTTCAACTAGAGTGCTTTTGGAGTTGTATTGAAATGCAATCTAAAGTCAGATGAGAGAAAAAAATGGTACACAAAAACTAAACAGCGCAACCGAAATTCAACTGCATAAACAAAAAATATCATTTGAATGAGGCCACTTACGAGTAATATGTGATTCCTTTACACTTTAGACTATAATCAGAAGGTCTAGTACACCTGCAAATGATGCAAGCCGGCATTTTTTATCAAAACACTTCCACCAGGAGTTAATAATTAGCTCTACTAACATGGCAGACATCAGCTTCAAGTTTGTGACATCATGACAGCTTCTTCCCTTATTACACCCCTCTGCAAGGGACGGCGAAAGATTCTTTTGTTGAGCAAGGAGTATTTACTAGCAATTTAAAATTTATGTTGTTATTCCTTAGACGTTATGCTAGTTACGATTTAATTTACAATAAACAATTGCACACATATGTGTGTTATGTGGCAGTTATTTAATCTGCAGCGCAATTACACATGATGGTGACCCTGATGTGGTTCACTAAAGAAGAGATAGGGAATGGAATTTTTTTCCGTAAACGATAGTGACAGAAGCCACTGCATTCGACAGAAATAGAAGTTAGGTACAGCCGACCATGTCTCCAACTGCGTCACAACGAGCAGCGTTTCGCAACCGAAAATGCATGAAGTTGCGTTGGAGAATATCGAAAGATGTTATTACCGCTATTTCTTCACTTCCTCTAGCGCTAACCAGTTTGTAAATATGCCATTTTACAGTAAAATACTCTTAAATACCTGAGTTTGAGCGATAATGTACTTAAAGTCAGTCACCAGAGGCAGGGGATAACGATCGGCAATTGTACAGATGTTAAGGTCCTGCAATCCCTACACGTCGCCGTTATCTGTCCCTTTTGCACACCATGTGGAGTGGGGTTGCCCAAGAACTATTAGACTGTTCACAATAACTGCTTTCAGTATCTATTTGAAACCTGCTTGTGCTTCCAGGACCTTGTGAGGGAGAAGTCTTCTCTGCCGAGCAGCCATGGATTGGCCCAGTGAAGTGTGAATGTGGTGCACTTTTGTGTGATATCTCTTCTGGTAAATGGCGGCCTAATGGCTAAGTGATGGAAACTCCTGTAGCAGATGACCAAAAAAGATCTCTGTGCTGAACTGTTGTGACCCTTTCAATTGGATGCAAAATGTTTCTGTCTCACAACACAGTAGTAGTGGAACAAAGGGGGTGGGGGTGCCACTATACCCTTCATTGTTGCCGAATGCATTCAAGATGGAGGCGATGACATCATCCAAGACGGCGGCCTATAGACTTGGCAACAGCGCATGATGTCATCGAAGATGGCGGCCGTGACGTCATTCTAGATGGCGGATTTTGGCGGGAAGCTAGGTCGAATAACCTAAGTCGTCCGACCGCCACCTCTTCCTAGGATCTGGTGGGAAGCTAAAATTCCATCAGGACAATGCATCAAACCTCTACTAACCTAAAAAAAAAATGGCATGAAAGAAAGGGCAGTTGGGCTACGTCAACTAACCTAACCCCACCTCCTCTCTCCTCCCCCAGAAAATGGCCGTAAGTTCAAATTCCATCATTACAATCCAACACACTTCTACTAATGTAAGAAAATGGCGGGAAAAAAGGTCACTTGGGCTACCTCCACTAACCTAAGTGATATGACCGCCACCTCTTCCTAGTAACTGGCGGGAAGTTAGAATTTTGGAGGGAAGATAGGTCAATTGGGCTATCTCTACTAATGCAAGAAAATGGCAGGAAAGAAAGAGTAGTTGGGTTACCTCCATTAACCTAAGTCATCGGACCGCCACCTTGTCCTAGGAAAGGGCAGGAAGAGGACTCGATCTTTGCTGGACATAAGTTTTTATTTTGCATTTACTATTTATTTAAACAATTAGAGACAGTACCACCTCAAGTGTAGCCGCCACGGGGTCTGGAGTCCAACTGACCTAGTACACAGTACTGTCACCAGAGTGCATTGTCGTCCATTCCACGATGTAATCCGATATGGCGGTCTGGGGTGGGGAAATGACGGGAAACAGTGTGGTCGCCATGGGGTCTGGAGTCCAGCTGAACTAGTTCACAGTACTGCCACCAGAGAGCGCTGTCATCCATTCTGTGATGTACACCAAAATGGCTTTCTGGAGGGCAAAATGACCCAGCCTGCACTGGGCTGCTGGAGAGAGGAAGGAGTGTATTTATTTTGGAACAATTTTTTAGGGATGTATTTTAGATAGTATGTTTATCACACTGATACAAAACACACCCTCTGACATGCTTGGGGTCACCACACAGCCTACAGACCTGTAAACTACTCCTAAATTACTGAAATAACACTCTGCAGACACGCAAACAACTCCTAAATTACCGAAATAATTTCAGTACACAGACATGCATACTCCTCCTAAATAATGCAATACACAGATATGCAGACACGAAATTAACTCATAAACTGTCCCAATAACGCATAGCACAGCCTACAGCCAGGTTCGCAAAATAATGCAACAGACACGCAAACAACGTGCACAGGCACCACACGCCACCTGCTGTCCACTGGACCGCAAAGGAGGCTACCGCACACACTCCCAGAAGTTGGGATGCACCAGCAGCCCCCGCAAAGTGACATGGCCGTGAGCTGCCAAGCCACGCACAGGTGCCCATTTGGATTCCTCAAGCATGAGGCGGTAGTACCCCTTTCATACTTGACACCTGAGAAATTTCTAACGAAATATATGATCACCTAGGCACTGTTGCTGACACGACCAGACGGGAGCAAAGACCTATTTGCAGAGTGCATACGCTCCAAGGGTTCGTATGTGTCGACGCCACTGTGAGCCATGGCCAGACGCAAGCCTGCGTGAGCCATCGCTCTCGCGCCACTGCTGCCTACAGTGAAAAGTTGAAAGTTGGGTCTGTTTTCAGGTATATAGTTAGAGTTCTTCGAGTGTTATACTGATGTCACAGAACTCCAAGGCATGTTCACATCAGTTTCATATGCGAGACGCCTCTGGGCAGCATGTGTGTTTAGCGTTGCTCATGCCATACCCAGGGATACTGACATCACAGAATAGCACAGGGTGCATTACTCCTTGCAATCCTAATGGGACATGAGAGCTATGTCTACCCATGCACGCATACCCAGCATGGCTGACGAATCATGCAAAATGTTTGTCCTACTATCAATATATGTCTCAGAAACGTTAAACGTTCTCACCGCTAAAAGCCTGTGCATACTCACGAAAACACCTTTAATCATAAAAGCATTCTTGTTGTTTGGAAAGGGAGCACTCTCTAAGCACAGATTGGGGGAAATAAGAACAATTACACAAACAGGATTCGAAGCACTGTCTTACAGAAGAGAAAAAAAAAGTGGCTGGAATTTTCGGCATCCTACAGCTACAGGCCTACCCCCATGAACCATGGACCTTGCCGTTGGTGGGGAGGCTTGCGTGCCTCAGCGATACAGATAGCTGTACCGTAGGTACAACCACAGCGGAGAAGTATCTGTTGAGAGGCCAGACAAACGTGTGGTTCCTGAAGAGGGGCAGCAGCCTTTTCAGTAGTTGCAAGGGCAACAGTCTCAATGATTGACTGATCTGGCCTTGTAACAATAACCAAAACGGCCTTGCTGTGATGGTACTGCGAACGGCTGAAAGCAGCTTTACTATATGATTAAATGATGATGGCGTCCTCTTGGGTAAAATATTCCGGAGGTAAAATAGTCCTCCATTCGGATCTCCGGGCGGGGACTACTCAAGAGGATGTCGTTATCAGGAGAAAGAAAACTGGCGTTCTACGGATCAGAGCGTGGAATGTCAGATCCCTTAATCGGGCAGGCAGGTTAGAAAATTTAAAAAGGGAAATAGATAGGTTAAAGTTAGATATAGTGGGGATTAGTGACGTTCGATGGCAGGAGGAACAAGACTTCTGGTCAGGTGACTACAGGGTTATAAACACAAAATCAAATAGGGGTAATGCAGAAGTAGGTTTAATAATGAATAGGAAAATAGGAATGCGGGTAAGCTACTGAAAACAGCATAGTGAACGCATTATTGTGGCCAAGATAGATACGAAGCAAACACCTACTACAGTAGTACAAGTTTATATGCCAACTAGCTCTGCAGATGACCACGAAATTGAAGAAATGTATGATGAAATAAAAGAAATTATTCAGATAGTGAAGGGAGATGAAAATTTAATAGTCATGGGTGGCTGGAATTCGAGTGTAGGAAAAGGGAGAGAAGGAAACGTAGTAGGTGGATATGGATTGGGGATAAGAAATGAAAGAGGAAACCACCTTGTAGAATTTTGCACAGAGCACAACTTAATCATAGCTAACACTTGGTTTAAGAATCATGAAAGAAGGTTGTATACATGGAAGAATCCTGGAGATACTAAAAGGTATCAGATAGATTATACAATGGTAAGACAGAGATTTAGGAACCAGGTTTTAAATTGTAAGACATTTCCAGGGGCAGATGTGGACTCTGACCACAATCTATTGTTTATGACCTGTAGATTAAAACTGAATAAACTGCAAAAAGGTGGGAATTTAAGGAGATGGGACCTGGATAAACTAAAAGAACCAGAGGTTGTACAGAGTTTCAGGGAGAGCATAAGGGAACAACTGACAGGAATGGGGGAGAGAAATACAGTAGAAGAAGAATGGGTAGCTTTGAGGGATGAAGTAGTGAAGGCAGCAGAGGTTCAAGTAGGTAAAAAGACGAGGGGTAGTAGAAATCCTTGGGTAACAGACGAAATATTGAATTTAATTGATCAAAGGAGAAAATATAAAAATGCAATAAATGAAGCAGACAAAAGGGAATACAAACGTCTCAAAAATGAGATCGACAGGAAGTGCAAAATGGCTAAGCAGTGATGGCTAGAGGAGAAATGTAAGGATGTAGAGGCTTATCTTACGAGGGGTAAGATAGGTACTGCCTACAGGAAAATTAAAGAGACCTTTGGAGATAAGAGAACCACTTGTATGAAAGTCAAGAGCTCAGATGGAAACCCAGTTCTAAGCAAAAGAAGGGAAACCAGAAAGGTGGAAGGAGTATATAGAGGGTCTATACAATGGCGATGTACTTGAGGACAATATACGATACTGCGTGAAGAGTTTGACAGAGCACTGGAAGACCTGAGTCGAAACAAGGTTCAAATGGCTCTGAGCACCATGGGACTTAACTTCTGAGGTCATCAGTCCCCTAGAACTTAGAACTACTTAAAACTAACTAACCTAAGGACATCACACACATCCATGCCCGAGGCAGGATTCGAACATGCGACCGTAGCGGTCGTGCTGTTCCAGACTGTAGCGCATAGAACCTCTCGGCCACTCCGGCCGGCTCGAAACAAGGCCCCCGGAGTAGACAACATTCCATTAGAACTACTGACGGCCTTGGGAGAGCCAGTCCTGACAAAACTCTACCATCTGGTGAGCAAGATGTATGAAACAGCCAAAATACCCTCAGACTTCAAGAAGAATATAATAATTCCAATCCCAAAGAAAGCAGGTGTTGACAGATGTGAAAATTACCGAACAATCAGTTTAATAAGCCATAGCTGCAAAATACTAACACGAATTCTTTACAGACGAATGAAAAAACTGGTAGAAGCCGACTTCGGGATAGATCAGTTTGGATTCCGTAGAAATACTGGAACACGCGAGGCAATACTGACCTTACGACTTATCTTAGAAGAAAGATTAAGGAAAGGAAAACCTACGTTTCTAGCATTTGTAGACTTAGAGAAAGCTTTTGACAATGTTGACTGGAATACTTTCTTTCAAATTCTAAAGGTAAGACAGGGTTGCAGCCTCTCCCCGATGTTATTCAATCTGTATATTGAGCAAGCAGTAAAGGAAACAAAAGAAAAATCGGAGTATGTATTAAAATCCATGGAGAAGAAATAAAAACTTTGAGGTTCGCCGATGACATTGTAATTCTGTCTGAGACAGCAAAGGACTTGGAAGAGCAGTTGAATGGAATGGACAGTGTCTTGAGAGGAGTATATAAGATGAACATCAACAAAAGCGTAACGAGGATAATGGAATGTAGTCGAACTAAGTCGGGTGATGCTGAGGGAATTAAATTAGGAAATGAGACACTTAAAGTAGTAAAAGAGTTTTGATATTTGGGGAGCAAAATAACTGATGATGGTCGAAGTAGAGAGGATGTAAAATGTAGGCTGGTAATGGCAAGGAAAGCGTTTCTGAAGAAGAGAAATTTGTTAACATCGAGTATAGATTTAAGTGTCAGGAAATCTTTTCTGAAAGTATATTATGGAGTGTAGCCATGTATGGAAATGAAACATGGACGATAAATAGTTTGGACAAGAAGAGAATAGAAGCTTTCGAAATGTGGTGCTACAGAAGAATGCTGAAGATTAGGTGCGTAGATCACATAACTAATAAGGAAGTATTGAACAGGATTGGGGAGAAGAGAAGTTTGTGGCACAACTTGACTAGAAGAAGGAATCGGTTGGTAGGACATGTTCTGAGGCATCAAGGGATCACCAATTTAGTATTGGAGGACAGCATGGGGAGTAAAACTCGTAGAGGGAGACCAAGAGATGAATACAATAAGCAGCTTCAGAAGGATGTAGGTTGCAGTAGGTATTGGGAGATGAAGAAGCTTGCACAGGATAGAGTGGCATGGAGAGCTGCATCAAACCAGTCTCAGGACTGAAGACGACAACAACAACAACAGCTACAGTTCTGGAGATGTCCTAATGCTACAGTGGCGGATGAGTGACCGGATCCCCGCCAGAGATGGATGGTATGCCTCAGCTTGTCTTTGAACACTTGCATTCTTACAACTTGTCATACATACCTTGTCTCCATCTTGTTTGAATCAGTTTGTAGACGCTCCTACATCCTGGCACAAAGGATGTCTTGTGAATAAATAGCGCATTATCATTGTATTTTGTGCAGATCACCATATTGCACCAACAATTAAACCCTGTAAAGTGGCCTACAGTTCGTCCAATACGGAAAGACTCTCACTCAATTACACTGCTCTCTCTCTGAGGACAGGAGCTTGAATATTAGAGCAAGAAACAGATCTCTCACCCAGCTACATATCTCTGTGTACTGTGCCGATGTAGTAAACCTATAATTAGTATCCTGCACCATACAAAATCATCCCTTTTACATCATTTCTACATATACCATGAAGATAGACAAGACCGTATACACTCCTTGCAGCACTAGATATTTCCCTACAAGGTCAGTGGACATCCATCCCTGACGGGGGACCAGAGCACCCTCAGCAGACCGAACTCACTCTCAGAACTGTTCTACAAATTAGGGCTAGTTCCTCCTCAGCACAAACGCGTTACTCTTTCAGGTCTGGACCTGCTTACTTGCTTGCTTTTTCTACATCCTTCTCCAGACTCTGGGATTACAAGAACACGTGTATTTTCACATGGTTTGCCATAATATTATACCATTTTCGCAGTATTTCTCGACATGAAACACACAGCAGGATCCTACCGATCACTCGCGCAACATATTTCCTAAGATATAGATTGGAAATCATTTCTCTACAAACCTGAAATTTAAGCAAGGGGGGGGGGGGGGTGCTGTCAACCACTGACTAACTAGAGACTTGTCACGTCTGCAAAGACATTTACGTGGAAACTTGAAAATAATAGAAAAAAACTGATACTGTCACTTGCGAATGCCAATGTTGGTGATGTAGCAGATTCCAAATTCTCCCTATAGTTTACAAGGCAACTAAGGTGTTTCTTACGTCTAGAGAACTGGCAAATGTGTCTTCCACATGCTAGATGCACACCCCACAATCGATCTTCTCTGAACTAAATAAAGGCGGGAAATGCGCAGAAGCAGTCAACCGAACAATTTACATGGGAGGGAATAATGGTCCAGCGCAAACACACCTCGATATTCATTCTTCTCAAATTTCCAGGCGATCACGAAAGCTATGCAACACATACTAAGTATTAGTTCGCTATTCGGTCGTCTAAAGTACAACACAGTTAAGTCATCTACATCCCTACAGTCCAACTGGCCTCTCCATTCAGACAGCTCCTGCCGTTAACGGGAGACGTGAATCATTCCCGCACAAGTCACCGGCGCTGCACACCAAGCACGCACAGGTGGATTCATCTTCCTATGAAATTGGTCACATATATATTTGATCGCTATACTTAGAATTAAATGTTAGGATATCCGTTTCAGTTGAATGACATTCGACAATGAGCAAAATATCGCAAATGCACCCTGCTGACTGCAGTGGCTCTGGAAATAGAAATATCTCTATCATTCTTATGAATTGACGTACGCCTTCCTTTGCTATATGTACAGTACTCGATGTCGAATCGATACCTTCCTTTGCACATGTCGGAACACAACCACATATTTTATAAGCCTGATGCTCAAGGCGAATGTATCACTCATCCCCTACTACTGAGTCTAATACTTCGTCAGTAGCTGATTGCCAGCAGTACGAAATAATACTGACTGAAAATCAACGATGGGTGGAGATGTCTAATAATTTATCTTGTGAGTGCTACCACTCTGTCTTAGAAAGAGAGGTATAATCGTCTTACAAGCGGGCAGATATTAAAAAACCGGATCCCAACAACTACTGTATGTTACGTCACAAGCGTTCTTGGTTCTACATGTGCACACAAGTATCCATGTTAAAAGCTATATCGGCTTTACAAATCGAGGTACGACATTATCTACAAATCACGTGGTTTTTCCAGCCAAATACCGAGATGGTGGTTGTAGGAGTGTATATTATCAGACCAGCAGTCTGGTTACACGTAGCCCATGATTCAAACCCGTCATAAAATCACTGAATTTTGAAAGTGATTCGGCTAAGGAACGTGGTATGAAACCGCTATTTGCAAGCCCCTCACGCCGCCACCACTAGATATTTCTCCAGTATTTGTAACATATTTTGTCTCAATAACATGTCAGGGGTTCTGCGATATATCCACAGAGTTATAGGCGATGACGACTGAGAAGGATCACAAACAGTAATAGATGATGTGCTGATTGTGGCCATAAGAAATTTACACTAGCTTTTCAGATCTCTAGTGTAACGCTGTCTGCTAGAAATGATGTCCATGATATGGAATCAAGTCTTTCCATTCAACCACATACCTGCGCTGGATCCTAAGGAGAAGTCCTCTAGTGATTACAGCCACAAGTGAATCCTAGTTCTGGCACTCTCATATCTTGAAACGAGTCACCTTTCTCGAACCTGTCTGCTATTGTAAAATTCCAACGTGATTTTAGTCAGTCCCTACGCATCTTGCAACTGCTGCCATTTCCACAGCTTGGCACATGTGATTGTTCCAGTTCAAGTCAGAACTGGGTAGAAGTCAGGGAAAGCCATATCCACCACCTTCCGCAACACATGTAGAAACAGAGCTACCTGAGATAGTGTGATAGGACTGTTTTTTGACCATTTGGTGGAAATAGGTGCATTATGGCGTGTCCCCAAACTATATACAGATACTACAGTCTGAAGCATATCCACGTTCATCAGGTCCCATTCACGTCTACCAGCCCAACATGCTTCATCTTTATTCTGTACAATCCAACAGAGAAAAATTACGAAATGTAAAAGCTCCACTAACTTCATCTGATATAGAACTCGATAAGACTTTTATCGCATCTCTCTCCTCCCATATATAGAAAAAAAATACCATCTGCATGTCAGCCTCGAGCACATGTGACAATCCTATTAAATATACAGGCATTGATCAACTGCACAGAGCAGTTTAAACTTTCATCGCCTGTACAATAGGAGGATGACCGTACCCCACAGACTATTCGGTAAATCGCAAGAGACACTCTCCGTGACCCTGTGTCGTTGTTTGAAACATTGTTTTTTTTCTGTTCTTACACACTTTACACACTGCCATATATTTTGTTTTTCCGCCACGAATTGGAGGTCTGTGTCAGGTTCTAAACTGACATTAACACTTTCTTATCCATGGCCTCTCCCAGAAAACTAGATCTCACACTGTGACACGACGGACGTCATTCGAGAGGGCTGCTGTGACGTCAGCTGATGACGCGATTGACGTCATACAAGATGGCTGCTGTGACGTCAGCTGATGACGCGAGTACTGTTACTCAAGATGACGGGAAAGTGTCACCCCCCCCCTGCCAAGCCCCGTTGGTGGAAAGTTTGAATTTTGGAGGGAAGATAGGTCAACTGGGCTACCTCTACATTTAAACTCATCTGTAACAGTGACGGAATAGCTTATGGCTCTGTGTTCTAGCCATCCCCAGAAAGTGTCACTCATCCACAAAACACTTTCTCCAACTCAAACAAGCGTTATCAGTCAATCATTAAGTGGTAAGCAACAGTGTGTCAGTGGACGGATAGGATGGAAAAGACACCGACGAAGTACAGAAATAATAAGCATTACAGTTGGCAGTGTGAACAATTTCAGCAATTTTACTGTAATTTCAGCACCGACCGATAATGTGATGGCATGTTTCCCAATTTCAGTAGCATAGCTAAACCACCCCTTCTCCATTTTGCGAGTATCATTGCGAATGTAGATAGATGACTGTGCAGTATGTCCATTAATTGTTAATTGTCGAACACATACATCATCAAAGTATACCAGACAGTATTCTAAATATTTCTAGGACCTCGAGCATAGTGCATAATTTACCATCTGTCTCTATACAGATAAGAGTCACAGAGCATTCTCGCAGTCTTAGGATAAAATTAGAGACTAAAATGCCGCACATCCTTTGACCAGCCCGCCCTACAGCACCGTTACTGATTTAATCTGCAGCTGATCAGAAGTAGACCACTACATTCCGCATCTCGTGAATGAATGGAGCTATCTCGTCCATCCAAGTACACAAGATTTCTCCAGATGCTCCCATGTCTAGGAGGTTAGCACCCCTTGTCGGTGTTCAGTAACAGATTTGAAAGTGTTGTGATGTAATAGCAGATGGTTAAGAAGAACAAGAGATGGGTAATTTTTTATGTATGATGGAGCTCCAGATGGATGGAGTTCAAAGTGTTTTATGTCAATCAAAAACGCTATCAACTCTAAAGTATGGTTCTAGAGTCTAGGATCAGTACCTGGAAGGTATTGGTAAGAGAGAACATAAACACACGTACTACTAGGGCTACAGCGTTCTGCACTAAAAAAAAGGTTATAATATAAGATAGCTTGAGTTTCCAACCCATCAGTCATGTGGAGTGCAGCGCTGTTAATATTCCAATGTAAGAAATATATTTCCAGCGCATTACATACATCCTTCTTGCAGGTTTCTGTACGATGAACTATGGTTTCGAACAGTAAAACGAGAAAACTACTTCCTTGAAACATTGGCTCTGTGTGATACGAGTACAATATAGCTTTCCAGAGATCTATAGCATCCACTGTCCACATCCGATGATGGGTTCAGAAAAATATATAAAATGATCGTTAGTAACAGAGAATACCTCTTACAAGGAAACAGATAAACGCATAGTAACAGTATCCAACATGTGAAATTACAAGTTATGCCTACACTAACTCTGTAAACAGCACATTTCTCAAGCCGATGTATACACAAACACCTATTGCTAACTTAGTAATGAAATTAAAGTATCGATTTTACACTTAACATGCGACAGGGGAATGAAGTACATTGCATAAATCTTCGTTCGTTTAGAGGAATGTGTCACGTTTCATCACACGTGAGATGGAAGTCCTCATATAACCGAGAGGTTTACTGTTCACGATCCCAAGTAGACACTGCTGTAAGACCCACACAGAACAAGCGGTTGTATACAAATCGAACGTAGGCTATGCCACACAACTGATGCATCCTGACGGAACATCAAGGGAAGAAAATGGTCAAATGACCTGCAGAAACTTCTCCCTCCCCCTCTATCTCTCTAGAATGCATCATCGTTGTTGTTGTTGTGGTCTTCAGCCCTGAGACTGGTTTGATGCAGCTCTCCATGCTACTCTATCTTGTGCAAGCTACTTCATCTCCCAGTATATACTGCAGCCTACATCCTTCTGAATTTGCTTAGTGTATTCATCTCCTGTCTCCCTCTACGATTTTTACCCTCCACGCTGCCCTCCAATACTAAATTGGTGATCCCTCGATGTCTCAGAACATGTCCTACCAACAGATCCCTTCTTCTAGTCAAGTTGTGCCACAAGCTCCTCTTCTCCCCAAATCTGTTCAATACCTCCTCATTAGTTATGTGATCTACCCATCTAATCTTCAGCATTCTTCTGTAGCACCACATTTCGAAAGCTTCTATTCTCTTCTTGTCTAAACTATTTATCGTCCACGTTTCACTTCCATACATGGCTACACTCCATACAAATACTTTCAGAAACGACTTCTGACATTTAAATCTACGCTCGATATTAACAACTTTTTCTTCTTCAGAAACGCTTTCCTTGCCATTGACAGTCTACATTTTATATCCTCTCTACTTCTACCATCATCAGTTACAGTATTTTCCGCCCCAAATAGAAAAACTCCTTTACTACTTTAAGTATCTCGTTTCCTAATCTAATTCCCTCAGCATCCCCCAACTTAATTCGACTACATTTCATTATCCTCGTTTTGCTTTTGTTGGTGTTCATCTTATACCCTCCTTTCAAGACACTATCCATTCCGTTCAAATGCTCTTCCAAGTCCTATGCTGTCTCTGACAGAATTACAATGTCATCGGCGAAACTCAAAGTTTTTATTTCTTCTCCATGGATTTTAATACCTACTCCGAACTTTTCCTTTGTTTCCTTTATTGGTTGCTCAATATACAGATTGAATAACATAGGGGATAGTTACAACCCTGTCTCACTCCCTTCCCAACCACTGCTTCCCTTTCATACCCCCCGACTCTTATAACTGCCATCTGCTTTCTGTACAAATTCTAAATAGCCTTTCGCTCCCTGTATTTTACCCCCGCCACCTTTTTAATTTGAAAGAGAGTATTCCAGTCAACGTTGTCAAAAGCTTTCTCTAATTCTACAAATGCTAGAAACGTAGGTTTGCCTTTCCTTAATCTTTCTTCTAAGATATGTCGTAGGGTCAGTATTGCCTCAAGTGATCCACCATTTCTACGGAATCCAAACTCATCTTCTCCGACGTCGGCTTCTATCAGTTTTTCCACTCGTCTGTAAAGAATTCGCTTTAGTATTTTGGAGCTGTGACTTATTAAACTGATAGTTCGGTAATTTTCACATCTGTCAACACGTGCTTTCTTTACGATTGGAATTATTATATTCTTCTTGAAGTCTGAGGGTATTTCGCCTGTCTCATACACCGTGCTCACCAGATGGTAGAGTTTTGTCAGGACTGGCTCTCCCAAAGCTGTCAGTAGTTCTAATGGAATGTTGTCTACTCCGGGGGCTTTGTTTCGACTCAGGTCTTTCAGTGCTCTGTCAAATTCTTCACGCAGAATCACATCTCCCATTTCATCTTCATCTACATCCTCTTCCATTTCCGTAATATTGTCATCTAGTACATCGTCCTTGTATAGACCCTCTGTATACTCCTTCCACCTTTCTGCTTTCCCTTCTTTGCTTAGAACTGGGTTTCCTTCATAGCTCTTGATATTCATGCAAATAGTTCTCCTCTCTCCAAAGCTCTCTTTAATTTTCTTGCACGCAGTATCTACCTTAAACCTAGTAAGATATGACTCTACATCCTTACATTTGTAATCCTTTAACGCAGATGTAATTAAGTTTAGAGGCAGATGGTTCTATGCCCTCCTGAAAAGTGTCAAATACAGTAGTTAGCCCGCGTGTATCACTGTTACCTCAATGGAGATGCAGTAGAATGCTACCTCGACGGAAAAAAGTGACTGTTTCTCTGGTTCCCTTCGCTTACATGTCTATGTTTTCTCGGATACCTCTTGCTGTCGCATGCTTGTTGCCATGCACAAATTGTTCTGAGCCAAGCAGAAGACACGTAAGTACTTCCTCAATTTCCCCGCATTTCGATTTATATTCCATCAATATATACGTATTTTATGCAGCCATCTTGAATGACGTCAATCGCGTCATCTGCTGACGCCACAGCAGCCCTCTTGAATGACGTCAATCGCGTCACAGTAGGAGGCCTAGTTTTCTGTGAGAGGCTGCGGATCAAAACGTGTAAATGTCAGTTTAGACCTCACACAGACCTCGAAGTCGTGGCGGAAAAACAAAATGAATGGCCGTAAGAACAAAGAAAAATCAGCAATTTCATTTTGATTAATACCATTTCTTACCAAATAATCCTGTGTGAAGTCATTGTTTTCCCAATCAAACGGGTCCTTACTGGGAACAGGAAAGTCATCTGCTTTAGAGTGTGTGGATTATTGACATACTTCCGGAACTCCGAAACTTTGAATTTCTGCAATCTGTTTACCGTTTAGAACTCTAACTTAGACAGCACTTCCAGAATACTCTCTTCGTTTTTACTGTTTCGAACCGAAACTTACCTGAATGTTGAGCCACAAGCTGCACTTTCTTTTTTACCACGAAAATTTGAGTCCAGTCGCGATATTTTCAGTAAAAGTTTACTACCCCTCTGTCTTTTTTTCTTCAGTTTTCCTTTGATATGCAACACCATTTAACCTAAGTCGTCCATCCATATCACTACCGCGAAATGAAGAAAAAAAACTGGCGATGTCGAATACTGGAAACTGAACATAAAATAGACTTCTGACTATCCGACCTAATGGGAGTGCAATACGTAAAATAAATTAATATTATTTTTTTTGTTACAGAATTTGGCCAATTATAAACAGCTTAGAACCTAAGACAAAGGTATGATCTTTTACTTTTATTCTTCCCAGGACTTCTTCAAGCATTGGCTGATGGCCTGCCCTTGTTCATTTGATATCACCCTCCTGTGTTGTGAATTTCGTTGTTCGACAGGAAATTTTGCGGTATTGATCAGTAGCCCGAAACTTCCACTGTTGTGTATGGTGTTTTCTGCGGTGCTAAGTTTTCTCAAGTTCTTTCTTGTCTCTTCTACCCATCCCGTAGTGTTTTTTTTTTTAATTTATGAAGTTACAAACTTTTTTCGTTAGCTTATTGTCATTCATTCCGTACGTAAGACTGTAAAATTTTAATCTCTTCTTTCTTATCGTGTCTGGGATTGTTCCTATATAGATCTTCATTTCTCCTCTTCGTCCAGCTGTTATCTTAGTTCTTTTGTGGCCCTGAGTATTTTCCTTTCCTTCTTTTCCAGTTCTTCTTGTTCACCTCTTTTATTCAGTGTTAGGCATTGCAATCCATTAAGTGCTTCCGGTTTAATTACGGTTGCGTTGTGTTTAATTTTTGCCTGGAATGATACTGATCCTCTATTATTTCGGTTTTTGGTGAGTTTGTATGCTAATTCCATTTTCTTTGATCTTTGCTTATGTGTGGTGTTATCTAACCCATTTTATTGTATCCATTCTCCCAAGTACTTGAATTTATCAACTCTTTTGATGTTTCTGTGTTGCGGTTGTACATATTTCTCTCAGTTGTGTTTATGATCAATGTATTACGTTTTCTGATATGATATTAGTAATCCAGTTTTAGCTGCAGTTTTGTGAAATGTTTCTGTTATTATTTTTGTATCTGTTTTGTCCTTACGAATTACTACAATAGCATCATCAAAAGCGAGACATTTCACCTCAAGTCTTCCTCTTTCTTATCCTAGATGCTTTCCTTCTATTTTTTTCTCTTGTAGTTCTTTAACCCACTCCCTCATGACCTTGTCTAAGACCAGATCTGCCGAACACCTGTTTTAATTCTAAACGGTTCAGAAACTTGTCCTAGAAATTTAATTTTTGAAGTTGTGTCTGTGAATGTCTGTTCGACTAATTGTCTGGTGGTTTCGTCGATACCTGCTTCTTCCAGTGTTAGGAGTACTGCCTGTCTATCTACAGAATCGTATGCTTTTTTGAAATCAGTGAATGTAACGGATATGTTAAGGTTCTGATCCTGAGGATAGTTTTGAAGTTAAAAATTTGCTCTGGGCATGATCCTTTTTTTTTACCCTCCTTGGTACTCGCCAACTGTGTGTTCTGCTTGATTTTGATTTTTTATCTTACTCAGTGGAGCTTTGGACATAATTTTATAGGTGACTGGAAGCAGAGGTATGCCTCGATTAATTGTTTGTGTCTCTCCTGTCAGACTTCTTATGTAGCGGATGGGTTATGGCTTGTTTCGAGGCGTCCGATATTCTTTTCTCCTCCAGCAATCTTTAATAACCTCATAAATGGTTTCAGCTGCCCACTTCGCTCCCAGTTTCCACAACTCAGCTATTATGCCATCTTCATTTGGCACTTGCATATTGTTTTTCAGCTGACCAATGTATTATTCAATTTGATGCAGTGATGGTGATCCTTATTTTATTAAGGAGAATTATTATTATTATATTAATTAAATCGATTGGATATTCTGAAGTCCGGATAGTCACTAGACAGATAGTCGAGAGTCCACTGTGCTTTGATTATATTGAATACAACAGAACCACCTTCACTATGATCAGTTAGTACCTTAATTTTGAGAACCACGGGAAACGTCGTGCATTGTATGACGCAACATAACCATGAACGGATGAAGATTTGAGCAACACAGCACACATGAGATCTCGTAGGCAACGTGATTACGTAGAGAGTAAAAGGCTTTGGCAAACAGAAAGCGGGCACAAGGCAGAGATCCAGTTGTCAAATGGCGCTCGTTGCGAGCGAGACTACTACTGTCCGGTAAACACGAGTAGCATTCCTCATGACTGTCAACTTTATTTGCTCTCGCTTCGAAGAAACAAAAAAAAAAAAAAAAAACGTGGAAATTTGAAATTAACACTAAATGAGAAGATGATGGGGAATTTCACCGTCTTTGCAAGGAACTGGCAGGAGACGTGCTTTGTTGGTGCTGTACATTTCAGCGCCTTTGATCGAGATAAACGTAGACTGTAGGGTTGTTCTTCGGCACCCCAGTGTAAAAGAGTCCACAGAATTAGCTAAGTGAAAAATCCGTGCAATACGCGCGTTTGTTTATATATAAAAGCCGACTTAGGAATTTTCACTTGTGCCAGAACGCGTGTACAAGATCGTGTGCCAATTTAGAGTTCTAGATTAGCATATTTTACTGTTTGCGTCGCTTCTGCGTAATCTTTCATTGAGTGTATCAATACCCACTTAAATTGTGATCTATTGTTAAATGCTGCGATAAATTGGTACTATTATCTTCAATTGCAGGCTTAAACTAAACCGTGCTCTTTTAAAATTTTTAAGAACTGTAGGCCTATCCTCGCTGACTACGATCGTTCTCTAATTTCGTTGTTCAATTACTTGAGAAATAGGTTAGTTTGAGTATTTTCGGATGCTTACAAAACTATATTTTCGCAAGTTACCAATACGAATGTTTTGGATACGTAATTTATTTCGTAACAAATTAGCGTTTGTGATTCACAGCTCAACTAAAGAATACATCGCTCCTGTATTTCACTGTATACAACGCAAATGTAAGTACGTTTTTGAGAATTTTTGGAAGCTACCGTTGTCCTCTGCATTATCTACGAGCACCTTTTAGCAAATCAGCATTTGTGATTTAGTTACTGCACCAGATTTTCTAACATATTGTGTTACACCTAGTTTTCCCTTCTAGAGAAGTAGCCCTACATATTACCTGCATTCATCGTAAATTAATGCCGCTTTCGAGTTTTCTAACAACTATAATAAACATCAAAACGGTTTAGGAAACTAGTAATTTTTGCCACATGTTTTTGTGACGCCTTAATTGAAATTCCGTTTCGTGCATCTGCTTCAATTCTCAGAGGGAATTAGCAACTTTTGGCTCAACAGACTAAAAGGTAATCAGTGGACTTAATTTAAAGTAATTTATTTTCTACCTTGCAATACATTGCGACACCCAAAATGTAGCCCCACTGTGAATGTTGTTATCAGTCACGAGATGCGTTGTTTAAGTTTGCAAGCACCTGGAAATCACAATGACTGCTGTCTAACGATTGGTAGCTACTGTAAATCGGCGTGTTTGAAGAGCTCCCGAGAGTCGTTTTCCTGTAATACCTGTACCAGAACTACTTGTGGTACTATCCTCTCCTGTGTATCCTGCCTCCTCTGTAGAATGTACAGGATCTATTATTACTCATCCAGTTGACTGTGAGTGGCATGTCAGTGGTAGATCTAGGGGTCCTGTACTAGGTGGACGGGGACCAGGGAGGACTCAGGTTGTTGGACTGATCCCGCTAACCAACAAGCTTGAGGTGTTGTTTTTCACTGAAACTGAAACTGAGCCAGTGGGACTCACTTCAACTGTTTTGGGGAAACTTGTTCTGTCTGGTGTCAAGAGGAGGCAAACGCAAAGGGGCAGGGTCTATCAATCGTCAGCAGTTCAAGTGTATGGCGAATGATGAAACCCCTAAGGGAAATGGCAGCTAGGGACATGAAAGGACACCAGGTGCATTCAGTGTATATACCTGAGGACCTCATTCAACATGTTGAAGAGGCTATCCTGGCAGCCATTGAGGGAACAGGGTGCAACCAGCTGCAGATTGTCATGCTCGTTGGAACAAATGATGCCTGTCATCTGGACTACGAGGTCATTCTTGGGTCATTCCAGCGACAGGCAGAGAAGGTTGAGATGAGCAGCCTTGTGTGTGGAGTTTCAATGAAGCTCACAATTTGCAGCATTGTCCCCACAAATGATTGTGGCCCTTTGGTTCTGCGTCGAGTGGAGGGACTGAACCAGAGAATTTGAAGGTTCTGTGTAAACTAAGCTACGACTTTCTGGAATTGCGCCATAAGGTTGAGAACTGTAGGCTCCACCTAATAGGTCAGGTGTGTACTACACATCAGAGGCTGCTAACCAGGTAGCTGACAGAGTGTGGGGCTCACACAAGTTTTTTTTTTTTTTTAGATAAGGCGACTCTCCATCCAATCCAGGTAACGATAGGTGTAGCAAACCCAGACGTATCAGTGTAAGATCGAAATAAATCCCGCGTGTGAGTGAGGTAAATCGCTGAAGCATTTACAACAAGGTGACAGTGTTTGAAGCGCTCATGAAAATCAGTGAAGCTCTCATAATAATAGGTACAGAAAGTTTGTTGGAACCTGGAAATGATAACATTGTCATTTTGGGGAAAATTAAGAGTATGTCGAAAAGATAGGTGAATGGGAAAAGGAGCAGTAAATATGTTCAGTAAACAAGATTTAAAAAAGCAGTAGTGTCATATCTCAATTAGGAAGTTGCAGTAGACAAGAAACACAAACCCACCAATATAGAAATTGAAGCTGCATGTGAGACTGCTTCAGTAAAACTTAGTACCAGATGTAGGCACGAAATGATGATTGGACCCATCTGTCACCCACCAGATTCATCTCCTGATGTAACAGAAAACTTTAGAGAAAACCTCAGTTCAGTTTTATGTAAGTTCCTAGATGAACCTGTAATCATTCGTGGAGAGTTTCACCATCCAACAACTAATTGAGAAAATTACAGGTTTATAAGTCATGGCTGTAATAAGACATCCTGTGAAACAATACTAAATGCCATATCTGAAAACTACCTCTAATAGATAGATAGAAACCCCACTCATGATGGATTCATACTGGATCTAATGGCAACAAATAGACCTTCGCTGTTGGAGGATGTCCACATCTCAAATAGTATCAGTGACCATGTGTGGTTGTGACAACAATGACTACCAAACTGTAAAGCACATCTAAAACAAGCAGAAAGATAAATTTTTCAGTAAACTAGATTAAAAATCAGTAGTGTCACAGCTCAATGGGAAACTTGAAACTTTCAGCACAGGTCAGGAGCATGTAGAGGAATTCTGGGTCAGATTTAAAAGAATAGTTGACCATGCACTGGATAATATGTACTCAGTAGAACGGTTCATAATGTGAGGGAACCTCCATGGTGTCCAATCATTGTAAAGAAACTTCTAAAGAAACAGAGATTAGGACATAGTAGGTATAAAACAAAGCATAGGGCTCTTGATAGAGAGGTGCTAAAGGAAACAAATATGGCTGTCAAGAGAGCAATGCTTGATGCCTTCAACAGCTACCATAGCACAATATTGTCAAATGACATTTCACAAAATCCAAAGAAATTCTGTTCATCTGTAAAGGCTGAAAGTGGCACCAAAGTTAGTGTCCAGTTCCTAGCAAATGAGACAGGAACTAAAATTGAGGGCAGGAAAACAAAAGCCGAAATGCTTAACTCCGTTTTCAATGGTCCTTTACAAAGCAAGACTCAGGAGTATTTCCCCTGTTTAATCCGCATACTACTGAAAAGATGAATGAAATATGTATTAGAGTAAGTAATGCTAGGAAACAACTAAAATAGTTAAAATTGAACAAAGCTACATGACGCGATGGAATCCCTATCGGTTTCCATACTGAATTTGCTGCTGAGTTAGCCCCTCTTCTAACTATAATCTACACTCCTGGAAATGGAAAAAAGAACACATTGACACCGGTGTGTCAGACCGACCATACTTGCTCCGGACACTGCGAGAGGGCTGTACAAGCAATGATCACACGCACGGCACAGCGGACACACCAGGAACCGCGGTGTTGGCCGTCGAATGGCGCTAGCTGCGCAGCATTTGTGCACCGCCGCCGTCAGTGTCAGCCAGTTTGCCGTGGCATACGGAGCTCCATCGCAGTCTTTAACACTGGTAGCATGCCGCGACAGCGTGGACGTGAACCGTATGTGCAGTTGACGGACTTTGAGCGAGGGCGTATAGAGGGCATGCGGGAGGCCGGGTGGACGTACCGCCGAATTGCTCAACACGTGGGGCGTGAGGTCTCCACAGTACATCGATGTTGTCGCCAGTGGTCGGCGGAAGGTGCACGTGCCCGTCGACCTGGGACCGGACCGCAGCGACGCACGGATGCACGCCAAGACCGTAGGATCCTACGCAGTGCCGTAGGGCACCGCACCGCCACTTCCCAGCAAATTAGGGACACTGTTGCTCCTGGGGTATCGGCGAGGACCATTCGCAACCGTCTCCATGAAGCTGGGCTACGGTCCCGCACACCGTTAGGCCGTATTCCGCTCACGCCCCAACATTGTGCAGCCCGCCTCCAGTGGTGTCGCGACAGGCGTGAATGGAGGGATGAATGGAGACGTGTCGTCTTCAGCGATGAGAGTCCCTTCTGCCTTGGTGCCAATGATGATCGTATGCATGTTTGGCGCCGGGCAGGTGAGCGCCACAATCAGGACTGCATACGGCCGAGACACACAGGGTCAACACCCGGCATCATGGTGTGGGGAGCGATCTCCTACACTGGCCGTACACCTCTTGTGATCGTCGAGGGTACACTGAATAGTGCACGGTACATCCAAACCGTCATCGAACCCATCGTTCTACCATTCATAGACCGGCAAGGGAACTTGCTGTTCCAACAGGACAATGCACGTTCGCATGTATCCCGTGCCACCCAACGTGCTCTAGAAGGTGTAAGTCAACTACCCTGACCAGCAAGATCTCTCGATCTGTCCCCCATTGAGCATGTTTGGGACTGGATGAAGCGTCGTCTCACGCGGTCCGCATGTCCAGCACAAACGCTGGTCCAACTGAGGCGCCAGGTGGAAATGGCATGGCAAGCCGTTCCACAGGACTACATCCAGCATCTCTACGATCGTCTCCATGGGAGAATAGCAGCCTGCATTGCTGCGAAAGGTGGATATACGCTGTACTAGTGCCGACATTGTGCATGCTCTGTTGCCTGTGTCTATGTGCCTGTGGTTCTGTCAGTGTGATCATGTGATGTATCTGACCCCAGGAATGTGTCAATAAAGTTTCCCCTTCCTGGGACAATGAATTCACGGTGTTCTTATTTCAATTTCCAGGAGTATATTATAGATCCCTCGAACATAAAAACAAGCCCAGTTCGTGGTATCTTGAACAGAATGACCTTCTTAGTGCCAACCGGCGTGGGTTTCGAAGGAATCGATCGTGTAAAACCCAACTCACACTTTTTTCACATGACATGCTTTGGACCAAGGCACTCAGGTAGACGGAGTCTTTCCTGATTTCTGAGAAGCATTGGACTCAGTACCACATGAATGCTTATTGTCAAAAGTATGATCGTATGGGGGCATCAAGAGAAATTTGTGACAGGTTTGAGGACTTTTTGGTTGGGAGGTCACAGCATGTTATCTTGCATGGAGAGTTATCGTCAGTTGTAAAGTAATTTCGGGTGTGCCCCAGGGAAGTGTTTTGGGACCCTTGCTGTTCGTGTTGTATATTAATGACCTTGCAGACAATATTAATATTAATATCAGACTTGTGGCAGGCGATGAAGTTATCTACAATGAAGTACTATCTGAAAGAACTGCATAAATATTCAGCGATATTTAAGAGAATTATTCTACCGAGAAGTAAGGGAACAATTCATAAATAAGGTTCAGTCAGATCTTTATAAGATTTCAAAGAGGTGCAAAGATTGCTTTAAATGTTCAGAAATGTAAAATCCTGCATTTCACAAATCCTGCGATTATAATTCCCTGTAATTATAATATCAATGAGTCACCGTTGGAGTCGGCTAACCCATGCAATTACCTGGGTGTAATAATTTGCAGAGAGATGAAATGGAATGATCACATAGTTTCAATCATCGGTAAAACAGATGGCAGACTTCGGTTTATTGGTCGAATACTGGTAAAGTGCAGTCGGTCTACAAAGGAAATTGCTTACAAATTACTTGTGCAACTGGTTCTAGAATATTGCTCAAGTATGTGGGACCTGTACCACATAGAACTAACAGGGGATATTGAACTGTACAGAGAAGGGTGGCATGGATTGTCACAGGTTTGTTTACTGTTGAACTGAACTGGAAGGCTCTCAAAGATAGGCGTAAATTGTCCCGAGAAAGTCTATTAATAAAGTTTCAAGAGCTGGCTTTAAATAATTTCTCTAGGAATATACTACAGCATCCTACGTATTCTCACGTAGGGAGCATAACGACAAAATAAGAATAATTACCTCATAATTACTTCACGCACAGAGGCATTCAAACAATCATTCCTCTCCTGCTCCATACGTGAATGAAACAGAAAGAAACCCTAATAAATGGCGCACTGGGGTGTACACTCTGCCATGCACCTCACAGTGGTTTGCAAAAAGAATGGTTCAAATGGCTCTGAGCACTATGGGACTTGACATCGTAGGTCATCGTTCCTCTAGAACTTTGAACTACTTAAACCTGACTAACCTAAGGACATCACACAACACCCAGCCATCATGAGGCAGAGAAAATCCCTGACCCCGCCGGGAATCGAACCCGGGAACCCGGGCGTGGGAAGCGAGAACGCTACGGCACGACCACGAGATGCGGGCACAGTGGTTTGCAGAGTATAGATGTAGATGTAGATGTAGATGTAGATGCACAGGAACTGTGATCCTGTGAAGACCGCTTCTTCAGTTATTTTCGAATGTCTCGCAAACACTTGTAACGTTACACAAGTTATTTAACCGAACCTCCCAAAAACTGAAATGAACTATAGAAAGTCCACGGGTTCAGAGGAAAGACTTGTCAGTTTATTTGAGGCAAGCACATTATTTATGATGTTAACTTAGTCTTCTGTCGCTGCTTAGTAGAACGTTATTTATGAAATAACATTATCTATAGCAGAAACCACTTACTTTATTTTGTTATTTACTTTAACTTTATGTTTTCAAAAACAGTAATAATCGTAAAATATGGAACGTTATAAATGAAATATAAACTGAAAAAGCCGGTACTAGACAATTGAGTCCGGTACCGCGCTGCTGCTGCCTTCGGAGGTTCGAATCCTGCCTCGGGCATGGATGTGTGTGATGTCCTTAGGTTAGTTAGGTTTAAGTAGTTCTAAGTTCTAGGACACTGATGATCTCAGATGTCAAGTCCCATAGTGCTCAGAGCCATTTGAACCATTTTTTTAAACTGAAAAACTTGCCATCACTGTGGGCACACAAGTGCAAGCTACAGGTCGATCGTCATCATTTACACCGAAACGAACTTTTACCTTCTCATACATTTCTCTAGAGCTAGAAGAGCCTATGGAAGACTTTCCTGGTTCCAAAATTCCATTAGTGACTGCATTGTATGATGCACTGTGACACTGCTGAGCTGAGTGATGCGAGGACTGTGAGGGAAGATACGGCGCTGTTTCAGTGTTTAATATCTCAAGTTCAATCTCTCCGAATACTGTGCCAGTTGCACTTTAAATGAGTTTATATTTGAGATTGGAATATCTTGAACGACTGTGCACAACTCAACAATGAGTTGCCATGTGGTCGAGCTCCCACTTCTCTTTTCTGTTACTGTCTCTGGTGTGTTGATGATGTGTGGCTGCAGCTACATGTTCATTTATTTATTTTCCTTTTGTTTTTTCGCTGAATGAACAGACACCACTGATTCAATTATGCCTCTTCCTCTCAACCTCCTTCGTCAGGAAATTGTTCCTGTGGCTCCTCACCGAGCGAAGTGGTGCAGTGGTTAGCACGCTGGACTCCCATTCTGGAGGACGACGTTTGAAACCGACGTCCGGCCATCCTGATTTAGGTTTTCCGTTATTTCCCTAAATCTCTTCAGGCAGATACCTGGATGGTTCCTTTGAAAAGGACACGGCCAACTTCCTTCCCCATCCTTCCCTAATCCGATAATACCGATGACCTCGCTGTTTGGTCTCCTCCCCCAAAACAATCCAACATTTGATTCTTCAAAATTTGATTATGTATAACACGGCAACATTGTGTCAAGACGAAACGCCAGATGACCTGCCCATGGCCAATTCTGATACTCCTTGGCTGAACCTGTGCCTCTCTCTGTCAGTTTTAGGTATTTTCAGTAGGTGTTTCATTGATTCTTCCGTTTTGTTCGAACAGTCTCACCTGTCAGTCAAGTGTACGCAAAATATTTTATTTCATATGACGCATTTATGACAAATAGTACAGTTTGTTCCAGATATTTGGCCACTGGTGATCCATAACACACCGTCACTTTTTAATTCCACATGGGATGGACAACTGTCGCCAGCTTAATCAAATACATGTGTTGGGAACAAAAAATGGTTCAAATGGCTTTGAGCACTATGGGACTTAACGTCTGAGGTCATCGGTCCCCTAAAACTTAGAACTACTTAAACCTAACTAACGCAAGGACATCACACACATTCATGCCCGAGGCAGGATTCGAACCTAAGACCGTAGCGGTCGCGCGGTTCCAGACTGAAGCGCCTAGAACCGCTCGTCCACTCCGGCCGGCTGTGTCAAGAACATTACAACGTTTTACAAACACAACCAGCAGAGGAAATCTGGAGGAAAATTGAGATGGGATTGATGGAACGGTGGCAATTCCCTAACTGGACTGGCAGCATAGATGGGGAGCATGTTAGAATGAAGCATCCTAAAAACAGTGGTTCAAATTATTTTTGTTACAAAAACTTGTTTTCAATTGTCCTACTTTCAGTTACTGATCACAGTTACAACTATGTGGTAAACAACGTAGGCAGCTCTGCCAGACACTGTGATAGCACAGGTTTTGAAAACTCTGCATTTTTTCACGAATTCATAAGAGGAAGATGAATTCTGCCGCAGAAATCGTTATTGGGCTCAAACATGCCCGTCCCTCGTGTGCTGAGAAGTGATGAGGGATTTAACTTACAAATCTATTTGATGACCCCTTTTCCCAAATCAGCGGCCTTGCAAGACCCTTCACGAGCAATTTTCAATAAATAAATACGCAGGGGACGTCGTGTGGTGGAAAATGGCTAGTGTATACTCGATCGAGTGTGAGGAAGTCTTTTTAAGGCCTATAGATTCAACAATAGATATTGCAGAAGCTGTTGTCTAACTGTGTATTTGTAGCTTAAATTGCATTACAAAGGCATCACAAGTTTGTGCCAGCACATCATTATTTCAACTGAACGGTGTTGCGCACTACAATATTCATCTGGTACTACAGTGTAACTTCGCATTTGTTTATAATCAAAGGAAACATCTGTTTGATACACACTTGCATCAGTTTTCTTCCTTGTTGCCGTCTTTTTCATCACATTTTTATAATTACGACGTCGTACATCGTACAAAAGTACATTTGCTCGCACCAACTCAGTCAGTCCTACCGTTTCTGCCGCCATCTTGCGCACAATTGCTCGCCACAGACTTTGTACAAAATCACAGCCAGCAAGAATCACACCTTAGCCAAGCGCGGTCAGAGGCCTGTTTGACCGGGACAACACCACAGCGTAGCGTGAAACACAGGAACAACGGCGTGTGCCCGCACAGGTTGCGCTCTCCTTGTTTGACAGAACTTTAATGTGCTGGTATATGGTAGACGTTATACGGGTGGAATACTAGTAAAATACGAGTTTAATGACAGGTACAAATATCTGTCAACACTCTGCCAATAAATTGTTGTATGTGTGAGTGCTGATGCAATGAACACTAAAATAATACTTTTTTTCTGTAGCAACATTTTTCCACCCCAATATTTTGCCACCCTGTCCAGTTGCACATGTTGCACCTGCCTGAATATGGCCCTGCCTGTGAGCAATCAGAACCTGGACTAACTCTAAAGACAAAATAAGTTGAACTATTAGGAAAAACTTTACTTTCCAATAGACCTTCGATACATTGCAACTAACATACTGTTTGAAATTCGATGCTTGTATTCCATTGGTACCTTTAATTTAATGCGAGCTGGACAGTATCTAGCATATGAGTATCGATGTTAACTTTTGTTTAGAGCCAAATATGGCTAAAAATATTTCTAAATTGAATTTACTTGTTTAAAAGTGATTTCCGAACGAAACGTCGTCCTTGGCCTTATTAACGTATTTCATGTTCCCAAATGATTCCTTCGATATGCCCATTAGCATAACCAACATCTGTGGATCCGTTTTTTCTTCATCAACGTCACTGTAAGCTCTTAAACTAAAACCTGCACAACTCCTATACGAATAATTTCACTTGTCGCCATCTCGAAGACTGCATAAATAGCATTTCAAAACTCGCGTGTGGAAACTCTAATGTGCATGTAAGGATAGTGGTAGGGGGATGCACCTGTAAGAAATTCATGCTTGTGAAAGTCCGGATGAACATGTGACTGAAATAATGTTCAGTCAAACGGAAAATCAGTCGAAGTTGCAAATTTCACTTTTTTATTTACTTGATGACTAGTTTCACGCCAAGACCTGTTTCCAAATCATCCAGGTCGTCAAAATGGTATTTAAAAAAAAAAGCAACAGCAAGATCCGCGCCAAGACAAATATATATGTGTTATAAAGTGCCAATGAACAGTTACAATGCATACAGTTAACACATCCAGTAAATTAAAAAAATGAAATTTTCAACTTTGGCTGGTTTTCCGTTGCACTGATTAACAGAAATTGCAGACCTGTAATTAGATCAGCATGCTGCAAATTCGTGAAATATTGTGATAACCACCTTCGGACACATTCCATCCAACTTAATTTGCAAGTCACAGTCTCTTTTGTGTTAAGAGCATTATAAAATAAAATATTATTTGTTAGAAGTTAACTTACTTCTACAATGAAGTACATATTTATTTGTCATTTTTGTGACCTCACATCCCCTAATCTGGTGGTGTGAGACACCAAAAGCAATTCTCTGTAAGATATTAGAATATGTCACCTGACTTACCATTCATGTACTCGAAATATATTCGCATTAGCGAATATATATTGGAATGATCACAATGAACATTTGTGCTGGACTGGGACTGAAACTCGGATATCCCGCTTATCACTAGCAGTCGCCTTACCATTAGGCTAGACACATGGCTGACATCATATGGAAGTTTGTCTGGCCATGATTCGTGCTCAGACAGCCTAAGTGTGAAGCGACTGCTCATGATAGGCGATCCAGGTTCGATTCCCGACACCGCAGAATTGTCACTGTCATCATTACAGAGCCGATGGTTGTCCATATTCGCATCTGCGAATTTATTTCACAACGGCTGTAGTCTCCACAATGCATAGTACTTCTGAACAACAAGTGTCGTAGTTATCTGCCGACTGTGGGCAAGCGACTTTCAATTAAAATGTCTCCCCTGTACAGGAATATACATGGTATGTCCACAAGGTAAGTACCGTTTGGTTATATAAAACAAATGTGTACAGATACAGAAAAAAATATTTATTGTACAAAAATCTACAACTATTAAACTGATTTTGTACATAGCTTCCGAAATTTTGTAGGCACTTGTCATAGTGTGGCACAAGTTTTTGTATGCCTTCTTCATAGAAGGTTGCCGCCTGTGTATTCAAAAATGTGGTTAACATGTTCTTTCAGCTTGTCATCATCATTGAAGTGCTGTCCACCAAGGACAAATTTTAGATGTAAGAAGAGATGACCGGGGTGTACGGAGGATGATCAGACGCGTCCCAGTGAAATTCCTGTAAGAGTTGTTTGGTCACATTCGCCGTGTGAGGTTGGGCATTATCGTGGAAAAAAACACCACCTTTTGACAGTAATCCTTGGCGCTTGTTCTGTATTGCGCGGCGCAATTTCTTAAAGGGGTCGCAGAAACCATGTGCATTGATTTTTTTGGCCTCGTGGTATGAAATTAATCATCAAAATGCATTTTTCGTCCCAAAAAACGGTGCACATGACTTTTCGAGGCGTCAAGATTTGCTTAGGCTTAACCTTTGTTGGGGAGGAAGTGTGCCTCCATTCCACTGATGGTAGTTTTGCTTCAGGGGAGTTGTACGTTACCTAAGTTTCATCCCCTGTGACTATCCGAGAAAGAAAACCGTCGCCTTCTTCATTGTAGCATGTCAAAAACTGAAGTGTACTGCTCATCCATTGTTTTTTGTGTTGTTCAGTAAGTATTTTGGGTACCCAATGTGAGCAAAGTTTTCGAAATTTCAGCTTTTCACTAACAATTTCATGAATTACTGATCGTGAGATTTGTGCAACTTCCAGAGCAAGGGCACTAAGTGTAAACTTACAGTTGTACCTGATCTTCTCTTCAATTGTATGAAGCAGTTCTTCATCGTGGACTTGATCACGTCCCTCATTGAACAGTCTAACCCGTTTTCTAACCATTGAATCACTCATAGCATTTTGTCCGTAAACCTCACAGATTTGCCGATGAATGTCCTTTGGTTTAACTTTCTTTACATTTAGAAAACGAATCACAAATCTGATTTCACATGCGGTGACATTTTCAGTTACGACTGACATTATAAAGAAGCACTACGAAGCACATGATGGCAGCAGCGATCTGAAAATGGCGTACATGTCTTCCCATTGAGTCAGAGTGACTGCCGCGCATGCTCGGGACTGCGATCGTAGCGCTCCCGCGGATAGAAATGCAAACAGAACTTATTTTGTGGGGGATCCTCGTATTAGGTTGGCACATAAGTTCGTAACGTTTTCCATTAGTTAAACACAACAGACACACAACACAGACTTTAGTCGTCGATAATGTAGTTACTTTCACTGTTTACAACGATCTGTGAATGCTGGAGTAACTTTTCGATTCTGCGACTGTAGAAATCATGTGATTTTGAGGAATACAGCTCGTCGAGCCTTGTTTGGACCGCATTTTCATCCGGAAAGGAAGTTCCTTGAAGGTTATTCGATTGAGAGTGGAAAAGTTGGAAATTTGAAGGCACAAGATCAGGAGAATAAGATGGGTAAGGAACAACTTCACAATCCCAACTCCTGTATAGTGCTTTTTGTCAGTCTAGCAGAATGTGAGCAGGTGTTATCGTGGAGTATCATCACTTAACCCATTAAGTACCAAATGTTTTTCCTTCGATCTACATTTATTTCTGTGTTGTCTGATTGACACAGATATGCTGAAAAGGAATATAAAATAAAAACTGCAATAACCTTCAAATAAATGATTTATTTTAATCGATCCCCAAATGGGGCCCATGTCACATGCCAGTCTCTTTTTACATTTTCTTTTGTTTTTGTGCCATACAACAAAACAATCAATATAGAGTCCCACGTTCATACACGACACTGTTTCCTCACATTTTTCTTGCAAATTGCACATTTTCTTTGTTTCCCCGGTGTTGCAGGTTCAATGACAGGTCTGTTCCCAGAAGTCTTGAGTTCAATTGCAACATATGGAAGGGATGATTGTGGTTGTGATGGACGTCCTGCCCTTTTCAGATCAGAAGCAGCAAATGATTGAATAAGATATGCCACCATCCTCCGGAATTGAAACAGTGGAACATTTTCATTCAAGAGGTAGTAGATGTGCGCGTTGACCAACGCTACATCTAATGCATTTCTGAACAATGGGAAGACCACTTCTTACATCGAATTCTTACACAATATTGCTGCACATTTCAGCACAGTTTGTCCACACATCCCATATGATTGCTACATTCTGCAATCATTCTTGGCTGCAAAACTTGCGCTTCTTTGTTCTCAGCTTTGTTCCATATCTTTACTTGGCTTACTAAATGCACTGTCTCATGGTTTGACAAGACCTTTACACAATTTTTATCCTTCCACATTACCGCCATTATCTCCGTATTCTTGTCAAACCTATGGTCATACCCTCCTCTTCGTTTCTTCTTCATGCTGTTCTCAGATTCTATTGGACAGTTATTCATTCGGTTCAAATGGACAGTTCCAGTTGCCCTTACTCTCCTTTTTGAGAGCCCTTTCATCAAACAGAAAGTAGTGAAAAAGTTATCAAAATATTTTTGTGTAGTTCAGGAGTCTTCGATTTTCCTTCATAGGCTGATATATGGTAGCAGAAACCGCTTTGAGAACAGCATATGGCCCACTATTTGAATCCAGATCTCACTGGTTTCCCCGTGAATGAATTGTTTCAGGTAATGGTGTCCATAATATCGTACCATTTGCTCATCGGGATGTCGGGAAAAACTTGAAAGTTCATGAAATTATTATTCAGCAAATCCATCAATGGACAAATTAAAAAAAGTTTATCCCTTTCGTCGGGTGGGATTCTGTTCAGACGTGGGTTATCATGGAAATGAAGGTGGCGCTTTATTTCCAGATATCTCTTGCAACTCATACACTGTCATACACATCGTATGTCGAACGCCTCATCTTGATTCCAGTATAGCTTTTCCCATGGAAGAGCATGGTATCCAGTGAAGAGTAGTATATCTATGAACTTTTTTATGCACCCACTAGATAACTCATAGCTGTGATTATTGTTCTGTGTAGCAAATCGGATACTTTCACTGACAATCAAGTTCAATGCCTGTTCATCAAAAAAGTCTTCAAAGCACTCAACAGAAGATTTTCCTTTTAGTGCTGCCACCAAATTGGATTTTCGCTGTTCAGTTTCTGCTGTATCAGGATAGGTTTTAGAGTCAGTCGCGTCTTCTGTTGTTCAATTAGAAATGATAATTGCCTTCACTTTCTTCTTTCGTTGACCTTCATGTTCCCCATTTTCCTTTCCTCCATTGCCATGAATTTCCAAGGAACCTGGCACACCAGATGGAACACTATTTTCAAATACACACATCAAAAAAGGTTTCATCACCTCGGTTCCAAGACTTCCAGACCCAGTCTTCCTTAAACATCGATAAACTATCGATTAATCAATAGTATCTGCACTATCGTCACTATCGGTAGTCTTGTTTAACTATCGATAGTCTTATTGTTTACGATATAATTCTTTTTGAATTAGCGCCTGAAAAATTGACGGTTCGTGTTACCTCCATGGTGTTTAGAGTGCAGAGGGAAAGTAGATTGTATGGAGGTACTTAGTTAACAACAAATATGGTGGCGCCTTAACCAGTCTAAGTTGTTTATAAACTATGTTGTTAATAGATTGGTCGCTGAGGGGGAGGGGTCGTGAAAACGGGAATTTTATCGTTTGTCTTCCACTGATGACAACTCACAGTCGTGAGCATCTCTTACCGATTAGATGCTTATGGTAAATACTACAGACCTAAATAACATGGATTTATGAAAGCGCATTACACTGATTTTCATCTTCAAATGTGTGAGCTTACTTGCTTGTAGCAAGGAATACAAATGTGAATTAGGCTATTGTAATACAACGCCGTTAGTAGAGGAAAAAAAATGACATTTGAAAGATGTGTTATTTGTTGTTTCTGATTGTACTGTACAGGGTGCCCATAAAGTAAGTATCCATTTTGCGGAAAACATACACGTGGATTATTTCTGTTACAGGTACCGTGAAGAGACATCACAGTGTTTACAATTGCCGAAAGAATCACAATTCTGGAACATCGTTTATGTGGCGAAACCTATGCTGTGGTCCAGAGGTTGTTTGAAAGAAAGTGTTGGAAGTATGCCCCTACAAGACTTGCCATTCGGACGGTCGTCAACAAATTCCGGCGTACAGGATCTGTACCTGATGGGAGACGCGCTGGGCGACCACCATCTGCGCATCGTTTGAGGGAAGCTATCGAAAGAAGTCCATCGGAATCTACCCGCCGGCTGAGTCGTAAACTATCCATGCCGAAATCCACAGTGTGGAAAATGCTTCACTAGACCCTTAAAAAGATGGAATATCATATCCAGGTGCTTCACCAGCTAGAGGGTGAAGATGGTTCAAATGGGTCTAAGCACTATGGGACTTAACATCTGAGGTCATCAGTCACCTAGACTTAGAACTACTTAAACCTAACTAACCTAAGGACATCACACACATCCATGCCCGAGGCAGGATTCGAACCTGCGACTGTAGCAGGAGTGCAGCAAACAGGTTCAAATAGATGTGAGTTTCTGTAGTTATTCAGGGCTGAAGAGGCTTGCAAAGGATAAAGTTGTGTGAAGAGCTGCATCAAACCTATCTTCAGACTGAAAACCATAACAACAACATAAAAAATGCCTTTTGAATGATGAGAATCAGCACAACTAAACTTGTCAAGAGAACTGAAACTGTAAAGAACGCTGGAGATGTCAGTGAAACAACAGTTCTCGATCAAAGAATCAATGTAAGACATGCTATGCTTGTAGAAAAACTTGGGCCTCAAAATGTCTATAACTGAGTATCAAACTAAGATACTATAACTCCTCTACACAGCAGAGTGTCTATGCCTAACCAATGAGATCCCATTAAGATCTTCAAATTACATGAAAGGTAATTGGACCAAGACTCATACCAGACTGTGGTACAGATATAATTGTGAATTCTTTAGCAACACCAAGAAAACCTCACCAATGCAGTTAGAAGAAGACACCCAGCTTAATAGGGCCACTTGTACAGACTGCACCCTGTAGGTTATCCCATAATATCTTCCGTGTAGCCAACAACGACAAATCCACTGCATCAAGGAAATAGAGAAAGGCCTTGCACAACTTCATATTACACTCGTGCTCATAAATTAAGAATAATTGCAGAATGTGGTGCCACACAACATGGCGCTACACAAAACTGGCGCTAATAGCATAGTCACATAGGAAACACACACGACACGTATCTGTAAGTGCACAGGGTTGGTGATAAGCTGAGAAAACCGTCCCGAGACACATGAGCTACAAAACGCCACTGTTTCCTGAGCATGTACCCTGACATCAATATGAGATATGATCACCATGCACACGTACACAGGCCGCACAACGGGATCGCATACTCTGGATGAGGTGGTAGAACAGCTACGGGGGTATAGCCTTCCATTCTTGCACCAGTGCCTGTAGGAGATGCTGAAGTGTAATAGGAGTTTTAAGACGTGCAGCGATACATTGACCGAGAGCATATGAGACATGCTCGATGGGGTTTAGGTCTGGAGAATTGGCAGGCCACTCCATTCTCTTGATATCTTCTGTTTCAAGGTACTCTTCCACGATGGCAGCTCGGTGGGGCCGTGTGTTATCATCCATCAGGAGGAAGGTGGCACGCACTGCACCCCAGAAAAGGTGAACATACTGGTACAAAATGATGTCTCGATACACCGACCTGTTACAGTTCCTCTGTCAAAGACATGTAGGGGTGTACGTGCACCAATCATAATCCCACCCCATACCATCAAACCACGACATCCATACAGGTCCCTTTCAAGGACATTAAGGGATTGTTACATGGTTCCTGCTTCACGCCAGATGAAAACCCTACGATAATCACTGTTCAGACTATACCTGGACTCGTCCGTGAACATAACCTGGGACCACTGTTCTAATGACAACGTACTGTGTTCTTGACACCAGGCTTTACGGGTTCTCCTGTGACCAGGGGTCAGTGGAATGCACCTTGCAGGTCTCCGGGCGAATAACTCATGTCAGTTCAGTCGTCTGTAGACTGTGTGTCTGGAGACAACTGTTCCAATGGCTGCAGTAAGGACCCGAGCAAGGCTATCTGTAGTACACCGTGGTGGCCATCTGTGTGCACTGATTGTGAGATATTGGTCTTCTTGTGGTGTTGTACACTGTGGACTTCCCATACTGTAGCGCCTGGACACATTTCCTGTCTGTTGGAATCTTTGCCATAACCTTGAGATCACACTTTGTGGCACATGGAGGGGCCGTACTACGTCCTGCTGTGTTTGACCAGCCTCCAGTAGCCCTAGTATGCTACCCCTCATAATGTCACCAATATGTGTTCTTTGAGCCATTTCCAACACACAGTCACCATTAGCACGTCTGGAAAGGTCTGACCACTTATTCGATGCACCATACTCTGACATGCACCAACACACCTCTGCATATGTGGGCTGCTGCCAGTGCCACCATGCTATGACCGCAGGACAAAAGCACTGCATGGTCATACCCGGAGGCTATTCAAACCCACAAACCGCCCACAAGAGTGTTGTTTCACCGTGTATCAGCATTAATCTATTAGGATGAGTGTGAAAAAGCCAGAATAATTAACAGGGGTGGCTACCATTTGGCTTTTGAAACCAGACCCTCCTAAAATCCATTATGGAAGTTAACCACAATGAGACTAGAAAATAGTCCAAGGTTCGTTTGACCCACAGCAGAGTGTCATGGGAACGCTGAATAACCTGCGCTGACAAATGGTAAACGATGGTCTCCAACTACCCATGAAAATATACTTTCCAAGTTATCAGAACCAGTAATAAGTGAACAATCTAGGAATGTACTACAGCCTCCTACATATCACTGTCTGGATAACTATGAAGTCAATAACATACTAATTATGGCGTGCACAGAAGCATTTGGGCAGTCAGTCTTCTCTGCTCCACACACTATTGGAAAGGGCAGAAGCCGCAATGAATGGTATGAGAGGAAGTATCCTTTGCCATGTACTTCTTAGAGTTTTCCAAAGTATGGATGTAGATTGTATTCTAATCGCCATGGGTAGTGGGAGCGAGAGGCATTCATTTCTTACGAATTTTTTGAAAAGTGTTCAATTCGGCATCACTCTGATGCCTACTAAAGCAAATATTTAGCCTCGGATATGGAATTATAGCTTCTTCCCATGCGAAATGCTATTCATCAACATGGACGAAGGGCGCCCACAAATGTTTTGAATGTATTCCAAGTTAATATAATACGGCTCCTTCTGAGGTCATGACACAAACATGATACCTCTTGGTTCGTATTCTTATGTACCCACAGCTACTATAGGTTGCCTCCATTTCGGTAATGAAGAAATGAATTGATAACTGCGATCTTTCGGAAATTCATTCATAAGAAATTGAGGGTAGCAAACTAAAAGAAAAGTGTTGAATTCGATTTACAAATGTTCCTTTACAAATGAAAATACATGAGTATTGTGCCAGTTTAAAGATGAGTGAAATAGACATTAAATAGTGTCAGTGGTGTTGCGAAACAACTGAAATCTTAAAAAACTGAACAAAACTCCAGGAGTTAACGTAATCCCTATCAGATTCTGTGCCGACTATGCAGCTGAGTTAGCACCTTTTTTAACTATAGCCTACTGCAGATCCCTCGAACAGAAAGTTGTGTCCAGTAGTTAGAAGAAAGCACAGGTCACACCCATCTACAAGAGGGGTAGTAGAAGCGATCCACAAAACTGCCGTCCAATATCCTTGACGTCCATTTATTGTAGAATCTTAGAACATTTTCTGAGCCCAAACGTAATGGATTATCTCGAAAGGAATGACGCCCTCCATCCCAACTAGCATAGATTCCGGAAACGCCCCTCAAATGAAACCCAACTCGCGCTTTTCTCACTCTACATCCCGAAAATCATAGATTAAGTAGATGGGGTATTTCTTAACTTACGAAAAGCATTTGACGCAGTACCACATTTACGTTCATTATCAAAACCACGATCGTATGGGGCATCACGCGAAATTTGTGACTGGATTGTGGTTTTTTTTGTTAGAGAGGCCACAACATCTTGGACGGAGAGACATCGACAGATTAGAAGTAACTTCGAGTGTGCCCAGGGAAATGCTTTGGGACTCTTGCCGTTCGTGTTGTTTATTAACGCTTTTCTAGGCAATATTAATAGTAACCTCAGATTTTTGCAGATGATGCATTTATCTATAATCAAGAACTACCTGTAAAAGAGCTGCACAAATATTCGGTCAGATCTTGATAACATTCCAAAGCAAGACAATATTGGCTAATGTTACAATGCCTATCAGGTAATCATCCACTGAGTTGCCCCTACAACTTTAGCAAACTTGTTTAGATGTTCAGAAATGTAAAATTGTGTACTTCACGAAAAAAACGTAGTATCTTATGTCTACAGTATCGAGGAGTCACAGTTGGAATCGATCATATCACACAAGTACCTGGCTGATAACACTTTGTAGAAATATAAAAATGGAACGATCTCATACGCCTAGTCGTAGGAAAGCAGGTGGCAGACTTCGATTTATTGGCAGAATACTACGAAAATGCCATCAGTTTACAAAGGACATTGCTTACAAATTTCTCCTGCTATCCATCGCAGAATGTTGCTCACGTATGTGGGACTCATACCAAATAGGACTAGCTGGGGATATTGAACGTATACAGCGACAGGATATGGAAATTATAGACAGAAGAGCAGGGTCAATGGTTTCAGGTTTGTTAGAGCCGTGGTAGAAAGTAACAGAGATGCTGAACTGGCAGGCACTTGAAGATAGACGCCAACTACCTAGAGAAAACCTGTTAGACTTAAAAGATGGCTCTAGGAATATCCTACTACCCGTACGCATCACTCCGTAGACATCGTTAGGACGAGATTAGATTAATTGCAGCACGCACAGACGCATTTAAACAGTTATTCTTCCCGCGCGTCGTATGGAACGAGGAGATTAGGAAGTACCCTCTGTATACACTTCGCAATGGTTTGCAGACTATTGAAGTAGATGGATGTAGAATTTGTGTTGGCCACACTGCACGTTTCGTACATCTGTGGAGTGGTTGTATAAGCGCTTGTGATTTGAATTAAATCCTCAAGGTTGTTGTAGATTTGCACATGTGTATTATACTCCAGCGTTCAAAGATGGTAAAAGACAGTCTATATTTCTCATGTAAACGTTGGCGATCGGTCACGCAGAGCTCTTATAAATACGAGGTGGGTAAGCAACATCAGTGACACATTAAAAGTAATAGAAATACAAGTGCCCTGAGCATAGTGTTATGAAACACTAATATGGGTGTACAAATAATAACACAGTCTTGAAATAACACCAATTACTACGTACTATTTATTTCTTAAATAAAATTCCAGCACTATAGATATCTTAATATATAGCTTTAAAGGTACAATTCACATTGTAGCTCCCATGTAGAGTATTCCAAAATAATTTGTAACAGATATGTGATCGAGACTATTGTACAGTAAACTCTTACTGTAGTAAAATTTAGATTACTATCCTATTGCTCCAAATTCTTTATTTGCATGCGTAGACTGCAGTAAACATTATCTGTCACGGTTTTTGTTTAACCACTTGTCAGATATAATTTAACTTTATTACGCCGTTTTTAAGTATAGCACATATCAATAACATGGAAAACTGAAACAGGTAAGCTTAATATAATTGTTACCTTTAAGAGACCACCACGAGCGGTGGAGATCGCTGCTGTGTTGTGAATTGTGCAATACAGGTAGCCATTCTATAGGTGTGATAACATTCAGTGTTTGTCATTGCAGGGGTCAGGCTAACATAATGTTCCTAAAGAGGGTCAAGAGTCTTTCCAGTTTTTGCAGGGTCAACCAAGTGGATAATGATGATATATGTATTTAGGCCGGGAGCCATACTGTGTGGAGACTGGCCACCTGGTGCAAGTCATTTTATTTGATTCATTGGCGACTTGTGTGTGGATGAGGATGAAATGATGATGAAGACAACACAACAGCCAGTCCCTGAGTGGAGAAAAATCTTCAACCTGGCTGGGAATCGAACCCGAGCCCCTTGCATGGCATTCTGCTGCACTGACCACGCAGCTATAGAGAGGCAGACAACCAAGTGGATGATTGCCTGATTGGCCTACACCAATTGGATGATTGCCCGATTGGCCTTGTAACACATTAAGCAATTTGTCTTGTTACGTTGATACTGTGAATGGCTGAAGGCAGGGGAGAACGACAGCTGTTTGAGCATGCACCTCTTCTCAGTATACTTTAATGATGATGGAATCCACTTTCGTGTCATATGCTGGAGGCTCCCAGTTCGGATGCCCAGGTGCGGACTACGTAATAGTACGTCATCTTGGGGACAAACTAATCTGGAGTTCTGCAGGCTGGAGCATCAAATGATCCCTTAATTGGGCAAGAATATTTGAGAATTCAAAAAGATAAATGGTTAGGTTGAATTTATATATGGAATTGTCAGGTTAATATGACGTTATCAACACAAAATTGATAAGAGTAATGCAGGAGTAAATCTGATACTAAGCAAGAATAAAAGAGATATGTAGATGAGCTGCTGTGAACAGCCTAATGAGTGCATTATCATAGGCACAAAGGCAACTCCCACCATGTTTATACACACAAATACAAATGTTTTACAACTACAAATGTTTTATTCCACCTTGGAGCATGTTTACATTCAATTGGTGTCATCAGTGTTAACACAATAATAATAATAATAATAAAGTGGACAACTGTCATTAACTACAATATAATAATCAAAGATGGATGCAATACATACCTATGCAAATGTCAAGACAACAAAAAGTTTCCTAACAAACCAATTACAAGATAAATAAACTACATAGTTCAGAAAATGACAAATAAATAATCAAACAGATAATTAACAATAAGTACATGATACATTTAGTTAATTTATTGTTCGTTTTCATAAGGAAAGTGGGTCATTTGTCACATACACGAGGAACTCTTGAGCAGAGTAAATTACTTTACTTTTCATCCTTTCCGAAAGACTAGTTTTAAGTTTATTTACTGGCATGGTATAGGCATTTTCAGGTTATTTGTTGAAGTAGACAGGACCAAGAAATTTGTAACTGATGTGTGTGTTTGCAAGCCCAACATATGGCATATTACTTCTATGTCCACTTCTTATGTTATGGTCATGAACCGTCCTCCTTAAGTCAAATTTATTCATCGAAAACAAGGCAGCTGTAAATATACAGGCCAGGCACTTTCGTTATATTTAGTTTCGTACAATAATCTCGACTTTATTCATATGGGCTAAGTCCTGCTATGCACATTATGGCTTCCTTTTGTCATTTAAAAACTAATTTTGGGCATTCAGAATTGCCCCATAACAGTATTCTGTAACTCAGATGGGAATGGAAGAATGTAAAGTATGCATATAATAAAAGTTCCGTGCTGACACTGGTCCTCAGCTTGTACAGCAGATAGATGACACGTGCCAGTTTGCCACACAACTTCCCTGTTTGGGTATCCCAGCTGTGTTTTTGATCTAGGCCCTATATGAAATCTTAATAATTTTACTGTTTTGTTATCATGACTGGGAGCATTCAGATTGAATACAATGGCTTCAGTTTTACTATCATTCTTATGCAGTACATTTGCCACAAACCAAGTAGTGCATCTCTCCATTGGCAGTGCGATCTTTGTTGCACATGTTCAAGGTTGGTATCAAATGTGATGAATGTTGTGTCATCAGCTTATAGCACTGCATTGCATGGTACAAATGCAGTTAAATCATTTATGTAAATAATGAAAAGGAAAGGTCCAAGAACAGATCTTTGAAGTATACCCTGTATAACTGGGAGACATCCTGACATTTGATTATTTACCTTAACTAACTGTTTTTTATAGTCCAAGTAAGCCTGCATTAGGCATAGAGCATTCTCTCTCACTTCGTAGTGGTAGAGCTTTTTCATAAGAGTACTGTATACCACATCAAAAGCTTCCCTGAGGTCCAACAGTGTTACTCAGATAATATCTTTATTTTCAAAACAATTTTATATTTTTGATACCATACTCTCAACTGCTTTGACTGTAGAAAGGCTGGCTCTGAAACCATACTGTGAGGAGATAAGTTTATCATTATGTTCAAAATATTGATTCCTTTGTTTATGCATGCAGAATTCTATTATTTTTGATACTGTGAGTGTAAGTGGTATTGGTTGACAGTTATACGGAGATGCTATATCTCGTTCCTTATGTTCTGTTTTAACTGCAGATATTTTTTAAACATTCCAGATAATTACCATCATTTAAAATTTTGTTGATTATTTTAGTCAGTGTTGTTACAATTTGATTTCTGATATATTTAATAACATAATTTGAGAGACCATAGTAATCCTCTGCTCTAGAATTACTGAGGTTAGCTATTGATTTATTAACCATCTTCTCAGTTTCATGAGGTCATTGAAAGCTGTCTGTCTGCTTACTGTTCATTGCCGGCAGCACTGCCTCTGCCTTACTCACATCCCCCATTGTGCTTCTGTCTGTCTGAGGACTGACAAAATGTGCATTTAGAATATCAGGTAGAATTGGTGTCTGTTATACTTTATCATCCCAGTTTATTTCATTTTTAATAATTTCCCATGCAGCTTTGCATTTATTCACGGAGTTCAGTATATATATGCATCATTTGCTTTGCACTTAACTGCCTTGATTTCAGACCTGTAAATCTTTTTCACTTTCATATACATTTCCTTTTCAGCATTATTGTGCTAAGACCTATCATGGTAGAGTAGCATTATGGTTCTTATTCTACTTATATGTGGGGTGTACCAGCTTTATAGATTTATTGGTCTGGTGTAACAATTTTGCTGTGATATTTTCTTGCAAAGTTTAGGACAATGTGCTTCAAAATTTTCAGTTAACAGATGTAAATAATTGTTTGTAGATTCATGTGCACCCACAGTGGTTATTATTTTATCCCATTTTATTAAATTCAATTTACTTATCAACTTGTGTAGCATTGATTCATTAATTGGTCTTAAAATTTTAGTGCAGTCTGTGAATATTTCAGTTGCTTTACTGTTAAGAGTTTGTCTGAGGCAGAGTCTGTCATAGTCTGAAATGCCTAGCATGATTGTGTCGAATTCTGTTTTGTTTAGATGAAAATTACATATTATGTTATCTAGACATGCTTCCTGTCTTGTGGGTTTGTCATTTACGCAACTGAAGTTAAGGGACCTTAATGTATTCAGTATTGATCAGCATTTCTACTCTTAAACCAAATGTCTATATTTATATCACCAAATATTAGTATTCTGTAATCTTTGTATTTGATTAGCAAGAATATCAATTTCTCCAGAAGCTCCAAAACAGATCTTCATTGTGTTCTGGGGGGGGGGGGGGGGGGGGGCGTATACTGAAGCTATTATAATTTCCTGTTTTTCCAACATTATGGCTGCAGCTTCAAATTTTGCTTCTATACACATGCCACTTACATCTAAAACTTCATAGATTAGGCTTGCACTATTCTTGAAATACACATATACACCACCCTGTTTAATACTTGTTCTACAGTAGTTGGTTGCCAATTCGTATCCCAATGGTACCCTTAATGTTAGTTCCTCATTGCTAAGCCAGTGTTAATGTATTGAAATCACAGTGCAGTTTAAGTTTTCCAGCCAATACTAAAGTTCATTAAGTTTGCTCTTAAGAGACTGCACATTAATATGTAAGAACATTACACTTGTACTTATATTGCTGTGGTTCTCCTGTAGCCCTGCAGCAAAAAATCATTGGGTTGGAATGGAACTGCTGCTTTCCTCTTCTGCAGTATATGACCATGTGATGAGTTTTCCAATGTTGACTGCTCCTTCAGATGGAATGGTGGTGAAATTCTGATCTTGTTAAGGGGATGAGTGGCTCCTATTACTTCTGCCAATGTTGATGATGCATTTTCTGTTATTGGTGTCGATTCTTCTCTTTTTGACAGTGTTTCTGATGATAATGATCCTGGGGATGCTGCTGCTGTTGCCAGTGGTGATTGTGGTTTTGCTGTTGACTGGGGTGATGATAACATTGCTTTTTCGTTTGTTATAGCTGCTTCTGATAATAGATTTGTTTTTGTTGATGCTGATTTAGCTGACACTGGTGTTGGTTCTGCTGAAGTAGCAGCTGCTGGTGATGGCTGCTGTGCTATTGTTTGTGTCTGGCATCCTGCAATTGGTTCTGCTATTTTAGATACACCATTTATTCTTTTGCTAGCTGTGGTCAACATTTCCAGAGTTTTATTTCTGAAAAGTCTCACACATACTCTGTATCCCACTTAATCTGCAAATGTTGATGAGATTGAATAATCATATCAGGAGATGAAAGAAATGATTCAGATCTTTAAGGGAGATAAAAATGTGGTATTCAATAGTAAAAGAGAAATAAAAGAAAATATAGTTGGAGAATGAATGGTGGAAATGAATGAAAGAATTTTGCCCAGCACAGAGTTAAATTATCGGTTATACTTTAAAAATAGTGAAAGAAGGTTGCATACATGGAAGAGACCTGGAGATTCTAGATGGTTCCAGATATGTTTCAGATTTCAAATCCAGTTTGTGAACTGCAGTACATTTCCAGTGGCAGGATTTGGGCCATAATTATTTGTTTATGAAGTGCACATTGAAAATGAAGAAACAGGAGAGGAGAGGAGTAGGATACTAGGGAGATGGAATACAGATGAATTGAAAGATCCAGAAGTTGTGGAGTTTCTAAGGAAGCATAAAGACAACTTTTGATTAAAACGAGGCTGAGGGACACTATAGAAGACGAGCAGGTAGCTTTGAGGGATGGAATAGTGAAGGTAACAGAGGAACAACTACACAAAAATAAAAGTTGTAGTAGAAATCATTTAATAACACATGAGGTATTGAATTTAATTGATGAAAGGAGAAAATGTAACATAGCAAGTGAAGCAGGCCAAAGGAAATAGGCAACAGACATATATAAAATATGAGGTTGACAGTAAGTGCAAAGTGGCAACTTGGGAATGGTTAGAGGAGAAATATGGAGCTGTAGAAGCATGCATGACTGCAGGAAAGATTTATGCAATCTATAGAAAAATTAAAGAAATATTTTGAGAAAAGAAAAGCAGCTGTATTAATATCAAGAGCTCAAATGGCAAACCAGTACTAAGTGAAGAAGGAAGGCTGGAACATGGAAGGAATGTAAATGGTGTTTCACAACTCATAGTAAAGGCCTCTTAGGGGCTGTAGAGGGAACTTAATGGATAAGTTTTGATAAAGAACCCATGTCTGGAAGCGTATGATTTGAAAATAAAATAAATTTCAATTTTAGATCACTGTCAAATCTCCTGCTTCATGGAATGGTTCGTAATGGTAGAACTGAACAACACTTGTATCAAGAATGTTTTGATGAATCCCCTCAGATTGTACCATTTTCATACCAACCACAGCAGCTGCTAGAAACTTGTACATTCCCAACGATGAGGGTCGACTAGTGCTCCACGGATGTGCAATGTGGTCTGTGGACTGTGTGTGTGTAAGCACATGTCACAGAAACACTTTGTGCTACGAAGAGCCCTGTCACTATGTGAGCAGCCTCTGTAGAGCACACAGCTCAGAGCTCATTGGCTCCACTGTGTATTTATGGTGAAGCAAGAGACTTGAAAGTGACCCAATCTGCAAACTTATTTTACAAGCAAACAATAAATTTCAAGACTGGACTCATTAGCACTGTTGAACACGTATGACGATATAATAGTAGTTGGAAGAGTCGAAGAAGGTGAAATGGAAGCAGTTGCTGAGAAGGGAGTGAGAGTAGGTTGCACTCAATCCACAATGCTATTCAGTCTGTACATTGAGCAAGCAGTGAAGGGAATTAGAGCTCAGGGAGAACAAATTAAAACTTCAGCCTTTGACGATGAATTTGCAAAGTCGTCAGAGATGGCAAAATTTATAAAAATAAAATGAGGATAATGGAATTTCATTGAAATAAATCAGGTGATGCAGAGGGGAGTAGATTAGGAAGTGATATATGAAAAGTTATCAGTCAGTTTTGCTATTTGGCCAGAAAAATAATAATCAAATTTGCCATCAAAGTAGCTCGCAAATCTTGTCGTGGCAAATTTGGATCATGTTTTAGCAGCTTTTATCTAATGCTAGTATAACTTCCTGGTGCTGACTTTTTCCCCCCTGACTTTCAGCCAGCCAGCCAGCATGTCATAAGACTGTGCAAATGGGATCTCGCTTACTTATATAATTTCTGAGTTATCAAGGATAAAGGTAGTTGATTAAAAAAAAATATTCATCAGTTAGTCTGAATTCCAAAAGGTTGTATCTCAAAAGAGTTCTGTCAGATTTCATTTTTCTATACCTCAATTTGTTTGATCAGGAAAATTTTGCTTAATTCTTGAGACAGACCAGTTCAAAAGCTATAAGGATGTTAAAGAATGTGCTCTGCCTGCTACTATGGGCAAAGAATGTATGATCTTTTTGAATATGCACATTTCAAAATGATGTAAAATCTGTTGAAGTTGTTATAATTTTTTTATTTTCTTAAAATAAAAAATTAATGTTCAGACTGAATTTTCCCTATGCAGCGGAGTGTGGGTTGATATGAAACTCCCTGGCAGATTAAAGCTTGAACTTGAGCGGGGGCCTTTACGTTTGGTGATTAAGTTCCCCTACCAGCTGACCTACCTGAACACGACATGTCGCATCTTTGCAGCTTTACTTTTGCCAGTACCTTGTCTCTTGTCTTCCAAACTTCACACTTCTCCTGTGTAACATGTGAGAGGGGATATGAGTCTTGCTCATGTAGCTCATTTGGTAGAGCACTTGCTTCTGAAAGGCAAACACAGCTTTAAACTGCCAGAAAGTTTCAAAAAGTAAGTTGCTCAGCCTTTAACTTTGAAAAATATTTATCTGTTTTAGGTTTTTTCTTTGCTGTCCTGGAATTCACCATCTGTGAACATGAAACTCTTTAGTTGAAAATATGCAGCAATTGTATGATTAAAATTTGAAAACAGGCAAGTGGACATTAGATTCAAATTGTAGCTCTGTGTATGCACAAGGCAAGATTTAATTGTAATGTAGCATTTGTTTTGCAGATAATTCTGCATGTTATGTGCCAATATTTTACCATTCTTTCTGAGGCAAAATCCTTGCATCACATCTTCTGTAGTTTAACTTTGAGGTGGTGATGACAAAATCTGCACTTTTTCTATCTCCCTTGGAAGCTGCAATTTTTCTTTCAGTTCTTTAATCAGCTGCCTGCCATCTAATAACCTCTAATGCCATGCTGTACTTGTACTAGGTGCTTGGAAATCTTTTTGACCAGCAGTAGCATGGTGTGTGCAATCGCTTGGTGGCTGAAGTGTGTGCTTACTGTGTACTGCCGCTCTTCTTTTGCACACTGATGTTGGCAATTTGTTGCTGTTGTTTGTAGCCAGTTGGGTGATCGTATACAGTAATCACTGAGATTCATGGACTCTAACGACTTGCTGCAGCAAAAGATAAAAATTGATTACTTTTGTTTTAGATATGGAGAGTGTGAGACTGGTGGCTATTGATCTGGCTGTTATGGATTATAAGGTTGGTTGCAGGTTTACATATTAATTTCTTGTATATGTTCTCAGAATATGACAGGATTCCTAGCATTATTATTTCGTATTCCAGTATTATAGACTGGTTGGGAGATGATGAAGCGAGCAGTTGTGATTGGAGGAAAATTGACTGTGTTGATGGATTGATCAGTAGCATAGCCTGAGGATCGTTCCAAAAACATTATCGCGTATTTTCAGAATGTTCTAATTTCAGAGGTAGTGTTTTGGTAGGAGCCGAAGAGTACAGTTTAAATGTTACGGAATGCTCTGTTTTATATGACAGAATTCTGCACATTATATTCCATTTTCCCAGTAGGTAACATCATTCATTTGGCTTCATGACAGTTGTTATCAAACACTAATTTCTATGATATTGTCTAATCATCCACCTCCTGATTCATTGTGTTCGCTTGCCATCACTCATTATGCAAACAGTTATCAACTAACACAACAGAAAATCCTGGGTACCCTGTAAGTGCACTACTACCATTCTGGCATTCCTCATTAACACACATTGTAATTTCAGAGAAGAGATCCCAATAAACAGTTGAGATGGTGTTGAGTGGTTCCGATGGATTATTTCTTCTGCTTCATCTTCTGATGATGATGAAGGTGAATTCTGTTGTAACTTTCTAACCAGATTTAACGTTGTTCTTGGTCATAGTTTTCAGCTGATCAACTGTTTCCAAAGTAACATCCTATAAGCTGATCTCACATAATAGTCCTTTAGACCAAAAGGATTACAACAGAATGTCTGTAGAAGTTTATCTAAAAGCAGTGCTTTGTGATAAGTCCATAGTTGTGAAACTTCAGCATGACATAATTCACTTCAATAGAGATGTGAATGTTGTCAAGTGAAATGTAGAATTATCTGCAAAACAAATTCTACACTTCACTGTAATTTGCCTTTAACATACATAAAGCTACAGTTTGATTCTAACATCCATTTGACTTTGTTTTCAATTGTAGAATGTAAAAACGCTGGATATTTTCAACTGAAAAGTTGCATGTTCACATATAGTGAAAAGCATTGTGGTGAATTCCATACAGTACAGAAATAACTATAATAGAGACAGCACGAGGAGATCCCTGACAGCTGCTAGCACTGTTGCCAGCTTTCAGCTGCAATGCACTAATGGCTGCAGGTGAAAACATTAGCCATCTATAGTTCTGTGACAACTCTGAGGCATTGTCATAGAGTAGTTCACTAAAACAAATTACGTTATTGGTCGAGTTTCGCCCGCGATGCTGCCATGCCCAGCCCATTGCGACTGTGACGGACCAACTTACTCAGCTATAAACGAGCAGATAAACGTCTGTAGAAGCCAATGACTGGGCAAATTAATTTTTTATTTTAAGAAAATCAAAGACAGCTAGTAACAACTGTAACAGATTGTATATAATTTTCAAATCTTCACTGTATGGATAAGTAAAGAACTGAAACATATGTGTGGTTTCTCCACTCACTGAGTTTTATAAGCAGGTTCTCATGAAGTTTACAGAGTCTTTCTTAGAGTGTTCCAGATAATATTTATTGTATACCTGAGATAATTTTTTTGAGAAAAATTTAAAGTTGTGAGGCGAATACTTACCTCTTGGAGAAATGTCACTACTCTGATAGATACATTTATTTATTTATCCACTCATTCATTCATCCATCCATCCATCCATGGGTCATCTTACAATGTACTGGATTTGTCACATAATACATTGAAAATAAATAGCTCAAAAATGTACACACACAGAATATGTTGACTGAGGTGAAAAGTAGAGGGATAGCAATATGCACATATACAAATGGTTGTATTATTGTGTACACAGCGTATAAAAGGACATTGCTGTGGCGGAGCTGTCATTTGTACTCTGGGGGGGGGGGGGGGGGGGCGGAATTCATGTGAAAAGGCTGCTGACGTGGTTATGGCCGCGCGATAGGAGTTGACAACTTTGAAGGCGGAATGCTAGCTGGAGCTAAGCACATGGGATGTTTCATTTTGGAAATTGTTAGGTACTTCAATGTCCCGAGATCCAGTACCAAGTGTGTGCCAAGAATACCAAGTTTCAGACATTTCCTCTCACTGTGAGCAACACAGTGGCTGATGGCCTTCACTTAACGACCAAGAGCAGCAGCGTTCGCATACAGTTGTCAGTTCTAACAGATAAGCAACTCTGCGTGAAATAGCCACAGAAATCAATGTGGGGCATACGACAAATGTATCCATTAGGACTGTGTTGCAAAATTTTGCATTAATGAGCTATAGCTTCAGATGACCAACGTGACTGCCTTTGCTAACAGCATGACATCGCCTACAGTGCCTCTCCTGGGTTCTGAACCGTATTGGTTTGACCCTAGAGGACTGGAAAACTGTGGCCTGGTCAAAATAGTCCCAATTTCAGTTGGTAAAAGCTGATGGTAGGGTTACAGTGTGGTGCAGACCCCACAAAGCCATAGACCTAGGTTGTCGGCAAGGTGCGGTGCCAGCTGGTGGTGGCTCTATTGTGGTGTGGGCTGTGTTTACTTGAAGTGGACTGGGTCCTCTGGTCCAACTGAACCGATCATTGACTGGAAATGGTTATGTTCAGCTACCTGGAGCCCATTTGAAGCCATTCCTGGACATCATGTTCCCAAACAAAGATGGAATTTTTATGAATGAGAATACACCATATCACCAGACCAAAATTGTTTATGACTGGTTTGAAGAACATTGAGCATCTGGCATCAATCCCATTGAACATTTATGGGACATAATCGAGAGGTTAGTTCGTGCACAAAATCCTTCATTGATTACACTTTCACAATTATAGACAGCATATTTGTCGATTGAACTGTCCATAGGTGTACTGCCAATCCTCAGTGTCCAATGGTCACTATGCATAATGCCCATTTGATACTGTGGACCAGCAGTACACTCGTGGACTTTTCGATCATTAACTTCTAGAATATGAGGTCTGTGTCTTGACTTCACTGCCTCATTCGGTTGGCCTGTGTTGTACAATGTTCTTTGGTTTACAGGCAGTTTTCTCCAGATAACTCTTATCATATGTTTCCTTGGAGTCTTTCATGGTAACATGCTTCAATAAAATCCTCTGTGTACAAGACACATCTAAACTGGTTTTAAAGCGGTGACCACTTGACGTTCAAGCTCCAGAGTTGTAATATTGTCATGTCTAGTACTGTCAGCAGGCAGCCGCCACAGCACACTGCTCTCTTCAGCAATAGAGAATCACTTTAAAGTCTATTTTTTGCAAAAATCAAGTAAAAGAAATCTAAAATTCACATAAAATGTAGACCTCTATGGTGTCTCTAGCATGTTGAAAAACTGTTCTTAATTTTAATTATGGTAGTAGTTACGTTAATTTGTTTCAAACAGATTAAAATTTTTCATTCATAAAAGGAAAGAGGAATTGATCATAATAGTCACAAATGCAAGCTTTAATGGAAGTAAGATATTCATTAACATACACTAAACTCCACAGACAGTGGGAAGACACTGCTCAATTAAGAGTCAGTGCCAGTGTAACTTTCAGTGTCACTACTCATAGTGACAGGTATTACAAGAATTTGACACACTGTTGTAACACACGTAATTGTTCCATGCTTCCTGTATCACTCTTTTCACACAGTTCACTACCTTTTGCTAGTCTTGTGGTGTCATTTGCTTAACTGCTTCTTTCAAAAGCCATTGCATTTTGGTCAATGTAATTTTTTTCATTTTCTGCAACAATATGGTGTTTAAACTGAGCCCAAATCAGTTCTGATGCATTTAAGTTGCAATGGTGGGAGGCAGTCTGCTTTATGTCCACATTGTTAACTGGATTCTTTGGTGTGTGTTCTGAGACAACTTCTAATAATTCTGCTCTTGTCAAGTTACTGTGTAACATTATCTTATGCTTCTCTAGCCTCACCCCCCTCTCACCCATAACCCCCCTCTCGCCCATAACCCCCCCTCTCGCCCATAACCCCCCCTCTCGCCCATAACCCCCCCTCTCGCCCATAACCCCCCCTCTCGCCCATAACCCCCCCTCTCGCCCATAACCCCCCCTCTCGCCCATAACCCCCCCTCTCGCCCATAACCCCCCCTCTCGCCCATAACGCCCCCCTCTCGCCCATAAGCCCCCCTCTCGCCCATAACCCCCCCTCTCGCCCATAACCCCCCTCTCGCCCATAACCCCCCTCTCGCCCATAACCCCCCTCTCGCCCATAACCCCCCCTCTCGCCCATAACCCCCCCTTTCGCCCATAACCCCCCCTCTCGCCCATAACACCCCCCTCTCGCCCATAACCCCCCACCCCCACCCCTCTCGCCCATAACCCCCCACCCCCACCCCCTCTCGCCCATAACCCCCACCCCTCTCGCCCATAACCCCCCACCCCCACCCCTCTCGCCCATAACGCCCAACCCCCACCTCTCTCGCCCATAACCCCCAACCCCCCACCCCTCTCGCCCATAACACCCCACCCCCCACCCCCCTCGCCCGTAACCCCCCACCCCCCACCCCCCACCCCCCTCGCCCGTAACCCCTCTCGCCCGTAACCCCCCACCCCCACCCCTCTCACCCGTAAGCCCCCACCCCCACCCCTCTCGCCCGTAACCCCCCACACCCCACCCCTCTCGCCCGTAACCCCCCACACCCACCCCTCTCGCCCGTAACCCCCCACACCCACCCCTCTCGCCCTTAACCCCCCACACCCACCCCTCTCGCCCGTAAGCCCCCACCCCCCACCCCTCTCGCCCGTAAGCCCCCACCCCCCACCCCTCTCGCCCGTAACCCCCCACACCCACCCCTCTCGCCCGTAACCCCCCCACACCCACCCCTCTCGCCCTTAACCCCCCACACCCACCCCTCTCGCCCGTAACCCCCCACACCCACCCCTCTCGCCCGTAACCCCCCACACCCACCCCTCTCGCCCGTAACCGCTCACCCCCTACCCCTCTCGCCCGTAACGCCCCTACTCCCACCCCTCTCGCCCATAACCCCCCCTCTCGCCCATAACCCCCCCTCTCGCCCATAACCGCCCCTCTCGCCCATAACCGCCCCTCTCGCCCATAACCGCCCCTCTCGCCCATAACCGCCCCTCTCGCCCATAACCGCCCCTCTCGCCCATAACCGCCCCTCTCGCCCATAACCGCCCCTCTCGCCCATAACCGCCCCTCTCGCCCATAATCCCCCCCTCTCGCCCATAATCCCCCCTCTCGCCCACAACTCCCCACCTCTCTCGCCCATAATCCCCCCTCTCGCCCACAACTCCCCACCCCTCTCGCCCACAAACCCCCACCCCTCTCGCCCATAACCCCCCCACCCCTCACGCCCATAACGCCCCACCCCTCACGCCCATAACGCCCCACCCCTCTCGCCAATAACCCTCCCACCCCTCTCGCCCGTAAGCCCCCACCCCCACCCCTCTCGCCCGTAAGCCCCCACCCCCACCCCTCTCGCCCGTAAGCCCCCACCCCCACCCCTCTCGCCCGTAAGCCCGCACCCCACCCCTCTCGCCCGTAAGCCCCCACCCCCACCCCTCTCGCCCGTAAGCCCCCACCCCCACCCCTCTCGCCCGTAACCCCCCACACCCACCCCTCTCGCCCGTAACCCTCCACACCCACCCCTCTCGCCCGTAACCCCCCACACCCACCCCTATCGCCCGTAACCCCCCACACCCACCCCTATCGCCCGTAACCCCCCACACCCACCCCTCTCGCCCGTAACCCCCCACACCCACCCCTCTCGCCCGTAACCCCCCCACACCCACCCCTCTCGCTCGTAACCCCCCCCCACCCACCACTCTCGCCCGTAACCCCCCCCCACCCACCCCTCTCGCCCGTAACCCCCCCACACCCACCCCTCTCGCCCGTAACCCCCCACCCCCACCCCTCTCGCCCGTAACGCCCCACCCCGACCCCTCTCGCCCGTAACCCCCCACCCCACCCCTCTCGCCCGTAACCCCCCACCCCTCTCGCCCATAACCACCAACCCCTCTCGCCTGTAACCCCCCACCCCCACCCCTCTCGCCCGTAACCCCCACCCCCACACCTCTCGCCCGTAACCCCCCACCCCACACCTCTCGCCCGTAACCCCCCCACCCCTCTCGCCCATAACCACCCCACCCCTCACGCCCATAACACCCCCTCTCGCCCATAACCCCCCACCCCTCTCGCCCATAACCTCCCTACCCCCACCCCTCTCGCTCATAACCCCCCTACCCCCACCCCTCTCGCCCATAACCCCCCTACCCCCACCCCTCTCGCCCATAACCCCCCTACCCCCACCACTCTCGCCCATAACCCTCCCACACCCCCACCCCTCTCACCCATAACCCCCACACCCACCCCTCTCGCCCATAACCCCCCTAACCCCACCCGTCTCGCCCATAACCCCCCCAACACCACCTCTCGCCCATAACCCCCCCACACCCACCCCTCTCGCCCATAACCCCTCACCCCCACCCCTCTCGCCCATAACCCCCCACCCCCACCCCTCTCGCCCATAACCCCCCACCTCCACCCCTCTCGCCCATAACCCCCCACCCCTCACGCCCATAACCCCCCCTCTCGCCCATATCCCCCCACCCCACCCCTCTCGCCCATATCCCCCCACCCCACCCCTCTCGCCCATAACCCCCCATCCCTCTCGCCCATATCCCCCCCACCCCTCTCGCACATACCCCCCCCCACACCTGTCGCCCATATCCCCCCCACCCCACCCCTCTCGCACATACCCCCCCACACCTGTCGCCCATATCCCCCCCACCCCACCCCTCTCGCCCATACCCCCCCCCACATCTGTCGCCCATAAATTCCCCCACCCCACCCCTCTCGCACATACCCCCCCACACCTGTCGCCCATATCCCCCCCACCCCACCCCTCTCGCCCATACCCCCCCACATCTGTCGCCCAAAATTCCCCCACCCCACCCCTGTCGCCCATAAGATCCCCACCCCTCTGCACATGCTTCGGGTCATGAAGCGGGGATGGTGGGGGTGAGGGTGCATCATCCATCTTCTCCTCCTCGGGTCCCTGGTTTCACCAGTGGACAGCTGCAAAGGCCACACAGTCCCGAGAGGCCGTAATCTGGGGAAAGATGATGCAGGCGCCGACTTCTGTCGTGCAGCAACTCTGTGTCAACCCCTGGCCGCGAAGGCTATCTGAGAATTCTAAGTTATTCCGAAAATGAGTCACCAAGTCGCAGGACCATCTGACTCTGAGGAACATCAGATCCCGAATCCACTGCCCGCGCGCAACGCAAGAGTGAAGCCAACATTGATCTACTCCCTACTCTCCTCAAAAAACTGTGAATCGGCATTCAGTTCTGATTGCAAAATTCTCCAACACCTTCTCAGAACATCATTCGCTCCAATAGCTACTGATCCCTCCAATTTTGAGCAGGGCTTTATGATGTCAACTAGCCTCAGTTTAAGTTAATTAATCATGCCTCTGCGGTTCAGCTGAGGGCACTGAACTTGCCATTTGACCGGCTACGAAAATCACCACCAGCCATCCGGCGCCAGACAGTCGCACCCAGAAGGGCACAGTCCACAAGTATTCTCAGAATCAAGGGGACAATGCAGTCAGTCGGTGCCAGGAATCTTCGTTCTGGATGCGCCAGAACGGTAAACATATAAACTGCTCTGACAGTCAGATGTCTTGCAGGTCGTTCTGCCCTGCATACAATAGGCAAAACTCGTCCGACGCCAGTTGTTCTGCCAGGCTCTGGAGCCTATTGTATGAACCCCTCATAATACAGGGAATTGCAGCCCCCAACCGGAAACGCAGTGTGCCACGTCCTCCAGTGCTCGCCTCGTACAGGCCATCCAGGGAAGTAACCTGACATGTTTAGGAATTGAGTGAAAAGTATTTTTTTGAGCTCTCAGTACAAATGCTCTCATTACAGTAGCCTTATTCAGTCTGTTACTACCGTGCAATGACATAGAACATTAATAAAATTGATGAAAATGAGAGGAGACATGCAAAGAGGGCATGGAACCTCTCAAGTTGTTCATTTCTCCAGATTGAGAGCTAATTGCCAGTGATTAGTCATATTTTGTTGAGATCTAACTGCATATTACCACAGTTATTATTAGATGGAGTTTCCACATAGATAATTGCGTCATCCATGAGAAGCCTTAAACTTCACCTAATACTATCCATTGTCATTAATGTGTAACAAGAACAGCAGGAGTCGTCCTATGCTCCTCAGGGGTGCACCTGATGTTACTGTAGTGTCTGTCGGAGAATCTCACCCAGGATAAAATGCTATGCCCTGCCTATCAAGAATTTTCTGATCCAGACATCCCATAGGAACATAGTTTTTCAGGAGTTGTATTGAATCAAATGCTGTGTGAAAGCTTACAAGTACTGAATTAACCTCACTCTGAGGGTATCACATGTGAAGAGAGAATTGAGTTTTTCACATGATAAGTGTTTTTGAAACCTATACTTGTTTTTGTGGAGAAGGTTATTTTATTCTATGTAGGTTTTAATGTATTTGAACTCTTAATATCTTCCAGTACTCCCTGCAATTGTGTCTGTGATAGAGAATAGTAGTTCTGTGGATGACTTTTAGTGTCTTCTTTTGCATGTGAGTGGCTCTGTCATCTTTTCCACTCATAAGAGATATCTCTGCTGAAAGGACATATGATAAGTTATGACCGAGAGCAGAGTTAGTTCACTCACAGGTATTGCTCCCGATTTGCTTGTCCTTGTTTCCTTTTTATTTCTTATGTGTGATGACAAATCATGTGCAATCATATTTATTTCACTTGTGTGATGGTACATCATGTGCAATTGGATATGCCCCAGTCACAGTACCACCCCCGGCTCCCAGAACAATGCTTTTCATTCCTTACACTCATCAACATTATTAACCCCCCCCCCTCCGCAATACCCACCTGACATCTTTACTCGCTGTTTCGAAACTCAACTTCTTACCTCAGCACTATCCCTCCCTCTCCCCCATCTCTCCCTCTCCCCCCCCCCCCCAAATCGCACCCCTCCATCCATCCACAATAAACCCCTGTTCTATTTATCTGCACTGTTTCAGGAAAGTATCCCCAATCCCTAGCCAAAACTGTGTCCCATATTGTGTTCCTTAAAGTGTGTCTAAGCCATGGAATTCCCCATCCCCTCTCCCCCAATGGCCCAACCATAAAAATCCCTACATGTGGATCCCACTCCTCCTTCCGCAACAGCCTTCATCTTTTCAGATTCTGCCAGTTCCTTTCCCTCACACACCTGGTTCTACAAAAAACACATCTCCATGGCACGAGCATCCCTGAACTGCCTCCGCAGAATACTATGCAATCCCCATTACCTACAACCCATCATCAAAATTGAAATCATGACTCCCCAACAACTGGAAGAATATTCCAGACACCACCTCCGCAATTTACCCAGCCTGCTGATATGCTTCTCCCGCTTTGGGGCACCTCTATCCAACCCCCATCCTACACACAGTGTTCCTCCTTGTCCCAACCCCTCATAGCATCCAGACCGTGCCAAGTTGATCTTTTCAAGCTACCGCATCCTCTGTAATACCCTACCAATACTCCACAAAATCCAGAGCTGAAATAGTCCCAGAACGCTGTTGTTAACCTCCCCACAAAAATCCTTAGCTCCAACAGAAGTTTGTCCTCTCCAAAGACTTCACATTCAGCACTGCTCCCAGGTTTAATCATGTTGGACTTGTGAAAGACCCACTCTCCTTCTCCCCCTCCCTACAGTGAAAACACTTCTTTGCCACCAGTTCCTCCAACCAAAGCCAATCTGATCCCAACTTTGAACTCTGCCTGTCCCAGTTCATAACACCATCCAAGTGTTACGCTCCCACAGTCCCATCTAAGAATCCCGTGGTAACCTTCCAGGAATTTGTAACTTCCAATCTGGCCTCACCATGCTTCCCCAGGTCTCTCCCTAAGAGAAACCACCTTTCAACAGAAGAAATCACTGCCCTACACAACCTAGAAATGTGTCCTGACCTTATCCTCCCAGCAGACAAAGGTTCCACCATTGTTGTGAACTGGAGTGACTTCCTGGCAGAAGGCCTTCACCAGTTGTCCGACACCTCCACCTACAAGCTCTGTCAAAATGACCCCATCCCAGAAGCCCAACGTAACCTCCAATCACTGCTGAAATCTTTAGGCCCTTTCCAGAACATTTCCCCTGAATAAATCTTCTTTCTCACCCTAACAGCAGCCTGCACACCCACCTTCTACTTGCTCCCCAGAATCCACAAACCTAACAATCCTGGGTGCCCCATTGTGGTTGGTTACAATGCCCCCACTGAAAGAATCTCGGACCTCGTTGATAAACATAACCAACCATTTGTCCAAAACTTAGCCTCTCACATTAAAGATACCAACCACTTCCTGCACTGACTCTTCACCATCCCCATATCCTTACTTCATGCATCCCTACTTGTCACTGTTGATGCAGCCTCCCTATACAGCAACACCCCTCATGGCCATGGCCTTGCCACGATTGTATGCTACTTCCCCCAATGCTATGCAGATTCCAAACCCACCACTTCATTCCTCATACGACTAACCAACTACATCCAAATCAATAACTATGTTCAGGTTTATTGATGACATCTTTATAATCTGGACCCACGACCAGGACACCTTATCCTCATTCCTCCACAACCTAATCACCTTCTCTCACCCACTTCACTATAGTCCTCCTCCACCCACTGTGCCTCCTTCCTAGATGTCAATATCCTCCTCTCAGATGGCTCTACCCACACCTCACTCCACATCAAACGCACCAGTCACCAACAGTACCTGCACTTTGACAGCTGCCACCCCTTCTACACCAAAAAATCTGTACCATAAAAGCTGGCCACTCATGGTAGGTGCATCTGCAGTGTTGAGAACTCCCTCGCCCAGTATGCTGAAGGTCTCACAAAGGCCTTTGCAGACAGGCAATACCCTCCAGACCTAATTCACAAACAGCTTTCTCTCCAAACACACACACACACACACACACACACACACACACACACACACACACACACACACACACCTGATCCTCACATCCATCCCAAGAATCAACTGCAAAGAAGTGCCCCTCTTGTCACCCAATACCCCCCGGTACTGGAATAACTGAACCACATCCTTTGTCAGGGCTTTGATTATCTATCATCATGTCCTGAAATGAGGGACAGCCTATCAAAGATACTTCCGTCCCCTCCAAAAGTGGCGTCCCGCTGCCCATCTAACAACCTCCACAATATCCTAGTCCATTCCTGTGCCACTCCCACCCTCAGTCACCTGACATGGGCGTCATACCCCTGTGGAAGACTAGGATGCTAGACCTGCCCATTCCACCCATGCAGCACCACCTACTCCAACCACGTCACAGGCTTATCCTATCCCATCAGAGGCTGTGCCGCCTGGGAAATCAGCCATGTTATGCACCAGCTCTGCTGCAATCACTGCACAGCGTTTTACATTGATATGACAACCAACCAGCTGTCAACCAGAATGAATGGCCACTGCCAGACTGTTGCTGAAAACAAGGTGAACCACCCAGTGGCATGACATGCAGTAGAGCACAACATATGAGATTGCAGTGGCTGCTTCACAACCCATGCCATCTGGATCCTCCCCACCACCACCAGATTTTCTGGACTGTACAGATGGGAACTATCCTTACAGCACATCCTTTGCTCCCATAACCTTCCTGGCCTAAGCCTAAGCTAACTCACTGGCTTGACATTCCCTCTCAGTAGTGTGTGTGTGTGTGTGGGGGGGGGGGGGGGGGGGGGGGGCGGTGCGTGCGTGTGCATGCATGTTTTTACTACAAGCTTGAAAAAGGAAGTTCATTACGAAAGCTGGCAATGCTCTGCACCTTTTGCTTCTGTGCTTATTGAAGATGCAGCACTTCTTCCTTTTGGTGAGTCATCCCCTTTATTCCCAAATAATTCGTAAGTCTCACTTGCAGATTGAGAGACAGGAACTTAATTGGGCCCTGGGGCCCATTGAGTTCTGGTGATTCAAGTTACTCTTCACCACCATTAATGTGCCAGTGGCACAGCTGTTGAATGTGGCAACATTCCTTGATGTTTTTTTAGGAGCGTGTAAAAATGGATTCATCACATTGATTTTTATTGTGCTGTTGTTTTGGTTGAGTGGCTTTGGATGGCTGCACACTTGCTGCCAAATGGTAAATCCCTCAAATGTAAAATATTTAATACAGGCAGATGATGCTAAAAAATGTTTTTATGTAAGTAATTGTTGTGCGACACAAATGTGGGTTCACCACTGTAATGACTGCACTACACGTGGATTGGCATTACTGTTCAACTGGAATATCTTTGATTCAGTACTCCTTGAAAACAAGGTTTTTATTTGGAGCTTGCAGTACAAGCTCTGTTTTCTGACGTAGTAGTAAGTTCCTGTGGGACCAAACTGCTGAGGTCATCTGTCACTTGCCTGACATGTTCCACATCATCGCGAGTTGTCACAAATATGATCCTTTGAATGTGCGAAAAACTGAACAGTACCCTACATGTAAAAATTGTTTAATGGCAGTGTAGAACACCAGAAATTCCCTGTTGATTGAACCCAGTTTCTTCTGCTGCGGTGTAAGGTTCTGTGAATAAAAGGTGAGCAGTTGTCATTGACCATCCACACTCTGTCGCAGTGCTGTATCAATTGCATTTTGGCTCGCATCTACCATTAGAGCCAAAAGGACACTAATTTGCAGGAGACCCAGCTGTGCTGCTTGTGCCAAACTGGTTGACTTTCCGAAATGCTGCTTCACTTGTCAAAGTTCTTCCAATTGCTTGCCTGAGAGTGGCGTGGTTAAGTGGTTCCTGCTCACTTTCCAGCCCTGGAAAGTGTAGCTGATAGTAATGTAACATGATCTGCACAATTGTTTGTAGGTTGTCGGCAAAGACATACCTTGCAACCGAGGAGGTGGCACAGTGGGTAGGACACTCAACTCACATTTGGGAGGACGACAGTGGGTAGGACACTCAACTCACATTTGGGAGGACGACAGTTTAAATCTGCATCTGCCCATCCTGATTTATGTTTTCTGTGGTTTCCCTAAATCGCTTCTGGTTCCTTTGAAAGGGCATGGCTATCTTCCTTTGCCATCCGTCCCTAATACTGTGGGACCAATGACCTCGCACATTGGTCCCCTCCCCCAAATCAGTCAACCAACCAACCATACCTTGCACTGCTGCCACATGTCCAGGAAGGGGTGACAGACTGGCTGACGAGACTACATATCGCACAAACTGCACCTCTCATTTGCCGAAAGCACTGTTTGTGGTGTTAATCACTATGCCATACTCTTGCAGGCACTGGAAAAGCTGCCAAAAGTGAGTCACATCACATAAGACCACATGCTACTCAACAGAAGGTGAAAATATGAGGATATCATCCATGTAACAGAACAAGAATGTGTACATGATATTTCTCTATCCAAAAGGCATACATTTGTGTAGGTAAAGCCCAAAAAGCATTATTACAGCAGTTTTCTTAGTGTCCTCCGGCACCACCAGAATTTGCAAAAATGCCTTTGTACAATTGACCACACTAAACACCTGAGCATGAGCAGTGGCACTATTAAAGTCAGTAACGTTAGGTGCAGGGTAACGATCAGAAGTTGTGCCTGCAGTGCGTTCCAAAGGATTGGAAAAGGGCACAGGTCATCCCCGTTCTCAAGAAGGGACGTCGAACAGATGTGCAGAACTATAGACCTATATCTCTAACGTCGATCAGTTGTAGAATTTTGGAACACGTATTATGTTAGAGTATAATGTCTTTTCTGGAGACTAGAAATCTACTCTGTAGGAATCAGCATGGGTTTCGAAAAAGACGATCGTGTGAAACCCAGCTCGCGCTATTCGTCCACGAGACTCAGAGGGCCTTAGACACGGGTTCACAGGTAGATGCCGTGTTTCTTGACTTCCGCAAGGCGTTTGACACAGTTCCCCACAGTCGTTTAATGAACAAAGTAAGAGCATACGGACTATCAGATCAATTGTGTGATTGGATTGAGGAGTTCCTAGATAACAGAACGCAGCACGTCATTCTCAATGGAGAGAAGTCTTCCGAAGTAAGAGTGATTTCAGGTGTGCCGCAGGGGAGTGTCATAGGACCGTTGCTATTCACAATATACATAAATGACCTGGTGGATGACATCGGAAGTTCACTGAGGCTTTTTGCAGATGATGCTGTGGTCTATCGAGAGGTTTGCAACAATGGAAAATTGTACTGAAATGCAGGAGGATCTGCAGCGAATTGACGCATGGTGCACGGAATGGCAATTGAATCTCAATGTAGCGAAGTGTAATGTGATGCGAATACATAGAAAGATAGGTCCCTTATCATTTAGCTACAAAATAGCAGGTCAGCAACTGGAAGCAGTTAATTCCATAAATTATCTGGGAGTACGCATTAGGAGTGATTTAAAATGGAATGATCATATGAAGTTGATCGTCGGTAAAGCAGATGCCAGACTGAGATTCATTGGAAGAAACCTAAGGAAATGCAATCCGACAACAAAGGAAGTAGGTTACAGTACGCTTGTTCGCCCAATGCTTGAATACTGCTCAGCAGTGTGGGATCCGCACCAGGTAGGGTTGATAGAAGAGATAGAGAAGATCCAACGGAGAGCAGCGCGCTTCGTTACAGGATCATTTAGTAATTGCGAAAGCGTTACGGAGATGATAGATAAACTCCAGTGGAAGACTCTGCAGGAGAGACGCTCAGTAGCTCGGTACGGGCTTTTGTTAAAGTTTCGAGAACATACCTTCACCGAAGAGTCAAGCAGTATATTGCTCCCTCCTACGTATATCTTGCGAAGAGACCATGAGGATAAAATCAGAGAGATTAGAGCCCACACAGAAGCATACCGACAATCCTTCTTTCCACGTACAATACGAGACTGGAATAGAAAGGAGAACCGATAGAGGTACTCAGGGTACCCTCCGCCACACACCGTCAGGTGGCTTGCGGAGTACGGATGTAGATGTAGATGTAGATGCATTGAGTTCCATGTATTCCCCATATAGTCATCAGGAGCTGTTGTTTTTTGCACAACATGTGGAATGGGGATGCCCAAGAACTATCAGATCTAGTCACAGTACCTGTTTTCAAAAGCTCCTTGAGCCCTGTTTGTGGCAGACTAGTTGCAACAGGTTGTCTAGGTGATGTACGGATATGGTGCACTGTCGACTGGTGACACTTCCCACCAGATGTGGTCAGATCGATGAGTGGTGCAAATTCTTGAAGTATGTGGACAGAATGATTGCCATCATTTATTGTAATAATGGTTTCTGTCGGCTAGAAAACGTTTTGACCTGTGGTCAGCATCATGTGCACTGGTGTACAGCCAGAGTTGGCTCCTCATTTACCATCACAGATGACACAGTTGACAGATTGGCACTGCAGCTCACTGTAATTAAATTATGGTTGACTAAATCCGTTGATAGATGAAAATGAGCCAAAAGATCTACTCCGAGTTTGGTGCCAGTGACATTGGTATAATAAATATCCAGGTAGGCTCATATTGAAGGCCCAAATCCAGTGTCATCCATGGATTGTTTGCATTGGTGAGGATATGCTGTGTCGGTGTAGCATGCACAACTCTCAGCTATTTGGGGTAGACACTCTGTTCAGACCCGAATCTACAAGGAAATATTTCTGGAGATGCTATTGTACACAAGTAACCTCGGTCACCAGTGCAGTGCCGACAGTGTTGCATTTATACGGTGTCTCTCGTCCTTCATTTGCGGACACACACATTGTTGATGACAAACGTCAGTGTCTTCTAACGTATGTGTACGGCGTTTCGGTAACAGCAGATACTGTTGTTATGGTGGGCCGCATCTCCTAAATGTCTTTTATATCAGAGCTGTTGGTCAGTAGTTGTATCAAATCTATGCCGTTCATCTTTCCAGTGCTCTGTCCACGCTCAGGAGCATGCTCATAGCTGTGCTGGTTGCTTCCAGTCCAAGTGTATGATTTGATCTTCTAACTGTTTCACTCCTTCCTCCTTTCTTGCCACAGCAGCACTCATGATACGCATTTCAGTGGTAGTGTTGATGCTTGCTACTTCAACACTTGTTCCGTGGCCATTATCAGTCGTACTCCCAATTTTAGCACCTACTGGTGCTTCAGTACTTCATCAGCCATTTCTGGCAGTGTCTGCAATGACAAATCTTGATGTGTTACCATGACTGTGCAAATACCAGCTGGTAACTTACGAAGATTTGAGATGGGCATCTGTTATCTAGCTGCTCATCATGAAATGTTTTTAAAGGTGCACTTTATGTACATAAACCGCATCAGTGGGTGATTATACCATGAAGGTGGAAGTTTGACATGACTAAAACAAGTCATGGAATACGTGTTTCGCCAATTAGTGTCAGTGTCTCTGACGTAGCTGGAGATGTGGTTTGTTTCACTTTGTCAGTCTCTGGCAGTTGCAATGTCGCATTCAGTATAATCACAAAAAGTGTCTCCTTTCCAAGGAACACCACCATGGGTATTTATACAAGAAATAATTCCCTTATAAACTTAGAATACGATGATTACTCAATACAGACCTTCATTACATACTAAATTGTATGAGCATAAATACAAAAAAAAATAATGAACAAACTCTACATCGACAGTAAATACATATAAACACTATTAGAAAAGACTACCTGACACTTAAATCTATACTCGATATTAACAAATTTCTTTTCTGCAGAAATGCTTCCCTTGCAATTGTGTCTTGATTTTATATCCTCACTACTTTGACCATCATCAGTCATTTTGCTTCCCAAATAGCAAAACTTACCTACTACTTAAAGTTTCTCATTTCATAATCTAATTACCTCTGCATCACCTGATTTAATTTGACTACATTCCATTATCCCCGTTTTCCTTTTTTTGATATTCATCTTATATCCTCCTTTCAAGACACTGTCCATTCTGTTCAACTGCTCTTCCAGGTCCTTTGCTGTCTCTGACAGAATTACAATGTCGTCAGAAAACCTCAAGGTTTTTATTTCTTCTCCATGGATTTCTAATTCCTATCCAAATTTTTCTTTCGTTTCCTTTACTGCTTGCTCAATATACAGATTGAATAACATCGGAGATAGGCTCACCCCCTTCTTTCGTTTCGTGCCCCTCGACTCTATAACTGCCATCTGGTTTCTGTACAAATACTAAATAGCTTTTTCTTCCTGTATTTGACCTCTCCCATCTTCAGAATTTGAAAAGAATATTCTAGTCAACGTTGTCAAAAGCTTTTTCTGAGTCTACATACTTCTAGAAATGTATGTTTGCCTTTTCTTAACCTATCTTCTGAGCTCAGTCATAGGGTCAGTGTTGTTTTGTGTGTTCCAATATTTCTACTGCAACCATGACTTATTACACTGTTAGTTCAGTAATTTTCACACTTGTCAACACATGCTTTCTTTGGGATTGGAATTATTATATTCTTCTTAAAGTCTGAAGGTATTTTGCCTGTCTCATACATCTTGCTCATCAGATGGTAGAGTTTTGCCAGGGCTGGGTCTCCCAAGTCTATCAGTAGTTCTAATGGAATGTTGTCTACTCCCGGGGCCTTGTTTCGACTTAGGTCTTTCATTGCTCTGTCAATTTTTTTATGCAGTATCTTATCTCCAATCTCATCTTCATTGATGTCCTCTTTCATTTCAGTAATATTGCCCTCAAGTACATTTCCCTTGTGCAGACCCTCCGTATACTCCTTCCACCTTTCTGCCTTCCCCTATTTGCTTAGGATGGGTTTTCCATCTGAGCTCATGATCATACGAGTGGTTCTCTTTTCTCTCAAGGTATCTTTAATTTTCCTGTAGACAGTATCTATCTTACCCCAAGTGATATGTGCCTCTACATTCTTACATTTGCCCTCTAGCCATCTCTGCTTAGTCATTTTGCACTTCCTGCCGATCTCATTTTTGAGATGTTTGTATCCCTTTTTGTGTGCTTCATCTACCGCACCTTTATATTTTCTCCTTTCATCAGTTAAATTCAATCTCTCTTCTGTTACCCAAGGATTTCCACCAGCCCTCACAGTTGTACCTACTTGATCGTCTGCTGCTTTCACTATTTCATCTCAAAGCTACCCATTCTTCTTGTACTGTATTTTTTCCCCTGTTCTTGTCAATTGTTTTGTAATGCTCTTTCTGAAACACTCTACAACCTTTGGTTCTTTCAGTTTTATCAGGTCCCGTCTCCTTAAATTTCCACCTGCTTGTCATTACAGTTTCAGTGCTCAATGTAGTTGGCATCATTGAGGATGTGCAACATGTCAGAAAAACAAAAACATGTAATACATATTTGCAAAACAGCTGATACACTAATATTCTTTCCACACATTTTAAATGAGACAGCACTCAAGGGTACTGAGTAAGAAAATTAACCTACACGGTAATCAAAAAGCTTACTACTAACACTTAGATCTATACATGCTAAACCATGGACCTTGCCACTGTTGAGATGGCTTCCGTGCCACCGTAGTACAGATAGCTGTACAGCAGTTGGAACGACGACAGGAGGTTATCTGTTGAGAGCCCATATAATGTGTGGTTCCTGAAGAGGGTCACCAGCCTTTGCAATAGTTGCAGGGGCAAAAGTCTGGATGATCAATTTGGCTCTGTAACGTCAGCCGAAACAGCCTTGCTTGTGCTGGTAGTGCAAACAGTTGAAAGCAAGAGGAAACTACAGCTGTAATTTTTCATGAGACAATGCAACTCTCCTGTATGGTTAAATGATGATGGCAGCCTCTTGGATAAATATTCCAGAGATAAAATAGTCCCCTATTCAGATCTCCAGGCAGGGGCTACTCAGGAGAATGTCATCATCAGGAGAAACAAAACTGGTGTTCTGCAGATCGGAATGTGGAATGTTCGATCCCATAATTGGGCAGGTGGGTTAGAAAACGTAGGAAGGGAAATGGATGGGTTAAAGTTAGATATAGTGTGAATTAGTGAAGTGCAGTGGCAGGAGGAACAGGAGTTCCGGTCAGGTTATACAAGAGTATAAATACAAAATCAAATAGGGGTAATGCAGGATTAGGTTTAATAATTAATAATATAATAGGAATATGGCTAAGTTACTATGAGCAGCATAATAAATGCAATATTGTAGCCATGATAGATACAAAGCCAACACATACCACTAGCTCTGCAGATGACATAGGATTGAAGAAATGTGTGATGAGGTAAAATAAATTATTCAGATAGTTAATGGAGTTGAAAATTTAGTTGTGACAGGTGACTGCTGCTAGATATTAGGAATAGGAAAAGAAGAAAAAGTTGTAAGTGTATATGGAGTGTGGGAAAGGAATGAAATAGGAAGCTGCCTCTTAGAATTTTGCACAGAGCATAATTTCAGATTGATTATATAATGCTAAGACAGAGATTTGGGAACCAAATTTTAATTGTAAGATGTTTCCATGAGCAGATGTGGGCTCTGACCCCAATTTATTGGTAATATACTGTAGATTGGAACTAAAGAAATTGAAAAAAGTTAGGAAATTAAGGAGATGGGACATGGTTATGTTGATAGAACGAGAGGTTGTTTAGTGTTTTATTGGAAGCAATAGGCAATGGTTGAGTAGAAGAGGGGAAAGGATTATGGTAGATGATGACTGGGTTGCTGTGAAAGAGGAGATAGTGAAGGCAGCAGAGTACTAAACAGTTAAAAAGACAAGACCTAATAGAAATCCTTGGATAAAATAGCAGATATTGAATTTGATTGATGAAAGGAGAAAATATAAAAATGCAGCAAATGAAGCAGATGAAAGGGAACACAAACGTCTAAAAAATGAGATCGCCAGGAAATGCAAAATGGTTAAGCAGGAATGGCTGGAGGACCAAGGCAAGGATTTAGAAGACTAATTCTCTAGGGAAAGATAGATACTGCATACAAGAAAATTAAAGAGGCTTTTGGAAAAAAGAGAAGTAGCTGTGTGAATATCAAGAGCTCAGATGGAAAAAAAGTCGTAAGCAAAGAAGGGGTAGTTGGAAGAAGTATGTTGACAGTCTATTCGAGGAGATGAACTTGCAGGAAATATTATAGAAATGGAAGGAAGCTTTTTAAATGTAGTTCTACTGAAAAATCCTGAAAATTAGGTGGGTATATCATGTAAGTAATGGGGAGGAACTGAACAGAATTGGGGAGGGGCACAACCTGACTAGAGTGGATTGGTTGACAGGACACATTCTGAGACAAGGGATCACCAGGTTAGTATTGGTGGTGGGGGGTTAAAAGTTGTAGAGGGGGTAAAGAGGTGAATACAGTAAGAGTATTCAATAGGATGTAAGTTGCAGTAGTTATTTGGAGATGAACAGGATAGAGTAGCATGGAGAGCTGTTCCGAACGAGTCTTCAGACTGAAGATCACAATAACAACAATAAAGGGCACCAGATATTCCTAGACCATTGTAGCCAATGACTACCAAAACTAAAAACAGTTTAAAGGCTTAATTATGCAAATTGCTTTATTGCACAGGTGCTGTGCCGAAGTCAGGTATTGCGTAATTTCATGTTAAGTGTATTGTTATTTACTACAAAACATATCAGTTTTTCTAAGAAATTTATCACTGAATAGATTAAGTTGGCAACCAGTAAATTCCTTATGCTCCTCTTAAAATGTTCTTTGTTAGTAGCATTAAAATGTATTTTGTTAGTAGCTTAAGTGCTGATGATTGGTGGCAAACTATATAGATTGCATCTGGGAAATTATTTAAATTCAATCTTCTTGACTAATGGACACTTTTATGAACAAAAGTGAGTGGCTTTGTTGATATGAAGATTGTTTGTATTCCTGGTATTGAGTCTGTGAACTGAGCTGTTGATTTGAAGCATAAATGCTGCTTGTGACAGTTTTCACTTAGGACTAAATGTAGTAAGGATCAGTAGCTACTTTATTCAGGTCTCTGAACAGGCTTGTGCTAAATGTTATTGAATTCAGACTAAAAATAATTTGTTGTACTTGCTTGGCTGATTGAGCTATCCCAAAGTATGATAACTTACAACACTTGGAACGAATATAAATGACGTATAAAGCTTTTTATTGTTGAAGCACCTGTGTCTTGACAACATTCATGTCAAGTTGTATAGCTATTTCAGCAGTTCTGTTGTATGCAAGTAGCGGTGAATCCATTGTCATTGTTGTTGTGGTCTTCAGTCCAGAGACTGGTTTGAAGCAGCTCTCCCTGTTACTCTATCCTGTGCAAGCTTCGTCATCTCCCAGTACCTACTGCAGCCTACATCCTTCTGAATCTGCTTAGTGTATTCACCTCTTGGTCTCCCTCTATGATTTTTACCTTCCACACTGCCCTCCAGTACTAAATTGGTGATGCCTTGATGCCTCAACACATGTCCTACCAAACGATCCCTTCTTCTAGTCAAGTTGTGCTACAAATTTCTCTTCTCTCCAGTTCTATTCAGTACCTCCTCATTAGTTATGTGATCTATCCATCTAGTCTCGAGCATTCTTCTTTAGCACCACATTTCGAAAGCTTATATTCTCTTCTTGTCCAAACTATTTATTGTCCATGTTTCACTTCCATACATGGTTAAACTCCATACAAATAGTTTCAGAAACTACTTCCTGACACTTAAATCTATACACGATGTTAACAAATTTCTCTTTTTCAGAAACACTTTCCTTGCCATATTATAAGGCTTTAATATCAAGAATTTTACTTTTAGCCTCTTATATCTGCGCATCCTCATATTTTCCTTGTATGCTGAGTGTGAACCTCTTGCAGGCTCTGAACTACATGCAGCAAGTTTGTTTAAATAGCTCTGATGACATATCCTGAAACTTTGAGAATGATCTCAGTGTGGAGACATGATGAAACAAGAAGTCTGTCAACATACCTAGCAATGAAAAGTGCTGGATGGAATAAAGACAGCTACTCACCATATAGATGAGATGTTGAGTTGGAGACAGGCACAACGGTAAGACAGCTATGCATTAAGCTTATGACCAAAAGCCTTCGTTTCAAGTAGGAAACAATCACACATTCATACAAGCACAAAATGCATGCACGCACCTATGTGTGTTTTCTACTATAGAAGAAGACTTTTCATTCAAAAGCTTAATGTATAGCTGTCTTTTCGTTGTGCCTGTCTCCAACTCAATGTTTCCTCTATATGGTGAACAGCCATCTCTCATTTTCATAGTATTGTCTGTCTCTCTGTTGTTCTTGTTGTTGTCATTGTCATCGAGTACAAAGAGTTTAAATTTGTTTTTAAAACTTTATTTCATAACACACTTAACACCCAAGAGAAGTGATCGAATATTTTATGGGTGCATATTTTGCTCCATTCCATGCAAGAGTAAGTTTAAGTTGTGGGTAGTGGAGGCCATTTTTGTTTCTAGTGTTTTATTTATTAGTGCATCCGTTATTTTCAATTTGTCCCCAATTCTTCACAGCAAACCACATAAGAGAGTAAATCTGTAGTTAGCCTGTTGTTGTGGTAATTTTTTAAACAGCTGCCTACGTGAAGTTTGAGCATGTACACAAAACTTATTATCCTTGCAAAACATTCATATGCCATGAATACTTTGTGTCTACATGTTGGATTGGCCCAGAAAATTATTCCATACTAGCTGTTATCGGCAGCTGCGTTCACATACCAGTAGTTTTGTTATGATGAGTAATGGTGAGTAAGTGAACCACTGTATGTGCAATAACATCAGCTGCCCTCATGTTTCTGTTTGGGTAAGCATAGCTCGTGATGTGGTCCTCGCTCTCCCCCCTGCATACAGAGGGGCATGGGCAGGAGTGCGCATGTATGATTCATGCTATTAAAGTAGTGTGGGAATATGGATTAAACACGTTGAAGTTTGTATAACCATTGTATTTATTACTTTGAACCACATCCCTTACCATATATCAACCACTAAAAGCATTTCCACAAATATGATGAAGTTGAAAAGTCGAGAGAGTAAATATTTTTTCCCTAATTTGTATAATATTCTTCAAATCACTAAGCATCTTGTACTACACACTTTCTAAAGTAGCCTGTGTTCTTTCTCAGGGTTCAAGGTATCTCCTTGCCAAATTTCAATGAAATCGGTTAATTGGGTTAGTAATGATAAATTTAAATGTTGTGCATGATACAACAATTTTTCATGCAACAGTGTTTATGACATCATATATCCTGAACTGTGTGCTGTAAAATGATATAATTTTGCTTGTACATTCAGTGATATATATGAACACTGTCTGCAAAATGTCTCACTAATACAGTCAGTGGTAAAGAGGTAATAAATTAAAACATCATGACTGATGCGAAAATGCAGTAAGTGAAAAAAATTTCCTTTCATCATTATGTGGGGAGTGACAGTGAAATAAAAGATTCATAAAGGTTCGAAATTACGTGTAAAGTTAGTTGCAAGGCAATTAAGTGCTCTTGCTCTCAAATACTTACCTATATAAACGATTTAGGACACAATCTGAGCAGCTGTCTTAGGTTGTTTGCAGATGATAATGTCATTTAATGTCTAGTAAAGTCATCAGAAAATAAAAAAAATGCAAAAAGATTCAGAAAAGATATCAGTATGATGCAAAAATTGGCTGTTGACCCTAAATGATGAAAAGTGTGAGGTAATCCACGAGTATTAAAAACAGTCCGTTAAACTTTGGATACATGATAAATCAATCAGATCTAAAGGCCATAAATTCAACCAAATACCTAGGGATTACAACTAAGAAAAACTTTAATTGGAAAGAACACATGGAAAATGTTGTGGGGAAAGCGAACAAGGGAGTGCGTTTTAATGGCAGAATACTTAGAAGATGCAACAGGTCTACTAAACAGACTACCTGTCTCAGTTCTCTTTTGGAGTATTGCTCAAGGAGTGTGATCCTTATGAGATAGGGTTAATGAAGTACATTGAGAAAGTTCAAAGAAGGGGAGCACGTTTTGTATTATCGCGACATAGGGGGGAGGGTATCAGGACATGGTACACGATTTGGGGTGCACATTTTTAAGATAGACGTTTTTTGCTGCAGCAGTATCTTCTCACGAAATTTCAATCGGCAACTTTCTCCTCCGAATGTGAAAATATTTTGTTGACACTGACCTATATAGGGAGAAACAATCATAAGGAAAATCATATCTCGCACAGAAAGATATAGGTGTTTGTTGTTTGTGGGCACTGTTAGAAAGTGGAATAATAAAGAATTATTCTGAAGTTGATTCGATAAATGTGATTTTCAGAGATCCATGTGGATGAATAAAATCTTAGTATTTACACATCATGGTCTACACTTCTTTTTCACCCCTGCCTCTGCCTCCTCTCACCACCCCTTGACAGGTAGGTGATTCTTACCCCCACAGCAATTCTTTATGGGCAGTAAGTGATATGCCCACCAAGTTTGGTTGCAACCTGTCTAATACTTTCAGACAGTGCTTTCAGATGTGATGTGGAACATACATACACACATATATACAGTTTTATAATATGTATGGACATCTTTTTGCATGATCCAATTTTGATGAAATAAAGCCTGTATGGTGCCCAAAGCTACACTCAAGATACCTGCAAAAACCCCATGAAAGTTCGTCTAGTAGTTTTGAAGATTAGCTTGTTCAAAGAGACAGGCAGACATGGCAGTTTTACAGATTTATTATTAGTATAGATAACATCAATGAATGTAAGTATGCTAAGTAAGATAATTTAGTAATCCTTTCAACTCTAAAATCAACAATTCACACAGAGCAAATTTTGTGAAAATCTGTAATATGTGATTTACAATTTAAACAATGCTCAAAATACACACTTAGAAATCATGCACAGTCAAGTTTAAATATTTCATTTCTCTCATGTTCAGTTATCATTGTTGACTGTGTACTTCGCCTTCTATAGAACAGAATAACACTATTTTTTTTCCAAGTGACTGGCCATGTACTGCCAACTAATTGAGTATACATCTGAATATTTGATTTACTGCTCATTCTGTTGTTGAAGGTCTTTTGGTCTTGATTATGATGGTTGCATCATCAGCAAAGAAAGTGCTATCCACTTTAACAGTTATTTACGTAGTCTGTCCATCTTATCCTCATCTTTTGTCTGTAGCACAACATTTAAAAAAGCTACCATTCTGTTCCTAAATGAAATGTTTATCATATGCATTTCACTACTATGACAGGCTATACTCAAGACAGATACCTTCGAAAAGGCATCCTAACACTTAAATTCTCTCTCTCTCTCTCTCTCTCTCTCTCTCTCTCTCTCTCTCTCTCTCTCGCAAGTGACATAACTTGTAGCTTTACTTATCTTTGACAAACAGAACAAGGAAAGGGGCACCAGGAAATATTTAGTCTACACTAAAAATGAATTTTATTGTATGGAATGAGATGTTCCGTCTTTTGCTATGTCACATTTAAAATAAAAGAAGTCTCACAGAGTGAAATCTCTATGTATGACAGAAGAGTATAGTGTTTTTTGTAAGTTTCCTTGTTCTGCTGCCATTGACGATACATAAGTGTCTATCAGTTATGCAGCCAGGATGTCATGTCCTTTTGGCACAACATTTCAACAGTGTAACTCATGATTATCATTAGATGCTGCCTGAGGTATTGGCTCATCCGAGGAAGCTGCTGTCCCCTTTATATCCACTGATTCCCTCCTTCTTTTGCCTTTTTGCTTCCCTAACACCCACTGGCATTCCCTAAGAAGACTGTTCTCAAGTGTTTGTGGTCCATCAGTGTGTTCCTATGAATGGTTATTGATATTCAAATGGATTGATAGGAGCCAGTTCTCATGTTCTTGAGCTCATATGAGTCCACTTCCACTCTTCTTTTGATTGTATGGTGGGATCTTGGGCTGTGCTGAACTTGTGGCTAATCTCATTTCAGTTGCCTCTGTGATAAGACCATTCCAGGATCTTGGAATCTTTAGAAGTGTTTTTTTGCTTGGTTGCAGGAAATGTGTGTGGTGTTTTTGCTCCAGACATTGGGTCTCCATTTTTCCAGGTAGTTTGGCTGATTCATGACACAACACATGGACACAGAATGCTTTCCAGGCTTGTGTAATCCTGTGTCATCTTTTGCACTTCCCAGTAAATTGCTTGTCTTATTCAGTGGGCAAGCTGTGTGCCTAATGCCATACTTATTCAGAATTCCAGTGATTTTCATTGAAATCACACCCCTGTAGGGGAGCTATATCTCTGTCTTTGGATTTCCTTGTTTGTTGTCCCCTTTTTGGTAACATCATGCCAAAGTGCTCATTTGACTAGATGAGCGGAATACTCATTATTTTGAAAAACCCTCCTGTAGATGTTATAATTCAGTATCTCATTGATTTATAGGTTTGTGTGCTTTGTGGACCAAAGCTCAAGGAACATTGTTCTTCTGTTACGGAAGATGACAGCTCATTGCATGAAGGCATAGGTCACTGTGCATAGGCTTGTGAAGTAGGCTGTGGCCAAGTGAACTGTCCAATCTGACAAGGACACCTGAGAAAGATAGCTGTCTTTCCTTCTTTAGTTCCACAGTGAAAAGTATATTGGTACCATATGAGTGGAAGTGTTGCAGGAACCCAATTAATTTCTCCATTCCATGTAGCCATGTGACAAAAGTATTATCCACATAGTGGAATAAAAATTACTAGATTTACATGTGGACAGCTGCAAACCTTTGTCCTCAAAGTGCTCCATAAATAGATTTGTTGCCACTGGAGAAAGCAGCCTACCTGTGGGTTCTTCGTAACTTTGCTCAAACAGTTAATAAGCACATACTAAGGGGAGAACACTTTCCAGTGTATGTCAGGAGGCACCTGATGGTGGTGTTGGTGGGAGTGGTGGTGATGGTGAGGAGGAGGAAGAGGAGGAGTAATTACATTGTTGAAATATAGTGTCAAGAAGACATGTAATGTCAAGCATGTCAGAGAGTAAATTACATATTATTCACTTCGTACATAAATTTATTTCTCTTTTTATTCCAATTAACAGAACCTGCAAAGATCTACTTCCATAAACCAGCACGACGTGTTACGGGTGTACACCAATCCACACATGGGGAATAAATTACGAGTACTAATGAGTAAGAAGCATGTCAAACTCAAACTAGCCATTTACGAAGTTAATGTTTTACAGTGACTAGTACACTTGTGTGGTTTTTGTAGATGTTAACTCACATAGTTAATGCTAGAACTCTTTCTTTCTGTTAAATTGCATGCAAGTTTGTGTGTGTTGTTTTTTAGTTAGTAGTTTTCCATTGTTTGATATCCGTTTTTTTACATTATAATCGCTTTTAAACATTTAAATCAAGTCATTAATAGTGTTAGTTCTGTGCTTCCTAACCATCATAGTTATTCCTCTTTTTCCATGCAGTTTATTACTAACATATAACTGCTTAGTGTTATCACTGTTTGACCATCTGCTTCTGTTGGCATTTAGTCCTTTTAATGTTCTCATCCATCCACGTACCTTATTTTTAAACAAATTTGTTCTGGAATTCAAGGCAATAAATAACCTACTTCTCCCAGCTGTAGGACAGGAACAAATACATGAATTTTCATGAAAACTATGAAGATTTATAGATAGTAGTAAATAAATTCTATGCATGGTAAATATGTAATACGATGAGATTCAGAAGTACTGAAGAATCTTTGGCAGAGCTCATCCTGAGCCTCTGTTGTAGCAGTTCGGATTCTGTTTTCTTTTATTTGTCTTGCGTTAATTCTGTGAACGAATTTTCTGCAGAACACATTTTGTCATGAGGACTAGAGTTTTATATGCCACAATAACAGACATTGTACAAAATGCATCTTAGTGCTAGAGGAGAAATGAGCAAGAAGAATTTGCTGGAACATTGCGATGTGTGACACTCAAGTAATTAGAGCAAAATACAGTAAACATTATCTGACAAAAAGGAAAATTCAACTGAAAAAAAAAACATAATGGCTGGTGAGCACTTACTTCAGGAGAATAAATTCCAAGAACTGCCAGTAAACAATAATAATTAAAACATTCAGAATTGTTAGTTCATTCAAGAGAGAGAAAAAAGATAAAAGATGAGTTGTCATTGGCAGGTAGTAATGTTGTAACCTACTAAGGTTCCAAATGGCAACAATCTCATCTGTCCGCTGTGGTGCTTGGGTGTTTTAACAGGTAAGGTTCTGACCATTACTCTTGCCTGTTGTATTTGGAGCAAGCAGAACAAATATTGACCTGTATAGAGTCAGCAAACTTATAACATGTGTGCACCACTGTGTGATGCAAATACAAGTATCACCACTTAAGTCTCTAAATTTAATGCAACCAGATATTTGATGTTATTTGTCATCTCATCCTTGTTCTTGAATGTATACCAAGGGTGTTAGCATATTGGCTAGCAAGATTTAAACCCCTGATTTAGGTTTCCCTTGATTTCACTAAATAGATTAAGGAAAAGGACTCTGCTGACATTTTCCACCAATGTTGGGGTATTAAAACATAACCTTCCTTACCCTCCTCCCCCCCCCCCCCCCCCCTCCACACACACACAAACACACAAAATTAATATCTTGGTTTTACATAAATGAGAATTTCTTTAATGTTGTATGGCAGAAAAACTTTATGCCAACAAAGTTCCTTCCAGCTATTAGAAGGAAAATACTAGAAAATAAAAATTAGTTATTTGTTGTGCTTCCAGGGTTCTTGGGTGTAATGCCGAATCTGGTCGTTGAAAGTCCATGTCTCAGATCTCACTGTGCTCTTGGTGGGGGTCTGCGCAGCTGCAACAGTGGGGGTGGGAGGGGGGGGGGGGGGGGAGATAGTCCCAGTTGCTTTCCACATGCCATGCGTCTCGCTTAGGGTGTGATGCTATGTTTTGATGAAGCATGGTATTGGCTCTCATGCCTTGCTCAATTGGAAGTTAGTGTACTTGTTGTCTAAATTATCAGTCATATGAATTTCAGTTGCTTCTTCGAAAATGCAATCACAAAATTTACTGGTGGTAGCCACGTCTTTCGTTTGCTGGTAATTCATTTTATGTCCATTTTGAATGCAGTGTTCTGCTATTGCAGGCTTGTTGGGCTGCAGTAATTAGGCATGGCGCCCATGTTCTATACACCAGTCTTCAGCTCTGTGGACCATTTCTCCTGTATAAGTTTCTCTACATTCATACATATTTTCGTACATCCCCACTTTCTTAAGACTTAAGTCATCTCTCGCTGTCCCTAACAAAGCTCATGTTTTTGCTGGTGGACAGAAAACTGGTATCATGTGGTGTTTTTGCCAAACATATGAAAGCAGTCTTGTCATCTTCTTCTTCCGTGTTTTTGTCTTCCGTGTCGTTCTTGGGGCTTGTTCATCACAGAGTTGTCTGAATTTGTCAGTTGCTGTAGTCATTCTTGTGGAAGAGGAATATCGGGTGCCGCAGCTGCATCGTCCAACTTTGTTCACATGAGATGGATTCTGGCTCGTGTACTAAGTGTTTGCTTTATTATGCGAGGGATGGTGGCAGCAGGAAGCATGGAGATATAGAGTTGTCTGCATTGGCTTAAGATATACACAGGTGTGCAGTAGCAAAATGCCACATTGCAATTGGACATCAAATGAAGTATCAGCAAGTGAAAGTCCTGGCCACCACTGATAAATTTTGAGACTACATTTTCAAAGAAGCAATTGAAATTCTTGTGGCTAACAGTTTAATCAACAGGGTCATTGGCTTCCAATTCAGCAAGGCGTGGTAGCCTATACTAAGCTCCATTGAAGCAAACTGTGACACCTCGACACAAGCTGCAACAGGGATGGCATCTGGAAGGTAACTGAGACTTTCCCCTCCATTGTCACAGATTCACACACTCCAACCACTGAACATGTGGCGTGGTTGGCTACGCTTGAGATTTGGACTGGCAGGTATAAATATCGTGAACTCGCAGCAGACATTTCATTCCATCACCATCATCTGATGATGGGGAAAAGCTTGTCCTCCATAATATTGTGGACATCTGATGATCCGATCCAGCAGTACACTCGCAAACCATTGAAGCGGCATATTCTCCGGGAAAGCCTCAAATCACATAGCTATTTGTAGGTGGTCAAAAAAATGATGATTCATGTTGTTACTACTTCACAGATAACGCCACAAGTTTTTAGGGGTATTAGAATGAAAATCCTTAAATCAGTAAGATTGTTAGAATACCAGCCCAGATATGGCGTTTACAATGACTCAGCACATTGTCTTCACAGAAAGGTGAGAGAAACAGAAAAGGAGAAAGGACTGTACAGGTGAACAGATGAGACTGAAGATGTGTAGGGCTGCAGTGAGAATTTGGAATGGGGAAAGTAGATAGAGGACACTGACTAGTTAAGGTTGAGGCCAGGGGTTTACAGGAACAAAGGATTTGTCATAGGAAGAGTTCTCACCTGCACAGTTCAGGAGAGCTGGTGTTGGTGGCAGGGATCCAGATGATGCAGGCTGTGAAGCAGTCATTGAAAGGAAACACATTGTGTTGGGCAACATAATCTGCAGCTGGCTGGTCCAGCTTTCTCTCAGCCACGATTGGTCAGTGGCCATTCATATGGACAAACAGCTTGTTATTTGTCATGCCCATGTATAATGGAACCCAGTCGCTGGAGTTTAGTTGGTAGGTTATATATGGGCCGCTTCGACATGTAGCCCTAGCTTTGATGGGGTAAGAGATGCCTGTGATCGTACCGGAGTGGGTGGGTGGGTGGGGAGGTTCATCAAGGGCTATTGCCGGCGGGATATGAGCCATGGAGCAAGGGGCTGGAAGCAGAGATGGAGTAGCGACGGGCAGGGATATTGCTTAGGTTGGGAGGGCACCAGAACACCACTGAGGGAAAAGTGGGGTGGATATTTCTCATTTTAGGGCACATAGGTACTGACATCGCCATCCTTAAAATGGAGGCCAACATGAGAAAGGTGGCTTCTTGGGATGAGGACCAGGTGAAGCCCCAAGAGATCTGTGCCAATTTTGAAAGTCCTTTTGCATGAATATGGCACGTAGTCGTTGTTGTGGTCTTCAGTCCTGAGATTGGTTTGATGCAGCTCTCCATGCTACTCTATCCTGTGCAAGCTTCTTCATCTCCCAGTACCTACTGCAACCTACAGGGTGTTTCAAAAATGACCGGTATATTTGAAACGGCAATAAAAACTAAACGAGCAGCGATAGAAATACGCCGTTTGTTGCAATATGCTTGGGACAACAGTAAATTTTCAGGCGGACAAACTTTCGAAATTACTGTAGTTACAATTTTCAACAACAGATGGCACTGCAAGTGATGTGAAAGATATAGAAGACAACGCAGTCTGTGGGTGCGCCATTCTGTACGTCGTCTTTCTGCTGTAAGCATGTGCTGTTCACAACGTGCAAGTGTGCTGTGGACAACATGGTTTATTCCTTAGAACAGAGGATTTTTCTGGTGTTGGAATTCCACCGCCTAGAACAAAGTGTTGTTGCAACAAGACGAAGTTTTCAACGGAGGTTTAATGTAACCAAAGGACCGAAAAGCGATACAATAAAGGATCTGTTTGAAAAATTTCAACGGACTGGGAATGTGACGGATGAACGTGCTGGAAAGGTAGAGCGACCGCGTACGGCAACCACAGAGGGCAACGCGCAGCTAGTGCAGCAGGTGATTCAACAGCGGCCTCGGGTTTCCGTTTGCCGTGTTGCAGCTGCGGTCCAAATGACGCCAACGTCCACGTATCGTCTCGTGTGCCAGAGTTTACACCTCTATCCATACAAAATTCAAACGCGGCAACCCCTCAGTGCCGCTACCATTGCTGCACGAGAGACATTCGCTAACGATATAGTGCACAGGATAGATGACGGCGATGTGCATGTGGGCAGCATTTGGTTTACTGACGTAGCTTATTTTTACCTGGATGGCTTTGTCAGTAAACAGAACTGGTGCATATGGGGAACCGAAAAGCCTCATGTTGCAGTCCCATCGTCCCTGCATCCTCAAAAAGTACTGGTCTGGGCCGCCATTTCTTCCAAAGGAATCATTGGCCCATTTTTCAGATCCGAAACGATTACTGCATCACGCTATCTGGACATGCTTCGTGAATTTGTGGTGGTACAGACTGCCTTAGACGAGACTGCGAACACCTTGTGGTTTATGCAAGATGGTGCCTGGCCACATCGCACGGCCGACGTCTTTAATTTCCTGAATGAAAATTTCGATGATCGTGTGATTGCTTTGGGCTATCCGAAACATACAGGAGGTGGCGTGGATTGGCCTCCCTATTCGCCAGACATGAACCCCTGTGAATTCTTTCTGTGGGGACACTTGAAAGACCAGGTGTACCGCCAGAATCCAGAAACAATTGAACAGCTGAAGCAGTACATCTCATCTGCATGTGAAGCCATTCCGCCAGACACGTCAAAGGTTTCGGGTAATTTCATTCAGAGACTACGCCATATTATTGCTACGTATGGTGGATATGTGGAAAATATCGTACTATAGAGTTTCCCAGACTGCAGCGCCATCTGTTGTTGACAATTGTAACTACTGTAATTTCGAAAGTTTGTCTGCCTAAAAATGTACTGTTGTCCCAAGCATATTGCAACAAACGGTGTATTTCTATCGCTGCTCGTTTAGTTTGTATTGCCGTTTCAAATATACCGGTCATTTTTGAAACACCCTGTACATCCTTCTGTATCTGAATATGGCACATGCTCACTAATAAGATCACCTTTACTTTCAGGATGCTTCTGAATGTATTTTCATGTTTGGTGTAATCTCATAAATACACTGTGTGGTAAATAGTATCCGGACACCTGGCTGAAAACGACTTAAAAGTTCTGGGCGCTCTCTGTCGGTAATGCTGGAATTCAATATGGTGTTGGCTCACCCTTAGCCTTGATGACAGCTTCCACTCTTGCAAGCATACGTTCAGTCAGGTGCTGGTAGGTTTCTTGGGGAATGGCAGCTCATTCTTCATGGAGTGCCGGACTGAGGAGAGGTATCAATGTCGGTCGGTGAGGCCTGGCACGAAGTCGGTGTTCCAACACATCCTAAAGGTGTGCTATAGAATTCAGGTCAGGACTCTGTGCAGGCCAGTCCATTACAACGATGTTATTGTTGTGTAACCAATCCACCACAGGCTGTGCATTATGAACAGGTGCTTGATCGTGTTGAAAGATGCAATTGCCATCCCCAATTGCTCTTCAACAATGGGAAGCAAGAAGGTGCTTAAAACATCAGTGTAGGCCTGTGCTGTGATAGTGCCACACAAAACAACAACGGGTGCAAGCTCCCTCCAGGAAAAACACAACCACACCATAACACCACTGCCTCTGAATTTTACTTTTGGCACAACGCATGCTGGCAGATGATGTTCACCGGGCATTAGCCACATCCAAACCCTTCCATCGGATTGCCACATTGTGTACCGTGATTCTTCACTCCACACAATATTTTTCCACTATTCAATCGTTCAATGTTTACACCCCTTACAACAAGCAAGGCATCGTTTGACATTTACCGGCGCGATGTGTGGCTTATGAGCAGCCGCTCGACAATGAAATCCAAGTTTTATCACCTCCTGCCTAACTGTCATAGTACTTGCAGCGGATCCTGATGCAGTTTGGAATTCCTGTGTGATGGTCTAGCTAGATGTCTACCTATTACACATTACGACCTTCTTCAACTGTCGGCGGTGTCTGTCAGTCAACAGACGAGTTTGGCCTGTACGCTTTTATGCTGTACATGTCCCGTCATGTTTCCACTTCACTGTTGTTGTTTTTGTTGTTGTTGTGGTAGTCTCCAGTCCAGAAACTGGTTTGATGCAACTCTCCATCCTACTCTATCCTGTGCAAGCTTCTTCATCTCCCAGGACCTACTGCAACCTGCATCCTTCTGAATCTGCTTTTGTGTATTCATCTTTTGGTATCCTACAATTTTTACCCTCCATTCTGCCCTCCAGTACTAAATTGGTGATCCCTTGATGCCTCAGAACATGTCCTACCAACCGATCCCTTCTTCTAGTTAAGTTGTGCCATAAATTTCTCTTTTCTCCAATTCTGTTCAATACCTCCTAATTAGTTGTGTGATCTACCCAATCTTCAGCATTTTTCTGTAGCACCACATTTCGAAAGCTTATCTTCTCTTATTGTCCAAACTATTTATCATCCATGTTTCAATTCCATACATGGCTACTCTCCATACAAATACTTTCAGAAACGACTACCTGACACTTAAATCTATACTCGATGTTAACAAATTTCTCTTCTTCAGGAACGCTTTTCTTGCCATTGCCAGTCTACATTTTATATCCTCTCTACTTCGACCATCATCAGTTAATTTGCTCACCAAATAGCAAAACTCCTTTACTACTTTAAGTGTCTCATTTCCTAATCTAATTCCCTCAGCATCGCCTGACTTAATTCGACTACATGCCATTATCCTCGGTTTGCTTCACTATCACACCAGAAACAGTGGACCTAGGAATGTTTAAGAGTGTGGAAATCTCACAATCAGACGTATGACACAAGTGACACCCAATCACCTGACCACATTCGAAATGTGTGAGTCCCACGGAGTGCCCCATTCTGCTCTCTCACGATGTCTAGTGACTACTGAGGTCGCTGATATGGAGTACTTGGCAGTAGGTGGCAGCATATTGTACCTAATATGAAAAACCAATGTTTTTGGGGGTGTCCAGATACTTTTGATCACATAGTGTATTTTCACTACTGGGAAGGCCTGATTGCAATCCAATCTTCTCATCTAGTTATTGTGTTTCCTGGACTTTTAAACAGAATGGGATATTCCTGCTGTGATACGTTACTGCATATGAATATGCTAATTCCATAAGTTCTTTCCTACATTAAGTTGCTTATGAAGGGTTGTGACGGATTAAATGTGAGAGTAAATCCCAAAAAATCTGTACTCAGTGGTTTTGCTGATGTAGGAAGAGAGAGCTGCTCAGCTTAAATCTCCAAAAGCTGTCTTGTTTTTCCCACTGTAATTCTTCTTTTAAGGTTGCAGCTTATAACATAACTACTTTCTACAATGAAAGTAAATGGGATCGCTATTATTGCCACTACAATAATATGCTAAGTTTTTATATAAGAAAAGTATGAGCTATCTTATTTGTCCACCTGTGTTAAACAAACACATCTGTCTGACTATATGGCAAAATTAGTGTCGTGTGAGACCAATCTGTAAGTCAGTGCTATGGTTATAGTGCCTAATCACTATGAGTATATTGAACACTGCAACTTTTGTATGTAGAATCACTATATCTTCATGATAGTTGTATAATATTTCATCAAATGTCACGTGAGGCAATCTTAACATTTATTTTACTTTTAAGTACAAAACTGTAATTCGATAACAAGTTATGGCTTAACAGCATCGAGTCCTCAGCTATGCTGTTTAATGACCACACCGAACAGTTTCTCACTAGGTTACATAGAGCACGTTTGTAGAAGATTGGCCACCTCCATTGACATTCGTTACATTAATTTGACTCATTTGTTTATCTTCCAAAAGTTCTCTGTAGTAAATAGTATTACAAATATGAAAACTCAGTATGAGTAAAGCGTTGCTGTTTGCTCACCTTGGTTTTTAATAACTTATTTAGTAATTGTTATCACTAGAATTTATGCATAATTCTGCTGGATTTGTGTGGGTGCTTCTACTGTAGCTCAAGGGTGAAGTGACCTGTTGTATCTGCCTGGTTTGACAGACAAGAAATGTTCATTAAGATTTGGTAGAACAAATTTAATTAACAAGAAAGAATACAATTTATCTGATGTGTGTTGAGTACCACTTAAGGAGTAATTAATTTAGAAAGACGATTTCTTCTCAAATATGCACAAACAGTATTTAAAAGAAAGTCCCTTCATGAATATGGAAATAACAGCAGCAGTTCTATGGAGGCTGAAGGCCTAAACGAAACAGTCACATCTTGGATAAAGAATAAACATGAGTATTGACTGAAGACTGAAAGTCTTTAGAACATAACTACTACTTGAAAATGTCACTAATTAGTAAATACACAGCGCACTACTAGCAAAAATTCAGGTCCTGATGGGACAGTCCAAAGAGTATTGTGATAGTTGTGAATTTGTCCCTGAAGGACACACCAGGATCAGAATTTCAGTATGACGGAACACAGAAAATCCAGCGTAGCACTAATAGAAAAAAATATCTAAATTCTTGCAAGTCCACTAGGTGATCACTGGCTCAGGAACTGAAGACATCGATGCGGCAGCTCCATTGTGAGTTCCTGATTAATAGAATGCTACTGCATACGGCTCTGGTCCAGGAAGCCCACTCGGATTGAACTGCCCGTTGGGGCTCAAAAGCCACTCTAAAAACTGTCCGGGTGCCAGGATACTGTAGGCACCATTTTGTCATGTGGCCTATAGAGGAAAATAGGTCCATGGGGCCAGCAACCTCTATTGATGCCCGGGATACTGTCTGGTGGCACTGTGGATCGTTGTCAAGTTGCATCTGTGTGTGGGAAGATTGACATCAATGAATTATGTGACTGCTTCCCTTGGATGTATCATTGGTTGCTGGCTGAGTAGGTGTGCACCCACACTCCACATTCAAGTGTCTTGACTGTCTCATAGTGAAATGTGTACCTTGCCTATCTCCTCTGACACACAGAGCCTTAGTGGTGAATGTTACTCTGTATTGTAATTAAATTATGACCCGCAATGTGATGTAAATAGCCGCTCAGGATTGTGATAACTCTTTGATGCTGAAGTTTCAAGATTAGCTGCTCTTTTTTCCAACGTGTCTTTCAATAAACTCTTGCTTCTGGGAAAATTTTCATAACTATCCATAGCATGTGTGTTCCTTGATGTTTCTATGTGAAGAAATAGTTGATTCAAGTCTATTAGAGCACATTTGTCAAAGTGGCTTTTTGGCAGAAAATGTGTCAACATTAAGGAATATTTATTAACTATGGAAGAGAGATTACAGAAGCCTTTGAATTAGTGCTTTTTTTCTGGGAGGAGAGAATTGTACTGATTAGTGTTAAATGTGTTTCTGAATGTAGGCAATTCTCCATAACTTCCTTTTCTGAACTCTTTTAATCTTCCCAGTGAATGCAGGGCACGTGAAATTATTACTCATTGCCAACTTTTTCCCAGATAACTTCCCTGTCATTTCAACACATTTAATGTATATTTATCTCCATATGCCACATAAAATCCCATAGGGAATAGTTTTTTTACTTTACAACAATTTGCAATTCTTGCAGAATGCCTTTAAGTGCAGCTGAAAAGATAAGAAGAAGAAGAAGAAGAAGAAGAAGAAGAAGGCAGAAATTGAAAGACGAAGGCACATATGAAGAGTATAAAATCAAACACAAGGAAACTATGAAAAAATTCAGGAAAAAGAAAAACGAAAAGGAAAAATGTTGGAGCAAAAGAGAACAAGAAAGGATTGCTGCAGACAGGAAATGGAATGTTATCGAAAGAGTTGCCAAGTACAGGAAGCGGCTAAAGGAAGCACCTTCAGCTACATCAAGTAGTTCTGCCTCTCCACCATATAAAAATCGGTCTTAATTGGGAAAAGCCATATCAAAAGTGTAATGTGCACTCCCAGCATCACCCAGAAAACTAAATTGTGTTATTAGAATGTTGTATCATACATTTATTGAACCTTTAGAAGCAGAAAGAATCTCGAAACAAAAAATAAGTGATGAAATAATAAGTGCAATGAGAAAATTCTATGAAAGGGATGACATCAGCAGACAGGCCTCTGGATGCAAAGATGTTGTGACTGTAAAAGATGAGAAAGATAAGGGTAAGTTGCAAGTATGACACTTGATATTTTCTTTGAAAGAAGCCCATGCAGTGTTTTGTGAAGGAAATGGCAAAGTGATTGGTAAAAGTACATTACATGTCATGCTTGCCAATAAACTTCCAAACAACATATGTCTGCAGATATCACGAGAATTTCATCTGTGCTATTAACTCTCTTCATAACATAGTACCTCAAATATCTGAGTACACCAGAACTGGCCAGAATTTTTTCTATGTGCAGAGCCTATAGCCGATTGTTGGTTCAGAAAGTGCATGAAATGTAAAGATTTATTGGCAGTTAAACGTCTTGATTTATGTACTAAATAAAATGGAAAGAAACTGCCACGTGGGAAAAATATATTAAAAACAAAGATTCCAAGACTTACCAAGCTGGAAAGTGCGGGTAGATAGGCACAATAAATAAAACACACACAGAATTTCTAGCTTTCGCAACCAACGGTTGCTTCTTCAGGAAAGAGGGAAGGAGGGAGAGACGAAAGGATGTGGGTTTTAAGGGAGAGGGTAAGGAGTCATTCCAATCCCGGGAGCGGAAAGACTTACCTTAGGGAGAAAAAAAAAGATAGGTATATATTCGCGCGCGCCCACACACACACACACACACACACACACACACACACACACACACACACACACACACACACACACATCCATCCATCCATACATATACAGACACAAGCAGACATATTTAAAGGTAAAGAGTTTGGGAAGAGATGTCAGTCGAGGCGAAAGTGCAAAGGCAAAGATGATGTTGAATGACAGGTGAGGTATGAGTGGCGGCAATTTGAAATTAGCGGAGATTGAGGCCTCCCCTCTACATACTATGTGTGAGTGTGTGTGTGTGTGTGTGTGTGTGTGTGTGTGTGTGTGCGTGCGTGTGCGCGCGCGTGCGTGTGCGCGCGCGTGCGTGTGCGCGCGCGTGCGAGTACATAATGAAATGGTTTGTGTGGCAGGAGAGCGATGGCAGAATTTTGAAAGCAGAGGAAGAAGGTACATTTCAGAATCCTATTGATCATATTCTTACCATGGGACCTAAATTTTTAGAGCACTTCTTCTTTAAGAGAGAACAATTAAAGTACTATCAGAATGATAAGAAATCACTGCCTTGTGTGATGCTAACTGCCGTGATGCAAACTGATTTTTCTGAAAATTTTACATGTGTAAGTCAAGATGAAATGCAAAGTGCACATTGGCAGCAGAATTAAATTAGTATTTTTACTGTCATGATTTTGCATTCTGGCACTTCTCATCCCTACAAGTTCGTATCTGATAATCTGGAACACACAAAAAACACTGTCATTCCCTACACTGATAGATTTCCTGAACTATCAAAAAGTATTTGTGAAGTTACAATTTGGTCAGATGGTCCTGCTTCCCAGTTTAAAAACAGATATATTGCAGAGGCTATAAAAGTTCTAAGTAAGAGTTGTGCCAAAATAATTACATGGAAGTACTTTGCAACTTCTCATGGGAAGGGGCCAGTGAATGGAATTGGTGGGGCTGTCAAATGCCAAGTTTGGTCTCGTGTGAAAAACAGGAAATGTGTTGTAAGCAATGCATCAGATTTTGTAAAAGCATTGATGAATTATTCTTCTAATGTGACAGCAGTTCTTATGGGTGAAGAAGACTTTAGCCAAAGAAGCAAGAAACTACATCTCTCAGCCGTAATCAAAAACTGCAAGCCTTTCTTGAACATTTCTAAAATTCCTCACTCGGAACTCTGTAATACTGAAGTTGTAGGACACACTACTTCGTCAGCTGCAGAGGAAAACACTAACAGAACAGAAAAATCACTAGATATACAAGTAGATGACTGGATGGTGGTAAAATATGACAATTTATATTTTCCTGGTAATGTTACTAAAATTGAAAATGGTGAGTTTAAAGCTGATGTTATGATGAAAGATGGGAAGTTTTGGAAGTGGCCTGAAATTAAAGATGAGATATATTGAATGAAAGATAAGCTTGTCAGAAAAGTGAACCCTCCCAGTGTTTTAAATTCCCATGGTTATTTCAAGTCTGACTGATCTATGACAATGTAACGTGAGTTACAGTCTATTGTAATGCATGTTATCTGTTCATTATGTTTCAATATTTATTTTATTGGAGATTAAATGTTTGGAACTTTGTTAAAATACTTATAAGATCGTCTGGTATTGTGTGGAAAACTTACAAGAAATGTTCACATAAAACAGAGCATACTTTTGTATTTTCTTTATCACATGCAAAAGCCTTTTCTTGGAAATGTAATGTGAGTTTCCAAGAATAATTGTGAGATTTGGTTTTACAAATATAGTAATGTAACAATTAATGTGATATAGGTTTACAGAGCATTCTGTATAAAGTATGTTTTGAGGTATAAAAAATATTTAATAGAAACATTTCCTTCTGTTAATTGTCCAAAACTTACAATATAAACACCACTTTGTAACAAGAGTTACCATGGAATGACCATTCTTCTGATTTTGTATTGTGTTGGGAAAACACAGGCTAGCAGCTGCATTTAACAAATTTAAACAGGGGCTAAGTACTTATTAAACAATCTCAATATAGAACTTAAAATCACACATTTAAATGCCCACAAACACAATTAAATGATGATTGCCAATTTTTAACTGCTCATAGAGTGTGCCACTAAAGTTTTAGTAAAACATTTGGTCCAGAGTTGTTAAGTGAGTAAACACTAACCACAGATTCTTTAAGACGTTTGCACATAGGTGTTCCTGAGCTTGGCGCTAGGTGAGGACTCTTGTCCAACCTGAACGATTGGTAACAACATGGAGATGCAAGACTTTGAGCAGAGATGTTAACATATTGATGACTAAAGACAGACTGCTGAAATAAATGCCTAATGGTTCTACTTACAGATGAGCATGTGGCTAACCGTCAGATTTTGAAAATACTTGTTGATTTACAATGAGAAAAAGGTCAAAATTAGTGACAGTGGAAACACAGTGACTCAAGTAATAATCTGGTTTAACTGTGTTAGGTAACTCGAAAGTTGACAAAGTTATATAGACTATAGTGTTAGTACCATGTATATTTCAATGGTTGTTCCCAGCTCAAACCAAATTTGGATGATTTACATAATTTTCTATGTTGAATAAATAGTAAACTGACATCTCAGTTTATGTTGAAACTGACTTGAAATAATTCACTTGGCTTTTATTGTGTAAGCGGAGAATTTTTTATTTTAAAACAGCCTGTGAAAGCTAATAACACACTCTACATATTAGTGACAACTAGCCTCAGCATATACATTGTGCAAAGTTACTGTTGTTGCAGCTCTAAATGCTAAAAGTGAGCAGAGGTTGATAGTTATTTACATGACTCTGCAAAAATATGTAACGTATTACTGTAGTCACTGTGTGCATTTTTTGCTGGCTTCTATCTAAAATTACTTTCATGTAAATCCCAGTCCGTGTGATCACTCATTGTCAGTTGTTATTATGTCATACATGATAAGATATTTGACGGAGCTGTGGGCATCAATTACACAACTGTTGATATCAGTGACGTTTTTTCCTCCGAGTGCTGTACTTTGAATCAGTGATATGATGCTTTTATTTCTTTCATTTGCCTTATAATGGTGTGCAGACAAGAAACAGAGGCATCTCACAACGTACGGAATAGGTTTGATGTAAGATTTATGCTCTTGGTGTCTTTCTTTGTTTCTGTTTTAATAATAAGTGGTATTGTTTTTATGTTATTGGACTTGAATTTCCTGCACAGGAAGCTGTGAAGACCCTAAATTCTCTGCAGACAAGTGCAGCATTACTTCAGGAGTACAGAAAGAAAGGTCCACGAACTCATTCTGAACAGAGACAGAACATTGAAGACACGAAAAAGTATTTAATAAGGTGAGAAAGGTACAAAATTCTTGCTAGATGCTATGATATTACTTTTCAATATTTTGAATTTGGAATGTATGATTTGATAAAATACCTTAAGTTATGTGCTGGAATACATGTTATTTTCTGGGTTAACATTTTATCTGGTACAGGTCTTGTTTTGTGATGGCCTGTACATAGTAAACAAGGAAACTGTGTAGGCAGCTACACATTTCTCTCCTTCATATTTTCCACAATGGTGGTAGTATTGGTAATGATGATGATGATGATGATGATGATATAATAATAATAATAATAATAATAATATAACAAATATACAGGATAAAGTTGACATTATTCCAATTATACTATCAACTACAGGAGTCATACCACACAATATCCACCAGTACATCAACACAATACAGCTACATCCAAACTTATGTATACAACTACAGAAATCTGTAATTATTGATACATGTTCAATTACCCGAAAGTTCCTAAATGCAATGTAACATATTCCCTACAGTTAAAAGGAAGTCACGCTTGATCAAGGTCCGCGTCACTTTCCATTTTTGACCAGACATAACATCTGAGAAAAGAAAGAAAAATAATAATAATAATAATAACAATAGCGACAAATGGTTTTCTTAATACCATGGCTGCCAAATGGATGGTGATAATGTGATGTAGTGCTGTTAAGCAGTGTAAATTTGTAGATTTCTAAAGCTTTACAAAGGTCTTCTCTCTCCCAAACGTAATGTCATTTATGAACATGTTTCCATCATTTGTTACTAATGAAAGACACACTTAAAAGTTTGCAGATCAACAACTGATACCAAATACCCAAAATATCCTCTGCTTGCTTAGGCAGAAACATACAGCTCTCCCAACACTTCTAAATTGTGTCAAATGCTTTTGTCCATGGTAATTTCACCAGGTCTTTCTGCACTAGGTATGTTTGTTACTTACACAACACAACACAATGTGCTCATCATATTCCACAATATCCGATTTAGCATTGAATTTGGTGATCAGACATTTATAGGCATGATACTAGCACATTTTTGCCACTTTGTGGGAACTAGTTACAAAGACTGTTGGTGAATTTGTAATCTCCTGAAGATATTCAGTTAGAACAAAACCAGTTTGTGATGTATTAAACATACCTGAATTACAGCTGTAATGCTTTTTATTAATGTTTACTAAGATGTGTATCAAATGGTATGGCGGTGTGGCATGTACTGGTACCTGGCTCCTCTTAGTATACGTTTTTTGTGGTCAGGTATACAAGCAGTTTTTGCTGGTACAGATCTTCATTTATTGTGTAACAGATGCTACCTCAGCAACATGATGATAAATAGAAGTGGCTGTCTTTTATCATGAAATGAATTTTGATACAATCTCATGCTAATTGCCATTCATATAACTTTACACAAAAAATGAATAGCCAACAGTAGTTAGTAAAAGTGCATTACGTGTTTCATTTAGATGCATGACTTGTTAAAAGATAAACTAATTTCAAACATACGTGAATGTTAAATATTATTATTTCTACATAACAGCAATTTGTCATCTAGGATACAGCAAATATGTGCATCAGCAGATTGACTTATATTGATATTGTGTCAACATGAAGTTTATTTATTTTTTGCAAGTTTCTGTTTTTGAATTTTGACCTTGGTCTAGTCTGAAATGTTCATTGTGACTCAGCAATGGAGAAATTTTTGGCATTTGGTTATCTGATCTCCTTTTGTTTTGGTGCAATGAATACCTGTTCAAAGTATTTTCAGAAACACTGCTTAGATAGCTTTTTTCACCCTGTTGAGAAGAGTTAACATATGGCATTTTGTGACTATTAATTTCTAATAATGTTAATCACTATTTTTGTAGCTGCTCTGATGATTATTTATTTCAGATTTTTAATTTTTAGTTTGAACCTGACATCATTGAAAATATATGAATAAAAATATCCTCTGTGGTTGTATGTATCTTCATTTTCTAATTTTACCATTTTTTGGCTACTTTCTATGTTTAGTCATATGAGCAAATAACTTAAAATACTGCAGTTGAAAAAATGACATCAATAATGAAATTAATATTATAAAAAGGAAATTTAGTGAAATACATCTCTACCTTTCAGGTATTGTAGTAACCTACCTGTATCACCAATATTGAGTGGGTAACTATAAATTGTTTGATATGTAATGAGATTCTTTTGTATGCTGTAAAATTTTGTTTTTGGGGTGTGAGATATCTTCTCTTATTGACTCACCTATGTGTAAAATGGCAATTTCAAAATGCTGCCGCCCTTGCCCCTTGAATATATTTTTATGATGCCCTCATAATTCAATAAAAGGTGAGAGAAATGCCACTGAGCACAATCTTATTGCTTTCAAAAGTGGGAGTTGTTCTGGGAAAAAATGAGAGAGCAGCATGCAGAGAGGGAAAAAAAACTGTTAGAGACTGAGTGGTTAGGATAGAGAGGAAGAATTTATGAATATTATCTGCTAACCTGAGGAGACATGAACGAAGCAGCAGTGACAATGGGAGGTGCCCCAGTAAGGCAATGTAGTGTTCTCTTTAACTAAAATGCTCTTTGATATTTGGAAGGACAGTAGCTCTAAAGCCTACCTGACCATCATCTTTTAGATTTTCCACAATTTTCCTGCATCGCTTACAGCATATATCGGGATGATTCTTTTGAAAGGCCATGACCAGTTTGTATCTCGACTTGGAACTTGTGCTTCATCTCTAAGTGTAATCAGCAGGATATTAAATCATAAGTTTGTTTAATTCCTCCTACAGGTATTCAGCCAGGTGGGCAATGCCGTGCAAGAGCAGCCAAAGACCATTAAGACTTTGTCATTGTAGATCTCTTAAGTGATGAACTTGATTAGTTTTTGCGACATTGAGGTATTATGCGTCTGCTTTTTGCTTCCTTTAAGTAAGAAATGTGTTAATAGCTATATACCTAACAGTATACAAAGGAGCTGATTCACGCCTTGGCATTCAGAAATAAATTATATATCACGTACATAGTAATGACAAAAATATTTTTAACTTGTGCATCCCTTGTGAATATCATATTAAGGGGTATGTTAGTTACCCACAAATTGTGATTAATTGGAAACAGGTATGTTGCAGGGAATTAATAACTTGTAAAGTGGGTCACAGCTCTCCATAAAGATACCTTTGTTTTTCTCTGTGAAGCTCAATGCCAGTACTCAAATCTGCTCCTCAGACTCAATGGGATGAAGATCATGTTGGGAAGATTGATTTTATTCCTAAGTACATGGAGAAATGATTTCATTTGAAGGATTCCCTCATAAAGTAAGTTTCTAAATAGTTTCAGGTATGACTTCCATAATATGTATTGAGAAATTACAAAGAATCCGTGTAATTGGCCAGTACTTACTTTCAAAAGCAAAATTTGGTGTATTGCAGCCAGAAGCAATTAAAATAGTAAAACAAAAACAATGAAAGGATAGAGTGCTACTCACCACATAAGGAGATGTTGAATCACATACAGGCATGATGAAAAAGAATGCTAGAAACATTCGGGTTTGGGACTTCGTTCTTCATTGTTTGTAAAAAAATTCTTGTCATCACAACTCTCACACACATGGCCACTGTCGTGTCATCTACATCTACATTAATACTCTACAAATCACATTTAAGTGCCTGGCAGAGGGTTCATCAAATCACCTTCACAATTCTCTATTATTCCAGTCTCGTACTGCGCGCAGAAAAAAAAAATGAACACCTATATATTTCCATGCGAGCTCTGATTTCCCTTATTTTATTGTGGTGATCATTTCTCCCTATGTAGGTCGGCATCAACAAAACATGTTTGCAGTCAGATGATAAAGTTGGTGATTGAAATTTCATGAGGAGATTCTGCCATGACAAAAAACGATTTTGCGTTAATGATGTCCACTCCAAATCCTGTATCATTTCAGTGACACTCTCTCCCTTATTTTGCGATAATACGAAACATGCTGCCCTTATTTGAACTTCTTCAATGTACTCCGTCAATCCTATCTGGTAAGGATACCACACCACGCAGCAGTGTTCTAAAAGAGTACGGACAGGTGTAGTGTAGGCTGTATTGTTAGTAGATCTGTCCTGCCAATAAAATGCAGTCTTTGATTAGCCTTCCCCACAGCATTTTCTGTGTGTTACTTCCAATTTAAGTTTTACATAAATGTAATTCCTAGGTATTTAGTTGAATTTACAGCCTTTGGATTTGACTGATTTATCAGATTCCTTTTAGCACTCATGTGGATGACCTCACACTTTTTGTTACTTAGGGTCAATTGCCAATTTTCGCATCATGCTGATGTCTTTTCTGAATCGTTTTGCAATTTGTTTTGATCTTCTGATGACTTTACTTGTTGATAAATGGCAGTGTCATCTCCAAACAACCTAAGACAGCTGCTCAGATTGTCTTGCAAATCATTTACATAGGTAATGAACAGCAAAGAGCCTATAAAACTACCGTAGGGAATGCCAGAAATCACTTCTGTTTTATTTGATGACTTTCTGTCAGTTACGAGAACTGTGACCACTCTGACAAGAAATCACGAATCCAGTCACATAACTGAGACAGCATGCAATTTCACTAAAAGCTGCTTGTGTGGTATAGTGTCCAAAGCCATCTAGAAATGTGGAATCAATTTGAAATCCCTTGTCAGTAGGACTCAACACTTTATGCGAGCAAAGAGCTAATTGTGTTTTACAATAAAGATGTTTTCGAAATCTGTGTTGACTGTGTGTCAATGGCCTTTTACAGGCACCAAGGCCCAACTGCAATCGTGTCTGAGGTGAGCAGCAGTCATAACTGGAATGGGGGTAGTGTGGGGCTGTGGAGGAGGCATGGGATGGGGAGGGGGAAAGGTAGCAGGATAGGGGTTGGGCTAGGGGATGGAAAAACGTTAATGCTGCCTGTTGGAGTGGTGCACAGGGATGTGATAGGGACGGGTAGATGCAGCATTGGCAAGCTGTGCTGGGGAGGAGGGGGAGAGGTGGTGGTGTGAAAGGGGAGAGGAGAGAGAAAGTAGCACTAAGAAACGACAGTGGCTGTGTGTGTGTGTGTGTGTGTGTGTGTGTGTGTGTGTTTGTGTACTTAGTCTAAAGGTGGCACGTCAAGTTGGAGACAGGCACAGTTAAGACACTTACACATTAGCTTTCAGCCACAATCTTTGTCAGAAGAAGAAAGAGAAACACGCACACATTCATTCACACAGATAAGCACACAGCACACTCTCTACCCAACAGTTCCCACCACCTCTGTCCTATCATCTCCTCCCTGTTCTAAATTTCTACCCTCCTTGTGTGCCACACGTTGCCGACACATCCATCCATGTTTCCTCACTCCTCTCCTTTTTCAGTCCACCCCTCCCCCATCTCCACCTCCCTGCCCCACAGCCTCCCAATGCTGCACCTGTTGAGACTAAAGTCGCTGCACACTCCACCACACAGTGCTCTTCTCTCCCTCCACCTGTACACTGCTATCCCTTCCTTTTCCCCACCACCTCCAGATTGCTGCTTCCGTTCCACACAACACTTTCATTCTGGTCTGAGTTGTCGGAGATGGTGCTCATGTGTGCGTGAGGTGTGTTTGCTTGTGTGAATGAATGGGTGTGTATTTCTCTTCCTTTTTCTGGTAAGATTGTGACCGAAAATTGATGTGTAAGTGTCTTTTAATTGTGCCTGTTTGCAACTTAACTTGCCTTCTTCATGGTAAATAGCAATCTATCTTTTTCCCTATATTGTTGTTCTTTATAGTTTTAGGTGTTTTTATTTGCAGTACTTGGAGTTTTGTGTCCCTTTGTACTTTAGTAGTTTTCTCAACTGAATTTTTCTTTTGTCTCAGTTAATGTAAGGATTTCAAGGGCTTACTCTTGAAATTTGAGCTTATATCTTAAAACCTATATATTTTTTGGCATAAGGGTTTTCGTAAACTCATTGGTTTGATTTGTGCTGAGGTAAGTCTGTGGAGCTTGTGGGCTTTGCCATTTCACGCTTCTAAGTAACAACCACAGCAACTATAGTTTGCCGTTACAGCTTTTGCCAGAATGTCGGGCTTCATGTTTGGAAATCCACAGTGCTTTTGACAGTGTTGACAAATTATATTGGTAGTGAGTGACACCCATGGACCTTTACATGAACTAATTGGGTGTTCCATGTGAATGTATTGAAAGTGAACTTGCCAGCTACCATGATATTGCAGGTATCACAAGAAAACGATTACAGGAGTTACACATCACCACATCTTGGTACATTGACATCTTGGTACATTTTATATTGAAAAGTGTTTGAATATCTTCTCCCATTCTATAATGGCTCCAAGGAATTAATGTTGTTTTCTCCTACAGCTGAATTGGATATCTCCAGATTTCCTCTTTTCAGCAATGTACACCTTCTACAGATTGATTTTAGGGATGATAAAATGTACTTACAGGAAATGGAATAGAATCTTCAGTGGATATTGATTAATGTATCTGGACTTAATCCACTGTACAACTGTTACTTATGGAGAACATTATACAGCAAAACAGCTGGATAATAATTTCAAGCTTTGTGATGCAAATCGTTACCATGGCCAATTATAAACTAAGATCTTACATTCATCTTTTACATGCTACTCTTTATCATCATCATCATCATCATCGTCATCATCATCATCATCATCCATGCAATCTCCCACTGCTCCGAGGCACTCCTTGAAACTGCTTATGGTTGTTGATTGCTCCAGAACAGTACTTACAAGAAATATGATTTTCATTAGTAGGCATGACGTGCTGCATGAAGCATGATGTATGCTTCACCAAGAAGAAAAATATGCAAAACACAACAAAAATTGGAAAAAAAAGTATGATCTGTGGGCTAGTAAGAGGTAGAGGAGGATGGTGGATGAAAAGAGAGAGAAACACAAATATGCAAAAAACAAGAAGCAATGGAATTAAACAAAATTACGATCTGTAGCTTAGTGAGAGGCAGTAAATGAAAGATTGAGGGGGGGGGGGAGGGAGGGAGAGAGAGAGATAGAGAGAGAGAGAGAGAGAGAGACCATATGCTAAAATCAAGATTTCTTGAAGTTGTCACCAATGATGACACTTTTCTCTCTAAGACAATGTTTTGGCATTACTTTAAATGTATATTAAACTTGTTGTGACCAGTTACTCTGATCTTTACAGGTCTGGTGTGACTTTGGAACAGCTAGATACGCTTAAAGCAATCCATGTGGCTGGTACAAAGGGGAAGGGGTCTGTTTGTGCCTTTTGTGATTCACTTCTCAGGCAGTATGGACTTAAAACTGGCTTCTTCTCATCGCCTCATCTGGTGGCGGTGCGGGAGAGGATTAGAATTAATGGAAAGCCCCTCAGTCAAGAAGACTTTACGCAACACTTCTGGAATGTCTATAATAAACTGCATCTCCAGAAGGTAAGTTAAAATGGCCTCATCTTGATTATTTTCTTTGAAATTTTTGCATATCCTAATTTTTATATGTAGTAATGATGTAAAATAGTTATCGCAGTATCTACTTAAAGTGACGAAACTAAGTTCATTATTGTGTTCTGAAGATACTGTTGTTTCATTCAATTGTTTTACATTCCCTGTCACAGAAGAAGGGGGGAAATTATGAGTAATATAACCTTAGTTTCACAAGCTCCCACAGTGTAGATGGAAGTAAGTGGTGCTCAGCACACACAGAATAGGCCACTGCTTCATGACCCAAAGCTTCTGTTTTAACGCTTTGGAGACCAGCCACTTAGAAGAATATTGGGCCTAGGAAACTGGCCATTTTTGCTGTTATTTAAAAACATTGCTGGCACATAGGTAATTTAAGAGTAACACATACTGAAAAAACCATCAGAGTTCAAGTTTCCTTTTTTCATATTTACTTTAGTTCTTTGATAGATTATAAACTGTAAAATACTGATAGAAAGTATAACTATCCTCCCAAGAAAAAGCTTCAAGGTTGGTTATTGAGCAGGTTCTTCCTCTTGAGCTTCCAAAAATTTCTCGTTCACTCAACATACACGACATATTTATAGCAGAATTACAGTAAATTGAGAAACTGAATGAGTACGCACACGAAATTACATCATCGTGATCACAGTTGGCTCTGCCATTCATGACAGCAGCTGTTATGCTCCCTTCTGTTTCTCTCGAAATAATTCTAGAAATTGACAACAGCAGGCAGCAACACTCAAGGGACAGTTTGCAAGATATCTGTACACTGTTTTCATATTAAATCAGTCCAGTTTTTATGAAGTAAGTGGCTCGCGCATTGAGAAAATTGTGGCCTGACCTAAACTCGGGCACGATCTTTGTAACACAAAGTTGTGGTCGGAGCTACGCTCGGGCTCGATCTCCAAAGTATTACACAGGAATACCAACCAGCATGCAATGTGTGCAGTGCAACATGTATACCTAGAATTGTTACTAGGCAGGTTTTATTTGTTGGGAATGGAACAGCCTTTTTGTTGTGGCCCCTCCAAAGTTATACATGGTGCTGATTTCCACATGCCCAGTGTGTATGTTCACAGGCCCATGCGTGTGGTTCTGAAGACTCTGCAGTCAAGTGCAACTCACTGGGCAGTCTGGCCACGTTGACTTGCTTAGCTGGCCTGTATGAACTCGCTGAGTTGGTCACTCACCACATCACTCTACAAAGTCCTTACATATCCTTTTTTTATTTTTTTATTTTCCATAACTATGCAGGGGCAGGTTGGCAATGGGTTCAGTGAATGTTAGAGCCTCCATGCTTCAGTGTAGCCCCAGTGTATTCATATTTTATTCGTTCCAGACATTATATGGGTATATGGCAGCAATCAGAATTATAAATCATTAATATGAATATTTCTTTTTTTTACTTCCAAATAGTGAAAATGAAGCATACGATGACAGAATTAATATAATTGCCATCTTATAGGATGAAACCACTGATAATCACAATGCAATAATCCATTGATGCACAGTAGGAATCAAATAGAACATAACACCAAAGTCATATTTTCTATCCGTAAGTTTTGGACAGTTGCAGACAAGACGCATAGTGAGACGCAACACAGGTAATTGGTTAGAGTGCTTGATGGTGTGATGGAAGGGCACAGTGCAGTAGGCTCTCCTGCTAGCCCTCTGCCTGTGGAACTCAGCTTGCCAGGTGAGCCAGCTTGGGCAAGCTGAAACTTGCACTGTTGATAACCATAGCCTCCTCACTGAGGTGTTAAGAGGAAATATCAATGTGTAGCAGAGTGGCTGTCTCACCCAATTTTCTTACCAAGTGAGCAGCCAGGTACATTAATAATAAGTGATATTCAGTCTTTCATCTCTTGGCTTTGCTTACATTCACTGTGAATTTTATTAATTACCTTGATCTCCTACTATTTCTACCTCCCACACTTCCTTCCATTTCCAAATTAACCATTTCTCGGTGTGTCAGGATGAGTCCTATCTCTTCGTTTAGTTAAATTTTACAATATTTCCCCTAAACCAGATCAAGCTGTAAATACAGTAAGCAGGTTCAAATTAATGTAGGTTTTAGTAGATATACTGAGGTGAAGAGGCTTACTAATGGGGAGAAGTGCATCAAACCAGTCTTTGAACTGAAGGCCACAACAGTAATGATACTATGAGAATGGAAATAAAAGTGTTTAGAAGTTGTCTCCATTATGTATTATTATTTACATCAACATCTACATGATTACTCTGTGTTTCACAGTTAAGTACTTGGCAGAGGTTTCTCCCTCTGTAGGTGGGTGCCAGCAAAATATTTTCAAACTTTGGGGAGAAAGCTGGTGATCGAAATTTCACGAGAAGATCCTGCCGCAACAAAAAACACCTTTATTTTAATGATTACCATCCCAGTTTGCGTATCTGATCTGTTGCTCTCTCTTGCTTACTTTGCGATAATACAAAACCAAGCTGCCCCCAAACTTTTTTGGTGTCCTCTGTCAATCCTCTCTGTTGCAGATCCCACACCACACAACAATACTCCAGAAGAGAGCAAACAAGCACAGTGTAAGCAGTCTCTTTAGTAGACATGTCACATTTTGTAAATGTTCTGCCAAAAAGATCAGAGTCTTGGTTTGTCATCCCCAAAACATTATCTATGTGTTCGTTCAAATTTAAGTTATTCATAATCGTAATCCCCAAGTAATTAGCTGAACTTTCAGGCTTTAGGTTTGTGTGATTTATCGTACAATCAAAATTAAATTGATTACTTTTACTATTCATGTGGGTGATTTCACACTTTTCATTATTTAGTCAATTGCCACTGTTTACACCGTACAGATATCTCAACTAAATCATTTTGCTATTGGTTTTGAGCATCTGATGACTTTACAAGACAATAGATGACAGCACCACCTACAAACAATCTGAAGGATGCTCACATTATCTCCTAAATTGTTTTTGTAGATCAGGAACAGCAGAGCGCCTGTGTCACTTCCTTGGGGAATTCCAGGTATCACTTCTGTTCTGCTCAATGACTTTTCATTGATTACTATGTTCTGTCTGACAGGAAATTACTAATACAGTCGCACAACTGAGATGATACGTCTTAGATACACAATTTGATTAGAAGTTGCTTGTGAAGAATGATGTCCAAAAGCTTGTGGAAATCTAAGAATATGGAATCAATTTGACTTCCCCCTGTTGATAGCCCTCATTACTTAATAAAGAGAGAGTTCTGTTTCACATGATCGATATTTTCTGAAACCGTGTTGGCTACTTGTTAGTAAATCATTTTCTTCAAGGTACACCATAATGTTCAAACACAGACTGTTTCAAAATCCTACTGCATATAGATATTAGCGATATAGATATGTAATTCAGTGGATTACTGGTATTTCCTTTCTTTGCTGTTGTTGTGACTGGTGAAACTTATCAGTCATTAGGTACAGAACTTTTCATGAGCAAACAGCTGTATATGATCATTAAGTATGGGGCAATTGTACCAGTTTACTCTGAAAGGAGGCTGACTGGTATACAATCTGGACCAGAGGCCTTGCCCAAGATCTCTGCTTCAAAGTTACTCATGTTGGCAGTTGTTTTTTATTCGAATTGGAGTACTTACTTCATCATCTTTAATGAAGGAATTTTGGAAAAGAGTATGGAATGAGTCTGCTTTAGTGACACTGCTATCAGTAACATCATCATTGTTATTGTGCAAGGAAGATACTGATTGCCTCTTGCTGCTGGTGTTTTTTAGGTATGAGCAGAATCTCTTTGATTGTTCTGTCAGATTTCAAGACAGTTTCATTGAGGAAGCTATTAAAAGCATCTCACATTGAAGTTCATACTAAATTTCTAATTTCTGTAAAACTTTGCCAATCTTGGTATTGTGTGTTATTTTAAATTTGGGATGCTTTTTTCCAGTGTTCTGTTCTGATCTGTTCAGTGTACCATGGGTAATCAGTGGCATCTCTTATTAATTTATTTTGTGTACATCTCTAATTGCAGTAAAAACTATTTCTTTGAATTCAAACCACATCTGGACTATGCTTACATAGTCAGATTGGAAGAATTAGAGACTGTCTCTTCGGAAGGTTTCGAGAGAATTTTTATCTGCTTTTTTGTAATTAGATGTATTTTGTGTGAATTTTTGCGGTTTGGGTGTTACAATGTTCAGTCTTGCTACAACCAACTCATGGTCACTAATCCCTATATCTGTGGTGGTGATCCCTATTTGGTCATGGTTATGTGTTGTTCCCCCTCATGAACCATGGACCTTGTCGTTGGTGGGGAGGCTTGCATGCCTCAACGATACAGATAGCCGTACCGTAGGTGCAACCACAATGGAGGGGTATCTGTTGCGAGGCCAGACAAATGTGTGGTTCCTGAAGAGGGGAGGCGGCCTTTTCAGCAGTTGCAGGGGCAACAGTCTGGATGATTGACTGATCTGGCCTTGTAACGCTAACCAAAACGGGCTTGCTGTTGTGGTAGTGCGAACGGCTGAAAGCAAGGGGAAACTACAGCTGTGATTTTTCCGGAGGGCGTGCAGCTTTGCTGTATGATTAAATGATGGCGTCCTCTTGGGTAAAATATTCTGGAGGTAAAATAGTCCCCCATTCGGATCTCCGGGCGGGAACTACTCAGTAGGACGTCGTTATCAGGAGAAAGAAAACTGGCGTTCTACGGATCGGTGCGTGGAATGTCAGATCCCTTAATCGAGCAGGTAGGTTAGAAAAATTAAAGAGTGAAATGGATAGGTTAAAGTTAGATATAGTGGGAATTAGTGAAGTTCGGTGGCAGGAGGAACAAGACTTTTGGTCAGGTGAATACAGGGCTATAAATACAAAATCAAATAGGGGTAATGCAGGAGTAGGTTTAATAATGAATAAAAAAATAGGAATTCAGGTAAGCTACTACAAACAGCATAGTGATCACATTATTGTGGCCAAGATAGATACGAAGCCCATGCCTCCTAAAATAGTACAAGTTTATATGCCAACTAGCTCTGCAGGTGATGAAGAAATTGATGAAATGTATGATGAGATAAAAGAAATTATTCAAATAGTGAAGGGAGACACAAATTTAATAGTCATGGGTGATTGGAATTCAACAGTAGGAAAAGTAAGGAAATGTAGTAGGTGAATATGGATTAGGGCTAAGAAATGAAAGAGGAAGCCACCTGGTAGAATTTTGCACCCCAGGGAGAGCATGGGGGAACAATTGACAGGAATGGGGGAAAGAAATACAGTAGAAGAAGAATGGGTAGCTTTGAGGGATGAAATAGTGAAGGCAGCAGAGGATCAAGTAGGTAAAAAGATGAGGGCTAGTAGAAATCCTTGGGTAACAGAAGAGATACTGCATTTAATTGATGAAAGGAGAAAATCCAAAAATGCAGTAAATGAAGCAGGCAAAAAGGAATACAAACGTCTCAAAAATGAGATCGACAGGAAGTGCAAAATGGCTAAGCTGGGATGGCTAGAGTACAAATGTAAGGATGTAGAGGCTTATCTCATGAGGGGTAAGATAGATACTGCCTACAGGAAAATTAAAGATACCTTTGGAGAAAAGAGAACCACTTCCATGAATATCAAGAGCTCAGATGGAAACCCATTTCTAAGTGAAGAAGGGAAAGCAGAAAGGTGGAAGGAGTATATAGAGGGTCTATACAGGTGCAATGTTCTGGAGGGCAATATTATGGAAATGGAAGAGGATGTAGATGAAGATGAAATGGGAGATACAATACTGCGTGAAGAGTTTGACAGAGCACTGAAAGACCTAAGTCAAAACAAGGTGCCGGGAGTAGACCACATTCCATTAGAACTACTGACAGCCTTGGGAGAGCCAGTCCTGACAGAACTCTACCATCTGGTGAGCAAGATGTACGAGACAGGCAAAATTCCCTCAGACTTCAAGAAGAATATAATAATTCCAGTTCCAAAGAAAGCAGGTGTTGACAGATGTGAAATTACCAAACTATCAGTCACAGCTGCAAAATACTAACACGAATTCTTTACAGATGAATCGAAAAACTGGTAGAAGCCGACTTCAGGGATAATCATTTTGGATTCCGTAGACGTGTTGGAAGATGTGAGGCAATACTGACCCTATGACTTATCTCAGAAGAAAGATTAAGGAAAGGCAAACCTTCGTTTCTAGCATTTGTAGACTTGGAGAAAGCTTTTGACAATGTTGACTGAAATTCTCTCAAATTCTAAAGGTGGCAGGGGTAAAATACAGGGAGCGAAAGGCTATTTACAATTTTTATAGAAACCAGATGGCAGTTATAAGAGTTGAGGGCATGAAAGGGAAGCAGTGGTTGAGAAGGGAGCGAGACAGGGTTGTAGCCTCTCCCCGACTCTATTCAATCTGTGTATTGAGCAAGCAGTAAAGGAAACAAAAGAAAAGTTTGGAGTAGGCCAGAATGGACAGTGTCTTGAAAGGAAAACAAGGATAATGGAATGTAGTCAAATTAAGTCGGGTGATGCTGAGGGAATTAGATTATGAAATAAGACACTTAAAGTAGTAAAGGAGTTTTGCTATTTGGGGAGCAAAATAACTGATGATGGTCAAATTAGAGAGGATGTAAAATGTAGACTGGCAATGGCAAGGAAAGCGTTTCTGAAAAAGAGAAATTTGTTAAGGTCAAGTATAGATTTAAGTGTCGGGCAGTTGTTTCTGAAAGCATTTTTATGGAGTGTGGTCATGTATGGAAGTGAAACATGGACGATAAATAGTTTAGACAAGAAGAGAATAGAAGCTTTTGAAATGTGGTGCTACAGAAGAATGCTGGAGATTCGATGGGTAGATCACATAACTAATGAGGAGGTATTGAATATAATTGGGGAGAACAGGAGTCTGTGGCACAACTTGACTAGAAGAAGGGATCAGTTGCTAGGACATGTTCTGAGGCATCAAGGGATCACCAATTTAGTAATGGAGGGCAGCGTGGAGGGAGACCAAGAGATGAATACACATAGCAGGTTCAGAAGGATGTAGGCTGCAGTAGGTACTGGGAGATGAAGCAGCTTGCACAGGATAGAGTAGCATGGAGAGCTGCATCAAACCAGTCTCGGGACTGAAGACCACAACAACAACAACAACAACAACAACATATTTGTTGCTAAGAAGTGAACTATGTTTTCGCAATCCAAGTGGACTCCTGAACTAGTTCATCAAAATAATTCTGTGAGAAAGAAATCGGTACTATGGACTATGTTTTATTCCTATCACCCACTTTAAACATATATTTTGCCAACATATCAAAAGTGAATTAAAAGTCAGCACCAACTGTAATTGTTTGAGTGGGGTGCCTATTTGAAATGGCACTATAGTTTCCTCTGAAATCTTCAGCAGATGTATTGTATGAGCCTGGAGGTTCGTAAAAGGAACAAATTATTAATTTATTCTGGTTGCCAAGCATAACCTCGACCTATACTAACTTACAGTAACTATCTACCTCAATTTCATTGCTTCTGGCAGCAATAAACACTCCATGACCAACTGAATTTAATCTATGTTTTCTGAACACGGTTAGACCTTTTGTAAAAATTTCCGCTGAACTTATTTCCATACCTATAATCATTTGAGCTTTAATGCTTTCTGTCAGTGCTTGGAGGTCTGGTTCTTTCCGAACATAGCTGTGACAATTTACAACTGTAGTACCAATGACATTCTTTTCGAGGAACACTATTGATATATTTAGAGAATCGACATTTGAAGGTGACTGCTGAATGATTCTACTAATGCCAATATACATTCCGTGTAAGGACCATGAAGATAAGATATGAGAAATTAGAGCCCTTATAGAGGAATATAGACAGTCGTTTTTCACTCACTCTATTTTCAAGTGGAACTGGAAAGGTAATGAGTAGTAGTGGTATAGGGTACCCTCTGTAACGCACTGTATATTGGCTTGCAGAGTATCAATGTAGATACAAATTGCTGCTAGATCTTCTTTGTACTTTGTTTGCTGGGTGCCCTTTTGGACTGACACCCTTTCTGTGATTTCCTGAAATCCTCTACGTCCTTACCAAAGGACCACTGTCGGTTCTGCTGATGATGCTTCAGATGGTTAACTCCACCTTCATCTTGCAAGCAAGTCTTTACCACTTTAGCTATCCCCCTACCACTTTAGCTATCCCCCGAAACCAGAGAGAATCTCTTCCAATACAAAGTGACAGACATCGTTAGTACCAACATCAGCCACCACTTGCAGTTGGCTGTACCCTGTTCTGTTCATGGCATACCTTTTATAAGAGAGCAAGTTTATTAAGTGCTAGAGTTATAAAAAGAATTCCTAGCTGGTTTTGGTATTATAGTTTTGCACAATACTACTGTGGAATTTACTTGAGCAACTCATAGCAACCAATTTATGTTTCCCTCAATTATTTCTCTTTTTACTTGAAACTCATATGCCAAGGACTATGTTGATTTTAGGGCATTCGAGGGCATGATTATCGGCACCATTCTTGACTATATGAATTCAGGAAACAAACAAAGTCATTATCCACAAGCAGTCTTACTGTCACAGAGTTGCATTGAAGCACACTAGCTCATTTTCAGAGACCCTCCAGTACCACCAACACTTCAGAGAACAAAGAAGACCATCTCTTTGCGCCAGATTTGTGAGGAGAGCCAACCCTCTCAGCCCCAACAATGCCAACAGTTGGATGTTGGAGGGTTATCAGAGGTTGAGAACACTCCAAGGCATTCGCTTTGAGTGTCAGAAAACTAACAGTGATGGAATAGTGGTGTTGCGAATAGTGATGAGCAGTTAACAGAGCATGGTGGTGAACAGACAAGAAGAAAATAGAAACATTAGGAATTAGATTACATTCAGTTTTTGTTTTGTAGACCCAAAAATGAGATGTTTCTCACAAGTGTGGACCGTGTCAGAAAGTATGACATAAGACATAGATTATTCGAACATAATACTCACTTCCGTGATCATTTGTCAGGAGATTGTCAAAATATGTAGATTTATTACAGTAAATGGGAACTGCTAGTATTTGCAGAATTAATACACTGTCAGAATGAAACATAGTTATGCACTTTTAATAAATTCATCATACACAAAATACCTAATTTTGACTGTTGTGGTCAAATGCTGACAAAACTGAAATCTAGCAGACATTTTTACGTAAATTGGTCTTACAGACCCTGTTAAGGTATTCATCTATATAGTGGAAGGAGTTGCATGCCAAAAAGTCTTTCAAACTCTGTTTTACCTGCAACCAAGTTTTTAATGGTTGCTGGCAATTTATTGAAAACATGTGTTCCTGAATATTGGACCCCGTTTTGGTCCAAGGTAAGTGATTTTAGGTCTTGGGGACATATTATTTGCAACAAATTTCATTGAGGAGTATGCTGAGAAGCAGTGGTTAGAATACGCTGTTTCTTGAACACGTTTCTGAATGATGTTCTTAAATTTACACTACAGATGGGTCTCATTATATATGTTTTTGCACTCTTAAAAACTTTTTTCACTTTGACAAGTTAGCCCGAAATATGATCCAATATGAAATAATAAATGAAAGTAAGCAAAGTATGAATTTTTTTATATTTCCTACATCTGACACCATTCTCACTGCAAGTGCAGACTTGTTTAGGTGCTTCAGCAATTCTGTGGTATGCCCTTCCCAAATTAATTTATTATTGAGTTGTAATCCCAGAAATTTTACACAGTCAGCCTCTTCTATCTGCATGTCTTGATATGTTACATACATGCTAAAAGGAAATCTCTTACACGTTGTGAACTGCATGTAGCGGGTCTTTCAAAGTTTAATTAAAGTGAATTAGCTTTAAACCATTTATTAATGATGTTAAAAATTTGATCAACAGCCATTTCTAAATCTGTACTTGATTTGCCAAGAATTGCAATGTTTGTATCATCTGCAAACAAAACAAACTTAGCATCTGGCTCTATAACTGATAAGTGATCATTATTGTACACAAGAAAAAGCAACAGACCCAAGATGGAACCTTGAGGAACACCACATGTAATTAATTCCCAGTGAGATGAAGACTAAGTGCTTACTCCACAGGTATTTCATGATGACACCCTTTGTTTTCTATTGTTAGGTAGGAGTCGAACCATTTTGCAACACTGCCGGTGACACCGTAATATTATAATTTACTGAAGAGAATGCTGTGATTGACACAGTCAAAGGCCTATGCAGAAAATGCCAGTAGCCTCTAATGAGTTAAGTACATTCTCATTGTATGTGTATATAGCTTTTTCAATATCAGAGCCCTTAAGGAACCCACTTTGATAGTATATTATTTGCAGTCAGATGAGCCTGAACACAACCTTTTCAAATATTTTTTTCAAAAAGCAAGCAAAAGTGAAATTGGTCAGTAGTTCAAAGGTATTTTGCTATCCTCCTCCTTGTAAAAAGGCTTAACTTCAGCATATTTTAGTCAGTCTGGAAATGTTGTGCTGATACAAGATTGATTACACAAATAACGTAACATAGAACTCAATCGACATGAACACTTTTTGATTAACTTCATTCACACGATATCATAACTTTGATTTTAAGGATTTTACGGTGGATGCTATTTCTTTGGGAGTGGTTAGTGTCATTTCCATTTCACAGAAGTTATTTGTAGGGACTGGTCTCTGATATTCCACTGCACTGTGCACTGAACCTGATAAGCCCAAACTGTCAGCTATGGAGACAAAGTATTTGTTTAAGAGGTTTACAGCGCTATATGCATTTGTTAAGAATGTCTCGTTTATTTTTAGAGGTGTCTGTTCCTCTTTCTTTCTGGCCCACCTGTCTCTGTCTTCACTAGATTCCATGTAGTTTTTGTCATGTTGTCTGATGTAATTAGTTTTTTCTCATAATGAAGCTGCTTAGATTTCTTGATTACTTGCTTCAATATTTTGCAATATTCTTTGTAATGTGTTACAATGTTGACATCAGAGCTGTTCTTAGACAGTAGATACAGTCTCCTTTTTGTCTCAAATGATATCTCTGTTCTTTGTGTAATCAGTGGTTTATTTGTATGCATCTGTTTGATTTAAGTTATCTGTGAGAGAAAACAATTTTCAAGTGAGGAAGTAACTTTCATAGTTGTTTCGTAATATAACTACTTTTTCCCTAAATTTGTCTACAAAGATATTATCAGTAGCAGTCTTTGAGCATTTACATATCCTGGTTGCAAAGTTAACAGCAGGCATTAAATCAAATGATAGTGTGATTAATTGCAATGAATATTCATTGACAGAAATTTCAATAAATTCACATTAAAATCACGAGCAACCAATATTTCCTTGTTTTTTACTGTAAGGTGTGATGACAGAGCTTCCAGATTTTTTATGAAGAGGTTAAAGTTTCCTGAAAGTGCTCTGTATATACCTACTGTTATGCAGGACTTATTGTGAAATACTGCTTCTGTTGCACAAGCTTCTAAGTGCTGCTGTGAGCAAAATTTAATAATATCAATATTCTTGAAAGTAAAATGGTTTCTGACAGATGTGGCAGCTCCTCCTTTCTCCATGTTTTCTCTACAGAAGTAAGAGGCTAACTTCTAACATTTAACATATCTGCACCAGTGGTCACATACTGTTCAGAGAGGCAGAGTATATTAAACTGGTTTGCTCAACTCTAATTCTTCAATACAAATCATGGTAAGCAACTCATTAAGCTTACCCCTCAGTCCTCAGATATTCTGATGCAATAAGGGTAACTAATTTTGTGCACTGGCTGAATTACAACTGGATAAACCTAATTTTTCTGTCAATTTCTGAACATTTCCAGTTTTGGTTAGGAGCTGCTTTCATGAATTGTGTACATTAAAATTTGCTTTCTGGCTGCCTGTTTTAACAATGTGTATGTCGTTTTCAACATGTCTCTGAACATCTTTTGGTCCTGCCCTTCATACCCTGAAATATATGCTGTTCTGTCACTTGTAACCACTGTTTCTTTACCACATAAGCTAGTGCCCCCCACCCTCCCCACCTTAAGTTATTTGCTATTTGCCAAGACAGTTTTCCCGTCTCTTTCCTGTTGAGGTGAAGGCCATGCCTAATATCATCAAAACTACTGATAGTCGGTCAACAGGAACCACACCGATATGAGACACCATATCTGATCCAAGCAGCTATTCCACCTCTAAATTAATTCTCCTAACAGAAGAGTTTAAATGAGGCTGGTCATGGTTCCTCAGAACAGATACAAGGCCAACACCAGTGTGTCTTGTTGCTGAAGGTATCTTTACTAGGTCACTTTCAGTCTAATACCTAGTGTTCCTGTCTGAGCTGTTGTCCGCCCCATACACTATTACCATGGCAACTTCCTTTGTGAAGTCTTTGCAAAGTGAACCTGCATCCTCTATCACCTGACCCAGACTTGTTCTGGGTTTAAAAAAAAACTTGTGACATGGTAAGCTGACCCCAGGTCACCCTGCAACAGTTGGCCAACATCTATACCATCCGAATTACCTAACAACAAAACTTTCTTTTTTTTCATATCTTTTTCTGATTTTTTATTTCTCACTTTTCAAAAGTTTGTTGCATCTTGTCTACTCCTACATCTACTTGGGGCTCATCAGTTTCCAACTGTGGCAACAGATCAAACATGTTTTTCACATTAACAACAAAACTGTCTGAGAATGTCCTATTCCTATTTCTTCTATAACCTGTTGTCACTTCCCATCTCTTTTCTCTTCCCCCCCATTAACCTTTCCAGCCTTATCTAGTTCCACCTGAAGACCGGCAGTCTCCTCCTCCTGTTCCACTATCTGCCTATCTCTATAGCAAATCCTACAAAACCTATAAGCCTTGTTTATCTCTCTAATTCCCACACCACTACAGTCACCCACATGAAAGAAACTGCAACAACCCTCCCACCACACCCCAGAACTAACAGTGCTATGCAAATCATACACTTCTCACTCATGCCAAACAAATTTCAGCTTTAGTCTAAAGTAAACAAGACTAACTTCCTGGTCTACTCAAAATCTTAAATTTCTTAGAAAGTTCAGACCTAAAGTTTGGATACTAATTCATAACTTCAATAGAAATAGAAACAATTAAGTTTGTATTGTTTGTGATGAAACAAAAGTAAACAAAGAACTAAGCCTACACTATATGAACTTTGCACTTATTTATAAACTTTTTCACTTGGTCTATCTACTATAGTGTCAAAGAAAAACTAGAAATTTGTGTTCATCATAAAAGAAAAAGACTATCATTACTTAATAAAACAGTTAGATTTCAGAGAAAAATTATTTTTCAATCTCTTTGAGGATTTACTCTAGGTTTCCTTGCTCGTCTGTTTTAATATAGGTTTGATATTTTATTGTGGCAAAAGTGCCGTGTGAATATATCCTTGTTGTATTTGGTAATGGTTTTAATAGCCAACGTCCTGAGCACTTTAATTACTGACCTTTTTTTTGTTTATTTAATATCATGAGACTGACATAACTTCAATAAACAACTGTGTTAAGTTGAGGTATAGGTTCACTAATAGACCACTTTATTACTCTATATTCGCATTTTTGTGCTATAGCTAATTACAATTTAAATCAAAGTTTTAGTGACTAATGTCTAAATACTGATTGGAATGTTGAAATACCGTTGCATGCCAATGTTAGCATTCTGAAGGCATTGTTTATTCAGAAATATTAATTTTGACAAAAGGACTAGTTCACTCCTATTACATTTGATGCAACACTATTTATTTTCGTTTTACAAATCATAGTGTAACATTTGCATAAACAAAGATGGAATAGCAGGTGAGCGTTTAGTGTATTATGAGGGTATAATGATGTTGCTGGAGTTCTGGTGGTGCATTTTCCTAATCATCATTGCCAAATGTATGTTTAAGTTGCCATTGTGGACATTTGATGTTAACGTGTAAGGTTTATTTCAGTTTATTTTTGTATTATTCGACTAATGTTCTTGAATGTTTTTAATGTCTTAAACATAATTGTAAATTCTGGGGATAATTAATACCTCACATCTAATGTTGTACATAATACTAAGAATAGGAATATATGAATCTTCATATGATTACCACGAGTATAAGTAATATTTTCTCACATCTGTACCTGAAATACATTATGCAGTTGTCCCTATAGAAGGGCACTAATGTTTTATATCTCGCTATTGTTTGCTTGTAACTCCTATTAGTAGTTAAAGGCCACATTAATTTTTGAGTATAATTGTGACAGAAATAATTTTCAAAGTAGAATAACTATTTTGTTTTCTGATTGGTAGCAGCAACATATTGATGTTGATGATGGAACCTTGATTACTGGTGATCCAAAGATTGTAGGCCAAAGATTGTATCTTTGATGTGTAGTTGTAATACATAGCTCTTCAGAATGTTACCATGGTTATTTTGTGGGATTCCTGCTAAACATTTTTGCCTAATGGTTGTTACACACAAAGCCCATAGAAGGCCTCGTGCATATTCTTATACATTAATAGCTTATTTTCTTTTCTTTTTCTTTTTTCTCAGTTTTAAGTTTTATGTTATGGTTTGATAAGACACATTTGTATTTTTGATATACGTATGGTCTGGAAGTAAATATTGTCCACAAATAATTGTATTTAGACTTTATTTAATGTGTTTTATGGCCAATGACTGACAGTGATGTAGGCTGGAGACTCTGGGCAGAGCTTCCACCATTTAAGCGATGTAAATTTCTTGTCATGCAACAGTGGTTATATGCCATCTAGCAGACTCCCATGGGCACAGCTGCCTATCTGCTATTTTTTTTATTTTTGTGCTTGTAGTTTACATTCCTCTAAGTTCATTCATGTTAATCTCATCACAGAATAAGCAGTCAGATGATAATTAAAACAGTGATCGAATTCGGACACTAGAAAATTCATAAACATTTTTATGTGGTTGGGACTGTTTTATTATATAAAATTTTTGAATTCCTTTTCGTTACCTTGTGTATTCAGCAACTCTCAGAAATGCATATATGTGAGGTTACACTAGAAACAAAATATCAGGTCTCCTGTAAGTGAATGTTTGAAGAGCCTTGTTTGTCTAATGCAAATGTGTCACTAAGTAATAAACATATATAACACTGTGACTGCACATTTTGAACTAAATGTATGAATGTTTTCAGGAAAGTGATACTGATATGCCACCCTACTTCAAATTCCTGACAATAATGGCATTTAATGTGTTTCTACATGAAAAGGTGGATGTAGCAATTGTTGAAGTCGGTATAGGTGGTGAATATGATTGTACTAATGTGTTAAGGTAAGTCCTACTAGTTGCAAATATTTCTTTTCTCTAGCAGTATTATGAGGAGGATTGTTGCTACACACATATAGCGGAGATCCTGAGTCGCAGATAGGCACAACAAAAAGCCTGTCACAGAATAAGCTTTCGGCCAACAAAGCCTTTGCCAAAAGTAGAACCCCCCCCCCCCCTCCACACACACACACACGTGCAAACTATCACACATGACTGCAGTTTCTGGCAGCTGAAGGCACAGTTGCCAGTCTGCTGTTACTTATATAAATGATAAGCTCTCTAGTATTACAGGTGATTCTAAAATATTTCTGCTTGCTGGTGACATTAACTTGGTAGTAAAGGATGTTGTGTGCAATATTGGGACTGTTTCAAATAGTGCAGTTCATGTCATAAGTTCATGGCTTGTGGAAAATAAACTAAAGCTGAAGCACAGCAAGACTCAGTTTTTACAGTTTCTAACACAAAATTCAACAAAATCCGACATTTTAATTTCACGGAGTGGGTATATGATTACTGAAACGGAACAGTTCTAATTTCTAGGTGTTCGGATTGATAGTAAACTGTCATGGAAAGCCCCATTCAGGATCTTGTGAAAAGACTTATTGCTGCCATTTTTGCTATACAAGGAGTTTTTGAAGTAAGTGACAGTTCGTCATGAAAAGTAGTCTATTTTGCTTATTTTCATTAGCATATGATGTATCGTATTATATTTTTGGTAACTCTTCCCATGTTTGCATGGTAGAGTAATTATGTTGTACGTGTACAGGGAGAAAGTGTTTGCGCAGCAATGGCTGACAAAGTGTAACTGAGGAGGAATAAGGGCAACCAGCCCGTTTCAGTGAGGCAGGTGGAAAACCACCTTAAAAACCATCCCCAGACTGGTCGGCACACTGGACCTCGACACTAATCCGCTGGGCATATATATATATATATATATGTATATATATATATATATATATATATATATATATATAATATATTCTTTAATGTTGTTTCTTGTTAACAATATCAGCTTATAGCTAACAATTAGCAGCTTTCGTTCAGTTAATACTAGGCAGCAATCCAATCTGCATTGTAAAGCTGTGTGTTGAACATTTTGTTTTTTAATAAAAAGCTCTTTCAGTTCGTTTTTCACTCCGAGTTTTCGTGCATTTTCCAATGCAACAATGTTGTGTTTGTTTTGACGTCAGTCTTGACACAATTTGGAATGACGTTATTTTTTAGACAGTTTCTATTGAAAAGAATATGCTGTGTCGAGGCTTCCTGCACTGTTTTGCTACTCAAAAATAGCCTTGATTGCCTGACTGGGCAGATTAACCCTAAATGTGAACAATTTATTACAATATTTACAATACTATCATCTCTGTTTTTAGCAACTACCTTGTTGTTGTTGTTTTGGTCTTCAGTCCTGAGACTGGTTTGATGCAGCTCTCCATGCTACTCTATCCTATGCAAGCTTCTTCATCTCGCAGTATCTACTGCAGCCTACATCCTTCTGAACCTGCTAAATGTATTCATCTCTTGGTCTCCCTCCACGCTGCCCTCCATTACTAAATTGGTGATCCCTTGATGCCTCAGAACATGTCCTACCAACCGATCCCTTCTTCTAGTCAAGTTGTGCCAGAAACTTCTCTTCTCCCCAATCCTATTCAATACCTCCTCATTAGTTATGTGATCTACCCACCTAATCTTCAACATTCTTCTGTAGCACCACATTTCAAAAGCTTCTATTCCCTTCGTGTCCAAACTATTTATTGTCCATGTTTCACTTCCATACATGGCTACACTCCATACAAATACTTTCAGAAACGACTTCCTGACACTTAAATCTATACTCGATGTTAACAAATTTCTCTTCTTCAGAAGCGCTTTCCTTGCCATTGCCAGTCTACCTTTTATATACTCTCTACTTCGACCATCATCAGTTATTATGCTCCCCAAATAGCAAAACTCCTTTACTACTTTAAGTGTCTCGTTTCCTAATCTAATTCCCTCAGCATCACCCGACTTAATTCGACTACAACTACCTATGTGATTAAAATTGCAGTGCACACACACACACACACACACACACACACACACACACACACACACACACACACACACACATTAATATTTACCATAAATATTTAGTTATGTTACCATGACAGCCGCCGAGTGTACAAGAGATTGACCTTATTTATAGATATATCATCACACCAACAGCTTGTACCCCTTGTCAGTTTGAAACTATATGTACATCAACTACTGGCACAAATTGTACACCATCTGCATATTTTAAAGCATTAACCAATGTATTAGCCCAACCTTTAGGCAGTTATTACATGTAACAGATGCAATCTTAAGACCCCTTGCTTTGTAAAGTTTGCTCTCATACAATCACTCTTTCCACCCTCTCTCCCTCTCACTTTCTCTTTTTCTCCCTCTGGCTCTCCCCCAATCCCTTACTTCATGGCTCATACCCCTGTAATAGATCTAGACGCAAGACCTGTCCCATACATCCTCCTACCACCACCTACTCCAGTCCAGTTACTGACATCATCAATCCCATCAAAGACTGCTTCACAGCCTGTGCCATATGGATCCTTTCCACCAACACCAGCTTTTCTGAATTGTGCAGGTGAAAACTTTCCCTGCAAGACACCCTACGTTCTTTTAACCCTCCTGGCCTCAACCTTCATTAGTCACTGTCCTCACCCATCCAGCCCCCTCCCTGTTCCCATTCCAGCACTACACAGCCGTCATTTCACCACCACACCCAGTCTTTTAATTTCTTTTATTTCTCTCCTTTCCGCTACTTACCGCCTCCCGCTTCGCACCTTCTCTCCTGCCCTCCATCTAAACTGCAGCACTTGACTGTCCGCCACTCCCATCATGCACCGGTGCTGCTGTTCTCAGTGTGGTCTCAGCTCTGAGACTGCAGATGCGTGTGCAAGTTGGATTTGTGTGTGTGTGTGTGTGTGTGTGTGTGTGTGTGTGTGTGTGTGTGTGTGTGTGTGTGTACTGCTGACAAACGCCTTAATGGCCAAAAGCTGTAATTGTGTGAATCTTTTTATTGCGCTTATCGTGACTCAGCATCTCCGCTATATGATGAGTAGCAACTTTCTTTCTCTGGTATTGTCTCTAGCCTTTCATATCTATATATGAATCCCAACCAAAATTTTTATTTGTGTATAATCTTACCACTTTAGCCAATATGCTTATTGTACTTAAAGTTTGTAACATTTAACCTGATTGTATAAACGAGTATGAAGTTTAAGCTGTTCTGAGTTGTCAAAATCAGATTTATATACCACCTGAAATATTTATTCCAACGCATGTATTCGGCACCTCAAAACAAACACTTCCAAATTCTTTAAAATTTATTCTGTAATGATGTATATTCTTTGCTCTTTGTTATAATGTTTTCACTTTTGCTATACAATCCTTGCTCCCAATTGTTTCCATATGCTACATTTGCTTACAAAATATGACAGTATACTTGTGGTGTTTTAAGACAGTGAAAGGTACCTGTGACCACTGTTTACCGTTATATGTTTTTGACAAAAGAAACCCAAAACCATGTTCTGAAATAGTATTTTGTTTCTCCACTAGACAGTGCCATAAGTTTCTCCAAAAAACTGTAACACAACACACACACAAATGTCATACTAACAAATGTAAATCCACCTGATGATGGAGGTTTAAACCTTTGAAACACATCGTGGAGATAAATAAACAGTGACTGGTAATAGTATTCTTGTTGTTTCATTTAATGTCAACAACAATCACAGTAAAGCCTAACCTAAAATGTTCGCAATTAAAAAAAAAAAGAGAAAAGAAAGAAAGAAAGAAAGGAAAAAAATCCTGATGTGATATAGGAGACATTCAAATCTCTCTGTGCCCACCTTCTGGATTCAACTTGCATTAGTCACCTCCGTCACAGCCCCTACAGTTTCTTCCTACTTTTTTTTCCCATTCCTCCTCCTCTTTAGGTTGTCTTTTTACTTATCTTAAGACAAATCTGATGATCTGCTTGTGAAAGTGGTGTATGTTAGATCCCCCAATGAGTTAGGTAAGTTGAGAATTTGAAAAAGAAAAATGGACCAGTTGAAGTTGAATATAGTGGGAGTTAGTGAAGTGTGGTGGCAGGAATAAAATTCATTAAGGCTGTTGAGTACTGGGTTATCAGCATCAAATCATATAGGGGTAATGCAGAAGCCGGTCTAATAATGAATAAGGAAACCGGTAAATGGATGAACTATACTGAATAGCATAATAACTGAATTATCATAGCAAAGGTAGACATGGAGCCAACTCCACCATGTAGAGAGTAGAGATATTGAACAAATATGTTGTGAAATGAAAGAAATTATTCAGTAAAATAAGGGAGAGAACCATATAATTGGGGTGAGGGACTGCATTTTGATAGCAGGAGGAGAAGTGGTAGAACAACAAGGCTGTGTGTGGAAGGAGGTATGAAAGGGGCAGCCACACGACAGAATTATGCACAGGGTGTAGCTAGCACTTGGGTCAAGAATTATAAAAGAAGGTTGTATATCTAGAAAATACCTAGGGGGACCAGGAAATATCAGATGTTTTATGTAATGCTGAGATAGAGATTTCTGAAGCTGATTTTAAACTGCTAAACACTTACAGGAGCAGATGTAGACACTGACTATAATTTATTGCTCATGAACTGAGATTAAAACTGAAGAAATTGCTGAGGATATGAGACCTGGATTTGAAAGGACCACTTGGAGTGTTTCAAAGGGAACATTGGACAATGATTGACTGAAACATTGTGTAACTGAAACTACTTTGAAAAACAAATATGTGACAAGTAAAAAAGTGAAGGCAAGGTATTTGGATTTTTTTAAAACCTACATTGCAATGGTCCATCTTTTGACAAGCTTCCTAATTCTGCACTGGCAGAAGTTCTGTGCCATTGTGTGTATCCACTCATGTACCACCTCCACAACCTCAGCAACTTGGATTCACACAAAGGTTCATACAAGTAATCCTCCATGAAACCAGAAAGGTGCATATCACTTGGAGTGAGGTCAGGGCTGTACTGTTGGTGATACAGCACCTCACAACCAAGATTTTAAATGCCCTGGGTTGTTTTTCCACCTGTATGAGAACGTGAATCATCCTGAGGCAAAGTCACACCATCTGAAAGTTTCCCCTCTTTTCTTCATTTTGATTTTGCTTCTCAGATCTCGCAGTAGTTTACAGTAGCTGTTACCAATCACTAACTGACCTTTGAGAGTGTAATGTATCATAACTGAACCTTTCATAACCTGAAACATTGTGATCAACTTTCCTGCAGAAGTTTGGCCTTAGAACTTTTTTCTTTAGGTGAAGATTGATGAAATGATCAGATTGCATTAGTTGAAAATGGATGATTTCATACCATGCTCTGCCAGTTACTCTGTAGTTCACAGTGATAGACCCATGTCTCATCAGTGGTGACTATGTGAATGAGAAAGACTTATTTCTCTTCAGAGCATGTTGAAAGTGGCAAAATTACATTCCTGTTTGTTTGTGCTTGTCTGTCAAAGTGGTAGCAAATGCACACAAATTTTTCAATAGTTCCGAAATTGTTGGGTGAGTGAAAATACTGTACTGTGGGTAATGTTCAGTTAATGTGCAATATCATCAGTTCTGGCACAATGGACATCACTAATCATTCGCTTAGGTATGTCAGTTCAGTGTTCCTGACCATTTTCGAAATGGATGACTCATCTGAAAGCTTTTCATTCCAAACAGATACTTTAATTGTTAAAGCGGTGTAGTCACTAGTAAATGTTTTGTTCACTAAGACAGCTATCACCAATCTACAGTCCCATTCTGCAAACAATCTGCTTCTTTAGTCCTTTCAGAGTACAGAAAATCAATCAGTCCAGTCATATTGACACTGTCAGTATAAAGAGAGAGATTGGTGATAATGATGTAACCCACCTGGATAGCTATATGTATATTAGCACAATAGGCAGGTACACCGGCACTGCATCAAATCACCCCATTGCACTAACGACGAGGGCTGGTGTGCTGGTCAGCTTGTATGTGGCTTTGAAGCAGTTTCCCCACATCTGACTATATGAATACTGAACTGGCACCCAAGGCCCCCCTCGCTTACACAATTCAGTGACATTTAGAAAACATTCTCTCTCTTACACTTGAATAACACTATATCCAAACATTTGGGATATAGATATTTGATCCTGTGAATGGGGGCGGAGTGAGGTGGGGGCCGCGGGTGGTGGTTAATGGGGTGGTGACAGGAATGGCATCTGGCCACCCCTTAAATTAATCATGCCAAATCCAAAAGACAATGATTACTGAAGTTTATAAATCTATTGGGAGGGCTAGAAGAGCTTTTATGCTCGAAAAAGTCAAGAAGTAGTTGTTAATTCCCTACTTAGATTGTGAAAGAACATCATTTAATTTAAATATGCTGGATGCAGAGGACTTACGGGCAAAGTTTAAAGTGATTGTAAATCAGCTCTTGAGAAGTACGTTCCAAGTAAGTATATTAAGGATGGAAAAGGGCCTCCATGGCTAATAACAAAATTCGGAAAATTCTGAGGAATCTGAGATTGTTGCATTCCTGGTTCAAAAAGGATGCTGAAATGTCTACAGGCAAAAGTTAGTAGCAACTTGTGTCTCTATAAAAATATTGGTGCACCTCCGTACTTAAGCGATAGATCCTGGTGAGAACCTGAGAAAATTCTAGTCCTACATAGTCATTAAATGGGTCAAAGGCTTCTACTCACTAATTTGTTGACCAGTCTGCTGTGACAATAGAAGGCTGCCAAAGCAGAGGCAAAGTTTCAAAATTTACATAAAAAAAATACATACAGTGGTATCATATGGACATACCGTTGTTGGACTGTCATACAGAATTTCATATCGAGGACATAGGAATCCCTGGTGTTGAGAATCAGTTGAAAGAGTTGGAAAGAAATAAGTCGCTAGGTCTGGATGGGATCCTAATTTACTCTTATGGAGGTCACTCTTCGACATTGGCCCCTTAATTGACTTTCTTTCATCACAAATCTCCCTCCCAGTGCAGAGTTTCAAGTAACTGGAAAAAATCACAGGTGACTCCTGCACACAAGAAGGGTATAAGAAAGGACCCGTAAAATTACGGAATATACTTGCCATTGATTTGCTGCAGAGTTCTTGAGCATATTCAAAGTCTGGATATAATAAATATCCTTAAGTGGAAAAGCTTGTGTGCATATCAGCTCAGATTTAGGAAGCATCGTTTGTGCAAGACTTAGCTTTACCTTTTCTTACACATTGTCCTGCAAATCATGGACGAAGGTAACAGGCCGAGTCAATATTCCTAGATTCAAGGAAAGTGTCTGGCACAGTGCCCAATTGCAGACTGTTAACGAAGGTTTGAGCATACAGATTAGGTTCCCATGTATTTGAATGGCTCGGAGACTTCATAAGTAACAGAACCCAGTACAGTGTACTTGACTGACAAGTGTTCATCAGAGACAAGGGTATCATCAGGAGTGCACCAGGGAAGTGTGATAACACCACTTTTGTTTTCTATATACATAAATGAGATGACAAATAGTATGAGAATAGTAAATAAAAATTGGAAGAAAAAAATATTGAGAAGTTTAAGAATTAAAAAATGCAATTGGTAGTAGACATTTCTGGAAATCTTTATTCATCACAGTCGCAGTGTTCCACATGCATAATGGATAAACGTTTTATTTGGTGTAACGTTGCAAAGTGACATGAAATGGGGCAAGTAGTTGGGGTTGGCTGTAGGAGGATGAATGTTCGACTTCAGTTTATTGGGAAAATTTTAGGACAATGTAACAGAGACCGCATATAGAAAACGAGTGTGACCCATTCCTGAATTCTGCTAGAGTGCTTGGGATCCTTTCCAGGTTTGATTAAAGAAACACACTGAAGCAATTCAGAGGTGTACTGCTTGAATTGTTATTGGCAGGTTTGGTCAACATATGAGTATTAGAGATGCTTTGTGAGTCCAAATGAGAATACCCAGTATGAAAATGACATCCTTTTTGCAAAACACTATTGAGAAATTTAGAGAACTGGCATTCTGACACAGAATGATCCTACTGCTGCCATGGAACATTTCACGTACAGACCACAAAAAACAAGATAAGAGAAATTAGGGCTTGCATAGAGACGTATAGTGTCATTTTCCCCTCTCTGTATCTGCAAGTGGATCACGAAAGGTAACCACTAGTAGTGGGACAAGCTACCCTCCACCGTGCATTGTAATGTGGCTTACGAAGTATATATGTAGATGTAGGTTTCTTCCTTGGTATTTATAGGCAATGGGGCACTTACAATAACATGTTCTGAAATCACTATGGGTAGAACTAGTCTCTGTACCAAGACACCTAACACGTCAATACAAAAGTGAGCTTAATGCATGTTACTGTTGAGTCACTCCTGTGACACTGTGGAGCAGAAAAAATGGCTTTACTTACTGACTTGTCCTCATAAATTACAATTTGTACTGTTGTATTATCAGTTTCATTATTGCTGGTTTTCAGTGGACATTGTCAAAAGTTCCCTGTGGGCAATTATCTAATGAAATACTGCTGCACTATTCAGTTACTTGTTGTTATGTACCATTTACTTCTTTTATTTCAGCAACAAATTCAGATCCTCCATACTGCCGTACCCCACAGTTTATTTGGTGTTCAATTTGTTGTCTTGTGTGATACAGCTGAATGAAAAAATTGACCTTTTTACTGGAATAAATTAAACAGTAGCTGGAAAATTCCCATATGGATGTCTCACTCACAGTGGACCCAATGAAATTAAATTCATTTCTTTGTTAGTGTCTTGTTTTTCCTTAACGACATAACCATTTTAAGATTTCCTACTTGCTTATGTATTTGCAAGTTTAATCATCACCCTTAGAATAGATCGCCTAATGGCCATATCCATTTTAAACTCAAAAAAGGAAAAATTGTTCTGTTGTCTGGTAAATCTGAATTTGAAATATTAGAGCTAACTTGTGCATAACATTGAAACAGTGTTGTCGTACAATATCAGTTTTGCATCACAATTACAATCCACCAACCGTAATTCATTATTTTCAGGAAGGTCCAAGCAGTAGGTATTACTTCTCTCGGTCTTGATCATACAAGCCTGTTGGGAGATACTCTAGAGAAGATTGCTTGGCAAAAGGCAGGAATTATGAAAGAAGGTGCGGTTGCTGTGACGGTGCCTGGGCAACCACAGGAAACCATAAGGGTGTTGCAGTCCCGGGCAGAGGAGAAGCGAGTAAGTTAGCACACTTGTAGTTTCCGTATTCTGTTGTCTTGGCATCTCCATTCTATTTACTGGCAGACCTATATGAAGAATTGCTTTAGGGTCACCAACCAGTTGGACAGTATCCTTCATGTGTACTATAGTTTGACAAATGACCAAGCCACCTTATCAGATGGGAATTTTTCCAGTTTTTCTCTATAAATTTTTTGCCTTACGTCTTACAACAACAAACATTCAGACATTTCTTGTAGAGCATATAATTTTTCTGCTATTTGCACCAGTCAAATGCATGTTTACACTATGCTACCAAGAATATCATGCTTCAAAGGAATGGCAGAATGCTCAGGTTATCATAAACTTAAGCAAAAAGGACAGGTTTTAGATTTATAATTTTAATATTAGAACTTTTTTTTTTTAAAAAAAAGATAGTGGTAGGTCTCTGCAATGGTCAGTGTTTAACATGAAGACCTAACCCTAGTGGGATACTCATTTCTGTAAATCTGTCCAAAAAAGTCACAAAACACAGGTTTTTTTGTGGTAGACGCTTCTAATGGTCAAAGTTTAACAATCCCAAGAACACCAGCTGATAGCATATTTCAAAAATGAAAAGTATTACAAATGAAAATAATATGTAATTGCGTACAGAAGCTCACAAAATTTATGCTTTGACCTCATTGGCCCACATGCAAAGTCAAATTAGCCATCAGTTTCTTCCTCAGTGATGATGCTGTCAACTAGGGTTTCCCCTTCATTATAATCCCTCTCTGTATCCTCCTCATAAATGTCCGGCATGGGAGAATTCTCGAATGCGTGGCCACAACAATGTTTGCCAATTGCCGAGTACCGGAGTCCTGCTTTTTTGCAGTTACGATTGCCTGTTCTACATCCTTTCTCAAGAAATGATGTTCAGTAAGGAATCTGAAGTTGCATTTTGTTATGGTGATCACCCTTCTCTTGTTAGTGTCCAGTCATGAACTGATGGAATTCTTCATTGCAGATAGGTATGAAAAGAACGATATACTTTGCACAGTTCAAGTAGGCATCAGTCTCACAAATTGGAATTTCGGTTTTAGCTCCAGATTTAGAAAATTGTCCAGTGTATCTCTGTTCATATCTCCACCCTACAAGGTCACAAGAAGCCTTTCTCCTGCTTCAAAAATGTGGCACGATGTTGGGTCAGACTATTCGAAAGTACAAAGACAGGCAGGGTAAGGTTTTTGTCATAAATGGTGCCAACTTTTGTATTCTCTTGTCTACAGGGAATTCTACTAGTGTCACACTAGCTTGATATGTGAACACGAACAAGTACAGAATGCTGGGAGTCAAATTGGGCATTCTTCCCACTCTTTTGGAAATAGGTGTTATATTGGGAAGAGGCTAAAACCATCGGCAATACTGGGATATGTATGTCTTCATCTGTGATGGCAACACAATCATATGCAGCAGTGTATGGGATAGTGATGTTCATTATCATCACACTGACTTCTTCTTGCAATTTTTGGAAGTGTACTGTTCCTTCAAAGCTCTCTCTCTCTCTCTCTTTGTAAGTATTTGTTATAAGATTGTAATTAACCAATGTAAATTATAGAAAATTTTACAGTAACAAGAAAGGTCTAAATGCTTTTTGTTGTGCAAAGCATGGAGAAAAGCTATAGACAAAACACTGAAAAATGTCACAACTTTGCGGTTTTTCAGCTTCCTCTCTCCCCAAGCTAAGGCAGGGTCCTCAAGGTCAAAAAATGCTTGCACTTGGCAGCTGAACCCTACTGGGATATCCTGGCCAACAATGCCATACAATCATTTCATTTTTGCGTCACGTGATCACTGTGGAGGCACCACCACTGCAGAACCTGATGTTGAGAAGACAGTTGCTACTGTAGTAGTGGATATGACTGTAAAATAGCTTATCATATTACATTTTATTATTATGAGTAAAGGAGACCATTCGCTGAATAGCAGAAGTAGTCTGTTGTCGACAGGCACACACAAAAGAGAGAAGAAATTGGCTTGCTTTTGGAATAAGTTCTTTGGTTAAGTGGTTGGATACTACCCAGAACTATTTCTTCCATTAGTGATCATTTTTATTTACCAGCTCCACTGTTTGACTGTAATTATAACTCATTTATTGTATTGTTGTGTTCATGGTCATGTTACAATGCTAAAATGGCTGTGTCAAGTAGAAATTGAAACTATCAGCGAATGTTGTTTGCTGGAAAACAAGACACTATTGAGAAACTAAATACATCAGTATGTAGTGTAGATTGCAAAATACTATGTCAACATCACTTCCCAACTCCAGCTTCTCAGGGGTGGTGCACAAATGCTTAACATTTCTTCATATTATTATATAATTTTTGGTCCATAATTTCATCTCGGTTTTAGCTCATTTTTACCTAACATAAATTCACTGCCTTAAGTCACAGTTTCATTGCCTTCCTTTTTGGTCTTTTCACTTGTACTTAATGTGTCGAAATATTTAATTGCTGTTCTACATGTCTCTATTTTCATAAAGGTCCTTATCCTCGCAAGCTTAATTAATAAGAAATGCATTCCCCTTTATTTCATTTTTCCTCCTGTCTTTCTCAGTCTTCTGAATTGGTGGGGCTGATGAATTTCTTTTCTGTGGCTATGAAGGTACATGTGTACTAGCCCATAGGTCATAACATGGTTACTTTAACTTCATTGGATACTTTATCCTTCAGTAGATTTCACTTTGCTCTAGAAATGGAAGTCCACTTTGTTCTCTCTCTCTCTCTCTCTCTCTCTCTCTCTCTCTCTCTCTCTCTCTCTCTCTCTCTCTCTCTCTCTCTCTCTCTCTCTCTCTGTGTGTGTGTGTGTGTGTGTGTGTGTGTGTGTGTGTGTGTGTGTGTGTGTGTGTGAGACTCCTTTTTCTCAGGAACTGGTAGGGGTATGAAATTAAAATTTATGTCATATTATTAGCTCTGCAGCCCCGTTGTGGTATAGAAAATTTAAGCTTTTACATTAATGAAATCAAAAGATACTGGTGATACATATTTTGATGCTCGCAAACTTGCTCATTGAAACTTATAGGGTACCCCCTGTTAATCAAGAATCGTGACTGTCCATTTGTTAAGAACCCTGTTTCTCAGGGATAGGTAGATATGTCAAGCAGAAATTTGTCACATAATAAGGTCTATCATCCCTTTGCCGGACATAATGATGAAAACTGGGGTTGTCGAAGCAACACCTTTAAACTTGATAGGTTTGACGAGGTGTGCAGAGTAGAAAGCCTGGCAGTAGCTACTGTAAATCCAGGTTTGGGATCTTTTGTGTAGGCACATCAGAACCTAAGAGATCCTGTGACAGATGGGTCATGTAAAAGGTATTGCTTAACCCATCAATCCCCAAAACTACTTTCTTGTTCTTGATTATGATGAAGTTAGGTCAAAGTAGTTCATTTGAGAGTAGCAGTGTGTATCAGTGACTAAAATATTACTTTTTTAATTTGTACACAGATTTATTTTGTATGTGGTAAAACATACACCAAACATTAACATTTACAATTTAGTAGCACATTGTAATTTTTTGTGTACCAAGAAAACAATGTTAAATCTTACTTTATTCATAGAGGACTGACATGTTACTGATTTCCCCATTTGTAATTCAGCCACTAATGGTATTGGGGGGGGAATCTGAATGAAGCCCAACATCACATTATATCAGCAAAATTTTCTAAGGTTTGCACAATTTTTACCTGAGATATTCATTTTATACAATGAAATTGAGTGCATTTTCCACAATTTTCATATCTCCTTTGAGTGAGAATTTTGTCCACTAGGTGCCCAGCATTCTCTCTGGGGATATAATTTGATACACCTTTTCTGGATCTTGACATGGGCTGTTGAGGTTTATCCATTCCTAGCTACGTAAATAGCTACGTTACAATACTTCAACAAATGTATGTTCTTCACCTTTCTATACAGCATCCACATACTGACAAGGTTACCATTAAGGCAGAATCTAAAAAGCACCCAGTACTATTTCTTGGACCGGTACCTGATTCTGTAGATACCCTTCAGTGGTGCTTTCCCAATCCTGCGTCTTAGGATAGTGCCAATGCAGTGAAATTCATGCATGAACAGTGGTTTCAAGAGTTGTAGAGAGTTGTCAACACTGACAGCAGCATGAGGAAGAAGAAAAATGGCACAGAATTTTTCTCTAATTGAAATTCCCTATGTTTTTTCTTCTTCCTTGTCACCAGCATCAGTATGTGGACTGAACTTCACAACGAAAGCTCTCATATGTTGCAAGGCACCATAATTTGTACCTGTAACAATTATGTTTTTCCCTGAATTTGTTTCACCCTGTTATGCCCACAGTAGGGCTCCATAGCTTCATCTAAAGAGAACAGACATCCTAATGGCTGAAAAAGTTACAAAAATATGGTGTTGAGGCATTACAATTCAGGATCAATTTTGTAAGCTTTATTACTTGGATCTATAGTTGTGTAATCATTGAAATGCAGAAAGCGATGGATTTATTCAAACCTGTTTCTGCTGAATGAATTACTTACAGGTCTCCCAATGCATTCTTTTAAATGTGACTTGGTTGTAACCGGAAAGAATAAGAATTCCAGATATTTGTATATCTCATCAACTGAAACTTGAATTTATAAATATCCTTTCAGAGCAGCATATTTCACTGTCTCTTTACAAATGGATTTCACAAATTTTTCATTGAAACTTCTGTGAATATATCTGCAGGCATCTTATGAGACTGTTTCATGTCAGCCACAAGAAAAGGCTCTGATATATTATCCAAGAAATAAACTTGACTGCCAACTTTCAGGGTATTCAGTTCCTTTGATATCCACTTTCGTGGTATTGTTTTAGATTTCTTAGATTGTTCTGGTGTGTTGTTATTCCCATTGTTGCTTTCTGCCACAGGCTTCACAACATCATTTCTGTTTCCTTCTGAAATGGCTTGTACTTCCATTGGCTGCAAATGAACTCTTTTATCAATATCACTGAAATAACAAGTCTTTTGTCCTTACTAGGAGCATCATCACAATCAGAATCATTTCCATCACATGATGGAACGAGGACTAAATCCAGCTCATCTTCTCATTCTACTTCACTGCAGATACTGTCTTCATCACTGAGATTCTCAAGTATTTTAAACAGCAAAGCATCAGAGGAATCATCTGGATTGTAATAGTATTTGTTTGACCTCCTGTTTTGCCCCTTTAAGTTTAATATAAGTAGGCTAGTAATATTTTGATCCAAGCATTGTTGCTTCAGGGCCGCTAAGTGAATAAAAAACAAATTAGAAGTTAATAGCAGCTATCCTTTCTAGAACAGCATACTTTCATTATTGTTGGATGTAAACCTATTCTGTTCGGCTTCATCTCTTCCAGTCCTACATGACCCACCATCCACACCTCAAACTAGCCGGTGAAGTTGTAATTACTTTTTGTATAACATAAAAAATCAATCCATCTTTAATTAGCTTAAATTGTTAAAGAATAGTGTTACCTATTTATTTTATATCATATGACTTAGTTTCATCCATTAATCTGTCTGACAAGGCCTATGTCCTTCAGTGATGTGATGATATCATACTAACTCATGCTTCCTTGAATCACGAATTGCGTGGTGTGCAGTTGATGGTGCACAGGGCTTCACCAAGTGTGGTGACCCAAATGGGCAGTTGCGTGATGGCAGGTGTCATTGATGGTTGTATCTATATTCCAAATTTTTCAGTGTAAATTAATTAAGGCTTACTCTGTTATCGACTCTTGTAACAGACATACAGTTTCTGTACAAGTTGTAAATAACCTTTCGCTCCTTGTATTTTAGCCCTGTTACCTTCTCAATTTCAAAGAGAGTATTCCAGTCAACATTGTCAAAAGCTTTCTGTAAATCTACAGATGATATAAATGTAACTTTGCCTTTCCTTAACCTATCTTCTAAGAGAAGTTGTAGGGTCATTGTTGTCTCGTGTTTCTACAATTCTCTATCATCCATACTGATCTTCCCTGAGGTTAGCTACCAGTTTTTTCATTCTTCTTCCGTAAAGAATTTGTGTTAGTGTATTGCAAATGACATATTAAACTGATAATTCAGCAATATTTACACTTGCCAGCACCTGCTTTCTGTGAAACTGAAGTTATTGTTCTGTCTCAAACTGTGATAAATAGTGGTGATAAAATGTTTCCTTGTTGAAATCCTCTCTGTGTTTGAAACCACTCAGATCCTCCATCTGCTTTCTGAACACCACTTTAGCATCTCTGGAATAACATTGTCGCCTTATTGATCAGAAAGATTGGTACATGTATATTTTCCAAGCATTTCCAGATCTGCTGTCTGTGGTCAATTTATATGTTTCTGTGTCAATAAATATCCTAATGAGGTTCGATTTCTAGCTTTTCTTCATTAGTATTCTCACAGAGGAAATACGACCTGTAGTGCTTCTTTCTGTATTGTCAGTGATGATTTATCTCTTTAGTTATTGTTACATGAATAATCATGGAAAAGTCAAACAGAGGTGGCTTACGACAAGTAACATGCAGATTTCCATTTTCTCTCTGCCCCGATGCAAATTGTTAGGCCTATGAATTGCGCCATCATTATGTAGGACTGTGAAATGCGCCATTGCTACCTATGTTAGTACTGATTATTTTCCATATCGACAATCATAGGAGAAAATCAGCACCAGTTGAAAGATATTCATTTGTCTGCTGCCAACATCAAGCTGCCCCTAGACACGAAGTATTCCAAGAGGCTTGAGTTTACTAGCAAGTAACTTATGTAAGCACTTACTGTGTTTACAGTACAACAAAATCTTACTCAAGTTTACTTGTTGAAGTCACTTGGCAAGTTTATTTCAGGAACTTTCAGCAAGTACTTGTTGCAGAAGTGCAGTTATTCTTAAAAACCAAAGCAGTCTTTACTGTTGTCTTATTATTATAAATGAATAAAAATCATGAAACACAAAAATAAGAGAGTAGGAAAAAGTGTTAGAGGAGTACATAATGATGTTACCAAGAATCACTGTTCAGTTAACTAAAGTCAGAACATTTTGCTTAGATTAAAAAATTTGAGGATGTCATACGCAAATCTTGAATATCCATTGTCTACTGTATAATTAAATATTTGATAATAGGAAACCAAAATGATGAGTGGTATCTCAACCAAGAGACTGCCCTTTAATTACCCTTCAATTTTTGCAAGCAGTATTTACTACTTTTATCAATATGTGAAATGCATTTATGTTTACGCTAACATTACAAAATCAGCTAAAATTAAAAGACATCTATACTGCCATTCTGCTTTCACTTATGGTGCAACAAATTGATTGGTAAACTCATTTCACACTTCCTTGACTGGTGGTGCCAATTGTGTGTGTTTAGGGGTTCCAATGGTACATTTGTTTTGGCCCATCTGTCTTTGTGCCATTCTCATTTTCAATACTGACATTTTTGCATTGCCACTGAACACACACAACTTCCGTAAGTTTGGGAAAAACTTCCACAAATGAAAAATTCAGCAAGTACTTTCTGCAAGATGCAAGAAACTAGAACGAATTTTCGCCTTGAAGCGGAATTTGTGCTGATTTGAAACTTTGTGACAAATTAAAACTGTGTGCCAAGGTGGGACTCGAATGTGGAAAACCCAACTTGGCACATAGTTATAGTCTGTCAAGAAATTTCATGCAAGAAATTGTTTTCACTAACTTGCAAATTTCTTGAAGTTGATGAAACTACTGGATGTGTAGATGGAGGAGGGGGGGCTGTTTGCAGATATGTTGGTTCCTATATTCCACCCAGTTCTGCTATTGTCTGGATAATGTGCCATATCACAGCAAAACGTTTGACAGAATGCCTTATAAATATGATTTCAGGATTGCAGTGTTATAGTAGTTGAAATATAGGAAAAATAAACTGCAACAACACTGAACCGTTACCTAGAAAGGAAAACAAACCATGAATAAAATTGCTGAGAGCTGAAGCCACAGAATAATGTGTTTACTGTCCTACAACTGTGATCTAAATCCGATAGAATTGGCATGGGCCAAAATAAAACACAATGTCACTGGTGACATGTGGAAGGAAAATTGCAGACTCTTATTAATGCTGCTTTCCTTTCAGTTACTGCACAGGACTGGCAAGGTTACTGTAGGAAAGTGCAGCAGCTGGTGCAAGAGTATTGGACACAAGATGGAGTAATGGAAATTGTCATTGATTAAGTTCTCATGAATGCCATGCCCTCAAGCTATGATGATAATGATCATCTGGAATCAAACAGTGATGGTCTTGAACCAAACACAAATGACCATATTCTTTAGTTAACATCATTTTGACAGTTCTTTCAAGCACAGTTAATTTCACTTTGTAAACATTACTGTTGCACTGTGTTAAATAAATGCAATGTGCAAACAGATTCCAAAAATCAGTTCTTAACTTTCAGTTGACAGTGTCATAAGTTGTACATTCATCTACTTTCATGTTTCATTATTTGCAGTAAATAAATAACACATAAGTTATAGGTAAAACTCTCGAGCAAGGAGTATGTCAGCACACTAGGTGATTTCTGATCCAACGGAAGTGTCATTTAAGTGGGCAATATTTCCGCAAGTGCTACCTCCGATTTCATGTCACGCACGGTAGTTGTGCCAGCACTGGAGGCAGCCAATGCTGAACCCCCCCCTCCACCACCACTCCTCTCCGTTTGGCAGCCGTAATGTGGGGGCATGGGCGTTCCTAAAAGCCACTGTTCCAGTCGTCAGCTTAACGTGGACAAACAATATGTATTTATGAGATGACACTTTCATCATATCTGGTATTTATAAATTAAACAAGAGGGCACAGTGTTGATCCTTGCAGTAAACCGTTATTCATCATTATTCTCTTTTTAACTTCCTCAGTAAGTGTAACTTAAGCTTTTCCTTCAGTTGGTACACTTTTGAATAAAGTATATGTTTGCTTACATTTGATTGCCCTTGTGGGCTTGGCTAGAAATCACTCAATTCATGCTTTATCATAGACCGAGTTGAGGCCAGTAAAAATAACTATGACTTTAATTGCTGATTACACTTCAATATTTTTCTTTTTAAAGTAGTTACAGTAATGAAATGACTGTTTCAGATTGTTCCATGTAATGCATTCAGAATATCTAACTTACCATGATTTTTTATTTTTTTGATGACAGTGTCTACTGTTCGAAGCACCTCCACTGGAAGCATACAATTGGCCATGTGGTAAGGTGCCAGACCTGAGTGTGGATGTGCAAAAGCTTAATGCCTCCCTTGCCTTGCAGCTGACAGCAATCTGTCTGGGAATGGTTACCAAACCACCAGCCACAGGTATGTGAACACGTGAGTCTTTGACTTGAGATTTTAGTTTTTTGGCAAACTCTCAGAATGTTTCACATTGTAAAGGTACATGTTCAGAAATAAATTGTTATGTTTTGTTATAGTAATTGTCCTTTAATTAGTAATGTTGTATGATATTTCTATATATCCTGTGTCTTATGAGAATGGTTCAGCATGAATGTGTATTAGGAATGAAGCAGTTATTTTCATTTAACAAATTAGTTTTCACTATAGTTACCTGTTCGATATGCACTGATATCACCAGATTGAGATACAGGTTGGCAGTCAGGATGCGTGGGATAACCACGAGAGTGCGCCTGCTGTCATACAAAATTAAACCCCAAACTGTAACTCCAGGTGTAGGTCTAGTGTGTCTACCTTGCAGGCAGGTTGGTTGCAGGCCATCAGTTGGCTTCCTCCTAACCACCACACAAGCCATCACCGGCACTGTGGCAGAACCAGCTTTCATCAGGAAACACGACAGACCTCCACATTGTTATCCGATGAGCTCTAACTTGACATCTCAGAAGTCACAGGGTGTGTAATGATTTGAGAATTTCTGTGTAAATTCTAGAATCACTCAGACTTCTACCATCTCGAACACACGATGTTCTGGATATGAGTGTGGGATGTTACTTGTCACATGTCTGTGTGTGCAGGTTTAAAATAAGTTACAGGAAGAAAGTAGATGCGGAGAACAAACGGCACCGCCAAGTATCTGTCAGGCAGTGCATAGATGTTTTAGTGAGTGTGTAAGGAAGAACCCTGGAGTTTATATGCAGCTCTGTGCTTATTGTGTCTGACTATTGTTATTAAAACAAAGACATTTGAAAAAGAACTCTTGAAAACTCTTTACGTAAGGTTGCTGTGCTGTAGGCACGACTTATTTCCTGATTCATGTTAAGAAAAGTTATGGTATCTAAGCCAACTTTCTTTTAACTGTAAATCAGTTTATTTCTGACATTTGGCTGTATGAGAAACTTACAGGAATTCACATATTTATGTGGAAATTGAGAGTTTTATTGTGTATGGAGGGCAAATACATCGTTAATAGACAAAAAGTAAAGTTTTTTGTCTACTTATTTCATAAGTAGAAAGAGTCAAAAAATTCCTGTACCTAGCGTTATTCGACGGAGAAGAAGTCAAGAGGGTTTCCAGCAGCCAGCTAACCAGTAAAGAAGAGTGGCTGCAAGTTCCAAGTAAGTCACCTCGTAAGGAAGTGGAAGATGGTTTGGTGAATAAACTGATATAACCCAGATTCACACTCACACTTTAAGTCATTAGAACGTGGTGACCTGTGTGAAAGGACCGAGAAAACAGGAATTTTAAGTCAAAAATGAGAGAAGAAGTGGTTTCGTGTTGCCGTAGCAACCAGACATAATAAGACAAGGAAATTACTCTGAGAAATTACAATATTGACTTGTAAGTTATAGATTGCAGCATTCAGTCATCCTTTTTAAATTTTATTGTGCAGATCTAGATTTCAGCTAGAAGCTAGCCATTCTCAATGCACTATTTTTCTCTCTCAACGCATTGAATGAAAACAATAGTGCATTGAGAATGGATAGCTTCTAGCCAAAATCTAGATCTGCACAATAAAATTTAAAAAGGATGACTGATCAGTGCAATCTATAATTTACAAATCAATATAACAGTCGCTGAGTGCAACAGCTTTCTGAATGGAAGGTAACTTGATGAAAATTGGAATATGTTCAAGTATCCAATGGAGCAAAATTAAATGGAAATACGGTGAAGAACTGAAAAATTGACAACGCAAAAACAGCAAAGAAGATTTTGATGTATTTGTCTAAGAAGAAGTATGCATAGAATGCTTCGACCAAGAAGATCCAGTGTGGAGAGTATACAGCTCTCACCCATATCACGGGGGATGCAGACTCGGAAACCAACACACATCGTACGCCACCAGCACCAGCTGCTGTTCCCTTGTGCTGACTTGCCTCCACATCCACTCACCTACGCAACGCGAATTGTATGCCGGGTGAAGCGTGAAACAAAACTGGATTACTTTAGTATGAAGTGGTACAAGATACTGTTGAGTGAACTTTTATTGTGTAATTATCATATTTAAAGTTAGTTTTAAATGCTTACAAGAGCTAAAGCATTTAAAAGTATGAAAAATTTACAAGAAGTTGGGAAAACTCAGGGACCGGCTATGGCCATGAAAATTGACAAAGAATAGCCTGACTAGGCTGAGTTGATAAATTTAATCAAAGCTCAGAGTCTTAAGTTAAACTCATTAAGTTCTCAATTAAATACCCAGAGTGAAGCTTTAAATGCATAGAGTGAAACTGTAAATATTCAAACGACAAATTTAGGTTTGTTAAATGCTTAAGTTGACTCTCAAAGCAAAGAATTTAGTAATCTATGTGAAGGCATGGGTGCTTTGAAGACTTAGTTTGATTCTGTAAGTAATAAAGTAGAATTTGAAAAATGCAATCCTGCAACTTCGCAAAAAAATTTCGCGGAATTTTCGATGTGAGTACTGTAACCACTTAACCTCACATATTTGTTTACTCTGCATTTCATCGTTTGGAGGTTAGTATGTTCACATAGGATGCTTATAACACTGTTTTCTACTGTAGGGCACCAACACACCAAGAATATTTCGCTGCAGTGGAAGCGTAAATATCAAAAACTGATAATTATGTAAAGTGCGTCTTATAAATATTGTGAACAGCCGTCTGAAGATGAACTTTTCAGTTCGAAACCGGTTACGGCGCTATTTACTTAAATAAATAGCAGTATTAATAGTGGCTGGTTGCTGTTTTCTTCTTTGTAAGAATCAACCTACATTAATTGTATACAGCCATGGTCTCACCATGTCAGTTTTAGACAAAATAGAATAAAGTAGAGAATTTAAAAGTAGATTTAAAGAACGACTTGACACATTCTTTGACCACTCATATAAATCATATGTTTACTGATCTTAGTCAGAAACAGGGGGACACTTTTCAAGATTTATTGAAAAGGTTAGAACTTAACATTGAGAACAAATGTAATAATGTAGAATCCGAACTTATTGAAAAGTTAGGGTCTTTTGAAAACGTGTACAATGTTAAGTATTATGATGTAAGGCAGGGGTGAATACTTCGAAGGAGAGTGTAGATAAGCAGAATGAATTAATTCCAGTCATTCAATTGCAAATTACAGGTGTCAATACACTGGTAGATAATATGGAAAGAAATTTCGAAGAGAAAATAGCTAACTCTGATATTATAACTGTAATTAGTTTGAAGGAACAATTTCGAGAAATTATAGATCGAAAGGTTACCGAGAGAATAACATCTGGAAACATATCACCTATTTCTTCTTCTGAACTCAGTGATACCAGGAAGGGTAGGATGACCTGTTGAGAGAAATTAAGCTTGTCCAAAAAGAGTAGAAAAAATGGTAATTTCATCTAATGTTGTATTAACTAGTGAGCAATTTGCAACTGTCTGTTGTCACTGTGGTGCCAACTGCTGCTGATATTGCTGCTGCAGATGCAGTATGACGCACCAGAGCAGTACACCAAACGTGATGGTCTTTCCTCTTAGTAGTGCCACTTAGCCAACTAGAGTCCTGTATTCTTGAAACCGTACATTCTTGTGGCCACCATCTGACAGCAGGTGACGCCTGGATACATGACACTCCAGCAACAAGGGGCAGCATTGGGCAATATGCTCGGGTGTTCTGCATGTGCGCGATGATCTCCCGGTACAAGACGGCTACGAGAGTCAACCAGGCATTTCTCTAAAACAGTGCCCTAAAATGTAGAATATTGTAGCTTGAGAGTAAGCTATGCTTAGGAAAATAAGGCAATAATGGAGCTCTATTTATGAAGGGAGGATCTTCAGAGGATTTCATAATTTATTTCATCAACTACAAAGATCACCAGACAGATTATTTGAAAATACATGGATGAGCAGAGAGACATTGACTGTCTCATCAAGAAATTAAAAACAAATGTTTCTTACATGACTGAGAACTTTTAACAGCCGATAAATGCGGAAGTGTGACTATCTAGGGTAAATATGGAAGAATGAGTGACCTTTAGTACAAGATAAGCATGGTGTGACGGTAGCATCATATGTTAGCAGTCAGGATCATTGTTGGGACCCAGGTTCAATCCTGCCCCCAACTCACATTTTAACTGACTCTGTTACAATCCTGTCACCAATGCTGTTTACTAAGTTTTATTTGTACTGTTTACATTGCATCTCAATGTATATTTTAAGGTCTTCCCAAAGTACTTTATCTTTAAGTGTGTTCACACCCATCCCAGAACATCATACACATTAAATTCCAAATGAAACACTGTGAACAACCATAAACTATTATTGATAGTTGACTGTTCGAAACATAATTCATCAGGAATCAGTGTTAAGGCCAAGCGTTTCAATTAATCTGAACAGTCTGCATAGATGAAGCATACAATTTTTTTGAAAATAAAGTCAAATGTTTTGTTTAAAAGTAAGAAATACCACTCATGAGAGAAATATTTATTGCGCCTCATTTTCTGTACATGATTTTGAGCATCATTCAAAGGCACATCAAATATTTCTCAGATCTGTTTCCTTTTAGAAGAATCATTTCAAAAAATATTTGACTGCTTTCTTTCTTTTTATATTTTCATGTTTCATTCAGAAAGCATGATCTTACTGATGCTTCATTTGCCTTCCTGACTTCTTCTCGAAATTCCTAAATTTAGCACTTAATTCAAAGGAAGCCTTTTTGACAGTTAAATATCACAACAATTTATCTTCTTACACAAGATAGCTAGACCTTGAAGACATGAACTTTTTGACTCTTCATTTACATAGCTAGCAGCAGCTGTTCATGAAATACTTGTTTTTCTCAAATTGCCAATTAATATTTCCTTAATTATCCTGATTACTTTCAAGCAATTAAATATTTTCTTTCAATATTAGACCTCACACTGGTCACTTTGATACTCCACTTGTCCATTCCACTCTGTTTATTTGGCTATGTAAATTCGGACAAATACTCATTGCGTAGTTTATAGGGAGTCTTGTTTCTCTGCTTGATCGTTTCACCAAAACTATTCGCGTGTTAATCATACAACAGAATAAGTCATTTCTGTGTGCTGGCTTTGTCAAAAAATCTCGTTTCAGTATCTTGAACCATTTATGAAATATCACAATTTCTACGATCACTTGGTTCCCAAAGCACAGGAAACAATTCCTGATGCACATGAAGCAATTCGGATATATTGTGGGCGCCCCATCTGTGGATGTAACAACCAATATCTAAGAGATTATTCCTCTCTCACCTTTTAAGTACAGTTTCGATATGTTGGCTACATTTCATATGCAATAATGTATGGCCTGTGCAGTCTTAAAAATTTCATGCGGTCATTTACTTAGCTTCATGCAGTACAGTTACTATGATGAATAATGAAAATAAATTCTGTCCTTCAATTAGCAATGTGTAAGATGCAGAAGAATCAAATTCTTTTGGCAAATAGTTTTCTTAAAATTGGATGATAAGTATTTCATAGCAGCTAGCATATCTGATCCAGTACTTTGCCGAGAAGACCCGTAGCTGTCGCTCTCATTGTCGTGCGTGCTGCAGTAAATTCAAACATCACAAGGTGTAGCAGAGGACAGGCAGCACCACGGACGTCACTCACCTAGGACCCTTCTGTAACCGTACTTGCAGTTGTATTTTGTCATCTGAAGCTGTTGCGCACTGTTGGTTGCTTCCATTGCTTACGTAGGATGTAGCCTGAGGGTCACAATCGTTACAGTGTGTTTTTAAAGCAAACCTGACTTGCATCCTCATAGTGGCACTACTAGCACCACTCTTATGTGACTTAAGCGGAATTTGTTAGATAAAAAATACTCACCAAGTGGCAGCAGAACATACAAATAAAAGACTGTTGTGACTGGCACGCTTTTTGAAGCCAGTGGCTTCTACTTCAGTCAGAAGGGTTGAAGGGGAAGGAAGAAGTGTGAAAGAAAAGGACTGGAGGGGTCTAGGAAACGGGGTAGATTTTGAGAAAGTCGCCCAGAACCACGGGTCAAGGGGAGACTTGCCATATGGGATGAGAAGAAAAGCTTTCCTTCACTGTAACTACTCTTTGCTTCACTCCATTTTAATTTCGTACATCGTCCATTGTCTTTTCCGTTAATTTTTCACCGCCCCCCTCCCACCTCTGTTACATACAGTGCACTTAGCTTCTCACTATTATTAACTCGAGCAGGGTGTTTTAGTAGTAATCTCTGCCCTGTATATTACCCTGTCATACACCTTTAAGCTCTCAGGTTTTCAAATCTTGTCCAATGCATTCCCCAACAGTCAGTCTTTCCTTCTCAACTCATACGGTAAGTCTCCGCAGACCCACGGTTCTGGGTGACTTTCCCAAAATCTACCCCTTTTCCTAGACCTCACCAGTCCATTTCCTTCACCTTTCTTCTTTCCCCTTCAACCCTTCTGCCTGCAGAAGGAGCCACTGCATCCAAAAGCTTGCCAATCACAACAGTCTTTTATTTGTGTGTTCTGCCGCAGCTTGATGAGTAGATTTTTTATCTATCCAGGTAAATAATTTTATCAATAATTGATTGTTTTCGTTGTTATATGAATCAAAATTTGAATAGACATCTTTCAGATGTAGGAATATGCGTACCAACTTTCATTTATTTTCCTCAACTCCTCCTTAGTGTTCTGATTTCTTTTCGTCAGTGTTTCCCAGTGTTTCAGGCAATTTTTAATGTCTCCAAAAATAGAAATTGTCAAACTCTTCAAAATAGTGTCTCAGTGATGACATCACCCTCCCTTCCTGCACTTAATCAGATGTCTTTTACCTGTGATCCATTTCTTTATTGAATGAAGTCACTCTACAAATTGCTGTTAAAAATATTTACTGCAACTACAGTTTTGACATTTTGTTATTATCAAGCATTGTGGGATGTTCAAGCCTACTCTACAACATATAGTTGTTACATGCTGGGGCAGTTCAGACGAGGTGCTGGAGAAGTCTGAAACCAAATACATATGGTTTTATAAATATACCCACAGTCCCAAACACCATGTGAGGGACTGAGATGTTACCATAAATGGCATCGAATGTGATTTTTTTCTCGTCTAAATTTTTCCCATCTAAAAGCTAGAAGCAGTTCATTGAATTATATTGCACTTTTTTTCATCTTGACATAAACCATGTAGCATGAAACCATGTAGCATGACATGGCTCATGCCCACATGGTATGTGGAACAGTGAGTATACTTATACCACCATTCATATGTGGTTTGATTGCTGTGAACTGTTTTCCAACAGGTTATAATGTTCTAGATCTGGGTTAACCTTTGACTGCTCTAGATCTGCTAACATGTGCCACTGCTGCTGTCCCCAGATACTCTGAACGTGTTTTCGTGTGCCATTGTTCCTCCCGTCAGGTGCTTTAGAAGGTGTGTACACACGCCAACTTGCCAATACCTTTCTGCTCCCGATTTGTTGAGATGGGCTGCTGCTAAGGTCTGTTTGCTCCAGACACATTAGTGTGCAAAGCACCCAATGGCTGGGTAGAGTGGCCAAGTAGCTGCATTTTCTGCCCAAGTCCTCGGTAGCTTTCCAATGTTTAGTCTGTGTAGTGCATTAGCTGTTGTTATCTTATTTGTGTTGCTGTTTTCGTCTTCATTTTGGATTGAGAAAATGGTACACTGTCGTGATTATATGGAGGAAGAAATTGTGGAGATTCTAATGGGAAGCAACAGTGAGAGTGAAATCTTTGAAAGATGACTCTTCTACAGAGTCTCGAAGTAACAGTCGTGAGCAAAGTAAATCTGCTGACCAACGTGTCCGTCTGTCCCTACAAGACATGAAAATTCTTCAGAACCTGAAGTTTTCTGGTTGTGGGAACAAAATGTGTGGAAAAAGAGAACATTTTAGCGACACGTTTGACTGGAAGAAAAGTGATTTTCATCCATTTGTGCACGCGTTTGGCAATTCAGTGCCAGGGCACAAGTTTGGATTAGCTCAAAATTCCAGTATTATGACACTTTCCCCCACATAGTTAGCAGAAGGTCTGATGAAATCTTTTGCAATTGAAACCAGCAGATTTTACTGATAAACCAATGCAATTATGCTTCGTGCATTTTCATCTCTCAAGATGGAAAGAAATGGAATTTGTGGAACTCTAGTCCTTCATTGCTCTTTATCTGCCTATGGCTCATATGAAAAAGCTGAAAATTAGTGACTGTTGGTACAAGGACATACTCTTGAACACACTGGTATTCGGCAAAATTGTGTTCAGAGACCATTTTATTTTAATTTTTTAAATGCTTCATTATAGTGAAAACTTTACCAACAATGAAGGAGACAGGTTATTCAATATTAGAAACATTAAGGGTAAAGTTCACACAACATTCCAGAGTGCGTTTCATCCATATCAGAAGCTCTGCATTGATGAAAGCTTATTGCTATGTAAAGGGTGATTATCTTTCAAACAGTGTATTTTGTCCAAAAGCAGTAGATTTTGAATAAAAATATTTGCGCTGTGTGACTGTTGGACTGGTTATGTTCTGGATTTTATTGCATTTACAGGTCTAACTGCAGAAATTGGCTTCCAGAATTTGGGGAAAGTTTGTGGCATTAGCGCAACACAGCTGAAATGAGGAGACATCCAGTTTATGTCCACTGGTATAATTCTTGACCTGAAAAGGTGTGACAAAAAGAGAAACATGGATATTGACCACCTGTAATACTATAGAAATATTTCAGACGGAAAAGACTAAAAGAAAGACAGATGTAAGAATCAAAAAACTGCAGTGAGTTACACATTATAACTAGACGATGGGGACAATTAACTATACTGATATATTACTGAGTTCACTCAGATCAATGTGGAAGATGGCGAAGTGGTATAAAAAGCTATTTTTGCACTTGCTCACCTTGTGCATTTTAAATACTCGTGCTCTCCATCACGTAGTAACAGGGCAAAAAACGTCAATCTCTGGTAAGAGATATTGTTGAAGCTTATCCCACAGAAAGGAGGAAAGTTGTTCAATAAAAGTGCTTTAATGATGGTAATCCCCTACAGTCTACTGGGAGGCATTTTCGAAATATTATTGAGAGTGAACTTCCAAAGAAGAGTATGTCAATGCTTATATGTGCTGTTTGCTCCAAACAGAAAGTGCTTCGAGTAATGTGCTATGAATGAATGCAGAACATGCAGTATACCATTGCATGTTGTGCCATCGTACAAAAAAAAATTATTAACCGTGATTATAGCACAGGAAAAATGACATTAGAGTAAAATGTGCTTAAAAATAAATGAAAACAAAAACAAAATAAAAATATATTTTTAACTTCTAGTGCTGATTCAAATCCTGGATCCAAAAGGAGGATCCTTAAATTTGTAATAACAAATCGAAATTTTGCGCCGTTATCCTCTAAGTTGGTAAGTGTGCTACAAACAGCGTGCAGAATGGCCTGTAGGTGGCAGCATAGTGCAGGTGCACACATAGTGTCACAGTATCAGTATAAAGATAGCTGCCCCACTTGCAACTTGCAAGGAAGAACAGCATTCTGTTATTCGGTTTTTGCGTAGTGAAGGTGTGAAACCTATGGAAGCTCATCGACGAATGAAGGTTCAGTACAGTGATGCATGTTTGTCACAGCAGCAAGTCTACAAATGGAGTAGGAAGTCTGCAAGTGGTGTGATTTCAGTGGAAGATACTCCTCGTCCATATTAGGTCCAATGAGTTGTGACTCCACAGAACACTGCAGCATGTTTACATATTAGTCATGGGTCAGCACACCACATTGTATATGATGTGCTCCAGTTTCACAAAGTGTCTACAAGATGGGTGCCATGGCAACTGACTCTTGAATATAGAGAATGACGTGTTGATGCTTGTGAAGAACTTCTTCAGTGCTTTGAACGAGAAGGTGATGGCTTCCTTGCAAGAATCGTTACTGGGGACGGAACTTGGGTTCACTTCCACCAACTGGAAACAAAGGGAGCAAGCAAGGAATGGTGCCATTCCTCATCACCAAAACCAAAGAAGTTTTGAATAGAAAAATCTACAAGGAAGGTTATTCTGACCCTCTCATGGGATGAAAAAGGCATCATTTTGGACCATTACATGCCTAGAGGGACCACTGTCACCAGTGAATCATACACAGATCTCCTAAAAACTCATCTGCGGCCTGCAATCAAATCAAAGTGACGTGGATTGCTGTTAGCAGGTGTCCTTTTACAACATGACAATGCAAGGCCCCACACTGCCCGCACAACAGTTGCAACAATCACAGATCTCCATTTTGAGTGTCTTTCTCATCCACCATACTCACCAGACGTTGCCCCAAGTGATTTCCATACGTTTGGACCATTCAAAGATGCAATGGGAGGGAAGAAGTTCCGTTCCGATGAAGAGGTACGCCATGCAGTTCATGAGTGGTTGCACAGACTACCAAAAGAATTTTTTTCTATAGGAATTTATGCACTTTGTAAGTGCTGGAGGACTTGCATTGAGCATGGGGGAGATTATGTTGAAAAGTGATACAGATTTGTACCACTTCTGCACAATTAATAATATTTTTTTAAAAATTTAAGGTTTTCATTTGACTCACCCTCGTATATACAGAAGGCATGAAAAATCCCTGAACACTTACATAGCCTGACTTCAGAACTTCTCTCCAGGTGAATTACTATGCTCACAAAAACCATCATAGGTTCCAGATGCCGTAATATCTATTTAGTGCACAAAGTACAAAAATTAAATGTAAAAAATATATATATGACAGCCTATACCCAATATGCAACTATTATTCGGACACCAGTAGAAAGTATTTGGAAACATATGGTTTTGGAGGTTGCCTAGAGAAATTTTGTTGGGTTTATGTTCTTAATGTACAAAGAATTCTCCAGTACAGAAACATGTGTTCCCCAATAGTTGCTTGGAGTACTGTTGCATTAGCACAGACAAACAGGAAACGTTTGAATTTTCCACTTTTACAGTGTTTATTTCAAGACTTCCCATCAAAAATCTAAGAGTTACAGAGCACTGCATCAGAGAAAGCTCAGTTGAAGATAGTCATCCATTTTTGATGCACAAAAAGTAAATTGAAATTATAGGAACTGTCTGATTGGCTGTTAAACTGGACAGTAGGAGATGTGCTACAGTCGTACTGTAAACACAGTGGTTGCACTACAGGCAGCCAATTTGTCCTCCTCCTGTGACAAAAGCATTTTATTTATTATCATACATGGAAGAAATTGTACGTGAAATTGTCAAAGACGGCTTGTGAAATGCAATCAACGAAAGTGAAGTAAAAAAGTCATTATTTTGTTCGCAGTGACTGCCATTGTATTAGAGCAATATCACAGATAGATTCCTCCTTCCCTTGGGTTATTAGAGTGAGGGATATTTAGAGGAAAGCAGTTATCATGGAAGAGAAACTAAGCAAGAACACTAAATTACTGAAGTTACTCTGAAGCAACACATTGCTATTATAACAAGCTACTAAAATTCTGCTAAAAATTACGGGAAAAATGTAATGTTGAGGCAGGGAACAATATTTACTTACCTTTGTGTTTATCTCTGCAGTATTGGATTTCTAGAGGAGCATTTAAATGAAAAACATTCACTGTCAGGGTAACTGTATTTTTTTTGTTTCAATAGTGGCGAAACCCAGATCAGCAAACAAATTTGTCAAACCCAGCACCAAAAATATTCAGCAAGGGAGAGCCAGGCTGTGCAGGAAAACCAGTTACAGGAGTGGCCCACACGTGGTCTCTCAGTGCAGGTAGCATTGTCAGCTGACAACAGAGCAGCACTCGTTACAGAATGCGGCAAAGACATCTGTAGCAAGGGGTTAATGTCCCAGAATGCTTGACTGTGGCAAAACGCCGATTTACAATTGTAATAAGTACTTTCAACAGCTTGATTCAGTAACTGCACTAAGGTTGTGGACCCAGGCATCATTGAAATTCCATTTCAAATAATGAAAAATCCAGGTTGGAATATCATCAATATTAGGAAAAGAATAGATTAGTACTCACTGTAAAAATGACATGTTGAGGTGTAGGCAGGAACAATGAAGAGACTGTTTATTATTGTGTTGTGTAGGTCTTTGCTTCTTCATGCGCAAATTCCATGATTTTTCCTATTATAGGATCCAACAGGCTTATTGATTCTTAGTTGATGTTGTGTTTGAACTCTTTGCAATTCATGGGAGGTGAAGGTTCATTCTGATCTCTTGGTCCATTAGAACTAATTAGAGTAGTTGGTTTTTCACATTTTTGTTGCTAAGGTTTCATCTTTCCTTTGAACGGAAAGTTTCTATCCATGTCTTGTCATTTTTATTTCTGTGATACGTGCAGGAAAAGTTTGATTGATAATTTTGTTCTATTTTTTATTGTTGTTGTTGTTGTTGTTGTTGTTGTTGTTGTTGTTTCCTCAGAACAGACTAGATTGAGTGAAGGTGAAAAACCTGTCTTGTGTACTCTTCAATGTGCCAAAAACAAATTGCTTGTAATGAGTATAAAAAATTATAATAAAACTCTGCAGTTTGGTGCACTCAGCCACGTTGTACATTACTCGTTTGCTCGGTTGCTTGCAGCCATCCTGCAGTCAACAATGCTGCCAGTCGCTCCAACGTTTGCCATCTCCTGCAGCACCGAGCGGGGTCTAACGCAGTGTCAGTGGCCGGGCAGGATGCAGGTACTGAGGGTGCCCCCTATCTCCTTCTTCCTGGATGGAGCCCACACAGCTGAAAGCATGGCTCTCTGCTCCCAGTGGTTCCGAAATGTTTCACCCAAGGAGCCAGATTAGTAAGTGAAAAGCAGTAACAAAGTTGATTAATGCAACATTAGCAATTTACTAGTGGACAAGATAGAAAATTTCTACTCCTTTCATTATTGTTTCATACTTTATGTTCTGTAACTCCCGTCACGAAGAAGAGCCTGTGTAGAACAAGTAAAGTTACGTGAATAGTTAAAGATTTGAACACAAGCAGATACTTTCAAAAAAGCCGGTGCCACTTTCAGATGCTGTTTTTATCTGACACACCGAATGAAACATTTATGCAGCTGTACTGATTTCAGAGACCACTGTAAATGTTTACACAGGGTGAATCCAAACTCCACCGACAAAATTCTGGAGGTTGTTCAGAGAGATTTCCTGAATATTTTGATATGTAGTATTCGCTATTACAGAGTAATTGTATCTCATTTAATATCTTGCTCCTCATTTATCTTGATATCTGTATTGTAGTGGAAATATCTGCACAACAGTGCAAATGTCGGTTGTTTGCATTGCAGATTTTGTAAGGAAACTTTCTCCATTTGACAGTGACAACAGTTATGCCCACTTCACTCTTTGCTTTCAAATTCTATTCAGTACTGCTCAGTACTGCCTTTCCACCTGTGTTAGTTGTATGTTAACAGTCATTGACAATAATAAGGATAGGTTTACTGATGAAACGTTGCACTTGGGAAGTATTCTGATTCAGTTGCCGCCCCTGTGGGAACTTCTCAGTTTGGGGTTGTTGTTCTCCTCTTCCATTGCATTTGGTGAACCCAGACACAAGATGCATATTGGCCAATACTTCATCAGTAAAACTACCCATACTGTAGCGTATCACTGTCAACACACAACTAACACTGCCAGAAACACAAACCTTAGATAGAACTGGGCATTACTGAATGAAAACTTGAGGACAACATCAAGTACTGTGAGTGAAAGAAACATGTTTGTTCCCAAACATGACACACAGTGCATACTGCCAACATTTGCATGGCTGTGTAAGAAATCAAATTAAATGCAATTACTTTGTGATGAGCTACCAGAGACAGCTGGTTACTTATGTGAAAGTATCCCTGAACAGTCTCCAAAATTTTGTTTGTAGGGATTGGATTCAACCTGTAAAAATGAAAAGTAAAACATGAAAGTTAGGATTTACTGTAACTTACAGTACTGTGTCTAAACAGTCTGGTAAACTATAGGTACAATTGTCAATAAGATGTATGACTTTACTTCGTTTTTAGAGCTTTTCAGTTTTCGCCCTTACGTCTACAGGAAACGTGTTGTAGGTATTTCAATTAGAATATGGAACTCCATTCTGAGCTGTAGGTAGCCGTACGTAGTGTATGTAAAGATCAGCAATAGTGGAGATTCCTGGATGGAACAATATGTAGGAAATTCCAGGATAGAACAATACATAAAATTAGGGAAAGGCAACCAGTCACCTTGAAACAACACAAGTGCCTACCCACAGTATGAATCTTTGCAGGTAATGTTACTATACTATTAGGTTGGTGCATAAGTTTGTAGAGATTTTGTTTTGCTTAGTGTTATTCCAATTGCTAATGGGTTTATTTATCATTGTCATTTTTTATTTGTGGTTCACTACTACTATTTGAGTTTACATTTTGTCATTTTGAAATAGTGAGTGGAGCTGTTGATGCCAGAAAATGGGAGTGCTAGGTGGAGAAATCAGAACCCTCTTCTGTTTGATTTCAAGAGAGGGATGCCAGCAGTGGAGGCAGCCAGAAAGATTTGCGCTATGTGTGGGGATAATACACACAGCAATAAATGGTTCGCTTGTTTTAAGGAGAATAGTTTTGACATTAGTGACTCTCCATATTCAGGAATACCTGTGGGGCTTGATGGAGATCATTTAATCACATTAATTATTGTCAATGATCCATGTCAGTGTAGTAGAGAACTGGGAAATGTGATGAACTGTGATCATTCCACCATTATGAACCATTTGCGTGCAGTGGGGAAGGTTCAAAAACTGGGTGCATGGGCACCGCATGCTCAAAGCCGAAATCATGAAAATCAGAGTGTGGTCTTGTGTGTGTGTCTGCTTGCTCGTCATCAATTCGCTTGTGAACCACACCGACTATTCCTCATTGCTGGTGATAAGAAATGGTGTCTTTATGCTAACATAAGGATAATAAAGGAATAGTTGAGCCTAAAAAAAGCAGTAACTCCCCATACAAAGATCTGCGCACATCCACAAAAGATAATGTTATGCATCTGGTGGAAGAGTAACAATGTGCTGTACAATGAATTGTTTCATCGAGGTGTCAACAACTGAGACATCATGCAGTCGCAGTCAAAGAACAATGGGTAGAAACACTATGTGAATGATGCTGTTCTATATTAATGCCCACCCACTTTCTGCTATATTGATGAAAAACACTATATAGGAGTTAGGTTGGGAAGTCATTCTGCACCCACCATATTTCACCTGATCTTGTGCCATCAGACTTTCACCTTTTCCACTATCTATCGAATACCCTTCAAGGAACTTCTTTCCAGATGAAAATGTGACCTGAACATAGCTCTAAGAGTTCTTCGCCACAAAACCTCATGATTTCTACCGTTGTGGAATAGAAAAGTTACCCCTGCATTGGCAGGCTGTTGTAAATAGTGAAGGAGAATATGTTATTGATGACTAAAGTCTCTATTTATGTGTATCTGTTGTGTTTGTTAAACATATGAGGACCATCACAAGCTAATGCAGCAACCTAACATCATGTTGTGTGGTTTTATAAAATTTCTGTAGCTAAGTCGAGAGAGTATTTTTGACTTCTCGCACCTTCAACACTTATGCATTGTTGTAGGGAGCAGCTTAAAAGTGTGTGATATTTGCTATTTGTAGTGAGTAATTCTATATTAATGTATGGTGAGCAATAAACAACTTGAGTTGAAATTAAAATCTGGGCTTGATTGTTCAGTGTTGTGTTGTGTTGTGTTGAGTGCAGAGTGATGTGGAACAGTGGAATAATATTTGAAGGAGAGTAAGCTGGCTTCAATACTAAGTCGCTAGTTGCAGCTGATCTTTACTGTTGTGCATCAGAGAAACTGCAGATTTTTGTTAAATGCAAGTATAAATACAAAAACCATCCAATGTGACAGTTTAACTCGGAATCTAGTGGAAAAGCGGTTTTCCATGCCAGCTTTAGATGTGGTCATTATTGTGGACACTTCAAATGTCTACTTCTGTGATGGAGGCTTCTATGTGTAAATGTAGGCTCAGAGTGGCATTTTTCACTTTATAGTGAAGTGTTCATGGGTTGCTGGCTTTGTCTCTCACAAGAGAACTTGGGCGTTATGACAATACTTTCTTTCAAAAAAATTTCAGCTTTGTCTGGTGGCAGAGTTACTATTCTTCAATGGATTGTATTTGAAAGGTTTAACATGGTTTCCTTTTACAATAATGGAAATAAATGAGATAGTGATGCCAATAAGTATATCCTCTCTTCTCGATATCCGCCAGGCCTCAACCTCCGCTAATTTCAAGTTGCCGCCGCTCATACCTCACCTGTCTTCAACAACTTCTTTGCCTCTGTACTTCCGCCTCGACTGACATCTCTGCCCTTAACTCTTTGCCTTTAAATATGTCTGCTTGTGTCTGTGTATGTGCGGATGGATATGTGTGTGTGTGTGTGTGCGAGTGTACACCTGTCCTTTTTTCCCCTAAGGGAAGTCTTTCCGCTCCCGGGATTGGAATGACTCCTTACCCTCTCCCTTAAAACCCACACCCTTTCATTTTTCCCTCTCCTTCCTTCCTTCCTGACGAAGCAACTGCCAGTTGCGAAAGCTTGTAATTCTGTGTGTGTGTTTGTGTGTTTTGTTCATGTGCCTGTCTGCCGGCGCTTTCCCGCTTGGTAAGTCTTGGAATCTTTATTTTTAATATAATGTGACAGTTAGGTATAAATAAGACAGAAATAAAGAACATACTTGGAATACAAGTCTTTAGAAAATAATACTAAAACTGTGAAACAATTACACCAAATTGAGCAAAAAATGACATAGATTTTGCCCAAAAAATAAAAACATTTTTCTGGTCCCTATAAGTTAATATTGTGTGCCAGAATAGGACTCAAACCAGGATGTGCGACTTTCATGGGCAGTATGCTACAAATTGAGCAGCTAGCAGCTTATTTTCTGAGAAAGTGCACAGTTTTAACTTTTACTAGTTGTTTAGATAGACTGTTGTGATTATTGGCTACTTGTAAACACCTAATTACTTATGTTTCTGACTGCACCATAAGGTTCATTTATGAAAGGACTAAATTAAACTGTTGGTTGTGGGGCGAGCCATGTCATGGAGAACTAGCAGACAGTGAAGTTAGGGGTACTGCTGCTGTAATAGGCAATTTGTTTCTTAGTGCATGTGAGTTGATGACTCGTAGGCAAGAAAGGAACCTACTGTTCAGAGGTGCAGCATGAAGATGGCCCAGTTACAAAAGCCACCTCAGCCAGATATTTTTTGAAACAATGATATTTATTTAAGCGTACCAAGTAGAAGGCATAACTTGAGGTCATTATTGTTCAAATAGGTAAGAAAAGTTCATTGAAGTTTTGAAATTTATGAAATTACTGAAATCTCCGTCTACATACATACTCCACCAACCACCATGTGCGGTGGGCGTAGCCTATCTTGTACCACTATCAGTCGTTTCCTTTCCTCTTCCATTCATATTTAGATTGCTATTTTGAAACAGCGAAAAGCTTTCAAAATGTATGAGGAGGTGCACAACTTGCTGCAGCTTCCTAGTTTCTCTACATGACAAAAAAATTGAAAAGCATCCACAAGAGGAGGAGAATCCGAAATGAAATTTCACACATTGAGAGGGAGTGTGATGTTATTGCAGGGATTACAGTGTCATGTCAAACTTACAAAGAACTTGACTCTATGAGCCGATTTATCAGTATAACATAGCACCCCCTCCGTCCTCGATACATCCAAAGATTCATTTCAGAATGGTGTCATAAGGTTGTTGTATCCTCTCCTGAGTCCAGCTGTCCTACAACTGTTGTAGTTGATCCTTGATATTCTGGACACTGGCATTGGGGCACAGTTGATGTCCAAGGTCGTCCTTCATGTGTTCTATGGGGACATTTCTGGTGATCTTACTGGCCAGGGGAATACCTCAACATGATGCACAGTTCACCAAGGCAGGTGTCATGTGTGGGCGAAATGGTCCACGTTATTGTAGCGTGTTAGGTAATAGACATTCTGTTGTGCTGTCAAAAGTTCCCTCAGTCACTGCTAGCCGTGACCTGAGTCACACCATGATACAAGGAGTAACACGAAGGTGCCTCTCCAAAATGTTGGAAGAATGGGACATCTCCCAATGTTGCTGCGGTCATCCAGGGTAGTGCAGAACGCGATTCACCGCTGTACACAGTGTGATGCTGTTCATCAACAGTCCGTGCTTCCTGGTGATGGCACCATTCCAAATGCAGCTGTTTGTGTTGTAAATGCTAGTCTAAGCATGTGACGGTAATTTCATAATCCGTCTACTGCCAGTCTCCAACCAAAGGTGCAGGACGACACAGTATGTTTGTAGAGACTCCATTACTTGTTCCCAGGTGGCAAGCAGAGTTTTGAAAGGGTTATGATGTGCTTGGTACACAATATGCCTATCCTTCCTTGTGGTCAGACGTGGTCGACCAGAGCCTTGACAATGAGTATGCTTGCCGACACATTACCACATGGTCCAACTTCGGGCCACTGTTGCATCTGAATGCCCCACAAATCTATATATTGCATATTTCAACCAGCTGGCTAAAAGGAGATCCACAGTGAGGATTCTGTAAAACTCTTGTCAGAAGCTGATAATGCTGCCTCACACAAGTATGTGGCAACGTGTGTCCTTCACAGTGATCACACATCATGTAATACTATGGATATTCCTTGTATACCCTACCAGGCCTGGAAACAACACCAAACATGAACAGTACGAACTCACACTGGCAACCATTCTGCCTGGCAGAGAGAATGACAGCTATATTCATTTAGATATGATGATTTGTATGTGTGTGAATTTACGCTGATGTCTAACCATGTCTTTTGGGTGCTTCACATTTTCTGTCAGGTAGGTATTTGTAGCAGCTGGTGAGGCATAGAAGGTATAAGTGCCATATTGGTCTTCTAGTCATGCCAGCAAGAGAAGTCGGGCCTGTGCTTTATGCTTGTTGTATAGCATGTTACAAATGTAATTGCGAACTTCTATGTATTTTTTATTGTTATTGAAACTTAAATTTCCTTAAAACACATGTTGATTTATGACACCCCAGATCAGGTAATAAACAGATTGATTGAGCACCTATTCTGACAGACAACCCTCAGCGGTGAAAGCCTCGAGGTGGCGACAGCATCGCACACTTGTAGAAGGAGCAGACGGACAAGTCAAGAGTAAAAATTTCTGATGTCTTGTCAAACATGAAGAAAGGTTATGTAAGTGGATTGGGAATTCAGGTGAATAAATAAATTAGTTACAAGTAAGAATTAATAAAGAGCCATACACACTCAATTCTGTCTTATGTTGAGCTTACATGTTGAACTATTGCAGCAATTACACTACCTGCACAAGAACTATCTTGCATTTTAATCTGAAAGCATTGCTGTAATTTGAATTTATTTATTTATTTCACTATTGCAATTTTGGCTGTAGAGCCATTTTCAGGTACAAGGTGAGAACTGAAACCTGTAAAACATATGTGTAACTAAGTGCAAGGCATAATGTTATAACATTTAAGGAGCAGTACTTGAGTTGTCACATTGCACTTGAAAATAGCTCTACAGGTAAAATTGTGATAGTGAAATAAATGAATAATAAAAGTCACTGTCAAATGGCAGCAATGATTTCATTTAAAAAGTAGGTAATGGTTATGGGACCCAGCCAAGGAAAAATCATTATATGACATCATTTCCATGTTGTAAAGCCTAGTGTATGCTGGAGTGAACTTGACTGAACTAGTGTACAGCCTCATTTACAGCCCAGCCAATGGATGTAAACACAAGTGAACAACCATTTACAATTTGCCAGTGTTCACTAGCAGTCATTTGTACTTGTGGACAAGTGTCCACTCTAGATGGATGGGAGGAGAACATGAAGGAATGAGCATAGCGTGCTAACTCTACTGATGCTGCAAATTCCCCCCACCCATTCCCCCACTGGTAATAATCATCACATAAATTTCACATGATAGCAGCACTAGTTGTAGCTACAATGTAAATCTTTGATGTTGAGATAGATTTATTTTGCCGGGTGTTTTGATGAAGAAAGCTAAATGGAATAGGAAAATAGGTATGTACATTTCTGAATTCCTACATAATTGTGAAACACATCAAAATAATACACTTAAAATTGAATTGCAGCTGTAACCTTCTTTAGCATCATTCCAAAACTTTATACATTTTTCAGTTGATGCCTTCCACTGGCTCCTCATTATAGTTGAGGAGGAAATTTAAAAACAGAGCATTAATTACTCACAGTGAAAATTAATTAGTTTGCAACAGAAGACTACTTTTTGTGATTGCAGTGTCAAAGCAGCTTTCTTTGAAGCTACATGAAAAGGCCAACAACCAGCTGCAGACGAGTGAACAGCAGTGAATGAGTACCAGACATGAAGGAGTATTTTCTAACGCTCACCCACTTCACGTACCTGATAGAATTCTGATTCACTGATGCTTGTTTGTTCAAATTGACCAATTTGTTAGTGTTTTCTGCCATTTTTATCTATTACTTGGTGTCTGTTCCAGTGAAGGGAAGGGTACACAACAAAATGAGAATTTCATCGCGCAAATGCTTGCGAACATTGAGATTATGCATTAGCTACTGGACTCTTTCCCACTAAGAAACAAGTAAGAACTAAAGGGAAAACATGTTGTAAACAGAATTTGTTTCACTATGAAGTAAGTACTGTCACATACAAGAAGAGGTTAGGAATCACTTGCAGAAACGTCAGATGAATGGTAGATAGCAAGTGAACTGAATGTAGTTTGCTAACACCTGCATACCTTTTACACATGACAGAAGGCAATCAGCATTTACTATTAACCAGGCTTAAAATATTCTTGCAGTAGAGATAACATTTCCAGAAGTGAAAGACTGAAATGTAATGTACAACAGTCTCTTGAAGAATGTGTTTTGAATTATGTAATGATCTGGGAATCAAAGTATTCAAATTAGTACAATAAGGCTTGAAAATAAAGAACTCTTAGAAAATTCATGATAAAGATTTCTTTTCATGAAGCTAACACTGCTTGAGCTTTTAAAGTTATTAATGAAATTTAAACTATATTTTGATTTTTCTGGTAGACAGTTGTCATTACAGGCTGTGTCAGACTGCTGGATATGAACCCAGAATAGTTGCACAACAGACACCTGTGTGGTGCTCATTTTGAAGAGAAAGCATTCATGAACAGCAGGAAAGCAACAGCTTACACACATAGGAGTGTCTCTAAAATTTACATCTGATACTGGTTCTTCAGCAGTATGTGAGGGATCTAGTGATCAGATTAATCTGCCATCACATGAATTAAAAGTGAGTACACCAAGAACAACATACAGTGGAGCTAGTCACCTTCTGGCAGAAACCAACGTAATGTTACAAAGTTCAGAGGCGGTAGTGTTATTGTGTGGTCGTGTTTTTCATGGAGGGGGCATGCACCCGTTGTTTTGCATGGCACTATCACAGCACAGGCCTACATTGATGTTTTAAGCACCTTCTTGGTTCCCACTGTTGAAGAGCAATTTGGGGATCGAAATTGCATCTCTCAACATGATCGAGCAGCTGTTCCTAATACACGGCCTGTGGCGGAGTGGTTACACGACAATAACGTCCTTGTAATGGACTGACCTGCACAGAGTCCTAATCTGAATCCTATAGAAAACTTTCGGGATGTTTTGGAACATCGACTTCGTGCCATGCCTCACTGATCAATATCGATACCTCTCCTCAGTGCAGCACTCTTTGAAGAATGGGCTGCCATTCCCCAAGAAACCTTCCAGCACCTGATTGAATGTATGCCTGCGAGAGTGGCAGATGTCATCAAGGCTAAGGGTGGGTCAACACCGTATTGAATTCCACCATTACCGGTGGAAGATGCCACGAACTTGTAAGTCATTTTCAGCCAGGTGTCCGGATACTTTTGATCACGTAGTGTACCTATTACTCGGAAAAGCAGACTTGAGTGGTAGCATTGTTGTGTTTATGCTCAAGAAATGAGAGGAGGCAGTGACAGCATACACTCATTCTCCTTACAGGTGGTGCACTGGCACCTGTGACACTATCCATCATAATTCTGGTGCCTCATGTTTTTGTATAGATCTACTGTAGTTTGCCTTTTTTATTGAACTGTATCATCTCTTTTATACATAATAAATTGTTCATTCTGGCACATTTTTTAAAAAAAATCTTTCACGAAGAGAACAGTTTCTCTAACAACAGGTTGTTCAGGGATTGAGATCAGAGAACAGACTGAATAGTGATGTAACTTTAGGAGCCAGCTGTCTCTCACTAAAGCTATTCACACTGATGTGTCTTCATACAGGAGAGACCATCCTCCAAAATTGGACAAGAGAAGTTCTTGTACAATCCATTAAAACAGACACACGATTAGCAGTGGTTAGATATTTCAGTTTGTATAGTGTCATACTGGCCTCCCCCCCTCCAAGAAATTAACTGTGTGTGCGACAAAAGACCATTGACTTCATTAGATTCTGCTTTTTTTGCTGCAAAATTAAGATAGGGAAACCAATATTGTGGAATGTTGATGACATATGTTCTCCCCTTCATTTTATTAGAAATTGTCCATACAATGTTCAAGGTGCAAGAACAATTTCTGTTACCAGTGTTCATATGGTAAGTATCACTCTAAATGTTGTAAATCATAACATAATAAATAAATTCATATACACATGTTGTATATTAATTAAATCAATATTTATCTCTTTGTTATCTATTTTGTAACCAACCTAATAAAGGTGAAAGCAAAGCCAGTAAAGTTAATGTTATTAGCAGCAGCCTTGTAACAACATGCCCTGCTTTAAATGGATGGCACTGTACGTAGTCAGGTGACCAAGCCAGCTCTCAGTAGGGCTGCAGTCTTTCTTCTTGCCACAGTCCACTTCTTCTTTAGTGATAAGATATTCTTTTTGAGTGAAAATTTGGAGAAGTTTAACCTTTTACGTGACATACTACTGTGTAAATTGACAAATATCTTGTTGCATGTGGATGCCATTCATGATCAAAGAATTTGGATATTAATTTATGCTATGTCTAATATCAAATAGAAAAAATAATGCATAATTTTGTTGCTGTATTTGCAGCGTCAGTTGTGAACAGTAGATTTGAATGTAGAAATATACACGGATAAAAATATTAATAAAACTGTCACTCTTTCAATGCAATGTCTATTCAGAAGATATCAAGCTGCGGTCACTATGAAAGTCTGTAAATGTTATTCGACTGGCAAACACACAAAATGGGCACAGTGCATGAATGTTCAGACTCGAGTACACCTGTTGCCGAAGCTTCAAAGAAGGGACACTTGCATCTCCTCATCAGTGGCACAATTGTGTGTGTCAGCATCCTCGTGCCACGGGGGTGGCTGTAGGAAATGCGGTGGTGGAACTCGTGGCGAACATATTAGTAAGTGCGGCTGACCCGATAAGGGCTGATACTGCAACTTCCGTGAGATGTCATTAAGTTTCTGTATCTTTGTTGTGTGCCACATAGACCAGTTGTTTAAGTTGTCCCCAGAGAAAAGTTCTATAAGAAGTGCTGGGAAAACATGTGACCTTACCAGTCACCTGCAGTTCTACCCCACACATTAATCTTTAACGATGTTGATGTCTAACCTGTACTGTAGCATGAGGATTGCAATTGGTCCACATGTGTTGGTTTGGAAATTTGTTTATTCCCAGGCTGAAGGCCCTGCATATGTTGCAGGCCACACGGATACGTGAGATGCTCCTGAAGTATTCTCCGTGCTGAACTGGGAGATGTAGCATATGCTAGCACTATTTTTCTCGCACTAATACTTGACTCTTCTTCAGCAGCCCATAGAACTTCCCAGTCAGGTGTATGAGCAACGCACTGTATTCCTTGATCCATAGTCTGTGATGCTACAGGTCCTGTCTCGGCAGTGCAACAGTACACAACACCAAAGGCAGTTAACTCACTATTACAGGTGCACAATGGACACATTGAAGACAGACGAATGTAAAGAAATTTCCGTGGAAGGTGATGAAAGTCAACTCTCGTTAATAACTCTGACATTCAGGATTTTTGGATATGGGTTTATATGAAATTTTTTTCTCGTTTTGATGTAAGGAGCTTGTGCCCAAAGATCATAAAAGTATGTTTGAAACACCCTGACAGGCTTGCTATACAGACAGTAATCAGATTTCTAAAACAGTTTGCTAGTTTCTTAAAATGTTATTACTTTTGGCAATTGGTGAAAGATTTTGAAAATGTGGTAAACTTGGATGAAAACAAAAGGATTATCATGTGTAGCTAAAATTAAATGGTGAAATGATGCAGGGAAAAGCCTCAAGTGTGCTTTTAAAGTATAATGTCATGATCTGTGTTGGAATTAGATAATTATTTGTATCTTTTGAAATTTGACATTTAATTAACGTCTTCTCAGAATTGAAAATACACATAATGTAACTAGAAGACGCACTGTTCACCAAATGGTAGTTGATTGAAAATGTGGACAAATTTAAAATCTAGAGTTTGCAACCAGGATCCCTTAATGGCAGTTGACTCAGTAGCCATGGTGGGAGAAAGTGTGCTTACAGATATAAAATAACAAATTAAGGCCAGGTGAGGCCTGAAGTTTTGCCATGGTGAACATTGTTCCAGCCACACAAATGGAAAGAAGTGACTTGGAAACAACTGCAAATAGGGCACAGTCCTCTTTCATACATGCATTACCTCTGGCAGGAAAAACCACCGGAGTGCAGTGCTTGTTGTATACTGCTGTCGGTATGCCACAGCTTACTTGATCGCATTTTGTAATCTGCCAAGAAGGCTGCAGTTTTCTTGATAACAATTTGTCTACTGTTTAAATAACAATGAGACAGGTGTGGAAAATAATGTTTAAGGTTTTTTGTGTTGTATGGAGTTCTGTCCCAATTGGGTAAGCTAATGTATCTCTGAGTGACTGGCTCACTCTTTCTTTTTCAGTAACCAAACTAGCTGTGATTATGTGAATCAGAGTTTTACAATTTTGATTGTCTGTTTGTTGATTTCTCTTTTGATATACATTATTAACTGAGTTTCAGGCTTTTATTGAAGCCCTTGTAATAGCCTGGTATTTAACTTATACAAAATTTACTTGTTCTCTGAGTACCTGGATCTTTCTCAGTTTTTATTAGTAGTCAGCAAGACATTTGTACCCAGGAAATAACTTGCAGCATTTTTTTCTGCTAATTGTCATTTTATGGAGTATGATTATATCCTAACTGTTAGGATAGGGAATAAATCAACAGATACACATTCACACTCTCGTGCATGATATTTACTATCCATTGTAATATATTAGTAAGCATCTTTTGCCATTACCAGAGTCTTGAAGTTTCTTGGCATGTCCAATGGACAATTATACCAAGAAGATTGCTTTTGAGGAAAGACTTTATTCTCACTAAGCATTTATCTCATATTCTGCAAGGATGCTGATAACTGTGCCATTGAGTGCCTTGAAAATGTCGTCGTCATCATCATCGGGATCCTGGGTGATTTGTCTTGTGGCCTTGAGCATTACTATCCCTCTTCATCCTACCCTTTCCTCTCCTGTGTGTGAAGCAACCTGCGACCCTGAAAGCTAACAGTTTTACAACTTTCTACAAGTATGAAAAGCTAACATAATAATGATAACAATAATATGATACACACATTTCCTAGGAAATACGAATTAAGTTCATCATTTGTTTACACATTGTTTTATGGATGCACAAGTTCTGCTCATTGTGTCAGTCTTAGAAAGAAGGATTTTTTGGAATATGGGTGTGAGTGAAGGTATGAATCAAGACAGTAGAAGATTGGAACTGTGTGCAAGCTGTGTCTCAAACAGTGCACACTTTGCTGTGAAGTGAAAACATTTTCAGGAAAAAATCTCCTAGACCATGGCTAAGTCATTTGTTTTCTGTATCCTATCTTTGAGAATTATTATTCTCTCGAGGGGCACACACACACACACACACACACACACACACACACACACACGGCCACTGTCATCTCTGGACACTGATGGAACTAAGGCTGTAAGGGCAGGTTGTGAATCATACTTGGATAGCTCAATCAGTAGAACTCTTGGGTGCAAAAGATTCAAGCTCCAGCCCAAAACACAGTGTTAATCTACTTCTGTTTTAATGTTTGCATTGACTCAACCCCCTCCCCATAGAATCTTCTTTCTATGATAGCCACTGTACAGAAGTGATGCGTCCAGAAAACAGTATATTAATAAGTGACGAACTTAATTTACATTACTTAGAAACTGTTTGCATCATATTGCTGTTGTCATTGTTAAGTTGATAGATGTTCATGCATAACCAAGTGTAAACACAAGATCATGCATACTATCCTCATCATGATACAGATAAACTCAAGAGTGGTACATTGCCAAAGAACCCTATATTTTCCTACCCACAGAATTGCCCACGCATTTATTTTAAATGATAAAGGAACGAAGGAGATTTAGTATTCTCTAGCATTGAACCACCTATGGAAAGTTCATATGGGAATAACAATATGAAAAGGATAGGTTGCTACTAATCATTGAGTAGCAGACAAGCACAATGAAAAAGAATGCTAGAAATGTTTAGCTTTTAGATTACGTCCTTCATCAGAGGTAGGAAACACACCCACCTTCACACAAGCACAACTCTCACACTCACGTGGCCACAGTCTATAGGCGCTAAGGCCCAAAGCAACTGTGACTGAAGTCAGCACTAATCTAGTTGTTGTTGGTAGTGGAGGCATGGAAGAGGTGTGTGGTGGGAAGGAGGAAGGATAATAGGGTGGGAGGTGGGGGAGATGATAGTGGTGCCTGTGGGAGCATGCAGGGATATGGTGGGATAGGATAGGGTTGATAGGTGAGGCTGTGCCACCTACCACAGCAAGGTTGCTGCTCACCTCAGATACAGTTGCAGTCGTGCCTTAGCACCTGGAGATGACAATAGCAATATGTGTGTGTGTGTGTGTGTGTGTGTGTGTGTGAGAGAGAGAGAGAGAGAGAGAGAGAGAGAGAGAGAGAGAGAGAGTTGTGCTTGTGTGGATGTGTGTTTTTTACTTCTCATGGGGGATGTAGTTTGAAAACTGAACATTTCAAGGATTCTTTTTCATTGTGTCTGTCTGCTACTCAGTGCCTCCTCTATGTGGCAAGTAGCAACCTATCCTTTCCTTCTTGTTGTTGTTAATGAACCACCTGCAAAATTCATCATAATCATAACCTTGTTTTCATCTGTTTTCTATCTTTACCATTTGTGATTTCTACAAGCTTGAAATCCTTTAGGTGTGTGTTAATTTTTGTCTTGTTCTTGTTTCGACAGATGCTTTATAGATTTTCCTTAATTGTGTACTCTAGTTTAATATAGTTTTTCAATGAAAATAAGAATGCCACTGTTATTTTCACACTGGAATGGGAAGTTACTAAATTGAAGTAAGGAGATAGTTTACTAAGGCGTGCTTCCAATGAAAATAAGTTAAATTTTATCAGCATGTTATACCACATTATGTGTCCATCTGTTCTCTCAAGGCACTTCATTCCAAAGCTCTTTTTTGCCTGTTGTGTTATTGTATCAGCACGGTAAAGCAGATTCATGCACAGTATGAAATTTTAGTGCTATTTAGATTTTAGAATTCTGTTGAAATTTTGGTGTTTCTGTAGCTGACAAGTGTAACCACAAAAATGATGCCTTGGCTTCCGAAAGTAGATCAGCAACTATGCTGGGGTTGAGTGACTAAAATTTCTAATTTCATTTCTGTGAACTGATCTCCAGAAAACAGCTTGACACTATATAATTTTCTCCCTTTCTATCTGCCATTTCCCAACCCACTTGGTCGTTTAATTTGCCTTTAATTCAGTTAGTACTGTCCACTTGTCACTATTGTATGTCATTTATTTATTGTGCTACAGTTAATGTAATTCTGTTCCCAGTCTGTTACTGTCAGATTTTCTAAAAACTAATTCTTTGTTTCAGTGATGCATCAAAACGGGTTCTAATTTTCAATGCAACTGGTGATAGAGATGCAGGGCAACTGTTGGCACCATTAACAGAGTGCAACTTTGATTTGTGTATATTCTGCCCCAATCTTGTCTGCAAAACAGTAGATTCATCATCAGGTTAGTTGCTGAGGCGCATAAATGTGTTAAATCATGGAAGTGTCTAAGTCACTGTTCTAGTATTGTAAAAATATTGATCATTGTGTACACTGAAGATTTTACAGCACATTCTCACTTCTGTGCATTTGCCCATTAACATAACATGTCTGACAGAGTGCGAAACAAGTGTTAAAATCATTTCTACTGGAGAACACTTTCTATTCCATTGACTTTTAAACTAGTATCCAGTTGCCCGACAAGAACTACAAATAATGTGTTCATTGATGTTAATACTAATCATGTGTATGTATCCTGTAAACTAACATGTTCAATATCATTTTGATAAAAGAATCGTTCAAATGATCTATGACACATTTAACTAAGTAACATTTTAGAATTGCAGGTAGCCTCTGTAATGTACGAGGTCTGTTCAAAAAATTCTGACACATTCGTAATTTTGTATCAGTGGTGTGTTGGAGCAGAATGTGAATGGCATACCTGCACACACCTGTATTTAATGTGTAACTGTCAAAAGTTTCATTGTTGTATGTCTGTTAGTTATTGTTCACTGCTGTATTGAGTGAATGTTGCGTTACACAGTTTGCGAATTTCGAGATGGCAGAGTTAGAGCAGCAACACATCTGCATTAAACTCTGCACAAAACTCAAGAAAACCTTTACAGAGACACACCAAATGACAGAGGAAGCATACGGTGAAGAGTGCTTAAGCTGTACTCGGTGTTACGAATGGTTCACATGGTTTGGAAATGGTCGGACTAAAGTTAAAGATGACCCTCATTCAGGATGCCCTTTGACGTCTACTGATGACATTCATATCAGGAACATCAACAAAATTGTGTGGGCCAATCAAAGAATGACTGTCCGAGAGATTACAGAAGAATGTAACATTTCAGTTGGATCATTCATGAAATCCTGACACAGTATCATGGAATACATCACGTTACCGCCAAGTTCGTCTCATGGCTCGTGAGTCATGCATGATTATTGCACAAAACATGAAATCACTGTGCTGCCTCATCCTCCGTACTCTCCAGCCCTGGCCCCGGTGGACTTTTTTATTTCCAGAGTTGGAAAACCCTGTTGAAAGGATGAAGATTTGCAGCAACAAATGAGATAAAGCAATAGGCATACTGATACTGCTTCCAGAAGTGGAAACAGCATTGGGAGCAGAGTATCAATTGTCAAAGAGAGTATTTCGAAGGAAACAGTGCACAAAAAGTAAAAGGTAAGCATAGAAAATTTTGCAGGTAAAGTTCAGGAATTTTTCGAACAGATCTCGTATGCTTGTAACAGTCCTAGAACACACATGATTTTTATCATCATCGCACTGTGCATATGTTGTTACCTTACATGATTATGCTGGCATATCCATGTTTCATCTCGTTGCTTTGTGCTTGTATTCAGATTTGAAGGTGGTCACTGCTGACTGAAATTCACACTTAGGCGTTTATTTCATATCATTGATTGTAAATAGAGATATTTCTTTAGATCTTCCATTGTTTCACTGAATTGTGTGCTGGAAGGGTTTATTTGAAAAATTGTACAGCCAATTTCCTCACCTATTCCTGTCCTCCCTGAACTTGTGCTCCACCTGTAACTGACAAAAAATTAAACCCCCAATTCCCTTTCTTCTGTCTTTCCTTCCTTCCTTCACGAGGAAAACTGCAGCAGTTTTGACACCATCTCACTCTTTTGTGTTACACTAATCTTCCATAAAATGACATTCCTGGCTCACTTCAGGCACAGGAAATTAACTTTTCCTCAAGTAAAGACTAACAGAAAACCCTCCACGTAGCACTTTAGAAAGATTGCACCAGTTCTGTATAGTGGTTATCTTAAAATAATGTTTTGGGCTGTGGGTTGAGTAAAGATTCTGTCTTTGGGTTGTATGTATGCCAGAATGAATGACGAAGTAGTTTTTGGTCCATCGAAGGTGCTACCTACAATGACTCAGTAAAGAGAGCTCACTGCCTACAGTGAGGATAATTGCTCATGCACTACCTCCATACCAGTCTTCTCACTTGAGATATTTGCTTCGTCTATGCCTTAAGTTAAAGAGTGCAAACTTACTTACTGTTTCTAAATCACTTGATTGTTGGACTGTGAGTAGTCTGAAGACTTTCAGCTGAGCATTATCTTGCGTCCTGTTCAAAACACTGCCATCCTTTTGGCATTAGATATACTGTGATGTTATGCTGTCAGTTTTTGTTTATATGCGGACAGTTTGTGGTCCATTGTGGGCGAAGTAGGCATTTTAATAAGAACTTAAGCATTTGTGTCTCCGTTTGTATTGTTGCAGATACATGATATGAAGGTTGAAATGTATTATGGGTCCACATCAGGAATATATTTACAAACTGAAGCTTTCATAACATCACTTCGTGGATTAATGCTCGCATTTAGAAAAAAAGTAGATCATTGTTTATATAGTAATTTGATACATCAGGACAGTCTAAGTATTACAATATTCGTATCATCGGTTTCTGCTGTATATTCCCATCTTCAGGAGTGATAATTAATCCACAAACAGCTTTGCCATATTGTGTACACTCAAGTTATATGCATTCTGAATCTCATAAAATGGCACAAAATATGTCAATGAATTATACATCATATCTATTTGTACCATTTAACAACACAATGTATAATTTATTGACATCTTTTATGCCATTTCACAATGTTCAGAATGCATGTAACTTGAGTTTTTGCTCGTAATGATGAAGTTGTTTGTGGGTTAACTATCACAACTGGAGATGGCAACAAATTGTCAAATCTGGTAAGGTGTATATTGTAGCAATTAGATGATCTTGATGTGATAAATACTATTCTAACAGCAGTAGCAGTATTTCTTGACTCAACCACAATCAAACCTGTCCAGTTTTTACCCTTCAGAAAATTTCATTTTACTGCTCAGTGCATAAATGTCCCCATTTGGGATCCAATTGTATTTTCAGTGAACTCTACCTTATGCATCAGCTTCTGACTGTCGTTTCCTTGTTTTAGACCAAGCTAATTTGATGACTACACTGGCACAGCAACTGGAGCGCTGCGATCACAACTGCGAGGCGTGGCTCTCACTGTGCACGACAGGTGTGTGCCGGCTGGACTGCATGCAGGACGCGCTGTCCCACGTGAGGACTCTGGGTCCGTGCCACGTGCTGGTCACGGGATCCCTGCACCTGGTAGGGGCTGCACTCAGCCTACTGGACCCAGAGGAGCAGCTGCTGCAGTCCCGCCAGTGACATAATGGCATCTGAGGAAGTAGGAGGCTGTATGTGTATACTCAGAAGAGGATAAAGCTTTGTACAATGCAGTGGATCATGCAGGCATATCTTGATACGGTTATTTTCAAGAACTCGTAGTATGGAATACTGCAGGTTATGCTTCTGACAGAAATGTTGTCTCTGATAGGCCCGTGTTGATAACATTTGCCTTGCTGCTGAAAATAAAAACATTCCATTTGTGTTGTGTTTAAGTAGATGAGGGCTCGTGATAAAGGTTTCGATGAAATGAGAAGACATTGTAAATACTTCTAAAAGTGAAAGTTAATTTGATTTGTGAGTTTGCAGTTTCAGTGTTTGTACTCTCGTTCTGTATGTACTTCATGTTCTTGTGTTTAAACTATTCAAAATAAGTTAACCTCAAGTTCCAGCATATAAACTATTTTATCTTGTTACATGTTCTTGGAGAGGTGAAAAGTGTGCCAAAAAGGAATTCAGGTAAAAAATTTAATGTACAACACATTATTTCTGGACAGAAGAAGTGTTTACAGAAATGTATTAAAGAGTATGAAGTCCACTGACAGAAAAAAATGTGCTTCAGTGTTTGTGATATTATACTTGTTTTCCAAGTGAGATGGGAAGGTGCAGGCACAAAATATTTTGAGGGTAACTTTTTTCTCACAATACTTTATTATGGTGGTGATTATAATTTACATTCATCCTCCACCGTTATTGTCTAGCCACTCTGTACCATTCTCATTCAGATTTTAAGCTTACATCCTGAATTCATTATTTACATTAAAATAAGGATGTTCTCAAACATTTTATATGCATTACATAACTTTTCTGCAAAATATTTTCGGGAAACTTTCGAGAAAGCTGAATCTAACTCAGTATTGAGAAATTTGGGTTGCCTTTCATCTTCATTATTTCACATACTGTAACTACATTATGTGCATTGTCTCCATTTTATCAGCAGTTAAAATAAGGGTCATTGTTACAAAAATCCAAATTCTGTGCAAGTCATCATAGATTTTTCTGCTGTTTTTTCCTTTTTCAAAATATTTTTCCATGTCCTGTAAATACACTAAAAAGCAATATAAGAGCTCTTATTTCTTGTCCAGGATGTCACTTATATTATTAATACTAAACGATGGCCCTCTGATGCCTGACTTATTTTTGGTTCCAGGTTAAGAATTTAGAATACAATTTTGGGATTATTGTTACGCTGTCTTAAAGACTTGTATACCCTCAAGTTAAAACACTGAAAGGAATCAGTATTCATTCCAGAACAAATAGAATAATTTGCTCATGTTGTGTAGCCATTTTCTCTTTTAACAGCATTTGTTAAAGACTTTCATGATCCATAAAACTATCATTTCTCCAGTGAACATTTAGATTGTGAACATTTACATTGTGAACATTCAGAATGTATATCTAACTTTAGTAAACACATTTCTTAAAAGAGAATTTATAGTATCAGTCTGTATATTGTTGTGTCCTGCAGCACAAGATTGAGACAAAAGTAATGAAACAGACAGGTTTTATTTACTAAGATTAAAAATACTAACTTTTTCTTCAAAAACTCTCTTCTTAAAATTTATCTGTGGAGCATATTGTATGCCTTACACACAGACTCCTATATTTATTCTTTCTTTGTCACTACTTGTCTTTTAAATGACTTCATTGTAGTCCAAAATTTGATTGCATTGTACTGTAATCCCTTGGAATTACTTTCACGTTTGCTTTGGTTTTCAGTAGACCTTCAGCACCTAGAGGGTGTAAAATACTTAAGTCCTGTGGTACACCTTAGTGTTCATGGTCTCTACTTTGTCAATTGGTCGTGCTGTCTTCAATATTGTTGTGTAACACACTCCTTGGTATATCCTTTATTTATTTTATAATAATTTTAATTATTAATCATAACAATGACTACTATAAGCCTAATAACCAGTTTCAATTGTTAGCAATCTTTTTCAGATCAGTAAAGAAGGCAAAAAGTGCTAATTAAAGGCTTGTCGTTATTAAGCAAAATCATTTGCATTATGTAAGAGAGAAAACATACCTAGCACCCAATTGACTGCAGACTGAAAGATACATACTGGAAACAATGCATTGGCTGTGTCTAACAGTAAGCCACTTCTCCACAATATGCTTTCTTCAGCAGTTGCTAATCCAGCAGAGCTCTACTGTATAGGAGCGTCTGTGATGTATGAAAAGTAGGAAAATGGTTTTGGCAGAATTGAAGCCATGAGGGCATGTCTTGAGTTGTGCGTGGTTAACTCGGACAAAAACAACATTGTCTTCAATGTTATCCAAATCTCTGATACCTTCCTCTCAACTGTCTCGTCTCAACGTCACAGACGGTAGCGCCTTTTCATCCTAGGGTTTGAGTAATTCTAGCATTCCTTTCTAATCCTCCATAAGGAAACAACTTAGCAGTTGTGAAAACTGAGGTAGTTCTCATGTGTATCAGTCGGCAGTAAGGGGATTTCCCTTCCTATTCTGTCCCCTTTTAACTTAGTTGCATCCTACCTGACGAAAGAAGTGAATCAACCAGAAGGGGAGGAGGAAAAGAAATAACTCTGTGGCTTGAGAGGATATGTGATTTTATTTCAGTGATTATAAAATCAATTCTAGTTTACTAAGAACTTGTCAGCATGAGCCTACTTATCAATATGACATTGCACCCCTTCTGGCCTGGATGAATGCACTGATTCAATTGGGAAGGGTGTTGTAATGCCGTTGTATTCTCTCCTGTGCAAAGCTGCCTCTCAGTTGGTGAACTGGTGCTTGACATCCTGGATACCTGTTGTTTGTTTTTATCCAGCTACTGCCGGGTCTGGGTGCTGACGAGTCCTCTCCATTTGGCTCAGTCCCCCAACCATGTTTCTTCCTCCACTTGCTGTCAGGTCACACCTCTCCTTTCCACAGATATTCTCATTCCCTTTTTCCACTGTGTTCTTGGTCTTTTTCCACCCATCTTTAGTTCTTCCATAATTTTGGGAAGTCTCTGCCCACAAATCCTGTTAATATGCGTGTGCCATCTTAATCTCTTTTTTCTCATACTTTCTTGTTTATGGTCCTTTCTAATATTTACATTCCTTACTCTGGCCATACTTGTTTTTTCCCTTAACTGCCCTGAGAAATTTCATTTCCCCTGCTTGCAGTCTGCTTTAGTCCCTTTCTGTCATTGTCCAGGTTTCTCCTCCATAGGTGACAATGGGGAAATAATAACTATTATACATAAGGAGTTCTGCTTTTTCTGAAACTTCCTTATTCCAAATCAGGTGTTTCATTGTTTAGTAGAAACTGGCTCTGAGCACTATGGGACTTAACATCTGAGGTCATCTGTCCCGTAGACTTAGAACTACTTAAACCTAACGAACCTAAGGACATCACACACATCCATGCCCAAGGCAGGATTCAACCCTGTGACCATAGCAGTAGCGCGGTTCCGGACCGAAGCGCCTAGAACCTCTCAACCACAGCGGCCGACAGTAGAAATTGCCTCCCTTCCGTAACCTCCCATTAATTTCGTTGGTTATTTTTCCATCACTAGACATTTCACTCCCTAAATAAGTGAAACTGTCTACCACTTTGGGGGGTTCTCCATTCAAAGTAATATTCCTGTTTATCCCTTTGTCTCTTCCAAATACCATTACTTCACTCTTATCTTATTTTTAATCCATATCTTTTCATTATTACCTTCCACACATCAACTTGTAACTGTACATCTACCTCTTTTATCACCCCATATCACCATGCCGTCTGCAAAAATCATCTACTTGCCTTTTTCTGTTACTATATCTTTAACTGCCCTATTCATTCCATTCATCACAACACTAAAAAGTGCAGGGGATAGAATACTTCCTTGTTTAAGTCCTTGTCTTATTTAGAAGTATTCAGAGTTCCCCAGTGATGTTCTAATTCTACAGTTGTGTCCTCTGTATATTGTCTTTAATGTATCTATCTTCTTCACCTATCTTATTCATTTCTTCCCAGAGTCTTTCCCTGTTAACTGATTCATACACCTTTTCTGTGTCTATAAAAACCATTATCACCCTTTTTTTATACTCCCAACTTTTTTCATCAGTTGACGGATAGAAAATATCAGGTAGATCATGCTTCTTCCTATCCTAAACCCATGCTGTTCTTCACTCAGGTCCTTTTCTATCTTTTCACTTATTCAATTTAGTAAAATTCTTTGAAAAATATTGGCTGTATGACTCACTAGGGTTATTCCTCTGTAGTTTTTACATAGTCTTTTATTGCCTTTTTTGAAGATGGGAACATGTCTCCTGTTTGCCAATCGTCACCTGGCAGTACTCTTTGCAGCCACTGCATTACCATTGGACCTGCTGCTCTTATCTTGTCCACTGATACTTGATCAGATCCTGGGGCTTTTCCCCCATTCATCTTTTTCACAGCTATTTGCATTTTATCCCGAGTAATTTGTCCTACTTCCGCTTCCCAACTTCTCTCAATTTCACCACTATTTGTTGTTTCCTCGTGTACCTGCTTCTCAGCGTTTAACAGTTTCTTAAAAGGTTCTCTCCAGAGATCTGTTATATTCCCCGGATCTTCAATTGCAGTACCATCCTCTGATTCCATCTTTACTGGTACTTCAGAAGCCTTCCTTTTACTTTTCATCATTTTATAGAACATTTTCTTATTGCTGTTTACATCTTCTTCAATTTTTTTGTAAACTCTTTCTTTGCCTTTTTCCTTGCTGTTTCCACTATTTCTTTGTACGTCTTCTTTTTCTCTATATATCTTTTATGGTCCTTGTCATTTTTAATTTTCCACCACTTTCTCCATGCTCCAGTTTTTTCTTTTAACTGCTTGGATTGTGGTATCATCCCACCAACTTGCCTGTCTTAAGTTTTCCTTTCCAGATGTTCTACCACATACATTTTGTGTTGCTTCGAGTAGTCTCTTTCAATAAACTCCATTCTTTTTCTACATTGCAGAAAACTTCTTTTGGAAATTTTTGTGTGATTAATTCTCCATACTTCTCAGCACTTTCTCTCCTTCAGTTTCTAATCCTGTATCATCACCATTTTCTTTTGTTTCCTATTTTTCACACACTGATTCATTTTCCATTATCCCACCAGTAATCTATGGTCTCCATCAGAGTTTCCACAATCATTACCAGCCATGACCTGAAGTGATACGCATTGGCTTCCCACACCTTGACACCAGGAGTAACACCGCTGTGGCTCTCCAGAATATTGTAAGAATGGGACCTCTCCCCAGGTCGCCGCCAAATTCGTTTACGATGGTCGTCTTCTTAGCTACTACTTCTTTTTATGTCCTTCACTTGTGTAACTGCAGTCACATTTTTGTGCAGACATTCTTTATTAGAGTTCAGTTATTAGACAGATGTCTACAGGGTGTACGAAGAGGAAATGTCAGTACTTCAGGATATGAGAGGGGAGATCATCGAAGTAAAAAAAAGTCCAGTAGACATGGGCTCTAAAGTGCATACCTTAAGACTTATGGGCACTTATTCAGTAGAAGAGATGTTCATCTCTGCTAATGTGAAAGACAAGTGATCATAGCTCTTAAGGTATGCATTTTAAAGTCAGTGTTTACTAGGCTTTTGCACTTTGAATAATCGTTCGTTTCATGTTCTTGAACAATGACCATTCCTCCTGGGACATTCTGTGTGTGGCTTAACATAAACAACAGATTTTGTTCTCTATGACCATTATCAATTGATAGGTATAAACAGATATCTCTAAACTTCATGTGAACTCCACATTACATCTACTTCTGAACACATGTATCACCATATACTCTGAAATTGATTTAACAATAAACTCTGAACTACTACAGAAAGAGGAGTGTGACAGAGGGAATAAGCTCTGTGCTAGCCTGTCCTAAGCAGTGTTCACCTTTGCATAATTACTGCAACTTACATCCATCTGACTGCAGGCAAATCTTGTTCTTCCTCTACAATTCAAACAGATGTCCACCCCCCACCCCTTTCCTAGCTACAATTTTCTTGCTATTTTCCTATGGACAATGTGCACTGTGAATTTGTTCTCCTAAGAGGAGTCATAAGTGCTATCAGAAGGATCTTGTTCTGCTCCAGCACTCATTCTAGCACATACAGTTTGAACACAACAAAGGTAAATGAAATACAGTATTTATCAGTTGGTAGTAATGTCGTACAGTATTGTTAGATAACAAAGGTTGGTTAGTGACCAGAGGAAATACTTGAGCAACACACAGTCTTTGGATTTGAACTTTCAGTAACTGATAATCAAAACATTATCTTAAAACAGGTAAAATCATTATTTATTTCTACTTGGTGACTGGTTTTTGGTTATATAACTATGCTCATGCCAAAACACCCATGGTGAGGTGGCAGAATCGATGAAATAATTAGTCAATTGTGTGAAGTAAAAGAGTTGGAAAGTTATATTAATTTATATCAACCCTTTTCCAACAGTGTCTGCTTGAACTTTCCTATCTCATATGCTATTAATGTTTATTCTTCATTCAAACTGTTACTCTGATGTATAATGATAAATGCATTTGCTCAACAGTTTATCATCAGAATTACATACACTGTATGGAAAAAAATATACGTGCCTTGTGAAACAATTGTAGAAGCTTAAAGGTTCTTAGTTGTAGCAAACAATACCATTTGTCATCAGTATTACTTGTCGGATAATTATCTGTGTGTTTTATTTTATGCTGTTCTTATGTAAGCATGATACATTCTATGGCGTCAGACTCTAATGTGTAGACTTCTTGGAACTGAAGCAGATATCATCACACAGTATTTTCTTCACATATATTTCCCTAGGAATTTATAATGCAATTGGATAGATAAAAAGTCTGCTCACCAAACAGTGGCAAGAGAACACACGTATAAAGGATTGAACTTTAATACCTTTGTATATGTGTTCTCCTGCTGCCACTTCCTGAGTAGATTTTTTTATCTAACCAATTACAATACATTTTCAAAAACTAGTTGCTTTTATTGATATATCATCAGGAATTTAGATAGTAATTGCAGTCACCTAACAAAAAATGAAATAATTCTTTGAAATCAAATGGGCAAGTATATGTAATCAATTTTTGTGATTTTACTGTTCTGTGAGTATTTACTCATGATTTGTGGACTGGATGCATTGATCATTTTGTTATGCTTTATGTTTATGTATTTGTATATTTTGCCTTCTACCGTTGGCCTAAATGGCCTGTTTATCTGTATGTGCAATAAATGATGATGATGATGATGATGATGATGATAGGCCATTTTGAATGCAAGAAGACTCTTCTTGTGTCTCATGTTTGCTGTCTCATTGATTAGTTTGTTCCATAGATCATTTGTTCACTCTTTTTATCAAAATGAAAATGTGATAAGAATCAATGTGTCATCATCTATAGCACTAAGAACGTGGGCCGTGTAATAGACGTATTGTAATTTTGTAATTCATTATAAAGGTTGTAAGACTCATTTATAGGGAAGTGAGTTATTGTTGTTTGTCATGTGGCTGCTTTGTAAATGTGTTATTCGCACAGTGAGGCATTATTAGTGTGGTAAGTGTACTTATCTATGTTAAATCATGTGACATTGCAGTTGTAGGTCTTTTTTTTTTTTTTTTTTTTAAATGTGGAAGTCTCATAGAGAACCAGTCAATACAACAGATCTAGTTCGTTATTATTTGTTCAATAATATACAGTGGATCTATACATGAAAACTCCTACCACACAGAAGGTGCTGCATATCTAAAGGTGGCTCGAAGAGGGTGCCAGCAGTGTCATTAGTGCCTCAGACAAATCTGGAAAAGCAATATTCTGTGACATTTTCTACAGACAAATTTGAGGTGACAGGAGATGTATTCTGTGATTAACTGGTATATTTATGTGAGAAAAATATTTCAAAATTATTATAAGCTTTTTATAATTGGGATAGAAACTAAGAAGTCTTGTTATATGTTACATTTTAATAGTCTATTTTATGTTAAATAAACATTATTAAAAGATATTTTCACTAATATTTCATGTAATATTAACTTGCATAATACTCCCATAAAATACTTTTAAATTTGTCTACAACATCATTTCAGAGCAGAGTTGGAAATTCCACAAGTGTTCGTGAGAACCTGTAATGGCTTAACGGTCAACTTATTAAATTTGAAATGATTTGCTTCCCATTCTCACGAAATAAGCTCCTTTTGTTGTTAATTAGGGAGGTGCAGTGTTCTTGAGAGTTTCTGATTATTTAATTCTGGATGATATATATGGCCCTGAGCACTAAGGGACTTAAAATCTATGGTCATCAGACCCCTAGAACTTAGAACTACTTAAACCTAACTAACTTAAGGACATCACACAACATCCAGTCATCATGAGGCAGAGAAAATCCCTGAACCCGCCGGGACCGAACCCGGGCGTGGGAAGCGGGAACGCTACGCACCATTCCCATGTGGAATATATATATATATATATATATATACACACACACACACACACACACACACACACACACACACACACAAAGAGTATGTAACTTACCAAACAAAAGCGCTGGCAGTATGTAACTTACCAAACAAAAGCGCTGGCAGTTCGATAGACACACAAACATACACACAAAATTCGAGCTTTCGCAACTGGCGGTTGCTTCGTATATCCTCTCTTCTCGTTATCCACCAGGCCTCAATCTCCACTAATTTCAAGTTGCCCGCCACTCATACCTCACCTGTCATTCAACATCATCTTTGCCTCCACACTTCCGCCTCGATTTACATCTCTGCCCATACTCTTTGCCTCTAAATATGTCTGCTTGTGTCTGTGTATGTATGTATGGATGGATGGATATGTGTGTGTGTGTGTGTGTGTGTGTGTGTGTGTGTGTGTGTGTGTGTGTGTGTGTGTGCGCGCGCGAGTATATACTTATCCTTTTTTTCCCCCTAAGGTAAGTCTTTCCGCTCCCGGGATTGGAATGACTCCTTACCCTCTCCCTTAAAACCCACATCCTTTCATCTTTCCTTTTCCTTCCCTCTTTCCTGACGAAGCAGCCGCAGGTTGCGAAAGCTCGAAATTCTGTGTGTGTGTTTGTGTGTTTTATTTATTGTGCCTATCTACCAGCGCTTTCCCGCTTGGTAAGTCTTGGAATCTTTGTTTTTAATATAAGGAAAGAAACTTCCACATGGGAAGAATATATTAAGAGGGAAGGACAAGAATATGTGGCCTACAGGCAGAAGTGGTGTCTTAGTGAGGAGCAGAGTTGATCAATCAAATATTGATTTATTTGTTTGTGCTTGTTGCAGATTTCAAACAGTATGTATCCTCAGTTGGTATATGACACACAATAATATGCTGCTCCTAAGTTTCATACATCAAACAAAACTTGTTAGCTTCACTTGGGTAGCAATTGCAATGAACTTCTTGTTAATATTGGTACTAAGAACATCTAAGAATTCTTTTACATGTACAACAACAAAACCACACCCTGAGGAGATCTGGAGAAGAAAGAGTGTAGAAAAGAAAAAGGATTACGTGAAAGAGAAATAACAAAAGTAAGGCCTATTGTGCAAGCATCCTGTGCAGAATATCGAACCCATATGCACATGAGATACCTTCAGTGAAAAAATAGTAAGTAAAGTACAAATTAAATTGTGTCTATTTGTCTGTTCATGTGTTTATTTTTTGGAGGGGATAATTATTCCTGAAGAGGGATAGCAGCCTTTTCAGTAGTTGCAGGGGCAACAGTCGGGATGACTGACTGAACTGATCTGGCCTTGTTTCACTAACCAAAACAGCCTCGCTGTGCTGGTACTGCGAACGGTTGAAAGTAAGGGGAAACTACAGCCGTAATTTTTCCCGAGGGCATGCAGCTTTACTTTATGGTTAAATGATGATGGTGTCCTCTTGGGTAAAATATTCCGGAGGTAAAATAGTCCCCCATTCGAATCTCCGGGCAGGGACTACTGAGGAGGACATCGTTATCAGGAGAAAGAAAACTGGTGTTCTACGGATCGGAGCGTGGAATGTCAGATCCCTTAATCGGCTAGGTAGGTTAGAAAATTTAAAAAGGGAAATGGATAGGTAAAAGTTAGATATAGTGGGAATTAGTGAAGTTCGAATGCAGGAGGAAAAAGACATTTGGTCAGGTGCATACAGGGTTATAAATACAAAATCAAATAGGGGTAACGCAGGAGTCGGTTTAATAACGAATAAAAAAAAAATAGGAGTGCAGGTAAGCTACTACAAACAGTATAGTGAACGCATTGTTGTGGACAAGATAGACACGAAGCCCACGCCTACTACAGTAGTACAAGTTTACATGCCAACTAGCTTCAAGAATCATAAAAGAAGGTTGTATACATGGAAGAAGCCTGGAGATACTGACAGATTTCAGATAGATTATATAATGGTAAGACAGAGATTTAGGAACCAGGTTTTAAATTGTAAGACATTTCCAGGGGCAGATGTGGACTCTGACCACAATCTATTGGTTATGAACTGTAGATTAAAACAGAAGAAACTGCAAAAAGGTGGGAATTTAAGGAGATGGGACCTCGATAAACTGACTAAACCAGAGTTTGTGCAGAGTTTCAGGGAGAGCGTAAGGGAACAAATGGCAGGAATGGGGGAAAGAAATACAGTAGAAGAAGAATGGGTAGTTTTGAGGGATGAAATAGTGAAGGCAGCAGAGGATCAAGTAGGTAAAAAGACGAGGGCTAGTAGAAATCCTTGGGTAACAGAAGAAATATTGAATTTAATTGATAAAAAGGAAGCAGTGCTTGGGAAGAGAGTGAGACAGGGTTGTAGCCTCTCTCCGAGGTTATTCAATGTGTATATTGAGCAAGCAGTGAAGGAAACGAAAGAAAAATTCGGAGTAGGTATTAAAATCCATGGAGAAGAAATAAAAACGTTGAGGTTCGCCGATGACATTGTAATTCTGTCAGAGACAGCAGAGGACTTGGAAGAGCAGTTGAACAGAATGGATAGGGTCTTGAAAGGAGGATATAAGATGAACATCAACAAAAGCAAAACGAGGATAATGAAATGTAGTTGAATTAAGTCGTGCGATGCTGAGGGTATTAGATTAGGAAATGAGACACTTAAAGTAATAAAGGAGTTTTGCTATTTGGGGAGCAAAAAAACTGATGATGATCGAAGTAGAGAGGATGTAAAATGTAGACTGGCAATGGCAAGGAAAGCATTTCTGAAGAAGAGAAATTTGTTAACATCGAGTATAGATTTAAGTGTCAGAAAGTCATTTCTGAAAGTAAGATAGATACTGCCTACAGGAAAATTAAAGAGACCTTTGGAGAAAAGAGAACCACTTGTATGAATATTAAGAGCTCAGATGGAAACCCAGTTCTAAGCAAGGAAGGGAAAGCAGAAAGGTGGAAGGAGTATATAGAGGGTCTATACAAGGGCGATGTACTTGAGGACAATATTATGGAAATGGAAGAGGATGTAGATAAAGATGAAATGGGAGATATGATACTGCGTGAAGAGTTTGACAGAGCATTGAAAGACCTGAATCGAAACAAGGCCCTGGTAGTAGACAACATTCCATTGGAACAACTGACGGCATTGGGAGAGCCAGTCCTGACAAAACTCTACCATCTGGTGAGCAAGATGTATGAGACAGGCGAAATACCCTCAGACTTCAAGAAAAATATAATAATTCCAATCCCAAAGAAAGCAGGTGTTGCATATCCCACCCTGCTACCCCCTCCTGTCCCCACACTACTACTACTACTACTACTACTACTACTGTCACCACAATCAACCTTACTTACCACAGTTAGGCCACACACACACACACACACACACACACACACACACACACACACAGAGAGAGAGAGAGAGAGAGAGAGAGAGAGAGAGAGAGAGTGCATTAAAAAAAAAGGAAACAAAACTCTAAAATTGACAGTCCCTGACACTTCATTTATGGCAACCTGTAGATCTCTTCATGAAGAAGAATTTCAGGGTTGTGGAACAAGTCAAGGTATAGTATAACAGAGAGGGGCAACTCTCGTATTAATTCTGTAGATTGTATTAACAATTTATCATCATTTGACTGGTGCAATCTGTCTGCACTTATGTAACATATAACTGAACCTATAAACTTGTGAGGAAAGCTGCTGCTTCATCAGTTAAACCAAATATATTGTTCTTTATATCCCTACTTACTTGATTTTTGTGGAACAATATGATGAAAACAGTGAAAATGATTATTTTTCTTGCTTTTGACAAAGCATTTCTATTGTTGACTGTAGATAAACATGTAATGCTTAGAAGGATGGCTAGTAAGTGATATTTGTTTTCCCATTAATTTGCAGCGATTGTCAGTTTGTAGCCTTATGCCTACAGGGGCCCCTGTTGAATTTTTTGCATTGCACTATATAAGCTATATAAATCCCGTACAAGCAGGCAAAGTCTTCCAAGTAAACTAAATGTATTAGCTTGTGAACTATGTAATAAAAGAGCGTTAATTTGCAGATAGGCACAACTGTCTTAAGTATGCCTGGTTGCAACGTGACATGTCATCTTCATGGTGAGTAGCAAGCTTCTTACATTGTTGATGTTCCTCCCTGGAGTTTCCATTGTTTAACTTGTGAACAACATGATTATCGAAACTTCCTGTCAGATTAAAACTGTATGCGGCTTGAGACTCGAACTCAGAACCTTTGCTTTTCGTGGGCAATGTTCTACGACTCAACTACCCGAGTATGACTCACAATGTGTTCTCACACCTCTACTGCCACTTTTTCCTTATCTCCTACCTTCAAAACATCACAGAAGCTCTCCTGCAAAGTTTGCAAGACTAACATTCTTCATGTGATTTACACAAAATGTGAAGAAAGAGATTATATTCAAGATTAACTAAAATGAGAAGTGGAGGGATGCATACAGTATTCATTAACATAATATAATATACACCTCTCAATTAGCAAATATGCAATTTTTTTTAGTAATAAAATAAATGTAGGTTTTTATGATTGTTTATGAAGTATTTCCAGTAAATGCACACCAAATGATTTGAATACTTGTTGGGTTGCAGTATGTGTCCTTAGAGAATTAATAACAAGTTAACTTCCTTTGTACAAATATAGAAATAGTGACTTACAACTTGCTGGATTATTTATCAACACTGCAGCAGTAGTTGTCAATCTGTTTTCACTTCATTTGTAACTGAGTAAAGTATTTATAGGTATAATTTGAGGAAACAGCATTCAAAAGATTTGTTTTTTGCATTTATCTTTTGCCAAAATCTAACAATACATCTTGCAGTGTAATTTAGTAACAGTTGCTCAATACAAGTGTATTTAAACCAGAATAAATATAAAATACTGAGCATGACAGTAAAAATTGTTATGTTCTTATTTCAACTTTTATAACTGGCATAATCACAACAGTTTTATTGTTTGAATTAATACATGAAACCAATATCTGTTACCTATTAAAAAAGAATGAATACACACATGTATGTGAAACATGAGAGAATTTTCTCTCTATCAACACAATATTTACAGAGTTTGTTACCATAGTAACAGAACACTTGTTTGGGTTTGATACAGAGCTCACTGTTTCAGCCTAATTTGACAAGTTTAACTACACTTATCGCTGAAGCCAGTCAGGATGGGATATGTTGGTCTCCATTTCATATACGTACAAAGAATAGAATATTCATATTATTAATATAGAAATAATTAAACTTTCCAGTTTATCCATATGTTCTCTGATAATTGTATTTACATAGGTGGTCTGATAACAGTTATATATTTGCAGGGACCTGATCCATAGTTTTCAAGTTATCTATTTCAAGATAATTTAGCATATTGTAGTATTACTGTTTTAGTAATTAAGTAGTGTGTACTAGTGAGTGTTTTGTTAAATTTGCCATGTAATGTCTTCAGTCTTCCTAGCTTTTGGAGTGGTATGTAATGAAATTATTTTGTATTGCACATTTATCTACTGTGCAGATTGTTATTGTAAACTGTACAAGCTTCTTCACAGAGTGGTTGGAAATTCAATTTAGTGGGCTCAGAAACATAAATTACGAGTTATGTTTCAATTACAGTCTAAATAATTAATAATGAATATTTACTAAGCATCATGATGAAAGCTGAAGCACTATATTTCCTTCATGTTTGAAAATATTTTTTAGATTTGTGAAATATAATTTTTTTTCTCTTTCCTGGTTCTGGTAGCTTGAGTACTTACCAACAAATCTTTGGCACTTTGTTAAGGATCAAAATAACAGTGACATTCGCAAACAGTTTGAACTGTATTGCATTATTACAGAAAAGAGAGAGAAACAGTTTTGTTTACATAAACAAAGTTTACAGAAATGGTTTTTAATGTCCACAGGCTGTGCTGCATGGTCTCCCTGCCTAGATCTTACACTGACTCTTATTAAAGGTGACCTCATGAAAGCAAGCTTTAAAGGTGTTCACATTTTTCCACCATTTTTTCTTGCACAGAAATATCTTCTGTTGCTTTCTAATTGGTCACCGCAAGCTGGAATATTTTAACAAATCTAGAACTGAGCGTTTTCTCAAGTGACTAGTGCCCATTTTTATTACATTACTTTGTTAAAATTGCAGCTCAATTTCTGCAATTTGTCTGCTGACAAATCAACATCATATTGCCTTCATAAACTCAGGATGAAATAATAACATCATGAAAAGGATAGATTGCTACTTACTGTATAGAGGAGACATTGAGTTGCAGACAAGCACAACATAAATACTGCTATACATTTTAGATTTTGGCCAAAAGGCTTTCTTCTGAAGCAGTGCGTGTTTTCTACTTCAGAAGAAGGCTTTTTTGCCAAAAGCTGAAATGTGTAGCAGGATCTTCATTGTGCATGTCTGTGACTCAGTGTCTCATCTACATGGAGAGTGGCAATCTGTCCTTTTCACAATATTGTTGGATGTAGATTTGTTGGATGTAGATTTGTTGGTTTGTGTGAAGATGAAGCTGTATGTAAACTGCCACTTTCAACTGTCGTTACCTATTTATAAGATATATACATTTATTACCAGTAATGAAAACTGAGAGAAAAAGAGTACTTAAGCCATTATTGTAATTTACAGTGATCAGTATCATATCCCTTGAAGTAAATTTCTGTATTCGCAGAATAATCTATAACTGTCATATATCTCTCATTTTAATAATGGTAAGTTCATAATTGTATGTGGAACACCAGTTTTTATACCACATCTAAAAGTTGAAATAATAATAGACAATGGGAAGAGCACAAAGCAAAAGCAAACATTCTTCCCTGTGCATGTTAATGAAACAATATTTATATTTTCTTCCTTATTTGTCCAAGTTGTTAATATGAAGACTGGTTTGAACTAGATCTTCCCATTATCCTAACCAGTGTAAATCTGTTTATCTCCATGTAACTATTGTATTTGAGTTTACTAACTGTATGCTCTTTGCAATGTTTACTCTTCCACACTTCTGTCCATCACCAAATTAACTATTGTTTGATGAGTGAGGATATGGTCTCTCATCTTACTACTTCTTTAAAGCAAGTTGTTTCATAAAGGTCTTTCCTCCCCAGTTTTATCAGTGCCTCTTCAATAGTTATCTGATCTATCAATCTAGTTTTTCACTTTCCTCTGTATTACCACATTTCAAAAGTTCCCTTTCACTTCTGATCCTTACTCTTTACCAGCCATATTTCACTTCCATACAAGGCTATAGTTCAGATAAATACTTTTAGAACAGACTTACTACCACTTAAATTTGTATTCAATTTTAGCATATTTCTCTATTGCAGGCAAGCTTTTCGTGCTATAGCCAGTTTACATATTACACATGCTCTGTACCTTTGCCATCGTCCATTGTTTTCCTACCCAAGTAGTAAAGCCCATCAACTACTCTCAGGGTCCTCATCTTCTAATTCAATTCCCTCAGCATCGCCTGATTTATTTCCATTACATTTCATTACCTTTCTTTCCCTTTTCTTGGTACTCACAACATCTTTTCAAGAGACTATCCATTCCATTAAACTATTCTTCCAAGTTCTTTGCTTCTTTGAGAGAATTTCAATGTCATCAGTAAACCTCGAAGTTTTCATTTTCTTGATGAACACTAGTACCTTCTCCAAATCTGTCCTTGGTTTCCTACACAGTCTGATCATTTTACAGATTGAATAACATGAGAGATAGTTTACAACACTCTCACTTCTTTCTCAACTACTGCTTCCCTTTTGTGTCCTTTGACTCACAACTACAGTCTGGTTCCTACAAAAGTTGCAAATAACATTTTGCTCCCTCTATTTTATCATGATAATTTATTCCATTCCTCATTAAAAATGCACATAATTTCCTCAAAGACCTGTGATAATAACAGTAATTATCATCATCACAGTTCTTTTAGAAAATTATGTGCATTTTTAGTGAGGAATGAAATAAATTGTCATTGATAAAATGCAAGAAGCAAAAGGTTATTTTCAACCTTTAGAGAAACCAGACTGCAGTTGTGAGTCAAATGACAAGAAAGGGAAACAGTGGTTGAAAAATGAGTGAGGGTTGTAGACTCTCTCTTATGCTGTTCAGTCTGTACAACAATCACACTGTGAAGGAAACCAGGGACAGATTTGGAGAGAGTATTAGGGTTCATGGAGAAGAAATAAAAACTTTGATATTTACTGATCACGTTGGAATTTAATAATAATAATAATAATAATAATAATAATAATTGTTATTATTGTTATTATTATTATTATTATTATTATTATTATTATTATATAATGGCAGAAGCTTGAAGATAGATGTCAACTACCCTGCTTTGTGAAGTTTTGACAACCAGTGTTAAGTGAAGATTCCAAAATTATATTTCATCCCCCGGTATATCACTCTCATATGAACAGAGTAAATGATATTGGACTAATTACAGGTGTTTAAGCAGACATTGTTCCTGCACTGTGTTTGAGAGTAGAATGGGAAGACCTTGTAATATTTGTTACACTAGGAAGTACCCCCTGCCATGCACTTTTCAGTAGTGATATGGTAAGTGGTGGAAGGTCACAAGCTTGAACTGAATGAGAATACAGAAAGAATGAAACTGAGTATGATCTTGTTCGTAAGAAAGGGACAACCACAGACAACTTAAATATAGGTGATCGTCTGGGGATTTGAATCTCATTCCTCCTGAGTGAGTCCAGTTCCTTACACACTGTGCCATCTTGTTCAGTGAGCGGCTATTGACTCCCAAATGTACAAATTATAAGCAATAAATGCATGACTCACTGATGTTTGCACACCCTCCACATCACAGCATTCCATCCCCCTTTTGAAACAGTGTAGTGCTACAAACAAGGGTTTACAAACTCTTTTCACAAAATGTTTCAATCCATTACTCCCTTTTTCTCAAGGATATGCTCCCTGTTACTGTGTTATATTGAAACACATTTATTTTGTAAACAACGTCTAGTCCCTAGTGTAGAAACTACAGGAGATTCGCACTTTGCCTAGGAATACGAAAAGATCCTGGAGAGTAGAAACTGAATAAGTCTCAAGAAGAAATTGAGAGAGGAACAACATGGCTTCAGACCTGGGAGGTCAACTGTTGACCTCGTATACACATTGAAGCAGCCTCAGGAGCATCGCTATGAATATAGTGTAGATGTGGTGATGGCCTTTCTTGATACAGAAAAAGAAGAAAGGTCTGGGAAGCAACACAAAGAAAGGAGTGGAAAAAGAGGCAACAAGCAGTGTGTTTGAGATATACTGTGGAAGTCCGAGTTTTGTGAAAGTGGGAAATGAAAGGACAGCTTGATTCCAGCAAACGAGTGGTATGAAACAGCGCAGTCCTTTGTCACCTTTTCTCTTCATTGTGGTCTTTTATGAGATTATGACTAAGGTGGCAGAAAAAAGTGGAGAATACAAGATGAAAGCAATGGTGTTTGCAGATGACTTGATGATCTGGGGAGACAGGGAGGATGAGATTCAGGAGCAGCTAGATGCTTGGGAAAAAACTGAGAGACAGTATGGAACAAAATGTAATGTAAACAAATTTGAAATTCATGTTACAACTAGAAAGCAAGCGTGACCAACTAGTTGAATAAGGATAGGAGATGGACGATTGAAGGAAGTGGGAAGTGTCAAGTACTTGGGAAGCATGGTAGCGGGAAATGGCAGAAATGAGAAAGATATCAGTGAACATCGCAAATGGGTAAAGCATTCCTTTAAAGTGTTAGCAGCCTGGTTTGGAACAAAGACGTCCCACAAAAAAGCAAAAAAGTAATATATAGAAATTAGTGTGATGTGAGCAGATTAGAGGCATGTGAAATACATTCCGTCAGAAGCCAAATGGGAATAATAATGAGAGATAGGATGAAGAATGAAAGGGCAAGGGAAACAGTGAAAGAGGAACCCTTGCAGAGCAGGATAGAAACATCAAGGCTGAAGTAGTGTGGGCACTTAAAGCAAGTGAAAAACAAGACGATTCCCAATAAAATACATGCAATAGAGAGGCGAAGAGAATGACCAAGGGATAGATTGCAGAAACGCTTGGATAAGTGTGTTGAAAAAAAGAGGCTAGTACGGGACCAGAGTGAATGCAGAAAGGTGATGGGAAAACAGAACTACCTGGTGAGGCTTATGTTCCAAACAGATTCAGCCTAGGGTTGGAACCTGTTCAAGATGACAATGATGATGATGATGATTATGTCAATGTCTGGTCTCCCAGTCCTGCCATCTTCTATACTGAAATTATCTCAAACACCTGACTATTCATTTTTAGCCACTTTCTGTGAGTAGAATTTAGATTTTACTTTGAACTTACTCTACCTCTTGTTCAATTATTATCTTCATTTAGGATATCTGATCATGATTTTCCATGTACTGTAATAAATGACAGTTTCCTGAAGAGCTTACTGCTCTTCTTGGTTCCACTTCATGACCAATAATCGAGTAATATTGGTATTGACGCTACCTGGAAGTACACTATTCAAAATGAGACTTACATATTCTTTCGCACTGAAGACACCACCTCTGAGTAGGACACCCCTGCCCCTTTTCAGTGCATTGAAATATGATTTCTGTTCCTGTTTGATCTTTTTTTCCGTTAACACTCATCCCATTTGAGTTCACTTCTCTAATCTATGAAAGCCCTTCATTCATTTATATCTCATTTCATTCATTCACATGTCATGTTCCACAAATTCCATCATGAAGGAGAGCCCTCATGGATGTGGAATCAGTCATATTATACATTAACAGGCAGAAACAACCACTTTGTCCTATATCTGTAAAATCAAATTATGAATAGAGCTAATTTACTCATACAAATAGTTAAAATATGTATAAGATGTGTGCGTGGGCTGGGCAGGGGGAGGGGGCAGTGGCTCTAGAAAATGCACTTACCTTCCTCCTGCTCTATGATGTTTTATCTACTATCTCAATGAGGTTGTCACTGATTTCAAAATCAAATATCTCAAAAATTAAGACTGATAGACAAGTGCAACAAAAGGTATGTTTATTGTGAAAGCTGTAAGAATTTTATACAGAAGTTTCAAAATAGTTTTAAAAAAAGTGCTAACAGATATTGGTGTAGGCTGTGTAGCTTGCATAGTATCAGTGCGTGCAATTAAACTCGTGCTCTGCAAGCATACTTTGCAGTCACATCACAATCTTTTTAAAATGTAATGTCCACCACTTGCAGTACAGAGTAGATGCAGGCAAACAATGAAATTTGCCATTACATCCCATAGTGTCTCAACAGGAGAGTTGGATGACTCTGGTAGACAGTGTTTTTCAATGTCCTCCAAATAAGTAGTCACAATGAGTTAGATCTGGTGAATATGGAAGCCGATCGATCCCTGCCAATGCAATGACTCTATTCCCAAAGGACTCATTCAGAAAGTGAAACACGTGCTCAATGCTATGTAATCTACCCCAAACTTGTATGAACCATTTTCTGTCTTGTTAATCCTCCAATGGTGACAAAGTATTCCAAAATTTCAAGTTAATGTTCACTAGTGATCATTTCTCGCATTGGAAAAAGGGCCAGTAATGCCTCTGCTGTATACCACAGCCCAAAGTGTATCTTTGGGAGAATACAGTGGTTTTGCTTGCCGCAAATGGGAATTTTCATTACCCTAAAATTGCCAGTTTTGTTTATTCTGGCTCCATTCAGGTGGAAGTGTGCCTCATCTGTAAACCAGATGTAGCCAGCATCGAATCCTTTGTCAACAGTTGTGAAAACCTGCTTCACAAAGTTAGGTCTCTGTCACATAGTTCGTACAAGTATGGCCTGGTGACTTTGGATTTTGAATGGAAACATTAGGCTCTGTTTCAATATTTTCTGGTTGCTGGAATGCTTCAGACCAGCCTCTGCTGCAATTCTTCAGATGGATTTTCGTGGAATTTGCTGAATAATTCCAGAAATCATGCTAACATTTTCAGGATTAACCACAGTTTGTCTTGGGACCAGCACTTTCCATTGGATCATCAGCCACACGGCCTGTCCGCTGGAATTTGGTTCTTCTGGAACATTACATCATGTTTGAAAATTGTGCCTTGTTGCCCTAGGACTGTGTTGTAACCTGTGGCATTCCATTTACCAGAAAAACACATTGTTTAGTGGAATATAAGATTTCATCAACCTCTTTATTCAGTATGCTAACCTCCTGTCATGTTTCAATGATGGAACTGATTGCTCTGAGCTACTGCACAATTTTTATAAGAACTATGTATTGTCATTATAGCACCATCTGGCAGCTTTTTGAAATATTTTAAAACTTCTGTATAAAATTCTTTCAACTTGCACAGTAAACAAACAGTTTGTTGCACATGCATATTGATCTTAGTTTTCGAAGTATTTCATTCTGAAATCAACAATATTAAGAAAAGGATAGATTGCTACCCACTATAAAGATGACCCGTTGAGTTGCAGATAGGCACAACAAAAAAATCTTTTCATTGTGCTGTCTGCAACTGAGTGAATCATCCTTACAGTGAGTAGCAATCTATCCTTTTACTAATATTGTTGATATTCCAACTTGGAGTCCCCATTGTTTTAATTTTTAAATGACTGACTCCTTTGCTGAGCTCCCTGTATCTAGCGCTGATGTAACTTCATCAATTTCACAGACCATCATTGGCTTTTTGTATATCAGAGAAGTTAAAAACTGTTTAATATGAACACTAGTGTTAACTAGAAATTACATGCCTGAGTCCAAACATTTGTTAAACTGTAGAAGGAGTGGTTAACAAAGTACTCTCTTATTTATCAGAGCATTTCCAGTTTCCAGCCTCATGTCTACCAGCAGCATGTTATAGTATTTTGCATCAGAATTTAAAACTCATTCTGAACTCTAAAGAGTACACCTCTTATACAGTTTATTTGCTGTGGGATAGATCACAAAAACTTTTTCAGTGCTTTCATTATTTGCTAAGATATCAGTGTGAATACGAACAAAATAATTTATTTTTATTTCACATTCAATAAGTTCTACTGTGTTTAACTTGCCAGGACGTGGAAAAAGTCAGTTTTTGTGTTTATAACTACTTTCATAGTCATAAGATTTACAGTACTTTTGAATTCATTATAATATTAAATCTATTGTTTCATAGCAACTCAAAACAATACAGAGAAACAGATACAGAGTACAAGGTAAATAACAGTGTTAGCGGCCACACTATTCTAAATAAATTTCATATCAAATATTCAAACAGTGTAAAATCTGAGATGGAATAATAGAGTTTGAAATTATTATTGGTTAGATAAAAAACGTGTAATAAGTGGCTGCAGTAGAAAATACATACAAAGGTTATGAAAATGTGCACACTTTTGGAGCCAGTTGCTTCTTCTTCTGACTGAAGAAGGGAAAGGAAGTTGAATGAAGGAAAAAGGACTGGTGAGATTTAGGAAACAGTAGAGTTATGGAAACTCACCTAGGACCCTGGGCCAGAAGAGACTTACCACTTGGGATGAGACCACCTCCCTTTTCCTTCAACCCTTCTACCAGAAGGAGGAGCCACTGGCTCCAAAAGCTTGCACATTTCTGTAACTTTTATATGTGTTTCCTCCTGCCACCACTTGGAGAGTTTAAGTATTTTTATGTATCCAATTCTATTTTCAACAATATGAAAAGGATAGATTGCTACTCAGTATATGTAGAAGGCATCAAGTGCCAGATAGGCACATTTATTTATTTATTGTATGATAACACATGAAAATGCTAGACAGTTATTTACAACGAATATATACATTTCTAGACAAATATACAATTTAAAGGTTCATAATGCATTCATAGCTTTCAGTCCAAGTTTGAAATTCAGTCAGAAGGTTCTACAGATAAATTTTGAAGAAAACGTGCTGGGTACACCCAGGGAGTTTTAAATTAAATGGTGATGTTTCAAGGAAGTTTACTCGTGCCATTGACTTTTCCAAAATAGAAGTCGTGCATGGAAGTCCAGAGCCAGTTTGGAAGTTACGTATGTGCCAATCACTCACATTTTGATGATTGATCATTCTTGCATGCAGACTGCCAATTTTTTTCTCTCTCACTCAAGGAAGAGGACGTAGATGACGATTAAATGGGATATATGATACTGCATGAAGAATTTGACAGAGCACTGAAAGACATAAGTTGAAACAAGGCCCCAGAAGGAGATAACATTCCATTAGAACTACTGATACATACCATCTGCTGAGCAAGATGTACAAGACGGGCAAAATGCCCTCAGACTTCAAGAAGAATGTAATAATTCCAATTCCAAAGAAAGTAGGTGTTGACAAGTGTGAAAATTACTGAACTATCAAGTTAATAAGTCACAGCTGCAAAATACTAACGCAAATTCTTTGCAGACGAATGGAAAAACTGGTAGAACCCGACCTTGGGAAAGATCAATTTGGATTTCGTAGAAATGTTGGAACATGCGAGGCAATACTGAGCTTACGACTTATCTTAGAAAATAGATTAAGGAAAGGCAAAAATATGTTCCTAGCATTTGTAGACTTAGAGAAAGCTTTTGACAATGTTGAGTGGAATACTGTCTTTCAAATTCTGAAGGTGGTAGGGGTAAAATACAGGAAGCAAAAGGCTATTTACAATTTGTACAAAAACCAGATGGCAGTTATAGGAGTTGAGGGACATGAAAGGGAAGCAGTGGTTGGGAAGGGAGTGAGACAGGGTTGTAGCCTATCCCAGATGATGTTCAATCTATATATTGAGCAAGCAGTAAAGGAAAAAAAGAAAAATTCAGAGTAGGAATTAAAATCCATGGGGAAAAATTAAAAACTTTGAGGTTTGCCAATGACATTGTAATTCTGTCAGAGACAGTAAAGGACCTGAAAGAGCAGTTGCACAGAATGGACATTGTCTTGAAAGTAGGATATAACATGAACATCAACAAAAGCAAAACGAGGATAATGGAATGTAGTCGAATTACATCACGTGATGCTGAGGGAATTAGATTAGGAAATGATTTTTTTTTTTTTCCGAATGAAAAACAGCCCACAGTTGCACTAATTATGCTTGTAAGATTTAGTATAAACATAATTATGCTTGTAAGATTTAGTATAAACATAATTAGTGCAACTGTGATGTGTTTTTCATTCAAAAAAAGTTTCGTAACAGTTGCTGGTGTTGCTGCAATGATGAAAATAATGATTAGGAAATGAGGCACTTAAAGTAGTAGACGAGTTTTGCTATTTGGTGAGCAAAATAACTGATGATGGTCGAAGTAGAGAGGATATAAAATGTAGCCTGACAATGCCAAGGAAAGCGTTTCTGAAGAAGAGAAATTTGTTAACATTGAGTATAGATTTAAGTGTCAGGAAGTCTTTTCTGAAAGTATTTGTATGGAGTGTAACCATGTATGGAAGTGAAACATGGACGATAAATAGTTTGAACAAGAAGTGAATAGAAGCTTTCAAAATGTGGTGCTGCAGAAGAATGCTGAAGATTAGACGGATAGATCACATAACTAATGAGGAGGTATTGAATAGAATTGGGGAGGAGAGAAGTTTGTGGCACAAATTGACTAGAAGAAGGGATCGGTTGGTAGGACATGTTCCGAGGCATCAAGGGATCACCAATTTAGTATTGGAGGGCAGTGTGGAGGGTAAAAATCATAGAGGGAGACCAAGAGATGAATACACTAAACAGATTCAAAAGGATGTAGCTTGCAGTAGGTACTTGAAATGAAGAAGGTTGCACAGGACAGAGTAAGATGGAGAGCTGCATCAGACCAGTCTCTGGACTGAAGACACCAACACCACCACCACCAGCAACAACAACAACAACAACAGTATATTTTAAGATACTCATCTATAGAGTAGAATGAGTTGCCTATCAAAAAATCTTTCAAACTCTGCTAAAACTGTGCTTTATCTGAAGCCAAGTTTTTAATGGTTGCTGGCAATTTATTGAAAATGAGTGTTACTGAATGTTGTACCCCTTTTTAGACAAAGGTAAGAGACTTTAGGTATTTATGTAGATTGTTCTTATTCCTGGTATTGATACTATGTGTTGATCTATCAGTTGGTATTACCTGCAACAAATTTCATTAGGGAATAAATATACTGAGAAGCAATGGTTAGAATACAAAGTTCCTTGAACAGGTTTCTACATTATGTTCTTGGATTTACACTACAAAAGAATTCTTATTACTCACTTTTGCATGCTAAAAATTTTTGCTCGTGATTTATCCAAGCATACAATCCCAAATGACATAATAAAATGAAAGTAAGCAAAGTACGCAAGTTTTTTTTATATTTATATCTCCTACATCTGACATCATTCTGATTGCAAATACAGACTTGTTTAGGCACTTAAGCAGTTCTCTGGTATGCCCTTCCCAACTGAATTTATTATCGAGTTTTAATCCCAGAAATTTAACACTGGCAACCTCTTTGATCTGCAGGTCTTCATATGTTATACAAGTGCTGGAAGAAAATCTCTTATAGGTTCTGGACTGCATATGTGGGTCTTTTCAAAGTTTAATGACAGTGAATTAGCTTCAAACCTTTTATTAATGCCAGTGAAAATTTGATTAGCATCTACTTCTAAATATTTATTTGACTTGCTGCTTATTACAATGTTTGTATTATCTGCAAACAAAACAAACTTAGCATCTGGCAATGTAAGAGATGAGAGGTCATTAATGTACACAACATAAAACAGTGGACCCAAGATGGAATCTTGAGGCACACCACATGTAATTAATTCCCAATCAGATGAAGACTGACTGCTTTCTGCCCCGTTATTTTGCAACGACACCCTTTGTTTCCTGTTACATAAAACTCAAACCATTTCGAAGCACTGCCAGTGACACCATAATATTCTAATTTACTTAAGGGAATGGTGTGGTTCACACAGTCAAAGGCTTTTGACAGATTGCAGAAAATGCCAGTAGTCTCTAGTTATTATCTAATGAATTAAGTACATTCTCGCTGTAAGTGTAAATAGCTTTCTCCATATCAGAACCCTTAAGAAAAGCAAACTGTGGCTTGGGCAATATATTATTTTCAGTCAGCAGCTTAAGGAGATGCTTGAACACAACCTTTTCAAATATTTGTGAGAAAGCCAGCAAAAGTGAAATTGGTTGATGGTTTGACGGTATCTCTTTATCCCCCTTCCTGTAAAAAGGCTTAACTTCATGATATTTTAGCAGTCTGGAAATGTTCTGCTGATAAGAGAGTGATTACATAAATAACTTAAGATAGAACTCGATGTCCAAGAGCACTCTTTGATTAACTTCATTGGTATGTTATCATACCCACTACAATACTTAGATTATAAGGATTTCATGACGGATGCTACTTTTTTTGGGAGAAGTGAGTGTCATTTCCACTTTACTGAAGTTATTTTGAAAGACTGGCCTCAGATACTCCATTGCACTGTTCACCTCATCTTATAAAGGAGGTACTGAGGGGCAGACAAGCACACTGGAAACAGACCGATAAGGCTTTATCACATAGAGATGACAGTTGTCATGTATGTGTGAATTATGAATGGATGAACGTGTGTGTGTGTGTGTGTGTTTTTGTTTTATCTTAGTCTGGTATTTTATAATATCTAGCAGTGCTTTTTCACTGTGCCTGGCCAGTCTTGCAAACTTGAGATGTTTAAGATGATCTGTAACATTTGATTTCCAGTTCCAGTTCTTATCAGTATAAACACACATGAATTTTGAATATTCTGTTTCATTTATTGATTTACCCCTTGCATTTTATTTCAAATGGTACAGTCAGCTTTGTGCAGTACAGAATTCATGTATTGTGTGTTATCTTTTCGGTATTAGCAGAAGGAAAGTTGCCACTCAACATACAGTAGAGGTGCTGAGTCGCAGACAGGCACAACATAAAGACTCTCACAATTAAAGCTTTTGGCAATTAACACACACACACACACACACACACACACACACACACCCAAACAAACTAGTGTACACAACACTGCAGTCTCACCCAACTGAAACCACACTGCAAGCAGCAGCACCAATGCATGATGAGAGTGACGACAGGGTGGGGGTAAGGAGGAGGCGGGGGTGGGGAGGGGGAAGGGTAGTATGGTGGGGGTGGTGGACAGTGAAGTGCTGCAGGTCAGACGGAGGGCAGAGGAGAGGCGGGGAGGGGAGGGGGGGGGGGCAGGAAATAGCAGAATAGGAGAGAAGTAAAAAGACTGGGTTTGTTGGTGGAATGACAGCCGTGTAGTGCTGGAATGGGAACAGGGAAAGACCGGATGGGTGAGGACAGTGACTAACGAAGGTTGAGGCCAGGAGGGTTACGGAAACATAGGATGTAGTGCAGAGAAGGTTTCCATCTGTGCAGTTCAGAAAAGCTGGTGTTGGTGGGAAGGATCCATCTGGCACAGAATGTGAAGCAGCCATTGAAATGAAGGACATCATGTTCATTCACAGTCAGTGAAACCAGTCTTGTGGTCTACAAGCTAAGTTGCAACCACTGTGCTGCATTCTATGTAGACATGACAACCAACAAGCTGTCTGTCAGTGTGAATGGCCATCGACAAACTGTGGCCAAGAAACAAGTGGACCATCCTGTTGCCGAACACGCTGCCAAACATGATATCCTTCACTTCAATGACTGCTTCACAGCCTTTGCCATATGAATTCTTACCATCAACACCAGCTTTTCTGAACTGTGCAGGTGGGAACTTTCCATGTAATACATCCTAGTTCCTGTAACCCTCCTGGCCTCATCCTCCCTTAGACACTGTCCTCACCCATCCAGCCCCTTCCCTGTTCCCATTCCAGCACTACACAGCCATCATTCCACCACCACATCCAGTCTTTTTATTTCCCTCACCTTCCGCTACTTCCCACCCACCCCTCCACTATCTCCTGCCCTCCACCATACTATCCCTCCCTCTCCCCACCCCAGACTCCTCCTCACCTCCACCCAATCACCACCCCTATCATGAACTGGTGTTGTGGCTCGCAGTGTGGTTTCAGTTGCCTGAGACTGTGTGTGCGTGTGCGTGTGCGTGTGTGTGTGTGTGTGTGTGTGTGTGTGTGTGTGTGTGTGTGAGAGAGAGTTGCGTTTGACTGAGTGTGTGTGTTTGCATATGTTTGTCTAATGTTGACAAAGGCCTTAATAGCAAAAAGCTTTAATTGTGAGAGTCTTTGTGTTGTGCCTATCTGTGACTCAACATCTCCACTCTATGGTGAGTAGCAACTTTCCTTCTTGTAATATTATTACATTCTATCTTGAATTTTTCATTGCTTATTTACATTTTAAGGGGAAGTTATTCCTTTAAGCTTGTTTATAATAGTTGCATCATCAGCAAAGGAAACTATTTCTGCTTGTTTGATGTTATTTGTATACAAGAAAAGAGCAGATCCAATATTGATCTCTATGGTACACTTGTAGTTACTACTCCTCATTCTGAAGGTGCTCTTCCATTGTGCACACTTCTTGGGGTTCTTAATGCGGCACTGTGCATCCTTTTAGTATGATTGTAAAATGTATGTTTGAACCATCAACTGTTTTTATTTTACACCCAAACCTCTACCGGTTTCGATCTTGGACTGTCTTCACAGATGAAGGGTTAAAATGGTTTAAGCCATCATATTGCATTAGTCACTACTTAAAATGTGCATTGTGTGCCGTGAATGTGAATATGTGACACAGGACTTTAAAAGCAAACATACGAATACTAAATGTATACAGAGCAATTACCAGTAAGATATTTGATACCATAATATTTGGGATCTTCAGCGAGAATACTGTGAATTGAACAATCAGAGGTTTCCTCAAGTCACAGAAAATACTAGTTGCCAATATTTTATCATTTAAATTGCATATAATCTGATTCATGAATTGCAAATTTGTGTATTCTGTGGAAGAAATCTTTTGAAACCCAAATTGAAACTGACAAAGTATCTTATTTTGAAAGAGGTGCATTTTGATTCTTGCATGCACAATCATTTCTTGTACCTTTGAGAAGTAAGCAAATAGTGAAACTGGTTGGTAATTATTAATATCTGTCTTTCTGCCTTTCTTGTACAGGAGCCTGACAATAGTGTATTTCAGTCTGTCTGGAAGCATCCCCTACAATAGTGATGAATTACGCATGTTACTGAAAACATTACATATATGTGAAGAACAGGATTTTAGTGCTTCAGGTATTATCAACTCCTTGACAGTTTCTTCTGATTTTGAAGGTGTTAATTAGATTCTTAATTTGTTTGATAGAACATGGAGTGATTGTGATCTGCCTACACATATGTACAACTGTGTTTTGAATGTATTTATCCCTTGAACACTCCATGCCAGTCTTATGAGCTACTTCAAGGAGTTGGTTATTAAATATGTTGTTTACTGGAAAATTGTAGGGCACCTATAAAGAAGACCATGGTGAATGTCTTGAACACTGTGATTCTTGAATACTGTTTGAGTATTTGGCTGTGTGGCAATTCTTTTGGAAAACTTGAAATTCTCATGGAATTAAATTTTACCTTGAAAAATCAGGGAAATCTCAGGGAATTCTGCATTTTTACCTAGCACTGAAATTGAATCTTATTTAGTTTTATAAATCACCAATTTTAAAATACTTAATATCTCAAAGTATGTTAATTATATGAGTATTATTCTATATACATTACCAATGTTTAAAAACTGTGCTTATACTATTGCTTATGGCTGGTATACAGCTCAGCTCAGAGGAAAGGAAAGTCCTTATTCTGGTATGCTGCCCCATCTGCCCCCTTTTCCCTTCTTCCACTCACCATTAATTTATCAGGAGCTTCTTGACACCATCTTCCTCCTTACATCTGTAATTCACAGGGATTTTTTCCCAAATTTGAATAGACACGTTGGTTGGGTTCTGTACTAGATTTGATTAATGTAAAACATAAAAGCAATTCAAATGCATGCTACCAGATTTACTATTGGTTGATTTGCTATGAAAATGCTATGTGAATGCAAAGGAGAAACCTTTGGGATGTAAAGCAATTCTTTTTATGAAATAATATATAGAAAGTTCAGAGGATCAACATTTGCAGCTGAATGATTCTATGGCCTTTCATGTACATTTCCCCAAATGGCTACAAGGTCAAGTTCTTTTACAGAGATTTGGAGCCAAAGTGTTTTCGTGAACTCTGTTTGGGAGTGGAGCAAGAAAGGGAATGACTAGAAATAGTAGAATATTGCCTCTGCCACTTCTGTACAATGGTTTGTGTAGAATGTATGAAGACATAGATACCTAAATTTTGTTGAACATGTTAGAAGTAAAGTGAGCAGAACATGCAGATCTCTTTGTTTTGTGATGTGGACATTGACAAGAAGCTACAAAGAGGCAAAAGAATTAGTTTAAACAATTGAAAATCCAGGATGGAATAATGACACTATTATGAAAATGATAGTTGCTACTCACCATAGAGCAGGGATGCTGAGTCACAGGTAGACACAACAAAAAGACTGTCAAACAAGCAAGCTTTCACCTTTTGGCCTGTGTCAGAATTAGACAACATACACACACATACTATGCAAATGCACCCAGACACTGTGGTCATGTGTGTGTAAGTTGTGTTTGCATAGAGAGAGAGAGAGAGAGAGAGAGAGAGAGAGAGAGAGAGAGAGAGAGAGAGAGAGAGTTGTCTAATTCTGACGAAGGCCGTTTTGGTGAAAGTTTACTTATTTGACAGTCTTTTTCTTGTGCCTACCTGTGACTCAGCATCTCCATTTTATGATGAGTAGCAGCTCTACGTTTCATAATATCATCAAAAGAATTAGTTTATTTTACACTAATGTGCCCCATAGATGAATGCACAGATGCTTGTTTGGATTTGTCTCAGTCTTACATTGTGCTATCACGTTAGACGTACTAGTAGTCTTACTACAAATATCAGTGAATTGGGTTGGGAAATGCTTCTGCTCAGAGGGAGGAAATTTTGCTTTCTTAGATGGACTAGTTGGCTTGTTACAAATATCAGTGAACTGTAAAACATTTTTATGAATTAGTTTGATTTAAGGTCGTGTACTCATCGTTACAGATGATCTGTCACAGCCGTAGTCCTGGATTCTTAGACAGTTCCTGTATTATGTTTCAATAGAGTGTTTATTACGATCTCAAAGAATATCAAAGAATCTTTACAAAACACAAATAAGTAGTAACATACTTACAGTAATGAAATGAATCTTAACTCAACAAGCTAGATGCTTTATGTCCAAATACACACAAAGTACTCACTCACTTGCCAATATGGCTGCCCCTTTATATACAAATCCAAACAATCCTCAGTATTGTTATAAAGGATTTTTTAATAATATTACAATTAAAAATGTTATCTACATATTAATGTCTGATTCCGTCAGTTGCATTGGCACTTACAGAACGAATACATATAACAAACTTTAATCATTTGATATTTTATAAATGTGAAAATACTCAAACATGAAATATTAACAATACTTTAGATGTTTTTATTAATTACAGAAGATTCATACTGAAGTGAACATTCCTACACTCTTCAATACAATTTCAGTGTACTAATTATCTTGTTAGTAACTATTCCACAAGTACATATTTATCTACACCCCTATAGTATTCACATCAGAAATTTTCTATTTATGGTTCAAAATATTTTTTTTTTTTTAGATTGGTTTTAATGGACTGTTATATCTCAATTTGATTGGGAAATGCTTCTGTTCAGAGGTAGAAAAATTTGACTATATACTCCTTGCAAATGCTATGTACTCAACCACTGTGGAAATACTTATCCAACAAAACTGAATTGTCAAATCACATTGGCAGACTAGATCATGATTCAAATTAAACTTTGTGCTGAGTTATGAAAGTTTTACTTTGCAAGTAACACAGTTGGCGAGCGAAAAAGATTATCTGCACAAATATTGATCCTTCTCCCAACAGTGATATGTAATTTCAATAGCAAACTTGGTAAAGGCTCTAATTTTTTCTCTTTATAATTGTGTAGTTCAATGAGCTAAGATACCACTTGTGTCAGGTCACAGTTTCAATTATAACAAAGAAGATGACAAATTTGTACAGAAATATCTACTACTAAGTGTGTTTTATTATAAGCAAGCCCTTTTATATCTGTTCCATCTAATCATTTACATTCCAGAAACTTATCTTGCTATGACATTTGAAGAAGCAAAATTAAAGATAATGCAGAGTCTAAATCCGGCTTAAGGCTAGTGGATGGATTTCCATTAATATTTCTTGTTCTATATTTTGCTTCCCTCTTTTTGTGACATGTATGATGAGTGATGTAAATAAATCTCTGTATCAAATGCAAGCTGAAATAATTCACGTTGGTTGGTCAGTGATGCAACTAGCAGATGGATACACAAAATGAAAATTTTCAGATTTATTGAAAGCAATTTGTTTCTTATGTTACATATACTGTTTCTCTATAGGAATTGCTACTCATGACAAAAAATGTGTGACCGACGACCAGAAAAGCCTGTTGACCACGTAACAGTCGCAGACTGGGATGCTCGCATTCAGGAGCTGCGAGAGACAGCACGCAGGAGGAGGAAGGAGGCTCACGACTTGCGACAAGAGAGTATCCAGCTGCGTGCTGACACGGCTGTCACAACACACTGGAGCCTGCTGCAAAGTTCACAATCTCTGCAAGACAGGTTAGACAATATGCAGATCAGACAGCACACCCTATACTCAACTCAGTTGTCCAATAATATCTTTCTTAGATCATACTCCTGGTAAACATTATGATGAGAAACATGTTGACTGGATAAAGATTGCATAGACAATTTAAAACAAATTATTTATGTTGTTGCATGCTGTCCATTTACAGGGTAATATGATATTATGATTTTTATGTGTGACTATATACAGTTGAATTAATGTAAATTTTATTTAGTGAGGTGTATTTCACCTCAGTTTGTTGAGGCATCTTCAGTGGCAGTACGCATTGCTGTCTTTCGCATGTATGCTTGCTGTTATTCTGGTGAAGCTATTCTTCTGCCTACATCACAGTGAAATCTTGTCAGCACAGCACAAAAATTAATTATAATGTTTGTGCAAACACAATAACATTGTGGAAAGTTGTCATACAGTTTGCGTGTTCTGCTGACAAAGTTTGTTAGTGGTGTAGCCAGGACAGCAGCTTCACTAGAAGAATAGTAAGTATATATGATACAGGCAACAACATACACTGCAGTTGAAGATGTCTCAATAAATTAAGATAAGACATGTTTATTTAGATGCACAAATGCAGACATAATCTAAAAATCATTAACTAATAATGTTTTTCACGAGTTCTTATACGGCATAGGAGGAAGAGTTACAGAGAAACAGCTTTCATCTGCTGTAGAGAACACTTCTGCTGCTGCCATCCACCATACATTTTATTTTCATGGGCAGACTGTCAAACTGCTTTACAGCTGTGTACTTCACACCTTTCTGTGCCAAAGGCATATTCACTACAGTGAAGTGCAGACCATTTTTCTCTCTAATAATGTATTTATGAATGTCTCTATTACCATTATTAAATAAACACACTGTGAGGCTAGGCTTAAAACACCCAGTTGGTTAAAGAGATTCCTGCAAGAGTACATGTGTGAACCCCACATGTAATTATAATTACTTTCTTTTGTACAGTGAATACTTTTTGCCTAACTGAGCAGATACACTAGAATATTATCACGCAGGACACCAGTGAATAAAAATCTGTGAAGTATGATAATTAAGTGATTTATTTGGCAACAGTTCTTATGACAAAAGTAACGGAAGCTAAACTTTTTAGCAGGTTTCCTATATTGTGTTTCCAGTTTGAGTTTTCATCAGTATGTGCACACAATAACTTAAATTTGTCAACAGTGTTTATTATTTTTGTTGGTACAATACATTAACAGGAGATGTGGTGTTTTTGAGAGTACAAAACTGGATGAGCTGTGTCTATTCAAAAGTTCAAAGTTAACCCATTGGTGCAAAACCATTAATAACTTTTATAAAAACATCATTTACTGTTTTTGCTGTTGATACTTTATTGCACAGCTTGGCAACAATACTTGTATCATCTACAAAAAGGACTAATTCTGCTGCCTCCTACAAATAAATTGGTAGATTATTCATATATAGCAAGAACACTATTACTCGCTTGATCTAACTCTATGCGATGCATATTATGGTCTCTTCTCATGCAGAAGATATATCCTTCGTTGTATAACTCATGTAACTTGGATAATTTAAACTTGTATATCATGATTTTGTATTGTTGCTGAACCTTGAGTGAAGACATTAAAGTTTCGCTTCCTACCTCTCCTAGAATTCAGAAGCAAGCCAGGAGTTTAATGAAAGGAGAACACTCCTCAGGGTCTGGCTACATGTTCCATCTCCTATTACAAAGTCTGTGGGATGATGACTGCTATACTTATTTCATGAGTTAGGTTCTTAAAGTTTTCTCTAAAAAGTAATAGGTATTTCAGAGGCTGAAAAATGTATTTCTGATTACACATCATTAAGGGCAATGAGGTAAAAACAATGGTGTATAATTGTACTGCTAGTTGCTTGAACATCAGCTGTGCAGCAAAATGTGTACAATGCTTTTTATATACCAATAAACTTACAAATGTGAGAGAAACACGCATGCTGACAATCCATGCGCAGCAGACAATCTTAATTGGAACATTGCCAGAGAAATTAACATCTTACCTGCAGAATTACAGCACGGTGTTGGTAACATCACCACACGAAGTCAGCAATGCCTAGATGCTCATGGCCACCACTTCAACGATCTTTTTAGTTAGTTCTGTACAACTTGAATCTCAGATGTGAGATGTACCAGTTTCACATGGGACACAGGGTATATTTTCATAAAAAAAAGTTGTGTACACAATAATGTACTGTTTTATCTCTTCCTTGTCATTGGTTTTACAGGAAACAGGAAAAATGTGTTTATGGCTTATCGGCTAATGATTAGAACACTACTACAGAACTGCAACATTCAAAACTTTGTAATCCTATCCATTTGTAGATTAAAACTATACGAAATACTGTCAACTGAAGCTGCTATCCTCACACATCCAGCAGCTGGAGAGGTCTCTTTCCTACAGTGTACACCAATAATCCCAACCGATTTACCCATTCATTTTAAGCAACTTCAGTTGCCAATGAATGTTTCATTTGGAATAACAATAAACAAAGCTCAAGGTCCAAGACATCGGTAAGAGGAGATTTGGGTGTAAGAGGAGCGAGAGGGATGGTGTGAGGAAATGGACACATAAATGGGCGAAGAGGAGCGGACAGAGAGATGGGTGTAGGATGTATTTCTAATTTTCATACATATTTAGCAGCTGTAAAGCATTGCTGGATTTGCTAGTAGTTATATGAATGCCCAGAATTGTTCGGTTTGTGCATTTTCGGGAGCATGTAGGAGGTGGGTGTACAGGCTATTGTTGGCATGAGTAGGGAGATGGATTCAGGGGAGAGTTTCTGGGAAAAGCCTAAGGATTTTAGCAGGGACTGGAACTTATGGTCAACTTCTGGGATGTCCTTAGGCTCTTCCCAGAAACTCTCCCCTGAATCCATGTCCCTACACACTCCAACAACAGCCTGCACACCCACCTTCTACATGCTCCCAAAAATCCACAAACCTAATAATCCTGGATGTCCCATTTGGTTGTTTACAGTGCCCTCACCAAAAGATTGTCGGCTCTTGTCGACCAACATGTGCAACCAATTGTCCAAAACCTACCCTCGCGCATTAACGGTACCAACCCCTTCCTGCACCAGCTGTATCATCCCCACGCCCTTACTTTCCAGATACCTACTTATCGCTGTTGATGCAACCTCCTTATACACCAATATCCCTCATGCCCATGGCCTTGCTGTGACTGAATGCTACCTCTCCCAATGCCCTGCAGATTTGAAACCCACTACTTCGTTCCTCATACACCTAACCAATTACATCCTACCCCATAACTACTTCACCTTTGAAGGGAAGGTGTACAAACAAATTCATTGCACAGTTATGGACACCCACATGGCACCCTCCTAAGCCAACCTATCCATTGGCCACCTACAGGAAACATTCCTAACTTCCCAAAATTGGTCTGGTTCAAGTTTATTGATGATGTCTTTATAATCTGGACCCAAGGCCAAGAACCAATATCCTCATTCCTCCACAACCTAAACTCCTTCTCTCCAATCCACTTCACTTGGTCCTCCTCCACCTTCCTAGATGTCGATTTCCTCCTCTCAGATGGCTCCATCCACACAACGGTCCACATTACACCCCTCAACAGTACCTGCACTCTGACAGCTGCCACCCCTTCCACACTAAAAAATCCCTCCCATGGAGCCTTACCACCTACACTGGACGCATCTGCAGTGATAACTCCCTCACCCAGTATGCTGAAGGCCTTCATAGGCAGGCAATACCCTCCAGACCTAATTCACAAACAGATATCCCATGTCATATCCTCACACGTACCTGATCCTCACATCCATCTCAAGAACAAACCACAAAGAAGTGCCCCCCTTGTCATCCAGTACCACCTGTGATTGGAATTACTGACCCATGTCCTTTGTCAGGGCTTTGATTATCTATCATCATGCCCTGAAATGTGGGATATTCCACATTTCCAGTCCCTCCAAAGGTGGTGTTCCGCCACACACCTAACAATCTCCACAACATCCTTGTCCACTCATATGCCGCTCCCACCCCCAACCCCTGCCACATAGATCGTACCCCTGTGGAAGACCACGATGCAAGACCTGTCCATTCCACCCACACAGCAACACCTACTCCAGTCCTGTCACAGACTTATCCTACACCATCAGATTCCGGGTTACCTGTGAAAGCAGCCATTGTATATGCCAGCTCTGCTGCAACCACTGCACAGAATTTTACATTGGTATGACAACCAACCAGCTGTCTACTACAATGAATAGCCACTGCCAAACTGCTGCCAAAAACAAGGTGGACTACCCAGCAGAGCACAACAATCGAGATTTCAATGGTTGCTTCACAACTTGTGCCATCTGGATCCTCCCCATGACCAACAGCTTTTCTGAGCTGCACAGATGGGAGCTATCCTTACAGCACATCCTTTGCTCCTGTAACCTCCCTGGCCTAAACCTGTCTCCCCAACCCCACACCCAGTGTGTGTGTGTGTGTGTGTGTGTGTGTGTGTGTGTGTGTGTCTCGCATGCCCAGCCGTCTGCCATCTGCTCACTCTACATACATCCTTAGCTAGCCCACAGATGACTCCCCACTCTCCCACAAGCTGATAGACACTTCTCCCCAACCCCCTCCCTGCCTCTTGCATATCTCCATCCCTCACCCACCCCATCCTGCACCCCCACCTCACCCTCATACACTCATGGGTCAGGAAAGAGCTGGCAGTCAACTGAGCATGATGTAGAGTGACAAGTGTGTGCATGCGTGTGTGTGCGTATGGGTCATTCAAAAAGCTAGCAAACCTCTGTACCTTTTGCTTATGAACCTATCAATGACACAGTGCTTCTGCCTATTGATGAGTTGTCTCCTTTATTCCTAAATAATTTGTAAATATGATACACTATTTTTTTGTGCATGTGTCACTACATTTACATTCAAACTGCAAAATTGCTTAATTTAGTAGTAAAAATTAAACATCTGTATTCCAGCCTAGATTCTTATCCAAATTTATTGCGAGAAATTTAACAGCTTCGACTTCTTCAGTATGGTGATGCTTGATTTATTTTAGTCTTCTGGCATTTTTAACTCTTGGTTTTCATACCAATGGGTTTCTATGATGACAAGTTTCAACCAACTTAAATTGAACTAATTTTTTAGGATATTATGGTGTTCAAAATAGAGCCTACAATATTGTCTGTATCCTTACCTTCAATTAACACATAGTGTAATCTTTAAACAGACCTGCTGGTCAGTATGTATTTATGGCTAAATCATTGAAGTACAATAAAAGACCTTAAAATGGAGCTGTGGGGCTCACTTTTTGATACTGATGCTGTCTGCCATTTTGAATAATAATTCACTTCTCAGACTGACAATTACCCCTTGTCTACAGAAATGATGTAATCCATAGTGTGGCAGACATTAGCTAGGTTTTATTTAATGTGCTGACAGATGTACCGAAGTTCGCCGAGTGGAACACCTGCTGGAATTGAAGAGGGCAGCAACAGTCTGTGAGATGGAACGCCTAGAGGAGGAGAAAGCCATGTGCCAGCGGCAGCTAGAGCTGCTGTCTGTGCCGAGGGCTGTGACTGTCGAGTGCCAACTGGCTATCGACCAGAGACTGGACACTGACCTTCTTAGAGACCCTGTGCATCTGCAGCTGCAGAAGGTACCTCCTCAGTGGCCTCCTAGTGAGATCTCATTGCTTTTACAAAGTGTACTTCTCCATTTTGTAAAATGAAGAAACCACAAAACAGCTGCTTAATTAAAAATCTTTTACTGTATACATGACAGGTTTCAGAACACTGTTTTTTTCCTGTATGTGTTCCCAGTCACACATCACAGAGGGAATGGTTTTTATAGAATTTATGGCCCTCCTTTTATCCTTTTCACGTGGAACTTTTGGTTCCATGACAACATTGGAGTGAGGTTGATTAAATGATTTATGTTTTACACCAAGTGATGGCACTGTAAGTGTTCTGGAACCAGTCATATGTATAATAAAAGGTCATTGGTCAAGCAACTGTTGTGTGGCTTCTTCATTTCACAAAATAGACTTATACAGTTGTGGCTTCCCCATTAGAAGTTTTCCGCTTGTGAAATATGATGTAATTGTCAGTTCAGAAGACTGTGATTAAAAAATGATTTTTTTCTTCTTTTATTATGTCTGATGACAATCAATTATTTTTATTTTTCAGCTGTGATCTACATCCATATTCAGATCCAAAAACAGGAACATATTGTTGACTTTCATTCTGAAATTTAGGGATAGTGAGAGGGTGAGTTTTGTAAGCAGTATCCTCAAGGTGTAGCCACAAGAAAACGTCAAATGGGGATTAATCACGAGGTCAATGGAACTACTATTCTGTAAGAATCTCTTCTCTGTGAAAACACTTATCCAAGAATGAACTGATTTTGTTGGCTGAATGAGATGACGCATTCTTCCTCTGAAACCACTCACACTGTAGCTGGTCTTCAATTATAGTGTTTACAAATTTTTGCACCATCTGTGTACAGCATTACTGTTCACTGTGCCATGAAAGAATGTGAAGAAGATTCATCTACTGGAAACTTTTTGCGTGTGCAGAGTAGACTTGTGCAACTATAGCACAAACTCAGGAATTCTCTGCATCACATGTCGACCACGATGGAACCACGCCTTATCTGACCAAAACCAATGATGACATTATATATGACATGAACCCTGCACTGACAGAGAGGTACACATTTTCCAGTGTGTTCAATTAAAAAATGTCATTAGCAGCATGAAGTTTGTAGGAGTGCAACTTTTAACAGTTGGGTTGTACCAACTGAGACACCAGACTTGGTAGATAAGCACTGCATGGACTTCATGGGGCTCAAAGAATATGCTTATGTTAGTTCCATCTGCAGTATTTCACTTCTTTCAGGTCTTGCAGTACTTGCTTGCTGCAAACTTGCCATATTTTTCTGTAAAGTCATTCCAAGTCTCAGTACAACTGAAACATCAAAGGTGATGAACAAGTGAACATGGAAGATGCAACAGAAAGAAGCATCCTTTCATAAAGTTGCATCAATTCTTGAACATCCAGTTGTAAGTGAACAAGCTTCTTGTATTAAACTTTGAAGGCAATCTTTTGTTTTGAGATAAAATTATTGACAGCAGGCATTTGTATTTTATTCAGGAATCTGATTCCTCATACTGATTCTAATCTAGAACTGCACTGCCTCTTCTTGTCAGCTTCCACACACTTTTAATATCCCACAAGATTCTTCAGTTGGCAGTAACTTTCACCACAATTAACACAAATGTCAAATATATTAGATGTAACAGGAATTATAAGTAGTCTACAGAGTGAACTACTCCCAAGCTCCAGCCAGCCCTAGAATTTTTACATAACTAAATGAATATCCCTGCTTCAATGACTCCAGTAAATTAATTATATTGTTATGTTTATACATGGTATCATACATAGACTCCCATCGTTTTCCAAGACTTCCACCAGATTAGCCATTAATGCCATAACTGTGCCCTGGCAGCTGCTGTTCCATCTCACCAGTTGACACCTACTACTGCACCATATGTTGTAAGAGACTCTGAAACCACAAGTTAACCCAAATCACTAACTATATTCAGATGCCAAGTTGTACTGTTATACTTATAAATTGTTTATTGTGTGCAGGAGCTGGGACTGATAGAACAGAAGAAGAATGACCTGGAAGCAGAGTGCAAGGCAGCCTGGGAGCAGCTGCAGAGACTCGGGGAGTGCCTCAACCAGCTGTCTAGAGACCTGCAGAACAAGGGTGAGGCAATCGCGGTGGATGAGAGTGCACTTGGTCTAAAACCCTCCAGTAGTGGCATTGGGTTCAGGCAGGACCCAACGAGACATCCCAAAGAGTGAGTATGTTTCTCAGTAATATGTAAGTTACATCATTACAGATAACAGTTTGGAGGAATATCATGTTATATGCAACTGTAGCATGTATCATCATCATCATCATCATCATCATCATCATCATCGTCGTCGTCGTCGTCGTCGTCGTCATACAGTCCTAATTTCCCAGATACTGTTAATGAACCTCTTGCACTTCCATCTCTCCATGTATAGCCTTTCACAGAGAACATCTTCCATTGTCATTCCTCTGGCAGAGAGGTCTCCTTAATTACATCCACCCAACAGGTTCTGGGTCTTCCTACAGAATGTTCCCCTTCCACCTCTCTTTTGAAACTTATTTGGTCTGTTCTTGTAGGCTCCAAACTTATTACTTGCAGGTAGCACCGTAGTCTGTATTAACTGATCTGGTTTAAAGGAATGTCTTGATTCCAGCTTCCTTCCTCACCTTCCTATTTCTTAATTTATCCATCTTGGTCTTCTAGATAGTGGAGCTAAGGAATTTCATTTTTGATGCTTGGAGTCTCAATGATACTGTGAGAATTCAAGATTTGGTACAATAGATCAATACTGGTATTAATTAACTGTTAACTATCACTGCTTTTGCTTTCTCTGGAAGCATGTTGTCCCATAAAAGGATTCTCACTTGTCGTTAGAATTCAGAATCCTTCTGCACTTTGTTGATAATCTCCTGTCTAATCAAATTGTCCGTGGAGGTTATACTTTCTGAGCTATGGAAAACTGTCTGATCACTCTAGTTGGTGGTATCATGGTTTCCCACTTGCAGGATGCCCATCTCTGTTGGTTGGCATTACCACTGTCTTGGTCTTGCTCATGTGAGGTTTTACTCCTGCAACTGTGATTTCCATATGTTGAGTCTGGTCTGAAAATTCTCTTCTTCTCCATCTCAGATGTCATCATTAGCAAAGAACTTGCATGGAGTTCACCAAAACTTTTCTTTCTGTTCTGTATTATATCATCCATAACAGTGATGAACAGTTGAGAAGTTAGTGCAGTGCCTCGCTCCATCCTTGATCTGAAACCATGAAGATTGTTCCTCTACAACTTGTACAGAGCTACTACAGCTCTTGTACACCACCTGACTTTTCCTTACCAGCCCTTCAGCATTTACAATATTGAGTTTCAGTTTTATAGTGCTACAGAAACATTCTCTTTTATTAGATGACTCAGTATCTGGAAGATGAGAGCCCTGTTTTAAGTTTTAACAAACTCAATGAGAAACAAAAGAGTTTTGATACCAATCATTTTGTTGTTCCTTAATATAAGAATTTATACAGTTCTGTATGCCTTTGAATCAATTTTGGAAACATTTTTGACACTTTGATGCTTATACCTCAAAACTGTCCTTTTTGAAAGATTCAGCTACATCGTGACGTGATGAAAATGACTGTCCACACATATTTTGTTTGCTGTAATGGAACAAAAAGAAGTTGTCTGTGATAATCAGATGAATGTAGGTCATGAGATTTTAGCTTCATTGTTCGACATGTTGTGCAATAGCTGGCATTGTCATAATGAAGAATGATGCAATATTTTCAATTATTTTTTCTTATTGCATCAATGACGTGTGGTACACAACTTCTCATATAGCATTTACTGTTCGTCAGTCCTCTAAAGTAATTGCCACATGTCCTGTGTAATAAAAGTAACAAGTCTTTCCTGGATGAAGTTCATAACTGAACAACTTTTGCTGATTTCAGCTCATCTTGAAACACCCTAACAATTGCCTGCTGCTTAGTTTCCACCTTGTACAAATATATCAAAGTTTCATATGCTGTTATGATCTTATAGACAGGTTTTGCACATGCTTGGTTGAGTTTTTCAAGCATTTCCATACATTAATTGACAGAGTCTCATTTTGAGCTCAAGTCAAATTGTGCTGAATGCATCGAGAACAGATCTTTTTTCACAGCTAAATTTTAATGCTGAACTGAATGTACTGCGCTTTTCGATGTGCCTAAGGATGCCCCTGTCTCACACACTCAGTCATTTGGTGGTCCTCTTTGATTGAGTTGTGTACAGTGTGAATGTTTCTTGGGACAGCAACTGATCGCATTTGACCTTTGCAAAATTCAGCAAACCAGTCATAAACTGTACTGTCTGAAGGTGACTGATTACCTAAAGCTGAATGAAGTGACTAGAGGCACTGATGTTGAATAAGGTCTTTACAAAGTTATAAAAATTATTCAACAGGCACATTCACATGAAATTTCCAAATTTTAACAACACTGTTTGTTTCAATGTTCACTGTAGACAAACTGTTTGGCCACTTTCGGAACTGCCATTGTTTTAACATTAACAAACTTTAAAACAATAGTGATGTCTGCCTCAGTGGCACTATACAGAGGTCATTTGTAAAAACTTAAAAGGCGACCCTCTAACAGTGTTGAATGAGTCAGAAATTGTCTTCAGCTTGGTATAGTATTCTAATTTTGCAAATTAGATGACGGCTTAGAATACTTAGCACTCAGTGACACGTGCCATTGTACAGAAACTGTTTTGAATACATACTAATGTAAAAATGCCAGAACATTTAATAATCTGGTTCTGAAACCTGAAACTTTTTTAGATTAAAATTGCATACTGGACTGAGACTCAAATCTGGAATGTTTGCTTTTCGCATTTGCCTCTGTCAGTCATGGGCTACATTCTTCTCAGAACTCAGCCTTACAGCTTCAGTTCTACATCAGCTCTCTACTACATTCCAAACTTCATTGAAGCTGTCTTGTATGGCTTGCTGCAGGCAGGTAAAACTGTTGTAGGCACAATGTAAGAAATAAGACTGACTTTTGCTGTATCTGGGTCTTGAAAATGTTCCAGAAATACCTACAGACTCAAGTTACCAGCTAAATTTATAACTGGCAAGTGTTGTCACTTTGTGCAGTCACGTTCATCAGTGGCACATAATGTCAATGAAAAGTATGTTACAATTGTTGTTGTTGTTGTGGTCTTCAGTCCTGAGACTGGTTTGCTGCAGTTCTCCATGCTACTCTATCCTGTGCAAGCCTCTTCATCTCCCAGTACCCCCTGCAACCTACATCCTTCTGAATCTGCGTAGTGTAGTCATCTCTTGGTCTCCCTCTATGATTTTTACCCTCCACGCTGCCCTCCAATACTAAATTGGTGATACCTTGATGCCTCAGAACATGTCCTACCAACCGATCCCTTCTTCTGGTCAAGTTGTGCCACAAACTTCTCTTCTCCCCAATCCTATTCAATACTTCCTCATTAGTTATGTGATCTACACATCTAATCTTCAGCATTCTTCTGTAGCACCACATTTTGAAAGCTTCTATTCTCTTCTCGTCCAAACTATTTATCGTCCATGTTTCACTTCCATACATGGCTACACTCCATACAAATACTTTCAGAAACGACTTCCTGATACATAAATCTATATTCGATGTTAACAAATTTCTCTTCTTCAGAAACGCTTTCCTTGCCATTGCCAGTCTACATTTTACATCCTCTCTACTTCGACCATCATCAGTTATTTTGCTCCCCAAATAGCAAAATTCCTTTACTACTTTAAGTGTCTCATTTCCTAATGTAATTACCTCAGCATCACCCGACTTAATTAGACTACATTCCATTATCCTCGTTTTGCTTTTGTTGATGTTCATCTTATATCCTCCTTTCAAGACACTATCCATTCCGTTCAACTGCTCTTCCAAGTCCTTTGCTGTCTCTGACAGATTTACAATGTCATCGGCGAACCTCAAAGTTTTTATTTCTTCTCCATGGATTTTAATACCTACTCCAAACTTTTCTTTTGTTTCCTTCACTGCTTGCTCAATATACAGATTGAATAACATCAGGGAGAGGCTACAACCCTGTCTCACTCCCTTCCCAACCACTGCTTCCCTTTTATGCCCCTCGACTCTTATAACTGCCATCTGGTTTCTGTACAAATTGTAAATAGCCTTTCGCTCCCTGTATTTTACCCCTGCCGCCTTCAGAATTTGAAAGAGAGTATTCCAGTCAACATTGTCAAAAGCTTTCTCTAAGTATACAAATGCTAGAAATGTAGGTTTGCCCTTCCTTAATCTAGCTTCTAAGATAAGTCGTAGGGTCAGTATTGCCTCACGTGTTCCAACATTTCTACGGAATCCAAACTGATCTTCCCCGAGGTCGGATTCTACTAGTTTTTCCATTCGTCTTAAAGAATTCGCGTTAGTATTTTGCAGCTGTGACTTATTAAACTGACAGTTCGGTAATTTTCACATCTGTCAACACCTGCTTTCTTTGGGATTGGAATTATTATATTCTTCTTGACGTCTGAGGGTGTTTCACCTGTCTCATACATCTTGCTCACCAGATGGTAGAGTTTTGTCAGGACTGGTCTCCCAAGGCCATCAATAGTTCCAATGGAATGTTGTCTACTCCGGGGGCCTTGTTTCGACTCAGGTCTTTCAGTGCTGTGTCAAACTCTTCACGCAGTATCGTATCTCCCATTTCATCTTCATCTATATCCTTTTCCATTTCCATAATATTGTCCTGAAGTACATTGCCCTTGTATAGACCCTCTATATACTCCTTCCACCTTTCTGCTTTCCCTTCTTTGCTTAGAACTGGGTTTCCATCTGAGCTCTTGATGTTCGTACACGTGGTTCTCTTATCTCCAAAGGTCTCTTTAATTTTCCTGTAGGCAGTATCTATGTTACCCCTAGTGAGATAAGCCTCTACATCCTTACATTTGTCCTCTAGCCATCCCTGCTTAGCCATTTTACACTTCCTGTCGATCTCATTTTTGAGACGTCTGTATTCCTTTTTGCCTGTTTCATTTACTGTGTTTTTATATTTTCTCCTTTTATCAATTAAATTCAATATTTCTTCTGTTACCCAAGATTTCTACTATCCCTCGTCTTTTTACCTACTTGATCCTCTGCTGCCTTCACTACTTCATCCCTCAAAGCTACCCATTCTTCTTCTACTGTATTTCTTTCCCCAATTCCTGTCAATTGCTCCCTTATGCTCTCCCTGAAACTCTGTACAACCTCTGGTTCTTTCAGTTTATCCAGGCCCCATCTCCTTAAATTTCCACATTTTTGCAGTTTCTTCAGTTTTAATCTGCAAGTCATAACCAATAGATTGTGGTCAGAGTCCATATCTGCCCCTGTAAATGTCTTACAATTTAAAACCTGGTACCTAAATCTCTGTCTTACCATTATACAATCTATCTGAAACCTGTCAGTATCTCCAGGCTTCTTCCATGTATACAGCCTTCTTTTATGATTCTTGAACCAAGTGTTACCTATGATTAAGTTGTGCTCTGTGCAAAATTCCACCAGGCGGCTTCCTCTTTCATTTCTATGCCCCAGTCCATATTCACCTACTACGTTTCCTTCTCTCATTTTTCCTACTGCCGAATTCCAGTCACCCATGACTATTAAATTTTCATCTCCCTTCACTATCTGAATAATTTCTTTTATTTGATCATACATTTCTTCAATTTCTTCGTCATCTGCAGAGCTAGTTGTCATATAAACTTGTACTACTGTAGTAGGTGTGGGCTTCGTATCTATCTTGGCCACAATAATGCAATCACTATGCTGTTTGTAGTAGCTTACCCACATTCCTGTTTTCCTATTCATTATTAAACCTACTCCTGCATTACCCCTATTTGATTTTGTGTTTATAACCCTGTAGTCACCTGACCAAAAGTCTTGTTCCTCCTGCCACCGAACTTCACTAATTCCCACTATATCCAAATTTAACCTATCCATTTCCCTTTTTAAATTTTCTAACCTACCTGCCCAATTACGGGATCTGACATTCCACGCTCCGATCCGTAGAATGCCAGTTTTCTTTCTCCTGATAACGATGTCCTCTTGAGTAGTCCCCGCCCGGAGATCCGAATGGGGGACTATTTTACCTCTGGAATATTTTACCCAAGAGGACGCCATCATCATTTAATCATACAGTAAAGCTGCATGCCCTCGGGAAAAATTACGGCCGTAGTTTCCCCTTGCTTTCAGCCGTTCGCAGTACCAGCACAGCAAGGCCGTTTTGGTTATTGTTACAAGGCCAGATCAGTCAGTCATCCAGACTGTTGCCCCTGCAACTACTGAAAAGGCTGCTGCCCCTCTTCAGGAACCACACGTTTGTCTGGCCTCTCAACAGATACCCCTCCGTTGTGGTTGAACCTACGGTACGGCTATCTGTATCGCTGAGGCACGCAAGCCTCCCCACCAACGGCAAGGTCCATGGTTCATGAGGGGTATGTTACGATACTGATGAGTAATTATTATTGCAAATTTTGTCATATATCATAAACTGGCTTTTACCTGGATATGAGCAGGTGGTAGAGGATATAGTTTCCTTGTGCAAGGGTTTCACAAAGCAGGATGTGATGATAGTGGGTGGAGTGAGAAACAATATTGATAGGGATCAGGGCTACAGTATTGAGTGTAACATGGTGAAAATAGCCTCGGCAACAACACATAGCAATGTTGGGTTGGTGCCTGCTTTCGTGCGGCATGATCAGCCCCAGTTGGACCATTCTGTCAGGAGGGTAAATATGGAGTTGGATCAGTTGCATAGGGCGGCCACTTTGTCAGATATTGGATTGGTTCCTGTCGAGGCTATTGATAAGGAGATTTCACAAGACATGGCCTACACCTCAGTAGGAAAGGGAAGGGTAAACGGTCAGGGTTGTTAGTGAAATCCATAAGGGGGGACACTAGTACTCATGGAAGTACCTCTTTTTTTTTAGACTAATATCAGTGTCCAATGAGAAGTTCAGGCAGGCAGGTGCTAAAGAGGTCCAAAACTCACAAAATTCTCACAACAGGAAAGTAAATAATAATGTTACCATATTTAACCAAAATACTGGTGGATTAAAGAAAAAAAAGTAGATTCTCACAAAAGTAAAGTAAAAAATAATGTTTCCATTTTTCATGAACATATTCCAGGATTGAAGAATAAAGTAGATGAGCTCCTGGCTTGTTTAGATGACATTGAATCTGGTAATGTAATAGATATACTATGCCTGTCTGAACATCACATCGTGTCTGATATGGAAAACGTAAATATCAGTGGTTATAAACTAGCTGCACATATGAGCAGAGAGAATAATGTCAGATGAGGAGTTGCCATATATGTCAAAAGTTATCACTGTGTAGAAAGCTTAGATACAAAAAAGTTTTGTCTGGAACAACATATAGAAGCATGTGCCTGTCAACATAAACTGAAGGAGGCTCTTTTATAATTATAACAGTATATAGGTCCCCTTCAGGAAACTTTCATTTATTTCTGGAAAACTTGGATGCCTTGTTGCGCTATCTGTCAGATGGGGGAAAGCAAATTATTATTTGTGGGGACTTAAGTGTTGATTCACTGAAAGAGTGTAATAGGAAGAATGACCTGGAAGTCTTGCTCTGTTCTTTCGACTTGACATCTGTCATTACTTTTCCTACTTGGGTAGTAAAGGACAGCAGCACAATGATAGATAACACTTTTATAGACCAAGATAGGTTTAAAAACATAAATTCTTGTCATGTTGAGAATGGCCTTTCTGATCACGGTGCTCAGCTAGTTGCAGTATATGACATAGCTCCATTCAGTAATTCAAAACTACCCTCCAAAGTTGTGTGTTCAATTAATGATTCAACAATTAGAAATTTCAGATAAAATCTTCAGCAGTTAGACTTGGATGATGTGTATAAGGAACCCGATGCTAATTTAAAATATAACTTATTTCATGATACATTTGCAAGAGAATTTGAAAACTGTTTCTCCAAGAAAGTAGTTAAATCTAATTATAAGAAACCATGCAAAAAATCACGGCTTACTATAGGAATGAAAATATCTTGTAACCACAAAACGGAACTGTATCTAACAACAAGAAAGAGTAATGACCCAGAAACAGCCAAATATTTTAAAAACTACTGTGCTCCATTAAGAAAGGTTATTAAAACGTCCAGAAGCATGTGCATCATGACTGAGATTAATACCTACGATAACAAAATCAAAACAATTTGGAATATTATTACAAGGGAGAAAGGGCAACCAAGAGTGCAGGATGACGGTATCACCATCAAAGCAAATGGAAACTTGACAAACAACAAGCCCGAAGTTGAAAACATTTTGAATAATCAATTTTTAAATGTTATAGAGAAAATAGGATCTAAAGATTCATTAGAAGAAGCAAGGCAGTTAAAGGAAGAGGCTTACCCACTCCATTTGATACAATTGAAATTCCACCCACCTCTCCTTCTGAAATTAGGTAGATAATAAACTCTTTCAAGAATAAAAGCTCACATGGAATCGATGGGCATTTCCAGCACGATAATAAAAACTTGTTACCAATAAATAAGTGGGATTCTTAGCCACATATGTAATAGCTCTCTGAAGCAGGGTATTTTCGCAGATAGACTGAAGTATGCCATTGTTAAACCTCTGCATAAAAAGAGGATACGTCTGATGTTAACAACTACCACCCAATCTCTCTTCTAAGTGCCTTATCCAAAATTCTTGAAAAAGTAATATATTGTAGAGTAGCTTCAAACCTAACAAAATGTCAGTTTGGTTTTCAGAAGGGTTTTTCAATGGAAAACGCTATATATACTTGCACTAATGAAATATTAAATGCTCTGTGTAACCGGAAGTCACTCATTGGGATTTTTTGTGATCTCTCAAAGGCTTTTGATTGTGTAAATCATGGAATACTTCTAAATAAGCTCAAGTACTGTGGTATGAATGGGACTGTGCTCAAATGGTTTAAATCATACCTTACTGGAAGAGTGCAGAAAGTTGAAATAAGCATTTCACATAATATGCAAAAAACTGGTGATTTCTTAAACTGGAGAACAATCAAGTATGACGTGCCACAAGGTTCGGTCTTGGGTCCTCTGCTGTTCATTAATATATATTAATGACTTGTCATTCTATATCCACGAAGATGTAAAGCTGGTACTTTTTGCCAATGATACAAGTATAGCTATCATACCCAACAGACAAGAATTAACTGGTGAAATTGTAAATTATGTTTTTCAGAAGATCATTAAGTGGTTCTCTGCAAATGGGCTCTCATTAAACTTTGACAAAACACAGTATATACAGTTCCACACAGTAAATGGATGACACCATTAATAAATATAGACTTCAATCAGAAATCACTAGCTAAGGTAGAATGTTCAAAATTTCTGGGTGTATGCATTGATGAGGGGTTCAATTGTAAAAAACACACTGAGGATCTGCTGAAACGTTTGAGTTCAGTTACTTATGCTATTAGGGTCTTTGCAAATTTTGTTGATATACATCTCAGTAATTAGCTTACCATGCCTGTTTTCATTCTCTGCTTTCGTATGGCATCATATTCCGGGGAAACTCATCATTGAGTAAAAGAGTGTTCATTGCACAAAAGAGTGTAATCAGAATAATTGCTCGAGCTCATCCAAGATCATCCTGCAGACACTTATTTAAAGAGCTAGAAATCTTCACTGTAGCCTCCCAATGTATATATTCACTTATGAAATTCGTTATTAACAATCCAAATGAATTCAAAAGTAATAGCAGTGTACATGGCTACAACACAAGGAGAAAGGATGATCTTCACTACTCAAGGTTAAATCTAACTTTGGCTCAGAAGGGGGTAAATTATGCTACCACAAAAGTCTTTGATCACTTACCTAATAGCATCAAAAGTCTGACAGATAGCCGTATAACATTTAAAAGGAAATTAAAAGAATTTCTTAATGGCAACTCCTTCTATTCATTAGATTAATTTTTGGATATAGTAAGTGGGTAATTTCCCCAAACCCCACAAAAAAAAAAATTAAAAATATTAAGTGTCATGTGCCGTGACTCGCCGATCTTTCAAAGCGCAAATAGAGGCACGGGGTGACGTCGGGGAAATAAAACCTCTGTGCGCTGTTGACGAAGCTTGTGGCGTGTCCCTGCTGGCCAACGTGGCCGCAGTACGCTCCCAAGCGCAGCCTCAGCCTAACCATAAACAAACCTCTAAGAAACTGCAGCAAAACCCACGGCAACTTCCTTCATGTCTGCGGTGTTTTATGAAACATTCATGAGAAGATTGTCCACAATGTTGGGCCGTGTGTCACAAATGCAAAAAAAGAAATGGTCATGTGTCATCTGTTTGCAAATCTGACTGCATACATGATGTTCATGAACATGACACTGATTCTGATTCTGTGTTGTCTGTCGATTGTACTTCTTCCCTTTCAGGGAAGTTATTCCTCACTGTCCAAATACTTGGTCGAGATGTTTGCATGCAGGTGGATACTGGTTCTGCTGCCACTATCATCAATTCTCAGACATATCTTCAGTTGGGTTCTCCAATCCTGTCACCTGTTACTAGGCAATTACAGACTTACAACAAACAGGTTTCTCTCTTGGGACAATTTGATGCTGAGGTATCTTACAAATCTGTCGTTCACACTGTTCCCATATTTGTGGTCGACCATAGTAATGCGGAGAATCTTTTTGGTTTTGATGCCTTTCGTGTTTTTGGGTTCTCTGTCAATATCGTCTCTGATGCTATTCTTTATGCTCAATTTGATTCCTTGTCGACGACATTTTCATCCCTTTTTTCTCCTGGGTTAGGTCGTGCAAATGACTTTGAAGCTCATATCATGCTCAAACCCACTGCTCGGCCTAAGTTTTTTCAGGCTCGGCCCATTCCTGTGGCCCTTCGTGATAAGGTCAAACAGGAGCTGGATCATCTCACTGCTTCAGGGATCTTGCTTCCGGTCACTTCCAGTGAGTGGTCCTCTCCTGTCATTGTCGTTGCTAAGCCAAATGGTGATATTCGTCTCTGTGGCGATTTCAAAGCCACTGCAAATTCTCAATGCCTTATCGACACTTACCCTATGCCTCGACCTGAAAAATTGTTCACTAAACTTGCTGGAGGCCAGTGTTTTTCTAAACTTCACCTGTCAGAAGCTTCTCATCAACTTCCTCTTGATGCTATTTCCCGGTAGTTTCTGGTCCTTAACACGTCTTTCAGCCTCTATCAATAACGACGATTGCCACTCAGGGTTGCCAACGCGCCTGCTCTCTTTCAGCGATTTTTGGAACAATTATTGCTCACTGTCCCTGGATGTATAAATTAGATGAACAACACTGTTGTCACTGGCTCCACCACTGAAGAACATCTTCGCACACTTTTTCATGTCTAACAGACTGCCGGTCTTAAGTGTAATCTTCAGAAATCAAAATTTTTTCAGGCATCTATCACATACTTGGGGTTTCAACTCCCTCAGGATGGTATTCGTCCACTTCAGCAAACTGTCGCTGCGATCGATGCCCTTCCTCACCCTGCATCTGTTAAGGAACTGTAGGCCTTCTTGGGGAAAATAGCATACTATCACAGGTTTTTACCATCTGCTGCTTCGGTGGCTCAGCCATTGCATTGCCTGTTGCATAAAAACATGCCTTTTCACTGGTGTGCGTCATGTGATGCGGCTTTCCAGAAATTGAAGACTATGCTGAAAAAGGGCCCGTGCCTGACTACTTATTGATCTGGCCATCATCTTGTTCTTGCCACGGATGCCTCTCAACACGGGGTTGTGCAGTCCTTGTGCACCGTTTTTCTGACGGTTCTGAACAACCCATTGCTTATGCCTCCAAAATGCTCACGGATGCCCAACAAAAGTATTCTCAATTTGAAAAAGAAGCTTTTGCCATTATTTATGCTCTTCATAAGTTTGGTGTTTTTCTCCATGGATCCAAATTTCATCTGTTACGGATCACAAACCACTTGTTTCCTTGTTTCATCCATCAACGTCACTTCCTAACAAGGCTGCCAAAATGGAGTCCTGGTCGCATCTTACGACACCATGGCTGATGCCTGTATGAAATCCAGATGGACACAGATGTTGCAGTGCATCATTCAGACCAGCTTCGGCCTCATGTGCCGGCAACGCCTGTTCCGGATGCCACTACACCACCTTCGGCTCTAACTGACGCTCGGGATACTGGAATCTCTCATTACTCACAACGTAGTCCTCTCACCATCATATCAGTGCCAGAACAAGAACTGACACCAACAGGAGACGTGTCCATTCAGGAACCAGATGACCATCATCTGTTGGAGCAAGTCTACTCGCCTCCTTCTCCTACGGACGCGGACACATCGCCCATGTCTCCTCTTATAACAACCGGACTTGCCGCAACGGGCAGATTGGTGCACGGGGCCCCAGCAAATTCGATCCCCATGTCTCCTGTCATCTCAACCCGTTATCATCAGGGACACTTCCGTCCGTATGGGAAGCCTCCTCCTCGAGACTTTATGGCCATTCAAACAACACCTATGGATGTTAGCAATCTACAGGCCACCTCCATCAAGACCTGTGCAAAAAATTCAAAGGGGGGAAAAGTGTTGTGACTTGCCGATCTTTCAAAGTGCCGCTACACAGTTATGCACGTCCTCTACATGCGGCACTGTCTGCCAGCCATGCAACAGCAGTGCCACCTAAGCGGTCAGCCAGCCAGCGGCCACGAGACTTGGACTCAGTTATGATTTGACTGTTAAAGTGTACACACGTCTTACTCTGTTTACTTGATCTGTGACTTTCATGTATCGCATCTTCCTTGAAATATATTTGTTCAACTTGAAGTTATAACATCATGTAATATTTTGTGTAATGTAATATCTTGTATAGACACCTTTTATTAACCTGATACATTTCACATCATTACGAAGTGTCGTATTCATGATCTATGGAACAAGTAATAATCTAATCTAATCTAATCTGTGCACACCTCTACCAATAAACTGTCGAAATGAGATGAATGATAGTTTAATTCTGCTTTTTCTCTTGTGTACTCACTGATTTGACATCCCGCAGAACTTTTTATTTCGTTAATCTCCTCCCCACTCCTTTAACTTTGGCTCTTTCAAAACATCAAATGGCTAAAATTGTAAGATGTTTCATAAAGCCCCCTGATTTTTTCTTGACATTTCAGATGTATCCCATATGAGACATGGCAACAAGTTTCCGAATCTAATATGAACAGAGCCGAAGAAGAAATCCAAAAGTCTCGAAGTCAACGCTTGAACATGTTTTCACTGCGAGCCGATGTCACTAATTCACTGCATGCCCAACATTCTGATACAGAGCATGCTCTCAGCAGACGCATATATGAAGTCCAGCGAGCCCACGATGAACTTCAGTGGCAGAAGGAGGAGGTGAGAATGAAAGTAGACATACACCAGAATGGGAACCATACACAGAAACTCAATATTTGTTAGTTTTGTGTTGAATGGCTCATACCACAATGGTCAGTGTAGAATACACAAGCCGGTATTCCAGAGTTTGGGCATTTAGATGAAGATAGCATATGGCTTGATGATTCAGTAAGTGCCAGACCACCAATCCAAAGGTTCAACCCCAGTCAGCCCTATCTATGGTTTTTTTTCACTTACTCCTTCTTTCACGTCAAACAAAGATGTGTAAATGTGAAAATGGAAAGTTACACTGGGGTTTGGAGCCCACGTTAAAGTGTATGCCCTTTATAAATGGATGTTTAAGATAGTTCAAAGATTGGAGGAGGACAGGGGTATACCACTTGCTGTAGGTGCTCATACAAATGGATGGGTAAATTAGTTTAGTGATATACCACCTGCAACAGAACTGCAAAAAAGCACTGCAGAATTCAAACTAACCTTCAAATTGAGGACAGATTTTCTTACTAGTGGAGACGTATGGATAGTCATTATGTGATAACCCTTTAATGTTGTTTTATGTCAGAATAGTGACTGCACCATCCATGACTGCTAAATCTAGTTTTGGCTTATTTTCAGTTGCAGATGGCTCAAAAAGGGTACAAGTGCACAGGGCAAATGTCATTGTCAGCTGCATTTCTTTGATCCAATGACCTTCAGTGTTGAAGCACCAATAGGCATATTCATTACTGATACCAATGTCAGCCACTCTATATAAACACACAGCTGACTGTGTGAAACACTGATTGTTGAAATTGGGGTAGAGATTAATAGGTACATCGATAATGGTGGTGTATAGGATTTTTTTTGGGGGGGTGGGGGGGTGGAGTGGAAGGCAGGGGGATGGGAAAGGAGGTAGGTATGAGACAAGGGCTACTGGAGAAGGAAGTTTGGAAGATTGTGGTCTTGAAATATAATTCCCATTCGTGGAGTTAAGAGGAGCTATAATTGGAGGGGGGGGGGGGGGGGGGGAGGGAGGGTCCAGAAGGCATGGATTGTAAGACATTCATTAAACTCAAGCATTTTGCACTGAGTGGCATGTTCTGTCCCTGTGAAATCAACTTTGTTCTTGATCACAGTTTGGCAATGGCCAACACGTGAGTGGACAATCTACTGCTGATAATGTCCATATAAGGGCTGTGCAAAAGTTACAGCAAAAGAACTGGAATAGGTTGTGCTGGGGGTATGCATAGGACAGGTTTTGCACCTGGATATTCCATAGGGATGTGACTCATGTGACAAGGGTCTGAATGTAGGTGTGCTACAAGGGTGGACCAGGATGTGTTGTAGACTGGGTGGGTGGCAGGAAACCATTTTGGGAGAAGTGGGAACAGTGTTCCTCACTTTAGAGCACAATGATAGGTAGACAAACCTCTGGAAGTTTTCTGCATTGTGTGCCTTAAACAGACCAGGAAGGTTCATGTGTCCCACATGCTCCATCCACTGCCTCTCCTTCATTTCTTTCACCTACCCCACCCTACACAGTCTATCATCCCTCCCCCCCCCCCCCCCCCCCCTCTCTCTCTCTCTCTCTCTCTCTCTCTCTTAAGTTAGTTATTTGAACAGTCCATGGTTCATTTTCATTGTGCCCCACTGTGATGCGCAAATTATCGTTTAGTATACCAATGAAAATAATCAGTTTTTGAAAATATAATTTAAGTTTAAAATCCAACATCACCAGTGCGTCCATCTGACAAAGATGTCATCATCATATCAAAACCACACCAGGGATCCCATAGAACCCCTGGTTTGGTGTAGATACATTGATGACATCATAGCCATATGGACTCTTGGTAAAGCTAACTTGTTAAAATGGTTGGAATCTTTAAATACATTCTGCCAACTAAATTTCACATTCCCCTATTCTGAATCCCATGCTGCTTTCCTTTATGTTGGCCTCCTCTTTACCAAGGATCAGCTACACATTTCTGTTCACATTAAACTTACTAAGAAACAATAATACTTACATTTTGGCAGTTGCCATTCTTTCCATGTCAAACATTCCCTCCCATAAAGCCTTGCCATTTGAGACAAATGTATTTCTTCAGATTCAGATTCTGCATAGTAATACACCACCATTCTCACTTCAGCCTTTACTGGAAGTAATTACCCCACCAGCCTAGTTCAAAAACAGATTTCCCAGGCCATCACATTGAATCCTGGTACTGCTGATCCCTCCAGAAACAGCCTGTGAGTATGCCTGTCACTCAGTATTATGCTGCTCTTGAATGTATTACTCAGCTACTTCAACAAGGCTATGACTTCGTAAAATCAACCCATAAAATGAGGTCCATTCTGTCTGACAATTTGCTCAACACGCTGGGAATATTTTTATTGGCACCCAGTGGTGGCTGCAGTGTAAGAGCACCCTAAATTTTGATGCCTTGTGGAATCATTGGTTATTTTTCTTTGAATGCTGTTAAGTGTAACATAGATGCTGCAACCTGAGAGATGTGGCACTTAAATCTATCGCATTGCTGTTCCTCTAGACGTCATGAAAACTGGCATGAGGGTCATTGTGCACACCTTCAGTTGTTCATGTTTTAAGGAGCTTGATAGAATTGCCTTACGGCGAAATATATGTGGATTTGTGCATGGTTCATGATGTGCACAGCTAACCATTGCCACTCAACTAGAAGTTTAAGTCAGTGCCACAAGGTGGTAGCACACTGTGGCAGACTTTTATCCCCGTTTGTTCGGCATAAATCCTGCTATATGATAGCACACTCCTCACATATGCTAATTAACTTACTATATTGTAAAATTAGATTGGAAGATGATAAAGTTCTACTGACAGTAAACTTATTTTGTGGGTTTCTGAATGAGTTATAGTATATTAAGTTATGAATTTTATATGCAGTAATCCATTTGAGGCGCTGAAAATCATAAGGGCCTAAAGCACATGACCATTGTGTGAGGCTCACATTATATGTATGAAAATTTGTGAAAAGCTGTATCACTAGTTCTCTGATATACACTTAAATGTGGGTCTGACGGTGGGGAGCCTTATGCGCTTATGGATCTCAGCGTCTAATTTATATTCTACTCAAGTGACCATGGTGGTAGACATTACAACTTGAATTTAATCATCTCCACAAATGGCCCTTTGTGTTTGGTGTTGGTTATTTACTGAGCAGGAATTGGCTTTCGTGTGCACTGTAAACAGGAACTATGTTGAATCTATTTTAAATGCTAACAGAAAAGTAAATCTGTAAGGACAGCTCATAAGTCATGCTTAGATAACCCAGTCAGTAGAGCATTCGCCCACAAAAGGTAAAGGTCTGGAGTTTGAATCTCCATCCGGCTCATAGCTTTAATCTACGCTGCAGAATGAAAATCTCATTCTGGAAACAGAAAAGGAAATAATCGGGAAACGTTAGCCGCAAAGAGACTATGGCCTCTGAGAACAGATCCTTTGGTTGAGAGAGTCGTGTCACCTGTACATTATTCCTAAACAGTATGTATCTTTTATGATCTTCTTACCCCTTTGATTGTCTTTTTTAAAATAGGTTTCTCTTCTTGTGAAGCATATTGTCACCATTAGCTTTGTTCATTTATTTTTGTATGTCATCCAGTTGAGCAATCATTTTGATAGTAAATTATAACTTGTGTTACTATTAAGGTGGTTACAGAACCACTGTTTATATTGTTGAAACTGTTCTCCACACTCCAAATGCCTGATGCATCACATGGCACTTAGCTACACCAATGGCTTAGAGGAAAATAGTCACATGTCACCACACTGCTTGTTGTGCATACATCAATTATGCAGCAAAATGTGTACAATAACTTTTATAGGCTACCTTTTCAGTGGAAATATTTGCCTACAAGAATTCCTAGGAAGGATGATGTTCAATTAACCAGCTAAATGATGTAATTATCACTATCATCTAGGAAAAATCATTAAACCAAATGAGAGTACTAATAAATTTACAAATACGACAAATACACATTGTTCCACAGATCCATCTTATAGGACTGCTAATTTTGTATTATTATTAAAGACACTGCTGCCCATTAAAACTGCAACATGATGAAGGCACAATACAACAAACAACAACTGATGACTTGTAGCATGGTGCTGAAGCTGCTTGGAATGATCATCCAAGTTCACTTTAACTCGGCACCCACCCTGATTAGAGCCATTGTCTCTGCCAGATATGGCAGTTCAGTTTGCTAAATTTCACACTCTGGACACCCCTAGCCACCTCTAAATTTAGTCATGGATTTTTCCCATTGTACTGTAGGGAGACAAAAAGTAAAATTTCATGGTTTGCCATTATTTGTGGTGTTACAGTTTTAATGACCAGTGGGTTGATTTTATTTTTGTCCATTTTTGTATAAGATATGCAGATGGTGGAAAATAGGTCCATTACATGTGGCTCAATGGCCTGATGCAAGTCTTTCAATTGGAGACTACTTTGGCCACCTTCACATTCCCAATCCTACCCCAGGTATCCAAATGGAGAAAGGTGACCTACTGTTTAATGTGGTATCCAAACCACATGTTGTTTTTAGAGAAATTCACATTACTGAGAGGTGAGGGCTAGATTAAAGGCAGACCAGGATTTGATACCATGACTTTTTGGTTTCCATGCACATGCTTTACCACTGGACCATCAAACCCATCTATGTGATGGATTAAGTTATAGTTTTGTAAATGCAAAACCTTATGTAAACAGATTTTGCACTATAATACTATGTCCAGTCACACTTATATCTATATCTACATCTATATTCTGCAAACCACCATGAGATACATGGCAGAGGGAACGTCCCATTGTACCAGTTACTAGGGTTTCTTCTTGTTCCATTCACATGTGGAGCATGGGAAGAATGACTGTTTGAATGCCTCTATGCACACAATAATTATTCTAATCTTATCCTCATGATCCCTGTGTGAGCAGTGTGTTCGTGGTTGTCAAATATCCCTAGAGCAATCATGTAAACCCAGTTCCTGAAACTTTGTTAATAGACTTTCTCGAGATAATTTTTGTCTCTCTTCCCAAGAGTATGCCAGTTCAGTTCTTTCAGAATCTGTGCGACACTCTCCCATTGATTAAAGAAACCCCACTAATGCTGCACTTCTCTGTATATGTTCAATATCCCCTGTTAGTCCTACCTGTTATGAGTCCCGTACACTTCAGCAGTATTGTAGGGTGGGTCATACAAGTGATTTGTAAGCAATCTCTTTTTGTAGACTGATTGCACGTCCCCCGTATTCTACCAATAAACTAAAGTCTACCACCTGCTTACCCCAAAGCTGAACCAATGTGATCATTCCCTTTCATATCCTTACAAAGTGTTACATCAAGGTATTTGTAAAAGTTGGTTGATTCCAACAGTGACTCATTGATATTATAGTCTTAGAACACTACATTTTTTTCGTTTTGTAAAATGCAAAATTTTAAATTTCTGAACATTTAGAGCAAGTTGCGAATTTCTGTACCATGTTGAAATCTTATCAAGATCTGACTTAATGTTTATGCAGATTATCTCAGATAGTACTTCATTATAGATAACTGCATCATCTGCAAAAAACTTGATTTTGCTATTGTCTGCAAGGTCATTAATATACAACATGAACAGCAATGGTCTCAACACACTTAAATGGCACCACCTGAAGTTACTTCTACATCTGTCGATGACTCTCCATCCAAGATAACATGCTGTACCCTCCCTACCAAAGAATCCTCAATCGAGTCACAAATTTCACTTGATACACCATATAATTGTACTTTTGACAATAAGAGTAGGTGCGGTACTGAGTCAAGAAACTCTGCATCTCACTGACTGACTTGATCCGAAGCTTTCAGTATGTCGTGTGAGAAAAGTGAGAGTTGTATTTCCCATGATCAATGTTTTCAAAATCTGTATTGGTTGGAATTGAGGAAGTCACACTGTTCAAGATACCTCATTATTTTTGAGCTCAGAATATGTCCTAAGATTCTACAACCAATTGATGTCAAGGATATTGGACAGTAGTATTGTGGATCACTTTTACTACCCTTCTTTTAGATGTGTATGACCTGTGCCTTTTTCCAAGAACTGGGCACAGTTTTTTGTTTGAGGGATCTATGATACATTATAGTCTGGAGAGTGGCTAACTCAGCCACAAATTCAATATAGATTCTGACAGGGGTTCCATTGATCCCTACAGGTTTGTTCAGTTTTAACGATTTCAACTGTTTCTCACCACCACTGACACTAACACTTATTTCATTCATCTTTTCAGTGATACAAGGATTAAATTAGTGCAGTTCTCCTGTGTTTTCCTTTTTTAAAAGAACATTTAAAAAAGCAGTTAAGCATTTTAGCTTTTGCATTGGTACCCTCAACTTCAGTTCCTGTCCCATTTGTTAACAACTGGACAGTAACTTTGCTGCCATTAACAGCTTTTACATACGTCCAGAATTTCTTTGAATTCTGTGAAATGTCATTTGACAATATTCTGCTACAATAAGCATTGAAGGCATCATGCAGTGCACTCTTGACAGCCAAATGTGTTTCATTCAGCATCTCTCTGTTTATAGCCCTGCACTTTGTTTTACGCCTATTATGCAGTAATATCTGTTTCTTTAGAAGGTTCTTTATGGTGAGTGTGTACCATGTAAGTTCTCTCCCATTATGAACTGTTCTACTGGGTACATGCCTATCCAGTGCGTGGTCAACTATTCTCTAAAATTTGAGTCATACTTCCTGACTTGTGCTCCAACTTTCAAGTTCCTCATTGAGATATGACATAACTGATTTTTTTATGTAGTTTACTGAATATATATATATATCATTCTGCTTGTTTTAGTTGTCCTTTGTACTTTGGTAATCATTATTACCATAACCATGTCATGGTTAGTAGAGTAGATTAGATTTACTTTCATTCCAATTTATCCATAGTGAGGAGGTCCTCCAGGATGTAGAACATGTCAGAAGAACAATAATACATGACAAATATTTACAACTGAAACAAATAAGCTACTGTACCTTCCACAGGTCCCAAGTGGAATGATCATCATTTTTTATAATGAACACTATAGTATGTAAGAATCATTTTACACACACTCATTTACTAAGATTGCATTAATGCACTGAATTTAAAATTTAAAAAGATGTTTTTCTTTTTATGGAGTTGGCCACCAATAAATCCTCTAGACTTTGCCCAAACTGAATTTCATTGGTTGTTAAGATTTTTATGGCTGCTGGCAAGTTACTGAAAATGTGTGTTCCTGAATAATGCACACCTGTTTGTACAAGAGTAAGTGATTTTAAATCTTTGTGAAGATTATTCTTATTTCTAGCATTGATTCCATGAATTGAGCTGTTGGTTTGAAAAAGTGATATATTTTTAATGACAAATTTCATTAAGGAATAAATATGTTGGAAAGCAGTAGTTAGTATCCCTAGTTCCCTAAACAGGCTTTTGCAGGACATTCTTGAGTTCACACCGCACATAACTCTTATTGCACGCTTTTGTGCCCAAGAAACTTTAGCTTGGTTTGATGAATTACCCCAAAAAATAATCCCATATGATATCATGGAATGAAAGTAAGCATAGTATGCCAGCTTTTTCATTTTTATATCCCTTATGTCTGACACAATTCGCATTGCAAATAGAGATCTGTTAAGATGATTCAGCAGTTCTGTGGTGTGCTCCTCCCAGTTGAATTTATTATCAAGCTGTAATCCCAAGAATTTAACACTGTCCACTTCTTCTATCTGCTTGTCATCATATGTTAGGCATTTACTCATGGGGTACCCCTTACAAGTTCTGAACTGCATGTATTGACAAAGAATTGGCTAGGAACCAGTGATTAATGTCCACAAATATTTATTAGCTGATCCTTCTAAGACTACACTTGATTTGCTATTTATTTCGATGTTTGTATCATTGTCAAACAAAACAAATTTGGCATCTGGTAATGTTATTGATGAAAGGTTGTTGATATACACAAGAAAAAGTAAGGGCCCTAAGATGGAACCTTGTAGGACCCCACATGTAATCAGTCCCCAGTTGGATGATGCCTGTTAGCTTAATATGTGTGTCTTTCCTAATAACACCCTTTGTTTCCTGCCAGAGATATAAGATTTGAACCATTTTGCAGCATTTCCTGTAATTGTTGTTGTGATGGTGGTGGTCTTCAGTCCAGAGACTGGTTTGATGCAGCTCTCCATGATATTCTATCCTGCGCAAGTTTCTTCCTTTCCCAGTACCTACTGCAACCTACATCCTTCTGAATCTGCTTAGCGTATTTATGTCTTGGTCTCCCTCTATGATTTTTACCCTCCACACTGCCCTTCAATACTAAATTGGCGATCCCTCGATGGCTCAGAACATGTCCCACCGACCAATCCCTTCTTCTAGTCAAGTTGTGTCACAAATTTCTCTTCTCCCCAATTCTATTCAATACTTCCTCATTAGTTATGTGATCTACCCATCTAATCTTCAGCATTCTTCTGTAGCACCACATTTCGAAAGCTTCTATTCTCTTTTTGTCTAAAATATTTATTGTCCACGTTTTGCTTCCATACAAGGCTACATACAAATACCTTCAAAAAAGGCTTCCTGACACTTAATTCTATACTTGATGTTAACAAATTTCTCTTCTTCAGAAACGCTTTCCTTGCCATTGCCAGTCTACTTTTTATATCCTCTCTACTTTGACCATCATCAGTTATTTTGCTCCCAAAATAACAAAACTCATGCACTACTTTAAGTGTCTCATTTCCTAATCTAATTTCCTCAGCATCACCCGACTTAATTCGACTACATTCCATTATCCTCGTTTTGCTTTTGTTGATGTTCATCTTATATCCTCCTTTCAAGACAGTGTCCATTCCGTTCAACTGATTTTCCAGATCCTTTGCCGTCTCTGACAGAATTACAATGTCATTGGTGAACATCAAAGTTTTAATTTTTGCTCCATGGGCTTAAATTCCTACTCTGAATTTTTCTTTTGTTTCCTATACTGCTTGCTCATTACACAGATTCAACATCATTGGGGATAGGCTACAACCCTGTCTCACTCCTTTCCCAACCACTGCTTCCCTTTCATGCCCCTCAACTCTTATAACTGCCATCTGGTTTCAGTAAAAATTTTAAATTGCTTTTCAGTCCCTGTATTTTACCTCTGTCACCTTCAGAATTTGAAAGAGAGTATCCCACTCAACATTGTCAAAACCTTTCTCTAAGTCTACAAATGCTAGAAACATAGGTTTGCCTTTCCTTAATCTGTTTTCTAAGATAAGTCATTGGGTCAGTATTGCCTCATGTGTTCCAACATTTCAACGAAATCCAAACCGATCTTCCCTGAAGTCAGTTTCTACCAGTTTATCATTTCATCTGTAAAGAATTCACGTTGGTATTTTGCAGACATTACTTATTAAACTGATAGTTCAGTAATTTACACATCTGTCAACACCTGCTTTCTTTGGGATTGAAATTATCATATTCTTCTTGAACTCTGAGGGTATTTCGCCTGTCTCATACATCTTGCTCACCTGATGGTAGAGTTTTGTTAGGGCTGGCTCTCTCAAGGCTGTCAGTAGTTCTAATGGAATGTTGGCTGCTCCTGGGGCTTGTTCTGACTTAGTTCTTTCAGTGCTCTGTCAAACTCTTCACGCATTATCATGTCTCCCATTTCATCTTCACCTACATCTTCTTCTATTTCCATAATATTGTCCTGAAGTACATCACCCTTGTATAACCCTCTATATACTTCTTCTACCTTTCTGCTTCCCTTCTTTGCTTAGAACTGGGTCTCTATCTGAGCTATTGATATTCATACAAGAGGTTCTCTTTTCTCCAAAGGTCTCTTTAATTTTCCTGTAGGCAGTATCTATCTTACCCCTAATGAGATATGTCTCTACATCCTTATAGTTGACCTCTAGCCATCCCTGCTTAGCCATTTTGCTCTTCCTTTTTGGGTGCTTCATTTACTGCACTTCGATATTTTCTCCTTTCATCAATTAAATTCAATATCTCTTCTGTTACCCAAGGATTTCTACTAGCCCTCATCTTTTTACCTATTTGATCCTCTGCTATCTTCACTATTTCATCTCTCAAAGCACCCCATTCTTCTTCTACTGTTTTTCTTTCCCCCGTTCTTGTCAATTATTTCCTAATGCTCTCTCTAAATCTCTCTACAACCTCTGGTTCTATCAGTTCACCCAGGTCCCATTTCCTTAAATTCCCACCTGTTTGCAGTTTCTTCAGTTTTAAGCGACAGTTCATTGTGGTCAGAGTTCACATCTGCCCTGCAAATGACTTAAATTTAAAACCTGGTTCCTAAATCTCTGTCTCACCATTATATAATCAATCTGGTATCTTCCAGGGTCTCCATGCCTCCTACACGCATACAACATTCTTTCATGATAATTAAATCAAGTGTTAGCTATGATTAAGTTATGCTATGTGCAAAATTCTACCAGGCAGCTTCCTCTTTCATTCCTTACCCCCAATCCATATTCACTTACTACTTTTCCTCCTCTTCCTTTTCCTATATCAAATTTCAGTCATCCATGACTATTAAATTTTTGTTTCCCTTCACTATCTGAACAATTACTTTTAAAACATCATACATTTCATCAATCTCTTTATCATCTGCAGAGCTAGTTCTCATATAAACTTGCACTAATGTGGTAGGCGTAGGCTTCATGTCTGTCTTGGGCACAATAATATGTTCACTATGCCGTTTGTAGTAGCTTACCCACACTCCTATTTTTTTTATTCATTATTAAACCTGGTTCTTGCATTACCCCTATTTGATTCTGTATTTATAACTCTATATTCACCTGACCAGAAGTCTTGTTCCTCCTGCCAACCAACTTCACTAATTCCACTATATCTGACTTTAAACTATGCATTTCCCTTTTTTAAATTTTCTACCCTACCGGCCCAATTAAGGGATCTGACTTTCCATGCCCCGATCCATAGAATGCCAGTTTTGTTTCTCCTGATAATGATGCCGTCCTGAGTAGTCCCAGCCTGGATATCTGAATGGGGGACTATTTTCCCCCCGAAATATTTTACCCAAGAGGACACCATAATCATTTAACCATACAGTAAAGCCGCATGCCCTCGGAAAAAATTACGGCTGTAGTTTCCCCTTCTTTTCAGCCGTTCGCAGTACCAGCACAGCAAGGCTGTTTTGGTTAGTGTTACAAGGCCAGATCAATCAATCATCCAGACTGTTGTGCCTGAAACTACTGAGAAGACAGCTGCGCCTCTTCAGGAACCACACGTTTGTCTGGCCTCTCAAGAGATGCCCCTGAGTTATGGTTGCACCTACAGTATGGATGTCTGTATCTGTGGTACAGCTCCCTGTATTGCTGAGGCACACAAGTCTCCCCACCAACAGCAAGGTCTATGGTTCATGGCGAGACATTTCCTGTTACACCATAATATTATAATTTACTTAAAATGATACTGTGAGTTACACAGTCAAATGCCTTTGACAGATCACAAAATATACCAGTTACCTGCAATTTTTTCTAATGTATTAAGTGCATTTTCACTGTAAGTGTAGACAACCTTCTCAATATCAGAACTCTTAAGAAATCCGAACTGCAATTTTGACAGTGTGTTATTTGTGATAAGATGGTTATAAAGCTATTTGTACATTACTTTTTCTAAATTTTTTGAGAATGCTAGCAAAAGTGAAATTGGATGGAAATCTGATGCTATTTCTTTATCTTCCTTCTTAAACAGTGGCTTAACTTCAGCATATTTCAACCATTCACAGAATATTCCACTGATAAACAACTGGTTAGAAAAATAGCTTAATATGTTACTTAACTCAGAATCACAGTCTTTAATTAGCTTTGTTGATGTTTCATCATACCCACTAGATGTTTTTGGTTTCAAAGATTTTATGATGGACATTACTTCTGCTGGAGTAGTGAGGGTCAAATTCGTATTATGGAAGTTACTTGAAATGTCTGGTCTGAGGTATTCCACAGCAGCATCTATAGAACCTGACGACCCTATCTTTTCAGTAACAGTTATAAAATGTTTGTTAAAAAGTGCTGCAACACTATACACATCTGTCACCAATGTATCATTTACTCTTTATGCTATTTGTAACTCCTCATGTCTGGTTCTACTGGTCTCCTCCTTCACTATATCCCATATTGTCTTTATTTTGTTATCTGATATGACTATCTTTTCTTGGTAATATATTTGCTTTGATGTCTGTATTACAGTCTTTAATATTTTGCAGTATTTCTTGTGATGTGCTATAGCATAAACATCAGAACTGTTTCAGATTGACAAATACAGTTTTCTTTCTATTTTACAAGATATCTCTATTCCTTGAGTAATCCATGGCTTCTTTGCTCTAACCTTGGTTAGTTTTTGGGGAAAACAGTGTTCAAATAAGGTAAGCACTTTGTTAGAAAAAGTGTTATATTTTTCATTCATGCCATGAGCACTGTAAACATCACTCCAGTGAATGCCTCTGAGAAGTGTCCTAAAATAATCAATTTTTGGCTTATTGATTACACTCTTGAGCACATAATTAACAGATTTTATATCCTGTTCAGTATTAACGTTTAACATAAGGAACTGCATGTCATGGTCTGAGAGGCCATTGACTATTGGTTTTGTAATATAATTTTGTTCATTGGACTTTTCTATTAAGATATTATCAATGGCTGTTTGTGAGCAATTGGCTACCCTAGTGGGGAACTTTACAGTGGGAATTAAGTTGAATGATAGTGTTACTTACTCAAATAAATTCTTATTGGGAGAGTCTTTAAGGAACTCTACATTGAAGTCACCAGCAACCACTATTTCTTTGTTTTTGGTTGTTAAATGGGCTGCTACAGCTTCAAGGTGGTTTATGAACAGATTAAATTTACAAGCAGGTGCTTGATAGACATTTCATATTATGAAGGATTTTTAGTGAAATTCTACTTCTGTTGCACATGCTTCTTCCGTATGCTGTTCTAGACAAAATTTATGAATGTCTATGTTCTTAAATTTATGACAGTTCCTGATGAATGTAACAACTCCTCCTTTCTCCATTTCTGCTCCACAAAAGTGAGATGCTAACCTAAATCCTGTAACACTTATAAGTTCTATACCAGTGGTCACATGATGCTCAGAGAGGCAGATTATGTCAGCTGGGTTTGAGGACTCTAATTCATCTATGCAGATAATTAATTCATTAATTTTATTTCTCAGTCCTCAAATATTTGATACAACAAAGACAGCTGACATTTCACATTAACTGAGTTAAAATTGGGTATAGTTGAAATTTCTGCTGATTGTTGAAAATTCTTAACCAACAGCTGTTTATGCTGATGTAATTAGCTAGAATTATGTTTTTTGGTTTCTTTCCCAAACTGAAGGTTTGTCTCAGTCCTAACCTCTCTTAAAACTTGGTTTCTTTCTGCACTCCCTATCCTGAAAAGGGGTCTTTTCTGAACCCTATAACCACTGGTATTTTATCACTCATAACCACTGATAATAGTTTTGATGTGGACATACTCAGAGAAGTCAGGTCTGTTTGTTGCCATTAGTCCAATATATTTCCATCATGAGTGGGGTTCCCAACAATCTGTTTTAGGTAGTTTTGAGACAGGGCATGCAGTAAAATTTCATGGGGCGTTTTATCATGCCCACCACTAACAAAATTGTAATTTTCCCAATTATTTGTTGGATGATTAAAATCTCCACTAATGATTACAGTATGATTGGGGAACTTACGTATAAGTTTTCTCTAAAGGTTTTGGTTACATCAGGAGATAGGCCTGGTGGGTGATAGAAAGGTCCAATAATGGTTAATGCCCACCCCTGATACTGAGCCTTTTCCAAAAAATCTCACATCAGCTTCATTTTCTATCTCGGTGGATTTGAGTTTTTTGCCTATTGTGACAAATACCACCACCTCTATCATTTGCCATTTGCCTATTCTTTCGATATACACTTAAATGCTACTCAAAAATCTCACTGCTATCAATTTCAGGTTTCAACCAGCTTTCTGTACCTGGTATTATGTAAGCTTCACTGCTTTTCATTAGCACTTCAAACTTTGGAACCTTGTTGCGAATGCTTTGGCAGTTTACCATTAGGATTTTAATACTCTCACCTACTGGATGCATTTCTTTCGATTTTACACAGGTACTGCTGGGTTTCCTACAGTTATGATTATCTGCAATGGATGAAGAGTCACCTAATCGAAAAACCCTTGCGTGCATCCTACACAAAATCAGCTACCTCAGTAGCTGCCTCTGATGTATAGTGCACACCTGACCTATTTAGGGGGACCCTACAGTTCTCAACCCCATAGTGCAAGCCCAGGAAGCCACAGCCTAGTTTGTCACAGAACCTTTGAAGTCCCTGGTTCAGTCCTTCCACTTGACTCAGAACCAAAGGGGCACAATCAGTTCTGGGGACAATGCTGCAAATTGTGAGCTCCATTTAAACTCCACAAGCAAAGCTGGTCTTCTCAGCCCTCTATGCCAGTCGCTGGGATGACTCAAGAATGACATCGGAGCCCAGACGACAGACATCATTTGTTCTAAGATGCACCACAATCTGCAGTTGGTTGCATCCTGTTCCCTCAATGGCTGCCGGAGTAGAGTCTCCAATGTGCCTCCAGGCATACACACTGAATGCATCAGTGCTACATTATTGTGACCACCTGTCAAAAGCCTGAACAGCCACCTTTTGCAGCACAGTCTGCTGTAAGGTGTGCAGGAAGAGAGTCAGTGATGTTCTGGAAGGTTCCAACAGGGATGTGGAGCCATGCTGACTCCAATCTTGTAGCCAGCTGTCTCTTGGTTGATGATCCATGGCGCAATCAGCCATTTGAGGTGGTCCCACAGATTCTTGACTGGGTTTTAATCCAGGGAGTTTGGTGGTCAGGGGAATATGGTAGAATCATCGTGGTGCTCTTTGAACCACACACGTACAGTGTAAGCTGTGACATGCTGCATTGTCCTGCTGGTAGATGCTATCATGCCAAATAAAAAGAAACTGCATTTAGGGACAGACATGGTTTGCAAGGATAGATGCTTGCTTGGGTTGATCCACTGTGGCTTCCAGAATGAAAAGATCACCCCAGGAATGCCACGAAAACATTCCATAGACCATAACACATTCAGGGCATTTGCTTTAAGACATTTCACACAATATACATCAATGCCCATCTGTCGGATGGAGCATAAAATGTGATTCATCTGGAAAGGCCACATGTTGGAACTCAGTGAACGCACATCCAGTTGCAGTAGTGGCATGCAAATTCCAGTCTTCATCCCCAATGAACAGCAGTCAGTATGGGCGCATGAAACAGGCACCTGCTGCTGAAACCCATATGTAGCAACGTTCATTGAATGGTCATTGAGGAGACACTGTTGGTAGCCCATTGGTTCATGTGGGTGGTTATTTTCTCAACAGTTGCATGTCTATTCATCTGTACAAATCTCTTCAGCCATTGTTCACCCCCATCATCTATATCCTATGTTGCACCACAGTTGCCTCGAATAGTATCATTTTTCCATGCATAGTATACTTTAACCATGACAGTATGTGGACAGTTTACAAATTTAGCTGTTTCAGAAATGGCTCCATCCTTGGCCCGAGAGCCAATGATAATTTGTTTTGGATGTCAGATATATTGCTCTGTTTCCACACAATGACAACGACAGCACTGTTTTCTGTGTTCCCCAGTTTGCTTTATGCTGTATACCTTCCAGTGATAGTGCTGTACCTGTCGTCGGTGAGTCATTATTGCAGGTAGTTGTTGAGCATATGGTGTGGTCAGATTAATGTGACTGAATTGTCTATATTTCTTTTACAAAATTGTTTCTGCATTTAATTATTATATTTATTTGAACTCATTTGCACAAAAATTTCAGGTGTACTGTTCAGACAGTGACAACTAAGAGGACTTTTAGATTCCAACCAAACAAGGAAATAGACCTAGTTTATTATTTTTAAATATCATTTCCATTGGCAAGTTATTGCGTATCAGATCTTCATTCTGAAAATTACAATTAAAAAAAAAGTGTGAAGTGAAGTTTCATTTTCTGTCTTGTTCTACAATACCAGATTATTCTGTGAATACATCTACATTACTTTTAACTAACTTAAGACATTTCTGATATGTAAACACTTGCAAGCGGTAATGTGAAGAGCTAATGGAGTCTCCACCTTCATCAATAGTCATTATTGTAGATTAGTTTAGATTAAATATACTTTTTGTTCCATAGTATGTTTGTTGCATAGTGTGGAGATCATCCAGAGTGTGGAACAAACCAGAACAACCACCATGCACAATAAATATTTACAAAGAAAAATGAATATGTACCTTCCATAGATTCCAGGTGAAGGGGTTCACGTGAATGTGGAATAAATAAAAAAATCTTAAAATGTATTTTTATTTAAATGGTAATATATAACTTTTACAGAACAAGTAAATGTTCTATACACCAAGCTGCATATGATAATCCTTAGGCTGTTGTAGCCATGCATCACCAAATGGCAAAATAATTTTACAGCACATACTTAGAATGTTGTCATTACTGCACTGATACTTGCATTATTTGACCCAGCGAGGTGGGACGGTTGTCGACGAGACATTAAACACTAATCTCCTCCTCCTCCTCGCATTATTTGATGTTACCAGTAATATATACACATCAGTTGGTTCTACCAAAATATTCATAAATTGAGTAGAAGGAGTTGCCCACCAACAAATCATTTACGTTCCTCTTAGACCAAACTTTATCAGTATTTAAACTTTTTATGGCAGCTAGCAAATTATTGAAAATGTGTGTGTTGGACCAACTGAGAATCGTGCTCCTATCTCTAACATTTCTAGTTCAACTGTCTACTACTGTCACAATTAATACTAAAAAAATGCAGTATTACTTTTCTCATTTTGTAAATTTAACTGTGCTACTCCACATCTCAGAATGAATAGTCCTGTGAAGGTTCTTGTAGTTGACTGCTCAAGAACAGCTCACTCTGGAATGTGCTTACAATGCTGCACCTTGCACTGTGGCACTCTTTTTCACAGTATAGGTAATTTTGGTTCTGAAGCAACAAGCCACAAAGGAATTAAAGACTTTAGCTGCAAGTGGGCATTAATTTTATACCAGTGGGGCAAGTTGAAAATTTGTGCCAGACCAGGATTCAAATTTGGCTCTCCTGCTTACCAGGCAGATGCGCTGACCACTATGCCACATGGACACAGTGCTCAGCAAAAGCACAAGGACTGCCCTAGCACCCCTCCCAGCAGACCCAAATTCTCAACGTATACCACACACTACTGATGTAGAGCCCCTGCTCATCAGCCCCATTGCTCAGCAATTGAAAGCAAGAGATCAGAGTTTGAATACCATCCGGCACAAATTTTCAACTTGTCTCACTCATATAAAATCAATGACCACTGGCAGCCAATGTCTTTAATTCCTTTGTATCTTGATTCATAGTGATGTCAGAATCAAAATAGTGTCTATCAAAATATCCACGGGTGTACTGCCGGTCTATAGTGTCCAACGGGCACAATATTTCGGCGATCAAACATGTCGCCATCATCAGGTGAACTGACGGACTGAGCTCCTGTGAACGTGCCGGCACGGAGATCCGTACGCTATGGCTGCTCCCCCTGAGCAGCCATAGCGTACGGATCTCCATGCCGGCACGTTCACAGAAGCTCAGTCCGTCAGTTCACCTGATGATGGCGACATGTTTGATCGCCGAAATATTGTGCCCGTTGGACACTATAGACCGGCAGTACACCTGTGGATATTTTGATTATCAAATACGCCGGGAGAAACTCAAGAATCACAAAATAGTGTCTGTTCTTTGGGATATACCTGAAAGAACAGACGCCACATATATAAGGCAACAAACTATAAGAGGTCACAGACCAATGGTCTGCAAGTATGTTCTGCAAATGTCTTCACTTAATTCCTCCATATCAATTTTTTTTTCTTGTTTGGGAAAAATCCTTCAAACCTTTCTCCTACATCTAACAAAATAAGTTAACTCCTCAGTATACATTAACATTCACAGCATATTTTCTTCAGAAGCCACACTGCACACATTATTTCTCGTTTTCACAGCATATTTTCTTCAGAAGCCACACTGCACACATTATTTCTCGTTTTTGAAGATGGTAATATGTTTTGCAAACAGTTAACCTATCAGACAGTTATAGAAATCACATGTGAATATAAGATGACAGAAATACTGGCTTTCAGTATCAGACATTCCTAAATGTGGCAAAGAGAAGAGGAGGTTGAAGGGAATGGGAGTGTACAAGGATCAATTAACAAAGCAACAAATATCACAGCTGGTTGGAGATTTGGTGGAGAAAAGAGGTCACAATGAGAGAGAAATAAATATTATTGCTTATTATGCAATTGTTTTTCTTTCCTCCTATTTTTTTATTTTAACATTATCTGTGAATTAAGGTCATTGCTTTATTTCAGTGGCACCAGAAATACTTATTATACTCAGAATTTAAATGAAGCTGACCATCTTGTCCAGTAACAAAAGCTTGTCCTCTGTTTCCCCAGACTGAAAATGAAATGGGTGTTATAAATCGTGAAATTTCGCTTTTGGAAGAAGCTCTAGCTGATAAAACAGGTCCATCAAAGTTGGCAGAGTCACGTCTCGAGATACGTCTGTGGCGACCACGTGCAGAACTTTTGTATGATGATGCCCAACAGACAATAAAAAATGAACTACTCCAGCTCCAGCTGTCTCGACAAAAGCTCACACAGCAGATTGCTGATGCAAAGTAAGGAATTCATGACTACTCTTTTTCCTTTCTAATACTGTTCAAGTGTTCTGTGCATACGTTTTAGCGAGAAATTTTATAAGCTATGTCTAGTTTTATAAATTTTGAAAGTTTAATCAAATGGCATTAAAATAAAATTTAACCCTAAAGTGCAGTCAGTAGTCTGGATCACAATTTTAAATAAACAATTTAGGATGAGTTCAGGAACATCAATGAGCACATCTCTTACACTACTGTGAACACCATGGCCTTCAGGTTCTTATTTGTGACGATGTTCATACCGCCATTTCGAAATATATTATGTATCACCTAATAATTGGAAATAATATTGATAATAGTTTAAAATATTTGTACAGAGAGAGGAGTGTCTACTACATAACAAATTTAAGAAATGTGGTCTAGTTTTAGTGGTCAAAAAATTTCAGCATAACATGATCTGTATACGAATAAGAGGTAGAACAATAAATAATACTGATGCACCAAAACCACTGATTCTTTCAAGGGTCAAACACCCATGTATAAAACAGCTTCAAATGTGTCTGATTACTTTACAAATGAGTTGCTGAGACAAATACTTGACATTAAGCATTTAAGCGAGAAAAAGATTAGAAGGGGTTTGAAATTGTTCTTGAAGTTTGTTGGAAGTTGTGAGATACTGACATTATGAAAAACTGTAAGAATACAGTCAGAAAAATTTGTGCTCCATTTCAAACAAAAAGTGAACTATGTGGGGATTGGCAGTGAAAATAGGTTTCATAAAAGTTTGAAACTGATTGTAAAGTTTGTTGGAAGTTGCAAAGTGCTCTCATTCTCAAATACTGGGTGACTGAAGTCCGTGTCATTGCGTGGCATCAGTTGCGCTGTCTCAAGACACACACACAATTTTTATCTGTAATACTTGCCTTATTGTGTTAAACTTTTAAGATAAATTATGTTAGACTATGTCTATTCTTCCAGAGCAACATACAATGCTCTGCAGCAGCACAGTGTACGGCTGGCCGCAGATATCGACTGCAAGAACCAAGCTCTGACTTTACTGAACCGCTGTTGTGACATACGGTCTGCATTGCACCCTGATGAGAGGTAGATTCATCCTGCTGCCTCCCACCTTGTGCTTAAGAATTATTCTTACAGTAACATACATACAACTTGTTCTTTGGTCTCGTCATCTTATTCATCAAAGAAGATTCCGTAACCAACTGAGATGTTAATTTTCATTTGTATACAATATTGATACTTTTTAGTAATAAAAGCATGTTGTTTACAGCTTACTTATGTTTCAGTAATTTTGGTACAGCATTTTTATAGAACTGTTGATGATTCATTCACATGCATATACCTTTAAACATGTGGAACAAAACAAGAGATGCTGGGGCAGAAAAAAGTCAGCATCATTAATTGTTTCATTTGTACACTACCCACTGTTAATGCTTGGTTGTTATGTGATATTAATTATCAGTATAAAAATGGATGGCTGTGTTTGCATGTGTATGATCTACCAAAGCTGTGGAACATCAGGAGCAGTTTCAACCAAGCTTGATACACATATGTGACTTAGTATAAGGAAACAGTTACCAGGGGACTAAGACATCCCCTGGCATCCCTATTTGTGGGGTTGGGATGGGAAATTGGTAATATTGAAGTTTAACACTAGGAGCAGGCTACTACCTACAAGGACCGACAGAGCCAAATTGGTGCCATGTTTATTTGATCATATTGTGAAAAGCAGTAGCAGTATGGTTTCCTTTACATGAGGTACGGATTTTACAATTCTCTCTCTTAGTTGCCCTCTGTGGTCTGCCTTTAGTGTCTGCATGATTCTGGTCTGGCTCTTTATGTCTTGGTGATACATACTGTGCTTGAAGCTCTTCACACAAATCAAAAATATGCTTCCGCCTGCTAAGTCGCGTACCAGTCACTTCCTTATACAACACCCAGGAATTTATGGCAGCCAAATCAAGAATGTTGTAAAATACATGCATTGGCCAAATTCTTGTACCGGCTTCTGTAGAGCACATTCTTGTCATTTGAACCCAAATTTTGTTTCATTGTAGAATTGCACTTTTACAGGAGTCTTCTTCTGACTATCGGACAGTGATACGTGAGAGTGAAGTGAGCTCAGTAACAAAACATTCTTATTTGTTTTCCCTTGATAAACTGTTGGTGTTGTTCCATCATCATTTTTATACACAACAGTCGAGTGGAGTGTTTGTTTTCTGGTCTTTGCAGCAGGAGGCACCTCCCTTCGATTACGGTTCAAAGTACCTACTAAAGTTGTGGATACTGCCCTCAGACGGTGTGCAAGGCTTAGTGAAATAAAGTAACTGTCAGTAGTGACATTCAAACTTTTGCCTAAGTATGGTCCCATAAGCCTAAGAACAAAATTTTCACCTACGCATTGGTCAGCTAGTTGAAGGGGATCAGCACTAGTGTATGGGAATCCATTCAGTATGTATTTACTAGAAACACCTACAAGTAACCAGAATTTTATGCCAAACTTATCTGACTTGCTTGCAATATATTGTGTGAATGGGCATCTTGTTTTAGACAGCAAAAGTTGTTCAGCAACTGTGAGATAAGGTTCTGCTTTATAGCATGACGCACTGTTTTCTATGAAAGCATTCCAGGTATCTGAGACAAGAGCAAATTTGTCAGCCTTGAGGCATTCAGATCTAGTGGTCTTGGTGTCAAACCTCATATACTTCATTATTTCGATAACTCTGTTTTGTCCCATAGTTTGTCTGAAAAACAGAGGACTCCATACTGTTGACCATAGGCTTTTTAGAGGAAAATACTTTGCCCCACACACTCCTCTTGCATACATTATGGCAACAAAAGCATCCAGTTCTTCAGTGTCTACTGTCCAGGAATCATCTTGTGTTCGACGACTAGCCTCAGCTTCAGTACAGTGCTTGATGTGGTGCATCATGGAAGCACTGAAAATTAACCTCCAAGCACTAAGAAATTTCCCACTTTGAATTTTCCTTTTAGTATATGATGTTGGTCCTGAGCTCTCCCACAAAATGTTATGACTTTGTAGATGACCTGAAAACATATGAAAAAAGAACAGTATTTTTAGAACGTGTAATGCACTGATATTATTTGAGTATATCTGTTCTTGTAATTTTACAAACTAAAACTCTACACAAAGAGCAGAAATATTACTGACCTGCATTAGAACCCACTGGTACAATTTTCCACACAGTCCCATCTTTTGCTGTTTCATTTTATTCAGTAGGTTGCCTAGTATCAGTTTTTGACTGACTTCCGGGGGAAGCAAATGTTGTCCAGGTTGTTGATCTCATAGAGCTAGAATTTGGAACATCAGAAGGCATGCTGGATGTAGAAGCTTCATCTTCCCCTAAATTTAGCGGAAAACTGTCCTGGGCTGTATTTACATCATCACATTCATTGCATGAATCACATTCTTCATTTGCACATACTGGAACTACTACACTTTCTTCATTGTACTGATCACTGTCGGAAAACTCAAATTCTTCACCTGAACTTTTATCTTCTATTTTTCTCAGTTCTGCTAGTGTTTCAGCGTCTGTTAGCCGCTTCTTCTATTTATAGCTGATGACTGCAGGGACGACTCTCAGATACCGTCACAACAGACAATAACTGAAATCCTTGCGTCAAATAACCAACAATCAGGGCTAGATTGAATGACATTGTTGTCGCATATTTCAACAACAGTTGATGTGATGTGATATGCAGTATTGCAAAGAAGTTGCCTCTAAACACAGAGAAATGTCGGAGGAGCTAAATTGGCCCCGCTGTCCTTCTAGGTGGTAAGCTTCATATTTCCCAACCTAATAAAAATAGGACACTCCAAAAGTGTTGATTAATATTTCATATGACTGATGAAAAGTCACAAAATATCAAGTCAGTCAAACTTACGATTTGCTCAGAAAACAAGTGAAAGGATCGAAAAGGGGCCAATTTGGCCCCTCGGTCCTGCTACTGTTAAGTCTGGAACAACTAAAGCAATTTAAACCAAATATATGACTTACTCTGTGGAAAAAATAATTACCATTGGGGTAAAACACTTAAAGCAGCATTAGGGCTGGGATGCAGATGTGAAGGGGGCAATGTCTATAAATAATGTAAACTGAATGACATTAGTACCAAATCTACGGGTTTTTTTCTGTTTGCTAGGCTGACAGGCGACAGTTCAGATGAAATTGAATTTGTAGGAGTGGGATGGCCGAGAAAGGTGTGACAAAGTTTAACTTTGCAATGCTTGGAGCATTTTGAACCAAACTATACATATATAGCTTACTACTAGGAAAATATACCCTGCGTTAAGACGCGTGCAGCATGGCTAGTAGTTAGGGGAGGGGGGGTGGGTTTGGGAAGGAAGTGACGTGGAAAAAATAATTGAAAACATTCAATATTAGTTGTAGACTCATAATTTTTCATGATAAATGTATAGCTTTTAACTGTTGCCACTTATGAGATTAAATAAACATGTCTGTTCTGCATAACCCAATTATGTCACTATGATCATTAACATAGTGCAGCTTTGTCATACTTTGTAGCGGGATACACTTTGTCATACCTTGTAGCTGGATACAGGACAAGTGGGTCATGCATCTGCAACCTTCAACAATTTTTGTTGTAGCGTTAACTACAGAGTTAAATGATTATTGAGCACAAACAGGTATGAGGAAAAATGTAAATAAGTGGTGTTTTTGTGGGGTCCTGCCCACTAGTCGCATATAGGGTGCCTGAGGGATGCTGCGTTCTCGGAATGCTATACAACAGGGTGCCTGAGGGATGCTGCGTTCTCGGAATGCTATACAACAATTCAATCAAATAACATTAGTAGTTTTATTTCAATGAATCAGACTGACAACATTTAACTATGAAATAACAATGGTGTCACAAGCAGTGGGTGAGATACAACATACATCTGAGTCCTTTGCTATATATAATGTTCATGCAAGTTTGACACACAGTTTGTGGATCACTAATAACTGCTATCATAGCACTCTCTGCTAGGCCGTGGTAATACTCTGCAAATACTGCCCACTAACGTCCGGCCGAGGCTGGCAGGAGCAGCACTTATATTCTCTTCTTGCAGAGGCTCCTGTTGTGGCGTGGTCCTCATCAGCAGGCTATTGGCCGACATCAGCTAACCGCCTTCTCTGATCTTGTGTTCTTCCTCTTTGTTCCGGTGCTTGTGGTTATGCCAGAACAGTTTTGATGTACATATACAGACTGAAATGAAGAATGAAAGTTTGTACCACATCCGGGATTTAAACCTGGGTCTCCTGCTCACCAGACAGATGCACTAACCACTATGTCACCCTGGCACAGTGACTTTGCATGGCTGTACAGACTACTGTAGCACTCCTCCTTTCTCAATCCAAATTCCCATTCACTCCTCCCCCTAAACTTGAACAGCACTGCAGAGGCTCTCCAGCTGTAATGAACAGTGCCTCAGCATTGAACAAAATGGGGGATTCTGCATGAAACCCAGCCATTAATCAAATAAAACTATATAGTTCCAGAGATCTTTAAATGTCTCAAACATCTATGATGTATATATTTAGACTGAAGTGACGAATGAAAATTCGTACCTAGGTTGGTATTCAAACTTGGGTCTCCCATTTGCAAGCCAGATGCGCTAACCACTACACCACCATAGGACAGTGGATTAGCAGAACTGCACAGACTACCCTAGTGTGCCTCCCTCCTCAGTCCAAGTTCCCATCCATGCCTCAGCCAACTTGGTGTTCCCCCTAAACTCGAACACCATCGCAGACAGTTGCCAGGGTGGCTTAGTGGTCAGTGCATTTGTCTAGGGAGCAGGAGACTGAGTGAATCCCATCCTTGGTACAAATTCTCTTTTGACACTTCACTCTGCAGATATACATCAAAGATTTTTGAGACTTGAATAGGACTGTGGAACCATATAGTTTCATTTCAGCCTGGGTGTCAGGCAAAATCCCCCTTTTGGTTTGATGCTAATGTGCTATTCCAATACAGTTGAAGATGCTCTGAAATTCTGTTCGAGTGGGGAACATCGCGTGGGCTGAGATGGTAAAGGGAAGTCAGACTGAAGAGGGAGGCATGCAGTGTAGTCCATGCGGTTGTGAAAAACCAATGTGCCAGGGTGGTGTAGTGGGTAGTCCATCTGCCTAGTGATCAGGTAAGCCGCATTCAAATCCTGAGCTTGGTACAAATTATAATTCATTGCTTCAGTCTGCATATGTACATCATAGATGTTTGAGACTTGAAAAGGTCTCTAGAACCACGTTCTTTCATTTGTGGCTAAGTCCTAACCATGATTAAACTATGTTCAGTAAGTAACTAGAAGCACTGGTTAATTAGCAAAGATATGCTTAAAATCTTACAAAATAGACATCACCGGTACATATACTCGGAGCTACTTGGAAAACAAGCTGGGTTCTGTAAAGGAAGAGTGATCAGAGATCATAAGTCTGACAGCAATGGATTGTGAAGAAGGCAAGAGAATTTCAGTAATATGTTTATGGGTTATGCAATAAAGCATTTCACTGTGTCAACAACAGTAAACTATGGCAAGTACTCAAAAGCATTTGAGTACCAGATCACCTCATTTACATAATATGGAATTTATACTCTAACCCAGACACCGCAATAAAAATCCACATATGGACCAAATAGGTGGGTCAAGATTCAGAAAGGAGTATGGTAAAGTGTTACTCAAAAATGTGTGAGTAACAGATCACCTTATTTACCACATATGGAATTTATACTCTGATCAAGAAGCCACAATGAAAAACCATATTGGAGTAACTAAGTGGGTCAAGATTCAGAAACGAGTTTCGCAAGGTCGCATACTGTCACTTTATTTATTCAATCTGTATGCAAAGCACATTATGAGAAATGTCAGGTTAGATTAAGAAGAAACTGGATTTAAAATAGCTGGGATATAAATATAACCAAGTGCAAGAGAAGAAGAGTTAAAGATCCTCTGACGGAAGGTGAAAGAATCAAGTGCAAAGGCTGGTCTAATGCTGAACATCAAGAAAATGAAAATTATGGCAACTACCCCTATCGCTTCATGGTATATGAGAGGAGAAACAATGGAGGTAGTTTCTATGTTCAGTTATCTTGGCTCTCAGATTTCTGTTGTTAACCATGACTGTAGCCACAAAATCAATAGGTACTTGTTACTTGGCGGACAAGCAATGTCCAACCTTGACTATATTTTAAGGAGCAGAAACACAGCTTTAACAAAGATCCATATAGTAATGGCTAGCTAGTGTTCCAGTTGTGATGTACAGAAATGAAATCTGGATGATAAGAAAGGATGAACAGCATAGAAAGGCACCTTTGAATTGTGGCATTGGAAGAAATTCCTTAGAGTCCCATGGACTGCAAAGGGAATGAACAGATCAGCATTACCTCTAATGAAAGCAACAGATGTGACACTCAAATGAAAACTGACCTATTTTGGACACGCTGTGAGAAGACATGATGTTCTGGAAAAGATACGTTAATGCTGGGGAAGATCAAAGGCACAAGGAGAAGAGGGCAGTAGAGAATGAAATGGCTGAATAGCATCATAGGAGTAATGGATTTCAACCTGGAAAGTCTGCAGAATAAAATTCAGGCCAGAAGAAATTGGTGTTCTTTAGTTTATCGGAGCATAGAGTCAGAATTGCACTTTCTCCTTTCACCTTCTGTAAGAGAATCTTTAACTTTTCCTCACTTCCTGCCATCAGTATGGCATCAACTGAAATCTAAGGTTATTTATATTTATTCAGCTATTTTAATTCTAGTTTCTTCTTCATCTAACCTGACATTCCTAACAATATGCTCTGCATACAGATTGAAAAAATAAGGTGATAATATGCAGCCTTGCCATACCGCTGTCTGAATCTTGACCCACTTAGTTTATCCATATATGGTTTTCATTGTGGCTTCTTGGTCAGAGGATAAATTCCATATGAGGTGATCTGGTTCTCGCATGCTTTTGAGCACTTCCCAACGTTTATTGTGATCATCACAGTCAAAGGCTTTAACATAATCCATAAAGCAGAGACACAAATCTTTCTGCAACTCTCTTGCCTTCTCCATTATCCACTGGCTATTGGCAGTTTGATCTCTGGTCACTCTTCCTTTACAAAACCCAGACTGATTTTGAGGTAGCTCTGGTCTATATACCAGCGATGTCTATTTTGTAAGATCTTAAGCATGTCTTTGCTAATTCACCAGTGCTTCCAGTTACTTGTTGACCCTAGACTAACATAAAAGAATCTCACCCATAAAAATGCTATTGCTTCCCAGTCATATTATTCAGGTGCTGTATACCTACAAGTACAAAGCATTTCACTATGAGGTAGTCACATGTTAAGAGAAGATAGCATGAACTAATTGGAAGGGGGAATTATCAGACAAATGTATGCTCATGTTTCACTGCTATGTGAGTGTTGTATAGCTATGAAACTTCACAACAAAATAAAAGGATGTTACACAATGAATATGAAGAAACATTTTCAAGAAACAAGTTTCCGACTGAAAGATGCTACTACTCAGGGAAAGATTTTATGAAGGACAAAGTGGTACCTTGAGCTGGATCCTTAAAATGAAATAAAAATTTATGCTAGTTATAGAAGATGCAAATTCTGAAACAGCGTTAGAAAGAATCTTATATAAATTTTTCAACAAGTAATATTGTAAGTTTGACAAATTTTAAATAAGTAAATTGCAAACCTAACATGTCTCCTGTACATCAGACTTATGTTCTGAAATTCTGTATGTTATGAGATGAATGACACACATTTCAGATTTCGCTTCAGTCTGTAGCCACAATCTGACTCACCCACCCTGCTGGCTGTGTCAGGAACTTCTCTGTGCTTACTTTGGCCAAGGATGCTTTCTTTGCAACAGACACCTGTAGCACATCTTCAGATTTAGCCAAACCTTTAAACATTTTATTGAGATATGCTTTCAACAGTGCACGATTGCACCCAAAAATCTATAAAGGTTGGTCAGGTCCAAGAACCAGTGTAATTCTCAAGTTGCTGTGGGCTGAGGAAACAGAAATAGCTTCTACTCTGTCTTGAGGTGGAAAGATTTCTTGTGCATTGATAAGATACCCAGAGAATTTTACATCAATCACTCACAAGACACATTTTTATGCGTTAATCACTAAATTGTGTTCTTTTAGTTTAGTGAACAGTAGTTGCAGGTATGCTGGATGATCTGTCTCACTAGATGACATTACAAGCAGGTCATCAATGTAGACACAACATAAGAATAAAAATCTCTAGTCTAAGTGGCATTACTCATTATGAATGGCATTCACCCATATTTAAAAAGTCTGAACAGAGTGCAAACTGGGTCAATCATGGGGAAAACAGTCTTACAATTAATGTGCCCTCCCCCCATGAACCATGGACCTTGCCGTTGGTGGGGAGGCTTGCGTGCCTCAGCGATACAGATGGCCGTACCGTAGGTGCAACCACAACGGAGGGGTATCTGTTGAGAGGCCAGACAAACGTGTGGTTCCTGAGGAGGGGCAGCAGCCTTTTCAGTAGTTGCAGGGGCAACAGTCTGGATGATTGACTGATCTGGCCTTGCAACATTAACCAAAACGGCCTTGCTGTGCTGGTACTGCGAATGGCTGAAAGCAAGGGGAAGCTACAGCCGTAATTTTTCCTGAGGACATGCAGCTTTACTGTATGATTAAATGATGATGGCATCCTCTTGGGTAAAATATTCCGGAGGTAAAATAGTCCCCCATTCGGATCTCCGGGCGGGGACTACTCAGGAGGATGTCGTTATCAGGAGAAAGAAAACTGGCGTTCTACGGATCGGAGCGTGGAATGTCAGATCCCTTAATCGGGCAGGTAGGTTAGAAAATTTAAAAAGGGAAATGGATAGGTTAAAGTTAGATATAGTGGGAATTAGTGAAGTTCGGTGGCAGGAGGAACAAGACTTCTGGTCAGGTGACTACAGGGTTATAAACACAAAATCAAATAGGGGTAATGCAGGAGTAGGTTTATTAATGAATAGGAAAACAGGAATGCGGGTAAGCTACTACAAACAGCATAGTGAACGCATTATTGTGGCCAAGATAGATACGAAGCCCACACCTACTACAGTAGTACAAGTTTATATGCCAACTAGCTCTGCAGATGATGAAGAAATTGAAGAAATGTACGATGAAATAAAAGAAATTATTCAGATAGTGAAGGGAGACGAAAATTTAATAGTAATGGGTGACTGGAATTCGAGTGTAGGAAAAGGGAGAGAAGGAAACATAGTAGGTGAATATGGATTGGGACTAAGAAATGAAAGAGGAAGCCGCCTAGTAGAATTTTGCACAGAGCACAACTTAATCATAGCTAACACTTGGTTTAAGAATCATGAAAGAAGGTTGTATACGTGGAAGAATCCTGGAGATACTAAAAGGTATCAGATAGATTATATAATGGTAAGACAGAGATTTAGGAACCAGGTTTTAAGTTGTAAGACATTTCCAGGGGCAGATGTGGACTCTGACCACAATCTATTGGTTATGACCTGTAGATTAAAACTGAAGAAACTGCAAAAATGTGGGAAATTAAGGAGATGGGACCTGGATAAACTGAAAGAACCAGAGGTTGTACAGAGTTTCAGAGAGAGCATAAGGGAACAATTGACAGGAATAGGGGAAAGAAATACAGTAGAAGAAGAATGGGTAGCTCTGAGGGATGTAGTAGTGAAGGCAGCAGAGGATAAAGTAGGTACAAAGACGAGGGCTGCTAGAAATCCTTGGGTAACAGAAGAAATATTGAATTTAATTGATGAAAGGAGAAAATATAAAAATGCAGTAAATGAAGCAGGCAAAAAGGAATACAAACGTCTCAAAAATAAGATCGACAGGAAGTGCAAAATGGCTAAACAGGGATGGCTAGAGGACAAATGTAAGGATGTAGAGGCTTATCTCACTAGGGGTAAGACAGATACTGTCTACAGGAAAATTAAAGAGACCTTTGGAGAGAAGAGAACCACGTGTATGAATATCAAGAGCTCAGATGGCAGCCCAGTTCTAAGCAAAGAAGGGAAGGCAGAAAGGTGGAAGGAGTATATAGAAGGTTTATACAAGGGCGATGTACTTGAGGACAATATTATGGAAATAGAAGAGGATGTAGATGAAGATGAAATGGGAGATACGATACTGCGTGAAGAGTTTGACAGAGCACTGAAAGACCTGAGTCGAAACAAGGCCCCTGGAGTAGACAACATTCCATTAGAACTACTGACGGCCTTGGGACAACCAGTCCTGACAAAACTCTACCAGCTGGTGAGCAAGATGTATGAGACAGGCGAAATACCCTCAGACTTCAAGAAGAATATAATAATTCCAATCCCAAAGAAAGCAGGTGCTGACAGATGTGAAAATTACCGAACTATCAGTTTAATAAGTCACAGCTGCAAAATACTAACGCGAATTCTTTACAGACGAATGGAAAAACTGGTAGATGCAGACCTCGGGGAGGATCAGTTTGGATTCCGTCGAAATGTTGGAACACGTGAGGCAATACTGACCTTACGACTTATCTTAGAAGAAAGATTAAGAAAAGGCAGACCTACGTTTCTAGCATTTGTAGACTTAGAGACAGCTTTTGACAATGTTGACTGGAATACTCTTTTTCAAATTCTAAAGGTGGCAGGGGTAAAATACAGGGAGCGAAAGGCTATTTATAATTTGTACAGAAACCAGATGGCAGTAATAAGAGTCGAGGGGCATGAAAGGGAAGCAGTGGTTGGGAAAGGAGTGAGACAGGGTTGTAGCCTCTCCCCGATGTTATTCAATCTGTATATTGAGCAAGCAGTAAAGGAAACAAAAGAAAAATTTGGAGTAGGTATTAAAATTCATGGAGACGAAGTAAAAACTTTGAGGTTCGCTGATGACATTGTAATTCTGTCAGAGACGGCAAAGGACTTGGAAGAGCAGTTGAACGGAATGGACGGTGTCTTGAAAGGAGGATATAAGATGAACATTAACAAAAGCAAAACGAGGATAATGGAATGTAGTCAAATTAAATCGGGTGATGCTGAGGGAATTAGATTAGGAAATGAGACACTTAAAGTAGTAAAGGAGTTTTGCTATTTAGGAAGTAAAATAACTGATGATGGTCGAAGTAGAGAGGATATAAAATGTAGACTGGCAATGGCAAGGAAAGCGTTTCTGAAGAAGAGAAATTTGTTAACATCGAATATAGATTTATGTGTCAGGAAGTCGTTTCTGAAAGTATTTGTTTGGAGTGTAGCCATGTATGGAAGTGAAACATGGACGATAACTAGTTTGGACAAGAAGAGAATAGAAGCTTTCGAAATGTGGTGCTACAGAAGAATACTGAAGATAAGGTGGATAGATCACGTAACTAATGAGGAGGTATTGAATAGGGTTGGGGAGAAGAGAAGTTTGTGGCACAACTTGACTAGAAGAAGGGATCGGTTGGTAGGACATACTTTGAGGCATCAAGGGATCACAAATTTAGCATTGGAGGGCAGCGTGGAGGGTAAAAATCGTAGAGGGAGACCGAGAGATGAGTACACTAAGCAGATTCAGAAGGATGTAGGTTGCAGTAAGTACTGGGAGATGAAGCAGCTTGCACAGGATAGAGTAGCATGGAGAGCTGCATCAAACCAGTCCCAGGACTGAAGACAACAACAACAACAATTAATGTGCATAGTAAAGTTTTCAATATGTGGCACATGATAATGATCAGATATTGTTCTGGCACTAGGCTGACAATAGTCACCCATTAATCTTCTTGGGGACAATAAGAAGTGGTGAGGCTCAACCCTGGAGGGCAACAGATCCCATATGCTAACTTGAAAGAGAACTTCAGGTTTTGCGGATGCAGTCCCTGAGGTCTTGTGTGAACTGGTGGTCCTGGCAGAGTGACAGTATGATGTACTGTTGAGTGGCTTACTGGTGCCGGAGTAGGCAATGGACAGGTGGTTTCAAGAAACTGATGAAGCAATTCATTTTTATGGCAAATCACCTACAATCACTTTGATGCCAGCATGGTAGGCATGGCATAGGTACCCATGACTAGACAACTGCGTTGCAGAATAAAGCAAAATCAAGCACATGTCGATTGCAAATATCTGTGTGAAGACTGTAAAAAGCTAAGAATTCTGCTCAAACAGTCGACTACAACACATTAGCAACAATAAATCTCCATACAAATTCATGATGTAGATTGAAATTTAGATATAAATTTATGTAGCCATAAGTCTTGATGGTAGATCCAGTCAAAGTATACAGGTAATTTTCATTGATATTCTGCCATGGATGGTGAAAAGAAGGGTAAACTGTGATATCAGCACATGTGTCAAAGAGAGATTGCAATTTGGTAGAGTGCTCTGTTATGAATGGTGAACAGCTGTCCAGTTTGGAATCACCTGCTACTGATTTCCGGCAGTGTCTCCCTTGTCACAAGGCGGGCAACACTGCCGAGCCTCAGTTACAAATTTTTTGTGTTATTAGCATGTGGACAAATGCTTGTATGCTGCTGGAGGAACATAGCCATCGTGATGCACGTATGTGGCGTCCTATTTTTAGGGATGCGAGCTGCTTACACAGTTCAGCTACTTGTCCTTGCAGTGCTTCCAGAGAAGTCTCTGTTTTCACAGAGGCAGTCGCAATGACCCATCAATGGATACATCTTGGCTATTCAGTCATAGTTTAAGTAAGAGCATCAAGGTCACCAGCGGCAAATTGTGAGTATTTTCTGTGCAATTGCAGGTAAGTGCGACAGCCATATATTCTGCAGAATATCATCATTAATTGCATTGTGAACCAGCATGCAAAGATGAAAAAGTAGTTGAGATGGTGTGAAGTCACTGAATTCTTCAGTGTGGAGCAACTTTTCAAGTCCTTTAGCTTCTGACTGCAACAAGTGCATGCTTGCTAGAGGCAAATCTTTCAGTCTTTGGCGGTGAATCTGGGATGTCTTGTACTTCTGTAGCCATCTGCTTGTTAAGTGCAGCCACTACACAACTGTATTTAGTTTCATATGAGGTTATGTAGGCCAAGAGAAGTTGGTTCTCAACTTGGGTGAACCACATTACTGAATTATCCTACCAGAATCCTCAAATGGACTAAGGATCAAATTTACCATTGGTAGGTCAATACTTGGCCTGGTAAGGATTGGTTGTGTGATGCAGTTATTCACGAGTGATTCTCTATGGTGCAGTTGACACAAAAGTGTTTTATCATTCTTCAGCAAAACTCAACTTTTGCAGCATGCTCTGGGATTATTCCAGTGCATAATTCAGAGACTTGGTATCATCAACTGCCACATGAAAATTCAATTTACTTAAGCACAAACATGACAGTCAATTACAATGAGTAAAACTGATAAGTGTGTTTGTATCTAGGCTTTGTTTTTTAGCTCAGAGGGAGTGTGGAGAATCAAAGAGTTTATACTGCACACATGAAAAACTTAGGAGGTGATTCTCTGTTCACAGATGCATCCAGTGAAGTTTGACATCTGACCAGTAACTATGATTCTCTACATTTACTTCTCCATTTACATAAAAGTGATCTTCATTTGTAAACAATATGTCACAGGAGAAACAAATTTTCATCTAGCCTCTGTTTGGTGGCAGGAGGAACAAGACTTCTGGTCAGGTGAAAACAGGATTATAAATACAAAATCAAATAGGGGTAATACAGGAGTAGGTTTAATAATGAATAAAAAAATAGGAGTGCAGGTAAGCTACTACAAACAGCATAGCGAACGCATTATTGTGGCCAAGATAGACACAAAGCCCACACCTACTACAGTAGTACAAGTTTATGATTTTAGATTAGATTAGATTAGTTTTTCATTCCATAGATCCGAGTTGAGGAGATCCTCGTGGATGTGGAACATGTCACCTTTTTTTTATTTTTTATTTTTTATTTTTTTAAAGCTGAAATAACAATACTAATAGTATAAATATATACAACACATCATTTGTTTCTCTTAAAAAATTCGTCAATGGAGTAGAAGGAGTTGGCCACTAGTAAGTCTTTCAGGCTCCTTTTAAACTGATCTCTATTTGTAACTAAATTTTTTATGTTTGCTGGCAAATTATTGAAGATGAGGGTTCCTGAGTAGTGGACCCCTTTTTGAACTAAAGTAAGTGCTTTTAAGTCCTTGTGCAGATCATTTTTGTTCCTGGTATTGTAGGTATGAACTGCGCTGTTTGTTGGAAAAAGAGATATATTATTTAGGACAAATTTCATTTAGGAGTAAATATACTGAGAGGCAGTAGTTAGTATACCCAGTTCTTTGAAGAGGTTTCTACAAGAAGTCCGTGAGTTTACTCCACAAATAATACGTATTACACGCCTTTGGACTCTGAAAACTTTTGTTTGACTTGAAGAGTTACCCCAAAATATTATACCATATGACATTATGGAATGAAAGTCGGCAAAGTATGCAAGCTTTTTCACTTTTATGTCGTCTATGTCTGCTAACACTCGAATTGCAAATACAGATTTGTTAAGGTGTTTCTGCAGTTCTGTGGTGTGCTCCTCCCAACTGAATTTATTATCAAGTTGTAATCCCAGGAATTTAAGACTGTCAACCTCTTCTATCTGCTCTTCTTCGTACTTTATGCATATGCTGGGTGGAAAGCTCTTACAGGTTCTAAATTGCATATAGTGAGTCTTTTCAAAGGTTAATGTCAGTCAGTTGGCTTTAAACCATTTATTAATATCCATGAAAATATCATTATCAGATCTTTCTAGAACTACACTCGACATACTATTTATTGCAATACTTGTGTCATCTGCAAACAAAATGAACTCTGCTTCTGGCAGTGTAACTGATGGAGAGATCATTAATGTACACAAGAAAAAGCAATGGCCCTCAGATGGATCCTTGTGGGACACCACATGTAATTTCTTCCCATTCTGATGATGACTGATGACTTAATTCAGTAGTCCCTTGCACTGACACCCTTTGTTTCCTGTTAGCGAAGTATGACTTGAACCATTTTGCAGCACTGCCCATGACACCATAGAATTCTAATTTATTTAAAAGGATGTTGTGGTTTACACAATCGAATGCCTTTGATAAATCACAGAAAATACCTGTAACTTGTTATTTAATGAATTAAGTACATTTTCACTGTAGGTGTAAATAGCCTTTTCGATATCAGAACGCTTCAGAATTCCAAACTGTGTTCCTGATAATATGTTATTTGTGGTCAGATGGTTGAGAAGCTGCCTGTAGATTACTTTTTCTAAAATTTTTAAGAATGCTGGCAAAAGTGAAATCGGTCTGTAGTTTGATGGCATCTCTTTATCCCCTTGCTTGAATAGAGGCTTAACATCTGCATATTTCAGCCAGTCAGGAAATGTCCCAGTTATAATTGACTGGTTACACAAGTAACTTAGAATTGTACTAAACTCACAAGAACATGCCTTAATTAACTTTGTTGATATTTCATATGACAACTAGCTCTACAGATGATGAAGAAATTGATGAAATGTATGATGAGATAAAAGAAATTATTCAGGTAGTGAAGGGAGATAAAAATTTAATAGTTATGGGTGACTGGAATTCAATAATCGGAAAAGGAAGAGAAGGAAACATAGTACGTGAATATGGATTGGGGCTAAGAAATGAATGAGGAAGCCGCCTGGTAGAATTTTGCACAGAGCATAACTTAATCATAGCTAACACTTGGTTTAAGAATCATGAAAGAAGGTTGTATACGTGGAAGAACCCTGGAGATACTAGAAAGTTTCAGATAGATTATATAATGGTAAGAAAGAGATTTAGGAACCAGATTTAAAATTGTAAGACATTTCCAGGGGCAGATGTGGACACTGACCACAATCTATTGGTTATGAACTGTAGATTAAAACTGAAGAAACTGCAAAAAGGTGGGAATTTAAGGAGATGGGACCTGGATAAACTGAAAGAACCAGAGGTTGTACAGAGTTTCAGGGAGAGCGTAAGGGAACAATTGACAGGAATGGGGGAAAGAAATACAGTAGAAGAAGAATGGGTAGCTTTGAGGAATGAAATAGTGAAGGCAGCAGAGGATCAAGTAGGTAAAATGACGAGGGCTAGTAGAAATCCTTGGGTAACAGAAGCGATACTGAATTTAATAAATACAAAAATGCAGTAAGTGAAGCAGGCAAAAAGGAATACAAACGTCTCAAAAATGAGATCGACAGGAAGTGCAAAATGGCTAATAAGGGATGGCTAGAGGACAAATGTAAGGATGTAGAGGCTTATCTCACAAGGGGTAAGATAGATATTGCCTACAGGAAAATTAAAGAGACCTTTGGAGAAAGAGAGAAGAGAACCACTTGCATGAATATCAAAAGCTCAGATGGAAACCCAGTTCCAAGCAAAGGAGGGAAAGCAGAAAGGTGGAAGGAGTATATAGAGGGTATATACAGGGGCGATGTTCTTGAGGACAATATTATGGAAATGGAAGAGGATGTAGATGTAGATGAAGATGAAATGGGAGATATGATACTGCGTGAAGAGTTTGACAGAGCAGTGAAAGACCTAAGTTGAAACAAGGCCCCCGGAGTAGACAACATTCCATTATAACTACTGACAGCCTTGGGAGAGCCAGTCCTGACAAAACTCTATCATCTGGTGAGCAAGATGTACGAGAAAGGTGAAATACCCTCCGACTTCAAGAAGAATATAATAATTCCAATCCCAAAGAAAGCAGGTGTTGACAGATGCGAAAATTACCGAACTATCAGTTTAATAAGTCACAGCTGCAAAATCTAACGCGAATTCTTTGCAGATGAATGGAAAAACTGGTAGAAGCTGACCTCGGGGAAGATCAGTTTGGATTCCATAGAAATGTTGGAATACGTGAGGCAATACTGACTCTACGACTTATCTTAGAAGAAAGGCTGAGGAAAGGCAAACCTATGTTTCTAGCATTTGTAAACTTAGAAAAAGCTTTTGACAATGTTGACTGAAATACTCTCTTTCAAATTCTGAAGGTGGCAGGGGTAAAATACAGTGAGCGAAAGGCTATTTACAATTTGTACAGAAAGCTGATGGTAGTTATAAGAGTTGAGGGACATGAAAGGGAAGCAGTTGTTGGGAACAGAGTGGGACAGGGTTGTAGCCTCTCCCTGATGCTATTCAATCTGTATATTGAGCAAGCAGTAAAGGAAACAAAAGAAAAGTTCAGAATAGGTATTAAAATCCATGGAGAAGAAATAAAAAGTTCTTTGAGGTTCGCTGATGACATTGTAATTCTGTCGGAGACAGCAAAGGACTTGGAAGACCAGTTGAACGGAATGAACAGTGTCTTGAAAGGAGGGTATAAGATGGACATCAACAAAAGCAAAACAAGGATAATGGAATGTAGTCAAATTAAGCCGTGTGATGCTGAGGAATTAGTTAGGAAATGAGACACTTAAGGTAGTAAAGGAGTTTTTCTAGCTGAGGAGCAAAATAACTGATGATGGTCGAAGTAAAGAGGATATAAAATGTAGACTGGTAATGGCAAGGAAAGCGTTTCTGAAGAAGAGAAATTTTTAATACTGAGTATTGATTTAAGTGTCAGGAAGTCCTTTCTGAAAGTGTTTGTATGGAGTGTAGCCATGTATGGAAGTGAAACATGGACGATAAATAATCTGGACAAGAAGAGAATAGAAGCTTTTGAAATGTGGTGTTACAGAAAAATGCTGAAGATTATATGGGTAGATCACATAACTAATGAGGAAGTATTGAATAGAATTGGGGAGAAGAGAAATTTGTGGCACAACTTGACTAGAAGAAGGGATCGATTGGCAGGACATGTTCTGAGGCATCAAGAGATCACCAATTTAGTACTGGAGGGCAGTATGGAGGGTAAAAATCATAGAGGGAGACCAAGAGATGAATACACTAAGCAGATTCAGAAGGATGTAGGCTCCAGTAGGTACTGGGAGATGAAGAATCTTGCACAGGATAGAGTAGCATGGAGAGTTGCATCAAACCAGTCTCAGGACTGAAGACAACAACAACCTGTGTTATCCATCCTGCAGATTAAACCCAGGGCCCTGGACTGCCTTAGGTGAGATTTTGTAACATCTACACTTTATAAGGTGTAGTACTATAAAGACTTGATTTTCATATTACGACCTTGCTCAGAACAATAACTTGCTCCAGAATGTAGGCTAAAACAATTTTCTTAGTATGAATATTTTAAAAACTTAGTATATTGCTTATATTTCTGTAGGTTCATTAAAGTGCAAGCAAAATAAAGAAACTTCCTTTTAATATGTAGCATTAGTGATTTCCTTTAATCTCTGAAACTGCCTTTTTTCTGTGAACTTTTTATGGACTTCTGTCTCTGTGTTTTATTTTCATAAATTTTCATTCAGCATAAAATTTCTTTAATATCCTTTTTTATTTTTTAAGAAAGTAATGCTACGTGATTTTTTTCAACAAAACTAATACCCTTTAAAATGTTGTAAAATCATTTGCGTGTAAATACTCCCAATGTTACAGTGATTAATGTCTTTCAGCGTACACAGGTATATTGCATATAAAATTGGTGTGTCTGTTCTTGACAAAGACTGACAAGAAAATGGACATTTTCAACATTACATACATGATAGTCACCCAATTACTTTAATTAATCCCAACCTCATGCCATATGGATCATATCCCTGTGGAAAATCCAGGTGCAAAACCTGCCTGATCCACTGCACCCAGCACTTCCTGTTTCAGTCCTGTCACAGGTTGATCCTACTTGATCAGGAGCTGGGTCACTTGTGAAAGCAGCCATGTCATTTACAAGCCCTGCTGCAATAACTGCACACCTTTTTATATTGGCGCAACTACCACCCAGCTGTCCACAAGCATGAATAGCCACCACCAAGCTGTGACCAAGAGCAAAGTAGACCATCGTGTAGCACAACAAGCAGATGAACATAACATGCTTGATTTCAATGGCTGCTTCACTGCCCGAGCCATACGGATCCTCCACTTCACCATCAGCTTTTCTGAACTGTGCTGCTGGAGTTATTCGTACAACACATTCTCCATTCTTGTAATTATCCTGGCATCAAACTACCATAACATACTGTATCCACACGCTCCACTCAATAGTTTCCACCCCTCTGTCCTATCATCTCCTCCCCACTCTTGTCTCCCAGCCTCTTTGTTTGCTGCCCTCTGCTAATGCTCCTACCCATCTTTCCCTGCTCCTCCACTTTTTCGCTCCTTTCTCCTCCCACCTCACTGCCCCACAACCTCCCAACACTGTGCCTATTGGCATTTTAATCTACTCACTCTGCCAGATAGCATTTCTCCTTCCCTGCCCCCCCCCCCCCCTACATTACTATCCCTTCCCCTTCCCCTGCCCTGCCCCTTCCAGATTGGTGCGTCCATCCCCTGTGATAGTTGCAGTCTGGCCTGAGCTGCTGGCGGTCATGTGTATGGGAAGTGTACTTGCTTGTGTGTATGAATGGTGTGTGTTCCTCTTTTCCTGATTAAAAGGCTTGGCCAAGGCTTGTGTAAATGTTTTTTTAATTTATTAAAAACAAAGATTCCAAGGCTTACCAAGCGGGAAAACGCCGGCAGACAGGCACAAGAACAAAACACACAAACACACACACAGAATTACTAGCTTTCGCAACCAATGGTTGCTTCCTCAAGGATGTGGGTTTTAAGGGAGAGGGTAAGGAGTCATTCCAATCCCGGGAGCGGAAAGACTTCCCTTAGGGGGAAAAAAAGGACAAGTGTACACTCGCGCGCACACACACACACACACACACACACACACGCACACATATCCATCCGCACATACACAGACACAAGCAGACATATTTAGGCAAAAAGTAAGGGCAGAGATGTCAGTCGAGGCGGAAGTACAGAGGCAAAGAAGTTGTTGAAAGACAGGTGAAGTATAAGCGGCGGCAACTTGAAATTAGCGGAGGTTGAGGCCTGGCGGATATCGAGAAGAGAGGATATACTGAAGGACGAGTTCCCATCTCCGGAGTTCGGATAGGTTGGTGTTGGTGGGAAGTATCCAGATAACTCGGACGGTGTAACACTGTGCCAAGATGGGCTGGCCATGCACCAAGGCATGTTTAGCCACAGGGTGATCCTCATTACCAACAAAACACTGTCTGCCTGTGTCCATTCATGCGAATGGACAGTTTGTTGCTGGTCATTTCCACATACAAAGCGTCACAGTGCAGGCAGGTCAGTTGGTAAATCACGTGGGTGCTTTCACACGTGGCTCTCCCTTTGATCGTGTACACCTTCCGGGTTACAGGACTGGAGTAGGTGGTGGTGGGAGGGTGCATAGGACAGGTTTTACACTGGGGGCAGTTGCAAGGGTAGGAGCCAGAGGGTAGGGAAGGTGGTTTGAGGATTTCATAGGGATGAACCAAGAGGTTACGAAGGTTAGGTGGACGGCGGAAAGACACTCTTGGTGGAGTGGGGAGGATTTCATGAAGGATGGATCTCATTTTGGGGCAGGATTTTAGGAAGTCGTATCCCTGCTGGAGAGCCACATTCAAGGTCTGATCCAGTCCCGGGAAGTATTCTGTCACAAGTGGGGCACTTTTGGGGTTCTTCTGTGAGAGGTTCTGGGTTTGAGGGGATGAGGAAGTGGCTCTGGTTATCTTCTTCTGTACCAGGTCGGGAGGGTAGTTGCGGGATGCGAAAGCTGTTTTCAGGTTGTTGGTGTAATGGTCGAGGGATTCAGGACTGGAGCAGATTCGTTTGCCACGAAGGCCTAGGCTGTAGGGAAGGGACCGTTTGATATGGAATGGGTGGCAGCTGTCATAATGGAGGTACTGTTGCTTGTTGGTGGGTTTGATGTGGACGGATGTGTGAAGCTGGCCATTGGACAGATGGAGGTCAACGTCTAGGAAATTGGCATGGGATTTGGAGTAGGACCAGGTGAATCTGATGGAACCAAAGGAGTTGAGGTTGGAGAGGAAATTCTGAAGTTCTTCTTCAGTGTGAGTCCAGATCATGAAGATGTCATAATAAATCTGTACCAAACTTTGGGTTGGCAGGCTTGGGTAACCAAGAAGGCTTCCTCTAAGCGACCCATAAATAGGTTGGCATACGAGGGGGCCATCCTGGTACCCATGGCTGTTCCCTTTAATTGTTGGTATGTCTGGCCTTCAAAAGTGAAGAAGTTGTGGGTCAGGATGAAGCTGGCTAAGGTGACGAGGAAAGAGGTTTTGGGTAGGGTGGCAGGTGATCGGCGTGAAAGGAAGTGCTCCATTGCAGCGAGGCCCTGGACGTGCAGGATATTCGTGTATAGGGAAGTGGCATCAATGGTTACAAGGATGGTTTCCGGGGGTAACAGACTGGGTACAGATTCCAGGCGTTCGAGAAAGTGGTTGGTGTCTTTGATGAAGGATGGGAGACTGCATGTAATGGGTTGAAGGTGTTGATCTACGTAGGCAGAGATACGTTCTGTGGGGGCTTGGTAACCAGCTACAATGGGATGGCCAGGATGTTTGGGTTTGTGAATTTTAGGAAGTAGGTAGAAGGTAGGAGTGCGAGGTGTCGGTGGGGTCAGGAGTTTGATGGAGTCAGGTGAAAGGTTTTGTAGGGGGCCTAAGGTTCTGAGGATTCCTTGAAGCTCCGCCTGGACATCAGGAATGGGATTACCTTGGCAAGCTTTGTATGTAGAGTTGTCTGAAAGCTGACGCAGTCCCTCAGCCACATACTCCCGACGATCAAGTACCACGGTCGTGGAACCCTTGTCAGCCGGAAGAATGATGATGGATCGGTCAGCTTTCAGATCACGGATAGCCTGGGCTTCGGCTGTGGTGATGTTGGGAGTAGGTTTTTCAAGAAAGATTGAGAGGCAAGACTGGAAGTGAGAAATTCCTGGAAGGTTTGGAGAAGGTGATTTTGAGGAAGAGGAGGTGGGTCCCGCTGTGACGGAGGACGGAACTGTTGCAGGCAGGGTTCAATTTGGATAGTGTCTTGGGGAGTTGGATCATTAGGAGTGGGATCAGGATTATTTTTCTTCGTGGCAAAGTGATTTTGGTGGTTGTCAGTTCGGTGTCTATGGCCTGTGCAGTGAAGATACTGCTGCTGGAATGTTGTGTCACTTGTGCACTCGATGTGAAACAGTAATAAAGATATGTTAAGTATATGTTTCACATAACATTGCAATGCACAAAAAATTGTTTGAATACACATAATATCATTCTAATGTATGTTACATTACTATAATCTCACCCGTAAGCTCTTAGGTGATAGATGCAGCAGTATGAAAACTCCAGTATCTTGTCACACTACAAACTGTGCCATTTATGTGAAGCCAGAATGTCCATTATTATTATGTTGTGTGAATGCAGATGTTACATGATATCATGATCATTTCAATGTAATTGGCTTGTGTTAATGCCACCATCTTTCATGTCACTTACAAAGAATAAACATTAGTCTTAACTTGACAATGAATAAAGATGTGCTCGGATGAAAAGCACCATTGCTTTTCTTGTGTGTTTATTCTTCTGTTCTTGTGTGATTATTCTTCTGTTAAGTTACTTACTAGATATCAAAAACATTAAAGGTCTGTCATTTGTCTCCACAGTAATCATTTGCCTTGCTTGGTAACAGGTATCTGAAATTTATGTAGGCCAAAAAAGTAATAAGAATTTCCTTTCCTATGATGGAACAACTATTCTCATGTACTGTCAACTTTAGGACAACCCATGCCACAAAATATCCCAGTCATACTGTACCTTTCAATCTTCTGACCAGATTCTGGGAGGAATTTGAGGAAAAAGTTTGAATGTCCTGCTATCCTACTGAAGAATTTTTTATTGTTGTTGTGTTACAGAAATCAGAGAAAAATAATTTTGACATTACAACAAACTGTGATTGAATACAGAAATTTGAATCTCCTGCTGTCCATCACACTGCTAATGGACTTGCTTTGTGTAAATGAAGCAAAGCTACACCCGTTTCCGAAAAACATTTCAATTCTTCTACTAAAAATCTCTGTTTCCAGGTTCTAATGCTTTTGCCCTATGCTGTCTTTTTCGTTTGATTTTACTGCATGGAAACACAAATGAATAAATAAATAGCTTACTTTCACATTGTGTAAACTCACATCACAGATTGTCCATGAGTAGGCACTTTTTTCATTATCAGTCAGAGTTACTATAATGGTTCAAAAGTAAGTAACAGATCACACATAATCAGGGTAGATTATCCATTAGTCCAAGCAGGACCCAGCAAGGGAACTTACATTTTTAAGAGCTCCCTGCACAGCACAAATAGTTTCCTCTCCTGATAAATAATTTAGCACTCCAAATGAAAAGTTCATGTGCAATGGCTGTTTGTCTCTGCCAATGACGGCTTCCACCAACACTGTTCATAATTTCACAGAGCGGCTTTAGTGACCACAACACACTGGAATGGCCAGCAGAATACAATCACAACCCCCCCCCCCCCCCATCAGCTCCCTCGAGGATGCTGTAAATTTCTTATGCTTGGACAAACAAAATGCTGCCATGGGGCAGAGCTCGCCATGTCTGTCAGTCCCCTCAGAATTTTTCTTTCCAAAAAACTTTTCTTGCAATTGCCAATCTGCGCTTCATCTCTTTTACTTCTGCTATGTCACTCCACATGTATTCACATTTCGTACTAACAGTCTGGTGCTGATTTCACTTTAATCACAAATCAGTGCCTTATAGCCACCATTTAATAAATAACTTTGTTATTTATGTCAGTAGAATCTCTTACACAGCTGATGTTTTGCAGTCCCTTATCAAGACTAATTCTTAACTCTTTAATGCACACAATGGCCATATGGTGTGGCCTCACATGGTACGGAAATGTCCACACAAGTGACGTCTGCTACACACTGGAATTATCTGCCATCAAACTGAGACACAATAGGAGGCTAGATGCGATGAAATAAAGTACGTGAAAGAGTTTTCACTCTGGAGCAGAGTGTGCATTTAATTGAAACTTCTTGGTGAACTAAAACTGTTTGATGGACTGGAACTTTAAACTGGGACCTTCGCAAATGTTTGGCACACAATGTTAATCTGCTGCAAAGTTTCAATTAAAGTACATGTTTCACGTCCTGCCATTGGTGCTGGACTTAGGACCAGCACTGGCAAGCTGAGAACAACAAATCCCTGTTGATTGTTATGGTTTAGCTTATAAATGATTACATATAATTATGTTTCCCATTAAATACAGTGTTAATTATGCATAACTAAGGCAAGTACACATTACTGCATTTCAGTTCTAAAAAGAGATATACAGCTAAGCTTGACTGTAAAAAAATGTTTATCCATATAATGGGTGGTTGCATCATTCTTTTTTCTGTGTTATTATTCATTGTACAATATATTAGAGCTAACATTTTATTATTTGATTTCATTATCAATCACAAGCCTAGAAACAAACTAACATGAATTGATCATTTCAATTAAGGGTGTTTACTTATTACTCCACACAGAAAACATCTTCAGAAAATGAAAAAATAAAAGAAGGAATGAAATGAAAATTTGATTGGTTTATTTCATTTTATCATCATTTTTGGCTGATAGAGTTTTCATTATCCTCCTGCATTCCCTTTATTGCAATTTAGTTAAGGTGTGGAGATGCTTTCAATGAATTAGCAGACTATCCCCAGCATGAAATGTGTTGCTACATAGATTATGTATAATAGAAGGTAGAGGGCATGGCTGGACCTGACAAAGTCTGCATCTCTGATGTTCCACATTTTTCAGTTTTCAACATTCCTGCTCAAAATATAAAACAACAACTGAAATAGTTGCATGCTAGTGAGTATGAACTTCTGCTGTTGTGCAGCAATTACTCAGGTCAATGTTTAGCCTCTTTAAGTTATTTGTAAACTGATCCTTATAGCTCTTCAGATAAGCACCACCTGTGATCACTACACAGAATTTGCTGACAAAGTTTGTCGTTTCTCATATGTTGGAGATGCCCAATCCGTCTGAGTTGGTGTACAATGCCAGTGGCTTCTTATATCTTTTTCTTCTGAAGAATAGTTGTGTTTCATGTGAAGTCATCCCATCTGATGTTTGTTGGCTGTTGGCTAAAACATTCTAGTTTTTTTTTCTGATAGTGTTGGGGTTTTGCAACCATGGAGCAGGACAGAATGACAACACTTTCTAATAGTGTCAGACCTTTATTGATGAAGACCCAATGTGCAAGATATCCAAATACAATATGAATAGCATGTATTCCGTTCTCCACATCCATTTCTAATGAGCAGTTAGTTCATAATATATTTCCTAGATAGAGGAAGTGATCTACTTCTTCCAAAAATATGCTAGCAATAAAGATACTCGGATATGAAAAGACAGTTCCAGGAGCTGGTTATGCGAGTGCCTATGTTTTAAGGACGTAGATGGCCAGGTCAACCGTTTGTATGACTAATGGAACAATTTACAGGCAGTTGCAGCTGTGCAGGTGTATGAGCTGTATTGTTGTAGCTGAAGGTTGGTCAAGGTTGGTTATGTTATATCCGCTGAGAAGACCCACAATCAACTGCATTGTGTTGAAGCTCAAGAATAATTAAAGTTGTGAGTAAACCAAATAATTTGCTATCGGAGAATCATTCCCAACTTATAGTTAAGTGATTTAGAGACTTTTTGGCTGAGGAGATGACAAATCATACATTAATTTCCATATAGCACCCACGAGGAAATATGGCCGAGAGATCTATGCATGAACTAAATAGCTTATGTCTCACATATCGTGCAATCCGACATTCTGAGCGGGTAGATCTGGTGGGGGAATTCAAAAAAATATTGAATGAAATGCCCTCTTCAGTCACTAAAATATCTCTGATAGAAGTAGTGTGAGTACGAGTAGAGGGAGAGTCCATGATGAGATATATAGAATGGCTCAAAATAAATGAACCCTCACAGATTGTGATGAGGAATAATATTGAGGAATTATTAATTAAAGATGGAGACAAATCGAGGAAAACAAGGACTCTTAACTTCCTATGAGGTAGTGGACCTGATTTTACTGTATAACCATAAATGTAGTTCTAAGAATGAGAAGTTGATAAGTATCCATTATATGAAGGACCTTCTGTAATTACAAGAATTCCGCACCCCAAAGCAACAATACTGACTGTCCCAGCTACGAAAATAGTATGAGTAATACTCAATATTTATGACTTTTTGTAACAAATTGTAAGTGAATACTTATAGGTAATGTCAGTATTCAAAGCAACTCTCTCTCTCTCTCTCTCTCTCTCTCTCTCTCTCTCACACACTCACTCACTCACTCACTCACTCACTCACTCACACACACACACACACACACACACACACACACACACACACACACACGCGTGCACACACACAAAATGGATTGAAAATTCTGTCAAGTTTCATATAGTTTTCAGGTAAATGTTGGTGATTGGATGATGGTGATAGTATATAACGAATTTTAGGGTCTGAGGATCCAGATGCCTAAGCAGAGGAATGGCAGGTGGAGTAGTGCAGTAAGTAGCAGTAAGGAAGAAGGTGATTATGGCAAAGCACAGAGATGAGAGGTTGAAGCATTGAAGCAGGAGGCAATTTCTACAGGATTTCATGGGACAGGATGGTGTAGGATAAAGTAGTTGAATCTTGTTGTGGGAGTACAGGCACTGGCACATAATAAGTTCTATTTGTGCAATGAATATGGCATGAGATAAACGTCTTGATTTATGTGAAAGGTACAGAGCTGTCGAGTAAAATGAAAATGTTCTTTTCGATAGTTAATGTAATGCTGTGGAATAACTGAGCTTATTAATACTTACAGTTCTACAAGTTTCTAGCTTTTGTTGCATTATAAAGGATACCCATGGTGAACAACATGTTTGCCCTCTAACTACCTGTGGCAGCAGTCGATTCAGTGCGAGCGACAACCACCTCCGTGAAGACTAGAATCTTTAACTTGTTTTCCAGTGTGTGTTCTTTTTGGCCATGTTTTGTGTGTCATTCTTATTTGCCATGAGTTTTGTGTAAAGATGCTATTAATAAAGTGTACATCAATCAAAAGTGTGTCTCTAGTACATCCTATTACGATGTAGTATTGGAGAACCCACAGTGGTGACCCCATTGTGAACAGTGTTTCTCACACTCAGGGATTCCTGGTTGTATCGCACATCGAACATTGTGTGCCAACCCCTATATCAGGATGCAATACAGAATGTTGCCACAAATACATCGAACACTGCTGCCATGCTGCCTTCATGTCCCCGGGTAGGTAGTGCTGCCATCATACCTGCCCTCCCCCTGCCCCCATCGATGGCAGCCATCTTGCGCACTTTAGGCTACAGCGCAATGAATGCCCATCTCGAGCAAGTGGTGAACAAACAGAATCCAGGCATCTTGTCCCCACATCCAAATAGTCGTGTCTTCCACATCATCCACATTCACACCCATGTAATTGAAGCTTACTGCATCTGCAGTGATGTGTGGTTTCCCAAAGTGCCCCAACCCCCTACTCCACAACGGTCGAGATGTAGGGCACTTTACAGGTGTCACGCACTGCCCCCTCACCATTGAGCGTACTTCCCTCATCTGATACACAATTTTGTGCTCTAGTGCTGGATTGGGCCACACCCTGCCCCCTCCTTGACCACTTCTCCATGCTGTTTCCCCTCAATAAGGATAGCCCTCTGACATGGTTCGCCCTTGTGGGCTCTGTTCTGGATGTTATTGGCATCACCAGTGATGATGTTCATTTCATATGCCTCATTGGAACCTATCAGCAGTACATCTACATCTACATAGACACTCCACAAGCCACCATACAGTGCGAGGTGGAGGGTACCCTGTACCACTACTAGCCATTTCCTGTCCTGATCTTCTCACAAACAGAGCGAGGGAAAAATGACTGTCTATATGCCTCCATTGTGGTCCTTACGCACAATATATGTTGGCAGCAGTAGAATCATCTGGCGTTCAGCTTCAGGTAATGGTTTTCTAAATTTTCTCAATAGTGTTTCTCGGAAAGAACATTGCCTTCCCTCCAGGGATTCCCATTTGAGTTACTGAAGAATCTCCAAAACACTTACGTGTTTCCAGAATGACATTCTTCACTCTGCAGTGGAGTGTGCGCTGATATGAAACTTTCTGGCAGATTAAAACTGTGTGCCCGACCGTGACTCAAACTCGGGACATTTGCCTTTCGTGGGCAAGTGCTCTACGATCTGAGCTACCGAAGCACGACTCACGCCTGGTCCTCACTGGTAGAAGTAAAGCTGGGAGGACCGGGCGTGAGTCGTGCTTCGGTAGTTCAGATGGTAGAGCACTTGCCCGCGAAAGGCAAATGTCCCGAGTTTGAGTCACGGTCGGGCACACAGTTTTAATCTTCCAGGAAGTTTCACTTACGTGTTGTTCGAACCTACCAGTAAAAAATCTAGCAGCCCATTTCTCAATTGCTTCGGTATCTTCCTTCAATTTGAGGTGGTACAGATCTCCAACATTCAAGCAGTACCCAAGAATAGGTCACACCAGCATCCTATATGCAGTCTCCTTTACAGGTGAACCACTCTTTCCTAGAATTCTTCAAATAAATCAAAGTCAACAGTTCTCTTTCCATCGTATATCACTTTGCAGTGTTATGCCCAGATATTTAAACGACTTGACTGTATCAAGCAGGACACTACTAACACTGTATCCGAACACTACCTTCCTACCCATCTGTGTTAACTTACAGTTTTCCACATTTATGGCTAGCTGCCACACATCACACCAACTGGAAATTTTGTCTAAGGCATCTTGTATCTTCTTATAGTCACTGAACATCAGCACCTTACCAAACACCACAGCATCATCAGCAAATAACTGAAAACTGCTGCCCACACTGACCACCAAATCATTTATGTACATCGAGAACAACAGCGGTCCTATCACAGTTCCCTGGGGCACTCCTGATGATACCCTTGTCTTTCACGAAAACTTGCGTCTGGGGACATCCAGTTGCTGTGTTGTTGCATCATACTTCTGGCACACACATACCAGGTTCATTTGCTCTGCTGGCTACAGCCCCCACATCTCGCTGTGACACACTTGTACCTCCATCCACCTGTGTGTATACTTATGACTGCTCGACTCATCAACTTCCTCATCGAGCTCTTACTCCAACACCAGTGCTCTTTCGTTAGCAATAACACACTCCATTGGCTGGTTGTGGATGCATATGACAACCTGACATGTGCAGATTACTCAGTCAATGCTCTTCTCGCCACGATGCCGCCTGCTGCAACTTCGGCTGATGACACACACACTGCCATTCTGCATACTTGACAGATCACTGACTCTTCTAGTATCAGTGTTGCATGTGTTGTGCCCTCCCCCTCTTCATGCCTTGTGGCTATTTCAAATGGTACCTGACGTAGATTAATTGCCACAGGAGGTCCTTCTGTCCATTACAAGGCAAGGCACCTGACAACTAACAAAATACGCCTTTCTAAAGGCGCTCAACAGGAACTGTTAAATGCAGGTATAGTCCACCCTACTTACAGTAACTGGCCTTTGCCTACCCACCTGGTCCCTAAAAAAGATGATAACTACAGGTTGTGCAAAGATTACCACAATCCGAATATGTGCACAGCAGCTGACAATTACCCCATTCCACTCATCCAAGTCTTCGTGAAACTGCTGCATGGTGCGGGTGCATTTAGCATCATAGCCCGCCGCAAGGCCCACCATCAAATCCCTATGCACACTGATGACATCCCAAAAATGCCATTATTACACCATTTGGTTCATTTGAAAATTGTTTCGTGCCTTACGGACTGAAAAATATGGCCAAAATCTTCCAGGACTTCACTAATTCTCTACTTTTCCCTGCTGCCATTCTGCTATGTTTATCTGATGACATCCTCATATTTTCCTCTTCCGGCGACCAACACTAGAAACACCTATTGTATGTGTTAAAAGTCCTTATGGACAATGGTGTCAAAATTAATCACAATAAAACTCAACTTTGTTGCACTAGAGTCACCTTCCTTGGTCATGAAATTACAGCCAAGGGCACCCACCCAACTTCTGATAATGTCCCTTTATCTCTGACCCACTGCTACCTGAAACCTACCATGATGTTCGAGGTTCCCAGGTATGGTGAACTTTTTCAGGCACTGTATACCCCGTGCCACCTCATTTCAAGCCCCTCCCATGGATACCTTACCAGGCAACAACACTTCCAGATCATTTTCATTTATTTATCCTTTGACAAAGTACATTATATGGATCAAGATATATTTTCTTTTCATGCACTGATATGTACATAGTTTTACTGTCTACTGTTTAACAAAAGTATAATTTATTACACAATTATTCTAGGGCTATTGCATATTAAATTAGATTTTGTACAGTTTTTCTTTTCATACAATTATGGTATTTCAATTGTTTGGAACTGTTGTGCACATAAATTCATTAACACTGTAATAAAAGTTTTCTATTAGAAAATTTTTGAGACATTTTTTGAAAATATTTCTATTGTTTATTTCTCTCAAGATTGGAGACAGTTTTTCAAGGGCTTTTGGTCCAGCGTATTTTTTTTGTATTTTGTGGTGTTGTATGTAGGCTCATGAAAGAGGTTCCTTTTTCTTATGTCATGGTTGTGCTATGTGTTATTATCTCTAGTATCGGCAGAAAATTTGAATTTTGTCCAACAGAGGAGTTTCTTTAGCTATATACTGGGTAATGTTAGTATTTTGAGAGCTTTAAATGCTGGTTTATATGCATCTTTCCATTTAAAGTTGGCTATCATTCTTATGGTTCTTTTTAATAAATAAGAAGAAGGTGGTGGTGAAGGTAAAAGTAATTCGTGTATCCCCGCGAAAAAAAGTAAATTTCGGTAGTAAAAAGAATACGTGTGTAAATTGGAAGGACGAGATCTCGAAGCTAAACGAACGAATATCCACTTTACAAATTATAATCGGTGCTTTAAAGCTGGACTTAAAGAAGCTTCATGCAGAAAAACGTGAGTCGCTGAAGAAGCAAGAAGACTCGACCTCTGCAAACAATGTGCTAATAATGACGGGAGAAAACTGCACTCAGAAAGTACAATCCCAAAATAGCAGTGAAACTTCAGTACGTATAAACAGTGAAACTTTAATGCATAAAAACTGCACTCAGAAAGTACAATCTCAAAGCAGCAGTGAAACTTCAATGTGTATAAACAGTGAAATTTTAATGCATAAAACTGTCAAACTAGAACGTATAACGACCTTGTGGGAGTATTCACTACTGAAGATTCAATGAACACGCCAGCCGAAGTCGAAAAGTTACGAAATGAACCACAAAAAGTAAACAAACCGTTGCTTGATGAACTTCCGGCTGCTAACATTGTAAAATACGGAAAAAAATATGTGTGTTAGGCGATAGCCATGGCCTTGGAATTGCCGCAGTGTCAACGGAAAAATACAATTACAGGGAAAACGGTTTCGTGAAGCCTGGGGCTCCATTAAGTGAACTGAAAAACCTTACAAAATTACGTGAAGTAACTAGTTTGTGTAAGGATTGTAAGGATGACTTTGTTGTATTGCTGGGAGTAACAAATGACGTATATAGAAATGAGTCGTTCAAGGCTAGCGCAGAATTGAGAAAATGCCTCAATAATTTATCTCACACGAATGTACTCGTTGTAAATATCCCACATCGTTACGATTTACCGAGGTGGTCGTGTGTACGCAGACGTTATTGACATAAACAGTTTGGAGCGAAGGCTCAATACAGTTCACGGTCTTCATTTGAATGCATTAGGAAAGGAGGTACTTAGGGAAAAAAATTTTACTCGTATTTCGCGGTGGAATGAAGTGCCCAGGACAGGTGAAAATCGATCGCAAGTAACGAAGCGTTCTTTTCATGCAGCGAACAATATAGCCATCAATCAGAGTCAAATCACGAAATGGTTTAAAACCAATAGGCCAGAAAGTAACATTCAAGCTGGGAAAGAAATTCAAATTACAAAAAGGTTCAAACCAAAAAGAAATGAAGCACAAATTTTGCAAGCTCCAAAAATACTGGCAGACAAACAAGCTGCTGTACGTGTGTCTTCCGGAACAAGGAAAGCTCCAGAGAGGAACAGTGATTTTTTATGGCTGGCACCTATGGAAATCACTTCAGCACCATCCAAATCCAGTGCGATCAAGAATGTAACTATGGATGTAAGTACACAACATCAAAGTGACAAAGAAATGTACAAGCGAAGTGAGCAAGCTGATGGGCTGCTACGGAAGAATCCAGACCTATCCTTTTGTGAGGATGGCTCATTATTAAATATTAGGTCTTAAAAAAATAAAATTGATGATCTTAGTAGTAACTATATAATGCATTGTAATATAAATGGTTTAAGTGCTGAATATTCATGTGACAGAAACTCTAAGTTAGATGAGCTACAAGTTTTTTTTACCTGAATTTCTAAATGTTGAAGTAATCTGTTTAAATGAACACTGTCTTAGTAGTGATACCATAAAAATCTTAAATAAAATTGAAAACATCAACGTAGCTACCAGCTTTTGTAGGATAAATAAGTCACAAGGAGGTTCATGCATACTCATTCATTCTGATTTAGATTACCATGTAAGGTGTGACTTCAGTTGTTTTAATTAAGAGTGTATTTTTGAGGATTGCTGTGTTCAGTTAAAGGACTTAAATGTAGTTATAATATCAATTTATAGAATACCAGGGAAGGTGACATCTGAGCATTTCCTACATATATCTCAGAGTTTGTTAGAAACCTCAGTAAAGAAAAGAGGAAAAAAATGTGGTTGCTGCTGATTTCAACATCATTGTGTTGAATGAAACATGTAAGGTATCAAAATTTACAGACTTAATAAAAAATATGGCTTCAAATTAAATTTTTCCGAACCTACAAGAGAAAATGCTCAGTCAGCTATATGCATTGACAATATTTTAACAAATTACATATTTGAAGATAGATATAAATTTTGTCTACATCTAGGAATTTCTAATCATTCAGCATTATTTATTGAGCTAACCAGAGCAGGTAGAGACGTCCCATGTAAAAAAGCTTATGTAAAAAGGATATATATTCAACCAAGAAACTTTGACTCTATTCCATGATAAGCTGAAGGAGACAGAATAGCACTTTGATAAAAATATTTCACGCACAGCAAATTTTGAAGCATTTCTAAGGGATTTTCTAAGTGTTTTCAATGAAATGTTCCACAAAATACTTATTTTAATAAAATGACAAAATTAGAATGGATCACTAAAGGTATAAAAATCTCCAGTGCTAAGAAAAGGCAGCTACATAAGGAACTAAGACATAATAAAAAAAAAATTGAATTTATTGAATATGTTAAATGATACAAAAGGACATTTAAGAAAGTTGTCAAAGTAGGAAAGCAAATGACAAATAATAAATTAGTCTTAATACATGAGAATAAATCAAAGGCAGTGTGGTCAGTTGTAAAATACGAATTAGGTATCAAAGCCTCTAGACATGGAATTAGTACAATTAAGCTTGAAGATGAGATCTTTGTAAATCCGGCTCAAATTTCAGAATGCTTCAATGAGTTCTTCATTACTGTAATGAAATCAGAGTTTAATGTTGCAGATTATGAGAACAATGTATGTCCCTTTGGACTAAATCATAATTCTGAATGCCTCACAAAATTCAAAACAGTTTCAACAATAGATCTAGAAAAAATTATATTAAAACTAAAACACAAAAATTCTGCAGATTGGGATGTAATACCAGCAAAAGTCCTTAAATTCGTGTGTAAAATAATACGGTACCCACGTTCTAAAATAATAAACTAATCCTTTGAACATGGATGCTTCCCAGAGGTGCTGAAGTATGCAGAAGTAAAACCGTAACTCAAAAAAGGGTCAAGAGAGGATATGGGGAATTATTGTTCCATCTCCCTCCTTCCAGTCCTATCAAAAATCTTTGAAAATGCTGCTGCTATGCAGATTCTAAATTTTATGGAGAAATACACTCCTGGAAATTGAAATAAGAACACCGTGAATTAATTGTTCCAGGACGGGGAAACTTCATTGACACATTCCTGGGGTCAGGTACATCACATGATCACACTTACAGAACCACAGGCACATAGACACAAGCAACAGAGCATGCACAATGTCGGCACTAATACAGTGTATATCCACCTTTCGCAGCAATGCAGGCTGCTATTCTCCCATGGAGACGATCGTAGAGATGCTGGATGTAGTCCTGTGGAACGGCTTGCCATGCCATTTCCACCTAGCGCCTCAGTTGGACCAGCGTTTGTGCTGGACGTGCAGACCGCGTGAGACGACGCTTCATCCAGTCCCAAACATGCTCAATGGGGGACAGATCCGGAGATCTTGCTGGGCAGGGTAGTTGACTTACACCTTCTAGAGCACGTTGGGTGGCACGGGATACATGCGGACGTGCATTGTCCTGTTGGAACAGCAAGTTCCCTTGCCGGTCTAGGAATGGTAGAACGGTGGGTTCGATGACGGTTTGGATGTACCGTGCACTATTCAGTGTCCCCTCGACGATCACCAGAGGTGTACGGCCAGTGTAGGAGATCGCTCCCCACACCATGATGCCGGGTGTTGGCCCTGTGGGCCTCGGTCGTATGCAGTCCTGATTGTGGCGCTCACCTGCACGGCGCCAAACACGCATACGACCATCATTGGCACCAAGGCAGAAGCGACTCTCATCGCTGAAGACGACACGTCTCCATTCGTCCCTCCATTCACGCCTGTCGCGACACCACTGGAGACGGGCTGCACGATGTTGGGGCGTGAGCGGAAGACGGCCTAACGGTGTGCGGGACCGTAGCCCAGCTTCATGGAGACGGTTGCGAATGGTCCTCGCCGATACCCCAGGAGCAACAGTGTCCCTAATTTGCTGGGAAGTGGCGGTGCGGTCCCCTACGGCACTGCGTAGGATCCTACGGTCTTGGAGTGCATCCGTGCGTCGCTGCGGTCCGGTCCCAGGTCGACGGGCACGTGCACCTTCCGCCGACCACTGGCGACAACATCGATGTACTGTGGAGACCTCACGTCCCACGTGTTGAGCAATTCGGCGGTACGTCCACCCGGCCTCCCGCATGCCCACTATACGCCCTCGCTCAAAGTCCGTCAACTGCACATACGGTTCACGTCCACGCTGTCGCGGCATGCTACCAGTGTTAAAGACTGCGATGGAGCTCCGTATGCCACGGCAAACTGGCTGACACTGACGGCGGCGGTGCACAAATGCTGCGCAGCTAGCACCATTCGACGGCCAACACCGCGGTTCCTGGTGTGTCCGCTGTGCCGTGCGTGTGATCATTGCTTGTACAGCCCTCTCGCAGTGTCCGGAGCAAGTATGGTGGGTCTGACACACCGGTGTCAATGTGTTCTTTTTTCAATTTCCAGGAGTGTATGATATTACAGAAAACCAATTTTGTATTCCAGTGTGGCAAAAGTACTATGGATGCAATTAACAAGTTTATCAACAAGATCAGCACGTCATTAGACAACCACAATAAAGTTACAGGAATATTTTGTGATCTCACAAAAGCCTTTGACTCTGTAAATCATGCACTGCTCATCTATAAGCTTGACAATTATGAGATCAAGGGTAATCTTAGAAATTGGCTTACTTTATACTTATCAAATAGGAAGTAAAGAGTGATTGTCTCATCAAATGCAGCAAATTACTATTCAAAATGGAAAACAGCAGCCCTCAAGGCTGGATTCTAGGACCTATTTCGTTTTTGTTCTATGTTAATGATTTACTGAACAATATAAATGCTCCATCAATTTTATTTGCAGATGGCAAATCCTTCTCTACATAATAATCAGAATTAATAAACTAGAAACGTGGTTTCAACTGAATGGCTTAAGATTGAAGATTCCCAAAACCCACATGGTCCAATTCAGAACAAAACAGACAAAGCCCCAAGAAATTAAAATAACTCATAAAAATCAGGATATAGAAGAAGTGGATTCTGTGAAGTTTTTAGGGTTAAACCTAGATAAAAATTTAAATTGGAATAAACATGTTGACTACCTGTTAAACAAATTATGTAGCTTTGCATTTCCTATGCAAATATTAGCTGGTGCAACGGACATGAATACAAGGAAAATTGCATACCACAGCTACTTTCAATCAGCTGTAAGGTATGGTACTATTGTTTGGGGAAATTCAAGCAATATTGCGCATACTAAAGGTACAAAAAAGAATAATAAGGAACATGTGTACTGCCCATCCAAGGACATAATGTCGCCCACTATTTGAAAAACAACAGTTATTAACAGTTCCCTTCATATACATCTATCATATTATCATCTTTCTACATAATAATTTAGAGTTATTCGAGAAAAACTGTTTCAGTCACATGTATCACACGAGAAACAAAGACAATTTTATGCTTCCCATTCATCACTTAAACCTATATGTGCAGTCTTCTCACTATATGGCAATGAAAATTCGTAACAAGCTAAAAGGAAAGAATGTTCCAAGTATGAACCTAGAGACACCGAAAACAAAGCTATATGATATACTTGTTAAACACTGCTACTACACTGTTGAGGAGCCCCTGAAGGATGAAACAAACATTTGAGCAGGATAAATTTACATATAGGCTTGTGTGTAAATGTAGCTGTCCTTAAAAAAAGGAAGGAAAGAAAAATAAAAGTTTATATTAATGTTAAAATTCTTTGTACCAATTAGGCCTAAGTTGTGTTATCCATTTTTTGACATGTCTCCTGTACACTAATCATGTGATTAGAAATTGTATGTTACGGGACGAATAAAACACTATTCTCTATTAATGTTGGTTTTCGAGGTACCTCGCCACAAGCCCGTAACTTAATGTTGTATGAATTAATGCATAGTACGATATTGTTTTCATAATGCCTGTGTGTTTTAGGTAGGTGAGTTTGTGAGCACATATAGGTTTGCGCTGAGTTTCCCCTGGATATATTCTACATGCTTATCCCAGTTTACATTTTCGTCGATAATTATCCCAAGGAATTTTGTATGTTTGGTGACCTGTGCTACGTGCTCATCTATGCATACATTGATATCTTCACTGTGAAAGTTTGGAAGTCTGAAGTTTATACAAAGTGTTCTAGTAATGCTGTTGTGCAGGTTTAATTCAGTAAATCTTTGTATGGCATTATTTACTTCTACATTGGCTTTTATTTCTAGCTTTTCTGTGTCTTTATCCTTGAACAGACGGTTGTGTTATCTGCATAGGTAACTATCCTGCCATGATGATGATGATGCAAACCACCTCCACTAGGACCTTGCCTAGTAAGGCGGTGCGGGTCTCCTGCATCATTCCCCTACGCTCTGTAAAGAATCATATACTGCCATACCTAATCATATTTGGGATGTGATTTGTGTATAGAATGAAGAGTGTTGGGCAAAGAATGGAGCCTTGTGGCATAGAGAAGTTTAAAATTCTTGCTTTAGATCTTATTTTTGCACCAGTAGTTTTTGTAATTTCAGTATATTGGCTCCTATTTGTCAGGTTTGAGGGAATCCAGTCTCCTGCATTTCCTCTTATGCGATATACCCCTAATATTTCTACTAAAGTTTTGTGGTCTGCATAGTTGAATGCCTTTGTTAGGTCCATAAATACTCCTACACATTTATTTTTAGAGTCCAAGATTGTTATGACATTTTCGATGAGATGTATTACTGCATCTACAATGCATTTATCTTTCTGGAAGCCAACATGATTCTTGCTGATTATTTTATATTTCATCAGAATAGCAACGAGTCTCTGTGCATAAGCTCATTTAAATATTTTTGATATGACTGGTAAAAGAGCTATAGGCCTATAATTTTCTGGATTGTATTCATTCCCCTTTTTATGTATTGGTTTTATCAGTGCTGTCTTTAAGCACTCTGGGAAAGTTCCTTCCAGGAATGATGAATTGATTAGTTGTGTAAGAGGTTTCTTGAGTTCCAGCATACAGTGTTGAATTTCTATACTTGATATTCTGTCAGTTTCACATGACTTAATTTGTCCTAGGTTTTTACTATCTTCAGCGTTTCTTCTTCTGTCACTGGGAAAAGTGCCATTGTTTTTCCATGGGATTCAGAAATGTTTTCAATGTGTCATTGTATTTGTTGTTATTCGTTTTTTCTTTTAGTTTCTGGCCTACTGTGGCAAAATAGTCATTGGAGAGATTTATGATGTTATTTTATTCAGTTATGGTTCTTTTGCTGATCATGAACTGTATTTTGCTGTGTTCCTATAAGTTAGAGGGTTTGCGATTTGTATTTATAATAGACCAAGAAGCCTTGCTTTTATTATCAGCACTAGTTATGTACTTTTTGCTTCTAGTCATTTGGCTGCTTGCAGTACTTTAACATATATTCTTTTATATTTTCTGTGGTACTCTTTAAGTTATCATCATCAATGCTAGTTTTATACATTCTGTGCATCATTTTTATTTTTTTCTAATAACCAAAATGCCTTTTGTTATCAGTTTTTAGTTGTGGTTTTGGCTTTAGTTTTTATTACTGGGCATGTAATATTGAGATGGTAGGGAAGTGTGTCAATAAAATAAGTCACTTTTGATCTGCTTGTGGAGTCTTTTTTCCAGTATTTCCCATCCTTTTTCAAGTTTTATCCTAAGGGCTGTTAAGTTTTGCTCATTTAAGCTTCTTTCCCCATATTTTTTGTGTCTTTTAATTTGTGGTAATATGATTTAGACACATTTTTATTGCATCATGGTCTGACAATGCCGTTTCTATAACTTCACTTTTGTACTTAAAGTTCCTTAAATTTGTGAAGATGTGATCTGTTAGAGGTCAGGAGTTAGCAGTTACACATGTTGGAGTAGCTGTTGCACTGTATAAGGCATATGTTTTCATTGTGTTTAGGAGCTCCCTACTGTCATCGGTGTCTGGCAATGTGTTTATGTTTAGGTCACCCAGTAGTACAAGTGCACAGTTCTTGCTTAGGATGATATGTAACAACTCTCCTAAGTTTTCAGTGAACGTTTCTATGCACCCATTTGGCGGTCTGTAGATGTTTAAGATGTACAGTGAGGAACTACTTAAAACTGTTTTTTCGCCAGTTACTTCGACTACATTTTCAATGTTATATTTTTTACTTAAGTCAAGGTTGTTTATATGGTTTCTGTTTATATTGTTATGGGGTAATGTAGCAGCTCCACCACTCTGACTATTCCTCCTGCATGAACTATCTATTACATTGTAATTTGCAGCAGTAAGATTTAGAATGTCTTGCTCATGTAGACCATGTTCTGTTAGAGCTAGAACATCAGGAGTTTCTTCATTTAGCATTGTTTCTAATCGAATTACCTTAGTTTTTATGTATTGTATATTCTGGTCATTATTTTTATAATTGAATATCCTGTTTCCATGTTTGTATTTGTCCTATATTCTTTTGCTAAAGCTGTTTTTTGTGGATATCAGTTTTGCTGTTTTTTCACCGCCACTATACAATGTTAGTTTCCCTTGTTTCTAATGATTTTACATACATCTGCATACATTCTGCTGAGTGTTATCGAACCTAATCTATTTAAATTTGTGCCATTCTTTCCTAGACAATTTTCACACAGGAATTTGTTTGGGTCTATGAAGATAGCACTGAGACAATCACACTGTTGTTTGATGGCACTGTTTATTTTGGATATGTATTTGTCACTCACTGATCTCCTTTTTACGATTCCGCTAAGTATGAGCCTGGATATTTCATAAAGACTTCTTGTTGCACGAATCATGTTTTTTGTTTCATTCGCTAATTCATCTTCGCTGCTGTTTTTAAGCGAGTTTGTTCCAACATGTATAAAAACACCTCTGTAATTTCGTTTGTGTACTGTGTGCTGTTCTGTAGCCTCTTGTTTTGCCATATTTTTGAAATGTTTGTCGAGCTGTTCCACTCTTAATCCCAGGTCGAACGTCGATTTCGCAGTTGGGGACCGCGTTATTTTTCAGTAGCGAATCTCCTATTACTAGACACTCGCTATCTTGTACACCTGTGGGCTTGTTTCTTCTTTTGGTGTATGTCACCGTCTTCCACTTATATTTATCTGATGATGTTAGTCCTGTTGAATTTTTCGTGTCTTCATTGGAGACGCTGGATATTTTTTGTTTTTGAAGTTCTAGCCTGCATGTGGAGCACGGGATATGTTACTGTTTTTTGAGTTCGTATATTCACGCGTTATTTCGCGGTCTTCTATTTGTTTTTGGTGGTTTTCATTCTCACGGCACTGTCTTTCTTGTATTAGTGTATCATTTTCCTTCCTTGCCTCGAATAGTTCTGTTTTTACAGTGTCAATGTCGTTTTGTAACCTCTTTATACACTCCTGGAAATTGAAATAAGAACACTGTGAATTCATTGTCCCAGGAAGGGGAAACTTTATTGACACATTCCTGGGGTCAGATACATCACATGATCACACTGACAGAACCACAGGCACATAGACACAGGCAACAGAGCATGCACAATGTCGGCACTAGTACAGTTTATATCCACCTCTCGCAGCAATGCAGGCTGCTATTCTCCCATGGAGACGATCGTAGAGATACTGGATGTAGTCCTGTGAAACGGCTTGCCATGCCATTTCCACCTGGCACCTCAGTTGGACCAGCGTTCGTGCTGGACGTGCATACCGCGTGAGACGACTCTTCATCCAGTCCCAAACATGCTCAATGGGGGACTGATCCGGAGATGTTGCTGGCCAGGGTAGTTGACTTACACCTTCTAGAGCACGTTGGGTGGCACGGGATACATGCGGACGTGCATTGTCCTATTGGAACAGCTAGTTCCCTTGCCGGTCTAGGAATGGTAGAACGGTGGGTTCGATGACGGTTTGGATGTACCGTGCACTATTCAGTGTCCCCTCGACGATCACCAGAGGTTTATGGCCAGTGTAGGAGATCGCTCCCCACACCATGATGCCGGGTGTTGGCCCTGTGTGCCTCGGTCGTATGCAGTCCTGATTGTGGCGCTCACCTGCACGGCGCCAAACACGCATATGACCATCATTGGCACCAAGGCAGAAGCGACTCTCATCGCTGAAGACGACACGTCTCCATTCGTCCCTCCATTCACGCCTGTCGCGACACCACTGGAGGCGGGCTGCACAATGTTGGGGCGTGAGCGGAAGACGGCCTAACGGTGTGTGGGACCGTAGCCCAGCTTCATGGAGACGGTTGCGAATGGTCCTCGCCGATACCCCAGGAGCAATAGTGTCCCTAATTTTCTGGGAAGTGGCGGTGCGGTCCCCTACGGCACTGCGTAGGATCCTACGGTCTTGGAGTGCATCCGTGCGTCGCTGCGGTCCGGTCCCAGGTCGACGGGCACGTGCACCTTCCGCCGACCACTGGCGACAACATCGATGTACTGTGGAGACCTCACGCCCCACGTGTTGAGCAATTCGGCGGTACGTCCACCCGGCCTCCCGCATGCCCACTACACGCCCTCGCTCAAAGTCCGTCAACTGCACATACGGTTCACGTCCACGCTGTCGCGGCATGCTACCAGTGTTAAAGACTGCGATGGAGCTCCGTATGCCACGGCAAACTGGCTGACACTGACGGCGGCGGTGCACAAATGCTGCGCAGCTAGCGCCATTCGACGGCCAACACCGTGGTTCCTGGTGTGTCCGCTGTGCCGTGCGTGTGATCATTGCTTGTACAGCCCTCTCGCAGTGTCCGGAGCAAGTATGGTGGGTCTGACACACCGGTGTCAATGTGTTCTTTTTTCCATTTCCAGGAGTGTAGTTTCGTTTTCTGAGGCTTGTGATACTATTTGATGGATTTCACACACGCAGTGCTGCTTTTCACCTATTAACCTATTATTTTCTTTCTTTGTGTTTATATTTTCTGTTTTTAGCACTTCACTATCCTCTTGTAGCAATTTTATAACTTCATTTTTTGAGTCTACTATATTTATAAGTTCGGCCGTTTCAGCACGTAAACAAACTTGGCACGCCCACGAAATGTCGTCACTCATGAACTTCAGATTTACCTTCTTGCGCTTTTCGTGTAGCCAGTTGGCGGCACCTAGAGGATGTGGGGATGGCTTGGTTGGCTGTCAAAAGTAAGACTGTTGTTGTATGCTGAACAGCCGTATCGACACTGCCTTGTGATGGGGAACTGAGGATGACAGCAGAGGTGAACCCAATCCAGCCAGTACTACGAAGAACCCATCTGGAAGATTGGGAAGTGATCAATACAGCACAGTTCATTGTGGACCTTCCAGTGGGCAGATGGTAGAAGATCAGGACTGCAAAAAGAGAGATCAATGGCCAAATAAGTCCCACTTGCCACACTAAAGTGCATGGAGGCATCTGGTTCAAGAGGCAAAGAATGAGCTGTGCCAGTAAAGTTACAATGTCTTTACCACAGCCAGTGATCATTGTTCCACCCCACATACGGTTATGGGCACTGAAGTCGCCCAAGACTAGGAAAGGTGGGAGAGGGAGCTGAGAGACTAATGCAGACAGTACATCCTGGGACATGACATCATCGGGAAGGACATGAACATTAGAGATGGTAAAGTTCTACTGAGCCTGTACCTGAACAGCCACAGCTTCCTAAGGTGTATCAAGAGGCACAAGGTCATTGTATACAGAGTCCAACACATAAGTACAAACTCCTCCCAATACCTTCTCAAAGTCAGTGGAATTCTTAAAATAAGCTCAGTAACCATGAAGAGCAGGGGTCTTGGTTGCTGGAAACTATGTTTCCCAGATGACAATACAGAAAACAGTATACATGCTTAAAAGCTGCTGCATCTCAGCGAGGTGGTGAAAAAAATCCTTTGCAGTTCCACTGGAGGATAAGACTGTCTGAATACTGTGGGGCATAAAGCAACCAGGGAGGGAGGGGCGGCAGGTTATGACCCAGGATCATGTACTACCATCAGTTGAGATGTCAGGGGATCCATTGACACAGGTTCGGTGGTAATTTGCCTAGGGAGATCTGAAGCATCAGGGGCCATCGGGATGTCCATCTTGGTCACAGACAGAGTACATGCAGAGTTCAATGGTGTGGGAGTCACCAGAGTTTCCTTCATGTTAGATGACTTCATTTCATCCTTCTTGTCCTTAAAAGATGAGAAATGAGAAGATTTCCCTGAATTGGTTCAGGGACAGAGGAAGATCAAGAAGTCTGATGGCCAGCAGCCTGTGGTTCCTTCAGTCACCGGTTGGTGTCTGGCTGTGGACCAGCATGAACTGTGGAAGGAAAACTCCCAAGGGACCTTTTCCTGGCAAGAGGAACCAGAGGACACTGAGGTACTTCTGGCTGGGGGATGGGGACATGTGTCCCTGGCAGGTGGGGAGCTAATACTCCCAAAGTCGATGCAGTGGAAGCACGAGAAGGGCCTCCAACCAACTGTGGCGGGGGGGAGGGGGGGGGGCAGATACCAGCGGATAGGTCTGAGGGGCCACTGTAAGGGGCACAACAGAGGAAGGCAACATTGCAGCCGTAGCATAAGATTGAGTCATTTGTCTTGGATTTAGAGGCTCATACTTTTTATTGCCCTGTGATATGTGAGCTTGTCCAGGGTCTTGTATTCTCAGATTTTCTTCTTATGCTTCAAAACAGAGCAATCTGGAGAGCTGGGAGAGTGGAGCTCATCACAGTTTATGCAGCTGAAGGAGGGGCACAAGGCATATTCATGTACAAGAGATGTCCACAATCCCTGCAGACAGGGGTAGCAGTGCAATACACCTGAAGCATCACACAGGAGGAGGAACGTAGGTTATTATGTCACACTGGTAGACCATCACCTTGACCTTCTCAGGCAACATATCACCCTTGAAAGCCAAGGTGAATGCCCTGGTAGCAACTCTGTTTTCCCTTGGTCCCCTATGGACACAACAGATGAAGTCCACACCCCATCACTGTAAGTTTCCCTGCATCTCATGGTCAGATTGCAGAAAAGGATCATGGTGAAAGATGGTGCCCTGTACCGTATTGAGACTCTTGTGGAGTGTGACAGTCACAGGAATGTCACCCAACGTTTCACAAGAGAGCAGTGCCTGTGATTGGCAGGAGATGATTTTTTAATGAGGAGAGAACTCCTCTCCATCTTAGAGATGGCTGCAACTTCCCCTTATTTGTGCCCAATATTTTGTACAAAAAATGAAGGCTTTGTGGCCAAAAACGTGTCCCTGTCAGTCCTGGCACAGATCAGGCATTGGGGGAGGATTTTGCTCCTTGTCATTTAGTGCTGCATTCCTCCCATGGCGTGGCAAGGGAAGGGAATGCGTTGTGATTATACTTTGTGGCATTGTATGAGGCCTTTCCATTTGAAGACACTGCTGGGGCTTTGTGACCACCAATGGGAGAAAGTTAGGGTGCAATGCTGCAAAAGCTGGGGCACCATGGTAGCCAAGCACATACTCACCAAAGAATGGTAAGCACCCTGGAGGGAAGAGTGGGGAGGGGGGGAAGAGAGAGAAACAGACAGACAGACAGACAGAGAGAGAGATTGGGGGGGGGGGGGGGGGCGGCGGGGTAGGGGTAGCGCGAGAGTGTGTGTGTGTATGTGTGTGGGGGGGGGGGGGCAGCGTATGCGTGTGTTAGGCGAGAGAGACCTAGTTTCGAATACAGTTTTCAGTTTAAAATGGATGCAGATTGCAATAATTACGTAGAGATGATGAGAGTTGCAAATGATACTCTAGCACAGAGAGGTGCATCAAACCTGTCTTGGACTGAAGATCACAACAACATACCCTGAAAGGAAGATATATAAAGCACATAAAATATTTCAGTACCAATAGTGGCCTCAGAGGAGAACAAACTGGAAGTTTTCTCTCTCCTAAAATATGATAAGAACATTCATGCTTTTCTGAAAAAGTTATGATTTTCTTGATAAGTGTTTTGAAATGATGATAACTTCTGACTAATTTTAAATGATTTCGTGCAATTACAATACAACGGCAAACATTTTATTGTGCTACACCAATTACATTTTTATTTATTAGTTTTTGTGGTCCAGTAAGATCTTAGGTTTGATCCCTGGTTAGTTTTAGGATTTTTATCTGTTCCTCATCACTTCTTTTATCTCTGTCACTGTTTATTGATGTGAAAAAATGCCCAGTTTCTCTGTGGTGCACAATCCATATTTAACTATAGGTCCCAGAATGGCTAGATAAGTCATTTCAAACATCAGAGGAAGTCAATTGTGTGCCATTTCCAACAGGATCATGCCTACTTGTCCACCATGGTGTACAAAACAATTTTTGGACAGATGACTGCTTTACTTCCTTTAAATCATTTTAGTACACCATTTGAACATATTATACGGAATAACTCAGTGGTAATATAATTCATTTATAGTTACAGTAGGTACTAAAGTATGTAATAAAACTAATTCCATCCAGACACACCTGGAAGGCTCAATGATACTGTTCAACAGCTGTTTCACCCCCACCCTATAGATGTCACTGGATGCAGATATGGAGGGGCACAGAGTCAGCACACAGCTCTTCCAGCTGTTTTCAACATTTTGTAATGAAACAGTACTTCTCAATCAAATAGCTTCTCAAATGGTCTCACAAGGGATGAGTGCACCCTGCTTCCTAACAGAACCTTACTAACAGCAGTCAGCAAATAAGTAATAACGTTATCAAAATACCGAGTGACATATTGCATAAAGGTAATATAATTAACTATATCTGGTAAAACACGTTTACTTGTTAAGATAATCTATAAATTCAGCCAGCAATGGGAAGTTAGAACTGTTTCAACTTCACTCTTAAAATACTTAACACATTTTAAATAAGCTGAGGTGTTTATACAACACTAATGGCACTTTGAGGCCACAATGTTGTTGTTAGGCAAACAAGAATATGAGAGAATCTTTGATTGGCACACACTAACAGGTGTAGTTTAACTTTCATTTTAGTAGAGATCACTGTGAGTACTCAACTGTCATCGTCAAATGGCTCTGAGCACTATGGTCATAAGCCCCCTAGAACTTAGAACTACTTAAACCTAACTAACCTAAGGACATCACACACATCCATGCCCGAGGCAGGATTCGAACCTGCGACCCTAGCAGTCACGCAGCTCCAGACTGTAGCGCCTAGAACAGCATGGCCACTATTGCCAAAATGACAAAATTACTGTTATGCACAAACCTTGTGTCAAAATGTTGCTGCATTTGTTCTGGTGTCCAACACATGTTACTGTCTTCCGCGTTTGCGAAAAATACAGGGGGATTGTAATGCCTTCGCGGGGTCTGATGATTTTTATTACTATTATTATTTCCGGAATTGTTACTGTGAAATCCACCTTCACACTGTGGTTTGCCGTTAAACTGTGTGTTTCTGTACATTCCCTGCGCTTGATTTTTACCAGGCGCGGAGTTGTATTGGTATGAGTGGGCGTTATCAGCTGTTTGTTGCTGCTCGTAATTTGAGTGTTGGCTGCGCGAGTACGGTGCATTCCATTGCGATCCGCTCTGCTGTTGCCAACCTTTTTGACTGAAACCGTTTCCAAACTTGTGCTTGTACGGTTGATTGCCGTACTGGTTACCAGTCGTGTTATACACGGGATTGAATCGGTTGTGTTGATTATGTCTATTCCTTTTGTGCGGATACCCATTGCCTTTATTTCCGTTTTGCCAATCGTTACTATTTTTGTAACCGTTCCCTGGCTTTTCATAGCCGTTACTCTCGTAATGTTGTGGCCAAGAACTGTGCGGAGGAATCCGCGGTTTGTTAGCTCTCATGTCCTCATAGATCAGGTCTAAGGAATCTAATATCGACAGAAAGGTATCTGGATCATTATCTGGTATGGCTATCAGCCATCGAAATGGGTAATTTAGACTTGAGAATCATAATTACATCTTTACTATTGATAGGGTTATCCCGATACCTGATTTTGCCAAGATATTTTTCGAAGTACTTTCTCAGGCTACTATTCCTGGGGTCAAATTTTTCTGCATTATAGACCTTCGCTCCAAAATTTGCTGCGGAAACAGTTCTCAAATTCCTCATACGTTTGACACTTATCAACCATTTCGGTTCCCCATATTGCCGATTCGCCACCTATATATCCGTAACAAATTGGATACGCTGTCTATCAGTCCACGAATTTGGAAAAATGCCAGAGAATCCACGGAGAAAAACAATTGGGTGGATATTTCGTTTTTCCGGGTTAAAGGTTTGAAAAACTCGATGCTTTATCAAGCTTTCTTCCTTCATCATTTTTACTACTGAATCAGATTCTTGGTTTCGGTAACTAACTGGAATATGTGGTGGTGAAGTGTGTTCATTAGATACAACAGGTACTCGGAATTGCCAAAATAATTCATCTTCTTCCTCTGAGGCTAACGAGTTAGGATAATTCGGTCTCTGTATTCGGGAACTACTACTCACTTGTGCCTTCAGTTTATTTAGCTGTTCCGTTACCTCTTGCTTCCAATTTGGTAATTCTTGCTGAAGAGTACGCCTAATGCTACCGAGTTCAGACATTACGGTATCTCCGGAGCTTCCAGGAGCTGACAAGATACTAAGAGTGGTTGCTTTCACAGTCTCTACTAGGTCTTTGTTAATTTTATCTTCGACAAATTTGTCCTTTCCAGCAATCCAGTTCTCATACTTTTCTCTAAATTCTCTCTCATGACTATCTAGCCACTCCTTTACTTTCGTTTCAGTTTCGAGAGTCAAGTTTGACATTCCCAGGGTTAGTTTTTCTACCTGCGTAATTACTCTGTCTAATCTGTGATTAACCGTGGTTACGGTGGAGTCAAGATTCTTGGTTGCGTTTCGGATGTCAGCTGTCTCGCTTTGCATGGTAGCTAAAGTGTCATTTAGTTCGAAAATTATTCCACTTCGCATTTGAGAAACAGCATCCTTAACTTGCTTCGCTACTTCTTTGGCTACGTTTTCTCTAACAGTTTTTATTTCTTCGCTTACTGTAGAAAGTTTATCTTCAATTACTGTAGAAAGTTTATCTTCAAGCGAGGCTAACATTTGTCTATCTTCGTCTTTCATTTGGTGATTTCCGTCCTGCATCATTTGACTTATTTGACTCAGTAGCTGTTTGAATACATCGTCTGTCACTACCCCTGAATTGCTTTCACCTGCCTCCCTTGTAACCGGTATATGGCTACGAGTACAAGTGACAGAAACTATGCTGGCAGTGTCTAGTTCAGTACCGGTAACATTATGGTGTGAGGCACCAAAGTCCGTAAGATTTCCCACTTCACTTTCTACAATTGTTTTGATTGGTGTCTCAGTCCTACTAATTACCCTGCGGGATCGTAAGCGACGCGACAATTCACTCGTTTCGTTCTGTCCATTTGAATCTAGTGATGACATTTTATCGTCTGCCATAGCTCACTTATTAACAAACAGTAAGTCAATGGAGTTCGTTTGAGCTACGTCGGTCAGCTGTTGACAGAGTTCTAATTTATAGGTTGCGAGTCGGTTGTCACTGCTACGTCACAAGATCGGAATGTCGGGAGTTGCACGTCACGAGAACAAGAGACTATTCTGGACCGAAAAGAAAGTATGGCTGCACAATGGTCAAAATAAATGAAAACTAAGGCTGGTCAGCTCCGTGAACAGGCAGCGGACATTTAAAAACAAATGATATGCAATACACAACAATGGAATTTAAACAATACTTAAAGAAATTACTAATCTACTAAATGCAATCTACTGAATTCAAAGCAAATTTTTTGCTGCAACTACTAAAGATCGTCACAAATTGATTAATGTCGGATGAAATTAAGGAAGCTTGGCTACGGCTAATGAAATTTTAACTTACGTTACTGATGACTGCCTTGGGCGTTGCAACTAGATTTTCACATAATTCGGTTAAAAAAAAAAATCTCTTCCGTAATTTACTCTGAATATCTCGTTTCTTCCGCTCAATGGAAATTTTATTGGATGGTGTTTGATGCCATGCAACAAATAAAAAGCACAAGATTAGATACAATTCTTTATGAATATTCCCACAATGCGCATCTTATATACATTTTTATTCCTTTGAGTTTTTTATTCGTGTCCCTGTTCGGGCGCCAATTATAACGATATGTTTACGTAATGTGTATACATAAACATACGTTATAAACGTCCCCGTTCGTAGTCGCTAATTATAGCAATATGTTTCTTTTGTGCTTCAACATATAGCTATAATCACCGGTGGAAATATATTTGCAAACGCCGACCGTGTGCGGCTGCCTCTTGTTGGATCGTCTGATCAGTCGGAAGTTGCATTGCAGAGGAGAGTAAATGCCTATTCAAAATATAATTATTTTTGGATAGCTCAACATGAATTTCCTAAGGGACCGTAGTTTATCATGCATTTACCAGTAGAATGTGGCGCGAAGAAAATATTTCGCCGCATACAACTTCCGTCCGATTTCGACGAAAGAATTCGTGACTGTGAACCCTCTATTTGGCAGAAACATAAAGAAAATTAAATAGCTTCATGAAGGAGTGAGACATAGATTCTACACTAAATAAATAGTCCATACACCAATTCCATTTAAATCTGAATTTATGGCAATTAGTAGATGAACTTACACTACAATGAAGAATTTTAACATGGATGCCGTTTTGACCGGCACTTCTCTTCTCGTAATGACAATAATTCCTTTGACATTTTCACATACATGTCGCACAATAAATTTACTGCTATGCAGTATTGCACTTTTACTTTACACTAAAATAATATTATTTTTAACGATAATAATACGGCGGCAAGACATGCGCGTCCGACACAAGTTACAAGAGACAAGAGAAGAATGAGAAACTGTTCATCGAGAATATCTCGTACATAAAAAAAGAAAATGTGTAAAAGTGTTCTTCTTCTGTCCGTTTTTCGCGCCGCGGTTTTCAAAGTCAATAACTTACTGCATCTCTGACGGCGCTTCGACAATGAACAAGTTACGTCACAGGTCGTTCACCTTTTACATTCTCGCGACATTATTTGCTAACTGTAGCTGTTGCCGAGCGACTGCTCGATTAGTGAATGATTTAAAGTGATAAGACAATCACATAATGTTACAGTGGGCGCATACATGTTCAACACTGTTGTGGTCAGTACGACTGGGCATACCGTACCGTTGAGCGGCATAGCAGCCAAATGTCACGTGTGATGGTTTGGGGTGCCATTTCGTATGACTGATCACCTAGTCCCCCCTATCTTGACAGCAATCTGAACAGCTGCCGCTACCTCAGGGAAGTTTTACAGCCCGAGACACTGCCGCTCCTGCATGTTGTTTCACATGCCATTGCAGCATGACAACACCCGGCCGCATGTGATGAGGAATGTGCGAGGCTTGCTTAAAAATGACAGATACCACTGCTTCCCTGCCCTGTAAGTTCGCCTGACACGTCACCCATCTATAATGTCTGGGATTTGGTTGGTCACCAACTTGCTCATTCAGGTCCTCCTGCAGCCACAGCTGATGCATTATATACGCGCCTAGCAGTTTATTCCCCAGCAGCATATCCAGGCTCTCTCTGTTTCCATCCCACGATGTCTAATGGCTTTGATTGCAGCATATTGTGAAACTAATCTGTACCGAATTTCCACAGTCACAGTACAAGTACAGGCCTGTAATGCTAATTATTTGTGTAGTGTCATGTGTAGTGATTCGAAAATTTCTGTGTAAATTCTAGAACAACTCAGCCTTCTACCGTCTCGAACACACGATATTCTGGATAGAGTGTGGGATGGTAGAATCTTGCCTACTGCGTGTCACATGTTTGTGTGTGCAGGTTTAAAATGAGTCACGGGATGAAAGTAGACGCGTCGGACAAACGGCACCGACAAGTACCCGCCGGTCAGTCCATAGATGTTTTAATGAGAGTGTAAGGAAGAACTATGGAGTTTATATGCAGCTCTGTACTTATTGCGCCATTGACTATTGTTATTAAAACAAAGACTGTTGAAAAATAACTCTTGGAAACTCTTGACGTAACTTTGCTATAGGCAAGACTTATTTTCTGACTTATGTTAAGAAAAGTTATGGTATCAAAGCAAACTTTCTTGTAACTGTAATTCGATTGGTTTTTGACATTCATACGAGAGACTTATCGGAAGCTGTATATTTATGTTGAAAGTGAGAGTTTTATTGTTTATGTAAGTCAAATACATCGTTATCTGACGAAAAGCAAAGTTTGTACTTGTATGTCTGTTATTTCATAAGTAGACAGCGTCTAAACATTCCTGTTCCTAGCGTTATTTGACTTAGAAGTCAAGAGGGTTTCCAGAAAGGCGGCTATCCAGTAAGTCACCTCGTAAAGAAGTGGAAGGTGGTTTGGGGGAATAAATCGAAATAACCCAGATTCACATTCACAGTTTCAGTCGGAAACGTTAGAATGTCCCTAACCAGTGGAATAAATTTTATTGTGATCACATCTCTCAGTCTTGGTGTTTCACCTTTTCCAAACAATAGTGTAACAGGCTAGGAAACAAAATTATTTGCCTACAAATACTGAATGACATTTAGGAACAAACCCATTGTGCATATTTCTAAGAACTTTTCTTTTTGCTGGAAAGAGCTGAACACTTTCAGTTTTACCCCAGGTCTTCACTTGGGAACCTGGGTAAAGATTAAATTATACTCATTGTGAAGCATGTAGCTACTGCTAACCTGAACGACCTAACAGCAATTGGAGTATAATCAGGACAAAGGAAGGGGAGGATGGGAAATGGAGACTGTTCTGAACTAAGTTAACTGAAGGAACGGTTTTGGTCTTTTGACTGAACACAGTTCAGAAGTGGAGCCCGAACCAAACTGAGAGAACTGTTTCAGTCTTCCAGTCAGATGCAGTTTGTACAGTTCACCATTATGCGGTTAAGAACTACAGATGGACACGTCTTGCGAATGGGATGCACTCAGTATCAAGCGAGGGGAAGCGAGGAGTAAAAAGACCATAGTTCACTAAAAGAAAAACTGCTCCAAACAGTTCTCTTCCAGAATAATTCATCTGACCGAGTTTGTTCATACCTAACAATAACAATGACCAGTTACTTGCCAGGCTTCAAACATATCAGACTTTGTTACTGATGTTTCTCCATGCATTACCAGTCAGGAAGTGTTTTTAAATTTTCTTTTTTATTTATTCTGGTGGGTTCGTGCATGAGACTTACATTAAGTCAGTTGCTGTATCCAATAATATGAGATTGCGCCTAGTATGATTGTACCTCTACAAAATATAAACGATAATGTCGGTGACTGGCACAAATCTGCCGTAAACGACGGAAAGCGTCCGTCTTGGCTAGCTTCTAAAACATAAAAGTGCCATGCCCTTCACAAAAACAATTGAGGGACCTAATTCGACATTTGTTTCTGCGTTTCTATTCTACAGTAGATGCCATTGTTCATAGTACTTAATTTTTAATTGATATTTATTTATTTATTACGTTTCAAATATTTTGTACGCAAAATCTGCTCGTCCCACACATGTACCTTTAAATTGCTCCCTGAATTGCGAAGTAAAAGGAAGCTCCTGCAGATGAGCAATTCACCCTAAAGCACATTTTATATTTACTAGTCATGTTCACATACAATGCAAGGTACACAAATTTGAATGTGGCAGGTGCACCAGGTACATTTCAATGGTCATAGCGACTGCTACAAACATGTCCAGTCATATATTCTCAAGCGCTACTAAAGCCGGGTTCACACACATGAGACAGGTGTCGCCACAGCTAATGGCATACAGTGGCTACAATACAGTTGCATGTGTGCATTCCTAGTCTTTAGTGGCGCAACTTGAGAGACGCAACTTTTGTCACGCCTCAAAATTTCTGCTTGGTTGTAATTTGTTGCACCACTTTCCTACCCCCACTGCTCCCTGGTAGCAGTATTTCCAAACACGAGCATTTTGTCGCAGTTAATGTGGAGTAATTGCAACTGTACTCCATTTGATTTCAGTGTGCTTTTATTTTATTTCTCAAAAAATTGAAAACAGTTGTCGACAGGTACACTTTTGCAGCTTCTGGAAATACAAGAACAGCAAACTATGATTTTGTACAGCAGCAGTGTGTGTGCATGAGTGTGTGTGGGTGGGGAGGGGGAATGTTTGCAAACTGTTGATGTATACCACAATCTTAAAAGATTTTTGGATAATCTTAATATAAGTAACTAAAAAAGCGAGGCTTATACACTTTAAGATTTGTGAGAACAAACATTCTATAAATTGTTGATTATATGCAGGAAATAGCTCCAGAGTGTGATGTGGCAGCATTTAACAAAAAATTAGTTATTTGGAATGCCTATATCAACGAATACAACAAAATTCTTAAATTTTGGGAGAGTGGCGTGTCTGCAGTGATATTTACTTGCCAGCTGTTGGTTAATTTGCCACGGCAGACAAAATTTCTTTCTCTGAATGTTATTTCTATTAAAAAGGTGTTTGTGGCACATGATCTATCCCTATGCAAAATCTATTTTCCTATCCAACATTTGGGTTTCGTCTTTCTTATGTTTAAATCTCATCACAGCTCTAAAATACGTTTCATAATTACGTTTCAAATCCACAGCTCCAAAAGGCAATAACCTGCATTACGACATTCATATCCGCTCATATGATTTCAACTGACACCATATTCAAAACTGTGCAACTACAAAGAATTTGTGGCATCCCATGTGAATGGTAGGTCACGATGCCACTAAAGCAAGTCACAAGCTGTGGCGCCACATTAGATGCATATGTGAACCCAGCTTAAGAGCCGTTACACTACTAATCCATCTCCCAACACGCTGTTGACAGTTTATTAGCAGTTCCGTTTGTGTATGTATGGAAATCATCACAGTGACAGAACACTGCATGGACTGTTTAGAAGAAAATGTGAACTTACATCAATAACAGGTAAAATAATTTTAAGAATATCACATCTGTTTATACAAATGCAGTTCGTTTTGGTTGATTGTTTCATTGGGCAAAGTTTATCACTTTTACAATGTCTTTCTGCTTACAGATTTCCAGTCTTTGTACAACGAGTCGTCATACAGACAATATATACAATAATATCGCAGAGGTAAGAAGTGTTACTAGTATTTTTTGTTACAAAACAGCGTTATTATTCACTGCTTGATGTGAGATTCATGACTTTGTTCATAGGTCGCACTGTTTATTTACACTTATCTTCACTGCTTTGGTAGGTCATGTATCGTGTGGTTGAAGACCAGTGGATAATCATTTCACAATATATTATTCCGTGAAGGTATGGATATGAGACTTAAACAGCAATATTATGCCATCGAACCATTATTAATCCAGGTGCGAGACCGTCGCATTCCGAGAACATTTCATTCCCTGAAATCTCATCGCAATGTTGTGGAAATATGGCGTCGAGTGAGGATCGCGAGTGTGTAAAGTCCGAAGGAAAGTGTAAAAATAACGAGGAAAAGTGTTTATCGTGCAGTATAGTCAGTGTGTATTGTGAAACCTTGTGCATGCCATGCTACATAATAAAAAAAGTCGCAGAAAAAACTATGGAACCACAAGAAGTAATAAGGAGAATTACACATGTGGAGCATCTGCATCGTCTTTCGGGGAAACAAGTGTAATATTAAGTTTGGATCCCTGCCACTGTAAGAAACGTGCGGTTAAAGGTGTAATGTGCACGACATGTAAAACTGCGTTTCATTATTCATGTGTTAAAGTAAATCCTATATGTAAGATTTGGTTCTACGCAAAATGTAGCAGAGAAGATCCTGTGCAAAAACTTAATAAGGTGAATTACACAAACAATATCATTGCAGTGTTAGTGGAAGAGATACGCGTTTTACAACACGAGTGCAACAAATCCCCGCAGCTGAACACAATGGGCGTTAATAAATCGCACAGTGATCTCCACTCAGGGACCATTAACCATAGTAGCAAAAATATAAGCCATAACTTGTGTAAAAAGTACGGGAGAGTAGGCAGTAATGGCGTATGCGAAACAAAGTTCCGTTCTTGGTGTGCAAAAGTTGATCCGTCGCCGAAAACACACGAAAATTCATCGTCAGAAAGCAAATATGATACCAATGTCTACAGGGCCAGACTAAACCCACCTATTCAGTTACGAAACAGATACGAAGTGCTAAGCGAAATAAGTGATGATAGTGCTTCAGAAAATATTTTTGAAAATACGCAAGTACATGTTTCAGTCGTTGCTGCTCCCCTGAATAAGCCTACGCGCAATTCATGTCAGCATATGCCTAGATCACAGCAAAAAGTACACAGTGATATGGGAAAACTGCACATTCTAGCTGATAGCCACGGGCGCGGAATAGCCTCTCTTGTTAATGAGGCACCAGTTGTGAAATCTACGAGTTATGTCAAGCCTGGGGCTTCCCTTTCGGAGGTAATTAAGGTAGGTGGACTGAATGACAGCATTAACAGAAACGCAGACGATCGACGCCGCCCCGCCGCGATTGGTGCACTTAGCGTCCGGAAAACGTGAAGTTCAAGTGAGTGCGAATTTTAAAAGCAGCAGTGTAGCTACCCCGATAAGAGAAAGATCCACACGTGCATAAATAAACTTTGATAAAAAGACAGACTAACTATGTGATCAAGGGAAAGATGATTCAGAAAGGACAGCAATTGCGAAGTGGAAGATTTAGTGTCTCCAACAATCGGCGGAGAAGACGGCTGACGACATCGGCAACAGCTGAACATCGCGCCACAGCGAGAAACAGCAGCCGGGAGTTTGCAGCAGCTGGCAGTAGTGGATGGAGTGTGGACCCAGAAACTACATCTGTAGGCTACAGCTTGGCGAACGGACCCACTATAACATCTCGCCGTGCTGACGACGATGGAGAGAACCTAACTTGTATTCTACTTTGGCGTGTGTGTGTGTGTGTGTGGAAAGAAACTTGTGAACATTGCGGAAAATAATAACCCTGCTATAGTGGACAAGAAAGTGGGGGTAGGTCTGGAGAAAGCAATACATGCAGATGATGCAGTGGCTGATGAATTTAGTTTTGATGCATCTGGCTTGCCGGATTCAATGCATGCTGATTATGGGACAGACAATGAACAGAACATGGTGGACACCGATGTTAAGTTTACACCGTTTCGTGTTCAAAGGCTAAAAATGGAATTGAAGGTTGAAAACTCCATGCCTATTCCTATTTGGGAGGAGAAAAGTGAAGCAGAAACTAAAGTTAAATGTTAAGTGTACACCTGTTACTGTTACAGAAATAAAGCAGGAACCATTGTTAATTCCTTGTGAGCAGAAAGATAGTGCTTCAGAAATATTAGCAAATATTTTTAAATATATGGGGGATATGAATACCAAAATGAACGGATTGGGTTCTGATATGAATATGAAACAGAAGGAAATGGGTGCTGATATAAATAATTCTTTTAAGTTTTGAGGTAGATGGATTGGTTTCTGAAATTAATCAAGGGTTTACTAACAATAGAAATGAAATCCAGAATGGAAAACAAAATTTCTATATTAAGAGATTCATGAAAAAACGATATGCCTTTATTTAGCGACAGTGTAAGAAGTGAAATTAGGAATGTAAAACAAAAATGTAATAATGATGTTATAACAGTAAAAAATGAATTGACCTCTCAGATTAAGTAAGTTGCTGATGACAGCAAACAGTAAGGGCAACAAGTAAATACAGATTTAAAGGAAATGCAGGAACAAATAAATAATGTGGAAAAACAATCTGAGGATAGTCACACTATAATTGGAAATCAAATCAAGTAATGAAAGGCTGTGTGTGAGAAATTTGTTGTGCAAGTGGATGCTAAATTTACTAACTGGGAAACTAACATAACTCAATTTAGTACAGCTGCAGGTGAACAACTGTGTAACCATGATGGTAGACTAAAAAGAGTAGAACAAAGTGGTACTAACAGTAGTGGCTATGTAGTATCTAATGGTGTGGTAGTATTGTCAGAAATTGCATAGGTGACACATCGGCAATTTTTGCGATTTGATCCCAGTAAAAATGAACATCCTAAAGAATTTTGGGGTGATTTTGAAGACGTTTCGCCCAAATCATGGAATGATAAGCCAAAAATTCTCTTCATAACGTCAAGTTTGATTTGTGAAGCAAGAGTGTGGAGAAATTGGGCAGTAGATAAATATGACAAGATAGAGGATTTTAAACAGGCTTTTTTTTAGGAATATTGGGGAAAACGAATGCAGATGGCAGTTTTAAACAAATTCTGGTGAGGTGAAAAATGTGATACTAAGAAATATACTATTAAGAGGTTTGTCCAATAATGGGTCACAACTTTGTCATATTTTAGCTCTAAAGTGGAGACAGAACAGATCATTATGGGGGTAGAGAATAAGTTGCATTTGTACTGGCACAATAAAATAATCTCATTATCTTGATAGGGTAGAAAATCTTCTAAAGGAGGAGGAGAATGCTAGAAGGGATTATAGGCGTCCTGTTAAGCAGAATGAAAACAGAGTCGATGCACATGTAAATGGAATTGGAGTACAAAGATCCATCTATTACAGAGGCAGGTACCGAGGGCGAAGGGGTACTGTTGGAAGTAGACATAATGACAGAGACTGAAACTTTGAATATAGACAGCAGCAGTCCACTGACTTGGCGGAGTGGCGTAGACAGCCAGCCGAAAGAAATGTCAGTGGCAATGACCGTGTAGGAGAGGGGGGAAAACTAGTGGCAGTCTGTAATGGTGCTAGCATTAGCAGGCTGCGTCAGCATAGACTAAACCTGCTAGCAAAACCTTTTGTAAGGCAGCCACCAGTTGATTATCTTGTGGTTGATATAGTAGACACTAATGTTGCAGAGGAAAGCGACACTGATAAAATATGTGTTTGTCAGGGAAGTGTAGTAGATTTTTGCCCAAGAAAAGATCATAACAGCGATTCCAGAAACCACGTTAATGAGGAATAGCTATTAGAAAATAACGATTCAGAACAGGATGTTAGTGGAAGTGAGAACTGCAATGCAGATGAGGTGCTTACAGTTAACTGGGGAATTAGCACTATAATAGGGGAAATGGTATTAGAGGTACCTGAGAAAGAATATGGAAGGGCAGAGGAAATTTTATGTAGATTAGAAGAAGTAGTGTCTGATAGTGATGAAGAAGGAACCAAAGTGGAGGAAGCAGGGGGTTATTTTGATAATTCTGACAACACGATAGGAAGGGTTGCAGAATCCGATCTTATTATTACAGAAGGAGAGTGTTTGGAGAGGTGTTTTGATATGTCAGTAGTGTAAAGACTAATTAAATCTGCCGCAGTTAAAGAGGAAGAAAACACTGTGACTATGTGCATAATTTCCACAGAAGGTGTAGGATTCAATTGACATGATGTAGTGCAAGATTTGTTAGCTGAGCATGATTTTGAAGTCAGAGAGAAAACTACAGGACAACCTATAATAAAAGTTAATATTTTTAATAAGAAGTTTCCTTGTTTACAGTGTAGTGGTTCCGATTTATGCGCAATGTCACAGGGTTTTGTGACCACTCTCCCTGCTATTAAGGATGTGGTCATAATGCCCGTGAATGCCATAAATATTATTGTAGCCACAGGGAAAAGTAAGAAAGTAGTTAAATATGGAGTTATGCTACCAATCAGGATCAGTGAAATACAGTTGGACCAGAATTTTCGAATAACAAATGGCTTAAGTGTGGAAAAGCTGCTGGGAGCTGATTTCTGACAAAAGTAGAAGGGAAAAGTGGATTTTGGACGTAATGAGGCGGTCGTTGTGGTGCAGGGAGGAATAGTAGCTATTCCTTTTATTGGTAAAAGGCAATATGCATCCGATGAGCAAAGTGACATGCCTATACATTGCTGCAGGTAGAAAGAGGATATTGTGAGATGTAATGAGCATGGCAAAAGAAAGGAAGTAGATCCTTCTGAGGAAGAAAACATCCAAAGAAGAATTAATGAAAAAGTACAGGGATTATCGGATTTGACAGAAACACAAAAAAGTGAGCTAAAACAAATTTTGAGCTGGCATCAGGAAGTGCTTTCTGACCAGCCATGGCTAGTTCAAGATCGCGAATGTTATCTAACTGTAAAAGAGGATGCGCAGTTCTTCCGAAGGCTATTCACTGTTGCAGAAACCAAAACGTTTACACATGAGTATGTGAGACCCTTTAGAATTGTGGCTAAGCCTCATACCAATGCATATAATTTAGAAATGTCAAACTGCACAAACTTCTGAGATTGCAAAATATAATTGATTTGAAGAAGTACATACAGAAGGATGAAGGGGACAGTAGTAGTTAATAGGCCTCAGGGTACACGCATTCTTAGTGTCGTCAGATGTATGATGAACACCAGGCATCTCGAGTTGTTGGCAATATTATTTTCTTTTCGTTTTTTATTGTCAACCAAACTCTTCATCATTCAGAACTTTTTTGTTGCTATATTCTTTCCTTTTCCCTATGTAGTAAATAATGTATATATGACATCAAAAAATAAGGGAACTGGTAAAAGAAAGATATTTTTGGATGTAAATAACTACTAAAGACTAACACGATTGAATGTGAGTGAAAGTGATGTAGAAAGACATACTGAAAAAATAATGTAATGTGACTCCTTAATGTGTGATTCCTAAGCCACTTTCAGAACATGTAGAAATGATGTTGGAAGATGTTTGTCGTAAGAGTCATAAGAGGCATACAAAAAGTGCCTAATAGAAGTAAGTAAATAGATTATGATCTTGTATTTATTTGAGAACTGCATAAGTTGGCTTAAATATTTTCAACATTTCCAATAATTTTGCATTCTCTGTGTATAATAGCTTGTTTTATGTAAAGTCATGAGGTATTTAATAGCAAGTGAAAGGCAAATATTTGGCCAGAAAAAAGTTAACAACGAAAAAGTTCCTAAATTTTTAAAAAAGTTTTTTTACTTACTTGCATAGTAATAAAACTGCTTTCAGCAGGAACTTAATTAAGAATTATCCCACTATAAAATGCATATAATGATTTGTTGAAAAGGAGTAAAGTAATAGTGCCAATTTGGATACTGTTGTTATTTTTGAATAACAGGTAATTCTTTCTTTATTGAAAATAATTAGTACTGTATAAGACTATTTGATAAAAGATGTTGAATTTCCATGAATATTGAGTTTTCCTGGAAATGAGTTTTGTGAAAATAATCAGTAAATTTTGAGTACACTAAAATTCTGGTAGGTTACTCACAAAGTTTCCCCTTTAGGTTTGAAAAAAAAAGAAAAAAACAAAATGTGATACGTGTATATGTGTAAAGTTAGGGTGCAGAAATTGAGAATGGTGGCTTAGATGTACTGTATTCTGCAGGTACGAAATTAAAAAAAAAGCAGACATGAGACTATAAGAAACCAGGTCTAGAACAGATGACTGGACACTGTACTACAGTGAAGTGCCTTTAAGGAGAGTAAATATGTCCTATACCCACAGTGTTAAATTTGCAATATTGATGACCCATTATCTCAGAAACTGTGACAAATAGATATCCGAAATTTTTGGGATGTATAGTATCATTCCCTTTCTGATTACTGAACCATAATCAAAATGTACAGAGAAATAATTAGCTAGTTATGATTTTTTAAAAATGTTGTTCAATATTTGCTTTTAAAAGTCCACTTTTTCTTCTGTAAGTAAAAAACCGTTAGAGATAGAGGTGTTTTGGGAGGTTCAGTAGCTGCAATATACTAAGTGGTAACATAGTGTAAAATTAGAGATCTTTCATGAGATAATGGGTCAAATAATCTTAAAAATGTCATTTTTGGTAAATGACATTCAAACATTTTATTTGATATTAACTTCCACATGACGACATACCAGCTTCTAGAAAGAGCCAGGCCCATAACCAGCATTATCTGGATCCTGTTCTTGACTATCCTGCAAACCTAGAAGCTTCCTTCTTTTCCTTCCTCTTGCTTCTTTAGTCATTTCCTCTGCTGCACACTGGCCTTTCATGATCCTAAGTCGTTCCATTCACTGAAAGGCTTGAAGTGTGTTGGCACCTGGAGTGATACAAAGTTCCTCTAGTACCCCAATTCTTCCCTTTATGCCATCACTAAACGTTATCACATCATAACAGACACCCAACCATAGAGTTTTCCTTCCTACAAAGACATTTTTTGGTATGCAGGTCCAAATGACATTACTGAAAGACTGATTTGGGTTTTGTGTTCGACCATGTAGACATTTGGAAAGAAGGTCAGGATGAGCTAATTCTCTATATATTGGTTTAATAGCTTCCATCACTGCAGATGGTATGCTATTTTTGTGCTTAAATTGTTCCTCGCTACTCGCTGCTTGAGCTTTGCGGTACTTGCACCATGAATCAGCACCAGGTGAACAAAGACCATGAATAGGTGTATGATCAGTGGAAGATTTGTGGAAGAATGTAGCCCACACTGCTCGTTTCATCCCTTATAGGTCATATGTATTGTTTCTTATTGCCATTCCGCAATAATGCTGGAATTCATCAATGTTTTTGTCTGTAAGTCTTCCTTTACCATTTAGAGTCTTTCCATCTGATAACTTCTCCTTTCCTTTTGTGTGCTTCAATTTTTGGAAACATGTTCCCATCCATTTTTGATCGCGGCCCACACATTCAATCTTACCAATTTGCTTATTACCATAAGGTTGGCTTTCTGCTACTGATTTGTAAGCTGTTGAATCACCATGCCCCAAGTACTAAGTGTAACATACACCTCTCTCCTGTTGTGAACGTCTGAACATAGAAGCAACTGCAGTAGCCTCCATACCCCCACTAGTTCCCTCATAATTCTTAGCACAATTTGTTTTATGGCTTTCACTTGTTTCATCAACTGATTTACACTGATGACAGTATTTAGTTAAGACTTCAATGTCTAAAATTTTACCTGTGTCAACACTAGTGACAGTTGCAATTGCATTTTTTGATGTGTGACCTCTCTTCTGCCATGTGCCATCAACTGCCACCGATAAGTCTGTTGTGTTATTTAATTCTTCTGCTTCTTTAGCAGCAGCTTTCATAGAAGCAACAGCAACAGATATGGCACATTCACCAATTACTTCTGTGTACTTACTTGATTTGGTCGGTGGGTTTGGCAAGTTCAGCGTTGTACACAATACTCCAGCTGCAGTCAATCCTTTCCCAATGCACCTCATTACATACAAGAATCTAACATTGCTCTCAAACAAGTCATTCCTGCATTTTTCAGAAGTCCGAAATAATGTTGTGAGCCTGCAAACTTCACACTGAATATCAAGTTGGTTAGCCAGCCTAGTCCTTAACAGATGAGTCCTCAGAGATGCTAATTTGCCCAATACAAACCTTAAATGACACAGCATCTTGCAAAACTTGTCCTAACACAATCAACTCTAAAAGAACATAACCTAAACTATTTTGATCTTTGTCCATAAATAAATCCTCATGTTCTCTAACTCTCCGCTTCAAAGCACTACTAGGCATATCCTTATCATGGGTCTGTGAAAAATCTATTTCAGGATCAACACTGGATTCAGAATTTGTGATTTGCTGATTTCCATGGAAACGTCACTTCTTAAAACAACTCTTTCTTTTCGTAATGTTGAAAAGAGGTACAAGGCGTATAATAACACACCAAACCACTATGTTTTCAGTTCCAAACTTATGAAACACGACAACCACAAAGTAAATAAACAAAATGCAAGTGCTATACCGCCATTTCTGTTTATGCAGTGGATCCAACCTCTTAATACGAACATTAATATGATTCCAAGGAATCAATAGCTGAAAACCACAGCCTTCTAGATTGAATAGTTCAAGAGATAGAGATACTTAGGCAAGTCAGTGCAGAACGACCGGATATTTTTACACACACACTATTAACTTTGAAATAATAAAAACTACACTCCCATTTGGAATTTTTCGACAAATAATGCATCAAATTAGTCAAGAGAGATCAAGTATTAATAAGAGATAATAATCCAAAAATGTCACTTTTTTACCAATTCCGCCATACGTACTCACCTTAAAGCACCCAAAGTGCAACTGTGTGAAAGAAAAATGTTCCATCCCAGTGCTGCTACAGAAAATAAGCGTTTTCTTGCTGTTGTTGTTGCTGTGACCTTCAGTCCTGAGATCTGTTTGATGCAGCTCTCCATGCTATTCTATCCTGTGCAAGCTTCTTCATCTCCCAGTACCTACTGCAGCCTACATCCTTCTGAATCTGCTTAGTGTATTCATCTCTTGGTCTCCCTCTACGATTTTTACCCTCCAAGCTGCCCTCCAGTACTAAATTGGTGATCCCTCGATATCTCAGAACATGTCCTACCAACCGATCCCTTCTTCTAATCAAGTTGTGCCACAAACTCCTCTTCTCCCCAATTATATTCAATACCTCCACATTACTTATGTGATCTACCCATCCAATTTTCAGCATTCTTCTGTAGCACCACATTTCAAAAGCTTTTATTATCTTCTTGTCTAAAATATTTATCGTCCACATTTCACTTCCATACATGGCTACAATCCATACAAATACTTTGAGAAACGACTTCCTGACACTTAAATCAATACTCGATGTTAACAAATTTCTCTTCTTCAGAAAGGCTTTCCTTGCCATTGCCAGTCTACATTTTATATCCTCTCTACTTCGACCATCATCAGTTATTTTGCTCCCCAAATAGCAAAACTCCTTAACTACTTTAAGTTTCTACTTCCCTAATCTAATTCTATCAGCTTCACCCGACTTAATTCGACCACATTCCATTATCATCGTTTTGCTTTTGTTGATGTTCATCTTATACCCTCCATTCAAGACACTGTCCATTCCGTTCAACTGATCTTCCAAGTCCTTTGCTCTCTCTGACAGAATTACAATGTCATCGGCGAACCTCAAAGTTTTTATTTCTTCTCCATGGGTCTTAATACCTACTCCGAACTTATCTTTTGTTTCCTTTACTGCTTGCTTAATATACAGATTGAATAACATCGGGGAGAGGCTACAACCCTGTCTCACTCCCTTCCCAACAACTGCTTCCCTTTCGTGTCCCTCGACTCTTATAACTGCCATCTGCTTTCTGAACAAATTGTAAATAGCCTTTCGGTCACTGTATTTTACTCCTGCCACCTTCAGAATTTGAAAAAGAGTATTCCAGTCAACATTGTCAAAAGCTTTCTCTAAGTCTACAAATGCTAGAAACGTAGCTTTGCCTTTCCCTAATCTTTATTCCAAGGTAAGTCATAGGGTCAGTATTGTCTCACGTGTTCCAACATTTATACGGAATCCAAACTGATCTTCCCCGAGGTCGGCTTCTACCAGTTTTTCCATTCGTCTGTAAAGTATTCGAGTTAGTATTTTGCAGCTGTGACTTATTAAACTGATTGTTCGGTAATTTTCACATCTGTCAACACCTGCTTTCTTTGGGATTGGAATTATTACATTCTTCTTCAAGTCTGAGGGTATTTCGCATATCTCATACATCTTGCTCACTAGATGGTAGAGTTTTGTCAGGACTGGCTCTCCCAAGGCTGCCAGTGGTTCTAATGGACTGTTGTCTACCCCAGGGCCTTGTTTCGACTTAGGTCTTTCAGTGCTCTGTCAAACTCTTCACGCAGTATTATATCTCCCATTTTATCTTCATCTACATCCTCTTCCATTTCCATAACATTGTCCTCAAGAACATCGCCCCTGTATACACACTCTATATACTCCTTCAACCTTTCTGTTTTCCCTTCTTTGCTTAGAACTGGGTTTCCTTCTCCAAAGGTCTTTGTAATTTTCCTGTAGGGAGTATCTATCTTACCCCTCGTGAGATAAGCCTCTACATCCTTACAATTGTCCTCTAGCCATCCCTGCTTAGCCGTTTTGCATTTCCCGTCGATCTCATTTTTGAGACGTTTGTATTCCTTTTTGCCTGCTTGACTTACTGCATTTTTGTGTTTTCTACTTTCATCGATTAAGTTCAGTATCTCTTCTGTTACCCAAGTATTTCTACTAGCCATCATCTTTTAACCTACTTGATCCTCTGCTGCCTTCACTATTTCCTTCCTCAAAGCTACCTTTTCTTCTTCTACTGTATTTCTTTCCCCCTTCCCTGTCAATTGTTCCCTTATGCTCTCCCTGTTCTTTCAGTTTATCCAGGTCCCATCTCCTTAAATTCCCACCTTTTTACAGTTTCTTCAGTTAATCTACAGTTCATAACCAATAGATTGTGGTCAGAGTCCACATCTGCCTCTGGAAATGTCTTACAATTTAAAACCTGGTTCCTAAATCTCTGTCTTACCATTATATAATCCATCTGAAACTTTCTAGTATCTCCAGGGTTCTTTCATGTATACAACCTTCTTTCATGATTCTTGAACCAAGTGTTAGCTGTGATTAAGTTATGCTCTGTGCAAAATTCTACCAGGCGGCTTCCTCTTTCATTTCTTAGCCCCAATCCATATTCTCGTACTACGTTTTCTTCTATTCCTTTTCCAATTATCGAATTCCAGTCACCCATAACTATTAAATTTTCATCTCCCTTCACTACCTGAATAATTTCTTTTATCTCATCATAAATTTTATCAATTTCTTCATCATCTGCAGAGCTAGTTGGCATATAACCTTGTACTACTGTAGTAGGCATGGGCTTTGTGTCTATCTTGCCCACAATAATGCGTTCACTATGCTGTTTGTAGTAGCTTACCTGCACTCTTATTTTTTATTCATTATTAAATCTACTCTTGCATTATCCCTATCTGATTTTGTATTTATAACCCTGTATTCGCCTGACCAAAAGTCTTATTCCTCCTGCCATCGAACTTCACTAATTCCCACTATATCTAACTTTAACCTATCCATTTCCCTTTTTAAGTTTTCTAACCTACCTGCCTGATTAAGGGATCTGACATTCCATGCTCTGATCCGTAGAACGTCAGTTTTCTTTCTCCTGATAACAACGTCCTCCTGAGTAGTCCCCGCCCAGAGATCCGAATGAGGGACTATTTTACCTTCAGAATATTTTATCCAAGAGGACGCCATCATAATTTAATCATACAGTAAAGCTGCATGCCCTCAGGAAAAATTATGGCTGTAGTTTCCCCTTGCTTTCAGCCGTTCGCAGTACCAGCACAGCGAGGCTGTTTTGGTGAGTGTTACATGGCCAGGTCAGTCAATCTTCCACACTGTTGTCCTGCAACTACTGAAAAGGCTTCTGCCCCTCTTCAGGAACCACATGTTTGTCTGGCCTCTCAACAGATACCCCTCCATTGTGGTTGCACCTACGGTACGGCCATCTGTATCACTGAGTCACGCAAGCCTCCCCATCAATGGCAAGGTCCATGGTTCATGAGGGGGTTGGGGTTTCTTGATAAAGTATGTAAAAAAGACACCCCAAAAGCGAGAATAATATAACGAAAGAAACATTTAATCCCCAGTGATGACTGAAGCTAGTGTTATCCTGCTAGGAAATTTTTTTGTGAAATAGTGCTAATAAAGTCGAATCTTTTGTATAATAATATATTAGGTGTCATGAACCCTGACATAGCGACTGTACAGAGCATTAAGTGGTTTATTTTATCTAAAAAGATATAGAAATTTGTAAAGTAATTCTTTAAAGTAAAATTTAATTTCAAGGAAAACTCGAACATTGATGAGTTGATAAGTATTGTCTTTATTTTGGAAAACGTTAAAATGCGGAATTTCGTAAGAAAAATATTAATTCAGTAGATAAAGGGAAAGTTTGTAAATCAGTTTTATTATTCGCTATCAAGTCCAAGCCTTTGAAACCTGATGTAACATCATAAAAACTGTAATGTATTTTTGATATTTCATTCATTTGAAAAATGTAAGTAGGAACACTTTTCATTAAAATTCCCATAGTTAAATTTGTTGGTTCATTTAAAGATTTCAGTAATAAAATTGCCCATTATACAAACTTTAAACGCTCTTAAAAGTAATTTTAGGTTCATAGGTGGTGTGTAATGCAGCAAGTTATAATGAGAAGACATAAGTTGCAGTAAGGCATGGAGCTGTCTAGTACAGTTACTGCAGGATGGCTATATGTTTTTTCACTTTGCTCACAGCACAGCTGACGCTGCCTGCCGAGAGAACTACATAGCATAACATTCAGTCTATACGAAGATTCATACCCTCTATAAATCTAAATAATCCGTATTAATTATTATACGATTTTGTTCAAATCTGGTACACAGGCTTTTGTTATTAATGGAATGACGCTGTCGAAATTTCAGATTTTTGTTTGTTATAGTTCTGGAGATAAAGAAAACGTCCTAAAACCCCTAAAACCTACACATATTTTTTAAAATCAAGTTAGGAACAATGACAGATTGACTTTCATTATCATTTCAAGCCATTCCAAAGTTATCAATGCTTAAAAATTACTTAATTAGAATTTTCTTTTTAAAACTTTAGTCACTATGGATTACTAATACAAAAATCGGTCAGAATTATTATTTCACTATATTTTGCCATGTGACTGCGTGAAACTGATTGAGAGAGTGTATGTGGAACATGCATTAAAAATTAATGTTTCATTTTTCGTAAAACCTTGTACAAACGAACCATTGGAAAGTTATGTGGCAATCACGGTTCAGGTGATGAATGTTCTTGTATGGTTACTTTTGTATAAAAGTAGCCAGAATGGAAGTTAGAGGCGAAATAAGTTTATTTATCAATTTGAAGAATATTTCACACTTCATTTATTTTGATTAAACAAAATACAAGTATTTGTAGTTCTGCTGACATTAATTACTATCAAATTAGTGATTGATAAAGCAAGATTTGCCGCAAGAATTATCTGGAAGGAACGTTCAGATTGGTCTTTTAGTTCAACAGCCAATCAGAATTAAGCTGTTCCAGTGCGAAAAGAGGAGTGGGCATATAGGAGAGTGCCTCAAAAGAAGTCACTTGGGAGCCGGTCTACCTATAACAGGATGTTAGGTCGCTCCTTAAAAGTACTATGTAAGATGAAGAAATAGTGGGCTAATTTCGATTCAAACATGTCGGCACTGAAGCGACGCGAGTTGCGAATATTTTAATGAAAGTTTGATGATTTTAAACTAAATAGTTTGAGAGATATGAGCGTGTGAACTTTCTGGTCGTAGTAACAACTCCGCGTGGCGTGTTTCGGTTTCGTGCTATATACGGAATATTTTGGCGAGCACTTCTTACGAAGAAGACCACTGTAACGACCGAATGTTTAATTCGCTAATAGTTGTGGGTCTGTGACTGGTAGAACGTGAAAATTAGTCAGGTCGGACTAAAATTCTGGCTGCTTTTCGAGTGAAAATTGTTGTATAGACAGTGAACTTCCAAGGATAATGTTTCACCTTATTAAATACGCACTTGGTGGCCATTTCATGTATTTCATTATGAATGAAAAGCAGAGTTAATCTAATTTTAAATGCTTTTCTGCAAACGACCAACCTCGCCCTTCTGCAATGTGCAGAGTTAGAGTAAGAGCGAAATTTACGAATATATCAACAGTGAATGCACATGCACCAACAGAGAAGAAATAGGATATGATTTGATTTGATTTTTATTGTTGTAGACACCTCAGAGATCATCTCAGGCATTACAGAAGTCAATATTACACAGTATAAATGTTACACAAGTATTTACAAAAACAAGAAAAATGTTACACTATATAAGTATTACACAAATAATTATAGTACCTTCACACAAATACAAAACAGAGAAACTTCTGGTACAAATTGATATTGCATCGTAAATTTAGCCAATTACAGACTTACTCAGATATAGAAGCATATACAAACTTATCACATAAAGTGTGGCCATACCATATTCTTTGCCTGTCTTAAAAATTCATGTTTCATAAATGCTGAGCTCAAAAAGATATTCTTTTACTTTTTTTTTGAATTGTTGAAATGGAAGATCCCTAATATGTTGGGGTACGGCATTAAAAAATGTTATGCATTTGTATAGGAGACACTTTGGTGTTTTTTTATAGTTGCATTGGAAAGAAACTATGTACTGCTTGTTTCTTGTGTTATAATTATGTCGCATGTCATACTGTTGATAACTGGAATAGTTTTTCTTAATATGTGTTACACACTGTAGTATAAATATTGATGGTACAGTCATAATCTCCAATTTTTTAAAGCTTGGCCTACAGTGCGCTCTGGGTGCCACACTACATATCAGACTTATTGCCTTCTTTTGTAGTTTGAAGACATTAGCTGCCTTGCTTTGATGCCCCCACAGTATTGCGCCGCAGGAAAGGCTTGGGAAAAGAATATGGTGCAGTAACTAAATACAACCTGATGCTAGAAATAGCACATTTTAATGCAAAGAGAGGGAGGAATGAAAATCTATATGGAGCTTCTGGAAAATATTCACCACATGAAGAAAACAACAATAATGGGAATTTAACACACCAATTCACAGCAAGGAATAATATGATTATTAAAGGTACCTACTTGCCACACAAAAGGATCCATCTGGGTATTTGGAAGTCTGTAGTCAATGGAGTAGTCAATCAGATTGACCACTCCATGCCATTATGACTGTATGGAGCTGCAGAGGGCCAAACTGTAGCTCAGACTACTTTGTTATAAAATCGATCTTGAGAGAGAAACCATCACTAACAAATCCAACAGAACATGAAAGATGATGAAATGGAATACTGACAAACTGAAAATCCTTAGGTGAAGACTGTGTGACCAACGACGAACGCTAGTTGTACACCGATCTATTAGACGAGCAGGGAGGCACTCCTAGAGTTGCTCCTGCAGTGCCAATCCCCAGAATAAGTAAGAAGCTGGAAGCGATTTCGAGTTGATGGTCAGTGTTGAAGTCGATGTTACTTAAAAGTAATTTTCACCCAGTTTCATTTCTAGAGTATTTTTTGGTGTTTTAACTAAGATGCAATTATCCACCAATTTTATCATTTTCTAAAATTGTATAGATGTTTTACTAAGATACAGTTTCGAACATATTTTACTTACTACAATATCTTGTGTTTTCCAAAGTAAGATGGTGTACTTTTAAAAAAAACTTAATGTTGACATTTATTTCTGTTCTCTTTTTTATGTTAAATAAGTCACTTTTTCCTTTTAATGTAATATCAGCTTCGTATTTGTAATTGTCAGTGTTGAAGAATTTTCAGACTTCTGTTTGAAATGAAACGTATTCTGTTCATATTTTTAATAATTAATTTCCATCCTTTAGTCATTCCCAACATCTCACCGAATAGTAGGTTTTGCAGCCGAATATTTGATTCGTAATTGGATCGATACGTTTGCAAAACACGCTAACTGCATAAATCGGGGCAAAAACCGCTAAGTCAATATTTCACTTAAGATTTTAACATATAAAACTTAATCGCAGATTTCAGCTATTAACAATGAGTAATTACTCATTTTTATGTATTTTTAGAAGCAGAAATGAAATTTTTAATAGTTTGGAGAGGACGTGATTTTCGCGATTATCTCAGTTTCGCTTATTATGCAGTTTTACCTGTGAAAAACATGTACTGAATTTGACTTAAATATCTTAAATATGGAGCGGGGAAATGTGAACAGCGTTCATTTGAGTCACTGAACCTTCTCGATGCTTCTAGACATTACATGTTTGATATGAATACTGTAATTGGCGTCAAAAACGCGTACTTCCTCACTAGTATTTCGATTGTGCTGAAGTTCAGTTCATAAACTGTTAACTGTGTAGTGAACAATGTTTTTGCATTATTGGAGTGATTTTAGGTGTTGTGGAAAACGTTGTTGATGATATGTCCACTGAATTGTAAGAAGTGAAAATAAAACGTGGATTAGTAAAAATCAAGAATCATTACATCATTCATCTCTGTATAACAGTGCAAGTCGCATTTTTACTTTGATGAAGGCTATAAAGTGAACAAGAAGCCTAGATTCTGATGCCAACTAACTGTAAGATATGTTACTTCAACTTTGATAAGGTTTTCTGCTTAACGCATTTCTACAAATACTGTGTCAGTAGTGTTGGTCACTAATTTGCAATAGATTTGGATTTCTAATACACACTGATAAGGGGGAACTTTTTGCACTTAGCATTCAATAAATCAGAATGTCTGACAGGTAGCAAAGCAAATTTTAAATCTTATTTAAAATCATTTCTCTTATGCTATCATTAATGTTAACACTACTCGTGTATATGTATTCTGTAAACTGACTCGTTCCACATCATTTCGATAAAAGTATTGTTCAAATGATCTGTGGAACATATAACTAACTAATTCTGATGAGATTGTTGCAAAGAAAGTAAAGTAATAACCGAAAATAAATATGTAACAGAATAAAACCGACGAACTGACTTTGTAGGTGTTGTATTACAATAACTTTGAAGAGTCTGTAAAGATGCAGGTTCTATTGTTTTACGTAATGAAAGTCCACCAAACCCGACGTAAAATATACCTTAACACATCCTGTGTCCAATAGCGCTGATTCAGCCAGATGCACTAATCCAGAATCAACGAATGACCAATCTTGCATAATATATTTTATCTGTGTCTTAGTTTGTGCCTTTGGCCTATTTTTGTCTCTGTGTCTGGACTTTCTTTGTCATTGTATCATGTGCGTCCTACTGTGTCCAATAAAGTGATTCGCTGTACATAAAAAGTATGTGTACTGGATTGTGTGTAGTATTTCTAATATACTCACAAAATTGGTGAGCCTGATAAAACCAAAATTTCATTGCAGACACAAAACGACGCTATTATTGAGGATGCACACAACCTACTACACGCCATATTGAGGTTTTGGAGCTTTTAAGATCATGCGACTTGTAAACACAGTTGCAGTAGCGTCATACCTGGAACACAGCAATGCTCTGCCATTGCCATAAATGATATGTTATGTAGCAGCTATTCCTATACTATCACGCAACATGTTTAATAATGTTATTTGCACAAATGGTCAAGGAAATCGACCTCTTACTGTGCATCATAACTGCAGACAATACTCAGCATTACCAGCTAATTTCTTCTTGTCTCCCCTTCTTTTATTATGATGACGGGCTCGTTATTTTTCTGCAGACCTGTAAGCCTTCTAGCTGGCTTGGACGACATAGAAGTTCAGGTAAAAGGACTAGGAGGAGGGTATAAACGTGTTCAGAGGTGAGGACTGACTTTCAGCTCAGATACACTGTGCAGAATATGTTTCAGGCCATCACAGCAGTAGACAGTCTAAGAACTAGCCTGATCTGTCTCAGAACTCCACTGTACCATAGTTAAGGAAATCCTCCTGAAAAGATGACAGCTGTAGCCAGGTGCACACACAAGACGAAGAGAAGTATGTGTTCCGCCATTATTCAGCAGCAGGCGCTGCTGGTAATAAAATGCTCTGATGTGGAGACGATCCCAAAATACATGTTAAAATAAATTTTTGAACATGTTACAGATTTTCATCATCAGGACACATTTCACATATTTCCAGCAAAGATTTCAATAATGCTGATCATTGTTTTCAGAACTGTTGGTATGTGATATGAAGCGATGTTTTTCGAACAGGTCTTGTCTTAGGACTGAGCCTCGAAATACTGCTTAGCTCTTTGTAGCAGAAGTTTGGGGCATGGTTTGTATTGAGTACAGTTCTTATGGCCAGCCTGTAGGCTCTGGTGATTCGACCTAAGTGAGTTCTACCAACCTCTGCACAGTTTTCGAGATCCGCTGCTTATACCAAAAGAGAATGAACTGAGTTCCTGAAACTTCGCTTTCAAATTATTGTTTTGAAACACTCTGTTGTGGATAACCTGTTTTGGTAAACTATGTCACCATCATCAGACTTGTAATAACATTAGAAAAGGTGTTACAGGGTGTTTAACAAATAATGCCAAATTAACCCATAGAGGAGTAAATGACAATGTACCTTTGTACAGATTATTTTAAAAAACTTGTGTGAGATGCACTCGAATTTTTTCCATTAAATCTCCAGATACACAACATATGATACGTACGATATGTTGGCATGTCAGAACTGAAATCGCCACAACATTGGATCCATATGATCACGCATTATGCCTACTAGGGCGCCACAAGACTGAATGTCAACAGCCAGTGCATGATATGAACTGACAACAAGTATAACAGACACCACTGCAATGCATGGTTTCTACCATTAAAAGTCAAATACGTAATTTAAAACCAACCATGATTCCAAATATAAAAGTTATAATACGCTAAAACACTTCTTGATGAAGTTTCCTGTCAAAACATAGTTAAGAAAAACTATACATCATATTTATGATAACCACATTATATCATCACAAAATTTCAAGTAACTTTATGACAGCGTAGTTAAGTAAGCGTCAACACAAATACTAAATAAATTAAATTTTTTTAACTTTATAAAAAGATGTTTGACTGAATGCCAAAAAAAAGTGTAGCAAATTATTAAAATACAGTAATGTTGAACCCAAAGTCTGGAGCTAACGCGATTAATCTTAAAATTATACTACTATAGTGCAACAAACCATGCTTAGAGCACAGAATGATTAGGCAGAGCAATTGCCTATATCAAGGCCATAATTACTATGTGGCAAGCGACCAGATAGCAGTCAAAAGTGGTTACAGCCTGCTTCTTAGATTGATCAAATGGTCGTCTGCAGCCAAATAATACTGAACAAAGAACAAAACATGAACCTGAATCACAACCCTATGAAAGACCATTCATTTCGTTACATGACTCTAAATGACAAACTAATATACAATGCCTGCTTTGCAGTAAGGCAAAACTGCCTTCTACCCAAAGAGTACTAGGCTATAAATTTGCTAGATTCCTAGGTATGAAATATATCATCACTCATGCAACTTACATATTGCTACATAACTCGAGATCTATGTTCACTCATAACACCAAATACCGAATAGCAATAGCAAAATACGAAACATCCAACAGCCTAGACAACTGAGACTGTCACCTTCTATCTACAAAAAAATGTCCATAGAACATGGGGAGATATTCTATATTGTTTCGATTGTACAACAGTGCAGCTTAATGACCACATTCCCCAGCATAAAGTTAGAACTAATTTCAGGGCAAAAAACTTGAGTCTGAAACAAAATGATAACCTAGCTTATGTATGCAATAGAGCCTTACTACATCTAACAGGTAAATGTAGATACACACAAACACAGCTCGACAACTATGTCAAGTCAATGTTCACCAATTCATGAACGACTAACAGTTATAATCTACAACCTTTCCAGTTTCTAGCAACTGAATATTACCTTTATAGATTAGATTAGATTAGATTAGATTAATACTTGTTCCATAGATCATGAATACGACACTTCGTAATGATGTGGAACGTGTCAGGTTAATAAAAGATGTCGGTACAAGAAATTACATTACACAAAATATTGCATGACACTAATGATTAAGTTTTTTTTTTTTTTACTTACTTTATATCTAAAAATTCAGCCAATGAGTAGAAGGAGTTGTCATCTAGAAATTCTTTTAATTTATTTTTAAATGTTAGTTGGCTATCTGTCAGGCTTTTGATGCTGTTTGGTAGGTGCCCAAAGACTTTTGTGGCAGCATAATTTACCCCTTTCTGTGCCAAAGTCAGATTTAACCCTGCATAGTGAAGATCATCCTTTCTCCTGGTGTTATAGGTATACACACTGCTATTACTTTTGAATTGGGTTGGATTATTATCAACATTATCAACAAATATGAATAGTAAATGGTCAAAGCATTGCAAGAAATCTGCCTATGAAATAGATCATAAATTATTATTATACAGTAAACACTGTCAGAGTAATGCCAAAATAAGTGAGATCTGACTACATAGACAAAGCTTGCGTTAGGAAAACACAATCCTCTACCTACCTAGTGAATTGCAAAGGATGTAAGGGGTATTCAACAATCTGACAATAATACAGCATTCCAGTTAGAGATTAACCTTCAACAACGCTAAGTGAAAATATTGAAGATTTAATGTATTATACATAAAACACTCTGACACTTAGCTTCAGTATACAACTGGACATAACTGTCCCCAAACTACAAGAAGTAAAGCAGACAGTTACCCACATACACACACCACCATAGCTCAAGCCCTACTTAATACTTTAATCAAGTTGACAGAATATTTGTTAAACACGTTGATCATTTTCACAGAGAAACTAATATGATTGCTTCATTCAATCCTAATGCAGAATTTGGGGAAACAATAATTCTTGAACCATATCATCCTGTAGATATTGCTATTTTGATCCTATTCAAGATTCAGAAATGACCATAAACAATGAAAATTACAATCTGACTTTAATGGTGCTTGTTTAACAGCTGCTTTAAAAATGTCTTGATGAATTTTATCCATAATAAATCATGAACAAAATCTTGAGTTACCAGTTTTACTCATTACCTGTGAATGAGAAAACAAAAAAATAATTTAAATACACCCATCAAGGATACAGAGATTAAAATAATATTGGTGATGGAGGGCTTCATCCAAATCATGCTCAATCATATATGATTTTTAGGATTGTTATAGATCATCCTTATGGATCAGAATCAGATTATCTAACATATGATGGAAAATCTAGTAAAAAATTAATTGGTAATTATGTGGCAAAACTGTTTAGTTTGTGACTGTAAATAAAGAAAATAATATTTTATCTAGATTCGCGCACCTTTTATTTCATCAACAGATATATTATAATTAACTTCATCTGTTATACATAAAATAATCTTGGAAGGACATATGCTTAATAATGGAAAAATAAGGAATAAGAAAAGCGAAGTACTTTATCCACTTGGAATACTTGGTGCATTTTTAAAGATTATAAAGAAATTATGTGGGAAGAAGATTTAACAGTAGTTTTTACAAGGTCTTCTAGTTCTGCAGATGCAATTCTTAGATGGTCAAATTATTGTGAAGCTCAAGCTGAAATTAAAGATACACTTCCTAAGGAACGAAAAAATGCAATAGAATCGATGGAAATTCATGTACAAATTGTTAAATATGACCCAAATTATGAGTTAGAACAATGAGAAAATATTCTGAAAAAGCTAAAAATTTCGATATCTTTTTATGGACTGCAAACTGTAGAAGTTGCGGGATTGGGTGGTATGATAAATTTTGAACTTGATATCACAAATTACTATAACTCTGAAGAATTTGATATGCCATATTTCGTATTTATTACAGTTCAGAAAAATCGTAATAATAATATAACTTGACTCTTCAAAAATATTCGAACACGTTACTCTACTGAATATATACTTGAAAAATGGAAGAAATGAAATTTTCTCACAAGGGATGTGTAAAACTAATGCTCCAAATAATTTTCTCAAAGCATATGATGCATTTCTCGATTTTAAACGAGTTACGCTACTCAAATCAGATCCTAAGATAACTCCATATAAATTTATAATAAACTATCATATCTATGTAATTAATATGACTGATAGAAAGAATATTGTAACTGCACAGAAAACGACTATGAAACATTGTGCACTTTTAATGAAAAAATGTCTTCAGATGCTTTAGCGCATGTAACAATGTATGGTAAGAAAAATTTCAGTTACGATGCATAGCACAGAATACTTACTGAAAATTTTTAATTATATAAACGAATAAAAAAAATAGAAAAAATGTTATACAATAGTTAACTTTATGTTTTCATGTTTACATTTCCTTTTGAAGTATTTCAGAAAGACAGAGAAAATAAAAACTGAAAAATTTAGTATGTCAATTAGAAGTTGATATTTCAGATAGCTCTTGTTATGTAGACTATGCTAACGTTTTGAATTTTCAGAATCAGTTAATATTTTGAGTGACATCGATGTTTTCCCCACTAACCTAAGCAAACAACATAGTTTTTGCCGTGTAAGCCTTGATAGGCAGCTGACAGCTCTGGAAATTGCAGCTTGTGTTCAGCCAGCAGTATGTGGCCTCTAGATAAGATAATACTGACCTAGTGCAACAGTTTTGTGAATAATATTATCAGAAGAAACGAGGTAATGCTCCCTGTTGGCTGTACACTGGCTTTTTCCTGTCTACTCTGTCTCACTGATACATTCTATCTGCACTGTTCACTAAGCAGTTCACAACAACAGTATGTGAATATATCTCGTTTTTAACATATAATGTTCTTTATAAATTTTATTTTGAGTGTTGTAAAGCAACATTACATGTTATTTACATTTCATCTCCTCAAATAAAATAAGGAAATTTGAAGAAAATAATTTATTTACGTCCAAAATAAACTGATGAAAACAACATTTTTAGAATGTACTTTGTCATTCAGATTCCAACTATGTATACAAACTGTGATCGAATACATTTGCTCCAGAGTACCCCAGGCAAGCAGTGGGTTGGACACCCAAGCAGTGGGGATCATCAATCATCCAATCTCTGCTGTCTGAGCTCTGACCCTTCAATTAAAGACGACAGGACCAGATACAAGAAGGACAGCTATCTGGACTTTGGATGGTCTTCGAAAAAACACCCGGACCTCAAATAAACTAAAGAGAGTAATATCAAGAAAAAGCCCTCTGGGTTTACTTCAGTTTGCTCCAATGGTTTTTTGGACTTTTTGAGATTGAATTTAGTATTTAAATTAATTCTAATCGCTTAGTTAAATAATAAAATACCTGAAATGGAAAGCCAGTAAAATTGTAATATGAATTATTCTTTGTGAGAATGAATTAAATATTTTTCTTACATGCACCTTTTATAAAAAAATACTTAATTTATTTTCATACATTCGCCTTTTGTACAAAAAATAATTATTTTATAAGTGAACATGATAAGAAAAAATATTCATTTTTATTAATTTTTCTAAGTAATTTATTACAAAATATACGTTTCTTAATGAAATTGGATTTAAACCTGAGAAAGTGGATTATAGTAACATGATTTGGTAGATTCTAGGTAACTTAGCTCAGTCCTGGAATGAACCAGGATTGACCCAAGTGAGCTAGAACTTACCGAATCAATCTACTAAAACAGACGTTCAGTATCAAGTACAGTCAATCCCAATAATTAACTTTCTTTCCGAACCTTGCTAGTACTGGGTAAAACTTTGAATAATAGCCTGGCAGTCATTTTCTTTTACATAATTACAGTTTACTTGATTACTAATAAAAGCCTGCTTCGATTCCTTTTTTATTTTACTGTTGTTTGTTCTCAACACCTGTCTTTCTAGAGTCGAAAAACAGTCCAACACCTTTTCATTGCATATAGTCACGATGACAAAAAATCCTTTCACATTACCGGTAGGGCAAACTCCACATATGTCGTAGCATGGCTAATTTTGCAGTACCATACATATCTTTCACTGCAAAACTGTATGAACTGATTTCAAATACGAACATTCCACCACAGCTGGCAGCACCTATCAGCAGTGTGGGGTAGAGGAAACAGCTACTGGAGTGCATTCTTGTGGCTGCAGTAGAACTTTTTCCAGTGTGGTTGAGAATATTTTCAGTGTAACACGTGTTCGATAACAGCTTTCTGATTTTTTATCGATATTGCCGCTATAAACTGAAGTGTATGTATAAGACTTTTATTGATGGATTCTTCACAGTCCTCTATTTAATTTAAGGTCTTATTCGCCATTTGACACCAATAGTTTGCTCACAATTCAGTGTTGCCAGAGCTGAATTTCTTAATGGTTTGGTGTCACTGGTGGGAGTGTAAAGCAGTTCGAGCAGTGTGTGAATCAAATAAAAGAACGTATTTTACATGGTTTTATGCCTAATTAAAGTGCTTCATGATTTCAGTGCAACACTGACATTCATAAGGAAGGTTTAAGGTATTTATCGATTTAATTTGTTACAGATGTCTAAACCTAGAGGCAAATATGGAGAACGCTACAGCAGAAAGGATTTGGAAGGAGCTGTTCGAAGGCTGTTAAAGGATGGATGGCCAGTTTAAAGTTTCAGTAAAGGTTTTGGCATACCTTACAATGTCCTAAAGAATAGATTAAGAGTTTGCACCGATCCTGCGGACTGTGCTCTCGTGGAAAACGGCACCCCCCCTTTTTTTTAACAAACAGAGAGGAAACTAAATGCAATGACTGGGTTATGGATTGTCAGCAGTGATATTTGTTATTACGCTCACAAATTAGCATCAGAGACCTGAAGGGAACCCACCTGGGGAAGAAAGAGACTGGTGGAGTTCATTTAAGAAACCATATGGCTTAAGGTTAAATCTGCCAGAAAATCTATCATATCATAGGGCTTCAACTTGGAATCGTTCTAATTTGAACGATTTTTATGATGTGCTAAGTAATGTGTTTGAGAATACAGGGCTCGGGACGAAGCCAAGTCTAATTCGGAATGTAGATGAAACGGGATTTTCAATGGTGTATAAGCCGAGCAAAATTTTGTCACCGGAACCAGTGAAGAGTGTCCACCAGCGGACAACTGCTGAAAAAGAGGATACAGTTGTCATTGCTGCCAATGCTATGGGACAAACAGTGCCTCCTATGTTTATTTTCAAGGGAATTCGTGTCACCGATAGCTTGAAGGAAAATGCTCCTCCATTGAGCCAGATATCAGCGTCAGAAAAGGGCTGGATAAATTTGGAAATTTTCTTGGAATTTCATTTCATTTACCACATTCCTCCCACTGGTCTTGTTCTGCTGCTGATGGACTCACATTCTACCCACGTCTCTTCAGAAGCTCTAAAATTCAGACAAGAAAATGGCATTATTTTTGTTACCTTTCCCTCACACACCACTTAGACCTTACAGCTGTGTGATGCATCCATGTTTGGTCCTCTTTAAATGGCTTGGAAAGGGAATGTGGGAGACTTCATGAAAACTTGTGGTTACAAGGCTACAAGGATGGATATTTACTATTTGTTCAAGAAGTCCATGGACGAAACTATAACTCAAGTCACCATCAAGAGTAGTTTTTCTAAAACTGGATTTTTTCCCCTGTGAATAGAGATGTCATTCCAGGTATTGCTTTGAAGGTTTCCCAAGTTCATGATACCTTTAATGGTGGGTAAGTAGAGCTACCTGAAAGAACAGTAGATGGATCCATACCAGCAGAGCAAAAAGAAGCTGTTGATAATGATCCGCCTGAGATAGAAGCGTCAACGCATCAAACTGAAAATATCTAGGAGGAAAGTAACATGCCTCTTCCAAAATCCATAAAATCATGGACAAAAAGGAAACATGCAGCTACTTCACCCAGAATTACTGCTGATGAAGGGCTGTTGCTTGCAATAGGCCTAAGGACCCCTGAAGAAAGGGAAGCAGAGAGAGAAAATTCCAAATCAAAAGGGAATGTTCCAGCAGACAGGCAACAAGGAAAAGTAAGCTCCTCAAAACATAGAATGGGAAAACAGCAAGTGTGTGCACAAGTAGTTCCTTCAACAAGACGATGGATGCCTGTACAGAGAAGATTAATAAGAAATGTAGGAAAGGATGACATTATTTGTTCGTAATGTGGTGGAAAATACGAAGATGATAATGATGGCCAAGAATGGATTTGTTGTTTGAAGTGTGAGTCCTAGTTTAATCTGTCTTGCCAAAGACTGAAGGTGTACTGTGCTCAGCTCACATGCCATTTATGCACTGAGCCTGATTCTGAATAACTTGACTCACATTTCCGATTTTAAGAACTAACTTCAATTACATTTTGGATTTTAAGATTTTGTTATGATTGCAGTAATTTTTTTGTTTGTTTCATTAATAATTTTTATGTTACAGTAAGTAATTAATTAACCATATTATCTTTGATTAGATTACTTATAATAATTTATTAATAATAAATACAGTAAATGTTAAGTGCATAATGTGTTTGGTTACATTAAATCATGTGTTGATGACACAAAAGTATTGCTTGTAGAATTATGACTGCTTCTGCGAAATTACCTGATTGTTGTTGTTGTTGTCTTCAGTCCTGAGACTGGTTTGATGCAGCTCTCCGTGCTACTCTATCCTGTGCAAGATTCTTCATCTCCCAGTACCTACTGCAACCTACATCCTTCTGAACCTGCTTAGTGTATTCATCACTTGGTCTCCCTCTACGATTTTTACCATCCACACTGCCCTCCAATACTAAATTGGTGATCCCTTGATGCCTCAGAACATGTCCTACCAACCGATCTCTTCTTCTGGTCAAGTTGTGCCACAAACTCCTCTTCTCCCCAATCCTATTCAACACTTCCTCATTAGTTACGTGATCTACCCATCCAATCGTCAGGATTCTTCTGTAGCACCACATTTCGAAAGCTTCTATTCTCTTCTTGTCCAAACTATTTATCGTGCATGTTTCACTTCCATACATGGCTACACTCCATACAAATACTTTCAGAAATGACTTCCTGACACTTAAATCTATACTCGATGTTAACAAATTTCTCTTCTTCAGAAACGCTTTCCTTGCCATTGCCAGTCTACATTTTATATCCTCTCTACTTCGACCATCATCAGTTATTTTGCTCCCCAAATAGCAAAACTCCTTTACTACTTTAAGTGTCTCATTTCCTAATCTTATTCCCTCAGCATCACCCGACTTAATTCGACTACATTCCATTATCCTCGTTTTGCTTTTGTTGATGTTCATCTTATATCCTCCTTTCAAGACACTGTCCATTCCGTTCAACTGCTCTTCCAAGTCCTTTGTTGTCTCTGACAGAATTACAATGTCATCGGCGAACCTCAAAGTTTTTATTTCTTCTCCATGGATTTTAATACCTACTCCGAATTTCTCTTTTGTTTTCTTTACTGCTTGCTCAATATACAGATTGAATAACATCGGGGAGAGGCTGCAACCCTGTCTTACTCCCTTCCCAACCACTGCTTCCCTTTCATGTCCCTCGACTCTTATAACTGCCATATGGTTTCTGTACAAATTGTAAATAGCCTTTCGCTCCCTGTATTTTACCCCTGCCACCTTTAGAATTTGAAAGAAAGTATTCCAGTCAACATTGTCAAAAGCTTTCTCTAAGTCTACAAATGATAGAAATGTAGGTTTGCCTTTCCTTAATCTTTCTTCTAAGATAAGTCGTAAGGTCAGTATTGCCTCACGTGTTCCAGTATTTCTACTGAATCCAAACTGATCTTCCCCGAGGTCGGCTTCTACTAGTTTTTCCATTCGTACTTACCTGAGTAGTGTTGCAAAATTACCCGAGTGCTTATTATTAATAAAGTGAATTAGCACTATTTTAAGAAAGCTTTTTTGCATCTGAAATTTAACTTTCAACATGTAACATTTATACCATCCAATTATACCACTTTTACTTATCATTTGATACAAAAATTCCATTTTTAATATATTTCTTTTAACTAATAGTCGCAAAAAACCTTAATACTGCAAAAGTAGCCGCATTTGCCCTATATTAATAATTTAATAGTAGCAGGTAGTGTTATGAGTGACTATTCCCATGACAGGACTACTTGTTCTGTTGGGGGAAGAGTGTTATATGTCGTGCAATGTGACGACATTTGATAGCTTCTTACACAGTAAAACACAGACCATAGCATATGTACTAAGCGCAAAACAAACATATTACGAGCAATGAATGTCCATTGGCACGAACTTGCTGTAAATTCAGTAAAACAAATAATAGCAAATATTATAGGAGTTTAGAAAGTAAACTGCAATTTACATTCAGTACTAAATAGACACAAAAACTGTAGTTGATCAAAGCAAACAGCGTCATACTGGAAAACATCATGAAAACCGATAGCAGTTACCGAAATGGGTATACAGATAGTGTCATAATACGGCAACTGGCTTAAGCAGCATAGCAAGCATACGTAAATGATCATATTCAGAGGATGAGACTATCACAAAGACATCAGGAACTAAAAGACAGAACAAATGAGGCAGACTATGTTGAAGATAGTGGTTATGCAAATGAATTGGTTGATATGTGCAGTTCGCCACAAACAGAGAAAGAACCTATCAAGAAACATGAGGTAGACTCACAACATGTAGATCTGCTCCATCTACATCTACATCTGCATCCATACTCAGCAAGCCACCTGACGGTGTGTGGCGGGGGGTACTTTGAGTACCTCTATCGATTCTCCATTCTATTCCAGTCTCGTATTGTCCGTGGAAAGAAAGATTGTCGGTATGCCTCTATGTAGGCTCTAATCTCTCTGATTTAATCCTCATGGTCTCTTCACGAGGTATACGTAGGAGGGAGCAATATACAGGTTGACTCCTCAGTGAATGCATGTTCTCGAAACTTCAACAATAACTTCCAATGAATCTCAGTCTGACATCTGCTTTACCAACGATCAACTTTATATTATCATTCGATTTTAAATCACTCCTAATGCGTACTCCCAGATAATTTATGGAATTAACTGCTTTCAGTTGCTGACCTGCTATATTGTAGCTAAATGATAAAGGATCTTTCTTTCTATGTATTCGCAGCACATTACACTTGCCTACATTAAGATTCAATTGCCATTCCCTGCACTATGCGTCAATTCGTTGCAGATCCTCCTGCATTTCAGTACAATTTTTCATTGTTGCAACCTCTCGATATACTACAGGATCATCCGCAAAAAGCCTCAGTGAGCTTCTGATGTTATCCAGAAGGTCGTTTATGTATATTGTGAATAGCAACGGTCCTACGACACTCCCCTGCAACACACCTGAAATCACTCTAACTTTGGAAGACTTCTTTCCATTGAGAACGACATGCTGCATTCTGTTATCTAGGAACTCTTAAATCGACTCACACAATTAGTCTGATAGTCCATATGCTCTTACTTTGTTCATTAAACGACTGTGGGGAACTGTATCAAACACCTTGTGGAAGTCAAGAAACACGGCATATACCTGTGAAACCGTGCCTATGGCCCACTGAGTCTCGTAGACGAATAGAGCGAGCTGGGTTTCACACGATCGTCTTTTTCGAAACCCATCCTGATTCCTACGTTGGTTACCGGGTAACCTGGTCTTGGTCCATTATATAGGTTTTCCATAGCAATACGTCCAAGTGAAACTGGCATTCCTGGTTTGGCTGGCTTTAGACATAGAGTGGAGAATGGAAAATTCTCGTTAAGAGTCTCCTTGTAATAGAGCATGAAAGGTTCGTTCTTCAGTAAACGATTCCACTGCATATTAAGCCAGAGCATTGGTTTTTTAGCTACATTTTGTTTTCTCCTTGTAATAGCTTGTTCAAGATTCTTCGTAGACTTGAAGTCTTCACGTGACATTTGGGTAACAATAAAGAATTCTTTCTTCTTGATTTTACAATTATGGAGCACCAATCAGCAGGACCATAAACTGTCTTACCTCTTGCATAGGATTCTATAGATCAAAAATCTGAATCATTAGGAAGATGGGAGTGGCCACTATCCATAAATTTATGGTCCATAATGTCGATGTTAACACTGGTGGATGCAATTTCATGAGACACAATGCAAATTTCAAATTCCTATTTTTCCCTGTACAAGTGTCACTATACATGACAACATGTTTTGAAGTTGAAGCTCTTGTAGTAATATGTTTTGTAACACAAGAACCTATTTCTTGTGACCCATGTGGGGCCACTGTTTCATCCCATGTGTACATAAAGCCAATATCAGTTGACAGCTCATGACAGCCAAGATTGTATAAGTACATGTTTCTTTATAATAGGCCACAGAAGTGGTCAGTGTAAATCAAAAGTGAAGGCATAATACAATTTATCTTTCTGTGACTTTTCTTTATCTAATTTCGTGGATGTTCTTGCAGCCTCCGCCTTTCAAAGATGAAGTTCATGTCATATTTTCACGGTCTTTCTTTCTATTGCAACTTCTAAAGAGGACATTTGTATTTTGTACTTGTCACACTTCTCACAGGTGTCTTTACATGGAGCATGAAAGTGCAAGTCGAAGTCATGACTGAAACATCTGCGATAAATGGGCTCTTTAACAGGTAAGATTTTTTTCTCTTTGCGGTATTCTCTGTATAAGTTATACATAAGATGTACATTAAGGACAGGGGATAAATATTTTCTGTTTGGATTTTGAGCTTTTGTACAATGAGACTGGTATGAGAGGCATGATGAAATATGCTTCCAGACAATATCCATTCTTTTATCAGAGATTTTGCTCAAGGGTATCACACTTCCTCGTTTGTCCGATCCTGGTTGCTCTCCCATTTTCAACTTTTTTACAGCTCTGCTCATCCCCCCATCTGATATTTGGAATGTTTGAAGGCAATATTTTTTGCATACTTTAACACTAGTTCCATCAACTTGAATATAAAATTGATTGCTGATTGACTTTGGAAATCTTGACCCATCTCTAGGACGCCTGTGTTGAGGACTTATTTGCTTAATTAACCCACATAGAAAAGCATTCTGACAGGAAAAGTAACCTAAATTCAAAAATGTTCAGAATGAACTTCTGCGTGCCACTTCTGATATCTTATCTATACATTTTAATCTGCAGTTACAATTTATGATTGAGAACGTCTTTTCAGGGGCCTTTCTCCCTTCCTTAGTTTCATATGCCTGACCCAAATTTCTTTTTTTCTTTCTTTCCTGCTTTATACTCCCCCTTTTTTGCCTCTTTCTACTTCGATTTGGTAATTCATGTTGTGTTATTTCCATTTCTTCCTCTGCAACCAAACAAACACCTATAATTATTTTCAGAATGTTATGCTACGACGTTTTGAGGTTGTGTATCAAGACTGTTATTATTTTTACGAATTGTTTTGCAGAAATTATGCTACATCGTTTAGTTTGTGCACCATGTTTGCTATTATTTTCAGTGAAATTACGTTTACAGGCCAGTCATTGTTAAACTTCAAAGACATGATAATGTGTTACTAACGTAATTGGCAAAATGGTAGACTATGTGAGTTAATCTTACCTGAAGAACCAAACATTTCATTCTCTGAAGGATCATAATCATCACTAGATCCTGCATTTTGCAATATACTACTTGTGTCTTCACCAAATTGAGGATCCACCTTCACCAAAACACGTAAACTACACAGTTCGAAAGCACACCTTAGAGCCACTTAGAGGAATAATGGCGTAAGTCAGACTTGCACCGCAATGCCTGTAAACAAAGCGGCCGTTTCATTCACAAGTGAAACTGCTAACGCCATCTATGGGGGTAAGAACAAAACTGTGAGTTACACCATTCTTCCATTTAACAGATTTATATTTCAAAATTGTATTGCAGCACTTAAGTCAATAATTTTAAAAACGTGACTTACACCACTTTGGCTTTAATCCTGTCATATCTATCATTTTGTCATCGGTGCGACAATCTAGAGAAGGAACTACAGTGCAATCTTCCTCTGTGAAACAGCTTTGGAAAAAGACACTTAGTATTTCGGCCTTTAGTCTGTCATCCTCTTTTTCAGTACCATTTTGGTCACAGAGTCTCTGGACATTTTGTTTTCATCCACCTACCGCTTTGACATAAGACCAAAATTTCTTAGGATTTTCTGCCATGTCAGTACATAGAACTTTACTTTCGAATTCATTCAACGCCTCTCGCATAGCCCTCCTCACACTACATTTCGCTTCGCGAAATTTTTGTTTGTCTGCAAGGCTTTGGCTATGTTTATGTTTGCTGCGAAGTTCCCTTTGCTTCAGCAGCAGTTTTCTAACTCAGTTGTTGTGCCATGGTGGCTCTTTTCCATATCTTACGATCTTTCTTGGCACATACTCATCTAATGCATATTGTACGATGGTTTTGAACTTTGTCCACTGATCCTCAACACTATCTGATCTGTACTTGAGACAAAACTTCTGTGTTGAACCATCAAGTACTCCGAAATCTGCTTTTTGTCACTTTTGCTAAACAGAAAAATCTTCCTACTGAGGCGTAGCGCCTTTTCGCATCGCTCCTGTCACTTGTTCGGACGATATCGTTATAGGCATGAGTCATCGACAGATGTCACCAGCTGACATGGATCTGAGTTACAGAGGTGCACGTAATTGTACTAGGCGGCAGAGGTCAGCAGTCGACGGACAGTGTAGCAGTCGTAGTCCAAACAATGTTGTAAAGTTATGTTTTACTAATATTTAATGTATTTGCATAATTATAATTGTTGTATATGTGTAGTAATTAGCAGTGCAAGTGTTGTATGAGTGAAGAAAAACAGAAGTAAATAAAAATTGTTTTGTTTATTCACGAAGTACCAGTTAAACTATACAGGGGATTTACTATAATTTAAATGTGCAGTCAGTTTATGGTACTAATAAATCGTGAGTAGAACACAAATTAATCGGTAATTTCAGAAGGAGTAATTTTATATTTGATACTTTTCTAAATTTATTTATTTAGCAATTGCCATAGAAAGAAACGTTTTACTATGATTGGTCATTGAAGTAAAGCGCGGGCTAGCGCGGGATAATACTGCAACCTGATTTGCTGTATGTGATATCAGCCAATTAGAAAAATGCAAGCTCGCCACAATCTATGCTGGGAACAAAGCCTTTGGTGTGATCTAGGAGCAAGTCGGGGCTGAGGGCTCGAACTAGTAACATTTCATTGAAAGCAGCTCCGACGATGTACTGTAAAATCGCGGAAAAAAGCTTTTTACGAGTTCGCGAAGTAGCACAAAGTGTATTTAAGTGAACAGTATAGTGGAAGTGGTGTGGAATTTCGGACGGAATATCAAAATTATTACTTTTGACTGTTAGTTAAAACCGCGTGGCGTGTTGCGCGATCTAAGACTGGAACAGATATTACATGTAGAGCAGAGTGCACAACATTTGAGCGAGCATTTTCATAACGAAACGATCTAGCGAACTCTACTGACTTCGATAACGGGTGTAAATACCATAAAGTGGCTACGTGTGTGATTGTGGTGTGTATGGGAACTTTACATTGTGTAGACACTTAGTACGGACTTGGCAGTATTAACTGTGATTTTTATCGTAAAAATACACCTGAAAATTTACATTGCCAAGTTAAAGCTTTTATTTCAGTACTAGCCACATTACGTTTACCGGACAATTCTATGTATGTTGCGACCTGCAGCAGACAGCAGTGGTCTAGTATTTTCTACTACAGCTTTTAGCTAGACAAATGAACATTGATGGACATGGCAGGGCGGTCGAATGAAACGTGCCGCGCCGCACTACCTTTTTTAATATTTCAATTTACGGCTGAAATCATCGATGCAGTAACCGCTTTATTATCCTGATTCCCTGTCCTGTGTTAACTGTTTCAAATAGTTCGGGTCTGTTTGTCACCAGAAGGTCTAATATGTTATCGCCACGAGTCGGTTCTCTGTTTAACTGCTCAAGATAGTTTTCAGATAAAGCACTTTAAAAAATTCACTGGATTCTTTGTCCCTGCCACCCGTTACAAACGTCTGAGTCTCTCAGTCTATATCCGGCAAATTAAAATCTCATCCCAGAACTATAACATGGTTGGGACGTCTACTCGAAAAATTTTCCAAATTTTCCTTCAGGTGCTCTGCCACAACAGCTGCTGAGCCAGGGTGCCCATAGAGACATCCAATTAACATGTTTGAGCCTGCTTTAACGGTGGCCTTCACCCAAATTATTTCACATTTCCTTCGATACTATTGCACTTTTTATCGCCATAAACACGCCTTCCCCTTGATTGTCCAATCTGTCTCTGAGTTTAGAATTTCATTACTGTTTACATCTGGTTTCAGCCAACTTTCTGTCCCTAGTACTACGTGGGCATTGTGACCGCTTATTAATGGGAGCAGTTCTGGGACCTTTCTATAGACGCTCCTGCAGTTTATTATTACGACATTAATATTGCTATTCCCTGTTGCATTTTGCCTACTACCTCCTAGTTGCATCTCAGGACGCCTCTTGTCGGGCCTAGGGAGAGAATTCTCTAACCTAAAAAACCCACATGTGCACTCCACACGTACTCCACTACCCTTGTAGCCGCTTCCTGCGTGTAGTACACGCCTGACCTATTCAGGGGGACCCTACATATCTCCACCCAATAGCAGAGGTCGAGAAATTTGCACACCAGATCTCCGCAGAATCGTCTTAGCCTCTGCTTTAAGCCTTTCACTCGGCTCCAAACCAGAGGACCGCGATCGGTTCTGGGAACGATACTACAAATAGTTAGCTCTGATTCCACCTTGCGAGCGAGGCTTTCCGCCTTCACCAACTCCGCCAACCACCTGTATGAACTGAGGATGACCTCTGAACCCAGACAGCAGGAATCATTGGTGCCAACATGAGCAACAATTTGTAGTTTCTTGCACCCAGTGCTCTCTATCGCCACTGGCAGGGTTTCCTCCACATCTCGGATGAGACTCGCTGGCAAGCAACACAGAGTGAACACTGGCCTTCTTCACCGACCTTTCCGCTATTTCCCTAAGGGGCTCCACCACCCACCTAACATTGGAACTCCCAATCACTAATACGCCCATCCCCCCGTGTCCCTGCTCAGACCTTGGTGAAGGAGTGGCCACTTGTCCACTCACAGGCAGAGTGGGCGATGCCACATGGCCAGCCTCCACATTGACCCTCCACCTTGTACGCCGCTGAACTCACCACTCCCATTGGGGAGCTGGTGGCCTAACCCCGCCCGGTAACCGCGAAGATGTCTCGACAACAGGGACCGTGGGTGAAGCAACTGGGGTGTAGCACGCGATGCACCAGACTCCCCACTGCCGCTACACTCCGAGGCAGCAGCCTGAAGACGTCTGACCGCGGCCATCAACACATTCAGCTGTTCACGAACAGTGGCCAGCTCCTCCTGCATCCGTACACGGCATTCACACATTCTATCCATCCTAAGAAATTAACAATGTACTGTAGAGAGTTAATCAACTTTTAACTAGACTGCTAATTCACTAAAGGCGGCTGATTGTTGACTAAACTGTGGCTGCTAGCCACTTCTTGTAGAAAACAATGAAAATAGCGCTACCTGCCTCTGGACTGTATAGAAAAGAAACACTAGCACTACTGGCACTATGGCTGACTAAAGTGACTCTCTCTGACTGTATTCAAAGCAAACACGAAATCTATGGAACACTATTACTAGTACGCGAAAATTAAAGTTTCCTAAAAGCAAAAACGCACGGAAAAAGAAGTGAGAAGTAAGAAAAATGCAGTTAATACTTAAATTAACGTAGCTCGCTGCACAGCAGATGTGAAGCAGACGGCAGTTACGGCGACACGAATAGATACAGTAGAGCAAGACAGTGAAAAACCTTTGAGGATGACTTATACAATGAAATTTTATCCACACAAATTAAAGCACAAGGTAGAAGCATTAATAGTCAAATTAAGGCACTAGTTAGTGGTCTTGATGACGAACTCAAAACACAAAGTAGTAATATTGATAACCAACTCAAAACATAAATTAGTGGTCTTAAGAATCAACTGAAAAGAAAAGTAAGTGTTACTAGTAAGCTTAATAATCAGCTGAAAATGCAAGCTGATGCCATTAAAACACATAGCGTTAAAATCAGTGAACAGATCGAAAAGTTAGGTGTTTTGAGTAGTGCAGTCAAAGACATTAAACATGAATTAAATAACATTAATACCAATGTGGGCGTTATACAGGGCATATCAATGATATCGACGAGAAGTTCGATTTAGAAGTCATAATAATCCAAGGAACAGTAGAACTTTTAATAGTAACGAAAATGGACGAAAAAGTTTTCCAACTGAAAACCGAAATGTCTAACAAATGTAGAAATGAAATCTAACATTTGAGAATGACAGTAGTCGATTCTCAGAAATAAATATGCCACCTTGAAAAGAAAATAAGAGACTAGTCCAGTTGTGTCAGTCACAGGACGCCTCATAACAAACCGTTAGAGGGTGAAGAAAGCTTTGATCCTGTAAAAAAGATATACTGGCTGGCATCCACTGGATTTTCTGAAAAGTTGTGAAAGGATTTTTCCTGAATATTTGACAGGCAAGAAAAAGAATAATATAGTTATCAGTACATTAACAGGTGATGCTAAACGATAGGGACCAAATTTGAACACTGATCAGATGACATTTAACGTATTTTTATAAAAAAATTTACCGAGGAATACTGGTCAGAACAAAAATAAGATTGTCTATGGTGAGAATTTATAATGGCTTGATTATATGACAACAGAGACAGAAACCGAAAGATTGCTGTAAATCATGCCATAGAAAACTAAGATGTAATCCGAGATAATTTGGGGGCTGTGGACAAAGATGCCAAAGAGATACGTAGGAAGCAATTGTAAAAGTTTTTCTGCGTTTTTAGAAAGAGTAAAGGATGAAGATCATTGACAAAGTAATTGTGATAACCGCCATAATAATACCATTAGTGCTAATTACAATGACAACGAACAAAATACGGCAATAGGTATCTCATTAATGTTGTTCAACAAGGTAGGAGCAGAGGTCGAAGTAATTCAGACCCTCACAGAAGAGGATTTGCTCCGCGACATTACCACGACAGCAGCAACATGGAAAACTGAAGACCGCGTATATTGCGAGCCAAAACAACACGTACAGATTTTCACAGCCCAAACGTAAGACCCAACACTGGCATAGACGTAATGAATCTAACACTGCAAAGCACCATACAGCGACAGATGTCCTCAGGAATGAGTAGTGGCAGGCAGGTCATGAAACGTATACTATCACAGGGAAGAGAAGAACACGTCAGGCCGACCAGGTGGTCGTATTCAAGCTGTAGTTATGTCTGTTCAACAGCGTGATGACGTTACAGTAGGATCCAATGAACTTGCTTCGGCAGATAACGACACCGAGACAAGAGAAGATATGTTCCTAGGCGAGTAAGAAATCGCCGACGACATTTCAATAACGATAATATTCGTGAAAATGAGTTGACAAGGATTACTGATCTGTTCTGAGGGCTAAAGCAGTGTGAGTTGGAGTATTTACAAAGGAATTAGGGGTCCAAATGATTAGGTGATAATGAAAGGAGAAAAAGGGGCATTGAGAGAGGACATGGCCATATAGTAAGAAAAGAAATAAGGTTGCAAAGAGGAGAATGGAAGTTGATGAAATTCCTCAGCATTCCTGCCAAACGGAACGCCAGCAGAACAAACTGTTGTCAGAGCACCGGAGGAAGTAGATATAAACAATTGTTTACGAGTTACTTGAGTTCACGAAGAATACACAAAATACGAAGTAAATATAGACGTTGTAGGGAAGCAGCCTACTCACGCCGTATAAAATTCACATCAGTCTTTCCATTGTGTGCCAGCCAGTCCGATGTAACTAGCTCTGACGTCATAAATGTTGCGAAATACTTTAAAAATAAAGTAAATAACCAGAAACGTTTCTAGCATGTCAGAAGTAACACTAAATCAATATGTGTTGAATATCAGTTCGATAACTTTAACCATTTTCGAAATTTGGACGTTTTTCTGTAAAAATCATTGGCGCAACAGAAAAGACCTAGAAACTTAAAAAATTATATTTAGATTCCTTTTGCGTAATAATTTAGTAGAAACAGTATACTGGATTTCACAAATTAAAATTTTAGTTTAAATTCATGATTTTCTGGTTTTTGTCTTAGAAATCAAGGAAGCAATAGATAAGTAGGCGAATAAATAAAGCTAGGATGTTTAAATTTAAGTAGAAGGGAGATCCGCTATAATCATAGAGATGTGAGAAGTTTCAACTGAACTACTATAAAACTATAGCTATAGCGTATATCCAAAGAGCAAGTTCAGAGCTCGTCTACTGCGTGCAGTGTAATTAAATTAATTCTGTATCCCAAAATATTTGAATTAGCCACGTCAGACTTTTATTATGATTACTTACATATGTGCTGATGGCACATTTAAATTGAGAGCTTCATCGGCTATCATCAAAGGAAGCAATGATTTATTCGATAACTTAAAGTGGTGCATTACTAGCGCAGAGGCTAGGCGGGAGAGCGGATTTGATCAGGCGCTCCCTTCGCCGTCCGCATCACGGCTTTATATATAAGAACGCTGCGCAAGAGAGAAAGGCCCCAGTTCTCTCCAGATGCTGATTAGCGCACCACCTGTGCCGCGAGTAGCGTCGCGTCGGTATCATTGCTATAAACAGCCTCGGATGCCATAATAAGTTACTCGGGATACACGTAACCATGAAATCGTTTTCGAGTAAAGTGTTAGTTTTGGGATGACTTTAATGATCTATCTTCAGTTTGCGTATGTCGTATTTGCCTGTGCCGGCCCGGGATCCCGGACTATGATTATAAATGAAGATTTTGAGTTCTACTGTATAGCTATATTTGACAAACTTGCACATGCACAACATAGTAATATTCCTGATGATAATATTAATAATAAATATAATGTCTCTATTACAAACAGGACTATGTGCAATTGAGAAGTGAATTGTATGGCAAGTTTCCAATAAATGGTCTTACGCCCTGATTTCTAGTAATCTATGTTAACTGCTCGCCACAAAAGTGGTAAATAATCTCAACTTTGGTATCATTACGGGCGGCACACAAACAGTTACTTCCACGAAATCTAAGCGATCCAGGACGGTGTAAAGTCCTTGCGGGTTCACATCCTATTTATACCAAAAACCTGAGTTTAGTTGCATTCTGGCTGTGACGTCACCCAAGGCAACGCATCAGCCAGTCTTTGACTGATGCTGACCATGGGGTAGATGGATGCCTCTCAGGCCATATTTATAGACGGGAAAGCGGACGACCAAGTGAACACCTTCCTTCAACTGCTCTATGCCCTGGTTGTTGCCTCTAAATGACCGCTTTCTCGGACACATAATATTTTATATCACTGTTGTCTATTAATTTAGAATTTTTGTAATTTTTATATGAATGTATTTAAGTTGGCTATAATCACATAAAAAGATTTTACTTGACTGTATTTAAACTTTGCCATCTAGAATTTTTAGAATGGAACTGACAGTAGAACATGACCTCTGAACTACAATTTTAAGAGACCTTGGATTGATTGTTATTTACATCAGTCTTGAAACTTGTTATAGCTATATTATTTAATGGATTTCATCAGGTTCTGTAATCAAAACTAGTGATTATCAATATAAATGCTACTTAATCTACTGCAAATAAGGGTGTTTGTGTTTCAAATTTAGTTTTCAGTAGATTACTTGAAAACTATTAGAGGTTGCTCAATGGGGTCACATACTTAAGGTTTTTTATATCAAACGGATGCTTCATGCAAATTTTCATCCTTCTAAGTCTATTATTTAACGCCACTTATTAAAAAAGTGTATTCTGACTAAAATTTTGTTATGACCAAGTTGAAACTTGTAACAGTTGACTTTGACATACATTTGCACATTCTGACCAATTTTTAGCTTTCTAGCTTTATTATTTAGCGCTACTTATTTTTTCTTAAAATGATGTGTTTAGGGAAAGATACTCATCTGATCACTCTGAGATCTGAAAATGTAAACATTAATAGACTGAAGCATATGTCGACAAAGTTTGGAAAAGCAACTTTAATTTTTAATTTAATCTTAATTATGGCCCAATACTTGTATATTACACACAGGCGCGTTATGATGATGTGTGTTAGTAGCAGTGAAGTAGAATCCTAGCACACTTGCTTGCCTCTGTATCTCTCAAATGATACAGTGCTTGTTTTGCCATATGCTTATTGGTGTGTATTTCGACAACGCATCGGCAGCAAGAGCTTCATTGTTGCATACGCCTTCGCTACAGCACAGCCAACCTAACTCTGACAGTTAGACTGGGATGAGGTGTACTGTGAACCTGATGCCAATTTAAAATGTAATTTATTTCATGACACTTTTGTAAATGCATTTGAAAACTGCTTCTCCAAGAAAATCGTTAAATATACTCGTAAGAAACCATGTAACAAACCATGGCTTACTAAGGGTATAAAAATATCTTGTAACCGGAAAAGGGAAATATATCTGACAGCAAGAAAGAGTAGTGACCCAGAAACTATCAAACATTATAAAAACTATTGTGTTATATTAAGAAAAGTTGTTAAAAAATCCAGAAGTATGTGTATCATGTCTGAAATCAGCAACTCTGATAAAAAATTAAAACATTTTGGAATATTATTAAAAGAGAAACAGGTCATCCAAGAGCACAGGAAGACAGTATTACCATCAAATTGAATGAAAACTTTACGAACAAAAGGTCAGAAGTTGAAAATATTTTTAATAATCATTTTCTAAATGTTGTGGATATAGTAGGATCCCGGTGTTCATTAGAAGATGCTAGGCAGTTAATGGAAGATGCCACACCAATGCAATTTGATACAATTGAAATCTAACCCATTTTTCCCTCTGGAATTAGGAAAATAATAAACTTCCTTAAAAGCAAAAACTCATATGGAATTGATGGCATTTCCGGCAAAATACTAAAAGCTTGTTCTCAACAGATAAGTAAGATTCTCAGCCACCTGCGTAATAGGTCTCTGGAACAGGGCATTTTCCCTGATAGACTGAAATATGCTATTGTCATACCTTTGCATAAAATAGGGGATAGATCTGATGTCAACAATTATCGTCCAATCTTTTGAGAAAGTAATGTATTCAAGAGTAGCTTCATATATCTGTAAAAATTAAGTACTAACAAAATGTCAGTTTGGTTTCCAGAAAGGTTTTTTAACAGAAAATGCCATATATGCTTTCACCAATCAAATTTTGAATGATCTGAATAACCAAATACCAACGATTGGGCTTTTTTGTGATCTCTCAAAGGCTTTTGATTGAGTAAATCATGAAATTCTACTAGACAAGCTCAAGTATTAAGGCATGAGTGGAACAGTGCACAAATGATTTAATCGTACCTAACTGGAAGAGTGCAGAAAGTTGAAATAAGCAGTTATCATAATATGCAAAAATCAGCACATTCCTCAAACTGGGGAACTATCAAGAATGGGGTTCTACAAGAAGCGGTCTTGAGTCCTTTGTTGTTCTTAATATATATGAATGACTTACCATTCTATATTACTAATGACTTGCCATTCTATATTCATGAAGAGGCAAAGTTAGTTCTCTTTGCTGATGATACAAGTATAGTAATCACACCTGACAAACAAGAATTAACTGCTGAAATTGTCAATAATGTCTTTCAGAAAATCACTAAGTGGTTCCTTGTAAATGGACTCCCCCTGAATTTTGATAAGACACAGTACATACAGTTCCGTACAGTAAATGGTGTGATGCCATTAATAAACATAGACCTTAATCAGAAGCATATAGCTAAGGTAGAATATCCAAAATTTTTAGGTGTGTCCATTGATGAGAGATTAAATTGGAAGAAACACATTGATGATCTGCTGAAACGTTTGAGTTCAGCTACTTATGCAATAAGGGTCATTGCAAATTTTGGTCATAAACATCTTAGTGAATTAGCTTACTATGCCTATTTTCACTCATTGGGTGCATATGGCATCATATTTTGGGGTAATTCATCACTGAGGAATAAAATATTTATTGCACAAAAGCATGTAATCAGAATAATAGCTGAAGTCCACCCAAGATCATCCTGCAGACATTTATTTAAGGATCTAGGGATATTCACAAGAGCTTCTCAGTATACATACTCTCTTATGAAATTTGTTATTAACAACCAAACCCAATTCAAAAGTAATAGCAGTGTGCATAACTACAATACTAGGAGAAAAGATGATCTTCACTATTCAAGATTAAATCTAACTTTGGCACAGAAAGGGGTGAATTATACTGCCACTAAAGTCTTTGGTCACTTACCAAATAGTATCAAAAGTCTGACAGATAACCAACAAGTATTTAAGAAGAAATTAAAAGAATGTCTGAATGACAACTCCTTCTACTCCATAGAGGAATTTTTAGACATAAATTAAGAAAAAAGAAAAATTATAAAAAAATAAAAAATAAAAAAGTTGTTATATTAACAATTATGTTGTTAAATTAACTTAATTACGTCATGTATTGGAAAATTCGACTCGTTCCACATCATTATGAAATATCTAATTCATGATCCATGGAACTAGTATTAATCTAATCTAATCTGAATAAGAAAAATACCCCTTCTAACCCAAACAAACTGAATTTTAGGTTCGAAAAGCTAGATTCGTAAGTCTGATGTCAGTGCCTGTACTTTGCATCCGGACATGGCACAGTGACTGTCATGCCAGTTGAACTTGGTGGGTTTAGCAAACATTGAACATTTAGCGGGCTTTGCTCCTGAAGACAACGCACAGTTAGCGGCTTTTTCAACCACACACGATTTTCTACGGCCATTTTCAATGGTTTATATAGAGTTGTGCACCCTGAAAACTGTTCCATCGAGTATGTGCTGAAAAACTATGTATGACAGTGTGCTCAACTCAAAATACATTAAAAAATGATTTAGCGACTTTTGTATCTGAGCTACTCACATATGCTGATATTGTCTATGTATTGTCTTTGTGGGGTGCCGGTTGAGCTGTTTCACACACCTCTAAGATGCTAAAAGTGAGATCTCTGGTGACCAATAGAGAAAGACACCTGCATGTAAGTTCATGCAGTTTTTAAGGAAATGACAATGTCATCCAACAGAAACATCCTATTGAATGATAACTAATAGGGGTGGCGAATCAAGCATGACAATATCGTTACCACACTACAACCATGAAGTTCATTACTGCCTAGGATCAACCTATGATATTCCCACTAATATAAGTAAATGCACATTTAAGAAATTGGCAAGTTACTATAACTGTGAACTCTAACCTTGACATTGGTGGGTGGGCATAACAAAAGCATAATCACGAAAGTAAATCACCGATATGTTCAATGACTGCAAGAATGGTTAGTGGTTTAAAAAAGGAATTGGGTAAGACAAGTATGAGCATCAATAGCATCGCCAAATTGTATAATGGAAACTGGCTGTCAACGTTAAAATTGTGCAATTAGGCCCTGACTGCTAATCCAAATCGCATCTGCCTCGAGTCACTGACTGCATCACTGGCTCATTCTTACCACTTTCATAGAGTGCGAAGGTGGAAGACGGCGAAGGTAGTGGCTGGCAGTTCTAAGTCCAGCTTGCCTTCTATACACAGAACTACAGTGGAGACATCCTTCCATGCAGCAGCAAGATTCATCCCATAGGTCTCCTAGGAGTAAGTCTTTACTCATTGGTAACCCAGCAGCAAGTGTTCTCATCTTAACTCTCTGAAACTTTCTTGTTTCCGCCAGTGTGGTAACCTCACCGGCCAATTGCAGCAGACTTTTGTAATTAAGTTTAACAATCTCCTACTCCTGCAGATTTATTTATTATTAACCAGTGATGTCCTGGTGTGGGAAGGGAGACAGAAAACCTCACCCACTCCATGACAGGATTCTGAACATGACCAATCGAAAGACTTGCACGTAGACACACATGAGAAAGTTCCATGCTCTATGGAAATAAATATTATGAGCCTATCACAAAGCCTGTTTCAAAGTTTTAACAGAATATTGTTTCCAGCTAAGAACGCTGAGCAGTCGCTGCTCGCGGTTTCCATACTGGGGAAGGCTGTGACATTCATCGATCGAAACTAACCTAGACCTTGGGCTACACTACAGAAATGCATGTCACTACAACCAAGATTTCAGGGGGAGGGGGGCCGGGTGCAATATCACACTCTAGCCAAACTATTACATACTGTATCTCCTTTCCGTTTCATAATCAACTACTAAATAACATCAAAAGTAACTCCAAGATAAAATCTATAGGTGGATTATTTATTCCCTACCGTCGTAATTCCCGACAGTTTACAACGTAAAATCGTATTAAAAGACACGATTTGGAGAGGTCTTAAATGCAGTATATTATAACAGTCGCTGCATGCTTACTGCTTCTGGTCTTTTCATTTCTAAACTTTGGATGTTTAATGCGCTCATATCGCGGCGTTTGAGTTCGCGTGACGAAACAGTGATGTTACCGTGACGTTAAGGGTCTTGTGCTGTGATTGGCTGACATTTGCGATCGCTATGTTAGTTTACATACCATATTTGTCGTACTGTTTATACACTCCTGGAAATGGAAAAAAGAACACATTGACACCGGTGTGTCAGACCCACCATACTTGCTCCGGACACTGCGAGAGGGCTGTACAAGCAATGATCACACGCACGGCACAGCGGACACACCAGGAACCACGGTGTGGGCCGTCGAATGGCGCTAGCTGCGCAGCATTTGTGCACCGCCGCCGTCAGTGTCAGCCAGTTTGCCGTGGCATACGGAGCTCCATCGCAGTCTTTAACACTGGTAGCATGCCGCGACAGCGTGGACGTGAACCGTATGTGCAGTTGACGGACTTTGAGCGAGGGCGTATAGTGGGCATGCGGGAGGCCGGGTGGACATACCGCCGAATTGCTCAACACGTGGGGCGTGAGGTCTCCACAGTACATCGATGTTGTCGCCAGTGGTCGGCGGAAGGTGCACGTGCCCGTCGACCTGGGACCGGACTGCAGCGACGCACGGATGCACGCCAAGACCGTAGGATCCTACGCAGTGCCGTAGGGGACCGCACCGCCACTTCCCAGCAAATTAGGGACACTGTTGCTCCTGGGGTATCGGCGAGGACCATTCGCAACCGTCTCCATGAAGCTGGGCTACGGTCTCGCACACCGTTAGGCCATCTTCCGCTCACGCCCCAACATCGTGCATCCCGCCTCCAGTGGTGTCGCGACAGGCGTGAATGGAGGGACGAATGGAGACGTGTCGTCTTCAGCGATAAGAGTCGCTTCTGCCTTGGTGCCAATGATGGTCGTATGCGTGTTTGGCGTCGTGCAGGTGAGCGCCACAATCAGGACTGCATACGACCGAGGCACACAGGGCCAACACCCGGCATCATGGTATGGGGAGCGATCTCCTACACTGGCCGTACACCTCTGGTGATCGTCGAGGGGACACTGAATAGTGCACGGTACATCCAAACCGTCATCGAACCCATCGTTCTACCATTCCTAGACCGGCAAGGGAACTTGCTGTTCCAACAGGACAATGCACGTCCGCATGTATCCCGTGCCACCCAACGTGCTCTAGAAGGTGTAAGTCAACTACCCTGGCCAGCAAGATCTCCGGATCTGTCCCCCATTGAGCATGTTTGGGACTGGATGAAGCGTCGTCTCACGCGGTCTGCACGTCCAGCACGAACGCTGGTCCAACTGAGGCGCCATGTGGAAATGGCATGGCAAGCCGTTCCACAGGACTACATCCAGCATCTCTACGATCGTCTCCATGGGAGAATAGCAGCCTGCATTGCTGCGAAAGGTGGATATACACTGTACTAGTGCCGACATTGTGCATGGTCTGTTGCCTGTGTCTATGTGCCTGTGGCTCTGTCAGTGTGATCATGTGATGTATCTGACCCCAGGAATGTGTCAATAAAGTTTCCCCTTCCTGGGACAATGAATTCACGGTGTTCTTATTTCAATTTCCAGGAGTGTATTTAAATAAGTAAAGGATGGGCCAGTTGATAGGAAAATTTTAATTTATTTTATTAGCTCCCAGAGGTAACTTAGTTTTTCCATTATGGCTAACTCACGGCCAGCAGTGTCATCTGCCCATAAATTCCTTCGTCCCACAATCTAGTAACACGAAGTCAGCACCAAGGAAGGGCATCTTGACCACGTGCCCCCCTCGTGTGCAGACGAGGGTACACTATGCGGAGGCGTCGCTGAGCAGGCAACGCTCTGGAAAGTTCCATGCTGCCTGCACGATTTTCTCGATCCCGACCAATCGGGCGGAGGATGCCGCGTGGTGCGTCGAATATAATCGGCCGCCTGTAGCCAGGCCCGCTATCTTGTTTTCTTGCTCTCCTGTGAGTCTGATCCATACATTTATTTTCATATGAGTTACACTCAATGTAAACACGCACCGTGTAACAGTATAGATCTTCCCGCTTCTCTTGATGCTGCGGCACTGTGAACTTAGTTTTCGCAGACACCAACCTTCGCCGTACTTCACCTTCTGGCTCACCCTCACCTCCTTTGGCCCGACAATGTATTCCATATAGTGTAGCTTTTGCCTATAAATGGCCTTACAAAAGAAACTTTATCCTTCTCTTTCCATAATGCTCACAGCCGTCCCATCCACATATCCTGTACAAATAATTTACTATAGCATATTGCTCAGAGTTTAACGTATATTTTGCCCAGAAGTGCCATCCTACCACTTTGTCTCCTGTTTTCAAAAATCCTTGTTCGTTATACAGAAACACCCTCAAAACATGTTTTTATAGTTCCAATATTGAGCCGCGGATTCCAAGTAGGCTATGCACAGCAAATGGCTATAAATGGTACAATATATTCCTAAGATCCCGATCTCAAAAAACTTTCAAAATTTTCTTTATATCTTTTTCCGTTTCCAAGACACAAACGTCTAAAGGTACCCTACTTGTACACGTTAAATGTGCACCTACAATTCAGTGTGGCGAAAATGTTGTTTATAAACTTACATAGTATGGAGAAATATGCTGTTAAGTGTCTGTGTTATCATCAGAAGGTTTCTGGCGTCCCTATTATGTAGTACTGAAGCACGTGAAAAATTTTGTGGATGTAATACCTGATCTGAGGTGAAAAATTAGTTTTGTGTTCTTTCCAATTCACACATGTAAACTATCAAAATGTTACTGATCCATACATTTATTTTCATATGAGTTACACTCCATACTGAAGGAGGGAAAACAAGTGAACCAGTGGGAAAATGCTCCTATCATTGCACTGTAATGGCGAATATGCTTGTGTTTATAAGATTATGACTGAAAATTAGGATTCCACCTTCCTTAGCACAATTTCCCAAAAATTTTGTCATGGTAACATATTTGCGAGTTTTTATGCTGAGAGAGGATAAAGCGTAAAAATAGAAGAGAGACAGAAATCAATAAATACTGGAAGATAGTAGATGGTGATTATGGTGTAGAAAGAGTGAAGGCAGTGTGAGAGGAAGATAGTTGACAGTGATGGAATAGTGCCAGGAAAAGAGGGAAGGAGAAAGTACCAGTGGGAGAGGAATAAAGAGAAGGAGACAGTGGAGTAATCTGAGACATGCTCTACAATAATAACTACAAGGAACAGAGAGGTAATGAAAGTAAGAACAGACAGCAGCAGTAGGAAGAAATGAATGAGTCGGTAGGAGAGAGCGAGACGGACAAGTGAAAGTGAGAGGAGACAGTAGTGGTAGGACAGAACAAGGAGGATGTGGCTGTAGGACAGGAGACAGTGACAGTTAGAGACAAAGATATAATGACAATGAGCTGGGCTGAATGAGTGAGTCAGAATGGTGAACTGTGAGTGGACAGGTGTGAGTGAATAACCGAGTTAGGGGAGCTTGTGGAAGTGAGAGGTGTGTTGCATGTTAAAAACAGAGTGAATAGGTTTGCATGCCAAACATTTTGGGAAATTTTTTTTTAACTGCTGAGGAAGCTAGGTTGAGGCAGCTGCTACCTTTCTTTTCAGTCAGACTCATTTAGCAGGAACATAGTCGATTTTCTTGTGCTCTGATAGGAGCATTTTCCACTGGCATACTATTCATTCTTTACTGTTCCTATAGGAACTATGATGGCAAGATTAGACTAATTACAACGTTAACATGGGCAATTAAGCAGTTAGTCTTCCTGAACTCCAAGTGCCAATGGAATGTGCGAAATTTTTAATGTTTATTATAATGCACACACCCTGTGTCATGTTTTATACAGCTGTTTACAAATCAGGTGTTGGTGTATGGATGTAGTTTAGTAGTAGTTTATTCATCCAGAGACAATTTAAATTGCATCGATTTCATCAGAAAAAACACAGTATACAAAAATAAATAAACACACACACACACACATACATACAAGGATGTATAGTAGCCTACAATTACAAGGTTGCACAGTACCCTGTACAATCTTACATTAAAACTGTAATCAGAACTTTGATTAATTACACAAAAGATATTTTCAAATGGTTCAAATGGCTCTGACCACTATGGGACTAAATATCTGGAGTCATCAGTCCCCTTGGAACTGAGAAGTACTTAAATGTAACTAACCTAAGGACATCACACACAGCAATGCCCGAGGGATGATATGAAATTTCGTCCATAGTAGTCACATGGTTCCAGACTGAAGCGCCTAGAACCGCTCGGCCACCGAGCTGGCAGATATTGTTCCTTGAATGCTTAATTGAGATTTAAATAAAAACACATAATAGTTGCAACACTTCTGTTCAAAATACTAATTCAGATTATAGCAAACATTTGACTGAAAATACTGTCGACACTGAGTGTGGCATATACACTGAAAAACCAAAGAGACTTGTACAGCTGCCTCATATTGTGTAGGGCCCCCGCAAGCACTCAGAAGTGCTGCAGCAGACGTTGCATGCACTTGACTATTGTCTGAAGTAGTGCTGGAGGGAATTGACGCCATAAATCCTGCACAGCTGTTCATAAATCTGTAATAGTAAGAGGTGATGGAGATCTCTTCCGAACAGCAAGTTGGAAGGCATCCCAGATATGCTCAATAATGTTCATGTCTGGTGAGTTGAGTGACCAGTGGAAGTGTTCAAACTCAGAAGTACAACTCTGTAGCTATTCTGGGCGTGTGGGGTGTTGCATTGACCTGCTGGAATTGCCCAAGTCCGTCGGAATGCAAAATGGGCATGAACAGATACAAGTGACTAGACAGGATGCTTAAGTATGTGTCACCTGCCAGAGTCGCATCTGGAGGTATCCCATATCACTCCGACTGCAAACGCCCCACAACATTACAGAGCCTCCACCAGCTTTAACGGTCCTGTGCTGACACCCTTGGTCCATGGATTCATGAGGTTTTCTCCGTACCCATACACGTCCGTCCACTGGATACAATTAGAAACGAGCACCGTCCGACCAGGCAGCATGCTTCCAGTCATCAACAGTCAAATATCGGCGTCCACGGTCCCAGGCGAGGCGTAAAGCTTTGTGTCGTGGTGTCATCAAGGGTGCACAAATGGGCGGTTGAGTGGTTCACACGCTGACACTTGTTGATGACGCAGCACTGAAATCTGCAGCAATTTACAGAAGGCTTGCACTTTTCTCATGTTGAACGATTCTGTTCAGTCGCCATTGAACCCCGTTCTTGCAGGATCGTCTTCCAGCTGCAGCGATGTCAGAGATTTGATCTTTTACTGGATTCCTGATGTTCACGTTACTCTCCTGTTATGGCTGTAGGGCAAAATCCCCACTTCATTGTTTGCTCGGAGATGCTGTGTCCCATCGCTTGTGCGCCATCTATAACACCGCGTTCAAACACATTTAAATCTTGATAACCTGCCATTGTAATAGCAGTAACAGATGTGACAATTGCACCAGACACTTTTTCGTCTTATATAGACATTTCCGACCGCAGCGCCGTATTCTGCCTGTTTACATATCTCTGTATTTGAACACGAGTGGATATACTAGTTTCTTTGGCACTTGTTGAAGGTATTGTTTTGCACTGTAATAGCAAATGGTCCTTAAAAACTTGAATATTATTCTCTCGTATGTAGACAATTATTTAAATTTCTTTTACATGGGCTGGGAGTTTGTTATTAAATTTTGTACCTTGAACATTTGTTTCTTTCTGTGCAATAGCCTTGTTTAGTATTTTTAAATGGATGTCAGCGCACGTTTTTGTATATGTGATTGGAGATTTAAGTTGGTTTTGAAATTTTCATTGCACCTTTTCATCGTAATTCCAATTTTTTGTATGTAGAAGCATGGTAGAGGTAGAATATTTAGCTGTTGAAATAGCTGTTTGGAGTTTCTTAGCCTTGAACTGTTGGTGTTTATTCTAACAGCTCGTTTTTGTCGTGTGAAGATGGTTTTTAAATTTGTCGTACCTTGACAGTAGAAAGTGAGGCCATATGTGATAGAAGTGTAAATGTAATCGAAGTATTCAGTTATGCTACACTCTTTACTAGACACATTACTAAATATATGGAGTGCAAATGCAGCAGAACTTGACTTGCTAATGCGATAGTGGATCTTTTCTTTTGAATCTAAATTTTCATCTATATGGACTCCAAAAGCTTTTGCGACAGATACACTTTTAACTTCGCTATTTTATATTTTGAGGTCTAAGTCATTTCTTACCTTGTTTACGTCTGGTGGATGTCATCAGATTTTGCAGTATTTAAAGTTAACTTAAGAAGTTTGTTTGTGTGGCCATCCTACACAGCAAGCATATAAATACGTTTTTGCAAATCAAACTGCCTTTTCCTGCTGCTAATTACGTTAACTTTTTCACTTTAAACTATTGCTGTAAATATTCCAAAACTGTAGGTCGTTTTCCGACTATGTATTCTTGTAATTCGTTTTTGAATTATTTGAAGTCAAGTTGTTCATTTCAAACCATTTTTGTAAATATTCCAAAATTCTAGGTGCTGATGTTGGCATTATTTGGTTTATATCAGTCACGACAACATTTGTATAACCAGAAGACAGGTTTATATAAGTACCAATGATTGAACTTTTGATGTCATTTATATAAATTAAAATGAGCGAGGTCTTAGCCACTTCCCTGTGGTACCCCAGTTGGTACAGTCCAGCTTGGGTGAGGAAATTCATTACTCACCGAACAAAAATTGTATAGATATACTGATAGTGACAAATCAGTATTTTTATTTCGTGATATAATAGTGTTTCTCTGACAGATCAAGTGCTTGATCCAACGATTGCTGTATTAACTTTAGCTTGTTGTCTGTCGAACACTATCCAATCGATTATTCGTTTATGTTGTGGTTTATCTTTGGTGTTTTCATTCACCGAAAATGGTGGCATAGCGGACTTTGTAGTAGGTAATTCTACGTATATTGTGTGAAAGATATAATAATGCAACTACTGATGAATTGAGGGTAATTTTCTGTTCGCTGATAATTGCTGGATCATATTTTATTAACTATTTTATCATGTTTCCAGATGTATATTCATTGAGAAAAATCGTTTGACAGACGCTGTGGGTTTGTTGAAGTTCTTGAATGTAAGGGTGATTACCGGTCATAATAAGCAGTTACGCTGTCTGGTACGTGTGAGTAATATTTCGTACGCAAAAATAGTAATAGTGTAAACAAGAAGAAAACTGACGGTGTCTGTGTGTGGATCATGAACTGTCCTTTGATGTAAAGCTTCTGGCGTTCTGCAGTAGCCAATGAGGATGCTTGCTTTTGTAGCACGATGTTGATTGGCTGTTTTCAAATCGAAATGGAATTTTTTGTTGTACATAACGACGTACGGTTTCCGACAGTCTGTCGGACTAGGGTTTGTGCTTATGTTTCTTGGAGAAAAATAATTGGATTTGTACGGTTTTATCAAAATTGTGATCATGTCAGGTCCACTGGTGGTAAGATGAAGATTATGAAATTTTTTAGTTGAAATTTATGATGTCGGTAATGAAATAGTCCATTTTTGTGTTGCGGCGAGTGGCCGTTTCTTCAGTAGCGTTTTTGCCGTTACGGATTATTTTCTATTTGTTGTTATTTTCCTTTAGCTAGAAGGAATAGAGAATGAATCTGTGTGATAAAGTCTTCTTATAGTAATTTAATTTTAGGTGTGTTAATTCGTTTTCAGGTTGCAGCGTTATTATTTTGATGATGTCTTGAGTGTCAGCTCATTTTTACTTTGATTCTTAAATAACAAATGAAATAATGTCAAATTTTGACGTTTGTTATCAATCGTGTTTGAGCCATTTTTTTGCTTTTTCTTGGCTCACGAAATATGCTTAAAGGTTTTTGATTTAAATAATGTGATAAATCGTTACTACGATCGAATCTAAGGAATGATCGACTTCGTGAAAAAGCGAACCGAATGAAAATACATAAATATTTCGTAGTACCTATGATCTAATACCATTCGAAAATTAGTTAAGTTTTGGAATTCTTGCTGTACGCCTATGTTTGTGTGCAAACAAAATTAGCGGATTTCAAATCCGGCTTGTGTGTAAGCAACTGCTTCATTTTACGTAGTCTCAAGCTAAGAGTTCTGCCCATCGTTGTTGGGTACTTATCTTCAGCTGTGTTAAATGTAAATATGTTACGTAATAATTATTCAAACGAAATTGGGTCTAAAAAAAGCATTTAAATCTGTTATTGCCTGATTTTTACGTTTTTAGTTGTGTAAGATCTTACTTTACTGCTACATTGAGATGGTGCCTTGTAATTTGCAATTAACCAATGTTATTGTGAATTTGATTGCCGAATAAACAGATCTCTGCAGTTGTAAAAGTAATTTTGCAATTATTTAACGGTAAATTGCGGTTTTTCTTTGAATTATGTTTTTATGTTGAAATGGATGAAAACATGCCCCTGAAAGTGTGCGAGCCAGTAGTACCAATACAGATTGATGACTCCTTGACATGCTAATGAGTTAGCAATAATAAAACTAGTTTGCTCAAGTGTGCTGAAGGGAGACAGCATTGTTAACGAAGTTTAAAAGTAACGTAGGTCATTTCTGAGGTAAGTGTAGAACACTTGCACTGAAAACTATTGTAACATTCCAGATTTGGTAAAAGTTACGTATTGCATCTCCTTGAATTTTTCACTATGGCACAGATGTTAATGTTAGGCGTCGCTATCAGTCTACTAATTACAACAATCAGATTTTTCTGCTTTCACATTTTTTGACTTCGTCAATTCCCAACTGAATAGTCACCTTACAACCTAACTTAGATTGTGGGCTGTGTCTGTCAACACAACAAAGATTTCAGGTGAGATCCAATATGTGACTTCAGCTCCAAATTTTATTTTGTTCTGGCCTTCACTCCAAATACAGGTTTCATATAAGTCTCAATGCTCGTCCATCCTACACATGCCTGCTTACTGCAGTCAAGTCTTGCCCTTTCTCCAGAATGTTTACCATCCACACTTCCCTCTGTTACTGAATTGACAGTTTGCTCGTGCGTCAAGATGTGCCTTGTCATCTGATGTGTTTTTTTAGTCAAATTGTCAGAAATTTATTTTCTTCCCAGTTCAATTCAGTAATCATTAGTTAACCTATCCACCTAATTTTCACTGGTATCACCATGATTCAGTTAAATTGCTGAACATTGTATCCTTCATGAAGTCACATCTTGTAATACATCTAATACTATTACAATTAGTAAAGAGAGAATATTGTGATATTAAGGAAATTAAACTGCGAAGTCTTCTTTGTGCATGTCATGTATTCAGTGTAATCATCTTTGAGGTCGGGCATGTTAAATATATTTCATTTTCCTACATGTAACATAATGTTGCTCAGTTTCTGTCGGAACCAGTGTTCTCAATTTTTGGCACGAATGACTGGAACAATGTACCTTTTCTCATTAGCATGCCAAAGAACAATAAGATTTGTTACTTGTAGAACATAATTATATTCTGCTTGCAGACCTGCTACAGGCAGCTAAAACTCTCGATATGCTTTGTAGTAGTAGTTATTGTAGTAATTTCCTGGCAGATTAAAAGTGTGAGCTGGGCCGAGACTTGAATCTGGGACTTTAGCCTTTCATGTACAAGTGCTTTACCAAGCATCTGTGAAGTTTGGAAAGTAAGAAACGAGATACTGGCAGAATTGTATGCGGGTCGTGAGTTGGCAGAGCATTTGCTCGCGAAAGGCGAAAGTCCACAGTTAGTTTCGGTGCGGCACACAGTATTAATCTGCCAGGAAGTTTCATATCAGTGCACAGTCCGCTGCAGAGTAAAGATTTCTTTCTGGAATATTAGCGTGGTATACACTATTTAATGTAAATAGATGCATGAGAATTTGTTTGCTTTTAAGGCCACATAAAAGAAAAATTTTATTGGGAAATAGTAGCTTCGGTAATACCATCACCTTGGGGCCACACCCGTTAGCCATGCAAAAACACACACAATGGTCCCTTTGTATTGGTTCCCAAGCCTGAATTGGATTGCCTTGTCAGATTTCCGTGCCTGTTACAGGGTTTCTAGTCAGCTTTCGAGGCAAAGTGTTTGAGTGCGATGTTCCTATGCCTACTGGTCGGTTTATCAGGTTTGCAAGACTGAGCTGTTGTTACTATAGACTCAGCATGAATTTTTCTTCAGTATTGAATAAAGTTTGCTCAGGGTATGTGTTCTGGGGCCCAGTCAATGTTTCAGATGGATCGGATATGTTGGTGATAATGTGCTGCTTTGGAACCTAGCAATAGTCTTTTCGTACCTGGATTGAGAGTCATGTTCCCACATGCTGGTGCGAATCTATTGTTGTCCCGATTCCTAAGCGGGGGAAGGACAAGCACTTATCCTTCCAGTTATCGACCCATTTCCCTTATCAGCTGTCTCTGTAAGCTGATGGAACGAATGGTTAACTCTCGTTTGGTTTGGCTACTTGAATCTCGATGCCTACTTACCAATGTACAATGTGGATTTCATAGGTGCCGTTTTGCTGTTGACCAACTGGTTAGGTTACCTTGTCGGCCTTCATTATGAATACCTTCTTGCAGAAGCGCCATACAGTGGCTGAGTTCTTGATTTGGAGAAGGCTTACGACACCTGTTGGATGGCGGGCATTTTCCGCACCATGCATACATGGGGCCTTTGTGGTTGCCTCCTCTTTTTATTCATGCATTTTTAATGGATCGAAAGTTCAGGGTACATGTGGGTTCTGTCCTGTCCGATGCCTTTCGCCAGGAGAATGGGTGCCACATGGCTCAGTTTTGAGCGTCGCTCTCTTTGCCATAGCGATCAATCCAGTAATGGATTGCCTCCCAGCTGATGCATCATGCTCCCTTTTTGTGGACGATTTTACCATCTACTGCAGCGCACAGTGTACATGTTTCCTGTTAAACGTCCCCTTTGCACAATTATACATGACTGTGCTTAAACTGACACACAATATTTTTTTAGTGTAACGCAATCTGACTTTCAGTAATCCCTACAAGAGAATGGCTCTGACTAAATTGACCTATACGTTTCACAAATCACTTACCTCACGAAAATCTTAGTCACTTGAACTACTGCAATACAGCGAGCACCACCACTGCCAGCTAAACAAAAGATTCAAACTACGGAAGGCACTAACTACTGATAGGCATAGTTAGCAAATGAAAGATTTTAATAGAGAACAAACAATGTATTTACCTGAATATCATCAAAAGTCATAATATATATAGCAGTTCATGACATCCAGTCTTACAAATTTCAAAACTCCTCCTTTTCTCTCCCCATATCCACCACTGCTGGCAGCTTCTCCAACTGCGCAACGCTACAAGCTGTTAACAGCCAGCAGCCCAACACTACAATGACAGACAACAATGCAAACTAGCCAAAGACTGCACACAGCACACCCAGTGATTTTTATACGGAGCTCTACGTGGCGTTACCAATAAGAAAACCTAAGCAGCCTACTTACACCTGTTGTGCTGTCTTCAGCGTTGTCTTGACCGTCTTTACTCCTGGAGTGTCGCCAATGGCTTCCGTTTTTCTGCCGGGAAGACGGTCTGTATTAACTTCTGGTGCTACAAAGAGTTTCTCCCACCGTCCTTACATCTCTGTCCTGTTGCACTCCCATTCGTGGAGACAACAAAATTTTTAGGTCTTACATTTGACAGGAAATTTAGCTGGTCTCCACATTTGTCATATTTGGCTGCCCGTTGTAACCGTTCCCTAAACGTCCTCCGTGTTCTCAGCGGTACGTCGTGGGAAGCGGATCGCACCGTCCTACTTCGCCTACATTGGTTGATTGTCCGCTCAAAGCTGGACTATGGGAGCTTTGTATACTCCTCTGCGCGGCCGTTCATCTTACGCCGCCTCAACTCCATGCAATGTCTTGCGATCGAAGCGTTCTATACTAGTCCCATCGAGAGTCTTCATGCTGAAGCCGGTGAATTGCCACTAACCTACCGGTGCAATATACTGCTTTGTCGGTATGCCTGCTGGCTATTATCAATGCCCGACCACCCGTGTTATCATTCCTTTTTTGATGACTCTCTTGACTGTCAATACGGGTTGTTGTATCTGCCCTGCGACCCCCTGGAGTTCTCTTTAGTCATCTCCTTCAGCAACTTGATTTTCCACTTCCTGCGCCCTTTAGAATCGGTGAGAGCCAAACACCACCTTGGCCCCAGGCGCAGGTTCGCATTCACCTTAACCTCAGTCCGCTCCCAATGGAGGTTACCCCAGCTTCGGTATACCGCTCGCGGTTTGTCAAACTTCGAAGTTCATTAATACAATCTTTATTTACACAGATGGCTCTAAGACAGTGTTGGGTGTTCTTTTATTTTCGCTGCACACAGTTTCAAATACCGGCTCCATGGCCATTGTTTGGTCTTCACAGCTGAGCTATTTGCCCTCTATCAGGCTGTTCTTTACATCCGCCGCCACCGACATTCTGCTTATTTCATCTGCTCTGATTCCCTGAGCGCCATCCAGAGCCTCAGTGATCCGTATCCGGTTCACCCTTTCGTGCACCGGATTCAACACACTCTTCAGCAGCTGGTGGACAACAGTTCTCCGGTTACCTTTATGAGGATTCCTGGCCTTGTCGGTATCCCTATGAACGAAGCTGCTGATGCTGCAGCCAAGGCTGCGGTCCTCCAGCCTCGAACAGCTTCTTGTTGTGTGCCTTCATCTGATTTTCGCATTTTATCGCTGTTGCGTGCCGATTGACCTACACTTACTGAAAACAAGCTTCAGACCTTGAAACCTCTTCCCACGGCTTGGACGACCTCTTCACACCCTTCTCGGCCGGAGGAGGTCATTGTGGTCCGGTTACGGAGTGGACACTGCCGGTTCAGCCACCACCATCTGCTGACGGCTTCGACGGCGCCATTCTGCCCATGTGGGCAATTGCTGATGATACGCCACATTTTAACGTCCTGTCCGAATTTTAATACACTGCGCATTGACCTTGACCTGCCGTGTACTCTGGATGAAACTTTAGCAAATGACCCAGGAGCAGCTGCTCGCGTTCTTCGTTTTATCCACTTGACAAACCTGTCTAAGGACATTTGATTATGCTGTTTTCTTTTATTCCTTTGCCTATTAATGTGCCTTTTATAGTGTTGACCTTTTTAGTTGCTGTTTTAACATTGGGCCTCGCAGTGCATTCATAATTTAGTCTGGGCACTAAAGACCACTATAGTTTTGCGCAAAAAAAAGAAAGGGGGGGGAATAGAAATTTACGCCAGAAAGCCTACAGGGCAGGATTCAAAGGGCACAGGTAGTTAAGTACCAAGTAGTAAAGGAAATGAGACTTATTGTTAGTCTTGCAGGATTATCAGAATATGGATTTATCAATGTGTAAAGCTTATATGTACATCTTGCACTAGAAAAAGGTTATGTGAAAATATAGATAATGCCAGTTATCATTCAAGAAAAAAGGAGAAAATTCGTAATTTAGATACAAAGGATACAAAGAAGGAAGAAATTGTTTAGTGACTAGAAGAGAGCAACAGTTTGTTTCGAGCACTATACAGAATGCAGAGATGTTGGAGGAAGTCAAGCACCTTTACAATACATTTTAGCAGGACAGTTTTGCAGCAGAAATAGGCCATAAAGTTGTGCATCTGCCCTTTATTCCTGCCAATTTAGCTGATAGAAAAGTGCGGGTCCTAGTGAAACAAAAGGTTGCATCCAGAAATTGCACATTCAGAATGAAAGATTTACTTCAGGAAGCCATTGTTGATGTTGTGGAAGACAGGATTAAGTAAGTACACTACACTGAAAATCTACCAGAAAACTACTTTTTGTTGAAAGGCATCTGAGAAAATGTCATTAAAAACGTTGTCATTGCTTCAAATTAATCCTTGGATATTGAGTCTTCAGAATAGGATAACTGGCCAACCATAAAGATGCTACATTTTGCGTTTCTATTTCATTTCCTTCAGCAAAGCTGTAAACACTATTTGCTGTTCCTTCTATCTGCTTTCCTGTCAGATGTGCCACCCCTCCTTCCATCCCTCCCCCCTTTCCTGAAAAATTAATCAATGAGAGGCAGAACAGCCACCATGCATACACTGCCTCTGCTAATGTTTGCCATTGTTACTTTGGAGAAGCAGAGGACCTGTGTTGTGTGTTCTGCCCTTAGGTTAAAAGTAACTTGCAAAGTTAAAGAATTTTTAAAGATTTGTGTAATCAAAACTGAAGTAGCTTCATAATTTAACAGATGAGCTCTAATAATTGTATTTGACTCCAATATAGATTCTAAATCGCATAAGAATACCTTAGTATGGAGGGGCTGCTGTTTCACTACAATGTTTTATAAGCATTTTCCGGCATATGGCTCACAGCCATAATAAATTGTTTAAAATATCTCCGTGTCCACTTTTGTCTATAAAATTGTTTCTGCAGTGTACTGTCTGCAGGTTTCAGGTGTCATGTTTTCAAGTTAGCACCGTTAAATACATTATGCACACTTTGTCTAGTGGCTTAGTGTTGACTTACACTGGCTGTAGGCCTCTTGATGTGATGGCTAATTGTGCTGTGAGGCCACTAGTATGGGAAACATGCAGAGAAGGTACCTCCAGCTGCCAGTTTCTCTGCTCTTTCGTATAGTGAAAGGCCACATTTATTCCTAGAACGTAAAAATATCTATGTTGTTGCAGCTTAAGTGGATAATTACCAACTTTCCTTAGCAGAAAAAGCGCTTTTTAACATATTGGAGTATCGAACTAAGATATTAATATAATAGAGGAAACATTCCAAGAGGGGAAAAATATATCTAAAAACGAAGATGATGTGACTTACCAAATGAAAGTGCTGGCAGGTTGATAGAAACACAAACATACACACAAAATTCAGCTTTCGCAGCCAACGGTTGCTTCATCAGGAAGGAGGAAAGAAGAGGGAAAGACGAAAGGATGTGGGTTTTAAGGGAGAGGGTAAGGAGTTATTCCGATCCCAGGAGCGGAAAGACTTAGGGGGGGAAAAAGGACAGGTATACACTCGGTCGCGCGCGTGCGCGCACACACACACACACACACACACACACACACACACACACACACACACACACACACACATTTGTAAAGGCAAAGACTTTGGGCAGAGATGGCAGTTGATGCGGAAGTACAGAGGCAAAGATGTTGTTGAAAGACAGGTGGGGTATGAGCGGCGGCAACTTGAAATTGGCGGAGGTTGAGGCCTGGCGGATAACAAGAAGAGAGGGTATGCTGAAGGGCAAGTTCCCATCTCCGGAGTTCTGACAGGTTGGTGTTAGTGGGAAGTATCCAGATAAACCGGACGGTGTAACACTGCGCCAAGATGTGCTGGCCATGCACCAAGGCATGTTTAGCCACAAGGTGATCCTCATTACCAACAAACACAGTCTGCCTGTGTCCATTCATGTGAATGGACAGTTTGTTGCTGGTCATTCCCACATAGAAAGCTTCACAGTGTAGGCAGGTCAGTTGGTAAATCACGTGGGTGCTTTTTTGAATTTTGTGTTTATGTTTGTGTTTGTTTGTGTGTCTATCAACCTGCCAGCACTTTCGTTTGGTAAGTCACATCATCTCTGTTTTTAGAATAAGATATTAAGAGCATTCATAATTCTGCATAATATCTGCTGTTGTTAGCTAACAGTGTTATAATGAAGTACTCTTTTAATTTATTTTATATTTCTCACACTTGATAAAATGCTAAAGGAAACTAGTGCATTATATGAACAGAATTAATGACTCTCACCAGATTCTTTAACAGTTATAATGGAAACCATACCAATAGCTCCTATGGATTAATATGATAGAATCAAGGAAGTGAAAACAACATCACTTATTTTTCAGGACTGTTTTTCAAAGATGAATGCTGCAGCAAATGAAATGCAGAATGGCTCTGCTGACATGGCTGGTGGTGATGCACCACCTGCCCCGAAAAAGAATGTAAAGAACCTAACTGTGGAGAAAATATACCAAAAGAAGTCTCAGTTAGAGCACGTATTACTGCGGCCAGATACTTACATTGGTTTGTATATAATATATTTTGCCTTGAGTGTTATTTTTATTAGATGTAACTTAGTTGAAGGGAATGCCCAGTTTATGATCTCCAATAAATTGAATGCTACTTTGGAATAAAAAGATAGTGTGTAATTTTCTGGAGATAAAAGAGAACACTAACACAGTCAAAGATTTTGTCTTGTGTCAGTGAATATTACTATCCTGTAACTTGTTGGATAATTCAGTTCTTGAGATGAGATTTAACTGTTAATTCAAATGTGAAGGAATCAACAGAAAATTGAGTAGAACATTTTTATGTCAATTAACAGGTGTTTCACAGAGGGCATCTTTGTAATTTCTATTTTTCAAAAATGTAATTATTAAATTTGGTACACTGACAGCAGATGTTGGAGAAAATGGAATTGGATGGTATCATATACAAGGAAAACCACATTGTTAGAGAGTATGGGTTCTGATAAGTGTACCACTATCGGTTGCATAAATAACCTGAGTACTTAATTTAAACAGTGGAAACTACAGGTTGGAGTATCAATTGTATAGGAAAAGATATATTGCTACTTACAGTAAAGATGACACTTTCAGTTTGAGGCGAACATAATTAAGACACACTTAAACATAAGCTTTTGGCCACAGCCTTTGTCAGAAAATGAGAAACACACACACACACCATTGATTCATACAAGCAAGGGCACCTGATGTACACATGACCTGACTATCTGATGTTATTTGTGCAATTTTATTTGCTGGTATCACGTGGCACAGTTGTGTGGTGTGTTACCTCTTAAACAAAAATGTTCATTGTGTAGTATAGATTTATAAGAATTACATGGAGTTTACACACATTATTCTCGATTTGTGAAATTTTGTGAGAACTGACAGATGCCAGAAATGTCTGCCACAATGTTTAGGTACAGAGTCTTCTGACCATTTGAAGAAGATATCAGGTATGTTGTTAAACAATTAACAAAAATGAGGCAGGAGACAACTCACTTGCTCGTTAGTAATAATGCAGCTGATGTGTGTAATAGCTCAGAAAATTTATAGACTTTAAGTGTTCTCCCCCCCCCCCCCCTTTCACAGGGGTATGCACATTGCATGCACACCTTTATTCAAAATAAAAAATGAAATTGTTTCATTTTAAACAATGGAGAATCAGGGATAGAACGTAACAATATTTTGAAAAGGGCAGTTGCTACTTACCATATAGCGGAGATGCTTACTTGCAGGTAGACACAACAACATTGTCAGAAAGTGAACTTTTGGACAAAGGACTTGTTGGCAGAAAGCTCACTTTCCGACAGTCTTTTTGTTGTTCCTATCTGCGACTCGGCCTCTCCACTATATGGTGAGCAGCAACTATCCTTTCCATAATATTGTTACTTCTTCGTAAAACTTGTTACAGCTAAGTTCTATATTACAAAAAAACAGCCATTTACATAGACGAGTCATTAGCATGTAACAATATATTATTGTTAACCCTTAATTAGTATGGAGTGTCTCTGAGACCACTATGATTTTTTTTTGTCTCATAATATTTCATACACCCCTGTGAAATGAAATGGAATCTTTCTGCGTACCTTCCTATCCAGAACTCTTGCATTGTTGCTAGTTTCTTTTTTATGGGCCTTGAGAGGTCTCTCAGACATAAACTTGTGTGCGCGTGGCATCATCCTGTTGAATGCTATCAGTTCTCCATTGTGGGGAAAGCTGGACTTTGTATGGAACGTGTTTGCATAAGATGGATGTGGATATTCAACAATATCTCAGTGAATCCTCAGATGAAGACTTTGATCATGGACATAATAACCCTGATTTCAAGATCTTTATTGATCAAGACACTAATTCAGAGCGGGAAATAGAAAGTTATGAAGATGCAGAAGCTTACTTCTTTTGTAAGGACAAATGTTTTCGCTGGAGAAAGCAGCAGCCGCCAGCTAACGTAAGAACAAGGCAACACAACATCTTGCAACTTCCTGAACCGCAACAGACACTTAAAAGTCTCAAGGAAACACTGCTGTTTTGGAGTTATGGAAACTGTTCTTTACCCTAGATATTCTAGATAAAATCATCCAATGAACAAATATGAAAATATCCAAGCTTAGATCACATTGAAAATACATAGAGAAATATGACATATAACAACTGTTACTCATCATTAGACCTAGTCAATGAATTTTCAAAGAAAGGTCTCGCATACATTTGGCACGCTGAAAAGAAATAAAACGGAGATGCCACAGCAGTGAGGTGAGAAGACAACTGTTTATGGTTTTACAGAAGAAAATGACACTGGTTTCCTCTGTCCCCAAGAAGTCAAAAGCTGCAATACTGATCTCTTTTATGGACCATGCAGTAAACAATGAACCTGTATCAGGAAAACCAGAGATCATGTTTTATAACATGACAAAATATGGTGTGGTCTGTCTCAACCAAAGGTGTGCATCTTATTAATCAAGCTTGTGTACGAGAAGATGGCCTTTGGCCATTTTCTTTGCATTAGTGGATGTTGCTTGTAGTGTGAATTCTTGTGTGGTGCATCAAGCTTATCCAAAGGCAGAAGTAAAGACGAGATTGATCCTCATGAAGACTCTAGCAAGAGATCGTGCCGAGCCTCATGTGAAGCATAGACCTTCTATAGAACTCTTGCCACCACCATCAGAAGAATACTTCTCATACAAGATGAGCCGTAGCAAAAGAACAATTTGTAAAACAAAAAATGTGCACCATACCTTATGCCCTCCTCATCTGAAGAGAAAAACAAGATTTCTGTCAACAGTGTAGTCTTCTGATTTGTTTGGAGTGTTCTAGGAAGATCTGCATGACATACATACTAGTTGAAAGTGATTGAAATATGATTCAGAACTTCACAAGACTACGTAATTAATTTGTAAAATGTGGCGTAATTTTTCCCTTTATTAAATTGTGGAGTGCAATAGCCAGTCTACTTGGAACGATGAGCAGTAACTCAAAACTGTCTTTCTATCCAATTTCTCATAAATGAAGTTTGTTTTCCCAAGTACTTATTTTGCATGTGTGTATGATCATAATTTGTGAGTGAGTAGAGAACTAACTGCCTACTGTAATTATTGTAACACTTAAGTTAAAAATATACTGCAAGTTTCGTTGTTTTATTTGTCTAAATGTTTAAAACCCTGCAATTTCCACAATGTCAACTTGTAAGAAATGTAATGAATGACAAGAAGTCATGACAGTAAATATTCAATAAAACATTTGCTTTATTTATAAAAAATAGTCTGAGAGGACACTCCATAGTAACTGACTGTCAACGTTCCTAGAGTTCCTAAATGTAACTTGCGAAATTGTGCTAAACATTGTTAGTTAATAGACAGGGTAACCTATTTATGGTGTTTTTCCAGAATATTGAGTTTTTATTGGATAGTTTATAGTTGAGGTAGATCTTTTAAGTTTTTATTATTTTTGCAAGAATATTGTGCTGCCCCCTGCAGGCCTGGGGTAAGAATAGGCCCGAGGTATTCCTGCCTGTCGTAAGAGGTGACTAAAAGGCGTTTCACACGTTTCGGCCTTTATGTGATGGTTCCCTGTAGGGTTTGATAACCATTCTTCAAAATTTTCCCAATGAACAAGCCAATTGGGGAAGGACACCTTACATGGTGCATAGTGTCTGTTGTGCATAGACATCTTTAGCCCATTTCCTTGTCGTTGCATTTCAATCCCGCTCATTCTCCATCTCTTGGGGGAGGTCACCTTCCTGGGTGCATTTTCCACCATGCAGTATGCAGTGTCGCTTTCTGTGTCGACGATGGCCATGGACTACTTTGCACCTGATATCCAGTACGGTAGCCAGTCCGATGTGATGGGACCGCCACGTACCCTCTTGGTTGTAGCCCACTGACCACACAGGGCCCTTTGCTGGGGCTAGGTGGTGCCCGTGGGGAGGGCCCCTGGTTGGAGTGGGTGTCATCGGGGATGACAGGCGATGAAGTGTAGTCCATCATCTCTTGCTGGAGGTAAAACATCAGCAGTCTCTAAGCGTTCACGAACTCAATTCAGTGCACAGAAGTATGACACCAAATCGACACAGGAAATAACTGTCTGCAACATATATCTTGCTCCAGATGGTGCAGTATTCCTGATTGCATTGGCTGCACATATTGATCAACTCCCTAAACTTTTCCTATGCTTGGGAGATTTTAAGGCTTATAACCCCTTGTGGGGTGTCATAGTTTTTACTGGCAGACACGTCAAAAATTTACTGTCACAACTCGACCTCTGCCTCTTACATACTTGGGCTGCTACACATTTCAGTGTGGCACATAAAGGGCCATTGATTCCTCTGTTTGCAGTCCTAGCCTTTGTCCTGCTATCCATTGGAGAGCACATGTTGACCTGTATGGTAATGACCACTTCCCCATCTTCCTGTCACTGCCAAGGGTCAAGCCCATGGATGCCTGCCCAGATGGGCTTTAAACAAGGCAGACTGGGAAACTTTCACCTTTGCTGCCACATTTAAATCTCGCCTACATGGTAACATCAATGTGGTGGTTGAGCAGGTAACAAAGATTGTTTTGTGCGTCGAAAAAACGTTATCCCTTGTTCTTTAGGATGCCCCCACTGAAAGACAGTCCCTTGGTGGTCGCAGGAAAGTCACTGGGGTAATTAAGGAGTGTCGACGAGCTCTACAGCAGCATAAGCGGCACCCTTTCCTGGAGCACCTCATAGTCTTTAAACAGTTCTGTGCCCGAATTCACCATCTTATCAAACAACGGAAGCAGGAGTGTTGGGAGAGGTACGTGTCAACCAATGGGTGCCATAAGTCACCTTCTCAAGGGTCGACAAAGATCAAACGAATTTTTGGGTGCTAGACCCCTACAGGTGTTACTGGTGTTAACATAAATGGCGTGTTATCTACCAACACAAATGTGGTTGCCGAGCACTATGCTCGCGCCTCTGCATCGGAGAATTACCCCCAGCCTTTCGCACTCTCAAACGGCGGATGGAAGGGAAAGTAATTTTGTTCACTACACTGCACAGTGAACCCTACAACGCCCCATTTACAGAGTGAGACTCATCAGTGCCATTGCATGTTGCCCCGACACAGCTCCTGGGCTGGATCGGATCCACAGTCGGATGATTAAACATTCTCGCCTGACTGCAAGCAGATTCTCCTCGTAGTCTTCATCGGGATTTGGTGCGATGGCGTCTTTTCATTGCAATGGCGTGAGAGCACTGTCATTCCAGTGCTCAAACCCAGTAAGAACCCGCTTGACGTGGATAGCTATCGGCCCATTAGCCTCACCAACATTCTTTGTAAGCTGCTGGAACATATGGTCTGTCGACGGTTGTGTCCTGGAGTCACATAGGCTCCTGGCTTCATGTCAGGGCTGCTTCTGCCAGGGTCGCTCTGCCACTGATAATCTGGTATCCCTCGATTCTGCCATCCGAACAGCCGTTTCCAGACACCCAACACCTGGTTACAGTCTTTTTTAACTTACGTAAAGCATATGACACGACCTAGTGACATCATATCCTTGCCACATTTTATGAGTGGGGTTTCCGTGGTGCCTCCCATTGTTCCCCCGATACCCAGGAGAATGGTGTCCCACAGGCTCTGTATTGAGTGCCTATCTCTTCTTAGTGGCCATTAATGGTCTAGCAGCAGCTGTAGGGCCTTCAGTCTCACCATACCAGTATGCAGACGATTTCTGCATTTCGTACTGCTCCACCAGTACTGGTTTTGCTGAGTGGCACCTACAGGGAGCCATCCACAAGGCGCGGTCATGGGCTGTAGCCCATGGCTTCCAGTTTTCAACCGCAAAGTCATATGCCATACACTTCTGTCAGCACTTTACCATTCATTCGGACCCAGAACTTTACCTTCATGACAATCCACTCACTGTAGTAGAGACATATCTATTCTTAGGAGTGATTTTCGACATTCGATTGACTTGGCTTCCAAACCTTCATTAGATTAAGCGGAAGTGCTGGCAGCACTTCAATGCCCTCTGTTGCCTGAGCAACACCAATTTGGGTGCAGATTGCTCTACACTGCTGCAGCTCTACAGAGCTCTTGTCCAATCCCTAATTGACTATGGGAGTGTGGTTTATGGTTTGGCAGCATCCTCAGCGTTGCATTTACTTGACCATGAGCACCACTGTGGGGTTCGGCTAGCGACAGGAGTTTGTAGGACGAGTCAGATGACCAGCATACTGGCGGAGTCTGGGGTCCCTCCACTGTAGATTAGATGTACACAACTGCTTGCCATTTACGCTGCACACATTTGTAGTTCCTCTGAGCATCCGAATTACCATCTTCTTTCCCCACTCGCGGCAGTCCATCTCCTGCATCGGCGGCCCAGGTCGGGGCTAACGATTACGGTTCGTGTGCGGTCCCTTCTGTCCGTATTGGAGTCCTTCTCTCTACCACCTCCACTTGCGGTCTGTTCATGTACACATTTATGGGGTACGCCTCAGATGCAGCTTTGTCTGGACATTTTGCATGTTCCTAAGGACTCTGTTAACCCCGCCTCTCTCCGCTGTCACTGCCTGTCAATTCTTGCTATGTACCAGGGCTCTGCCATGGTTTACAGAGACGGATTGATGGCTGATGGTCACATAGGCTTTACTTATGTTCATGGAGGACATATTGAACAGCAACACCTCGGCAGAAGGCTGCATTGTTTTCACTGCAGAGCTGGTGGCCATATTTCGTGCTCTTGAACACATACGCTCATGCCCTGGCGCGTCACTTCTCCTGTGTATTGCCTCATTGAGCAGCCTACAAGCTATCGACCAGTGCTACCCTCGCCATCCTCTGGTAGCGTCCATCCAGGAATCCATCTATGCCCTGGATCGGACCCGTCATTCAGTGGTGTTTGTGTGGATCCCAGGACAGGTCGGAATCGCAGCTAACGAACTTGCTGACAGGCTGGCCAAACAGGCGACGTGGAAACCGCTTCTGGAGATGGGCATTTCCGAAGCTGACCTGCATTCTGTTTTACACTGCAGGGTTTTCCGGCTTTCGGAGACGGAATGGCATAACAGTACGCACAACAAACTGCTTGTCATTAAGGTGGCTATGAATGTGGGGAAGTTTTCCGTGCGGTCCTCTTGCAGGGAAACAGTTGTCCTCTGCCGGCTCTGCATTGGCTATACTTGGCTAACACATGGTTACCTTCTCCGTCGCGAGGACTCATCTCTGTCGCTGTGGCTCCCAAATGACAGTTGTCCAGCTCTTGCTGGACTGCCCATTTTTTGCCGCTTTTCAGCGACTTTTAATTTTCCCAGCTCACTACCTTCGGTGGTGGTAGATGATCTCTCAGCAGCAGCTTTAGGTTTATGTTTTATCTCTGTGAGTGGATTTTATACTTCTGTGTAGGTTTTAGTGCATGTCCTTTGTCTCTCTGTGTCCTCCACCCTAGTGCTTTTAGTGTGTTACAGAGTGGCTGGCTTTTCATTTTTATTCTCGTGGTCGACCAGGCACTCTTAACTAGTTTCTTGTTTTACTCTCTTCTGTTTCTAGCGTTTCTGTTGTTTTCTTGTCCTCTTTTGTTCCTTTTGGTGTTCTTTGCCTTTTGTTCGTTCTTATGGTTTTTCCTTTCTTTCTGTTTTGTGTTATATGTCACATCAGTTTTATTCTCCCACTTGTGGTATTATTTTATTAGGAACAATGGACTGATGGCCTCATTGTTTGGTCCCTTCGACCCCCCCCCCCCCTCTCTCTCTCTCTCTCTCTCTCTCTCTCTCTCTCTCTCTCTCTCTCTCTCTCTCTCTCATCAACCAACCAATATCGTGCTGAAGATGCATTTAGTCTGAGCACTCTAAAGCTATAGCCAATTTAGACTTCATAAAACGATGTAAAGCAGTGGTAAGTGAGTTACAGGTTCTATTTTCTTTAAGGACAGAGAACTTAGCATTGTTATCAGTTTCAATGGGAAGTTCTTGTAATTGCAGATGATGATCAAAATATTGTGAAAATTCCTCAGTGTTCTTCGTTAATTTGTGGAGGATGATCTTTTGCTTGTCATAAAGTTCAATTTTGTGAGATGGACTCGTACAATTTGTTGTTTCCAGAGGAATTTTGAACCATTTGTTTTGCAGTACACTACTTAGCTATATGGGAGAGGAAGGCAGCATTGAATTATTTGCTCTAAAAGGCAGGTGGGTAATTAAAATGAAATTTTGTGCTATTGTCATGACAATTCTCACTGTTAGGCACAGAGCTGATTCACAGAAATGGGCAATCCAATGCAATAATGTTTTCTGGATTTTCATTGGAGGTAACTGTGATTTAATGATAGGAAGCAAGATGCTGAATGACTGATCATATACTGGCCTTCTTCAACCATTGACTTGTCAGTATTTGTTTTCGGCAAGAAATACATAATGCTTACTGCTGTGATTTGCAAATTGTTTCTCAATACACAATATATGCAGGTCATGTGAGATTGTAACTGCGGTAACAGGTGATGACTAAGCACTGACAGCACTTGTCAGTTTAGCTGCACAGCACTTTGTGACAATCATTGAATACTTGGCTATTCTGTTGATTGTTCAAGCTCCTCATAACACACAACATGTAGGAGGACTATTATTCACGATAATATTCTCCCACTAGCAGTTGTTGCCTGCAGAAAAAGTTAATGCTTCTTAAAGATGCTTTACTGTGTGGGTATTTCTATTATTCTGGTAACTATGAAAATGAAAAAACTGAACCTATTCCACATTTCATTTGGCTTTCAGTTTTTAACAACTTGCACATTTTAAGAGTATCAGAGGTGTTAATGTAATCATCGTATAACACATTCTTTCTGTACTTAACACATTGCTGAAAATCCATTTATTTAGTGGTCACATTTCTTATTCTTAGAAGATAAATCCTCTGTATATTAATTTATTATTATATATACAGTGAGGTATGTCTTCATGTGAGCCATAGGATGCTCTTATCATTAGTGAAACAAAGCTAGTAACTGTTTGGTACACAATTAGGGGATTATAGGGTGATGCATTGTTCTGCAGAAGACACTGGTCACGTGTAGGGTATATATTATTGATCAGTAAGCTCCTGAACCAATGTCCAATGGTACCTGATGGCAGACATATCAGAGGTCCAATTTAATTCCGTGTAAACATCCCCCACCCACATTGGAATACTTCCACCTTCTGCTTGACCATTACCCTCTTGCCAAGTTGGATAAACTCACTCAAATGGGTTTTGACCCACTTGCACCCTGTCATCAGTGTATGCCGATGCGATTTCTCAACTCTTCAATCCAGGCAACCTTTCTCCATTCTCGGAGCTTCTGGTTCAAGTGTTCGAGCTACTTGCAATGATCTCTGATATCTTGTAACATGTGGGGAACAGAAGTATATGTATTGGGTGGTAGCTTTTAAAGGCGGCATTTGTGGATAACATGGTTGCTTATGTTGTTGCTGAGAATTGAACTGATGAGTGATTTGCTGCACTGCGGCTCATCTATCCACTGTTACTATAACCTGTATTTGGCATTTGATTGAGGCTTGCTGTTTTCCCTTTGTTGTTATGTCATGGAATACTCATGACAAGATGGCATATGAAAAAGCCAAGTGTCTGAAGGGTGTGTAGGTTAGCATCTGATGCGCCAGGCACTCACCAGCTTGCTGCAGTCAAATGTGCTGAGAATGTGTCATTCTCTTCCTGTGCTTAACAGCTGGCCAGTGCAGGTGTGACAACATCCCAGTTCTTTGTCATACTAGGCTATATTCTGTTTGCTGTGGAAGTAGAAGTTATCTTCCTTTGTAGTATAGGTATCTTTAATTCAATTGCTCATGAGAGTATTTTGCATACAATGTCAAGAAAATAAAAAGTGACTAACTTCACAGATATCTGTTGTGAGATAAGAGCACGATCTTATTTTTCACTTTTTTTGCAATAAAACTGTGTTATTGAAGCCATTATATCCCTTTCCATTTACAGGGTCTGTTGAACCTGTCACAGAAGTAATGTGGGTGTATGATTCAGAGCAGGAAATGATGGTGCAGAAAGAGATTACATATGTTCCAGGTCTTTACAAAATTTTTGATGAAATTCTGGTAAATGCTGCAGACAATAAGCAGAGAGATCCAAAGATGGATTGCATAAAGATAGACATTGATGCGTAAGTTAACTCTAATCAGTATCAAATATCTTAAATATTTGTTGTTAGTAAATATGTTGGTTTTGCCATATATATTTAATTGGTTAATTTCTCTTTTGTCAGAGAGAACAACACAGTATCAGTGTGGAATAACGGTAAAGGTATTCCTGTTGTGGAGCACAAAGATGAGAAAATGTATGTTCCCACCATGATTTTTGGATACCTGCTTACCTCGTCCAATTATAACGACGAAGAAGAAAAGGTCACTGGTGGTAGAAACGGATATGGGGCAAAGTTGTGCAATATATTTAGCACAAAATTCACGGTGGAAACAGCTTCAAAAGAATACAAAAGAGCATTTAAACAAGTAAGCTTTAATTGATATCCTTGTTCCCATTAGGATTATTTTTTCATTAACATACCAGCATATAAGTTTATGACTAAATTATATACCTTTCCGTATTGATGTAATTGAAAAAAGTTCTTTAAAAAGTAGTGTGGTAGTACTGCTTTAGCATTTATGAATGTGTTAATTATTGACTAGTGAGAAAAGTGCTTCAGCCAGAATACATGAATGAGGGGACATGTCATAGTATGGACATTAAACTGCTAGTGAACTCTCAAGTAACTTTTGTTACATGTGTTCTTATGCTTTGCACACAGTTTTGATTTATAGACTGAAAAAGGGGTGCAGTGATGCGCATGCGTGCTCTCACACACACACACACACACACACACACACACACACACACACACACACACACAATTAGAAAAATGGGAAGTGTGGAATTTCCTCAGTGTTTTACAAATTGGGGTCTCTCTCTTAATAAGATGCCTAAACAAAGAAACAAACACTCAGTAACCATTTTAATTATCGTAAAAATTTTAAAAAAGTAAAAGATGGTGCAGCCTTTCCAAAAGCTGCAAGCTGTATGAAGTTGCTTTATTTGTCATTAGTGTTTTCATTTCAGTATAGACACAGCGTAAAGTTCATCTGCCAAGATTACATTGTGTGAAATTTTATGAAATGGTAGAAATAAAAATACGTAGATAGTGTTGGCATTCAACAAAAACAATTATTAGTACTCACAATGGTAATATTTTCGTGATGTCCGTAGACAGTTACGGGGTTCCAAAACTGGGGAAGTTATCGACATTAAGAGTGAAACCATCTTGGTGGATTGTCATGCTGGCCGGAGTGGCCGTGCGATTTTAGGCGCTACAATCTGGAGCCGAGTGACCGCTCTGGTCGCAGGTTCGAATCGGGCATGGATGTGTGTTAGGTTTAATTGGTTTTAAGTTATAGGCGACTGATGACTTCAGAAGTTAAGTCGCATAGTGCTCAGAGCCATTTGAACCATTTTGGGATTGTCATAATAAAAGTGAGTACGCCCAAAAGGTGCTTCTCAAAAGTGTACATGACAGCTGAAAACGGGAAAAAGCAAATAATGAATGGGACACTATTATGGATGGGGACATTAGCGTGCCCCACCACCACCACCATCACCACCACCTCTACCACTACCACTATTTTCTAGGCCTTGCTCATAAGCAGTCATGCTTTGTACACTTTTGACAAGCATCTTTTGGTTGTAGTCTCTTTTGTTATGATTACTCACCAACATGGTTTGATTCTTAATGTGGATAACTTCTCAAGTGTTGGGACTCCATAATTGCCCATCCACATTATGAAACTATAACCATTGTGAGTACTTGTCATTGTTTGTTATGCCAGAACTATTTATGGTTCCGTATTTCCACCATTTCATAAAATTTCTCACAGTGATTTGAATTTTTGACAGATAAATCTAAAGGTGTGCCTATACTGACGTGAAACTGGTAGTTGTGAATATAGCACCTTCTTATAGCTATGTGGCTTTCGAAAACACATCGTTCTAGACTTTTTAACTGTCATAATTTTGATGACAATTTAAATGGTTATTAATTGTGCTGAGTGTTTTTATTGTTGTTTTGCAATTCTCTGAGGTGTGGTTGCCCTCCCCAGAAAGTTGTATGAAGAAAGAAAGATTACCTACATCACTGAATGATACCTTTGTCTATGGTGTATCTTAAGGTCTGTTACAGACTTACAATGTTCAGCAAGTGCTGGCTAAGTAATTATGTTTATGAGAAACTATTTGCAGACACAGGGTACGTTTTCCATACTAGAACAGACAACATACAAAATATTTCTTTCTAACCGCTTGCGTTTACTGCATGAAAGTGTGTGTCAGTATACTTTAAATTTGGTTTTATTACACCTATAACTGACAGTGTTTCATATTTAAGTTGGCAATGGACATTTAGAAGTTGATGGTAAGTGTAGTAATTACTAGAGTAATTTAAATTATTTTCTGCCACTCAACCAACTTTTTATCATTATTATTATTTTATTTTTACGTGTTTGTTCTGTAGCGTGAAAACAGTTTATCTGGACATTAATCCCCAATCAGATCATTATCTACATGGAGTCCTGCAGCTGTCTTAGGAGTTTGCAAAATTAATTTTTAGCAAATAATATTTTCTAGCATGTTTTCAAGAGGAAAGAAAGAAAAAGGTGACACTGTTAACGAGAGCATCATTTATGAGATGAGATTGACCTTCGCCTCGTTAAGATGATGCCAGGGTCACCAGTGGCTGAAGTGTTGAAGCGAAGCTGTGGGTGATTTGAGAAGTTTAAGAGAAGAACCAACACCAACAGTTTTTTGAAGCATGCTGAAGCAGCTAGCTCTTACCAAAGGCAGCAAAGAACTTCATCAGCATCTGCAAGATGCTCGTAAACTCTGAGGGTCATTTGCTGCAACAGGTCTTTAATTGTAACAAGGCGGGTCTATTTCGGAAAAATGCAAAAGCATGGCTTTATTACAGCAGAGGAGAATGCAATGCAGTGTCACAAGCCGAACGAAGACAGTCTCATACTGCTATTTTGTGCAAATGGAAGTGGTGATTTGAAAATTAAATCTACCATTCAGAAACTCCATTTGCTTTCAAGAAGTGTAAAGTCCAGAACAACAGGTTAAATGTGATCTGGAGGTCCAACAACAAGGCTTAGGTGACACATGGTCATTTCGTCATTGGATCAGTGAAGTGTTTGGCGCTTCAGTGAAAAAAAATATTTGCTCGAGATGAATCTGCCACTCCATGCCTTTTTGTGTTGTGGACAATGCTCCTGCCCCATTCTCCAGGCCTACAAAACCACCACCTTGAAGAATTTCAATCAATCAAGATCAAATTTCTGCCTCCCAACACCCCTCCATTACTCCAGCCTATGGACCAGCAGATTATTTCTACTTTTAAGATGTTCCACACTAAAGCACTCTTCGAGAATCGCTTTGAGTTGACTGAAGTTACCTCTCTCTCTCTCTCTCTCTCTCTCTCTCTCTCTCTCTCTCTCTCTCTCTCTCTCTCTCTCTCTCTCTCTCAGGGAGTTTTGGAAATATCATTTCAACATTGTTGCCTGCGTCAAGATCGAAAAGGTATGGGAAGGGGTTACCAAAGACCACTGAAGTGCTTATGTAGTTGCAGCGTGTTTCACAGCATGAAGTTATGGAGAGGTGTTCCTCAGAGGAGGTGGTAATGGGAATGGCAGAGCACTTCTGGTGCAATAAGAGAAATGCTGAAGGCATGGGAATCGGTTGCAGTGTACATTGAAAATCATCCATCCCAATAAAGTAGTGGCTATACGTGCTACAAGGTTATTTGATGATAATGATGTCGCATTTTCTCCAAGTGTTGAAATGTCAGCAGAAACAAGTTAAAAAAAGGGGGTTAGTTATGTATCACAAATAATAAAGTACATAATACTGTATGTACAATTTTCTTTGACTGTTGTTGTTGTTGTGGTATTCAGTCCGGAGGCTGGTTTGATGCAGCTCTCTATGCTACTCTATCCTTTGCAAGCTTCATCTCCCAGTGCCTACTGCAGCCTACATCCTTCTGAATCTGCTTACTTTATTCATCTCTTGGTCTCCCTTTTTGATTTTTACCCTACACGCTGCCCTCTAATACTAAATTGGTGATCCCTTGATGTCTCAGAACATGTCCTACCAACTGATCCCTTCTTCTAATCAAGTTGTGCCACAAGCTCCTCTTCTCCCCAATTCTATTCAATACCTCCTCATTAGTTATGTGATATACCCACCTAATCTTCAGCATACTTCTGTAGCACCATATTTCGAAAGATTCTATTCTTTTCTTGTCCAAACTATTTATCATCCATGTTTCACTTCCATACATGGCAACACTCCATACAAATACTTTCAGAAAAGACTTCCTGACATTTAAATCTATATTCGATGTTAACAAATTTCTCTTCTTCATAAACACTTTCCTTGCCATTGCCAGTCTACATCTTATATCCTCTCTACTTCGACCATCATCAGTTATTTTGCTCCCCAAGTAGCAAAACTCCTTTACTACTTTAAGCGTCTCATTTCCTAATCTAATTCCCTCAGCATCACCCGACTTAATTCGACTACATTCCATTATCCTCGTTTTGCTTTTGTTGATGTTCATCTTATATACTCCTCTCAAGGCATTGTCCATTCCATTCATCTGCTCTTCCAAGTCCCTTGCTGTCTCTGACAGAATGACAATGTCATCGGCGAACATCAAAGTATTTATTTCTTCTCCATGGATTTTAATACCTACTCCAAAATTTTCTTTTGTTTCCTTTATTGCTTGCTCAATATACAGATTGAATAACATCGGGGAGAGGCTGCAACCCTGTCTTACTACCTTCCCAACCACTGCTTCCCTTTCATGTCCCTCGACTCTTATACCTGCCATCTGGTTTCTTTACAAATTGTAAATAGCCTTTCGCTCCCTGTATTTTACCCCTGCCACCTTTAGAATTTGAAAGAGAGTTATCCAGTCCACATTGTCAAATGCTAGAAACGTAGGTTTGCCTTTCCTTAATCTTTCTTCTAAGATAAGTCATAAGGTCAGTATTTCTACGGAATCCAAACTGATCTTCTACTAGTATTTCCATTCGTCTGTAAAGAATTCGCGTTAGTATTTTGCAGCTGTGGCTTATTAAATTGATTGTTCGGTAATTTTCACATCTGTCAACACCTGCTTTCTTTGGGATTGGAATTATTATATTTTGAAGTCTGAGGGTATTTCGCCTGTCTCATACATCTTGCTCTCCAGATGGTAGGGTTTTGTCAGGACTGGCTCTCCCAAGGCTGTCAGTTGTTCTAATGGAATGTTGTCTACTCCGGGGACCTTGTTTCTACTCATGTCTCTCAGTGCTTTGACTACATGGCATGAGTAGTATAAAACTTACAGTACTTTTTGTGCGTGGAACACATTGTCATATTTTACATTAATTTGTATAGGATAAGTTGTCTAACTTGACGAGTGTTTTGCGTTACAACTAAGATTCTGGAATGTACTTTTGAATAGAGTGGAGGTATAGCAACAATACTTTTGCATGTTAGATTCACTGTCTTGCACCTAATAGATTTTAGAAAATTTGAGTTAATGATACTGAGAATTAGTAAATTTTCTGAAGCTTCCTGCCAGCCCTCGATTGTGCATTCCTAGCTGGCTACTAGCCACTTATCTTTCTGAGCCACTAGCCAACCACCCCATCGCTCTCACTGCTTCCCACCTCCCTCTCCCCACCCACCCCTCCCAGCGCTACAACCCAACCACCTGCTGCGAAACAGTGTGTGTGTGTGGGGGGGTTCTACAAATATTCCAAGACTTACCAAGCGGGAAAGTGCCGGTAGATAGGCACAATAAATAAAACACACACACAGAATTTCTAGCTTTCGCAACCGATGGTTGCTTCTTCAGGAAGGAGAGGGAAAGACGAAAGGATGTGGGTTTTAAGGGAGAGGATAAGGAGTCATTCCAATCCCGGGAGCAGAAAGACTTACCTTAGGGGGGAAAAAAGGATAAGTATATACTCGTGCGCGCGCGCCCACACACACACACACACACACACACACACACACACACACACACACACACACACACCCATCCGCACGTACACAGACACAAGCAGACATTTGTAAAGGAGAAGAGTTTGGGCAGAGATGTCAGTCGAGGTGGGAGTACAGAGGCAAAGATGTTGTTGAAAGACAGGTGGGGTATGAGCGGAGGCAACTTGAAATTGGCGGAGGTTGAGGCCTGGAGGATAACAAGAAGAGAGGATATACTGAAGGGAGAGTTCCCATCTCCGGAGTTCGGATAGGTTGCTGTTGGTGGGAAGTATCCAGATAACCCGGACGGTTTAACACTGTGCCAAGATGTGCTGGCCGTGCACCAAGGCATGTTTAGCCACAGGGTGATCCTCATTACCAACAAAACACTGTCTGCCTGTGTCCATTCATGCGAATGGACAGTTTGTTGCTGGTCATTCCCACATAGAAAGCGTCACAGTGTAGGCAGGTCAGTTGGTGAATCACGTGGGTGCTTTCACACATGGCTCTTCCTTTGATCGTGTACACCTTCCAGGTTACTGGACTGGAGTAGATGGTGGTGAGAGGGTGCATAGGACAGGTTTTACACTGGGAGCGGTTGCAAGGGTAGGAGCATGAATGGACACAGGCAGACAGTGTTTGTTGGTAATGAGGATCACCCAGTGGCTAAACATGCCTTGGTGCATGGCCAGCACATCTTGGCACAGTGTTAAACCGTCCGGGTTATCTGGATACTTCCCACCAACACCAACCTATCCGAACTCTGGAGATGGGAACTCGCCCTGAAGTATATCCTCTCTTCTCGATATCCGCCAGGCCTCAACCTACGCTAATTTCAAGTTGCCGCCGCTCATACCTCACCTGTCTTTCAACAATTTCTTTGCCTCTGTACTTCCGCCTCGACTGACATCTCTGCCCGAACTCTTTGCCTTTACAAATGTCTGCTTGTGTCTGTGTATGTGCGGATGGGTGTGTGTGTGTGTGTGTGTGTGTGTGTGTGTGTGTACACCTGTCCTTTTTTTTTCCCCCTAAGGGAAGTCTTTCCGCTCCCGGGATTGGAATGACTCCTTACCCTCTCCCTTAAAACCCACATCGTTTCGTCTTTCCCTCTCCTTCCTGAAGAAGCAACCATCGGTTGCGAAAGCTAGTAATTCTGTGTGTGTGTTTGTGTGTTTTGTTCTTGTGCCTGTCTGCCGGCGTTTTCCCGCTTGGTAAATCTTGGAATCAAGCTTAAATGCCTACAGTGATTGAATCAGGTCAAATATACTTGATTTTCGTGTAAGCTGTATTTTGTGTTACCAATGTTAGAAGCACTGAAATTCTTCTTTAAAATCAATGTCAATGTGTTTTTTTTAATTACTATTTTTTTATTTTTTCACTTGCTCACTACTTCTGCATAATAAATATCTTTAATATGCCGTATGTAAATTTACAGACATGGGCAAATAACATGAGCAAGACATCTGAGCCTAAAATAAAGGATTTTGCTGGAGAAGATTATACAAAGGTGATATTTTCTCCTGATCTTGCCAAATTTAAAATGGAAGCACTTGATAAGGATATTGTTGCTCTAATGTCAAGGAGAGCATATGATGTTGCTGCTTCTACAAGAGGTGTTAAAGTGATGCTAAACGGAAAACGTTTGCCTGTATGTATTTCTTTTGTAGTTTTTTGTGTTCCTATTCCAATAGATACACATACTTAAAAACTATTTCTTTTAAACACAGGTAAAGAACTTCAAGGATTATGTGGAGCTGTACATTAAAAATAAGGATGATGAAACTGGCAATCCCTTAAAAATAGTGTATGAGCAAGTAAATGACCGATGGGAAGTTGCACTAACTATTTCAGATAAAGGATTTCAGCAAGTTTCATTTGTAAATAGCATTGCTACAACAAAGGTAAGTTACAAGCAAGCCTACCCACATTGCCTTGCTGTACCAGGTGGCCTTATTTATTTATTTTAAATTCTGTCCTGTGTTTCGTGTGGTTGCATCAGTATACGATTATACATCGTGTTTTATGTTGTAGATAATGAAGAACTGTACACACTAAATATCTTTTACTAATTACAACAATGTATTTCTCAGCAAGGTGAAGTGGTACTCGACCGTAGCAGGAACTAACATTGTGACATGACTAGGTATATAATAAAACCCTTATTTTACGCTTTCTTGGCATCCAGACTTAAAAACCATAAAATTCAAAGAAATGTAGTATCAATGAAAATGTTACAGCCCCCAAAATACGAGCAAAAACATATATAATTTGCATATATGATTATAATTTTTAATCCTAACCAGTTATATAAAATCTGTATAAGTGAAGGAAATTAAATGTACAATACAATGTTTATACAATAATTTGTTGTAATGAATTTCATCAGCTCTTTAAAAAAAAGTCAAAGATAAGTAACAGCAAGTAAAAATTCATCAAAAAATTGAAATTGGTGTGTGCGAACAAGGTAATTGAGCTATTTCCTGACATGCTAAGACTATAAATTATACATCAAAACATCTATTGAGAAATCTTTCCGTTGTATTGACCCAGAAAAAAAGCAATAATTGGTCAACATGGTGAATTAAACCAAGAACTGTGAAGTACGGTGAACAGCTTTGGAATCTAACATGTGGGGGTGTATGTTTTCATTTTTTTAAACCAATGGCAGTTTAATTGGAGTGAGTAAACCTCAAGCTGTGGACATACTAAGCTTGAAACTTGTTTCTGGCTACTTGATGTGGACACCCTTTGGAAACATCAATTGATAGCAGTAGCAGTGTCTGTACAGATTAAGGGAAACAGTGTTTCAGGCCACCTACTGCATGTCTCCACTGCTCGGCGCAAGTGTATGTTTGTGTCGCATTATGTCGTCTATTGTATAGAGTTGGTAGGGGTTTTGTTTTCTCTTTTTGCCCACATCTCGTGGTCGTCTGGTAGCGTTCTAGCTTCCCACACCCGGGTTCCCGGGTTCGATTCCCGGTGGGGTCAGGGATTTTCTCTGCCTCGTGATGGTTGGGTGTTGTGTGCTGTCCTTAGGTTAGGTTTAAGTAGTTCTAAGTTCTACGGGACTGATGACCATAGATGTTAAGTCCCATAGTGCTCAGAGCCATGTTTTCTCTTGCTGTATTAAGCTTTTCTGGGGGGGGGGGGGGGGGGGGGAGGGGCGAATTGCAGTGGATGAGGCAGCGGACTGTCATTTTGTTGTTGTTGTTGTTGTACCAAGCAGTACAAGAACAGCAATAAAACAAGGTGCTCTGCAGAAAACTGCTGTTACATTTGGTAGAATACTGAGAAAGACAGTGTAGAAAACAAAATAAGGTCATTTTGTTGTAGCCTGCTTAAAAATGTTAAATAAAGAAATCGTGAAACCATATTTCCTAGAAATTCAAGATTGTTACATGATATCCAAGTGAATTTACAGAAACTAGAGCTGTCTTCATATTCAGTCCCATAAGTAGCAAGCTTTTTACCCACCAGTTGTTCTATTATATATTTCCGCTCACAAAAGATGACGACTGTATGCAAACCAACAAATTGATTTCTTACGACTACTAATCCGATTTTATCAGCCATTACCACCAACTACTGTACAAACTCTCCATCTAAATAATATCGTAGTTTTAAAACCAGTTATGAAATTCTTTGATAAATGCAACCTTATTCTGTAAACTTATGAAACACTGAGAGATGCTTATGGCCTTAAGGTCACAAGTCACAGTAAATAAATAAATAATTAATTAAAGAATGTCTTTCACTGTGTGTACCTTTGAGTATTAATAATGCATGCAGCACGTACTAAAGTTTCCTCGTCTCTAGACATGACGTGGCAGACAACATGAAAACAATGCAAATCCAGTTAGAAATGTTTACTTCCCGTGTGGACAGAAACAAAGATAAGAAACAGTCGGAAACAGATGTGATACACTGTAGGAAATAATGTTTCCAAAGACCAGTTTCCAGTGGCAGTGTGAATGCAGCTTCCCACTACTTTTTGCAGTTGTAACGTCACTAGTGGGCTTTTGACTTTCGACTTTTGCGAGTGCCTGATAACAACCCCTGTGTGAACTGTGTACATTTTGATTGTTCATTTCCTTCGTAGTGTGTGACATATGTGCACAGCATACCATTTTGAAGCAACAGTGCATTTGACAGTATATCACAGGTATGTCACACTTATCATTAAATGTCAATTAATAAAGTGTCAACAGTGTAAGGCTTAAAGAGCTTGTATGATAACTAATGTACAATACAAAATTCAGATGAGTAAGCTGTAGCGCAGTGGATAACATCTTGATTAGCTGACTTTGAAGTTATAGGTTTGGTTTGCAACTCGATGTGTGCCAATATTTCTGTGTGGTGATGACCAAGTGTGTGTGTTGCCACATGTTTGGAAGGAACAATACGAATTTTATCCCTGCTTGTTTCACTCGCAGGAATGTCACAAACATTTCGCATGTCACACAGCCACAAACATATTCTCCTAACTACTTCATGCAACAACTGAGATTCTCCTGTCACGAACACATCCATAAACATAAACTTGATGCTATAGTGACCACCAAATCGATAGCCTTGTTCCTGGTCATCTTCACAGTGCCACCATGTTATGATTGTCATTTCCTACATAAAGTAGTGGGAAGCGTTCTCAACCTATCATTATTGTGTGGTGAAGCTAAATGTTGCAAGTTTGGTTGGCAAGGCCAATAGTGGATTATGTCAGCACTTCCCCTCTCACATCTCCCCTCTCCACAATGGCGTAAAATATACCCTTAACTCTGCCATCACCCAAAGTTCGAACCGTTCATCATTTAATCACATCAAATGTCAGTAGACGAGTTAGATTGTAGAATTGAGTAAATCTTACTAGGAAGAAATGTAAAAACAGGGAATTTTTAGCATTGATGTTCACGGGTTTATCACACCCTCTACAAATTTGTGGTATAGAATTGCAGTGCTCCATTTATAAGAACACTGGGGTGTGCTCTGTTGCTACTTCCCTCCGTGCTCCTCAGATAGAAAAACAGTGCTGCCTGCCACAGGAAGTTATCACTTTGCCTTACTGAGTGACTTTCTCTTTTGCTGTCACTATTTATTATTATTTCTTTCCTTTCTCAGACGTTACGTCTGGTTAAGAATGGAAAGTGACACGGACCTTGATCAAGCGCGACTTCCTTTTAACTGTACTGTATATGTTACATTGCATTTAGGAACTTTCGGGTAATTGAACATATATCAATAATTACAGATCTCTGTAGTTGTACATATACGTTTGGATATAGCTGTATTGTGTTGATGTACTGGTGGAAACTGTGCCACATACCTGTAGTCTTATCACTTGCAGTTGCTCTGTCACTATGGAAAATTATTATTATTATTATTATTATTATTATTATTATTATTATTATTATTATTATTATTATTAATACAACCCTCCCTCCCTCCTTCCCCCCTCCTGCTGTGTGGTGGATGTAAGACACTGGTGTTTTTACCTAAAAGTTTAAATTACATTACAGAAAGTGGTGATTTTTATCAAAAACCATGTTATCCCATTTGTAAATGAAGTTTGCTTGAGTCACTGTTTTGGCCTTTTGTTTTCACTGTGTAACATTAACAAAAATTGGAAAAATGTTGAAACCTGAAGAGCTGTATTGTGAAAATGTAAATTTCCAGAAAGATTAAAACCACTGAAATTCTCCAGGTTGTTATTGATTCGCTGTTTGCTCAGGACCGACATTGGAGCTGTGACTTCTCCCCCACTGCCCGTCCCCTCCTTCCCTCCCCATATCTGCAGTCAGAGATTAAATTAGGTTATCCAATAAATCCCAGAAGACCACTTCATAATGCCCCATAGAATTTTAGTAATGTGAAGCTGTTTCTTTGTATTAATTTCAAGTGATATCTGTTTTCAGGGTGGTAGACATGTAGACCATGTATCTGATATGATAGTAAAGCAGTTAATTGAGACATTGAAGAAAAAGAATAAAAATGGTATTCAAATCAAACCCTTCCAAGTGAAAAACCACATGTGGCTCTTTGTAAATTGTCTTATTGTGAATCCAACATTTGACTCACAGACAAAGGAAAATATGACTTTGCAAGCAAAAAGTTTCGGATCAAAATGTCCACTTTCAGAGAAATTCATTAACAGTGTGAGTAATATTAATAGACATCAACAAAGGTAGTTTTGACAGATCTTGAATTTCATAGTTGGAAAATTTTGAAATTCGGTGTTGATTCATTCTGTCTTCTACTTTGACTAGGTGACAAAATCAGGTATTGTGGAGTCTATTCTGATGTGGGCCAAAGCAAAAGCTGATACACTATTGACAAAAGCTTGCAGCAAAAAGAAACAGTCAAGACTTACAGGTATTTGTTTTTTGTACTTTAATTATTTTTTAATTGTGATACCTAGTTTCTGTTTGGGTTGTTCTGATGATGATGTATGTCATCAGCTAATTTGTATTAATTAAACTTTATTTACTTTACTCCTTTAGTTTACAATATTAACAGAAAAAAAGTTTCCATTCAGTGAAGTTGTCAATGATTGCTCACCATTTTATTATTCTACCATCCAATAATGCTAATACTCTACATGCATTGTCAGAAGATAAAATTACTTTTACTGTAAACATCTGGAAAAAAGTAATGGATGGCAATTCACAGACTGGTTCGTGTCACCTAGGCTTACTAGGTGGGATCCTTTTTCATGCCTTGAGATACAGCCAGTTCAGTTTCTCTGCTTGCAGTGTGTGTATAGTGGAGAGAGAAGGAAGACACCACAGCTTCGTGCCCATCGTTTGAAAATATTTGTTTGTAATGAATTCTTCTACCTCATTCCATAAATATTTTAAATATTTCAATTAAAATTAACCAAAAATGTAAGTCTCAGTAGCAGATGTCACTTTCCCCAGTGAACATCATATTCAATATTTTCAGCTTCAGGACTTCACTGACCCATCATCATATCTTTAAAAAGTATGCCGTGAGCAACAGTCAACAATGGTTAACAAAGTTTGCTTTAATTTTTGTTTTAGGGTGGACGTGAAGTACCTTACCTTAATTGTAGATGTCACTGAAAATGACCCGATGTTGCTAAAAGTTCTATATAAGATTTTTTCATGTTCTGGACTCTTCTAAGACATCACTGCCTTTGTAAAAAGTGTGTTGTTAGTATAAGTCAATAGTAACAAATTAAGTATTTTTTAAACTTTTTCTTGGGTGGTAATGCAAGTTATGAAAGAAGTGTTGCTATTATTGCTAGGGTTAATAGACCTAGAAGAACAAACATTAGAAAAAACCTTTTGGAAAAAAAGTTGACGTTTTTGCAAAAGTAAACATTCCAGTCACAGAGTTGTTGTTAGACAGTAAAATCTAATTATCATCTTCGGTTATTTTCTTTACAGTACCTACCTCCTGCCCCCAGCTGCCCCACTTACCTGAGAGAGCTAAGTACTGTGTGCCAACTTAAATTCCTTATTTGTTGTTCTTCCCATTTCTTCCATATTCTTTCATCTGTTCACTATGTTTTTCTTCCAATCTTCTGACCAATCCCCTCCTACCTTGGTATCGTTCCGCATTCAGTACTTTTTCCCTAAACACTTACGTCAGTCGTTTCCTCAACTTTTATATTATTTTTTTCTAAATCCTTTATTACTTCATGGGTTCAACTTGTTCTTTCAATGAAGATAAATATCAGTTGCCAGTTGAACAAAAATTTTAGTGAATATACTTTAATGTTTCAGTAGATTAATTTGTCATCTTAAGAAGTTACAGGGTTAAATGTAGATAAGTCAACATTAAACAAAAATTGGGCAAGATAAAAGTGCCCTACAAAGAAGATTCTTTCCTACCTTTACAAATCACTGTATGGTAACAGCAGGGAGATGTCAGCACCACATACCTGTACCCAGAGCACCGATGTGTTTACTCGTAAAAGATTATCATCATGTGGGAGCCACATTGCGATAGCACTAACATCTGGTGGTGATTCAGTGAATTTTTTATATTAGCATTGTAATGTTTTTCTAATGAATTATCTTTTTAGTATTTCTAATCTATCTAAATTGTAAATTATGGTTTAATGCCAGAGATTCACTTGCAGAAAGACATTTTGGTTTCATATGCCATTTTTTTATTTTTAGACAAGCATTGTGTATTTTACGGGTATTCAGTTATAATGTTTGTTAATTTTTTTCTTGCAGAAATTTTTATGCTAGTCCTGCAGACTATTTCTTTGTAAAGACTAATTTGCATTCTAACAGGTGTTACATTTTCAAAAAATGTAGCAAAGTCATCTGCAAATACAGGAAAGTTTACACCAAAATTTTCGTTTCTGCTTCCCAACCTAGAAATATTATATTCATTCAGTTTTTCACTCCAAGTTCTTATAGTTTATTCTAGAACAGGATTGGGGTGAGACAACCCTTTCCAATACACCTGTGTTTGTTTCAAAGCTACCACCACCACCACCACCACCACCACCGCCGCCGCTGGTGTCAAAACCTTCATTTGTAAGCCTACTGGTATTTCTTCTTTCCTGGCACTCCTCCAATAATGTGTTGTCAGAGCCATCCATAGTGCTGGATACATAGCTCTTCTTGAATCCTTTCATAAAAGATTCACTAGATATTATGCCCCAGACAGTAAGGATCCACTGGCCCAGCAAGGATATTGAGGGTTTCTTTAACGTCCCTCTTGGAATGAAGGCATGTTCTCTGAAGCCACTCATTGTAACACTGTTGTAGGTGAACGTTAAAGTTCTGTTCCCAATTACATCCATTTCTTAAAATTGGGAGGTCATGCTTCCAGGACATACTGCTCTTTATCAGATCCTTAACTTTCTGGGTTGAGTCCCCCCCCTGAAAGAGTGCAGTACCAACATTTTCCTTCTGTTTACAAGAGCCTGATATTCTGTTGCAAACAGCCATTCTGCAGGCAGTTTGTTATTTGGTATTGTTTTCCTTGTGAAGAACCACATATGAGGTGTGCTTCCTTCCATCTGTTAGCGTACCAGTCATTGGTGTTATTCTGGACTATATTGCAACAACCACAATATGTTGTCCTCTCAGCTGCTTACAGCTGCATTGTCAGAACTCGTACCACTTTGGATTAACACTGTAGCCATTGTTAAAAATCACTAGTGCTGTAGAGCAGGAGAAATGGCCCTCTTGTTGAAGCTCGTGCTTAGTTTGTTGTGTACTGTTTCAAGTGCTCTGTGGAAATGGTTCTTTAGAATAAATTTGTCTCCTGTAGACTTGTATACTATTTTAAGAGGATAATGCATTTTTCAAATTATGAATTTGGGAAAAAATCTGGTCTTATAGTAGGGTAAATAGGGTATTTGTAGTACAAACGTATACACTACAGGTAGATCATAGGTATATAGTTTGTTGTCATATTTGAAAACAAAATCATTGCAGAGCAATTTTCCTAACAATTCCATTTTATTCGTGGATGTAAAGTAACATGCTAGCCTATCCTTCAACATACTTAAAATAAATGCAGTTTCATGTTTGATATTTATTTCAAAAAAATTACATAGTTGTACAACAAGAATAATTGAAAAAAGTCACAAACATTCAAAACAAATTAGGCAGTGAGGTAGTCACTTAGGTGGGATGAGTGGTTCTCATCATAAAATGCCTAAGTGGACTTTCATTTGGAGCATAAGACTTTGTGGGGCACTGAGAGAACCAGTGTCAAATGTGGTGGCCGATTGCACCCAAAGCTTGACATTGGATGTGTCATTTGAGATGCCATTCCTTCCTATGACAGTATATTGCCAATATTGTGCAATAGCATACCTGCCAACTTTCACAGTTTTGTCCACAAAATTTACCGGAATTGCAGCATTTTACGGTGTTATGGGTGGAAGATGTCATTTTACACCTTCACCGACTAAAATTTGAAACGTTAACATTCGATAATCGTGCCACTCCTGTACAATTGATTGTTTCCGTGGGTCGAAGGCAAATCTACAATAGTTGATAACTCATTCTTTGATATGATTGGTTCTTCTGACCTTGTGATGTTTGTGTCGTCACTGGAATTGAATTTAAAGCCGAGATATCACTTCTTCCAGTGAATCTTGTGTGTCGACATTCTCTGATGCGCAAATTCTTTGTTCTGCTTGTTGTGGTTTAACCCATATTTATTGACCTTGTGTGGACTAATTACTTTCATTCCATGTGTGTGTATGTGTGGGGGAGGGGGCGGGGTTTGCCATGTGCATATTCTTCGTTCACGAGATTGGCATCGTCATTTGGATGCTTTAAGACTGTGTGCTTTGATGTGTTTCTATGAAGTGTTTGAGTGCCTTGAGTGTGTGTTATAATTATGTGCGACATTCAGTGATCCAGGTTCCTTTCAATTATTCAGTACTTATTGAGACATTTGTTCCCGAACATTTTCTTATGAGGAAAAGTAGAGAGCACTGTGCTATCCGTACCATCATTAAACTGGGACTTGACAGAGCAAAATGTAGCTAATCTGATGTTATCACAGCTGAATTCTCATAACATACCAGTTGAAAACTGCGTGGCTTTCTGCTCCAACAGTGATCCTGTTATGATAGGACACAAAAATGGGGTTTCGGTAATTATGAAGGAAGATCAACCCGGTATTGCCATCGTAGGTTGCATTTGCCACCCTGTTAGTCTAGCTGCTGAAAAAGATGTTGGTAGATTACCACTTGAAGTGGATGAGGACGACTAGTGGACCAGTGGGATCCACTTCTTTCTTTCCCTCTCCCCCACACCCCCATCCCACCCCTCTCTCCAAAGGAGGAAGTAATGTTATTGCCCCTAAAAAGATAGCATATTATTTCAAATGTGACAAGCCCATCCTAAAAAGTAAGAGTTACGCTACATCACATAAGGAAAAATTGTTTATGTTCCTGTCATCAACTTCAGCAAGGCCTATTGCACTTTCCTTCTTGTGACTATTCCTGTATTTGAATGTTGCCCTTCAACCTTCTTCCCCACAAGTTCACTTTTCATTAGAACTTCTAATGGATTTGCTAAAGCAGTTTGCTAAGCCCAAAATTGTCAAAAGCTCCACATTGCTTGAGGTTGAGTAAAACTTGATTCAAAATCAAAGAAGTTCTGATGAGTTAGTTATTGACATTCAGACATAGTCAGTGCTCCCCAGGATACAGATACATCCCATTTTTCATCATCAATGGGAAACTACTTTTGCACTGTCCGTGACTACATCATCAAGTTTACACTTAAGGATTAATGTGTTAAAGCATGCTCAAGTTGCTAGGTTAGACAAAATTGAAGATGCACCATCATATTATGCAAAGAAGAGAATGAAACTACAGATGAGGTGGTGAATGAGCTTCAGAGGCAGTTCATAGCTATTCAGATAGGTGACACTTTAGATGCACATCAAAATGCTGTGAGTGAGTCCTGTTGGGCACAAATATCAAGAATATGTGGAGCTGATAGACGTCTTAAGTATAACAGAATTTCTAGAGCAATGCTCTCTATTCACACTGTACCCCATAGCAATGCAGAATGTGAATATGTTTTCAGCCTTGTGAAGAAAAATGGAACAGAGTTCTGATCATCAGTGTCCAGTCAACCTCCGGAGTCTTTAAAGACCAGAAGTTCTGGTCTCTGTTAAGACAAAACACTTTCTAAAGACCCTCTGTAGGAAACTAGAGGTGCTAAAACCTCGACTTTCAAGTCGAACTAACATGTGATTTGTAGTGTTTATAATATTAGTTTTTGCCTATGTTACACTAAAAAAGTTTTGTTGTGCAAAGCCTTTTTCAGTTATCGCATATCTGCTTAATTTATCAAGGAAGTAATGTGTATGCTCCAAACCAATAGTCACCACACCTGCTGCTGTTTAACATGAATTTCTTCTTGGTTGTTATGTTCATCTACAAATCATTGTCCTATGATGTAATTAGACATGATTTCATTGTAGTATCCTGTTTAAAGCATGAATTATTGTATTTTGTAGCCCAGAAGAATTATTATTTTCATTAAGCAAGGGTATGTCGAAAATTGTTAGATTATTTTGTCATGCATGATAGCCTTTCTCAAAAGTTTGCAGGTATACAATAGTCATTTTCTGTCTGAGCCCTAAAGCTAATTACAGCTCGGCAGAAGCATATGATGAATTTTTGATTGAAAGCTTAGCATATTGGCTGTATGAATTATTGCTGTTTTTTCACTTTAACTAGTGTTATGATGAAATAACAGTAATATTGTGAAAACGAAAGCTTGCTAATCACCATATGGAGGATACGCTGAAGTGATAGACAGGCACAACAAAAAGAATGCTTTACATTTTACTGCCAAGCTGTGGCCAAGAGACAGTTACTGAAAGTACTGCCTAACACAACATGCTCCACTTCAGTTACTGCTTCACAGCCTGTGCAATATGGGTCCCCTCTTCCTTATTCCCATTCCAGCACTAGAAAGCCCTCTATTACAATCCAACACACTCACTAGACTTTTCCCCTCTCATTTTCCATTCCCCCACCCCATGAGAAGAAGAAGAAGAAGAAGAAACCTGACTGCATTTGGACGCCTTACCCTGTCTTCATCATATCCCTGCATGCTTCCACAAGCTGTACTACACCTAGCCCCACCGCTACCTGGCTATTCATCCCAGCCTCCCGCATATCCCCATCACCCACAGATTCTCTCTCCCATTAAGCACAGTTAGTGTATGCAGTCTGGTCTCAGCCCTGTGTTTTCAATTGTTTGATGTTATGATAAAAGTTACATATCATTTCAATACAGGGATTCCGAAGCTAGAAGATGCAAACCATGCGGGGACACAACACTCTCTGGACTGTACTCTTATTCTTACTGAGGGAGACTCAGCCAAGTCATTGGCTGTGTCTGGTCTTGGTGTAATTGGAAGAGATAAATATGGTGTTTTCCCATTGAGAGGCAAGCTGTTGAACGTTCGTGAAGCTTCACACAAACAGGTGAGCTTATGGATGTCCCATGTATCTAACATTTGGAATAAAACTGATATTTACTATTGAAATCAGTGGACTTGCTTAGTGGATGAAAAGTACTAGACATATTTGTTAGTTTTCTGTTCACTATAATGTTGTTTTTGGTCTTCTTTAGGATAGGCCCCATGTAAAATTCTATTTAATAATGGTAGAGAAATGTATCAATTGTCTTTACACATCACTGTAATGGATGATGTTAATAGTTGGCACTTCGTTTAACTTAGTTATTGGCACTTGTTAGAATAGTGTTTGCATAACTGTGCAAATAATTGCTACTTTACTCTGTTTGGTCAAACAGTTTTCTGCCTATAACTCCAACACTGAAATGTGTGTCTTAAATATTCTTTTATGTCCCTGCTATTTACACATTTAGTCGTGAAGCTCCAATTTCTGATAGCGTGATTTTCACATTATCTGTTAATATTTGCCTCGAACACACAATTTTTGAGTATGTATGCAGTATTTATTGTAATAATGAAATGTTTTAAGTGATATGTAATTTGTATTTTGACAGATAATGGATAATGCAGAAATAAACAACATAATTCGTATTGTTGGCCTTCAGTACAAGAAGAAGTATGAATCTGTAAATGATTTAAAGACACTGAGATATGGAAAGCTGATGATAATGACAGATCAGGACCAGGTAAATCGACTCTTATCTCTAAAAGGGCTTTGATTTTTCTGCTGATGTGCATAATTCTTTCTTAAGTGGGTCAATAGAAATGGGGTGGTAACCTGTTTGCATTTGGAGGATACAGTACTTTCATTTCTTTGAAATTGAATAAACCAAAAAATCGATTAACCGGTGCTATCTGTTCGGTTCCTGCTGAATTACATCAAAAAATTTCTCACTTAACTTAATTTTACGAACTAAAATTTGGTCCCCAAGTGACATATTCCATATATTATTTGCATCTGAACCAAATAAGTGTAAGCATACGTAGTTCTGTGCACTACATTATTTTCTGTTACAGTTTTCACATAATTTTTGTCTGATGCACTTTAATCTCGTAACAATGGCTCGATCTCTTGCTTGCTGCTCGCAAGATTCAAGGACAAGGGGAAAGAGGAGCTGGTCAGCAAACCACACATAATGCACAACAATCCAGAGGTCTTTCTCTCCTTGTCTGTCTGTGAATCGTGAATGTGGGTCGGATCTCCCCCCCCCCCCCCCCCCCCCCCATTTGCAATATGCCATGCAAACAGAAATCAGCTGATAATACTCGGAAGCTATAAAAAAAGCAGAAAATGCTACATGTGGTCAGCACTGTAGAGAAGACTAAAACACAGGTTGCAGATCCTTAAGTCTGCTCTCATCGATAATAAGTTCAACACAGAAAATAGAGGCAGTCCTGGTAAGCTGTTGATTTTGCTGCAGTAGAAAGCGCATGAGGCTGATCATACTTTAACAGGGTGTCTACGACCCAGGAGATACGGGGAAAACCCGGGAATTTTTTCATCCAGGAGAAAACCGGGAAAAACCCGGGAATTTTTTTGAATTGTTTTTGTTCTCAGTTAAATTTATGTAATTTTGACTGGTAAGAACCAATACTCTAACAAAAGATATTACTGTACCTGCTACTGCAGAATAATACTGCAGCCATAAAATGTGAACAAGAGAAAAAACTAAAATAAAACTTAAATTGCAAAGGAAATGCACCAATACAGCAACAAAACACAGTGCTCATACAAGCGTCTGCAAACAGCAAAACGTGTCAGACTTTAGGAAGACCATGCAATGCTTTGTAACAACAAATTGCCTCCGATGAGCATGACGCCACAACTGTAATTTGTTTTAGCAGTTAAGAGTGGGATCATACGCATGCGCAGTTTAGTAGTATCTTCTTCCGCTTCTGGCTACAGAAACGTAGCCGTTGGCTGTGTAAGCAGTCACAGTATAAAAGCAGCTAGGTGCTACTGGGAGAAATTTTACTGGCGCGCTCAAGCTGCCAGATTGCGCAGCAGCCCTGGATCTAGGAGTGCTGGGGGGGGGGGGGTCAGATTCATATAAAACTTGTTTCACAAAGTGCCTAGCATCCAGCGCAAGTTGGTCAATCGATTATTCGTATGACTTTAACATGTCCCTGTCGGTTTTTGAATATTATAAATTGATTTCTGAATGAACCATAAGTTGATTTGTGAATGCGTGCTAGTGTACGTGATGTCTCTTATCAGTGCAATCCTCGTCACACCTAGAAATAAACTTTCAATCAGACAAAAGGGGCTATACGAGATGACCAGAGTATAGCCGAACGAGAGAAAGTCAACCACTGTCTGATTATGTGGTTGATAGGGTTTGCGAATGATGAGCGTTGTTACAATTACCATCTAAATCCATAGATTCAGTCTACCAGAGTGTGAATAAATGACTAACAGGAATAACAGGTAAGAAAGATTACGTATTATCTTCTCGGTGTATCCAAGAAAATGAAATTTTGACAGAAAATTTTTGGCCAGATCACTGCCAGTTGTACGGTCTCTGGCTAGCAGCCGCTTTAAGGTCTATTCTGGAAGTAGCGCGGAAAACTCGTTGTACGAACACGTAACAATGCCTAACCGGAGAATAATCGCGGGGTAACTAAACTGGTTATTCTGGCAGAGTTAGTGAAGTTAACCGGCGAATAACTTTTGACATTGGCAGGAATAGATACAGAATTAGTGATGACAACATTGTTTGTTACGAGGAAGGAGAAGAAACGGGGACATCACACAAATTATGGAAGAATAAGACTATTCCAAATTTCTATAAAAATTTCGCACTACTACTTTTCGATCTCCTGCTTGAGAAACCGGAGCGTATGAATGAAGTGTAAAACTATTTCCTAACACAAAGCTTTTTGCTTGTAGTAGGTCTAATAGGCATTTGGTATTGGTACTTTGTGAATTATAATCTGCCGTGTTATAAAAATGACCATTTCTGCCAAAACAGTCTCGTTTATTTGTTGTTACAATTGCTGCAGTATTATAAAGGCCTATTTTGTTTTACCTTGCAGACTGTGACAAAATATAGGTAATTAGGTCAAGAAGCCACACCAGTCTTGAGCCTATTTGTGATTACAGCTTTTTCAGTATTAGACAACGACATTTTGATTTTTCAAGTAGCAAAACGTTTCACGAACTTTAATGAGGTAAAAGATCCTTTCGCAGAAAGGAAAGCATGCCATGTAAAGCCGTAGCAAGATTAGAGAGAAAAAAATTCTAGGAGCTAAAGATTGAAGAAATGTGTACTGGCTTATGCCTAAGTTATGGTTAATTAGTTATTTAGGCCTAAAGAGTGAATCAATTGTGATTCTTTTTTTTTTTTTTTGAAGCAATGCTGCATTTGTAAATAAAGTTTTCATATGCAATCATTGTGCACATTTGGTCAAAACTAATGTTTCATGATCTCGAGTAACATTGTGTTACTTCCAATGCATTAAGTGCTTCTGACAGACTGGGAGGGTCGACAGATTGACCACCTGATTTGTCAGATTTCTCAGAACTGTTTGTCAGTTAATATTGGCACTACTACTACTACAATTATTTCCTCACCATTTTGTACACAACACACTGAAGTGTCAGCATCACAGTCAACAAAATTGTCCAAATAATTAGATTTGAAATACGAACTCAGTCATTGTCTTCTGGTGTATTGAAGTCAACATCAAAATGTCCAACATTTTCAGGGTCAGCTTGAGTTTCATCTTTTACAAAAGAATCCCATAATGTTTGAATACTCCATTAGTAGTGTAGCGCTTGACACAGTCACGTCGATTAAATATTTGGGCATAACCTTGCAGAGCGATATGAAGTGGGACAAGCATTTAATGGCAGTTGTGGGGAAGGCGGATAGTCGTCTTTGGTTCATTGGTAAAATTTTGGGAAGATGTGGTTCATCAGTAAAGGAGAGCGCTTATAAAACACTAATACAACCTGTTCTTGAGTACTGCTAGAGTGTTTGGGATCCCTATCAAGTCAGATTGAGGGAGGACATAAAAGCAATCCGGAGGCGGGCTGCTAGATTTGTTACTGGTAGGTTTGATCATCACGCAAGTGTTACATTAATGCTTCAGGAACTCGGGTGGGAGTCGCTGGAGGAAAGGTGGTGTTCTTTTCGTGAATCGCTACTAAGGAAATTTAGAGAACCAGCATTTGAGGCTGAGTGCAGTACAGTTTTACTGCCGCCAACTTACATTTCGGGGAAAGATCACAAAGATAAGAGAGATTAGGGCTCGTACAGAGGCATATAAGCAGTCGTTTTTCCCTTGTTCTGTTTAGGAGTGGAACAGGGAGAAAAGATGCTAGTTGTGGTACGAGGTACCCTCCACCACGCACCATATGGTGGATTGCGGAGTATGGATGTAGATGTGGGTTGTAGATTGAGAGCTACATAAGAATAGGCAACCACTCTTCTACTTTTGGGTAACATCCGGTTTATTACACCGTTGCATGGAATCCACAATTAATGACAGTGTTAGTATAACAGCTATGTCTTTCGTTATTGTTTATGCTCTTGCTCATAATTTGTGCTGCTGCATTTGCATGAGCGTTAAATGCTAGAAATTATGGCAAATTTTGGTGTGGGTGTTTATACATTCAGCATGTAATGTGTTGGAGATGGGATTGTTTTATGGATGAAAATAAGAATGATACTAAAAAATTTTATTTCCCTGCTGACTGTTACATACAAATAGATACTTGGTAAACTATCAGTCATATTTCAGGATGGCTCTCACATCAAAGGTTTGCTGATCAATTTCATTCATCACAATTGGCCATCTCTTCTTCAACTCCCATTTTTGGAAGAGTTTATAACTCCCATTGTGAAGGCATCAAAAGGCAGTCAAGAATTCTCATTTTATTCGCTTCCAGAATTTGAGGAATGGAAAGCTTCAAGAGATAACTGGCATACATATAAGATAAAGTACTACAAAGGTAATTTTTGCCATATTTTTTATTGTTAGTAAAGCATTTCCAATCCAGATATCATATTAATAGTGTGCTTACACAACATAAATGAAATTCTGTTTGGTGTACATGTCTATTCTTGTTATGCTTTTTCTTTTTTAAATTTGACAAATATTCCAGGTTTGGGTACCTCTACATCCAAAGAGGCAAAGGAGTACTTCATGGACATGAAGCGACACAGAATAAAATTCAAATATGGAGGTCCCAGTGATGATCACTGCATTAATATGGTAAAACTTCAAATATGTAATTTTAATGTTCCTTTAAAGACTGAAAGATTATCTTACATGAAATGATTACAAACTGGAATACAGAGATAAATAGGACTGCAGTCATTAATAGCTTTGCATGTAATTTTATCTTTTGTAAAGATATGTCATTCCATTTCGTTGCTCGTACAGCAGTCTCTCCTTATAAAATTCTGAACTGTATCATTCTCTTTTTATTGATATTCACTGCAGCTGTTAAAACTGCACTGATGTTGGTGAGAGTAGTTTCACCATTCATTCTTTTACGAAGAAGTGATTGAAATCTCTTCAAATTTCTTGTATTTGGGAATGGGATCTGCCTGTTCAATTGACGAGCTGTCAGTTAGATTGGTATGTAGGGAATCAATACCCACATTTGACTGTATTTTGTTTGTTTAATTATGACCCTGGTTTCAGTCTTTTATACTATTTTCGAGTGATTGAATTTATGTCATTAACATATGACATGCTCCAACTACTATTCACTGACATTTCACAAGCAGGTGATTTTACATCTGTCATTCCGTGGGGAGCCAGTATTTTTCTTAACTTATGACCAGTTATGAGCTTGATGTCATATAATATATGTTAACAACATGAACTCAATCCCTTGAAAATGGTGTAAAAGGCCAAAATCTGGGTCTTCATTAAATAAACAATAATAAAGTCAAATGGCAGTGTGTTCATTTAAAAATTATTGTATGACTGTTGCTCAGCAACATCAAAAAATAAATGGTTAGTATTTCATTCATCGAGGACTTGTTCTTTGGTTGAGCAGTGGGATGTTAGGGTAAAATCAGCCTGTTGTGGTTGAGAGTAAGAAACAGTTGCCCTGGTTATGGCAGGTGATGTTAGTGATGGGATCAACTGAGACAACTGTCTAGTGAGGCAGTAGGGAATTAATGTGTGACAAATCAAAATGTTGTTGGCAGTAGACAAATAGCAGGACACAAGTGGAAAATTAGTAGAGATGTCAGTGCAGAAAAAGGAGGTTGGGAAAAGAAAGTACGAGAAGGAAGTGCAGCTCAAATAATTGCTGAAGTATCAAAGAGGAAACTGTCCCCAAAAGAAACTAAAGTAATCAGAGATTTATAAAAATTAAACTTTCAAAATGGTAGCAGACATGCATAATCACTGAAAGGATGAAATTTATGAGAGTGCGTACTTAGTTATTGCTGGTGTAAAGAAGTAGAATTTTTTATTTGATTTATTTATAGATACAGACAGAAAAAAAAGTTATGATTGTTCTTGATCTCAATTGTTGAGTATTGCCAGTTTGCGCATAGTTTCTGTCCCATCGTCTGTGTCAGTTTATCCATTAGGTTTCCATAGAGGAGTGGCATCTCAGGATCAACTTGGCATCGTGCAGAGACTGTAACAGCCAGTTGCAATAATGATGTTGAGCAGCAGTATCTGAGCTCCTGATTTGTTGCACTGCGATTATTTTTTATGGTTTCAATTTCAGTTTGTGCACAGCTCTGTGAGCAGATGTTCATGACACGCATCTGAAGTGCCAAATGGTGCAGAGATTTTCTTGGACTTTTTCCAAGACCTTCCATATCTTTTGAAATTTACTTTCAGGTAAAATACTAGGTTCTCTAGATCTTGTTTGTATAACAAGGATCAAGTCTGTTGAAATTTCTTCACTAATTTGCGTATTGTCAAATCATTGGGAACGATCGCACTGGGAAATTTTCATATGACTTCAAGCCGACATTCCATGCAAGATTCTGTTTTTCCACAGCTCCACACAAGAAATGCTTGTTGACCCTTTATGTATATCAACCAAATGGAAACACAAGAGGAAATTTGAACCAAAATACCCGAACACTCAGTCTCTCAGTATAGAAAATGCTCCACGGTTTTTGTGCGTGAGGACCGGGCCCAGCGACGTATGGGTAGGCGAAGTGCCAGACTTGGCCCAGTTGCAATAATGACATCTAGCAACAATATTTGAAGTGATCAGACTTCACAAAAATTCTCAAATGAAAACACCAGTACACTCTTGCTCAGTGTAGGGGGCACCTGCGAGGTGTTGGTGTCTGAGAACTACGCATAGTGACAATCGGGAGATGCAACGGCAACAGCTAGCAAGTGCGCTACATGACCTGCGAACCCCTCTGGGCGTCTTTCGTGAGATGCATTGTAGATGCTGATTTTGACAAGAATAGGTGCTAATTTTACAAAAAATTGAGATGCATTTTGGGTCACTACAGATAAGACGCAAGAGATTACCTAGCAACCATCGTAAGAACAACTTTAGCATTGTTCTGTTTTACGGGATCCTAAAATCAGCACATTTCTTTTTGTGTTTATGTTTATTTGTAGACTTAAATGTATAATTTCATCATATTATTATGTTTTTGTCGTTGCAGGCATTTAGTAAGAAATGTGTGGAACAACGAAAAGAGTGGCTCACAGCGTGGATGGAGGATTCAAAAAGGAGGAAGGAAATGGGTCTGCCTGAACAGTATCTGTATGAAAAAGATACACAGTCTGTTAATTATTCAGATTTTGTCAATAAAGAACTCGTACTCTTTAGCAATTGTGACAATGAAAGATCCATCCCATCTTTGGTTGACGGATTCAAACCTGGACAGAGGAAGGTGAGTTCTTTGCAGACATTTTTTTTTTAAATGTAGGAATAGTATATCTTATTTTGTGTGATACATGGGGTGGGGGAATAATTTAGTTTCAGGCTTGCATAGATCTTGGTGTATTGTATCATGAGTGTATATGCAGGAAATTTGCACTTACAGAATTTCGAATTGTGGAATTGCAGTGTGGACTTCGGGGGGGGGGGGGGGGGGGGAATAATGGTCTCCTTTGCAGACTTTGTTTTCAAATGCTCGGAGCCAATTTATTAGATTTTTTAAATTGATTTACTGTGTTATGCAAGACTTACGGGTCTTAGAACTTATTGCAGACGATGATTTTTGTTTTCTATATGCAAAAAAATGAAACAGTTTCATCTCAAAGCTGTAATTTAGTAGCGCCTACCTTTCTTGAAAGTTTGATAAAATTATTTCACATGTACTGAGAGGCAACCTCATGGATCAATGGGCAACAAGATTACTTTACAGAAAGCAACTACACTGGCATAACATCAGAAACTTGTCAATAAAATAACATGGACAGTTGATAGCAGGACTGAGTTGTGAATGTTAACATCTTAGATCTGATTACAAACAGGACTGAACTGTTCTTCTCGCTTAATATGCAGCTGGGGATCAGTGATAACAAGCCTGTTGAAGAATTACTGACTGTGGGTGTCTGTAGGAATGTAGAGGAAGGTAGGGAGATTAATTAGTGCAGCAAGGAAATGTTCCAGATTATCTGAACAGACTACACCAGAGATTCATCTCTGACTGAAAATGTTGTGCATAAACTTACAAAAGTTAAAGAATTTTATACAACCCATCTTAAACACATGTGGCAAACAAAGTTGTAATGGATAAGGAAGACCTGCCATGGTTTCTATAGCTGTTTTAGGAAAGTGCTCTTAAAGCAAAGAGAGCTTCACTATAGACACAAACGTAGCCAAATCCTTGTAGACCAACAAAGACTAAACAAAGCCAAAATTGTCTTAAGGAAAGTAATGCATGAAGTGTTCAATGAATTTATTAATAATATTTTATTTACTGTTTTGACAGAAAGTGCTAGTTAGTAAGTTTATGTTAAAGTGTAAAGAGGTCAAAGCCACCTGTCCAGATACCCAGTGACATAATTGCACCAAAACGGACAATGACAGTGAGAAGGCTGAAACAACAAACAAAAAATAAACAAGCTAGATGGGCACAGATATAAGGAGTGTGTCATGTTTGGTCATAGCACCAGAAGTTTCATTTTACACGGAATATGTAAACATTATTTACCCCTGCATCCTAATTCTAATTCAATAGTTTCTCACAACAAAGAAATTAACTCTCTTGCCATTTCATTGTGAGCATTGTATATAGGAAGGGGTGGCGGTGTTTGGTGCAGGGAGGGGGGGGGGGGCGCAATGACCTGGGGAGGACCTATCCCATGCAGTCTCTCTCTCTCTCTCTCTCTCTCTCTCTCTCTCTCTCTCTCTCTCTCTCTCTCTCTCTCTCTCTCTCTCTCTTTAAATGAGGAAACACAGAGAAACTTTCTTCAGATTATTGTTTTCGTAAGTTGTTCATATCACTCCAGTGCCCGGTTTGTGTTACATGTGGCAACATTACATTGCAATTATAATGTTAATTTGTAATAATGTAGCAAATCAATCTTGCAGGTGCTGTTCACATGCTTGAAACGAAATGACAAGAGAGAAGTTAAAGTTGCTCAATTGGCCGGTTCAGTGGCTGAACATTCTGCGTATCACCATGGTGAACAGTCACTCATGTCAACAATTGTAAACTTGGCACAGAATTTCGTGGGCAGCAATAACATCAATGTTCTGCAACCAATTGGACAGTTTGGCACTCGGCTTAATGGTGGAAAGGATTCAGCTAGTCCAAGATACATCTTCACAATGTTGAGGTGAGTTGGAAATACAGTGTGTCTCCCCTGAAAATGCTTGCACCTTCCCAACTAAATATCACTGCTGCATTATCAGCATATTTTCTCATTATTAATAAAAATTTGTATATTTACAGTAACGAATAGGAGCTTGTTGGAAGAGTGGTGCCTGTGTGTGTGTGTGTGTGTGGGGGGGGGGGGGGGGGGGGGCAGCAGCTTTCAGAACTTTATTAAAATCTTGCATTCAGCAATGATTGGTGTGTGCAATCTCTCCCTCCCTCCCTCCCTCCCTCCCTCCACGTCAGTCCGTCCCTCTGCGTCCGTCCGTCCCACTCTCCCTCCCTCTCTCCCTTCCTCCCTTCGCCCCGCCCTCTCCGTCCGCCCCTGCACAGCATTTCATGTGAACATAACCACTAACTAGTTGTCCATCAGTTCCAATAACTTCAGAGCAGTGTTGACCACCCACTGGCACAAAATGCTGCTCTGCACAGCATGTTGAAATGTAGTGACTGCTTCCCATTATGTGCCATGTGGATCCTTCCCTCCAGCACCAGCTTTTCTGATCTACATACATGGGAATTATCTGTGCACATCATTGTTCTATCTTGTGATCCTTCTGGCATCAATGTCTGCTCTGCTAACCAATGGTCCCACACCATCTGTATAAGTGCGTCCTATCTCTGTCCTACACCACCTCCCAATTCAAAGTCATCTTCATTGTGTGCTGCACTTCATTTGCTCCAGGTCCCCTGATGTTGCTTGCTTTGCTTATGCACCCGTCACGCCTCTCCCCCCACATGCCTGTCCTACACACCTGCTTCCTCCCTTGGAAGCACTAGCTATCTGCCCATAACCCTTCCTCCCTCTATTTCCTAGTCCTACCCCACACAACCTCCATCATAGTTCATCTGCCAAAATGCAATCTCATTGTGGTGATTACCTGGCACAACGTAAATGCATGGTGTGTGTGTGTGTGTGTGTGTGTGTGTGTGTGTGTGTGTAGGGGTGGGGGTGTTTTGGAGAAAGATGCAGCTACTCTGTACAAATTATTTCATTTTTAAGTTCCTATGTAATGTTTTACTTCTAAAACTTGATTGACCTAGCTTCTTTCATGTTATGTTTCAGTCCATTGACACGATATATTTTCCATAAGCATGATGACGCACTCCTAAAGCACAATACAGATGATAACCAAAGAATTGAACCAGTTTGGTACATACCAATCATACCAATGGTACTTGTTAATGGTGCAGATGGGATTGGAACTGGTTGGATGACAAAGATACCAAATTACAATCCCAGAGAAATAATTGAGAATTTGAGGAGAATGATTGAGGGTGAAGATCCAAAACCTATGGTAAATATTACAAAGAAATATATTTTACATTTAAAATAAGTCTGTGGCTATTGTTCCTAAATGATGACTTTCTTACTACCATTACTACTACTACTACTACGTATTATAAACATATTGAGAGTACTGTAAGTTTCATCTTCATCGTAAGTATAGATGTTGAAAATAAGTAATGTGTAAATCCAAGTATTTGTGATATATTAGTCACGCAGTAGGTATCCAAAATCTACTACCCTGTGAAAAATGTACTAGGGATAAATTGTATTGCTCAAATTTACCTTAAATTTTCCCAACTTCGTGGGGCCCACTTCTGCAATAATTTTGTGTAGACCAAATTGGCTGTTACCAGAAGCCCCTTGACATACTTTTTCAGGTGGATCAAGTTAATACTGTGTTTGGAGCATTTGAGCCGTATTTGGGTAGAACTGTATGGAAGTCCAAATCTGGTCATCCAGTTACAAATTTTTCGTGAGTTCTGTAAATCACTTTAGGTGAATACCTTAACAGTTCCCCAAAGGAGGCTACAGCCAGTGTTCACCCATCTTTTCCCCAAACTTAAATTTTCTGTGTCCAATGACATTGGTATTCACAGGACATTCAGTGTGTGACAGTTTGCCAGTTTGTTGTCCTCGGTGTTGACGTACTCCATTGATATACTGACTGAAAAATGGGTTGTGGAAGTAAAACTCTGACTACTTTGAATGATGTAGCTGACATGTACACATTTGCATTTCACAGTTGTGTACTTTAACTTTTCACAACCCCCACATACACACATTTAATATGGGCAGTGCACTATTGTTTAACTTTCGTTAAGCCTCATTAATAGTTTGCAGGCAAACCTCCACATACTGCTACAATAGTTCACTATTGAACATTTACGAGAAGTAAAAACCTAACCACAAAGGTCATAGTTCTTGAAGAATAGAACGGTATGTATGGAGCGGACACTGTCATTGTGTTAACATACGGATTATGTAACACTTACTTCACAGTTAAGTTGATGCATTGTTGTTCTAACAAAATACAGGTTTCTTGTCGGAAACTCGGCTGTGGGCTGACTGACTCATGACCAAAAATCGGGCCCTTCGATATCTTCACAATAATAGGCCCTGAAACTACACATTGTTCGATGTTTAATTTACGGAAATTACAGTTAAACCACCCCCCCCCCCCCTTTGGGTCCGGGGGTAAGAATAAAGAATAGGCCCGAAGTATTTCTTTGAGAGGTGACTAAAAGGAGTCTCTCACATTTTGGCCTTTGTGATGGTCACCTGTAGGGTTTGATTTCCATTCTTCAAAATTTTTCTGAAGAGCAAGCCAATTGGGGAAGGGCACCTTACACGGTGCATCGTGCTTTGAGATCTGTAGCCAGATTTCTTGCAGTCAGTCTCATACTCCATTACTTGGGCAAGGACACCTTCCTGGGTGCATTTTCCACCATGATGCACTATGCAGTGTCGCTTTCTGCGCCGACAATGACCATGGACTTCTTAGTACCTCATACCCAGCATGGTAGCCAGACCTTTGTGGTGGGGCCGCCATGTACTGTGTTGGTTGCCCGCAAAGGTCAAGGTGATGGTCTACCGCTGTGATGGAAAGCCATATATCCCTTCGCCTATGCAGTGCTTTAAGTGCTGGAAGTTCGGTCATATGTCTTCCCGCTGTACTTCCAGTGTCACATGTTGAGATTGCAGACGTCCATCACATCCCAATACTCCATGTGCCCCACCTCCTATGTGTGTCAACTGCGTAGAGTACCTACTTTGTGAGCTCTGCCCCCCCCACCCTCCACCAACCGTTGGGGACGCCAGTCCCCACTTTTCAGCCGCAGAAACATAAGTCGTCTTCGTCATCTCTCACTAGGAAGGGGTCCCTTGCGTCACTCCCTTCCCGGGTTTCTGCTAGTAGGAAAGATGACTCTCGCCAGTGGCTGAAGTGCCCAAAGGTGGCTGTTTGTAGGGCTTCATGATCATCCTCAGTCCCGGAGACTGAATCAATCGAGCCCTCCCAGCCAGAAAAACCCAAGGAGCAGCGAGAGAAATCCAAAAAGAAGACCCCAAGACCAAGGGACTTGAGGTGGCACCCACTCCACTGTTACCTACAAGCTTTGCTTCGGAGGATAAGGTGGAGATTCTGGCATCCGCTGAGGACATAAATCTCACCAGACCCTCAGACACCTTGGATACAGACTGCTCAGGAAATAAACCAATGGCAGCAGGTGATCCTGAGGTGTAAACTGCTTCATTGAGTGTTTCATGCCTTCCCAGCCTCACGATCATGTCATCCTGCATTGGAATTGCAGTGTCCCCTCCCTCCCGCACCACTAGACTGAGCTACATCAAATGTTAAGCTTTACACCTGCTTCCTGCATTGCCCTCCAGGAAACCTGGTTTCTGACAATGTGGGACCCTGCCCACCGCGGCTATACAGGATATTACAGGAACCGTAGCGACTATAATTGAGTGTCAGGTGGAGTTTGCATCTGTCATGAACTCGGTTTGCAGTGATCCTGTGCCCCTTCAAATCTCTCTTGAAGCTGTGGCTGTCAGGATAGGATGATGCAGGAAATAACTGTCTACAACATACATCTTCCTCCAGATGGTGCAGCAACCCTGAACGTATTGGCTGCACTTATTGATCAACTCCCTGAACCTTTCCTACTTTGCGAGATTTTGAACCTTTCCTACTTTTGGGATATTTTAATGCTCACAACCCCATGTGGGGTGGCTCCGTGCTTATTGGCTGAGGCAAAGATGTTGAAATTTACTGTCACAACTCAACCTCTGCCTCTCAAATACTGGGGCTGCCACACATTTCAGTGTGGCACATATTGGGCCATTGTTTTCTCGGTCTGCAGTCCTGGCCTTCGCCCATCTATCCAGTGGAGAGCACACGACGACCCATATGGTAGTGACCACTTCCCCGTCTTCTTGTCACTGCCCTTGCATCAGGCCCACAGAGACCTGCCCAGATGGGCTTTAAACAAGGCGGACTGGGAAACTTCCACCTCTGCTGCCACCGTTGAATTTCCCCCACATGATAACATCAATGTGATGGTTGAGCAGGTGACGATAACTACCATATCTGCAGCAGAAAACACGATCCCTCTTCAGGGTTCACATGGCGAAAGGCAGTCCCTTGGTGGTCGCCGGAACTCACTGAAGCAATTAAGGAGCGTCAGCGAGCTCAACAGCGGCATAAGCAGCACCCTTCCCTGGAGCACCTCAAAGCCTTTAAACAACTCAGTGACCGGGTTTGCCAACTGATCAAACAACGGAAGCAGGTGTGTTGGTCGAGATAATTCTCAACCATTGGGTGCCATACGTCATCTTCCCAATTCTGGGCGTAGATAAAATTTGTTTTTCCGGTGTTAGCATAAATGGCGTGTTAACTGCCGACGAAAACGCGATTGCCGAGCAGTTCGCTGAGCACTATGCTCGAGCCTCTACATCGAAGAATTACCCCCCCCCCCCCCCCCCCCCAAGCCTTTTGCACTCTCAAATGGCAGCTGGAAGGGAAAGTCCTCTCATTCACTACACTCCACAGTGAATCTTATAATGCCTCATTTACAGAGTGGGAGCTCCTCACTGCCCTGGCACATTGCTCTGATAGAGCTTCTGGGCTAGATCAGATCCACATCAGATGATTAAACATATCTCATCTGACTACAAGCGACATCTCATCATCTTCAACTGTATCTGGTGCGATGGCGGGAGAGCACCATCATTCCTGTGCTCAAACCTGGTAATAACTCGCTTGATGTGGGTAGCTGTCGGCCCATCAGCCTCACCAACTTTCTTTGTAAGCTGCTGGTATGTATGGTGTCAGCAGTTGGGGTGGGTCCTGGAGTCACGTGGCCTACTGGCTCCATGTCAGTGTGGCTTCCACCAGGGTTGCTCTACCACTGATAATCCTGTGTCCCTCGAGTCTGCCATCTGCACAGCCTTTTCCAGACTCCAACACATGGTTGCTGTCTTTTTGGTTACGAAAAGCATATGACACGACCTGGTGACGACATATCCTTGGCACATTGTACAAGTGAGGTCTCTGAGGCCTGCTCCTGATTTTTATCCAAAATTTCCTGTTGCTTTCTACTTTACATGTCCAAGTTGGTGGCTCCCTTAGTTCCCCCCAATATCTAGGAGAATGGAGTCCCACAGGGCCCCGTATTGAGTGTGTCCCTTTTTAGTGGCCATTAACAGTCTAGTGGCAGCTGTAGGGCCGTCTGTCTCGCCTTCTGTGTGTGCAAATGACTTCTGCATTTCTTACTGCTCCTTCAGTACAGAAGTAGCCGAGTGGCGCCTACAGGGAGCCATCCACAAGGCGGAGTCGTGGGCTCTAGCCCACGGCTTCCAGTTTTCAGCCACAAAGTCGTGTGTCGTACCATTCATCCGGAAACGGAAATTTATATTACTGACGATCTACTCACTGTAGTGGAGGCATATCGATTCCTAGGACTGGTTTCGATGCCTGATTGACTTGGTTTCCTCACCTTTGTCAGATTTAACGGAAATGTTGGCAGCACCTCAATGCCCTTTGCTGCCTGAGCAACACCAACTGGGGTGCAGATCGCTCTATGCTGCTGCTGCTGCTGCTGCTGCTGCTGCTGTTCTACAGAGCCCTTGTTCAATCCCGCCTTGACTATGAGAGTATGGTTTATGGTTTGGTGGGCGCCCTTGGCACTGCGTTTACTCATACCCAGTGCACCACTGTGGCAGGGTGTGTATGACCCAAGACAACTGGGAGATCTGGGAAACACCTGGTAATTTTTCTTCATCCGGGAGAAAACTGAAAAACCCCCGGAATCTTTTAGAATTTCAGGAATTTTTCATTGTTTTAGTTTTCAGTTAAATTTTTGTGTATATATATATTTTTTAAGAACCAATACTGTAACAAAAAATATTAGTGTATCCCGCTATTGCAGAATAATACTACAGCAACAAAACATGAACGAGAAGAAAAAAGAATATAAAACTTATGTTGCAGAGGAAATGTGCCATACGCAACAACAAAACACAGTGCTCATAAATGTGTCCGCCAACAACCAAGTGTGTCAAAGGCTTTAGAAAGACTATGCAATGCTTCATAACAATGAATTGCCTCCAATGAGTGTGACGTCACAACTGTTTACATTAGATTTGTTTGAGCAGTTGCAGGTGGACTCTTGCGTATTTGTAGTACCTTCTCCCACTTCTGGCTACAGATGTGTGGCTGGGTGCCACTATCTAGTATAGCCCTGGGTCGGAAATATCGTAGATCAGGGACTGATGAACAGAGCAGTCTGAGTTGTAGTGGGGAGGTGGGTAGTCTCCATGTGACATGTGTTTGTTTAGTGATTTTGCTGTCCCTTCTTCATTTATTACTCTCACATTAAATGAAAACAAAACGGATTTGTGTGGCCGGCAGCTGTCAGACGAATTAAAGTATGTTCGCATAAGTACGGAAGGCTAAAATATGTTATTAGTTTCAGATTTTATTTCCACCTTTCTGACAGTTGAGCATTTATCACCTTGCCGAACAATGAAGTTATTTTTGTCAGTTTGCTAAAGAGATTTGACTTTTGTCAATCTTTTCCAATGAAGCAGTCAATTTACTTGAAATAAAATGTTTAATTTCATGCTATTGGCTAGTTTCAACTGTTCACTGCATTTCAAGTCATGTTTTCCATCTTCTAGCACATATGGCATTATGCTATAATAAAGAACCAAACATGAGGTAATACAGTACTGATACTTGAAGAACATTTACGTCTGAATCTGGGCGTATCAGTGTGCGCTTTAAGCAGAGTTATGCATTTTAGTATGGTTCTTGAGGTTCGGATGTTCTTGAGGTTCGGATGTTCTTGAGGTTCGGATGTTCTTGAGGTTCGGATGTTCTTGAGGTTCGGATGTTCTTGAGGTTCGGATGTTCTTGAGGTTCGGATGTTCTTGAGGTTCGGATGTTCTTGAGGTAGCCTCTGATGTCATTGTTCATTTTATGACATAATCTAAGATCTTACAATGTTTTACACGTACGAACATACGGGCTACCTGCATCATCGTACCTGCGCAAGCGTGGTGACGCCTGTTATCTGGTGCTCTCTGGCAACTGCTTAAACAAACCTATTTCTGACAGGTTGCGGGAAAAATATTGCGAATGGTGGTTTGAAAAGCGTTACTTTCAAAGTAAATATAATTTTATGCAAGATGAACTACATGTGAGAATGCGTGATGAATTTCTTAAATCACAAAGTGTTTAACTCTGATTTGAAAATCATCTCTTTGAGGAAGACCATTTAGAAGAATTTCGAGCCCAGAAGACCTAACATTTGCATTGTTAATAAGAATTTTACTGGCACATTTGTGTGATGTGTCGCAACACGCGCAAAAAGATCAACATTATATGTGGAAGCTTAGCTTTACTTGCAGTTTATTAATCTTGGAGACCAATATGTTATGTGGAAACTTTGCTTTTCTTGTAGAAACAGTATGTATATTAATTTAAACCATTAACTTCTCTTATTTGTGTGTTCGCGCTACTTGAGTGATCTTGCAGTTGGTTGACTTCATCACGTGTCCTATGCTGTCATCAGCTGGCGAGATCACGTGACATGAGCTATGACTGGCATACAAAAGCACATCACAGTCTCGATTTCAATGTTCAGAAAGTTGCATGCAGTGTTTGGAGAAATTCGAATGTATTCCTCCGTAACAAGAAAATATGTAGTGTACATGTTGCTGCACATCAAAGATCTTTGCAAAACATGTTTTTTCCCGAGTTTCATTTTCTAAAGTGCCGGTAGATTCTACATCGGTGTATAAAATCATAAACATTCAAAGGATTGATAAGTTTTACAGTGCCGAGGAAAAGTATACAGTCACTTAACACGGGAAAAGTCTATTTTTAACTGGATTTTTTTTTTTTCCCCTCCATGTCCACGTACACACCCTGTGTTGCGTTTGCCTAGCGACAGGCTCCTTTAGAACGAGTCCAGTGACAAGTGTCCTAGTGAAGACCGGAGTCCCTCCATTGAATATTAGTCATGCACAACTGCTCGCCAGTTACAGTGTACACATTCGTAGTTCTCCTGCACATCCAAATTACCGTCTATTCTTCCCACCCGCGGCAGCCCTTCCTCCGCATCGGTGGCCCAGGTCAGCGCTGATAATTGCGGTTAGTGTGCGATTCCTTCTGTCTGAAATAGTCCTTCCCTTTACCACCTATACTTTTGGTTCATTCACATACATCTGCATGGTGTACACCTAGGCCATTGGCTTCGCCTGGACCTTTCACATGGCCTTAAGGACTCAGTTAACCCTGCGACTCTCCGCTGTCACTTCCCTCGATTCTCGACATGTACTGGGCTCATGAAGTGATTTACACTGATGGCCGATGGTGACGGCTTTGCGTATGTTAATTGAGGACATATAGAACGGCACTCTTAGCCTGATGGTTGCAGTGTTTTCACTGCAGAGCTGGTGGCCATATTTCGTGCTCTTGAGAACATCCACTCGTGCCCAGGTGAGTCATTTCTCCTGTGTACTGGCTCCTTGAGTAGCCTACAAGCTATCAACCAGTGCTACCCTCGTCATCCTTCTGTAGTGACCATTATTCCATCTGCGCCCTGGAATGGTCCAGTCTTTCTGTAGTGTTTGTTTGGACCCCAGATCACGGCGGAATCCCAAGCAATGCACTTGCCGACATGTTAGCCAAACAGGCTATGTAGAAACTGCTTCTGGAGATGGGCATCTCTGAACCTGACCTGAATTCTGACTTACGCCATAGGGTTTTTCGGCTTTGGGAGGCGGAATGGCATAACAGTATGCACACCAAACTGCGTGTCATTAAGGAGACTATGAATGTGTGGAAGTTTTCCATGCGGGCCTTTCGCAGGGAATCAGTTGTCATCTGCCGGTTCCTCATTCGCCACACTTGGGCATCCCATGATTACCTCCTGTGCCGTGAAGACCCGCCTCAGTGTCAGTGTGGTGCCCCGTTAACAGTGTCCCGTAGTCTGGTGCACTGTCCCACTTTGACTGCCCAGCAATGGAATCTTGGGTTACCGGGCTCATTGCTACTAATTTTATCTGAGTACGCCTCATTGGCTGATTCAGTTTTACGTTTTTTTCATGAGGGTGGTTTTTATCATTTGATCTAAGTTTTAACACATGTCCTTAGTCCCTCTGTGTCCTACACCCTAGTGCTTTTAGGGTGGATGTTTTAATGTGTTGTATAGTGGCTGGCTTCTCCTTTCTATTCTCATGGCCAGCTAGCCATGGTCATCTGCTTTGTTGTTCTACTCTCTTCATGCCGTTTCTTTGGTTTTCTTGTCCCCCTTTTGTCCATTTACACGTTTGTTGCCCTTTGTTGTTCTTGTGATTTTTCCTTTCGTTCCGTTTTGTGTTGTCAGTCTTGTTTGTTTTATTCTCACACTTGTGGTATTGTTTTATTCGGAACAATGGACTGATGACCTCGTAGTTTGGTCCCTTTCCTCCTCTTTTAACCCAGTCAACTAACAATTGCGAGTTAACTCATTAAATTAACTGAATACATCGAAAAATTCCTTTTAAATAGATCCTTTGAGAATACAGTTAGTTGTTTCTCTAAATGTTTATAATTATTACAGAATTTATATTTGTTTATGTGTCTACAATAGAATTTAAGTTATGAAACAATTACTGATTTCGCCCTATAACAATAGATACTAACTAGATATCATCAAAATTAATTAGAAAATAAATTACACACATAAGACGAAGCGCAAAATTAGATCCGGCGTTATATTCTTTAAAACAGAGCCAGCCTTTCTCTTTTATGAAAATACAGATTACACTTAATGCTAATTAGTTAAAAGTGAAAAAACGAATTCTAGGAGGCAGATAGCAAAACGAGGGGAAGTAAAAATATCCCAGCTTTGTCACATCATTGGATTGACCAGATAGATGTTGCAAACAGCTAACTGGGCAATTCAATGACCACAAATGATCCCAGAAATTGGGTTTAACAATCTACACACACACACACACACACACACACACACACACACACACACACACACACAAATTGTTACATACCAAATCTTGTCAAAACTACAGTACATACGTTTTTCAAATTTTTACTTATATTAACTGGCCATATGAAAATCCTCATACAACATATTTACGTACAGTGTATTGTAAAAGTGCACAAAATATCCACAAGTTAAACTTCTAACAGAAATTATGCATCTTCATCGTAAGTGATGTCCTTTTTGGGTAAACAAAGATTACATTTTAAAACGCATGCCACTTTGTACAAGTCCTGTGTTGGCTAAACAAAATAAATCCTCGTGGGTTGCAAAAAACTAAATTACACTGTGCATTAGATAGAAAATTTCACTTGCACAATGTTTATATTTTTCACAAGCCCTTTCACACTTTTAATGAGCTTTTACACACTTTTTCACAGCTTTTACACACTTTTTTCACAAAGTTGTCCACATCAACAGGTCCAAGTGGC